>NW_028301601.1:16440000-19305000 GCF_987345545.1 Pholcus phalangioides | reverse complement strand
TCTCAAGGAGGGGGGTTGCGCTTTTTCCGGCAAAATAACACTATAATCGCGGCTTAAGGGGGAGTGGTTAGAACCCCCAAAACCCCTCTTTTCGTACGCCAATGCGTACTTGTACACTGTTTGTTTTAGCCACTAGCATGATAGCACACTGTTTTTGGTAACTCACATGCTACCACAGTCCCTAAATTAGTCGTCCAAGTGGATTGGATTTTCTTAAAACTCGACACAAAAAAACTTCGACACTCGAATTTCGTTAAAATTCACAACAAAGAACAGCTCTGTAAATATCAGCAACAAGAAAGTTTTCTTCTTTGGAAGCTATCCGGGATTTTTTAAGGGTTGCGTGGCGTTTGATCGTGCGAACCCCAAAGAAACCGTAACGGAGACCCAAGGTATTGGGTATAACCGTAACGGAACAACAGTTGGAAACGCGTGCTCTAGATGATGACTGCTCCGGAGTGAGGAAACTTCTTCTGTCCTCCGAAGTGTTAACTGCATGCCTTCGTGGGAACCTCTGAGCTGTCATGTTTCCCTAAGGGGGGGGGGCTTGAGTACTTTTCAGTCATAGACATCACCATCTGAATCATTCTCTCATCTATTCCGGAAGACGGATATATAATGCATAAATTATAAATTTTGGCAATTTTTACTACTGAACTTCCGAAAAAAATGGTAAGACGTTTCTCTCTGTGTGATTTTTTTCCCCTCAATTTAATTATTCACTTAGTACAGTACCAACATAAGAGATATTTTGTTTTATGAATAGAGAGTTCATGCATAGCAACATTTAAGAGCACATAGGTGCGAAAATTTAGGATGTAGGGTACGTACGTTGCTTCCAGCCCCGATAGTTCATAAGAAAAAATGTGTTTGCCTACAGTTAAATAAGTTATATCTGAGGTTTAGGCATAGGTGGAGATAGACATGAACGACTAGAGGACGGGGCGTGATGATGATGATGATACCAATTCATGCATATAGGCTACATTAGATCAGTCTAGGCTGACCACATTTCCTCGGAAGAAATACGGGAAATTGGGATTCCAAATACGGGACATCGCCAATTATCGCCAAAAATGACGCCAAAAGTAAACAAAGTTGCCAAATATTGGAGAAATTGTGTAAAAATCAAAATGGCAGGAAATAAAGCATTACTGCCAATTGCAATGAATTTTAATGAATTCCACGAAATAAAACGTTCACCAAAACAAATGTGAGATTAATATTTCTATTTATAATTGTAATTATCATAATATAATTTATGAGTGGGAAAATAATTTCATTCTTTGATTTAATATAAGGAATAAAAATTCAAGTAAGCTTCGTGTAAAAAACGGGAAAAACCGGGACACTTTCGTTAAAAATTCGGGGCGGCCAGAAAAATAGAGAAAGCCGGGACTGTCCCGGGAAATACGGGACGTATGGTCACCCTAGATCAGTCGGCTCCGTCATTAGGGGCCATACAAGTATCATATCGGCAATTTTTCATACATTTTTGACCCACCCTTGTCAGCAAAATTTCGTCATTTCTGTCCTCCTTCCTCCTATTACATATTGGTGGGATCAGAGATTGTACGCGGGAACAGGAGACAGGGGGGAGGGGCTCCTGCCTCCCCAAACGATCAAAAAAAAAATTTTAAATGCAAAAAAATATTTAAAAAAAAATCAAAATTGCGATTATAATCAATTTCTGTTAATTTCAATGTTATTCGAAGGCTAAGAACTTGAAATTTCCTTTTCAAAACATCATTGTGACCCACCCTATAATGAGGGAGGGGGTTATCTGACGTGGCCTGCCCCCTCAAACCTGATTTTGTAAATACTAACTAAGCGGTACATTCTTAGATCGCTTAGGCGACCCATTGCACAATTCCAGAACATTTAGGTGGCCCGTGGCACATTTTCAGATTACACAAGTAAGCCTGTGGCACATTCACAGATCACTTAAGTGACCCGCGACACAGTTCCAGAACACTTGAGCGTGGACCAGTGACGCAACGGATAACGCGTCTGACTACGGATCAAACACTTGAGCGAACCGTGGCACACTTAGAAATCCCTTGAGTGACATAGGGCACAGTTTTAGAGCACTTAAGTGACACCCCCCCCCCAATGCGGCTCTACATCGCTCAAGTTACCCCCCGCCACATTCCCAGATTAGCGGCATAATTACGGATCACTTGAATGATGCGTGGCACAGTTCGAGAGTACTTAAGTGGCCCAAACACATTTCTAGATCACTTGAAGGATGCGCGAAACATTTAGAGATTATAGGAGACTTATCAATAGGGAGATTGTGCCCACAAACCACAGTTCAGGATGCTATTAAGAATATTTCATATTTTTATGAAGGGTGGTTGATGACGTAAGCAGGGCTGCAACTGGGGGGGGGGGAGCAGGCGAGACCCGGGTGCTGGACCAGAGAGGGCGCAAATTTTATTCTCAAACCTCTCCTTCAACATTACAAGGGGGCGATAAAATGCGCACTTGCCCCGAGTGACCAAGCATGTAGTTGCGGCCCTGTCCATCATCCAATACCCCTGTCATCAAAAGTCAGCAAATCGGAAACCCCCATCGATGCTGACGTAATACTTGAATGACCCCTGGGATTTTTATTCTTTATTGAAGTCAAAGATCGAAATTATTTTTCAACTCATGAATTATAGTTTGATAATTACAACTATGAATAAGAATATCAATCTCTCCCATAATTGTCTCTCTGTGAACATTTTTTCTTTTTAGTGGAAGTCATTTTAATCCACTGCGATTAGCAGCAATGCTTCATTTCCCACCATTTTCCCGTAATTTCAGCAATATTTGGCAGCCTTGTTCAATTTTGGCGTTAAATCTGCAATGTCCCGTATTTTCCCGTGTTTGAAACCCCACTTTCCGTATTTCTTTCGAGGAAATATGGTCATCAACAAATATCGCGACCTAAACTTTCATCTTTAAATGACCTTGTCGGAAATAAAAACAAATTAAAACCCTACGATAATCAAAGTTTTTAAAACCAAAAACCTTTTCTTAAACCAAAATTCTTCCGACAATAATTTTTCTCTGGATTGTAGTTTTAAATAAAAAAAAGGAAGTGAATCAAGAAAAACTATACCACCTCCCCACCACAATGTTTATGGCGGGAAGTCTCTAGTCCGCGCGCTTTTGTTGTCTCTCCGCGGATCTTTTATTTACATTCAGTTGAGTGTCTATTTTCGAAGTGTCCATAGGCGAATTTCGTCATTATAAAAAAAAAAAAAATGCCCGTAGACACCTATGTCGCGGCCGAGATCCTAGCGACATGCAACGCCCTCGGCTCCGTGGTGCGTGGCGCCTACCGCAAGAGCTCGGACTGTCTCAATTGCCTCAAGGATTTGATATTATATCTACGGCGGGATGACGATGAACACTCCGTGCTGCGGCAGCTTGGCGAACTTAAGCTCGTCCAGACCGATCTCCTACCCATTCTCAAGTGCTCTTCAGGTGACAAGGTTATATTTGACATGACCCTAAGGTTACTGGTGATCCTAACTCATCCAGCGTTCCTATTATACCAGGAAGAGGTCCCTGAGGACAAACTGACCCTAAATATCTACCTGTCAATAGTTTCCCACCTACAGAGTTATAAGAGAGCCTTTGTCGACACCGATGTGTGGAAAATCCTCGGTAATAACTTGAGAGATCTGGTGAGTCATAGTTATATTGACCGCGACGAGGATGACAGGTTGACTGTTGAGAGGATACTCATCATAATCCGTAACATACTTCACGTACCGGCTGATGATAGCGATGAGAAAAGGACGGATGACGATACCAGTTTGCATGACCGGGTTCTGTGGAGTTTGCATCTTGCCGATTTGGAGAACTTTATCTTATACTTAGCTCAGAATGAAGACGAACATCAATATTGTCTCCATGTGTTGGAAATCGTTTCGCTGATGTTTTCACAGAAAACCCCGGAGATGTTGGTTTCGGCGGATAAGCCAAGAAGCGCCACTGAAATCCAGAAAGACGAGAAGAAACTGAACACTGTTCGTCGGAGGGAGTATCAGAGTAAATCGGAGAGGGAAAGGAAGCTGTGCGCTCAGAGGTTCAGCGGCGTATACTGCGTCAAGAATCTCAAGTCGATAAGTGATCGGGAGCATATATCACACAAACTGTTGACGAATCTGGACACTGTTAAATTCGATTCGGACAGGGCTGTGAAGAGGACTCCAAAGAATCGTCTCCCGGTTCCTGATGTCCAAAATCATAGACATTCGACTGCGTCCATGTGCCTGTTTCTGAAAGAGTTTTGTACCATGTTCATCAATAACTGTTACAATGTGATGATGGTGTCTGTGAAGAGGACTCTGGCAAACAAGAAGATGGAGGATCATGATGATACCTATTACCTATGGGCTATGAGCTATTTCATGGAGTTCAATCGACGCGTTGGGTTTGACTTGGCTGTTGTGAGTGAAACAGTATCCGTGCAGAGTTTCCATTACGTGCAGACTCAGATAGATAATTACAGCGATATGATGATGGTCGAGAAGAAGAAAGTTAAATTTTGGTCACGAAGAATGCATCTCGGCTTGAAGGCTTACAAAGAACTCCTGGAGACGTTGCGCATGATGGGTAATAGCTTGCACGAGCATGTCAAGAAATGCGCTGACATTATCGAGACGAATGTGTTTTATGTCATAGAGTATCGAGAGTTGTTGTTTGGCCTAGTAACATCCTATGATGAGATTAAATTCACATTTTCGTACTTGGTTGACCTCATAAAAACGATCTACCTCTTCTTCAAAATGTTGGAGAAATACGTTAAAGTGCATTCTAAGCTGGTTATTCAGAAAAAACAGAGACAAAAGACTAAGAGGCGAAAGAAGAACAAGCCAGATCATGCGCGTAATCAAGAAGAACCTGTGGAAACTCAATCAGCTCAGCAGTGGGACGAAGTCGTTTCGAGTGAACTGTCCGCTATCCTCCAAGGCCGAAAACCAATCCCAGAGAATGTCATCCCGTTCGATGCTACATCAGAGACGAGCTTCGAGGAGCAGAAAGTTGATGCGACATATAAGATCCAAAACGCTCTGATCAGTAACAACTGTGGTGAAGCTATAGCCTTGTTGCGAGCAGCCAGAGAGCTATGGCCAGATGGTGACGTTTTTGGTTCGAGTGACATTGAACCAGAAGATGAGTTCATGATTCTCCGTGAGATTTATTTTGCTAATCTCCCGCAAAAATCCAGTCTGCTCCCGGAAACTGCTGCAATTGTGGACGAAGAAGAGGTTGACGACCCAGAAGAGGATGAAGAAACCGAAGCAGCTGCTCATAACAATGTAGCTGAACAGCATCTAGACGTAAATGACTTTTTCAAGAAGTTTGCATCATCAAAAGTCGTACAGCCCTTGTGCAGACTTCTCGCTCAGTACAAAACAAATTCTGAATCTACGAACATAGCCTTGTTGAAGCTGATGCATCGCATAGCCTGGGAACATAAGATGTTTGCTTTATTTTTCCAGGCCAGAGTCTTCATAACTTTCCAGAAGATCCTACAAGACCCTGATGTGAACAACGATCCTATAACCAAGGAACTATCAAGATTCTGTAAATTCATTGTGGGGAAGTTTATTGAGACAGCCGAGAAGAATCACAAGGTTCTTGTCGAAATGCTGTTCTGGAAAGGCCCGAAAGAAGCATTTGAAATAGAGGAAGGGTACGACACGTACAAAAAGAAGCCTATTGCCGGTTTGTGGGCGGAAGAAGAAGAAACGGAACTGAAGGAGCTATATGAACAGTACCGTGCATCAGATGATATAGATGGAAACATTGTGGACGCTATCCGAGAAGTTTTACAGAAAGAAAGGAGTAACAGAGAAATAACACTGAAATTGAAAGGACTAGGACTTATCGAGAGTGCCAAAGAACTGAAGAAACAGAAACCCAAGAAATCTAAAAAGGCATCTTCACAGGCTCGAGAAAACAGTCCAGCGATGTTGGAAAGTCAATTTATGGAAGTTCCAGAAAACTTAACGCAAGAGCACGATAACACTTCCTCTGATGATGATCTGGAAGGCTTTTATTCTGAAAATCGTAGAAATTATTTGGCACATGACAGCCCTGCTGAAATAGATCCAGAGAGTGGTGGGCCCAGCAGTAGCACTGAAACACCTCCTGTTGCTACCGATGCCCAGGTCGAAATTGCCCCTGACAACATGGAGGAAGACTTCAGGGAAACAGTTACGGATGCTGCAGAGATCCTTTCTCGGGATGGCTCTGTCGAAATGGCTTCAGATGCTGCTGTCAAGGCTGTTTCACGAGATGCCCATGTTGACATGGCTCTTGATAGCGGAAGATATCCACCTGATGACTTCGATGAAATGGCTTCAGGTTCTGAAGAGATTGTTTCGCAGGGTGGTCATGTTGAAGCAACTTCGGATGGTTCCAAGGCTGTTTTGCGGGATGGTCGTGTTGAAATGCCTTCCGATAATGATGATGAGACTTTTTCGCGAGGTAATCGTATCGGAATGCTTATTAATAACACAGAGACTACTCCACAGAGTGCCACTGATGAAAATGTTGCTCTTAATATTGATAATGTTACATCTGACGGCAACTAACTTGTGACAAACTTAGTTTTTTTAATGGAAATCACGATAGTGAATAGATTGAATTATATATTTTTGCACCGAATAGACATCTTTCGTGTAAACCTATTTGTGATGATCAAGTTTGTAATTCAGTCCATGTGTTCCTGATGTTTTAAAAATTATAACGATTTGACTCACTCCGATTTATCAATTTTAGATCACAGCTCATGATTAGATACACCTAAATTTCACGCAAATAAAAAAAAAAACATCAAAATTTTGCAAAAAAAAAAAACCAATTTTGAAATCAGAAATTTTGTACAAAAAATTAAAAATTTGTTCACTGAAAACGACAATTTTTTTCAAGAAAAATTGGCTGTTTCTGAATTATGTTTTCAATTGCAATTAATAGTTGCCCTCGTAAAGTTGGAATACCAACATTTTTTTTTTTTGAAGTCTACTACTTAACTCCACATCACCTCTCTCTACCTCTGCAGACTTTCCAACGAATCGGTACATACAGGAACATGGTGTGTTTATACAGGGTGTTGCCTTGAAAAGTGGTGACAAACTCAGAAGGGTGACATTAGGTATCAATAGGAACGAAAATTGCCATAGAGCATTGGCGTACGCAAAGGGGGAGTTTTGGGGTTCTAACCCCCTCCCTTGAGCTAAGATTATAGTGTTATTTTGCAGGGAAAAAAGTAAAGCCCCCCTCAGAAGGGGAAAAAAATCTGAAACCCCCTTCGAGAAAATTCTGCATACCCTTATACCATAGAGCATGGTATTGCAAATCACGTTTAGTCAGTGAAAATCTCAAAAATACTTATGAAGGATGTGATATGTCGAGTGAGACAAAAAGGCCAATAATAAGTAGGAAGAAAAATTTAATTTACTTGACAGCATGATTGCAATACAGTCTTGGCAGCACAGTTCAATGTCAGAAAGTAGATGAAGAGAAAGGATTGCAGGAGTTGTTTGAAGCTGCGGCCGCGAAGGAAATTGCACAGCCAACAGCAACGGAGTAGTGATTGTCAGATGCGCTCAAGGATACCGGGTATGCCTGGCGATTTTCACAGACTATACCATATTCTATGGCAACTTTTATTCCTCTTGATGCCTAATATCACCACACTGAGTTTGTCGCAACTTCAAAGCAGCACCCTGTATGTGTAATCCTAACATTTATGTTGCAGAAGTTATTCATGCTTTGGGTTGTACTGTGACATTTGAAGTCTGTATGACATTACCAAAAGTCTATTGGTTAAAAGGCTTCTAGTAATAAATTTGAATACAAAGATGACGTAGGTGTTGTTGCGGCTTGAGATGACCAAAATACTGTCTTTAGCGTAATACTATACTTTTCTTCAATTCACCATTCTCATTTGTCAAAAATTTTTGTTTTTTTTGAAAAATGTTCTTATTTTAGCACTTGAAACGAGACTTATTAACTTCACAAAATTTGTGTGAATAGATAGTTTGATCATTCCTAATTGTCAATTAGTTCCTTAATTTTCTTGCAGAACTCGGATGCAAAAGTCAACTGAACTCGTATTTTATGACCTAGAAGTTCATTTTAACAAACTGGCGGTCGTGTGAAGTTTTTGACTTCCAAACGGTCTTGCCTGTAAAATATACTGCCTTGCTTTTTGCTCCATAAAGGATCACTAAGCTGGCTTAGCATACACCCCTCCCCTTTCTCCATAAAATGACCATTGTACTCAAAACAGCGCTGGGTGTCAGAAAACGACAAAATGGCTTCTGCCTCTTCATGGGGGGGGGGGGGGGGGAGACAGTTTTCAAATTAACTTAGCAGATACAGAAGTTTGATAAACACCTCATGAACAGTCAGTTCAAAGAAACCTTAACCCTTTTGTCAATGAAGAAGAATTTTCAGAATGTATAAAGAAGGCTGCTAGCAACAAATGCCCCACCTAAAAGGCTCGTTTTTAGCTTATTATAGAAATTCTATTGCTCGATTGTACAAGATATATTGGCATTCACTTTTCTTCTGGCATGGAAGTTACTGTGTATCACATCTGAATGACTGTGAAACACTGAATTCGTGATGCAGATAAACAAGATCTGCCCCCATTTCCGAATTGTGACATATCCTGGTTTTTCAGTGGTTTCAATTGTTTATCAGTATAGAGGCAACATTTTTGAATTTTATTTTTTATTTATTCATCTTTACCTTTTTATCACTTATTACCTTTATTCACAAAAACATTCAAAGGCTTTTTTTCAGTCAATAATTAGTTTTTACAAAAATATTTCAAATTTAGTTCAAATTTATCGCTTGGGGTTATGTCCCCCCTCCACCATACTCTTAGGGTGGGGCTGAAACCTCTTCGGTCGAGACTAGCCCTGATTACTAAATTTTGCTGACAAGGGAGAGGGTCAAAAAATGACCAAAATTCTGCTTACATAATACTAAAACGACCTCTAATGTATTTATGTTGTCAGAGTTATACGTGTTCCATGTTTTGTCTTCCATATTTTGAATTGAAAATGGCAGGCTGCTGAATTCTCATATAATGTAAGGATCATGTCAAGAGAAAGAAAATGTTTGCCTGCCCTTTCCCAGAACTTTTTCCAACTAGAAGACCGGCTCACATTCACACCTCAAATCTGAGAACCCTCAGAAAACACAACTTCAGCAGACAGCCACTGTGCCACCAGCGAGGTACGAACCTCAATCCTCGCAATGAGATCCCAGAACGATGCCCACATGACCACACAGTAGCCCTAGAATGTGCGGTCACGGGTGAGCCACGGCTAGAAATTAAGCAGTTCAGTGCAAAAAAATAAAATAAAATTTCGTACTACTCATCTATCAATCCCCTCACACTTGTGTTCCTGAAGTGTGTGTGAAAGAGTTATCAAAGAAAAAGATTGATAAATTATTAAAAATTTTGTGGCAAACAGTGTTGGTAGCGCAATTAAAAAAAACAATTCAATAATGAAATAAATGAGAGAGATAGCCGAAAGCGCGTTAGAGTAAAATGAACAAGGTGAATATATCTATGTACCTATATTGGAAATTTCAGTAAACGTAAGTTGTGTAATGAAGAAATTCAAGTTGTATAGGTATACATGAGATAATGTTGAATTCATATCAGATGGCAGAGTTACAAAATTTAGGAATTATGTAAGTAAAATGCTTTCTGTTCAAATTATGAACACAAGGATAGACTGAATTAATTTTGGAGCAAGAACGGGACAAATTAAAATTTAAAGAAAACTAATTTTTGAAAGCGAGGAGTGATTTTTCCGGCTTGCCGAAAGCGGACCAGACCGCAAGATTCAATATGCTGGTGTCCCTCGAGTTTTACGGCATGCCGGCCAATGCGTGGGGTTACGGTAAGTTTACTAAAATCTGTAAAAATAAAATAATTTGACCATTTGTTCGAATCATTGCTTGTGTACTCAGTTCCATTTAGCGCAGAATAATACTTGAAAAATACGTGAACAGGGGAATGGAAAAAGGGGAAGTCCACATAAAAATAGCCAAATTTGTTTGAATCCTGATAAGGAAGATACGCGCCTTTTTTTTCTTCTCGTACAAAGAGTCATTCAAGAGTGGGCGGCGGAACAAAAATGTTAGTCACACGACTAAAATCACACCTCCTATATACACCTGTATATAGGAGATAGTGCTAAAATCCGATGTCCAGCTGTTTGTACGAGGGAAGGAATAAATGGTCAGAGTTTTTTTTTTTTTGAAGTAGTTTTGTGACAATCACTTGAACCCTTTTCAAGTCGATTTTCTGAAAATCCTAGAACCGTAAGTCGGTTAATTACTGAAGGAAGATTATCGGAACTTGCAAAACAATCACGTTCAAGAAGGTGATCCAGTTTATGCAAGAAAAAAATTGATTTCTAAAGCACATAATAGGGTGCAAGGCACTAGTATTGAGGAAAAAATCTGTAACCAATTTTATTTATTTATATATAAACTCACACAACACAGGCATATGCCCAATTACAGTGGAGTGAAGAAAAAAGTAAAAAAAAAACAACATAAAAACAGCACGTTGCAATACAGAAAGGCAAAGAATGATACAAATAATAACGGCACAATAATAATGCAAATAAATATAATACAAATAATGCCATATGTGTGTACAAAAAAAAAAAGAGAAAAAAATGTCAAAAAAGCACATGAGAACTTGTTCGGTATGGTGAGACATACAAGAGATTTCGGTTACGAAGATTGGTGCTATTACAGTAAAAACTGATTTGCGCTAAAATGTCTGGTACATCCAAGTCGAAGTGCAGAATTTTCACAAAAAAGGTGATCAGTGCATTCTGACGGCGGATTTCGAGTGATTCATAGTGAAAAGTAGATCTGAGTATGTCTGTAGGAATTCGAATATCAAAAATTTGAAACTTCTTGAAGTAAACAAAGCGCAAAAGCCTATTTTGTGTGCGTTCAATCCTCATGTTATTGTACAAGTAATACGGATTCCAGATAAAGGAACAATATTCTAGAACTCACCTTACGTAGGAATTGTAAAGATGCAGCAAGGTTTCTGTATTAATGCCTTTAAAACTGAAAATTACGGATGGTTTTGCGGAAAAGTAGTAAAAAATTGAATTTTTGCATTTGTTCCTCAAAATTCACATTTATCAAATTTATTCCACAAATTTCGCATCGATTTCATAAATACAAAATTTATGTATCCCTCCTCATAACTTAAGGCTCTGTTTTTCTCCTGCTTCTTCATCAAATAAGGTTTGTTGAAAAACTATCCGACCACAATCTTTCATGGGGTAAACCAATGGAGCTAGAGAGATGTGGTTTAGTGCACATCTGTAGGCAATCCTAGTCTGCACGCTTGAAATTTTTCCTGCCTGCAGAACCTGCCAGTCGTCGGCAGACTACTAATGAATGAGGAAGGGTAAGGGAGCGTCGTCACCAGGGCCGCAACTAGATGCTTGGTCACTCGGGGCACGTGCGCGTTTTGGCGCCCCCTCGTAATGTTGAAGGTGAGGTTTGAGAATGAAATTTGCGCCCCCTCTGGTCCAGGGCACGAGACCCGTCTGTTCCCCCCCCCCTAGTGGCGGCACTGCTAAGACCACCTACACATGTCGGGCCCCACATAGACACTGCCCGAGAGCGTCAATTGTATAGGTGGATTCCATCATAATGAGATCTGACGCTATAATTTAGCAATGTGTGTAAACTAGTATGCTACTATTGTATTTCTAACGTGCGTGAGAATTCGATTTTCCCAGGAAGCCCATGATGCTCTTGAGACAGCTCGTGTAATCTTCCCGAGCACGACATCAGCTGTTGTTGAGCGAGAAATGGTGTTCTGAAGATGGATGTTGCGATTTCCTCCTTCCAAAGGTGTTGACGCAATGGAGCAAGCGGTACCATGAAGTGATATAACATGCCCAATATAGGAGCGAATCATATCGTCGTTTTCTAGGAATTTCGCTGGTAATTGATAAGCGCTTTTAAATATGTGTGGAAAAAAAAACAAATAAGCAAACATATATTTTTTTCTATGATTAGGTTTATTTTTCCTCCCGACAGAAAAATATTAGAATTAATTCCGCTACCCTGATAGTACAGGAGAAAGGGAGAAACTAATAAATCATATGAGGCTATTTAAAATGGTATCAGAAATGAGTACATCTGGCAACCCTATCCCACAACAAAATATACCGACGCAACTCACCTGTTCGGGGATGGAACGTCATCGAATTATCTACAAAAGCTTCACTTTTAACAATGGGAGGCAATTTCAACAATGGCAGGGAAATAAATTCTAACTACATTCTTAAACTGTCAACAATGAGCACTCTCTATCAGTCTTTAACAATAGATGCAATGAGTTCAGACATTATAAAAAAGAATGTTGTGGTGCGAATTCTTTGTATGCGATGTCTGGGTGAGAAGCTCTCCTTCTTCCACGAAAGGCCTAAAACAAATTATGTTCGTGTCAGCCTACCGAGATCGTTAGCATGACAGTGTACGGAGGTTTCGGGCTTGCCCTTAGAATTTGGCTGGATTCATTTCTTGGCTTTTTTCCGAGTGAGCTGAGTGAACGACGGGCATACCGGTCACTCTTTTCAGGGGTTTCTCTTAATATGCGAGATTAGGAGAAGCGATCGGCAACTTGTCGATCGTGATCGGAAATCGTAATGGATTTTGGTCGAACGCGAAAGATAGAAACAATCATAGGATTTGACTTTTGTTTTCAGTATATTTGAATTTTTAATTTTATTAGACGTGTATGAAGTAACGCGAAGTTACGAACTTTAGGAATTCACGATGTAGGTAAATGGTCATGGGTGAGAAAATTCACTTTAAGTAATTTTTGATTACTAAATGTGTGTGTGTAATACGAATTCCTGGCGTAGTTTCTGGTGACTTTTTATCCCAAATGCGGATAAATATGTTTTTGTAGTGTTGTGGGCCTGCAGCTGGCTGCGCTTAAGCATGTTGCTAACTTTTGCATTAAATGACATGAT
Organism: Pholcus phalangioides; assembly: GCF_987345545.1. Lineage (NCBI taxonomy): Eukaryota > Metazoa > Arthropoda > Arachnida > Araneae > Pholcidae > Pholcus > Pholcus phalangioides. Next base: position 19,291,942 of record NW_028301601.1, on the reverse strand, counting down.
TTATTTAGTCGCCTTAGTGAAATTTTCGAAAATAAGAAAATTATCATAAACTGCAGCATATAGTTCATTTGAAAATAACCTTTTCTTATGCAGGTATTTGTCCTTTCAAATTTTCTATTCAATTCATGGAGCTTTCAATTCTACATCCTGTTACAGAGAAAAGTGTTCTTTTAATGAAAAAAGAAGTAATAATGAGAAAAAATGAAAATTTCGATCTCCTATTGCTTTCTCTTCGATCACAATTAGTTTCTTAACATACTTACTCTAACCACCACACTAACCACTCACAATAATATTTTTTTCAGAAAGGGATTTATACAGGCAGTCAAAAAAATATTTGGAAGACAAAAAGAATAATGGTTTTCTTCATACCAGGGATGCGATCCATATGGAATAAAAGAAACAAAAGATCCAAGAACAAATATTTGCCGTCAACACAAATAAATGTATGTGGACAAATTTAAGAAGAACCAAATCTAAAATAGAATTCGCTTTCCACCCCCCCCCCCTTTATTTATTTTATGTTTGTTTGTTGACTAAAAAAAGTTAAGTTGGACCAAAGTTTCTTTGCCCGGTTTTCTGTGAGTTTGTTTAAACTGACCACAATACACACTGCGCATTCCCCTGCTTGGTTGCCATTTTTGTTCCTACAAGATATACAGAAGACTGGATGTTGTGAAGATATTTATTATTTTAGATGTTATTTTTTTTTAAGGAAGGAAAAAAACTCATCTCTGTCTCTACCGGGAGTCGAACCCGGGTCCCTCGATGGCCGGACCACTAAGCTACAGAGGAGATCGAGATTTCCCTTCGCTAGAGCGTATATGTGCCAAACGGGTTCGACTCCCGGTAGAGGCAGAGATGAGTTTTTCCCGTCCTTAAAAAATTAACATCTAAAATAATAAATATCTTCACAACATCCAGTCTTCTGTATATCTTGTATTAACAAGTAAAGAGCGACATTCATGTCATTTTTGTTTCTTATTGCAGCTGCCGAGCAACTAACGCCGTCTACCTCAGGAAATTGATATGAAAAAAACTGCGTGATTTCTCCATTCGTATTCCGCAAACCATTTGCGGAGATACGGGAGGGCGTGGGGGGAGGCGTCAAAGGTGAAGTTGACTGATCTAATGTATATATGCATATATGAATTGACATAATCATCATCGTGCTCCCTCCCCCCCCCCCAGACTTCCAAGTCTATCTCCGCCTATGCCGCAAACTGCATCTCATTTCACCTTTTCGTATTTTTGTTATTAATGTTTAGAATAATAAAGATCTTTCTTGGACGCCGTGTACATTATCTAACAATTCGCCAAATTCTGACTACGTCACTGGAAGAGCGAAGGAAGCAACAAACGAACATTTATTTTTTCCGGGATATATTGGGACCCGTATGGCGTAAACGAAAAGCAAAAATAATTTTGCAATCAAAACAATCTCTATGGAGATTATTTGTTAAGTAATCAGAGGGATATTGGGCGTTCCTTCACAATCTTTGTACATACAGGGTGATCAGCGAATAAGCCCTTATTTCAAAATTAAATATCTCTACAACAAAGATCAATAGAATTATGCGGTAAACGGTACGTTTATTAGCAAAACTGTAAGAATGTTGTACAGAAATTTCGAAAATTTAGTTTTTTTTTTAATTTTTTAAAATTTAAAAAAAACAAATAAAAACTGGAGATTTTGGGGTTCCGAAAATCCTTATTTGTGTGAAGAGAAACCACTGCATTCGCCTAAAGTTACTGCATGGGCTGCGGTATGCGCCATGTGTGCTGACAAATTGTTCCAAAATTGTAACGTAACGTTCAGTAGCAATCGTTTCTCGCACGAAGAAGGGGCCGATAATACCTCTGGCGCATACCGCAGCCCATGCAGTAACTTTAGGCGAATGCAGTATTGGTTTCTCTTCACACAAATGAGGATTTTCGGAACCCCAAAATCTCCAGTTTTTTTTTTTTTTAAATTTTAAAAAATTAAAAAAAAACTAAATTTTCGAAATTTCTGTACAACATTCTTACAGTTTTGCTAATAAACGTACCGTTTACCGCATAATTCTGTTGATCTTTGTTGTAGAAATATTTAATTTTGAAATAAGGACTTATTCGCTGATCACCATATATATTTCCGGAATGTAAGAGCTAAGACCAGGGCCGCAACTAGATGCTTGGTCACCCGGGGCAAGTGCGCATTTTTTCATCCCCTCGTAATGTTGAAGGTAAGGTTTGTGTATGAAATTTGCGCCCCTTCTAGTCCAGCGTCCGGGGCACGAGAAATGCCTGTTCCCCCCCCAGTTGCGTCACTGATCGTCACATTTTTGTTTTTGACGAAATGGCGGGGAAAACTTGAACAACACTACTGCATTCAATTTTGTGTAAAGCTTAGTGATTCGTGAGTGGAAACAATCTGCAAGATTCAACAGACCTTCGGAGATGAACAAATGAATATCACACATATGAAGGAAAAGTACAACCGCTTCAAAGATGTGAAGACTGGTGATTCAGGATAATCAAATCATGATCACAGAACTTGCAAATGAAGCGAGCATTAGTGTTAGATCTGCTTATTCCATTTTGACTGATAATTTGGTCCTCAGGATATGCAATGTCGTGTTGACCGTCTTCTATGACTCCAGTTGCGTGGTTCAGCTTGAGTATGCACAGCACAGCCATCACCAAGGAATACTACTAAGAGGTTCTACATTGCAATTCGCAGCTCTATCACGATTGATGCAGTAACGTTGTTCAATTTTTTCCTGCCATTTTATCAAAAACAAAAAATTGGCGTGTTCACTTACACTTCCTCACTCAACACCGTCTGCCGGCGACTGGCAGCTTCCGTAGGCATATGGTTTTCAAAATTCATTCCCATTTACCCATTCTCCAGTCAAACCCTGTTACAATGAATTTCCAGGGACAGAGAATTCGTATCGCTTTATTAAATCTAATAATAGAATATCCTATGGGGGGGGGGGGGAGAGAAACAGGAACAAAAATGTTGTTTGTTATATCCGGATGTTTGTCGTTAGGTTTGGTAGGCTCATAGCCGGAGATAGAATTGAAAGGATGGGGCATGATGATTATGATGTCGATTCATATATATACATTGGATCAGTCGGCTCTATCATTGACACTCGGGGGCCCCATATCTCTGGCCACGTGTAGGACTATTTCAAGGATTGGGAATCGAAACAAATTTATAGTTCGCATTTTACAAAAATACAGTACAACCTCGATTATCCAGGCTAATGGTGGGGGAAGGGGAACATGGATAACCACTACTACTAAGCCACACATGTACCTAGCCTTGTCCACATTCCTCTGTGGAATTTCTAACAAATTGGTACATGTTGGAATGTGTGTGTGTAGTTTGCTACTGTAAGGCTTGTAATGTGTAGTGTTGCCATTCACCATCAGTTTTTCCAACTATGAGTAAAGTGCAATGATTGAATAATTGTACCATTGTAGGCCTGCTGCTCTCTGAATAACCAAATTCTAGAGATATCCTGGAACATGGATAACAGTAAAACATAGTTAAACGCTATTTCGCCTAACTTGATCCACTTTATTTTGGAAGTACTGAATGTCTCGGGTTCTTAAAACGTTTTTTTTTTCAGCGACCCCGAGTCCAGTTACTATTGTAAGTTTTCTTCTCTTTGTAACATGTTGTTTTACCCCCCCCCCCCGCTTGTGGATTATACAAATTTTTGACACCCTTCTTCCACCTTGGTAATTTTCTTGACCCACTCATTCCTCAAATTTACCGCCCCTTCCGAACTTGTCGCTCTGGGCTATAGCCCGCTTATCCTCTCCTGTAAATACTCCTCTGGGCCTCAGAAAATTTTCTGAACTGGCGGTACACACACACACACACACACACAGCGGGAGAGATATGACGCCAAAAAGGAAAAAATCGTATTCAATCAAGTATCACAAATGGGCTTTTGCGCACTTTATTTATTCTGAATCCAAAGACAAAATTTATTTATTGAAAATCCAAGAACAGGGACGCCGGAACATATATGCTCATGTTGCTAAAGCAACACCAATCATTTGAATGGCATTGCTCAGCAAAACCAATCATCATTCAAATATAGCTCATTCACCCCCCCCCCCAGTTCGGGTGATGGGAAATTTACCAAAAACGGGACATTTTTTTGTTGTTGAATGTGTGACGTATGGTCTTCATACATATCCAAGTGAAAATTATGTTCATTACTCGAGCAATACCAAACATTTTTGACTTCCAACGTCCCTGGAAAGAATCACTCTCCTCATTTTCTAGTTTTTTAAATGATGTCTACGTTATGTTGCCTATACACGCGTAGTATAAAAATGTTTTCCCTGCCCTTTAATGGGGGAAAAAAAAATACGTTGCTGAGAAATTTTTTCTATCGAAAGAGCCCTGAGTTCATTAGATTAAAATTCTTCTATTAAAATCCGTGACTTGATTTTAATTAAAGGGTCACATAAAAAATATATGTATGATATTAGTTAATAACTTATAAGCAATAATATTAGTTGAATTGCCAAATTTGCTTCAAAATTTTAACAGTTGACGTTTATGTAAGGAAAAAGCTAATGAAATTGACAAAATATAATAATTCTTAACCAAAACAGGCTAACAATTCGCTTGAAGTAGTGGTTAACTCGGGCGTCGAATTAACCAAGTTGGATTGTCAAGCACATGTAGTACTCCGCCGTAAATATCTGAGCAATCCCAAATTTTTATTCTATACGGGAATCAAAATATCTAACATGGTGCTCTCAGGTCAGCCCCGCCCCTTCCCACGAGAGATTCTCAAAAATGAAAGCGTCCGAACAAGAAATTAATCTTTATTTTTCATAACGCAAGAAAAATGTGTGAAAACTAAGAAAGAAATGCCTCAGCTCAGCTTAGAAGCTGCTTACTATACATGCATCATATAATGTAATTTCATCAAATACCACATGTAATATTATGAATAGATCAAGTTATTATATGCACGGGGGGGGGGAATTCAGAAAGAACAAACAGATTTTAAAATATTTTTGTATATTTTTAAAAATTAAAAACAGAGAAGTATGCGAATGTAAACATTTGTATGTGAATTTATAGAGGAAATGTCTACGTATTTTAGATTATAGAACAACTAATAACGCTAGTGTGTCGTTTACGAAGCTTCTTTTGATGCAGAAGTGCATCGCAAATATTTATAGGGAATTAGAATCGAGGGGAATTAAAACATTATTATGCGCAAAATACGCATTCCGTCCTATCTTGCGGCTGTGTGGATGACAAAGTTCGAACTTCGAAGGATTCAAAGCCAAAAGGGGCTTTGAATCCCGCGAGACATATGAAGCTATATGGGGTAGCATTCAAATCTCATAATAAAACATCTGTCAACTAAATATCGAAAAATAATTTGATTTCATTCACCGTAGATTACGGAAATTGAAGTACATATAGGGTTACCAGATCCGAAGACTGAGAAAGGAGGACGTCTGCGCACGCAGCCTTAGTGACGTCACTTACCTCATTAGATGATGCCACTGTTCCCATCAATAAAACCAGCAGGGCCGTAACTAGACAGGTGCACCCGCACAGGGCCAAAGCCTCCTTGATACTACTAGTCTCTCTAGGAGGCTTTGACAGGGCCCACTTGGAAAGGGAGGGGCCTAGATTAAAATTCTTTCACAGGACACAGGAAAGGCTAGGCCATTGAACGGCCCTGAAAATCGGCCGCAACAATGATTCTTGATAACTCTAAAACAGAACCGCTAAAAATAAGCAGAAACAGAAAAAATTCTGAGAATTTTTCCACGGCTATTGGTGAATGCGTATGGGAAAACAAAAACACCACAAAAAAAACACTCATATTAACACTTAAACGACCGCTCACGAGATTTCTCGTGTTTCAATGCTGAGACGTAAAATACCGGCAACGAGATTTCGAGATTTTTAATTTCCAAACGAGAAAATCGCAGGTCTTAGAGTAAGCCTACGGGAAATAATATGCGGCCATTTAAGTGTCAATTAAGAAATTTATGTTTTAAACATGAAAAGGACAAAAAGGCGAATTTTCCGAAACGTAGGAGGACGCTTGAAAGGACATAAAAGAAAAAGAGGATATATATATATATATATATATATATATGTATGTGTGTGTGTGTGTGTGTGTGTGTGTCCTCCTAAAGGAGGACGGTTGGTAACCCCTAAATACATACATCTGTGTATATGACATATATATAATAACGTGTCCTAACTAATTGATTCACTGACTGATAAGTCGTGTCACGTCTGGTAAGTCGTGACAATCCAAGAACTTTACCTGATCTTAAAGGCAGCATTTCACGCCACGTGATGAACATTTCCCCGCACACACTTCGGTCTGTTGTGAAACATGCCATCTTGCGATTTCACATGGTATCTGAAAATGTTGGCCATCATGTGGAACATGTTTTGTTGCAGTAACAATTATAAAAGTGCTTAACAATTGTTTAAATTGTAAACGTTTACCTAAATGTCATTTCTTAATAAAACGTCCTCTGGTGGCGACATATGCAACTAATGCTTTTCCCCCTGAAACAAATTCCCATCTCTTCATGAAGTCCTCCACAAACTTTCACTCTTTTCTGATGACTGGTTTCGCCTGTAGGCTAGTTTAAAATAAGGGTCTTATAATTATGGAAGCCCTTGTGTAATGATTGTGCCCATATTTCACTGCTCATGTACTTTTTTAAATGCCGAAAATATAAACACTCATTAAAAACTCATAGGACAGTTCATTGACTGAACTATTAACACGAAATTATGCATGTCCTTTATTGTCGAGAAGCACAGGAATATCATATACTGACATACCTTACAAGGTATGGTTAAAATGTTTTTTTTTTTGCGCAGTCCATACTTCACTGCTTCGGACCATATTCCTGTATAAAGTGGGGACGGGGAAAATGTTCGAACAACTTTTCATTATGTCTGGGATCTGTGCGTGTTCGTGCAAGAGATTATTATTTTTTTTTTTTATCTTCGATATTATTATTCGTTCTGGAAAAAAAACTTTTGTTATGGAAACCACCGCTGCTTGTATGTTTCCGTCACCGACTTCTCCGAGGCTCTTGCGTGACTCCTGCCCATAACAGGGTTACCAGGAATGTATAACTCGGAATGAATGTTAATGCTGCCGAAAACAAAAGGAAACCAGAATGGACATCGAATGACGACAGCGTCGGATCCCCCCTCTCTATCGCAAAAAAAGTTTTTACCTCCTCCCCTCTTCGATTCTTCTGAACGGTATTACGAAATACCGAGAATTTCGACGCCCTGCTTAGACATGACTAGACTCGAGGTGTCTGATGATCATGTGTAGGCCGTTGGCTACCAACGTTTCATAAGATACCTCACAAGTACCCCCCTCCCCATGGCCCCCACATCCTGGAGCAGGGCCCCTAGGATGGGACTTTTGGCTGACCCCCAGACCAGACTTTTCATGGGCCCCTTTATAGTGAATTTATGGTGTGAAAAAACAAAAAAATGGTGAAAATCGTCCCGGGCCCCAGGGCTGGAACCCTGTCAGCCTCCCCCTTGTGGGGGCCATGCCCCTCCCTCTCCTCCACTTTTCCTGAATAACAAACATTCGTATACGGTCGAGAAGGTTACGTGCAACAGTCTCGTAACTATGAAGGCTCCCTTGTGAACTAGACGTTGAGGACATCTGTAACAGGAGACTTGCTAGATGACCTGCCCCCCCCCCACTAGAAATGAGCAGAAAGACGTGCTTCTCATCCCCCCCTCCCATTCTTCACAAATGCATTGCGTGCTCATAGTAATACGCAAAGCTTTCGCGCCACTAGAAATGAGTAGGAGGCCTGCGTACCCCCAGAAATCAGTGCTGTCCTAACGCATGGGTCCACCAGGGCACGGCCTGGGGGAGGGCCTCATGAAAATGAGACCTGGTTATACTTTTTTGAGAGTAAGCTAAGCAGATTGGTAGGCAGGCATTTCCAGCCAAGTTGGAGGGTCCTCAGGAATATCAGCCCAGGGGCCTATGATGCTTTTGTTATAAAAATAACAGGAAAAACCTCAAGACTGCCAGAAATGCGTAGAAGACGTGCGTGTGTGTGTGCGCGCTCTTAAAAATGTATACGAGGTTCGCGTACTCGTAGGAATGCGTAGAAAACGTGTGTACTTATAGAAATGCGTTCGAGGCTTGCGTACTCATGGAAATATATACGAGTCTTGCGTATTTATAATATGAAAATCCCCCCCCCCCCCCGTAAATACGCTAGTGCATCATCGTAGTGCACTTGAATGAGTTTATTTATGCGGAAAGAAATCGGGCAACGGGGAATGTTTTCATATCCGATACCAGAACATACACGATCTATTGATTCCGGATATTTTGAGAGTTTCGAAATTGCTTGCGTATATTTTGCACTTGCACAATTTTATTCACCTACAAGGAAATCTCATACAAACAAAAAAGAAAAAAAATGTAGGTTCTTCTCGCATTAACCCGCCATCTGTTATCTTGATCTATTGTTACATCAATCATTTTCAAATATTCTCACAAATCTTTCAGGAAAAAAAAAAGCTACAAAAAAGAAGAAAAATAACAATAATTCACAGTAATTTATATTCTAAGTTTTATATCACGTATAATCGGTATTTTGTAACAGAAAATTACATGTAATATAAATGTGATATTTTCTCACGCTTGAACTACGTTCTTCACAAGCTCTGTGTCTTATAAAACCTATTCATTAAATGGGTACTGATCCTCTCATTAGAAACAATTTCAGGCCCACCCCCCATCAGCCTTCTCTCTAGCATCTCCAAATTATTTGAGCGTATATATATATATATAACTCGACTTGATAACTATTTCAATCAACATATCATCCGACCTGGGCAACATGGCTTCCGCCGAGGGCACTCCTGTGTAACCCAACTGCACAGAGTGACAGAATTCATAATTGGCTCATTTAACTACAAAGACTACGTCTGCGCAGCATGTCCTGACATAAGTAAGGCATTCGACAAGACTAAACATGATACACTACTGGTCAAACTTATCGACATGGGCTTCCCGGAGCATTTTATATTATTAGTCTTCCATAGCTATCTTTCAGGAAAAACTTTGGGAGAGTCAAAAATGGAAAAATATTATCAAACGTGCACCCAGTGAGAGCCTCAGTTCCGCAAGGATCCTGTTTAGGCCGCCTCTCTCTCTCTCTCTCTCTCTCTCTCTCAGCTCTTCTTATTTTATATTAATGACATTCCTGCACCTCTCTGGTAGGAATCATAGCACTTTTTGCTGACGATGCCATCATACTCACCAATCATAGGAAATCTAATAAATGCCGTGAAAATCTTCAAGAAATCGTCGAGGCCATTGAGAATCGGTGTGGCATCAACGCCATTGAGCTGAACCACAGCAACTGCCAATTTATTTGGTTCACAAGAAAAACGGACCCAGGAAACGCTCCCATCTATATTGGTGGCGCGGCCGTGGAGCAAGTAAGAAAGTGAAATATCTAGGTTGTATTCTGGACCGGTCAATGGGTTTTGGTCAGCAGATTGACTATGTCAGAAACAAGGCCACCTAAGCCCTAGGCATGCTCTCAAAAATGACTTTTCCTTAAGCTCGTCTCTCCTTACAAAATAAAGTCACACTATATAAATCTATACTTTGACCAATTATGACATACGCAGCCCCGGTCTGGGCCTACGCAAGTCATAGCAACATGCAAAAGCTACAATCTCAGCAATACCAAGATCCTAAGGTCTCTCGTGAGGGCACCTAAATTTATACTTGGAGCTGACATCAGGAAAGACCCTTATACTGGACTTCATCAAGGAGCTACTTACAGTCCACTATAACAAACTACAGAATTCTGAATATGGCCATCTAAATGAGATAGGAGATTACGACCCATTGCTTAGAACCATATACCGTAGGCCAAAAAGGGTACTGCACACTGACTGGACACTCTACTGATTTTATACGGGGTCATTCAAGTATTACGTCAGCATCGAGGGGGGGGGGTTCCGGATTTGCTGACATTTGATGATGAGGGACGACGACGGGGGTTTTGAAGGTTGCTTACGTCATCAACCACCCTTTTTGACGATATGAAATATTCTAAGCTGCTGACGAAATTTTGCTGACAGGGGGGGGGGGGGGGTCAAAAATGGCTGAAAATCTGCTTACGTAATACTTGAATGGCCCCTAAAGACAATTATGTATTCTATTAATATTGTTTTTGTTAGAAATGTTCTCGAGAAAAAAATGAATACAAAAAAAGAGAATAAATTAAAAAAATAGGAAAAAAAGAATATAAATGGGAAAAAGATAAATTTTAAAAAAATGTATACGTATATATATTGTACATTTCCATTCCTATTGCTCTGTGTGTGTGTGTGTGGGTGTATAAGCCATCTTTTTATATCCCACTTTATCTATTTTGCCACTGGTATATTGCACTCATTCTTGTATCCGTATGTTATCTATATTTCTTATACGTGTTGTACATAATTTTTCCCTTAATTGTGATTTTTCGGAGCACAGACTGAATTCGTACTTTGGACTGGACTTTTGTTTACACAAACACACACTCATGCTTAACACATACAAGTACAAACTTGTCTTTCCTCCTTCACAACGCCTCAGAAAGGCTATTTGTAAGTCATCAGACAGCCTCATTGGAGCTGGGAAACGACGAAATAAATTCTTTTCTGTTTTGTTTTTTCCGTTCAAAAAATATAAAGTTGGTGTATTCTTCTATGTCTGGCTGGCTGTTGGCAGTCAAGCAATAGCTAATCATTTTTCATTGCAATTTCCACAGGTGAATGACTATGCCATGGGTTGTGCAGCATCCAAAGCAGCAACACCGCCCGGGACGTCCGAGAACGGTCAAGAAAATTGTAAGATCAACACAACAAATATTATGATTAATTACCTTTTCATATTTTACAAACTGGAAATTTCAGCACACGGAATGTATATAGAAAGTTAATTTATATATCTGTTATGTTTACGACACCCGTGGGGGAATTCATGTTTTAAGTGACCTTTGAAGATCGGGCACACCCCGCTTCCCATCTCGGAGAGATATCGAAGCGTTCCCGAAGGATAGGTGTGTCCGGAAAGTTTTATTAAAAACAACGTAACATGACCACCTCAGACGAAGGCAGCAAAATAAAATAATTTACATAAAAATTGATCGTCAACTCCTGAAGTCATATAACAAATAAATAAAATCTAAACAATCAACGCCAATGGGCAATCAAAATTATAAACGGGATTATAAGATGGCGGTGAATAGCCGTCCATCCCATAAGAATATAGTAATAGTCAATTGATCGAATGATTGCCGATAATATTGGAATATAAAATTTCGAATCACGGTGAATTAGTCGCAGATCACCATCGTCTAGGCCGCAAGTCGTTACCGGAATCGTCACCGGGTGAATCGTCACGATCAGCACAATTCACTATATAGCCGAGTAAATAACACTTAATTCGTCCTTGCCATCAATGACTTGATTCATCTCATTGCAGGTGAACTTGCTTCTGTTTTCCATTTATCGGCTACTTTTGTTGACGCCGACGTGGTCGAAGATCATATTTCCTCTTAAGATCAATCACTGGGGCTCTTGACGGTGTGAACTCGTCATCGCTCCCACCGCTCAGACGCGCACTTCCAGTCTTCTTAGTATGTATGCGGTGTAAGTTGTTATCTCGAGGAACAATATAATCCACCGCACCCGAGCAAGGCTCATGGGGCTCTTCAAAACTCTTCGTTAAAAATGTGGAACGCTTCACGATTTTGCGTGTCATCCTTGCGCAGGGGCCATGCTAATCTTCTCTGTATCGTTCCAATTTTAGTATATGTACTGCCGAAGCGAGTACTGTTTTAAGTGACCGCACGTTCATAGGCGTAGATAGATATGAAAGGCGGGAGGGGGCGATAATGATGACACCTGGGCGATAAGGGTCTATCTCTGCCCATGCGCACGTCATTTATAACAAAAAATGTGATTGGAAGTATACTTCTAAAATCAACGGTTGCAGTTACGTCGGCTAGCAGCTGTGTGGTCGTGTGGGCAACGTGATGGATACTCATCATGAGGATCTAGGTTCGGGCACAGTGGTGGAAGGCTGAAGTCTTTTTACTTCGGCTTTTCAAGTTCAAGGTACGAATGAGAGCCATTTCCCCCATTCATAAAAATCTCTCCGCACAGAGCAGGCAGAATAACTGATAATAATAGCTTCAACACGACTACCACATAACAAAAAAAAAAATATTTATCATCTTCACTTCAAAATGTGGAAGGCAGATGACAGCACCAGCAGAACACGAAGCAAGCACAACGCCTGCTACTCGTACATTAATACGTTCGGGCCAGGGATGTGCGTTGCATTCCTGCATGCACCAATTCGTTAGAAATTTCGCATAGGTAGTGTGTACGAAGTGCATCTACTGTTAAGTAGTAGGAGTAGTGATATCGGCTGTCCAAACAATGTGGAATAGCCTTGTGAAAGAAATTCACAAGGGGATTATGTTTCGTAAAACGAAATGTATGGTCTTGTTTCAAATTTAGAGAGAGTGACGGGTTAGAAAAAGTTTGGCCAGCCATTGGATTAGACCAAAAATTCAACAATCTCGAGTTTGACAGTTGATTCTCCAAAGACAGAAACTATGTCTCTATCAACAATAATTGTGCAGTATAATGCAATAACAAGTCTTAGAGAGTACGTATTGATCAATTTAGCTAACACGGTGAAATTTAACTACTTTTGATAAAATTTAAAATACTAATTTCGAGACTATAGCATGGAAAGCAAAATACAGGGTGTCCCATGAATTCGTAAATGGTTTGAAAAATAATAAAAATAGCAAGAATTGGTTTTTGGAACGTGGTTTGCGAAAAGTTAGAAAAGTTATTCTCACTTACATAAAGTTATGTAATTGATTGCGATGTTGGCATTTGTGGATAAAGCACTATTGGTGAAGCTGTTTTACCTCAGCCACGAATCGCCGGCGAAGCTTTATGAACGTTTCAGACACAGAAGAGATTGAAGAAAAGAAGTCTCAAATTCTGATTTGCTTCTGTGCAGCCGCCTATATCGACAAAAATTCGAATTCCACGGGTGTTTGGACGCAATATTACGTCCTTGATCGTAAAGTGGCCAAGCGGCGTGGACTGTGTTTACGAATTTATGGGACACCTTCTACAATTCAAAATGCGGCATATCTTTTCGGCCTGAAAACTGTTTTCTAATAACTTTAAACGCAGACATAAAAAAAAAACTTTCCCATATAAATCATAACTATCTTCTCTGAAGTGTTAATAATTGACGGAGTTAAATATTAAATTCCTTGTACTAGGCTTTATTGACCCTTCAAATGACTGACCGTTTCCGGCTATTATGAGTCAGTCCATTCGTCCATTTACACGGACGGCGAGTCTCGAGGCGAATTAAGTAATTGGCGTCAAAGGGCTTTTCGAAGTAACACCAAAATAAACGTACGTCCACTATTAATGATTTAACACTCAATTTGCTTCGATTAAAAGCGGCTGTTTCATTATTCAAAAGAAACATATTACCGCGATTGACCACCAGGATTGCGTCCAGTGGAAAGAACAAGAGAAGTAGCGAGTGAGGTCAGTGTCCGTAGGTCTATTTTTGTTCTAATGGGCGACAAAGGCCTGAGGAAGGGAGAAAAAAAAATTATAAAACATTATTTTTTTGGGAGTCAATCATTTTCTGTACCTTGAAGCCATTATTAATGGACACCGTGTTACGGTTACTCTACTCGGTCGAGTGACCATGATGGAAATCAACTTCCGCCACTTTATAAAGTACGTATTAGAGGGCATTCACAGGCAATAGTGTCATGAATATTTCTCTTAACCGCGGTTAAAATCCGGAATTTGCTGTCGATGCTGCTATTATGTGCTGTATGTTTACGGGACACGGTACAAAGCAAAGATCTGGAACTTTTAGGAGAGTGTAGGCCACTTCATCGATTTAGAAACACGTCGCGGGCCACTTAAGTGCTCTGAAACTGTGCAACTGGTCATTTAAGTGATCTAATAGTGTGCCGCGAACTACCAAGTGATCTAATAATCTGTCGCGAATCTAATAATGTATCACGAGCCATTTAAGTGATCTGAAATTGAATATAAAATTATCGGTTCATTTAAGTTAATTGTAAATGTGCCGCGAGCCGCTCGGGTGAACTGAAAATGTGCCGCTTAGTTCATTTTCACAAATTTAGATTTGAGGTTTAGTTAAATTTAGATTCATGATTTAAATCATACTATTGCAACAGGAAACTAACAGTTCGTTATTCAAAAAGAAGTGAAAAAAGGGGTACCTCAGGGTTCTGTTCTATGTCCTATATTATTTTTGATGTATATACATGATTTATGCAACTTGAGATTGAATTGAAAAACTATAACATTTGCCGATGATACAGTGCTTTATGTAGAAGATACTGATACAGAAAATTTAATTGGAAAAGTAGAAGATGATCTAACAAATATTAATATCTGGTTAATTAAACATAAATTAAAATTTAACGCTTAAAAAACAAAATTTATTTATATGAAGACAAGAAACATAAATTATAACACAAGCATACATTTGAGAATACATAATCATTGTCAGTGCCTGGAGAACAATCAATGCCATTGCCAAGAAATAGATATTGTCCGGGAGTACAATTATTTGGGTATCACAACACAGAATGATCTTAAATGGAACACGCACTGTGACATTATAATATAAAAGATTAGAAAATATGAAATGATCATTCACAAAATGAAAAACTTGAACATTTTTTAAAAGATTTATTCCATGCATGGATATATTCAATTGTCAATTACGCAATCAGTGCCTGGGGAGGAGCATATTACGAGAATATTCGGAAATTAGATAATATACATAACAGAATAAGATCTCAGATATTAATCGGTAGTTCCAAAATACAATGCCATACTCTAACTTTGAGACAAAACTTTCTTGTACAGAGTTATCAAATATTCACGATTAAATGAAAATTACTTAACGGAAAATCAAAATAGAACTACAAATAGATATAATCGAGTTTATCAAGTACCAAAACCAAATAAAACATTATACAAAACGAGCTTTTCCTTCATTGCCCCTAAGATATTAAACATTTTTCACAAACTGAAAATCAATTTCATAATAATAAAAACATAAATCACGTAATTTTTGACTTCTTCAGACGCATAGATTACGAAACCATCTACATGAATGCATTGAAAGAGTATATAAAAACAATATTGAACTGAGTAAAAGTAAAGAGTATAATAATAAAAAATAGAAATGATGTACGATAATTTATATTACATTGAGCTTCACGATTAAGCAACTTAATTGTGAACTTTATTCAGATAAAATACACAAGAGGAAATACACTTGAACAAGGGCGTAGCGAGGGGGGGGGGGGACTTGGGGGTCTGGTCCCCCCCCCCCCCGAAATGTGAGAAAATGACCGAAAAAAGGGGAAAAAGATGGCCAAATCCATTGCTCTGTCACTTTGGTCCCCCCCCCTGAAATGAAAGTGGCCCCCCCCCCCGAACGAAATTTCTGGCTACGCCCCTGCACTTGAACACATATCTAATAAATATAATAATGCTGTTGCAAAATTCTATAGCTTATTCCTTTAGGCCTGCTGAAAGGACTTTTCAGTCCCTTGAGGCTACAAAGTGTTTGTTTGTAATATGTATGCATGTTTTTGCTTGTCATGCTTTTGGTGTATTATATGTTTGTATTAGTGTAACGCATGTCTAGATTTGTGTATTACATGTTTGTATTCGTGAAGTAAAAAAAAAAGGCTGAGATCACACGAGATGCTTTCGCGGGCCATTGATTGATCATGTATGTAAGGGCAAAAGTTTATTCCATAAAAAAGAAGTGGATAATTAGTGACTTTTTAGTCACTTTTAGTAGGTAGGGCTCCAACCTGGGACGAATTCCATCACTTCTGTTTATTCTGTAAATTTGCTATAAAGGGGGGCCCGTAAAAAATTCTGATCTGGGTGCCCTTCAAAGATCCCAGCTACTACTCCTCTATCTCAGAGGAATGTCATACACATTCCGCCCGTGCTGCGAAGCAGTGGTTCTTAACCAGGGGTCCACGGACCTCTCGGGTTTTCGCCGAGAGGAATGGAGTCCGTGAGCTTGGAGGAGAAGACAAAAATTAACTTATATCGTTTTTACATTATAATGTACGGAATATCATTCTGTATAGGGAATCTGTGGCCGCCATCTTATTGGCACAAAGGGTCCGGGGCAAAGCTGTATTAAATCTTGAGCCGCTTTGCTCCGGGGGAAACACAGATGGTCAAGCATAACTGCCAGAAAGTGCTGAAAATGCGATATTATGAGGACTAGCATGGGCGAGATAATAATTAGATTTGATTGGTTAATTCTCTTCAAATTAACTTATTAATTGAACTTCGTTTGAGCTCACCCATTAAAATAATAGGAAACTTTTATATTAAAAAAGAATAACTTTCGTATAAAGTGAAGCAAATTTTCAAGCTTACAGCCATGAAGTAATTGATACACCTTCTTTCTACTTGATAAATTAATCTTCAAATGGATTAATAACAGTTGACAATTAGTGAATCCCATTCAGACAAAGAATCGTCCGCTAATTTGTCATTTTCAAATATGGGTGATAGATGGCAGCAAAACATAAAATGCCTAATACTGGACACACATATATATATAATCTTTATTGTTTTAGGCAAGAAGCCTCTACAGTGGATGGCAACAATAACAAATACAATATGACAAATATTAAAAGAACTAATTACAAATAATCATTTCTGAAAGAACACAAAAGGGAAAAAAATAGTTAATAGAAATGAACATTTCCATTTGGGAGGGGTTCAAACAGTTATGATTAGTGAAATATATACTGTATATTACATGTTAGCAAAAAAAAAAAATTATCAAGTGGTGTGATTCATTCCACAAAAAGATCTCTAAAGGATACTATATCAGACAGCAAACGGAAAAGACAGTTTAGTTTTTGCTCACAAAATTTGAGAAAGGCAATAAAAGAGATTGCATGGCTGGGTGTGCCGAAATACCTGCATCTAAATGAATTGTAAGCTGTACATGTCATTAGTACGTGAGCCCAGGTCTAAAAATTCATTGGAATTACAATATGTACATGGCACCTGCGGATTGATTTCAAGGACTCTCCCGTTTATGAACAGCCTATTTGCACCAAAACGAATTTGCATGAGAGTTCTTTTAAATTTAAGCGGAATATTGTAGTCAGTGAGGTAGCTCTCAAGTCCAAAATTCATTTTAAGTTGTTTGTAGTGGGGTGAAAAGTTTGTGCTCTGAATATTAGCCATGTCATTTTGCATGTTTTGGATGTTAATGGAGTTTAGAATGACAGGAATGTAGTATTGGGTGATAGCTGGGTCACTTGAGTGCTTCAAAAAAACAATAACCACTGTTGTCAATTATTTTCCACAAATTTGCAAGCCAATTGTATTTTTCGCTTCTACTCGCCTCGTATCTGTCGCGAAGTTTCAAAAAACATTGTTTTGGAAGCCTGTAGGTCGGCATTTTTTCGATCCTGAGCAAGTAACGCAAAATAAATTTCGTAAGAAGTGCTGAAACGCGTGGTTGCCCAAGTTCCGCTCTGACCATACGTCCCGGAGTTTTTCTATCTAAATGGAAAATTCTTTTGGCAAAGGTGTTAAAGATCGATTCAAGTTTTTCAAGATAAGAAGGGGACCAGATCGCCGAACCGTAAGAAAGTACTGAAAAAACAAGAGAGGGAAAAGAGTTTGAATGCTACAGGGGGGTGAGGATATTTTTGCGCCAGCTAAAATGGGTAAAACTGTATTTATTGCTGAATTGGTTTTTGAATGAAAAGTTAATCTTGCCAAATGAAAATGACCTGAAGAGGAAAATGGGACACCGAGATATGTGTAATGTGCGACTACCTCTAAAGGTAGACCCGTCAAAGAAGAATTTTTCAGATTTCTTCAGCTTACCTCCTCTCCTAAAAACCATAACTTTGGTTTCGTCAGTATTAATTTTTAATTTTTTACGAGAGCAGAAATTTTCCAAAATTTTGATTTTTCTCTGCAGGTTCAAAGGAGAGTCCGCAAGGACGACCGTATCATCTGCGTAAAATAGACAATGTACCGAAGTTTCGGAGTTGATAAAAATTGGTTCAATATGCGATTCCTCCAGCAGTTTAACAAGACCGATTATGTAACAAGAAAAAAAAGCGGGCGATAAAATTTCCCCCTGCAGAACCCCACGAGTAATTCTTATACTATCTGTCAGGCCGAACGGGGTCGGTCCTGACCCTCAAAGTCGTCTTTTTGTATGTATCATGAATCACAGCTATAAAATGTTTACTTACACCCAAATTTTCTAAAGTTTGGAAGAGAATATTGTGGTCAATTGAGTCAAAGGCGGTTTTAAAATCAACGAAAAGGGCATACAAGCGGCCTTTAGGCTTCGATAATTTATTTTGAATCATACAATGCAGATTAAAAATTTGATCCTCACAACCATAGTTTTCGCGGAAGCCAGCCTGTACTTCTGGAATGATACTATTTTGATTCAACCAAGTGTTAAATCTATTGTTTAAAATTGAGGTGAACAACTTTAAGATATTTGAGGCCAGAGCAATTGGACGATAATTTTCCGGAAGTGTTTGATCACCTTTTTTATAGATTGGACAGATTATCACTTCAGCTCAATTCACCGGGACACATGCGGAGTCAAAAATATTGTTGAATATTGATAGTAAAATTTGTCTTGTGTTCGGACTACTTCACCGCACACCAAATTCCGGTCATATATCGCCATACAGCAATTTCCAACCAGTGGAGTTGGGTGGGAAATGAAGGGTCCATCTATCGGTGGTCGCCCTAGGTTCGGTAGGTAAAGAACTTGCTTCTGATGCTCTATGCCCGGATTCGAACCCATGGACCTTGATGGTAACCTTCATAGTGGAAGACGAGCATCTTTACCACTGCGCCACTCGGGCATTGTGTTCGGACTGGAGTTATGAAAAAATTCGTTTAAGATCAAGTCACACCCGTGGGCTTTCCCACTTTTAGCTTTTCTTTATAGCTGTATTGAGTTCTGTCAATGTTATTGTAGTGTCAAGATTCCTATCCGACGCATCAGTTAGATGAACCGCATCATAACTAGGTGTGCGATTATAATTTTGTGAAGTTGAAAATAGGGTACGATAATAATTTTCCCAAACTTCGACAGGTATATTGCAATGTACAAAATTTTTTCGAGTACGAAATATTTTTAGAGCGTCCCAAAATTGAGTGGAATTTTTACAAGAGCAGATAGTAGAATTCAATTGTTTAAAACATTTTTCCTTAGCTGCTCTAAGAATACTGGACACATAACAATTAACTAAAGTAAAGTTTAAGTACGGTTGAGTTTTCTTACGCGACACACAGAAGAAAACTGTCGCCCATGCTCCGTGGGCTTCACGAATCTGTGAAATCTCAATTGAATCTTGACTGTATAGTAAATAACATTTATGTCTATTTACAGCGGTTCCCAAACCAGTTGCGTTTGAGATACCGATCGACGAATCAGATGCCAATAAAGCCTCTAAGAAACCTCCACCACAGATTCTTCAGGTTAGTGATGACGTATATTTTTTGATAAAAATACAAATACTAATTCCTATTAATATATATAACATGTAAATTTGTGATCCAAGAAGAACTTTTAAGGGTAATGAATCACTTTGTAACTTATTCAGTTGATGAAATCTTGATAGACTGTGGATATGTGAAAAATTACCATTAAATTGAAATGAAAACTTAGACTATGCTGGAAAAGTGAGCGTTTCTTATAATGCACCTTATTCCAGCGCCTCGAAGAACAGAACCAAAATAATCTGACAGAAGAAGAGCTCAAGGAAAAACTACAGAAAGCTGAAGAAAGGAGGCAAGAGGTGAGAAGAAATATTTCACCGATGTTATAAAAACGTGGTTCCCAGCTTGTCGCACGCGTTACTTCCGAGGTTACGAGACAAGCCATTCAAGGGTACGCGGGGAAAAAAACCCAACTAATACGTCAAATCAGGCTACAAATGGGCCCCGGGTGATAGAGTAAATTATCGTTTCTATAGTTGTGGTTGTGATAAAAAAGTATGTGTGTGTGTGTGGGCGGGGGGGGGGGTGGTGGTACACAAGGTTTCTTTCTACGTGTGTCTAGGAGTACGCACACCCATCTTGAATTTCTTATGAGCAAGGCTGCTCGACATTTCTACGCAATCATCTTACATGTCCCCAAGTAATAAGCAATCATCCGCATTTATTGGAGTAAGTAAGCACCGCACACATTTCTAAGGAAATGTAAACTCTCTACGTTTTTCTACGTGGCTATGCAAAGTGTCTACACCGGGAGCCTGTCTGCTCACACCACAAACTGGAATTGTCCCTTACTAAACGATACTGGTGTTTCCTTGTCGAAGTGTATTAATGATTCATGGTCCATCTTATCCCTCCCATTGAAAATTTTAAACACTTCGATCATGTCTTCCCAACACTTGCGTTGCTCCAATGTAAACATATTCCAGAAATCAAATCTTTCTCTTCGTTAAGGTCCACAATAATTAATTTCGACAGTGTCACCTCTTTGGAAGTAACATAGCAGTACACTTTGTGGTCATTGGTACATCTATCTATGTATATATAATGACATATCCTGACTGACTGACTGATTCATCATCACCGAGCCGATACCACTGAAGTTATGAATATGAAATTTAGTCAGTAATCATTTCATGAAGTAAAGACCCACTAAGAAAGGGGGTTTTCGAAATTCAATCCCTAAGGGGGTCATAAGAGGGGGGGGGGGTGGTTCAAAGGGTTATATAGAGAAACCACGCCGAGAGTCGAAACCACTCGAGCTATAATTATGAAATTTGGTCATAAGTTTTATATTGATGACGTAAAAGCAAACTAAGAAGGAGAGTTTTGAAACTCGACCTCTGGGGGGGGGGGGGGGGTGTCAAAAGAGGGTTCAAAAGTTACACAGAGAAATCACGCTTCGCTGAAACCGCTGAGGCTATAAATATAAAATTTTGTGAGTAGTTTCAATTCGTAATATAGAGACTCACTAATAAGGGATATTTCAAAATTCAACATCTAAGGGGGTCACATGGGGGTGTTTCAAAGGGTATATGGCGCAATCATCACTGAGTCCAAACAGCAGAAGCTATAAATATGAAATTTGGTGAGTTTTATATTTTATAATACAGAGAATTACCACGACGGGATTTCTGGAAATTTAACCCCCAACGGGGTGGAAATGTTACATGGGGGAAATCATTGCCGAGCAATTTTCAGATGATCAAATCCACGGGTTACAGCTAGTATTTCATAAAAAACAAAATAGTATCGTAAAATCTCAAGACTGAAATATAACAAAATGACCATTTTCAATTTCCAAACAAATCAATATGAAAAAAAAAATAATAATAATAAAAAATCAATGAATTCATCCTCGGCATTTTTTTTGATTTTATTCTAATTGTAGATCCTGGAAGAGAAGTGCAGAGTCGCCCGACAGACTCAGAAGGCGTTCAACAGATCCGAGAGCGTCACGAATGGTGATGTGACCGCAAAATCGGAAGATGACCATCACGAAGAAGAAACGAAAGACGAAGAGGCAGCGAGTTGAACCATTAACAAACACGCTCAGAAAACAAAAGTTCTGAACTTCGGCAGTGGCTGATGACGCCACAAAATTAACTGCTGCTAATGTTAAGTGAATGAACTACCCAAAAACTTTTCACAGCAATAAGTTTTCGAATATGCCATTGGTGCATTACAGAATAGTATTTTTTTTCCAAAAAAAAAAACAAATGTCACGTGTGACAGACTGTGAATGAAACGTCGTGCATCACGCAAGAGCTTCAAACAGAACCAAAGTTCCAGTTTTTCTGATTTTTCTTCTAAAAAATTAGTTCAAAACAGGAAGAAAGCAGTATTAAGCAAACTTCTGGATATATAATATGTATGATTTCATTTTTGTAAAATAAATTCCGAAGCTAAATATTAATGAGACGCTAGACAGAGACATCTAGCTGCTACTTTTATGGTTGGAAGATCCTGTTGTCAAATACGGCTGCTGGCATTTACGTCAGTTGAAGATTTGAGCTGTTTCCGTAATCTCTATAAAAAAAAAATGAGTTTCTCTATATAGTCCTGGTACAGCCGTACCCTTAGAAAACTTTTTAGTTTCTGAGGATCATGGGAGTTATATCGCTGTACTTGGCGTTTCTCTCAGGATTCTGATACCTGCAATCATCAGTCGATAGCAGACTTTGGAACACTTCCAGTCACGTGATACATTTTTGGTTGATGTGCATGCATGAAGATATAGCTATAATTTACTCTGAAAACGTGAAATATGTATTAAATTTCTGAACTCAACTTGTCAATAAAAACTTTCAGAAATGAAACTCGTTAGTATGTAAATTCATTAATTTATTCTATAAAAGATCAATACGGTTACCAAATTTTCAAAAAAAAAATACGGGACACATTTCTTTCTTAAAACGTGCATGACAGCACCGTTTAAAATGAAACAGTTTATTACGGATGTGGCGAGATTATGATGTCCCTGTTTCCAATTGGCGGAGCGATATTTAACGACTAAAATTTCAGTCTCAAATTATGTTTCCCGGAGAAGACACTACTTCATAAGAAATTTTGAAGAAAGTTTTTAAAGACATTTGGAAATTTCTTCCAAACATTTGATATGTATCATATATACCGTCCGTACGAGCCGTCTGGCAACCCTATGCGATTTATCAGGGTAACGAAAAAGATCAAACAAAATTTTTTTTTACTTGCTCTAAATATTTCAGCAATCAGAGAAAAACAATATGAAATCATTAATAAATAAATACCATACTGTTATTGTATTGTTATTATATAGAGCCTCTCCATGAGGGTTTTCAAAGTAAAGAATAGAAACATAGGGTGATTATATATAATTAAAGTTTCTGTACTCTGAGTAGTTTTTCTCACAAACACTGCTTAGGGGCCGTTCAAGTATTACGTCATCATCGATGGGGGGGGGGGGGGGAAAGGGGGTTTCCGATTTGCTGACTTTTGATGACGGGGGGGGGGGTTTGGATAACGCTTACGTCATCAACCACCCTTTATGAAAATATGAGTTAGGAATCAGAGGGCAGAGCTGATGACGAAATTTTGCTTACAGGGGGGGGGGGGTCAAAAATGACTAAAAATTTGCTTACGTAATACTTGAACGGCCCCTTATCCTGATACAGCCAAATTTATAGTGCGAGACCATGAGAGAGAGAGGGAGATTTTTTGAAATAAAAAATAGTTCAATTTTCGACCACCAGGTGAAAAAGTGTCGCTTTTTATTTCATTTTAGATTTTACCCCCATGGCTTATATATCATATTCACCAAGTTTGAATAGAATACGTCTAAAAGAACGGCCGCTATATAGGTCTGAGTAGTTTCAGTATACTGACACAGGGGGGGGGGAGTTGCACGAGCCCCCTATCCCGTTCCTCCCGCATAAGTTTCTGATCCCACCAATATTCGTTAGGAGGTAGGGGGCAGTGATGACAAGATTTTGCTGACCAGGGGGGGGGGGGTCAATAGGAAGGGTGGTCAGCGTGCCTCAATCGAAAAATGAACACGCGAGCGCGACATTTTACGATACAAAACTGAAAGTACCATTATAAGTACTCGGCATGTGACCAGAATTTGATATTGGTTTCCTGCGGTTTTCCAGCTTCGAAGAGCGAATGCGAGCCGGTCTCCCATTTGAAAAAGTCTATCCGCAGAGAGCAGCAGGCAGACCTGTAACACGTAATTGACGTAACACGAAAATGCGAACATTTCCATCTTTACTTCAGAACATGGAAGACAGATGGCAACATGAACGCGAAACAAGCACAACTCACCAACATAAATACAGGGCCACACATTCACTCAGAACACACATTCCGGCATGTGCAGATTCGTTAGAAATTCCATCGAGGAATGTGTACGTGGTGCATGTACGGTTAAGCAGTAGTAGTAGTAGTATGGCCGCTGTGGTGATCGAATGGTCATGGCGACGGACTCGCATCTCTCTCCCCAGCAAGACTCAACCCGATCTGGTAAAGGGCATACATTCCTCAAGGGACAGAGTCCGAGTCTTGTCTGGTCTTCAGGACTCGCATCGCTAGGAGCCAAAATCGACCATGACCTCCGCTCTGTCCCCTGAGGGGATATAAGCTGGCTTGGACCATGGTGGAAAGAGCGATGTGACGCCCGGCGCACTAAGCACCGAAAGACCGCCAGCTGGATAGAAGACACTAAGTTGGGGTTACATTGGGCAGGTGCTTACACAAATGCACGTTGCCAGCAGTCCTCTAAGGGAGCCCACGAAAAACTGTAGTCGAACCCCAACGGCCCCACAGGGGTGGTCGGTTGAAGTTGGCTTTCTGTGGTTCCTAACCAAATTTGACCTTGGGGGTTATCTGACGCGGCCTGCCCTCCTCAAACCTAATTTTGTAAAAATGAACTAAGCTGCACATTTACAAATCGCTTAAGTGTCCCGTGGTACAGTTCCGGAACACTTAAGCGATCAGTGACACATTTCGAGATCCCGCGACTGACATGTGGCATAGTTTTAGAGCACTTAAGCGGCCCCCAGTGCGGTTCTACATCACTTAAGTTACCCGCGGTACATTCTCAGATTATTTAAGTGATCTGCGGCATATAATTACGGATCACTTGAGTGATGCGTGGCACAGTTCCAAAGCACTTAAGTGGCCCGGACATATTTCCAGATCACTTGGATCCGCGAAACATTTAGAGATCACTAAAGTGGCTCTGTAAGGGATTCATCATTAGAGAGAATGTTAGTTCATGTGCCCGCGAACTAGCGAAAGATTTTTCTCGTTTTTGGCGCACCGAGTAAGATGCCATCAAGAATATTTCATATTTTCGTAAAGGATGGTTGATGACGTAAGCATCATCCAAACCCATTGTTATCAAAAGTCAGCAAATCGGAACCCCCCCCTTCCCCCATCGATGCTGACGTAATACTTGAATGGCCCCCCCTAAAAGAGCTAAGATCGAAACTTGATTGGGTTCCGTGGAATCGCCCCAGAGGTTCTGCTTAACCGTTTCGTAACCATAGAGGGTTCCGCAACTTATTTTACGTTGGAAACCTCTGTTGTAAGGGGACGGAGGTGCAATATTTCGTACTTCAGTGGCGTCGGAGCTGGGGATGCTGTGGGTCGAGCACAGGGGCGTAGCCAGAAATTTCGTTCGGGGGGGGGACCACTTTCATTTCAGGGGGGGGGACCAAAGTGACAGAACAATGGATTTGGCCATCTTTTTCCCTTTTTTCGGTCATTTTCTCACATTTCGGGGGGGGGGGGGACCAGACCCCCAAGTCCCCCCCCCCCCCCGGCTACGCCCTTGGTCGAGCACCTAAGGAAATTTGCAGAACGTGTAAGAGCACTCCTAAAATCGATTCAGGTATCAAAATTTCCTCCATGAAACTCAAGACGAGCAACCACGGGTTCGAAACATTTTCGATGACCCCATGTTCTTATTATGGTTAATGTCGTAAATGTGAGTAGTGAAGTTTCTCTTTGAAACTTTCAATTTCATACTTTCTCCCATTCTACTAATTTTCTTCACCACTCATTCTTCAAATTTGCCACTCTTTCGAACTTGTCGCCCTAGGCTATAGTCCGCTAAGCCCCCCCCCGTAAATACCCTTCTGCTTCTTTCCCCCCGCACACCCGAACTTCCATCGTCCGTCGTGAGCGGTTCTCAACAGGTGCTCCCCGGGGCCCTAGGGGCTCCTTGGGCACTCCCTAGGGGCTCCGTGGCAGCCCGAGGAAAATATAAAAAAACAGTAAATTTGAAAAAAAATCTATAAATATTTTAAATAATGTAAATAAATCAGTAACTTTTGATGAATAAATGAAAAATAAGCCTACGGGGGGCTCCGCCATAGAAATTACATACCAGAACCTTTCTGGTGATCCGTGAGTCAAAAAAGGTTGAGAACCGCTGATGTAGTGGGTTCAGGGGCGTAGCCAGAAATTTCGTTCGGGGGGGGGGACCACTTTCATTTCGGGGGGGGGGGGCCAAAGTGACAGAACAATAGATTTGGCCATCTTTTTCCCTTTTTTCGGTCATTTTCTCACATTTCGGGGGGGGGGGGAACCAGACCCCCAAGTCCCCCCACCCTGGCTACGCCCTTGAGTGGGTTGATCTATACTTGATCCTGAGGACAGAAGCCACTCCGAAAGCGGTAAGAAATCTATCTGCATCTAAATGTAAATGCAAGAAAACGACCATTTTCATATTTTTTTTCTTATACAGTAGACGCCGCTCATTAGAATCACGGATAATATTATCATTCGGGCATTGTTACCATTTTCGCAAAGTACGGAAAGGACAAGTATCATATAACATGGTCGCCCGGGAGGCGCATAGATATATATATATATATATATATAGATATATAAGGCGCATATCATAAGAGATAATTCTAGAATGAAGGAAAGAGATAATTCCGTGATTAATGAAAAAGATAATTGCATAATTAATGAATGCGATAATTTCAGCATTAATGAAAGCGATAATTTCAGCATTAATGAAAGATAATTCCAGAATGATGAAAGTGATAATTCTAGAATGATGAAAGTGATAATTCCAGAATGATGAAAGTGATAATTCAAGAATGATGAAAGTGATAATTCCACAATTAATAAAAGAAAAATTATAGAAGTAATTAAAGAGCTGATTCCAGAATGAAGGAAAGAGATAATTCTAGAATTAATGAAAGAAAAAATTCTAGAATTAATGAAAGAAAAAATTCTAATGAAAGAGATGATTCCAAAAACGATGAAAGAGATAATTCCAAAACCAATGAAATAATTTCAGCATTAATGAAGTAATAATTCCAAAATAATTGAAAGCGATAACTCCAGAATTAATGAATCGAAGATCAAATAAAGAATGAAAGTTCATTCGAGAATAAAGGGAAGATAAATCCAGAATTAGGGAAAGAGATATTTCCAAAATTAATGAAAGCGATAATTCCAACATTAATGAAAGCGATAATTCCAACATTAATGAAAGCGATAATTCCAACATTAATGAAAGATAATTTCAGATTGATGAAAGTGATAATTCCGGAATTAGTGAAAAAGCGACAATCCCAGAATTAAGGAAAGAGGTAATTCCAGAATGAAGGAAAGAGATAATTCCAAAATTAATGAAAGAAAAATTCTAGAATTAATTAAAAAGAGTCCAAATTATTAAAAGAAAAAACTCTAGAATTAATGGTAGAAAAAACGCTAGAATTTATGGAAGAAAAAGAAAAATTCTAGAATTAATGGAAGAAGAAAAAAATTCTAGAACTAATGGAAGAGATAATTCCAAAATCAATGAAAGAGATAATTTTGAAATAAAAGAAAAAGCGGTAATTTCGGAATTAAGGTAAGAAATAATTCCAAAATTAATGAAAGAAATAATTCCAGAATCAATGAAAGAAATAATTCCAGAATCAATGAAAGAAATAATTCCAGAATCAATGAAAGAAATAATTCCAGAATCAACGAAAGAAATAATTCCAGAATCAACGAAAGAAATAATTTCAGAATCAACGAAAGAAATAATTCCAGAATCAATGAAAGAAATAATTCCAGAATCAATGAAAGAAATAATTCCAGAATCAACGAAAGAAATAATTCCAGAATCAACGAAATAAATAGTTCCAGAATCAACGAAAGAAATAATTCCAGAATCAACGAAAGAAATAATTCCAGAATCAATGAAAGAAATAATTCCAGAATCAATGGAAGAAATAATTCCAGAATCAATGAAAGAAATAATTCCAGAATCAATGAAAGAAATAATTCCAGAATCAATGAAAAAAATAATTTCACCATTAATGATATATAGTGATAATTTCACCATTAATGATATATAGTGATAATTTCACCATTAATGATATATAGTGATAATTTCACCATTAATGATATATAGTGATAATTTCACCATTAATGATATATAGTGATAATTTCACCATTAATGATATATAGTGATAATTTCACCATTAATGATATATAGTGATAATTTCACCATTAATGATATATAGTGATAATTTCACCATTAATGATATATAGTGATAATTCCAAAATTAATGAAAGATAATTCCAAAACTAATGAAAGATAATTCCAGAATTAATGAGATATAATTTCAGAATCAATGAGATATAATTTTAGAATCAATGAAAGAAATAATCCCAGAAGTAATGAAAGAAATAATTATTAATGAAGGAAATAACTCCAGAATTAATGGAAGAAAATTCTAGAATTAATCAAGATAAATTCCAGAAGTAATAAAGGAAAATTCCAGAATTTATGAAGGAAAGTTCCAGAGTTAATGAAGGAATCTTCCATAATCGATGAAAGAAATTTTTCAGCATTAATGAAAGAAGTGATTCCAGTATTAACGAAACAAATAAGTTAATCTTTTTTCATCACATTAGATTAGAGAGTTCACTATTTTTTTTAATCTTTAAAAACCAATATTTATTAGAGACTGAAACTGTACATTTCTACGGAAAGAATTGCCACCCACGAACTGTGTTTTCACCGAGTCACGTGATTTCCTTGCATTCGGCGGCTGGATGCTACCTCCAGTAATATAAGCTCGATGGCCGTCTTCTTCTACCGAGGTCTTTTGTTTTGGTCATCTCCTCATGTACCTAAAAAGTAACTGAACTGTGAATTGCAACATGCAGTTCAGTTCTTTGGCTTCGTCCATGAAGAACCAGACTGAATGAGGTAGTCTACTTTTTTTATTGAACTTCACCTTATAAATAGTTATTATTTCTTTTGTAAGATGGCAGCAGAAGAAAGATTAACACTTACTTTTCATGTGTCATCTGCTTCTACCAAAGCTGTTTGTTTTGGACGCCTCCTTATGTACCCAAAGAATAACTGAACCGTGTATTAGAACATCCAGTTCAGTTCTCGGGGTTCTGCGACAAGGAATCTGTCTGAATGAAGTATTCTGCTTTTCTTAAAAAAAATAAGCTTCACCTGATAAATAGTTACTATTTTCAAGATAAGATGGCAGCAGCAGCAGTAGTAAAAATAAAAAAAGAGGAAACTTACTTTTCACCTGTCGTCTGCTTCCAACCAGGCAATTTGTTTTAGGCACCTCCTTATGTAACGAAAAAATATGTGAACCGTGAATTGAAACATCCAGTTCAGTTCTTCGGCTTCAATCACAAGGAATCTCACTGAATAGAGAATTCCACTTTTCGTATTTTAAATAATCGTCATCACCACTAAATAGTTATTATTTTTCAGATAAGATGGCAGCACCAATATTATGAATGAAACTGTATTCATTTCGGAGTTTCAGGGGGAAGAGGGGATCTATTTACCTGTTGGCTGCTTCTTCAAACGTTCTTTGTTTAACTCCTTAAAACTACTGTATATCAAGGCCATAGCAAGGAGCGGGGGGACTACAGAAAATGATGAACAAAGGGAAAAAGATGGATAAATAGGCTGGCCATATTTCCTCGAGAGAAATACGGATAATTGTGATTCCAAATACCAGAAAATACGGGACATCGCCAATTATCGCCAAAAATGTCACCAAAACTGAACAAAGTTGCCAAATATTGCTGAAATTAGGGGAAAACGAAGCATTACTGCAAATTGCAGTGGATTAAAATGAATTCCACGAGATAAAACGTTCACCAAGATAAATGTGGGAGATTAATATTCTTATTTATAGTTATAATTATCATAATATAATTTACGAGTTGAAAAATAATTTCAATCTGTGACTTCAATAAAGAATGAAAATTCAAGTGGGATTCGCGTAAAAAACCGGGAAAAACCGGGTCAATTTTACCAAAAAGTCGGGACGGCCAGAAAAATAGAAAATACCGGGACTGTCCCGGGAAATATGGGACGTATGGTCACCCTATGGATAAATCTATTGTTCTATCACTTTGGTTCCGTCCCCCTTCCGAAATGAAAGTAGTTCCCCCACCGAACGAAATTTCTGGTTACAGGCGTTTTTTTTTTTTTAAACCGAGCACAACTCAGGTCTATCGCCATAGGCAATTTACTATCTAGTGAGTTGTGCCGGAGGTGTAAGTGTACCTAACAGTCTGCGTGCGTATCTAGTGTTGTGTATGATTTTTCAGTGCTGCCACCTATATCTCAGAAGTGAAGCGAGTGATGCGTAGTGACTGAATATTTGTACTGTTTGTAGGACTGCTGCTCTCTGTGGCGAGACTTTTTAACGGGGAGATCGGCTCGCGTTTGCGCCTCGAAGTAGGGAACCACAGAAAACCAACTTCAGCCGACCACCACTGTGGGGCTCGAACCCGGGTTCCCGCGATGCGAGTCCGTCACTATGACCACTCGACCACCACAGCGGCGGTTACAGGCCTGCTGTATATGCCACAGAGCTATGAGTAAGTGAGCTGTCCTTATAGTTCAGTGGTATATGCACCGTTTATCTGGTTCAAGTTGTTGGCTTCGCTTGTGGATCCACTGAGCGTAGTTGTAGGATCTGAACTGAATGGAAAACTTTGCTCCACCCATTTTTTTTTTTGCAACTTTGACCAAATTTCGCAAGTTGCAAGTTTTTTACGTTTATCAATTTTTTTGGGAAAAAATAGGTTTCGACTGGATTTATTTACGATCTTTATTTCCCCGCACCACAATTTTTTTCTTTTGGATCACAATAATATTCACAATCTCACAATCTCGATCAATGGTTTTTTTCCCTTTTGAAATGAATTCCTTCAAAATAAATCGCTTATTTCCCGTGGAATATTTAATGAGTGTGAATTGCTTTCCATAAAAAAAGATATGTGTGCGTTCTGGAAACATCATCAATCACATTGAACTTCATATCAGAAAAAGATGAGAATCTCTCTGCAATTGGCGATTATTTTCATCGAGCTCATATTACTGGAGGGAGCGCATCCAGCGGCCGCGAAGGCAGCGACATCGAATGCAAGAAGATCACGTGACTCGGTGAAAACACAGTTCGTGCCTGGCAATTTGCTCACGGAAATATACAGAGACCGCTCACGTCATACTCTCTCCAGTAATATAAGCTCGATTCAATCATCCGATTTCAAAATTGCACAATTCTTAAAAAGTAAGAATAGTATGATAACCCAGAATAATATGATAAGATAAGTAATATGTGAATATAAGTGGGGGGGGGGCGGGATGTGTCTACTCTTTATGAACAATTTCTGTTAATGGTCGATTTCAAATGTAGAATCATTTTGAAATCGATTGATTCTTTCTTAATCACCCTGTATACGGAAATCAAGGACCATGCACCTCACTGCACTTCCATCTTCTAAGTACATCAAAAAAATCAAATTAAATTTTTGCATGATATTAAAATTTATTTTTTATATCTCTGGAAGTCAATATCTCCTGATTAAGATCGAAACAAGCGGTCCAAAAAGTACTTTCTGGATAGCACATTTGCTGGTAAAATATCGGAATGTCCCAGTCAGTCATATAGGGGGAGTCGCCGATAATTATTTTAATCAAATGGGGGGGGGGGGGTCGGACTTCAAAAAGTTTACGTACCACTGTCCTAGGCTGCACTGCACCTCTTACACCCTTGCTTAAGTCGCTATTGTCTTAATGTAATCCGTCAAATCTGAGCCGCCCCAAGGCTGAACACGCGACCACGAGGTACGGAAGTGCATAATAGAGACGAGCGACGAAAACAATATTGTACTGCTTTGTTCTACAACCTCATATGCTCGAGCAGTGAGACAAAGAAGAGAAAGAGGCCACTTAACGAGGTGCGTGACTTGAACAATCCAGTTTGTTTTTACCGCGAGGTGTGAGGATTTTCGCTATCCGCTGATTGATCCATTTCGCCCCTTTTTCTTCTCTACCCCCTCTTCTTCGAAGGCATCATCATCATCATCATCACACCCTTTCATTTCAGAACCCCTCCGGTCCTTTCCGCCCTCCCCCCGCCTCTTTTGCTACTGAACCACACATGCACCTCGTCCATATTCCTCTGCGGAATTCTAACAAATTGGTACATGTTGGCATGTGTGTGTATGTGTAGTGAACCTGACGCGTAGTTTTGCTTCTGTGTAATGCTTGTTGTGTGTAGTGCTTCCATCTGCCATCAGTTTTTCTAACTATGAGTGAAGACCTGTTGCTCTCTCTCTCTCTCTCTCTGTGGCGAGACCTTTTAACGGGAAGATCCTAGTCGCAATGCTTTTAACTCGTATCTCTTCGCTCCACTATAACCGCCGCCTAGGGGGTATGGGGCAGGTGCGGACGCACAGGGCCCCGCTCTCACAGGAACTTTATGGAGGCTTTCACAATACTTGAATCATTGTTTAAGTTAATTCTGGATTTTCATCAATTGCAGAACTACTTCTTTTATCGATACTGGAATTATTTCGTTCATTTTAACACTGAATTTTCATCGATACTGGAATTATTTCGTTCATTTTAACACTGAATTTTCATCGATTCTGGAATTACATTTTTCATCAACTCGGGAATTATCTCTTCCATTGGTTCTGAATTTTCATTAACGCTGGGGGCATTTTTTTTTCAGTTCCGAATTTTCCTTCAGTGCTGAATGTTCATGAAGTTTAAAATTTTTTGTAGGGATATTTGTCAGCATTGTTGTATATTCGGAAACAATGAATGCTGAAATTCTGCCCCACAAAAATATATTTTTATATATCAGAGTAAAGGGGAGTTGCAGGGTAAGAACTGGGGGGGGGGGGGGCAGAGGGGGTAACTGCCCCGGGTGGCAAATTTTAGATGGAAACACAAAACACCGTTGTAAAATTATTGAATTTTAAAGTGGTGGGGGGAAGGCAAAACAACATAAAAATCCCAGTTCTTACCCTAAAAGCATGGTTCTAAACATCTTTGTCGCTGCGAAATTGTTGAGATGCACCTGGTCCCGCGTCTGATAAGGGCGGCCCTGAGTCAAATTCGACATTTATTTGCGATTTCGCGATCATAAAGTCAAAAAAACTAACACTTATACGAACACGTGACATTCCCTTCACGAAATGCCCGGTTAATAAGAAGACATTCCGCCTTGGGCAGTTACCTGATGTTATTAGAATAAAAATGTCCTCGTACGATTACGTAAAAACCGGGTCTCAAGGGGAAAAGAAAACAACAAAACGGCGATTTCTCGCCAACCTAAGAAAGCCTTCTTGTTGGGGGGGGGGGGACTTTGTTCTACTGGAAAAAAAATGAAAATAAAAGAATTGAAAATAAAAACCGCTGAGTTCATGGTCAGCCCATCCCTGCACGTTTCAAGCTTCCCTCATTCCACCTGCACGCACGCACACTTATATATACACTATTACTTTCCAAGCCACAGCCATCGTCGACGTCGTCGTCTTCGACGTTGATCTTTTCCTTTTTTTTCTTCTTCTCGAATCAGAAGAAAGACTTCTGAAAGAAAAAGAAAGAAAATTAGGACCAGCGTCTTCTGATCCGGTCTGTAGTCTGTAGATTCTTCACGCAGGAGAAGGAGAGATCGCAGGAACGTATGAGATTCCAGCAGCGTGGTCTGGAATGGATCATTACTGCTATTAATTCTCGTTTCTTGATGTCCTAAGTCCAGGCAATCTTCATTCGACCCGTTGCCCGCGAGCATGACAGTTCTGCTCCCCTGAAGTACCCAGAGTGCTCGATGCTCGTATTCGATTTCGTGCTCACGAGCATTTGATCCAATTTAAAAAAAACCTTGTAAACCTCGCATTCAAGTACCGAAATCATCCTGATTGCATACATTCGTGAGTTAAACTTGACGTAAGGGTGCTGCTCTTTTTTTGGTGACGGGTACAGGCAATACTCGCGACTGGAGAAAGGTTGAAGACACCACTTAGGACAGAGGTCTTCAACCTTTCCCCAGTCGCGAGTATTGCCTGTACCCGTCATCAAAAGAAGAGCACCCTTACGGCAAGTTTAACTCACGAATGTATGAAATCAGTGGTGTCGCAACCCCTGAAGTTAGAAACACATTTCATATAATTGCAAATCAAATGCAAAAAAAAAATAAATAAATTTCGTGTTAATCGGTTGATTTGTTCTTTCAAAATAAAAGAAAGAAGAGTAATGACTTAACAGTCGACGCTCGATATAACGACTCGCTTCATACCGTCGAAAATGGACGTTATATTTGCGGGGTAGTTATATCAGAACGAAAACATATATGACAGTCGTTATATGAAAAACATTTGGGATTTATCCGGTAGTCGTAATTGAATGGTTACTATATTACGTGAGGTCGCTATGACGAACGTCGACTGTATATGTATGTAAATTACATAAAATAAGAGAAATTTTGAACGAGATTTTCTCAAGGGGGAGGGGAAGCCTCGTGAAACATTCTGGACTCGGATTCCCCCACCCCACGGAGATATATTAGCCTTGGGTCCCTACTCCTGGATATGGGGACCATGTACACCGACAAACTGCAATCACGACCGTCTAAAGGAGTTTCGGGGAGTGATAAAACAAAAGTATTCTCGATATTACAGAAGAAATATTTGGTTCTCTGTGTATCCCACATATTGTTCTCCACAGGGGCGTAGCCAGAAATTTCGTTCGGGGGGGGGGGACCAAAGTGACAGAACAATGGATTTGGCCATCTTTTTCCCTTTTTTCGGTCATTTTCTCACATTTCGGGAGGGGACCAGACACCCAAGTCCCCCCCCCCTCGCTACGCCCTTGGTTCTCCAGGTAGATCGGATACAACGAAACAGATTTTCAGTTTCTGGCGGTTCGTTACATTGATATTAACGAATAATGAAATAACGCGATAAGTAAATATTTAGATTTTTTTTTTTTCCAGTGAGCTGTCCGTTTTTGCTGTCTGTGCAAAAGCAGGAATATACGATAGTGTTTGACATGTACACATTGGCGTACGCAAAGGGGGGACGCCCCCAAGCGCCGAGATTATAGTGTTATTTTGCAGAAAAAACGTAACCGCCCCCCCCCGCCTCCGAGAAAATTCTGCCTACGCCTATGCATGTACATAAATTGAAATCAACTCACAAAGGAATAGTAGACATGGGACATTATAAGCCCGTACGTTATATTAAGGGCCATTCAAGTATTACGTAAGCAGACTTTCAGCCATTTTTGACCCCCTTCCCCCCGCTTGTCAGCAAAAGTCAGCAAAACACTGACCCCCTCCCCCTGCCAGCACAATTTCGTCAGTAGCTAAGAATATTTCATATCTTAAGAAAGGGATGGTTGATGACGTAGGCAACCTTCAAAACCCCCCCCCCCTCCCCCTGTAATCAAAAGTCAGCAAATCCGAAACCCCCTCCCCCCCTCTATGCTGACGTAATACTTGAATGGCCCCTTACTGGAGGAGTTCTTAAAACTGTCTACATCAGAGGGATCTTCAACCTTTTAGTCGCGTTGTAGGTCAAATTAAAATTTTGCATGAGGCCCCACGGGACTCCAATTCACATCGTTGTTATTCCCCGTTATTAAACAGGGTTCCACAAATTATTGAACACTTTTATTTACTCTGGAATTTATTCTTTCATTGAATTTGAATTCATTTTTGAAATAAACTTTCTC
Source organism: Pholcus phalangioides (assembly GCF_987345545.1). NCBI lineage: Eukaryota > Metazoa > Arthropoda > Arachnida > Araneae > Pholcidae > Pholcus > Pholcus phalangioides. Next base: position 19,256,228 of record NW_028301601.1, on the reverse strand, counting down.
CGATTCCGTTTTCCGTTTATTAATTTTATTTCTCTTATTAATTCTGAAATTTGTCCCGATAATTATGCAATTATTTTTTCATTAAAGATATTTACTTTTGAAAATTCAGAAATTACTCTGAATAATTCTGATTTCTCTCACTTTCAGTGGTTCTCCACACCGGTCTCCCATTTGAAAAAGTCTCTCCGCAGAGAGCAGGCAGGCCTACAACACGATACTGACAAAACATGAAAATTCAAGCATTTCCTTCTTTACTTCACAAAATGGAAGCCAGATGGCAGCATGAACACGAAACAAGTGAAACTCGACAACATAAATACTTCAAGGCCAAGCATACCACTCAGAACACACATTCTGGCATGTTCCGATTCATTAGAAATTCCGTAGAGGAATGTGTACGAGGTGCATGTTCGGTTAAGTAGTAGTAGTTTTCTATATATTTCTTTAAACAACTGTTTTTTTTATTAATTATGCATTTTTTCATCATAATTATGATATAATTTTTTTCAACTATTCTAAAATAATTTCTTGAGAGGGTTGTTTATGAAAAAAAAATTGAACAAGACTTGGAAAGAAATGGTCAAAGATTCAATCTTCTTCCCCGGCGTTCGCAAAATCCCTAAAAACGTACCCATATTCACTATCTTGGTCGTCTTCGGCAGTCAAAGGGTTAATGCAGCTTTGTTCGCAGCCGTTATCAATTTTTTGTCTGACGCTACACGTTCGTTATGAACGTGCACGTTAACATTGTGAATAATTTCACAATGATTATTTAAGCGTGGGTCGACCACTTCTTTCAGAAAGTTGGCAATTTCGTCACAGATTTTATTTGGGGCGTCTTGTTGGGCGTCCGTTATGGCGTGTTCAGAAAAGAAGCCTGACAGAACTTTTTGTCGAGTCTGCAGACCTACATCTCGTAGCTTTGATTCGAGATAATCACTTAAGCATCATTCACGTGATGTGTTAGCAAGAAGTCCAAATGCCGTCCGTTGAGCCGTCTTCTCGACGGACAGCACTTCGGAACAGCAAAGCACATTCGACGCTGAGTCTGTCCCAGACAGCTCTAACCCCCGGTAAATCACAGTTTAGGTAAGAAACAATTTTTCAAAATTATCATTCTGACAAAAACATTCAAATGCAACAGGAGCATCGGAAATGTTTCGAAACTATGGTTGCTGGTGTCGGGCTTCACGTAGAACCACTCACCATGGCCCCCACAAGGGTGGGGCTGACAGGGCCCCAGGACGATTTTGATAATTTTTTGTTTTCTCATGCTATAAATTCATCATAAAGGGCCCTGTGAAAGTCTGGCCTTGAGAGTCCGCAAACAATCTCATCCTAGGGGCCCTGCTCCAGGACTAATGCAAAGGCAACTTACTTCCGTTATCTTAAATGAGGAAAGGTTGTGTCTGGAAAATGAAAGTGGAAATTTACAGCAATGGAAATTTACTTCCTTGCTCGCAAGTAGCAATCTCTCGCGTTGAACGGGAAACTTTGATTTCGGAATCAATTCTGGGAATGCTTGGACGCGTTCTTCTAATCTCCGTGGGAACTCGGCCCACCGCACCCTGCAGCTCCGACGCCGCTGAAGAATAGGATGAAATATTACACGTCCGATCCTTAAGCCAGAGGTTTCCATCGTAAAATCTCTCGTGGAACTCTTAATGATTACGAAGCTGTTCCACAGAGCCCAAACGAATTTCAAATATAGCTCTTATATACAGGATGGCTCTTAAAGTCGGGTAACATCTGCGGTTCAAGACTTTTCCAAACAACAATCGTTTTTGCAACTCAAATATGGGCCATATGGTAACCGTATTAGTTACTAGATAAAACGGAAAATAATATTTATGATATCTTACCGTCGCAGGGAATCCGAACCGGCTTCTGAAAAAAATCCAACAATTTTCCCAACTTTAAATAATAGAAAAATTTAAAGCATGGGTTCTTGATCTATTGGTCGTGATCAAAACCTAGGTCGCAGGTGCTTCAGAGATGGGTCGTTTAAATTCACTAAGTGTCAGGAGCTCTTGAGCTATGAGACACGACCAACATTGATTCGCAGAGCTTCCGAGATGGGTCGTAAAAATCCGCTTATAGCCAGGGATGCTTGAGCTGAGTCAATACCGAAACCTGATTTGCAGGGGCTTCGAAGATATGTCGTAAAAATCCACTTAAAGCCGGGGATTCTTTAGCTATGGGTTACGCTCCAACCTTGATTCACAGAAGCGTCCGAGAAATAGGTCGTAAAAATAAAGTTATATAGCTAGGGATTCTTTAGCTATATGGGTAACCACTTAATTCTTGAGCTAGGGATCACTACACCAAATTCTTGATTATGCGTCACGACCCAAACTTGATTCATAGGGGGCTTCTGAGATGGTTTGTACAAATCCACTTACAGCCAAGGATTCTTGAGCTATGGGTCACGACCATAACCTGATTCGGGACTTCCAAGGTAAGTCGTACGACTTCAGTAACAGACAGAGATTTTTAGCTCTATGGGGATCCCCTTGTCACCTCATACCTTTCTCCTAGTAATACGAAATCACACATGCACCTGTAACATTCCTCTGAAGAACTTCTGACGAATTTGGTGCATGTGAAGTTTCTTCCAGAGAAATACCTGTTATTCGTTTTCAGAAGTGTCGCCACTTGCCTTCCGAATTCGGAAGCAAAAAAACTTAGCAAAATTAATTTTGCCTGTTGTGTTATGAGCGAATTTCTAATGCTATAGGCCTGATTGCTTTCTGTGGAGAGACATTTTCAAATGGAAGATGAGTTCTGTTCAAATTTGCGCCAAATTTGCTAACACCACTTACTGTGCTATCAGTGATGTTATACTGAGTCCTTGCGATGAGAGTTCATCACTATGTCCCCATGACCGCAGCGCGGCGGACCAGCACCTCCTGGAGACAGAAGGCCTCTGCACTGCTTGCCATAAACACCATTCACACAACCTAGCAAGTTTGCCACATTTTGAAACACAGCATCCTATTTCGTTTCTTCTCATTTTGGCGTAGAATCTTCCTGATTGGCTCACAAATACCGCATGTTGATTGGATGTGGGGCATGGAAATCGCCAATTCTGAGACCGCCAATTCTTTTTTTTCCTTACGACGATGATACTGGCTCGAGCAGGAATTCTTCCCCCTGAATATTCTTACTGACATCACAAGCAGACTGCGGAGGCCTTCTATTTCTAGGAGGTGCTGGTTGATGACGGGTATATAAGTTGCTCGTGAAGAAACACGGAAACAAGTTAGGAGACTGCTGATGTGTGTAGAATGAAACGTTGATCATCTGGAGCTGCTTGAAATACCGGGTTGACTCATCCACCATCTTTGCTCAAAAATGGGACGTCGGCTGGCCCAGCTGGGCGGACCCTACCTAGATTTCTTTCTTTCAAGCCTAACGTAACTCCGGTCTATCGCCAGGCAATTCACTACTTAGTAAGTTGTGCCAGAAGTGTGCATGTGTACCTATTAGTCTGAGTGGGAATCTAGAGATCTGCGTGAAGTTTTAATGCAGCCATCTATACTTTTCATCGTGAATTAAGTGGGACGATATAATATTTGCACCTTTGTAGGCTTGTCGCTCTCTGTGGCGAGACTTTTTAACGGGAGATCGGAACGCATTTGCTCTTGAATGTTCGAAACTTCAGGTGACCACCGATGTACTGCCTGCTTGAATCTTAGGTAGATACTTGGGTAAATTAAAACAAAAAAATTGTTTTATTGGCGTGGGTGAGAGGGCGGACGTGGACATTTACTCCTCCCCAAGAGTCAAATAATATGGGAGAGGTAGTAAAATACGGGACGTTCCAACGGCAACACACATGATAAGTCACCCCTGGATCTGCTCCTGCGACGACATTGGGGGGAACATTCAGTGAAGAGAGAGAGGGAAAAATAGCCAACTATCCATCTCTGTAACTGAATAATTATTACTTCGCCAAGAAATACCACGCGACTACTTTATTTTATTATTTTCATTATTATTATTATATTTTATTTTTAACGGCAACCCTATTACCTTTTAACGTTGCCAACAGAGATAGAATAAACGTTAAAAGAAAAAAAAAACAATAAAAAAAAAAAAAGAAGTAAAGTCACTAGAAAACTTGCTCCCGGGTTAAAGGCGCCACAATCAACAAAACGTCAGGAGCCAACTTGTTTCTTGTTGTTGTTGCACCTTTCTTTCTTCTTTCACATGTCTCCGAATATCCGTTGGGCAAATAGCGTATGCAAATAAGTCATCGTCATCGTCTGCTGCTTTAATCCTCGCGCGCGCTCTCTCTTTTCTCTCTCTACTGTACACATAATATTAATATGTGTCCCGGTTTTATTTATTAATAATTCGATTCATTAATTTTTATTGTTACGCGTCGACTCTTTTAATTCTCCGTCTTCTTCTGCAGACGAGAATTTAGATCTGCCGTAGGGGGTGATTGTTTTTTTTTTCTTCCCCCCTCCCTTTTTATTTTATTGTTGTTTACGTGTTTTTTTTAATATTTTTTTTGTTTGTTTCGCCTCCTCATACACTGTTGTTCCACATAACTGGATTTTCACGAGCTTGTGCAGTGTTGTTTTCCAATTTTTGGTCTGTCGCCTGACTGTAATAATAATTGTGGCGTGTGTTATTGATTCCTCTGCTGCATTCGTCGACCGGCAAAGATGCGGCTCTTCTCTGGAGTAAGTGATATATGATTGTTATTAATAGAGCCCGGAAGTTCAGGCGAGAAATGCCATAAATGCCTTTTTTTTGCCTATTTTCAAATTGTTTTGGTAAAAATGCTTTTTTTTTTTTTTTAAATTTTCGTGCCATAATTGCCTATTTTAACATAGTTTTAGATTTTATTAGTGAATTTCAGAGGTCATAATCTGTAAAACTTGGATATTTTGAGCACTAAAATTTTCGCGACTCCCACATTAATTTTCATCAGAGAGCCCCCTCCCCCTCCCCCAAGGCGAATTTAGACGTAAATAACTGATCTGAGAGATTGGCGTTGCCATGCGTTAACTTTGCTTTGACCGGATGGTGTTAGACGTGAATGATTTTGTTTCAGATGAACGAAGCCTGTGTTAGAAAAACAGAGGAAAACTAGAAATTTTTGTTTCTCTCCAACACGTTTTACATAATATGTTTCACTCAGGCATTGGACTGCATTTTATATGTGTAGCTGGCTGACCGATGACTGTCCCAAGATCCCAAGAGGTCACGAATTGACGTCATGACTCACACAGGACGGAGTAGGAGCAGGGCCAATGTTTTGATTTTATTTTTTGTACCATAAATGAACTGCAAACAATCATGGCTACTTATTAAACGTACATATTTAGTATTCAATTTAATTGACCAGAATGGCCCTCAGCGGCGTTTGACAAGTGGGACCACGCAAGGCCCCGCGCTTGAGGGAGTCCCGCATACGTGGTGTACAACAAAGTTTTTTTTATATTGTAATAATAGAACAAGATATATTCAACCATAGAAATGATAATGATTATTCCAAATAATACAACAAATAAACGAGAATTATTCGCAACTTGAGCCTCACAGATTAATTTTCTCTACCATCTCCGCGTCTGGTAATGGGTGGCCCTGGAATTGTCCTAATCCTTAGGATCTACTAACATTTTAGATTTGTCTTGAAAGGCTTGAAACCAATTTAACTTTGATAATAGTGCAGTCATTACAAACTATACACGAATCAAAACAATATACGAATTAAGTGCAAGCAATTTTTCAACTAGTTTTTGGGCCCTTAATACCTTTGTTTTTAGTTATTTTTTCCTTCCTCTAAATATTATAAATGCCTTTTTTTAGTGCCTATTTTAGGCATTTTTAGTGCCTTTTCGCCTGCCTATTTCGACCATTTTTAGTGCCTAAATTTCCGAGCTCTAATTATTGATATTACTGAATTTTGTAGTAAACTAACTATAATACCTGGTGCGGCCCGAGTTTTCTTCAATTACTGGAAGGATTGAAAAAGTGACAAACCATTAATAAGGAATGAACTTTTTTCGAATACAACTATGAATACATAATACTTGCAGCATTGAAGAAGTGACAAACCATTGTAAAGGCATATACATGACTGGAACACATTGTTTGGGATCCACGGCGTAACTAAAGTAAACATTATGAAAGCCATTGTTGAGACTCAGAAACCATTGTATCCCGACAGTTTTTTGCCTATTTCGCGCCTACCTAGCTCTGACGAACTTTTAAAGTAGCCTACCGTTCAATCCGGATCCTGTTTCGTATATATATGCAAAATTTGGCGACGATCGGATAATCAATATGATTTTCACTTTATCTCAAAAAGTAGAGCCAATAAGAGATGCCAGATTCGGAGCCAGTGCCTCAATATCACCCAGAAATCACTGAATTATCTTTGGCAATGATCAGTGTATTTGTTTACGCGCAGTTTCAATGTGATTCGTATGCTGCTTATGTAGTACCATTGAATTTGATTATCCCCTTTTTCTCAGAAAGCAGAACTAATACGAGAAAACCAATGCTAGATTTGGGATCAGCACCTCCAAAATCACCCTGAAATCACTGAATCATCTTTGGTAATGATTCACAAGCCTACATTCGTTTATAGCGCAAAGTTTCAGTGCGATTCGTATGATGCTTACGTATTGCCATTGAAATTTATTTGAAACTTCACCTCAAAAACTAGACGTGATGGAATTTTTTTAATCATTTTCCTAGTAATTAGCATTCAAAAAAACTATAAAAAACACTAATTATTTTTAAGAAAGCTTTTTCATCGCAGACCTGTGTTATTAACTGAAGAAAGAATTTCAGAATGAATTAAAACTCAGATTTAATTAATGAAATAATTTCAGAGTAAAGTTGAGAATAAACGAACGAGAATATTTCAGAATGGATGAAAAGTTCAGTATTTACGGTCGAAAAAATTTCAGAATGATTTAAAGTTGAGAATCAACTAAAGAGACAATTTCAGAACGTATTTAAACTCAGAGCTAATGAACGCATTAATTTCAGAATCGATGATAGTTCAGAATTAATGCAAGAAATAATTTCAGAATGGAACCCACCTCCTTCTTACTAGACCCTGGCCCTCAAATAAGAGATATAAGCAGGTGGCCGAAGAAGATCTGGGCCATGCTGGAAAAAAAAATGGAATCCAGAGTTAATTAAAGAAGAAATAATAGTTTTAGAATATTAACGAAAGAAGTAATTTCATAATGAGTAAATTCATATGATATATGAATTTCCTAGAAGAATTATTCAACTGAAGAAGCAATTTTAGAATGGACTAAAACTCATAATGAGTAAACTTGAGAATTAACTCGAGAAATAATCGGAATTGATCGAAAATCAGGATTAACGTATGGCATAATTTTAGAATGGAGAAAGTTCAGTATTGACGGACGAAAAAATTTCAGAATGACTGAAGCTTAGAATTTCGTCAAGAAATTATTTTAGAAGAAATATACACAAATGAAAGTTTGGAATTCACACGATTTCAGAATGGATCTGAATTCAAAATATATAGAAGTGATTCCAGGATGGATCCGAATTCAAAATATATAGAAGTGATTCCAGGATGGATCCGAATTCAAAATATATAGAAGTGATTCCAGGATGGATCCGAATTCAGAATATATAGAAGTGATTCCAGGATGGATCCGAATTCAGAATATATAGAAGTGATTCCCGGATGGATCCGAATTCAAAATATATAGAAGCGATTACAGGATGGATCCGAATTCAGAATATATAGAAGCGATTACAGGATGGATCCGAATTCAGAATATATAGAAGTGATTCCCGGATGGATCCGAATTCAGAATTAATAAAAGAAATAATTTTAGACCAGAATTCCAGAATTAAATTTATCTTCCCGGGCCTGGCCTTTGCGGGCCAACAAAAATAATTTCAGAATGAGTGAAGTTGGGAGTTTGGAATTGACTAGAGAAAATAATTTTAGAATGGAATACAGAGTTGATAAAAGAAACGATTCCAGAACTAAAGAAAAAGTGATAGTTTTCTTAGTTAACTAAAACGAAGGAAATGATTTCAGATTGAGAAAAGTTGAGAATTAATAAAATTAATATTTTCAGAATGGATTAAAACTCAAAATCAACTGAAGAAATAGTTTCAGAATAAATGAAATCGAGAAATAATGGAAGAAATAATTTCAGAATGTTGTTAAATTAACTGAAATCAACTTATCCATTCAGAATTAACTAAAAAAAAGATTTCAGAATGTGAATTTAAGCAGAGTTAAAGGACTATATAATTTCAGAGTGAGTAAAGTTGAGAATTAACTAAAGTTTAGTTAATTCTCAACTTTACAGTGTTTCCCAAAGTGGGCGATGGAAAGTTAAAAGCCCAAAGCTACGAGTATAACATAGGATCCTATGGGTTCGCTTGAGTTGGGGGGCGATGAGAGAGAAAAAATTTCTGAAGAAGGATCGATGGAAGAAAAAGTTTGAGAAATTATGAAAGAAATTATTTCAGAATGGAATCCAGGGTTAATTAAAGAAATAACTTCATAATTACAGAAAAAGCTATAGTTTCAGATTTAACGGAAGAAATATTTTTTCCAGAATGAGTAAAATTAGGAATTAACGGAAGAAATATTTTTTCCAGAATGAGTAAAATTAGGAATTAACGGAAGAAATATTTTTTCCAGAATGAGTAAAATTAGGAATTAACGGAAGAAATATTTTTTCCAGAATGAGTAAAATTAGGAATTAACGGAAGAAATATTTTTTCCAGAATGAGTAAAATTAGGAATTAACGGAAGAAATATTTTTTCCAGAATGAGTAAAATTAGGAATTAACGGAAGAAATAATCTCAAGATGGATTAAACCTCAAAATTAAAGTAGAGAAGTTGAAAAAATTAAAGTTGAAGAAATAATTTCAGAATGGATGAAAGCTTAGAATTAACGGAAGAAATAATTTCAGAATGAATGAAAGCTTAGAATTAACGGAAGAAATAATTTCAGAATGGATGAAAGCCCAGAATTAACGGAAGAAATAATTTCAGAATGAATGAAAGCTTAGAATTAACGGAAGAAATAATTTCAGAATGGGTGAAAGCTTAGAATTAACGGAAGAAATAATTTCAGAATGGATGAAAGCCCAGAATTAACGGAAGAAATAATTTCAGAATGAATGAAAGCTTAGAATTAACGGAAGAAATAATTTCAGAATGAATGAAAGCTTAGAATTAACGGAAGAAATAATTTCAGAATGAATGAAAGCTTAGAATTAACGGAAGAAATAATTTCAGAATGAATGAAAGCTTAGAATTAACGGAAGAAATAATTTCAGAATGGATGAAAGCCCAGAATTAACGGAAGAAATAATTTCAGAATGAATGAAAGCTTAGAATTAACGGAAGAAATAATTTCAGAATGGGTGAAAGCCCAGAATTAACGGAAGAAATAATTTCAGAATGAATGAAAGCTTAGAATTAACTTACAAAATAAGTAAAAAACGGATGAAAATTTATAATCATCGAAATAAATAATTTTAGAATGTGATTCACTGCAAATAAAAAAAAAATGATTTCAGAATAAATCAAAAATTTTAAAAGCTGAAAAATAATAATATCAAAATTAATAACTTCAGGGTTAATGATAAATAATAATTTTAGAATTGTACAAAAGATTGATTCAAAGAACTGAGTATCGATGAAAGTGTTCAATAATTTCGGATGCCCCAATTTTCTTACTCTGTGCTAAGTGCCCGTTGGCCCAGCGGTTAAGACCGGGATACGGGTCCATAAAAAGACGTGAGAAAAATATTTCATTACTTTGACATAGCTTTTATTATTTTTTTAGTCCTTACAGTGACCATCCCGAGATATCTCGTCAAACATGTCCTTTATTTCAGTCACTCCGAAATATCTCGGGGCTCTTAAAACGCTTTTAATTCCAATGTGGCAGTTATAATGCGGTCCAGGAAAATTTTAAAAACCGCTTAAAGGGTTAAAGAAAAGGTTGACATGTACAGTAATTTCCTGCGTAATGGGCGGCGTAAATTAAACAGGCGAATTCCTCTATTTTGAGGGAAATTTTCCATCTTATGAATCACCCAGCGGTGTGTATTTTAAATATGTAATCTACATATGCAAATTTCATTCAACAATAATACAATCTCAATCAATGAAAGGATTGTTGGCCCCCCCCTTCCCTTTTGAAAAAAAAAAAATGGCGATTCTTCTTTTCTATATCTGCTCGTGATCTTTTACGAATAATTTCACAAATTATTTTTGAAAATATCTAATTTTCAACCTATCTGAAGAATCACTGTTTATTTCAACTTTTTAGTTCAAATAACGTTGAAATTTTTAATTTAAAACCTAAACAAAATATTTCGAAGACTCGTAAAATCTTTTATATTACTGTATTATGCATTAATTTATTACTATGCACTACTTACATAATTGCGGACATAGGATTTTGTAGATAAAACCCGACATCCTGAGGGGAGTAGGTCTTTAATGAAAGTTCACTGTGCAAAATTTTTAGTACATAAATAGCCCTCGAAAACGCAGGTTTCAATAAAATCGTCCTTTCCAAAAAAAATACTGGTATCGAATAGTAAAATTCCAGTAGGCCTATAGAATTTAATTTATCAATCGATTCGCAAATTTTATGTGACCCCATATGGATTTGAAGCTAGCTGAGTAGAGTCATGGTATATGGGGGTCTTCTTGATAATGAGATTTGGTACATACTTTGATTCACTAGAGAAAGTATAGAAGTCACCGTTTTACCGCATGGGCAACCCGGACACCACCTAGGATATCAGTTACATAGGTGCCTCCGCGATAATTAGATCTGGTACTGTTTTTGGGAGTAAGTATATAAATTGGTGAGATGCAATTTTTTTCAGCCACGCAGAGGCTACAGAAAATCACTTCGCCCAAAGATACACGATGCTGTCAAAACGGACCTCAATCAGTAGGCTAGGAGGGTCAGGAGGGAAAAGATGCACGTCCCCCCCCCCCCCTACATGCAGCAGGGCCCCTAAGCTGCGATCTTTGACGGGCCCTCTACAGTGGATTTTTGGCTTGAAAAATGTCGTTAACCGTCCCAGGCCCACAAGCATGGTGGGGGGGGGGGGCAGAATACTGTTCCTTCCAAGCGAAATCACGAAATAAACGACAGATGGATAAGCCTATGGCATATTACCATTTAGAAGAAAATGGGTCTACACGCGTAAAATAAAAATTATTGAAGGGTTGGCCCCAGAACCACACTTTTTCCAAGAGTGCATGGCAATGTTCAGACGGCCATGTAAACGTCTTATGATACAATAATTTTGTTTTAATTAGGTATTGAAATTTTTATCTCTGACCAGTTTTTAATTGCCATTCTCAGCTTTTAATCATCATTTGTTTATTTTACGTTTCTAATGTTATTGGCTACGGATACGTTGGATTTGAAACCATTATTATCACGTTAAAATATCCGACGCATTCTTTTATGTAATTTATTTCAAATTTATTAATGCATTTCTGAAATTAAAATTATATGCTGAAAAATTAATAAAAAAAGACAACACCCCAAAGGACAGATGTGTGAAGCGCCATCTGTTGTTTTTCACTGCAACCATAAACTTAATCTATTTGCAATAGTATTTACACCAACAAAAAGATCCTGAGTAGAACTTTGCTGATGTAAGAATTTCTCTCAGTAAAATATAGAGAATAAAATATTGCGAATTTTTAGCAGTCAATATAAATAAATAAATATATGTATTATAAACAAATTTTTGTATATTAAATTACGTTAATAATGTTATTGGAACTAATACGCGATCGCAATGTTGTGATTGTAGTTCATGCGTCGGATTTTCATAAAATGGATTATATGTGCCTCAGCTTTGCTGGAAGGGGGGTCTGATTGTTCGGTATTTCGAATCAACGGTGAAACATTCATTGCAATAAATTCTTATCAGGACCTGTTCCTCCTGACCCAGTTTGGGAAAATTTGAATTTCTGAGGCCCCAGTGCGTAGACCCCCCCCCCCCCCCAGAGTTGAGGTAGATGCGTAAGCAGAGATGGGGGTGGGGGCGCGAGAGAGATATGTGTAAGCTGTGTTCACATCTAAAAATTGTAAAGTAGCTAGTTTTGGGGTCATGAACACAACTTGCCCGTGCGACAAACAGGCACTGATCACTTTCTAAAACTTTTCCCCCCACATTCATACTGTTCATAAAGGGTCATAACACGTTTACATACTAACGCGTTGTCTATGTTACTACCAAACCCCGAAATGCGGCCAATTCGCGAAATGGATGGCCACTAAAATTTCGAATAAAAAAAAAATTATTATCGCATCGTGACTTTTGATATAACTAAGGAGGACATAAGTAGCACGAAAAAATACTCTAACTTGGCGATTTCCCCGAATCATGTCTTTTGTAACCGGACTATATATGGCCAGGGATCTTCGGTCACTTTCCGAACTGGCCGGTCAAAGCCCGAAATTCTGGCATTGGCTGGGTCAATATCCAACGAAATTGGCTAATTCGCGAACTGGCCGATTTCGTGCTTTGGAAGTAATATCTATAAAAATCATGAATTAACAATTTTATAGTCGCGAGCACTGGTCCACGCCCATCATGAGAAAAGAGCACTCACATGGGCAAATCTGTCATATGGTGAAACTGAAACCAGGAATAATGATCTCCTTTTTGGAAGTGTTCTAAACCTATGGGTTCTCGGCTTCCGCTTCAGTTAGAAAATTATGATTTCTCAACTAATTCTGGGATGGAGGGTGCCTAAGCCTTTGCTACTGAATACTGGGGATGCTCGAACTCCGATGCCACTGCGTGAGTCAGGCCATGTTATAAGAAATCCATATTTGTTGACCACTTCAAACAACAGAAATTCAAAGAAGAGCTCATTCTGAGCACACTAAGGAAGCACTCAGTAGGCCTGCTCAGGAAAATCTCGTTCTTATCACTAATTTCACAATACAATTTTGTTCCCAAGACATCTCCTGACTGATATCGCGGCACTCCCTTCGGGAATCACTGATCACGCATTTCTGAACTTTTATGCTCGCGGCACCCTCTAGGAAATGAGAATAGAGTTCTATATACAGGGTGTTTCAAAAGGATCACCTGATTTGAAATACGTATATTACGGAAAATATTGAACGTACACACTTAAGATTAATTTTAATTAATTGCATGGCTAATCATAAAGCTTATTTTACGAATCAAATTAAAGGTGCTCAATATGTCCACCTTGACATGCACGAAATATGTCTATACTGTAGTCAAATTCATCCCAGACTTTTGCGAGCATGTTTGCATCCACTGCTCCTACGGTTGCTGTTATGCGTATCTTCAGTTCGGCTAATGCAGCTGGAAGGGGGAGGCCCATAAACGTAGTCTTTTATAAACCCCTACAAGAAGAAATCGCACACTGTGAGGTCCGGCGATCTTGGGGAGACCAGTGATTTTTAACTGAATCGTCAGGTCCCCTACGGCAGATCCATCGTTTAGGAATGCGATTGTTCAAAAATTCTCGAACGTCCAAGTTCCAGTGTGGTGGTGGTGCCCCCGTTCTGCTGGAAAATGAAATCATCCGAATCGGTTTCTAACTGCGGGAAAAGCCAACCTTGACAAACACTGAAGTGGTGGCCGAAGGAAGAGCGTTAGAGCTTAGTACTTGTCGGCAACTGCGTGAAACTCGAGATTTCCCCTCTTTCTACCAATATATTATTTGATCAAAACGGATTAAAAGTTGAATAGTTATGATTTTTTTTTTAAATCGGATGATTCGTTTTGAAACACTTTGTATTTTGGGCACCTGTGCTCACGAGACCTAGGGCACGGTACACTATTTGGGATTCACTGTTCTAGCTGGTGGTAGTTGTTATTTAGCACTCATCCATAACTTCATTGATCAAATACTAAAGGAACCACAAGAACACATCCCTGCGCTGTGTCAGAGTCACTTGCGAAATATTTCGTTCTAATTGCTGCTTTAATATGAAATATGTCCTTCGGAGCCCTTAGGAACCTCTTGCTGTGGTCTGCGAACCCCTCCCTGAGGCGACTTTTTAGTGATTTCACATTATTCTCAGGCTGAGAGCCCCCAGTTCGTGTCTGTTGGGTTGGGGGGGGGGGTGAAATGTGAATGAAGTGATTTCAAAACTTGTAAAGCTTTACGAAAATCACCATTGGAGAAAGACCGGTAACCATTTTTGCTCTTTACTGAAGGGAGGGGGGGGGGAAGGCCAAATAAAAAGTGTGATTGGATTTATTTTGGCCCACCAGGTGACATGTTAAAAAAAAAGAAGCTTAGCATGAATGGATATGTAGACAGCTGGGCTTGACACTTGTCCAGTCCTGGTAGATAGGGTTTATAATAAATTGGAAGTCATTCCAATTTAGAAATCTGACATAACTATTGAACACTCTTCAATACTTTGAAGGTGAGCAGCCCTAGCAGCATGTTAAACATGAATATTCTGATAATCAGCTCGATCATTTGAAATAAACCAGAATTAAACGGAGCTATTTGATTGGTTGAATAGATCAATCAAATCGCTCCATTTTTTCGCGAATAATCTGAACGTTTCATTAGACTTAGATGCAGACCTTCAGCTTTTGATTTAGAATGATATATTGAAGAAAGACTGCTAAAAAATATATACATGTATATAAAGTATTTAGTAGTAGGCGCTGTTTCAGTATATAAAATAGTTAGAAGGGCACCACCGCATTTTGCACATGGAGTCAGGTCGAAATCGTCAATAGTGGAAGCAAACCTCGCGTAGGTGGCGCATGCGATGTTTGATGACAGACTGTTTCAGATTCTCGCAACACGGCATCTGTACCCGTATAAAAAGCAATACGTTCTAGCCATTGGTATTCCTATTTGGAAGTGACGCCTACGTAGGTTTGCTTGTCTGTCCACGATCTCAAAGAAGGTTCTGATGGTAGATAAACCAGAGGTGTGGACTAGCTTGTAACACATCTTCTGATCTACAACGATTTATTCTGACCGCGAAGTTTGCTGGTGCAGACGTAATTTTTTCCGCTGACCAAGCGGGAGTTGAGATTTGGTAACCAACCTTAGTGGAATCTCCGGCGAGCACGATAGTGGTTATATTTTTCTATTGAGGACGTCACCCATAGCGTGTCGGAATGCATTTGGAATTTTGCTTTTCCAGTGTATTTGCCTTTTTCGTTGCCGACTTCTGAGTGTTATTGGGTGGAAAAGTTTGTTTACTCTTCCATATCGTCCATTAATGACCTCGTATGCCAACCGCTTTTCTGCAACTCCACTTTTGCAAATAAAAATTCCGAGAATTTTCGGTATCGGACTCGAACCTTGCCATAAAACAAAATCCAAACTTCAGTTCGAACCACGGTTTGGTGGTGGAGGAGGGTCACAGTAAAGATGACTCAGCTCAATGAATCATATCTCCAAACCTTTTTTTTTGTTAGAAAACCATTTTTAGTTAGGGGAAGAAAAAAAAAACAAAAATAACAACACAACAAAATACCATAATCACTGCCGTCTCATAAATCATTCGGGTATTTCTTTCCTCTTTAAGTTCTTTCCACCTCGAAGCCATTGCGCAATTTTATTCATTTATTTTAGTGGTCCAATGACCGTAGATCTTAGTACAACAAGACGACCGGTAGTTAGTCAATGAATTCGCACGCGACCACGGGGTTTCTTTTCTTGCCCGTGCACATCACATCATAGGTATGCGTATATATATATATATAAAAGCCTGTTAATAACAAACCTCTCGAACAGTCTTCTCCGCGTCCCCCCCCCCCTCGAAATGTCAGCAGCAACAGCGAAGGGACTTTACTTCACTGACCTTTCGACCGAAGATGGAATTTTTCCTTCACTGATGCATCGAAGGGCTTCTTCATATTATTTTATTTATTTAAAACTTTTCGTCTTGTGCCACCTTCTCTTCCATCATGTGTCCATTCTCTCTCTCTCTCTCTCCCCTCTCAGATCTCTTTCTTCTCTTTAACTTAAGAGAGTTATTTTTTTTCTTTTCTTCTCAACGTTTGTATGAATGTATGCTATGTATTTCTCCTCCTCCCTTGCCTTGCGAAATTTCTAGAAGTGATTTCGGCCGTCTGCAAGACGCCTGTCAGGTTCGAACTGTCTTCGGACAGAAACTTGTTGGATATTGAAGGATACCCAGAGATATTCTTTCTTATTTTCTGAGTGGAAAATCTTCAGGTATCTGGTCATTTCTCCGATTGGTCAGTTTCCGGGGCGAAATCGTCAGAATTTTTTTTTTTTTTTTTAATTTGTGTTTTGCTGTGATATGTTACGTTGAATGTGATAAATGCGGTTATTATGCATAATAATCGGTTATCATGCACGCTTACCAAGCGTTTTGGTAAGTTTGATAAGTTTCCCCTTAAATTTAGCGATTATGCATAGCACTCAAGCGTCGTTGGTAAATTTAAAGGGGTCATTCAAGTATTACGTCAGCATCGAGTGGGGGGGGGGGGCTTCGGATTTGCCGACTTCTGATGGGGCAGGGGGAGTTTGAAGGTTGCTTAAGTCATCAACCACCCCTTTATGGAGGGTATGAAATATTCTAAGCTGCTGACGGAATTTTGCTGGCGGGGGGGGGGGGTAGGGGGTCAAAAATGGCTGAAAATCTGCTTACGTAATACTTGAATGGCCCCAAAAAAATACTGAAATATTATCGCTTTTACCGGTGATTATGCGTAATACCCAAGCGACGCGCCATGTTGGTAAACATGATAAATCGTAATTTATTTTTATGCAATCGAACTCTGCTATAACGATATTTATTATCTATTCATTCATGCTACAACGATATCGATTATTTTGCAAATTTTCTCTCGTCATTATAACAGAGATATGCTTGCAACTGAGGTCGGCGTTTTCATGGTCTTTTTTTTTGAAAAAATTGTAATCAAATGCAAAACCATATGAACCTACTGTGCGTGAAGTTTTTATTTTAGCGTTCGGAAAGGGTGACCATATTTCATGGGAAAAATAAGGGGGCATTTCGTCAATTCTCGTTTGCTGATTGTCAGTGAAATTGCTAAATATTGCTTATAAATAATCCTTGAAATATAATACTGCAGCAAATCTGCAACAATTTGAAATGTGTTTGGCGAAAAAAAAAATAAAAAAATTGGACATGGAAAATGTCAGGCAAATACTTGTATTCATTGCCGCATTTAATTCCAAAATAATTTATAAAGTGTAGAAATTACCTTCGCTCCTGATTTTAGTAGAGAGTATGCACTAAAGTTAGCTTCGTTGAAAAAAAGGGACATTTTTATGGAAAAAATAAATGTCGGTAACTGCAAACTCTTACGCTAAAATAAGTGAATGTCCCGAATACGGGTTTTGTCAATGTTTAAAGTCGGTGGATCAAACACGTAATTATTATTATTTTTTTGATCATTAGGTATCAACAGACGAATATTCTCCAAATGTTATGAGCTGTCAATGAATTTTGAATCTTTCGGGAAAAAAACGAGAGGGCGGAAGCGAACACGACAAAAAAATATATCGTTATATCAAAGCTCGTTGCGTCTTCGTGGACGTTACGAGGAAGATTCATCAATATTACTCTTGACGCGGGAATCAGCCAGGACCGACAATTATTGGCGTTGTAGCAGAGGTGTCGCTGCATTTCAGGTGTTATAACCGAGTACGAAACTTTGTTTAGCAAGGATGCTCAACCTTTATGAGAGTGCGGGGTACTTCATTGGTTTCAAAGTATGTCAACTTCAGTGATTTTTAAATCACTCAAGTGATGATGAGCAGCACCGTGGTCACTTGAGTGATCTGAGAATGTGTTACAGGTCACACTTAAGTGACCTATAGATGTGACGCGGGTCACTTGAGTGATCTGAGAATGTATTACGGGTCACTTGAGTGATTTGAGAATGTGTTACGGGTCACTTAAGTGATCTATAGATGTGACGCGGGTCACTTAAGTGATCTGTAGATGTGACGCGGGTCACTTGAGTGATCTGAGAATGTGTTACAGGTCACTTAAGTGACCTATAGATGTGACGCGGGTTACTTGAGTGATCTGAGAATGTGTTACGGGTCACTTGAGTGATTTGAGAATGTGTTACGGGACACTTGAGTGATCTATAGATGTGACGCGGGTCACTTAAGTGATCTGTAGATGTGACGCGGGTCACTTAAGTGATCTGTAGATGTGACGCGGGTCACTTAAGTGATCTGTAGATGTGACGCGGGTCACTTAAGTGATCTGTAGATGTGACGCGGGTCACTTGAGTGATCTGAGAATGTGTTACAGGTCACTTAAGTGACCTATAGATGTGACGCGGGTCACTTGAGTGATCTGAGAATGTGTTACGGGTCACTTGAGTGATTTGAGAATGTGTTACGGGACACTTGAGTGATCTATAGATGTGACGCGGGTCACTTAAGTGATCTGTAGATGTGACGCGGGTCACTTAAGTAATCTGTAGATGTGACGCGGGTCACTTAAGTGATCTGTAGATGTGACGCGGGTCACTTAAGTGATCTGTTGATATGCCACGATCGCTTGAGTAAGCTGGAAATGTGTGGCGGGATACTTAAGTAATCTGTAAAGATGTCGCGGATCACCAAAGAGATATGTAGGTGTGCCGTGGGCCGCTTGACTGATCTGACACTGTGTCCAGGGTCAGTTAGGCGATCTGAAAAGGTGTCGCGGGCCGCTTGAGAGCGCTGGAACTTCACAGCCGGTCACTTAAATGATCCGAGAACACGCCTCTTGATTGATGTGAAGCTGCACTGCGGGTCACTTGAGCGATCTATGAATTTGCTGCAGGTCCCTCAAGTGAACTGGAACTGTACCGCGGGTCACTCCAAAATAAGGTTTGAGGTCGCGGTGCATATCAGATGACTCGGAGGCTATGGGTTGAGTGTATATATGGTGTATAAATATTTAGTTCTTTTCAGAAGTTTCGGTTTTACAATTTTGTCGGCATTTTTTTGGACAACAAGCGGAAATAGTCACTTCATAGCGGAAGTAGCGGGAGCAAAAAAGAGAAGCGGGAACTCTTCTATTAGGCATGTCCTGTATAATAATAGTAATAAAAATAGTTTTTTCCTTCAAGAGAAAAATTTCGAGGATACGATTTTTTTTCTCTCTCTAGTTCTCTTTTGTGCGGAGATGGAGCTGCCCGATAACAATTTCGTTGCCCTTACTTTACTCGTGCTGTTTGAGAGTCAACCTCGTGACATTGCCCTGCCGTAGAGATCAAGGACGTGACTTTTAAGCGAAGAATCCGCCGCAAGAAAAGAGAATTTACAAGACGGGGGCGTTTTGAAAAAAAGAGAATTTACTCACTTTTTTTTTTTTCTTCTTTTTGAGAATTTTTGACCGACTGAAAAAAAAAATAATATATATATAGCATTCTTTTTAGCGAGATTATGTTTATGATATGTCAGCATTCAGACTCTGTGAACGCGTTGTCTTCAATAACTTCCAATTCCTTAATCTTGTTAAGCAAGACATAGGCACGGATCCAGGATGATGTGGCGGGAGGGACGAATTGTGCAAGTTCTTGCAATCATCCTGTATTTTACGGGACAGACAGATTTTTCCCATATCATTCGGCTCTTGGGAGATGCGATCGCTTTGTCCCCCTCCCCTCTCCCCCGTCCAATAAATTAGGGCCTGAGCGAAGAAAAACATCATCAGCTATGAATAGAATGGACGTAGGTACCTTCAGCTGCGAATGAAACCTAGGGAGACGTTTTCAGTTTCGAATGGAGCGAAGGAAGACATCTTCAGCTATGAATGGATTGACGGCAGATATTGTCAGCTGAATGAAGCGGAGGCGGATATATTCAGTTGCAAATGAAGCAGCGGCAGGCGGATCCAGGGCAATGTGTTCGGAGAAGCGACTTATTGTGTAGGTGCATTGTATCATTCCGTATTTTACGAGACTGAAAACTTTATCCCACATGATTCGGCTCTTGGGAGGATTGATCGCCTCTATCGCCCCCGTTTGGATCGCCGCTTGGCGAAACATTGAGGCATTACTTGGAGATTCTTGATCAGATTTCCGTATGGGCAAGTGGACATTGGTTCAGGATCTCCATAGTTGTTGTCTGACTGACCAAACATAGTTGATCGCAATCACGAGCCTCCCAAATGCCTACTTTGTTCAACGACCGCTTTTAATTTCGGGCCTTGGATTAATGTTCAGTGAATGTGTAGTGAATTTTGTTTCAAGAGTGGGAATTTTAAACTCAGAAGGGATAAATTTTTGCTTCATAAATTTAACTTGAAGGAATTTCTGTTGGTTTTCAATAAATTGTATCCAATCCTTATAATATGTTTACAATCTTTTTTTCTTGTCAGTGCGAAACCCTTGAAATAATTCCCATGTCTTGGAAGGAGCCCTTGAAACAATTGACGTATGCTGAGGGGGGGGGGGGGTTCCCCCCTACTTCACTTTTCTTACCCCCAGCAACATTCTAAAGAATCCTTCAGATGAGATCTCAGATGAGATCCACGTTCTGGAAGTCTTCGAAATTCTGTAGTCCTAAATCCGGGGTTCCTAACCTTTTATATTTCACGTAACCTTTGTGTCAATAAGACGAGGGCCAGCTTTCCCCGTGCCAATGAGATGATGGTAGGTATGTAATAATGTAAAAGAAATACCGCCAAAGCTCACGAACCCTCCCTCCCAAAACCCCTACAAGGAACACCAAGGGATCCGTGGACCGCCCCCCCCCCCCGGTTAACTCTCTATGGTTCACCCCATAAAAAAAAAACATTGAACTTCTTTTTTCTGCAAATACGGATGTAAATTGGTGCAGTTAGTGTATTTTTAGTTGAAACAGCACAGGAATTTGGTTAATTAGTGGGGGGGGGGGGGGGGAATGGAATTTTTAAAAAAGAAAAAGAAAAAAAAAACCTAAAATTGTTGATCAAGGGTAAAACATACAGTTTACCTCGATTTTAATGCTAACTATAAGCAAAGTTGAATAGTTTTTACCTCAAATTTCATTTCTAATCCTCTCAATTTGGTGCTATTTCATAAATCTCCGAACACGTACAATTTCAGCTGCTCTCAAAAAATGACACCAACGAGTAAACTTTCTAGATGGAAAAATTATTGTACTTGGATTCTCTCGTATTTTGTACTGAAATGACACCAAAAGACTTGTTCTTCCCAAAATATCAAAAAATTTTAGAAAGTAAATTTATGCAATGAATTTTTTCGCCATGCATATTCAAATATACACGGAACCACAGAGGGTTAAGAGAGAACCATTGACATAAACCTTCTGAAGTTATAGACCTTGAAGTCTTAAGTCTCACGTTCTCGAGATTCTCAAGAGATTCTGTGTAGAAAAAATAGAATTCAAAAAGTTTTCGGATTACAATTATCTGAAAAAAAATGTTAATGACAATCTACTGTATTTTTATTATCGTGATTCGTCGTAATTTCTACGCCAGATAGCAGCACCACATGGTGGCCATTAGAATTCTCAATGCATTTCTGTGGATGCTGCTGGTGCTGAGTAGAATTTTTATCTACAGGAAGTTCTTGCGTGGTGGATGCTGTTCTCTTGGGTGACATATTTTCATGTGACCATCGAAGAGGTTTTTTTTTTTTCGGCCCAGAGGTGTCTCCATCGTAGAAAGATAGAGAAAGAGAGAGAGAGAGGAAGAGAGCTTCCTGCAATTAAGGGGGGAATAAGGATCGAGTGGATATATTAACCTTGCATAATTTTTACACGGGACGGCTGTATACATTGTCATGATCCTGTATACTGATCTTGAGATACGATTCACTATTGTGTGTGTACGAGATATTATAAGACACGACGACTTGGGTAAGATTGGGACTTATCGAAATACTGTGCATAGACCAACCCTATAGCGCGATTAATGCTTCTATAAAAGTTTTATAAATGATGGGGGGTTTTCTGGCAGGAGAGAATGTTTTCCCATGCGTGGTGTAAAAGGGGGGAAAAATTGTGAACAAAATATTTTCGTATGTCCGGAAGAAAAATTTTTTCCCATACTTCACTGCATCGCGATTATAACAGATGTTTGATATTTGCGTCTTCTTTTTTGTCATGCAGAGACTCTGTTATTGAACACAAGAAGAACTTGTTTTTTCACTTATCGTGATTTCTATCATGAATTACAGATGCGATGACTGGTTTCACGGATCCGGAAAAGTCGGATACCTTTTCATGTGTGATGTGGTGATTTTGCTTCTATATTTCATGTGTTTTCATTGCTTCTTTGTTTTATGTGCATGCACATGCAACAGCGCAACTCTGGCATAACTCTGGTCTATTGCCAGGGGCAATTTACTACCGAATGAGTGGTGCCGGTAGTGTGAGTACTTAACAATCTTGGTGAGTATATAGTGTTGGGTCTGATTTTTCAATGTATTTCAGAAGTGAAATTAGTGAAGTGTAAGGATTGAATGTTGGTACCGTTTTTGTACTCATCCACTTGGCTCATCCGCTCACTTTGCCACTCATATGGTCACTGGCTTGCTCAATCGCTCACTCACCCATTCACCAGTTTACCCATACAATCACTCAGTATTTCACTCACTTGGCCACTAAATCGCTCACTTACTTGGTCACTCATACGGTCACTCACTAGGTCATTCATACGATTGAACACCCACTCACTTGGTCATTCATGCGTTTACTCTATCACCCACCCACTCACTTACTAGCTCAATCACTAGTGATGAGTTGTCATTGATTTTTTCCCCATCGGTGAACTGTTTGTAGGTGAATTCTCCTACCGGTGAACTGTTTGTAGGTGAATTCTCCTACCGGTGAACTGTTTGTAGGTGAATTCTCCTACCGGTGAACTGTTTGTAGGTGAATTCTCCTATCGGTGAACTGCGTGGCGGTGAATTGTTGCCAGTGAATTTTCCGTAAATCAATCTAGAGATTCTATCCGGAAAGCAGACGTATATTCCGCAATCTAATGTTTCTGCCCTATTAATATTGCATCGAGGACATTAAGCGACCCCCCTCCCTTGTATCAAGGCAATATAAAAAAGTTGCACTCTTCGTAAAATGAGGAAATTATTGACACGTATAAGGGCTTTTTATCCCTCATTTTCCATTCGATTATAGAGGTAATAGGATCCATACACGAACATGCTCTACCCTCCTCTGTGTGCAGTACTTCGAAAAAAAGCTAATGATAGTGATTTCGGTGCATTTTTTTGTCAATCATTTTCTCATTAAACGGGTTCCCCTGTACCACTACTACTGCTACTACGGGCCCCCCTCTACTAGAATCAGCGCACAGAGAGCGACTATTTCCTCGTGGGGTCAGTGCGATATCACTTTTAATGATTTTCTCAAGAAGGAAAAAGCTCTCGTGACGCATTCCGTTTTGTACATGGCAGCAACAAAAGAAGAAAATATAAAAACAGTGTAATATTTGACGAAATTACAGCTAATTTCTAATGTGTCAGTGGTTCTCAAAGTGTGCGTCGTGGCTCCCAGGGTGTCATAAAACTATTTTTATGGCGTTGCATCGAGTTAAAGATATCGATATTCGCCTCATGATGATTAATAGGAAGACTCTTTATAGTAGACTCTTTATCCAATTATTTGTGCAACCTTTGCTATTAGTGCAGGGTTTTTTATCCTCTATGGCAGCGGTTCTCAACCTTATTTGACTCGCGGAGCCCTTTTAAGTAACAAAATTCTATGGCGGAGCCCCCGTAGGCCAGTTTTTTAATTATTCATCGAAGTTACTGATTTATTTTTACTATTTAAAAATATTTATAATTATTTTTTTAAATTTTACTGTGTTTTTTTCATTTTCCTCGAGTGGCCGCGGAGCCCCTAGAGAGTGCACAAGGAGCCCTATGGCTCCGTTGAGCACCGGATCAGAACCACTGCTCTATGGGGTTCACTCCCATAAAAACATATGGAACATTTTTTTTAGAAAATACGGATATAAATGGCTGCCGTTTTAGCATATTTTTAATTGAAACAATACATCAGCACAGTAATTCCATTAATAAAAGTGGAATTTTTAATTGGCTAAAATAGTTAATTAAGGGCGAAATATACAGTTTGCCTTGATTTTAATGTTATTTATAAACAGATAAAATTAAAAATTACCCGATTATCCTTGGTGCACAAAATGTTTAGAATCCCTGTAGTGTGTTGATTTCTGAATAAAATTAAAGTGTGCAAACATTTTACAAATATTATAGATGTTCGTACCACAGGGGCGTTCTTCGGGTAGTTCTACGCTCTACAGGTTTCTAAAAATAGTCGCACTCTTTCCTGACATATTTCGCTCATATTTCACATCTTTTTTTCACGGGTCTGCGTGCCCCCTCCCAACCCTTCTTTTACTTCATTTTCAATCTTGGTTCCCTTGCAATATCCTTGGGTTACAAAGAGCGGAAAGGCAGAGAGCTAATAGTGTATATTAGGTGTATAATAGTAATACACTCATGTCCATAAATTAAGGATAATTCAGAATCACACGGAAATCGAAATCTAAAGTAAAAATTTCACCTGTAGAATTATCACACACATCTGCAAGAATATGCAAATTTCAAGAAGTCACCAGATGATGCCGATAGTACGTCACAATGACGAGAGTGTAAGAGGGGGGTATATAAGGAATGGTGGCAAAGAAGTGAAATTGTTCACAGGAGTTCTGTAAGGTGCTCAGTGCCATAAGCGAATAGTTATGAGGACGCATGTGGATGCTTTTTACGTGGTAGAATTATCGGCCGCCTGGAATGTGGGCGTACTCAGATGGAAGTATCCGAGGAACTTGGAATTGCCCAAAGTGTCATCTCTAGGCTTTGGCAACGATTCCAAGATAACGGAAATGTTAGTAGACGTTACAGTACAGGTCGCCCCCGAGTTACAACGCCGAATGAAGACCGGTATTTGGCAGTAACTGCCAAAAGAAGCAGACGGAGCACAGCATCCGACCTGTCTCGTCAGCTATCTGCAGCCACGGGTACCACAGTTTCAAGGCAAACCGTGTACAGACGTTTGGGAGATATTGGTCTATATGCTCGCACGCCTGTCAGATGTGTTCCGCTCACGGCAACTCACTGTCGGCAGCGATTAGCCTGGAGTAGAGAACATGCAATGTGGACATCGTCACAGTGGGCTTGTGTGATGTTTTCCGACGAGTCCAGGTTTAGCTTGCAGTCTGATTCACGTCGGACTTTCATATGGGGAACGCCAGGTACCCGTTACCACCAAGACAACATCATTGAACGACACCGTTACGGTGGTGCAGCATTGCTCGTTTGGGGTGGAATTATACTGGGTTCCAGAACAGATCTGCATGTTCAAACCGGAACCATGAAAGCCCAAATTTATCGGGACATCATTCTGGAACAACATGTATGTTTTTTTAGGGGTGCCATGGGCGCAGAATTTGTGTTTATGGATGACAACGCCCGTCCTCACCGAGCAAACATCGTAAACGAATGCCTTGAATCTGAGGATATAACCCGTATGGAATGGCCAGCATTCTCACCTGACTTGAATCCGATAGAGCATGTGTGGGACATGCTTGGCCGACGAGTTGCAGCCCGTCAACCTTCTCCTACATGTAATGGAACTTCGGAGAGCATTGCTTGCTGAGTGGAGTGATCTTCTCCAAGATCAGATCGATAATTTATACTCTGTATTTCATCGCATGGGAGACATACAATGTATTAACCATCATACCAACCATGTAATAGTAAGTTTTTGTAAAGGAGATATTTTTTACAATTGCTCCAGGGAGCAAAAATCGTAGTTTTTATGAATGGTATCATGCATACACCATCGTTTTTGTTCTTTATCTTTTGTTTAATAAATGGGCTTTATGAATAAGTAACGTTTGTTTTGTTTCTGAACCTTTATTTGCCGGAGCTGGCATTATCCTCAATTTATGGACATGAGTGTATATCAAAGCAAGTGCATGTCGGGGCTGCCTTGGGTGTACAGGAAGCCTTAATGATAATGAGATTTACTACTACAATTTTTGGAAATTAAGAAAAATTGTTAGGATGGTGTTTTTTTTGCAGACAGGTACAAGGGGTTGCAAAGGGTAAATATCAGTTTGGATGACCCTTTATGGTACATAAAAATTTCCAGTGCATACCTATGATACGTAGGAGGTGTGGGCCACTGGTTAGTTCAAATTGTTAGCTCAGAGGAGTCTCGCGGGTGAATGACCATTACGGGAGCAAGCCAGCTACCGGCGTTATATTTCGTATGCATGCTCCACGTAACCACACGTCTTTAGTTTGACATTTACGTCATTTTCTGCCCTCTAACAGGTATCTGACGACTTAAGAGCTTGTGAAGGGGTTGGGGACAAGATTGTGTACATGTCTGTGTTGGTGTATAAATATCATCTCCTAATCTCCGTAAGCGAGCACGGGACAAGAGGAGCCACTGCTATAAATCTTTGCTAATTATTTCCCGACACAACTCTTCCTTTTTTGAGGTAACGGAAGTAAGATGCTTTGCATCAGTCCGGGGTTGTGTGCGGTTCTGTCTATCTATGCATTTGCGGGAAAGGTCGTGTTCCAAAGGATTAGTATCCTCAAACCTTCATTGGATATAAGTTTCCGGAAAAAAATTTGGGCGTTATACTCACCCGAACTAAAATTCTATTTGGTCATAGTATTCACACCTAGAGCTCCTTTAAATTCTAGGCCGGCTCATCTGCCATCTTCGAGCGAAAATGTGACGTCAGTATTATCGCTATAGCCACTCGCTGTTCCATATCCCACACTTTTTCCCAACGACATCACTTGGAGTGGCAAACCTGCCCTTTTTCTCTGAATTATGGACGATTAGTTCCGATATCTCTTGCAGAAGTGACTTTATGTTACCTAAATTTATTGTGACGTATATTGTCATCGCTATTACAATGCAATTTTGCAACATTGATGGGAAAAATAGAAGCAAACATTATTGTTAATTATTTGCACTATGTCCTGAGAATTTTTGCTATTTTCTTATGGAAATCTAACATTACATTTCACATAAGACAAGATGCACAATTGAGCAAATTGTTATAAAATGAAATATATATTGCATGAGAAAAAAAACAATTTTGTTTAAAATTTGCTTTAAAAATTTGATAACATGAAAACGTTAACAAATTAAACAAAAATTGATACAACAGACATAGATGTAAAAATAAGTAAACATTAAAAAATTGAGAAAATTTGTGCGTTTGTTTATTAGAAAACAAATTATTTTATCGTTGAATTTACTAAAATTTATTTTGGATGTCTCTCTTATGCAGACACTTAGTTTCTTCAATTACTATACTCATCCCAGGAGTCTGAATGCACTTGAAAATTTTACTAATTCTATATTTCCGAAAATTGGAAAATATAGATTTTAATGCTAAGAATATTTTGATATTAGAAGTGCAGTAAGGCCGGTATTACACTATAAAAGTTTATTAAAATCCCTTGTATAAAACTCAAAAAATTCAACTAATAAAGCTCATAGGTTACATTCGAGCAAATGAAACTGATAATCTTATTGGTGGTATTTTTCAAGTTTCATAAAATTACTTTTATCAAACTTTTATAGTGTAATCCCGGCCTAACTACCAGACCAGAATTGAAGTTTAGCCGAGTCCCATTCCGCCTGGGCCGTCTGTCGGCTTAAAAACTGGCTGGCAAAGAGCCTGTGAAGGTGTATTTCATGTAAGTCGGCGTAACTAAAGGAGTGTTTGCATGCGTTGTGCATGAGAAAGAAAAAAATTGAAGTGCTGTATATACAGTATATTCCAATTTTAAATCCTAAATCCTAAATATGACATAGTGGCCTGTGGGTTCCGACTGAAATTGGCAATCAGTGCATACCCCTGAGTCATTTCTTAGCCATCCTGGACTAGTAGTGCTATTTTCGCCATGGTTGTATATGTTTTATTTTTTAAACTACTTAGAGTTTAATATTACCCATATTGGGTTATTAATCTAGGGGGAAAAGAAAGCTTAAGTAGGCTGGAGGAGAAATAGAAAGCAGAAAGTGTCACTCAACAGGGCAGTGACAGAATGTCACTTCATCAGCCTGTTAGGACGTCATTAAGTTATAATTAATGCTATTCTTTTAACATTAATCATTCATCATAATGCATATATTACCTACTCTCATTTTTATGTTCAGCGTCAACTATAGATCATATTAATAAATGCGATTATATGTTATTAAATGCAGTTAATTATGATTATTTGATTAAATATATATTATCTACAAATTTGATATTTTGCAGTTGGTCTAATTATTTACACTATATATAGTTGCTTATATACACTTTTCACAATCCCGGTACCTCCGGTCTTTTCATAACCAGAAAGTTTTTGGGTCTGGAAAAAGCTGATATCTGATCTTTTGGGTAAGTGGATATTTCCCTAAGATGTTGGTATTCTGACTCTTCAAGAGTTTGGAAGAGATTATTAGCCAGCTTTTGAGCAAAGGCGTGTATGGTTGGCATTCCTATATCGTTTCTTATACTTCTATTCCTGATGAACCAATTGGCTCCCAGCATAGCTCTTATCGTTTTGTTTTGATATTGTTCTAATTTAACCATGTGTTGATTGCTCGAGTAGAGCCACACTGGTGCAGCATATAAAAGTATGGATCTGATAGCCATTTTGTATACATTTAATTTGTTCTTGATTGTCAATGTTGATCTGCTTGCAAGTATGCGTTTTAAAGTGTGTTTTGCTACGTCTGCTCTTCGTATTACATAATTGCGTTGTTGCACAAATGTCAATCGTTTGTCAATTATTATTCCCAGGTATTTAGTACTTATAACAGGTTCAATGAATTTCCCCCCAACCACTATTCCGGCATCTGGGGGTAGATCTAGTTTTCCTGTGATCCACATAAATACTGTCTTGTCTGCATTAAGTTTAACTCTGCTGTTTTCGCACCATGTTTCGACTTGATCAATTAATTCTTGTAAATTACTTAATGCCTTCTGTGGTTTTCTATCTGTACAAATTATCATTGAATCGTCTGCGTACAGCGCAGTAATACCCTTAATTGCCACTGGAAAATCATTCATGTGATAATTGTGGAGGCAAGGTCCTATAACACTGCCTTGCACTATAGATGATCTAATTCGTCTAGTTGTAGATATTGTGTCATTGATTTTTACATAAAAAGTTCTTGCTGCAAGATAATGACGTACAATTTTAATTATGCCAAAGGGTAGGGCCATTCTAACCATTTTATAGAGCAACCCCTCATGCCACACTTTGTCAAATGACTTACTTAAATCCAACAGTGCAACTGCAGCTGTATCATGATAAATTCTAGCTTCTTGGAGTGTTTCTATAACTCTTAATAATTGTGTGGTTGTAGAATGACCGTCTCTAAATCCATGTTGTTCGGGCCCAATTGTTGGATGAGACTTTTCGTAAGTGTTGATACGTGTTACCACCACTCTCTCGAATAACTTTCCAAAATTACTAAGCAATGAGATGGGTCTCCAATTGCTTGGAAAGTGCAAATCTTGGCCAGCTTTTGGTATAATTTTAACAATTGCTGTTTTCCAGTTAGATGGGAAATATTTGAGCTCCAGCAATCTATTAAAAATTTTGACAATATATTCTAAAATATTATTGGGCAAATTCTTCAGTGCCATATTTGAAATTAGGTCATGCCCAGATGCTTTCCGAATTTTCAAATGTTTTATTATTGTTTTTAATTCATTGATATCTGTTGGAGTGAGAGCTGTTTGTGTTTCAGGTGGAGGATTATCAAAATATTCATTAATAGTTCTAAGCACTCTCTCGACCTGAACATTTGAAGTATTAGTGTTTGGTGAGAATTGCAGTTCAAAGGTATCTGCAAATACTTCTACCTTATCTTCATCTGTATATACCAGTCCATGCGGGCCATGTATAGATGTAAGTCTTTGGCTACGGGGTTTTTGTGCTCTATAAATTTTATAGAACGACCCATCCTCACAATTAGCATCTTCTAGGAACCTTAGAAATCGTTCACTTGTAAATTCCCTGATTTCTCGACGTGTATTGTTTCGTAATGTTGTATATCTGAGTCTATGTGTAGCATCTCTGGTTCTTTGCCACCTTCTTCTAGCTCTATTCTTTTCTCTTATCATTTCCCTCAGATATCTGGGGAGTGCTAATGGGTTGTTTTCGTTTGACCTTTCCCGAGTGGAATTATTAACAGTGTCCTGCAATTTTTGTGTTAATGAGTTTATTTCATTTTCTATATCTATGGTACACTCACTAGCATTATCTGGTGTTTCAATTCCTGTAAGCACTTGCCTATATAGTGGCCAGTTTGTAACTTTTTTGATTTTTTGTTGTATGGGAATTTCGAAATCAACATCAATAATTGTTGGAATGTGATCTGATGTAAGTGCTGATATTACCTCTACTGCTAAAGGAACACTGAGGTTTTTGACCAGTGTAATATCTAGGACGTCTGGTGTTCGGTTGCTGTCATCCGGATAGTGTGTCGCAGCACTTGGCCCGTATGTAATAATATTTTTATTTCTGCAATACTGCTCTAATATACGTCCTGCTGCATTGTAATTATTTGAATTCCAAATTGGTGATTTAGAATTTAAATCACCGCTAAGAATTGTTGCATAATTGCAGTCAAATATATGATTTAACAGAGAGATATCAAATTGATTATTTGGTGGTTTGTATAAAACACAAATTCGGATTTTTCTAGTGCTAGTGAGGTGCAAATCCACTGCCAACGCTTCGCAATCTCGGGAATGTGGGAGGTCAACAATGTCATAATTTAAATGCCTTTTGATATATAAGGCTACTCCCCCTCCTCTTTCGTGCGTTCTAAAGTTTTACAATTAAAAAATAAAATAAACAATGCGTCATTAAATATATTAAAATTGGTTTTCAAACCGTGTTTTGGTGATCAGAAAAAAATTCATAAAATAAGAACAATAGATGTCGCTTAAGCAAGCAAATTAAATTTGTTCAATCATTTTTCAAGTCTTTGTTTAGGTGTATAATTTTGAATTTTTTATTCTCTAGTGTTACCAATTAAATTGCCCTAGACCGTTTGGTCTGGATACTTCAGTATCGTGGAACGGTTCAGGATTTAACACAGGCAGTTGTAAATTTCTAATGAAAATAGTATTACGGTGTATAATAAGATCCAGTGCGAGAGCTCGAACTCTATCAGCCTCCCCTTTATAGAGGGTGCTATATTAATAGCACTATGTATTACACTGTATTAATACATGATATAAGTGAATATTTTTGACAATATAACTATGAACAATGGATTTTTAAAAGGGGGAGGGGTATATATAGGCGTACGCAGAATTTTCTCGAGGGGGGAGGTTCAGACTTTTCCCTTCTGGGGGGGGTTTTTCCTGCAAAATAACACTATAATCTTGGTAATCCCCCCTGCGTAAGCCAATGGGGGTATATGCAGTTGTACTGTAGTAATAGGGGTGTAACTGTAATTTTTAAGGCTTTGATACAATAATTTTGTTGGCTTTAGGGGTGCCACGTGTCTCCTCCCCTCTCAAACCAACCAACTTTTTTTCTTAAATATTTTCATTTTCATTCATCGAAAAATTTCTTAAATTTAAAAAATAAAATAAAATATCGAAAGGAAATAACTATTACAGGCTGTTTCAAAATTCTCGCGCTCATCATAGTTTACGAATGCTTTTTTTAAGTGAATATGAACTATATTTAACAGAAAATAACAGATTAAACTTATGAACTGAAACATTGCCTTTAATAAAAGTTGAAAAAAACTTAGAATTTACAATAAATGTTGAAAATGTTGGCTTTTTCCCCAGACGCATGGCCACATTTGCTTTACCAGATTGCTCGAGTCTGCGAGAATTAATGTCTGATACTGCATTAATGACGTTAGTCTTGAGTTCATCAATCGTACATGGATTATTGCAGTGCGCCCCATTTTTAAGGTAGCCCCCAAAGTAAAAAGCCCTGGGGTTACGAGTCCGGTGAAAAAGGCTGCATAAGTCCGCGGTAATGCACAATCGACAAAAAATTCAGTTAAAACATGATAACTTTCTTTTAACGTGTGGCACTATCCTGTTGAAATGAGGAGTACCATTCATCGCTGTTCAACAGTGAAATGAATTGAGTAATATATAATGTCTGTGTGTAGTCTTTGGTATCAACGGTGGAATAAAAATAATAATAATAATAATAATAATAGGCCTCCATAATCCAACGGCGTGATATAGCGCAACAATCACAATTTTCTTTTAATCACGTAAGTGCTATTCATGAATAATATGAGGGTTCACAGTGGACCTATACCAAGATTTCGGGCTATCTTAAAAATATGGAATACTGCAATAATCCACATACGATTAATGAACTCAAGACCAACATCATTAATGCAATGTCAGACATTAATTCTTGCTGACTTTTTTTGTAAAGTCTCAAGGAATCTGGCAAAATAAATGTGCCTATGCGTCTGTGAAAAAGGCCAACATTTTCAACATTTATTGCTAAAAAAAAATGGGTTTTTTTTCAACTTCTGTTAAAGGTAATGTTTCATTCCGTGAGTTGTTTTCTGTTAAATAGTTCATATTCATTTGGAAAGAACGTTAAAAACTTTGATGTGCGTGAATTTTGAAACATCCTGTACATGCCGCATTGATCAATTTCTGTGTAATTTACAGGTTATTTCTGACGGTCGGTAACTCAAAATTTCCCTGGAAGAAATTTCTTGTGCACCCCCTTTCCCCCGCAAAGTTTGATCCTACACATGCCCAATGAAACTTATTATTAAATACCCTCGAAAAAGCGAAATGTGGTGAGGAATTTTAAAACATATGTGATTTATAGAGTGTATAAAAAATATCTCGTTGTAGCAGTTTTAAAATATCCTAAAAAATACCGTTATACAGGGATTTATCGCAATAAAGGGTATCGTTGTATCGACAGGAGTTAAAGACTTAAGGTCATAAATGCTCAACCAATGGCCCATGGGCCCTCTAATTCATCTGATGTGACCCGCGACCGAAAACTTAATTCGTGAAAATGAACTAAGTGGGAACCTTTACGGATCATTTAGATATGTGACCCGTAGTACATATTTAGGTCACTTGAAGGACCCCACGGCATATTTACAGACCATTTAAGCGACCCACGGTACAGTCCTAAATCACTTAAGTGGCTCGCAGCACACTCCCAGATTTTGAAATTACCCGCGGTATGTTTACAAACTCTTTGTGTAACCCGCTATACACAGTTCCAGACGAATCAAGTGGCCCGCTGAACGATTACGCATCACTTAAGTGATCCGCGACATATTTACAGATCATTTAAGTGACCCACATCACATTTCCATATCACTTAAGTGACCCACATCACATTTCCATATCACTTAAGTGACCCACGGTGGGTTTCCAGATCACTTAAGTGATCTTCGACGCACTTTCAAATAAATGAAGTGGCCCGCACTTTCAACAGGTTGAACACCCTTGTTTTAAGCAGTTCCAAACAAAATTTGAAAAAAATATCGTAGTAGAGGGATTTATCGTAGTACTCGAAGATTTCACTGTATATTCGAGAACAGAGTTCGGCTTTTACGCATAATACGACCCTCAAAAGCTAGTTTTCTGGCCCTTCGCTACGTTTGAGAATTCCATCTCTGGTTACGAACATGACGCAAAAAGTCTGATACTTGTAACCTGTAGTAGCTCAATTTGTGGAAGGTTATCTGTTTTTTTTTCCCCCTCCTTTTATATAAGTATATATATATATATATTTTACGTCGACGACGTCCAAAATAAAAAGGAAAGAAAAAAAAAAATAAATCCAAGAGTGGTAGTATCCTATGCTCGCGGTCTTATAGCGGAGGGGACGGGCCCGAAAGAATGTTGCGGCCCCTGAGGACAGGAATGCCGCAGCTACCAAGGTTTATACCTGTGACTGGTAACTTGTTCCTTACTTAAGCTGAGGAAGAAATGAAAATAAGAAAGAAAAAAAAAAAAAAGAGCCAAAACCCCGCGAACGCGACTTTTAGCACAAGGCATGGAAGGAATCGCCACAATCCATCTCCGACCAAACCTACCGGCAAAAGAAATCACCACACGGCCTCTATAATTTCATTTTTTTTCTTCTCTCTTCTCTTCTCTTCTTTATATTTTCCCATGTTTTTTCTTCTTTCTTTCTTTCTTTCTTCCCCCTGCTTCTTGTTTTCTTTTGGAGCACTCGAATCGCGTGTTGTATGTTCGAGACACACACACACACACGCCGCGCGGCTTCAATTTTGTGTGTTTACACGCTTCTTATTTTTATTACTATAGATATGTGTGTTTGTTAATTCATTTCCCATGTCGGCACCTATAACGCGCATGTTGTTCCGTGTGCTGCTAATGTGTTGTTTCAAGAACCAGTGTGAAAGCACGGTAGGATTTTATTTCGCTGCCAATGGATTTATTTACTGTCTGTGAGAAGCGCAGTTGCTTGATGGAGAATTTTGTTTAGGTAAATATACATTTTTCAATTACTGTGATTTCCGGGGTTAATTTCTAGCTAATTCGGACCCGCCCACGGACTGTATCATATAAAAGAAGTATTCTGACGTTCTTCCTTCAAGAGATTTTGAGTACTGTAATAATCATTGTATTCTGATCCAGTGAAAGAAAATCAAATTTTTACTCTCGTATGATTTATAATGTCGCTAAAAAAAAAAAATTCTCAAGGAGAGCCAAACGTATATAGTAAGTTGAAAGCATAATCTTTAATTTTATTTCGATATCAGTGTTGTTTTAGCTCTTGAATGTTTATTGGATCGTGCGGCTTATGCGAAAAGCTGTGATGTTTCTATGAAAACCTATTAAATTGTTAGTGGTTTTTTTCTTAGTGGTGCGGCTTATTCACCGGAAATTACTGTTGATGGGATTTCCTTGCGAATATTAGTCGCAGTGTGTGGATGCAAATTTATCTGACTTTATAGAATTTTTTCTTAAATGTTGGATGGGTATTTTGTCCACGGAATAGTGGGATGAAACTCTAAATTAGTGCGATACATATTGCCGTGATCGTATTAATACAGTCGACGCTCGATATAACGACCACTTTCGTCCCGTCGAAACGGATGCTATAATGGGAGGATCGTAATATCGAAAACAAAACATGTATAGTAATTTTTCTGTGTAAACATTTTGGACTTATCTTACCAGTCGTTGTAATGGAATGATCGCTATAATGTGGGGTTGTTATAACGAGCGTCGACTGTATAACGTTCATAAATCTCAGGTGGTACGTTTATTTGGGAGACATTTCCACGTTATATCTGAAGAATTTTGACATAATTATAAACTTGAAAAGTCGAGAAAAATCAATACATATTAACGTTAAGTATAATTATTATTTTGGGGTATAATATTCAATGCGATTATTATTTGGAAGGGGTATAATGCGATTCCTATATATATAAGATGACATGAGATCGATTCAAGGGTGCTGCAATAAAACCCTTTAGCTTTCATACCTCTGTATTTTTGAGAACTCTTTATATTGGACGGTTTTGAACCTGGAACCGGCTAAATGCACAGAGTGTCAATACAATACATCTGTATCTCAGTCATCTAACTTGGACTGACACAGGGGTACAACAAAAACCGCGGCATGACCGCTGAAAAAATTGCTACCGCAGGGAGTCCCTCATCGAGGAGTTAGCGCACCAACCTCTCGACGAATATAAAAAACAAGCCTGAAGCTCGGAATCGGCAATAAATTGTAGGCCCCGGTATAATTAGCCCTCGTGCGCAGAAAATGACCGTGGTGTGACAAAAATGATCAAATGATTTAACTTGGACAGACTTTAATGGGACCGTAGGTGTCCAACTTCGACTGGTTCTACCAGTGCCATAACTAGCCATTCCTGTGCCCTGTGCAAGAATTTCATTTAGGCCCTTTCTGTCCCATTCTGGGCTTAAATGGGCAATTCTGGGTCCCCCCGTTCCAAGTGGGCTGGGTTCTACCGCACATTGAATGTGGTGATAGGGCTGTGACTCCCAACCAGTTTGTTACGTTATTTATGGCACGATCGAAGTGTTGGAGTTTGGGTAGTGGTTTATCGTGAAATATTTAAAATTTCTGAGAAAATGCCACAAACGTAAAAAGTTTGGGAATCCTTAGCGAATTATCATTATCAGAAGTTGAACAGAGCCAAATGGCTATGCCAACGTTACTGAAAAAGTGCAAATTCTTGAATGCGATTTGTTTGATTTAGAGGGGTATTTAACGAGAAGGACCATCAATACCTCGCGTGTACAACATGAAGCATTTTTGGTTGTTCCGGTGAGCACCGCAGTGCTCGCTCCTAAGTTGGTTTGGCCAAATGCAGTGGCGCAATATTTCGATTTGGGGCTGACTCCCTTTTCGTTTCCACTCGCATCCCGGAATGACTCTTAAGTTGTAACGAATATATTAACCCTGAGCGAGTTTCCATCATCCAAGGATGATCAGCGTGGTAGTGTGCTCGATCATCCGGAAATGATTTTTTTTTTCTTTCAAGGTGAAATTCTTTAAATGGCGTATAGATGGCGTACGCATATATACACAGCAATTTTGTTCTAGTTTTTTTTTTATCATTATTTCTCTATTTTTTGACAGGTATGCTTGCACTGTGTTGGACGATTGCACGTTGTTGAGTAGTAGATATATATATATATATATATCCCCAACACTATTTTGTCAGTGATGGTGGGTTTAAATGAAGATTCCCTATTTGAATCACACCTATATATTATATTCAGGTTACAAGTCTGATTTTGATATTACCATCTATTTTTCAAAAGATGGGCGTGGTAACCCAGGTTGATAAGATACTCTCATAAAACATAAAGTACCATGGGATGTGCGGAGGTGTCGCGAGTTCAATACCCGGGGATCGTCCTTGTCAGAAACTTTTCTGACGCAGGGGTACATCAGTAACGGTGACATGACAACAGAAAAAGATTGCTGCGGCAGGGAGGGAGTCCAACACCAAGGGTTAGCGCATCAACCTCTCTGTAAGTGCAGCATAAATCGGAAAAGGAATCGGCAGTAAGTTGTAGGTTCCCAGTGTAATTAGCCCTCGTGTGCAGAAAATGACCGTGGCGCTGCAAAAATGTGAAATGATCTTTCACAAAAATGAACTGAAAAAAAAAGGAAGAATATTTTTTCCATTATCCGCACTGAGAGCAGCTTTTTCCCGGCTATTTCCACAGCCTAAGGGTTAAAAGGTGTGTGATTGGGGAAATAATATGGCCAATTTTCGGTATTTTTATACTTCGAATGGAATTCGAAATTCAATGTATTTTGCTGTGTAGCTATTTGTTTTTGGACACATCACCTAATTTGTTTGCTTGGGCGATGCGCAGTTTCGAGACAATTCACCATATTGTGCCGGAAGTTTCATCCGGAAAAAATCACGTTATTATTTGCTTATAATATATTTATATTTTTTCGGAGGTTCCATTTCTCCACAACTTCAGCAATCGTGGCATGTGCAGGTCTCTAGGGAACCCCTTCCTCAATTTCTATTCACTAAAAAGGAAGAAAAAGGATTTATCTATCCGAAAGGTGTCTCATTTAATCCAGTGTCTAATAACGGACAATGCCCTTTAGCGGAAAATTTTTTTTTTGTCCTATCGGTGTCCGTTATCGAGAAGTCCCACCATTACTAAAGGCATGCGAGTCCACACACAATGAAAACCTTCATTTCATTCTATCAAGTTACAAGAGGTAACATTTCGTTCAACTAAACACAATTCCTCTATAAAAATGTAATTTTCTAAGTCAATTGTTTCGAGTCAAAATGCAACAATCATCATGATCGTGATAGTAGTATTTTTTTCCTCCCTTCTAAAATTGATCCGAGAAACAACAATAACCGTGGGGAGAAGAGAGGTTTCCCAAGTAATGAATCGTGACTGTTTTCTTGTTTTATTTGTTGTAGACTCTGTGAACCATTTTGTTTATTTGTTTACAAACTGACGATGTTCAGTTCATCGCAAACAAAAAAAAAGCTCATTATTGTTTGTAATGAACACACTCACATTAATTAAAAAGTTATTAAAAGAACTATAATGTTATTGAAGAGGGGAAAAAAAATAGTTCAGGGAAGTCATTTGTCCCTCCCCTTCCTTTCTTATAACCTTTTTCGTATGAAATATTTTAGTGTCCATTGAAATGAATACGCCATTGTTTGACCCATTCGTCCCAAAGGGTACATTGTGTGAGATGGGGGGAAACTTATATGGCCTATCGTTGTCTTTACTGATTAAGTGAGTACTGATATCGATGTGATGTGAGTGATAATATTTGAAGAATCAAAGCTGCCCATTATTATATAAGTATTGAATATCTCACTAGCATTGTTCATTAATGTTTCGATTTTGGAAATCGAATACACTGAAGCTGGGGTGCGCAATCTTTCAAGTCCGCGTGTCATAATATGTGTTTGTGGGCCAGAAACTCGCATATGTGACCCGTATTTTACGGGGCATTCCCGTAATTTTGCCGTCCCAACATTTTTATACTCCTCTCCCCACTGTTTTCAACAAGACCTACTCGAATTTTTGAAATCAAGAATTAAGATTATTTTCACTTACAAATTATATTATTACAATTAAGATTCTATCATGTAGTTAATATTATAGTCGTTTAAATCTATCCATTTTACATATTTATCAAACAAAACAATTTTTTTTTTTTTGTCGATTAAATTTTTACCCGGGACTTACAGCCCTGTTTTTTTCGACATTGCCAATTTTTCAGCCTTCACCAACCTATTTCTACCTTTCACCAACTTTAGTTGCCCTTGATAATTTTTTTGGCTGTAATTTACAACTTAAGTTGCATTTGACAGATGTTATAACTGTAATTGGCAATATTACATGATTTGACTGTTTTTTGTCAATAATTGACTTTATTTTTTTTTCTTTGATTGGCAACTTTATTAGCCTTTGACAATTGCTTCGTGATAATTGGCAAAATCCCCTGTGTATCCCGATTTCCCGTACTTTTATGAATGAAATATGGTTACCCTAGGGCCTGGGCATTTATCATGTTATATGCATTGAATGTGTATTGATACTTTTCCATGCGAACAGATTTCACAGGCCGGATGGAACCCTTTTGCGGGACAAATGAGATATATCGCCCTGACATTTCATATACTATACCCATCTATATAAGTGTTTCTCAAAGTGTGCGTCGCGGCTACTAGGAGCCTCACCAAGTTCGTCGGGGCGTCTCTACACAAACTGGAGATATTCATATGTGTGCCTATTTATGCTTTTTGATGTGGTTCTTTTATAAGGGAAAACTGCACAAAAAAAATTATTATGGGCAGCCACGGAAGTAAACCATGAATTGATTGGGTAATAGAGCCGAGGATGAGAAAAATTTTAGAACCACTGATCTACGCTATGGTTTCCAAAAGTCGGTGTCCTTTCTGAAGTTTAGACATTTTCTCGAATTTATAAAAAATACGGAACGAATTGTTCTGAAATTTCGGTCGTATATACCCGATTTTAATACAATTTTCAGTAAAACTTTAGTCACGAGTGCATTTGGGGGAACCGACAAAAAATTAAATAAGAAAAAAATGTTTCTGATCAACCCTGTATCAGAAAAGCTGCAAATAATTTGCACCTTTGAAAAAATATTTTATTAAACTTGTGCAATACATCTGTGCATTTTTGTGACAATAGCATGAATATTCAAGAAGATATGAATGTTTTTTATAAAAATTTCAAATTTCATAGCACGGTAGTTGATTACGTATAACATGCAGAATTTTCAATAAATTTTTACGAAATTTTCAGAAAAACATGACACTATACTGTATCTAAATTTAAAATGTAAAAATTTATTATTCAATGAGAGATATGAGTATTTTTACTGAAGGATCATTAATTACGCAAGCGCAAGAAATAAAAATATAATTTCTCGTAATTTGATTGAAAAATATATACTGCAACTTACATAGAAATTCCAGATGAATGTCCTGAAAATTCAGAAAGATATAGGTGATATGCTTAGCTGAAATTTCGAAATTCGCTGAAAGTACTGAATAATAAGGGATTTCTCACAAATATTGGTATACGATTATTTTCTGTTATTTGATTATTTCGAGAATAAGCCCACAGTTATGCGAATAAGTGGAGATGCGTGTCTGAAGCTATGTAAGAGAAGAATTTTAGCATCACGCGTATACGATGTTAAAATAAACAAACTGAAGTCAAAATAAAATAACAGCAAGTGATTGTATACATAATCACAGCCTAGATAGTAGAGAATGAAAGACCGGGGTTCGAATCCCGTGAGGGCAGGGGTAAATTTTCCCTTCCTGAAACATCGATATCTCCTCACTCAGCCAGCTTTCCGTATCTGTGGAATTGTATACCTATTTGTGGAAAGTTACTTTCAGGTAGCTGAAAATTTACAGCTCACGTACATCTTTATGAATTTTTACGATATTCGGCTGGAAAAAATTTGCTTATAAATTGCACTATATATATATTTTTGTGATGCGATTAATAATCATTTACTAAAAATACTCTCATTGAATAATAATTTTCGAATTTTTTATTTAGATACTGTATGTCTAACGTATAGCATCATGTTTTCTGCAAACATGTTTACGTTCTGTAAACAAACTTCGTAAAAATTAGGTGAAAACTCTGCAAGTTATAAGCAAAAATCATGCGATGAAAATTGAAATTTTTGTAGAAAACATTATTTTGTATTTTCATGAATATAACGTGCTATTCTCGCGAAAATGCACAGACGTATTGTACAAAGTTCGTACAATGGTTTTTACAAAGTTGAAAGCCATTTACAGCTTTTTCTGATGCAGGGTTGATCAAAAACATTCTTTTGTTATTTATCGCCTTCCCCCCCCCCACACTCCCCAAGTGCACTCGTGACAAAAATTTCACCGGGAGTAGTGAGTACTAATATGGGGGTCCTATGACCGGAATTTCAGTACGAGTCGCCCAGTATTTCCCTAGAAATTTGAAAAAATTTCTAAACTCAAAAACACCCCCAAAAAACCAGATTTTTGGAAACATACTGTACTTCCTATAATGAAAAAAAAAAGGAACAATTCGTTCTTAGTCTATGTTAGAAACCTAAGCATAACTACTAGGACAATAAATATAGTCAACTCGGATGTAACGATATCGAAGAATCCGTGAAATTTTGTCGTTATAAACGAGGGGTCATACAATCAAGGTCGAAATTTACAAGACCTTCAGAATGCAGAATATATAATTAGATGCAATCAAAAACTACACATATGTAGTTGAAATTTCATCAAGGTTCAGGTGACCATATTACAACGGGAAAAATACGATACGATGTGATCGTGAACACTGACATTGCCAATTCTCGCAAAAAATGTTGCTAGTTACCAGCAAAATTGTCATTATTGCTTATAAAAACGGCCTTGGTGGTATATTAAGTGTGGCAGCGTTTGCAGGGAATTAAAATGTATTTGTCACAGTAAATGTGATAAATTCAGTTGTGATGTAATAAATCCATTAAGCAAAATTACTAATTATTATTCATAATTACCGATTATTATGCATAGTCACAGAACATTTTGGTAAATTTGATAAATTCCATAAATTTATCACCGTTACCAGCGATTTTGCATAATAACCAAGCGCTGTTGGTAAATTTGACAAATGCTAAACAATTATCACTTTTACCAGTAATTTCGCATACTATCCAAGAGTATCTGATGAAGATGAAAGTTACTTGAAATACTTGAAATTTATCGCTTATATACCAGCGATTATGCATAATTCCCAAGCGTCGTTGGTAATCATAATAAATCTTACAGAATTCATCACATTTGCCGGTTGTTGAGCATAACCGCCATCTCGTGTTGGTAAATATGATAAATCGGTCTCATTGCCGTGTTAAAGTTTATTGTTTATGCTAATGATGGGCAAACTACGGCCCGCGCATATGTCCCATCTCCCCCCCCCCCGTCCTCGCAGATGTCAAAATAGAAGTTTTCAATTTCAGCGTTTTTAAAGAATTCATTCAAGGGGTTGTTCCGTCTTTGGCATGTGGAAAATACAGTTGCAACCATTTAGATAGAAATTGATTTAAAAACCTTTGCATATGCAAAAAATTTGAACATAATATGCAATAAATATATGCTGTGCTTACATTTATTTTTTTTACAGTTGTAAAGGATAAACAATTGAGTCTCATTTGCAATGCAACCGTGGCAGTCTTCAAACACATCTCGCCAACTTCATTTCTAAGTATAAAAATTCCAATTATGAAGAAATGACCAATTATGCCCGTCCCGCCAAAATTTTGTCTTTTTTGTTTTTTTTTTGGCGTCCCCCTCCCCTCCTAAAAAAGTTTGTCCACTACTACTGGTTTAGATGACCGAAACTGTGAGGCAGTCTGAATCGGACATAATGAGCTGATTTAACGAATTTGAACATCCCCGAAACAACTCCTATTTCACGGATTCTGAAATCTGATTTCGATATAACGAACTTCTATAAAACAAATTCTAATATGGCATCCTCTGATATAACGAACTCTCATTTAACCAAGTCTTTGATTTGCCGAATTTTTGCAAGTTTTTGTTTAATTACAATTAGCCCTCCCATATAACAAACTCCGAT
This sequence comes from Pholcus phalangioides, assembly GCF_987345545.1. NCBI lineage: Eukaryota > Metazoa > Arthropoda > Arachnida > Araneae > Pholcidae > Pholcus > Pholcus phalangioides. The sequence continues at coordinate 19,213,556 of NW_028301601.1, read as the reverse complement.
TTGACGAATTTTTACTATCGCACCTCGATATAACGACTCCTATTTGACGATTGTACTCCAATGTAATTTTATAATCAATTAACCAATTACACTAATGATATTTTGCATAATCACATTTATAATAATAATGGTATTTTACTTGCATAAATTTCAAATATTTATCAACTTTACAGAGAACAACACTTTGCGAGGACTCATGATGTTGAGACGGTCATACATAGAACCCCTAGAAGAGAAAAGCTCGCAAAAACTTTGGTCCAGGGTAGGCACCGATCTAGAGTGATGTGTTGGGAGAGGTCATTTTTCGTTCCTCTCGAGGTTCGTTGCCCCGTATTTTAGACAGACCAATTTTTCCCATATAATTCGGTTCTTTCGAGCAGCGGTTCTCAACCTTTTTTGACTCACGGAACCCTTTTAAGTTAAAAAAATTCTATGGCGGAGCCCCGTAGGCAAATTTTTATGATTCATCAAAGTTACTGATTTATTTTTACTATTTAAAAATATTTATAATTATTATTTTTTCAATTTTACTGTTTTTTTTTTATTTTCCTCGAGTGGCCACGGAGCCCCTGGAGAGTGCACGAGGAGCCCCAAGGGATCCGCGGAGCACCGGTTGAGAACCACTGCTTTAGAGGGATGATCATCTCCCCCCTCCCTTCTGGATCCGTGCCTGGCACAATGTTTTTCATAGAACAATCTTATTAATATATTTTTCTCATTATAAATTTAGTTTTGACTAAATTCAATTTAATAAGAAGGAAGGCTCTCGTTCGTGGATGCGGTTAGTGGAGCAGGGGTGCACGGGAATGGGGGACAGATAAGAAAATGTGTTCAAAAGCGGGGGGGGGGGCATGGGTTGAAAAAGGTTGAGAAACGCTGCTCCACGGCAGCAGTTCTCAAACTTTAGTGACCCGTGCGTCTGTCTCATGCCCAATCAGGGTTCACCTGCGACTCCTCAGAATTAATTTAATTAGTTAATTTCTGCTCCGATTTAAGGCCAAACTCGTTATAGCGTTAAACTCTATAAAAGAAATGGTCCCGTTAAATCGGGGTTTGACTGTAGTAAGCATTTTCCCCTTATAAAAGAACCACTTCGAAGCATAAATATGCAAATAAATCAATATCTCCAGCTGGCCGCGACGCGCACCTTGAGAATCCCTGCGATAATCAGCTGGGAACAACAATTATTGTCGTTATAGCCGAGATGTCGTTACAACGGAGTTTGACTGTAAATAAACCGATACCACACCATTTCAAAAGCTCTGAAGCGTTTCGGCCCTACGGGTGTACTTGAGAAACCACAAACCGACACAGATTACGGGGGGGAAGTACACGCTGTAATGATATGCGTCTTGCAGACGCTAAATGTTTTTTCATGGGACAGCATTACACGCTATATAAGATTTATGGTATCTTACATAATATTCAAGGTCATAGAGTCTACATAAGAGAACGAGACTATTTCACTTCCTCAAATCCATAAAACATGCCCATTATGTACGAAGAAAAGAAGAGTCTCTTATCACTAAAAATTTCTTAACATTTTATTGCTACTGCATTCAATCGACGAGAAGGAATTATAGATAACCGAATAAAGCTTCTTTATCAGGTAGAGACCTCTAGTCTCTAGACTCTGTAGAGAGAGAGATCGGCCAGTACATGACTACCTCATTTTAATGACTACAATTTCCGAAAAAAAATTCCGTTGACTATACATGTTTACGAAAGTCACGGAACACACTGTAAGTTAAGTAAGGAAAGAAAAGCAAAGAACTTATATATATATATATATATATAGAAGATAATCTTCTCTCTCCAAGTCTGGAAAGAGAAAACGTTAATTTCGTGACTTCAGGGTCCCATATGAAGTCTTGTAATGTGGCATGACTGGCGCCATTGGATGAAAACTCCTCGAGCAGGAAAGGTGGTGTGGCATACTCACGGAGCAAAAGTGACTTTAATAAGGCCCGTAAAAACTGGATTTGTAGCATTTTATTATTTTCATTTACTTTATTTTTTTTCCACTTTGCGTCTCGTTCGCCGGGAACGTGCACCATCACCACCGATACACCATTTCTTTTTTTTTTTTGCTTGCCTCATAAATGACTTTATGAGCATCGAGATTAATGAGGAACAGGGAAGAGAGTAGAAGAAATAACGTGCAAAAGACGCTTGAAAAAAAAGAAAAACACATTATAAAAGTGCTTCGAGATGTTTTATATGCGTGGTATTCGCATACCAGAGCTTCTTCCCCGTCCTGAAATACGCTATCGTCGAAGGTCCGGAACAGAATAGCTTCAATTGATGCAATTGATATCGATGGGATGATTAGATTCAATTTGGAATCGTTGTTTCTTCATTCCAATCGTTCAAAACAACTCAGAGATACTACTTTGGTTTCCCAAAAGGCTTACTTTAATTATTTATTATAATGCAGTATTGGCTGGCGCCGAGGCCAGAGAATGCGGTGGTGAAATTTGACGTTACATATCATTACGGAAATCAGAAATTGTATTATACTTCCAATAATATTGACAATATTAATCAAGCCAGTCGATTATTGTTTGAGGGGGAAATAAAACTAGATTTGTGAAAGTCTGTAGATCACAGGTGTTTTTTACTAGGGTTCCACGTACACCTTGGGATGCCTTTATCGTTGCTTCTTCTAGGGACGTCGCCAACCTTTGTCGCCGCAAGCTGGAGATATTGATTTGTGTGCCTATTTATGCTTTGAAGCGATTCTTTATATGGGAAAATATCTATCAAACTATTGTGAGGAGCGAAAGATGAATCATGAATCGAGCAAGGGAACCGAGGGTGATGGAAGTTTGAAAAGCCACTGCTTTACGGGACCCGTGAGTAATATGTACTCAATGTTATTCTGAAAAGTGGTCCATAGCCTTCATGTATCAGTAAAAGAGGTCCGTCGCGTTCATTTTATCGACAAAATTGGGTCCGTATGGCCTCCTTTTTTTTCATAACGTGATCCTCACGTATTACCAAGAGATCCGTATGATCCGATCTGTCCAGGGATACTTTTAGGCAGTGGCGTCGGAGACGGGGGTGATGTGGGTGTTTGAACATTCAATGAAATTTGCCCGGGGTGGGGGGTGGTGGTCCAAGCACCCCAGAACTGATACAGAAATCAAAAATTTCCTGCCTGCATGAGACAAGTGAAGCACCCGCAGGTTCGAAGCACTTCTGGTGCCCCTGCTTTTAGGATACATATTGCCTTTATTAGTACAAAAGGTCGGTGATGTTCATTTTATTGTTACAAGAGGTTTTTTGCATTGATTTTATTGACACGGGAGGGGGCGGTCCGTTTATTCCTCTTTGTCGGTACGAGGGGAGGTTCCGTGACTTTGATTTTATGGGCACAAGGGGCCCTGTGACATTCATTTTATTGGTGCAAGCGGTCCTTTGCTTCCTAACTGTTGGTGCGCGGGAGGGTGGGGGGGGGGGGTCCATGGCTTTTTACTCGCGTCTCCTTGAATGAGAACTAATTTACTTCTGAATGAAGAACACCTCTATTTAAGAGGCCAAAAAAGTCGGATGTCCCTTATCGAGAAGCTCTACGTTAGTTGAGCCAAAACTGTTGAAGTACAACCCCCACCGCCTTCCATTTTTTCAATTTCAATTAAAATTTAATCGACAGATGGCGATGCAACAATACTATTCATTTGTGTGCATAATCAACTCTGCTTTTTTCGAATTTTTTAAAAACTGACGTTCTGATAGAGATCGGGATGCGTCATACAGTGCTTGTGCTTGTATGTGTCAGTCCTTCCTAATATCATCTGCAACTGCATGAATTCGTCAAAAAAAAAAAAATGATTTTTCGTTATTTATTATTTTTAAGATATTCAACTACAATGACACACACACGCACACACACACACACACACACTCTCTCTCTCGTCTCTAATTTGTTAATTGTTAATTCAGTGCTTTACTTTTGAGACTAATGAGTGCTCACATAGATAATAAAAATAGCTCAGCTAAGAATTAGGGTGTGTTTTAGATTCAACATACATTTATTTACGTTGCGAATAATAAAATAAATTTATTTTAAAACATTAGAATTTTAGACCCCCCCCCCCTGCTCATTTACGTGCCCCCCCCCCCCTCAGTGATCGTGACCCACAGTTTGGGAGCCACTGCTCCACGGTACATCTGAAGGCGACAGGTTTGTTGACCGATAATAGAGACCAGAAAAGTAAATGCTGCCCAGCCCTATTTCAGGAGGGGGAGGTGGGTGTCAATTACCCCTTTGTCCCCTCTACCCCCTACCTCGGCTCCGGCATCCTAGTTGACAGGACTCTGTCCCAGAGGCCCGGGGATATCGGGACTATCCATGAAATCAGTGAAAAGTGCTTCATAATAGGTGATGTGGGATATTAACGTTAGTGTTAAGATCTTCAACTATGCATCTGTATGCAACCCAGGAACATTTGAAGCACACGTGATAATACATATATAAATACCGACGGCTTTTCTCAGTGCGTTATGACCACAAAAGACACCACCAAATGAGAGACATACATTATTGTGAAACATCAATAGAAACACAGAATAGATTCAATAAAATTAATAACAAACCCCCCCAGCCTTCATTACGGTTATCGATATTCAATTATTGTGCAACGAAGGTTAATAAATTGAAATACAATGAAACAGAAAAACCTTGAACGTTTCTACTGATACCTATCGATACCCGTTTAATTGATGATCAAACCGAAGAAAAAAAAGGCTTATCACATGTCCGTAAATAAAAAGGTTGCGTAAAAAGAATAAATCAAGAAATATCTGAATTGGATACGCATTTCACATTATTGCACCTCGTTAACTCGACACATTTCGAGAATTGCGTGCGTGTTTCTTGTAACCATTATCTAATGTGTGTTTCTGCATTGCCTAAAAAAATTCCTTCATTCAAAGGAAAAGGCCTTTTTAAAAGCCTTCTACTGTAGAGAAAATTAACTCAAGGACGAGCGAATCACAATAAGAAAGGAATGATAATATGTAATAATAATAAATGCCGTCAGAGAAAGCATCAACCTTAACCTCAAAGTCTGTTTGAACGGAACAAAAGTTAAGAGCTTTCTCCAAGAGATACAATAAGCATATGTGTGATTGATGTGATCTCTCCCTTTTTAAGTCAGTCTGCCATTTTCATTTCTTCTCCCTTGCTGTCCTAAAGAATATTTAGGCATTGCGGGTTGTGGAAGCGCTTGAAAACAGTTACAAGAGTTTTAGATTTCGTAAATTTCAAACTATGTGTTTTTAGCTGTAAATGACATTGGTTGGTTATTTCAAGACGGCCATTTTCAACTTGTTAGCACCGTATTGCTTATTGGAGCTCCCAAAAGTTCTTGGTGCTTATGTCAGGGATTTCCAACATGAAACCTCTCGCGGAACCCTTGATAGGTATAAGGATGTTCCTCGAAAACCTTGGTGATAATGAGGCTATTCTGCGGAATTCAAACAGAGTTCAGAATATTTATTTAAAAAAAAAGTGTGTCCCTACTGCAGTCTACATAGCCGCCGCTGTGTGGTGATCGAGTGGTCAGAGTGACGGACCCGGGTTCGAACCCCACCGTCGCCACAGGGGGGGTTGGCTGAAGTTGGTTTTCTGTGGTTTCTAACTTCGAGGCGTGAATGCGAGCCGATCTCCTCGTTAAAAAGTCTCACCACAATGGGCAACAGGCTTACAACATTACAAACATTCAAACATCATGCTTCACTCACAACTCACGTTGATTCACCCACAACACTATATACGCGCTCAGACTGTTAGGTACTCGCACTTCCGGCACAGCTCAACCGGTACTAAATTGCCCATGGAGGTAGACCAGAGTTGTGCTCGGTTTAAAAGAAAGGAAGTTTAAATAGCATCGTGGTCCCAGGGTGAAATGAAAGAGATCTTAGGCCACCACTCCTTAATTTACGCATTTGTTGCCATAAACCATTGTGCCAGATCTTATCGGGGAAGCCCCTCATGCAAATGAAGTCCTCCCCGTGCCGTTCTCGGGTCGGACTCATGTGTTAAGACAGATGACCCTTTGTGTCCCGCCCATGCAAATTCTGCAATTGAAGAATCCTCATTTCGAAGTGGATAAATACCCCTCCCTCGAAAAAAACTGTTTTTATTGCTTATAATTTCCTGATGAAACGAAAAATAGCATTCATGAACTTCTGGTTCGAAAATACGATGCGAAAATATGTAGTATTGCTGTTTTCATATTGTATATAGTCATCCACGTGGTTTGATTTTTGAAACAATACTATCCCGTTAAAATTAAAAATAAAGAATTGCTTTGCGTGTATCAGCAGCAACAAAGTTCTCTTCTTAGAAAGTTGACAGAGTTCCAGATTTTTTAAGGGTTCCGTGGCGTTTGATCATGCGGAACCCCCAAGAAGCTGTCACGTAACCTCAGGGTTCCGCGGAACACCAGTTGGAGACCAATGGCTTATGTCGTCGATTTTTTGGGCTTGGTCGATTTCCCTCAAAATAGGTGGGTTTGAATTTTTAACTTGTTCCCGCAACAATTCGTTCGCCCTCAAAACTGATTTTTGTCATTTCCGATGATGGGAGGGGGATTGAAACTTCTTTAAATATGTAAGCATGTTACTTTTGTAGCCAGTAGGCTAATCATATGTAAAAATTATGTGTAATTTGGTTAAGAAATTGAAAGAAGGATCAAAAATCTGATGGCGGAAAAAAAGTTGTACTAGTGTCCTCTGCTGTTGATTTAAAACACTAATTTTTGGATTTATCCGTATTAAAATAATACAATTATCTTTACCTTTTTTTAAAATTTATATTATGTTATTATATTATTAACTCATAATCATTTAAATAAACTTGATTATAGATACATTTGATGCCGTCAAATATCGGTTAACAACTTTTTATTTTATTTTGTTGCGGTGGACGAATTTCGTTTCATTTCGAGGCAGTTTCAGTTTCGGTATTGTGCGTGCAAATATGAATTAGTTTCGTTTTATAGTGTTATCTATCGTTGTTTGTAGATGATACTTCTTGATATTTAAGAGTTATAAACTTTATATACGATGATATTTTTTACTTTTTTTTCCAATATTATTTTTGAGTAACGCTTACTTATAAAATAATCGAATACAATGAAATATCGGTTAACACGATGTTTTTTCTGGTTTATCAAGTCTTAAAAAAGGAAAAATTTTAAAACTTCTGTACAAATTGATCATGCGTCCTTGCTGCGCGGATGTACGTAGAAATGGAAATGTTATTGCTCTTGAACGTTTCCAAAATGGAACAGTCCTAAGTTTTACGAGCTACCCCCCTCCCCCTCCCTCCTGGTTGATGTTTTTTGATGGATTGTTTACATAGAATGTGTATAGTAGTTCGCGACTAATTGGTGCAAATTAGCGTGTGCTTAATCTTTTTTGGTATATTTATTTTATTATTATTTCATTTTTCTCTTATGTTAATCCAGTATATTGTTGTATACAGGATTAACATTAGAGTTATTAACATAAGAGTTGGATCGTGCTCAATGTTTTCTCATGGATTGTTTCCATAGGATGTATATAATAGTTCATAGCTAATTAGTGTAAATTAGCGTGTGCTTAATCTTTTTTGGTACCTTCAGTTTATTATTATTTCATTTTTTCTTATGTTAATCCTGATTTTATCGTGCTCAATGTTTTATGACGGATTGTTTCCATAGAGTGTATATGATTGTTTCATTTGTTGAATAAATAGAAGATGCTCTCCGACACGACCCAGCCTCCTACCTCCTAGAAGGTGAAGAGAGGAAGTTGTCTTGCACAACAAGCTCTGGGCGTGAGCGGCCATCAATCAATCAATCCTCCTGGTTCATCAGAAATAAGCATGATTATTTCAAAATTCTCGCCAGAAACTGCTATGATTCTCTTCGCAACTCTATGAACATTTTAGTGAAATCTCACTCTTACAATATTGCACTATTGCACTGATACTTTTAAGACTTTAAAAAAAAGAAGCCTAAAAATTTTCTTGACATGCCCGGACCCAATGTTCCGGGACTATGCAACTCATTGTCTTCATTTTAGTGCTGCTAGGATCGATACACTGCATATGCCACTGTAAATACTTTATGACTACATATATGAAATTTCCTATTCTCATACTTGAAAAATACCACTAAAAATACCGTGTAAAATACCACTCATCATACAATCGGCACTTTATTTACATATCTCCATTATCATCTTTAGCATTAATCGCATCACTATTATCATGTTACATCTTATTTATTCATACTGCATCGTATTATCACATATTAGTTCGCGTCAATTATCATCAATCTACAGTATGCTATCCATTAGTTCCCGTTGGTAACTCCTGGGTAAGCGCTGGTAACTCCCGAGGGTAAAGATGCACATCTAGGAAGCTAACCGAGTTCTAGCCCCGGGTAGGTGCGGACCCCTGGTGATTTGTCGAGAAAGGCGATTTTATTTGTTATGTAGGTTTATTGAATCGTCTTGTATTTTGTACAGACATAATTTCCTGCGATTTTACGCTATATCTGTAAATTATAGAAAGTGACCCTTTAATGATCCAGAAATGTGCCGTGGGCAACGCTTAAGTAATCTGGAATTGTGCTTTGGGATGCTTAAATGATCTTTAAATGACAATAGAAAGGCCACAGGTCGAGCGAACCGAGATTTTAGTACTTCTTTGGATTAAAAAACGACACCCCCCCCCCCCAATCAACCGAGAAGAAAAAATTATGGAATCCCCGCTTTTCCTGAGGAAATCCTGCCTGACCCTATGCATACTTATTACAGAAATTTCTCAGTAACATTTTTAGCAGTTTGCAGTTTGCAAATTCATTACAGTAGACTCGATAATTTGTCCGTGCGTTAGTCCGGCCTGTCCAGTAATCCGATGTTTCTGGTTTCTATGCCGGTTTTCTTCGACCCACGTCAGGAAAGCATGTCACTGCATGTCTGTGCACAGAAATGTAATGGCATCACATAAATGGGCTTTTTCAATTATCTTCCAGTAATCTAGTGATTTCGGCAATCCGGCACACCCTAGTCAAATATTGCCCGATTAAGCAGGAGTCTACTGTGTTATATATATATATATATATATACGGTATGTTTAAATAAAAAAAAATATCGCAGTTGATAATATTTTCTACGGCATTGAAAATTTGTTTTCGTCAATCACGTCAATTATCACCAGAAATACACGGATGCCACCACGCTTTACATGTGATACGCGGTTCTTTCTCTTTCTCTCCTTTCCCATCTGTCCCTTAATTTAAGATTCTCTTAAAAAGAACTCGAATTTCCAACCGTATTTTATGATGATTTATTTGTTTTATTTGCATGGGGTATCTTTTCCGAAAGTAAAGCTGGTCAGAAAAAAAAAAGAACGGTCTTTCTTCCCCCCCGTCCCGTGCTATTTCTTTATCTTCCTTCGCACGAGTTTTATGGGCGGTCATGAAATAAACGCCAATCTTAAATGCCGGAAAGGAGGAATGTTAGATATGATTGACGTTTCGGAATGCCACTCCAACTTGAAGCGTCTGTTTCATGCCAGCAGCAAAGCAAGAAGCTGTTTTGTTGTCGAATTTAATCTCGGCAAACTACCACTTTTCTCAGTTGCCCTCCTTGCGGAGATAGACTTGACTCGTGGTTATATTTTTCTCTTCTAGGCTTCCATCAGACTTCGGGCGTTTTATAACTCCGCCTATAGTTGGAGGGGGACAATATCGTCGCAGAAAAACGCTCTCATTGAAGCGTTCCTCTCTCTTGGCTGTATTATTTCTTATATATGTTATTCATTTTTATTTGGGCTGGGAATCGATTAAAATTCTCAACTGGTTGATAATAAAATGTTATTCGATTAATCAAATTTTAATCGAATGTCTTCGAATGATATTTTGTATTTTATTGAATTTATTAGGTAACTTTTTTTTAAATTGACGTTAAAAAAAGTATTTTATTCACTTCATTCGCTCTAGAAAAAAAATATTGGAATAGATTAAGAAATTAACCATTTATAGCGTTTCAATTTTTTGTTTTTTTTTTATACTTCGTTGGTACAGTTCGTACTTTGCAGTGCCCCCTTCCGTAATAATGGAAGTATGCTGATTCTCGGGTTTTTTGGATAGCTCAAGAGCTAGCCGGATTCAAAGGGGCCTTCCTGTAATCGTAAGGAACCGTTATAACAGTGAAGCATCGTTTTTTTTTTCCTGATGCGCTTCAAGTTTCTTGGACCGTAAAAGTTTAAGCTGAAGCTGAACATTTTTGTCAGATCCTGAAATTTATTCACTAGGACGGAGGTTTCAACCTTTCTCGATTCGCCAGCACTGACTATACCCATAATCAAACGAAGGGCACCCTTACACTACTATGGCATACTTATGCCTGAAATTTGCATTAATTGTAGTCCTTGAATGCAATTTTTAAAGTGTGTTTAATTGAAGCGTTGACCAAGTGCTCGCGAGCACGAAAACGGACAAGAGCATCGAGCACTCTGGTGCTCACGAGCAACGGGTTGAAGATGCCTGCACTATCTTATCGTTCTTTCAGAAAATCGGTCATTTTAGGCAATTCACTGATTTCGAAACTGCAGTGACCCAACGAACTTAGGAATTTTTCGGCTAACGAAGATTTTTTTTTCCGTTTCTGAAACGGATTCGGTTGATGAATATTTTTGATGGTATGGTGTTACATGCGCTAAACACACACGTAAAGCAGACGCGTCATGAGCTAAATTTTCGTGCTGATCAAAATGAGTCCAATGAGTAACCTGAGCAAGATTGATTTATTTTCACATCGGAATCGCTTTCCAAATACACCCTCTAAATCTTTCTCAGAAAGATTTTGAGCCGTATCATGTGAAATAAATTATAAACGTAAGAAAAAAAAACATTAAAAAAATCCTCAGACTAGAATGAACGATTCATTTCAGTGGATACGGTAAGGATCTTGATACAAAACTGAACAGTCTGGACATTCTTAGGAACTTATCTTTTCTATCTGCACGTGTGTGAGAGAGAAATGAGCTTGATTACAGTAACTCCAAGAGACCGGAAAAATCACTTCGTAATAACGAGATTTCGTTATAAAGGGATTCCATCCGGGAATCACGAGATATAAGAAAGAATGTCGCCCGCAATCACGTGATACGTTCTGGCGTTCGGCTGAAATTATCATCCAACAGGCAATCGGTTTTTTTTTCAGTTGCATCATGCTTGCAAGTAAAGAAGAGAAACGTGATGTTATTTTCATGATGTTTTTTATTATTCGATTTATTCGTTTCGTATTCGGAGTTCGCGAAGTGCATTGCCGAACGAAGGCAGTGTGCGCTGAACATGCACTGTCATTGACTCTTGCACAGGACTGGCACAAGCGTTTCCGCGAGGGATGGGAATCTGTAAATGATGATATGCTGCGACCTTGTCAAAGTCACCTCTTCAACACGCATGCTTTGGTGAAAGAAAAGTCGACCAAATAATCAACACAAACATCAGCAAGAAGGTGGGAGTGCGTTTTGGTTTTCTTCATACCACCATTGCAGAGAAACTTCGCTACAAGAAATTGAGTGCACAGTGGAAACGTAGCGCACACGAGTCAATGACTGTGCATGTTCATTCGATTGCCTGTTGGACGCAGGGCCGCAACTAGTGGGGGAACAGGCGGGTCTCATCCCCCGAGTGCTAGACCCGAGGGGGGCGCAAATATCATTCTGAAACCTCTCCTTCAACATTACAAGGGGGCGTCAAAATACGCGCTTGGCCCGGATGACCAAGCATCTAGTTGAAGCCCCGATTGTGCGATACTATCGGCCGACCGCCAGCACATACCACGTGATTCCGCGCGACTACCTACCCCAATTCCGCAGTGGGGATTCCCTTCCTTACCTTCTATTCTAGCTCTACACAGTTTCGTCACGCCCATACGAAAACAAACCAAATTATTGCAACTGCTCCGTTTTCATTTGATCCACCCTTATATAAATTGATTTTGTTTTACGTTTTCTCAGCCGTCTCACTGGGCATTGTGCTTGTTGTGGCCTTGTATTTGTATACACTTTAAAGAGAAAGCTTTGTTCAGCAGTTAAAACTAAAATGAATTGCGTTTTCAATCATCTATATTTGAAGTCCATCAGTGATCATTTTGTGACCCTTCGCACTTGCAAAACTCTGGTCCTGGCAAAATATCTCATGTTGTTACATTTATTTCCTCTATATAGTTACTTTACCTTCATTTATGTGGACGTTATTACTCATTCGAAAGTTACATAGTATTACGAAAATTTCGACGGCTAAACAAAGTAAGATACATTTTTCGGGTCTTTTATCTAATCCTCACTCCTCCGCTTAAACAATTAGTCCTTGACCTTTATAATTGACTTCACCTTTAGTCCTTGACCTTAACAATTAGTCCTTTTTATGTTCCACGGACGACGGACGTTTTTTACCAGTAAGATGAACACCCACACGGACTCCTTTCCACAATAATATTCCTCACATATACAGTAAAAATGTAAGAACAATAATTCAATTTCAAAGTGAGAGATTATTTGGATATCAATCACACACGAGATGAACTTCGAAAAAAAAGTCGTTTGCCGCCATCTGTGGAATCGAAACATGGGTCCTCTTGCGTACCGAGAAAAAGTGCTAACTATTACACACAAGAGACACAAATTTCTTTTCTATGTCGAGGCCGAGAAAAAAAACACAGTCTTCCTATATCAATGAAGGACGTTCAACCTTTTGGAGAGTTCGGACCACTTCATTGCTTTGAAAACTTGTCGCGAGTTGTGATCTGAAAATGTGTCGCAGGTCACTGAAGTGATCTGGAACTGAGTCGCGGGACACTTGATTGATCTAGAACTATGCCGCGGGCTACCTAAGTGATTTGGAGCAACACTCCAGCTTACTTAAGCGATCTCGAAATGTTCCTCAACGTGATCTGGGACAACACCCTAGGTCACTTATGTGATCACTAAACGTGACCACACACAGGGGCACATTTACCCACATTTGGAACATGTGAACAGCACCCAAGGTCGCTTCAGTGACCTTTAAGTATGCTGCGGATGACTAAAGTGGTCTGTGAATGTGCGACGGTACACTTAAGTGACCTGGAAATGTGCCGTAGGCCCATACCATTTAACTCAAATGAGAATGTGCTGTTGGGAGACAACTCAAGTGATCTGAAAAAGCTTCGAAGGTCACTTAAGTGATTTTGAATGTATCGCTCAAGTGATTTTGAATGTACCGCTCAAGTGATTTTGAATGTACCACTCAAGTGATTTGAGAATATGTCGCGGGTGGGTCACGTAAGTGACCCGCGACAAGTGACACACGTAAATGTGTCACTTGTCACCTAAATGATTTGGAAATGTGTTGCGGGCACTTAAGGGACGTAAAAATGTGCCGCAGATCACTTAAGTGAACTGTTAATGTGACGCTTAGTTCATTTCCACACAATTAAGTTTGAGGTCACGGGCTATATGAGATGACTCCGAGGATTACTGTTGGACTACCATGGGTGAAGCATGTATGCTCTATATACTACTACTTTACCGCACACCAACTCCGGCCGTATATCGTCATACGGCAATTTCCAACCAGAGGAGCTGGATGGGAGATGAAGGCTCCATCCATCGGTGGTGCTCTATATACTGTCACCGCCTTAGGCGATGCTTGCAATTAATGGAGGCTGCAGACATGCACCTCGTATACATTTCTTTGCAGAATTTCTAACACGTCGGAACATGTTGTGTGAGTGTATGCACGCACCTTTCGTATACCTCTTAACACAGCTGTGCTTATTTCGTGTTCTTGTGCTGCCATCCGTGCTCTATACTTTAAGGTAAAGAAGGCAAAGTCTTGGACTTCCATGTTATGCAAGTATCATGTTGGAGGTCTGATTGCTCTCTGCAGAGAGACTTCTTAATGGAAATATGACTTACGCCTAACCTTTATCGATCAAAAGAGATTTAATATTATTTTATCAGAAAAAACTGATTTTGAAAAAAATCAATCAGTAAATGATTTTCATGATCTGGAACAATATTTTAAATAATTCATCAATGTTTCTTCAGCCGGTATACTTAGAACTTTGAATTTTTCATTTCTTTGAAGTACAACGTCACATCTTCATTTCATTTACATATTCGTCATAATACTGCACAGCAGTGGGTGCACAACATTCCATCCCGCGAGCCAGATGCAGCCCGCCAAGTAGTACTATCCGGCCGGCGAAAAGTGTTCCTGTAGAAAAAGTATCAACATACACACACACGCTACGATAAGGTTTTCCCTAAGATGGCCAAAATAATACGAAAACTCGAAATCCATACTTCGACATAAGCAATTATCGTCAAAAAAATTATCTGAAGTGTTTATAGCAAAGACACTGTCAGAAATGTTTCCATTTACAGCAAAGATATTATCAAAGCTGTCGCCATTCACAGCAAAAGAAATTGTCAAAACCAAGTTTGCCAATTTTAAAGTTAGAAAATGGTCATATATAAGTATAGTTGCCAATTTTAACGAAAAAATTATCAAAGGTAAATAAATCTCACTAAAATTACTGAAAAAAAGCAAATGGGGTGAGAAGAAAATTGCCATGAATTAAAATGTGATTCTTACTTTCGGAAATGAATAAAAATTAAGGTTATCCTCGCCTCGAAAATACGTGAATAAACGGGACATTTTCATAGAAAAGGTGAAGACTGCCAAAACCCCACGGGAATTTCACGCCAAATATGGGTCATTTATGGTCAGCATACATAACCGGTTTCTGGCCCGCAAGTGATAGCAATATCGTATATTTTGCCCGCGAACTGAAAAGGATGTGCAGTTGCGCACCCTTGCTGTTCAAGGAAGGGTGATTTTATTTGGTGTGATGAAAACACTGAAGGTAGAGAAAGAAGTGTTGTTGTAGCGTCGACATGGCTGCCTGTTTGAGAGTGAATATGTCTTTTATCTGAGTCTCGATTGAGTTATTCGAGATACTTTTCTCGTAAACTAATTGGTGCAGTAAAATGAGATGTGAAATGCCTTGCGTCGTGGTTCTGTCTACGCTCCAGCCAGTAAAGAATTCGAGCAGTCTCACCATCTACCATTATATTAGCTGATCTTTTCTTCTTTAGCGATTAGCCGTCACTTTGACCAGAGACGCATTCATGATTTGGCCACGTGTGAGTTACACGAATTTTGCCGCTCTTCTCCCATGCTTTTCTAATTTCCTTTACGACTCATTCCTTAGATTTGCCTACATTGACCGTAGCCCGCTCACGATAATGGCTAAAATTGACAGTCACTCATGTGTTTGCGTACTCTTTTGATCAATTCATTCTGACACGCTCTTTTGGTTCACTCGTTTAGTCATAATTGGGCGTACTCGCATCCTTGCACACTCTCTTGGTCACACCATTCCAATACTTGTGCATTCTCTAGGTCACTCGTTTGGTCTTTCACATATTTGTTCATTCTTTTGATCACTCCTATGCTCACACATGCTTTAGGTCACTCTTTTCACCACTCTCACGCTCACACACTTCTTGGGTCCCTTTTTTGGTCATTCCCAAGCTCACCCACTCTGTAGGTCACTTTTGTAGTCATTCCCCATGCCCTAACATTCTCTATGACCTGGTTTCCTCTCTCTCTCTCTCCAGGTCACTCTCATGCTCCCATATTCTATAGGTCACGCTTTTGGTCACTCACTTGCTCTCTAGGTGTCTCTTTTTTTGGGTCATTCATATGCTTACACACACTCTAAGTCGCTTTTTTAGTCACTCCTGTGCTCTCACACTCTCTAGGATACTCACTGATCTGATCCCGCGCTATCTATGCCACTCTTTTGGTCGCTCACTGACTTGATTCCTTGCTCTCTAGGTCCCTCTTTTTTCGTGCACACACTTTAGTTCACTTTTTTGGTCGCTTACGGGGTTTCGGTACCAGATCGACACTACCATACGGTATAGGTACTGTCGTCTGGTACTAAAACCAGCAGTGGAGGGTATCGCTAGATTTATATAAAGAAAAATTCACATCCGCAGACACCAAAAAATTGAAACAAAATAATTAATAAAATATGATTAATTCACATACGCTCTTTATACGGTACTTAAAAGCGTTTAAAGCGTTTCAGTTGCTCCAGCTTTCCGCAAATTCAGCTGGTTTATAAGAGTTCAGTTTCACATCTTTAGATCGATAAACGAATTTTTACACGACGTTCAACAGTAGCCTAACGAGCTTCAGTTTTATAATTGTGAAGAAATGTTGTAATACAGTAAACTCGGTTATAACGACACCGATGATCCCGTAGATTTCTGACATTGCAACCGAGGTTGACGTTTTCGTGACAATTTTTGGCAAAAATATAATCTCGGAGGCTTTCAAAAATACTTTTGTACGAAGTTTTTATCTCTTTATGACTGAGGTTACCAATTTGATCGCGAAAAAATACGGGATATTGGGATAATTGATACGGGAGACCGATTCTCACCAAACATGTTGTGCAAAATGATCAAATATTCT
This sequence comes from Pholcus phalangioides, assembly GCF_987345545.1. Taxonomy (NCBI): domain Eukaryota; kingdom Metazoa; phylum Arthropoda; class Arachnida; order Araneae; family Pholcidae; genus Pholcus; species Pholcus phalangioides. The sequence continues at coordinate 19,197,012 of NW_028301601.1, read as the reverse complement.
TTACAAATAACCTTAGGCGAGAGAGAGAAAAATGCTACGGCAAGTTTGCTAAAATATATTTAGCAGGAAAAAAAATTGGAAAATATGTGAGATTAATATTATTTAAAATCATGTTCATTCTAACACAATTTATAAATTATGCAGAGTTTACTAATTTCATTCCTGATTCTAGCAACGATTAAGCATTAAAGCAAGCTTCATTGAAAAAAAGGAACGTAAAAAAATAGTAGGAGAGGGCAAAATACGGGAGTTTTTCATTTTGTCGTCATCTCAATGATCATGTTGAAATGCCGAACATGCAGTAACTTTTATTTTCTAACGTTAAGTGTGAATAGAACAATAGACGAACATTCCCTTTATGTGATCAGCTCTAATATTAAGAATTCCTCTTTGGAATTAACATAATTGAATCGGAAACAAAAGCAACGAAAAACTGTCGTTATATCCGAGGCTGTTACTTTTTATTGGCGTTATAAGCAAGGTTCATTAACATTATTCTCTATGAGAATCAGTCCGGACTGCCGATTATTGACGCTATAGCGAAGACATCGTAACAACCGAGGTCGTTATAACCAAATTTGACTGTACGTATGCAGTAATAAGTTTGAATGCAAGGAAAGTTCAACGCGCTTTATCTAAGATGCAGAAACACTGCACTAAAGAAAAATTGAATCCAATCTTCAGAACATCAGAAAAATAAATATATATATGTATTTTAGTTCTTTTCCAAGGAAGCCTTAAAACCAGTTTGTTCAGAATAGAAAAGGACCAAGGAGGTAAAGAAATAATACCCACTTGATATTAACTCTCCCCTGCTCTCCAAACTTAAGAAAATGCCATCAACATGGCGCGCTCTATCTCTCGTTGCGTAATCTCTTTCGACGTAGATACGGGTCGTTTAAATCAGATACCTGTGACCGAACCGGCTGCATTTCAGAAAAGTCAGGATTACGTAACAACAAAAATGCAGTGAAACTCGGTTAGAACGATGTTGAAGATTCTGCGAAATTTTTCGTTATATCCGAGGTTGTGACGTTTTCAAGACAATTGGAAATAATAATCATATGCAATAAAATACTGGGCACGCGAAGCTGTTGTTTCATTATGATCAGAGGGATACCGTACTAAAGCGAGAAAAATGCGGGATATTGCTGATTCTCGCCAAAAAATGTTGCCAAGTGTCGGCGAAATCACCACTTATTGCATATAAATGACACCAGGCGTGAGAAATAGAATGTTAACCCATTCACGTTCAGGCTTTTAGCAACAACTTTGAACGATCTCTATTTGAAGTATCAGCGATAATTTTCGAAAAACTGGTTTCCTTGTTTGCATGTTAGAATGGGGTAAAGATTAGTGGCAGTAGAATTCTCTGTCGACCCTCACCCTCTCTTTCTCTGTCGTCCTTCAACCTTTCTCTCTCATCCCCCTCCCATTTATTTTTTTTCTCTCTTATAAATATATAGGAGAAAGGTATATCATATGGTAGAGGAGAATCATTAAACAGCTGTGAAGTATAGAAAGAAAAGAAAGAAAGGAGGGACAGGGGCAACTTCCGTTCACAAGGTTACAATGATGAAAAAAGAGGCAGAGAAAAACAGGGAGAGCTGGAAGGAATATCTTCCATTTACTTTTTAGCGAGATATCTCGTTCCTGATCGTCAAGGGGTTAAAAACAATATATGGTGATTTTGCCTACAACTGGCAATATTTTTGGCGAGAATCGGCGATGTCCTATATATTTATGATCCCTAATGCCCACATTTTTCTCGATGAAATATGGTCACTTTATAATGAAACAAATTCATGCTGCATTTGATTGCATCTGATTATATTTTCCATCAAAAAAAAAAAATAATAATAAACCTTGAAATTGTCAGCATTGGTTGTAACGACATCTGGTTATAAAGACATAGTTTCAAAGAACCTCTTTTCTTTTATTCGTCGAGTTTGACTTCTTACAAAGAATTCTAAAACTTCCAAAAAAATATCTGTACTCATATGTAGAGAAATTTTTTCAACAATGTTGAAAAATTTATCCAGGTCCAGAGGTCCAGGCTCTCCGGCGGCACCCCTAAAATACCTGATTATAGAAATTGTTTTCCAATTATCTATTATTTTATCTTAGAAATATCTCGTGGCGCCCACCTCCTCTCACTAATATAATGGAGGCGAATGCACTATTATGTACTGATGGCAGGGACATCTTGAGAGCATCACAGAGACCTCCGGGCAAAATAGTTATCCTGAGCCCCCCCACCACCTGGTTATAAATACCTGCCTACCAATTTATGTACTCGCTGTCGAAAATTGTGCCTAGATCTTATAATCCTTAGACTTCCCCACCTCGAGCCGTGCCCGGATGAACGCCATGCGTAAAGACGGCACTGATAGATGGTTACATGTTTTGGATAGAAATCAGTTGCATGATTAAAAATTCAATGCAGAAAATGCAGTGCCATCTATATTTGAGAAATTTTTATCAGCAAATTAATACCAAAAAGTGGATTTAAATATCTACAATTCATAGGTTATTTGGCTCTTGTTGTTATAAATATACTTTATTTTAGTTTATTTATGATTCCAGAAAGTCAGTTAATTTTCTGTTAATTTATTTATTTTTAAGTCAATTTTTATTATATAAATTAGTAGTACTTTTCTTCTCAATCTTCGTGTTTTAACTACTGTGATGGAAGCCTCCATTACGGAGCTCCCTCGTGTGGCTAATCGTTTCGATGTGATATTTAAGCGGGTCTATGTGATCCCTCTAAAATTGTTCTGGCGTCTTGGATCAGGTGCGTGACGTGTTACTGCTCTAATGCATCTCAACTGAAGTGCTACCTTCAAATATCAGGGTAGCCAATTCCGCCAGGGCGATGACGTCAGCTGGTACCGACTCCGGCGCGTCACGAGACAGTCCAACCCTCCTGGGTAAATGGCTTACATCCCATCAGGGACAGAGCCTGGACTACGACTGGCCTTTAAGTCCTTATATTTATGTTGTCCGAGTTGTTAGTGTTACGTGTGCTAGTGGTGTTGCCACCTAGCTAAGAAACTCTTGCCCAGCTACCGAAAGTACAGGGAACCCCGTGATCTGTGACAGTTATCACTTCATTGTTGATAACGTGTGCTTTTTGGATGTAAGGGGACAGTTGGCCCCCCTCTCGATAGGAGGCTCTAGGGTAGAGAGCAATGTAGGCATGTGTAGCGCTTTCAATGACTTTTTCGCGTCGGTTTTTTATGGAGATAATGATATTCGATATACGGGTGTTGCATTGGGTAATAAAACCCTCAACGATATTCAAGTAGAAGACGTGGAGGTCCTAAATCTTCTAAGAAATGTATGTGCGAGCAAAGCACCAGGACCAGATGATATCCATCCCAGGGTCCTCAGGGAATGTGCTAATGAATTGTTGGGGCCAGTCGCACAGATATACCGGAGTAGTGTTGCTGAGAGTATCGTCCCAAGAGATTGGAAACTTGCTAGCGTTGTTCCGATATTTAAGAAGGGTAGTAGAGAAGCGGTGTCATTGACGAGCGACTTAGGTTTTCTGAACATGGTTCAGCGGTGGTTAAAAAAACGAATGGAATGCTTGGTCTCATTTTCAAAAAGGTCTCTTCGCGTTCTCCTAAAGTCATTCTTCCGCTTTTTCGAGGCTTCCGCTTTTTAGTTCGTCCTGGACTGGAGTATGCTGTAAGGTTTTGGAGACCATACCTACAGAGGGACATAGACTTGGTTGAAGGGGTGCAGAGAAGAGCTACACGTGTCCTTAAGACAACCATAGGTATTCTTTATGGGTGTTGTATAATATTTTATCATGTGTATATATTGTTTATAATTTGTGTTAATTGCATTTTTAATTGGGTTGCTGTATTTTTGAAAATATATGACATCCATATTTTTATGGGCATCTTTTTATCAGCCACCTCGTTGGGCATTTTGCCTGTTGTGGCGTTGTATTTGTAGTTGTAGTTGTACTTTTGTTTTGTTGTTTTCATTCTGAAACACATCGCGCGGATCGCGGACTACCTTACGAAAACATTTTAGACCATGCCTATGCTACCGTTTTAATGACAAATAAAATGTCGGAACTTTTATGCCATTCATAATTAGTGAGATTTAAATGATGTTGTCAATATTTTAATGTTAAGCTGCCATGTATAATTCAGATTAAATTTTGAAGATCTTGACTGAATTTTTTGCTTCTTATTTTCCGCAGGGTGGGCATGATTGCCGCCTCTTGGATCTTCATCCGGCTATATGACAATGTCTTCACCTGTTCCAGAATTCCGGGATGCCCACCAGTATTGGCAACCGTTTCTCAACAATGACGTCATCAGACCTAAGCCACGACGATTAGGAGATATGACGAAGCCGGAAGGCAGTAACTTAGTCGGTAGCAACAACAGCAATACTACCGGTACTGCTGTGAGCACCAACCACGTCAACACCGGTGCTCTCAACAATAACGCCGTTGTTGCTCCTTCTCACCCTCAAGTAGCAGCATCTAGTCGAGATGGAGTCTTCGTCGTCAACAATCTCAGGCAGCAACACGATAAGGAACTTCCAGTGGTGGTCGGCGGAGGGCTCTGTCACAGGAGCGGCAGTAGGGAAGGTCTCCTGCAGTCCTCTCGCTGCAAAACTCCGAGCAAGGAAGTGGTACTGACGACGACCGCCAGCACTACTGTGACAGCAGCGTTTTCGTCCCACCCGCAGGTGATCTCGAAGCATTCCAGCTCTCAAGATATCACTGTGGAAGTACAGCCACAACCTCCTCCTCTGGTCACAAACTTCCACAAGTCTGCATCAAGGGAAAAGATACTGATATGCAACACATCTAGGTAAATGTACATGCCATCAGGGCCGCAACTAGATGCTTGGTCACCCGGGCAAGTGCGCATTTTGGTACCCCCTTATAATGTTGAAGGTAAGGTTTGGGAATGAAATTTGCGCCCCCTCTGGTTCAGCGCACGGGGCACGAGACCCGCCTTCTCCCCCTAGTTGCGGCCCTGCATGCCATAGCATTTTTTTCCAGTCTTGACTATTTTAACATGAAATAACAATTTGTTTATCGATATTCACTCTATAGGTTAACCACTTCACCACACACGAACTCCGGCCGTATCGTTATGGACAATTTAATGCCGTTAATGAGTTTTGGTGGAAATGAAGGTACTGTCAAGTGGTCATCTCAAGTTCACTAGGGGAAAATATCTTGTTATCTATATTCTTCCTCTGGTTCGAACCTAGAACCTGATGGTAGGAAATGGGCATCTTACCACCACGCCACTCGGGTGCGACAAAGTAAACATGCTATATAATTTTTTTGTCAGTTCTGACTATGTATAAAATTCAAGTATTTACCATCTTCACTTCAAAATATGGAAGACAGATTTTGGCATTAGCAAAAAAAAAAACGAAGCAAGCGGAATTCTCACACCATAAATACGTGGGGGGGAGGGGAGGTCACACATACTCTCAGAACACACATTCCGTCATGTACTGATTTGTCAGAAATTCTGCAATGTGTACGAGGTGCATGTGCGGTCGAGTGTTAGTAGTTTTGAATATGTAGGTGTGCCCAAGTGGCGCAGTGATAAGATGCTCGTGTACCACCAAGAAGATTGTCGCCAATGTTCGACATTTCGATCCTGGGGAAGAACATAGATAACAAGTTCTTTTCCGTAATAAATCTCAGGAGACCACGATAGATGGCACGTTCTTATTTCCAGCCTGACTCGATAGGTACTAAATTGCTGTATAGGTACTAAATTGCGATATGACCGATGTTGGTGGGTGGTTGAAGTGGTCTTGACTATGTTAACATGCAATAGCGTTCTTTTTACAAGTTAGGGGTCATTCAAGTATTACGTCAACATCGAGGGGGGGAGAAGGGGGTTTTGGATTTGCTGATTTTTGATGACAAGGGGGCAGAGGGGAGTTTCAAGGTTGCTTACGTCATCAACCACCCCTTTTGAAGATATGAAATATTCTAAGCTGCTGACGAGGGGGGGGGGGGAGAGGGTCAGTGTTTTGCTGACAAGTGGGGAGGGAGTGGGTCAAAAATGGCTGAAAATCTGCTTACGTAATACTTGAATGGCTTCTTACTATGTTAATGATATCAGTGGCCAGAAATAGACTCTTAATCTCCAGTGTATCTTCCTTTCCACAGAGAAAATTCACCTCACAGGAATGCAAGAACCCCAAGCAAGGAAGTCATCGCCAATCAAGGTAGCGGCTGCCAGAACTTTGGACATTCGACAACAGGCCGCATACCCGGTGATCAGCAGCAGCAACACCAGCTCTACCAGCTTCACCACGCCAAGAGTTCCCCCGGACTGATCACGCGTTCGTCACCGGTGACGTCCAATGTAGTCGTTGTCGTCGATCCCGCCGTGACTCCAGACCGTATCGACTACAGATGTCCGGCTTTCCGTGACCACCACAAGGAGCTGGATGAGGACGACCTCCTGTCACCGGACGGACACCTCTCACCTTACATGGATTCTTCGCTCTCCAATACGGATTGCGGTTCCCTCAGCAAGAGCTCCTCCGACGGTGATCCCATAGCGTGCCGGAAACGACCGCCGACGAGGTTAAAATCTAAAAGGAGGAATATATTATCATTCCCTCAGGTATTCAGTCTGGACGATTCCAAAGTCTTCCAGCGCAGGAGCGACTGCTACGGGGGATCTTCTAGTGATGAAAACAGGTGAGAAATGGTGGAATCTTCTTGTTGAAAATTAATACGAGACTTTGTTCTCTTTTATATTCACTTGTATTGCTCCTACCTTATATTTATTTAACGTGATCGTAAAATACAGGGTGATTGATAAAGAAGCATATACAGTTCCCAGATGCTGCAAGACAATTGAAGACACAGACTACAACTGCGATCCGTTGAGGAGATTTATTCATAACGTTTGTGTCCTGGTTCTAAGGGCATTAGTGTGGGCCATTGTCTCAAACTTCTGCCTTGGTCCCTCTGTCTTAGACATCGTTTACCCACCACTCCTCAGAATAGGCTAGAAAAAGAACTGCTTCAAAGCACTAAATATCCTATATTGAACGCTCACCACGACGCCCCTGTCAGAAGTTGACGACGCACACGCGACGGTGCGAGTGTCACATGGGTAGATACAGAAAGGGGGCGATCAGCCCCCCCCCTCCGTAAAAATGTCATATTAATGACATAGGTGGTAAGGAGACATCTGCCTTCCCCTTTCACTATGAACGCCTTCGGTAAACACCCTCTCCCGTTCGGTCCAAGCTTCAACTCCAGGAGTGCCACGAGATTAATCAGTCAAAAGTTTCGATTTTTCCCATTCCACCTGCAGCAGGGGTCCCTTCGCAGAGATCTTCGGCGGACCGCAGTGCCCGACTTTTCACGGGCCCTCCTATAGTAAAGCCATAGTGTGAAAAACAAAAGATAATTAAAAATAGCCTGCCCCTCCCCCAGGGCAGGAGCTGCTGTAAAGAGGCAAAAGGGCCATGTGTGTGTAGTGATTGTGTGAGATCTGGTGGTTGCTAGTGTTTTCCTTCTTTCTTTCCATGGGTGGCTCTACAGTGCATATGGTTCGGCTGTATCAGGGCGGTATTCACCGACATGGTTTAAACCTGTAGTTACAATTTTCGGATAAGAGATCAACATAGATTAGTTAAACCCCTGAATTTAACAAATCCGTGTCGATCTCTTATCAAAAAATTGTGACTATAGCTTAAACCATGTCGGTGAATACCGCCCTCAGACGAACACTTTCCTGATATCCGGGTAAACTTGAGATCGATTTGAGTATCCCCGTGTAGAGTAGCTACCTTGTTTTACAGCAAAAAGTACTCAACCTTTAGGAGAGTTTGGGCCACTTAACTGGTTCTAAAACGTATCGCAGGCCACTTAAGTGATCCGTAAGTGTACCGTGTATCGCTTAAGAGATCTGAAAATATGTCATGGGTCGCTTAAGTGATCTGGGAATGTGCTACGGGTCACTCAAGTAATCTGTGAATGTGTCTCAAGGGATTATCCCTTAAGTGATCTGGGAATATGTGCCACTTTGGTTATATTTTTACAAAATTAGGTTTGAGATCGCGGGTCATATCAGATGGCTCCGAAGGACACATTTGGCTCGCGAGCACGTATTTTTTACAGCATCTGTAAATTGCGTATATTTTTCTCTTTCCAATTACCCCTCCCCCACCCACATTTGCAAATGCGTGAATGAGTCACTGAGATAATGCCGAATATATGTATAACGGAGTCCAGTCGGAACTGACGGAACGGTAAACGTACCATAGACATTAATTCAGTATAAATCTAGAAGCCGAATTCTCGTTTTGCATCCAATGAGAAACAAATTGATCTTAGAAATCCGTAAAAGAAGCGTTTTTATAGCCATAATCTCGACGATTAATCATGTTGTCTGTTTGGGAAGAGAGAGAGAGAGAAAATGAAGAGAGTGGACTTGTGTTGGGAAAACCCACGTGCATGTTGGAAAAAAAGAAAGATGGAGAGGCACGTTTCGCGTGCATGACTTGCACTTGTTCTCAGCGCACGTGCATCAGACACACCTTCGTGACAACTGAACATGGGGAGGAAGTAGATGAACTTATGCATGTCAAAAAAGAAATGTTTAAAAATAGTCCAATGGCGTAATATGCATATAAATACATTTGATTGAAATTCAGCGTCTCTTCCTGTTTATGTCTCTCGGCCTAACATCGCCATAGTTTAAAATCTTGAGAGATTATTGTCTTCTGATTACCATCATTGGCGTTTTTCTTGTATTCGCTCGCCGCTCTCGTCTTAGGCCGGGATTACACTATAAAAGTTTTATAGAAGTTCGTTTATAAAATCTGAAAAATGAAACCAATAGGCGGATCAGTTAAGTTCGCTCGAATGTAACAGATATGCTTATTGGTTATATTTTTCAAGTTTTATAAATGAACTTTTATCAAACTTTTATAGTGTAATACCGGCCTTAGACATTGATTCCCCCCTCCCCCCGATCATTCACTGTCTAGTCCCAGATGTAAATCAAGGGGTGTTCAACTTTTAAGAGAGGGGCGGGGTCACTTCTCAATGATTTGATAACTTGTCGCGGGCAACTTAACTAAGTTATCTGGAACAGCGCCGCAGGAAACTCAAATGATCTGTAAATGTGCCACAGGTCACTCAATTGATCTGTATTTGTGCCGTACTGGAACTTTGAGACACTTAAATGATTTGAGAATGTACCGTGGGCCAATTAAGTGATATGAAACTCTGCCGCTGGTCACTCGAGTGACCGGTAAATATTCCTCATGTGTGGCGCGGGTTACTCAAGTGATGTGGAACTGCACCGCAGGCTAGGCTATTAAGTGATCTGGAAATGCACTGCGGAAAACTCAAGTGATCTGGAAATGTATCACGGGAAACTTGAGTGATCTGGAATAGCGCCACCAGTCCCTAAAGTGATCTAAAAACCTGCCACGAGTCATTTAAGTGATACAGAAGTTTGCCGCCGCGGGCTACTTCAGTGATCTGCAACTGCGCCACGGGTTATTTAAATGATTTGGAGACGTGCCACAGGCCAATTGGGTAGTTGAAAAAATTGATGGCACAGCACCACACATAACAAACACTACACAGAAACAAACTTTACGTTAAGGGTTCACAACACGCACATTCCAACATGTACCAATTCGGTAGAAGTTCCGCAGAGGAATATGGACGAGGTACATTTAGTAGTATTAATGGTAGTAGATGCCACTTGGGAGATCTGGTGAAGTGCCGCGAGTCAATCAAAGTGTTATATAAGTGCACCACGTACATTCACTCATTTTTACAATATTCGGTTTGAGTTCAAGGGTCACGCAAGATGATTCCAAGGGCCACAATTAGCCTGCATCGCATCTTGTGGGTTAAGCACATATGATTTAAATGGATCTTTAAGAAAAGACGGATTATTATACCTATGGTCAGTGTCGGGTATTCTGAATGGACAATCTTTCTAGGAGTTTCAAATGCTTCCCGTACAGATCAGCGGAAAATCCCAACGAGATGCTCAAAGTGACGTCCAAGGGTGTAGTTACGTGCCTTGAGGTTGGGAACTACAGTTTCTGATACTCTGAGTAGTTGACTGGCCGGGCTGCAAAGTTCTCCCAGCACTGTTTATCCAACTGCTTGAGTCCTCTTTGGAGACAACAGAGTCGGGACCGTGTTTGGTCTGGTGACACTCTAATTATGAGTCGATTGCGACCATAGGGTTCTATTGTAAATACTGTATTGCTCGTCTTGATGGGTATTATCAAAGCCTCCTAGATATTATTATATGGTCTATCTAGGAGTCTTTGGTACTATCAATCCTCCTGATTTGTCCCAAACAGTTTACGAAAACATTGTAGATGTTATATTTTTCCATTTTCGGACGGACTATGTTATGATATTCGTTATACTTAACGGATCATTTCCATCTGGATTGAAGATTTATTTACAGATATCAGTTCTTTTTATATTTTTCTGTGTATAGCTATAATCACAGTGGGTGTGGGTTACATGTGTAGCCATAACGCATCACAAACCCCCATTCATCTTAACTCTACCGATTCAACGGAGCGGTATGCAAAGTATCATTACATATACTACCATTATTACAAATATCATGTGTATTACATGCTGTTGCACTTAATATTTATTTCGTGTATCTATTTATAATACAAATACCTCTTCGTTAGTTTTTAAATACTTTCAAATTTCTTTATATATATATATATATTATTTTTAAAAACAAAATATAGCATATAAATTATATAATGTAGAGTTTGGTGAAATTCAGCTCATATAAGCCTACCTACACTGAAGAGCCAAAAAAACTGGTTCACCTGCCTAATATCGTGTAGGGCCCCCGCGTGCCCGCAGAAGTGCCGCAACACGACGTGGCATGGACTCGACTAATGTCTGAAGTAGTGCTGGAGGTAATTGACACCATGAATGCTGCAGGAATGTCCATAAATCCGTTGGAGTAAGGGGAGGGGGGGTGGAGATCTCTTCTGGACAGCACGTTGCAAGGTATCCCAGATATACAAATACAATACAAATACAAATACAACGCCACAACAGGCAAATTGCCCAACGAGGTGGCTGACTTAAGAACATCATGGATCCCCGAGCCCCTACCTACTACTGCTACACCACACATGAACCCCCCCCCGGAACCCCCAATGAATCGGTACATGCGGGAATGTGCGTGTACGTGTAGTGAAACCTGACGTGAAGTTTTTGTTTCTCTGTAATGCTTGTTATGTGTAGTGCTGCCATCTGCCACCAGTTTTTCTAACTATGAGTGAAGTGTTATGATTGAATGATTTATCGTTGTAGGATTGTTGCTCTCTGTGGCGAGACTTTTTAACGGGGAGATCGGCTCGCATTTGCGCCTTGAAGTTGGGAACCACAGAAAACCAACTTCAGCCGACCACCACTGTGGGGTTCGAACCCGGATCCTCGCATCACGAGTCCGGCACTATAACCACTCGACCACCACAGCGGCAAAAAAAAAACTGAAAGTAACCATCAACAGTATGTTGTTCAATGTATGTTGTTCAGTCAGTATGTTCAATAATGTTCATGTCTGGGGATTTAGGTGGCCAGCGGAAGTGTCTAAAGTCAGAAGAGTGTTCCTGGAGCCACTTTGTAGCAATTTTGGACGTGTGGGGTGTCGCATTCTCCTGCTGAAATTGTCCAAGTCCGTCGGAATGCACAATGGACATGAATGGGTGCAGGTAATCAGACAGGATGCTTACGTACCTGTCAGAGTCGTATCTAGACGTATCAGGGGTCCCATATCACGCCAACTGCACACGTCCCATACCATCACAGAGCCTCCACCAGCTTGAACAGTCCCCTGTGGACATGTAGGGTCCATGGATTCATGAGGTTGTCTCCATACCCGTACACGTCCATCAGCTCGAAGCAATTGGAACCGAGACTCGTCAGACCAGGCAACGTGTTTCCAGTCCTCAACAGTCCAATGTCGGTGTTGTCGGGCCCAGGCGAGGTGTAAAGCTTTGTGTCGTGCAGTCATCAAGGGTACACGAGTGGGCCTTCGGCTCCGAAAGCCCATATCGGTGATGTTTAGTTGAATGGTTCGCACGTTGACACTTGTTGATGGCCCAGCATTGAAATCTGCAGCAATTTGCGGAAGGGTTGCACGTCTGTCACGTTTAATGATTCCCGTCAGTCGTCGTTCTTGCATGATCTTTTTCCGGCCGCAGCGATGTCGTAGATTTAATTTTTTACCGGATTCCCGATATTCACGGTACACTCGTGAAATGATCGTACGTGAAAATCCAAATTTCATCGCTACCTCGGAGATGCTATGTCCCATCTCTCGTGCGCCGACTATAACACCACGTTCAAACTCACTTAAATCTCGATAACCTGCCATTGTAGACACTTGTGTTATATAGGCGTTGCCGACCGCAGCGCCGTACTCTGATTGGTTCCATATCTCTTTAATTGCATACGCATGCCTGTACCAATTTTTTTGGCTCTTCAGTTTATATACACATGAAAAGATTATGAGTTGGAAGAATTGCTGCTGATTATTGGCAACAGGTAGGTAGCGCTGTACTATGAAGTGTGAAATGATTGTTTTAAGGGTCACATACCTCTTAACATGAGGAAAAGTTAAATTAACATCATTAAAAATACTATTTAACCATTGATTTATACGAAATTTTTCACATATTTTTGAATGATTATGTTATCCTAAGCGGGTATGAAATTTTACATATGTTTATAACATTTAATTTTTTTAAAAACAGCTTGCGTGCATGATAAAATGGCATCAATGTAACCATACGATATTGAAATTAAAATGAAGAAAACGCTCAATTTTTCACATAAACTGAACTAAAAGATTGAAATTTCATTGACTCGTTCTTATTTAAAATTTAATTTAAAATTTAAATTTCCAAAAAATATTTATGAATGGATCTTAAAATCTTTCAGATCATTTTATGAAAAATGAATATTTTTCTTTATTTTAATTTCAATATTGTATGGTTACATTGATGTCATATCATTTTATCATGCACCCAAGCTGTTTTTAATGTATTTTTCCGAAAATTAAAAAAAATTAAGTATTAAAGATATGCAAAATTTTTTATACCAGCATAGTATAGCATATTTAGCTCACATTTCAAAAACATATGAAAAAAAATTTCTAATAAATCAATGGTTAAATAGTATTTTTAATGATATTTTAACTTTTTCTCCATGTTAAGAGGTATGTGACGCTTAAGATTAGGATAAATCCTAAAATCTATTCTTAAAAATATATTACTTTTAATAGTGCAATATTTTCCAATGTGTAAGTTATGAAGGAACCCTTGATCAGAAGATTACCCTGCGGAAACCAAACAAACGTGAATTTCTGATTCCTCCAATATAGATTATTCAATACTTATTACAACGCACAAATTTCACAATTTTTTTTTTTTTTGTATTTTTTTGGTTCCAGAACCACAAAAAAGCTTTCGTGGAAAGTTCTACGGAGCACAGAGTAAAAACATAAGTCCCACATCAGCGTTTCTCAAGGTGTTATACACTCCAAAGACCAGCAAACTGTTTGAAATAATTCGATGTGCTACTCACGGACGCCGGAACATATATGCTTATGCTGCTGAAGCAACACCAATCATTTGAATGGTATTGCTCAGTAACACCAATCATCATTCAAATATAGCTCATTCCCCTCCCCTCCTCAGTTCGGGCGATGGAAGATTTACCATAAACAAGAAATTTTTGTTGAATGTGTGACGTATGGTCTTCATACATATCCAAGTGAACATTATGTTTATTACTCGAGCAATACCAAACATTTTTGACTTCCGGCGTCCCTGGTGCTACTTAACTTATGGAGATCCATAAATTGCGAGGTCAAAAATCGTTATTATGCATTAATCTGTTTCAACATTCATGGCTAATGATAGGAAAAGTATTGGCCCAAATAATTTTAACTGAATTAAAATTAAATTTTCTAAAATGGCAGTAGGTGATCTGGTCCTGGATTTCTTTCTCCACGAGAGAAATCTCTAGCTCGGGTCCACAGACCACAGGTTGGTTGAAACACTGTTCTGTGGGAAGAAGCTACTACTACTACTACTACTAATACTACTGAATCACACGTGCACATCGTCCATATTCCTTTATGGGATTTATAACGAGTGAATACATGTTGGAATGTGCGTGTATGTGTTGTGAACCTAACGTGAAGTTTGTTTCGGTGTAATGCTTGCTACCATCAGTCATTTATTTTTCGAACTATGAGTGAAGTGCAATGATTACACATATGTAGCTTTGTAGGCCTGTCGCCATAGATAGTAAGAGGCCTACAACGCTACATATATTCAATCATTTCACTTCACTCATTCGAAAATAGGGTGGAAGCTGGAAGATCCTGGCCATTCTCTTCAACCAGGCTTCCAATATCCAGCTTCCAACATTTGACGATAATTGCCAATGGTGGAGTGGCCACATTACGCGCCTCATGACATTGGAAAGTATATGTATTACTATGTATTGGAATATTGTAATATTGGAAAGTATTGGACCAGGCTGAACACGAATGTGCCCTCGGCTTTACTCGGCTCACTCGGACCGGACTAGTCATGACTGGATTATAGAGTCTTCTGTTATTAACCATACTCGTGTCTCCACGGAACAAACTTTTTTCTCATGTCTAATCTCCTTTCTTTCTCTTCCCCCCTCCTGAAAATTTAGATCTTCCGGCCACGCAAGTATGAGTGATGGGCAATCTTCTTACATTAGCTCATCCCCCACGGATGGAGTATTGTCTAGGACACCGAACAGACTACACGGGAAGCTTCTGGAGACATACGGTCCAGATATACTCAGCAGATGTCACGACGAAGTGACCACCTCGGATTCAGCGGAGCATCGGTTCGGGCGCGGGTCGCCGTTGAAATCCGTTCCTGAAGACGAGAGGCTCGCCACGACGACAACGACGACGACGACGACGACCCATCATTCGTCATCTTCTTCCACTAAAGTGCCTTGCAGACGTCCCGCCACGTCGAGGAAAGGGAGCCGGGCTCCCTTGGAGACGAGTGGCTGCGGCCTGGAAGACATCCGGCAGGCCGTTGAACAGCTCGCCCAGAGGACTCATGGGTCGCGGAACAGCTACTCGACGTCGACGTACTCTTCCGTCAGCGGGAGTGAATCCGAACCAGTGAGGAGGTTGATACGGCACTCCAGCTTGGAGACCATAAATACCAACATAACGAGTGCCGACGAGTTCGTTTGGGTCGACAACCACACGAGGCTGGTCGAGCTACAGCGTGTCCCGTGGTCGAACCACGACATCCTTAAAGTCATTCAATGTGGTCGGTTGAGGGAACATCTCAGTTTGATTTCGATGGAAACTGTGCCGAGACTGGCCTACTTGTTGCAGAGGCCTCTGGTCAGGATCGCGAGAGAAACGCAGAGATTCTCGAAAGCTCTCGGAATGTGCACGAAGCTGGACGTGAGTGGGGCTCTGAAGGTTGTTCTATCTCCAGCTCTGGCTGACAGTTGCATCAAGGCCTGCCACAGGGCCGCGGCCATATCCACTGTCAGCGGGGACCAGCTGAAAGTGAGCAAGAGTGCCAGGGCAGGATTACAGCTGTCGGTCGGGAGATTCCACCGGTGGATGTGTGACGTTCGCATAGGATCCTTCGTGCACCAATACGCAGCCATCTACTTGACCGCTGCCATCGAGAACCTGCTGGAAGAGATTGTGTTACTGTGCATGCCAGTTGATGGATCAACGATGTTTACCGCATCTGTACTAGAGGCAGCCGTTTCCAACAGCAGTGACCTCTGGGGATTATTCCAACCATTCTCGCATCTTAATGCTGGAAGAACTGCCACCGGTAAGTTTAAGAAAATCATAGATCATTACTATACTAATATTTCATTGTTTTTTAAACCCCCAGGCCAGAATTTATAAGGTGTTCTTTTTATCACAAGGGGCCATTCAAGTATTACGTAAGCAGATTTTCAGCCATTTTTGACCCCCCGTCAGCAAAATTTTGTCAGCAGCTTAGAATATTTCATATCTTCAAAAAGGGGGGGTTGATGACGTAAGCAACCTTCAAACCCCCCCCCCTTGTCATCAAAAGTCAGCAAATCGGAAACCCCCTTCCTCGATGCTGACGTAATACTTGAATGACGCCCAAGAGGTGCTCATGACTCGAAAGAAATTGAAGACACATTTATGTCCATGCCTGGCAGTCACAACCGGACTTGGTGATTTTGCGGTCAGCTGCGAAATCAGTTCTGTGGCATCTAGGCTATCTTATATGCCCCCCATCCTTACGTGGGGGGGGGGGCTATAGACCGTCTATAGTCTGGCTACTGGGTAGGGCAAATGCTGAGTAGCCTTGAGGATAACAGGATGTAAAACAAAAATTAGTTTCATTAATCACATTCTTGCCGCACCACGGTCATTCTCTGCACACCAGAGCAAATTAGATCGGGACCTGCAATTCATTGCTGATTCTGAACGGCAGCGTTCGACAACTTCCTTTTGTTTCACTTACCGAGAAATTGGTGCGCTTAACCCCTTCGGTGTGTAATTCCCTGCGATGGCAATCTTTTTTCTGTATAGCCATGTTGTTGCTGTTTCTGCTATACCACAGTTGTTTTCTGGCAAGGACGAATATCGCATCGAGCTCGCGGCATTTCTAAACATCCTTTGGTTCCTTAAGTGAGTATCTTATCGATCTGAGCTACCGCGTCCAATTAGTTTTATGCCTGATTGTTTTCGGTAATGTCTAACATACCGTGCAAGCTTCCGAAATGAGACGACTGGCACTGGCAGTCTTGTAGTAGGGACTCCCTTAAAGAAACTGTAAGCCCGAGGAGGGGGGGGGGCATGGTGCTGTTAAGATCATAGTCCCCTCCCTCCCATAGGCTGACTGGGTTCAAGTCTAGGAGAACAAAGTAATCCATCTTACATACTTTCAATCGTATGACTTCTTTAAAAACAAAAAGGAGTGAGACAAAGACACAGATATTTCATATCACACACGTCTATGAACCGATAGAATTTCAAGCCATGCCTTTGATAAGCACTTATAGCCCAAATGCAGTATGGTAATTAATGTCTTAAATATCCAATTTTACCGCCTCTCTTCTCTCTGGTTCGAAAACATGTTTCGAACCGATTCACGGACAACAAATCCCCGACACGTAGTTCACCGAAAGGAAAATTTACCGCCACTGACATGACAGTTCCATAATAGGAGAATTCACCGACGAACTCATCGGCAAAGTGAAAAAGTGAGTGAGTGGATAAGCAGGTGAGAATGAGCAAATGAGTGAGGGAGGGAGTGTTATTGAGTGAGCAAGTGAGTAGGTGAATGAGTGAGGGAGAAAGGGAGTGTTATTGAGTGAGCAAGTGAGTAGGTGAATGAGGGAGGGAGGGAGTGTTATTGAGTGAGCAAGTGAGTAGGTGAATGAAGGAGGGAGGGAGTGTTATTGAGTGCGCAAGTGAGTAGGTGAATGAGGGAGGGAGGGAGTGTTATTGAGTGAGCAAGTGAGTAGGTGAATGAAGGAGGGAGGGAGTGTTATTGAGTGAGCAAGTGAGCAGGTGAATGTGTGAGGGAGGGAGTGTTATTGAGTGAGCAAGTGAGTATAGTAGGTGAATGAAGGAGGGAGGGAGTGTTATTGAGTGCGCAAGTGAGTAGGTGAATGAGGGAGGGAGGGAGTGTTATTGAGTGAGTAGGTGAATGAGTGAGGGAGAAAGGGAGTGTTATTGAGTGAGTAGGTGAATGAAGTGGGGAGGGAGTTTTATTTAGTGAGCAAGTGAGTAGGTGAATGAAGTGGGGAGGGAGTGTTATTGAGTGAGCAAGTGAGCAGGTGAATGTGTGAGGGAGGGAGTGTTATTGAGTGAGCAAGTGAGCAGGTGAATGTGTGAGGGAGGGAGTGTTATTGAGTGAGCAAGTGAGCAGGTGAATGTGTGAGGGAGGGAGTGTTATTGAGTGAGCAAGTGAGCAGGTGAATGTATGAGGGAGGGAATTATTGAGTGAGCAAGTGAGTAGGTGACGGAACAAGTGGGAAAATGAGTGAGTGAGCAAGTGAGTAGGTGACTGAACAAGTGGGAAAATGAGTGAGTGAGCAGGTGAGCAAATGAGAGGGTGGGTAAGCAGGTGAACAAACGCGGAGTGAGTGAGCAGGTGAGCTAGTGAATGGGTCTCGCTCCCAATCACTTGGTCATTCATACTTTTATTCAGCTTTTCATATAGCTACTCACTAAATCACTCAATCGGTCATTCATTCGGTCACTCACAAAGTACAAAGTTACTCATTCGCTCACCATGCGGTCACTCATTCACTCATGCAGTAACTCAATCACTCATTAGCTTATTCACTAGATCATTCACCTTTTTCGGTCACTAAATCGCTCACACATTCACTTGCTTGCTCAGTCACTGGATCACTCACACCCTGGTGATGAACTACTGTAGTTGAATTTTCCCAGCGGTGATTTTTCCATCGGTTGTTTGTCGGCGAATTTTCTATTAATGACCTAACTCCGGCCCTACTGGTAGAACAAGGATTATCTTCTGAAGGAAAAAAAATCACTGCTCTGGTGTAAAATATGAACCCCTCCACCATAGTTTAAGAATTGTCTCCCATGACACAATGCATGGGCATAATCAGAGACGGACCACAATAGGTGGCCGTGTATACATCTGATAATGCCTTCACAGTACTTGATAAAAAAGTCAGATAACAATCATCATACATAGCGATCACACTTATCAAAACAGAAATGCCTTTTGTTCACCGGAGTCTTGTCACGTTGTATTAAATACGACGCATAACTTCACTCGGGAATTAGTCAAGTTTAATGGTATTTATGCACAGCGAAGGAATTAGCCAAGTTTAATGGACCATTGAAGAACGAGTGGAAGGGAGAGAGCACATAATTCCCATCGATCACGTTTTTCTGTGTGTGTGTATGTGTATGTGTGTGTGTGTATGAAAAACATGCGAATAAATTGCTTGTTCCCCCCCCCCCGTTCCCTTTTAATTATAAGTTTTTCTCGGTAAGACGTGGGAAAGGAGAGGGGCTCTTGACGCGTTGAATACATCCGGCATATTAACATTCCGTATAAATTCTCAATCATTGCCTTCCATCCCTCCTCTGAGGACAATCCCTAGGCGATAGATAAAGTCAAGAGAGAGAGAGAGAGAGAGAGAGAGAGATTGCAAACTATATACGAGTTCAGCCCTGTGCATATATACGGGGGGACTGAACCCAGTTTCGCAAACGACATGTCGACTAGCCTTGGGCGTTTTCTCTGTCGACTTATTTGGAACCCAATCCACATACGCACAGTTTTGCCGAGGGTTTTTTCTCCTGCTTCTTTTCTTGGCTATCCATTCAGTGTTTTCTCACATGACAACGAAGAATGTTATGTGTTTCTTCCCTGCCATTATTATTATTATTATCAGTAGTATTATTATTATCATTATCATAACCTCCATTCACCTCTGCTTCTACCCCCTTGCGTTCACCCCGAGAAATACTCGATCTACCAAAAAGAATTGATGGCTGAGAGAAGACGTGCAGCTTTCAAAATGAGTCCGTCCTACGGGATAGGGGGGGGGGGCAAGGGGTGGTGGTGGTTAGATTCTTGTCACTGAAGATACCTATGACATGTTTTCCATGGTGTACTAGTTTAGCCGATAAGCAACAATATTTGATGTACAAAATGAAACATTTTAGGCGATAGCATCAGTCAACAAGTGTCGTGATTGTGCTATGCACCCCGCTTCCAAAAGACACAAGTTTATATTACGCAGTGGTTGCTCGTCGCAAGAATTCTGGAGGGCACCAAAATCGTTTTTGCATTGTATGGGCCCGATGTCCACATGGGCAAGTGGGGCATTTGCCGTGAACCTCATGAATTTTGGGCCTCAAAATAATGCATATTCGGTTAGAAAATAATAGCAGCACAGGGGCGTCTTGATGATTTCTCCCCCCCCCCCCTTCTAGCCCCCCGAGATTGTATATTTTGCAGGGGAAGGGGGAAGAATCTTCTTCCGAAAATTCATACATTATTACAGAATATACACAGGAATGCTGAAAAAATATTAACTAACAAATAAATTTAAATTAACGCAAAAATTGACAAAAAAAAAAATCAGAAATGAAGAGAAGTTGAAATTTACTAAAAGAAACTGCCAAAGAAATGATGAAAATTAATCATAACTATTCAAAGAAATAGTTCCGGAATTAATGAACGATATACGGCAGTTCCAGAATATGAAAATATAGTTCCAGAATTAATGAAAATTTTTTTTCCAGAATTGATGAAAGAAATTTTTCCGGAATTGATGAAAGAAATTTTTCCAGAATTGATGAAAGAAATTTTTCCAGAATTGATGAAAGAAATTTTTCCAGAATTGATGAAAGAAATTTTACCAGAAATGATATGAATTCCGAATTAATGAAAGAAATTTTACCAGAAATGATATGAATTCCGAATTAATGAAAGAAATAGTTCTACAATTAATGAAAGAAATATTTCTACAATTAATGAAAGAAATAGTTCCACAATCAGTGAAAGATACATTTTGAGAATTGACGAAAGCCTTCAATATTTTAGGATCCCCTGTTAGATTGAAGTATCTGGGTTCCTTTGGCCCAACAACAACTAGAAACACAAATACATTTAACCCCTTGAATCATCTATCAGCCCCCCAAACACCTAATTTTGTGATCCCTCTATGATTTTAAATGAAAAACAGGGGTTAGTTTTGTGATATATTTTAATGGTATACATTTCTAAAGCCCGTACGACCGCACCTGTCACGCACCTTTAAGGGCAGCTCTGGGTGTAGAATGTATAAATGCAAGGCAGCCCCGAACCTCCGAATGTAAATCCGTGATTCGAAAACTCTTGGGCAGTCCACTGAACTCTCTTAAAATGTAGTTTTCGAATTTTCGGAGCTTGTAGATGTTACCTTTTGCTCGGATCTTAAGCAGAAGCTCCATGTGTAGGTCTATTGCTACCTACTGGTTTTGAAAATTTGGATATATTGCGTGAGTTGTTTTTTTTTTTATATTTGTTTTGGAAAGATTAGACTTTGAACAGCATTATACTGTATAATAAAACTTTCCATGGTAATTTGGGTTTACCTAACGATCTTTACCGAATAAAAGAAAGTCGCGTATATTAAAACATTCCGAAAGGTGTCAGCAAGGTTCTAATTTCAGTAATAGATTATAACCTGTGTTATATGTACCATTAAAACTGACAGAACTCCGCTTAAGTCGTCACTCCGCTTAAGCCGTCATAATTTTTCGATAATTTGAGTGACGACTTATCCAGGTTTTACTGTATATATACATAAATTTTCCCCCCTTAAAAAATTTTTTTTACCCATTCTGAAGCTGAAAGGTTCAACCAAACTTTAATTTTTATTTTCTTGCAAGTTATAGTTATCAGGTATTCCCCCCCCCGCCATGTTGATAAACACTATTTCTGTACTTCTGTACTTAATATTGTAATTGGTCCGTAGTATTCGCTGTGGTCCATGTACGAGTTGTGCTGTTTTTGCAATGGTCTTCATATAATGTGAAGGCAAATTTATAAATTAAAAAAAACAAGAATTTTCCTTCAGGTCCTGATCAATTTCTTTCAGTTGACCAGATTCAAATCTCTTTCCTGAGAGGTTTTTTTCAAGGGATCTATGGAACATATTGTGTGTGTGTGTGTGTACATCAGAAAAACAATATCACTTTACGTGATATCAGTTTGACAGTTCCATTCTAGTGCATCACAATGGCTTAATAACAAAAATGCATGATTTCAGCTTAAATATGAAAAAAGAAAAAAAAGATGTATCGTTTTGGGGGGGGGGGGAAATGGAATGATTGAGCATTTTGCAACCAATTATGTGGGGAAGAAAACAAGAGTTGTCCCGTTTTCACCGATACCTGTTTACCATACGTCCTGTTTGACCAAACGGGACGTGCGACCACCGTACTTCTAAACGGGATTTTTTTCGGATATAGTTGTCATTTTCTTATCAGAAACCCAGAGCCCGATGCTATCACATTAAGCTGGGTTGATTGAATATTAATTCATTTTTCCGCAAAAACTTGGCAGAAAAATTAATTATTCTCTCATTGAGCATTTTTATTTCATTATACATAATCATCATAGATTAACGTTTATCGATATTGTAACATCATAACACATCATCTCCGAAATCCAAATCCCCGTAAACAAGGAACTCATTGCCGTTGACAAATAATTCACTGACTATCATTTCCATTACCACAGCATCTCCCATTAAGCTTGTTTTGATCATGGAAAAAAAAAAAAAACCAATCTTAAGTTCCTGGTGGCGTATTTTGTTTTCTTTTCCTGCTTTTCGATACGCATTTGTCGTAAGACACGTATTTCTCTTGGTATTGCCGGAGAGGATTTCCATTACTAGTACTATTAACTATTAAGGCCATGGTTCGAGGTTATGTAATAGGAGGGCGTAACCAACCCAGTTCGTTTGCCTCTTCTTGTCTCCCCAATTCCGATTGGTAAGGTATGCCCGTGCGTTTATAGTTTTGCTGATGAGCGATGATTCACTGCAATGACTCATGAAGTGGTATTATTGAAAAAAAAAAACCACGCCAATATGTGATTGGCTGCCGGAGTTCAATGTACCGAATTAGTAGTTGATGTGGAAATAATAATAATAATAATAAAATACAAAATATGCAGAGCTTAGACAGTTTATCGATAGAGAAATCCTTGTCTTGCAAGCTAATAAATTCGTAGAGGTATCGTGTATTTTGCACTCGTTTCCTTGTAATGAGCAGGTCATCAAGTTCCTGGAAGGAAGGTGCTCAGATTTCGGTTTTTATGACCACACATAGGATCATACTTTAAATTTCGGGATGTTTTCTTGTTTCGTGATGTTCTACGTAGTAATTAAAATTGGAATCGAAAGGCTATTTATAGTACTTGTCCGCAAAAAAGGGAAAATTTCGAAATTTCTCTCGCATTAAATCGAATAGCCGTTGGAGAAGAGAATGTATTTAAACGACTCGTTGATTGTGAGGCCGTGATTGATTTTAACAGCATTCCGAGGATGTCAGTGTCATCCATCAATATGAGGAAACGAACAGATATGCCGGGAATGCCAACCACGCTAGGAATGATGAAACCTTCATATGTGCCCTTAATACAGGTGTTTACACATATTAGGAAATGACTTTGATTTTGAAATTTAAAAGAAAACTATGAAAAAAAAAACCTTAGTACACGGATATTTCATAATCGAAGAAAGATCTAACATTAAAAATCAATTTTGTTCTGCGAAATTGCGTAGAAAGAAGCCGTCATACATCCGTTTTATATAACTGGGAAAAAATCATCTCCAAACACTAACGTGATTTTGGTATCATTTCCAAAGTGCAGTTCACAGTCAGTGCCGTCTTGACCCAAGGGTGCAAGAGCAGAAAGGGCCTGATGGAAAATAGATCTGCTTAAAATTTTCAAGAGAAATCATGTAAATTAGTAGGCAGGCATTTCTCTAGCAGGGCTTCGCTAAAATCACTTTGAACGGGGTGCGCATGGTGCTCTTTCATTATTGACAGCACTTCCGATTCATGACAAAATTTCACAATTTTTTTTTTATATATGATAACTGGTGACTTAAATAACATATTTGATAAGTTTTAAAAAAATGGGGCATTAATTTAGCATGTTTTTCTTCGTAATAAACGTAGATATTAAATTAACTAACTTTTTAAATAAAATAAATTAATTATACTAATTTAAATAAATTTTTTAAAGAAAAATTAAAGGAAAACTATATTTTTCTATTTGATTTTTGTTCATGGTCACTGAAAAAAAAATCCAGATCGAAAATTAGGATAAAATTTCCGAAAATTTTATTTTTGAAAAGCCATAAGAAAATAAAATTTCTTTGCAAATAAATTTTAAAAAACACTGTGGCACTTATTTTAGAACCTCTAATTTCAAGAAAAAAAATTTCATTTTCATCATCAAAAAATTTTAAAGCAATCAAAAATGGGTTTAAGACGACCAACCCTGTCAATGGCTTTAAAAAATTCCAAAAATACATAGAACTATTGCAAACGCTTCTTTATCCTGAATAAAACTGAAATGAAATCAATAAATCTTCTATGTATATAAAATTGATTTTCTGTGTGTCTGTGTGTATGTTCTCTATACAAATCTACAATTTTAGATCGATCGTCGCCAAATTTTGCATATATACCAAATGGACTGACTTGAACGATAGGCTACTTTAAAATTTCGTCAGAGCAGGGCAAGAGCCCCTCGGAACGTTTACTTTGGTTACCGTGGTTCCCTAGCAATGCGTTTCAGACGTGTATATACCTTTACAACGGTTCGTCACTTCTTTAATCCTGTTAGTATATGTATATGTATAATAGTTTATGCCTTTATAATGGTTTGCCACATTTTCAATACTCCCAGTAATGAGGCTCTTTGAATAGGCGTCATAATCATCATCAGCATCGCTTTGAGGGTCAGGAATAGGGTGATCCTCATAGAAATCAGTGTTAAAATTGCCGATTTTACTGTATAAATGCTGAAATTTTGTGGAATTCTCTGTCACATCAATAATTTTAAAAATTGTATTGAATTCTAGATTTCTGAAATATTGAGTTCGATTAGAGATATATGAAGCCCAGGAGATCAAATATGACGTAATTAGCCGGACTTACCTTTGAGTTGGATATCCATGCAATAACATTGATTTCAACTTTTTATTTATATCTTCAAGCATGAAAATTAATGTCTCCGTATTGTCTTTTGATATTCAACTGCATAAATTCATGTAGTTTAGGATGTTTTAAAATTAATTATGGGCCCGTAAAGTACATCGAAGAAATTCCACAGCTTAAATTAAGCATTTTTGAAAGCTGAAACAGGCAGATGGATAACTTAAAACTCAGGTCGGGGGGGGGGGGAATCGAAATACCTAGCGCCACTTAAAAAACGAAAAAAATATATATTTGTTTCTATGTTTCTTTAAATCTAGATTTGTTTATTTCATGAAGTGGCGCAGGAAGTCGCCATATTGGTTAACTTAGACACGGTTTGCATGTCCCTCAAAGAAAGAGGGAGATATCACGTGATCCAAACACCCTCATTGAAGAAAACCCGGGCAGCGCCGAGTATTATAGCTAGTATTAAAAATAAAATTTGAACAAAAAAATTCACAATGCATCGCCTGCAATCTCAAAATGTTATTGAACGGAAAACTAGATGCGGACCGTCGCATGAAAATCATTTAGATAGTGATAAGTGTAAAAATATTGTCGAAATTGATAGAAAGTGGACTATAATAAAATTCAAATGATTACAATATTTTAAAAAAAAAATCGATCCGAAAAACTTCAAAAAAGAGCACAGAGAAACAGTAAAAAAAATTATGGTTATATTGACATCTGTTATAACGGATCTCTCTCTCTAAAGATAAGAATTAAAAATAACTATCTACATACACAGTATTATCAGAATAACGTTCCGACTACTATTTTAGAATGTTTTCCAAAATTATGACCGAAATGGTTTAACGGTTAAAGCCCGAAGGCTGGTGACACCCCCTTGCCCCTAAGTTTTACCAAGGCGTGTTGGTGAAAGCCCGAAATAAGCTTGTTAAACGTTTTCATTACGGAGTTTAAGTGAGTCAATGACCCTCTTTTTAATGAATCACTCAACCACCACGAATTTATCAGTTCGTGACGCTAACTGAGCAATAAATAATTATCATTAATTAATTAATTGATTGATTGATTGATTAAATTGTTCATAGTGTCCGGAGATAATTAGTTACTGTAAATATTCCGAACAGCAAAAGCTTGTTATTGATGAATCAATCGACCATCAAGAATTTTATCAGCTCCTGACACTTAAAAAATAATAATGATAGTTATTTTTCTAGAAAAATTAGAGGTTAATTATTCAATTATGATTATTCAATAATCATAATTGACTAATATTAATAATTGATTAACCACCATGAACTTATTATTTCCGAACGCTAATTTCATAGTGGTGGGGGTCATGGCACACTTGCTGCGTGGTATAGTTATAATTCTTAATTATAATAATTAATTATTAAATAATTAGTTTATTAATAACCTTCAATTATTAAATTATTGTAATTATCAATTAGTTAATAAGCGTTAGGAACTAATAACTTCATGATGTTTAATTGATTCATTTAGAATAGGCTTTTATTGTTGAGTTTAATTAATTAGTCAATGACAATTGATAACTGCTTAACTGTCGTCAAGAAGTGATAAAGTTCATGATGGTTAATTATTAATTTGCTAACTATTTATCAATTCCAATTATTTATTAATCAATCAGCAGCAGGAACTTTCATGATTGTTACGAAAACGGATATTTAATCGTATAGATTTAGACAAGTTAACAAATTTAAACTTTGTAATACTCAGAAGTAAAAACTTTAACAAGCGTATTTCGGACTTGCACCAACTAGCCTCAGTAAAACCTAGGTTTTGGACTAGGTATCCATCGTGAGGAAGAGTAGGTATCCATATGCTTGAAGAGTCCTCTTCCGAGAGTCCAGAATCCAAAATGAATCCAAAGAGTCCAAAATGAGTCCAGCTCTTTTTATTTGGGATAAGAAAGACTTTACTGCGTATTTAGTTACTAAAGAAAACGGATTCCGGTACTAAACTACGTTTTATGAAGAAAAGAAAGAAAAGAAAAGATAACACTAGCGTTGAAGCAGTAGTGTGATCTTTTTTCTGATAACTATTATTAGTGGAAAAAATGTAATGCGTATAATCTTTACTATACTGCCCCACTTGCGTATTTCCAGTTCGTACGGTGTAACGACCTGGTTAATGCGTGCAGGGATCAATAATAGTATAGTAAGTAGTTAATCATAACTAGAAGTTGGCAAAGAAGAGCGAAAGGACATTGTGGAACACAATGGAAGTTCCTTTTGCCCTTTTCATTCCTTAACATGTTCATCCTTTTTGCTTCATTAACCTACCGGGGTTTTGAAGTCACAAATAAAAGAAAAATAGTATGAGGTAAAAGAAATGAGGTTGAGGAGCACACGATTACATCATTAACCTTCATTTCTGGGATAACGGGCGAAATAATGGAAGAGAGAAAAAATAATGAATGAAAAATCATTTCTATTCCCCACATCCGAAGGAATTGACAGAAAATTTATTGTGATACATTTTTTTTGTTTTACGTGAATTCGTCTTTTAAATTATGTGACGATACCTGTATTGAATCACCAAAAAAGATGCGTAACGGAATGCTTTGAAGTTTAAACGCTCATTATAAACCCAGTCCGATGACACTGCCCTTTCGATTTAATGCTTCTTCCCGTCTTCCGGATACCAGATTCGCTGCCCTGATTCATATCGAAATTGTTTTCCCGCTATATCTCAGAAAATACGCAATGCAAATCAAAATCAATGATATCGTGAGATGGGTATTGCAAGTACCAATCCAATGACTCTCATTTTGGTTTTAATACCTCTTCCCTTCCGGGCACCAGACCCTCTGTCCTGATTCGTAACGAAATTGTTTTACGCTGTCTTGGTATGTGCAAGATGAACATGGAGAGGCAGATTACACGATGCTCCATGCAAGCAAGGGCAACCTTCAGGTTCAATTACTAGGCTGCTAAATATGTCGCATTGCGCAGCACGGGGTCTAAAAAAGACGTATTCACGTTTAAACTACCTCTGTCAATTTTATTTCAAATCAGATTATACAAAAATACAAATTCTAACGTTGCACTTTACGTTGTAATTTGCATTATTTTAAGTTTTTATCCCATGATACACTTTTTTTTCCCCTTTTGTTTGAATCAGGGAATGCTCCCAATGTGTGCTAACACACTTTTTTTCACTGGTTCGCAAATTATTTCTCCCATTTATACCAGTTCAAGAAAATTTTCATTCAATTTCAGCGGTCTTCAATGAGAACATCACACTAAACCGTTCAATTAACAAAGCCCAGGGGTAACAAGGCCAGAGGAAGGTGCCAATAAATAACTTTATCCTTTGCCTTTCAATTCGACACTATAATGCTCTGACATTTTTTTTTAACTATCCCGGTTTTCATCTGGATTCGTCCGGGTTTCTCAGTCACATGATCTGCGCACCGTATCCTAGGTATGCGCCTGTTCAGGTTCGATCCCGTACCGTGAATCGGCTTTGATAATATAAGCAAGGCGAATAGTAATTTGGTGACTTCTCTTTTACAACGCCAACAGCATTATTGGTTAGGAAAGGATTATACTATAAAAGGTTGATAAAAGATCTTTTACGAAACTTGAAAAAAAAAAAACAACCTGTAAAAATATTAGTTACATTTGCTCGAATGTAACCGATACGCTTAATGGTTGGTTTTTTTTTTTCAAATTTTGTAAAAGATCTTTCATCAAACCCTTATAGTGTAATCCCGGCCGTAGACTAATTCTAGGTTTTTTTAAATTGGCAATCACATTCCCTGTGAATTCTTGTATTTCTCGCGAAACTTCGGTTTTAAGAAAAAATCATACCACTTTCGATATTTTTTATGCAAATAAATTAATTTGTATTTAAAATTTTTCAAAGTAAGTAAATCCAGTGATAATATTTTTCAGACATGTAAAATATCGATTCGGGCATCTCTAATTTCAAGTTACATGTTCAACCGGGCATGTGGATTTTTGGAGATTCGTCCAGCCTTAGTATAAAGTCTCTGTAAAGTCGAAGAAAAAAATCATTGTTTAAAGAAGCCTTTCTCAACCTATGGTCCGTGACGATGGGCATCGGTGTTCCGTTGATAGATTTAATAATTCAGTTCCAACTTAATGAATAATTATTCAGTTGCTATTTGTACTATCCATATGGGTTTTAATAAAAGTTTTACCTTCTTACTTACGGGTTCACCATACCTCATCAAGGAAAATGCAGGAAATTGGAGCCCCTAAACACTGGATATCACTAATTGTAGCCGAAGAATTCAATTTACGACAAGTCGCAGTAAACAAAAAAACTTATTTGACGAAAAATATTTGACCAAAAAAAAACATTCACATTACTAAATAACCATATTTCATTGTGAAAGATAAGAAGAATAGGAATCTTAAATAAGGTAAAATATACGGGATACTGCCAATTTGTAATCAAAAACGCTACCATAAAGTCAGCAGAATTTCTAATTGCGGTAAAAATCGCTGAAAAATTGAAGAAAGATAACGTTGAATCTGACAAATATTTGAGGTGAATAATATTTATAGCCATAAATTATAGCCTATAATTATCATAATAAGTTATGAAAACGCTGTGTATTCACAATTTTAGTGAACATCACAAACTTAAAAAAAGTATCGTTGGGAAAAAACGGGACAAATGTATAAAGAAGTTCGGAACAACCAAAAATATACAGGAGTGTCCCGTAATATGGGACACAAGTGGTCTGTCAAATTGTTTCAGATCATTTTTTTGATACCACGATCATTTTCTGCACACGAGGGCTAATTTTAGACCGGGACCTACAATTTATTGCCGCTTCCGAACGGCAGGCTTGTTTTGATACTCATCCAGAGGTTGGTGCCCTAACCTCTCAATGGGGGGAAGACTCCCTGCGGTAGCAATTTTTTCTGCGGTCATGTCGCCGTTTCTGTTGCACCCCTGTGTCAGGAAAGTTTTCTGACAAGGACGAACCGGGCATCGAACTCGCGATACCTCTAAACATCCTTAGGTACTTTAGGCGAGTATCTTATCGACCGGGGCTACCGCGCCCAAAATTGTTTCCCACATTTTACTGGTCTTTGGGTTCAGAAAGGTTGAAAAACGCCGGTTTATTGGATCTTTTTTTCTTGAGAACGAAACCATGCTTAACTCTTATGAAACTCGGCTGGTGCTTAAATTTGTTCCTGATTCGTTACAACCCTGGTTACTCACTAAAAACTCAATTTTTCGCCAATATCCGTGAATTTCTAAGAACATCAACAGATACTTTCTTTTGAAACACTAATTTAACAATCCACTATCTGTCGAATTCTTGTTGGAGTACAATGCACGGATTAGAATGAAATAGGGGGGGGGGGGGAAATATGTTCCCGATTAAGACACGTCAAATAATCGATGGTCAAAAATCATTGGCTAATCAATCACACGATTAATTAAAACGTCAAACATTTCTAATCAGTTGGGGGGGGGGGAAAGAGGTGGAGTCGAAATATGAATGAAAAGAAGAGGTAAAAGTTTTTCATGTTAACCGTATGTTACGCAACCATGTGTATGTAAAATAAAAAATTCTAGTCAATGGATTTCGTTGTGAACATGAAAGAAGACTAAACACATGGGTTTTTTTTTTCCTTTACTGTTCGTTTTGGAATGTTGATAAGATTTTTACGAATGACAACGTAGCTCAGTATTTGTAATTAGCACTGCTGATTAACTTTTTTAGACGTCAGCGCTTTGTTTGACGTCAGAGCCGCCCTTAGAGTGTGTGCGACAGGTGTAGTCGCACCGGGAACCACGGTTTGGTGGGGGGGGGGGGGGTGGTGCGTACTTACCGTAATAGAAGTGAAAAAATATACATATATCAAACATATTTACGATTCTGAGATTTTTTCGTCTCATTGATTCTGAATTTGTATACGAGGGCTAATAATTAGTTATTTTTATTTTGTTTCAGAAGTTAAATAAAACAGTCAAATCTTGATGTTTGTCGTCTAGAGCAGTGTTTCTTAACCTTTTTTTGCCCGTGGCCCCCTTTGAACCACATTTTTTTTTTCTCGTGGCTCCCCTGTCTCACCCAGAGTCTTCGAAACTCATCTAGAAGTACGATCCTTTATACGTATTGGATTTTTTCAGTAAATTTATACTGAACGAAAATTTTGCAAATAAGATTGGTTTCCGAACCACTGGGCTAGAATTTATTGAGCTCTCAGCTAGTCCGAGTTCTATTCAGGGCCGTCTCAACATCATGGGGCCCTCTAGGTAAAATGATGCTATGGTAGTCTCACACTTAGATGTAAATACACAGCCTACATATTCCCTACTTATGTTCAAAATTTATTATACTACACAACATATCATGAGGTGTGGTCACTTATGGACCTGAGACCCCCGGGTTTGACTGGGGGTCAAACATTTTTTGTTTTTTCACACTACATTTTATCTAGAGGGGCCTTGCGAAAAAAACCCCATCCTAGAGAACCTGCTGCAGAATGTAGGCGGTGAGTCTCGGGTTTGTCCATGCCCTAAAATGGCCCTGGTTTTTTGGGTAGTTTTGTTGGATTCTGTAAGTGTCCAGTCACTAATATAAAAGCTTTTTTCATTTCTTCACACCTTAATTTTTCTTCTCAGCTCTCTGCAGCCCTCCAAACCACTTGTCATGGCACCTTTCTCAATTTTCTTCCGTGGCCCCCTTGAAGTATCCCAGTACCACCAGGGGGGGGCCTAAGCCTGTACAGAGCAACTGATCAAAAACTAAAGACGAAAGAAACAAAAAATAAGAAAATAATAATACAAAAGTTATAATAAAAAATAAAGTTAAATAATAAAATGATTTTGGGTAAATTTTTGTAAAAACTAATATTGAAAAAATACTTGTTCACAAAACAGTAGCATTTGATACAATAAAAAAATGGTATGAGGCAACTACAGGCATATTGATAATAATATAATTCGCTTCTATAATTGAAAATATACATCAATATCATGTATTGCTATTAGAAATTCAAAAAGTATTCTGTATAACCAACGGTAAAGCATTAAATAGTTTAGGAGCAATGTAGTAAAAATGCTTGCGAAATATATCTGTTCTAAATGAGGGTATGCAGTAAATTTCATTTGGTTTTCTCAGTGATATGGAAATCCTCCATTAATTCTGGAATTTCATCCATTATTTATCACATAATTGTCAATTACCTTCAATTCTGGGATTTTTCCTCTAATTAATTCTGAATTTTGCTCTCTCTCTCTCAATAATGGAATTTTTCTTCTCTCATTAATTCTGAATTCTGTGATTTTTTCTCGCGGTAATTCTCGTTCTTTATCAATTCTGGGATCTTCTCTCTCTTTAATTCTGAATTTCGATCTCGCTGTTAATTATGGAATTTTTCTATGAATTTCCACATCTTTTTCTAAAAAGCTCTTTAACCCCTTTTAGACCCTGGTGCCACAAATATGCGTGGATTTCTTGTTCTCTCTGTACATTTTTTTTCTTTTGAACTCAGAGAGTTACGCCCTCAATTGAATTATTGTATAGGTTTTGAGTGAAAAATATAGTGAATATGAACTTCTGGGGCTTTCGTCAGAGGGCAGCAATTAAAGTTGAACTTTCAGGAGTTTTCAAGATGGCGTGAAGGCGAAAGTGCCTTCGGGGAAAGTGTGATTTATTATTATTACATAAAATTTTATCAATAAAATTATTGAAAAAATTGGATGTGAAGGTATACCTTGCATCATCTTGGTTGAAAAAAAGTGAATTATTTCTTCACAAAAAAAAAAATTTGAAAATTTGAAATAATACAGATTTGCTGACATTTATGTTTTTTAATGCATTTCTTGAGTGCCAAAAATGAATAAAAACATTTTGAAAATTCCAAAAAATGAATGCTGGGGTGTGGAAAGGTTAAATTGAAATCATCTCACAGAAAAAGAACTCGGAAAAAAATATTTTCATATATTATACCTCTCATACGTGTTTCAAACCGCAGAGAAGATAAAAACTGCTCTTTTTTTTACTTTTTAGCTTTATTTTTCATTCGAATATCGTAATCCTTTCCTTCCAGCCCCTTAATCTCACGTCAAAAAAAAAAAAAAAGAAACTACATATGTAACGCTAGTAAATTGCAATCACCTCGGCAGGTGCTAAGTGCATACTACATACATACTTGACAAGGTAGTTTTTTTTTTTGTTTTGTTATATTTTACTTGTTGCCATCTTCGGAACGGAACAGGAGGAAGAAGAAAGAAAATAAGATGTTGAGGATTAAGATCTGCTGATCAACCTGAGGTTGATGACACAACGAAAAGGTAAAGAAAAGTTTTGGTGGGAAGTCGGTTTCGTACAAAGTTATTACTGAACCAACATGTCCCGAGAGTCACGCACATAAAAATGGAAATAGCGGAAAAATGCCTCTAGGCTGAAGGTATAGTGAGATACCCATAACGATGAGCATATATCCCACGAATTAGGGAGACTGTTTCACCTTGTACAATTATTTTCAAACTTTTTTTTCCGTCAAAGTCAGTTTTTACATTAAAACTTTCACTAAATTCAGTTTTAGTATTTATCTGTATACTGTATGAGACATCGTATGATACTTAAACTACCTTTCTGTTCCGCTGTAACCATGAGATACCGATTTAAGAGGGGACAAAAATGTTCCAAGGTACAACATTGGATTTTGTACCTTGATACATGTAGTGTTGTGCCTTAAAACAGGCTTACAAAGACAAAAAAAAATCAAACATTACTCGAATAAGATATATAATGAGAAATTTTAATATAAATCATACATGTAAATATGTAAAAATACATAATGTCGCAAATATGGTTATTATGTACATAAACAGAAAAGAAACAATAATGTAGATAGGACGTATTTGTGTAGATGAGAAATGTATATTCTATATTATATACTTGTAGAAAGGGAAATTGAATATTTTAAATCTTTAGTTCTGTCAGTTCCTTTGATGCTAGGTGATGCCATTACAAATGTTACAAGGCTATACCTTGTAACATTTGCTATACCTGGCACTGATGAGCAATAGAATATTTTCTCACTTCTCAATTCCAATAAATTAAAGTTTTTCTTGGACGCATCTCTCACACTGCATGAATTTTGTTCCTTTAAACAAATTTAATCAGGAGATAACCAAATGTGGATAGAAGAGAAGAAATGTGTATAGCTGTAATTTTTGTATTAGAGAAGTACAGAACTATAAAATTTAAAATATATAAAATGTATTGAAAGACGAAAGAAGAAGAGTTACCAAAAATTAGTAAAACTTAAAATTCCAAGTTTAATATCTACTATTCCAAGGTATACGATCTCTTTCGTTTCAAGGTACACGATGTTCCATCATTTGCGAAAAATATCAATAAGTTTGTTCACAGCGCTTGGTATGATTGAGCACTTGGTATGGTTCATAGATTTTAATTACTAAATGTTAGCACGGCCGTCTTAAGAGCATCATGGGCCCCCGGGCCAAGTGATTTTTCTGAGGCCCTATAAGGCAAATTCTCGAAAATTTCAACCAGATCTCATTTTTGTGAGGCCCCTGTTATCTTGAGGCCCCCGGGCCTTGCCCGGGTGGGCCCATGCCTTAAGACGGCACTGAATGTTAGTTAACTAAACTTGCAATGTTGAGAAGAAACACAGCAGAACCAAACTCACAATTTTGTCTCTAAAACGTGCCCACTTGCAAGATCTCCTCTGTCAAGGTCACAGAAAAAGAACCGAGACAACACTCAGTTGGGAGGTTATGTATTTCTAATCTCTTGCACTCCAAAAACATCAACTAGAATGCAATACTATTAAAACTATTTTAAGCGCTTTAAGGTTTTACTATGGTTCTTTGCAGGGTTAACTATGCTCAAGGTACATCAGTCCCCCCTCCCCCATAATACGAATGGATATTTCCCTATCCCGAACGATTCATTTGACAGTCTAATTTGTTTGCTTTTTCTACTTCACCTTAAATTAAGAACTCTGTCTACCGCACATTCAGTCTAATGGACTCACTATTGGATGAGCGAATTTATATTAAGGGATTAATCCTATATACAAATACACTCGATGGAATACACTAATAAATGGATCGCTATTGTTCGGTTGTTTTCTGGGATGGTGAATTCGTTGTCATTTATATGGAATCTTTACGTGAGAATCTAGATCAGCGTTTTTCCTACCTTTTTTTTTTATCCCGCGGCATACTTTAACTTGCTGTTGATCTTCCACGGCATATTTACCTTATATATTTCTTAAGTAGATATAGTTAGATATTTTTAAAGTGATTTTAATGATATTATTAATAAATTAATTTGATTAATTCTATGGTGGGTCCCCCCCTCAAGCCGTTTTCAAAAACTTAATTAGAAAGTTGTTGCCCCGCCTTTCCCGAGGACAACAAAAAAAGTTCCATGTTTCTATAGTCCGTTTCAGGTTAACTTTGCAGTGAAGAGGAAGCTACGAGGGAACCTCATCACTCGTTGCTATGGCAACAAAAGCCTCTCAACCAATGTATCGATGCGCGGCCTGGGTAAGGTATGGACGATTTCTAGGATACCGCGAAAATGTTGTTGTGGTTGTTATAGATTTTTGGATAATGGTAACCAATATTTTTTTCTAATTTAAAAATTTCAAACGAAGAAACATCGGTTCAAAACGATATTTTTCCTTTCTTTTTCACAAAATCATTAAAAAAATTGAAATATTCTGTATAAATAATCATAATAAAACTCCGATTTATGGGAACTTTATTTTGCGGCGGAAGAGTACACTCTCTACCTTTCTCTCCACTGCAAAGTTAACCTGAAACGAACTATAAGTGCAGTATTCTTTGACGAATTCAAAAATCGGAAAAAAAGATAGTAAAGGACAGTAAAAGGGCAAGAGAAAGAAGCTTTGTTGCTAGTTTGTGCTGTTTTTTCCCAAACTTTTATCCGATACTCGCATTCAATTATCTCCGCGAATATTGCACTTACTGAAGTGGAATTTTTTTTTTTGTTGTTGTTGGCATCAGAAGAGACAGGGCAATAACTTTTTAATTGCGTATTTA
Source organism: Pholcus phalangioides (assembly GCF_987345545.1). Taxonomy (NCBI): domain Eukaryota; kingdom Metazoa; phylum Arthropoda; class Arachnida; order Araneae; family Pholcidae; genus Pholcus; species Pholcus phalangioides. The sequence goes on along the minus strand of NW_028301601.1, from coordinate 19,161,166 downwards.
GGGTTACTAAATAGAAAGTAAATTTCTTTTCCCCTTTTAATAACTAACTATGAAACCCCTCGCAATATGGATGCCGTATCTGAAGTCCATACGTTATTTGGAAACATTTTATAATTAGAAGTATGCATAGGCGTACGCAGAATTTTCTCGGGGGGGGGGGGGCTCAATTTTTTGTTCTTCTCAGGGGGGGGGGGTTAGGTTTTTTCCAGCAAAATAACACTATAATCTTGGCCCTTTGCGTACACCAATAGAAGTATGCCTCTAGGATCAACGGTCCACCAATAAAATGCGGCCGAGGGACTTGGGACTTGACCGTTCATCTTGTATGTGTACTGTACATCTACTCTTTGATTTAGGAACAACGCTGAGCACGAAATTCTGAGTTTTTCGTTCTCCCAAAAAAGTGTGTATTATTAGCATACGCGAGAGGGTAGGAAATCCCTATCCCCCGTTCGAGGAGACCGTATTCGCTTATGCCTGCCCATATCAAGTAATTATTATCTTTGAATTCTTTTTCCACACACACCAACTTGGACTATCGCCATTATTAGTAATTCGAATATGCCGTAGCGCAAGCAATTTCTAACGAAATGCTGTGGCGCCACATATCGGCGAGTTGTTGTAGTTTTGTTTATTTATCTTTTTAAATATTAATGATGAACGCATCATTCTTTTGAGGTGTCTGTTGTCGGAATTTGGTGTCATTGGGACAAGTAGGAATAACCAGAAACCTCTGAGTTTAGGAATTTCAGTTTAGTTAACCCTATATTTTCGGAATGTTGTGGAGCTGCGCCATGTTATTTTGGAACTTCTGTATCAGAATATTAATGTAAAGCAATAGAATAGGGGACACACAATTTCACAAAGACCATGTTTAAAATTATACATGCTGAAGCCATAGCCCGCCGGGTCAAATGTTTCCCTCGGATTCATCTGATGTGTCCCGCGACGAATAACCAAGCCACTCAATTAGCCCTCGAAAGATCACTTTAGTGACCCGTGGCACATTTCTGGATTAACTCAGTAGCTCAGATCAATTGAGTGGTTCGCACCACGCTGACAGATCGCTTAAGCGCCACGCGACAAATTTACCGTTCACTTATTGCGGAACGCGGCATTCATAGATCACTTGAGTGGCTTTCGCAACATTTTCAGAACCCCTCAAGCGGCCCGCGGCGCACTTTCGGATCAATCGACTGACTCGCTGCACATCATTCCCGAATTAATTCAGTGGCCCCGCTGCACTCTTCCAGGTAATTTGAGTTGATCACGGCACAGTAACAGATCACTTAAGCACGAAACATTTAATGCTCACCACTGCGGCCCGCGGCATTTTTATAGATCATTTAAGTGACTCTTGGCACATTTACAGAACTTATCATTTAGCCACTTCACGTACAAGCTTATGGCGAGAAAATTGGGGCCGTTCAAGTATTACGACATCATCGGGGGTTCCGATTTACTGACTTTTGATGACAAGGGGGGGGGGGGAGGAGGTCAGCGTTTTGCACATTTTCAGATCACCTGAGTAGTAAGAAGCACGTTTCCAGATCACTCAAGCGACACGCAGTGCACTTTCAGATCACCTGAGTGACTCACTGCACATTTCCAGGTAACTCGATGCCTCGCGGCACATTTTCAGATCGCCCGAGTAACGCACATTTCCAAAGAACTGAAGTGGCCCGCGACACGTTTCCATACCCAATGAAGTGGTTTGCACTTTCCGAAAGGTTGAACACCCCTCATCTTAAATCACCGTGACATTTATTGCGTTGCGGGGGTCACCACAAATGCTGAAATTCAAATTTCAATCACTTCATTGAAATCAATAAAAAGAGTGTGAAAACAATTTCATTTTTATACCCCCGGTGTAGTTATTTTCGCTCTATGGGGGAGGTGGATTGTGGAGAGATAGACGCGCGTGTAAATGCTGCTGCTGCTGCTACCTGGTCCCTAACCTCTCATTATAATACGTATTTCCATCTTCTTTCCTGCTGACCGACCGCAATTTCGATCGTTATCTCCACCAATGTCTTCAAGAAAAATGCAATTTTTTCCCGAGACGGACGCGATTCGATGATTTATCGCTACGCCCTGCAATAAAAAAATTTATGGCTCTTCCCCCTCCCTCCCTCCCTCCCTCTAAACTGCCATTTACTTTATATGAGAAGCGTAGGTGGTTCGGTCATAAGTCATGTTTCTTCTTCTTTTTTTTTTCCATTTACCCTATCAAGGTAGGGTAAACATCATTTCATGAATCACGATGGGAGCTTCGACTTCCAATAATATATATACTTCGTATATATATGCATATAATGTTGTTGTGGGGGGGGGACGACGAGAAATAGAGGAAATGGTGTTGGAAAAACATTCAGTTGTTGTTGTTTGCTGTCTTGTTGCTTTAATAGCATCTTGAGGAATTTGACCACCACCAGCAGAAAATAACAAGAATACTCTTAAAAGTCACGAAGTTATTTAAACTTGAGTTGATTTCCGTGATTCGCGTTACGGGGGAAGTAGTCTTGGGGGTGTTGGTCTTCGATGTATTACAAATGAATCAGAAATACCACCTCATAGTTTTCAATTAATTTTCCTTAATACTTTTTCAAGTTCTTACAGTGAAAGGGTCCCCAAAGTGTCGTCCTCAAAATAAAATATATGAAAACATTTAAGTACATTCATCTCTCACTCAAGAAGTATAAAAGAAAATCAGTGGCGTAGTGCGATTATTAAAGCCGCAAAAATTAGTATAAATGGCAGCAGTTGGCTACTCATCGCCTTTCGCCTTTCGCGCTTCTTGGTGATGTGTCTATAAAACATTTATTTTCACTTTCTTTTCGCAAACAGTTGTTGCTTTTTTTAGTGGAAACTCTAGTTATTTCTCTTTCTTTGTCTGGGCTGTACTTGGATCTGTGTTGTTTGAATGAACGTCAATCTAACACTCTAGGGTTGAGTGATTTTTTTTTTTTTTTTGTGAATATTTAAATGAGAGGCAGTTCAAGTATTGCGTCAGTAAGGTTTTAGCCATTTTTGACCCTCTCTCCCCCCGTCAGCAAAAGTCAGCGAAACTCTGACCTCCCTTCCCCCGTCAGCAAAATTTCGTCAGCTCTGCTCCCTACCTCCTAACGGATATTGTTGGGATCAGAGACGTATGCGGAGGGGGGGGGGGAGGGGTTGGCATAGGAGATGGGCACCCCCCCCCCACCACCAAGACAATCAAAAATTAATTTTTTTAAGGAAAAAGATATTTTAAAAAAATTGGAATATCCAAAGAAAATTTTTTTTATGTTATTATAAGCACTTTCTGTTAATTCCAATGCTATTTGAAGGCTAAGAACTCAAAAAAATTTTTTTTTAAAGACATTCATTGCGACCTACCCACTTAGCCATATACAGTCGAATCCCGTTATAACGAATGCCAAGGGACCGGAGGAATCACTTCGTTAAAACGAAATTTCGTTATAAAGGAATTCCTGGTTACCTAGCATTGTTCCTTTGTAAACTTATTTGAGGATTAGGAAAGTGTTCGTTAAAACGAGATTTTCCCTATAACGGTATTCGTAAAAACGGGATTCGACTGTATGCTAAACCCATGGCCCTCGGACCAAATGTAGCACTGGGGGTTTATCTGATGACCTGCCCCCTCAAACCTAATTATGTAAAACTGAACTAAGTGGCATATTTACAGATCGTTTAAGTGACCCGTGGCACAATTCCAGAGCATTTAAGCGGCCCGTGGCATATTTTCAATATCACTCAAGTAGTCCCGCAACACATTTCCAGAACTAGAGTGACATGTGAGAGCAATCAAGTGGCCCCCATTGCGGTTCTACATCACTCGAGTTAGTCGCGGCACATTCCCAAATTACTTAAATGGTCCGCGGCAGAGTTACGGACTACTTCAGTGACGCTTGGCACAGTTCCACTTAAGCGGCCCGGACACATTTCCAGATCACTTGGATCCGCGAAACATTTAGAGATCACTAAAGTGTCTCTGTAGAGGGGGGAGGGGCTTATCAATAGGGAGAATGTTAGTTCAGGTGCCCACAAACTAGTGAAAGGTTTTTTTCATTTATGGCTCCGAGTAAGATGCCATTAAGAACATTTCATATTTTTTATAAAGGGTGATTAATGACGTAAGCATCGTCCGACCCCCCCCCCCATCGATGCTGACGTAATACTTTAATAACCCCTGAGTAGAAAATTAGTGGTAATTTTTTTTCAAAACTCTTTGACGGCGTAACCTTGGGACTCCTTTCCTTACTAGAGCTAAAAAAAGAAGGAGGAAGTTTTTCAGAGTTTTCCGCACTGGCCCAGAACTCCTAGGTGTGAATGTGAGCCGATCTCCCCGTTAAAAAGACTCGCCACAGAGAGCAACAGGCCTACAACGTTACAAATATTCAATCATTACACTTCACTCACAATTTGAAGTATAGATGGCGCCACTGAAATATCAAAAACAAAACACTATCTACACGCTCAGACTGTTAGGTGCACTCACTTTGTCCCAGACTCTGCCACGAAGCTGGGCTGGAAGAGATCTCGGCAACGGGATAAGTCCGGCGGCAGAGCCCCTGGCGTTCATTCATTCATTGGCCTAGAATCCCTATATATGAAGGCGCAATTGATTACCCCTTTTAGAGGAGCATTTTTTATTTCTCGCAATTTTTTTAATGAAATTACTTGATAAATGGGATATCATCATCATCATAATCTTTATTGTTTTAGGCAAAAAGCGTCTGCAATGGTTGTAAGTAAACATTTTATAGCTGTGATTCACGACATATACAAAAAGGCGACTTTGAGGGTCAGGACCGACCCCGTTCGGCCTGACAGATAGTATAAAAATTACTTGTGGGGTTCTGCAGGGGGAGATTTTATCGCCCGCTCTTTTTTCTTGTTACATAATCGATCTTGTTAAACTGCTGGAGGAATCGCATATTGAACCAATTTTTATTAACTCCGAAACTTCGGTACATTGTCTATTTTACGCAGATGATACGGTCATCCTAGCGGACTCTCCTTTGAACCTGCAGAGAAAAATCAAAATTGTGGAAAAATTTCTGCTCTCGTAAAAAATTAAAAATTAATACTGACGAAACCAAAGTTATGGTTTTTAGGAGAGGAGGTAAGCTCAAGAAATCTGAAAAATTCTTCTTTGAGGGTCTACCTTTAGAGGTAGTAGCAAATTACACATATCTGGGTGTCCCATTTTCCTCTTCAGGTCATTTTCATTTAGCAAGATTAACTTTTCATTCAAAAACCAATTCAGCAATGAATACAGTTTTACCCATTTTAGCTGGCGCAAAAATATCCTCACCCCCCTGTAGCATTCAAACTCTTTTCCCTCTCTTGTTTTTTCAGTGCTTTCTTACGGTTCGGCGATCTGGTCCCCTTCTTATCTTGAAAAACTTGAATCGATCTTTAACACCTTTGCCAAAAGAATTTTCCATTTAGATAGAAAAACTCCGGGACGTATGGTCAGAGCGGAACTTGGGCAACCACACATTTCCGCACTTCTTTCGAAATTTATTTTGCGTTACTGGCTCAGGATCGAAAAAATGCCGACCTACAGGCTTCCAAAACAATGTTTTTTGAACTTCGCGAGAGATACGAGGCGAGTAAAAGCGAAAAATACAATTGGCTTGCAAATTAGTGGAAAATAATTGACAACAGTGGTTATTGTTTTTTGAAGCACTCAAGTGACCCAGCTATCACCCAATACTACATTCCTGTCATTCTAAACTCAATTAACATCCAAAACATGCAAAATGACATGGCTAATATTCAGAGCACCAACTTTTCACCCCACTACAAACAACTTAAAATGAATTTTGGACTCGAGAGCTACCTCACTGACTACAATATTCCGCTTAAATTTAAAAGAACTCTCATTCGTTTTGGTGCAAATAGGCTGTTCATAAACGGGAGGGTCCTTGGAATCAATCCGCAGGTGCCATGTACATATTGTAATTCCAATGAATTTGAGACCTGGGCTCACGTACTAATGACATGTTCGGCTTACAATTCATTTAGATGCAGGTATTTCGGCACACCCAGCCATGCAATCTATTTTATTGCCTTTCTCAAATTTTGTGAACAAAGGCAAAACTGTCTTTTCCGTTTGCTGTCTGATATAATATCCTTTAGAGATCTTTTTGTGGAATGAATCACACCACTTGATAATTTTTTTTTTTGCTAACATGTAATATACAGTATATATTTCACTAATAATAACTGTTTGAACCCCTCCCAAACGGAAATGTTCATTTCTAATAGCTACCGTATATACTCGTGTATAAGCCGAGTTTTTTTGTAGAAAAATTCGTTCCTCAAGTAGGGGGGGGGGGGGGGTTAGGCTTGGGTCAGTTTTTGGTGAGAAAATATCGACCCCCGCAATCAGTAGTCATTTTTGTAGCAGTGTTCGAGAAACCGACATTATTGGTATGGGATATGTTCAAACCCCCTCCCAGAACCGATAATGTCAAAGCCGAGGCAAAGAAATCTGAAACATCATTGGCTTTGATACCATGTAAGCTAACGTCGATTGTACAGCCTTTAGATGTGAGCATCAATAAGCCTCTCAAAGACTATTTGAGGAATTTGTGGATCGAATGGATGAGTTCCGATGATAAAGTGGTGTCTTGAAGAAAACTGACATTGGCCTGGCGTGACAATGGGTACATGAGGCGTGGAATTCCCGTTTCCGCCGAAATTATCATCCGATCCTTCAAAAAATGTTGCATCAGCAATGCGATGGACGGAACTGAAGGTGATATCTATCCTGTTTGAAAGTGACAATGGCGATGGAACAGCCCAGATGAAGATAAAAACGAAGATGCCGCACCTTATGATGATGTGATGGATTACGATGAGCTTGGAGACTCAGAAGAAATGGTTTAAAAAGTTTGAATCATTTTCTATTGTAAATTTCCACAAGCTATTCATTTTGCATGAAGATATAAGAATTTTTTTTCTCTGAAATGAACGGATTTTTTGGGGGATCGGCTTTTACACGGGTTTTCAACTTATTGCGGTTTTGGTGGTCCTGAAGTGGGGGGGGGGGGTCGGCTTATACACGAGTATGTACGGTATTTGTTTTCCTTTTTGTGTACTTCCAAAAATGATTATTTGTAATTATTTCTTTTACTATTTGTCATACTGTATTTGTTATTGTTGCCACCCATTGCAGAGGCTTTTTGCCTAAAACAATAAAGATCAATGGGATATCTAGGCCTTATGAATGTAAAATATGATTAGAAAGTTTTTTTTTTTGTATTGCTGCTAGGGAAAGTGGATGGTGGTTTAGCTCCCTTGTAGGCAATACCATGACATTGAATGGAATTTTCAAAATATTAATTTTATATCAAAAGGATAAATAAGTAATAATTATTCATCATTTCATTGGTAAATATTTACAAAAAAATAAATAAAATCATAAATTACAGGAAGTTATCAAGAAGTATTCAGTAAAAATTTCTACAAAAAATTCATTAATATTCTAACGTTTACAATCCGAAGACGATGTCCACCAGCAAAATGAAAACCGAAAGAACTTTGAAAATTGAACCTTTGACCTAGTGAGAGAACGTGGGCTCGGTTTCCCGCGGGGCCAGCTGAATTTTCTTTCCTGGATTTATCTTCGCATCAACCCAGCTGTCGAAACTTTCGTATCACTTTTACAAATCATCAAATTTCTCAAAACATGCGGCACATTTCTGACAAGAACACGGCGACACCTGCACATAGTAATTGTTCAGTGGTACTTCTCTTTGGTTCTATAAAAGGCACATTTTTACTGGTACGTCAATGCATTTATGGTACGTTTTTTTCTTTTTCTTCAGAAAAAGGGGGAAAGACACCACCCTCCCAGAAAACCACATACTTCTGTCTCCTTATTTGCAAGCATATCATATTGCAGCCTAGCAACAAAAACAACAATTTCACACTTCTTAGCTCTAAGCAGGGAAGGTGGGGGGGGGGGGGTTTACCCATGAAACCAAATTTCTTACCATTTCTTCATTTTATGATTTCGGAATATAAAAGAGTATGTAACTGGAAAATTTATAAGTTTTGTCCTGGTTATTGATGACATCATTTTTTGGAGATTAAATAAGGGGCCGTTCAAGTATTACGACATCATCGATGGAGGGGGGGGGGTTCCAATTTGCTGACTTTTGATGACAAGGGGGAGAGGGGTTTGGGTAATGCTTACGTCATCAACCACCCTTTATGAAAATATGAGAGGATTCAGAGGGGCAGAGCTGATGACGAAATTTTGCTGACAGTGGGGGGGGGGGAAGAGGGGTTTGGGTAATGCTTACGTCATCAACCACCCTTTATGAAAATATGAGTTAGGCAGAGCTGATGACGAAATTTTGCTGACGGGGGGGGGTCAAAAATGGCTAAAAAATTTGCTTACGTAATACTTGAACGGCCCCTCAACAATTGCAGTTTTTTTGCCCCTTTTTTCAATCTTTACGGATGAACTCAAAAACTGAGAACTCAAAAATCACGTAGAAAGTGTTTTTTCTCGTACCTAAAAGAAAAGAAAAATATGCAGTAAAAACAAAAAATATGCGCAAAACATGCAGAAAGCATGTAGTTATAGGAGCGCAAAACACATGCATTTAATAATGTAAAAATTCACCCTAAACTGGACAATACTCAATGTTGAAATATTTTCTTGAAAAAAATTGGAGTATTTTATTAAATTTGAAGAATGAAAACTTAAAAATGATCTTGAAAACATTAGTAAAATGCGATCTTGTTCTAAAGCTTTGGTGATTTTATGCATTTATATGCACTAACTGTATAAAAAGTGCTTGGTGAAATATGCATTTGCATGTAATCCGGGCTCTACTAATATCAAATCGGAATCATGAGAACTGAGCTGTCTCTTTATTTTTCACTGATTTTTTTTTCTCGAATTTTTCGCTGTGCTCGCGAGCTGCAAGTTGAAGCAGCCTGCTCTAAATACGCAATCTGCAACGTCACTCCTGCGGAGTAAGGAATCAATCGCAGGTGGCTAGTCAATATTTTTACCGCTACAAAATGATGGCATCAATCATTCACCAGAAGGAATTGGTAATTTCTTCCATGCGACGCATTTCAATTTCAACTAATTACAATATTTGGCCATGAAAACACGATACTCGTTAAAAACACGAAGATTCAGGCATCTCTCACTTTCACTTCAAAATATAGAAGTCAGACGACAGCAATTCTCGAACACGAAACACGCGTAACTCTGATGTCATAAATAACTTCGGACCGTGTGAATATACGACGCAAAGTTTTCCGAACACGCACCGATTCATTGTAAATTATTCAGAGGGATGTTTACGAGGTGCATGTGAGGTGTAGTAGTAGGGTAGCATCTTCCTGAAGATGTTGGGTGATTTCTGCGTATGACATAACAATTATACACGTTCAAATCTACTGCTGTTTCCCAGGTATAACGTCAGCCACCTAGAAGTGTAAGTCGGCTGACTGTAGTTTTCTAATTTCGAATCACGGGTCTCGCCACAGGGAGGAACACATCATAGAACAGTACAAATATTCACCAATTACACTTCTCTCACGATTTGAAACATAGATGGCGGTACTAACTCCACACACCCCACTAAAGCGTCAACCTCGGTGAAGACGACAAAATTCCATGGAATCTTCGATATCATTACTATCGAGTTTCTCTGTAATAATTTCCCTAAGTTATTTAAATTACACAGATTTTTCCGATACCCAATATTATTATCTTTCCTACAGGAGCGTTATCGCTGCCGAGGTGGCCAAACCAATCAGAAAACAGCAACAGCCGACCTGGCAGCTCGGTTCACCTGGCCGAGGAACAGCAAAGACCGTCCACCAGTAAATCTGTCGAGCAACACCTGCTAACGACTTGCGTTGGAAGCGTCACTGAACTTGGTATGAAAATATTATATGCACTATATATTTATATTGATGTACGTTATATACGTACTAACCGTTGCGAAGAGAAGAAGAAGAAGGCAATTTACTTCATGATGGACGATAACAGCTCATCTTGACCGTTAATTAAAGAGTAGCCTCATCTACTGCTGCTCTTTTTTGTTGTTGTTGTTGTTGTTGTTGTTATTTTAAGAAAAGTGGTAGCGAAGGGAGAAATATTTTTGTGAAGGGGGAAAAGGCCTTATAAGTTTATGTATGTAATGTGTGGGATGTAATCGAGAGCGAAGATGTATTGAGAGAGTTCAGTACACCTTCGAGAGAGAAAAACCATTTTTTAGTTTTCTTCTTCTTCTTCCATGGCCATTTAATGATTAATTTCGAGATAAGCATTTTTAGTGATTCGGAATGTCTCACCAAAAGTGTTCGAAATCTTTTTCCCAGCGCTCCCTTTTTTCCCGGGATCCGCGAAATTCATCTCCGACATTTCGTTCCCCTGGACGTTTCACCTCTGACATATCCCCCCCCCCTTCCCCGATGGAGTGAGCGATTGAGTGAATGAGTATGAGTGACCATATGAATAGGTGAGTGACCAATGACCTAAGTGATCGTATGTGGGAGTGAATGACCATATGAGTCACTAAGTGAGCGATCAAGTGAGTGGCCGTATGAGTGACTCACTCACTCATTTGCTCACCTGTTACTCACGTACTCCATGGCTCACTTGATTAACCATTCACTTGCTGACTTGCTCACTCAACTGCTTATCTACTTGCTCACTATGTCAATTTATCGCATCGTTGGCGTGCCGGTGGATTGCTGCTGCTGAATTTTCCGGTCACTCACTCACTTGATATTCCAAGATGATCGTATTAATTAATTATTTATTTTTTGTTGCCTTCGTCTGAGGTGACTATGCCTCTTTGTTTTTAATAAAACTTTCCGGATTTTTACCCCCATCCTTCGGGAACGATTTGATATCTGTCCGAGACAGGAAGCGGGGTGTGTCCGGTCTTAAAGGTCAAAGGTCACTCACTCATATGATTACTCACCCACTCATTTAGACCCCTTCTGGGATGAAATGTCAGGATTAAAATGCCAGGGGTAAAATGTCGGAGGCCAAGTTTCGGTATGCCATTTTTCACACATCTAACTGGATGTATGCATTGGTGTCCAAAATTGGTCGTACGTGAAATTTCTTAGCATTTGTGGGAAATTTTGAGGTTTCATCAAACAAAAGAACGATTTGAATTTTTTTTTTTTATAAATTCAGTGCAATGATTTTTCTTAGCGTTAAATACTCGACTGCAGATTTTGATCAAAAGATAGCATCTCGTTCGTTTTGAAAGCATGGGAAAAATTTTCTCAAAAGGGGGAAATTTCGAGGAAAACTTGGCTAACCAAAAGGCTACCTTCTCTTTGGTGCTGACCATTTTGCGGCTCCAGTGCAATCGTATCTTATGCAACTGCCTGAGTCCTTTCCTGTTAAGGTTCTCAATCCTTCGACTCTCGAGGACCCTTCCCCCCTCGCCCTGAGATAACCCTCATGAAAAAATTCTATGGAATTTCTTGAATCGGATAAACTCCGATTCTCCTTCTAACCGCTTAGGGGCCGTTCAAGTATTACGTAAGCAAATTTTTAGCCATTTTTTACCCCCTCCCCCCCTTCTTGTCAGCAAAATTTCGTCATCAGCTCTGCCCCTCCAAATCCTAACTCATATTTTAAAGGGTGGTTGATGACGTAAGCATTATCCAAACCCCCCCCCCTTGTCATCAGAAGTCAGCAAATCGGAAACTCCCTCCCCCCCCCCCATCGATGATGACGTAATACTTGCACGGCCCCTTATCAGGCACAAAATCTTTCATCTCAACGTGGCGCCCTTTGATGAAGTGTGGGTGTAACACTCCTGAGAGCCTACAAGCATACATTGTGAAAAATCTTTTCTTCAACTTTTCCTGGTTTTCTATATAAAGCACGTGATCTATATTTATAATTTTCGAATTTTATGTACGAAGAGCTTATTTTCAAAAGGGAACATTTCCACTTTTTTCCAAAATGCAATTTTTTTACAGTTTAAGAATATCTTTGGGATAAGCTTTGTCGGATTATGCGACCGGGATTATTCAAACGGAAATAATTTTGGTAGAAATTACAACGTACAGTCAGTCGTTTCTATCAAAAGGGAACATATCGACCTTTTCATATGCTTCGGTATTTTTCATCTCTCGATAGCGCTCATCCTTTAGGAACCTGAAATTCTGTCCGCCAACGAGGAGTGTCCGTTAATGGATAGTAAGATACATTGAGTCTCGTCGATGTATTTCAAATTTGCGTTCATCAGTCTGGGTGTCCGCTAACGGGAGTGTCCGTTATGGGAGGTTCCACAGTAGAATGGTCGTGTTTCTTATGTTACTTACGAGTAAAACATTTCTTGGCTGGAATCAACAGGTCACGTAGAAATTTCCAATTTTTCAGACTTAAAAGCTCCAATTTTAATCAAAAGGTAACATTTCCACTAATTTTTTTTTTTAAAAACGGAGCATTTCCAAAATTCAAATGCGGATAGCTCCCTTGAATATTGATCAAGAAATGTAGTATATTTAAATATCCTTCTACCATTTCTACATGCTACCTGTTGAGCTATTTTCTACTTTTGTGACGCAAACGTATTCTGGAGGAATACCTTTTTATCTTCTACTGTAAATTTAGCAAAAATGGAAATGTTCCCTTCCGAAAGTAAGCTCCTCATATACTCTATCTAATAAAAGTAATGTTTTGAAACTCCGAAATGAAGGAAACAAACCCCACGGCAGCGCTGCGTAACAGAATGAAAAGCACAAAAACTTATATTATGTATGCGATTTTTTTTAAAGGTGACCTACTGCGAAGAGTTGTCCAGTATTATCAACGGATGCACGGCAATTCGAGTCGATCATCAGCTGTTTGGGGACCCGGAGCACTTCACTCTCTGTACTACTTCATGCGGTGCTCCCAGCTGGAGCATACTGAGCACACGACTCACAGGGTACAACAGGCGCAAGAACTTGTGTACGAGAGGTACGCTATGCAGATACATATAATAATATATCGCATAACAATATTAGCAGTTTAATTCATAGTCCCGAATTTCTACTCCATCTCTCGAATTGCAAAAAAAAAAAAAAAATTAAAATTGCAATTTAATTTTTTTTGCTTAAATTGACGTCACTTACGTTAAGTAAATTTCTGCCATTTCGCCAAATCACAAATAAATGTTTCATTTTGCGAGGAAAAGACAAAATTTGCCAAACAGCTAGGTGTCAGTTTGACTCATAGACTAAAGATATATACTATTATAACTTTATGGTTTGGCCTATGAATAGTCTAATCCAGTGGTTCTCAACCGGGGGCCATATGGCCCCCCTTGTGGTACTGGGATACTTCAAGGGAGCCACGGAAGAAAATGGAGAAAGGGGCCATGACAGGTGGTTTGGAGAGCTGAGAAGAAAAATTAAGGTGTGAAGAAATAAAGATTTTATATTAGTGACTAACACTTATACAGTGAAAGAGAGAATCCAACAAAACCCCCCATAAAACCAGGACCTTCTTTAGGGCATGGACCCACCCAGGCCTCACCGCCTACATTTTGCAACAAGTTCCCTAGGATGGGGTTTTTTTTCAAGTCTCCGGCTAAATTTTTCAGACCCCCTTCCCTATATGAAATTTATTGTATGGTAAACAAAAACAAAAAAAAAAAAAGATGAAAACCATATTAGGTCCCGGGTTGTAGCTCTATCAGTCCCACTCTTGTGAGGGGCCTCATGCCCATAAGTGACCCCACCTTATGATATTTTGTATAGTGCAATTAATTTTGAAAATAAATAGGAAATATGTAGGCCGTTTATTTCCAGCTAAAGTATGGGACTACCATAGCATCACTTTGCCTAAGGTGGGGGGGGGGGGCCCATGATATTGAGACGGTCCTGATAGAACTCGGACTAGTGGGGAGATCAATAAGTTCTAGGCTAGTGGTCTGGAGGCCAATTTTCTTTGCAAAATTTTCGTTCAGTATAAATTCACTGAAAAAAAAAATCATTTCAATAAGTATAAAGTGTCTTGTTTCTAGATGAGAGTTGAAATCTCTGGGTAAGACAGGGGAGCCACGAGAAAAAAATATGGTTCAAAGGGGGCCACGGGCAAAAAAAGGTTAAGAAACACTGGTCTAATCGATAAGATTAAGTTTCTCTGCAGTTTTTCCGCTGAATTCGGATCTTCGCAAAAATCTCGTTAACACTCATTCTCAAAGGTTGGCAGCTATTCACGCATATTTATCTATGTTCAATGTTATTCCCCCCCTTGTTTTTCGTTTGTGTGCTGATAAAAGTTAGTTGAAATACCAAGGACCAGGGTATGCGATCGACAATAACCTACTAAATGTATTTTATCAGGCCATATTTAGTTCTACCGCCTCTGATCGAGTGGGTGCGTATATCGTCGGCCCATGCTGAGCACAGGCGATCTCATGTTGTGGATAAGGATGACGTCATGCAAGCTGCGAGACTATTACTTCCGGGAGTGGACTGTCCTATCAGAGAATTCGGGTAAGATTTACAAATTGTTCAATTCGACTATTCTCGTGACTGTTTCTGTGAAGTGTATAATAGTGTTCACAAGATTTTATAGTGGCGCCCCATTTCTTTTTTCCTCCGTAAGAGGAGACATTTTTGGTGTAAAAAGCATGTTGAGTTAGTATGGAAGTGCCAGATATCAACATGCATAAATACACGATGGCGGAAGTTAAGGTGGGAAGCGATGTTATACCTTGTGTAAAAACAATAGATTTTTTTTTTTGGGGGGGGGGGGAGGGGGGGTTGAGTTGGGCATGAAGAGCATGAAAGATCCTTATATAGACCCTTAGTAATACACTCCTGCTCAGGAAGTGCACAACCCCTTTTTCAGTGTGGGACCGGAAACCTTTATGCATAAAGTGACCATACGTATTCCGTATTTTACGGGACATCTCGTAACTGTGGTTGTCCCCCATTCTTCCCCCTAAGTATATGCAATGATTCTTAACTGATAAACTATATAATGATATTAGAATTACAAATTAATCAGTGATATAAATATTCATCTCACATATTGTCATATTAAACATTTTTTTCTTTCGGAAATTACATTTTTAATCCACTGCAATATGCAGCAGTGATTAATTTTAGCCATTAGCAAATTTGCCAGCGATAAATGGCAGCTTTGCTTGCCTTTGATTTTTTTGACGATAATTGGAAATGTCCCGTATTTTTCACATGGGAAAGAATTGCCGGTTTATCCTATTTTTATGGAGAAAATGTGGTCAGTAGTGCAAATATGTATAATTTTTGGTGTTTAATAATACAGTGGAATCTCAACTATCCGGCTAGCGATGACCCGACCTATGGCTACTGGATATAGCCTTATTCCTGTCGCTTTAATCAACGCCATCTATAGCAGAAGGCCTCTGCTCGAAGCGCCATCTTTACCCTTTTTTTGTAGTATATCCAATGGCTATAGGTGAGATGACTTTCTTCAGTGACGTCACGAGCTTCGAGCTTCTGCTACAGATAGATAGAACCACTCACAATCCCGGAGTGATGCAAAGCACCTTACTTCCGTTAGCTCAAAAGAGGCAGAGTTGTGTCAGAAAAAGTTAGCAAATATTTATAGCAGTGGCTCCCCTTGCTTCGTGCTCGCAAGTATCTAATCACTCGCGTCGTTCTCCAGCCATCAACTCGATGCAACGTACAAGCCACTTGACTGAAATGGATAGCTGAACCCAATGACTAGGGAGATTAGGAGATGACTTTTATATAAGAACACATACATGCACACAATCTTGTCCCCCCCCCCCTCTTCATAAGCTCTTAAGTCGTCAGATACCTGTTAGAGGGCAGAAAATGACGTAAACGCGAAACTAAAGACGTGTGGTTACGTGGAGAATGCATACGAAATATAACAATGGGCGTAAAGTTGCCAATAGTTTGTGCCTTAGTTCGTCCTGGATCGGAGTATGTCGTCAGGTTCTGGAGACCCATACCTACACAGGGACATTGACTTGGTCAGGGGAGTGCAGAGAATAGTCACGCGTGTTCTTGAGGGCATACGGGGCTCAAGCTATGAAGAGAGACTTGAAATTTTTAAATGTTTTCATTGGAAGAGCACAGGTCTCAATGGGGGGATATGATGGGGACACCAGTATCGATTGGTAAGGGACAATTCTAGGTTATGGTGTCGCAGGGAGTTTTTCTCTAATAGGGTTGTTAATAAATGGAATAGCTTACGTACGATTTTTCTCCCTAGTCATTGGATTTACAGCTATTCATTTTATATCAGTTATCCTTCTGCTATATTGTATTGCCTCAATCCGGCCTAGTCTCTTGGCGCCAT
This sequence comes from Pholcus phalangioides, assembly GCF_987345545.1. Classification (NCBI taxonomy): domain Eukaryota; kingdom Metazoa; phylum Arthropoda; class Arachnida; order Araneae; family Pholcidae; genus Pholcus; species Pholcus phalangioides. The sequence continues at coordinate 19,144,836 of NW_028301601.1, read as the reverse complement.
GACGTCGCTAAATCATCGGAGCTGTCGCCAAATTTCGCTAAGTTTGTTGCTAATTTGGCGATATTTATAGAGGGGAAGGCGTTAATTTTCATTTTTACATAAGATAATGACTATTTACAGGCGCGCTAAAAATGACATAATAAATACTTAATAAGAACTATTTATAATTTTCCGTAACACTATCTACATATATTATTGAACATCCTTTTTCTGTAATAAATTTTGAAAATGTAACATACTGTACGATTAGATTATTAGTACATTAGATTATTACATACATTAGTACATTAGATTATTACATACATTAGTACATTAGATTATTACATACATTAGTACATTAGATTATTACATACATTAGTACATTAGATTATTACATACATTAGTACATCAGATTATACATTTAGATGATTAGTACATTACATTTACCGTATATACTCGTGTATAAGCCGACCCCCCCCCCCCAACTTCAGGACCACCACAACCGCAATAAATTGAAAACCCGTGTATAAGCCGACAAAAAAAAAATCCGTGAATTTCAGAGGAAAAAAAATTCTTATATTTTCATGCAAAATGAATAGCTTACAGAAATTTACAATAGAAAATGATTCAAATTTTCAAATCCGTTTCTTCTAACTCTCCAAGCTCATGGTAATCCATCAGATCATCTTGGGGGTGCGGCATCATCTTCGTTTTTATCTTCATCTGGCCTGTCTCATCGCCATCGTAACTTTCAAAGAGGATATCGTCTTCAGTTCCGTCCATCGCATTAGATTATTACATTATTGCATTGCTCATGCAACACTTTTTCGCAGGATCGGCGGAAACAGAATTCCATGCCTCATGTACCCATTCGCACACTAGACCAATGTCAGATTTCTTCAAAGCACCACTTTTTGTAGTTTCTTTATCATCGGAACTCGTCCATTCGATTTACAAATTCCTCAAATAGTCTTTGAAAGGCTTGTTGATGCTCACATCTAAAGGCTGTACAATCGACGTTAGCCCACCTGGTATCAAAGTCAATGATGTTTTCGATTTCTTTGCCTCGGCTTTGACATTATCGGTTCTGTGGGGTTTGAACATATCCCATGCCAATAATACCAGTTTCTCGAACACTGCTACAAAAATGACTACTGATTGCGGGGGTCGATATTTTCTCATCAAAAACTGACCCGAGTATAAGCCGACCCCCCCCCCCCCCCACACTTGAGGAACCAATTTTTCCACAAAAAAAACTGGGCTTATACACGAGTATATACGGTATGTACTGTATAAAAAGACCTGTACCAAGAGGTCACAAAATATGAATAGGAACCGTTTTCGGTATTAAAGTGGTGTTTTCGATGTCTCTCTGTTATCAGACCCGCCCAGATTAAGACGGATTCTACTGAGCTTTTTCCAACTGACCCCCCCCCCTCGGTAGGCCTGCGGGCCAGAAGTTGTGCACCCCTGCTCTTGACAATCAGTGATAATCGTAGTCTTGAAAGTGTTGGGGAAATTTGAGAAGTTTCTCATGCACAATGTTTTAATAAGTATTGGTTAGATGAGATCAGATAAAGGCCCTATTTCTATATCGCGAAACACTACACTCAATGAGAGACGGCAGTGCTACCGAGTTCAAAAAGATTAGTAAAAAATTTTTAACGTTGAATATTTTTTTCACGTTTTTTATAAAAAGGAATTATTTTTCTTCGCGCGAACAGAGATTTACTATACAACATTCCACTTTAATGCTAGTAGTGAAAGAGAACTCAGTGTCTGTAGTTATAAGGGCAAACAAAGGCAAGCTCGGGAACCCCCCCCCCCCCGTCCATCCCCGCACAGCTGCATATTCACTTGCTATATCTTATTCCAATTCCTGTTCTGTTTCTGAAAAGCATCTTGTGGATTCCTCTTAGGGCCAGGGGTCTTTTCGGACATGACGGGCCATATTGAAACTTCCCACGAAGCCCGCGGTCAACTCATGTAATTTAGTAACATCTCAAAAACGGAACCAACTGGGCTCCCCCCGAGTTTAGCTCCCGAACAGTTTAGATCCCAGAAGAGTAGATGACATGACTTTGTCTAATAATACTCAAAAAATCGTCAATGAATAAGGCGAAAATACCAGGAAATTACTAAAATACTCCTAATGCATTTCGACACACTATGGGTGTCGTCTTCAGAGGATACGAGTATCATGCTGACCGAGTTTCCCACTTGGATTGAGTACCAAATCTTGGTTGCTCAGCGGAACGAAAAAAAATATTTCTTGCTATGACGTTTGACTTGAACAGACGTATTGTTTTTCGTTCGCTGAGCAACCAAGATTTGGTACTCAATCCAAGTGGGAAACTCGGTCAGCATAATACTCGTATCCTCTAAAGACGACACCCTTAGTGTGTCGAAATGCATTACAAGTATTTTAGTAATATCCTGGTATTTGTGCCTTATATTCGTTGACGATTTTTTGAGTAGTTTAGATCTCTTTCACTCATAGCTCCTTGGACTAGGGGGCTTTAAACGTTTTTCAGCCGCGACACAAAATCAACATGATTAACTTGATCAAACGACCAATCGTTCTATTTTTGATTTACAACAAGGATGCTTGAGCGTTAGAAGAGGGTGTGCCACTTCATTGGTTTTAAAATGTATCACAGGTCACTTCAGTAGTTTGAAAATGTATCACGAGCCACTAGAGTGATCTGCAACAGCATTGCAGGTAAATTAAGTCATCTTTAAATGTGCCGCAGATCACTTGAATCACCCTCAAGAGCACTGCAGATCATTTAAGTTAATCATTGCCTGGATTCTCACTTTGACAGTCCAGTACGATGCCGACCCGACCGCACAGCGATCTTCTCAATCCACTGCTGAATGTAGGTCTCCTCTAAAGGGGTCTCTCTCCTGTCACACTTTGCTATATACTGGATATTATTTCGTAAAGGGTTCCGTGTCCCCAGTTTATAATTCGCACAAAGGCTGAAACAAAAGGTTAAGAACCCTTGGCATAGAGGTGAGAGAGAATTTTATTTTCTATAATTCGTTTCGGTTTTTTATAGAATGAGTTGCCATTACTACTTTCAGGGTAAGCGAAGATCGTTTGTATTCCCGGAAGCGCACGGAAGATCTAGAATGCGCTCGTGCCTTGAAGGTAGAGTTAGCTTTCCGCATGCTGACCAGCGGAAGGACCGACTTGATGTCACACGCGCTACAGCTTCTGCCCATCACTCAAATAAACACCTTCAACGAGCAAGGACTCACTCCGCTCATGATAGCCTGCATCAGGGGTGACGAGGCACTTGTACATACTCTGCTTGATGCCGGGGCAAGCGTCGACATCGAGGTAAGTATTTACTCATTTAAAAATGCAATGTATTTTCAACATTCAATTACCTTTTACCACCATGTTGAATGAAGTGCCTGGTGAATTTTGAGAATATGCAGAAACAATTATGCGGAGCAGGAATTCTTATGACCGGTATCATGAATGCCAGAGCATACCTAGACATTCTAGATCAGTGATTCCCAACGTGGGCGTTACCGTCCCCTGGGGGGGGGGGGCGATGGAATGTTCAAAAGAGGCTGTAGAAGCCACGGGTATAGCATAGGATTCTATGGGTGAGATTGCGTTGGGGGGCGCTGGGAGAAAAAAAATTCTGAAGAAGGGGGCGATGGGACAAAAAAGGTTGGAAAACTATGTTCTAGATGATTCGTTTGCGGGGGACTTCTGCTATAGATGATGTTGGCCCACCCCGGCCAAATAGTCATTAGAAAACATTTGCTTCTAATATTTGCTCCCCGCCCCCCTACTGCAATGAAGCACTACCGGCCAAGCCTGGCCCACTGTTACTTAGCGAATATTTACTTCCAGAACAATATTTAATACCGTAGCCGGTCAATTTGTCGCACTCAACTTGTCGCGCTCAACTCGTCGCGCATCAATTTGTCGCAGTGCCAATTCGTCGCGGTACAAATTCGTCGCAGAGCCAATTCGTCGCAGAGCCAATTCGTCGCAGTGCAAATTCGTCGCGGTACAAATTCGTCGCAGTGACAATTTGTCGTGTAACCAATTCGTCGGGACGTCAATTTATCGCAGAGTCAACTCGTCACGCGATCTGTATGTAGGTTTTTTGTCTCATACGTGAAAAAATAAACATGAAGAAAAGTTTTTTTCCATCAAGAAATGCACACAGTTTACTAAATTTTTTTTTTTGTCATTTCGAAAAAAATCATCGAAATTAAAATTACAATTGATATTAATGTTTTATTATTCAATTATTGTAGATGTTAAAAAAATCATTTTTTTTATGATAAAATTTTAAAATTCTGTAAAAAAATGTCGGTGTTTATGATATTCCCCAAATTACAGTACAGCGGAGGCTGTCTTTAAGTGTAAACTTGTATCTGTCCCATGTGGAATCGAGACTCCCACCAACATTAACCACTACAGTATCTCCACAAGAACCTGAAATAATTAATAATTTAATTTAATTAATATTTCATTTTCACCGGATAAGCCACACTTGTCGCTTTCTCTCGAGATTTCCATTACTCGTAGCGAGGGGAGTTGGGGCGCACACCGAGATGATAAATTGCGATCACACACATTTTCAAAATTGAATTTGCACCGGATAAGTTGCTCATGTTAAAAACTCAAAAAATCCAACCAATAAAGTTCATAGGTTACATTCGAGCAAATGCAACCGATAATCTTATTGGTTGAATTTTTCAAGTTTTATAAAAGGACTTTTAGAACACTTTCATAGTGTAATGCTGGCCTTAGATATATTGTCGGTAAAAAATTCCTCAAAGATGTATTCTCTACATGGCAGATACATATTCAATAGTGAATTAGGGCCATTCAAGTATTACGTAAGCAGATTTTCAGCCATTTTTGACCCCCCCCCCTTGTCAGCAAAAATCAGCAAAACACTGACCCCCATCCCCTCCCCTGTCAGCAAAATTTCACCAGCAGCTTAGAATATTTCATATCTTCAAAAAGGGGTGGTTGATGACGTAAGCGACCTTCAAACCCCCCCCCCCGCCATCGAAAGTCAACAAATCCGAAACTCCCACCCCGATCCTGACGTAATACTTGAATGACCCCTTAGGCAAATTGTGCTTTGGGATGGGCATTGATCCTAATTTATCATCTTGGTGTGTTCCCGCAACACCCCTCGCTGCGAGAAATGGAGATCCCGCCAGAAAGCGGGAGTGTGGCTTATACCGTGAAAATTGAATTTTGAAAATTTGTTTTATCGTAATTTATCATCTTGGTGTGTTCGCCCAACGCCCCTCGCAGCGAAAAATGGAGATCCTACCAGAAAGCGGGAGTACGGCTTATACGATGAAAATTTAATTTTGAAAATTCATTTTATCATAACTTATCATCTTCATGTGTTCCCCCAACGCCCCTCGCTGCGAGAAATGGAGATCCCGCCAGAAAGCGGGAGTGTGGCTTATACCGTGAAAATTGAATTTTGAAAATTTGTTTTATCGTAATTTATCATCTTGGTGTGTTCGCCCAACGCCCCTCGCAGCGAAAAATGGAGATCCTACCAGAAAGCGGGAGTACGGCTTATACGATGAAAATTTAATTTTGAAAATTCATTTTATCATAACTTATCATCTTCATGTGTTCCCCCAACGCCCCTCGCTGCGAGAAATGTAGATCCCGCCAGAAAGCGGGAGTGTGGCTTATACCGTGAAAATTGAATTTTGAAAATTTGTTTTATCGTAATTTATCATCTTGGTGTGTTCGCCCAACGCCCCTCGCTGCGAGAAATGGAGATCCCGCCAGAAAGCGGGAAGTGTGGCGTGAATACCATGAAAACTGAATTTTGAAAATTTATTTGATCGTAATTTATCATCTTGGTGTGTTCGCCCAACGCCCCTCGCTGCGAGAAATGGAGATCCCGCCAGAAAGCGGGAGTGCGGCTTATACGGTGAAAATTTAATTTTGAAAATTTATTTTATCGTAATTTATCATCTTGGTGTGTTCGCCCAACGCCCCTCGCTGCGAGAAATGGAGATCCCGCCAGAAAGCGGGAAGTGTGGCATGAATACCATGAAAACTGAATTTTGAAAATTTATTTGATCGGCGTACTGACTCTGCGACAAATTTGTACCGCGACGAACTGATTCTGCGACAAATTTGTACCGCGACGAAATGAGTCTGCGACAAATTTGCACCGCGACGAACTGACTCTGCGACAAATTTGTACCGCGACGAGTTTGTAGCACGACGAATTGACGCTGCGACAAATTGATTGCGACGAATTGACCTAGACCCATTTAATACGCCAACGCGTGCTATGATCGTTGGCGTTCTTTGACCAATATGTGGCCAGGCGGATTGGAAGATCGGGAAAGGAAGGCAATTCCTTTGAATTGCGCTGGAGGGATAGCTGGTTCTGGTCGTTCTGTTTGGCAAGCCTTCCAATACCCCAGCTTCCAACATTTGATGATCATTGCCAATGGTGGAGGGACAGCACTACTTGCCCATGACATTGGAAAGTATTGGGCTTAGCTGGACACGAGTGTAGCCCTAGCTTTACTCAAGTTCCAGTGTAATAATGTGCTCTGTCACACTACATGGTGTTTCAAACAGTTGTTTAATGACTTGAGAGTGGAGAAAATTATCAGGCCTACTCAGAAGTCTTACCTCAATGCTATAGAGATTGACTATAGAGATCAACATATATTGACTGTGATCCTTGCTAAGGCGCAAGACCCAACATCCTATAGTCGGGTCCCTAGGCTGGCATCTTTAATGAGGCCCCCAAGCTAGTCTCTCTCAATGTTCCCTTTAGAGTGAGCTTATATTGTGGAAAAACTAAAGATGATGAGGATTGACCCGAGCTGGTGCCCTGTAAGCCCCAAACTTGTGGGGGGGGGGGGGGGGGGCATGTTGAAATTGCAGGGTTCCTGGCAAAATTTCACCGATTATTTCTTTGACCTTTCTCTCGACCAAACTCTAAATGTTTTACTTTACTTTTTCTGATCCAAACTCCTGAAGAAATAAATAAAAATGGATTCCTCTTATACCGTTTTTCAAAAAACCGTCATTGGAAAAAAACGTTATAAGCGGGGAAAACGCTTAAAACAAGAAATTTCGGTGAGTTTTGAAGAGTTTGACTCGGAAAATAAGTCATACTAACTGGGGAAAATGTTCAAAATGGGAACGTTATAAGCGGGATCCAATGTATAATCAAATATCTTAAACTTCCAAATGCTTTTCCAGTTTCAGTTTTTTTCCGTTCACAGAATTTTCCCCTGACTTTTCTCAAACATTTGATATTTTTCCCTGACATTCTCTGTCCATTTTTCACTTACCCTGACTTTCCAGCTCACTGGAAACCCTGAAGTATGACCAGAAAATTGTAGAGTTTAGTCGTGTCGAAAGGTGGCATTCGCCCGCCCCCCTCTTGATTTCTAAATAAAACTAAAATGTTATCGAGTGTCCGGAGACCTTTTCAACATAGAGCATAATTGGTTTTTTTTGTTTTGCTTCTTTTTTATTGCAGACTCCCGCTTACAGCAGCTCATTCCCGAGTGTGAACCCAGAAACGCAACACTGGACGGCTCTAACTTACGCCACTACCCATGGCCATTTGTCTGTGGTGAAGGTAAGAGGTTTTTATTCAACGTGCTTTTTTACTGGAAGAATGGGGGGGGGGGGGAGGATAGTAGAGGCTTCAAAATTGAGGCAGGGTACTATAGCAGGCCTCTGCACGAAGCTCGTGACGTCACGGAAGAAGGTCATCTTACGTGTAGATAGATATTGGATATAGAAATCAACGCATGAGCCATCTTTACCCCTTTTCGTAGTATGTCCAATGGCTATGGTGAGATTACCTTCCTCAGTGACGTCACGAGCCTCGCGTGGAAGACCACGTTCTGCTATTTATGGTGTTAGTTTAACTGGTGTGCTGTGACTGCACTATGCTATATCATATCGAGGGCAGCTAAAGCGAGGGTGCGAAGGGTGTTGCACTTTGGTGGCAGGTTGTAAGGAGGGCAAGCGTAGAATTCAGTTAGACTAAAATTTTTAAAAATTTCACACAGTAAAAATTCACATGGGATCACGCGTTTGAGCCATGACCCCCCCACATCATGTGTCAGGGACCCTAGGCTCGAATCTTTCGCAGGCCTCCAAGGTAGATATTTGATAGGATATTTGACTCCCTTCTACAGTTAATTTATAGCGTGAAAAAAAGAAAAATAATCAGAGAGGATCTTGGGGGACCGAGATGAGACTTGTCAGTCCTACCTTTGTTGGGGCGATGCCCCTCCTTTACAACTTATCTCAACAATTCCTGACAAAAAAAAACCCTTTCTTTAAATTGCCCCTTCATCCCTGGATTTGGCACCTCTACAGAGCGGGCAGAGAGGAATCATTTTCTTTGATTTTTTTTTTTTTTTTGTCGATGAAACTTTTCCACCCATTCACCTCGGATTTAGCACCCCTCTTGAACGGTGCTCCATGCTGCCGCAATGAATCGCATAGCCCAAGAGCCGCCCCTGTACTCTATCACAAGAGGCAATTGCGCACGCACACACATTTCGGTTCCTTCACCTAGTATTTTTCACCCAGAGCGGTCGAATGAAGGCAAAGGAAAAATTTGGCTTTTCACTTACCCGGTCCCTGGAGCACCAGAAACAGACTTGAAATAAATTTCTTAATTAAAGTCAACCTCGTCATACATTACATTTAAAGGATAATTCCTAGTGACGATGGCTCACCATGTGCTGTTTTGAGGATTAAGTTATCTGGAATTATTAAGAACGACTAAATAATTCTGGACCAAAAAATAGGGAGGAAAAAAAAAAATCTACTTCAAATGCGGGACGTATGGTCACGAACATTTTTCACGCTAAACAATGGTGTGCGGCTTTCTTCTGAAAAAAAATAATTCAGGTTTATCTCGAGGTTCCTTAGACAGGAGCCCTGTCAGCCTCCCACTAGGGTCACTTTAGGAGCGGCACATGAAGCTTCGCGACCGGGCCGTGGGTAAGCTCGAGCCGCCGCTGCATCATATTGTATTCATTTTCTACGGTTAACTTTTTCATTTGCTTCCCTTTCCAGCTTTTGTTAGAAAAAGGTGCCAATGTTGAAGGTGGTGCGCATCTCAGTGAAGAAAAGATTACTGTTACGCCACTCCAGCTCGCTGCTGCTTCAGGTCAGCTCAAGAAATTTCACTAAAAGGTGTCATATATATCATGTAAATAAAATAAACTGTGGTCTTGATTAGCTCATGTAACATCACTTTACCGTATCTCTGTTTCTTCAGGACGATTAAAGTTAGCGGAGTTGTTGCTGATGCACGGCGCACACCCATTCCTGTCCACAACTTCCAGAGATTCGCTAGCGTACGGCGGTGCAGCCCAACGTGGTTGTTACAGTGCCATAGCCGTAGCCGGTGCGCACGGCCAACAGACGATGCTGCATCTGCTGTTGTCTCATCCCATCGCCAAGAGCAGCAAAGATGTCTTGTCCCTGGAGGAGATCCTTGCGGAGGGTGCATCTCAGCTAACTCATGACAGGAGAGCTGCTAGGATTCAGGTGATGACCGGCGTGATTCAGTCTTGTTATATCCTCGAACGAAATAATTTGTTTCTTGATTCCACATAGCTCTTATGCAAATAAAATACTCCTTACTAACAAAACAGTTTATTATGCAATCAACTATTTCGGCTGAATAATATTAATATAGTGCTTCAAGACATACTGTCATCTTCCAAAAATTGACAACAAATTTAATTGGATAAACTTGGGGGTCCCCGGCAACCTTTCAGTGGGTCCGTGAGCTTGAACGCGTGAAACTGAATTTTTTTTTAAAAAGTAGTCAATGACCTTCCTTTTATTGGTACAAAGGGCCCACGGTGCAGGACATGTTTCTCGCCTGGGTAAATGGGACACGTGCCCAGGACTCACAAATTTTTGGGGCTCTAAAATTGGCTGCTATTTGTATTTTAGGCACAACTTACATGGGCCCCTTCCCCTGCGTACGCCTATGCTTCAAAGAAGAGTACTAAACGGGACTTCCCCCCCCCAAAAAAAAAGATTCATATGTGTCATATTTGGACAGATCCCAAACTTATGAGGAACAGGCCCTGCCGCGGTGTTCATTTTATTGGTATAAGGGGTCCATGGCCTTCCTTTGCTGGTACAAAGGGGTCAGTGGCTTCCATTTCGTTGGTACAAGGAATATGTGGACTTTTATTAATTTTTTACTAATTTTATTAGTACACGGGTTCCGTGACCCCCATTTTATTGGTACAAGGGGGTCTAGCTCTAATTTTATTGGTACGGTGGACAGAATTGTACGCACGGGGCGGGGGGGGGGGTCCTGAAGAGTCTCGTGCGCTCTACAAGCCGACCAAAAATTAGAAGAAAAAAATTAATATTTCTGTGAAAAATTCAAATATACAAAAGAAAATACCTTTTATATGCTGCATTAACCACTTTCTGTTAATTTCAATGCTTTTTAAAAGTTGTAACTCAAAATATCTTGAGAAGAAAATTTTTGTGCCCCTCCAAAGGTAGGTCCTGCGTACGCCCCTGACGGTTAGCGGTTCACGGTCTATTGGTACAAGTTTTAAACTTTATTTCATTGTCAGGTTTTTATTAGACTATGAAAATCCTTTTATAAAACTCACCAATAAACATATCGGTTGCATTCGAGCAAATGTAAAAAAATAGGCTTATGGTTTTTTTTTCCAGCTTTATAAAACTCGTTTATCAAACTTTTACAGAATAATCCCCCGGACTTACAAGAAATCTGAGTTATCCCCATTTTAATGGTACACTGGTGTATGAAATTAAGAGAATTCGTAGGCTTGGTTGATTATCTCTAAAACTACTGTACCGATTTTAATGAAATTTGATATGTACATACATTGATACAAAACAAATAACCATTCAATAATTGTAATACACACGCATGATCGTGCGTAACACTCGTTGGAGTCGGAAGGTATGAAACAGCGGTTGCAGAATAAACAAAAAAATGGGTTAATAGATGGGTTAATAGGGGGTATGGTCCCCTCTTACAGATATACAAGTCTCGCAGCGTGATTTCATACTTGAAATAAGACAGTTTATCATTTCCTGTGGCAATTGGTCCCACTCGTTCAGCAACGCTGTTTTCATTCCCTGGATGGTTCCCGGAGAGGGGGGGGGGGTTGCGAGTTGCAATTGCCCTCCCCAGAGCGTCCCAGACATGCTCTATAGGGTTAAGGTCTGGAGATCTGGCTGGCCAATCCATCCGGCGAATATCCTCACTCTCTAGAAAATCGTCGAGCAGAAGAGCTCTATGTAGCCTCGCGTTATCGTCCATTAAAATGAACTCAGGGCCAACTGCACCCCTGAAAAGGTGAACATAGGGCTCTAAGACCTCACACCAGTCACAGTGCCTCTTTCAAAGACATGGAGAGTTGTGCGGCCATCCAACATGATGCCTGCCCAAACCATTAAACCTCCTCCGCCATAATGGTTGATTTCGCGGACATTGGAGGGTAGGTAGCGGGTCCCTGGTTCTCTCCATATGAACGTACGGCGAGAATCGGTGCTTGGCTGAACCGGGACCCATCAGTGAAGAGAACGGTCGCCCATTGATCCATACTCCAATCTCTATGCTCTCTGCACCATGATAAACGGATTCTCCTGTCCGTAGAAGTGAGCGGGACGCAAACAGCAGGTCTTCTTGCAAACAACCCTCTCTCATGAAGTCTTTTGGAAACAGTCACCCTTGATACACGGTTTCCTCTGGCTGCATACAAGTCACAAGAGAGCTGAGAAGTTGTAGCACTCCTGTTACGCCTCGCTATAATCGACAAATGGCGATCTTCTCTGGCCGTAGTGGTCTTGGACGACCTTGCCCAATCTTTCTCTCGATGGATCCGATATCCTGGAACTGTTTCCATAAGTTACACACGACGCTGGGCGTTAAATTGAACACTCTACAAATCTGGACTTGAGATTGGCCTTGCTTCTATCCTCCCCACAATACGCCACCTCATTCCATCATCTAAACGATGGTGGTTACTCATTTTTACTGTTACAATTTCAAATTAGCAGATTGCTGCAAAATAACACCAAGAAATTCGCCGAGGTGTGCTAGCGAACGAAATGCGTCTTAACTTACGCGCGCTTATAAAGCCATTTTCTCTACTGGCTCCGCCTACACACACGTGTACGCTTACGTATTTGACGTTCAAGATTTGCATCTTTGTCTAGAAGCAGTGGTTTTACTTTCAGTTCAGTTCTTTTCATAAAATTCGATAAAATATGCAAATTCTCTTAATTTATTTCACCAGTGTACATAGGATCTGTGTAACGCAAAAGGTTAAGAACCTTTGGTTCAAGGGGATAATCATCGTCTCTCGGTGTTTTCGGAAATTTTTTCATGTCATCATTTCAGAGAATGCGCATGAGAAAGCGGATTTTATAATTATATGTTTTGGAAATCTAGGTCTGCGTCGACGATCTGAACAGGAGCTCGGGGAACGTGACAGCTATAACCGATAACAGCCAGGTTATCAAACTAACGAAGGCACAGCTGAAGGCTCTCCAGGAAACGATGTATCACAGCGCTGAGAATGGTCACATCGACATCACTCTGGATTTGCGTAATATAGGTGCGTTATTATCATTTTCCCGATCTCTAATCAAATGGACTTTATATACAACTTTTCTGCTCTACATAATGCGTGCGTACGATTTTTTCTCTTCTTAGATTTAAGGGGGAAAAAATATATAAATTCATTAATTTTCAATATAGGCGTTCCCTGGACATTGCATTGCTGGATGAATACCTTAGCGATGGCGTGCGAGATGCAAGTCGAACCGATGATTGATCAGTTGCTGCAGGATTTCCTTCAAGTCTGGCCCGAAGACTGCAGCTCGCAATTCATTGACGAATGCCTACCACTGCTTTTCACGATCTTCAGGCATAGCAAGGTCCGTTGTGTTTGTAAATGCGCCTAAAAACTCTGTGTCGATTTATTTTTCCCGATCGTGCAATACGTTATTATTGACGCAGTTATTTATTACGTTAAGCATGCTTCAGCATGCACAGGGTGGTCATAAATTAATTTTTTTTTCGCTATAGGAAGCCCTGGCAGCAGCAAAAATCAACTCGCATGAAATTCGAGATATGGTTTTTCCCACAGTATGCGCTCGAGACTAAAGAGAAAAACGGAACAGCTCTCTCGTGGTTACGGTCACAGCAAAAAAATTCGAAAAATTCAAATGGCAACGCTCACTTTATGCAATGCCAAGTGATCGGCGTTGTTAGAAACCATGAATGATGTTGGAACGGTACCTGCAGCATCATAAACGACGGTGCAGGACGCAGTCAAAGAAAGATCTCACCAAGGTGTTTGTATGCTAGCCTTCGAGGAGAGGGAACCCGGGGGGAGGGGGGTTGTTGCAACTATGAGTTTAGTGTAGTATCCTATGAGAGTGCTTGATTTGGGAGGCGATGAGAAAGAAATTTTTTTGATGAAGGTATATTATATAAGGCTGAGACAGAGATGTAACAAAACGTTTGGGAAACTATGTGCTATACTTAAGGCCGCAACTAGGCAGAAGGGGGGGGGGGTGAGCAGACAGGTCTGGTGCCCGGGCGCTGGACCATGGGCGCCGAATTCAACATCGAACTACTTCTTTTACACGTAAGGGGTGCCGAAATTCCTGCTTACCCGGGTGACAAAGTTCCCACTACGCTGATCATCTTGCAATGCATAAAAGCGAGAACCAAAACAAACTCTGAAAGATATAATTACACAGAATCGATGCAAGAAATAATTCCAGAATTGTTAAAAACTCAGAATAACGGGGGAAGGGGGGGATTCGAGACTTGATGAAAATTAAGAATTGATAAAAGAAATACTTTTAAGAGTCGGTGAGAGCTTCCAAATATAAAATTTAACCGTGAGTGCGGGGCCTCACAAAGCGCGGGGCCCGTTTATGACTGCACCCGTAGCACACCCCTGGCGGTGGCTCTGCTCGGACATCATTTTCATGCGTTGATTTTTGCGGCCGCTGGGGAGCGCGTAAATCGACAAAGTTATTTCATAACCACCCTGTATATTTTTCTTATATGGTTTATAGAAGGAAGGCACGAGCTTGTTGCTGGCGGATATTTTCTCGAGCTGCTTCGGTAAGGAATCCATCAAAGAAATCCGTGATGTCCCTAATGTTGGTGGAGCTCGAATCGGTGAGGGATAACTTTGATGTGACAGAATTTTTTTTCTTCAAATTATTGTACTGAGTATAATGAGGCCAAGGAATAATATACATGTCGTGAATTATAAATATAATTTTTTTTTCTCCCGTGCAGATCCCACGTACGTGAACAACCCAGAAATGTCCGATGTTCAGTTTAGGGTCGAAGGCCGAGTTTTCTACGCTCACAAAATCATACTCGTCAATGCCTCGCCCAGGTTCAAGTCCATGTTATCTACGAAGTTCTCTGAAGGAGTACCACCTGTCGTCCAGATAAATGATATATGCTATGATATATTCCAGGTGATTACCGATATTATTAGCCACTAAAAAATTTGTGTTTCCGTCCTGACCACATTTAATCTGCATTTCTAGTGTTTCACAAACCGTTTTGCCCCGATATAATAAAAATTCTACCATTTGTTCTAAAATGAAAGTAAAATATGAGAAAAAAATTTCAGCAAAAAGAGGATTTCGCCTCTTCGATTTGACCTGTTAGTGAAAAATAATTGGGAGCGGATATAAAAATTATTTTTTATCGGCCCCCCCCCCCTTACTGAATAATTATTAATAAGTAAAATTGTGGTGCCTATTCCCGTTGTACCGAAAAACATTTGCCCACCCCAGCAAAAATTGAACATGATGGTGCTGATATATAGGTGGATGGGAAAAAATGCCTGATTTTTTGCAACTTTTTCACTCTTTATCCGTCTTGAAATGTTTTGGGACATAGTTATTTTACGATATAGGAAGTGGCAAAAATATTCTAATATGCCTGAAACACGGGGTGTTCCCCGTTGTTTCGGTGTACATTTATTTCGTGTGGCAGAGAAAGATGTAAATTTTACCTCAGGGTTCCCAGCAATCGGGAAATGGTCCAGGAAAGTTGGGAAGAGTGCCAAATATTTGGCAAAAGCCAAGGAAATACAGTCGAATCTCGTTATAACGAACTCCAAGACACCGGAGAAATCACTTCGTTATAACGAAATTTCATTATAAAGGAATTTCGGGTTGTTTGCATTGTTCCTATGTAAACTTATTTGAGGGATTAGAAAAGCGTTCGTTTAAACCAGTGATTTCCAACGTGGGTGTTAACGACCCCTTGGGGGCGATGGAAAGTTCCAGGGGGGGGGCGGTAGAAGCTACAGATATAACATAGGATCCTATGGGTTAGATTGCGTTAGGGGGCAATGGGAGAAAAACAATTTCTGAAGAAGGGGGCGGTGGGACAAAAAAGGTTGGGAAACTATGGTTTAAACGAAATTTTGGCTGTAACGGTATTCATTAAAATTGGATTCGACTGTATATGCAAATACTTGGCACAACGGTTAAAAAAAAATCCAAATACTTTGCAAAGGCCAAGAAAATATGCAACTATTTAGGGGCCGTTCAAGTATTACGTCATCATCGATGGGGGGAGGGGCGTTTCCGATTTGCTGACTTTTGATGACAAGGGGGGAGGGGGGGTTGAATAATGCTTACGTCATCAACCACCCTTTATGAAAATATGAGTTAGGATTCAGAGGGACAGAGCTGATGACGAAATTTTGCTGACAAGGGAAGGAGGGGGGTCAGCGTTTTGCTGACAAGGGGGGGGGGCGTCAAAAATGGCTAAAAATTTGCTTACGTAATACTTGAACGTCCCCTTAATAAAAGTGATCGAAAGATTCTGTGAAGGCAAATTTTTTTTATTTCGGTCAGGAAAAAGTCAAAGAAATGATCAAGCAGTTGTTTTGCTTTGAACCCTGTATTAATTAGAAATCCAAATTTGAAACTTGAATATTGAAACTTTGTATATACACTATATGGACCATGGGGAAAAGAAAAAGTCAATAAAAGAGTGCCACTTTTTCACCTGGTGGTAAAAAATTTAACTTTTTTTTTATATCATAAATTTCTCTCCCATGGTCTCATTAAGATTTCCTAAAAATTTGCCTGTATTCGGATATAAGCAGTTTTTGAGAAAAACCCCTCACAGTACGAGAACTTTAATTATAATCACCCTGTACATTAAAATGCCTATAAAATACATACCTAATTTTTGCTATAATTTCTTTTAAATCCAATAATTTATACGGGACACTCATTGTAAATTCAGTTGTATGCTATGATATTTTTTTGTCTTTTAGTGTTAATAAGCTCCATACATTAACATTAGTTATCTCACGATTGAGAGATATATTGATTCACTATGTTTTCCTTCCTTTCAATGTACCCTACATCAGCTGGTTATGCAGTACCTGTATAAAGGAGGATTTGAGAACTGCGATATCGATCAGAACGACGTTTTAGAGGTGAAATTTCATTTACCTTCATTATGTGATAACTGATATTGATAATTTATTATACAAAAATGACTTATTTCGAAATAATTATAATTACTTAAGCATTTATTAATAATTATTATTATATATGATCTCCTCAAAGAATGAATGCATGCAACTTATATTACAAGTGCACCTTCAAACTGCAAATACAGTGAAACCTCGATATAACGATACTTTAAGAAAAAATATCGTTGTGGATAGGGTTATCGTTATATCGAGAGGTGACATATTATCATCAGGTGCCGTTAAATTTATTCTGCTGTTGGCGTCTCTTCTGAATCGGCGTCGTTATTGCCACCATGAAATCAAGCACAGATCCGCCTGCTTCCGCTTCATTTGCAACTGAAGATTGGCTGCCTCCTCTCCACTAACAGCTGAAGATGGCCCGTCTCCGCTCCATTGGTAGCTGAAGATGGTCTGCCTTC
The DNA here is from genome assembly GCF_987345545.1 of Pholcus phalangioides. Classification (NCBI taxonomy): domain Eukaryota; kingdom Metazoa; phylum Arthropoda; class Arachnida; order Araneae; family Pholcidae; genus Pholcus; species Pholcus phalangioides. The sequence goes on along the minus strand of NW_028301601.1, from coordinate 19,127,869 downwards.
GCTTCATTTGAAACTGAAGTTGTCTGCATCGGCTTCATTCGCAGCTGGAGAGACTTGCCTCTACTCCATTCACAGCTGAAGATGTCTACCTTCGCTCAGGCACGGATCCAGTCGGTGGGGGGGGGGGGCAATAATAACGGTCGCCCTTCTAAAGAGCCGAACAAAATAAGGAAAATTTGTTTGTCCCGTAAAGTACGGGACGATTCTAAGAACTTACACAATTCTCCCCTCCCCACACGTCGTCCTGAATCCGCGCCTGCATAAAATGCATATTTATACTTGATTCGTTGGTGAATCGACTTCAGTTAGTTGTTTCATCCTGTTAAGTAGTTTTTTTGCACAACACTTTTATGCACTAAGAAGAAAGTAGCCTCACGGCAACTTCATTAACGGGTTAGATAGTGCAAAACATCAAACACCCTTGAAGAACAAACCCTGTTGAGGAATTTAAAAATATATTGATAGTGATTTTTTTAAGCAAAATTCAAGATTATCATTGTAGCCGATTTCGAGATATCCTCACAAAATATCGTGAATATGCTTGCAGTGCCGTCTCAAAAGCACCATGTGCCCCCCGGGTCAAGCGATTTATCTGATTCCCAACCAGGAAAATTTACACTATATCTCATTTTTGTGAGGTGCCTACTTCTTTTGAGGCCCCCTTCCCGGTTGGACCCATGCGTTCGTTAAGAAGGCACTGGTATGCTGTACACACTAAGCCATAGCGATGGGAAATTCAATAACTGCTGGTAATTTTGTATTACGGACTGTGACTTGTTTGATGAGCGTCCCGGGTCCGGTGAATCCTTCTCTCTGTGTCAAAGCAGTTTTTACAACTTTGACATAAATACACACAACGTTCTTGTAGACATTGCTGATGCAAGATATTATGTCCATAAACAAAAATGCAAACGGTTTATTGCTGTTTTTATAGATAAATTTTTAGTTTATGATTCAAGTAAAGGGTGTGTCAACTTTCATTAAAATATTAAGTACTAATTAACAAAAGAAAATGATAATGAGAAAAAAAGTTAGCTTCGCTCAAGTGGGATCAAAAGGAGATCATATTTTTTTTCAAAGGGGGGGGGGAAATTAGTTACATAAGTCATCGATAGATGACGCTGACATGCAATACAGTGTAACCCGGAAGTAACGATATTATGCCGACCAAGGGAAAATATCATTTTAGAGAGATTATCATTATATTGAGAGTTGCCGCCCACCCCCTCAATGTAATGATTTCATCCACCTCTGGCGGGTGTGAATGAAATAGAGGAGCCGGCCATATAGACGACAATCTGCATCTTATGATCCGGCACGATTGAGGCCCACCAGCGTGAGAATTTCTTTGGCTCTCAGGGAATACCCGCTGGTGCCTGGCACTAGGAGGCCCACCAGCGTGAGAATTTCTTTGGCTCTCAAGGAATACCCGCTGGTGCCTGGCACTAGGAGGCCCACCAGCGTGAGAATTTCTTTGGCTCTCAAGGAATACCCGCTGGTGCCTGGCGCTAAGGCCCACCAGCGTGAGAATTAAAGCTTTCCAAATTCTCTTTTGTACATTTTTGATTTTGAATATTTGCCATGCTACTGTTAAGACAATGTTCCACCGAGGACTGTTGTCGCGAGACATTGATCTAAAGCATGGATAAGTTAATATATATATACAGTATATGTATTTTTTTTTGGATATGGGGATCGGGTTGCGCTATGGCGGCCGCAGCGTTGTCGGTTCGAGAGGCGGGAGCGTTGTGGGAGATTGGGAGGGACGTCTGGCTCTCGGAAAGGCTGTGATGTTGAGGCTCATTTTTCCGCTATAGCTCACCCAATTGGGTAAAGGGCAGAAAATCACTTCATTGTGGTAGGCCTGAGCTATAGTCGGTTTCAGATAAAGATAAAGGTCCGGCACGATTGCTTATAAGGGGCCGTTCAAGTATGGTGGTCGAGTGGTTATAGTGACGGACTCGCGATGCGAGGATCCGGGTTCGAACCCCACAGTGGTGGTCGGCTGAAGTTGGTTTTCTGTGGTTCCCAACTTCAAGGCGCAAATGCGAGCCGATCTCACCGTTAAAAAGTCTCGCCACAGAGAGCAACAGTCCTACAACGATAAATCATTCAATCATAACACTTCACTCATAGTCTCATAGTTAGAAAAACTGGTGGCAGATGGCAGCACTACACATAACAAGCATTACAGAGAAACAAAAAACTTCCCGTCAGGTTTCACTACACGTACACGCACATTCCCGCATGTACCGATTCGTTGGGGGGTTCCGCGGGGGGTGGGGAGCTGTGTGGGAGGGGTTCATGTGTGGTGTAGCAGTAGTAGGTAGGGCCTCCAAAAAATGGCTCGGGGATCCATGATGTTCTTAAGTCAGCCACCTCGTTGGGCAATTTGCCTGTTGTGGCGTTGTATTTGTATTACGTCATCATTGATGGGGGGGGGGGTTTCCGATTTGCTGACTTTTGATGACAAGGGGGGATTGGATAATGCTTACGTCATCAACCACCCTTTATGAACATAAAATATGAGTTAGGATTCAGAGGGCAGAGCTGATGACGAAATTTTGCTGACAAGGAGGGGGAGAGGGGTCGGCGTTTTGCTGACTTTTGTTGACGGGGGGGAGGGGGGGGGTCAAAAATGGCTAAAAATTTGCTTACGTAATACTTAAACGGCCCCTAAATGAAAATCAATGATATTAGCATATTCCAGATTGGATAAATTCAATTCCAGATTTTATCATATATACAAGACAATATGATTATTGTGTGATTTATCTACATAAGAACAATGGTAAGATCACGATATCTGATTTACTGCGGACGATGTTATGATCACGATTGTTATTCCAGATTCCTTATTGCATATATGTACAGGACGTCCGTAATTCAAAGACCCTGTTTTAAAGTAGCCTACAGGTGAAACCAATCATCAGAAAATTGTGAAATTTTGTGGACTCCATGAAGTGGATGGGAATTTGTTTCAGGAGGGAAAAAAATAGTTACGTATGTTGCCACCAGAGGGCGTTTTATTAAGAAATTACAAATTTAGGCAAACGTTTAAAATTTTAACAATTGTTAAACACTTTTTACAATTGTTACTGCAGCAAAACATGTTCCACATGATGGCCATCATTTTCAGATACCATGTGAAATCGCAAGATGGCATGCTCCACAACCGACCGAAGTGTGTGCGTAGGAATGTTCAGCACGCGACGTGAAATGCCGCCTCTAAGGTCAGGTAAAGTTCTTGGATTGTGACGACTTACCGGACTTTTAAAATGCCCCCAAGAAAAGCCAAAAATTGCATGTATTTAGGTCCGGGGATCCTAATTTATTCGGGGATTTTTATCCGGTGATCCCATAGATTAGGGAAATACCGGCTGATGACACGTTCTTCTGTAAAATGTGTTTTAAGAACATTCTTTACACACACTGCAATGTGTGGAGGAGCTCGTCTTGCATAAAGATTTTGTTCTGCAAGACAGTCACGTGCTTGCAGAGCTGGAACAATTTCGTTCTGTAACAGAAATGCATATCGCTTTCCGGTGATCGAACATGTCACTGGACCTGTAGAACGTAACTCCTCGTAGAAGTAGGGACCGATAATGAATGATGAAGTAAATCCACACCATACCGTCACTTTTGGTGAATGCAACGTAACCTCAAAGATAGCGTGCGGATTTTCTGGTTCCCAAATTCGGCAGCACCATCCAAGTGAAAATGTGCTTCGTCTGTCCAGAGGATATTCAGAGGCTATTCTGAATCGACCCCAACGCGAGCTGGAACTGCAGTGAGAACCGGAGTCGAGCGTCATAATCATGTGGAATCAACCGCTGCACAAGTGAATGTTTGTACGGGTAGTATCGGAGGATATTCCCCATGATGTTATAGGCAGTTGAACGTGGCCTATCCAACGCCTGTGACACTACATACCACGAGAATTTGAAGCTCTGTCCTCTTCCACCTGAAGCGAAACCTCCTGTACTGCTTGTACAGAAACGGGGTTTTTTCATCTTCCAGGACGAACAGCCAGCGATCCCGTGGTTTCAAATTCCGTTATCATGCTCCGAAGGTTTCTAATATTCATTGGACCTTTTCAAATCCTCTTCCAAGTCCGATATTTCCGTAGAGCGGTTACTGCGAAATGGCCGTTTTGGTAAAACAATTAGACCAAGAAAGCGCGATCTCGTAACTTACGTCATTGTGAGCAGCAAAATCATTGAGAAACAAGATTTCCGCAAATGTTTCTAGGTTTTATAACATCCGCTGCGTGACATCACATTAATTTACATGCTTACTACAGGTATTCAAAGTGAAACGCCTTCTGGTGGCGACATGTGCAGCTTTCCCCCTGAAACAAATTCCCATAGCTTCATGAAGTCCTCCACAAAATTTCACACTTTTCTGATAACTGGTTTCGCCTGTGTAGGCTACTTTAAAATAGGGTCTTTTAATTATGCACGCCCTGTATATATGAAATATCGTATTTATATTAACGTTGTTGATATCGAACGGTTCGATATCTCTCTGGGATGGAAAGCGGGATATGTCCGGTCCTTCTCTGGATGTTTAATGTAATTTATAACTGACACTGCGTCTTTTCTGGTATTATTTCAGTTGATGGCCGCTGCCAGTTTCTTCCAGCTGGACGGGCTCCTGCGGTTCTGCGAGGTGAGGAGCTCGACCCTCGTGGATCTGGACAACGTCGTCTCTATGTACATCCACGCCAAGATCTACAACGCCGTCTACCTGCTCGAGTACTGCCAGGGCTTCCTGCTGCAGAACATGGTCGCGCTGCTCACCTACGACGACAGCGTCAGGAAGCTGATATTCGGCAAGAAGCTGCACAACCATGACGTTCTGAGCGGGTTGCTGCTCACCCTTCAGACCAGAATCAGGGAGAAATCTCAGACCACGAAGACGCCGGCTACGAGCAAAGGCTGAAGCCCGACAAGGAAAAAAAAAACCAACTTTATCTACATTATCTATAATGACTCTAATTTATATTCATTACATACCAAGTGTTGAGAAGGTGGATGTGTTGATTCTCAGACACACGGTACTCTATCTTTCTTGAAGAAGGTTGTAAGTATACGGATGATAAAACTGACTCGTCGGGGGGGTATTCAAATGCATCTGTTTGCCCTGAATGGAATGTCGAATATGTAAATAACTGGTTGACCGAATGGTGTACCCCTTGGAAGACTCCCTAGTGAACATTCCCGCTTAAAATTTCCATTATATTCATTATCATGGCCCAGGATAGTTTGTTGCTATTATTGTATATTTAGTGTTCTGAGGTACCAATTTACAGTACAGAATATGTGATTTTGACTGTGCAATTAAGGGCGACTATTTGAAGTTTCTAACAGATTTTGACTGCGTAGGAAATGATTTTATCATGAAGGACAAAAATGATTTATGCAGCTGATATATATGTTCAGCTTTTATGTTACAGCGCAATGTATTAGGTGATTGCAGGGGCAGCTGTTGAATTGGGCGGACGCAAAGGGCGCTGCTCCAGGAGAGGGCACCAAATTCGAGTTAAAACGCGATTCGACAAAAAAAATCGTTGGCAAAGAAGGCCAAAAATAGGTCTCACGGGTAGATATTTTTTTCCTCGAGCCGCTCATGGGTGATTTATGATGATGATGATTTCGCCATTGTGCATATTATGCAAAATACTGCTAGGCAAGGATTGGACTATGGATTTTTTTCGACGAGGCTTAGACTGTACGTTATGTCCAGTTATCTAATTCGGCTTGAGGGATTTCTGGACGAGAGGATTTGGGTCAGTCAGGTGGTATATTTGTTTCAGTTTGAGACCCAGAATTCTGGGGGGAGAGGAAGCCCTTGAAAAAATTTCTCAAACATGTGAGAATCACGCCCAGATCGTGATTGCAGTGATGATGTTTGGCATATTGACATTGCAAGTCGTGACAGTAATAACGCTATTTCTAAGTATTGGGTGTCCTATATATAAATTCGTAAACAGTTTAAAAATCCATAAAAATTCAAGGAATTGGTATATTTGAATGCGGTTTACGAAGACGTTATTCTCACACGAAGGGAGATTTGAACAAAATTTTTTCCTCTCTATCAAAAACAACCTTATGTGAACGAAAAGCAACCGGGAAAAATCAGGAATGAGCTTTTAATATCGTACACCCTGCATTTCATAGGACTCTGATTTGCATATTTCCAGTGATTTGTCGACAAAAAAAAAAAATCCCCCGATTTATGAATTTGGGAGACCCTGTATTTAGGAGGGAGTAATTGGTATCCAAAGAAAGCACACACATAATATTATCACAGAATCCGCAGGAATGTGAAAACATAAATATCTATACAGAAATATGTGCACACACTAAGATAAATTAATATAAAAATTCAGAATTGATAAGAATTTGAAATCAGTGAGAGAAATATAAATTTTTAAAGAATCAGGGGTCATTAAAGTATTACGTCAGTATCTATGTGGGGGGGGGGGTTCAGTTTACTGGCTTTTGGATAACAAGGGGGAAGGAGTTGAATGATGCTTACGTCATCAACCACCCCCATATAAAAATATGAAATATTCTTAATGGCATCTCACTCGATGTGCCAAAAACGAGAAAAACCATTCCGTAGTTTGTGGGCACCTGAACTGATGTTCTCCATATCGACAAGTCTTCTGCAGAGCTACTTTAGTGATCTCTAAATGTTTTGCGGGTATTTCAAATGATCTGGAATTGTGTCGCGGGCCGCTTAAGAGTAGCGCATCACCACCCAAGTGATCCGTAGATGTGGCGCGGATCACTTAAGTAATCTGGGAATGTGCCGCGGTTAACTTGAGTGTTGTGGAACTCCACTGCGGGCCGCTTAAATGCTTCGAAGTTGTGTCACATATCACTTAAGGGCACTTAAGGGATCTCTAACTGTGCCACGGACCGCTTAAATGTTTTGGAACTGTGCCGAAATGAAAAAAATTCACACAATTAATGAAAAATAATACCAGAATTGACAAAAAAGGAATTGATGAGAGAAATAACTAAAGAATAAAATGAAAAATAATTTCAGATTTTTTTTTTTCTGGATTAAGGAAATCTTTCAATAATTTAAAAATTCCTGTTTTATTCGGGGGCCTTGGGTCGGGGAGGGGTGCCCTTGGGCTATCTGGCCTCAGTTAAAACTCCACTGTTTAGTTTCAAAAATTTCAACAAGAAGAAAGAAAACCCAACAAGAAGAAGAAAAATAGGAATATTTAATAAGTATTTGTACGCCAAAACTAAACCCATGGGTCACGACATGGCCCCCACAAGGCGTGGGCTGAAAAGGCTCCAGCTCTGGGGCCCGGTGGAATTTTAATCATTTTTTTTGTTTATTCACGCTATAAATTCATAAAGGGGCCCCGTGAAAGTCTGGCCGGAAGGGGGGGGGGGTGCCCTGCTTCAGGATGTGGGGGGCCATGGGTCACGAAGTTGATGGTTTCTTTGATTTTGGGTCGCGGCTTTAAAATGTCAAGAACCCTTATTTTAAATATTAAATTATGATTCTGCCATGTGTAAAAACAGGGCGTATCATGATAGTACTTTGAGAATTAAAGATACATACTCAAGCATACTTCATCTTACTGACGAACAATTCGATTTACGTAACCTGTTCGTAAGCCGGGGGACGTCTGTATATATATATATATCTTTCCCGTGTGGTGAGAATAAATGTTAAACTAGAATATTAAGGAGGGGGTGAACAAAACACACAAATAGCGTTGCTCTATCACGGGAGAACAAAATCACATACTGTGTGCCATAAAAGTTCTTAACCATCAATTTACTGCAGTTGCCCTCTAGTAGTAGGCCTATAGAATAACGTTATTTTATTTTTTTTACTGTGCCATGAATCCGAAGCCTCATTTTTTTGTACAGTCCGAGGCCCGGGAAAAGAAAAAAATAATAATAAAACTGCAACGACAACAATGGAATTATGTCCTCTGTGAGAGACCCAAATTGAATTATTATTATCATAATTATCATGAGGCTATTAATTATGCGTAGCCTCGAGGGAGTTGGAGGTACGATTACTGGAATAATGTTGCATGTGGATAATAATAATAATTATTATTTTTTTAAATATTCTCTTCTACCTCAGTAGCCCACCGTTTTGGAAATCAGTTTTGTTACAAGTATTATTATTAATAATAATCTCATATTTAACGTCATTATTATTATTATTATTATTAGCCATTTCTCTCTGTCTCTTTTTTTCCCATGGCGGAACGATGTAATATTGAGATTATACAATTTATTTTTTTTATACATTTATATTGTATTTGTGTGCCTCTTTTTTAAAAGCACATCTGGTAGATGTTTCAGATGCTGTTGGAAACTAGAAATAATCATATCTTTTTACTACACACTGTACTTTTTTTTTTAAGATTTGTGAAGGTTAATTAAAGTCTATACCTGAATAATTATTTAGAATTTTTGTTTGATGACTTCAATTTTCTTATTGGTGAGCAAAAGCGTTGGTATGAGCTGAATGAATGAACGCCAGGGATCTGTCGACGGACTCGTACTGTGTCAGCGTGGCCCAACCCTTATATCCGAAGTGTGCTTATATCCTCCGTGGGAGCCCTGGGCCATGTCTGGTCTTACAGCCCGGCTTCGTTGCAGAGTCTGGAACAATGTGCGTATATCTAGTGTTTTTTTCCCCCTTCATAGCTGCCATGTATATTTAAAATAGTGTCTAATGAGTGAATATTTGTACCGTCGTAGGCCTTTTGCTCTCTCTGTGGCGAGTCTTTTCAACGGAGAGAGAGAGAGAGATCGGCTCGCATATCGTGCCTCGAAAAGTCGGGAACCAGAGATAAGCAAATTCAGCTGACCACCACTATGCCGCCGGTGAGGTTCGAACTAGTATGACCACTCGACCAACACAGCGGTTAACATTCGCTGGAAGATGACGCTTGTAGAATAGGTAAATTTTGTTTCCGGCGAATTTGCCGGAAATTAGTGCTGCTACCAGGTTTGAAGTACCCTGCGGGAAGAGATTTTGTTTTTTCTTTAACTGTCCCTGTGTGTGTGTGTACAATTTATTCAATCCTTACAATAGGTGGTGTATTGGTCGACATGTACTACTGTCGAAAATAATCGTGTCACCATTCCTCCCCTCTGCATTTGAGGCCCACGGCTGCGGCCCGTTCCTAGGCCGAGACTATTGACAGACAATGATTAACATACATACAGAAACGTCCTCTCCACTTGTCAATACAAGATTCATCGAAAGACTGGTTATTTGTGGAGATGAAGATTACAAGGAAGAAAATTCATCACTGCCCCCACGGGGACTCGAACCCCCGTCTCTCGCTTGCCGCGCTCCAAGGTTGAAATATTCTATCTGCTTCCATAGCTTAGTTGGTAGAGCACTCGTCCGGCAAGCGAAGAAACCGGGGTTCGAGTCCCCGTGGGGGCAGTGATGAATTTTCTTCCGTGTAATCTTCATCTCCACAAATAACCAGTCTTTGGATGAATCTTGTAATGATTAACATAACCCGAGGGTTCTTAACTTTATTCAGCCGCAACTGAAAAAGGTGGTAACGTTGCTATCTTATAGGAAATGGAAAGAGTCAATGTAAAGAACGGTCGCTAATGGGCAACCCTTAATATATTGAAGGGGTCGTACTTATGAATTAATTGTGATGATGTCGTCACACTTTTAGAATAAGGAAGAAAATTGCGGCACACGAAAAATAACAGATGAAAATTCTGCGGAAACTAGAAAAATAGCCAGTCTTGTGCCGCAAAAATGATTCTTTCAGTTTCGGAATTTCAAAATGAGCGCACGCTTTTTTACCGCCTTAAGAATGACTCATTTGTCTCTATTCATAACAGATGGCACTACTGTAGGTGCCTCAGAAAAATGAAGGAGTGCATTTTCTTTCGAGAATTTGCCAAGGTAGGGCCTCAGAAAAATCACTTGGCCCGAGGGCCCATGATGCTCTTAAGACGGCCCTGCGTATCACTGAATTGATCTGTAAATTTGTTATTAGCTGATACTTTAGAAGGTGCTATGCCATCTATATTACAAATTCTGAGTGAAGCGTTATGTTTGAATATTTGTACTGTTGTAGGCCTGTTTGCTCTCTGTGGCGAGACTTTTTTACTGGGAGATCGGCTCGCATTCGCGCCTCGAAGTTGGGAACCACGGAAAACTGACTTAATAAACCCTCATTAATCTCTGTTCACAACAGATATGGCGCATAGAAACTACATGCTCAGCCCATGGCCCTCGCAGTCATCTGATGTGGCCCGCGACCTCGAACCTAACTTTGTGCAAATGAACCAAGCGGAACATCCCCAGATCACTCAAGTGGCTTGCGGTATGTTCACCGACCACTCGAGTGATTGGCTGCACAGTTCCAAACCACTTAAGGGACCCGCGGTTCATGTTTAACATCATTTAAGTTTCCCGCAGCACAATCGCAGCTTACTTTAGTGACCCGCGACATGTTTATAGATCACTTAAGTGACCAGCGGTGTAGTTTCGCATCACTTTAGTGGTGTGCAGCACATTCACAGATCACTTAAGTGACCAGTGGCACATTTACAGATCCATCAAGTGGCCCCCCGCGACACGTTTTCAAACCAAAGTGACTAACTTTCTCCAAAAGGTTGAGCATACTTTATTTAACTGATGTGGAACTGCACGTTCGTTAGTGATCTGTGAATATGCCACAGGTTACTTGAGAGATCTGGAAGTGTGCCGCGTACCACTTAATGGAACTTAAAATGCAATAGACCAACCTTCTTTCCCCCACCATATTTCACTTAAAAATCTGATTTCTTCGCATTCGAATCTATTTTTTTAACAGCTCTCCGACGACCTTTAAACCAGTAGTTCTCAACCGTGGGCCATATGGCCCCAAGGGGGGGGCCCCCAGGATATTCCAGGGGGGGCCATGAAGGAAAATATCGCAAAAGGGGAGCCATGGCTGCTGATAATGGGAAAGGAAAAAGGCCCATAAGCCCACCGGTTTCCACTCGAGGATTTATTAGGATGAGGACCCTACAAGAGTGGAGAAGTTGGATACCGTGTAATCAGGCCAATGGGGCTCTGCACGTGAAGGAGAAAGACTCCCACGTGGACTGGCCACAGGGGCCCTGTACCTGAAGAAGACGGATAACTGTGTAGCCACGCCATAAGGGCCCTACACGCAATGCAATGAATTTCTGAGGAGCTGTTGAGAACTGACATTATAACGAAACGGATGCGCCGTAAAGGCCTGTGTTGTGAAGCATCCAGATGTCTGCAAATATGTTTTGTGTGTAACTATTTATTGTTTTGACTTACAATGAAGCTCCGGAAGGGGCGGGATGGTTCTGGGGGCGGGGGAATTCGGTCGTGGGGAGTAATGTGGGTTTTTGGGTGGTGGCTGTTGGGGCTGAGGATGTTTAGTTGGGGTTGGGGGCGCAAACGTCCTGGTGGTGCCGGCCGGAGATGCAGGGCTATTGTTGGGTCGGGAATGTGAGGGAGGCAGGGTGACGAGAGAGTTGGTGAGGGGTGCCCTGGGGGGTTGGATTTTCTTGGGGGTGGCTTCGCTTGGCTGAAACACCAGTAGGTTTTCCCGGTGCGTCCGCGGTCTTATGACCACTGTGCTTAAATCTGAGTACTACAATATATACACGTTATTTGCATAATTTTTCTAATTGAAAGTATTTCTGTGTAGGGTGAACGGTTTGAAAGTAAAATACACCATACGTCTTGTTACCTATGTGCCCTGTACATTACATACAGTATAGTAGCGTCCGTTACGTGAACTATTGTGTTGCGTTTAAGCCAACTCACACGTTGCTTCGTTCGCCTGCGAGAGAGAGGCCACATAATGAGCCAAAGAAGCCACTTGGAGATAGCTTGTCATCCAACGAGACATCAGATTTTCACGATGAATGTAAATCTCACCGTATCGAAATTATAATCGATAATCCAATAGTGTTTTTATTTGAAATCTGATTATTTAAAATTTCTGATTAGTTTGAAATTCTGATTTATCGAAATTCAAATTTACCCAAGAAAAAAAAACTAATTTGTAAATAATTCAAACTTTATCCTGTACAGTAACTTCATGACATTATGACGTCTTCGAGCGCAAAGGGATCGTTCAAGTATTACGTCAGCAAATTTTTACTGTTGCGAGATGATTTGATGACATTGCGTCTTCCATCAAGAAATCAACGGTGGAAAAATTGAAAACATGTGCGTATTTTTCTTTAGCACTAACTATATGAGGTGAATTTCAACACGCAAAGCACCATCACCGGCAATATTACCACTACATGCAGTGCACCACAATGAGAAATACAGCATAAAACGGAATACAACACCCTCGACAATAACAGCAAAATAATAAGTCACCATGATAAGGAATGCGTCACAATACGAAATACAGTGCAATACGCGATACATCGCAATAGACAAAGCACCATAATACGCAATGCATCACAATATATAATAATAAGCACTGCATTACGTTAAGCAATACAGCACAATATGTAATGCACCACAGTACGCAACGTATCGCATTAAGTAAAGCATAATACACCCCCAATATGCAATAAGCACTCATTAAAATAAGTAATACAGAACGTGATGCCCTACGCAATGCATTATAATCAATAAAGCAATGCACCACAATAAGCAATACAATATGATATGCAATCCACCACAATACGCGTCTCACATTAAGCAAAGCACAATAATACGCATTGCTCATAAGCACTGCATTACAATAAGCAATACAGCACGTATGCACTACAATACGTAATGCATAACCGTACGCAACTAGCAAAATCAGCAATCCACTTCAATCGGCGAAGCATCACAATGAGCAATTCACCACAATACGCAATACGGCAAAATACGCAATACGACTGCATTATAATAAACAATACAGCATGTTATGCACTAAAACCAGCATTGTACTACTATTTTCAGTGAACTACAATAAGCAATATAGCACAATAGGAATAACCACTGCATTTTATTAAGCAATACAGCACGCGATGCACTACAATTCGTGATGCATAACAAATGCAATGCACCTCAAACAGCAATGCACCATATTGCAGTGCACCACAATGCATTAATGCATAAAATACGCAATGCACCACAATCAGCAATTCTCCATATTGCAGTGCACCACAATATAAGCATACATCGTAATAAGCAGTAGGCACGATATTATAATAAGCAATACGGTACACAACGTACTAAATACGTAATGCATAACAATACGCAATGCACCACAATCAGCGATGCACCATAATAAGCAATACAGCACGTGATGCACTATAATACGCAATGCACCATAATAATCAATGCAGCACGTGATGCACTATAATACGCAATGCACCATAACAAGCAATACAGCACGTGATGCACTATAATACGCAATGCACCATAATACGCAATGCACCATAATAAGCAATACAGCACGTGATGCACTATAATACGCAATGCACCAAAAATCATGCACCGCAATACAGCATAAAACGTAATGCATCGCAATACGCTATGTATCGCAATAAGCGAAGCACCATAATATAGGCGAAAAAAAGCACCGCATTACTACAAGCAATATGGCACGTGATGCACTGAAATACGTAATGCATAAAAATGAGCAATTGACTAATTTTTACAGTGCACGAAAATAGTCATTCAATTGCCAGTTTCCCACTCTGATTTCGATAAGTAATGCGCTGCCATCATGAATACAGCATATACTCGATGCACAGCAACATATGCGTTATATTCAACGGTAGGCGACACGCAATAAGTAATGCACAACTATACGCGGTGAATTTCAACACGCAAAGCACCATCATCGGCAATAAAGCACAATACTACTACTATATGCAGTGGACCACAATGAGAAATACAGCACAAAACGCAATACAACACCCTCGGCAATGCAGCAAAATAAGGCCCCTTCCACACGGAGCGGATGCGGACGCGGGACCGCATACCCTTTCACACGAGCACTAAAGATGCGAGCGTACGACCGCATCTTTAGTTTGAAATTCGTGCATAAAAACTTTTTTTTCGAAAATTTTGAAGAAAAGAAATTGTTTTTTCGGAAAAATATGAAAGAAAAATTCCAAAAACATCCAAAACATCGATGTTCCAAAAAAAATTCAGGAGATATCAAAGAATTTGCAAGTAGAAAAAAGGGGAGGGGGTGGAGACTTCCAAAATGTCTGTGCTTAGAAATATTCACAATTCTGTCTAAAGCCGGGATTACGCTATAAAAGTTTTATAAAACTTGAAAAATGCAACCAATAGGCGGATCAGTTAAGTTCGCTCGAATGTAACAGATATGTTTATTGGTTACATTTTTCAAGTTTTATAAAATAATTTTTATCAAAGTTTTACACTATAAAACTTCTGTTCGTAATGAACAGAACGGCTTATAATTTTGGTCCCGTCAGTGGCCGTTGTTAACAAGTTTTATTGTGTAAAATTGTAAAGTATGGACAAGAGGCAGTTAAAGTTGCTATATCTCCATCGCAGAAGAAAACGGAGGGATAGACGTATGTGGGTACATCATATTTGATGAACAGGTGTTTTTAAGTGTATTTATTTCAAATATATATAATTAAAAAAATTCCGTGCAAAATCACCTTTAAAAAGTAGCCAAAGATGCGGACGAATGCGCTCCGCATCCGCATCGTGTGAATAGCTCCGAATAACCCAATTATCAAAACTTCTATGTGCGGATTCGGAACCCGGTTCTAGGTTTTGACACATGCGGACGACGTCCGGACTCGCATGAACATTTCCTAAGTGCGGGGAAATTTCGGCTCGTCTTTAAGGTTCAGTATATTCCAATTGTTAAAACTTCTTCCGGACCCGCATGCGCTCCGTGGGAAAGGGGCCTAAGTAATGCAACATGATAAGGAATGCACCACAATACGCAATACAGTACAATTCGCGATGCATCACAATAGGCAAAGCACCACAATACGCAATACAGTACAATTCGCGATGCATCACAATAGGCAAAGCACCACAATACGCAATACAGTACAATTCGCGATGCATCACAATAGGCAAAGCACCACAATACGCAATACAGTACAATTCGCGATGCATCACAATAGGCAAAGCACCACAATACGCAATACAGTACAATTCGCGATGCATCACAATAGGCAAAGCACCACAATACGCAATACAGTACAATTCGCGATGCATCACAATAGGCAAAGCACCACAATACGCAATACAGTACAATTCGCGATGCATCACAATAGGCAAAGCACTATAATACGCAATGCACCACAATACATAATAATAAGCACTGCATTAGGTTAAGCAAAAGCACTCTAATACACTACACACACTTATCACACAATAATCAATGCAGCACCGAAATACAGCACAATACGCGATGTATCGCAATAAGCAAAACACCATAATACGCAATTAATGACATGCTTATACTAATAAACACTGCTTTACAATAAGCATCATAGCACTTAGTGCACTACAGCACGTAAAGCATCACAGCACTCAGTGCACTACAGCACGTAAAGCATCGCAATCAGTGATGTGTGTATCAGTAATATAGTGCACCACAATAAACAATGCAGCATCATACTACCCGATGTACCACAATTCGCAATACAGCACATTATGAGATACGTCGCAATGAGCAAAGCACAAAGTACGCAATGGACCACAATACTCAATAACGCTGCATTATAGCAAGCAATACAGCACGAATATGCAATGCACCGCATTTTCGACCATTATTTGCAGTGCACCACAACAAGCAAATGCACCACAATAAGCAAATACAGCACAATGCGCAATGAAAAGCAAAACAATGAGATTCATCCTCGGCTCGAAATGAAACTTGTGAATTGATGATATCTGTCCAATGCCGCGCCCTGGGCACCCCCGACCCTGCTAACTGGGAGCACTGTTGATGTTACTTCTGCACATACTTCTGGGTACATGCACAAAACTTCACCCTACAGGTCAAGCAGTTCCCGATGTGTTCAGGAGTTAAATGAAAACTTTACCCAAAATCGTAACCGACTTCCGTAACACAAAATCGTCATTAATTTTCGTTGCATAGAAACGGTTCCTGTTGTAGTTTGTGATATTTTACGGAGTAGATATTTGTCATGTTTTGTTTTTAATTCACTGCAATTTGAAATGACTCTTCATTTTCCTCGATTAGTGACTTTTCTGTGATTTTAGTACAAGTTGGCGACTTTGCTCACTGTTGGCATCATTTGTTGGGGGTTATTGGCAATGTCCCGCATTTTCCCGTATTTCGAAGGAAAATTTCACGTATTTTACTCGAGCAAATAATTCATCAGCTCACTTTTTAATCATTGATATGGCAGGTAAGAAATACGTTTATCTACTGGTATTGGTAATACATAATATGCATTTCGCAGCGACATCTAGTGAGTTTGCGAAATGCTATGACATGATCATAGCTGATGCTGATCATGATAAAATAGTATTCGTCTTTTACTATACTCTATAGGCATTGGAATCAGTTTGAGCTCTATTTGTGACAGACAACAAACTATTCGCAGTGGCATCTAGTGAGTCTTTATATGCTGAGACATTATCATAAGCTGACAGAAGTGTATTGGGCTTTTATATGTTTTAGGCTGTGGTAAAAAGTCGATTTGTTTACTTATATTTGTTGCAGATAACAAACTGTTTGCAGTGACATCTAGTGAGTCTTTATATGCTGAGACATTATCATAAGCTGACAGAAGTGTATTGGGCTTTTATATGTTTTAGGCTGTGGTAAAAAGTCGATTTGTTTACTTATATTTGTTGCAGATAACAAACTGTTTGCAGTGACATCTAGTGAGTCTTTATATGCTGAGACATTATCATAAGCTGACAGAAGTGTATTGGGCTTTTATATGTTTTAGGCTGTGGTAAAAAGTCGATTTGTTTACTTATATTTGTTGCAGATAACAAACTGTTTGCAGTGACATCTAGTGAGTCTTTATATGCTGAGACATTATCATAAGCTGACAGAAGTGTATTGGGCTTTTATATGTTTTAGGCTGTGGTAAAAAGTCGATTTGTTTACTTATATTTGTTGCAGATAACAAACTGTTTGCAGTGACATCTAGTGAGTCTTTATATGCTGAGACATTATCATAAGCTGACAGAAGTGTATTGGGCTTTTATATGTTTTAGGCTGTGGTAAAAAGTCGATTTGTTTACTTATATTTGTTACAGACAACAAACTATTTGCAGTGACATCTATTGAGTCTATATGCTGAGGTATCATCATCAGTAAACTGACTGATGAATACCATTGATTGGGGCCCCCTGGAATTTATTTGTTGGTAAATTGAATACAAGTTAAAATTGTCCGTGGCCTTCACGGGGGGGGGGGGGGGGATCTCCGGCAAGCTACCAGGTCGGGGGCCCCATGTGGTAGTTGACAGGCTTCATTTTGGAGGCCTTGGATGAATCGTATTGCTTTTTTTTTATGTTTTACACTGTAAAATTTGCAACAGTGGAAGACCGAGATAAATCCAGTCTGGGCTCCGCTAAAATTTGCAAATCGGGTTCTGGGTCCCCGATTGGGAGCCCTGGAATTTATATGATGGTGAAATGAATACAATTGAAAATTTTTCTTGGTGCAACAGGGCTCCAGTCTGGGGAACCCTCATGGAGAAACTTTCTGGGGGTACTTGATGAATCACATTAGCTTTTTTTTCCATTTATTATTTTAAAGTAAGAGCAAATGGGGTGTGGGGGTGGCCCCCACAGGCGAAGAGCCCCCCAGTAATTAAATAAAATGAAAATGCCGCTGCTGCTGCTATCTATTGACGAAAATTAAAACCCGGGTTCAATGGCTGTGAAGAAGTTTGATTTAATATCAGATATTTGTGACACCCTGGGCCGTAACTAGTCTGGGGCAACCGGAGCACTGCCCTGAGCCGAATGGTTTACGGAAAATTCACCGACAACAATTCACTGCTAGGAAAATTCACGGACCATCAATTCACTGACAACAGTTCGCCGCGAAGCTACCGAGTCCGTGAGCGAGTGAAATATTGAGTGAGGGAACGCTGAGCGAGCTACTGAGTCCATAAGTGAGTGGACGAACGAGTGAGCGAGTGACTGAATGAGTGACGAGTGAACGGAGCTTGTGGGCGAATGAGTGGGAGAGCGAGCTACTGAGTCCGTGAGTGGGCGAGTGGATAAATGGGCGAGTGGGTAAATGAGCGAGTGAGTAGTAGGGGAGCGAGTCAGTTAACGGGTGAATGGGTGGGCGAATGAGTGGACGAGCGTTCTACTGAGTCCGTCAGCAGGTGAGTGAGTGGGCGAAAATGAGCGAGTGAGTTGATTAACGCGTGAGTTGGTGGGCGAATGAGTGGGCGAGTGGAAGAGCGAGCGAACTAGAGAGTGGACGAGTGGACTATCGATTGAGTGAGTTAGGGCCGAGTGGGTAAATGAGCGAGTGAGTTAGTTAACGGGTGAGTGGGTGGGCGAATGAGTGGGTGAGTGGGTGTACGATTGAGTGGGCGAGTGGATGTGCGATTGAGTGGACGAGTGGGTGTGCGAATGAGTTGACGAGTGAGCTACTGAGTCCGCGAGTGGGTGAGTGAGCAAATGAGTGAGTTAGTGAGCGAGAGAGTGAGTGGGTGGGTGGGTGGGAGAGTGAGCTACACCGATTTCTTGCGCGGGTGAATGAAGGAACGAGTGAGTAGGCGAGTGGTTGGGAGAAGGAGTAAACGAGCGAGTTGGTGAGCAGGCGAGTGGAGGAGTGAATGTGAGAGTGAGCGGGCGAGTGCACGGATGAGTGGGTGATTGGTAAGCGGACGAGATACTGAGCTACTGAATCCATGAGCGGGGGAATAAGGAAGCGAGTGAGTGAGTGAGTGAGGGAATGAATGAAAATTACTCAAATTGTAATTTTCATAACAATTAGTAATTTTCACTCAAAACACACTGTATTCATTGGGGGCATACTGTGCTTATCAGACCCATGTCCTACTACTGATGCTGGAAAAAACATTCCAGCATCAGTAGTAGGACATGGGTCTGGGTCATGGGTCGACAGGTCAAAATCCCAACAGGGTTAAAATCCCGATAGGGTCGAATTGAAAATTTGTTTCACTGTATACGCCGCACTTCGCAATTTCTGTCGAGATTTGCATTTCTCGCGGCGAGGGGCTCAGATGAAGTAAATTTTGAAATATTAATTTTCACCGTATAAGCAGCACTTTCTGTCGGGATTTTCATTTCTCGCGGCATAATATTTTGTATGTCTGGGGGAGAAGTCTCAGTTACTCGACGCATTCATACGATGTTATGACATGGCCTCTTGTGCATAGGCGTAAACTTATTGAAAATGTTGGGGGGGCTCAGGCTCTAGTGGAACCTCGTTTATACGACGCGTCGTATAAATGCGAAAGCAGTACTGAAAAACGAACTTTTTCCGAAAATTACCCTCCCCCCCACTTTTTTTTTACAGACGTTTCCGAAAAAAAATTTTGTGAAAATCTGTCGTTTTGATTCAAAATCTTATGCTTGAGAAGAAATATACTTATAATACTATCATAACATTATTGTTGCTAAAGTCTCAAGCAATTTTACGGTATTCATTTCAAGATTTAACAGAAAAAAAAGCGTTATTTAAACGTTATGTAAAACGTCCTTTACTTGACAGAGAACACCGTTACAAAATTATCGAATGTGGGGGCGACAAAAATCCCAGTTACAGCCCTGGCTATCAGCATACCGTAGCCCGTTCAATAATTATTTCAGTACCTGTCAAAAGCCATGGAACACAGGGCCACAACTAGGGAGGAGCAGGCGGGTCTCGTGTCCCGGGCGCTAGACCGGATGGGGTGCAAATTTCATTCTAAAACCTCTCCTTCAACATTACAAGGGGGGCGTCAAAATGCGCGCTTGCCCCGGGTAACCAAGCATCTAGTTGCAGCCCTGATTGAACCAGTCAATCATTTTAAATTTTATTACTTTTTCAGTAAAAAATATGCATGAGAAACTACAGTCGATCCCGCTTAGTTTTTCCGCTTACAACGTTTCTTCATGATGGGTTTTTGAAAACTGTAAAACACTGTATTTCAGTGACACGTTTTCACCAATTGAAAAATTATGTGATTCGATTGATAGAAAAGGTGTTTTCCAAAGACTTGGGAGTTCGAATCGAAGTGAAAACGTCGATTAATTGAAGTGTATACAGGCAGGGCCCTGGGTAAAGCAGGAATTAGGAGGCTCTTGCGACAAGAGTCAAAGATGTTAATTGGTCAGTGAATGTATGTTGTTTGAATTTCGGGGGCTCAAAGTTATAAAGGCTTCATTTGCCCATGAAGAAATTAGGCCCTGTATACATGGATAATGTATAGAAATGTATAGCAACTGAAGCAAAACCTCGTACAAATAAGTAAGGTCAGAAACGTAATAGGGAGATATATACAAAGGGTTCCATTACATTTTCCTAAATACAGTAAAATCTCCACAAATGATCACCTGTACTCAAACACAAATATGCATCAGTGGTCGCCTCTATTCGGCGTAAAATTTCTATGGTGGAGCCCCGTACGCTCTCCTTATATTCATTTATCGAATTTACTGATTTATTTTCTTCGAGTGGGTGCGGAGCCCCCGGGAAGTGTACACGGAGCACCGGTTGAGAACCGCTGCTTCAGTGAAAAGTCTCCCAAACTTTTTGTGTTCCATAGCTCTTCTTTAAAAAAAATTTCTTTCTCATTTCTCCCAACTCAAGCCCACCCATAGGATCCTATACTAAACCCATAGCTTCTATCGACCCTTTGGACAATTGCATCGACCCCTTCCCCCAGGGGTCGATATTTCACACTTTGGAAAGCACAGCTTCAGTGGCCATTCTTGGTTATTATACAACTTAATTTAATGAAAGGTCACGGGAAATTGACCTTTTTAATTTTGATTTATTCATTTTTTTTTTTTTTGCACTATTTATAAATTTGTTATGATTAGTCCTGTTTGTTGCATTTATATAAATTAACCTCTTTTTAGCATTAATGTGTATATAAATGTATGTAATTGAAGAATTTTCAAAATAAGTGCAAATTTTCAAGTTGTGCGGAAGATTAATTAAATTTTTGTAATTTTTCAAATTAATATTGCTCATAATACAATAAAAGTTCGTTATAACAACAGCTCACAACCACAAGAAAAGTTCTCGCTGTAACGTAGTTCTCATTATAAACGAATTTTCACGTTTCGCTCTGTAAGGACATAAAATTATTGAAAATTGCTGCTTTATCTGCATTGGGACGTCTTTGAGATCATTTCGTTCTAATATTAACGATTGAACGGAACTCTAGTCATGTGAAATTGATTTTCGATCTCAAATCAGTTGATTCTCTAAGAGTATAAGACGTTTTCCATAGAATTTCGTATCATCAAAGCGGTTTAGATGACCAACTGAACAATTAAAAGTCTGAACTTATTACATTCATGCTCACTTCCATGGATTTATGGATCAGGCAACATCGTCTATCGAATCGGAAATTCGACATTTTCAAATAGTTTGGTTGCTCAACTCCAAGGACCTTCTAGCTACATGGACCATACCCGAAGCCCGGGTGCTTTATTTGCTTGTCATTTCTTTTTTTTCAAGTAAAAAGAAGTAAAATCTCAGGAGAAAAATCCGCCCATTTTTGACATTATTCATGTTTTGTTACTTGTGTGCACGTGTAGTTTGCTTCTTTTTCGAGCAACTTTTTCTTTCTATTAGTGAGCAGCTACAGTACTAATAACTAGAAATTCTTAAATAAAATACATGTAGAAATCATTTGCATGAGAATGTTTTTGCAAATGAATATGCATCGAGATAAATAGAAAAGATGCATTTAAAAAAGCATTTGCGTTTTTTGCTTGGTTATTTGTTCTTTTAGCACATATTTTCTCAGTTTTAGTTCATATTTAGCCATTTTTTTTAAGTGGAAAATTCGGGCTCTAATTACAGGCGAATCCCGTTTTAACGAATACCGTTACAGCGAAAATATCGTTTTAACGAATGGTTTTCTAATCCCTCTAATAAGTATACATAGGAACAATGCAAACAATCTGAAATTTCTTTATAATGAAGTGTTTTCTCCGGTTTCTTGGAGTTCGTTATAACAGGATATTCGACTGTATAACAATCATTTAATGTATTGTTATCAAAGTGAATGGGACAAGGGCGTAGCCAGAAATTTCGTTCGGCAGGGGGGACCAAAGTGACAGAACAATAGATTTGGTCATCTTTTTCCCCTTTTTTCGGTCATTTTCTCACATTTCGGACGAGGGGACCAGACACCCAAGTCTTCCTCTTCGCTACGCCCTTGGAATGGGATTACCCCTGAGCATGAGCGTACCCAAGAAAACCAATCTATTCGGGGGGGGGGGGGGGGACACGGAATTTCTTTCAGAGAATTTTTGAGTTGGTGCCAATTTCCCAAAAGCATTTAATTAACAAAAATTTATTTGATTGTTGGGGGCGTAGCCTTTGCCCTTGAGCCCCATTCTAGTTTGATCACGGTCCAAGTAAAAATATACTTTCATTCTCTCTCTCTCATTGAAACGAGCACAACTCCGGTCTATCGCCATAGGCAATTTATTCAGATCTAGTCATGCCGTAAATCTGAGTATATCCTCCCAGGATTCCCCCAGATCTCATGAATCCCGAAATCCCCTGGGCGGGGTCATGAAAATGACTATATACAAAAAATATATTCAGAACAGTATATGCATCTTTATTTATTCCAGGGTTGGACAAACCCCAAGTGCCAGGTCACCATGGTGACTGGAAAATCTGTATTCGCGCCTAAAATTTTGTATATGTGATTGCTAAATCAGAATCTAGTGATGGCTCAAAATTTTCCGATTTCATAATTGTCTTCCAACATGGAAAGGAGCAGAGCCACAACTAGAGAAAGCAGGTAGGTCTGGTGCTCCGGACGCTGGACCAGAATGTGAGTCGAATTCACCCTTTAACTGCTTCTTCTACATGCAAGGGACGCCGAAATTCCGAATTGCCCCAGGTGACAAAGTATCTAGTTGCGGCCCTGGGAAGGGGTCATCAATTCCCAGAAAGGTTGAAAAAAGATTATTTAAGATACTTCTCTCGTGAAAAAACCATGCTTGGCTCTTACAAAATTTGGCTGGTGCCTAGATTTTTTAATGATTTTTATCGAGCCCTGTATTTATTTATATTTTATGATACAGTGTATATTTCCCCCAAAATCAAATTACATGTCACTTATTTAAGATTTATTTTGCTCTCATATATTGAGTCATATATCAGGTTTTAAATTAGAAAAATAATAATTTTTTTAGTTGCATAAATTTCTTATTAAAAACTCGATTCAAATATTGTCACTTTTACAAGTATGCAAGCCAAATGGAGTTTAAATTTTTCTTAAATAAATTTTAAATATGATTGAAAAAAATAAAACATGGTAAGTTTTATTAATTTATTGATATGTCTAACAGAAAAAAAAGTATTTTATACTACGCTTTATTGATTATAAGTATTAGAGGGCTGCAAAATCTAGATTGTTTTTGAAGATTCTGAATAAATTATCATTAAAGAAAATGTTTAAAATGCATGAATTTATCAAAAATGTGTAGCTATATTTAATATTGCTTACTTTTTCTGTCAGGAAACTGTGCGGAATCACGAGGAACTTTTCCGTTTTCTTGTAATACAACATGTTTTACTAACAGAAGGTTATAATGTACGTGCACAACCGAATGTGGTCCACACAAACCATAAAATACTGTGGAACTGTCTATCTCAACATTTGTGGGGGTTTTTTTTTCAGGGGAAAAACAAGGAGTTTACTTCAAGTGGCTCCAAACACAGCTATTCTTATTTTGCAGAATCGCAAACCTCGTCTAGATTTTTCTTCACCACCGTAATTTCTTTATATTCCAATTAGGATCATCTATGTCGGCGTCCTTCACGGATGGCCATCCATTAAGCACAAAAGCTTTTAAAGCCTTGACCGGCGGCGTCAAGAAGAATGTAGTTTTCAGGATCAGAAGGGGGGTCCCCATATGGACGGATGCCTCCAGGTGACATATTCCCCACATAAGCGACACGCTATACACTCCCCGTCCTTCTAATTAGGAAATGGTGATTGTATTCAGTAAACCTGCATTGAAGCAGCCGAAACTGAACCCTATTGAAATGCTCTTTGTCAGCTGCAGAAGGTGCGGCCCCTTTATCATGGAAAAAAAAAAATACATGGAATAAAAAGTCCGCCAAAGCTCCCAGGCTAGAAGCCCTTCTCCAGTATGTGGGAGTCCATGGCCGTGCTTATAGCTCGCTGAGTGCCCCCCCCCCCCGGGAAACACGCCACTAGATGCCACAGACGGGCTGTAACTAGGAGTGAAGATCATTTTATTGTCGGGAAAGGGGGGGGGGAAGCATCGAAATACCTCCTTGAGATCGACTGTGATGCCGCAAGATATTTAAAATTTCTAACAGTGCTGCGAACGTAAACAGGGCATGTAAAACCCCCTCTTTGCGGTCACCGGCTGGACAAATAGAAATTCGTCCGTAAAAAAGAATTGATCGGGAAAGGAGGAACCCTATTAAAACCTTGAGAATAATTCTTCATTTTGAAATAAACACAATTTTTCGAATAACATAAGTAAGAAATACTACATCCTTTTTGGAAAAATTCCCCAATTTAATTTGCAATGGAACATAGAAAAATTTACAGTATTTTCCGATAAATAGAGGTCGCATCCTGTAAAATGGCCGGAAAAAAGTGTTTGTGGAAAAATCGCCACTTTTTTTTTTACATGTCACAGCTTCGTATAAAGGCCCAAATTCACTGTACTGACGTGACGTGATTATTCCGAGTCTAGGTGTGGAAAACGTATCCATGCGATTTTTTTGGGGGGGGAGAGGGGAAGATTGAGCCAGCTCTCCGAAATTAATAAGAGGGGGGGGGGGGAGTCTCGATCCCATTGGCTTAAAACAAGTTACGACAGGTAATACAAGTTACGACTTAATGCACTTAACATACGACTTAATACAAGTTACGCTTACGACAGGTCCAAGCACTTCCCTGTGAAAAATCGGGGTCCTCGCGAAAGATCTGTCCAACGGCGACAGGATCATTTTAGTCGTGGAGGGAGGGAAGAGTATGTAATTTTTTCATCCTCTCCCCACTAAAAAAAAACGATCGAAACGATATTTCTCGTCTTCCACCCCCCCCCCCCCAGAATTAGCAGTCCCCACAAGAATTCCGCCTGTGAAAACTGCCTTCTTCCCCAGTTCCGGCCCTGGCTACCTAAGTGTTGGAGTACTGGAAACAGGGCTGGGGGGGAGGGGTCGAATGTCTAGGGTGCCGGACCAGAGGGGGGGGGGGACGCAAATTTCACCTTTTAACCTCTCTTCAACATTTATTGAAATACCGTATTTAAAATTTCTATATAAGAGTGCTGCTAACGTAGATAGTTTGAGAATCCCTGATTTATAAGGAGGAAATTTCATATTCCTAGTATTAGAATGCAATGGTACCCGACTCAGGGGGCTTTGAAATTTTCCATTCATTTCTTATTTTCTTTTTTTTTGTGTGTTAATTTTATTTTACTATTATTTATTTGATTCCCCTCAAAGGCACCGGAACCTAGGAGTGGAGGATATTTGAGCCCAAAAAATTTTGTAAGGTGGTTGAGCCCCCCCCCCCCCAATAGTTTTTAGAAGAACAATGCAGTGCGTCCTCTGTTTCCTGCGTATGTGCTTCATTTCATCCCCGTATATAGGGGACGGCCAGCAACTTTCAGCGCTCTCTCCCCACCCAATGTTAATTTCTTCATGTCAGCGCCTCTGTTGTGAAGAACTTGTTAATAAGCTTAATCATTGTTCACTTTACCTCCTCCCACTTTTTTTCTTTTTTGTGTTGTATCATGTCCCCATCCCCAAAGGTCACACTCAACAAAAGAAGGAAGAGATGCTCTTGAGTTTACCGACAGTGCAAGCAAGAGAAAGGTTCCGCCCCCCCCCCCAAGTTATCTACACTGGTGCCTTCAGGCACCACTCTGGGAGGACGCAATTTAGGATGAATGGATGCTGGATTGATTCGGAGATAAGACTACTATTGTCACAGAACAAGTGCGTTGAGATTCTGAAGAAAAGTAAAAAAATAAAATTTCGAGCAGATGGATTTCTACTATTTAAAGAAATTTTTTGTCAAAAATTTTTTTCTGAGCCAAGTGTGAAAAACTTATCCACTCGAATTTTTGGGGGGGGGCCGAGCCGGCTCTTCTAAAATGTTGGGGGGGGGGGGAGCTCGGGCCCATGGGCCGGATACAAGTTTACGCGTATGTTCTACCCCCACCCCCAGTCAAATTTTGTTGTAAAGGGGCTTGAAAAATGTTTCGGCATCGGTCCTCAAGATCTGTTATGAATGGGCATTTAGAATGTGCTTTTTTCCCCAATATTTTTCAAAAAAACATTGGGGGGGGGGGCTAAAAGTTATTGGTCCTCCCGCATATACCAGACTCAAACGTGTACGAAGGAGAGGAAGAATGCATTGCACAATGGTTTTTTTCAGTAATTACTGGGAGGCTCAGTCCCCTTACAAAATGTATTGCGGAGAGGGGGGGGGGCTCAAATGGCCTCAGCCTCTAGGTTCTGGCACCTATTCTTTATAGAGTGTAATTTATTTCGGTTTCAATATCATTGCTTCCCAATTTTCAACCTTCCCCCTCCCCCCACCATGCATCTTTGGGCATATTTTCATGTTGGCGCCATGGCCGTCCTCCGGTCGCAGTGAACAAAAGAAGAGACACTCAGTTTTTGCCACAGGCAAAGAAGAAAGAGCCCCCTCAACACCTCAAAGAATCTTCCTCTCAGCCGTGCCTTCTGGCAGTAAGGATTGGAACCGATGGAGGGTGCAATTGGGGATTGAACGGCAGGGAAGAAATGAGATAAACGTATTGTCATGGAACAAGAAAGACAAAGACCATCCAGATTTTTTAAAAGAACTAAAATTTTGTGCAGATTGTTTCCATTAACTAATTCATAATTAGGACAACTTTTGGTTAAAAAGAAATTTTCATCATTGCAAAATGAATAAGCCATATTCATACGAATTTTTGGGGGGGCTGAGCCGCGTCTTCAAAAATGTTGGGGGGGCTCAGGCCCATGGGCCCTATAGAAGTTTACGCCTATGCTCTTGTGAACGTAGTGTAAACGAGATTCCCCGGTATTATGCTGTGGACTCGGCGATAGTTCGCGTTATGTCTTACTGTTATTCTGCAACCCTATCCTACTTGTTTATGCCGAATGGACGCTTCCCGTTGTTAAGCTGCTTATATATGATTACACTGCTGATTTATTTTTTTCTCTGTGACTGGTTTAATATTTGCAAAAGGGAATAAAGAATACATTAATCTTAATCCTCAAATCGCACTATTTGTAAAAATAAATTTTACTTATTTTTATATATGAAGAGAAATTTCAGCTGCCTAATCCAGGGATTTTCAAACCATCAAACATTGCGGGAAAAATTAGAACTGTCCACGTAGTCCACGGGCCAACAACTCTGCTGAATCCGACAAGTCACAACGGCTTGATACAGTGTACAATGGGCCAACGGGGAACCCGGTTAAGTAGGGGGGCCGAAATAACTGAAGACGTTTAATTACTTTGAAATTATTTCTTCAGTTTAAGTCAGCTTCAAAAGAAAAAAAGCAATTGCTTCCGGTAATTATATCATCATAAAAATCAGAGAATTTTTATAATTTAGAACTAATTTGCCAATTTTATAATGTAATTCATCATGAGGCACTATCAGCCTTCTGATGTAAGCACTGCATGTAGTCAGAGCCACTGCCGTCTTAACGCATGGGTCCACCAGGGCATTTCACCGGAATCTCAAGTGCAGAATGAGCCTCATGACCATATGAGACCTAGTCAAAAATTCGACATTCAGAATGTGAATATGTTAGCAGGTGTTTCCAATCATGTGGGGCCCAAAAAAAACCATAAAACCCCCTTTGCCCAGTGTAGGCCGGGAACTGGAGATTTGGAAAATTTTAGAGGAATTTTTGACAAACTTTTCATTACATGTTTAATTCATAATTTTCATTCGAAACATACTGTATTTAATTAATAATTTTCAGCATAATTTTCATTCCTTACACATTTATAATTGAACAGTTTCCCGCTAGCTCAAGGACTCGGTAGCTCGCTCGCCCACTCATTCGCCCATCCACTCACCCGTTCACTCGCTCCCCCCCCCACACGAACACTCACTCGCTCACGGACTCAGTAGCTGACTCGATCAATCCCCCCCTCACCCATTCACTCGCTCGTTCACTCTCTCACGGACGTAGCTCGCTCGATCACCCACTCATTCACTCGCTTCCTCATTCACCCGCACAAGGACTCAGTAGCACGCTCACCCACCCACCCACTCGCCCAACCACTCGTCCACTCACTCGCTCACGGAATCGGTAGCTCGCTCGGTAATTCCCTCACTCACTCTCTCGCACACTCACTCACCCGCACAAGGACTCAGTATCTCGCTAACTCACTCACCCGCACAAGGACTCAGTATCTCGCTCACTCACTCACTCGATCAATCCCGCACTCACCCACTCACCTATTCAATCGTTCGTTCACTCTCTCACTCGATCAATCCCGCACTCACCTATTCAATCGTTCGTTCACTCTCTCACGAACTCAGTAGCTCGCTCGATCACCCGCCCAATCACTTGCTTCCTCACTTACCCGCGCAAAGACTCAGTAGCTAGCTCACCCACCCACTCGCCCACTCACTCGCTCACGGACTCGGTAGCTCGCTCGGTCATTCCCTCACTCACCCAGTCACCCACTTACTCGCTCGGACACAGTAGCTCGCTCAACCACTCACTCGATCACTCGCCTGCTATCCCATTCACTCGATCACTCGCCTGCTAACCCATTCACTCGATCACTCGCCTGCTAAACCATTCACTCGATCACTCGCCTGCTAACCCATTCACTCGCTCGCTCGCGGACTCAGTACCTCACTCGATCAATCGCGCCCAATCACTCGCTTCCTCACTCACCCACACAGACTCGGTAGCTCGCTCACCCACCCACTCATTCGCTCACGGACTCGGCAGCTCGCCCGGTCATTCCCTCACTCACCCACTCACACGCTCATCCAGTCGCCCACTCATTCTTCCACTCACCCGCTCACGGACTCAGTAGCTCGATCGCCCACTCACTCGATCACTTTACTGCTCACCCACTCTCACCATTTCACTCACTCCCCCCCCCACTCACACATGGGACTCAGTAGCTCGCTCGCCCACTCATTGTTCGTATCTCCCACTCACTCACCCGCTCACGGACTCAGTAGCTCACTCACTCACCCGCTCGCTCACTTACTCCCCAAACAACTCGCAGACTCACTCGCTCGCTTACTCGCCAAGCCAATAGCCCACTCACTCGCTCCCTCACTCACCCACTCATGGACTCAGTAGCTCGCTCGCCCACTCACCCATTCACTCACCCATTCACTCACTCACTCACTCGCCCACTCACCCGTTCACTCACTCAATCACTCGCCCACTCACTGAGTCACTCGCCCACTCACTGAGTCACTCGCCTTCCCAGTCGGTCACTCACTCACTCACCCACTCACTCACCCGCTCACCCACACACTCAGTCACTCACCTCCTCAAACGGTAGCTTGCTCACTTACCTTATCGCCCACTTACTCGCTCCCTCACCGGAGGCGCCGACGTGGAGAGGCTGAAAATTGCTGATCGTCCCGTATATACGGGCCTCAAGCGCGTACGCAGGAGGAGGATGGTGCATTTCATTGTTTTTCGGAAATTATTGGGGACCTCGAATGGCCTCATCCCTAGGAAATTTCTTCGCAATAACTAAATTTCGTTATAAACGAATTCCAGGTTTTTTGCATTGTTCCTATGTAAAGTTGTCTGGGGGATTAGAAAAGTGTTCGTCAAAATGAGATTTTCGCTGTAACAGTATTCGTTAAAACGAGATTCGACTGTAATATCTCTACTTTCCCCCCAATGTAACATACTTTTTCAAATGTTTTTATATGTTTTTTCGAACTTCCAAAAAGTTGCATATACTGTCCAGTACACTTATAACATAACCCGCATATAGCATAAACAGTAGATATAACATAGGTAGTGTAATCCTTAGAATTTGGCCCCATTCATATCGGACCAGAATTGAACGTTTTCGTCCGTTCCTAGCCTTTACAGGCCGTCTTCCAACCTACAAATTGCCTGGGATTTACATATGAAGGAAAAGACAAGACTTACGTGTCAGTAGTATAGTGAGTGTATGTGTAGAGAGAAATAAATTTACAGATCCCATAAGGGATCTGCATATTTACTGATCATTCATGTTGGGAACCACTGCTCTAAAGGAATGTTTACATTCATTTAAAAGTAATGCAAATCGTCGACGAAATCGCTGATTGATTTCTTAAATTGTTTATAAATGGCCATTACATGTATTGTGAACTACCGGTGCAGTATAATGCAAACAAAATTCTCAGTCATTAATTGCAAGAATGGAATTGATAATTACGATCAACATCAAATTGTTGAACCAAGGATTATTGCGGCAAAAATGGTTGATCGATGATTTGTTGAACGTCAACAATGAATCCATACTCTTATAAAAGAGGAATGCATAACGTATACTTTCAATCGATCGGCTTAGCCGTTAAGCGGCTTTTGGGACGTGGCAACTTCAGTAATTAGTAACCAAATTACTTAAAAGTAATATAACAGAACTTCATCAATACAGCAACGGCGACTTGGGTTTATATGTTCCCTCGGCTTCAAAGGGGGTAGCTTCATGAGGTTGGCAGAAAACCTGATGAACCTGCCGGTCCTGGATGGAGGTTGGATCACATCTGTTATGCCATGTCATTACGCGGTCATGTCATTACAATCAACCTGACTAGAAGGTGGGATTTTAGGTTTGTAGGTACTCTCGTGATGGAAATGGACCATCTTTGCCTCCCAGATGCGGTATCCCGACTTCGCCTAATCAAGCGACGGAATGATTATAATATGTTCCCACCTGCGTTTCATTTCTTGATTGAGAGTTTAAATGGGAGTTGTGATGAATTCCGCGTATAAACCGATCGATTCGATTCATATTCAGACAACAACGAATATGAACGACAATTCTGAATAAAAAAAATGATGAAAACATTAGCACATATAACACTGAGCAAAAAACTTTTGACAAAGTTTCTTCGTCCGAAAACAAAAATGTCAATTTCTTATGTAATTCCGTGTACTGAGCACGAATTTTACTATACCACGGCTTTTTCTGAAATTTCACATTTAATTCATGTGCAATAACACAATACAACGCATTGAAACATATATATGTATATGTGTGTATATATATATATATAGAAAACAAAATAACTATACAGAAACTTCACCAACGTCAGCAATTCTAATTCGGAGTTGATCCTCATAGAGAAAGATGAACCTTGCTTATAGTATGGATGAAAGTGACACGATCTTGAAATAATGACATATTTTTCGTCGTTTTATGAGTTTGATACCTAACGATGGAAAAAAAAATGATTTTAAGAAGTTTGGGGGCTCCTGCGTGCTCCTAATCAACATGACCCGTACGCGGAACATTATGCCCACTGTATTTTCCCGTAATTTTGCCCTTTGAGACTTTCCATTACAAAATGTTCGCAGTTGAATGTCACAACATGGAATATTGTTCGCAGATACGGTGTCCGTACAAAGCGAAAGATATAAAATTCATCGAAAAGGTCCAGAAGTCCTCAATGGCTCATTCATATTCTATATATTTTTACCTCTTTTATAACATACCCTGTTTAAAAGTACACTGTGGATATAATAAACCAAAAGAATGGTCTTAACCAAAAAAATAATCCTGATACTGTCGAATCCCGTTTTAAGGAAAACTTTTCTAATCCCCCAAATAAGTTCACATAGGACCAATGATAGGTAACCTAGAATTCCTTAAAAACGAAATTTCGTTTTAACGAAGTGATTCCTCCGGTCTCTTGGCGCTCGTTATAACGGGATTCGACTGTATGACATACTGCAAAAAGGCCCTAGAAAAATAGTCAAAAAACAGACACTTTTGTTCATTTATTTGGGTGATATTTTGGCCGTTTTCCCACAAAAAGACCTAAATTTTTTTTCAATAATTTAACACATTGCCAGAATACATTTCTGATAGAAATGTAACAGAATACATTGCCAGTTACAGTTCTGATCAAAAGATGGCATCAAATAACTTTAACTTTAACCGTCATCTTTCGAGGAAAAATGTAACTATTTCAGCAATAAAAGTTGACAATTAATAAAATCCTGTCTTTCTGCGTAAAACTGTATCGTCTAATGCTTTTCGAATTATTGAATTTTTACTTGTTTTTATTACTTTGTGGTATTTTTATTGGTGACGGTGATGGCAGAACAATTGTTGCAAATCAACTCGGTCACTTCAAAAGCTATGCTAATGCAAGCGTGTTGGTGTGTGACGTGTATATCAAATTCATAAACATCAGTGGAGGGCTTTTTTTTTCTTCTGAATTTTTAAATTGCACGGACTCACGATGCGAGGATCCGGGTTCGAACCCCACAGTGGTGCTCGGCTGAAGTTGGTTTTCTGTGGTTCCCAACTTCAAGGCGCGAATGCGAGCCGATCTCCCCGTTAAAAAGTCTCGCCACAGAGAGCAACAGTCCTACAACGCACACACGTACTGGGCAAAATTACGAGTTTCCACTTCAAAAAGTGCAAATTGCGAAGATTTCGTGAAAAAGTTGTAAAAAAAAAATTTAGCATTTATTCGTCAGAATTGGCAAATTTCGCATTTATAGCGGTCACTTCGGAAATTAGAAATTTATGTGTATCCCCTTATTATATTATATAATTATTTTCATAACTAATTTTTGTAGCGTCAACTAAAAACCGCTTAGCGAGTTAATTTCACCAAAAGCTTCGCCCCTCGTGACGTCTTGGTATCGTATAACCAATCACCTGCGTGCTAACGCTTCCTGTGTTACTAAGAGAGTAGGGATTGTAATTACGCCCCCGGGGCCACTACAAGTTACGTTACAGCCATTTAGCGATGAATTCGTGAACTTGCAGACGAATTTCTACATATCAAAATGACGATAGGTTCTTGGTTTTGGACGTCTCCTTGTGCCCTAATGAAATAACTGAACTTGCTATTGAGTTCAGTTTGCGGGCTGTGCTCGTAGGGAACCGTACTAAACGAAAACTTCTGCTGTCGTCTGCTATATCCTAGGTTGTTTGCTTCAGATGTTTCCTTATGCCCCGAAGGTCAGCCGTTCAGTTCAGTTTGTGGGCTTCACTCGTAAGGAACTGTATTGAATGTTGTCGTCTGCTTTGTTCTAGGTTCTATGTTTTGAAGGTTTCCTTATGCTCCGAAAAACGAACAGAACTGGCCATTCAGTTAAATTAGTTAACAGTACCGAATGAAAATTTCTGCTTCTCGATCCTGATTTTGTTATCACCGCTTGAGTCGTCTTTAATTTCTAACCTAGATAGCAGGACTTCCAATATGAATCAAACTTAAAATGACCATACGTCCCGTATCTTCCGGGACAGTCCCGGTATTTTCTATTTTTTTTGCCCATCCCGACATTTTAGCAAAAGCGACCCGGTTTTTTCCGTATTTTACACGAAGCCTACTTGAATATTTATTCTTTATTGAAGTCAAAGATTGAAATTATTTTCCAACTCATAAATTATGTTATCATAATTACAACTATAAATGAGAATATTAATCTCCCACATTTGTCTTGGTTAAACGTTTTTTTTTTTTCGTGGAATTCATTTTAATCCACTGCAATTTGCAGTAATGCTTCATTTCCCACCATTGTGATTTTTTCGCAACTTCAGCAATATTTGGCAACTTTGTTCGGTTTTGGCAATAATTGCAATGTCCCGTATTTGGAATCACAATTTCCCGTATTTCTCTCGAGGAAATATGGTCAGCCTAATCAAACTGTGGAAATTCTAGTTCCACGCTCTATTAAAGGGACCAAGTAAGCTCAAACAAACCGTGGCTTCCCATGCTTTCCTATGAGAAACATCCCCGTTTTGAAAAAACTTTTCACTTCAGGAACTCAATTTTTTTTTTCTCAAATTCTGTGGATATATTTATACAATTGAACGAGAGCTTTGACAATTTTAATTGTTATACTTTTCGATTATTAATTTCAATAACATGGAAGCTTTTGCGAAAATAAGCAAAATTTACCCATATCTTGTGCCACAAAATTTCTTCTCGGCATTTTAATTTTAAAATAATTATGCCAAAGCATGTAACACCTCAGTGCTGAGAGAAAGACAATGTTTAAAGACACTTGAACATCGGTGTTTGAAAAAATCTGACTTTTTTCGCGAAAAACATTATATATGCAAAACATCATCATATATAATGGCTTTCAGCTGTTTATATTAAAATATTGTAGAAATATTTCCAGTCCAGGCTAGAACAAAAACTCGAACACAAACAATTTTAGATTTCAAATTCAATTCGAAATTGTGTTTTTTTTTGTCAAATTTTCGTACACATACCACTTTAAAAGCAAAGTAATAGGTACAAAATGAAGAGGAAAAAGAAAAACAGCCCAAGTGATTATTTTCCTAAATACTATAGGCCAGAGAGATGACTTATCGCGGCTCGTGAAAAAAGTTTCTTATTTTTAATACTTTTTTTCTCAATACTACATCTACATACCGGAAGGTTTGGATGTACGGCATATATTTCAGTAATACGTATTCAAGAATATGAGAGTGGAGCGGAGGAAGGGTGGCGAAATTTGTACAGCCTACAGGCAGCAAAACCATAAATACACAGTGGTGGAGGACGCTCGAGCACTTCCAGTACTTTGAGGCACGGGGACGG
Organism: Pholcus phalangioides; assembly: GCF_987345545.1. Classification (NCBI taxonomy): domain Eukaryota; kingdom Metazoa; phylum Arthropoda; class Arachnida; order Araneae; family Pholcidae; genus Pholcus; species Pholcus phalangioides. The sequence goes on along the minus strand of NW_028301601.1, from coordinate 19,092,899 downwards.
CAAAATGCTGTTTACCCCGCTGAATCATGTTTGCCCCGGGTGGTAAAAATCCTAGCTACGGCAGTGCTGTGTTAACGCATGGGCCTACCCTGGCATGGCCCAGGGGCCTCAGAAAAATGAGAAACAGTTGAATTTTTCAAGATTTTGCCAGGAAGGGCCCCAGTGAAATCACTTGGCCCGGGACCCCATAATGCTCTTAAGACGGCCCCGAGCTACGGTCTTGTCAGAAGGTGCTCGAGCACCTCAGAATTGATTCAGAAATCAAAATTATTCATGTAAAGCTTAAGACGAGCGCCCACGGGCCCTGAAACACTTTCGAAATGTCCCGGATCTATCATAACGATGAACGAAACGAAAATGCAAAATAAACAGTTAAAAGAAAAAATTTATGAAAATTTCATTTTAGCATATTATTTATTGCATATTATTTTAATTAATCATATTCCCATAGACATAAATGGGATGCATCGAATTTTTAAAATAAATTGAAGGCACTGAACTAAAAACTTATGACGAGTTGAGAGGGAAAAATGATCTTCCCCTTTCAAAAATAAATTAAAAATATAAAAACCCCTTATACAAGGATAAAGTTTTATCTTTCCCCTTTATTGGATCATGTAGACCAGTGGTTCTCAACCGGGGGCCATATGGCCTCGGGGGGGGGGGCCACGGATGAAAATCTGGCAAAAGGGGAGCCACGGCTACTGATACGGGGGCCACGAAGAAGTTTGTGGAATTAAATTTTTTTAGTCACTGTGACTAAAAAAAAATTTAATTTCAAACAAAAAATGCATAAAATATATTTTTCGCAATTTTTCCGCTATTCAAGTAACATTAACATGAGGGGGGAAATAAAAAAAAGCGCGTTGCATGTAATCTCGGTGGGTTTACGACTTGGGGGTGACGGTAGGCCCTGACAAAAACTATAGAAGAGGTTTAAAGCAAAATGGAGTAACTGTAAAGACAGAAAATTGTGTGCGTTTGAAGACTTTTCATTCAAAGAGGGCTTCCATAAAGAAAGCAGACAAAGATTTCTTGGCCATTCATTGACATTCTTTTGAGTGCTGGTAGTAAATGCAATCCAAGAAGTAAATGGGTGAAAAGTGAAAGCTTTTAAAAAACCCTCATCGTTTTTATGCAATTACAGACGGATAGCCATCTAGTTTATCACAAAGCTATCTTCAACCGGCACTAAGTGGTCTGATCATTGATCATTTTTGGCGCACGACGAGGGCTAATTAGACCCCGGGACCTACAATTTATTGACGATTCCGAACGGCAGGCTTGTTTCTTATACTCATCGAGAGGTTGGTGCGCTAACCCCTCGATGGGGGACTCAGCAATTTTGTGCTGCGCTCAAGTTGTCATTTTTTGTTGTACCCCCTATGTCAGGAAAGTTTTCTGACAAGGACGAACCGGGTATCGAACTCGCGACGCCTCTAAACCTGAGTGGTCTGATGGGGAATATATTTATAAAAATCGAATAAGGAATGATTGCTCTGGGGTATTTTTCTATGAATTTTTGGGGAGGTGTGTGCCAACCCATTGCCTCCACTGAAAAGAAATAAAGTCGAATTCAGTTATAACGAACTCCATCCAAGAGACCAAATCATACATGAGGAAAAATACCCGCGAAATTAAATTTTTTAAAACTACATTGCTGTATAACTTAAGAAACTGTAATTGCATAAATTTGCTTTTGTGTCTCAAACGCAAGTGTTCTTATGTCATTCCTTTCAATTTAACAGGAAAAACGTGATTTTAAACATATTTAAGACGATCTTAACGTCATTTGGTTTGCTGATTGGTTTCTATATGCAATCCAAGCAGATAATGTATTGGGACTTAGTAGGACTAAGATTCACACCACATCTTTAAAGTTTTTTTAATCTATACTGTAATGCTTCCTATTAACTGCCCTACTACGTAAGCCTGCTGCTGGCCTGCAACATCCCAAATAATTTCAATGCAATTTTCCTATACTGCAAGAACAATGTTGTGGACATTAGAAAAGAAAATTCTAAAATGGCGTATGACCACATTTAAAGCAATTTAAATCCGTTTATTTGAGAGTCAGGGCATCTGCTGATTTTTCAGAAACGTGTAATAAATTATCACGTAAGTCTTCACTTTGAAATGTCCACAACCGACCGGCTCAATGCGTATCTTTATATCACTCAACCTAAAATTTGTGGTTTTAGTGTTCATAATACGCATGCAAAACCAATTCAGCGACGCATTTTTCACAATCTGCAAAAACCTCGTGGATTTGATAGTTGGAAATGATGTCTAAAGGCCAAAGATTTGGAGTTCGAGTCAAAATGAAAATGTCAAATAATTGAAATTATGTACTTCGTATAAATGAAATATTTTAATATTGAAAGCTATAGAGATTAATCGTGACCGTAGTCAAACGTCTCATAAATGTGAAATTCTGTCATAAAACTGAGAGTGAGGCCCGAATCCCCTTGCGCACAAGTGGAATTTCATGGCATTTACGCACAACAGAGCCCCTCTTAGCCATTTTTCTTTTTTTCTCCCCACCCTTTCTTCCTTTTGTTTCCTTCCGAAATTTATAAAAGTAAAATGACATAATCACTATAAAAAGGACAGTTTTCAGATCAAATTGCAAAAGTTCAATTACTTTAATGGAAAAATATCAGATTTTTTTTTTTGGTGGGAATACAGTCAACCCCCATTATAATGAACTCCAAGAGACCGGAGTGATAAAGAAATTTCGTTACAAAAGAATTTCAGATTTTTATATTGTTCCTATGTAAACTTATCCGGGGCATTAGAAAAGTTTTCGTTAAAACGATATTTTTTTTCCGTTATAACGGTATTCGTTAAAACGAGAGTCGACTGTATTTCGTCTCAAACTATTTTTTTACGTGTATATGCAGACTGCATGGGTAACATGGCGTATGGCACCACTTGCGAGCCGTTAGTCTTAAAGACATACCCAACTAGAAAAAGTATTCAAATCACGTGCCCAACTCAGATATGTCATTCATGTTGTAAGGGGGTTGTATAGTTATAAAATAAAAAAAACAACAACTTTTTATACCATCCCCGTGTGCCTAAGAACCCAATTAAGAAAATGTTGCTCTGTCTTTTCCGATGGCAACTAAAATAATTTCACGTTTCAAAGTGCAATATTCACCGAGATATGCGAATTCGAAAAATTGAGGAAATTTGGGGGAGAAAAAAACAGCATTAAATGCGGGTAGAATGGTTTCCTCGCATTTAATGATTTTTTTTTTCCCAACTTTCTTCGAATATCTCAGTGAATATTGCACTTAGAAACGATGGATTTTTTTTGTTGAAGACCGGGAAACAACTTTCCAATTGGGTTTTGGGGCAGAGGGTGTCCACATAAAAAGTTAATATTTTTATTTTAATAACTATGTAACCCCTGGCAACATGAATCAAATATCTGAGTACTACACATTATTCAGGTACTTTTTCCAATTGGAAGTATGCCTCTAGGACCAATGGTTCGCCAGTAAAATGCCATATGCCCCGTTACCTATGCGCCTTGTATATTAAATATAGTACAGACTATTATGTGAAATATTGTGTTGATTTGAGCCAACTCGCACGTTGCTTCGTTCGCCTGCGAGAGAGCGGCCATATTACGAACTAAAAAGCCACTTGAAGGTAGCTTGTCACCCAACGAAATCTCAGATTTTCACCGTATCGAAATTAAAGTCAACAAACTGATAAGAGGGGGTTTCGGATTTGCTGACTTTTGATGACAGGGGGGGGGGGTTGAAGGTGGCTTACGTCATCAACCACCCCTTTTTGAAGATATGAAATATTCTAAGCTGCTGACGGAATTTTGCTGGGGGAGGGGGGGGAAAGGGGGGTCAAAAATGGCTGAAAATCTGCTTACGTAATACTTGAATAGCCCCTTATTTATATTTTCCGATGGATTTGAAATCCTGATAATCAATCATTATTATGTTCACATGAACAGTTTTGTCATTGCGTTACGCAATGACAAAACTGTTTTTTTATTCCTTGTAGCATTTGCCGCGAATTCACAATGACACTAACAATTTTAAAAGGGAATTAAAATTAATTTAATACTAGAGTACTTTAAGAAATTCATTTAAAAATATTGTTGGTGCTGCTACCTACTTTCAAAATCAGAAGTGCCTTATGTGGTGATGACGATGCTCAGGTATAAAAAACTAAATTCTTCATTCAGCTTTGCTCCTTGTAAACAAAGCTTATAAACTGACCTGAAAGATCAAACGTCCAGTCCAGTAATTTTTTCAAGATCCAAAGAGACATCCAAAACAAAGGTCCTCCACGCAAGCAGACGACAGGTAATATCGTAAAAAGTGAGTTTTTCCACACTGCACTTTATAGTAATGTGCTGCCATCTAATGTCAAATTTAAAAGTGACTCATGTGGTGATGATGAAGTTCAAAGTAAAAAAAAAAACTATATTCTTTATTCCGCTCAGTTCCTTATAAACAAAGCTCGTGAACTGAACAGGGAATTCAAACTGAAAGTTCGGTTATTTTATTTGAGCATAAGGAGACGTCCAAAACAAAGGGCCTCTTAATGAGCAGACGACAGACGGTTTGTTCGGTTCCCTACAAGCTAAGCTCACAAACAGAACTGGAAGTTCGAACTGCCAGTTCAGTAATTTTTTCCGAACACAAGGAGACGCCCAAAACAAGTAACCTGGAGAGAAGCAGACGACAGAGATTATACATTACAGGAGGGAGCATCCAGCCACCGCGACTGCAGCGACATCAAATGCAAGGAAATCGCGTGACTCGGTCAAAACAAAGTTCCCGCCTGGCAATTTTTCCAAAGAAATGTACAGTTCGGTCTCTAAATATTGGGTTTTAAAGATTTAAAAAAAGGATAGAGAAGAACATTGATCTAAAGGTGAAAAAAGATAAAATTATTTTCATTTAATACCGGAATCATTTCTTTCAAAATTTCTTGAATTTTCCTTCATTATTTTTTTAATATTCTTTCCTTAATTCTGGAATTTTATTTCCTTTATTAATTATTATTTCTTTCATTACTTCTGAAATAATTGCTTTCATCAATTCTGGATTTGTTTCTTTCATTAATGCTGAAATTATTTCTTTTATTAATGCTGAAATTATTTCTTTTATTAATGCTGAAATTATTTCTTTTATTAATGCTGAAATTATTTCTTTTATTAATGCTGAAATTATTTCTTTTATTAATGCTGAAATTATTTCTTTTATTAATGCTGAAATTATTTCTTTTATTAATGCTGAAATTATTTCTTTTATTAATGCTGAAATTATTTCTTTTATTAATGTTGAAATTATTTCTTTTATTAATGCTAAAATTATTTCTTTTATTAATGCTGGAATTATTTCTGTCATTGATTCTGAAATTATATCTCATTAATTCATTAATTCTGGAATTATCTCTAATTAATTCATTAATTCTGGAATTATCTCTTTCATTAATTCTGGAATTATCTCTTTCATTAATTTTGGAATTATCTCTGTCATTGATTCTGAAATTATAATTCATTAATTCTGGAATTATCTCTAATTAATTCATTAATTCTGGAATTATCTCTTTTTCATTAATTTTGGAATTATCTCTTTCCTTCATTCTGGAATTATCTTTCATTAATTTTATTATTATCTCTTTCATTAATTCTTTCACTAATTTTTGAATTATCCCTTACATTAATTATAGAATATTTTCTTCCATTAATGCTGAAATTATCTTTCTTTAATGCTGAAATTATAACTTTCATTAATTTTGTTATTATCTCGTCCAAGCTGAAATTATTTTTTCATTTATTGTTTTAAACTCCTATTTATGCCATAAGAAAATAACCGGAGGGGGGGGGGATCGTGTTTGTTTTCGCCGTGTCACGTGATGTTCCGACAAAAGATGTGGGGGGGGGGACAGTTCTCAGCACTGCCAAGGCGGAGACCGCTGACGTCCTACTCTTTCCGGAGGCTTGATTTATATACTGTTGGTGCTGCCATTTAATCTCGAAATTTCAGGCAACTCATGCGATGATGAAAGAGAATTCTCTTTGTTATTTTTTGGCAAGAAATTTTTTTATGATACGAAAATTTCGGTAACAAAAATTGTACATTTGCAATAATCGATTTTATGTAGAAAAAATAATTATTTCTTTCGACAAAAACATTCGGACAATATGGATGATCGAACAACTAAGTGAAAACACGGATTATGTGGTCTTCGGGTAGGGTTACCAGATTCAATTTACGAATTTTTCTGGTAGGGCCTCCAAAAAATCCTTTGGCTCGGGGCGGGCCTATGATGCTATTACGACGACCCTGCCTGTCAGCCCCACTTTTGTGGGGGTCATGGAATTCTAGTACCTGATTCCTTTACTTCTATTAATTCACATTAATTAGACAAAAACATCAATAAAAAATTCGAAAAATGATCAAAGTTATCGAATTGCAACGTATATTTGATAAAGAGATGATGAAGCGCTTTAAAAGTATGACAAAAATTTATGTTTGTTCAATACGGTTCGAGCCACGATGAAGTGTCAGCAGGTGGACCATGCGCTAATTATTGTTAATAATTTATGAATTTTGTAAAATTAATTTAAATGTCATTCCCTCTCAATGGATCGTGTTTGATTACGATCCAGACTATCAACGCGTTCCTGAAATAATGAAAAAAAATGAGTGTGATAGAATTCGTTCTTTTCATGAAAACAAAATTTCAAGATTTATGTTCGTAACTTGAAAAGTTTGTAAGTCGGGGAGCAACTACATAAAAAAATTTTAGAGAGGGCAGCAATTTTTTTTGTTTTTTTGCATTGGGCCGTGAAATTCTCCTAAGCCCGGACTGGTCTCCGATTTTTGAATTTGAATATCTCAGGGAATAATGGAGTTAAAAACATGTAATTTGTTTGTTGGGCTCAGAAGAGAAAGAGCAACAACTGTCTAATTGGAAGTTAGAGGAGGGGGGGGGGGAAGCATTTTTTGTGATACGACGAACGGTTGATGAGATAAAGACTGTAACAACACTCCAAGGAGAAACCTTCCATTTCATGTGAGAATAAAATGTAAAATTAATTTAAATGTCATTCCCTCTCAATGGATCGTGTTTGATTACGATCCAGACTATCAACGCGTTCCTGAAATAATGAAAAAAAATGAGTGTGATAGAATTCGTTCTTTTCATGAAAACAAAATTTCAAGATTTATGTTCGTAACTTGAAAAGTTTGTAAGTCGGGGAGCAACTACATAAAAAAATTTTAGAGAGGGCAGCAATTTTTTTTGTTTTTTTGCATTGGGCCGTGAAATTCTCCTAAGCCCGGACTGGTCTCCGATTTTTGAATTTGAATATCTCAGGGAATAATGGAGTTAAAAACATGTAATTTGTTTGTTGGGCTCAGAAGAGAAAGAGCAACAACTGTCTAATTGGAAGTTAGAGGAGGGGGGGGGGGAAGCATTTTTTGTGATACGACGAACGGTTGATGAGATAAAGACTGTAACAACACTCCAAGGAGAAACCTTCCATTTCATGTGAGAATAAAATGTTTCCTTTCTCTGCGAGAGCGTCTTGATGCCCACCAATGGCACCCCCCACGTCCTGGAGCCAGGTCACCCTAGACCGAGTACTTTGGTGTGCCAATTTATAGTGTAATAAACAATATTTGTCCCGGGCCCATGCTACCATTGTACGTGTATGTGAAGGGAGGTGGGCGGTGTCATGGAGCTCACTTAAACCATTGAGAGTGGATACTTTATTTCGTATTCAGGAGACATTCACGAACAACATAGTTGAACCCCTCTATGAACATATGAGATAGACTAGGAACTCTGGGGGGGGGGGGGAAAGCACGATGATGATGTCAATTCATCGCAGGGGCGTAGCCAGAAATTTCGTTCGGGGGACCACTTTCATTTCGGGGGACGGACAAAAGGGATAGAACAATAGATTTGGCCATCTTTTTTCTTATTTTCTGTCATTTTCTCACATTTTGAGTAGGGGGGGAAGGGCGGGCAGACTCCCAAGCCTCATTCAAATTCAGCGGTCTATACGGCGTAAATTCGCCTTGTTCTTACAAGATTGCGAATGCGCATTTTTGAAAAATCGTTAACGATTTGGAACGCCCGTTCAAAGTAGGCAACATTTTCCGAGAGATCGTTGAAAAGAAACGAATCTGTATAAACTCTGCCTTCAATATTCAGTTTTGTCATCTAGCTCCTATGGGCGCGGTAGCCCGGTCCGTGGATCCTGCTTATAACGCTTTTCAAAAAACTGTCATAAAAACATTTCAAACAGGAAAACACTTCAAATGGGAATCTTAATAAGGATTATTTAGAGTTGGGACCGTGAAAATCAGTTGCACTACGTGGAAAAATGTTTTAAATGGGAACGTTATAAGCGGGATCAACTGTATATTTGTGGTTTAGATTTTTTATATGTGCTACATTCCATGTTAGGCTAAATTCTCATTAACGGGCTTCTTTGCAAGCTTTTCCTACTAGTAGACAAAGAAACCTTTGGATAGAACATGTTTTTAGACATAAATCATTTATTCCCGAGATACCTTCTTCTCCTACCCAGAACATGGCCCACTGCTCTATCTCAACGAAGAGATGTAAGCAGGTGTTGAAAAACCTGGGGCATTCTGGGAAAAAACATTTCATAGATATACCAGTGAATTATGGGGGGAAAGGCATACTTTTTACAAAATATTTTTTTTCGAGAGGGACCCACTTTTACTTAAAAGGGATCCAGATTTTTGAATACCCCCGGGACCCAGATAAATTAAAGTACAGTGGCACTCTGATTTATTACAATTTGCTTCTCATTCCACTTTCATAATGTCGGATATATAAAGGGTAACATTTTCAACTGACGTTGAATGTTTGAACAAATCATTTGCACAACGCTTTGTTGAAAATTTTTTTTTTTGATTAATTTTCATACAAATTTTTTTATGTGACAATCAAAACTGATTGATGCTTATCCACAAGACTTGAACGAGAACTTAGCAGCTGATCTACACTAGTTCCATTCTTATGTGCTGCATAAATTCAGTGGAACAAATACTGTAAAAACAAAATACACTCACAACTGGAACTATATACAATAATTGTAGAAGACAACATTGAGTGAGCTTTTCCGAATGTTGATACCGGTTTCAGGACATTTTTAACATTGATGATAAATAATTGCTCTGCTGAACGTTCATTTCTCAATTAAAGCATATAAAAAATCTTAACAGAACAATTATGCAACAAGGTAGGCTCGAGGTATGCTATTGTTACTGCGTATGCTACATAGAGGCAGATGTGTTGCGGAGCATTGGTTTTGAAGACTTGATCAAGGATTTTGCACCAAGGAAAAGTAGAAGAAAACATTTCATTAAATAAAATGTGTATTTAGAAATACAGTTGAATCCCATTGTAACGAACTCCAAGAGACCGGACAAATCACTTCGTTAAAATAAAATTTTGTTATAAAGGAATTCTAGTTATTTGCATTGTTTCTACTTGAACTTATTTTGGGGGATTGAAAAAATGTTCGTTAAAATGAGATTTTCGCTATAACAGCATTCGTTAAAACGGGATTCAACTGTATTCGTATTTCAAATTTTGGCTCAGCTGTTCATTACATTGGGGAAAAAAAAATTCACAGTTTTATTCATAGATAGTTTGAATTTGAACGAAATATATTTTTACTAATATCTATGATGGGGGCACCAAAATCACCTGTGCTTAGGGCCTTCAAACGTATTAATCTGGCCCTGAGTGAGGATGATTCAATATGTATTCTGATAATAGCCCATTTAAATCATGATGAACTATGGTCCATTGCTTTGAAATAACTTAAAATTGTCTCGAATATAGTTTAAATAATTTGGTTGATTTTGGAGACATTTATCATCAATTCATCAAGCTAGTAACTGAGTCACAACCAACGAGGCTGCAACTAGATGCTTGGTCAGCCAAGGCAAGCACACGTTTATGCATCCCCCTTGTAATGTTAAAGACGTTAGAGTGAAAACCAGCACTCCTTGCTGGTCCAGCGTAACAGAGAAGTCTGCTCTTAGCTGGTTACAGCACTAGGTAACAAAGAAAAGTAATAGATAATCAATATGAAACAAGTGTCCTTAACATCCCTGCCCCCCATATTGTGGCAATATTTTTGGCACGCACCAATATCGGCACACGGGTTCATTTGGCTGCTCCTAGGAGCACGAGGGACTACTAATTATTCACACGATCACATGCCACAATGTTGGCAGGCCTGGTGCCCCCGTTGCTGGATAGAGAGGGTGCAAATTTTACTCTGACCTTCCCTTCGAAATTACGAGTGGGCACCAAAATGCATGCTTGCCCCGTCTGATCAAGTGTCTAGTTACGGATTGGCACTGCTACTCTTCGAGCTTTAATATAACAGCCTTTAAATCATGATGCATCACATCACTACTACACCAATACATATAAATATTGTAACTGTAGAGTTAAGATACTTTGTTTAAAGCGGGAGGTATTTATCTCACTAATTTATTAAGCTGTTAACTCGATCACAATTCAAAATAACATGCGCCGATATGGAAACCAGACAAGTGGCTTTGACTATTTAGTGTTAGAAAGTGAGTCTTTGCCCAATATGAAATAGTCAACGTGCACTTTGGTAGTTATTACAACACTGAAAGCATTTACTGAACAAAATGGTACACACATATAGCGCTGGTTAGGAAATGTTCTTACAAAATTAAGTGGCGAGTCTCAAACATCATCGCTCTTTTTGCTTCGACGCGACGAGCTCCCTCAGGTTCTCCTCGCTCTCCTTCATGCTCCTCTCCAGATACTGCTTGTTGCCCTCGAGGTCCCGGATTTTCGTATCGATCCTCGTGCTCTTCTGGTCCAGCGAGGTCAGCATGTCTTTCCTGTTGGTCAACACGAACAGCCGCCCGATCTGTTTGAACATCCGAGTGTCGTCGTCGTAGTCGCGGATCTCCTTGGAAGTCAACACCGCGTGTTGTTTCGCCCTCTTCAGGGATTCGATCTGGATGTCAGACAGCTTGAGCTTCTGCGTGGTCTCCAACACCTTGACGTGAAGCTCTTGGAAAGCTTTCTTCAGCTCCATGTCGACGGGAACAGAGGCCATTGGATCGTCTGCTGAGATAACCTCGTCTGAAATCTGATGTAAACAGGCGGCTACTGCTTTCACTCAAAATTTCAGTAGTTAGAGTTCAGTCCTTGAGGCGAAGGAGAAACTCCCAATCTAGCAAGGACTTATTTACATATGAATGAGTTTGAATTTCTCTTCATTAACTCAGAGTTATTATTATTCAATCAATATCAGATTCAAATAAATTACAATTAATCCCAATTTCTTTAACTGAAACAAACTTTGTGAGAAAATATTTTACTGGTATTTTTCACAACCGATCGTAAAGTTACGATCATCAACGATTTACGATCGTTTATGAACTCTTAGAAAAACATGTAGACTATAATTATTTAAAATATAGATGGCGCATTGCTCATTGCAGTCAAAGTGACTGCCAAGAATTTTTTTGACTGCTGAAATCTGAACTCACCTTAGATATGGTGACCATACGTCCCGTATTTTCCGGGACAGTTCCGGTATTTTCTGTTTTTTTGGCCGTCCCGACTATTTGGCAAAAGTGTCCCGGTTTTTCCCGTATTTTACACGAAGCCTACTTGAATTTTTATTCTTTATTGAAATCAAAGATTGGCATTATTTTTCAACTCATAAATTATTTTACGATAATTACAACTACATATGAGAATATTAATCTCCCACATTAGTCTTGAACGTTTGTTTTTCGTGGAATACATTTTAATCAACTGCAATTTGCAGCGATGCATCATTATCCGCCATTGTGATTTTTCCGTAATTTCAACAATATTTGGCAACTTTGTTTGTTTTGGCGTTGTTTTTAGCTATGTCCCGTATTTTACCGTATTTGGAATCCCAATGTCCCGTATTTCTCTCGAGGAAATATGGTCAGCCTAACCTTAGAGGAGAAATAAAGTAAAGAATTATATTTCTTCTCAATGCTCCCTACTTATATTTCTTCTCAATGGAACTCACCAAGGAAAGAGATCGCTGAAAAGTGTAAAAGAGAAGCCGTCTGGCAGGTTATCAATTTTTCCTATGTTTATACATTCTATGTTTTCCCAAAATTTTCAGTTCGGCCAAAATTGAAATATCAAAGCATGGGGCACACAATCTGGATAATGTGAACAAAAAATACAGATGGCAGCACTAATCCACATTTGAAGTGCACTACAGAAAAATAAAAATAAAAAAATTACCGGCATTTTCACGAGATGATATTAAAAAAAAAAAAAAATTTGCATTTGCACCACACTTCTACTGACATTGTTCATTTCACTTGCAATCATGAGGGAAAGAAACAATTTTAGGAATCGACTGGTCCTCCCATATTTCTTTTGATCTAGTCATTTCTCAAACCCGGCCTCCTACACCCGGTATTTGACAACGTTCAGTTACGATAAAATCGTAGATACCCTTAAGGAGAAAAATGGAAGTTACACTCGTAAAAAACTAGATAGCAGAGGAAAGGGTAAAGTATTGCTGGCCATGTCGGTGTGTTGTGTCTGTAATCACGTTGTTATTTAATCAATAGACATTTAGACATTGCTCCCGTAGACATCTGATCATAGCCTTCCCGTTAACATGTCTACCAATTCAATACTCGAATCAGCATTTCCTTGTATGGACTCTGAAATATCCGGCTATATTGAAGGTTGGTTATATGTGCTTTTATTTAATTTAAAGATTGGACTAAACAAAGTCTCATGTCAAAATCTAGTTTTTAACGGGCAGTTTTATTAAGGACCCCCCCCGCGCCCCCCAACCGCAAGGCTGGAGCTGACAGCTCAAGCCTGCCCCATGGGACGATTCTTGTCATTTTTTGTTTTTCCACACTGTGGGGAGGACCTTGTAGAGATCCTAGCTAGGTCCTTGTGGCAAGATATTGGGTGTGGGGGGAGGCATATCAAAAACACTTAAAAAGACTAGAAATGAAGATTTATAGGGAAAACAACCCTGAAATAGTCATTTGCTACTGTTTCGATTCCGAAATGTTCAAGGTTTCCCCCAATTCTTAAATTTTAGCTTATATTGAGTCCTCGATAATTTGATTTTTCTTGAAACATACCTAACTTCAGTGTATATCAATTTCACCTTTTATTAATTCACAGCACACCGACTCCATACAGTAATTTACTAAAGATTGGGTTGGGTCGGAAATGAAAGTACCATCTATCAGTGATTGCCTCAGGTTTATCGTAGTAAAGGCTGTCATTGTATCGAGATGAGTTCAATATTAGATAATGGGCGAGTCAAAACAAGATTTGAAAAAGTATTGTTTTAGGAGGGAGGATTTATCACGGTTGATTTTCCGTGGTTGATAAGCGTGGTCGGTACCAGCATGGCAACTTTTTTTCCCGTGCCATCAATCATTGCTTTTGCAGCAGTCATTCCAGATGGCATTTGTTCATTATTTGTGTATCTTTTCTTTGACTTGTGCATGTCGGTGCCAGCTATCAGCTGTGTTTGTTATTTTTTTCCCTGTCTTAAAAAAATTCCAGTGATGCTAACCCTGCAAACCGTTTTTTTTTTCTGTTATTATGGTTTTTATGAATTTTTAAAGTTTCTACAGACTTTTTAACCCTGTATAACAGCTGCACAACAGATGCACTGTTATAACATACGCAACATACTGCATGAGGGAAAAACAAAAACACACAAGGGTAAAAAATATATTAAGAAGTCGTAAGAGCAAAATGTGCATTTTCTATGGGTGATGCTTCGAGAGTCCTGGGGCAGTGGTTCCAAACTTTTTGAATTACGACCCCCTTACACAATGTGACCATGTGTTCTATTTTTAAGGGTCATTCTAGATTCATTTTTCCTGCTTTCTCAAAAGCATTTTTCGGAATGCTTTTTCCTCTCCTTCAATTTACTCAATTAGTGATGAATGAATTAATATAAAATCGATACTGTATATATGATACTATCAATCATAAGCGGATACAGGCAATTTGAATGGGAATGGCAGCTGAATTGTTAATGGTCATGGTGGATTTTTTCTACCCTCATGCGCTAATAATAAATTTTTTTGGGAACGGAAAAGAGTGGCTGTTTCTCCCCCCCCCCCCCATCTGCCTATACTAGAAATTCAATTTTGTTCTCGCATATATTTATTTTGTTTCCCACAGTCTCTATAATGTATTGTATGCATATTATATACAGTCGCCCCCCCCGTATTCGCGGGGATTACGTTCCGGGGGGTGACCGCAAAAACGGAAATCTGCGAATAACCGAAACCATAGGTTATTTTTACATGTCTTGTTTATTGAACATCATGAGAAAGAGCAGGGTGACACAGAGGTAGAAGGGAATGTGAAAGAGGGATGCCACAATTGTTGGCGATGTTTTCTGAAAGAACATTGTGATGTATGTTTGCCATTTCTTCTTCATATCATCAAGTATTTAGACCATTTTCAAATCTCTCCCACTTCAACATGTCTACTTCTTCTTCTTACTTGCCCCACAAGTCTTTTCACATTTTTTTTTTAAATCCCAGGCTGTGGTCTCCGGCCCTTAAGTGCCACTGGGCGCACGTGCAATTCTCTGTAGTCATTGGGTTTAGCTATACATTTTAGTCAAATGGCTTATACGTTACATCGAGTTGATAGCTGTCTTCATGGGGATAACGACACGAGTGATTCGATACTTGCGAGCACGGGCTGGGGGGGGGGGGCACTGCTATTCTTGTGTCCATCGTCATACCTTTTTTGTAGCAATCTCGTACCCACAAAAAAACAGCATTTTCTGTACGAGAAATAAATGGATCTCGTAGGCGATGCAAAGTTTTCGCTGACTACGGCCTGCAGCTACGGCCACGGTTGCTCGAATTTCAGCTTCCTTTTTCATGATATCTCTTACTGTAGATTAGTTGATTCCGTAATAGCAGCAATTGACTTACTTTCGCCAAGCATAGTCAATATATCCAATTTTTCTTGTAAAGTTTTCCCTTTTTTTGCCTTTTCGAAGCATTATCAGTAGCACTAGAAAAATGAGCCATCCTAAACACACACAACTGAAATTTTGTGAGCAAAGCACGTCAATGACAATTGCTGAGTGATGCCAAAAAGAATTTCCAATAAAGGAAAAAAAACCTGCGAATATGGAAACCTCGAATACGGGGGGCGGGGGGGGGGGCAACTGTAATTGCTAATTCATCTGTTTCCAAGACCTGGCTTATACCATACACTTCTGATTTATCAAGGGTGTATGTTATAACCAAACGTGACTTCCTCTGCAGTGTTGTGTTCATCTGATATAGCTGTTATGTGAGATATGACCCAGGCCCTGTCCCATGTGGGATATAAGCAAATCACCCCTAGGGGTTGGGCCACAATAATGATATAGCTGGGTTGACATAGTTCACAAAACATCATTTTCCATTTGCATTCCTGAGAAATTCAGACATTGAATTGCGAGTTGCAGCAGCGATAATCATCTTAAAATTTCTTTCTTTTTTTTTTCCAGGTGTTTTGGATGATAACAAAAACGAATTTGAATCATCTGAACACGTTTATGATGCCATCGGCGATATGTTACATGATGTTGCTGGTGACACTATGGATGAGAAAGCTATCCGCACTCTTTGCTCTCAACTGTTGAATGCCTTAAAGACGTAATAAAGTTTAGTTTATTGTTCTTGTTAATTATGAATATTTATGTATCGATAGACTGATTCAAGATGGCAACAACTCAAAAAATTCAGTTATGCACACCACAGGGTTTAAGATAGATAAAAAATAATTCCTTTCACAAAAAAGCGAAAATGGGGAGAAAAGCTTTAGTAAAATGCTACAAAGCTAATGTAATGATTGATGGTTGGATGTCTACTCATTCCGTACCTCCTATATGCATTTTTGCGAAAGTGACTATCACTTCTATCGCATTCTAAGATTTTGGGTGGAAAATGCCTCTAAATATCTTAGTGTGAGCCTTGTATGAAGCACTGAGTGGAGACATTATAGCAATTTCCACATCCTCCTGTCGGAATTAGCAAAGGAAAGCACATTATAATGCAATGTTGAGCTGATTATATTTCGTTGAGACAAACTGAATTGGAGTTTAAGAATACACAAAATTTTGGAGATCATTTTTACTTGCCCATCAACATGAGAATGACCTTGACATCGTGCTGTTTTGCAAAACTAAAAAAGAATAACATTATTTTTTGTACAGATTTTCTCGAAAAAAAGAAGAAAAATTCTTGGCTCCTAAAAACTTCGGCAGTCGCCAAGTTTTAAAAATTTGTTAAACCTTTTCTTGCACACATCAAGCGCATTCGATTGCTGAGAGGCTTAATATTTTTGCCAAATTTGATCTCAAGTTACACATCCTGCAGAAAATTTAGTTGCAATTTTTCAAATGACACAGATGCTGACCTCTTGCCATTTTGACTACCTGATGTAGTTGGGAAAGATTTATGGGAAATTCACTTCACCGACCAACAACTCATAGACAGAAAATTCACAGACAACAGGGTTCGACACGAGTCACTAAGCCAGTAATGGCTGTATTCATCAGCAGAGTTTAACTGCAATCGCAGGTTAAAGGATTAGAGATTGAATCGGATAAGTCAAATTCTGGATTTTCACCAATCTGTGTCTATCTCTAATCCTTTAACCTGGGATTGCAGTTAAACTCTGTTGGTAAATATGGCCGTAAGTGAGTGAAGAATGACAAAGTGAGTCAGTCAGTAAATGATACAGTAGTTAGTGACAGTGATTAGTGCTGGAGCCAGAGTGGTGCAGTGGTAAAGATGCTCGTCTTCCAGTATGAAGGTTACCGTCAAGATCTATGGGTTTAATAAGATCCATTAATAAGAAGAGAAAGGCAAAGTTTTTTCCTCCTTATCGAATGAGTTTCAATGGAAAGAATTCTGCAATTCTCTTTTCTTTTGAGAGTTTAAAATAATATCTATGAATTTTTTTTAAAAAAAATCTCTTTATATTTCTAGTTGTGATGAATCTGATCCTAATCGCCAAGAGGCCAAAACCTTGAGTGCACCAGTATGCTTAGGAAACATGGCTGGAAATTTCGAGGAAGAGTCTGAAGAAATCTCCAGTATTTGGCTGAAACAGAAAGAAATGCCTTCAGTGAGTTTTTTCTTTAAATTTCATATGTAAGGTAAGAGCACCCAGTAGTGAGCCACCTGTTTTGAAAGTTAGAAAAAACCTCAAGGTCAAAGGTGAATGATAGGCAAGCCAAATTTGATTGGTTGTAACCCCCTCCTACTATTTAGCAATCAAAATTCTCGGCGGAGACAAGATGACTTTTCTTTCCAAGTTCACCTCGGCATAACGTCCAGAAAATAAAATGTTTCCTTGAATCAAAATTCTTTCGCAAAGTAGTTGGTGTTTGAGCTGAAAAGATGTTTAGAAGAGTCTGAGAAAAAGGATTAGTTTAATTGGTTCTTGGCGCTTTTTGTAAGAGAAGTTTTTATTCGATGTTTCTGTTGTTCAACTGTATCCTTAATTTTATATGGAAATGCCATAATTCTACATCATCTCTAAGCAGGGTTGGCAGGTTTCTGACGGTTTAAACTGTCATGTCAAAACCCTTCTCAAAAACTGTCAAAACCTCAAATGTTACTTTTCAATATAAAAATTCCAAATAATGCATTGCATGTTATGTTTAAAGTGACTATGTTATGCAAAGCATAAATATTTAAAAGTGGCAGACTGCACATAAAGTTTGAGAACTTCTGGCTTAGGGACCAGGGGGTTCTCAAACTTTTTCCACATTTGGTTCCCTTACCTTAATCAATGCTCTGGGCGAGGGGCCACGGATAAGCAAGTTAACAAAGAATCTCTTCAAAAACTCTTTTGTTGGACTGCCACTCCACAGTGCCCCCCCCCCCCCCCCAACAAGGATTGGCAGCACATAGTTTGAGAACACTTCTAAACATTATATTTATTGTTGTGTTGAGAGACAAAAAAAAAAAAAAGTACACAATTTTAGGGTCAATAATTTCCAAACTGTTCCAGTACTGGACCACGTAGGAATGTACCACCTTCAGATTCTTAGCTACGGATTTGATGTTTAGATAAGAATCTAGAACATTGAACGAACACCTTCAAGTGAAACAGAACAAAAAGTATAGTTGTCTGCAAGAATAAGACCTGACCAGAAAATAAGCCTTAGCTTGATTTTTCACGATGCTCATAAGCACACACCCCCCCCCCTCCGAAAATTAGCCTGTTAAAATCGTCAGCCAGTTGATGGCATTCTGTAGATCTGTTGCTATATATGACAGGTTGTCTTTCATAATGTGATTATATTACAATTAATTAATATACAATATAATGTTATGATATTTGATTTGTGTTTAATGATATTTCAAGTTATTCTGTAGTTTTAAGTTCCCCAAAATTGGCTAATTTGGACAACTGGAAAGCACCTGCAGAGTAATGAATCCTCAGAATGACTGCTATCTTCTCCTTTTAACCAGATCATTTTTTAATTATTACTGCTCTTTTAAAAATATTTCGGAATTTAATGAAGCAGGGATATTTTCTAACAGTGAGGAATTCAAGAAAAAGAGAAGCATGTGACTTCGACTCGTGAAAGTTTGGGTTCGATTAAAAAAAAGAAAAACTTAATGGTTCTGGTTACATAGCTAAAGGTTTTATTTTTGACGGATCAGGACACTTTTTTGAATAAGTTTTCTGCAGTGTTTGAAAAATCTGGAGAAAAAAAAATTCAGGCATCATCCTGATTTCTCAGAATTTTCATTATCCAAATCCATTTGTTTTACCACAGATAATTTTCTTGCTGCAGTTCTGCATACAAAAGTCAGATACAATTATGCAGAAGTGTGTGTGAGAAATTATTCCCTTGTTGTACGATAAATTTTATTAATCAAATACATAGTTTAACGTGACCAAAAATGTATATTTAGACATAATGTAAGATGTACACATAAAGGATGTACATACATGTTTAAATTAGATATGTTGTTGTTGTGTAAATAGGAAATTAAATTTTACCTATTTTGCCCAAAAAACCCGGGTTTTTACAACCCTGCTTCAAATGCGTATACTTGGAAATTCCACACAACATCACATGTACTCAGACTGTTAGGTGCACACTTTGTTCCAGACTTGGTAACAAAGCTGGGCTGGAAGAGATCTCGGTAATCATTTTGTTGATTTTGACATAAGCTCGTTGATCATTTTGTCATTTTCTGCACACAATTATGTAGAAGGCTATTTAGACTGGTACCTAAAATTTTTTGCAGATTCCAAATGTCAGCTTTTTTTATACTCGCAGAGAGGTCAGTAGGTTAAACCCCCTTGGTGTGTGAATCCCTATGGTAGCAATCTTTTTCTGTGGTAATGGCACCACTTCTGTTGTGCTCGTGTTAAGAAAGTTTGGGACAATGATGAAATGGGTATCAAACTCACCACACCTTTAAACATTATTTGGTACTTTAGGCGAGTACCTTATCGACCTGGGTTACTGTTCTCCCACTTCGAAAAGAACTAAAAGTGTGTAACAGTGAACCACCAAATCCTAGTCAGGTTTGGTGACAAGTTTTAAAATATAATGTGAATTACACACACACATACTTTGGACGGTTGATTGGGTAGGGTGTGGCAGAACTCAACGTGCAGCTACCTACTGTGATGAATTCTGAGTTTTCACAAAATGCCATGGCTTCACACAACACTCGCTAAGCAGATGGCGAAACCAGATGGGCCACTACAGCAGTGGCAATTGGGACCCCGGCAGACCAATTATGGCAGACCAAAAAGTATAGTTGTCTCCAAGAATAAGACCTGACCAGAAAATAAGCCTTAGCTTGATTTTTCACGATGCTCATAAGCACACACCCCCCCCCCCCGTCCGAAAATTAGCCTGTTAAAATCGTCAGCCAGTTGATGGCATTCTGTAGATCTGTTGCTATATATGACAGGTTGTCTTTCATAATGTGATATTAATATACAATATAATGTTATGATATTTGATTTGTGTTTAATGATATTTCAAGTTATTCTGTAGTTTTAAGTTCCCCAAAATTGGCTAATTTGGACAACTGGAAAGCACCTGCAGAGTAATGAATCCTCAGAATGACTGCTATCTTCTCCTTTTAACCAGATCATTTTTTAATTATTACTGCTCTTTTAAAAATATTTCGGAATTTAATGAATTTATGGTTATGGTTGGATTTTTTTGTTGTGACAGAACGCATGAAGAGCTGCACGATGAAACTCGTAAAAGTTTGGTAAATTTCAGTTTTTGAACATGTTGCTGACCAATAGATATTGAAATATTAATGATGTTTTAATTTATTTTACTTTATTGAACCATAAAATAAGCACAACAAACTTTTGCATGTCGATCATGAAATTTTAAGTAATATTTAAAAAAATGAAGAAAAATTTTCAATTTCGTCGTTTTCCATAAACTTCAAGTAGGGGCGACAGGAAAATATTAACCGATTTTGAAAATGTGGACGTCCTTTTTATTATTGTTAAAGGAGGCAACTTTTCCGCACTATAGGAATTTGAAAATAAAAAATTCATTTTGTTTTGACCCACCCTAATGCCAGTTTTTTACTGCAACATAGCTGAAAAAGCATTATGTATTTATCATTTCTTCGCATCCATATTCACATTTCCTTAAATGAACTCCATCATTTTTTAAGGCTAGCATCGTTTTACAACCGTTCTCTCTCCCCCATCTTGTCAACAACACCTTGTTGTTCATTTTTAGCTGGGCGCTGATTGGTCAGTGGCGAAATTCCTCAAAAGGGAAGTTTTTCGGCTTGTACATCATCGCATGACCTTAAGAATTACCTTTAACAATCACGTGGTTGCATTCGGAGTTCGATTCTTAACGCTCTTCTTGCGAATCGATTCTTACACATGGATGATTGGTTATTAATTATCAAAAGGTGATATACCCCCAAGTGCAGCACTGGTGCCCCATGTGGCTCATTATTCTGACAACTCGTATTTGTTTTTTTTTTTTATTAAGGGTGTAGAGTTTCGACCAGAACTATGTAAAAATATAGGTTTTAACAACTCAAAAATGATTTTAATTGCCCAAAACTGTCAAAAACTATTAAAATATCTTAAAATCGATGCTGTAATATTTTAAACTGCTTCTCTCATATTAAGTTCTAAATCAAAATTAATTTTTACTTTTAACATCAGAATATTTTTGTTGGAAAATGGGGTTGCATATTCATACTTTATTTTTTGAGTCATTAATTAAATTGGGTGATTAAGTGATTAAAAAAAAAAGCTGATACCAATAAGCACTACTGTTTTTTATGCCCTAACATCTGCTTGAAGACAAGAAGTAGTGAATTTTTGAATGAGTCACGATGGGCATCAGTTGCAGAAACACCATTTTGTCCAAGTTCTGAAATCAGAATTGAAGCATTTTTCTCTTGAAGCTGTTTCCAATTAATTTAAAGCGTATGGTTTGGTTATATGAGATAGTGCTGCCGCGACGCAGTGGGATCTGGGCCTTATAACTGTGTCAAATTTAAACTTTCAACTGTTAGTTTTGATTTCTGATGATCAACAAGTTTGAATTTTTTTTAGTTTTCTTTCAATAGCCCTGCAAAGTTGGCATATTCATTTATGTACACCCTGTATTATACCGAATAGTTCTTTTTCGACAAGATATTATGCTTGAGAATTAATTTCTAATTTTTTATATGTTTCATTGTGCGTCTGATTTATGCATGGTGCTAGAATCTAAATGCTCAGTTTAAGTGGAGAGGATTAAATTCAGGGGCTTTGGAAGATTAGACCAGTGGTGTTTGGCTTGAGCTTCACGTAAAAATTCTGATTTTGAATAAATTCTTGTGTGCTTGGACGAATGCCAAAAAATATTGGGGGGGGGGGGTGAGCACCCACATGGGAAAAAAATAGAATTTCTTGAAAGGAGGAGTGAGAATAAGAACATTGGAAAGGTTAAACACTTAACTCCATTTCACAAATTTTTTCACTTGCAACCCTTTACCCCCTTAGTTGTTGTTGCATGTGGTTTCTGTGGTGAAATTATAACCAGTTTATGTAATTATGTAACTTCCTTACCAATAGGCAATTTCAGCCATAACTGGTAATTTTCCATGTTTGGCATTTTTTTCTGGCAAGAATAGATAATACCCTCATTAAATACAATAGATTACGTTTCCTCATTGTTTTAACAATGTAAAAGTGGAAAAATTTATGCTGACCTGCATGTTTTTTTACTTATGTTGAAGATCTTGGAACAAATTACTGATGTAAGTTAGAGTGTGACTGTGATGAATATAACTAATTTGAAGATATGAAATTATAACATGCATAATAATTATTCTGGATATTTTCTCTAGTTTGTTGATCAGAGGAAGCTTGAAAAAGCTGAAGCGAAATTGAAGCAGAAGCAAAGCCGTAGGGACCAGGTTGAAAGGCCTGTGTAGGTTTTTTTCCTGTTTTTCTTGCATTTGCAACACATGATTAAAAATTTATCTGAAACACAGTAGAATTTCATCATAAAAGATCACTGATAATGGATTGTGAAATTTTTTTTAATAATAAAGGGTGCTTATTTTTATCTGATAAATTTTTTACATTTGCAAGCAAGTGATTAAACATTGATCGTTGTGTTATTTTGCGTAAACATGGATGCGCTGCATGACTCATATTGCTCGCCAGCTAAAAATTTAAAATTAATGCATTGTATAGATACACATTTTTTTTCCAATTTAACCTATGTTTAATGCTGTTTTTATTTGATATGCAATAAACACTTTTTATAACTACTGTACTTTCATTGATATGCACCTTGTTGCTTTACATCCCTATAAGAATTATTTGTTATAAACCAAACTTTTATTAAAATGGACAACCTTTAGGGCCCCCCCCCCAACCCATTAATCCATTATAAGGAAGTCCTACTGTACTAGGATCTTTTCTGGGGTAATATGATATGTGAAATAAATTGTGGGAATCTTGGGGATTCATTTTATGTTAGTGTACTTTTTTTAATAATACATTCATTTAAAATCAGTTAAAACTGTTTATCTAAGCATGCTAAAACTTCATTTTTCTATACAGCACTATATTCAGTAACAAAGAAGCTACTGCCATTCAAGCAACCAACAGAAAAGAAGATAAGTTAGAGAGTCGAGGAGCTAATAGAGGAAAAGATATTCGAATAGAGAATTTCGATATTGCTTTTGGGGACAAGTGAGTATTATCTCTATGATGTTTTCAATCATTAAGGTGTTGACTTCTACCCCTTTTTTGGAAATCTTTTTATTTGATTGTTATTGTTGCACGACTTGCCATTTTATGCAAACAAGGGCTAATTAGGCTGGGACCTATAACTTATTGCTGATTTTGAATGGCAACCTTTTTTTTATACTCACTTAGGGGTTGGTACAATAACCCCTCGACATGGGACTCCCTGCTGTAGCAACCTTTTACTGTGGTCATATTATGACCACATTTACAGTACAACATTAACAGTACAACATTAACAGTACAACATTTACTGTTGTACCCCTTGTGCCAGGAAAGTTTCTGACAAGGACGAACCAGGCATCAAACTCGTGGCACCTCTAAACATCCTTTGGTACTTCAGATGAGTATCCTATCGACCTAGGCTACCATGCCCAATCTGTTTATTTAACAAAAACCCATGTTGAATCCATTAACAAACTTAATACAATGTTAATCGTTAAGCTAGTTTATTATTAAGCTAGTTTTTTTCCTCTGATTTCTGAAGGGAACTAAATGGAAAACTATTAAAAAAACACAGAAAATAATATTAAATGAGTCTTGAATTTCTTTTATTGTTCTCACTCTAAAGACATATTGCACTTGACCATGGGCGAAGGCTCCTTATACTTCAACACATGTTGTTAATTGAGCATGAATGCAGAGCATTTCGTCCAGAAAGGTCAAATTTTGTCCAAGTTATTTGCATCAACATCATCTACTCAAATACATTCAATCTCAGAAGAATAAATCATATAGCATAATGCTGCTACTTTTGTGTGTGTATATGTGATGGAAACATTCTGCTTTTGTTTTATGTACCTGTGTCTATCTTTTTTTAATAGGTGCGAAAACTATGTTTTGTGGGCCATTTTTGCCCTGAAATGCTTTCATGGGTTGCTCTAAAACTAAATCATATCTTTGAGGGTCAAATACAAATTAAAAATATTGATTAAATCCCAGGAGCCAGGTTGCGACTAGAAAATTTATATTGGCACCGGAAATTTTCTGTATGTGATTGCTATAAATTGGAGTCTATGAATCAGACAAAATTTTCTGATTTCATGACAGTGTGACTGTCTTTTAACATATGCAGACCTGCCAACTCTCACGAATTTTCATCCTTCCTCCTGCTCTCCGGATTTGTTAAAATTTCTCCGGATTTTGGCGGAAAATTAGATTTTACGTGAGCTTTAACGTTGTCGTGGCGTCAATGATTACAGTCGTCGTTAAGGAAAACACCCATAGAGGACAGCCGTAATCATTTCCATTGAGCAGCCGTAAAAAAAGTCTCTGTGACCGCATTTAAGCTACTGGCAAAGACTTAGTTTTCGTAGCGTTTATCGGCAATCATTTATCAGGGGCATGACCTTGGTTGCCGAAATTCCTGTATAATCGTTATTGTATTCCATTAACAGCCGTGAGGTAAACACGTTTTTTCCTCCGCAGCTTTGTAATTTGAATTTTTTAAATCGTTTCTTCCGATTAAACATCTTCAGAAAGAAAATATAAAATTTTAAGCTATATACAGCGAAATATAAAGCTTTTAAGAATTCATATACCCAAGATTATCAATCACTGATAGCATCCACGAAAGGAAACACTTATAATTTATGAACAGTGTAGATGTGATTTCTCTATTCCGCATGGAAAGACTGACATGAAATTATATTCTGCTCAGGGGAAATGCAGAACCTGCCCTGGGGGGGGGGAGAAGAATGTAACTTTTTCTTAATTTATTAAAAAATAAAATAAAAAAAATTCAGAAATTTTTTTTTATGAACTTTTTTTTTTGATCGAGTCTATGAGTGTCGGGGGGGGGGGGGTACCCCCTTCGAGAGAATCTCCGGATTTCTGGATTTCAAAAGTTGGCACGTCTGCATATGAAGTCTTGGAAAAAAGTTTAAAAAATTATGTAAAACTGGTTTTCTAGAGAACAAAATCATGGTTGACTCCTAAGAAATTTGATTGGCACCTACTTCTTTTGTGATTTTTCATACCCTGATCAAATCAATACAAACATTCTGTACTATTCTGTTTGCCCAGACATCTTTATTTAATGTAATCTTTTGTAATCAATGTCTGTAGTTTACTGTATTTTAATGTGTATAAGGAACTCTTGTGTGTATGAGGAACCCCTTATTTTTTGGGCTTAAAATTTGGAAAAAAAGTTTAAGACACATATCCATAAAACTAGCAATGTACAGGGTGGTTATGAATGAACGGACTCTACTCACAGAGGTACCTCCACCAGAATGGGTGCTACATATTTCGATGAAACTTTGTGTATAGGACATATAGACCATAGGGAGAAGAACAATTCAATAACAAAATAATTCAATTTTTGATCACCAGGTAAAAAGTAACACTTTTTAATCGCAGTTATCTTTTTCCCATAGTCCAAATAACATATACAGTAGAGTCTTGCTTATCCGACATAAACTGGCCAGCAGAATGTCGGATAATAAAGAGGTGGTAAGAAAAATTATATCAAATGCCTAACCATGGTATAATTTTACACATTACAAATGTAATTATCATGTTTTACAACTTTATTTTTGTCGCCATACATACACTTAAATAAATTTCAACTTTTAAACAACACTACAACGTTTGGCAAATTAACCCACACAGACACGTACACATGTAACAAACAATAAACCGATCCGTGGAGAATGATAATCCGCTGTGCACTGCACTGAGTAGTGAGTGAGGATTGGGCGAATGTCAGACTCATGAGTAATTGTGTAGATGGGTGCACCACTGTACAGTGGAGATCAACAAAAAATAGACTAAACTCATGCTTGCAACTTGCAGTTCTTGTTAACGATTGATGAGTTTTTTTTTTTTTTTTCGCTGTGGGACGTCAGATAAACGGAATGTCGGATAAGCGAAGGTGAGATAAACAGGACTCTACCGTATAGCAACTTTCAATGAAATACATCGAAGATAATGGGCACTACATAGGTCAGAGTAGTGTCATTATAATTTAACTGAACTATTTTTTGTTGTATTCAAGTTTTGTGTGTGACCATTTCGGAGAAGGTTGCCAAGTTGCTCAAAAAAAAAAAAAAAAAAAAACGTTTGGCTTTAGAAAATTTAACTGGGACATAATTTTTTCCCAATTAGTCAAGCTCTGTTGCATACCATATTTTTAAATATTTATAATATAGTTATGGCAATGGCATATTTTTAAGTTTTTCTCTGTGCCTGAAAAAAGTTCTTGTGTATTGACCCTTGAACAAAAAGCTGAACACCCATGCTTTGTATGGTTATTTTAGAGCAGTATCCAGCATTTTAGATCGCAAAACTCGTTTCTTACTATCCCTGGTTTGAAGGGTCTGGGAACCAGTTTCCCAGGGATACAGTGTCTGTACTGTCTACATTATTTTACTGAACGAATTAAAAAAAAGAATCAAAGATTCAACTATTTTGAGATTATTCATGGTTTTTGCTGTTTCTAGGTTATGCTCATCTAATCTTGTTTCATGGATTTATAAATTTTTAATTTTTAGGGCCTTATTAACTAGTGCTGATCTTACATTAGTGTATGGAAGGAGATACGGTATGGTGGGAAGGAACGGAATCGGCAAAAGTACGCTTTTGAAGATGATTTCAAGGTGAGCTATGAGAATAAAATATATTGTTCTCTCACACAATTGCCATCAAACTATAACATCCATTACTTGCTTTCATATGAATATGTATTTCTTTTCATACTTCCCAATGAAATTTAGAAGTACATCCTAAACTAAATAAATTCAATGTATTCTAGTTCCCAGCTCAAAATTCCATCACACATAAGTATCCTGCATGTGGAACAAGAGGTTGTTGGTGATGATACCACAGCGTTGGACAGTGTTCTTGAGTGTGACCTGAAGAGGTATAGCCTTCTGCAAGAAGAGAAAAACATAACAGCGAAATTAAATGCAGATGGGTAAGTACATTCTCTTCTATGTTTTTTTTAATATTCATATCCAACTTTTGATCTCACATTTTTTTCACTTCTCCATATGATAAAGTTTACCCTAGTTTTTAATGTTTGTCTATTTTCCCAAAATAATTTGCAAGTGAAATTTTGTTATTGTATCTTGCAAGTTTTAACACTGACTTTTCCAAGTGTAAATTTTTTTGATCCTCACGTGTTATGCCCATTTTTATTTTCTTGTATGAAGAGAATTATAATTGGAGCAGAAAGTTTCTTGAAAAGTATTGTTTTATGATAATTTTGTATGTAAAGTATTGATACATATAGGGTCAACCGAGGTTAGTGTGGCAGCTGGCTCCATTATTGTCTCCTTTACTCAAAAAGGAACATATTCCTGCACTGCCCCCGCCCCCTTTTTTTTTGTCTCCAAAGAAGGGCTGAAGATGAATTCCAATCTCAGATTGTGGTTTCAGGGGGATAGAAATGAAAAAAAAAAAAAAAAATTGGGTAGTTTAAAAATTATTTGTTTTTATTTGTTAAATGGAGGGGGGGGGGGGTGTTTGCCCTCTAATTATTGCCACAACTTCAGAAAAAATTAATTAAATCTAGGAATTCATTGAATTGGAGTTTGTTTAATTGGGGTCAAACTATTTCTTTCTTCAGGAGTTTTGGTTAGGAAAACGACCAAGCAGATTTTGCTAAGAATTCTGTTCAAGTTTTGGGGTTCAATTAAATGCCATCAAGTACTAATTTTTCCCTACTTCACTCTCTTTCAGACCTGACCTCAGTGATGGTTCACTTAATGCCCGACTACAAGAGGTTTATACTGAGCTTCAGCAAATAGAAGCTGATAAAGCTCCAGCAAAAGCATCTGTCATACTTTCAGGTTTAGGTTTCTCTCCAGAAATGCAAATATCTGCTACAAGGTTTGAAAACTTTTGAAGTTTTTAAAAAAAAAAAAATATCTTATAATTCTTTTTTTTTTAACAGCATAATTTGGCTGATCTTGCAATGTTTGTTTTTCATTATACATATTGCAGCTTTTAAAAATGTTATATTTTGTATTGAAGCAGCATATTTTGCACTTTGAGCGATTCACAGTCACTTGTTTTTCTGAAAAATAGAATTATTGATACCTTAATTTTGTCTGCATAACCCATGCACTATCCTAGTAAAAAACATGTTTTTTGTGCTCAGTTGATAGTATAAATAAACAATACAGTGATATTTTATTAACCTTGTGCTTGCTGAATTAACCCTTAAATTCATGTCTTTGCATATGTGCAAAGAATCCTTTAGACATTCATTGGTACAGCCAGTATGAAGATAAAAATTCAGAATCAACTTTGCACTGAGGTCATATTCTTTTTATTTTATATCTTGAATTGTCTGGTAGCTGTTCCTATTAACGGCCACAACTCTTTGTTTGTTGCAGAGCATATGTGACTGTGATTTCGCTAATTTGTTAAAATGTTTTGTTTGCATTTCTTTCTGTTTTTTACCTTGAAGTTTGCAACCCAAATTTTTTTTTCTACTGTAGTTTGAATCACAAAGAAAGTAGTTATATATTTGAGTGCAATATTACTTGAATACATTTATTTTATGAGCAATTTTTGAGGTTCTATATGGCTTCTTTATAGATTTTTTAAAATTTATCTTCCTGCCTGTTTATATGTGCCATTAACTATGAAAAAAAAATTCAGTTTAAAAAAAAATTTGAGTATTTAAGAGTTTTGAATTGATTTTCTCAATTTTTTTCCTGTTATTTCCCCTTTTGATCTTTTAGTTTAGTCATATTAACCGGAAAATGCATGAAAATAATTTTTCATGTATGTTTTCTGGACATGCCCATGTCTGTAGAAATAACATTAAAATTGAAAAAAAAAATACTATTCCGTAAAAGTAGGTGATTTAAAAAAATAGTAATTGTATGGCATAAGTGCTGAAATAAATGAAATTTTATGCAATCGTTTACATAAAGCTTTTTTTTTTTTGTAAATGAAGTTTAGACTCGGACCTTCAGGAAAAAATAAATGAATAAAATGCTTTCATGTAAGGAAATATTTTTCTAATTAATAAAACTGATTGGCCATAAAAGGGTTAATTGCAATGCAGAAACAAAAATTTCAGTACAAAAATGCTGGTTAATGTAAAAATCCTCTATAACTTTACCCCGGAAACAGGTTTGGGAGAAGTCATTCCCCTGCATTAGCCAGCATACATCAAGGGAGACCAGTATGCCAGCAGATTTGATTCACAGATTCTGGGAAATTATTAAATATCTTTAATATAAAAATCCATTGAATTGGCTGAATCCATGCTGTGATCCATATTAAAACTCACTTTTTCTGGCATGCCAGGAACGAACCAGACCCTAACAATAAAAATATCTGGTGTTCCCAGAGTTTGGTGGCATGCATATGTTTTATCAATATTCCATTTTATTATCACTCATTCATCCTCACCTCCTGGTGGAAGAGTTTTGAAAACAAAGGGCACAATAACCAACAAACCCATAAATATGGACAGACTTGCATTCAAAAAGCTCAGAGACTTATTATAGAAGAATGAATCTATTCTATCCGTATTCATTATTCCACAATAAAGTAAGTCTCTGAACTTTTTGAACGTAGTAGTCCTTTCTAACTTTTTAGCTTCTGTGAGCGTTTTCTCTTCTCTTGACTATAGACAGTAAATTATAGTAATTAAACTAACAATTTACTTTTATTGCCGTCAATCTTGTTGTATAAGAATAAAGGTAAATCTGAATTTATTCTGGCTATTTTTTTTCCCCAATGCAGAGAATTTTCTGGTGGTTGGAGAATGAGGATAGCGTTAGCAAGAGCGCTATTTTCAAAGTGAGTTCTTACATCTGTTTATTTTATTCTTTCATGTGTGGAATGTGTATTCGTTGAAAATAAATTTTATTGTAATATATTATAATTTTATGTACTTTATTTTAAAATACTTATTTTAATTCCATTTTAGGCCAGATTTGCTTTTGCTAGATGGTAAGTTTCTTTGTTTCTGATGAACGTTTAAAAAGTAATTGAAACTTGTGCATAGTGGTAAAAACAATTGACAGAAAATTCACAGTATTTATTAGCAATAGAGCAGGCTGATACATTCATTATCTATATATGATAGGAACAGTTTTAGGGTTAAAATTAAAAGCACCTTGTGCACGCATGGATACCATCTGTTCAATTTGTTTATGCCTGAGCTACACTTTGTGTTCACAGATTGTGACGTCATTGTATACATTTAACACTACTTTGTCTTACATTTAACACTACTTTGTCTTACATTTAACACTTTTTTGTATTTGTAATAATAATTTTTATTTTTTATTTTTTAGTAACTGAAATAATCTTTACCAACCATCTCCGTTAAAATTACAAATTAAAATGGAAAAAATATAAAAAAGGGGGGGGGGGATCACAAAAAGGTCACGACGGCCAAAAGTACATCCTCTTTTAATCTCTTTCATAAGAACGTATTTTGGTATACTTCAATTATATTTTTACATCTAACTCTCTGGATGGGGTCGGCAGAAGCAAATAATTGTACACGCCGAAGTTTAGTTAAGCTGAGGAGGAGGAAACAATTTTTTTACATCTATCATCTTTAAGAAGGATGTAAAACAAGATTTAATGATTTCAATGGCTTTCTTTCCATCCTAGTTTGTTGAACATTATTATGATTTTAAAAAAAAAACATTTTTTGTATGATCTAAGTAGTCTCCCTCGTTATTGTCACTTACTTTTTTCCCCTGTCAATGCTATTTTCAGAACCTACAAACATGTTGGACATGAAAGCTATTATATGGTTGGAGAATTATTTGCAGGTTAGTCTGTGTGAATATATGTGCTTGCCATTCGTTTCATTTCTGAGTGTCGTAGAATTTTTTTTAAATGAAAAAGTTGCCTTTTTTTCTGCATCCTTATTCATTTTCCTATGCATTGCATCCTACATTCTTTTGATTATTATTAAAATGAAAACAAAGCAATGTAGACAGCTTAAAGCAATATTCTGGATTAAATTTGACTAAAATACTATTTTGGGTTTTTGCTTAGTTTTTTTTTTTCTTTCATTTTTACTTTTGTTCATGTTTGTGTGTATACATTGAAGTATTTGTTCACAGACATGGGAATCTACAATTTTAGTTGTTTCCCACGACCGAAGGTTCTTGGATTCTGTGTCGACGGATATACTCCACTTCCACTCTCAGCACATCGAAGGCTACAGGGGCAACTATGAGAACTTTGTGAAGACCATGACGGAAAAGCTCAAACGGCAACAGAGGGAGTATGAAGCCCAGCAGCAATTCAGGGAGCATGTTCAGGTGTGTGGAAATAATTACTTTCCTTATACATTCTTGACATGCCATTCCAATTGTTAGCCTTTCACTGTCAAATTTAGGATGGTCACAACGAAACCATGAAGGCAGATCTTACTTTTAACAACAACTGTTTTTATTATATTATAAAAACAGAATCCGGCTACTCATGGGCACAGTAGCCCAGGTCAGTAAGATACTCACCTAAAATACCAAATGTTTAAAGGTGTGGCGAGTTTAATACCCATTTCATCATTGTTCAAAACTTTGACACTGTCACAACAGAAGTGGTGCCATGACTGCAGAAAAAGATTGCTATCATAGGGAGTCCCACACCAAGGATTTAGCCCACCTACCTCTCGGTGAGAATGAAAAAAAAGCTGGAATTGGCAATAAATTGTATGTCCTGGTCTAATTAGCGCACGTGTGCAGAAAATTACTTGGGGCAACAAAAAGGATCAATGACTTTACTCACTCTCACTCTATGCTTCCACTGAAACTCTTATTACTGTCCGTACCATCTTAAAATGTTTACTGTTCAAGATCTCACATCTCAGGATATTGCCAGGTATCTTCATCCTTTTCAACTCTATGGAGCTCAATCAATCCCTTACATATTGCAGTGACACATTTGCAGATTCACTTTTGTCTTTGGTATGCTTCTCAGAATTTTGGTTGCTATTAGTTATCCATACTTTTTAGGATAAAATTTTTAGCCCATGAGTTTTTTTTTTACCTTTAGTGACTTTAGTACTTATTGTCAGTCATTAAAAAAACAGTCATCTGGTTTTATTAACATAATCCCCCTTTTTTTAATTGGATTTCTATTCTCGAGTACAGGCCCCATCAAAATTCTAGGGCCCCCATGCAGCTGCACCTATTGTGCACCCCTAAAAATGACTGATTCCATTTGTAAACATGACGAAGATGTTTTATGTATTAACACTAACTAAAACACTTGGTTGGGCTAATTGGTATTGATTATGTGTCCTTCCTGTTGTAAAATATTGATTAGTCTATTATGCTGCGTCTAACAAAAAACTTGTGTTATTGTTAATTTGACTCATCAAACTATCCTATAGCATTGAAGGTTCCGGGACCACCTGGAGATTGACACAATTTGGCTCATAGGAATTTTACTTATCATAAATACACTGTGAACTCTTGCTGCACAATCTGATGATTTGCATATTGTCTCTAAAGCCACTCTCAAATTTTTATGCCTAGATTATTTTTTCATTTCAGCTGTTCATCGATAGATTCAGAGCTAATGCCAATAGGGCATCGTTGGTTCAAAGCAAAATAAAAATGTTGGAAAAACTGTAAGTGTGATTGAAGGGTTTTTTATTGAACTGTTGGTCATTGATTATAATATTGTTTTGTTTGTGATTTGACCTGTGATGTATTTTGATGTTTATTCATGGTTTTCTTCACTCGACAGACCAAAACTTGTGGCAGTAGAAGTAGATCAGCCAGTCTCATTCAAATTTCCTGACCCAGAGTATCTACAACCTCCTGTCTTGCAGTTAGATGAAGTGTCATTTTCTTATGTTGCTGATAAGCCTGTTTTGAAGAAGGTTGATCTTTCTGCAAATATGGATTCAAGAATATGTATAGTGAGTTCCAATATCTGTTTTAAAATCACTTCACTTTCACTTTATTGCTTCATTTCGTTACATGAATACAAGATGAGACAAAAAAAAAAAAAAAAAAAAAAAAACAGCCAAGGGGTCTAGACCAACCAGACCCATACTGGTTAACATATTGCAAGTTGATATTTATACTTATATAACACAGTTACTTATTAGTGAACAATATCAACAAACTAAAACGGAAAAAATAAATGCTAAAAAAAATGCAAAAGGGAGGATTTAAAATTAAATCGTGAAACAAAACTTTGACATGATTTGTAGTATTTTTGGCTACAGCAAGGATAAGCTGGGCAGGAAGAGATCTCAGCAACGGGATAAGTCCAGTGGCAAAGTTCTGGCTACAGCAAGGAATGTCCAACTATATGAAATATACATTACATGATTTCCTTATCAGTACTAATAATAAGAATCAATATAATGTTGCAATGTGTAAGATCGAATAGATTCATAATTTAACTGAGTAGGGAGCATAGGACACATCAAAAGAAACTCTCAATGTCAAAAAAAAAAAAAAATATTAAATAAGTGGTAGTGAGTATATATTGTTAAATCTCTTTGAGAACTGTTTAAAGACAAAGCAAATTGTTTAAAAATAATCAAATGCATTAATAAATCAATCTATGCATTCAAAGTATTTTTGATTTTTTCCCTAATTACAGTGTACACGTAGATGCCAATGCTTCCAAGTTTTTAGCTTTATTAAAATCTTCTCGTCGGAAATCAAATTCTTAAGATTTTTTGTATCTTCATAGAAAAATCCCTAAAAGTCTTCAAATTCAGCTTTGTTTGAGTGGAAAATCCCTAAAGAAAATACTTTCAGTCCTTGCAATTTTAGGCTGAGCCAGTTTTCTCGGAAAATATAGGGAAATCAGGATTTCAAGTACGAAAAATCACTAGTTGGCGCCAAATATGATAACAAAAGCGAGCGAAGTGGCTAATTATAGCTAAAAAAAATGTGTCCTGGAGAAACAGGACATATATATGGTCACCCTTTTAAATTTCAAAAAATGTGTCCAAATTTTCCCTTTTATTTGTTTGACATGTTTTCATTGATGCAGAATGTGTCATGTGATAAACTACAGATTTTTCAAGTCTGTGAATTGGCACCTATGGTGTACATAATATTTTTACTATTGAATCCTGTTATATTAAAATATGATATATATTGGGATAATATACATGGTCATGTTGTTTTATCTAATTAAGTTCCCCCAAGCAGAATATACCTAAATGACATATATTGTTGAACAAATAGCACTGCTGCATAACAATCCTAAAAACAGTTTTAATAAAGCAATGAAAAGTACTCTTCAGTTTAGAAAACTTTATTATAGAAATTTTTGCAGCCTAACATTACCAGTCAGAGGAGAGTTCCTTGCAGAAAAATGTGAAGCATTCTGCTTGAGGATTAAGAAAATACTTTTATTTACCCAATATACTGTGTTTAGGTTATTAAACTATGTCCCAGACATTTGCAATAAAAAAGGGTTCTACTGTTCTTGTGTGAACAGAAATTGGAGAAAATATTGCATCTGGGAATTTAAATGTAAATTATTATAGAACTCTTAGGAAAAGCCAGTTTCTGTTGTATAATGTCACTAAAAGTTATTTTAAAAAAAATTAATATTCTTATCACCATTTTATTATCAAATGACTTCTCTGGCATGAAGTTTATATTGTGATGGCCAGATGGAAGATTTTCTGGTTTTATGTGTCTTTTATTTATTATTTATTTATACAATATATTGCTTGGTCAAGGCCTATACAAGGGAATGCAGTGGTGAAATTTGACAGACGATTGATGTTACAAAGGAAATCAGAAACTGTTGTTCAATCAATAATGTTCGACGGGAGGTTGATTATTGTTCAAGGAAAGAAACTAAATTTGAAGCAATCTGTGGATGCAAAGATGGGTTTCAATTTTTGTGAATGTTTAATTCTTTCTGAAAAGTATAAAGCTGGAGTTAGAAAATTCGAAGTGTCGATATGAAAATGGCCATGAAGGGTTTTGAAAGGGAAAGTTAATCGAGAGGTATATCTACGGGGGAAAAGCGGTTGCATACTGATAGTGTAAGAAGAATCAAGGGGAAGTCTTTTACGAGTAATTTTCATAAAACTGTTTTTGAAGAATTAAGGGGCAATTGCCAGGATGAGCACCATTCCAATGTCATGTTGAGTCTCGGACACTTTGGTATTTAAGAACTGTAACATATATTGTTTTGATGATCATGCTACCATTGCCAATGTTTTTTTTAAATTTCTTCCACATAAAGGTTGGTGACAATGGTTCGGGCAAGACGACACTTCTCAAACTGTTAACTGGTGAATATGACCCATCCAGTGGAATCAGACACGCACATCGACAACTGGTTATTGGATATTTCACTCAGCATCACATCGATCAATTAGATATGAACATCTCTTCTTTAGAGTTTATGGCCAGAAAATTTCCAGGTATGAAAAAAAAGTTTTTTGTCTATTTTTTTATTAGTGTATGCAGTCCTGAATCTTTAAGGTGTCTGACAACAATTTCGTGTATTTTAGTGTATGAATTTAATAATTTAATTAGTTACGAATTTAATTTAATAACTTCTAGTGGAGGTATAAAATCCATTCGGATTATTTATACCTCCACTAGAATCTATTAGCTTTTCTATACTTATTATATTGGTGGAAAAATAGGTAAAGGTCCAAATCAAAATATATTTTCACAGTGTCCCCTGTATCAACTGACATGCCAGTTGATACAGGCTCAGAGAAGACAGCTTTTGAATTTTAGTCTTGTCCATTCCTAGCATGTCGGAGAAAGCAAAATTCAATGATATCCATCAAGGGCTAAATAAATAAGTTAATTGGAATGAAATCATAGTTTCCCCCTTGGAAAATACGTTTTCCCCAGGAATTTGATAAAAATTATAAAAATTGAGCATTAACTTAGTTTTTTAATTTGACTTACGTCAACTCAATATGGAATACAGATACTGTTTTCTACATGTTTTTCTGCTCGTTTAAACATGTATTGCTCAGTAATTAAAAATAAAATAGTTTTGCTTGTTTTTGTTTGTTTTACTCACATTATCAAAGAATACAAAAATCCTTTGCAATCTATTTATATTGTTTCCATTATAATCTAATCGATGTGAACATCTTTATAAATCAAGATTTGTGGTTTTAAAATAAAACATAAAGCTATAACTATCTGAATTTAGTTCGTAGAACAAAACAGATCCTAAAATGCAGAGAAACTTGACAAAATTCAAACCGGTCGATTTAATTGATTCTTGTAGTCCAGATATCTAAGAGCTATTCGAATCTGTAACTCAAATTTTTACAGCACGTCAGAGAATATGGGTATTCCTGGCATGCTGGTCTCCCTTGCTGTTTCTCAGCATGCCTGCTAGTTCGGGGGGGGGGGGGCGATACAGTACATTGAAAATAAGCCAGCTCAATAAAAAATAAAATAAGTTTTATTTTCACCAAAACTGAACAATAAAGTAGAAGATAATGCGGAGTAGAAGCAGTAAGCAAATTATATTCTGGGGCAGTGGGGCAAAAACATAATTGTTACCTTTAATGCAAACATGTTTTTTACAGTCTGTCACAAGACCATCAGTTATTAGAATTTTAATCGATCCTCCATTTTGTTCTTTTTTATAAGGTAAAACTTCTGAAGAATATCGTAGGCAACTGGGTTGTTTTGGTATCACTGGAGACTTGTCTTTGCAGTCAGTTGCAAGTTTATCTGGTGGTCAGAAGAGCAGAGTGGCTTTCTCGCTGATGTCCATGTTAAAGTGAGTGATGGAATTCGCTTTCAAAGAACTTTTTAATCTGTTACTAATATTCAAAAATTTATCCTTATCAAATGATAAGGAACATTTCCTAACACATTCGTACATCACCATTCTACAAACTGGTTCAATGTCGGATTTAATAAATTGAACCTTCTGGGGATCAAAGAGTAATATATGGAAGTTTCACTGTACTTTTTGCACTTTTTGCCTCTTATGATTTATTTTCTTTTAATTTGCAGTCCTCATTTCCTGATCCTTGATGAACCTACCAATCATTTGGATGTAGAGACTGTAGATGCATTGGGCAGGGCTCTCCAAAAATTCAAAGTGAGTATCAGTTTTATTTGTATAACACAGTTTACTGATCTAGCTCACTAGAAGGACAAACATTTTGTTCCACCTGAAAGGACCGATACTGGTCAAAATGACCAGAGGTTGATTTGCACTATAAAATCTTGATTTTCCTAAGTGTTTTTTTAAAGTTTGAATGCAGATATGCGTGTAAATAATCAATAGAATATAAAAACCCAAAGTTTTGCAAATATGTTTTAATAAATTAAATTTTAATTTTAACCTCTTCGCTTCAGAGGTATTTTTTACCTATTTTTTTAATGGTTTTGAATGATTCTGATTATTTTTTCATTAAGACTCAAGGTATGCGTGAGAGTGCCTATTTAATGAATTAATTTATTTTATCAATTTATTAATTTCTCCCCCATTTTTTTTAAAGGCTCTTTTGACATACAATAAAAACAAATCAATTGGGGGAAAAAATTAATTTTGACTCAAGTTTTAATACAACTACAAGGCCGCAACAGGCAGAATGCCCAATGAGGTAGCTGAGAAAAAGATGCCCATAACAAATATGGATGTCATATATTTCAAAAATAAACAGCAACCCACAGGGCTCGGCACGGGTCACTTTTTTCTCTAAAAGTCACTTTTTTAGAAGCTGGTCACTTTTATTACCTATTTTCGGGCCCAGGTCACTTTTTCCACTTTTTTTAGCAAGAAAACCTAAGTCTCGCGCTCTTTTCCGCTGTCAGTGTTTTTCTTTTCTTCAAGGAGGAACTTTACCGGTTCAAGGTCGCTAATTTTCTCCCTCCCTTCATTGAACTACGATCGTACAAGGAACCCCTATATATATATATGAAGGCGTCTTTATCTTCCCGGGAGCATACCGTGTGACGTCAGCATAACTTGATTTCAAGGCGCTTGGAAAGAAAGCTCCTTATACTTGTAGTTAAAGAGTCGTCATTTTATGGAAAAGCCGGTCGGAAAAAAATAGCGTAAAAGGCTTATTTACAACAAAGAATTTTTTCCCCTCCTCTACTACCATTCTTTCTTATTTCCCCACTCATTCTTTCATTTTCATCTTATTTTAAAATTGATCCTTTATTTTATTTGTTTTAAAAAGTTTTAGTCCTAAGGGCCGAATTCCTTTCTTGGAGCATCGAGCAAGTTACATTTGTCGTTTGTTCTATCGTTACTTTTATTAATTTTTTTTAATATTTGAAATGACGATTTAAAGGCTCATTTACATTGAGCGAGTTTATAAAGAGAGCCCGTGCAGAAACTAACTTACGCGCAGCGGGAGAATACCAAAGCGCGCCTATTAAAGATGCGTACTATTAATACGTATTAAGCGTATTATTAGTACGCTTTGGAGAATTGAATTTCACTTGTAGCTGGCCAACGTTAAAGAAGCTCGCAAGTATTTTGAATTTACTTACAATAAAAAAAAAATCATCCGACTGAAAAACGCGATCTATCTAGAAATAAAATTCGTACTATTTTTCTAACTGGATTTAAATCTCAGCAAGAAACCGTAGCCCCAGATATGATCGAAAGGAGAACTATTTATGAAAAGATCACAGAATCCTGCAATTCAACGTTTATGGAAGGATGACGTCACTCTCCGCTACCATACGAAGGTTTTTAACAACTGGCTGTTGCGAAGATATATTTTGGAAAGAGAAAATTCAACTGCCCCTGCTGGGAATCGAACCCACGTCCTTTCACTTTCCGGTCGAATTTTCTCTTTCCAAAATATATCTTCGCAACAGCCAGTTGTTAAAAACCTTCGTGTGGTAGCGGAAAGTGACGTCATCCTTCCATAAGTCGCCATCTGGTGGCAGCGTCAGCAGTTGTGAGCTTGGCCTGAGTCTGGTCTGGCCGTCCATGTACGGTCCTTTTCAGTGTACACGAGCTCCAAGGAAAGATTGAGAGATTCGTTGCCTCTGTAGTCTAGTGGGTTCGATTCCCCGCAGGGGCAGTTGAATTTTCTCTTTCCAAAATATATCTTCGCAACAGCCAGTTGTTAAAACCTTCGGATTCAATGTTTAGTTTAACCAAATAAGATGAAAATTGGTCATCAGGCTGATGAAAACTCAGTTAATGTGCATGCGAGCCGTACATAGAGGTGGATTTAACGGTGGGCACAGCGACCGCGCCTTTGGCCCCTACTTTATACTTTTTTCCTAATTTAAGGGGCGTAATATTAATTTTTTTTTATGCCCGGGGCCGTCAATAACTGACCTTTATCCGCCTCTGGTCGTAACTTAATTTAGAGCATCTTCACGATGCTGATTGTTGACTTAATATCGACATATTGCGCTCCATTCTCGGTGTTGTGTAAAAAAAGCCTTTTTAGACCTCGGAAGTTATTACAACGTTTTTGTCTCGAGTCGCTGTTATGACCGCAATAGGAGAGGGCGGGGTCTGGTTCCACGGGTGTTGAACGAGGAAGGGTGCCGAGTTTACTCTTTTTCCGTTAAAAAAATGGATACCGGCCCCGGGCGATAGTAAATTTTCGTTCGTACTTGCGGTGCGGGTTGCTACATACCGTGATCAAATCCAAAACACGGGGGGGGGCAATGCCTCGAATGGAATTTTTGATGGAATGGTATATTTAAGAAAAGGAAATAAATTCCTTTGCAAAATTATCGAATTTCACAGTCAAGGGGCAGTAAAATTACGTTTCCCCTCCAGAAAAAATATCGTATTACGGCCATGGTAAATCGGGTGCCCCGGGTGGGGGTGAATTCACTGTTTTTGTTCGTTGAAAATTACGGGAGGAGTCAGAGCTAACGTGGCGACTTTTTTTCGCATTAAAATAGGTAGCCCTGACAGCGGCATCCATAAACTGTATCAACCGCATTTATAAACCCCGTATGTCGTTGATTCGAATTTTGTGTTCATTTTTATCCTAATTTTCCGTATTTCCCGATATATTTCTATCGATTTTCGCATATTTGGTTGATTCATGTTATAAATTATATATTTTTTTGTAATTTTATGTGGCCTTTGTCAGCCATCTTGAATTGACCGCCGCAAAACGGCGATTGGTTGGCGCGGAAAAAAGTCGCCACGTTGGTGCTTACAAGGTTCATGGGAAATTTACCGGGGAAGACCGCGGAGTCTTTTTCTGTTAAAAATTACGGGGGGGGGGGGGGCAAAATTATATTGTTTCTGGGTAAAGTAGTAAATGTTTTTTTTGCTAGGGGTGTATGTTGTGTGTAAAAAAAAAGAAAAATATGTATTTACAAATTTTTCTCCCAAAAACCAATTTCAAAACTGATTTATTTTCTCCCTCGCCCAAGGGAGGGTATTATTTTGGAGCCCCCTCTGCCTGTAAAAGAGTAGACCCACCCACCCTTCCCAGTCCAGCCATAGGTGCAGATAGACTTGAAGGTCTTAGAGGTGCGGCAGATGACAATTGATATACATCATGTATACATCAGTAGGCTCTGCCATTGACGTTGGGGGGAGGATGGATTGCCCTCCCTCAACGTATAAGGGGCCGTTCAAGTATTACGTAAGCAAATTTTTAGCCATTTTTGACCCCCCCCCCCTTGGCAGCAAAATTTCTTCATCAGCTCTGCCCCTCTGAATCCTAACTCATATTTTCATAAAGGGTGGTTGATGA
Source organism: Pholcus phalangioides (assembly GCF_987345545.1). Taxonomy (NCBI): domain Eukaryota; kingdom Metazoa; phylum Arthropoda; class Arachnida; order Araneae; family Pholcidae; genus Pholcus; species Pholcus phalangioides. The sequence goes on along the minus strand of NW_028301601.1, from coordinate 19,051,921 downwards.
CGTAAGCATTATCGAAACCAACCCCCCCCCCCATCGATGATGAGGTAATACTTGAACGGCCCCTAACAATTAAAATAATTTAGTTAATTTAATAATTTAAATAATTTATTTAATTCAGTAGTTTAAGTAATATTTTAATTTAATAATTTAAAATATTGTTTAAAATGTAATTTTAGTTTTTTTTTAAATCAATCATTATAGTAAATTTCTTAAAATTTGTTGGAAGATATTATACAAACCTAATTATGTAAATCAATTTGTACTAGTTAAAAAAAGTACATTTTGTATACTGTCATTCATAGCATAACATGAATGAAAAATCCACTAGAATGTAGATGGGACAAATTCTCTCATCAAATTTTGTGTTATTTCATTTTTTTTCCTTCTTTGAATGTGAAAATGTTTTCTCGTTTTGAAGTTTTTCCGGCTTAAATTGATTTTAAGATGGGTTGTGGATAGCAATATGGGGGCCATTCAAGTATTACATAAGCAAATTTTTAGCCATTTTTGACCCCCCCCCTCCCGTCAGCAAAACGCTGACCCCTCTCCCCCCCCTGTCAGCAAAATTTCGTCATCAGCTCTGCCCCCCCCTGAATCCTAACTCATATTTTCATAAAGGGTGGTTGATGACGTAAGCGTTATTCAACCTCCCCCCTTGTCATCAAAAGTCAGCAAATCGGAAACCCCCTCCCCCCCATCTATGATGACGTAATACTTTAACGGCCCCTATGGGGAGGGGAAAGGCATTGCTACTGTTACTTAGAAAGGATGTAATGTTACTCTCTCACACATAGTTGTTGATAAATTTGATAAGTTATTCAAAACTTTTCTGGTTAGCAGAATGCATTCGAGTTTGATTTATTTCACACTATTATGTAAAAAAAGCAATTTCGATGAGCTCCATTGAAATACAAAGTTTAGTGAAAACTAAATTCAATTTCAATTCATTCAATTTGGTAATAATCAAAATTCATTGTCCATTTGGTCTCTTTCTAAAATTATTTTGGTCACTATTGGGTCACTTTTTAAACATTTTGGTCACTATTTGCTCACTTTTTTAAACAATTTGGTCACTATTTTCACTATTTTTGAGGCCATGATCCGTGCTGACCCCTGAACCCAATAAAAATATAATTCAAGAGAATGAATGGAAATGTAATTCAGTTTTTAAAGAATAATACCCACCCAAAAGCTCCTCATTGCATAACTGATAGAAGAAAAAATTTACATTCTAAACATTATAATTGCAATTGTATTCGCACATTATACTTTCCACACCTCTGTTGCATTAGAAATATATTTTACACGTACAGATTTTTTATGCATTGAAAGTTTATCGCTTGTTTTGTTATCGCATAGCAGGACCTGACATTGCTGTCTTTTTCCTGGTAGACTAGCATGTGTTAGCAAAACTCTGATTCCTGAACAATAAAGGTGTCTCGGCTTTTTAGCTAATTTCAACGACAAGGTAGTTCACTTCCCCAGCTCTATTTATTTTTTCTACAAATCTACCAAGCATTTCTTGAGATTGCATAGAATATTATAGAAAATGCACATTGTCAAATGATATGCGCATGGAATGCTTTTGAGCAATCTGATCACAACACTATACTTCCTTTTTTCTTTTGGTAAACTTTGACCGGTTGAGAAATTTTTTCTCACTTTGAAAATATGTATTTCAACATTCCAATGTATTGAACATAGTAGAAGAATATTTTCATTTTTTATACCCAAAAAACATATAATGTAACATCTTTATGTGTAAACAAGAGCATATTAATAATATATTCCCCTTTATAAACACATATAAAGGGGTCCCTGATGAATTTCACGTGAAATTTTCTTTTCCCATTTTTTATTATTATTCCTACCAAGGTAGTATAATTCTGCTTCCCTATGTCAGCAAGTATTGATAATTAAAAACAATCATCGCATGCTCAAATGCGCACTAGCTTTCAGGCAAAATTCAATGGTTTGTATCACTACATATTTGGCCATATTAATATTTTTATTGTGTAATTGATAATTAAGTATGCTTCCAACTAACTGAAGTGAGCATATCTATACTAATAGAAATTTGATGCCATGATTCCACAAAATATTTGTTGTGCATGGCTGTGAAAGTGCCTAACGTTACGGTCAAATTGACCAGTGATGGTCTTTCTAGGTATAACTAAAAATATCTTTGCAATTTTTTTTTTAATTTATGACAGTTGGATAGCACAATCTTTAAGCAACTTTCGGAAAAGTCATAAAATTTCAACATTCTAAATTATCTGCTTCATCATAAAAATTTAGTGAGAAGATCGAAAACTGCCAAAATGACTGGCGTGATCCTTCTAGTGTTAGAAAGTAAGATTTTAATTAAATTTACTTGCAAAAGCATGATAGAGTGTCATTCTTAAAAAAAATGACATGCCTACATAACTTGTTGTGCATTGTCAAAGAGAGTTGCCATACTGGATGGACTGTGGAGGACTCCGAAAAAGAATGTGATATATATTGTGAGATTGAGGAGAGACAGAAAAAAATATCTGTGGTCGCACTAGTACGACTTAAAACTAGTAACCTATTTTGGCCGAAAATTGTTTTTGTTACTGTCATTTCTGTCATTTTGCTTTGGCTTGAGTCAATCTTATAGGGTACTGTTCATGTTTTGATTTTTTAAAAAAAAATAGGATAAAAATAGGGAATTTTTTTTTACTATGCTGTGATTATATTGTCTGGGGAGGAGCATCTCACTTTTTAGTCCTATTTTTCTAATTTTTTTACTGGGAGCCCTGTAGGAATATGAAACAGGTTTTTTTTTTGTTGGTTTCTTTTCAGTGCAGTACATTGCATTGCTATTGCACCACAAAAACTAGTTCTAGATAAAAAATCCTCCATTGTTCGAGAATACATTCGCACTAATATATGACTGTAGTTTCTGCTGCTATAAATGTGCGGAAAGAGGGTCCGTGACTGAAAGAATTTGCAATGTCATAGAAATCTGGGCCCTAGTGAAAACATTTGTGTGTGTTGTGAAATCGTTTAGCTAATTCCAACTCTAATTGATTTTTTTCTTGACTTCTACAGGGAGGTGTGATCCTAGTAAGTCACGACGAACAACTCATCGAAATGGTCTGTAAAGAACTATGGGTTTGTAGGAATGGGAGTGTCGCTTCGATGTCGGGAGGCTTTTCTGAGTATCGCAAATTAGTTGAAACCGAACTCGCAGCCCAGTCATAGTTATTATACTTAGCTCATTTATTATCAAATGATAATAATAAAATATATATTCAGTACTCGGTATATTTTCAGAAAAAAAAGGTTGCACATACTTTTACGAATTCTAAATTATTTTTCATTGTTTGTACATGCGTGTAAAGCAGAGTTGCTAATATTTATAACATGAGTGTGTATGTATGTATGCATGCATGAGTCGCATCTGAATGTCAGTGTCGAGAATGATGTTACTTAGTTTTCGTGTTATATTTGAATATATAGTGGGGGGAAAAAAGACGGAATATTTGTAAAGTAGTGCAATATCTTTGTGAAAGTGCTACACTTAATCAAAAGATGAGAATAAATTGATACTTTACCTCTTTGATTTTGTTTGTTTGTAATTTTGTTTTCCTTCGTAAATTTCAGGCAGGCACGGAATCTGTAAAAACTAAATTTCTGTATCTTTTAATGAATTTGTTTGAATTGTGGTTCACATAGAGTTTGTATCATAGCACTGGGATGTTTTGGTTTCTTGATGTGGAAAATGTCGGGGTTTTTTTTTTTTTTTCAAATATCGCTTATTAGTGATGCCATAGAAAAGACAGCTGATAAATATACAGCATGCAACATACGTGCTCAATCCATTATCTGTGGGCAAAATGGAGCCCTCGGAGTCATCTAATATATCCCATGACAAAAACCAGACTAAAAAAAACCAAACCACACAAAACCATCGTAGCCCATGAAAGATTATCAAATCACTGAAGTGGACCTTGGCAAGCTTGAAGATTATTTCAGTGGCTCATGGCACATTTCCAGATCATTTAAGTTGCATACATCCAAATCACTTAAGCGACTCCAAGCGCTTTCCCAAATCACTTGAGTGACCTGCACCACACCCCCAGTTTACTTTGCATGTGGTTACTTTTATAGATTACATAAATGGCTGGCATAGAATTTTCAGATCACTCTAGTGACCTGCTGCATGCTTCTGGAATCACTTGAGTGGCTCACTCTGCAGTACACTTGCAGATCACTTAGGTGTAGGGCTGGAAACTTTGCGCCGCACTGTGCCAAAATTAACATCTTGCGCCATCCTGCTCCAAAACACAGTGTGTAACAAAATGTGATATGGCCTCCCACCCTGCTGTCCTTTTCACTAATTTTTGAATTCAAATATCTTAGAGAATATTGTACGTATAAATTCATATATAATATAAGTTTATAAGTACAATAATAATACTTATAAACTTATAGTACTTTTCTGCGCCAAATAGCCAAAATAGCGAATTTTGCCTCGGTATGCTCGAAATTTCGAAAGGACGCCAAAAAATTTTGGTTCCTGCTTGCCGCGAAACGATTTTCGGAGAAGAGCATGTTTTATTGCTCTGTATTTTTTTCAGCACCCCCCCCCCCCTTCCTCCTCTCTCTCTCTCTCCATCTTCTGTAGTTGTGCTATCTCGTGACCTTAAAAAAATAGAAGTGTCTGTTGGAAAGTAGTTTGATTACACTGTAAAGTACAGTGCTGGGGGAAAAAAAACTCGCGGGCTAACCGTGTGTGTGTGTGCTTTGTAAGCACTACAGAAGTATCTTTTACATCTGAACGAAAATTTTCAATCAAAAAATATTTAATTTTTATTTACCCTTCGCAACTTTACCTCAAGACTGTTATTTTTCTTAAAAGTGCGACAAAAGCATGTTGAACCGATAATCCATCTGGTCTCGTTGAAAGAGTGGCTGGAAGTCCAGAAAAGTTTGTAAAATTAGAAAGTAGCGGATTTTTTTTCCCCCCCGAATCAATTTTCGAATTTTCCCGACAAGTTCCTGCGCTCGATTTTGTCCCCGAAAATCGAATTGGTATAACTGCGGCCCCTTATTTAAATTATCGCCCCCACATCGGGCTTTTCATCGCGAAACCCCGATAATATCCGTAATCGTGCAGCTGAAGATGGTTGTAATGGTCTTTCAGCTTTAAAGCGCAAATGTGTGAGTCGGTTTCCGTTTTCAAAAAAAGAAAAAAGTCGCCACTGCAAGCAGCAGAACTATTGTAGATCGTCATTGCCAAATCCCGATGTTTCTTCAAAACAATTTCATTTCGCGAGTAAAAGAGCAAGTCCGTAGTAAAATGCTAATTTGCAACTTTGTTGAATAACAAGTGTCAAATCGCCAATCTTGCAAATAACGAGTGCTGAATCGCCGAATATCGTTGAAATTTCCGAAATTCCCTCCCCTTTCGTAACAATTTCTTTCAGAGTATAAAAAAATTGAAAACTTATAGAAAATTTTTAGCCCATTTAAACTGCTGCTGTTCCGGAGCCTTCAGTAAGCAAAAAAGTGTCATCTCAAACTGGTGTGAAAAATTTTGACAGCCACTCTTTTGAAAGGTGTCGAAAGCCTGAAAGACCAAAAATAAAGAACAAGCCGATTAAAAGATGTTTGATAACAAAAGACTGTGCACAGGCCCGTCATTTGGGAGGGGGGGGGGGGGGGCAGAGGAGAGCGCTTACTTCCCCCCCCCCCCCCGGCTTTGAAAAATACACTAGAAATGGTATATATATATACATACATTTGAGTTTATGCTTTTTGCCCCCCCCCCCCCAGAAAAAGCTGAAATGACGGTCCTGACTGTGCGGTTGCTATATTTTAAAAAGGGGTGGGAGTTACCGAAAATATTCTTCTATGTTTCCAATTTATAAGTATCTGCTCAAAAACTGCTCCCGAATCCTATATTTTGTTGCTCCCAAATGGACTTCGTCACTTCCCACTCCTGTAAGTGGTTCGAGGTATTTTTACAGATAATTTTAGTTGCTCTTGGCACATTTCCAGATTATTCAAACGGTCATAAATGCATTTCTAAGATATTTTTATAGGTAATTTTAGTTGCACATTTCCAGATCATTTAAAGGACTATAAATGCATTTCTAGATCACTTAAATTGCTTGCAACACATTTATAGATCACCTTAGTGGCTCGAGGCACATTTCAAGATAACTGAAATGACCTATGTCACTTTTTCAAACCAGTGAAGTGGCCTGTACACCCCCCAAAAGGTCGATTACCCTTGGCATATGGTAAAAATGGCATTGAGTGTTATTTATGATACGTCTCAAGTGTTTGTACTCAACAAAGCCTTTTAACAACGAACGCATAAGTTTTCTTCAGAAAACCAGGTGGGGGTGCCCCCGAGAGCCAAATGTGACTTTCAGAGCTTTTTGCCGTGGCCGTTGACCATTTTGAGATAATAGCTCTTTATATATATTGGAAGACTATTAAATTATATTTAAAATATATATATTGGTAAAGCCCCCCCCCCCCCCCAAGAAAAAAGCTGCCCACTGAGAGTTGTACTGCTGTATATATATACAGCTGTGAAATACTTCCCCGATTCAATAGTAAATGCTATCGAAATACAAGAGTGATCTTAATGAATGTGGGGGACGGAGGACGGTTGCCTATTCGTGGTTCGTCTGCGGTTCTCCAGTTTAGTAGATATTGTGTATGCATTCTCCCAACAGAACGACTTCAAAGCGTAAATAGGCACACACACGTTAGAATTTCCAGCTCGACGCGATTCCCGCTTTGCGAAACAATCACTAGATCAGCGGTTTTCAATCTTTTTTTACTCGCGGAGCCCTTTTCTGTATATAATTTCTATGGCGGATTCCTGTTTGACAAGAGGAGCCCTTTTTTGTGTATAATTTTTATGGCGGACCCCTGTAGATCTTTTTTTTTTAATTTATTAAATTTAATGATTAGTTTCATTTTCCTCGAGTCGCCGCGGAGCCCCTGGAATGTGCACACGGAGCACCAGTTGAGAATCCCTGCACTAGATCTTTAATTAGCGACTGGGAGTTATAATACTAGAGACACCCAATCTTTACCTTATACCAGCGGTTTTTAACCGGTGCTCCTTGTGCACTCTCCAGGAAATCTTGTTATTAATTTCTGTATTTAATTTACTTAATGATCTGACAAGCAACAGCACTTTCTGATTTTTATTACGTTCGTCTTAAAATTAGATGGTCATGCTGAAGTTAGGGATTTCGAAACTCCTTAAATGAGGACACAAATGCGTACCGTCGTAAGCAACGTCAGATACAAATGCTCACGGCAGATGACGCCACTTTCCGAAAAAAAACCACGGATTTCCAACAAAAGAGCTTTGTTTATATCAACTTTTTTTTTCTACGTCTGACCTCTTGACCTATCACATCCTGATGAAAATATCACCATATTTGACTCTTATGTTTGGCAAATTATAAATCTTTACAATTAACCGCGTTAGTTCCTGCGTATAATCCGTGAATTCAAATTTCGCGGCTATCGATAAAAAATGTCATCCTTGTAATCCACAGTAACGTATAATCCGCGAACAAACTTCTGGTTATTCTAACCCCAGTAATAAACATCTTAAGAAATAGAAGGGACGTTGGTCAGTCTGTATACGTTACGCGGTAAATGTGATAAAACCGTATAAAAAATACCATTTTGGCAAATTCGACAAATTTCCCTAAATTTATCTATTTTACCGGCAGTTATGCATAATACCCAAGCGTCGTTGGTGGACATGATAAATCACACTAAATTCATCCGGTAATTATGCATAATCGACATTTCGTATTGGCATAAATATTAAAAATCGGTCCCATATTGCCGTGATAAGATTTATTATTTAGATGACCGTACTTGTGAGCCAGAGTCTGGACCGGATATAATGAACTCTGATTTAGCAAGTTTTCACGAACATCCCCAAAATAAGTCAAATTCTGAAACGGACTTCGATATAACGAAAATATTCAACAAATTTTGCGATCATACTCGATATAACAAATACTCATTTAACAAATTCTTCGATTTAATGAATTTCTACAAGTTCTTGTGCATATACGATCAGACCCTATGTGAAGAAACTCCTATTTAAACGAATTCCACAATCATATCCGGGTACAATATACCCCCAACGTATAATTAATTTCACGGTCGAACATCAATACAATAAACTCTTATTTAACAAATTTTGCGATTGTTCCCCCGATATTACGTACATCATATTGGGTATTATGCATCATCACAATGGGTGCATGTAGGATGATCTACTTCATAACCGATTTATGACATTTACCGTAACTTATATAGAGGGACGTAGATACGTTCGTTCGTCAGTCGTTTTTGGAGGCAGAGTTCTAATATTTAGAATCTTTTACATATTCCTTTAACGTCTTATTTAACTCTTTATTTATTTAACCATAGCCCCCCCCCCCTAAGGGTACCCGCTCATAAGACCGGTAGAACGGCCTATAAATACGTGCCACCCAACCGGCTAATCAATCACAATTCAGTGGTTCATCTTGTGTAAGATACTAATTGGCTGGACTGAGTTAAATACTCCTTTAGTGCCACTAAGTACAGTGTACAGCTCTATTCTTAGTGTGCGTGACCATATAAACCACATTTTACACCTAGAGACTGTGTTTCTCAACTTTCCCCGGGCCGTGAGCGGTTCAATGTTTCATTCCCCCCCACTTTATTTCTCATCACTCGTGTGTATGACCGGGCCTTCTACTCACAAAATCAAGCGGGTCGTCGTGCGCTTCCCAAGGTTGAGAACTACTGTCCTAGTAACGCCCCGAATTTTCATAAAAAATGACCCGTTTTTTCCTACGAAGCTTGTTTGAAATTGAATTCTGTATAGGAATCGCGGATGAAGATATTTTTGAGCAACTAATGAAATATACAGGGTGTCCTTAGTAAGTGTTAACGCTGCCTTCATCTCATCAACTGCGAGGAGTCGTAGGGGAGTATGATTCCAATATAAATAATGCTCAAAAAAGGCGTTCAAAAATTACCCTGTAACAGTTTTGAGAGTGAAAATACAGTGCGTCACAAAATCTAAATATTTTTACGCCCTAAAGTTTTCATTAGTTGCGGGAATTATTTCTCTCATCAGTTTAAAATTACTTTCAATGCTGAATTTTCATAAATTTTTTGTATTTATCTATATTGTATTCTGTTTTTGCAAAATTCCCTGTACGGATCTCAACATTTCTGTGCAGGCCGAAATAATAGATGTCGATCCCCCCCCCCCCCCAGAAAATCAGGGCAAAGTGAGCCCTAAACATTTTTGGTTGCCCCAAAATTATTGAGACGCACCTGGTCCCGCGTCTGGTCAGGGCGGCATTGGAATGACGCCAAGGCTAGAATTCCCAATCAATCAGCATCCGAAAGCGGCTTCGAATTCGCTACTAACCGCAGCCGTCGACACTCTCGGACGCCTCATAAAAGGTCAAGGATATGGCAAAAGACTCTCGAGACGAAGCCACAGTTTCAAGAGCTCAGTACATTAATTAATATCCCGACATTAGTGTGAGAGGTTCCGTCAATGACACATCTAGACGAAATAATCAAAGATTAACGTCTGAAGCGCCACCTACTTCGCAACTAAGTATCGTGAACACTTTCGCGCTCGTTTCGTCATCCATACAAAAGAAGAAAAAAAGCAACACTCGTGGATGTAAGTTTTTATTTCTCAGAGGATTTAAAAAAAAAAAAACAGTGCATAAAATGAAGCATGAAATCGTTATAACTATTGAAATGGCAAAAATGGCAATAAAAGTTTTGTGCACAAAAAGTTTGGACTAAAAAGAAAACGCATAACAGGTGCTTAAAAAGGTGGAAAATATGAGTTTGTTGATACACGTATTTACATCTCGATTTATACAGGGTGTTTCTTAGATTCTACATAAAACTCTGATGAGTCAGAATCTTTGCTCGGAATCTTTGTGTACAAAAAAAATGCCCAAATAACCACTCAGAGCCAGTGGCGTATTTATGCAGGGGGCTTAGTGGGCTATAGCCCAGTGCGGAAAGTTCACAACGGCGGCAAATCCGAGGAATGATTGGCCAAGAAAATTAGTGGAATGTGGATAAGCACAGCAAAAGTTTGTATGGCCCTCAATAAATCCGGCTCTGCCCAGACAGCTTGGAGCAAGGTGAGTGAGTGACCGCAAAAGTGACCAAGATGTTTGCAAGCACGAGAGTGAGCGAAACATTGACTTAGAGCTTGAGCAAGCATGTGAATGGCCAAAAGAATGACCTACAGAGTGAGGGACCAGGTCAGAAAGTGACTTAGGCATGTGTAAGCTTGAGAAGGACCAAAACAGCCACCTAGAATGCGTGCAAGCATGCGAATGACCTACAGAGCATGTAGGTCAGGGGACCAGGTCAGAATGTGACTTAGGCATGTGTAAGCTTGAGAAGGACCAAAACAGTCACCTAGAATGCGTGCAAGCATGCGAATGACCTACTGAGCATGTAGATCAGGGGACCAGGTCAGTGAGTGACCCAGAGCGTGTGAAAGTATTTCAATTACCAAATGAGTGACCCAGATCATGTGCAAGCGTGTGAATGACCAAAATAAAAAAAGACCTAGAGCATGTGTAAATGATCAAAAGAGTGACCCAGCAAGGAACCATGTCAATGAGCAATCAAAAGCGCGTTCTAGAGCGTGTGCAAGCATGCGAATGACTAAAAGAGCGACTTCGAGAGTGTGAGAGCATGGGAGTGACTAAAAGAGTGACTCCGAGACACAGGTGCACTTGCAGGAGAGGGAGTGAGACCAAGCTGGTTATAACACAGCGTGGTGAAGAGAGTAGTCAAGAAAACTAAAGTAGAATGGGAAAGGGCGGCAATATTCGTTTAGCCCGCAGGTGGCAAAACAATAAATGCGCCTCTGCCAGGGCCAAAACTAGGGGTGAGCAGGTGGGTCAGGGTAACGGACACCGAACCAGGATGTGAGGAACAGGCTCAAATTTCATCCTTTAACCTCTTCTCCAATATTACAAGGGGGAACCCAAATGCATGCTTGCCCAGGCTGACAAAGTATCTAGTTTCGGCTCTGACCCACATTTCTTGCTCTAGCGTTGCCAAAGCGGGGCGATATCAACCCTTGAAGACCCTACACGTCTGTAGAGAGAAAGGAGCTGCAAATATAATATCATATTAGTTGGTTTAGGAAGAAAGGCAATAGGACTTCCAAACCAGTCTCTGACCATTGGGCAATTTGCTGTTATTTCGAATGAGTGGTGACTAGAATTACCAGATTTGAAAACTGAGAAAGGAGGACTTTTACACGGGTACTCTCTTGATGGCGTCACTTTTTCAGATTTACACAACAGATGACGCCACTATACTGAGAGAAAACATCATCACAATAATTTTTCCTTACTAAAACAGAACCGCTAAAATATCGACCCGTCTCTCTCGCTTATAAAGATTGTTCACAGAGTCTGGTCAGTTTTATTACTTTGCCCGGAGCAAGAGGGCGCGAGAGGTTTTTTTCTTTCTCTATCCCTTCTTTTTTGTTTTGGGAGCGTTGGTTGTTGTTCCGGAGGCAAATTCGAAACAGGAATCAGCATTGATTGTCGTTTGCATCTCTCCTGTAGTGCTGCCATCTACCATAATTTTTTTTAAAATTATGCATGAAAAGTAGCGATTGAATAGTATACCGTTGCAGGTCTGTTGCTCTCTGCGGCAGGACCTTTTCAACTGGAAGATCGGCTAACATTTGTGCCTCGAAGTTGGGAACCACAGAAAAACCAACTTCAGCCGTCGTCCACTGTGGCGACGGTGAGGTTCGGACCCGGATCCTCGCGATGCGAGTTCGTCAATATGACCACTCGACCACCACAGCGACTAATTGCGTGACTATATTTTTAGCCGCTCAAAGTTTAACATGCAAAGTTTTTTTAACAGGCTCAAACTTTTCCTTGTGGAAAGTAGCCATTTCCTGCGAAAGTATTGAGCACTCAAGGGTGCTCGTGCTCGAGATAAACAGGTCGAAAGAATGAACCTTGTGTACGTGATCCTCAATGGATATTTTTCATGAACTCCAAGCAAAGATTCTCGATCAACAGTCTATGTGTTGTCTTTACAGAAACACCTTGTATAGTTTAATGAATATTACGACCTATAACATTAGATTGGCACGTCACGAATGCGCATGCGTGTAAGTCCTCTCCGTCGAGTTATCGTCACATTATTCACACAGTATTCAGACATTTGACTAACTGCCACACGAATGATAAGCTTTGGCATACAACACATATATGTCGACCTCATACGCGAGGTCCCGTCATAAATATACACAAAATATATATATATATTTAATGAAATAATAAAAAGCGACGTCAATGGTTAAATATCACAACTATAAACATTATCGTAACTAATTAAGCAAATATATAAATGACTGATAATTAACAAATATAGGAAATTTTACGGGTTTTTTTTTTCCTTTGAAGTATAATCACAGTCTTTTTTGTTTACCCGATACAACGAGTCATTACGTATATTATTGTATTGAAGGTAGGGCGTGATTCCCACGGGGTGTGTCACGGCATTTCATGGGGGCAGGGGGGAAGTGCCTTCAAAGTTCCTCTAGATATGGCAGGGTGAAGTACTCTCAAAGTGACTGGGAGCAAAAAACATATTATGGAAAAATAAATACTTGAATTAATAAAGGAAATAATTAATAACAAAACAAATAATTCTGGATTTGATTGAAAGAAATGATTCTGGATTTGATTGTTGAAAGAAATTATTCTGGATTTGATTGTTGAAAGAAATTATTCTGGATTTGATTGTTGAAAGAAATGATTCTGGATTTGATTGTTGAAAGAAATGATTCTGGATTTGATTGAAAGAAATGATTCTGGATTTGATTGAAAGAAATGATTCTGGATTTGATTGAAAGAAATGATTCTGGATTTGATTGTTGAAAGAAATTATTCTGGATTTGATTGTTGAAAGAAATGATTCTGGATTTGATTGTTGAAAGAAATGATTCTGGATTTGATTGAAAGAAATGATTCTGGATTTGATTGAAAGAAATGATTCTGGATTTGATTGTTGAAAGAAATGATTCTGGATTTGATTGAAAGAAATGATTTTGGATTTAATTGAAAGAAATGATTCTGGATTTGATCAAAATTCGCTATTGATTTAGGAAATTGTATCAATATTATCGAAAGAAATAATTTCAGAATCAATGGATGAAAGAAGTGATTTGACAATTAATGAAGGAAAAATAATTATAGAATCAATGAAGGAAAAATAATTCCATAAATGGAAAAATAATTCCAGAATTAATAAAGATGATAATTTCGAATTTAATAAAAATTTTAATTAATAATAATTCTAACACTATCGAAAAAAATGATTTTATTAATTGATGAAGGAAAAATAATTCTATAATCAATGAAGGGGAAAATAATGCCAGAATTAATAAAGATGATGATTTCAGATTTAATGAAAATTGGAATTAACGAAAGAAATAATTCAAAGAAGAGATTTTTAAATTAACGCGCGAGGGAAAAATAACTAAAATTATTTGAAGGGGAAAAAAATAATTTCAAAATCAATGAAAATTCGAGTTAAAATGAAGGAATTAATTTCAGAATCAACAAAAATCCAGAATTAATGGAAAAACTAACAAATCTCAGAGATAATTAAAACTATGAACTAAAGAAAATCATTTCAGAACTATTCAAGATTCAGAATTGTTATCCACAGTTCCCAATCAGTGAGAGTCTTCAATGTATCTGCCGGGTTCCTGTTCAATACAGGGTCCCAGAACCGGTTTCGCCAATCCTCAGGACACCACTAATCATTGTTATTTCTGCCCAGCGCTGTCTGGAATCAGCTCTAAAAGTTTCAGTCTCAGTCTAAATAGACTCTTGTAGCAAAAAGGCGTGAGAGTTACACGAGGTGACACTTGAATACTTTTAATGGAATAAAATCGATTGGGGATTTTTTTCTATATTTTTGCTTCTCAAAGCTGATATTTATCAGATTAATCTCTTAAGAGTGGAAAAGTCCTCAGAACGGCATCATGGTAAAGCTGGAGAATAGGGAGTTATATCAGTTGAATCTAGTACCACCAGAATACGCCAGAATTGCTCACGACAGCATTTTTCTTTTCAGCCAATCTTACACGGGGAGTTCTGTTCCAGTTTACTCCGTTTTAGTACGTTATCTCTTATCATTACAGAAGAAGTCTTCACCCCCACCCCCCAGAACAAACTGCGGACGTAGGCTTTTTTTGCCCATCCATCTCTCTCCTGTTGAAACTTGTCTAGAAACGCATGGTGAAGATTTTGTCTCTTTTGAAGCGTGTTGCAGCAAATGTAAAGGCAAGGTATGATCTAAGTCTAAGATATCCGGGAAAAGCGGGCATTAGCGGAGCGAAATGCTTCGCTTGTCCATGCGGAAGTTAGAACCAGGTAGGGGGATAATGGCTCCTGCCAATGTAAAGCGTTTTGGAAGCTTATACCCCTCCGATATAAGGCCAATGTTATAAATCCCATTTTTGGAATAGCATGCGGCTTTTCTCAAAGGAAATTAATTAGCATTGCGTACATACAAGCATGCATTATACAGGGTGCCCATAAATTCGTAAACAGTTCGAATTTTCATCGACAGAGAGCAATGCGCGAAAGCAAACCACAGAAGTCAAAACCCAAACCTTTCTTCAATCTCCTCTGTGTCTAAAATGTTCGTAAAGCTTCAGCCAGTGATTCGTAGTTGAGGTTAAACAACTTTACCGACAGTGCTTTCTCCACCAATGCCAACATCGCGATGAAAAATTTATGTAAGCACCAGTAACCGGAAAATTCGGAAATGAGCTGTTTATCGTACACTCTGCATTTTGTAGGACTCTGATTTGCATTCCAGTGATTTCCTTTCTTTCAGCGGCCTCTATCAACAAAAATTTGAATTAATTATTTTCTATGTCCAAAAAAAAACAACTCACTCTTCGTGAGAATATCTTAACTTAATTAACTCTTCGTAAACCGCATTGGAATTCTTTAAATTACAACATTCAATCCCTTCCCTCATTCAATTCCTTTCAATTTTTGCGGTTTTTAAACTATTTACGAATTTATGTGACACCCTGTACATTGTTATGGGTGTCACAGAACTATACCGTCACAATGAGAGTTGCAAATGTTACGATAAACAATTTTTGGAATGGAACTTGGGGTCACAAATGACTATTTTTGGTCAGTGGGTGTTCACATGCAATTTAAGCCAATGGCGACAAAAAAAAGAGAGGAAAAGGTCTTAAAGTAGCTCTTCGAGTGAGAGAGACGGGGGAAAATATTTCCACCCACATACATATAGTATAATACCGTTGGAGATACAGCTCCTTCAGACCCCAGGCAGACTCATCCACCATCTTTGAGCGAAGCGTGACGTCAGTGTTATTACGCTCCCTTTTCTAGGCGCCTTAGAGATAAAAAGAAGGGACATTGTTTCTTTTATGTAATTGGTGAGGCTGGAAGGAAGAAATATCCCTGTCGCCCTTCATAGTGTGAGCAGGGTTGTCAGTTTTGGCAACTTCTGAAGTATGGCTATGCACGTAATCACCGAATAAGTGGGTTGTGACCTTAGGTTCCATTGGTAGTTTGTTTGTCTTGGAGTGTGTGCATTATTATCATCCCCCTCTCATTTTATCGGTAGAGTTCTGGGACACCTACCTATATATTTAGCGTGATACAGCTTCCTTATCCAGTCCACAGATACCTTCGAGAACAGTATAAAAGTACAAAAACCTATTCGAGATATACGTCTGTGGAATCACGAATCAAGTTCCTTGAAGGAGCGCGTCATTATTCCTGAACTTTTCACTGGATTTCCTACATGCTCTGTACTTGCGTGAGTGTATGGCTTGCCGATCTAAAGATCGACGTCGCAAATGTCGAACCATTTAGAAGGTACCAGGAAAGGACCGATGATTCTATTCGTTTTCCTCCTGTCCATCGGATTGAAGGCGACGTTTTCCCAGTACTTGTCGCCCTTGAAGAAGTACATCACTTTGTCCGTGTACGAGAAGTACGCCGCGTCTAGATGCGATGGGAGAGCCGATTTCTCGTTCACGCTGGGATACTCCTCGGTTATCGGCCTCGGGTACCCGGGCAGGCAACATCCTTGGGGCCCGAGAGACACGTCGTATGCGTAAACCTGTCGAGATACAATTAACGATATTATTTTAGTTGTATGATTCGGAATACAAAAAAAACTACATGAACCTCAACGTTTGACTTACGTGATTATTGTTTTCTTCAACAGTGACAACATTGTTGCAGAGACGCCACGCAAAGGTTTATAACACAGGTTATTTACATACCTCCCCTACGCTTCAGAGCAAATGGACATTCCCTTCTCACTATTTGCTCATGCGCAATGACGACCAGAATGAAGACTTCTGAGGGAATGCGGTCATGACATTTTCAGAGTAGAAGTGCCAGAGCTGAATAAAAATTGAATTTTCGAGAGGTTGTGCAGCCCTGCAGTGTCCAGCCCCACAGTATAAAGGACTTCTATAGATTTTCGGGAGTATCTGCATCACCTGGATAGTAACAAGTTGGGTGAAAGACATCAATGGAGTGGATTTACGGAAAATTCACAGCCAACAATTCACAACTAGGAAGATTCACCCAGTGGTAATCTAGTGAGTGACAGAATGAGTGACCTAGTGAGTAAGTTCTTGACCTGGTGATTGAGTATGTGTGACAGAGTGAAGGGCCTAGTTAGTGAGTGACAGAGTGAAGGGCCTAGTTAGTGAGTGAAAGAGTGAGTGATCGAGTGAGTGAGTGACCAAGTGATTGAGTGAGCAACTTAGTGAGTTGATGATAGAATAAGTGATCTAGCGAGTGAATGACAAAGTGAGTGAGTAAGTGAGTGACCTAGAGATCTAGTGAGAGTAAATGAACGACCTAGAGATCAAGTGAGTGATCGACCTACTAAGAGAGTGATTGAGTGACATGGTGAGCAACATTTTGAGTGAGTGGCCTGTGAGTGAGTGAGTGAACTCATTCACTCGTTCACTTGCTCACTCTACCATTCATTCAGCGGTTCACTCGACAATTCATTCACTCGTTCATTCATGCACTCAAGCACTCAATGGCTTATTCATTCACTCATTGGTTCAGTTGCTCACTAGATCATTAATTCACTCATGTCGAACTGTTGTCAATGAATTTTCCATTCGGTGAATTTTACTGGTGGTAAATTGTTGTTGGTGAATTTTCCGACTAAGCAACGGAGGACACTCGAAAAATCTCGGGTGCATGCAGCACTCTGGGGTTGGGAAATGCTCCATCACCTCTCGTACTCCCCGAACTCACGTCCATGTGATTTTAATCCTTCAAATAGTTTTGATGTGCCTTGGAAGTACTCGCCCGACACCTACTTTAAGCTCTTAAGATGGAGGAACCACATCGTGGTGGCCTCCTCAGAATAATTTTCACCAATCTTGCTGTTTTTTTAAGGTAATACAGTTGCACCCACAATCATTCTAGAGTCCTTGAAGCAAGGCCGGCCTAAGGAGCGAGTACCAAGTGTAACTGCGCGCGCACACACAGTAAAATACCACAAAGGCAGCAAAAATGAATATGGTGGGGGGGGGGAGGGGTTGCATAAAAGGTCAAAGAGAAGAGTCGTCTGAAGAGTTTAGGAATAGAAAGAATATTCAGCCCCAGCGCCATAATGTGAATAAAAATTTAATTTTACTTCCTTTCACATGCATCCCAAACTATGAATTTTGGCATTCGCTCCACGAATGTGATGAACAATCGGAAAAGGGAAGGCAGGGTGGGTTTTTGGTGCGCTCTGGTCTGGCACGCAAAGCACCAGGTCTATTTCACCAAAAATTAAAACAGGTTAAAAAGTCATTCACGGGGGTATTTCAGAAAGGACTCCCCTAACTTCAAAATGACATAACAGTGAGGGGGGACAGAAAGATGAAGCAAGTAGGAGTACGTTGAAAGAGCAGGTCTGTGGAATTTAAACCACGCCGGTTTGCGGAATTAGTTGCTGCTTTGGCTAACAGATGGCGCCTCAGTCCCCCGCAAAGTCTTTTAAACATTGGGAGATATTAGCCATTCTCAAGCATGGGTCAAATCACAAAACGATGGATTCGCAATAGTTAGCAATTGCATGACAAAATTGAAGGGTGGAGTTTGAAGCCACTTCCCCGCAATGTATCAAACGGACAATGGCTAATAGATAAACTATTCAAGCTGATAAAGCGTTTGAGGACTTATTGTATGGCTTCATAGAAAAAAAAGTAGTGAAATAAAACGACAGTGTCACTATCTATAAGCTCATATAGTAATTAATATTGCATATCTCCGTAGGTAAAATTCCAGGCCTACCCATTATGAATGGTGGTGGAGAGCTCCAAATCATGGTTTTTCATGCACACAAAAATTGGGACATAGACTGGCTCTGTCTTGGAGACACTGTAATGAGCAACGGAGTATTTATGGTCGGGGGGTTAGCGGGCTATAGATAATAACTCATAAATCCACTTCGACCTATGGAGTTTTGTATTCATGTGAGTAACTAAAAGAGTGTGCAGGCATGTGAGTGAGCAAAATAGTGACCCAGATTATCTGCGAGAACGTGAATGACAAAACAGTGACCTAGAGCATATGCAAGCACGTGAATGACCAAAAAGAGGGCCCGCAGATCGAGGGAATAGATCAGTGAGTGACTAATAGTGTGACCGAAAGCATGTGCATGCATGTGAATGATCAGAGAGATTGACCTATAAAGCAGGAGACCATATCAGTGAGTGAATAAAAGAGTGACCTCGAGAGTCTGTAAGCATGGGAACGCTGCAAGCGTGTAATTGGACAAACAGAGCGAGTGACCAGATCATTGAGTGACCAAACGTATGACCTAGAGCATGTGCAAGTATGTGAATGATCATAGAGTTTGGCATATAAAGCGAAAAAACTTGCCAGTGAGTGGCCGAAAGAGTGACCTTGGGAGTGAGTGCGTGTGTGCTTGGGAATGACCGAAAGAATGACCTAGAGCTTGTGCAATCATGTGAATGATCATGGAGATCGACCTATAAAGCCAGGGACCATATCAGTGAACGAGCAAAAGAGTGAATTGGAGAGTGTGTGAGCATGTGAATGTCCAAAAGAATAAAAGCATAAAAACGCCTTAAAATTCCTTTGCTGTGCAAGCAAGGGAATGACCAAAAGAGTACACAAGCGTGTGAGTGACCAAAAGAGTGACTTGAACACGCAGTCGTATTTGCAAGAGTGGGGGGCAAAGCGTTTTATAACACAAGGCGGCGAATTCGAGAAATTTGTGGTGAAGGAAATCAGACCAGAATGGGAGAATGGCGGCAAAATTCGCGTAGCCCACGGGAGGAAGAATCGTAAATCCACCTCTGGTAATGAGCCCTCCTCCCCCCCCCCCCATGCAATGGAAGGTTTCCTGGTAGCCCCCGTATGATCCCATGCGTTATGGCGAGTCTGGCAAGCTATGTAACTAACCTGTTGTATAAGCAACTTCGTTGCAGCGTTTCTGCAGCATTGTGTTGCCATTTCTGAAAAAAACAAGATAAATTGTACGAGTGACGGCCTTACCAAATCTTTCTTGAAGAAGTACAGGTTACCGTCTCGCTTATCGAAGAAAACGGTATCTATATGTCCCGGAATACTCGGGTAGTGTGAGCCAGGAACAGACCCGAACATTTCTGAAATATTCTTCGGAAAATCTGTATCGACCCTGTCCTCATTACTGTCGTACATCCAGACACGATCTCCTACGAAGGGTCATCAAATGAGATGATTGTCAGAATACACATACAATCGTAATCAAATGTGAATTCGCGTACAGATGTAAAGGTAAATGCGATAAATCGGTTATTATGCGTAATTACTAATCGTCTCGGTAAATTTAATAAATTTATCTCTTTTACCGGCGAATATGTATAACACCCAAGCGTCATTGGTAAAAATGAATGCTAAACAAACAGAGCTTTTACATACGGTCATGCATAATACCTAAACGTCATTGGTAAATCAGATAAGTACTTGAAATTTATCGCCTTTATCTGCGATTATGCATAATACCCTAGAGTAATTGGTGAAGTAAATAAATATGACAAAATTACAAATGAGTTTAGTATAAGGGATAAATATAGTCGAACCCCCGATATAATGATAAAAAATTTCACGATCGCGCCGCGATGGAATGATACAAAACATGCATGAATTATCATGTGTAGTATAATAAAGCAAGAGACCATGTCAGTGAGCGACTAAAAGAGTGACCTGGAGAATCTGTAAGCATGGGAACGACGCAAGCGTGTGAGTGGGGACCAACAGAGCGAGGGACCAGGGTCATTGAGTGACCAAAAGTGTGGCCTAGAGCATGTGCAAGCATGTGAATGATCATAGAGATTGGTCTATAAAGTGAGAAAACATGTGAGTGTCATGACCAAAAGAGTGACCTTGAGAGTGTGTGTGCTTGGGAATGATCATAGAGATTGGTCTATAAAGTGAGAAAACATGTCAGTGTCATGACCAAAAGAGTGACCTTGAGAGTGTGTGTGCTTGGGAATGACCGAAAGAATGACCTAGAGCTTCTGCAATCATGTGAATGATCATGGAGATTGACCTATTGAGCGAGGAACCATATCAGTGAACGACCAAAAGAGTGAATTGAAGAGTGTGTGAACATGTGAATGTCCAAAAGAGTGTGCAAGCATGGGAATGACCATATGTTGTACGATTTATAATGTTCACCAACGACGCGACGCTTGGGTATTATGCATAATCACCACTAAAAGTGGCAATTTTTTATAACTTATTAAATTTACCAACGACACTTATGTAATGTGCATAATCGCCGGTAAAAGTGATAAATTTAGTAAAATGTAATCAAACTTACCAAAATGCTCGGCGATTATATGCGTAACTACCGGTTAATATGTAAAATAACCGGATTTATCACATTTGTACCGTAACATGGATACTATACACGTACCTTTAAAGAAGAACGCCATGTCATGTATGTGGTCCCACACGTGCACGTAACCGTCGACGTTGTCGGGGACCCCTCTCCATTCTGGAGCGATGACTAGAGGGTCACCATACCGCGTACGATTCGCCCTGTTCTCGTACATCCAATAGTGGTGGCGCCGGAAGAAGTAAGTGTTGTATATGTTCTTGCCGTCTGGTCTTCTTCGTACCCAGTCGAAAACTGTATTGAATCGGAGCCTGCAGACACCTGAGAGAGAGAATACAGGCTCCATAAAAATAATAGAAGACGGATGGATAGACCGTATATTAACGCACAGTAAAATCCCTGTTTTACGGATAAATAAAAATACAACAGGGAAAAATCCTATTTAAATAATGTATTTCCAACCCCCCTGTTTAGCGGTCACTCCTCAGATGTGGCCACGGACACAATTTTCACCATTCGTTCCATTGGACTGAAACCCCTGTGCGGACACCAACAGCTAATATTGTGGTTCGAATTACGCTCACTAGATGGCAGCAAAACTTTTAATATTTGATCAACTTTTTTTAATATTTGGCTACTTTTTAATGAAATTCTGCTTTGGTGCTTATTAATGATCGGCAATTCTGATGTCAGTTTACAATCTGAAACTAAGTGTTTGTGCTCGTATATTTTACACATGATTCCACGCTGTTCAATATGGCCAGCTCTAGAAATCGTCACTCAGAGAAAAAAACTGATGTCTCGAATACGGGAAAAAATGTACAATTGAAATTCGTGCACTTGCAAATGAATTCAATGTGTTGATTGAATTTTCCAGTTTCAAATACTTTTCTGCGTTCTGTGATCAAGTTTTTTTTTAAAACTATACCAGATGTATTTTTTTAGCAGATTTGGATATAAACTGCTTTCAGGCATTATATATGCTCATATTTTACATTAATATGCTCTTTTCTCAAAACTGAGTTTTTTTGGCAGATTAGGAAAATTTTTTACAATGCCATTTGTCCAAATGTCTTGAAACTTGATGTGTGTGTCTCTCAACACTAAGTACTGGTGCAAGTACAACACACCTACTACCGGTGTTATGTATTAAACGAGAAAATTTCTCATAAAACAAATGACTCAAATAAATTTTACGGCGCAGTAGGAGAAAATTGCGGTGGATTTTTGAAAAAGCTGCATGTGGTTGAAGTTAGGGAAAAGAATACCCAACAGTTAAAATCCTAAACGCTCTTGTTAAATTGTATAAAAATATTGATACGTAGTATCTGAGGGAAAAACAAATTGTGAGTACCCAAGTGAATAGAAAATTTTTAAATGTTCCTTAAAGAAAGAAGATTTTTCCCTATAGGAAAGCATGGGAAGCCAAGATCGTGCACCAACCATCTTAAACCGGGTTTTCCTAGGAATAGGTTTGTTGCGAAACGTGAACCGAATTAAACTATTTCGCGCCGACAGAAACGTGCTACATAATCACGCTACGCGTTTGTGTTTTCCTAGCGAGGCGCATCAGATCAGGGCGGCTATATGAAGTATATGGCTTTGGCATCAGCTACTCTGTCGTCTGCATGCTCCGGTTTGAAGGGAAGGAAAAGAAAACACACAAGAGTGAAGAGAATATCGGCAAAATCGCGGCGCACGACGCATTTGACTCCTCCAGAAGGAGTCAGCCAATAACGCCCAACGTAAAGCGCTGTCGTGAGCCGTATTGCGCTGTGTAGGAAAACAGCCATGCTGCTTTTTTTACTGGTGAGTGGACGGCGTGTCGCGCTGGGTGAATCACGTTGCGCGCGGCACAGGAAACCTGCTCCTAGGAAAACCCGGCTTTAAATACATTTTCTTGTAAGCACGGTGACGGGAAGTCATTAGGTTCAGTCTCACAGCTTAAAATACATTTTGAAGGATTTGAAAGTAATACCCACCGAACACTGATTGGTCAATTTTAATAAAAGATGCAAGTTTTCAGCATGTAAACTTTGTTTAATGTATTTCTTTTGTAATTTTAATTTCGTAACTATGCAATAATTATTGTATTTCCAATGACTTTAAACGCATCTCATATTGTCAGAATTTGTATTCAAATAAAGAACCATTTCAGTTATTGCGCAAATACTATGTAATACATTTTAAACAGGAACCCCCGTCTGATACGGTCACCCCTACTTTACGGACTATTTTTAGTGTCCGCAGAAGAAGGGTGTTACTGTGCATAGGAGAAACAACGTCAGTAAACCCAAAATATGATTTCTTTCTTTACCGTATATGTCTTGAACAAGTTTCCTGTCTTCCCAACCAAGTTCAAAATTGCTCTTCGGAGCGACCTGGGAATAGATAGCGTACATGATAGAGTAATTCCTGGAAGTATGGTAAAGGCCCAAGGCGTGTCCAACTTCGTGGACAGCAACCTTCACTAGATTGGTGCCCTGGTCCGAACCGACGGTTAGATGCTCGTCATCGTCGACGTGTATCTCTGCGCTGGCCGCCATCTTGATCGCGTGTGAAAGCTGGCCTCCGAAACCATCGAAATGGTTCGGGCAGTTCATGTGCTCTCCTGTAATACACAAAAAGGGAAAAAAATATTTTATCCATGTAAACATGAACTCGTGTTAACTCTTTAACATTACTAAAAACTAAAAAAACTAAAATTGATATTAGACGAAACTATTGGTACTGTTCTATCGGAACACCTTTCACGGGCCGGCGGTGATCGGAACACCCTTCACCACCTTCCTTGGTGGGTCGCATTTGACCCGTATGTCGAAGGTTGTGAACCCGTGCCCTAGGGTGCGCAATCCTCCCTGTTCCTATGAAAGCGGACGTTTTTTTTTCATACGGGAACCATACGATACAATTTATTGTTTAGGCTAATGCGGAATGTCGGCAGGAATCAGAGCAGGACGAGGCAGTTCAGTTATGAAATAAATTCCACACGAACCGTCAAGCCATAAAGATTTGCAAAGAATGCAATAATTTCAACCAGGATTTGGCGCTATGAGATCAGATAACTAAACACCCCCAATAGAGTGAAAGAATGAATTCTCATTTGATTTGAGATCAGTACACTTCGCATTGACGTTGCTTGCCGCAGTTACAGCTGTACGTCTGCGGCTGTGTATACATAACCTCTGAACCACGGCCAAGAAGAAGGACTACGCAGCCTCTCTGGCGAAGGCCGTGGAAGATTACGCACGTCATTATTCGACGGGGACCATAAAAACTCATTGTATATACCGTCACTCAGACGAGCATGTCGCAGTACGTACGCAAGGGTGAAAATAGAACAATCATGCGAAAGATAAGTTCTTGAGAAGAACAGGAATCTCGCTTTATCTGTCTGCTTTTATAAAATAAACACGCACCTCAAAAAGATAATTGAGTCTTTTTTTTCTCTCCTTCCGTCTTAAGAAGTTGTGGTAGAAGAGACTTTGAAGTAATATTTTCAGAAGATGTTGCTAAAACATCTCGCCTTGTTGATGTTGGGAGTCGAGGGAAACAAAAAGGAGAGGTAAAAGAGGAAAAAAAAACCCTACTTCAAGGAGTTTTTGCACTTCCGTGTCAAGATACAACAAGAAGTGTCAAAGAATTCCGATATAGGAGTTGGTGAGAAGAGAAGAAGATAGAAGCAGAGAGAAGTGGGGCCAAATACATACTAAATCTAAAGAAAAGAAGCACGAAAGAAAGCTGAGGAAAAAAAAGAATATATTCCTTTGGAAAAGAAAAAAAAAATAGGAGGACAGAAAAGAGACATGGGACCATGCGACACACCACACGCTCTTGAGAACACCGAAATATTTACGCCTAGTATGCAAGTGCTTTTACCCCAAAAATGAAAAGGACGTTATTAGCATTTGGTTGATAGATTCGGCTGTGAAGCGTAGTTTTGGCGACGGTTTTAAAATTTACAACAATTGAACATGAAGTTGTGTTCACTCAACTTGACTGCGACAGTTTTATACAGATGCACACAATATCTAAAGCCACAACAGGCGAATAGCCCAAGGTGGCTGGGGGGGGGGGGGATGGAAAGAGAAAAGGTAAAACAAAACAAGACAGGTAAGAAAAAATTAGAATATAATAGGTAATACAGTAGAACCTCTCGATAACAAACACCCATGGGACAGAAAATTTTGTCCGCTAACAAAGAGTGCCTATTGATGGCTGATGGTAAAATACGTAGAGGCCCGTCGACATAATTAAAAAAATAAATAAATTTCCGTCAACGGAAGGTGTCCGTTATGGGAGGTTCCACTGTGCAAGTTTTATTACGAAATAAAATTGGAAAAAAACCCAATAAAAATATGGTTGTTGTAGCCGAAATACATCAACCTAAAGTTAGGAATAATTCAGACAAATCAGCTGATCGGAAATAACTACAGTCAACTAATAAACTCCAATTACGCTTATATTTTGTTTAAGAGATGTTTATCGTGGGGAAGGGGGTAGGGTTCACGGCAACCGAAGGTAAGTTATTGCATGCATCTACAACTCCGTTAGAAACTAACTCTGCGAACGACCTTTAGTTGTCCCTCACCAACCAAAACTGGCATCCCTGAGTCAGAGCATTTAAATGTCGACGTAACAATATTTTATGATTCATCATATCCATCCCATTGAAAACCTTAAGTATTTCGATCATATCATCCAACTCCTACGTCGTTCCAAAGACAACATATTCAATGAATCTCAAATCTCTCTTCAAAGCTAATGCCCTGCATGCCCATGTTCTAGTGGCCCTATCTGTACTCATTCAACTATGTCTATATATTTCTGAATACATGGTCTCCAAAACCGTACATCATATTCTAGGACAGGATGGACTAAGCCTCCGAAGAGTAGAAGGATAACTCTGTGGAAAAATGCAAAGGGAGCTTTTTGAGTGGAATGTGAGTTGTTCGAACCAAAATAAGCAACCATGCACTTGTCAGCACTGAAAGTCTATTCGTTAATCCATGCTGCAATCGTATTAAGAACGTCATCTGATAATCTGCTAACAATCCCATCAAAAGGATAATTCGAGATAAAAAGCGGAAAACAACATGGGACCTAAGATACTCAATTAAAGGACTCCACCTCTGACAATTAACGATCGTCGCCAAATGCCATGAAGAAACCAATTGTATATGTCGCCAAAAAAAAAAAGTGTTATCTAATAACGCTTGTTGTTACAACCCTAAACGTCTTTTGTTTTCTTTTTACACTCTTTCTCCCACAACAGCTAAAGTTAGTATATTTTAATTCGTGGAACTCACTAGATCTCTCAAGTGAATAACTTTGGCGTGTTAGATGACACAACACAACAACGAGACGCCCTAAGGGACTAACACTTGAAGCCATAAGCGTTAAGCCTCTAAAAAAAAACCACCCCGTGCCAAGCGTAACAACAACAAATACATGAGAAAAGAGATACGTTCTATAAATAAAAGAAACTGCGAAATAACCCGTTGCAATATGTAAAACACAAGAATAAAATGCAAACATCGGTAAAAAAGGTAATAAACATGTTTAAAAACATGTAATAAACCTTGTTTTTTCATTGATTCTAAAATTGCAAAAAAGTATTTATGCCAAAGTATTTCTCTGCGCAGAAGTATCGGAAAAAATACTCATATCACGAAAAATATGGGATTCCCTCTTGGTATAAGGTAACAAGTAAAATGGTAACAAGCTTGTTTACCTTTCTTTTTAGAAATGAATTTCTTTGAAATGGGCATCCAAAGGATGGCAACACCTAGGCAAGCGTGAACCCAGAGGAGGCCGATCGTCCCTCCAGAGAGGCAGATAGAAATAATGGGGAAATAACGGCACACTGTCCTGCACAAAATACTGGGCATGTGGTCATCTGACGACCTTTTCGTGTTCTCTGGCACAAAACCTAGTATAAATTATGTTGCCCCGAACATAACGTATCGATATGACTCCTGCTGCCACCTTTTAAATAAAAACAGCACTGTTTGCGAGGCCGTAGCCGGGGGCGGGGGGGGGGGGACGTGGAATGGGGACTTGGAGATCTGGTCCTCTGCCGAAATGTGAGAAAATGACTGGGAAAAAGGGGGGGGGGGAGGAAAGATGGCCAAATCTATTGTTGTATACGAAATGCAAGTGGTCCCCCCTCGAACGAAATTTCCGGCTACGGGCCTGACAATTTGCTTTAATTCATCAAGTAAAATTTATTGTGTTGGTTTTAACTGGTGTGCAACTTAAAAATCTTAAAAATGAGCAATACGTTGTTAGGATATCCATTGTATAATTTTAATTTCTATGCTCATTGTGCCGGTGTAATTCTAGTGTAATACCAGCTAATATGTTTTTACGTTGCCACCAAATGACTTTCTTTAAGTAACAGGAAAAACACATTAACTGCTGATATATGGCGCATAAAATTGCCACTAGTATAAACATAAAAATATTAGTATCACATCACATATTGTTAATTTTTCATGCTGTAAAGCGGTTTAATACCAACAAACAATTTTACTTCATGATTCATGCAGATCATTTTATTTTTATGTGTTAGGTGGCAGCACCTATCTTCTTTTTATTTTATATTTTCGTCATTTCACGAACTATTTATCTCATTTATGCTGGCCCGTGAAATTGTTCAAGTAACTTCACCGGTCCGCAGGTAATGAGAGGTTGAAGAGCATTGGCCGTATAAATTTTGTATCTTCCAAAAGATGTTGGTTTTTATTCACAGTTCTCTCTCTAAACTATGAAATAAACGTTTATATTTAAAAGCAGGGGGGGAGTTAGTTTGTCGAATTTGCGTGCAAATACGCTTTCACGATCACGTACTTAGGATGTTCTTATGGACATTAATCATTGATAACATTCTAATCCTAGAAACTTATGGAGTAAGGACTCATGGTACACGTACCTCTTCCAAAGGCGATCAAGATGTCCACGTCATCAACAGGTGACAAAGTGTCTTCTTGGAAGATCAGAGGAATCACTTCGCTCCACATCCGGAAGGCTAGGTACAGGGCAGTTCTCTGCGCGTTGATCGTCAACTGATTGCTGTAAGCTGATCCTATCAACCTCCACGTGACAACGTTCTGTAAAACCATGCATGAAACAAGTCTTTATGGAAATTGTCGCATCGATCAATCACTCAATCAGTTTCGAAAAGTATACAGGTAGTCTTAGAACTCTACCACCAAAATGAAGGAGATGATATATGTGCAATGATAAACAGTTTTCAGAACTTGGGGTTGAAAATGATTTTACTGTTTATCGGGTGTTAACAAGCAGTTTAAGCCACTAGCGCCAGAAAGAGAGGAGGAGGAGGAGGAGGAAAGAAGGTCATAAAGTAATCCTGGGAGTGAAAATAATCTTTTCCCTCTCCCCATGCCAACATAAGCCCCGTTTACATGTGCAATAAAATATCCCGGGAAGTTCCCGGTAACAGGGATTTTCGCTACAACCCGTTTACCTGCCGTTAAGTTTATGCCGGTATTCCCCCCCCCCCACCTTCTTTTCGAAACTCGTCACTGGTTACGTGGATTGAACGGAAGTGGTTGATTCAAGATGGCTGACGAAGGAGCTTACAGTAGTTTTCGCGAAAGCCCCGTTTACATGTGCAAGATTGGGGGTCGCTTTTTTGACTATTATGCATAACAACTTTTTTTCCTTATGGGGACGAAAGAGCTTACAGTAGTTTTCGGGGCACAAAGGATTATGGGAGAGGAGGTCGGATTCACCCACCGTTATTCCGCAACAAAGATCTAAACAAGATTCCTCAACAAGACTCTTTGACGGATCTTCGTCCCTCCTTTTTTTCCAGGTCTAGTCACCAAAGCGACCCCCCAATCTTGCACATGTAAACGGGGCTTTAGAGGGCGACTTTTCTCTCTCTGTAATTGCCCGTGACTGTAAGGAAGATAGTTCTGTGTCGCTACTGTGAAGATGAACTAGCGACGCAAATGACTTTGTTGGTCAACGGCATAGGCGGAGATAGACTTGGAAGTCTGGGGGGGAATGGCCATTATTTCTGGGGGGGGCACGATGCTAATGATGTCAATTCATATATGCATATATGTATTAGATCAGTCAATTTCACCTTTGACGCTGGGGGGGGGCAATGCCCCCCACGCCCCCTCCCGTATCTTCGCCCATGGTTCCCCCTGCTATTTTCTGTTATTGCCTGTGACTGGAAGGGAGAAGACGCTCCTCATAAAGTGAACAAGGGTGCTGTGTTTTGGCGACTTTTGAAGTGGAGTAACTCTTATGTCACCAAAATGTGTTTGTTGTGACCCTGTGTACCATTATAGAAAATTTATCTGTCTAGACGTCTACTATCACTCCTGTAATTTTGGTGGTGGAATTCCGGGATACCCCTGTTGAGTTGGATTCGGAGAGATAATAATAAAATCTGAATTCATGAAGGGACTCACCGCAACAAAAGCATGCCCTTCCACTCCATTGGCCGTCGAGCGCTTCTTCTTCCTCTTCTTCTTGCGGTGCCTGTAACGTCGACTTTTGGCGATCTCGTGGTACTTCTCGCGTTTCCTGTCGTGTTCGCCGCTCTCCAGATTGCCCTTGTGCATGTCGTACAGCTTGGCTCGTCTATCGATCGAAACTTCTTCTGGCGTCTGTTCCTCGACGATGGCTCTCTCATCGAACAGCACGTAGTCCGTCAGTCTGTTGGGATCTGCGGATTTTGCTGCGTATCTGTACCTGGAACTTCTACGTTGGCGACGGAGATTTTGATATTCACGATTCTTGCGCCAATCTAGAGTGGCAAGAATGGTCAGAGTCATGTGGAGAATTTTAAATGGAGACATTAATCGAAATGGGCAAAGATTTATTTCCAACAAATGAACCATGAACTGCTAGAAACAAATTGAATTTTTATGTTAATCATCAGTTATGTTGATGATAGTAATAACAGTGCTAAAAGAAACCGCATTCAAATATACAAGTTCCTTCAATTTCAAGGAATTTTCTGAGTATTTATGAATGTATTGGGCACCCTGTGTGTACT
Source organism: Pholcus phalangioides (assembly GCF_987345545.1). NCBI lineage: Eukaryota > Metazoa > Arthropoda > Arachnida > Araneae > Pholcidae > Pholcus > Pholcus phalangioides. Next base: position 19,021,905 of record NW_028301601.1, on the reverse strand, counting down.
ACATTCACGTTTCCCCAATCGCGTAGAGCAGGGGTGCCCAACATTTCTCCAACTAGTTCCAATTTTTAGCCGCCTTAAACCTTAGGCCGGTATTACACTATAAAAGTTTGATAAAAGATCTTTTAGGAAACTTGGGGAAAAAAAACCAACCAATAAGCGTATTGCTTACATTTTCTAGTATGTATCAAATAGGATTATTGGTTGAAATTTTCTCAGGATTGCAAAAGACCTTTTGCTTAAACTTTTACAGTGCAATCCTGGCCTTGAGGATGATACTTTAAAATGTATGTTACGGTAAATGTGATAAATCGGTTATTATGCATACTTGCTATTAATAATCTTCGTAAGTTTCATAAATTTATCTCTTTTACCCGCGAGTATGCATAATACCCAAGCGTCTTTGATAAATTTTATTACTACGGAAAAAATTACCTTTTTACCGTCGATTATGTATAATTACCAAGTGGCGTTGGTAAATTTGATAAACACTTGAAATTTATCTCCTTTATTTGTGATTATGCGTAACTCCCTAATGCAATGGTTCTCAAACTTGATTTTTCTACCCGCGGCGCCCTTTTTCCCAATTCAATGTTCATCTGCAAGCCTCTCATATATATTGGTTCAATCCAATTACAGTGTTTTACAGACGAAATTTAAAATGGAATTTCAAAAAATTCCCACGTACATTAACAGATTTGAGTGTAACTTATGAGCAGACCATAATCCTTTATATCTTAGTTCACAACCTGCATTATTAACAGCTGAACGTACTGTAAAAATAACAAAACATTCCATTCATAGAATTTTTTTGCAATCGCGTTTGGAATATCGCATGAAATTTGCTCAAAATGTGACTTAAAAATGACTTTTTTCATATAAAATGACACAGTTAGCCCAAAATTTATTATTGTTTTCATCACTTTGGAACACTTTCTGCCAAAAAATTTAATTAAAGTTCGCTCCGGAACCATTTTATGAAATTATGAATTTTTTTAGGAAAATTTGACCATCACTTGAAATACACACATGGGTATCAAATTAATGTTTTAGTTGCCATTTTAAGAAATGTTTTGCCCACAAAAAGTTGTCTTGAGGTATCATAATCAGTTTATGGAGCACATGCTTTTAGACACTCGAAGACTCGGAGTACAGATGGCAACAAGTGAAATTAGTTTACGGTGTTTTAACCCTTTATAGGGCAAAATACCAAGAAATAGGTATTTATCATTTTTATAGTGGAAAAAGATCCACGAATGCATGTTATTTTTTATCCTATTTAAAAAAAAAGTGGGAAATTATAATCCAGGAGACCTATAACGGGTTAACAGATGGGCCAATAGATCCCGAAGCCAGGGACCCCAAAGGGAGCTTGCCCAAATTAAAATTTCAAATTCTCATCAAGCCTGAACTTCAAATAATAGTTATTTAATGTCAAATTTTACTGAGATAATTTTCAGAATTTCTGTGTATTCTGCAATAATATGTCATGTTGGATGCCGAATTCTATTCGAAAATCCTGTACCTAAAATCATGGCGCAAGTGGACCGTGTCTGGGTCCTAACCCAGGCCACAGAAATCTTTGAGCCCCCCCCCCCCGAAACCAGTGGTGCGATACATTCCCCTCCCATATACACAAGGGTAGGGATGATGTGGGGCCCATGGTGAAACAAAAGGATAGAAAATTATATTCTTAGCAGAGTCGTACGACACATCTCAGAAGATGTGATAAATGCGAAATTTGTCATTTTAGTTGAACAAATGCAAAGATTATGATAACAAATTTTTCATTCGTAAATTTTTTTTGCGAAACAATCACAAAATTTTTGATTTGAAAAATGTCTTCGTGGATGAATGTTATATATTTTTGATTTGAAAAATGCCTTCGCGGATGAATGTAATATATTTTTGATTTAAAAAATGTCTTCGCGGATGAATGTAATATATTTTTGATTTGAAAAATGTCTTCGCGGATGAATGTAATATATTTTTGATTTGAAAAATGTCTTCGCGGATGAATGTAATATATTTTTGATTTGAAAAATGTCTTCGCGGATGAATGTAATATATTTTTGATTTGAAAAATGTCTTCGCGGATGAATGTAATATATTTTTGATTTGAAAAATGTCTTCGCGGATGAATGTAATATATTTTTGATTTGAAAAATGTCTTCGCGGATGAATGTAATATATTTTTGATTTGAAAAATGTCTTCGCGGATGAATGTAATATATTTTTGATTTGAAAAATGTCTTCGCGGATGAATGTAATATATTTTTGATTTGAAAAATGTCTTCGCGGATGAATGTTATATATTTTTGATTTGAAAAATGCCTTCGCGGATGAATGTAATATATTTTTGATTTCAAAAATGTCTTCGCGGATGAATGTAATATATTTTTGATTTCAAAAATGTCTTCGCGGATGAATGTAATATATTTTTGATTTGAAAAATGTCTTCGCGGATGAATGTAATATATTTTTGATTTGAAAAATGTCTTCGCGGATGAATGTAATATATTTTTGATTTGAAAAATGACTTCGCGGATGAATGTAATATATTTTTGATTTGAAAAATGACTTCGTGGATGAATGTAATATATTTTTGATTTGAAAAATGTCTTCGCGGATGAATGTAAAATTTTTGATTTGAAAAATGTCTTCGGATGAATGTAATATATTTTTGATTTGAAAAATGTCTTCGGATGAATGTAAAATTTTTGATTTGAAAAATGTCTTCGGATGAATGTAAAATTTTTGATTTGAAAAATGTCTTCGTGGATGAATGCAATATATTTTTGATTTGAAAAATGTCTTCGCGGATGAATGTAATATATTTTTGATTTGAAAAATGTCTTCGCGGATGAATGTAATATATTTTTGATTTGAAAAATGTCTTCGCGGATGAATGTAATATATTTTTGATTTGGAAAATGTCTTCGCACAGTGAATAAATGCGGAATTTACGACTTGGAATTTTTTATTTTGTGAAATTTGGACTTTTTATTCCAGAAATTTACCGTATTACTTAATATTGATCCAACTTACGCCTTTTGCGGACGTTAATCATCGACTTGAACGGTACAGCCCCGGTTTCGTCATCCGGATTACCGCACCTGGATTCACTCATGATCTTCAACGTCGGCACGTCAAGTCGTCCAGTTATCGGCATGTTATACGTGTGCTGATACTTCTTGATAGCCTTCCGGACTTCCTCATCACCGCAGCCCCTACGGCCGTGACGTCCGTGACGCTGGTGTGACGGGCCGCGTCTCCTGTGATGGTTGTTGTGACCGTTACCAGAGCACCTCAGATATCCATACCTCTTTAGCAGTTCCTGGTAAGGGGAAAATAATCGTGGACATCACACAAAACATATTCGACATAAAAAGCCATTAGTGACATACGTCCATAGGGTTACCATATATATATGGCAACCCTACATAATAAATACACGTCCCATATTTTAGAGGATATTCCCATATTTTCACGTAATTTTGGCCATCCTGACTTTCTTTAAAATAAAAATATCCTGTTTTTTATCCTGTCCACGTATTTTTAACGAAGTTAACTTGAATTTTTATTCAAGGGATGAATCTTCCAACTCATAAACTAAACTAAGGTAAGAAAATTCAGCCACATATTTTCCATGGCAAACATTTTATTCGGTGGAATTCATTTTAATCCACTGCAATTTGCAGTAATGTTTCATTTCTTGCCATTGGCGACTTTTCAGTGAGCAATATTTGGCAACCTTGCTTACGATTGGCGATAATTGGCAGTGTCGCGTATTTTGAATCTAAATGTCTCATATTTTTCTCGAGAAAATATGGTCAGCTCAGAAATGACCGGCAGTTATTATGACCTCTTATTTAACTACGACCTCTTATACATATAGGTTGTATAGGAGGTCGTGGTTATATACGCCACATGTAAAGGGTGATCATTCGTTTCGTATTCCCGTTTTTCACGTAATTTTGGACATCCCTACTAGTTTTTATCAAGATGTCCTTTTTTTTCATGCATTTACAACAAAGCCACCTTTAATTTTTATTCTCCGTTGAAATCAGGATTAATGTTACCAAAAACTATTTGTATTTGTAGTCTGACCATATTTTCGTGGGAAAAATACAAGACATTGGTACTCCAAACATGGGACATCGTCAATTATCGCCAAAAATGATGTTGAAAGTGAACAATGTTGCTAACAATTGCTGAAATCACTGAAAAAACGCTAAAGGCGGATAATTAAGTACTACCAGCGCTGTTTTAAGGCATCTGCCCACCCGAGCACGGCCCAGGGGCCTCAAGAGAAAAGGAGTTTCACAAAAATGAGATATGGTTGAAATTTTCGAAAATTTGTCTGGTAGGGCCTGAGAAAAATCACTTGGGCCGGGGGCCCATGATGCTCTTAAGACGGCTCTGAGCACTACTGCAAATTGCATTGGTTTAAACTGTATTTTACGAAATAAAACGTTTAAATGAGAAATATATGGGATGAATATTATAATTTTAGTCGTAATATAAAGTTCGTAAGCAGGGAAGATAATTTCATTCCTTGATTTCAATAAAAAAAAAACAATTCAAGTAGACTTATTTTCGTTCAAAATACGTGAAAAAAAAACGGGACATTGCTAAAAATGGTCGAGATGGCTAAAATTACGGGGAAATACGGGAATAACCATGAATAAGAGTACATATATATACTTACATATATTTCATGTTAAACGTTTTAGTTCGTAAAATTGATTATAAGCCACTGAAATTTGTAATGGTGTTTCATTCCCCGCCATTGGCGATTTTTCAAGAGATAGTTGGCAACTTTGCTTAGTTTTGGGCAAAATTTTTAGCTATGTCGAGTTTTTACCATATTTCTAATTTCAATTTCCCGTATTTTTATCGAGACAGTATGGTCAGCCTCATAGGCGTACGCAGAATTCTCAAGAGAGGGGGTTAGAACCCCAAACCCCCCCCCCTTTGCGTACGCCAATGGTCAGCCTACACGTGCACACTTCCCCGCGAGACATCTCGAGAACATATTACACATCCTTGAAATATATGAATATGATTATGCAAATGATGCGCATGGTATACATATATGTGAATTGCAAATATTTTTCAATCTTTTCCCCGAGTTTTTTCTACAAACAAACTGGAATAGGAAAAGTGTTTTCCTGAAATGTTTCGGGAATTTCGCGTTTCCAGGAAAAAAAAAAAAATTCTGCTCAAATCAAATTTTCAGTTCCGCTCACTTTGTTTCAAACAGAGTCCGGGAGAAAAATGGAATTTCCATGTTTTCATCTGGATCCTATTCATGAGGTAATATACTTTTTTAAAACTGTTTCAGATTTTATATTCCAAGTTCCGGGACGGGAAAATAAGAAATGGGAGGCAATGCCCTGGAAATATGTGTTGAAATCAGTTTTTTTTGGTTGGGAAGAATAGATATGGAGCCCATCCGTTCGATGGATAGAAATTACGGTTTTGTTTTGTTCGTGCGTTGTAAGCTGCGTGAGAATGCATTCTACTTTATTCCTTTCTTTCACTGATGAAAACCCCGTTTTTGCATGTGTTACGGTGGACACAAACCCACACACGCACACGCACCCATCGTTGGTGAATTTGATGATTACCAGAAGAATTAACACTTTTATCCGCGATTGCGCGTAATACTCAAGCTTAGCGCGTAAATTTGATAAATACTGGAAATTTATCGTTTTTACCGGTGATTATGGGTAATACCCTAGTCCAGTGTGATTAGTGAATTTGATAAATACTTAGAAAAAATCCGAAAGAGTCTAGTGTGTTGATAAGTATAGCTGGATCCCGATATAACGAATTCCCATTTAATGAATTTCATGATTAAAATCATGATTTTATGGTTAAAAATTCGTTAAATCAAAGCGTTTGTTTGTTAGGCGAGAGTTCGTTATATCGGGGTGTGATCGTAGAATTTACCAGATAGGAGTGATTAGTGATTATTAGAGTTATTTCGGGGATGTTCGGAAAAATTCGTTAAAACAGAGTTCATTTTATCCGGTTCAGACTCTGGCTCACAAGTGCGGTCATCTGATTGATAAATACTATCACGGCAATGAAACCAATTTATCACATTCGCTAACAGAAAATGGTGATTATGAATAGCAACCGGCAAATGTCATGAATTTAGGAAGATTTATCATGTTTATACCAACGACGCTTGGGTATTATACATAATCACCGGTTAAAGTGATCAATTCAGAGAAATTTATCAAACTCACTATAGTGATCGGCGATTATGCATAACAACCCAGATTTATCACATTCACCGTAACATATACAGTATGATATTCAGGACTTTTCGCCCCGACTGAGTAAGTGAGCGATTGAGAAAGTGACTGCATGAGTGAGTAAGTGGCAATATGGGCGACCAAGTGAGTGTATAACCGTGTGAGTGACGAAGTGGGTGGATGAGTGATAGTATGGGTGGCCAAGTGAGTGAGTGAGATAACGGGTGATCAAGTGAGTGAGTGAGATAACGGGTGATCAAGTGGGTGAGTGACATAACGGGTGATCAAGCGAGTAGTGGAGTGAACGTGTGATTAACTCACTCGCTCGTTTGTTCATCATTCACGAACTTCCTGAGTCGTTCGTCCTCCAACAAAACGCTGTTGCTCATTCACCCACGCGCTTGGTCACTCAGCCATTCACTTGGTTCGGTCAGGGGACGAAACGTACCGGAGACACAACGTACCAGGGGTGAAATGTCGAGGACCAAGTTTCCATAAACCTCATAATACATGGAATGCTTACAGGTTAGCATACCTCTAGATATCCTTGAGTCTTTCGTACATAAAAATGGCACAGAAGGCCAGTGCCGTCTTAAGGCATGGGCCCACCCGGGCACGGCCCGGGGGCCTCAAGTGAAGAGGGGCCTAAGAAAAATTAGACCTGGTTGAAATTTTCAAGAATTTGTTCAGTAGGGCCTCAGAAAAATCAATTGGCCCGGGGGTCCATCATACTCTTAAGGCGGCCCTGTGCAGAAGGCACGTAAAGCTTTAGGTATGTGTTGAAACTTCCCAAAAAGTGCGCAAGAGGAGTGTGCACTCGCTAAAAATGAATTCATGGTTGATAGGTTTGAAAGATAGATAATTACAAAGTAAAACATATTCTATTTGCAAGGCTTGACAAATGAAACCAATCAACTGATCAGTTGCAATCGCTCGAGTGTGACCGATGTGTCGCATTATTCAAGTTTTATAAAATAACTTTTATGAGACTTTTATAGCGTAATCCCCAGTTTGATAAAATTCCTTCTATAAAACTTGAAAAATTCAACCAATAAAACTCATAGGTTACATTTGTGCAAATGCAACCGATAATCTTATTGGTTGAATTTTTCAAATTCTATAAAATAACTTTTAGAAAACTTTTATATTGTAATCCCGGCCTAAGGCTGGCATTACACTATAAAATTCCTTTTTATAAAACTTGAAATCTGCTACAAATAAGATCATCGGTTGCATTTTCTAGAATGTAGCCAATAATCTTATTAGTGACATTTTTCAAGTTGACCTTCATCAAACTTTTATAGTGTAATCCCATGCTAAGACACTGGTTAAGAATTTCTTGAAGACCATCGGATATTATTCTGAGCATTCTGTATAAAAGTTCGGTTAGGCCGACTTTTCCAACACTTCTCCCAAGAAGAACAGCAATGATTCAAGATATGAATAAAAAAAAATGTCTTCAGAGAAAATTACATGCGTTTGAACATCTCTTGTTATATAGTAGAACTGTTCACAAAAGAGGATTAGGAGGCCCGTGTACAGTGTGCTCGAAAGTAGAGGATGTCCCGACCACTATATTCGAGAGCTCGGAATATGAAGATTACAGTTCGATAAAAAGTGCTTAATTTTTGAAGGGAGGATAAGCGTTTGAAATTTTATATAGTCTTTATATTTTAGTTTGGCCGGAATTACATTGTAAAAATTTTATAAAAGTTTTTTTTTCATACAAAACTTGAAAAATGTAACTGATAAACGTATCGGTTACATTGGAGGGAAGAATTTCAGAAAAATTTAGAATTAGTGAGAAAAATAGCATATTAATCAATGAGAGAAATAATTCAGTAATTTCTAATAGAAATATTATTTCAAAATCAATGAAAGAGTAACTCTTCATAATTATTGAAAGAAATAATTTCAAGATAAATTGAGTGGGAAAATAATTCCAGAATTCTGAAATAAATAATTACAGAATCATCTAAAGCGATTTCAGATTGAGATTAATCAGTAATCAATCAAAAACTTGATAACAAATTAACTTGATCAATTAAATTTTATCTTGAAATCAATTTCGAGAATTGGAGGAAAATATTATTTCGGAACTAAGCAAAATTGATTAAATCTGAAAAAAAAAATCATTCTTAAACTAATGTAAAATTATTTTAAAATAATGCAAAATTATTTTAGAACTAATAACAAAATTATTTTAGAACTAATAACAAAATTATTAGTTTTAACAAAACTAACAAAACAAAACTAATGCAAAATTATTTTAAAACTAATGGGAAATTTTTCTAAAACTAATGGGAAATTTTTCTAAAACTAATGGGAAATTTTTCTAAAACTAATGGGAAATTTTTCTAAAACTAATGGAAAATTTTTCTACAACTAATGGAAAATTTTTCTAAAAAATAATGGAAAATTATTTTAAAATTAGGAAAAGAGGAGAGAGAGAGAGTTATATTAAAATTAATGAAATAAACATAAATTCAGAATTAATGGAAAAACTCAGTATTTTTATGATAGAAATAATTTCAGAATTAGTGGAAGGTTTCGATAGTTTGGGGCCCTGGGCTCCGATGACCCCAACTTTGATTAAAGTCAGCGTGGGCTGGTGTGAAACAAGTTTCGTAAAATATACATTTTGTTAATCAGAAATATTTGATAAAAATTTTTAAATTAAAAATAGACCGATAGGCCTCCGAGTTGTTCCTGTTGACGATTTTGGGTCGCAGCTGAAAAAAGTTAAGAAGTCCTGGTTTATAGACATGAGCTATTGGACACGAATGAACTATTGGACAATAATTAGACACGAACGTTAAGTTCGTTATATCGGGATCCGATTGTGATAATACGGGGGTGTGTGTCTTTTCCCAAACCAACTCCCGTATAACGAGTTATTTCAGAAGTACGAGTATTTGTCTTGATCTTAATCCCGATGTAACGATTTTCCTCGATTTAATGAATAAAAATGTCGGTTTTTCTTGGATCGTTAAATCGGGTATTTATTTCGTATATAGTAAAATTTTGTTTGAATGGTGTAAATAAATATTGGATTAGAATACCCACCTCAGCTTTTTCCTTGGAGGTGACGAGATTCCTGTCATTGAGATCCCTGAACTCGACGTTGTCGCTGCGATCCCTCGTATGGAAGAACTGCTCCGAAGCGACCAAGGGTCCCAACAACAGTAGACAAACCACGGTGACGTAGTTCGTCGATGGATCAAGTCTCATGTTGGCATCTCCTTGATGAAGTTTCTAAAAAAGAAATAAAAATACAAATAACATTAGCTGTCCATGTGTTGTTTCCATGGCCCTAATGTTTTAAGTCGTTGATACTCCAATGATTATCAACATTTCATAATTCAGGATTGGAAAATTTATCCGATGGTTTTTCCTCCGGCATTTCGTACCCAGGATGTTTCCTATCACTACTGGCACTTTTCCACTCTAACCTCCACCCCCCCCCCTTCCCCCGAGCGGACATTTCGCCCCCTAACGTTTGTCTACCGACACTTTGTCCCCATGGGCGTTTCACTCCTGGTATTTTCGATCTTTACCTTCGGCTCCTGACGTTTCGTTCTCAGACATTTCACTCCTGACGTTTACCCGCCGGCATTTCGTCCTCAAAGACGTTTCACCCTTGGTATTTCTGCCCCCAACGGACTTTTCGCCCCTGACAATTGTTCTCCGACATTTCATTCCCAGGATGTTTCACTCCTGTCCCTTTTTGCCCCTGAAATTTCACCCCCAGAAATCTTTCAAGTTCCCTGACCATAGATGTGGCTCATCAGGGGTAAGTTCTCGACTTTTTCAACTGCCTCATGCCACTGTGCTGTATCTATTCTAATCCCATTGATATTGCCCAAATTTTGGGGCTTCGCAGGCTTGCGGGAAATGCTCACGATGACAAAGGGAGGGATCTCGAAACCTTTGCGGGAAGTTTCTTTCCCTGGATTCGAGCTCAATATGATGCAGGCAATGATGGTCTTGTTGAGGACTATGAAGTTATTGGACAGTTATTGGATGTAATTTCAGTGTATGTCGAGTATCTGGTAGAGCAATCGAATAGAGAAATATGCCGTTTTCTAGTAATTGAAGCTGTCCGATTTTTTAATAATTTGGATGGTTTTGATTGTATACATAAACATTCGCTTTGAAACAGATGGTAAATTGCTAGTAATTAGTAAAAAAGGTAGGCCTATACATAAAGCAAAATGTGTTAAGGAAAGTCAAAATTTTTTGGATGAAAATAGTGTTTTCTTAGTACCAAATTCAAATAGTGATACTAATGGTTGCCATTTGGTATGTCATGCTCAAACCTCAGTTTTTACTAACGGTTGTGTCTCTGTGGAGGATACTAAATCTTTGGATAAACATGGTATTTCTTCTATTAATGACACTAATAAATATAGTGATGCTAATGATCGTCAGTGTGTAATGCTCATATTTCTGAAGGTATAATTAGTGATGGTGCCACCTTGAATGTCACAAAATGTTTTGATGAAAATAGTGTTTCTATTGGTGATAATTGACATATATTGTGGCACAAATGTTTATAATTTAATGTGTGATGCTCGAACTTAGAAGATGTTCCTCAGGTCGGGATTACACTATAAAAGTTTGATCAAATCCCTTTTATAAAACTTGAAAAATCCAGCCAATAAATCTCATAGGTTACATTGGAGCAAATGCAAACGATTTTCTTACAGGTTGAATTTTTCAAATTTTGTAAAAGAACTTTTAGAAAACTTTTATAGTGTAATACCGGCGTAATAATAGTGCCACTCTGAATGGAAAAAGAAATTTGGATGTAAATTGTGTCTCTACTACTAATGATACTGATATATATGGCTGCTCTACTGATTTTCTCTCAGAGTGTAATGCTCAAACCACTGAAATTATTCTTAATGGTGTGGTATCACTTCGCACGATAAAACTGATGTTGTAAATGATTCATTGCATTCTAACAAAGATTTGTTGAAATATAATGTTTGTGCACATGTTGATATACGTGCTTCTGTGCACACTAATGCTCCACAGCACTGCGTTCATAGGCGGAGATAGACTTGGAAGTCTGGGGGGAGGCACGATGATGATGATGTCAATTAATCTATACGTATATACATTAGATCAGTTGACTTCACCTTTGATGCTGGGGGGAAATGCCCCCCCCCCGTATCTCCACCCATGATTGCGTTGCTGGCGTTGGCGGTACTGATTATGCTAAAATTCATAAAAGACTCCTAGAGTGAAATAATCACTGAATGTAATGTTCTTTTGAAAAAAAAAACTCATGTTGACAGTATACAATTGTCAGCTGACTCGAGAATTAGTGGCTATAACACAGTCTGCCACTTCAAACTGTTTCTAGAACAAGAATACGTACGCTAATGACAGGTTAGCTACAGCGAAAAGAGGTGGCCCCTCTGTCATAGCCGTTCTCAATATATCTGATTACCTTATTAGTCCTGATTCCCTGAGCAGTGGTTGCGGTTTGGACTGTTTAATATCTTTGGTATTAGAATTTCTAATGTCTTCTACTCCTCTGAGTACTTCTGATCCCATGAATGTTACAGAGAATGATGACGACATGGTGGGAACTCCTAAAAATTCTGATGCTAATGTCAATAATATCATAAGTGATGTTGAGTGTAAATCCTTCTCTGAGATGCAAAATAGTGTGTTAAAAAATAAAACGAGTGAAACTAGAAAAAATAGGAAATATCTAAGAAAAAAGTCTAAAAATAATTATTGTGATGAAAATCTTGTTAATGAATCTGTAATTGATTTTATGAACAGTGAAGATGCAAACGCTGACATTGTTGGTGATAATGCGACATTTAAAGCAAATAGAAAGAAAAAAGGGAAGAATATAAAAAGAAAAAGATCCCTACTTATATGATGCTGCTACTAGTGGACTTTCAGCAGCTGAGTTAAAAGGACAGATGGAACCTGTAAATTTTCCAAAAAGATGACAATAAGAATAAACTCTGACAAGCTCAAGTGAAGTTTTCCAAAAAAACTACGACCCATCAGCTTGGCAAAAGACATTTCTGGTGTCAAAGTGGACCCAAATCAACCCAGACAAAGTGGTTCTGGGTTCGAGTGGCGCCGTGGTAAGATGCTCGTCTTCCGCTGTGAAGGTTACCATCAAGGTATATGGGTTCGAATCCGGGCACATAGAACGTTAGAAGCAAGTTCTTTAACTACCGAGCCTAGGGCGACCACCGATAGATGGAGCCTTCATTTCCCACCCAACTCCTCCGGTTGGAAAGTGCCTTATGGCGATATATGACCGGAGTTGGTGTGCGTAAAGCAGTATGGGTGGTTCGCAAGCAGACTTTATTAGAATTAATTTTTTTTTAATCAATGTTTTTTCTTATGAAATATATTTTTTTTTTTGCTGTGGCTTTCAACAGTCCCTCATCCCCGACCCCCTCTCGCTCGGCAATTTCAGCAGTAATTATGAAATTGAATTTTTTGACTAAATTTAGCGATACCTCGTATTTTATCTCCATCCCGTAGGATCGCGATTTCCGGGGATTTTCCACGATGGTGTATGTTCAACCCATGTATGAAGGTATAATTTTTATTTGAATCCATGTGGACATTACTAAAACCAATTACAAAGGTTGAGTAATTTTATATTGTCGGAATTGCTTTTTATTAGAATTAATTTTATCAAGCAATTCTAACTCAATGAAAACTTACTCAACATTTGTAATGGATTTTAGTAATCCACGTGGATTAAAATAAAAATTATACCTTCATACTTGGGTTGAACATACATCATCGGGGAAAATGTCGGGGATGGCGATAAAATACGGAGTATCACTAAATTTAGTCAAAATATGTAATTTATTAACTTAAATGCAATTCCCTAATTACTAACTGAAATTGGTGAGCGGGCGGGGGGGGGGGATGAGGGACTGTTACAAGGCGCAGTAAAAAAATGTATTTCGCAGGAAAAAAATATTCAAATGGTCAGATGGCAATATTTCATTAGAAGAGTACTATCACGGCGTACTATAATGGGTAAAGTACTATCGGGGTTTAGCGGGCTATAGCCCAGGACGGCAAGTTCAGAGGGGTGACAAATTTGAGGAATGAATTGTCAAAAAAACTAGGAGAATGTCGGCGAAATTTGTATAATCCTCAATAAATCCGCTTCTGCCCAGACAGCAAGTAACTAGGTCAGTGAGTGACTTAGAGAGTGAGCAAGCGTGTGAATGACCAAAAGAGTGACCTACAGAGAGAGAGGGACCATGTTAGTCACTGATTTATAGAGCGTGTGCAAGTATGTGAATGGACTAGAACACATGTAAACGTGATCAAAAGAGCGACCTATAAAGCAAGAAGCCATGTCAGTGAGCGACCAAGAGCGTGAGCAAGTACCTGAGCGACAAAAGCAGTGTACAATCATGAGAGTAACTAAAACAATGTGCAAGCACGTGAATGACCAAAGGGTGACTTAGAGAGTGTGTGAGCGTGGGAATGACCAAAAGAGTGACTTAGAAACACCGGTGTACTAGCGGGGGGGGGGGGAAAGAGGGAAAGCGGGTTAGCACATGGTGGTGAACTCAAGGAAAGAGTAGTCGAGAAAGTTATACCAGAATGGGAGAAGGGCGGCAAAATTCGTTTAACCAGCAGGCGGAAAAACTAGAAACGTCTGAGTTAAGTTAAACTGGGATCTTAAATACGTTCAACGTTGAATTGAATACATTAAACGTTGAATACGTTAAACTGGGATCTTAAACAGGGTAAAATACGGGACATCACCGATTGTCATCAAGAACGTTGGAAGAAATAAGGATAATCACCAGTGTTATTAAATTTGCTGAAAAATCGCGAAAAAATGTTGAACCTAAAAAATATGTGAGATGAATATTTATTGTCATAATTGTCATAATATAATTTACATATTATGAAACCGCTGTACATTCATGACCTTAGAAAATGTTACAAATTCAATATTTATTGTATAAAAAAAAATGGGAACAACTAAAATTAAAGGAATGTCCTGTAATACGGGACACAAGAGAGAGTGGCCCGTCAAATTATTTCAGACATTCTACTAGACCAGTGATTCTCAACGTAGGCGTTAACGCCCCCCTGTCGGCGATGGAAAGTTCCAGGGGCAGTAGAAGCTACGGGTATAACATAGGATCCTATGGGTTTGATTGCGTTGGGGAGCGATGGGAGGAAAAATTTCTGAAGGGGCCGAGAGATTGGACAAAAAAAGTTGGGAAACTATGTACTAGACCAGCGGTTCTCAACCTTTCTTGACTCGCGGAGCCTATTCAGTTCATAATTTTTATGTCGGAGCCCTGTTTGATTCGAGGAGCCCTTTTTGTATATAATTTTGTACCCTGTAGGCCTCTTTTTTTTTCATTTATCTATCAAATTTACTTATTTATTTCATTTTCCTTGAGTCACCGTGGAGCCCCTGGGAAGTGCACACGGAGCACCGGTTGAGAACCGCTCTACTAGACCATAGTTTCCCAAAATTTTTCGTTCCAACGCCCCCTTCTTCATAAAAGTGTTCTTCTCATCGCCCCCCCCCCCAAACCCAAGCATAGGATCCTAAACTAAACCCAAAAATTATACTTCCCCCGGACCTTTCCATCACCCCCTAAAGGGATGATATTGCCCACTTTGGGAAACATCGTACTAGACCTCGGGTTCAGAGACGTTGAGGAAACGTTTCATCAGTGATTCGAAAGTAATCTTTTAAGATTGTGAATCGATCAGCGCTAAGTTTTGTTTGGTGGCCAACAGCTGATTATAACTTCGGGTAATCTCTGGTAGGGATTCGGATACACTCGCGGGCTTTGGAGACCCCCTGAATCCGCCCGAGGCCGTACTGGAAAAGGTACGCTTGACGCAGGTGTTCGAATAATAGGTTTTTGAGACGTTGAAACAGCCGATATAATTCTTCAAAAAAAAGAGGAGAGTTATACATGCATATGCATATAATGAGGGAGTGACAAAATCGGAAACACTGCATGAAAGAAAAATCACACGTGGTTATTTTTTTTTAACGTTCCATCTACCCTCGAAGCAATTCTCACATTTGCATCCGAAAACAGGTGCGTGGGAATATTTCTTTGAATATAATCCCTTGTGGGGTTGCTTACGGAAATGGGAATCGTGTTATTCAGATACACATGCCATACAGGCCGTCACAGATTTTTTGCCTGTCAAGGAGATCATTTTAGACTTTGAAAACACGTAATTCTAATTACAAAGCATTTTCAGTGCCTCCGTTTTAAAATATGGTACTTTTTTTAAGGGTTTATATGCGTAAGGAAATTACATGGAAGGCTTTTCGTGCAGTCGTTCTATGCGGAAACACCCAATTAATAAAATGTGGATCCTGTTTTGAAGAGTAATTAAAGAGAATATTTTCTTTAATGAAATATGTATTCTTTAGGGGGAATGAAGGTATAGACTTTTTTGGTGAGTTGCTATTGACTTGAAAACTCGATTTTGAAGTGTGGTGAGATGAAAGGAAGTTTTAGTAAATTGTTTTATATTACTGGATTTACATCATTTTATTATTTAGGTATTATTGTTGATTAGCATTCAGTTTTTTGTATTCTATTTCCTTCATTTGTGTGCATTTTATTTACTTCATTTTAAATACATTTTGCTTCCTTCATTTCATTCCTTTCATTTGTATACGTTATTTCCTTCTTTTGTATATTTTATTTATGTATATATAATTTGTATATTTTAATATTTTATTTCCTTGTGTTTATTTAATTTGTATATTATATTTCTACCATTTGTATATTTTATTTCTTTGATTTGAATATTTTTTCATTTCCTTCATTTATTCTGTTACTTCAGTTTGCTAATTTTTGTTTTGACTTGCTGGACCTTCCTATTTCAAGAGATGATACGCGAAAAAAGCTTATTGTACCTTAACCAGATCAAAATCAAGGGCACGAACATAGTGAACGCTGGTTTCCGATTTCCGGAATCATCAGAGTTATCGATTGGTTAAAAACCTGAATTTCAAGTTTTTCTAACCAATCGGCATCGACTTTGCAGAATTGAAAACCAGCGTGCACACTATATACATAAATATATATGTGTATTTGTGCCCTAATATGCGTATGAAGCTTGTTTAGCTTAGAAATGCGTATAAAGTATAAAGCTTGTAGAGAGAACATGGACAGGCGTATGAAGCTTGTTTAACCTAGGTATACGTAGAAACTTGCGTGTCTTAGAAAAGCGTCCGAGCGTACATGCAGAGTACCCACAGAAGTGCGTAAAAGGGGCACGTACCCTCTCTTAGAAGGCGTAGAATGCTTGCCTATTCTTGGAGGTTTAGTATGCCAGTTTAGTCCTAGACATGCGTATGAAGTTTGTGTATACCTTTAAATGTTTAGGAAGCTTCGACATCACTCGAAATGCGTACGAGGTTCGTCTAGTCCGAGAAATGCATGTAAGAAAGTGTTGCGTATCACACAAAAGTACGTAGAAGGAGCACATATCCCTTTTGATGAGTTATAACCTAACAACGGTCCAATCAATATTGCAAGAAATTTCTGATATAGGTCGCCATCTACCCCTTGATACCCCTTGACAGCGTAGGAAACTTGTCTATTGCTAGAGATGAGATGGGTAGAATGCTTGTTTAACGCTAGGCATGTGTATGAAGCTTGCGTGCTACCCAGAAATGCGTAGAAAACTTGCGTACCCCGAGAAATGTGTTGCGTACTTTCAAAAATGCGTAAAAGGAATTTTTATGCGCAAGAGACTTGCCTTTTCTCTGTATGCGTAGAAAGCCACTTAACCCAAGAGACGAGATGCGTAGGATGCAAGTTTACCAGACATGCATATGACGCACGCATACCCTTTTAGAATAGCGTCGAAGTCATGCGTACTCCTCAAATTTGCGTAGGAGGCTTTCGCATCCCGTTGAAACGTAGAAATTTGAGTATTGCTAGAGATACGCAGGAAGCTTGCTTATCCCTACAAATCTGTCAGAGGAATGTATTGCCCCCCCCCCTCCCCCAGAAGTGCGTAGAAGGCATTGAAATGCATATGAGATTCACCTGAACTTGGAAATGCATAGAGGGCTTACTTAGCCTAGATTTGAGACGCGTAGGACTCTGGTTTACTTAAGACATACGTATGAAGCATACGTGCCCCTAAAAGTACATACGTCGAGTCGATCTCGTGGGTACCTCTTGGAATGCGTAGGAAGCTCAAATATGTATTTAGAATTGCGTGGAAGTTCGTATTTCTCTCAAACGCCTTGCATATATGCATACAACAACCCCCCCCCGGCCCCCGAGGGACCGACATGCGTATGAGGCTCGCTTACCCTCAGGAAATGCGTGAAAGGTGAGCGCGTACCCACTCGATATGTTTAGGAAATGAGCAAGAGACTTCCACGCCGTGGAAGTGTGTGAACTCTTAGAAATTGCGAGCGAAGCTTGATTATATATTTTGCACGTTTTTACTACTTTGCTAGTTGTTTCCCGCTAATGATTATCATTTTTCACTTAACCGTCAGGGGGGTAGCGCGTACCATTTTCGGACAAAAATACGTTTCGAATCTTCAATTAATGATTATTAACTCAAAGCTCCTTCAAAAAAGTTTATAATAATTGTTTTCCGACATCTGTTAATTACTTTTGTAACCATTTTTTCTAAGGTTTTGATAGAATTGCTTGCCGTTTTTAAGCAAGTGTGAAAGTTAAAAGTTTTTATCTTTCTACGTACATTATTCAGTGACTTATTAAACTTTTAAATGTCAACTAACTTTAGGATCACTCCGTACCTGTTGACAGAAGAGTTAAGTACATGTTTATCTATCCAATAATACAATAAATTTAATTGATGTATCTACTCTGAAATTTCACATCTCACGGAGATTTCCTCATATGACAGCAGAGACAAAGCACGTCTCAAAAGACAAAAAAATTTTCTTCATATGCCCAGGCCTGCACTGCCAGGTCTGTGAACATTGTACTTTCACCCACCTCGTTGATCTTTATTTTCTTTTTCATTTGCAAAGCGCACTACTGCAACAGCAATTGGCAGAGTCATGATGAAGGGGGTTTGATGGGTTATAAGTACCGATTGGAACCCTGTCTCACCAATTATGGCTTTCGGTTAATTGACGTATCCCTATTCAGGACTCGAACTAGCGTACGGCTCCGTTAATAAGATGGGCTGTTACCTTACCAAAATACGATCTGCTAGCGGCCGCAAGAATCAGATAATGCAAATGAAATTCGAGATACTGTATAGGTGTTTCTTCGAATGTGCGCTCTCGAGAACGAGAAAAAAATTGGAGTAAGCTGTCATAGGCCAGGATTACACTATAAAAGTTTGATCAAATCCTCAACCAATAAAGTTCATAGATTACATTTGTGCGAACGCAACCGATAATCTTATTGGTTGAATTTTTCAAATTTAAAAAAAAACTTTCATAGTGTAATCCCGGCCATAGACACGGCCGCCAGATATGACGTGAATACATTTTTGTGCCTAGCCTCTCGTGGTAGGTAATGATTTCATGCCCCCACTCCCCACACAAGGGTGGGGCTGACAGGGTTCCGACCTGGGAGTCAGGGATAATTCTTGGATAATTCTTTTTTCCCACACTATAAATTACGAATCAAGGCAAACCATTAATATATATTATGGCGTTAAAACAGAACCAGCAACAACATAAACCCCGGCGAAGGATGCAGACAACGAAAGAAGATCTCAAGGGGTAAGTTAGTGCGCTAAAGCCGGGTTTTCCTATATAGAAGTAGAATTTCTGCGCCGTGTGCAGCGTAAAAACGCTGATTGGTTAAAATCTTGCAAATTCAGGTTTTTTTTGACCAATCACAGTTTTCACGCTGGACTCGCAGCAGAAAGCCTGCTCCTAGAAAAACCCGGCTTAACGGATCAGTCGGGAGGATTCCTGAAGATTTGCGGATGTTAGCGCACCAACCCCTTCGTGTGGCATCTTCTTTCCTCGTATGCGTCCTGCATCGGCGTTTATGGTGCTCCTGGTTCTTTTATAACGCCATTAATGGGTTTTCTACTGTTCCGATAATTTTGCAATGCATAAAAGGTAGTGTTGCCCTCCGAATTTTATAAAATTTTGTTGCCGTAACCGCATGGCGTTGGTGGTGGTTAGCTGTTGACTACCCCCCCTCTACTTTGTTTCATTTGCATTAGTTGATAATTTGCTTTAAGCTATTTTATGACCACCCAGTGTATTAAATAAAGATAAATTTATCATTCGCATTCCAAATTGCAAATACTCTGGTATCAATAATGCATATTTTCATGGCCAATGTCCACCGAATGGCTAGTTAAAATATTGGTTGATCAAACCCCGAAGTAATCCAGATTACGGTCAACTTCGGACTCTTAACCAAGACTTCACTGGCCTGATTTCGAACATTGGCCGTAACATGCAAATTGTTTGAACAATGAGGGATGACAATGCAGCAGCTTTTAGTCATTCATATCCTTGCACACTGTTTCGATCACTCACATGCTTGCAAACGCTCTAGGTCAATCTTTTGATGATTCGCATGCTTGCCCACGCTCCAAGGCATTCTTTTTCCTCACTCATGTGCTTGAACACTCTCTCGGTCACTCACTGACGTAACCTTCCCCTCTCTGACTCACTGTTTTGGTCACTCACTGACGTGACCTTTCCCCTCTCTGACTCACTGTTTTGGTCACTCACCAACGTGTCCCCTCGATCTCTGGTTCAAAGTTGTGGTCACTCACTGACCTGGCCACTCTTTGGTCATTCCCATGCCTAAAAATTTTCTCTAGGCTACTCCCATGCTTGCAAACTCTCTAGGTCACTGATTTGGTCACTCATTGACGTGACCCATTGCTCTTTAGTTCAATCTTTTTGTCATTCACATGCTTGCAAACACTCTAGTTCGCTCACTGATGTGACCCATTGCTCATTAGCTCACTCTTTTGGTCATTCACATGCTTTCAAATTCTCTAGGTCACTCTTTCGGTCATTCAGTGTCCAAGTCTCTCGCTCTCTGAGTAGAGGGGGATTTATTTTGTTGGCTAAACAAATTTCACGGCCATTCTTCCCTTTTACTAATTTTCTTGGCCACATTCATTCCTCGAATTCTCCGCCCTGGACTGCTTCCCCCGTAACTACACAATTGCATGGACTGGCCTGATTTCGGACATTGGCCGTGACATACACAATTTGTTTGAACGACGTTCGATGACCCTAATGTACCAGATATTGAAGATTCACAGGCCGTATTCACCGTGAGTAATGATCGGAAATTTCTAGAACGCGACGACGTGTTCCTGTCTATATATAACCTACATCTGTCGATATTTACTTATAGGTTTCGGATCATTCTGTGTAGCACAGGAAAGCGGTTATTTAAGAGCTGTGAACAATATCCTACCTTACAACATGAACAGCCGATAATCAACGGCTGTACATGGCCTGGCTCTTTCGGTTATCGCATACGACGAGGTGTCTCTTACAACGAACGCTATGTCAAGAAACATAGTCAAACGTCACGGAAACGTTTGTTGTAATGAACCGGGGGGGGGGGGTTGTGTTTGCGATTAGCATGATCGATTATTGGGATGACATCCCTCTCGTCGATCATCGAGATCGATCTTGTTGGAGCCCGCGAGGTTCGCCTAATTACGTTACCGTCCGATGGTGAGCGCGGGATACTTGAATGGATTTGTAAGCGATCGGAAGCCGCTTAAATAATTTTCAATTTATCGTAGGCCACAATGAAATTAAATGGTTCAAAAATCTCGAATACCACGATGAAAATTTCGAATGCAGAAACCACATGCCCACTTACTCATAAGTACACTGAACGGCTAGGCTCGCATGCTCAGAATAGGACGCGGGGAGGGGATAAGAGGGGAATTGAAATAGACCATCTCAGCTGCTGACAACATGATTTTCTTCATTATTTGGGGTCTCAGGATTACGAATCCGAGAATAGTTGCCGGTCCTCCACTTCTTCATGAACACAAATTGTATATCTGCTTATGTTTTTCACAGCTAGATTCAATGCATCAAAAATTACACTGTTTCTCCACTGCAAATTATTCCATCCAATACATTATTATCATAGTTTGAATTTTACAGACAAAACATCTTTGGATTTTTCTCTGCAATAATTTTTTTTTACCTCTGATTTGCCACCTTTCTTATAGCGGCATCCCCGTGCGGTGGCACTTGTCGAATAGATGCTCAAGGAATTGATTCCCGTTCCGATAGACTTCGCCGGAAGCTTTATTAAGCCAAGGCCACACTCGTGTCAAGGCTAGCCCATTACTCTCCAAGGTTTGTCATGGGCGAGTAGTGTGGCCACTCCACCATTGGCAATGGTCGTCAAATGTTGGAGGCTGGAAGGTATTGTAAGGCTGGTCGAAAAGAACGACCAGTAAAGCTTTCAACAAAAGTGAATGGGCCCGCCTTCTTACCAGATCTTCCGATCCGTCTGGCCACACATTAGTCGAAGAACGCCAACAGTTTAGCGTTGGAGTAATAAATTGTTCTGGAAGCAAATATTTGCCAAGGAACATTGGATCAAGTGTGACCAGCATATAGCCAGACTATGTTGCTGCTGCTTCTCTGCATCAAGGGAAAGCAAATATTGGAAGCGAATATTTGGGAATAACTATTGGGCCAGGATTGACACGAGTATGGCCCTAGCTAATACACATTCAGATACAAATACAGAGGCCACTGGCAACTTGCCCAACGAGGTGGCGAAAAGTACAAGAACAAGAACAGAACCGTTTTTTTCAGAGCATTGTTCGCGTTCTTCGACCAATATGTGGCCAGGTGGATTGGAAGATCGTGAAGGAAGACGGCTTCTTTGACTTGGAAGCTGGAACTCACTCGACTAGACTTCCAATACCATCCAACCTCAAACATTTGACGATCGTTGAAAATGGTGGAGCAGCCACACTACTTGCTCATGCAACATATTGGGCCAGCCTTAATGCGTGGGCTTGGCTCAATTGAAAAAATAATGTCCATGACAAACTTCAAGAGAAGTTGTGTGTGTTCGAAAAGGTAGTATATAGTGAGAGCATAGTACATTATCTTCGTCACTAGAAATAATTAACGTAAACAGTCTGTTAACCTGGAAGTCTTCTCTTGGAACCTCAAATAGAAATTTAGTTTAATGCACAGCATTTTTTAGTCGGGCAGCCGCACAAAATCACCTCGCGGCCCGCGGACATTTGTTGGCCACCCCTGAGGTATATAATCTGGAATTTGATCATATGTGAGACTGCCATCTAGTGTGAACTATATTGCACAGTTCGTTCTCGATTTGTGGGCAGGACACATTTATTCGATGCTGAATTTTACCACATATATCAATAGTTTTTAAACTATAGGTAGCGGTTCTCAAGAAGCGTTGCCAAATATTGAGAGACGCGTTGTTCCATGCCGAGAATACGAACCTGCGTACTGATTAGCAGAAGATTAAACAATTTCTTTATGAGAATATTATAACTTTAAAAATTTAGGATGTTGTTAACATTAACCACGCATCAAACGGCATCTACGGTAAATCCTGCCGAGATGGGGTCATTCAAGTATTACGTCAGCATCGGCGGTGGTTTGAATGTTGCTTACGTCATCAACCACCCCTTTTTGAAGATACGAAATATTCTAAGCTGCTGACGAAATTTTGCTGACAAGGGGGGGAGGTCAAAAATGGCTGAAAATCTGCTTACGTAATACTTGAATGGCCCCTATGTTTGAAGCTTTGCAAAACTAGTTTACATAGCAAAGGCAGGACTTGATAGAAGGGGCCCCGAGTTGTATTGGTTCGAAAATAATTGAAGATTTTGTTTGAAGTATTTCGAAAGTATTGTTTAATATTATCAATTTTGTTCAGTTCTGAAACTATCCCCCCTCCCCCCACAATTCTCAAAAAATTCCTGATTGAATTAGTTATAGTTAACTTTGATTTGAAGTCATTTGAAATGATTCTTTAATTGAGAGAGATAGACAGCTTTTTCAGCCCAATAATAAACAAATACAGTAAAAACCTCTCCCCTTTTTTACGGGCACCGGCGGGGGGGGGGGATTCTTCCGTTAAAGAGGAGTGACCGTTAATCAGGGGTTTGAAATGCGTACATTTATTATACAAGGGAAAATTGTTATTTGGCCGAGAGAGGGGGGTGATCGCATCTGAGGGGGCGTCCGTTAAGAGGGGATTTTACTGAATCTGTTCTCCTGATATACTGGACTGAGAAAAAGCTGCATCTCTCTGTCTACCGTCCCATACGGCCATTTTCTGAAGTTTAGAGAGGCTCTACTCCTCTACTTTGGCGTTGACAGGCCTCAACGCCAAAGTGCGTGAAATAAGGAAGGCAGGGTCGTGTCTCCGTACGGTGATGTAGATGCAAGAGGGCCTGCGTTCGAATCCCGGTGGAGACCGATTGACTTTTCTTTCCGATTTCAACTCGGCACAATATCCAGAAAGTATTTGTTTTCCTGATTCTTCAATAATTGATGAACCACCAAAGAAACAGACAAATAAATAATTAATAATTCTGTAATGAATATCCTTCTCGATGTATCTTAAAAGCATTTCTTTTCAATAATTATGCAATTATTCATTCATTAACTGTGAAATAACTTTCTGTCACAAATTACAAAAATTATTTCTCTCATTGATTTATAAGTTTTTTCCCCTTACCAATTCTGAAATAATTTCTTTCATTAATTCTGAAATAATTTCTTTCATTAATTCTGAAATAATTTCTTTCATTAATTCTGAAATAATTTCTTTCATTAATTCTGAAATAATTTCTTTCATTAATTTCCAAATTAGTTATACATTATTTAGCAACCAAAAACGTAGAGGGCGGACGGGCAATCAAAGAACGATCAAGTGGGGGATTCAGCCGTGCTAGCTAAAGCCCTTCCACAAGGCCAGTTACGGCCTTCACATCCTGCAGAAGGGTTCCTAGATGGGATCTTTGGTGTGCCCTCGTACAGATTTTTCACCAACTCTTCTGTAGTGAATTTATAGCGTAAAAAAAGATATAGAAATCATCCGCTGTCAGCCTCTCCCCCCCCCCACCTGCGGGAGCCATAACGCCCGGAAAACCATATTATCCATTTTTTTAAATGTGTTAATTCACTAGAAAATAAATGTATGGGGCTTTCACCAAAAACCTTAGCCTAGGTGAGCAGGACGCGTTCAAGAGACTGAAATGAGAAACAGGCCGGGCTGTCGTATTCATCCTGTATAATCGCAAAGGGGGCCTAGGCAGTGCCCGTCTTAACGCATGGGACCACCCGGCCACGGCCCGAGGGCCCGAAGAGTATGCGGGGCCTCACAAAAATGAGAACCAGTTACAATTTTCGAGAATTTGTCAGGTGGGATCTCAGAAAAATCACTTGACCTGGGGGGGGGGCATGTATTTATCCTGTAGTTTTTGTATTTTTCCTGTTCCAGAAAATGCTAAGAAGACATTTAATTTGATATCATACCGTGCACCGCCCAGGCTCTATCGACCATTGTCAATTTTAGCCATTCTCTGGGTGGTGTCGGTTAGAAGACAAAACCTCTCATTCCAATATGCAGGCTGCGTAGGCCATAAATCTATTTCAGGAGTTTTCAGACTTTTCTCTGGACACCAATCTTCATGGCCTCCAAATTTTTTTGAATTCTCATGCCTCTCCAGGAAACCATTCCTTATATTTTAGGAACCCCAATCAATTTGAATTATGAATGATTGTTAATTGTAAACTTTAAATGCTCGAAACTTGATAAATAGTTATTAAAAAAAAATTGAAATTAATCATATTCAAAGCCTAACCGTTGTTTGGGGGGCCTCCACATACAAAGCAGAAATTATGGGGGCTCCTGCAACTGGTGTCAAAAATGTTTGGTTTGATAGTGTATATCTTAGGCTAAATGTGATAAATCCGGTTATTTTGAAAATCACCGGCCATTTTGGCCTAGTTTGATAAATTTTGAAATTCACTTTTACCGGTGATTATTAATAATAACCAAACGTCGTTCGTATAAACGTGGCAAATCGTACTAAATTCATCATATTCGGTCGGTATTATGCATAATCACCATTTCGTATTGGTATGCGTGATAAATTGTTACTCTATTGCCGTGATAAGATTTATTATTTAGGTGACTGTTATTGTGAGCCGATCTCAACTGGATGTAATGAGCTCTGATTTAACGAATTTTTCCGCGAACACCCCCCCCCCCCCGAACAACAAATTCCGAAATAACAAATTTGCGATAGTACCCCCGATATAACAAACTCTCATTTAACACATTTTACGATCATGCCTCAATATAACGAGCTCTCATTTAACAAATTCCTTGATTAAACAAATTCATAGAAGTTTTTGTGCGTATACAATCAGTCTCCAATATAACAAACTCCTTTTTAACGTATTCTAAAATTTGACCCTGATATAATGAAATCCTTGAACCTTATAACTTTAACTTAACTATAACCAACGACGCTTGGGAGCATACCGACACATAATCGCCGGTAAAAGTGCATATTTCTTTTTAATATTTATCAAATTTATCAACGACGTATGGGTTTTTTTAACAGCGATTATGCATAATCACTGGTAAAAGTGATAAATTTACTAAACTTTTTTACCGAGATGATTCACGAAATTATGTATAATAACCAATTTATCCCATGTTGTTTAAATTTTGGCCAAAAAGCAATGGTGCCCTAGCAAAAATGCCCACTCGAATCTCCCTCGGTTATTTAAATCATAATAATAGCAATGACGATTATTTTCGAGTGTATTCATGGCCGAGATTCGTATATTTATTTATTAGTCTTAGAATTATAAAAGAGCACCGGAGAAAAAGGGGGAGGGGGCAATTGTACAGTCAAATAAATCCTCATTATTTTCCTATATGGATAGGGGGGCCCCAAGTCAAGGTTGAATATAGGAGTCTCACGTATTAATATAATGATGTCCTCTTCTCAAAGTCCTTGAAAGATGAATAGAGATGTCTTATGGTAAGAAAGCCAACTGACACGGGCGTCATATCGGAAGGGGGGGGGGGAGTACTAATAAAGGCTCCAATTTTATAGTATGATAGCAATTTGTAACCTTGAATATATATTTGTATGAGCTCATGGTGATATTTGTACCCAATACTACGTTCATACAAGGCCCAGCGCTGTCAACGGAGGCTCTGTTTGATTGTTCTCGTCGCAGTACAGGCTCTGTGTGTATTCTGTGTGTGTGTATATATTGCATATTCTGTAAAAGGAGAGGCAAACAAAACTGCCCAGCACTGTGGACGGAGTCTTTGTTTCTTCGTTTCCCGTCACAGTCGAGGCGCTGTATGTATGTAATTTGCATACATTTGTGTGTTTGGACCATTCTCAAATCTCTCCCACTTCAACATGCCAACTTCTTCTTTTTCTTCTCTCTTGCCCGC
Organism: Pholcus phalangioides; assembly: GCF_987345545.1. Classification (NCBI taxonomy): domain Eukaryota; kingdom Metazoa; phylum Arthropoda; class Arachnida; order Araneae; family Pholcidae; genus Pholcus; species Pholcus phalangioides. Next base: position 18,995,183 of record NW_028301601.1, on the reverse strand, counting down.
AAGTCTTTTCCCACACTTCTTTCGAAATCCCAGGCTGTGGTCTCCGGCCCTTTTTGACGTGCAATTTTTCTCCCTAGTCATTTCGTTCAGCTGTCCATTTCAGTCAAATGTCTTGTACGTTGCATCGAGTTGATGGCTGTCTTCGTGGGGAGAACGACGCGAGTGATTCGGTACTTGCGACTTGATTCGGTATCAACGGTTCCAGCCACACAATATCCGATTATGCGGGAAGCAATTCTGGTGTCATTTTACAACGTTAGCGTATTTAGTACATTGGAAATGGATGAAGGGTGAATATTAATTAAGCCCCCATAGTAAATCGGAGAGAAAAAAACGAAACTTATATTTAATTATGCAATGATCACAGTATCTATGAATTTTACATTCCATTAGAAAAGTTAGCGCCCTCTATTGGCGCATTATAAAACAAAAATAAAGTAATCAAACGTTCGTATGGAAGACAGATTGAATATTTTGCGGGCAGTATCTGCTCTCAAACGAATTTATCTTAACTTGTATAACATATTTTTCATTAATTCCAAATGTTTCCATTCAATAAAAACATTATGTGTATAGCGGTTGGGATGCGAATTAACAGTTGATGTGTGAAGTGTAATATTCGATTAAGCGGAGAAAACTCGTAGTTTAAATTCTCGTATTAAGTGGACAACTTTGGCATTGTTTCTATGGCATAAGTTTTGGTGTGAGAGGATATTATCCGTTTTTATATGTTATCCAATTAGCGGGGCTGATTCTATTACCATATTTTTCTGCTTTTTTGATATATAAGTGGGCTTAGGGTTTCCATCATTAGGCACTCTTCTGATATTTAAATGCGGTATTCTTCCCGCTCACAGAACAGAAACTAAATACAGGGAGGATGACCATATGACCTGGATTTTGCGGGGCATTCTCGTAATTTTGGCCGTATAATTTTTTCAAAATACAAAACTGCTCATTTTCCCTCGTATCTTTTCAATGAGGATTATTTGTATATTTATTCTTTACTGAAATCAAGATTATTTTCATGATTTATATGAAATTATTTGTCATATAAGTTTTATTATTTTTTTTGGGGGGGGGGGAGATTACATTTTGATGCATTGCGATTTCTAGAAACGTTTTATTTCCGGCTATTACCGAATAATTTTTTTTTGTCTATAATTAGCAACTTTATTTGTCTGTGATAATGTTTTGTCTAAAATTAGCAACTTCACTTGCCTCTGAAATTTTTTTTTTGGCTATAATTGGCCACATTACTTGATTCAGAAAAATTTGTGGCGATATTCCGTATGTAGATCCCGATTTCCAATATATTTATGAAGGTAATATAGACACTCAAGGAATTTATCGTCTTGCGTGTATTGGTACATTTCTACCGGGAATATACAGACTGGTGAAATAAATTAAGAGAATTTGCATATTTTATCGAATTTCATGAAAAGAACTGAACTGGATGTAAAACCACTGCTTCTAGACAAAAATGCAAATCTTGTACGTCAAATACGTGAGCGTACACGTGTGTGTAGGCGGAGCAAGTAGTGAAACAGGCCTTATAAGCGCGCGTAAGTTAAGACGCATTTCGTTCGCTAGCACACCTCGGCGAATTTCTTGGTGATATTTTGCAGCAATCGATTAATTTCAAATTGTAACAGTAAAAATGAGTAACCACCAACGTTTAGATGATGGAATGAGGTGGCGAATTGTGGGGAGGCTAGAAACAGGCCAATCTCAAGTGCAAATTTGTAGTGATTTCAATTTAACGCCCAGCGTCGTGTGTAACTTATGGGAACAGTTCCAGGATACCGGATCCATCGAGAGAAAGCCTGGGCAAGGTCGTCCAACAGCCACGACGGCCAGAGAAGATCGCCATTTGTCGATTATAGCGAGGCGTAACAGGAGTGCTACAGCTTCTCAGCCCTCTCGTGACTTGTATGCAGCCACAGGAACCCGTGTATCAAGGGTGACTGTTTCCAAAATACATCATGAGAGAGGGTTGTTTGCAAGAAGACCTGCTGTTTGCGTCCCGCTCACTTCTACGGATAGGAGAATCCGTTTATCATGGTGCAGAGAGCATAGAGATTGGATCAATGGGCGACCGTTCTCTTCACTGATGAGTCCCGGTTCAGCCTAAGCACCGATTCTCGCCGTACGTTCATATGGAGAGAACCAGGGACCCGCTACCTACCCTCCAATGTCCGCGAAATCAACCATTATGGCGGAGGAGGTTTAATGGTCTGGGCAGGCATCATGTTGGATGGCCGCACACCTCTCCATGTCTTTGAAAGAGGCACTGTGAGGTCTTGGAGCCCTATGTTCGCCTTTTCAGGGGTGTAGTTGGCCCTGAGTCCATTTTAATGGACGATAACGCGAGGCCACGATAACGTGAGCTATTCTGCTCGACGATTTTCTAGAGAGTGAGGATATTCGCCGGATGGATTGGCCAGCCAGATCTCCAGGCCTTAACCCTATAGAGCATGTCTGGGACGCTCTGGGGAGGGCAATTGCAACTCGCAACCCCGCTCCGGGAACCATCCAGGGAATGAAAACAGCGTTGCTGAACGAGTGGGACCAATTGCCACAGGAAATGATAAACTGCCTTATTTCACGTATGAAATCACACTGCGAGACCTGTATATCTGTAAGAGGGGACCATACACCCTATTAACCCATTTTTTTGTTTATTCTGCAACCGCTGTACCTTCCGACTCCAACGAGTGTTACGCACGATCATGCGTGTGTATTACACACAATTATTGAATAATTATTTGTTTTGTATTGTATCAATGTATGCAGGGGCGTAGCCAGAAATTTCGTTCGGGGGGGGGACCACTTTCATTTCGGGGGGGGACCAAAGTGACAGAACAATGGATTTGGCCATCTTTTTCCCTTTTTTCGGTCATTTTCTCACATTTCGGGGGGGGGACCAGACCCCCAAGTCCCCCCCCCCTGGCTACGCCCTTGAATGTATGTACATATCAAATTTCATTAAAATCGGTACAGTAGTTCTAGAGATAATCAACCAAGCCTACGAATTCTCTTAATTTCTTACACCAGTGTATATACCTTTCGCAAGTCGAATGGGAGCCATTAGCTGGCCATATTTGGCCCTCGGGCTGAAAGTTGTGCACCCCTGCTTCAAAGCATCTGGGGGGGGGCATTTTGAAGTTATTCATCACTGTTCTTCTTAGCAGCCATGTACCTGAAGGTAGAGTAAATAATATTACCCGACTGTGGATAATACCGCACTTCCTGTATAGTTATTTACAGCCAAACTCTGTTATAATGACCGAAAATTTGGTTATTATACATAGATGTTTAAGATAACTTTCAATCGTTATAAATCGGGCCTCTATAGCAGGGCTCAAATGAATTGAGTTTTATTTAGCCTTTATGCCTATAGTTTAGAGCATACCTGAAAAATGTAACAAATAATATGTCCTCCCGGTTATCCGACGATTACGATTACTCGTCATACCTCTGGTCCCGTAAATGTCGAATAATATCGGAAGAGTCTATACTGTGATACAATTCAAATTTAAATATTTCTGTAAATTTCAATCTCGGGTAAAAATTGATTAAGCTTCCTTAATTTAAATCTAATTAGCCGATCAATACGTTGCTGAAAGTTTCACTAAAAATTTAAATCAATTTAATTAATTTTCGTCCGTAACGGGATATTAATAAAAGCTGATTGGAATTACGATAATTAAAAACCGGTAGATGATGGACAAATTATGCAAATCACGAAGGGGTAAATTCAAATCGTATGGAACGACGCAAATTCCTCCCTTCCACCCTCCAGCAACAATTCGAGCGTTATACTCATTAGAGATTGTGTTCAATAACATTAATTTATGGGCATGACGGATGAGCGTAAAATTGAGAGCAACAGGTTCACAGGAATGGAAAGGCTTTTGGATTTGAGGCATGTAGGCATAATTTGTGCCGCCACCGACGCCGCCATTTTCCACCCACGCGAATTTCGGCTGATCCGGTTCTCAAGCCCTTCCATTCAAATCGAGACTCACGTAGAGAGAGAAATTAGTTTGTGAAGCAAATTCATGGGGCGGCTAATATGGCGTGTGAGATTAATGCGACCTTAATCATTTCCAAACCCAGCAAATGGTTCAGTTCAGGCATTTAAGGGCATCTTTCCACCCTCATTTACATAATAATAATATGCTTGCTATCCGGGAGGAATTCAACTTGTTCAGGGAATCGTGAAATTAGAAATTTTCATGGCATATATAATTTTTTTTTTTTTTTAAAGTATGAAAAGAAGTATTGATGTGAATAATTTCTGTAAGAATTTAAACATTGCTTCTCTCTCTCTAGAGAGGAAAATTTTCGATTTTAGTGGAAAAATATTCCAAATGAAGAACGAAAAAATTTCGCAACTCGTAGGGGGTGAAGAAATGCTATGAAAAATTCAACATGTTTTGAACATTGTAGTATTTTTTTGTTTTTTTCGAAACTTTATAGGAATTCAGGGGAAAAAAAGACGCAACAGAAGTTGAGGAAAGATAATGGGGTGTTAAGAGATATAAAAAAGGGAGACATGAATGAAGAAAGAAAGATAAGTGAGACAGAAACGAGAACAAAGACAATGGAGGCAGATATGGAAAAAGACAAAGGAGATAGAAATGGAAGAGAAAAGATAGTGAAAAAAAGAAGACCAGGAAGAAAGAAACGGAGAAAAAAGGCAGAAATTCAGAAAAATGGGCAATTGGTAGATAAGGATAGGAACAGAAATTCAGAAAGAGCAGGCGGAGGGGGGAGGGGGCACAAATTCAAGAGAAGAATCAATGGGTATATAAGAAGAGAATAGGAATTCAGAAATAGACAGGTGGCAGAAATTCAAGAGAAGGGAGCAAAGGGTAGATAAGAAGAGGGCAGAAATTCGAAAAAAGAGAGGACAGGAATTCAAAAAAGAAGAGAGGGTCAGAAATTAAAGAAAAAAAAAAGGCAACAGTTAGATAAGAGGACAGAAATTCAGATAAAGTACGGGGGGGGGGCAAAAATTCAAGAGGAGGGTCAATAAGTAGAGGACAGAAATTTAGGAAAAGGACTGGGGCGGAATTTCAAGAAAAGAAACAAGGGTTAAATAAGACAGAAATTCAGAGTGAGGGTCAATAAGTCGCTAAGGAGAGGAAAGAAATTCAGATAAAGAGCAAGGGGTAAACATTCAGAGAAAGGGCTCGATAAGAAGAGAACAGAAATTCAGAAAAAAAGACAGGTGGGGGAAATTCAGAGAAAGGGTGAGGGGGGTGATAAGAAGAGGACAGAAATTCCAAACAATGAACAGGTGGCAGAAATTCAGAGAAAGACCAATGAATAGACAAGAAGAGGAAAAAAATCCAGAAGGGAAGGGGGGAAGGGTTTGATAAAAAGAGGACAGAAAGTTAGAAAAAAATGACTGATGACAGTTATTCAAGAGAGTGCCCGAGTGGCATCGTGAAGTTTACCATCGTGAAGGTTAAGGTTGTTGTCAGGTTCGAACCCAAGGGAGGATATAGATAAGATATTTTCCCTAACGAACTCGATGCGACCACCGATAGACAGCGCCTTCACTTCCAACCCATCTCACTAATGGCAGTAAATTGTAATATAGCGATATGGATAGAGTTGGTGTTTGGTGAAGTAGTAGTTATTCAAGAGAAGGGGCAATAGATAGAAAAGAAGGAGGCAGAAATTCAGGTAAAAGACATGCGGCAAAAATTAAGAAGTGCAATGGGTAAAATGGGGAAAGGATAGAAATTTGAATAATCGATAAAAATTTCGATGGGAATAATTTCTATTAGAAATTAATCATCATTTATCTTTTTCTAGAGAATAAAATTTTATATTTTAGGGGGAAAAATGTCAGTTTAATTACACTTCGGGAGGTGTGGGGGGGGGGATTCAATAGCTCGAAGGAATGTGGGTTCAAGAGTAATGGCACGAAGACAGGGAACAGAAATTCGAAAGAAGAGCCGATGGGTACATAAAGAAGAAGACAGAAATTCAGAAAAAGGACGAGGGCAGAAATTCAGAGAAAGGGAATAGGTTGATAAGAAGAGTACAGAAATTCGGGAAAAAAAGAAGAGGGGGGAGGGCAGAAATTCGAGAAAAAGAGCATTGAATATGCAGACATTAAGAATAGAACGAAACGATGAACTTCTGAACTTCTCCGCTACTTGTACGAAGTACAGACTCTGTGGGGAATCGAACCACCAATCTCGTACTTTCTGGGCGCATGCTCAATCATCAAGCTACAGAGGACAGACATTCATTTCCTAAGAACACCGTGTTCCTTTGGGCTGAACGGGACTACGCAATAGATAGCCTTCACCAAAGAAAAAAAAAATCTTTCCAATTATCTTCGCTTGGTATCATCGCAGTCATTTGAAATTCGAATAATTAACGGACAGGTTCATCGTTTCGTTATATGCCGACATCTGGAGGCTAAGTTAGTTACGAGCGTTGCTGAGTTAGGAGGCCGTCTATTGCGCAGTCCCGTTCAGCTCAAAGGAACATAGTGTTCTTAGGGAGGAAAATAGCTGTCCTCTGCAGCGTAATGGTAGACTACATCCCCGGAAAGTGCGAGATTGGTGGTTCGATTCCCCATTGAGGAATGCGACTTTATCCCCCAATTATCTTCGCTTGGTATCCAGTCATTTGGTGTCGCAGGAAATGTTTCTCTAATAAATGGAATAGCTAACCTCCGGGGGTAGTAAATTCTAACGCAACTGACGCGTTTAAAAAAATACGATAAACATGTTATGGCAAATCGAAAAGCTATCCGTACTAAGAATAAGACAACCATAAGTATTCTTCATGGGCATTATATAATATTTTATCATGTACGTATATACATTGTTTATTTTTTAATTGGGTTGCTGTGTTTTAGAGAGATATATGGCATCTGTATTTGTTATGGGCATCTGCTTCTCAGCCACTTCGTTGGGCATTTTGCCTGTTGTGGTGTTGCATTTGCACTCGTATTAAGAATAGAATTAGGGAGGTAGTAATCTTCTCACCAGAGAAAATGTGTAGAAAAATGACGCAAAAAAATCAGAAATGAGGGAAAGAGGGGATGCAGATATGAAAGAAAGAAAGAAAAAGAGAGAGAGAGAGAGAGAGAGAGGTATAAATTTTTAAAAGTGAATCGGTTGCATTCCGGAACGCGCTGTGTGCATATATGCGTGATCAAAACATATTCAGATCGTTAGTTATGCTTGTTTTGTGCTACACTGGTGTTGTCATCTGTTTTCCATACATTGAAGCGAAAATGGTGAATGCCAGAATGTTCGTGTTGTATAAGCATCGTGTTGGAGGTTTGAGTGCTTTCTGTGGAGAGAATTTTCCAAATGAAAAAGACCGGCGTCACAAAATTGGAAAAAAATCAGAAAGTTAACTTTAGACATGCGTTTTTAACATTTTACCGCTAACGTGGTTTTGAACCTTTATCCTCACAATGAGAGTCCAGCATTATGTCATGATGCCCCATGACTACATAGAGGTGGTTACTTATCTACTGGTCATTCGGACACTTGGTGGTTAATTATCTATTGATAATCTATTGATAATTTTGTAATGGTGTTCTTTGTTCCCACCTAAAACTGTCGCCCCCCTAAATTTTTCCGCTTGGGGCAGTTGCCCTGCCCTCTAGCTACGGCCCTGGAGGTGGGATTCCTGCTGTCACCTATAAAGTAAAAATGAAACAACCTAAATGAATCTTCGAGTAAAATTGATTGATGGGTTTTAAACTGATGTACAGCCATTAAAATGAACAACACGTTGATACGATACCATACATTCTTATCCTGCATAATCGTGAATATTTCATGCGCCATAATGTCGGTTACTGTTTTTTTGGTGCTTTTTGTATCAGAGTTTTCCACCAAACTTTTTATTTCTCTTCCACTTCAACTTTAAATCTTTTCAACTTTTAATGATTGTTCTTAAGCAACCATTTTATGAATGACGGATCAATATATCTACCTCATTAGAGAAACCAAAACGAAGAAGACGAGAGCTGAGTGCTCCTTACCAAGCCCGTAGCGAAAGGGGGGGGGGTCTGGTCCCCTCCAGACATATGAGAAAATGACTGAAAAATTGGAAAAGATGGAGCCAAATCCATTATTCTATCACTTTGGTCGGTGTCCCCTCCGAAATGAAAGTGGTGCCCTCCCTCCCTTCCTCCGAACGAAATTTATAGCTACGGGGTCTGCTTCGCCCCAACTAACGCTAGCAACGTGCATTCTTTTCCACTTTCTATGTTCACAGAAAGTGATTTCAAGGTGAACGTTAAAACATATTAACCTAATACAGTATTTCACATAAGATTTACACCGATTTTGAGCACATGAGTAAAAAAAAGAAAAATATAGTGTTATACCAACAAATCCTCATTTTTATGTTGCATACTGCTTTTAAAATCGAAAATCAACTGCACCGGAAGAATTATTACAAATAGTTCTGTTTTTATTTGACAGATGGCAGTAAGGGGGTTCTAATATGTTCGCTCAATATTTATGTGCGTTTCTCTTCTGTACAAGAATATCGGAACCGGAAAGCGAATGTAATTCGAATTAATTAATCATGTTGAAGGTAACATCATTTATCCGTCTGACACACATAAATGTTTAAGAGCAAGCTTTGACAAACATCTTTCATTCGCACGCATCACACTAATTTATTCATACTATAAAGGAGCCCGCCAAAGGTACCGGCCTAGGGGACCTGCAACGGTGATCAAGTATTAGGTCGTTCAAGTATTACGTCAGCATCGATGGGGGGGGGGGGGGGGTTCGGGTTTGCTGACTTTTGGTGACAAAGGAGGGGGAGTTTGAATGATGCGTACGTCATCAACCACCCTTTATAAAAATATGAAATATTCTTAATGGCAACTTACTTGGTATGCCAAAAACGAGAAAAACCTTTCCTTAGTCTGTAGGCACCTGAACTAATATTTTCCCTATCGATATGTCCTCTACAGAGCCACTTTAGTGATATCTAAATGTTCCGTGAATTGTTCAAGTGATCTGGAAATGTGTCGCGGGCAGCTTAAGTGCTCTGGAACTGTGCCACGCGTCACTCAAGTCATCCGTAACCATGCCGCGGATCACTTAACTAATCTGAGAATGTGCCGCGGATCACTTAACTAATCTGGGAATGTGCCGCGGATCACTTAACTAATCTGGGAATGTGCCGCGGATCACTTAACTAATCTGGAAAAGTACCACGGGGTAACGTGAGGGATGTTGAACGGCACTGGGGGCCGCTTATGTGCTTCAGAACTGTTCCACATGTCACTCGAGAGATCTTTAAATGTGCCACGGACCACTTAAATGTTCTGGAACTGTGTCGCGGGTCACTTGAGTGATCTGCGAAAAAATGTGTCACTTTGATAATTTTTAAAAAATTAGGATTGAAGTTGCGGGCCACATCAGATAACCCCGAGGGCCACATTTGGTTCGCGGGCCATGGGTATAGCATTCGTGGCTTAGAGGGTCGGTCACCATGAAATTCTTAAATAGAAATTTTGAGTTAGTTTTCAACTTTACCTTCAAATAGTACTGAAATTAACAGAACTTTTTTGATTATAGCAACATATAAACGTATTTTCTTCCGAAATGCCAATTTTTTAAAATATTTTTGTACATTAAATAAGCAAATATATCAAAAATACATAAATTTTTGATCTTCTGCGGTGGGAGGGGATGCACGTGCCCCCCATATACCCCACTCCTCCCGCATACATCTCTGATCCCAATATACGTCAGGAGGTAGTGGCAGTGCTGACGAAATTTTGCTGACGGGGGGGGGGGGGGCTCAGCGTTTTGCTGACAAGGAAGAGGGGGCAAAAATGGCTTAAAATCTGCTGACGTAATACTTGAACGACCCCCTTCCGAACTTATCCGACAGTAGAAAGATCATTGCAATAATTGCAACGGCACGGCGTCATACTGGCAGGGCCGTCTTAAGAGCATCATGGGCCCCCGGGCCAAGTGATATTTCTGAGGCCCTACCAGGCAAATTCTTGAAAATTTCGACCTAATCTCATTTTTGTGAGGCCCCTTTTCTCTTGAGGACCCCGGGCCGTGCCCGGGTGGTCCCATGAATTAAGACGGCACTGCATACTGGTATGCAACATGAATACTTTTCCCACTCTTTCCAAGTACATACGAAATCAACCAAGTACAAAAGTATACGTCGTACATAGTAGGTAAAAAATGTTACTGCCCTGTCTGAGATTTGGAGGCTCGCCTATTTTATGCTCCATAGGTTTCCCCCTCGAATCGATATCTGGAAAAGGGCTCGCGAATTTCCAAATGACACGGTGCTCTGATAACTTGCTTCGAAACCCGCCTACTCCATCTGCCTGCCCAACTGCCCGTCACTAATGTCCTTGTTGTATTGTACTGCATTTTGTACGTGCGGGGTGGGGGGGGGGGTGCGGCTCAGCCGTACAATAGTCATACAACACCTTCCACAACGCATGTGTGTGTGTGTGTGTCAACAACATAATAAATAAACGGGAAGGTACGTAAAGCATTGGTGGTTATACAGCACAATACATCTATTGGCGTGGACAAGAATTTATTTTCCCCTCTGATAAGAACTTGACATCTGTTGTCCGAGAGATGTTTCTGTCAGGTCTTTACCGACTTGTCACCAAACACTTTTTTTTCATTTCGGTTGGCAGTTCCCAACTCGAGACGGTCTCCATCGTCGTCTCAACTCTATTCGACTGTCCCTGATCTTGACGCACTCACTGAGAATCCGTAACTGCAGTTATAGTTTTTAACCGCTCGTGGGATCTTCATGTTCGAAACCAAATTCCGTAGGAGATTCTGAACCCTTCGGAATAAATTGTTTCTCGCGTAGATTTTTCACGCCCGGTTAAAACACACAAATCTTGCTTTCTTTCCCTGTCTTTTCGGTTTATCGTCGTATTCCGAAATTATGGAAAGAAAGGAAGAAAAGCTTTAGGTTGAAAATAAACATTGCTGGCAGAAACTCGGTGATTTATCGCCCCCCTCGTCCAATTAACTATTTTTGGTCGTGGAGAAGCCCCACAAAAAAGCCAGATATAGGTTTCTACTGATTTTTCAGTTCTCCCGATGTCGGTTGAATACAGTGGATCCCGCTTACAACGTTTTTTTTTTTTTGTTTTTTTTTAAATACCGTGCGTATAAACGTTGTAAGCGGGAAAACGCTGTAAAAGGGAAATCTCGACGAGTATTAGAAAGGGTTGCGAGTAATGTGACAGAAAGACCACGAAACTAAGTCGTAATCGTCCTATTGGGAATGATATAAGCGGGATTCACTGTACGCAGTTTCGAAAACAAGCTAGTGTATTGAAGAACAAAATGGAATGAGTCGTAATAAGACTATAATTGAAATAATCACTATAGTCATAAATTCTTAGGACTATAAGCTAAGCATATCCGATTGATCTTAATGTTTTCCCGATGATTTCAACCAAATTAGACGAAGTAAGTATCACTGAACTCATATTTTATACTTAAAATATCCAGATACGCTTATTGAACAAGTATTTTTAAATTTCAACTCTATGTTTATGTAACAAAAATCAAATAAATTTAACTTGAAAAAATATTGATGCACAAATTATGCTCAGGATAAGAAAATCATACTTAAAGCTTGAATTAGTGTTTGATTAAGTCTATTAATAATATAATAAAAAAAACGGCGACTTGACCGCAGCAAAATATTGCTACCGCAGAGAGTCCCCCATCGAAGGGGTTAGCGCACCAACCTCTCGATGAGTATAAAAAACAAGCCTGTCGTTCGGAATCGGCAATAAATTGTAGGTCCCGGTCTAATTAGCCCTCGTGTGCAGAAAATGACCGTGGTGCGACAAAAATGATCACTAATAATAAAAAAATTAAATAAGTAATATATGAAAATTAAATAAATATTATATGGTAATTGAGTAAATAATATATAATTAAAAATAAATGAAATAGTTATTTTAATTAAGTTATAATTTAATAAACTTGAATTAGTTTAGAAATTTACTGATTTATTTACTTGATCGCTAATATGTAAAATTTCTTATATTCTATGCACTTCAAAATTAAACACTTCAAATAAATAAATAAATTATGCACTTCAAACTAATGATATTGTGTTAGTTATTTTTACTTGTTTTCCTAGGTTTTTACATATTTTCTTTTGTAATTTTTTTAAAAATTACAAACTGTAAAATTGTAATTTTTTTAAAAATTACAAACTTAGTATTTGAAATAAGTCGTACATTGAATGAAAATTCATAGGCGAAAGAGAATTGATTTAACACATTTTATAAAAATTTTAACTTTTCTTTCGGTTATTTTATAGAAATCTGAATTTGTTAGTTATATTAAAAAGAAATCTGAGTTATTAATTTGCTGAGAGACATCTAAATTTGTTTCTGTTTTCGAAGAAAACCGGAATTTCTTAGTAATTGGGGAAAAAAAATCCAAATTTCTGGAATGTCGAGAAATGATTTTTTTCAGGAATCAATCGAAATTTCCATTTCAATGGGAAACAGTTTTTTTCCTTCAGGTATCAAAGCAAAATACGAATTAAAAACTGAAGTAGAAAATCTTGAGAGAAAAACTTATGATTATAGAAAGATTTAATAAAGGAAATATTTATTGTGGTGAAAATTCAGTTTCATTAAAATATTCGTATAAAAAAAAGATTCTAATAGAAGTTAATAATTTGGTCTCTGGGATCAATCGATTGACAAATCATGTTGACAATTGCAAAGGTATTTCGAAAATCAACTTACCAATATTGATGGAAATTCGAATTTATTATATCCTTAGGAATATAGACGATGTCCAGAACGCGCGAACGTTCAAAATTCTTCAGTTTCGGTAAATTTCGGAATGAAAACAGGAGCACGAATCACAACAGTCCGTGACGAAATGCATGTTTCACACACGGTGCACGAAAGAGACACGTGAGAAACTTTTGACAACAGTGTATAATACAATGGAGAAGAGATGCCGAGGATGTCAAATATATAGTCAATCCTCTCGTTGGAAAATCAAAAGCGAAAAAAACTCGTGCCCCAGGATTACGCGTAACATCATGTTGTGGGCGTAAGAGCAAGGTGGGGAAGAGAGAAAAACGACCAATAGCAGCTCTCAAACTTGAACCCCCTCAACTTCTGATTGGCCACGCTTCCCACAGGTCACGATGACGTCACTCGCGCGGATCAAATCCAGCATCTCGCGTTTTCAAACATATTGAAACTAAAGAGAGTATAATTCCATTACACACTGCTATTGTTATCTAAACGTAAAATCGATTGACGATATTTTAATTGGAACAATATCAGTAATTACGAATTCGCGGGATTTCTAATTGGAATTAATTGAGTTCACCCGGTTCCGTTTAATTTAATTTTCCATTCAGCTGTGAATATACTCACTCATTTCTCAAAAATTTGCACAGTTGCTCGATTAAGATAACGTGTAATATGTTTTTGGAGAAATATTTCGTGGTTTCATAAGCTGTTTTAAGTAAATGCAGTAAAATCTGTTCGGAAAAGTGCCTCTCGCTCTCCTCTCCTCATTTCGAATACATTGACGTCACATGGCTTAATTACTGATCTTTATATGATGGGAATTCGAGTATTTTATGGTAATTGGCGTAATTATGCTTTACTCATTATTCAGAGATTAAGTTGTTGTGTCTTATATGGTCTCTTACGATCGCAAACGAGTATTCTATTCTTCTTTCAAGAAGATCATTTAAATTCCATTAATCTCTATAAAAAGAATCTCTTCAAAAAAAAAAAAAAAATTGTAAAGTTTATTTGTATTTCTAAATAAAATTTCATCTGGAATATATTTCACATTTAATTAATGAAATTTTGTTTATTATAAGAAAAGATTTAATTTTCTTTTTCCGTTTTGATGAATTTTTTGTGTGGAAATGGATATAGTGAATTTAATTACCGTAGTCCTCGCGTTAGCCGGCATGCCGGGAATACCCGTATTTCCCGGCATCTATCACTTCCATTTCTTTTTCGATTCTTTTCATTTTTTTCAATGAAAATAATACACTTTTATTTATGAATGAAATTTCATTTGGAATATATTTTGTATTTCTTTGAGACAATTTTAATCATTATAAATATGATATAAATTTTTTTCCGTCGTGATGAACTTTTTGTCTGGAAATGTAATAATGATTTTAATTTTCGTATTTCTTCGCGTTAGCCGGCATGCCGGGAAATTCGAGTCACGGATTTCGAAAAATTCTTAAATATCCTTATTCTAAAAATCAATTGAATTGACTGAATGCATATATATGTATATATCCTGACCTCTATTAAATCTCGCTTCTCCCTTCAATCCGGGAACGGACCAGACAGCAACATTCAAAAAGCTACTACACCATCTCTGGCCACATCGCTATATTGCAATTTTCCTCCATTAATGGGGTGGGTTGGAAATGAAGGCACCGTCTATCGGTGGCCGTCTCAAGTCTCTTGTTAGGGAAAATATATTTTCTATACCCTCCCTCGAGCTTGAGCCTGGGACCATAACAGCAACCTTCATGATGGTAGACGAGTATCTTACCACCACGCCACTCGGGCACTATCATTCAAAAAGCTGGCGTCCCTCGAGTTTTACGGCATGCAGGCTAGTGCGGGGGAATACAGTAAAATTAGCATAACTTATTTTTCAGTTTGCTCAAAAATGTTAATATGAGTTTATAAGTGCTGAAACCTACCGAAAAAAAAAAATAATAATTTAGAGTTTTATATCATGCAAGACTAATATTTTCTAAATATTTCAATTAACGGGAAAACATAATATTTTGTACAATTGTATTCAAGAAGAATTCTAATATACAAAAATATTTGTTCATAACATTTCTGGATTTCCATAATGGCATCGATTCAAATTATTACGCCATCTCGGACGTTCTGGACGAATTTCAGAATCAGTCATTGACTGAGCACCGAAATATGTTTTCATACTCATAAGTTTTCCAGCAAATACGAAAATACCACATGATTTTTTAAAATTTATTGCCATAATTATAAGCATTTTTTGGTCGCTTTCAAAACATTCTTGTACCCATAGACTTAAGATATAAATATAGTATTATTACTCTGTGCTTGTACCTAATTTGCCTGGTTCAGAGGGGGAAAAATCTCTATTGATGTGGATTTTACTGTGTGAAAAATTCTAAGCCACCAAATGCAATTCGAATTTATTTTAGAAATCGCTAATTTATTGAGATGTGGTGAATGTAATAAAACATCTTTTAATGTGCAATTTTTTTTTCGGATGACCAACGGAGAATGCAAAATTGGTATAGCAAATTGGAAAGTATGTAATAGGTCATAAACTCCTTATATTATTTTCTACACTGAAAAATTCTCGGATTTAAAATAGATATTTATAAGACCGTCGAACGGTTGATACACTTTCATTGACTAATTGAGAACCCTCATTAAAAAAAATTGAAAATAATGTCGAATGCTTAGGAACTTGGTCATCGAAAATATCCAGTGAAAAACGAACTTGGATAAGTCAGACAGGACATCTGAGTACTTTCAACTTTACGCGTTGCCATAAAATATTTATTTTATTACGCGAAAAATGCACATCAGCAGCTGAAACACGTGCCTGACAAAAACGCTGAGCTTTCAAGAGCATCCAACTGATGCTTATATTGATAAGAAAAAAAACACATTAAATAAAGTTGGAAAAACCTATTTTTGCGAGTAATTATTAAACTTGAATTGATAAATTATTTAATAATTATTTTTTTTTAAATAGAAAAATGAATTTTAAAGAACAATTTTCAAGGGTAAAAAGCGTTTAAACTGAATCCTTTTAACTACAAAATTCTCAATTTATAAATAATTTAATCAACATTTTAATTTTCTTTAAAATTAATGCTTAAAAATACTCTAATTCTGAAATAATAAAGAAATATTTACCTCCTGGAAATCACAATTAAACGTTATTGACAATATTTTTTCTTACCAATGATATTTGATGCATTAGAAAAAATAAATCAGAATTCAACAAAGCATTGATAAATTCAATTGAAAAATTATTTATGTGTGATGTAACATTACTTAGATAATTAAGTAAAATTGTGAGGGAAAGAAATTAATACATCAACTGTAATTTCTCAAGCTATTAAATTTGTAAGAAATTAATAAATTTCGGAGTATCATCGCTCAAACTTCAAGATTCAGTTTTTTTTTTAAATTTTCAAAAGTAATTGAATTTTTATTATTTATTTATAAAATTTGCTATTAATTATATTTATTTGATAAATGAAATTTTATATTAATTACATTTATTTTAAAAAAATTATTGCTTTCTATATTTATTTGATAAATAAAATTGATCATATTATCGACTGTTATCATTTCATTTGATATTAATTATATTCATTTGATAAATGAAATTGGCCAAAAATTATTAATTACCGCATTTTATTCATTTGATATATTGAATTATATTTTATCTTTTCGATCTTTTTTTAAAGACAACACCAGTCAAATATACAGGGTGCAATGCAAGTCCTAATGCGATTATCTCATCAATCGGTTATCGTAAAGGTATGGTTTCAGTTTGAAAAATGTTCAATATGTGTTCCGTAATCACACTGCATAAGTTTCGAGAGTGAAAATAAGTGTGTCACAAAATAAATTCTAATTTCTGAGTGCAATATTCAATGAAATATTTGAATTCAAAAATCGGGGAAAAAATTTGGGAAAAAAAGAACAGCATGTAAAACATATATTCAAATATCTAAGTGAATATTGCACTTAGAAACGCGGAATTTGTTGCCGGCCTCAGGAGAGAAAGGGCTTTTTAATTGGAAGTTAGAGGATGGGGAGGGGGGGGGGAAGGAGCGTATGGAAATTTAGACTTTTTATTTCATGACACACTGTGTTTTTACTCTCGAAGTTTGTGTAGAGTGATTCCTGAACACATTTTCAACATTTTCCTCAACTCAAAATATCTCTACGACGAGATAAACGCTGAATCAGGACTTACGAGACACCCTGTATATTAACATTAAACTTTGAATATTTTAAAGATTACAAAATATTTTTCACCACAAATAGAAAAATTAAATTTGAGACTACTCATTAATGGAAGTTCAAATAAAATTCTAAAAATATGTTACTGTAAAGGTTATTCAATCACTAATAAGTGGTTCCCAGGCATTCAAAATTTAAATTTGTTACGAAATTTTTCTTTAAAATATCGTTAGTAGAATGAGGAAATATTTTCTTATATATATATATTTTAATACCATTCGATTTAATGTCTATTTCTTTTACTTTTTTGACTCGACATGACCCTTCGAACCCTCGATGCAGGTCATTGGATAACATGTGCTCCACTTGAGAAACTTTATCAAGTCATTTCGATTGACCGAAGAGTGAAACGAATCAGAGATTTTTCTATCTTAACGGGGGTCACATTGGCTTTATTTTAATGTCGCGGGATCTCCTTTTGGTACTCAGTTAAAATAAACATCGCAAACTGCGCAAGAGAAATCTCAAGTGACCGCAGTTTCTAAGTGTTGTTATATACAACTACACACACACACACACACATACACGGACTGCGTAATCCAGATGCGGATTCTTTCACGCACAAGAAAGAGGAGAAAGAACGGAATCGAAATATATTTCATCAAGGAAAGGGTTAGAGTTCACTTCAAGAACTTCTGTGTGATAATTTCGATTGATTGATAACTGACATGAAAAATCTGTTCCGACCAATTACACAGGTCTGCGATGAAAAAGCTTTCTTGCAACTAATTAGTGTTTCTTTTTATAGTTGTTTGGATGGAAATTTATGAGAAAATAATTAAAAAGTTCCATCGCGTCTATAGTTTCTGAGATAAAGTGAAAATTGAATTTTAATAGTAATGCATAGGCAGCATACAAATCACATTGAAAGTGTGCGTTATAAACAAATATAGTAAATTATTGCCAAAGAATAATTCAGTGGTTTTAGGGCGATATCGGGGCGCTGATTCCGAATTAGGCGTTGGTTTTGTCATATTGGATCTACTTTTTTGAGAAAAATGGCTGCACAGCTATTGTTGGATGCCCAAGCGAGAAACCGAAGACGCAAAGTAACGAAAACATAGCAGCATTAAAGAGAATTATAAAAAAAAAGTTTAGCAGTCAATAGCGATGAAATGGTCACTGTGCGGTCGTGTGGGCATCGTGCTGGACTCCTAATGGGGTCCTTATGACCCCAGGTTCGAACTCCGTTCACGGCATAGTGGTGGTCGGCTGAAGGCGGTTTTCTAGTTTCAAGGCACTAAAAGCCAACCTCAATATGCCAGAAATCTGTACGTGATGGAGAAAAACTGAGGTTATTTTCGGTTTCAGCAACCCAAAAAACATACAAATCACCAAAAATATCCTATGCAGCTGATTTGTTTTTTTGCAGACTTACGCATCACGTCTAGTTTTTAAGACATAATGAAAATTAAATTTCAGTGATGATGCTTGGGCAGCCTACAAACCACATTGAAACCGTGTGCTATAATTCTGTAATTTCTTAAATTGTTTCTATTAGTTCTACATTGCAGTATAATATTTCATTCAGTTAATTCTATAACTATTTTTCATTAACTATAAGTTTTCATCAACTTGGAAATTATTCTTTCGTCAACCCTTTCAGAAACTTGTGCCACAAATTTGTGGGCTGCTTTTTTCTCACTGTAGAATTTTTTTCTTTTGACCTCAGGGAGTCAAGCACTGAGTTAAAGGATCGTGAAAGTTTTGAGTCAGAAATATGGTGAACATGAACTTCGTGGGCTTTCATGAGAGAGCAGAAATTGATGTTGAACTTTCAGGGAATGTTTAAGATGGGTTCCACGGGAGAAAGCGCTTCCGGGAAAAGTGTTAAATTGTGGAAAAAACTTGTATGTGAAGATGAATTTACCTCATATCATCTTGGCTGAAAAAAAATTGAACGAAGGGAATTATTTCTTTACAAAAAAGAAAAAGAAAGAAATTTTGGATGACATTAAAGTTTTAAGGGGCCGTACAAGTATTACGTAAGCAAATGTTTAGCCTTTTCTGACCCCCCCCCCTTGTCAGCAAAAGTCAGAAAAACGCTGACCATCCCCCCCCTCCCCTGTCAGCAAAATTTCGCCATCAGCTCTGCCCCTCTGAATCCTAACTCATATTTTCATAAAGGGTGGTTGATGACGTAAGCATTATCCAAACCCCCCCCTCCCCCCTTGTCATCAAAAGTCAGCAAATCGGAACCCCCCCCCCCCATCCATGATGACGTAATACTTGAACAGCCCCTAATGGATTTTTCAAGAATCGAAATTGAAAATCCGAAAAAAAATGAATACTCATGTCTGAAAGTGTTAAGGTGTTTTTCACCATTTCTGTAAAATTCTGTAATTATGTATACCTTTTTATATGCCGAACTTTGCCTCTCGAAATAATCGTATGAAGTCATGGGTTTTAGCTCCGGGTCTCCCACGAATTTGTTACGAAGGACCTTTTAATGTGTCAAATGCGCATCATTATTATTGAAACTGGAGAGTATCTCACAATTCTAAATACAGCACTACAGATTTTAGGGGTTCACACAGCGCTCTTAAACGAATATATATATATATTTTGTAATTTAATCGTTTATCGAAGTAACGTAGCTATTTTCACAAAATGGTCGGCGGGCCACAGCAAAAATCTCTGAGGGCCACATTTTGCCCACGGGCCATGTGTCAAAGACCCCTGGACTAGAAGAAGCAGAAAATGTATTAAATGCTCACGGGGAAGAAACTGCAGATTTTGGAAGTTTAGAAGCATCAGTTGCAGGGCCGTAACTGGGATTTTTGCCGCCCGGACAAACATTATTTTTCCGATCCCATAACTTTAAAATTCGATAATTTTTTAACGGTGTTCTTTGTTCCCGCCTGAAATTGCCACCCCGCCTAAATTTTGCCGACCGGACAGTTGTACCCCCCCCCCCCCCCCCCAGTTACGGCCCTGATTTGTAGAAGTTAAGAATCACGCACAAGCAGCTTTTGAAAGCTCAAAAAATCACTCGCAGTTCTTGTTCATCATGGGAATTAATGTGCAGATCCTGGAAGCTCAAGAGAAAAACCATACAGATTTCAGAAGCTCCTGGCGAAACCATGTTACACGCACGTCTCGGGAGCGTCGATGACAACGAGATCTGGCAAGGCAAAGAATGCGTATTGGCGCCCCTTGTAATGTAGAAGAAGCAGTTGCAGGGTGAATTCGGTGCCCCCTTCTGGTTCAGCGCCCGGGGCACCAGACCCGCCTGCCCCCCCCCCCCCCTCGACAGTTTCGGCTCTGCTCATGATGCTGTAAGGGTGCTTCTAGACCATAGTTTTCCCAATCTTTTTTGTCCCATCACCCCATCTTTCGGGAATGCTTCGATATCTCCTTGAGATGGGAAGCGGGATGTGTCCGGTCCTTCAATGTTCAATGTCCCATTGCCCCCCCCCCCAACGCAATCTAACCCATAGGACCCTATATTATACCCGTAGCTTCTACGCCCCCCCCCCCCCTGGAACATTCTATTCCATTCAAGCCCACGTTGGGAATCACTGTTCTAGACTGAAAACAACATGAAGATTTTAGTTCAGAGAACCGCTACAGCAGGAAATCCTATTAAATTTGCCAAAAACCTTCAAAATCTACTCACAATTTTTAATGGGGATTTATACTTACAAAAATTAAGGATTATACTATACTATAAGATAAATAAGGATTTCCATTTCAAACAACAAAAAAGGATTTTTAATATAATTTCCTAATTTTAAGTAATTTTCAAAATTTAGCATTAGTTATATCTTAAATTTTAATGAATTTCAAATTTCAGTTTTTTTTCCTTCAAAAAAAAGTTTTATTTCAGTATTAATAAATAATAATAAATGACAAATTTTAATCGTTTTGAAAAAGTCTGAGAAAATTTTTTCCCTAATAACGCAGCTATTGAGAAATAATTAGATTTACTCATTAAATTTAAATTTATCAAAATAATGTTTTCTTATCTTTTGTGTGTGTGTGTGTCTATTACAGTTTCCATGACGTGAGAACTTACATGATTTTTTCTCACATGCCTTATCAAAG
Organism: Pholcus phalangioides; assembly: GCF_987345545.1. NCBI lineage: Eukaryota > Metazoa > Arthropoda > Arachnida > Araneae > Pholcidae > Pholcus > Pholcus phalangioides. Next base: position 18,974,044 of record NW_028301601.1, on the reverse strand, counting down.
TAACATTCTTAAGAACATCCATACAACTCAGAAAGAGAAAAGTTTGCCATAAAGAACTTACCAGCACCATCAGAGTTCGATAGATCGCTTCTTCCTATGCAATACATGATGATGATGTTCGGCCTAATGGCTTTGCTGTTGATGGCTCACCGTCCCATTCACATAGACCGTTTCTTCCTCCTCCTCTTCAGCAAGTCCAATATGTTGACCACCGATAAGAGAGAACGGCATATTGGAAAAGAAAAAAACCTTCAACGTCCTGTCTATTTTCGCTATCCAAAGAACAGCATTTATCCAAGCCTGCATGTGCATCATAATCGGGTAATGTCCCGTGGAATGCCCATGTATGTATCTATAGCCCATACATAATAAGGTGAAAGTTACAAGACGGGTAGGGAGCTGTGGGAAAATAAAAAAGAGGAAAAATATATGTACAGTGATTCTTGATACTGAAGCTCGTTCGCACGGGGTTGTTTAGTACTGACTTGGGGGGTATTTACCCATGAGTGAGATGCACGGGGCGAAAAACCGACAGGGACAAGCGACAAAGATAAAGCCGAACGTAAAATAAAGATAGAAGAGTGCCGTTATATAGAGGAGAAAGTGAAGATATATAGAACGTGGCCGTACTCGATGTAGGGGGCCCCTAACGTGTTGGATAAGGGGTATAGTATGCATTAAAATGGAGGGATTCTATATCTTTGGGGGCGTATACAAATTTTTATACATTCAATTTTCAATATGTCCCTCTCCAATCTTGTTACAGCAAATAAATCATCATAGGCAGTGGGTGCACAACCATCGGCCCACTGGGCTAAAGGGGTTCCATCCCGTTCGCGAAAATTTTTCTGGTTGAAAAGTATCAATAATATCAGGATATTTCCAGAAAAGTTATTAAGGCAAGTGAAGTTGCCAATTGCAGCCAAAAAAAATTATCAATGGCAAGTAAAGTTACCATTTATGTACGAAAAAATTTTGAAAGGTAACAACAGTTGCCCTTTACATCCAAAAAAAATTGTCGAAGACAAGTAAAGATGCCAACTATCGCTGAAATTTGCCGAAAAATTATCAATCACCGAAAATGATGGGTACTGTTAGTTAAAATGCAATTCACCAAAAAAAGTGTAAATACTTGAGAAATACATGAGATGAATATATTTACAGTCGAATCCCGTTTTAAAGAATGCAGTTATAGCGAAAAATCTCGTTTTAACAAACACGTTTCTAATCCTCCTGATAAGTTTACATAGGAACAATGCAAAATCCTGAAATTTCTTTATAACGAAAAATTTCATTACAGCAAAATGATTTTTCTAGTCTCTCTTAGAGTTCGTTATAATGGGATTCGACTGTATATGACTATAATTTCTTCTGGTAATTAGCGTCATAATCACCATAATATAACTTATATGTGATGAAAATAATCTTAATTCTAAATTTCAAAAATATAAAAAAAGTTGGACGGTCAAAATTACGGGAATGTCCTGCAAAATACGGATGGAAGTTTTTGATCCTCAAGCCTCCTCCGTATGGACTTGAGTCCCGTATAAACGGGACCAGCCAACCCCCATAATTTTTTTTCCATACCGGTGCCCCTGCTCAGCATTATGAGCTGAGACCGGCAGTGCCGTATTAACAAATGGGAGCCCAACCAGGTACGTGGGGAGGAGAGGGTGGCCCATGAAAAAGATCTGATTAGAGGTTCGACATAAATTGCTTGGCAGGCATTTCTAACCTGTTTGACTCAAAAAATTCACTTTTCCGGGGGATCCTATGATGCTCTTAAGAATGGTCCTGGACGACGCGGGGGGGGGGGGGTTCTAGCCTGCGGAGATGGATGAGTTTTATTTATTTTTTTTTTAAGTTTTAATTTACTAAAACGATGCCCTGTGGAGAATGGCGATAATATGCTAATTTTTTTTTCTTTAATGTAAAATACTTTTTGTAAGCCCCGGGGGCACCAAATTGCTGCTCGCGAGATGTTGATGGTGATGTCTGGGTAGGATGTATATGTATTGTATGTATGTATTTTTTTTCATTGAGAAAATAAATGCTCTCTCCGGGGAGCCCCTGTATGGCGAATCATTTTCGCCGGGCCGGGGTAAGTTACTCATATATCCAGGGTTTTTTGTATGGGACGCGATTCAGACTTGATCCGCAGGGGCTTCCGAGACAGGTCGTACAAACCCACTTGCAGCCAGTGACTCTTGAGCCATGGGTCGCAACCTAGAATTGATTCGCATGGGCTTCCTAGATGAGTCGCACCAACCCACTTACAGTACTGTTAGTAATGCAGTTATTGCATCACCGGTTTTACAAATTTAAAAAAAAATAAAGTCCCGTGGGTCGCAAAGCTGATCTTGTTATTAATTTTGGATGATGGGTCGCTGCTGCTATAGTATGTGGGGGAATCTACACACATGGATATACTAAAAATCTTGGCGAGTTCCTCTAAACGCCATCATGTCAATACAACGACGAAATTTGTATTAAAAAAAACAATCATTAAAAAATTAAATGAAAATTAATTCTAATTAAAAATAATCAATTAATTTCTATTAAATTAGAAATAAAATATTCTTTTCATATCGTTTGAAATAAATTCAATCTTGAAATGTTTATAGTAGTGTATAATATCACAATGACACCGTAGAACTCTTACATGCGGCTGACATCCATGTCTAAATGATGACTTTGGGATGGCCCCTTTCGACAGATAATACGGGACGTGAGGAGGAGAGAATGGCTAACTAATTCCCAAACCGTGTGTATTTGGTACTGCCCGATTGCAGTCCATCACTTACTTGGCCGCCGAAGATAAATATAGGCAACAACATCCTGATAAGTTCCATAATATATGGGTGTAGTGACTGTACTGTTTCGGGTGGGCTCGGCTTCCCCCCCCCCCCCACAAAAAAAAAAGCCCTGTGCCCTCCTTTTGTGAGTGTAGGCCTGTATGTGCTGCTGCTTTTGTTTGGAGAATGAGTCAACGCATCTCGTGGAGCGATCAATTCCCACAAATTTCCGTTTGTTTGCTGTCGTCCTTATATAAATGGCACTGTCCTTTTACGTTACTTTCAAATGCAGTGCCGAGAACGAGCTTCATACACGTGCAGTATAGCACTGCGAGGCCATTGATGTATCAGCCTATATTGTGTACCATTGATATAGGTTGTTCATTCGATTTGATTTCTAGTTACGTACTCATTTTAGTGTGCCGTATTTATCGGAATATGCATCGCATTGAGCGTACGCACCTCCATCTAGGAAAAAAAAAAATGTTGGAAAGTGTTATGGGAGCTTAACGTAGGCACCGCCAAATTCCATGTAAAATTTAATTTTCGTGTATTTTTTCTTCTATCTGTGGTTTTAAGAATGTTAGAGCTTTCGGTGCTTACGTTAATGTTTGTTTAAAACAAAATTGAAACTGCAAGAAAGTGTGAACGTTTTTAGAATTATCAGATCAGGCTTTCTACTAACAAACTACGGCACCCAGGGATATCTAAACGGTAGCCTAGAGACCAAGGCAAGAGTGACTTAGAGCCCCTTGTCCAGCAGATATTCTAGGGCCAAAACATAGCTTGAAGCACTTCCTTACCAATTTAAAAGACCCCCAAAGGCAGTTCTTGTTTTAATCTTATTGCTTGCTTTTTTTTTTTTTCAGCGGCCTACCAAGTTAAATTTCTTATAAAATAACCTACACTGTGAACCAGTGCTTTTTAACCTAGGGTCTGTGAACCAGGACCAGAAGTAGTCCTTGACGATGAAATAGGTGGTGCGCAGTGAACCTAGGTAATTCAATTCTAACGGAATGAATCATCCAATCGCGTAATTGATATTAGTAACATTATTATGAGTTGAAACAAAAATTACACTTTTATATTTATTGTCATCATATCTCATTGAAGGGAAAAAGAGAGGAAATTATGATCCTTTATATACGGGAAATTGTTGATTGTGAAAAAAAAGAGCAATTTACGGCAAATTTTTCTAATTATTGCTAAAATCACTGAAGAGTAGAGGAATATAGTGCTGCGCCAGCAGTAAACAAACATTTGCATGTAACATTTGCAGTAAACAAAATGCATTTCCTTTGAAGCGCATTCATCATGACTACGGTAATCAATATTTCATGAAGAAAATACAGCTAAATACGGACATCGTCAATGTCACCAAAAAAGTTGCCAAAAAAAGTCGGTAAAATCACAAATTGTCGCTAAAATTGCTGAGAAATTACCAAATGGAGGGGCTACTAGAAACTGCCGCGAGTGAATGTGTAGTTCGGGTGGAGGGCGGGGGATATTGAGCGCATGGAAAATTTTGCAAGATGAATATTTGTACTTATACTCATAATTATCACAATTCTTAAGTTGTGAAAATAATCTTTATTCGCGATTTTTTGTGAAATTCAGCAACCTTCGTCAGAAGAGAACGGGAAAATTGTATAAGAAATGTTGGAACCGTGTCAAAAATACAGGAATGTCACGTAAAATATGAAAAAAACCCCGAAGCTGTATGCAGGGCTGGACAAATCTCCAAAACTTTACATGCCCAGTCGGGCACGTGTCTTAAAAACCAACATGCCCGAGAAATATCATCGAATATAATAAGTGGGCTTACTTATTTCATTATAAAAAACCCCACATCGTTAGAAAGAACTCATAAAATAGCTTCATTTCATTTATTAGACCGCATATTCGTACATCATATATCACACATTTCCCATAATAATAATTTCATGTAATAATTATTCACATAATGCTCTTCAAAAGAAATCGCACTGGGTACACGAAATTTTTAACATAAATCATCATCTGAATCTACCTAACCACTACTGTGACTATTGATATGATGAAACTATCGCATGGGTTTCCCAGTCTTACATGTCTAACCACTCTTTGTCAAATTTTTTTTTTCAATTACCTCCAGCACTACTTCAGACATTAGTCGAGTCCATGCCACGTCGTGTTGCGGCACTTCTGCGGGCTCGTGGGGGCCCTACACGATATTAGGCAGGTGCACCAGTTTTTTTGGCTCTTCAGTGTATAATTTTCCGCATTTGTGTCTGAAAAAAAGTTGGTAAGGGACCATTCAAGTATTACACGTCAATATCTATGGGGGAGGGGTTTCAGATTGGCTGACTTCGAAATTTTTTTAAAATGTTTTTTACATTACAAAAAGTTTTTTTTTTCCGTCTGGGGGGGGGGGGATAGGGTGCACGCACCCTATCCCTCCTCCCGCGTGTTTTGCTGATCCGACCAATATGCGTTATAGAGGTAGGGGTCAGTGATGACGAAATTTTGCTGACGGGGGGGGGGGGGTCAAAAATGGCTAAAATTTTGCTGACGTAATACTTGAACGGCCCCTAAGTTGCTGTTCACTTCGCTTTTGGAATCATTGCCGGTTTACGTTCCAGGACCGGACTGGGCCAGTGAGGGACGCAGCAGCAGCTGCAGGCCGCAAAATATTAAAAGCCGTAAAAATAAAATAGATTGAAATGTGCATTGAGAGACTATATATATAGTCGCAACTGGCTAATAAAGTTCTACCAGGAAATTAAGTAATAACAATTAGTAGTTCGTAAATAACAATTATTTTAGCATCGAGCATGTAGTTGAGGGGAGGGGGGGAACCACACCCAGTAAGAATTTTTACATGCCCCGTGCGTGTCAGGCAATAAATTTGTCTAGCCCCTGGTTATATGTATTTTATTCTAGAATTCATATATATGACCCGTAAAATGTGGGACTTGTGGGGGCAAAATACTCAAGTGATCCTCGAAATTGTTTCAGCCATTTGACTAGTCCTTGAGTTTAGAAAGTTTTAGAGATATGCTGCCATATATGCTAATTACTTCATTGGAAACTGACTCCAAATCGATTGGAAGATCCTCGGATTTCGGACTTGTTTATTGATTGATACAAGTCCGGTAGCTTTTGATACGCCGATACGCGGAGGCGTTTTTGCTGCTGTGTGTGAGTGTTGATGATAAAATTGATAAAAGACACTTGAAATTCGAGAATCCCAGTGAAAAATTTGCTTCTCTTTTTTTCCTTCTTACCAATTTGTATCCGTTTTTTTGGCACGAACTGTTAAAATCGGACACACGATATCTCCAGAAGTAAACAAACTACCGATAATCACAAATTGCGGTTATCGGAAGTTCTTCTGGGAGAAGTGTTAGAAAATTTGTTAAGCCCCGACGACTTGTGTTGCATGTTTTGCGTCTGTCTTCACTTACCCAAGCAGCCTTTGGGTTTTTTTTACACGTGTCCAGTTTATTTACTCTCTCTACCGGACCTCGTTACATCCGTATTGAATGACATAACGACATGTTTTTCTAAGCCTCGTGTTATTAGATGACGTATCGACATTCGCGATCAGTAAACATACGATTTCAAAGTCCATGATCTTTTACTTTGTATTTAATATAACGTGATTTTATTTTTGATGGAAACATCTAGAGGTCAATTGACATCAAGTGCGTGTACGCCATTGAGAAATATGACCATGTTCCTAATTAAAATAACATCTGTAATAGCCTGTGTTGGGTAAAGTCCGAGAGCCTTGTTATTGGTTTCAACTCCAATTATTTGAATGTTGTGTGGAGTTCCCTTTCTCTCAGCATAGGGGGAAATAATAATTGAAATATTATCATTATACTAGTGATTGATTTATATCGGCAGGAGTGAAGGTTGGACTGCGCGGACGCTATGATAGGAACGTAATGGAAACTTTTCATGTTGCGTATATACAGGGTATCCCATAAATTCGTATATAGTTTAAGAATTCATAAAAGTGGAAGGGATCGCTATATTTGAATGTAGTTTATGAGAAAGTTGTTTTCACGAAAGGAGTTTTTTTTTTGGAACATAAAGAAAAAATTGGTTAAAATTTTTTTCGATAGAGGACGTTGCAAGAAAGAAAGTCAGGAGGTGATTTGAACTGAACCTTTCTTCACAATCTATTCTGCGTCAGAAACGTTCGTAAAGCTGCAGCCAGTGATCTGTGGGTGACGAAAAACAACTTCACCAATATTGCTTTATCCGCAAATGCCGATGGAATCAATGAAAACCTTGTGTGAGCAGGAAAATTCTAAAATACAGTAACAGGAAAATTCAGAAATAAGCTGTTAATCGTATGCCCTGTGCATTTTGTAGAGATCTGATGGACACATTTCCAGTGATTTGCTTTCATGCAGCGTCCTCTACCTATAAAAATGAGAACTATTTCTTTCCGTGTACAAAAAGATCCTCCTTTGTAAGAATTACTTTTACGTAAACCGTATTCAAATTCTTTCATATTTAATGAATTTTCAAACTATTCACGAATTTATGATAATGCAGATAATACAGGGTGATTGAGTAAAATGGGGAAAAACTTTAAGAAGTGATAGTACACACCAGTACAAACAATTGTCATCAAAGGTCTAATATGAAATGCAAACGCACTAGCGTGCCCGGCCGCTCCGCAAACGTTAAAACGGCATTTCTGTTGAAATTTATCGCGGGAGAAAAAGAACACCATGTATGCAAATGTAAACCTGGGGGAAAAAGTAGAAGCCGTATGCAAATCTCCGTCACGGTGAATAAAAAGCGCGGACGCCATCCCGGTGAAGTTATTCCAGCATGCAACCGTTCTACCAGCTCTAACGTACGGGATAATGGCGCAATTTATTTACTGTGGCGCAGATTTGCATACGCTTTCTTCTTCCCCAGGTTTACGTTTAGATGCGTGGTGTTCGTTTTCTCCCGATATACTCATCGAGAGGTTGGTGCGCTAACCCCTCGATGAGGTCTCCCTGCAGTAGCAATTTTTGCTGCGGTCATGTCGCCGTTTTTTGTTGTACCCCTGTGTCAGGAAAGTTTTCTGACAAGGGCGAACCGAGTTTATTTGGCATGTATTTGAAGTTGAATCTTTTATTAAGGGTAATGTGTAGGTATGTACTTTGTTTGAGTTGATGGCACGATATCCAGACGTCCTATGCCAGCGGTTCTCAAACTTTTGTCACCCGCGGCTCTCGTACTGAATCAATGGATCACTCACGGCTTCGTATATAAAATAGTTTAATAGATATTTTCACTCTTCTAAAAAGACCACATCGAAGCGTAAATAGGCATCTGTCGCTGCTCCCCTTTGAATGAATTTCATGCCGCGACCCTTTAGTATGTCCCAGGACCACAAGGAAACCACGCATAGGCGGATAGATAAACTTGGAAGACTGGGGGGGGGGGTGCACGGATGATGTCAATTCATATATGCATACAAACATTAGATCAGTTGACTCCACATTTGACGCTGGGGGGGGGGGGGCAATGTCCCCCACATCTCCGCTCATGAAACCACGTAGCCCTCAGGTTGAGAAACATTCCGAGATCTTTGAGGGCCTCTATTCAGAAAAAAAAAGTAAAAAAAAAAAAAACCACAAAATTTAGTAATTAATAAGATTCATTTAGGGCCTCGTGGGAGCTACCGGCGTTAACCGTATGGCGAACCCATACTGTATCGAATGAACAGATGATTGCCTAGACCAGTGTTTCTTAACCTTTTTCAGCTCATGGCCCCCTTGGATCGCATTTTTTTCTCGTGCCCCCCCCCCTCCGCCCTATCCAGGGACCCCTCTACCCTCATCCAAGAGTGAGATACTTTCTATTTTTTTTTATTATGAATAGAATTTTAATAAATCAGATCAATCTCTGGAATCCTGGGTAGGCACGGATTCAAATGGTTGATTATTATCTCAGTAAAAAACGGTCTATGTAAAATACGGTACGATCCAGCAAACCTGCTCGATAAATCGACCCTCTTAACACATCAACCGTTACTCTGGCGGCCTTCCATACATAGCTGGAAGTAACAGCTTACGTATGAAAATAATAGTATCAGATCCCATATAGTGCAGTCCCCCTCCCTTCATTATGGACATGAAGACCCCGGTCATGCCCCACATAGACCCAAGGGTTAGGATGCCCCTGGTTCTATGGACGGATCTGATAGATTCTGAAAGTTGTAATATTTTTCAACCATGTTTCACTTTTGAAGCTATTTTTTCTCTTCACAGCTCTCTCTATGACTCCCTTCACCCCCTCGTCGTGGATCACCTTTCTTCTGATTTTCTCCCTTGGGCCCCCCTAGAATATCCCAGGACCGCAAGGGGGCCATATGGCCCCAGGTTGAGAACCACTGGCCTAGACCACTGTTTCCAAAAATGGGCAATATCGCTCCCGGTAGGCGATGGAATGGGTCGGGGGGGGGGTGATAAAAGCTACTGGTTTGACATAGGATCCTATGAGTTCGCTCGAGTAGGGGCCGATGGGAGAAAATTCTGAAGAAGGGGGTGATGGAACAAAATGTTTGGGAAACTGGCCTGGAGCTCTAGACGAGGTGACCGTTAAATTTATCGTGCAAATCATAAATAGGAGTTTTACAAATATCTCAAAAGTGACCCCCCCCCCCCCCCTAAGCGGAATCAAAGAGACTTATTATCCGTAGAGTTTTGTAAAATTATAACGTCATATAGGATATACTCAGTACGTATTTTCAAAAAGTGACCAGGTAAACGGAATGACGCATTATACGGGTGATTGCACTGTGCTCGTATGTAATAATAATAATAATATATGATTACTAGAGACCAGGTTTTAGGCACAAAAAATGACTAATACCTACATTATTAAAGCCTGAAAAACGGGCGGAAACGTTTGCTGATAATGACTGCATTATCGGCCGAACTAAGTTGATATTTTCATGCCAAAAAAAAAGTGTTTGTTGTCTTTCAAAGTTAGTTCAAAAGGGATTCAACCGGACACTTAATACTTAATTATCTAACATACAAAATAATGCTTGCTGAAGAATAACGATTATTATAAAAACAACGCGCGCTTTGATACAAATTTATACGTAACCACCACAGGATTTTCAAATATTGAACTTATATTGGGATTTTTGCATGTCTAAAAACATTTTTTCCCAGTTGTTTCCATTCGAATGTGTTAAAAAGTAAATTCAAATTCGCTCAGCAAACAATTTGGGACAGTCTGTACGTGTACCTATTGTGTTTACTCCCAAATTGTTGAATTGCACTGTACACTGTACATTGTAATGCAATAGCAGTCCATTTTCCATGTTTGTGTGATGAAAAATTCAACAAAAGATGACGCTCGTACAGTATGCTATCTCCATCGAATAGAAGTCTGTTTTCAAACAACTCATTTGCCCGATGCGTGCACTGAAATAAGTTAACCCCCAACTAGCTGAAAAAATGACTGTAATTTAAAAAATAATAATAATTTATGGAGCTGTTCTCGAATTTGTGAAATTCTTCAAACATGGTTGATAACTTTTCAAAGTAAATTTATATAGGTAGTAATATTAAGCTAATTGCAATAGTCTGAGTAGTCACAGAGTACCTTCTTTTCAGCTCGTTCCGCAATGAATTGGAGCGAGTTAGTGCAGTGTTTCTCAACTTACGGTCCGCAGGCAGCTTGATGAAATCATGACTTTAATAATCAAAAATTATTCAACCGTCGTAATTAAGATTAATAATGTCCATACGAATTCAAATAAAATTATTTGCCCTCACAACTTTAAAATTCGTTAATTTCATAACGTTGTTCTTTGTTCCCATATAAAACTGCTGCTCTCTAAATTTTACCACCCGGGCGGTTCTTCCCCCCTCCTTGTGCCCTCCATTAGTTCCGGCCCTGCTCAAGGGGCCCTCGGCACATATACAAATCACTCAACCGTCCTGTGGCACATTTACCGACAAGCGCGATATTTACAGATCATTCGAGTGACCCGCGACAGAGTTCCACATCACTTAAGCGGTCCACAATATATCAAAAGATCACTCAAGTGACCTTTGTCGTTGCTCCAGAAAACCTAAATGTTTCGCGACACGTTTTGAAGCTAGTGACGTGGCCCGTAATCTCTTGCAGGTTCAGCACCCTTGTTGCATACCATCGTATAAATCTGAATTTAAAAACCACACAGTATGACTTGGTAAGACCCACGGGCTTCATCGAAAATTTCAATTTTGTCCGCGGTGTCTGAAAGGTTGAAGGTTCCCCCCTAGGTTACTCTGAACAGACCTACTCATTTTATTCGCACCCTATATATAAGGATTTGATATATAATATAGGAAGTGCTGTATAGGGGAATATAAGAATATATATTTTTATATAAAATAATCGCTGATGCAAAAAATAAGCAACATATAGCTGATGCTATTGCGACATAAATGACTATTCTAGTCTTTTGTTTTTTGATGGGCTTGCTAATGACATCTTGTGATTTCTTTCTCAAGTAAATCGACAAGAAACCTCTTTGTTTTGGACGTCATCGGTTGCATTCCTTTGAGAAAACAAAACAGGAGAAGGGAAAAAAAAAATCTCATTGTGTGTAACACCATGTAGAGAGACCGTAACACTCACATTAAATCTGATACCGATTTTCGACGAAATCACGTGCAAAATGCACCCTTCAGAGCATGTCACGAAGCTAGGCCAATTGAAGTGTTAGGCAGGCAGGAAGGACTCTTGTGCAAAGTAATCAATCACTTGCAATTAAGCAACTAAACGGAATGATGGACTTGTACGAAGGAAAAGAAATGTCTGGATTCTGATTGGTCAAGAGAGGAAGGAAGGAGAAAACTCTGTTGATGTAGTTTAACTCTTTAGGAAAACTCACTTCTTGCATTAGGTCGACCTAACATTGCATCTACTGCTTCGCAATTGTTATTTCAAAATGGCGATTGATATTACAAATTGTGTGGATTCATAAATTACAGTCGGCTCCGCTTAGAAGGATACCATCGTTGTCAGAACATAATACCCGATTAAGCGGGGAACAATTCAATAGCTGTTTTTCAGCGTTAATATAGCTAATTTATCCTATGAAGGATCAAAATTAGCAAATTAGTAAAACTGAAATGAAAATTATATTGAATTGCGACAATTATATACAGGGTGGATACTATCGACCTCCAAATACGCGTGGTTCCTTGCGAAAAACTAATACAGAAAAGTGTTTTTCATTTTAGGATCGGACGGGAGCTATAACGTTTCAAAATTCTGTGACGTGTCAGTTTTCTAACGGCCAGTAACGTGCCAAACACCAAACACCAAAAAAAAAAAAAAAATAATAATAATAATAACAATCCCCATGCAGCTGATTGCCCCTAATTCAAAATGAACTGAAATATTCAGTCCCGCTAGAAAAACGGTTAAAAACGAGACGATCCTATGCGCTTACACAATAAATCGCTTCTCTGGCACATCGTCCTGGATTCACCTGCCTCCGCTCCGTTCGAAACTTGAGATATGTGCCTCGGCTTCATTAGCACCTGAAGATATCTGCCATCCTTTTATTTAAAGCTGAAGATGTCTGCCTTCGCTCCATTCGCAGCTGAAGATGTCTGCCATCGACATAAATATGCGCGTTAGGACTACACTCAGAACACATATTCCGGCATGTACCGATTCGTTAGAAATTCCGTACGAGACTATGTAAAAGGTGCATGTACGGTTAAATTGTTAGGTGCAAAAAATGACAATTTTTTATAAAATTCGCTCAACTGAAGATCAGCCTACTACATTACAGATGATGTCTGCCTTCGCTCTATTTGAAGCTGAAGCTTCCTACCCCCTACCCCCCCAGCACGCTTCATTCGCAGCTGAAAAAGTCTGTCTTTGCTCGATTCGAAGCTAAAGATGCCCGCCTTTGCTTAGGCGCGGATTCAAAGGAAGGGCAATTGGAGCGATCGAGCTCTCTCAATTGAAAACAGGACATAATGCCCAAGCATCGTTGGCAAATTGAATACGTACTGAAAAGTTATTACTTTTACCGGCGATTATGCGTAATACCCGAGCGTCGCATCGTTAGTAAACACGAAAAATCGTACCTACTATATGATTTCCTTTTCATGATAATTTATACATGCATTGCATCATTATATCGGGGTGCGATCGTATAATTTGTCATCATTATATCGAGATCTGACTATATTCATCACACATACTAGGCTCATTATGAGTCTTTTCATTTTTTTCATTATTTTTCATTATGTACCAAATTCACCAATTACACAATTGGTGAAAGAAAAAATGGTACAATTTAGCTTTATTCTTCGATACAGAGGCATACTGTGCTCGAAGAAGCATGTTAAAGTCGGAATGCAACGGAGAAGATAATGTAAATTTTCAATGGCGCGTGTCATTTTCCGGTGAAGTCTATCTGAGTCAACTAACTCTGCGACGGAAACGGGATATTCATAACACATGCTCGATATCAGCGCAATCCCTCTCCCCCTTTTGCCATCAGGTAAGGGACTAAGCTTAAACCGGGAGATCTTTCCATGTGATACGCTCTTCCCAGCTCCTGTAATTTAGATCCTCGTTTGATTTAGTTCAGGGAACTTCCACATAATTTTTCACACGAAACCCATTACGACTCTGAAGGTTTTTTCATATTTTCCTTCCAGGGCTGTCTCAATTAGTTCCCAAGCATTTTCTGGAACCGCCCATCGAGCCACAATTGTAATTATCAAAATTCTTGCGTGTCAGAAATGTGTCGTTCATAAAATCTGGAACGCATGTGCCGCGGGCAACATGCGGCTCTCGAAGCTATTTGCAGTGGTCCGCTGACGAAAAGGCTCGATTCATATATGCCAAACCTATGATCCGGTGGTCATATGTGGCCCTTGGAGTCATCCAATGGGGTCGGCGACCTAATATCTAATTTTGTAAAAAAATCGACTAAGTGGGAAATTTACAGATCACATAAGTGATAAGTCATTTCCACATGACTTGAGTGACCTGCGATGCGGTTCCATGTCGCTTGAGTGACCTGCGATGCGGTTCCATGTCGCTTGAGTGACCTGCGATGCGGTTCCATGTCGCTTAAGTGAGATGCGGTGCATTTTCACATCACTTAAATGATATGCGCTGCAGCTCCATATCGTTTAAATGACACGCGACGTATATACAGATGATTGAGTGACCGGTGGCACAGTTCCAGAGCAATTGAGAGACTCGTGACGCATTTACAGATCATTCAAGTGGCCCATGGCACACTTCCACATGACTTGAGTGGCTCGAGATACATTTACAGATCACATAGGTTGCCCACCATATATTTTCAGATCACATAGGTTGCCCGCCATATATTTTCAGATCACTCAAGTGGCCCGCATTCTTCTAAAGCATTTTCAACAAGCAGTTCAATCTTTTTGTCGCGAGCACTGCCTGTACCCATCATCAAAAGAAGAGCACCCTACTTTTATTTAATATTTTGAATAACTTTTAATTTTTGATATACATTCATTGCCATAAAAATTTGCGCACCAAGAAATAATTGTGGGATTGAAACGAAAGTTGGCCTGAAGGTACATGTCGGGCAGATATGCAAATGATTAGAAATGCAGCGTGATTGCGCATTGCGTAATGCCACTAGAGGGCGTTGAACTTCGTTCTCCTTGGAGTATAAAACAGGTAAGCAGAGCTTGCTGGAGTGTATTTAATCGTTTGCAAAGGAAATGCTGAGGTAGACCATATGAGCAGTTGTCAGAGTTCGATAGGGGAAGAATCATCGGGATGATGGAAGCTGGGTGGTCAGCTCGGCGAGTAGCTCGTCAACTAGGCCGTTCTGATTTTACTGTGAGGAGGTGTTGGGACCAGTGGACAGAAGAGGCGTCATTTACACGGCGAACAGGTTCAGGACGCCCTCGACAGACCAGTCGTCGAGAAGACCGTCACATCATCCGAAACGCACGCGTAGTGCCAACTGCCTCATTGGCCGCTATCCAGACACAGGCAGCAGCTTCACTACGGGCCCCTGTGTCTTCCCGAACCATCGCAAGGCGCCTGGCTGAAGGACATCTGGTATCGCTGCGTCCATTACGTGTGCTGCCAATGACTTGGACTGCAACGGAATGGAACCAGGTCGTCTTCAGCGACGAATCGAGATTCAACTTGAGCAGTGATGACAATCGTGTTCGTGTGTGGAGGCCCCGTGGTGAACGCTTCAATCCTGCCTTCGCTTTACAGCGACACACCGCTCCCACAGCTGGTGTCATGGTATGGGGTGTCATTGCTTACGATACACGGTCACCCCTAATATTGATCCAGGGCACAATGACAGCCCAGCGGTACGTCCATAACATCCTTCAGCCACATGTATTGCCACTCGTGGCAGGGCTCCCAGGAGCCATTTTTCAACAAGACAATGCTAGGCCACACACAGCAAGGATGTCACAAGACTGCCTCGCCACATTACCACCCTTCCCTGGCCTGCTCTATCCACAGATTTGTCACCAATCGAGCATATCTGGGATCATTTGGGACGGCAAGTTGGACACCCTACGAGGTTAGTCGAACTAGAGGCGCATTTACAGCAACTGTGGAACGAGATGTCTCAGGACATCATATGGAACTTGTATGACTCAATGCCCGCTCGCATCGTGCATTCGCGCTAGAGGGGGGTCCAACAGAGTACTAAAACTTACAGAGTACTAGTTCATCTGTACTTTTTTCTGCAATAAATGTTCCTTTTTCTTGGATTTTCTAATCACTTACTTATATCAACGTAGTACTTACATGTGTAAAATTTCGTTTCATTTTGACGACTTCTTCTGGGTGCGCAAATTTTTATAGCAATGAGTGTATTTTTGAATTTAAAAAAAAAATTAAATTTACGTCAGTAATTAAAGTTACTATTTCTCACGCGCAATATCTTTTAACCACATGCTAATTTTGTCAGGATGAAAGGAATTTTTCAAATCCAATTTTCAAGTATTTTCGTTAAAGCAGGCCACACACGTTACATGGTGATCTTTGCTTGTCAAACAAATGAACGCTTCAACAAACGTACTCAGCTGCAATCATCGTGTATCGAGTGTTAATCCTCCGTGGAGGACGCCGTTCTCCAAGTGGCTTCTCTGCTCATTCAAACTTGACAAAGAAAACTTTCTTATTTAACTTTTCTTTTCTGTCATACGATATCATGTCCATCACGCGTTTCATCGAGTACGGGATTAGATGGAATTGAAATCACTTTGTCATATTCCGAAATCTCATAAACACTTGAGGGGAAACAGAACAGCAAAATGCTTGTTCCGTCGTCAAACGTACATATTTTGCATATTCGAGTGCGTACACGTGGCTACAAATGACTTCCGACGCAAGAAGTGCTCTTTCGATGAGTCTGTCAATGGAATTCGCATGATTGTGCCGGATATGTATAAAAGAAGAACTGGTGAGGATCCAAAAATATTGAGGAAGAATAGATTAAATATATAGAAAGGACAATTGAAAATATAGAAATATTAATTAAGACCTCGAAAACTCAGAAATAACTAGAAAAAATCCAGAAATATTTTGGACGAACTTGTAATTTTGAATATTCAAAGATAGTAAGGAGACGCTTTCTTAAGCGAGGTTGAAACGCTTAAGAAAAGAAATGAAAATGAGTGCCGTTCACTTTCTTAATAATGGAATTATTCACCTCTGACGGCTCTTCACCTCGTAGCAAATACTTCAACGCTGTATGAGCTAAGACAAATACAGACGAGAAGCCCTATTTGCTACCGTATTTCTTTAGAGGGGCTCATATCTTACATTTCCTCTTTTTCTTTTCCTTACAGTTCTTTCATCATTGGAGTTGGCTTCTTGAATTAGCCCCAGCAATATTTCACAAACTGAGTAAACGTCTTCTTCGTCTGTTTGCTCGTTGCCAGATCTCTTCAAGTGATGAAAAGTGAAGCTCAAGTGAAAGAAAAGAAAGAAGTTCTCGTGGGAGGTTATAACACTCACGTCTGAATTTATAACTAAAGAAAGAACCTAAGAAGAAAAAAAAATATGTAAGTCCCAGTCAGTTTTATTCACTTTCATGGAAAGAGCAATGTAGTAACACGTTCTTTCCCCGTTAATAGAGGATTTTCCCTTTTGTGTAACTTGTCGCCCTCTATCGGAGGTGAGCGTTGAAACTAGTTTCGGAATAGAGTAGAACTGGTATATTTTGTGAGAAATGTTGATTTTTTTTGTGAACATTTAAAATATAATAATGACATAAATTTCTAGGCGGAAGGCAGAGAGGAAAAGGAGATTCAAGGCTGTACCGGGACCTTCGAAAGTGACCATGGTGCTGGCCATGAAGAAATTACCTGACACAACTGGAGTTATTGAACGAGCCATTGGAACGCAAGCAGCCCATATTATTCCGGAAGTTGAAACTTCTCCTGAAAAAGATGGAAATCAAGCTGATCCTGTAAACAAGCTTGTTGTAAACATCAATGAAACTATCAACGACATGTTTGATTATTCCCGTCGCACTTTTATAGTATTATAGTAATTTTATAACCTTAAATATTTCTATGAGTTTATGGTGATATTTGTTCCCAATATGTATTACCTTCATAGTAATGTTTATGTACATTCCCAATGGTATAAAAATGTGAAATTTTTGTAATGTAAATAATGTATGCGAGTAATTCAAATGTGAATGTCCAGCGCTGCCGGCGGAGGCTCTGTTTGATTATTCCCGTCGCGAGTGGAGGCTCTGTGTGTTTGCTGTGTGTGTGTATATTGCATGTTCTGTGAGGGGAGGGGGAGGCAAAGCTGCCCAGGGGGCTTTGTTTCTTCGTTTCCCGTCGCAGTGGAGGCGCTGTATATATATTTTGTACATTGTGTGTTGGACCATTCTCAAATCTCACCCACTTCAACATGCCAGCTTCTTCTTTCTTGCCCAAAAGTCTTTTCCACATTTTCTTCGAAATCCCAGGCTGAAGTCTCCGGCCCTTATGTGCCACTGAGCGCACGTGCAATTTTTCTTCCTAGTCATTGGGTTCAGCTGGCCATTTCAGTCTTGTCCGTTGCATCGGGTTGATGGATATTTTCATGGGGAGAACGACGTGAGTGATTAGATACTTGCGAGCACGGGGCAAGGGGGAGCCACCCCTATAATAAGTGCTAACTTTTAGTTATTTTGCTAACTTTTCCGGAAGTAAGGTGCTTTGCATTAGTCCGGGGTTGTGAGCGGTTCTATCTACCTATCAACGACATCTCTATAACTCATCTCCAATATCCTGAAGAGGTTGCGCAGAGACTAATAGAAGCTATCAACGAACACGACAAATATTTTAACTCGCTGCAGCGAGCTGTGTCGTTGATCATGATGAAGTGATTTTTTTTTTTTTACCATTTGAGGGGTTTTTTGAGTTACAGTCCTCCCGTGCTGGTCTTTTTCTCCCCCCTCCCTTTTCTCTCTGTAGGCAGTTATTTGAACGGATCCCGTTTGGCCATGTGAAAAACAGGTACTAGCTCTACGTGGGCTACTTTAATAAAGGCTAAATTTTGTTTTTTAGTCAGAATTTTTCTTAATATAAGTGCAAAGAACAGAAGCCAGAGACTGGAAAAGATAGAGAAGAAGGATTGACAAAAGGTTAGTGGTTCATTCAGGAATCGATTCAGTTGGTGGAAATGAGAGGGAGGTGCGGGAGTTCTCAAATAGGTTTTAGGGCAGTAATCCAAGAAACTGTAGGAAGGGCATTAGTTCGGAAAGAGAAAAGGGAAAAATTCTATGAAAGGGAGGAGTCGGAATAGCACAAACTGAGACAAAATGCTGGAAGCTGCAAGACGAAGTGGAGGGGGGTGGGGGGTGGGGGAGTTATTAGTCCACAATAGAAAAGGAGTCAAAATTCCAGGAAAGGCTGGATTTTCGTATATCCAATGAAAATTCAGAAAACTACAAGAAGGGAAGGGAGTGGCTTAAACATAGGTTTAAAGGGTGAGGTTCTACCGGGCCGCAGATTGTAAGGAGTAGTAGCCTTGACTTTTGTTTAGATAGAGACACATAAATTTTTTAAATTTCGAATAATAAAAATTCACAAGACACCAGCTCTGTCATTTTGTTTGAAGCATATCTTGACAAAAATGATGTTAAAAAACTTTAAGTATCAGACGGGGCCCAGAGAATACGAAAAACAAGAATGAACTCTATCAAAGGGGCAAGCGTGCATTTTTTAGTGCCCCACTCTGAAATTTTTTTTCTGAAACGGTCAAACTAAAGCAAAGGAAAGAACTCATGTTCTGACTTGTCCAGGGCCTGGAGCGCTAGAATCCAGTCTTAAATATTGTCTTAACTTATAGTGCAGTGTGACAGTCATAAAAACGAGATCGGATCAAAAAGTTTGGGAGTAAGCATACAAATTAGCAGGAAGGCATTACTAGCCAGGTAGAGAGCCTCAGAAAAATCACTCACATGCTCTTAAGACGGCACTGCTTGAACCTCTCTTACTCCCCTGGGAACTCACTTGGCCATGGAGGGGGGTATTTTGGAGTTAACGAAGTTCAGTTCTATGCTGGCGGTTTGAGCATAACTAAAAAAAACTGAACCCAAAAGGGGGGGGGGGGTCTCCCCCTTGCCCAAGGGGGGGGGGACAGAAATTCAGAAAAGGGACCTTGGGAAAGTGGGGCTAATTATGTAATGGAAATGAAAGGAGGGGAAAGTTCGGGAAAGGGCAGTTAGAACTCAGAAATTCGGAACAAGAAAAGGTCGCGGACTATGGCAAAGCAAAGAGTTGTTGGAATAGCGCCTGCTGAAAATCTAAGAAACCTAAACTGTGGGCACTCACAATGAATGCCATGAATTTTTGTGAATTGTATTATCGCCATCTATGTTCCACATCGAAAACTAAATACAACGTTCCTCCTGCAATATCGCCAGAGACGCTGGAAAACTGAAGATATGGACATTAATAATTTTTGAATTCCCATTTTTATCATATAAAATTAACTTTTTTTAAAATTATATTTGTTTTCAAACATTCCAAATATTTTAATTTAGGCTATAATGTATACCTAAGATTGAGTGTGTGCTTTCATCTCACGCCTAATTTATTATAACTATAGATGGCAGCACAAAGAACAACAAATGATTTCAAATACAGCGGAACTTCGGTTAACGAGCTTAGTTCGTTCCGCCAACGTGCTCGTTATCCGAATAACTCGTTATTCGAATCAAACTTCCCCTCAGGAAATAATGGGAACTCGGATAATCCCCGTTCCCACAATTATTCATTCACATAAAATGACTAATAAAAACGACATTCACTACCGTTTTAGGGCAGACTTTAGAGGCAGACAGACAAATTTACATACTCCTTGCTGTTTGCAAACTTTTTTTTCGCATGACTTTCAAAAAGAGCTGACTTCTAGGCATTTTCCACCACCAGTTCTTGAATGCCATCCTCCTGCACCTCTAGTCCATGGTCTTCCCCAATCACACAATCTCTTCGACAAGTAGCGGCTCTTGTTCATGAGCTAACCCTTCAAAGTCACGTTCAATAATTCAATCAGCCCAGTTTTTTCAGAGCAGAATTTGAAGGGAAAAAAAAACTGCAAGCGCACGTACGCATGGCTACCATGCTACATCTAGTTTCGTACCGTAAATATTCATACTTGCACGTATGTTAATTTTCCGAGTGAGGCACGCTTCCCGGACACTTTAGGGGAGAATATCATCCGCAATTCCATAACACGTGTGAGGGGGAAGCAAAAAATCATCAGCTCAGTTGTGATAATGTGAAAATAGATGAACAAAGCGCAAAATTTTTACTAATAACTACGCGACGATTCGCGTAATGCGGAATCGTCGCTCGTAAACCGAGTCAAAATTTGTTCGTTCAAAATTCTCGCTCGTTAACCGAAGTTTCACTGCATTTTCTATTCAATGGTAACGCGGTATCCTCATATAGTATTTTCCTACCTATAGATAAAAAAGTTCACTACGAAAAAATTATTTATAACTTCATCAGTGTGTGTGTTTATAAGATAAGCGAAGTTGGAGTCTTTTCTCGTAGGCGTAGGTTCCCTAGGACTGGGGTAGTTTTGTGGGTGGGAGAGAGAGAGATCATTAGTGAGCTCTGTCAAAACACCAGGACCCAGAGCAGTAACTATGATTTTTCCATCTCCACAACTTTAAAATTCGATAATTCTGTTACGGTATTCTTTGTTCATACGTAAAACTGTTCCCCCCCCCCAAATTTTTTCACTCGGGGCAGTTGCCCCACCACCTCCTCCTAACCAGATCATGGACCACCGTTCTATCGCAATGATCAGATTTTAGCAAGCGATCGAAGAAGACCTAGGCGATGCTTGAAGCTGTGCATGTATGTGTTGAGGACCTTACATGAAGTTTGTGCCTGTGTAATGCTTGTTATGTGTAGTGCTGAAATCTGTCGTCAATTTTTCTAACTGTAAGTGAAGTAAATAGTTGATTAGGTTTTAGCGGCCATCATTTGATGAAAATTGTCTGTTCGGGTTCGAAGACCGTCGTCCGCTTGAGTTAGTTCTCAATGTTTCCTCTAACCAGGGCCGCGCAACTAGATGCTTGGTCACCCGGGGCAAGTGCAGATTTTGGCGCCCCCTTGTAATGTTGAAGATAAGGTTTGGGAATGAAATGTTCGCCCCCTCTGGTCCAGCGCCCGGGCACGAGACCCACCTGCTCCCCACTAGTTGTTGGCATCTTCAGGACAAGTGATGAATTCGGATCAAAAGTGAAGTGTAATGATTCAATGATTGTATCTTTGAAGGCCTGCTGCTCTCTGTGGCCAGACTCTTTAAGTGACCCAGTGAAACGCTGTTCCACATCATTTAAGCGGCCCGTAAGTGACTGCGATGCTGTTCCCGGTCACCACTTAAGTGACCTGCCGCACGTTTTCAAACCAATGAAGTGGCCCACACTCTCCTACAGGTTGGGCACCCTCATTTTATATCAAAAAATTGACATTTTTCTTCATGAAAGTTTTTGATTTCTTTCTGAATCAAGAGATGGCAGCACCAGAACGGTAAGCAGAATTGTGTTATTGTTTACTCTGTAGCGTTTCCCAACCTCTCTAAAAAAAACCTCAAAGAACCAGTAAAATGTCTGAATCAAAATTCGACTGACCACTTGTGTCCCGTATTACGGGACATCTAACTATTTTCAGTTGCTCCGAATTGTTTCATACATTCGTCCAGTGAACGCTGCTTATTCAAGTTTGCATTGTTTACTAAAGTCGTGAAGAAACACCGTTTTCATAACAATTGTGATAGTTATGGGCTTGTGGCTATATAAATACACAGTTGCGTCGGATCCGGGGATGCTCAAGCACCCACGGTAATTTGTGGCATGGATCCGAGCCCCACCAGAATTGATTCCGAAATTTCCGATGTAAAACTAAAGACGAGCACCCACAGTTTCTAAAGATTTCCGACGCTCCTGTAAATGCAAATGTTCATCTTACGTATTTGTCGGGTTCAACATTTTTTTTTCTCTCAATTTTTCCGCGATTACAACAACAATTAGGGATTTTTTTGAATTGTGGCAACGTTTTTGATGTCAGTTGTCGACGTCCCGTATTTTACTGTTTTTAAGAGATATCCCAGTTCCCCTTATTGTTCCCAAATGAAATATGGTTACCACAATTCATTTTTGGTCAATTATATTTTTTGTTTACTGCGATTTAATTTCCCCACCCTTCACCTATTATTTTTGCAGTAATTAGTAAGTTTGTCGTAAAGTACAATCAGTACAATTTGCTTGGCTTGTGTTTTTTTTTTTTTTTTGCAATCCAATAACGGATCTTCTCTCACTGACGATGAAAATTTGACTTCCTTAACCTTTTCCAGCTTTTAGACGACGAGTACCACACACACAAAGCTGGCATGATTCAAAATAGTGTTTTGACTATTCTGTTTTACAAATACAAATACAAATACAAATACAAATACAACACCACAACAGGCAAATGTTGACTTTGATGACACTATATTTATATCGATTTTGTTCACCGGCATCGACTTTTGGTAGTGATTTTACTCACCGATTCTGTTCTTTTTATACCTCACCGGTATTTCAATTAGCATCGATTGTTTAATTAGTGTTATAAGGGGACGTCGCGTCGGAGTTGCGTCTCTTTTCCGTGAGGTGGCGGAACATCCCCAGACTCTTGATATTGGAGGGGTGTCCAATTAAAGCATGAAACTACGGAACTTAACGAAGAAGCCTTTATTTCGAAGCACACTCAAAACAGACAACCTTACAGGACGGAAGCCACATTCCAACTCACGTTCTCTTCTGTTGGAAGATAGATTTTCTCTTCTCACCTTCTTTTAACAACGTATAAACAAACAAAGAATATTATGTGGTATAAGGCCACAGAGTTAGTAAAAATGTCCACACTGGAGAAATAGATTCGTTACAATCTCCCCCCTCTGACTCCGACGACGTCTCGGTGAGGAGCGAGTAGGGAGTAGTTCCTGACGGACACAGCGGGAGGCTCTGGGCAACTGCCGCCTCTCTTATGTCAGGTCGAAGTTCGGTCCTTGAATCGAACAGGTTCTGAGGACGTCGACTAGGGTTAGCTGTCATTTTGGGTGGACGGCCTCTTGGTTTCAGTGGGGCCACGGGCGTAGTCTCAGTGACTCGGAAAGGCGTCAGGGCCGATATATGGTAGGTTCCGATAGGTTCGGTGGGTTTTTCTAGACTTGAAACCACATACGATGTAGGAGATTTCTGCGTCAAAATGAGATAAGGGCCATCTCTCTTCGGCATGAATTTGGAGGTTCTCTTTTTCTTAGCATTTCTGGCGGAATGCAAAGATACCCATACTTTGTCACCAGGGTCTAAAAACAGCTGACGACGATTCTGATCATAACATTTCTTGCGCTGGTCTTGCTTCATCTCGACCCGATCCCTCACATAGTTTGTAATCGATACGAAACGCTTCAAGTAAGGAGTGATTTCAGACACTTCCCACCACCGTCCGCAAATCTTGAACTACGTCGTCCACGGTCCTCATTTCTCGTCCAAATTGTAAAAACGCAGCAGTACAACCAGTAGAGTCACATTTGGCAGTATTCATGGCAAAACGAATGACTGGGAGTTTGGAGTCCCAGTTATCGTGTGTATCCCCAACAAGAATTGCTAGTCATGGCTCCAAATCTCGATTCTTCCTCTCCACCGGGTTAGCTTGAGGAAAGTATACTGGGCTAATGTTGTGGTCTATCTTTAACGTGTAGCACACTTGTTGTAGAACCGAGCTAACGAATTGTGGTCCATTGTCACTTATAATCCGCCGTGGTATCCCATACCGCATGAACACTTCTTCGATTAGGACGGAGGCACACTCACGAGCAGTAGCTCGTTCGAGGGCAAACAATTTAACCCACTTAGTGGCAAAATCTTCGACAATGAAGATCCACTGTTTACCGGTTTCGGTCTAGGGTAATGGTCCAAACAAGTCAATAGAGATGATCTCAAAGCGCTGGGAGTACACGGGAATTCGAAGTAGTCCAGCCGGCTTCTGATTGGTTGCTTTGTAACGGGCACATTGAGGACAGTTCTTCACATACTCAGCGATGTATCTTCGCATGCCAGTCCAGTAGTAGCGCTTTGCAATCCTATGATAAGTTCCTTCTTCTCCATAGTGTCCAGCTGCTGGATCATCATGGTGATACCGAAGTATGGATTCACGCTCGTTGTTCGGTATGACCAATTGGGTCTCTTCTGAGTCGGCATCTTGTGCATATCTGTAGAGCACTCCTTGGTTCAACACGAATCCACGTTCTGTCCAGTTCGCGTAATCTTCAGTTTCCCGGGTAGATTCAAAGCTTTCAATAATTTTCCTCAAATCTTCGTCGCCAAGTTGGGACTCTCGAATAATTCTAGGAGTTCTTGCTGGTAGGTCGGCCACAAATATATTCAAAACTTTGCGAGAATTCACTTCAGCACAGACTAGGCGTGACAACATATCAGTTATACTATTTACTTTTCCAGGTATATACTGCACTTTCAGGTTGAAAGATTGTGATTCCAGCGCCCATCGTGCAAGTCTTCCCAATGGCGATTTGAGATTGAGAAGCCACTTCAATGGTTGATGGTCGGAGGCTACCGTTATTTCCGCTCCTTCAACATAGCCACGAAATTTCTTTAAAGCTCAGACCACAGCGTCGTAGAGTCCCTCTCCGTCGTAGAGTAGTTTTGTTCCGATGCTGTGAGAAGTCTGCTAGGGTGTTCAAGCTAGGGTGTGCTGATTGTACTTTACGACAAACTTACTAATTACTGCAAAAATAATAGGTGAAGGGTGGGGAAATTAAATCGCAGTAAACAAAAAATATAATTGACCAAAAATGAATTGTGGTAACCATATTTCATTTGGGAACAAGAAGGGGAACTGGGATATCTCTTAAAAACAGTAAAATACGGGACGTCGACAACTGACATCAAAAACGTTGCCACAATTAAAAAAAATCCCTAATTGTTGTTGTAATCGCGGAAAAATTGAGAAAAAAAAAATGTTGAACCCGACAAATACGTAAGATGAACATTTGCATTTACAGGAGCGTCGGAAATCTTTAGAAACTGTGGGTGCTCGTCTTTAGTTTTACATCGGTGTTCAACTCAATAGGGTGTTCATCCGACCCTTGCCTTTGGAGTAACACAGCTCCGAGGGCATAGTTGCTTGCATCAGTGCGAATAACATATGGTATGGTTCCATCAGCCTGTTTCAACACAGGAGGGATGGTCAGCCTCTTTTTGAGGGTCTCGAAGGCCTGTTCCTGGAGGGTTTCCCAGTGCCACCGAACCTTTTCCTTTGTCAGATCACTGAGTGGACGAGAAATTTCGGCAAAATCTCGTATGTATCTACGGAACCAGGAGCATGTCTGAAGGAAGGACTGTTTCTCCTTGATGTTCCTTGGTGAGGGGATTTTTTGAATTGAAGAGACTTTGTCAGGATCTACTTCGATACCCTCAGGAGTAGTCCAAAATCCTAGATATTTTATACGAGAGCACGCGAACTGACATTTATCTCTGTTCGCATGAAGTTTGAAGACAAGAAGCCTTTCAAAAACAGCTTGCAGATCTGCGCAGTGTTGTTCAAACTTTTCAGATACCTTTGAGCCTCAAAGGTATCTGACAAGATTATGATGTCATCAAGATAAGTGAGTGTAAGAATGTCTCCAACACTCTGAACTTCTGAATCGATCTATTAGCCTCTGGAAGGTAGCAGGAACATTTCGCAATCCAAACGGCATTCGTAGATATCGGTAAGTACCGAAAGGACACACAAAAGTCGTTTTGTCTCTGTCAGCGCGATGCATCTTCATCTGGTGATAGTCTGATCGGAGGTCAATAGTTGTCATGAAGGATTTAGGTCGAGCCTCATGGAGCAGGTCGTCCATTCGTGGAAGAGGATAAGGCCATCCTCACACATGGAAACTAAAGTCCGGCAACTGATAAGAGAAACCGTTTCCAGAAAACCAGCATGCATATTTCAATAGATGCCCTCACACGAGGAAATTGGCGTCTTGGCGACGAAATATCGAACGCGACTCAATCACTAGGCGACTGGCATGCTAGTCGCCGCCAACTTTTGTTGAAGAAACCAAGAAACCGCCTCTAGCATTCCTTCATATTTTCGTCATTCGAGTAAATTGAAAAGCAATCCAGAGTATACATATTATATGCAATAAATTATCAGTTGAAAGGATATGAAATTTTGACAAATTTCAGCTCACAGGTAAATACGATGTCTTAAATTGATACTCTTTTGAAATTATAATAAAATCAGGGGCGTCGGAATTGTTTAGAAACTGTGGGTGCTCGTCTTTAGTTTTATATTGGAAAATTTAATTTCTGAATCAGTTCTGGGGGTGCTCGGATCCATGCCACAAATTACCGTGGATGCTCGAGCACCTCCGGCTATGACGCCACTGAATGAAATAGTAAACCTGGCCTGCCATTTCAACTTTTTCCGGGGAGGGGGGGGGGACAAACATCCAGAAAATGTTCTTTTACTTCGGGTGGAATCCTCTTCTTCATCTGATCCGAAATCATCAGATCTTTCAGCTCGTCAAAGTTTCTAATGTTCAGTTCGGACAGTCAGCCTTCGAAATAACTTTGGATCTCAAAGTGATAACCCTTCCAGGTGATTTTCTGTGAGTAGAGAAGAGCTGCCGGAACCTTTCCGCACTCAGCTTGAAACGGCGTAAGAGAACCTCTCGGATGTGGTTGTAATCATGGGCCTTATCTTCAGGTTCTCGAGCAATGAGTTTAGCAACTTCATTCGGAAAAACTCCCAGCAGATACGCAACAAAGTTCCCCTTCTACACTTTCAAGAATTTTAGCTGTCTTTCAAACAATTTTAGGAATAGCGACATATCATCTTCACTCGGATTGAAATTCGGGATCAACCTCTTCACGTCGAACTTGGGCTGATCGATGAGAGCCACGGATGACTCTTCTGCCGGTTGCGAGAGTCGTTGAAACTCGAGCTGCAACCGCATCTTTTCAAGTTCAAACGAACGTTCTAGTGCGATTCGTTCTTTCTCTTCAGCGATTCTAGAGCGATTTTCCCCTCTCTCTCTTTCTTCGGCTATTCTGGCTCGTTCTTCTCCTCTTTCTCTTTCTCCGATAATAGTAACCAGCAGGACCTTTACGAATTCTTCCTCATAACCGGAGGACTTTGTTATTATATGTTTGAGATCTACTACACGCGAATCATTCGGAACTTCCTCTCCTAATTCTAGAGCGAGTAGGATCAAATCACGTTTCTTACCTTTGGCCAAGTACGCCATTTTCGATCTTAGGCGCTATCAGGAACCTCACAGTTGAGATCGAATGTCCGTTTCGTACTGCCTTGAGTTCGAGCCATGACGTTGGGTGCCAGTTTTATAAGGGGACGTCGCGTCGGAGGTGCGTCTCTTTTCCGGGAGGTGGAGGGATATTGGAGGGGTGTCCAATTTATACACGAAACTACGGAACTTAACGAAGAAGCCTTTATTTCGAAGCACACTCAAAACAGACAACCTTACAGGACGGAAGCCACATTCCAACTCACGTTCTCTTCTCTTGGAAGATAGATTTTTCTCTTCTCACTTTCTTTTAACAATGTATAAACAAACAAAGAATATTATGTGGTATAAGGCCACACAGTTAGTAAAAATGTCTATACTGGAAAAATAGATTCGTTACAGTGTTAATTTTACTTTCTTCATTAAGTATCTGTTAATTTTATTTTCTTTCGTAAAGATTTTACTCAGCCCATATTGATTTTTTTTTTCAGCGATACCTAGTTTTTTTGCAACAATTTTACTGCAAAAAAACTAGAATGCTTCAATGGTAACCAGAATGGTTTTCTCCAGAATCAACGGTTCTCCAGTAAAATGCCATACCCCCCCCCCGTTTTCTATGCACCCTGTATATAGTATTTTAATCACCGATATCGATATTTAAGCGACTTTAATAATCGATATCGATTTCTTTTAACGGTGTTACTAACCCATACCGATTTGCTCTAGTGATTCAATAAATAATGTATTTATAGATTTATTCAATAGAGTAACTTGATTTGCATGCAGTTCCGACACTGTAAGTGTTCAACAATATTATCCTCGCTCATAATATCCAACGCACTTGCATAAAATAATCATTAATGTAATGAAAGAGAAATTATTATAATGAGATAAACAGAAAGTTCAATGAAATAATATCTGTTGGAAGATCTCGCTAATAGGAAATTTTTATAGTCGGTTTTTAACGGCTCTGTATCATTGATTATAATGTATTCACGGGCATAATAAGTCACTCCATTCATAATGCCTAGGATGGTTATTATTATGCATATTACGAAAATATTGTCCGTATCTTATCGTCTTTATTGTGGTTACGAGCATTGGCAATGGATGCCGTGATTCGGTTACGCTTCGCTTATTGCGTTATTGTCACACTGTCAGGGTCATTATCATCGCAATAAACAACAACTTTATTGCTTTTTATTTTTTCAAATTGCTCCGAGTTTATGCAATCGGACAACATGTCGAAGGCCTGTGTGTGTGTGGTTTGGTCACCTTCCACTGGTAATGTCATTGATATGTACTTTCGCTATACTTGTGACATTTGACGACCGACCATTCAACTAGATTTTCCCGTAGGGAAGGGGGAAAAAAACCACAAAAATAACAATCGTTGTGTTTTTTTAAATTGGTTTTCCGATTAATACGAATTGTTGGTCGTTGTCCTTTTTTCATGTCGTTTTTCTTTGAATGTTTTATTATTATTATTTCCGATGGTTTTTTTCTTTTGCTGTTTAAGAAATCAATATTCAAGGAGAAAAATATTCGAAGTTTACTTCATTGCGTTACTGAACTCTGCCGGTGGACAACAATTTTGATTGTCGTACAACTTGATGTTTCCTGGATATTCATAAAGGTTAAGATACTTCCATTTATCGACAAAATATATTCAGGGGAATAAGAAGGTCAAAAATCTCGAATGACCCGTAAATTTGAGAGATTAACGTGTTTATATGGTCATGAGCATGAAAAATAGTTGCATAAAGTACGATCGAAAATTCGCCGAGTTTTGCCCTCAAAGTCTTATCCTTAGAATTATACAGGATGGTAACTATCGACCGCCCTATCGTGTTTTGTTAGAAAAGGAACATTTTTGCGAACACCACTCATTCAAATGTCTGCGTGTCTCTCTCGTACTATGGTATCATATACTTTAAGACGAGCTTTTAGGCCACAATAACCTTTTTGATTGTTGGTTATTTCTTTCTTGAATTTTAACTTTAACAACATGTAATTAAAAAAAAAAATTCTGAATTTTTTTGTGAAAAGAAAAATGCAGGTAACAGGGGATTTATAATGAAAATATTTCCCAATAAAAAAGGTGTTATTTCCAGCTGGGCGATGTGCATACATGCATGCTACGTCTGTGTGTGTGAGTCCCAATGTTGTCATAGATACAGCCTGACCCTATCACATACGTCCACCAAACTCATCAGAAGGTTGTTGGACTTATGTATACATATATATATTGATTTTTTTTCTCCTGGCCGGCACGGAATTTAGTTTCGGCAGGTGGCGTTGTTCACTTCTTATTTTGTGTATGTGTTTTTTAGCTTTCCTGATGATCGATGAAACATATTAACTACTTTCTCTTTACTCTCGTCCCTTTCGGTTTTTCCCACAAAAATTTCGTGTAAACGTTCCGATTCAAACGCTATCGCACCCGTTCATTAGACCATCGCGGACTTGGAAAAATGGACGGAAAAAAACATGACATTCATTTCTCATCCTGAGATGAAACTTACTGTCACTCTATTCGTAAACGCTACCATAAGTTTCTGGGAAAATCCTCTGACGAACAGTTCCGGAGATATCCGTCGTGCAGCGATCACCGTCCTCGGAGTTTTCACCTCTGTGTCTTTCTTGCTCAATGTCAGTGTCGCCGTAGCCGTATGTAGCAGTTACAGCCTGAGACGATCCGTCATCAACCTGTGCGTCTTCGGGATAGCGATAGCATGCGTCTTGGAGACTGGATTGAACGCTCCTTTGTCCATCATCATCAGCGAGAATCGTCTCCACCCGGATGCCGAGTCCAAACTGTGTTCAGTGCACGTCGCCTCAACGATTTTCGTCTCATTGCTCATCTCGTGGGAGGTCGCAGTATTATGCAAGGAAAGACACACGGCGTTCTTCAAAAAGACTCAGTCGTTAGGATACACGAGTCGGCAGAAAATCTTCCGAGTGGTAGTCTTCCTGATAGGAGGAGCGGTGGCGGCACCCCTTGCGTTCGGAATCACTTTGAATATGCCGTATAGGATATCATGTTGCATGATTAAAGCCAAGAACTTCTACTACATTACATTCTTGTTTGTTCTCTTCACTGTAATAAATGTGTTTTCCGCGGTGGCTCTCGCAGCAACTGCCTTGAAGGCGTTCAAGGAGAAGCGCAGTGTCGAATCGCAGTGGCATGAGCTATCGTATACGGAAAGATTCTTTGAGGAATCATACTTGAGAGGGGAATGGCTAAATTTGAAGTTCGTTTGTGTGGTGTATTCCCTATTCGTTCTGCTTGAAGTTCCGTTCATCATATTTCAGTTCTACCTCCCTGTGTCCTCCGCTTACTTCAGTGGGTTATTGAGCGTAACGTTGTCGCGCATATCATTCCCAAAGTTGTATCTGTGTTCGGTTATCCTCAAATTCACTTTCCCCCTTGTCTTTCCTATAGTGGTTCTGATTGAGCGGAAAGATGTACTGAGAAGGTGCCAGTCCATCATCGCATCTATCAAAGGTAAAAATCTATTGTCCAGTTCGGATTTTGAGTGTAGATCTATAGAGGAGCCATTAACTGACATGCATGAAGAAGTCAGGCTTCCTAGGCGTCGGCGAAAATCGACGTTGACTTATTTGACTTCGTTGGGCCGCTTCGGTCAGTCTTTGCAGGAAAGCAGTTCTGCCGATGGTGTCGGTCGAACCAGGAAAGGAATATACGAAATCCAAAAGAAATTCCGCCAACGCGGCCTCCATTCAAGCTTCTCCATGGATGCATCATCCGCGGATGTGCCTTACAATTCGTCACCGACTGGCATTTGCACCAGTGATCTCAACAACATACAAGACAATGACAGCGTGAGGTACCACGACATCACTGAGGAAGAACTGGATTCCTCTCACCCCATACACTTCATGCCAGGGAGATCTCCGCTACGGGAAGTTGCCGTCCAAACTCTTCTGAGTGCCTCCAAAGTAGTCCTGCCGGACATCGAAGAAAAACTTCGAGAGACTAGCGACAAGAAATGCAACGTCGCTAGCAAACGCACAGAGGTAGTCTTGGCTCAAGATACCACGACTGAAAACGGCGGCAGCTCTAGCTCGTCCAAGAGACCGCAACGGTACCGAACATATCCGAATTCCCATACACGGCAGTCTGACGATAGTTACCATGTTGTCGGGCTCCTCAGCGTCCTTCGTATGAAGAGATCAGGAGAGACGCCCTGTGTGATACTTCCAAGGGGCACTGCTGAGGTCTTGGACGCAATATCTGACAACCGGGACGCTGTTAGCTTGTAATAATTAATCCCTTACCACACTCCGCTTACGTGTGGTATTCAAGCCTTAAAATTTCATTTCTTGCTGTGCATACAAATAAATATGATAAGCGAAGACCATAACCATATTCCATGCATACAAAAATAGTGTAAATTAAAATATTTTCAAGGTAACGCAGTAATAAATTACGAAGAAAATTACTCATCGATAGCATTCCTTCCAAGTTACTGTCAAATTTCCATTGAAAAAGGCTTTTATTTCGTATAATTTTACATTGAATGCGTCATTATGATCGTGCAAAAAGAATTCAAAATGCCTAAAAATAATTAGGCATAGGGTAAGTAGTGAAAGGTATGCAATTCTTATGGCACATGAGGGTATGACATAATTTTTGTAATGTAAATTCAAAATCATAAGCACGTAAGTATTTTGACTACAGCTCTTTTCCGAAATTTTCTTCCGTAAATTCTGAAATAATTATTTTTCTTTCATAAATTTTTTAATATATCTCTGGAATGAGTTCTCTCATTAATTCTGAATTTTCACTAACTTTTGTTTAGTGTGTTCATGTTTTCGTATGAATATTTTTCAGCATTTCTGTGTACATTCGGTAACAATATTCTAATTATGCATTCTTAGGTCCCGACAACTCAAATATTCTGTCTATGAAATCATTTATCAAGAGGGGGATCCCAAAAAATGTCCGAGTCCCAGTCCAGGTCGCAGAAATCGTTAAGATACAGCTGAAACCAGTGGTACAACATCTATATATATATATATATATAACTAGCTAAAATAATACTCAATACCCTACCTGAACGGGTTTTCTTCTCAATGAGGCTTTTTGGATCACGTGATATCTCCCTCTTTCTTTGAGGGTTATACAAACCGTGTCTAAGTTAACCAATACGGCGACTTCCTGCGTGAATCACGAAATAAACAAATCTACATTAAAGAAACATAGAAATGAATAGTTTTTTTTTCTTTTTCATGGGGGCGCTAGGTATTTCGAATCCCCCCCCCCATTGAACTTCAAATTATCCATCTGCCTGTTTCAGCTTTAAAAAATGCTTAATTAAAGCTGTGGAATTTCTTCAATGCACTTTACGGGCCCATAATTAATTTTAAAGCAACCTAAACTATATGTGAATTTATGCAGTTGAATTGCAAAAGACAATAAGAAGACATTAATTTTCATGCTTGTGAAGATATAAATAAACGGTTGAAATCAGTGTTATTGCATGAATATCCAACTCAAAAGTAGGTCCGGCTAATTACTTCATATTTAATCCCCTGGGCTTCGTATATCTCTAAGCGAACTTAAAATACTTCAAAAATCGAGAATTCAATACAATTTTTAAAATTATTGATGTGTCAGAAAACCCCACTAAATTTCCGCATTTCTACAGTAAAATCGACAATTTTAACACTGATTTCTATGGGGATCATTCTTCGCCTGACCCTGAAAATGATGCTGATGATGATTCTGACGGCTATTCAAAAAGCCTCGTTATTGGGAGGATTGAAAATTATTGAATATATATATAAACGCATTGCTAGGGAACCACGGTAACCAAAGTAAACGTTCCGAAAGTAATTGTTGAGGCCCAAACAGTTTTGCCCGAATTTTTTTGCCCATTCGGGGCATTTGCCCTACTCTGACGAAATTTTAAAGTAGCCTATCATTCATGTCGGGTCCTATTTGGCATATATATATATATATGGTATGGCCTTTAGCGCCGGGTCGCAACTAATTATGACATATATATATATATATTTTGCGTATGGTCTCCCATACGCAAAATTTGGCGACGATCGATCTAAAATTGTAGATTTGTATAGAGAACGTACACACACACACACACACACACAGACATATAGAAAATCAATTTTATATATATAGATTGATTTTCTGTGTGTGTGTATGTTAGTGGGGTTTTCCGCCACATCAATAATTTTAAAAATTGTATTGAATACTCGATTTTTGAAATATCGAGTTCGCTTAGAGATATACGAAGCCCAGGAGATTAAATATGAAGTAATTAGCCGGACCTACTTTTGAGTTGGATAGTCATGCAATAACACTGATTTCAACCAATAATTTATATCTTCACAAGCATGAAAATTAATGTCTCCTTATTGTTTTTTATAATTCAACTGCATAAATTCATATAGTTTAGGTTGTTTTAAATTAATTACGGGCTCGTAAAGTACATTGAAGAAATTCCACAGCTTTTTAATTGAGAGCTTTTTGAAGCAGAAACAGGCAGATGAATAACTTGAAGTTCGGGGGGGGGGAAATCGCAATACCTAGCGCCCCTCAAAGAAAAGAAAAAAATACAGGGTGTTTTAAAAAGAATCACCAGATTTGAAATGCGTATATTACGGAAAATATTGAACATAGAGACTTAAGATTAATTTTATATTGCATGGCTAATCATAAGGTTTTTTTACAAACCAAATTAAAGGTGGTGCTCAATATGTCCACCTTGGGATGCATGGCATATGTCTATACTCTATAGCATAGTTTCCCAACCGTTTTTATCCCAACGCCCCCACAACGCAATCTAACCCATAGAATCCTATGCTATAAAAGTAGCTTCTACCGCCCCCCTGGAACATTCCATCGCCCCCCAGGGGGCGTTAACGCCCACGTTGGGAATCACTGCTCTATAGTTACGGTAGTCAAACTCATCCCAAACTTTTGCGAACATTTTTGCATCCACTGCTTCCACGGCTGCTGTTATGCGTATCTCCAGTTCGGCTAATGTAGCTGCAAGGGGAGACACATAAACGTATTATAAACCTCATAACAAGAAATTGCACACTGTGAGGTCCGGCGATCTTTGAGGCCAGTGGTGTTTAACTGAATCGTCAGGTCCCGTACGGCCGATCCATCGTTTAGGAATGCGATTGTTCAAAAATTCTCGAACGTCCGAGCTCCAGTGTGATGGTGCCCCGTCCAGCTAGAAAATGAAGTCATCCTAATCTGTTTGTAACTGTGGGAAAAGCAAATGTTGACAAACACTGACGTGGCAGCCGAAGGAAGAGTGTTAGCGCATGCCCGTCATGGACAAAGTTGAAATGACAGCCCTATGTTAGCGCTACCTGTCGGCAACTATGTGAAACTCAAGATTTCCTCTTTCTACCTAGACATCGATCAAAACGGATTAAAAGCTGAATAGTTATGATTTTTTTTTTAAATCGCATGGTTCTTTCTGAAATACCCTGTATATTCATTTCAACGTTTCTTTAAATCTGGATTTGTTTCTTTCAGGAGTCGCGCAGGAAGTCACCATGTTGGTTAACTTAGACACGGTTTGTATGTTCCTCAAAGAAAGAGGGAAATATCACGTGATCCAAAAATCCTCATTGAAGAAAACCCGAGCAGCGCCGGGTATTACAGCTAGTATAGATATATAACCGGATTGTAAAGTGAACGTCTACGACCCATTTCAGGAGTTCCTGCGAGCCATAGGTTAAGAAACCCTGCACTAATAACTTCGATGTTCTCCAGCCAGGCACATCTCACTGTTTGAAAGCTTAGTATTGAGTAATTTTGTGTATGTGAGTGTGAAGATTCGAATCATCTCGTGCCTCTCCTAGAAAATTCGACACTCTCCAGCGAGGCGTGCCCCACGGTTTTAACTCCTTTACTATCGCAGGCGTAATATTACGTCCAGACATGCGTGGAATAAATTCAAACAAGTTGCCTGTGTTTCCGTTCCTCTTCCATCACCATCGCGAAGCTTTATAGTAACCCTACCTCTACGGAAAAATAGCTTCTTCTTTCCCTCCCTTCTTTCTATACTCCTGCTAGTGCCCCCTCGGTTTTAGGGCTTATCACTGAGTAGTTTCGAAGATTCGGAAGTTCTCGCTACTTTCTTCAGAGTCTTCGATGCTCCTCGATGGGGCGCGCCTCATAGTTTTTAGAGCTTATCAGTAAGCAGTTATGGATATTTGGAAGTTCTCACGCCTTCACATAGAAATTCGATGCCCATCAGTGAGGCGCGTCTCACGGTTAGGAAGCTCACTACTGAGTAGTTTTGAAGATTATAAAGAGTTTTTACGGCACCCTCTAGAGAATTTGATGTTTCCCTTTGAGGAGCAATTCACAATTTTGACATCCTATCACTGAGTAATTTTAAAGATTCGGAAGTCCTCACGCTTTGCCATTGCAGCTCTGATGCTCCCCCAGTGGGACGCAACCTCGCAACTTGAAATACTCATCCTCGATGGAATGTTGATTATTTTAGAAGTAACTTTGATAGGTTATGTAGTTATTTATTCATTTTTGGAATCAAGACATCTTTGTCCGCAGATGTAATGTCACTTTCCGCTATGAAGGTTTTGAAAACTTCGCGTAAGACACATCTTTCGTAACATATTTCAATGCATGCAACCTGGTACTGACATATCTGAAATCGAAATGCATACAAGTGGGTGCGTAAATCTGACCACCTTTCATAACCATCATCTCCCCCTCTCCTTGTGTCTAGGTAGGCACATTATAACTTACTTGATTGCAATATCGCGATTATAAAAACGATAGAAACCGAACTAATCAGACATTTGAATAGCTGCTCGGGGTCATGGTTGGCTTACCCATTGCTAATGAGACAGACATTACTACAGCACATATCCCATTTTCTGTCCTTTTTGCTAGCAATACCTGTTGGTCCTCTCTTCAAGTGTCACCATGTTTGTAATTTTTTCCTTTTAAATCAGATCGAATCGAATAATGACAGGCTTCAAAAATAAACGATATTCAATCTTATGTAAAGGTTGAAACACGATATACAGACATAATAGTTCATATGTAAAAGTTCGAACTCATTCAGTTTCATTATTATACGTATACTTACTTTACCAGACGCATAAATTATTTGTTTTAGTGAAAATTATCGGAGGGGAGGGGAGAGAATCAAATATTGTAAGTCTGGAATTATTTCATGCCGGGATACTGATCGAACTGATAAAAAAAGTGTAATTACTATCAATCGAAAAGGGAGGAAAATAATATGCACGCCTCAGAATGCGCATTATGTCCAATATTTACATATAACAATAAGAAAATTGATAATATCAGTAAGAAAATATATTCATATCAGCGATAAAAATCATTCCCGGAGTCACACACCAGAAGAAATTCTGGTTTCTTGATTGCTAGAAGTTCTTTACACGGTCCACACACAAATAATTTAATATCAATTTAAAATATATAAAAAAATCATTAAAATTCGAAGAGGAAAACAACCAAATTTCAACTTTATGTGTTCGCATATTTCGTGCATTAAAAAGAAATGTTGATATTTAATTTTTCACTTAATTTCAGTGTTTCACTATCACATTTTCTATCGGTTTTGATTGTTAGAAGAAACGACAGCACAAATGATTTAAATTCAATGGAAATACTGCACAAAGAATAATGAAACTTTGCAAATTTGAAGACTGAAAATTTAAATTTCTTCAAATATTCTGAATTGAAAAGAAAATGCATTTTTAATTTTAATCAATTTCAGGGTTTCCATAGTACAGTATTAGGACATCGCCAGTTTCCTTACAGAGCATTTTCAATAATCTCATATTTTATGAATATGGTGGGCTTAATTAGACTGTGACCTAAATGTTTTATAAAGCTGAGCTGTATTACCGATAAAATTTTCGTTCA
This sequence comes from Pholcus phalangioides, assembly GCF_987345545.1. Taxonomy (NCBI): domain Eukaryota; kingdom Metazoa; phylum Arthropoda; class Arachnida; order Araneae; family Pholcidae; genus Pholcus; species Pholcus phalangioides. Next base: position 18,936,496 of record NW_028301601.1, on the reverse strand, counting down.
CTCATCTGGGATTTTTACCCAAACCTATTGATTATTGATACAGTCGAATCCCGTTACAACGAACGCCAAGAGACCGGAGGAATCACTTCGTTAAAACCAGATTTCGTTGTAAAGGAATTGCAGGTTACCTAGCATTGTTCCTATGTAAACTTATTTGGGGGATTAGAAAAGTGTTCGTTAAAACGCGATTTTTGCTATATTGGTGTTCGTTGAAACGGGATTCGACTGTATTATGCTTTGAGTGAAAAATCCAAAAACATGCATTTTTGGGTTTCCAAATTTTTCTAGCGAGGAGTCCTCAAGCCCTATTTCAGCCAATATGTAATGCTTGAAATAAGTTTTTTTTTTTCTCAGAACACTTCAGTACCTCTCCAGGTTGGCTCACCCTGTACTTTTGAAAACCCCCGATGTACAGTAACACAGTTGATAGAATGCTATGGCAGGGGGTTTTAAAACTGTTTAGTCGCACCCATTCCTGGAAATTCATCAATTTTTTCTCAAAGGAGGTGTGAGAAAATTACAAAAATTTTAAAAGCACTCCGTGATTAAAATTTTTTTTCTAGATAACTTAATACAACAGGGTGCATAGGTAACAGGCGTATGGTATTTTACTGGTGAACCACTGATCCTAGAGCCATACTTCCAATTAGAAAAAGTATCCAAATAACGTGTAGTACTGACATGTCATGCATGTTGAAAGGGGTTGTATAGTTATTAATTTTTTTCTTTTTTACTCAATTTGCTACTAAAATGTCTGCTTCGACAAACGCTGATTTCAGTGATGTGTTGCAAACAAAATGACTAAATTTCCCCTGAGCTACATCACGAATTTGGTTTATTGTAAGCTCTTTCAGAAGCTGGTGGAATGGACAATTTTTTGGTAAATTTGACAGATTGTAGCTAGCTAGAAGGGTGTTTGCGAAATTAGCGATATGCGAAATTTTGGCGACAATTCCATTTCGAACTTTACCAATATTTCAGTGCTTGTAGCTCGTCATTATGTAGTTTTTTTACCGACAACCGTGTTACACCGAAATCTCTCTACCTTAGGGTATCACTGAATAGTAATTTAGGTTCTTGTGCATCATGTTTTTTTCATACATTTGTGGTTAACAGCTTTGCTAGAGTTGTTGTATGATTGTTTTTTCATTGGCAGTTATCAAAATTTTGAGTCAATTTGATTGTCTGATACAACTCTTGGAATATTTTAAAAATAAATTTGACAATTTTTAGGAAATATTTCATTTGAGGTTTTTTTTCCCAATATAATACATTTTTTCTAAATATGAACTTCATTTCATTATGTTCTGGTACTTGGAAAAAAATATATGAATTTATGTGTGTCAAAATACTGAATCTTGACCACCAGTGTCTTAAATAGGTTGTAAGTTTGAGATACCTTAATTCTCTTGTCTCTTTCACTGTTAATCAGAAACTGCTTATTTTGGTTACCTCGAATTTCTTAATCATTGTGACCCTTAAGCTTGATGTTCGGAAGGAAACTTGTTGATTTGGCTATTTATTTGATTCCACAAACGCGGATTTGTAAAATTTACCTTTTTTTTTAAAAAAATAAAATAACTACCACTCTCGTCCTGTCATTTTCGTACATTGTGTTGAACAATGGAAAAATATAAAACTCTCAGCATCTAGTTTTTATAGTGGTATAAATGGTTTGATCTGGAGGAACGATGTTATGTATGAAAGGAATAAAGAGATTCTCTACAGTCGCCTAAAGTAGGCCATACATACATCTATTTTTTCTCACATCATATACTTAATTTACTTGAGAAAATGCTTTTTTCCCCACCTCGTGTGTGTTAAGTAAAGATTAGTCTGTGACTGTGATGGCTCTTTGATCAGGGATGGTCAACCTTTTTCCGAACCGTGCCACAACCAAGATTATTTCGGTGCCCGCCACTCTGCGTATTTTGACAATCAGACCATACATACCGTTTTACGGGACACGAGCATTCTTACTGTTCCTGCACAATACTGTTCGGCTGTCCTCATATTTTCGTAAAAATACGATGCTTGTCACTCTTTACTTCTGAATTGGTTTTATTTTTGAGTCATAAATGCGATTATGGCTATGCAGATTGTGTATGTACGTATATCGGTAGAAGTGCATCTTACCTACACCAGGTTGGACGCAGACACATGAGGACACCACAGGAACCTGAGCATTCAGGGTGCTTGCCCACCCCGCTCCCAATAAACTTTCTAAGAAGAGCTTCCAACCCCCCCCCCCTCCCAGAATTAATGGATGTACAATGTAGTTGTATTATACAATGCATGTCCTCCATGTGTACAGTTACCAGGCGTGCTCCGTTAGGAGGACATGTCTTCCTTTTTGATGTCATTTCAAGCGTCCTCCTACGTTTTCAAAATTCGGGAAATTCGTCATTTTGTCCTCCATTTTCAGGTTTCCGGAATTATTTTTCTTAGGAATTTTCTTTTTTCACTTTGAAACGTGTATCTCTTTATCGACATGAGTGTTTTGTGTTTTTTTCCATTGACAGATATGTATGCCGTCAAAATTCCTAGACTTTTTTTGTCTTTTTTAGCGGTTCTGTTTTAGTTGGAAGAAATTATTGTTGTGGCCGGTTTTATTCGTCAGAATAGTGGCGCCGTCTGTTGTGACAATTGGGGAAAGTGACGTTATAAGAGTTACGCGTGCGGGCGTCACACTTTCTCAATTTTTGAATCAGGTAACCTTGCCCACGTGGACGATCTTGAATCACGTGAGCATGTATACTTACGTTCAGCAACTAGAAAATGATGGAAAAACCGAACAGAATTGTATTGAATAGAAAGTCATCACATGATTATAATTTTAAGAGTGCTTACTATTCGCTCGAATGTAACCGATTCGCTTATTGGTCGAATTTTGTCTAGTTTTATGAAAGAACTTTTATAGTATAATCCCTGCCTTTTTATATAGAAAGAGATTGTTTAAAAGTTCTCGAGATATTCCATTTGAAAAATGGAGTAAAATTTGTTTACTTTTTTTTTAAAAAGTATTCGCGTGCCACTCCTCATACCATGGCGTGCCAATTGTGGCAGGCGTGCCGCGGGTTATCTACCCCTGCCATAGAAGAACGCGTGAGACATGTTTATATGCAGGGCCACAACTGGGGGGGGGGGAGCAGGCAGGTCTCGTGCCCCGGCGCTGGAGCAGAAGGGGCAGAAATTTTATTATCAGATCTCTCCTTCAACATTACAAGGGGGCGCTAAAATGCGCACTTACCCCGGGTGACCAAGTATCTAGTTGCGGCTCTGTTTATATGTGATTCTTCTTATTTCTGGAACTCTTGAAAAAGAACCCGTAAGTAGTATGAAAATCACAGTTCTGGCACAGGGTGAGGAGCGAGACGCGCCTCCACCTTACTTACGCCAAGTTGGCGTTTACCGCGTGTATGAAATTGCTCCACAAAAATCAAATTTTACGTTGTTTGGCACGGTGCATAATGTAATTGGTTGGATTCCCTTATAACGCGGTAAACTAGGGTGATAAGAGGAATGAGGTGGAGGATATGAGGCGCGTGAGGGGGAGGGTTTGAGGTGCGTGAGGGAGAGGGTTTGAGGCGCGTGAGGGAGAGGGTTTGGGGAGGGTTTGAGGCGCGCCTCTCACCTTACCCTGTGCTAGAACTGTCATTTTTATACTACTTGCATATAATAAGTTTATACGAGACACAGGTCTTATATTTTGAGCTCTTTTTTTCCCCCTTTTTTTTCGAAGATTTTTTTTATTTATTTCTAGTGCTAGAATAGTTCTCTAGCATATGGAAGTTTCATCGTCACCATCGTAGGAGTCATAAGATGGATCCGTGATGTTTCATCTGATAAGGCTTGTGTACAGGCGTCAATAGCCTCTCCATAATGATCAATGAACTTAATATTTCAGTCATCATCTAAGAGCTGGACATCATCTTCTCCAGGAACATTGTTTAAGATCTCGTCTGCCCTTGTCTGAGCCATTTCAAGGTTTTTTTGATTTCTCAAAACTTGGTCTAGTTTCTCTTGAATCATGGCCTACAAACACGGACGTAATAAAAAACAAACAAATAAATAGTAATAATAATAATACATAAATAAAATAAGCACTCCACAGAATTAGGCAATAAAAGAAAACTGGCCAGAAGCATGCTGAGAAAATATATGTGAAAGTACACAAGTGTGGCTAAACAACTTAAGTGAAAAAAAAGAAGTGGCCAAGAACATAATGTTAACTTTCTAATAAGAACAAAATATTAATGATTATAGAAAAGAAAACGGGTTAGTAATGGAAGAGAAAACTGATGTAAAAGGCATGCATTAAAAAAAAGGGAATTCATTATGAATAATAATTAAAGAGTTAAACATACAGAATTTGATAAAGGGATCTGTATTGACTGTTTAGTACAGAACCGATCCATGCTTTGCACAGATAAACCTCATCTTTTGGATAGTGCATGTCATCACCCCCAACATGACATGAACATCTCATTGAGGTCTGAAGCGACCAGCCCTTTCCTGTCTCAGAAATAATTCCAAAAAAACCAAATAGAAAGAAAACCTCTCCAATCTATATTTCTGATCTGATAAAATTACTCTAACACTTTTTTCTTGATTTTCACCTTCTCGTTAACTTTTGTGTATGTACCGTAATAATCTCAATCTTTTTCAGCCAATGCTGTTTGATGGAACTCACCAGCCAATACGGTGAGACCCAGCAGGCGCGGATCTAGAGAGAAATGCGAATATGGTAATATTACACTCAATAAACCCGTTGAAAATTATTTGTATCAACGTTTTTGACTAAATAACAAATTCAAGAAAAATTCCGACTAAAAAACGGAAAAAACCGGGACATTAAAAAAAAAAAAAAAAGTCGGGACGGAGAAAAAAACGGGACTGTCCAGGAAAAAAACGGAACGTATGGTCACCCTATCCATAACAATTTGAAAATCACCCTTCCCAACGGCGAACTCTAGATCCGTTCCTGGAGAGACCATGGCGAAACGATGCGACGTCACCAAAGCAGAACACTTGCCCGAATTATTTAATAATTAATAATACCAACAACTGTTGTAGTTCTTCCCTGAAAATTTAATCTATTGAGCGAGACAAATTTTTTTTCCCGGAATTGACAAAATTTCTCCTTTTCAGACACATAAGCACTTACATACTTACGACATACATACGACCTCACCTTTCCCTTCTTATGGGTATAAGCTGTCAAATAGCCCCGGATAAGGGCTAGGCCGCCGCCCAAATTTCCCATTGCTGTTGTTGCATTCCGCATCAGGTTAGTACATTTGCCATGCCAGTGAGATCACCATGGTAAACATTAATACCCGAGAAAATATGTTCCGGCATGATCCTGCACGATTTCAGTGAAGAAGAACTCCTCAGAACGAAATATAGTAGAGTGTAAAAGTATGCATGGCTGTAGACTTGGATCCAGCATGATAGTATATAGAGAACTATAAACTAAGAAGTTCACATAAAATTATCGCAGTCACATGAACGCAAAACCTTGAAATTTTCAAAAATAACTACCTTATCATGATTACAAAAAAAAATTTCTCGTGGAGATATATTTGGAAAAATCAGAATGCAAGTAGAAAAAACTTTTTACTACTTGATGTCGTCAAAAATTTGTGAAAGATACAAAAGAATTGAACGGGTTGGTGCGCGCAAATTTTCCAAAAAACACATTTTTCAATTTTTAAATACATACTATGAAATTTTTTGTGTTTAACTGAGTCAAGTTTTTGTTCTACCTGTGATCACATATTTTTGAAATATTTTATAATAAATATTTTTAAAATATTTAAAATAATGTAAAGTGGGGGGGGGGGTAATGTGGGGACGGCAGCAAGAGTGAAAAATAAAAGCGTCGAAGCATCATCAACCCCCCCCCCCACACACACACACACAGAGTCATCATCATCATCAACCCCCAGGAGAAAACGAAAGGGCTGGGAGCGGAAAGAGTTTTCCCTCTATTCCGCTATCAGCGCCCCTTGCGGAATTTTCTGAATTTTTAGCAGCGCCATCTAGCACCGAAAGCAGGTTTGACTTGGCGGTGGACTGTGGGTCGTATACTACTCATGTCTTAGCTGACCATATTTACTCGAAGAAAGTACGGGATATTGGGTTTTCGAATACGGGAAAATACGGGGCATGGTCAATCGTCGCTAAAAATGATGCCAAAAGTGAGCAATGTCGCAAAATATTGCTAAAGTCAAAATTTACTAATCATGGGAAATGAAGCGCTACTGCAAACTGCAGTGAATTGAACAATGACATGACAAATATGTGAATTAAATATTGTTATTTATAGTCGTAACTATCGTAATGTAATTTCTAAGTTAATTTTAATCGTTGATTTGAAGAATAGAAAGTCAAGTTGGCTTCGTTAAAAGTAAGTGGAAAACCGGGAAATTTGTTCAAAAATGTCGGGACGGCCAGAAAAAACAGAAAAAATCCGGGTCTGCCCCGGGAAACCCGGGAGGTATGGCTCCCCTACTCATGTCGCAGTTGGGCTCGTCTATCATCCCCTTCCGTTTGGCAGAAGAATCTACGACAATTCACGAGAGAGAATTCAGTGCAGACAATTCAGCACTATCACAATTATTCAAAAAATGTTAATGATAATGATATAAATGAAATAAATAATATGATTAATACAGGGGTGAATCGCAAAAAAAAAAAAAAAAAAAATCCGAGCACCAAAAATCTGCAAGAAAAATGTTTTTGGCACCAAAAAAGAGTTCTCACCCGAAGAAAAAGGTCCAATATATACAGTCGAATCCCGTTTTAACGAATACCGCTATAGCAAAAATCTCGTTTTAACGAACACTTTTCTAATCGTAAAAAAATAAGTTTCCATAGGAACAATGCTAGGTAACCTAGAATTTCTTTACAACGACATTTCGTTTTAACGAATGATTCCTCCGGTCTCTTGGCGTTCGTTATAACGGGATTCGACTGTATATATATGGATTTGTCTTGTCCTTGATTAATATTATAGTTCGTATAAACTCTCATTTTTTTATTATTATTATCTCTAAATGTTTTGAATAGATGGACTACAAGTTAAATGTCCGACAGACAGTGATTTTGAATTGAATATTAGAAAATTAGCTGCATTAGCATTTATACCATCCAGAGACGTAGTTGAAAAGTTTGGAGATTTGTTATAGATCGAGAACTACAGAGACAATGAATAAGATTTACATAAGATTGTAAATTACTTCGAAGACACCTAGATTGGAAAGCCAACACGATGAAATCATTGATCCAAAATTTTCTATACACCTATGGAATCAGTTCGACGCCACTAGTGACATCATAGCAAAAGCCAATTACAATGTTGAGGGCTGGCATAACTCGTTTAGTAGTACTATTGAAGTCCATCATCCCAATACTTGGAAATTCATAACGGCTCTGTGCAGGAAGAGGAGAAGCTAACCGAAATTAAATTAGAGCATTGCATCTTCGGTGAAGAAAATTTTAAGCGTCGTAGAAGAGGATTTAAAAAGCAAAATCATTTCAAAGCATTTTGAACGTATGCCAGACCTACGTCTGGAAAAGTGGGAAGGGAATAGTTATTTAAAAAACATAATCACTTCGCTGGATCGTCGGTGCTGAATTGTCTCACGTTGCATTGTTGTGGTGCTGAGCTGTCTGCGCTGAGTTGTGGCGGTGCTGAACTGTCTGCGTTATGATAATTATGACTATATCTGAATGATCATCTCACACTCTCTCATAATCAACGTTTTTTTTCCGTGAACTACATTTAAAAAGTTACTGTGAGTTCCAATATTCATTCATTGCACAGATTCATAATTTTCAGCCATTTCAGAAACAATTGGGGATTTTGACAACTTGTAGCAATGTTTAAGGAAACAACTGGCAATACCCCGTATTTTGCCGTATTTCAGATCACAGTTTCTCGTACTTTTCCTCAATGGAAATGGTCTCCACTCATGATGATTGCTTTTTCATGGAATGCATTTTATTTAACTGCGATTTTCTGCAGTTCTTTATTCCCCCCCCCACACCCCCCACGTACTCTTAAACAATTTTTTGGCAATAACCAGCAAAAATTTGCCGTAAATTACATTTTTTTTGGCTGAAATTTACTCCGTATTTAGTATTGTGATAAACAGTATGTTCCTCAATTAGATATGGTTACCCTAAATGTGAAAGCCTAATTTCTATTTGAACCCGTAAGAATGTTACTAAAATCAATAAAACTTATTTCCAAAATTGAATAAGAACATTTTTTATTTAGGGGCCGTTCAAGTATTACGTCATCATCGATAAGGGGGGGGGGTTCCGATTTGCTGACTTTTGATGACAAGGGAGGGAGGGGGGTTTGGATAATGCTTACGTCATCAACCACCCTTCATGAAAATATGAAATATTCTTAATGGAATCTTACTCGGTGAGCCAAAAACTAGAAAACCTTTCGATAATTTGTGGGCACTTGAAATAACATTCCACCCCTATTGATAAGTGCCCTACAGAGCCACTTTAGTGATCTCTAAATTTTTCGCGAATCCAAGTGATCTGGAAATGTGTCAAGGCCGCTTAAGTGCTCTGGAACTGTGCCAAGCATCACTCAAGTGATCCGTAGTTATATGCCGCGGATCACTTAAATAATCTGAGAATGTGTCGCGGGTAACTTGAGTGATGTAGAACCGCACTGGGGGCCACTTAAGTGCTCTAAAACTACGGCACATGTCATTCAAAGGATCTCTAAATGTGTCACGGATCGCTTAAGTGATCTGAAAATGAGTCACGGGCAACTTAAATGTTCTGGAATTGTACCATTGCCACTTGGTTAATTTTTACAAAATTTGGTTTGAGGAGGGCAGGCCGCATCAGATAACCCCCAGGACCATATTTCCTTCGCGGGCCAAGTGCCTTTATGCGATTTATCATTATATGGCTTAGAGGGTAGGCCGTAATGAATTTATTAAAGATAAATTTTTTGAGTTCATAGCCTTCACATAAGATTGAAATTAACAGAAATTGATTATTATAACATATAAAGGTATTTTCTTCCGAAATTTCAATTAAAAAAAATAAATTTGTGATCGTGGGAGGGGACACGAGCCCCCCCCCCCCCCCCACGTGTACGTCACTGATCCCACCAATATGCGTTAGGATTCAGACTGGCAGAGCTGTTGACGAAATTTTGCTGACAAGGGTGGGTGGGTCAGACTTTTGCTTACTTTTGCTGACAAGGGGGGTGGAGGGGGTCCAAAATGGCTAAAACTTTGCTTACGTAATACTTGAACGGCCCCTTAGTTGGAATTAAAATTATAGTCTGCCTGTGGACCGACCGCCTGTACTATTGTCGCGGACCATATATTGAGAAACGCTGGTCTAAGTGGATAGTTAAATGACCACGACATAGCAAACGCAAGGCTAATTACACAAAAGAAAGCATTCGGAATACGCACGTAATACCCGAAACTCCATGCGAATGACACTTAAGAACTTTCTCACGGCCGTGAAAAAGAAAAGAAAATGTTCCAAGAGACGAAGAAAGGAATCAGTAGAGAAGAAAGAAAGAAAGTCCAATACACTTTGAAAGAGGTATCCGCACCCAATATATGCTAAACAGTGAAACTCATCGGCGTGATTCGAATGCCGATTTTCGGGTGCTTTACGATCCATTCATACTCGGAATGATAAATGGCCGTCCTTGCACTATAATAGTGGAGCCGAAAATCGAATATGAAACTGTAATTCTTTGGCTCCCGTTTTACAAACGTGTCCCTAGTAATTTCGTTTCGGAACTTGCGAAATTGCCCTCGGCCGCTAATTGCCTTGCGCAATGTCAATGATTAACCTAATATATGTCTACTTATAGTAATGTATAACGCTATCGTACTAAAGGTGATCTTTGTTCCTCTTATTTTGGAGGACCTCCTGTGTGGATTTTTATTTACGTAAGAAGGTCAATATAGTGATGTAAGCAGAGGTGAGTCACTTAAATTCTCGATTGTTCCGAGGCCATGGTCACGATAGGGTTTTAAGATATTCCAATTTAAGGGCGGGAGGATTTGGATTTCTCCGATTAGGAATATAGTGTATGAGGCAGGAATTGTATTACTTGTAGCTATTATGAAATATGCACCGTATTCCCCCCCCCCCTCTCTCTCCATTGAACTATATCGAAAATAGGTTTTAAGTTCAAAACTTTTATCGTAATTATTTTGTGTAAGCTATTAAGATCAATTACAATGGGACCACGGATTTCTCATGATAATTTACGAGCAGAAATCAAATTTCAGTGAATGAAACTGCCTAAAATGTTATTTTACGGCCTGGGTTGAGTTGTATTATCTCCTCAAGGGCTTGGTGAGAGAGAGAGAGAGAGGAAGGGACGCTATATAATGGTAATAATTTCATTTTAAACATACTGTACTTACCTTCGTATAATCCAAGGATTATGCGCTAAGAAAAAACGTTGGAATTTATTTGTTAATGATTTAGAAATAGCATATTGATGTCAATCGATATATTTTATACAAGGATGTGGCAGTAACCCCTTACAAAGATGTGGCAGTAACCCCTTACAAAGATGTGTGTAACCCCTTCAGTATTTTTTTAAGATTTCATTTTGATGAATTGTATTTGCGTATGTAGATTATACGATATTTTTTCCCCTCAGCGTAGCGAAATTCGCCTTTGCGGACAAAACACCACTGTGGAGTTCTTTGTAGAAAAACAAACGGTACTTTTTCAAACACGGACTACAACTGGTATTGAACCACACCTGCATGAACTGAACATGCTGAAAAAAATGTCCGAAGTGGCGTGTAATCCACATGTGGAAATTCCATTTATTAATGATGAGATATTGAGGAAAGGTAATGGCATTTCGTCATGGTTTTTTGGAAAAATGTCGATTTTTCTACTCGTACAGAAACTTGATCAGAAAACAGAAGAGAAAATCTAATTTCGACTGTGTGTGTATGTGTGCTGACTACCGTATTTTCCTGTGCATAATCCGCGGTGACGCATAATCCACATTATTTAAAAAAATAAATAAAAACTTACCTTGTATATGTGTTTCAATAATCAATGCATTGTGACACGCTAATTAATGAAATTTATTTACGAAACAATAGCATTATTTACACACTGAACGAAATTTACAGTTCAATCAAAGACCATCAGAATCATCAGGCTGATAACGTTATTTCCCGTAGATAGTCCGCAGCGGTAGATAATCCGCATTTTTTAATGTTTAACCACGTTTTTAACAGATACTCCGCGGATTATACGGAAGCAAAATACGGTAACGTGTATTTTGTAACGAATGAACGCCAGAACTTTGCCACTGGACTTATGCCGTTGCCGAGATTTCTTCCAGCCCAGCTTCGCGGTGGAGTCCGGAACAATAATTTGAATTGCAATCGTTTCAATTCCGAAAGGGCATGAAATGCATCCATCCACGGTGCCACGATTAGACAAAAAAGCAGAGGAAATCGCCAAAGATTTTGAAAACTGTAAGAAATTTTCAGCTTCAAAAGGATGATTACATAGAGGGCACCACAAGAACTATTTGATGTTTAAGACACTGCACACTATACTAACGGCAAATGAATTGTTCCTCACCTTCGATTGTTCCAATTGAATATTTCGCTTAATCGGATATTATGAACGGGAATCATTGATGCCCGTTTAAGCGGGTAAGTTTTGAATTCACTTACAATGTTTGTTCGATTTCAACTTCTTCGAGTTCTTGATATCATTTAGTGAGTAATAAGGGCTAAACTTATATATCAAGGGCATAGTGAAGAGGGGAGAGGGGAGACTTGGGGGTCTGGTCTCTCCGGAAATGTGAGAAAATGACAGAAAAAAGGGAAAAAGATGTCCAAATCTATTGTTCTATCACTTTGGTCCCCCCCCCCCCAAAATGAAAGTGGTCCCCCCCGAACGAAATTTCTTGCTACGTCCCTGTTATAGGCCTATATATTTTAAGAAACAAACTTAAAATGCAAAAACTTATCTTTTTCAGCCGTCAAATTGGGCAATTTGCCTATTGTGGTCTTTGTGTTTGCATTTGTATTTACGTATATCAGTTGCAAGAATTCTAGTGAAGTACAAGTATAATTTTTCTCTTTCGCCTTTTTGCGACGTATTTTTTGAAACCCCGCTATGTCGAAAATAATGAGAAAGTGACTATTTACAGCATCATAAATAGAAAGAAGAGAACAAGGAATATATATTGCAGATCTAGTAACACCGTAGGACGTCGGGTTCAATGACATACAAAAATTAATGTTTAAAATCACTGGTCCGTGCACTCAAACTCAAATAGATTCACATGGACCGTTGCGAAAGTGAGAAAGGATTTTGGTGATTATAAAGCACCTTGTGATGATTTATGTCTGGCATTATAACGAGTCAAAAAACGTCATTGGAAGTAGTTTTATTACTATAGAGTGACTCTCAAAAAATTGAAAAAAGTTTCAAGGCAATTTCACAGTTACTTGTGCTCGTCAAGGATATGTCATTCACCTGTGCTTGTTATGGTTTACTAGTGAGGCTTCGGCTCAGGAGAATCTGGATCCGGGAAATCGGTATTGATAAGAATCTACGCCATCCACGTGACTGTGTAGCTTGGAGCAAACCTTGATATAGCATACTTAGATTAGCCACTGTGGTGTGGTGGTCGAGTGGTCGTAGTGACGGACTCGCATCCTGAGGTCCCGGGTTTGAACCCAACCGTCACCACCACAGTGGTGGCTGAAGTTGGTTTTCTGTAGTTCCCAACTTCAAGGCTTCAAAAAGTCTCGCCACAGACAGCAGCTGACTTACAAACAGTACAAATGCGATTCAATCATAGCGCATCACTCACTTCACTTCCGAAATATAGATGGCAGCACCGAAAAATCAAACAAAACACTACATGCGCACCCAGACTGTTAGGTACACACACAGTTACACACTTCCAGAACAACTCACTAGGTAGTAAATCACCCATAGATGGTGTTAGACTTGAGTTGTGCTTGGTTTGAAAGAAAGAAATTACACTTAGATTGATACACTATACTACTACTAAACCGCACATGCAACTCGTTCGCATTTCTCCGCGGAATTTCTAACGAATTGGTACATGTTAGAATGTGAATGTACGTATAAGTGAATCTGTCGTGAAGGTTTTTTTTTTGTGTGTAATGCTTGTATGCCGCCATGTGTTATCAGTTTTTCTAGCTATGAGTGAAATGCAATGATTGTATTGCTGTAAGCCTGTTGTGCTCTCTGTGGGGATTGGTACTGGACCAAACACACCCTAATTCAAATTTCATGGAAATATCTAAGCTTCCCCGTAGACTCATGTTGTCGTTGGATTGATTTCTCAGGTTAGCCCTCACCAGCAACTGACGTGTTCGGAGCTCGGACTTTGTACCACCGTGACTTATCGTCCCATTCACGTTACTCTCGGGCTCAGTGTGTCACGCAGGAGTAGAGTAGGATTTCTGCATACGATCACCTGACAGCCGAGTTGCTAACGAGCCCTCGAAAGAATTTCGGAGAGTCTCTGGGGGCCCTCCTTTTCAACTTAAGTAAACGAAATTCTTTCAGTGATAAAACCTCAAATGGAATTGAGAACATCAGAAAAACCTGTCTTTAACGGAACGTGTAGTAATAGGAAACCCCTGTCTTCAACGGGGGAAGAAATCCTTGGTCCAGTGAATTCAGAAGAGAGAGAGAGAGAGAGAGAGAGAATACCAAAATACCCATTAAAAAACCTGGATTATACGGAACCCGTCTAACGCAGAAACGGAAAAGAAAGAAACTGCAACACCATTTTTCAGGAAAAACAGTTTTTTTCCTGCGGGAGAAATCACTTACAAGGATTAAGTTTCCGAATTATATAAAAGACTTACAAAATTGTATATGCAAGCTGCTTTCCGTGATCGCAGTGACCGAGCAAGGCCCGGAATCAGAGGGAGTCGAAGGGGGGGGGCAACCAGTCCCACACCCCGCTTCCCATCTCAGAGAGATATCGAAGCGTTCCCGGAGGCAACTACTACTACTACTACTTCACCAAACACTAACTCCGGCCATATCGCTATATTGCAATTTACTGTCATTAGTGAGATGGGTTGCAAGTGAAGGCGGCAACTCGCCTGGGCTGCAAATTTTAGATCTGGGAACGAAAACACCATCATAAAATCATCGAATTTTACAGCAAAATCATGTCTCCCACCCCCCAGAAAAAAGTAACGGTCCTGCTGCTAAGGATTGCATAAACATAGACGAAAATGTCTAAACTGAACTTGGCAACCTCATTGAAAATGTAGAGAAAGGAAAAAAAAGAACGTAAATGTCATCAATTCAGAAGTGTGTGATGTTTTTCATGCGCATGCTGTGGTAACCTGCATATTTAGTAATTAGTAGAGCCCGGAAGTTCAGGCAAAATGCCATAAATGCCTTTTGCTTTTTGCCTATTTTCAAACTTTTCTGGTAAAAATGCTTGTTTTGAAATTTTCGTGCCACAAACGCCTATTTTACCGTAGTTTTAAGTTTATTAGTGAATTTCCGAGGCCATAATCTGTAAAACTTGGATATTTTGAGCATTGAGACTTCAAAAAATTTCCCTTTTTAAAATTTTCCAACTGTCAGTACTTATTATCATCAGAAAAAAGCCCCCCCCCTCTAAAGGCCCCATTTAGGCGGAAACAAGTGTTCTGAAAGATTGGTGTTGCCATGCATTAACTTTGCTTTGATTAAATTTGTTTCACATGAACGCTGCCCGAGTTAGAAAAGCAGAGGAAAATTAGAAATTTTTTGTTTCTCCACATGCTTCACATGAACATGTCTCGCATTGGACTGCATTGCATGTGTATAGTAGATCGATGATTGTCCCAAGAGGTCATGAATTGACGTTATGGCTCACACGAGGGGGATTGGAGAAGACAGGGCTCTGGGGGGGAGGGGAGGCATGTTGTTTTGATCTTGTTTTTTGCACCATAAATGCACTGCAAACACTCATGGCTATTTATCAAACATACATATTCAGTTTTTCGATTAAATTGACCAGAGTCGCCCTCAGGGGTTTGTGACACATGCGGCCACACGGGGCCCCGCGCTTGAAGGAATCTCGCATATGTTTTAATATAAAAGCAGTTAATTTTTTTTAAGATGTGTTATGATGTGTTATGATTTTGTTAAGATGTCCATCTTTCAACTATAGAAATGATTATTTCAAATAATACAAAAAATAAACCGGAATTATTGCCCAGCTCGAGGGAGCCCCGCAGACATTTACTCTACCAGTTTCGAGTCTGGTAATGGTGGCCCTGGATCTGATCTAATCCTGAAGGTCTACTAACATTTTATCTTGAGCTTGAATTAAATCTAATTTGGATAACAATGCAATTATTATAAACTATAATTAAAACAATGGACGGATTAAGTGCAACCAATTTTTAAGCTAGTTTTTGGACTCTTAATATCTTTTTGTCTTCAGTTATTTCCCCTTCCTTCCAAAAATAATAAATGCCTTTTTTACTGCTTATTTTAGGCATTTTTGGTGCCTTTATGCCTGCCTATTTCGACGATTTTTAGTGCCTGATTACTTCCGGGCTCTAGTAATTAGTATATAATAAATGATGCACACTTATTTATTTCACACCTAATTTATTATTTATATGTAAATTATTAATTGATTTTATTTTATCTCTCAATTATGGCAATTGAACTTCTATTGAACAGAAACCTGTGTTCAACGGAAACGGTCCCTTGTGATTCCGTTGAAGACAGGCTTTACTGCATAATGAAGTAAGAAACTAAAAAAAATAATAATTTTAATTTAGTATGAATAAAAATTTTTTTTGATGATTTTTCATGATTTCGACTCGGGGACCCGTTGTCCCACCTGTTAAGACTTCACCTTCAGAAGAAGAGTGTGTGTGTGTGTGGGGGGGGGGGGTTGATGCTGTTGAAAGAAGTAGAAGATGACCTAACGAATATTAACACGTGGCTAATAAAACATAAACTAAAACTTGACATACAAAAAACAAAATACATCTATATGATATACATGATGATATACTATATGATATTCATACAAGAAACATGAATATCAATGAAAAAGCATACACCTGAAAATACATAATCGTTGTCGCCGCCAAGATAATGGTGATTGCTATTGCCAAGAAATAGAAAAAGTTCATGAGTACAATTATCTGGGTATAACAATACAACATGATCTTAAATGCAACTCGCACTGCGATATTTTAATTAAAAAAAATCAGAAAATATGCAATAATCATATATAAAATGAAAAACTTAATCGATGAAAATTTTTTGAAAGACTTATTTTATGCATGGATTCATTCAATCATTAATTATGCAATTTGTGTTTGGGGTGGAGCATACTACGACAATATCCGGAAATTAGATAGCATGTATGATAGAATAAGATCTCAAATAATAACAGATAGTACGAAAATAGAGTGCCACACTATATCTCTAAAGACAAAACTACATATATATAGGATGATAAAATTTTCACAAGTAAATGAAAAATATTTGACAAAAAATCGAAATAGAACCACAGGTAGATACAATAGAGTATATCAAGTACCAAAGCCTAATATAAAACACTATAAAAAGAGCTTTCTCTACATAACCCCTAAAGTTCTAAACTTATTTTATACTGAAAATCAAATTATCAATAGGAAAAAACCATAAATCACTTAGTTACATGTAATGTACTAACTGATATTCATAATACGTATAATTTAATTATTTAACCGTGATTATGACTCTCAAAATGAGAAATCTAACATCTTAACGTATACCGTAATCGTAAATATATAAATAGAAATACAATATAAAACATGTCTAATCGTTATGAAAGCTGTTGTCTGGAACATGTGTGATTATAACCCCCCTTTAGACCTGATGGAAGGACTTTTAAGTCCCTTGGGGTCACAAAGTGTATGTATTTATGTGTTTTTATGTTTGTACCTATGTGTATGTTTGTTTTGTATATAAGCTACATATTTAGTATCTTATCCCTGTGTGACACGGGGCCGATTGAATTCAGAACTCAGCCACTGTACATATCCCGTTTCGACATGCGGATGCTGAAACTACCGCCGAACTTATCCCGTTTTGGCATGGGGACCGATGAACGTCAGATCTCTGTCAAATATACAGACGCCTGCTACCGGAGACATCTATCACACGCCAGAACATCTGCCACTAAACCTATCCCGTCTGCCACTGGACCTACCCTGTTTTGACATAGAACCGATGCATACCAGAACTCTGTCACAGGACTAATCTTGTTTTAAAATGAGGACGATTAATGTTAGACCTCTGAAACTGAGCAAGTTAAATAAGTAGTGACATGGGATCTATAAACGCCAGACTGTCTCTCATGAGGCTTATCCAGTTGTGACATGGGAAGGGGAGGGGAACCGATGACCAACGACAGAACTCAACCACAGGACTTACCCAGTTTTAATGCTGTGTTCGTTTAGACGTCATTAGCAGACCACATCAACATCCTACAGTTCTGAGTTCGAATCTTTTGGAATCGGCATTAAGCTGCACGTTCCCTGGAAAGTTTACGATTCCATTGAGCGCGCTGACGGTGGCAATGAAACAAAAATATATCATTTTTGGTTATTAGTGTATTGCGAAATATCGTTTATAAGTCCAATGAAACGCTGACGTATTGGAAGATGACCGCGAGAAAAGCCAGTGAAATTTTTCCATCTATGCCATGCCCATGTGTTACTGCCTTCTCTCAAGGACGCGGCCAACTTTTACAATAAAATAACTCAGCATGTATCGAAACGATTGCAATTTTTCTTTTCTCGTTCTAAGCAGCTAGTTCGATAGCCAACTTTAGTTTTTGAGATCATTTATACACAAAAACAAAAATTAGTAAATCAGTGACAGAGAACGTGGCAAAAAACATGTTTCCGTATGATATTTCTCTTATAAAACCCCCCTGATTGTAATAACAACGGCAGTTATAACATGAAATGATTGATTGTGTTCGTGTTCGCCCCGGTGCGTTTTGTGTACAACAGGACCTAGCGCTATTCACCGTCTTGAAGTCGAATGTGGGTCACACTCACTAAAAGTTGGTGACGCCTATCTCAGTAATTTTCTATCCAGTGCCATCCAGTGTCAGGGGCTCGTAGTTCACAACCTTAAACTTTTTAAAAGCCTTATTTATCGTTTTTTTTTCTCGCGTTCGCCATTAAAACACCAAACTATCATTCATAACGAACCCTCGGCAACATTTGTCATCGTTTTCTAGTTTTTTTTGAATAAAAGCGTGTTAACCGTATCCAAAGGGGGTTAACAAGTAACGTATAATCAGACACTGATATTCAATTGGCACACGTTGATGGGTTTAACCCGGCATCAATTACTGTCCTAGTTATGTGCGGCGTATTTTTGGTATCGATACGCAAATTTATCGGCTGGAACGGGATACAATGAATCTGTTCTGGCCATGTATAAAATTGATATCAGTAGGCGGAATAATTTTGTAATGTTTAATTCGAGTGTATATGCATTGCAAGAATTGGAGAAAGAAAATGCTGATCTAGAGATACGTAATATTCGCGAATAAAAAAATTTCATTCGGAAATTTTGCATTTATTCGCAAAATATTTCAAATAAAAAAAGAATTGAATTCTTCCGGAAAAAAAAATTCAAATTACAAAATTCTGCATTCATTAGCAAAACAGTTGTTTGAAGCTGTCAGAAACAAAGTTTTCAAACAAAATAATTTGAGAAAATTTAATTTAAAATTTTTCATTCGTTCGCAAACAAGTTTCCAAATCAAAATCTATGCGTTCATTCACAAAAAAAAAAAAAAAAAAAAAAAAAAATTCAAATTGAAAAATTTGAATTCAGTCGTAGAAAAAACTCAAATTAAACATTTTGCATTCATTCACCAAAAAGTAAAAAAAAATTCAACTTAAAAATTCTGCATTCATTCGAGCAAAAAAAAAATCGTATTAAAAATTTTTCATTCATTCACGAGAAAAATTCAAATTAAAAAATTTTGAATTCATTCGCAAAAACTTACTAAACTAACGACACAACTTCATACTTGAAGTTTAATTACGACGCTGGGTATAGTATAGTAAGTAGGCTATTTAGTTATTGAAAAATTCTAAAGTGCACAGAAAAATTTCTAATTATTTTCGCTTCATAGAGTGCTAATTATCAATATTTCGCGAAAGTCAAATTCATTTTATAATACAGAAGTAATAAAATTCCAAGTTATCTTCATTCCTGATTCTAGTAAAATTCGAAATTTAAAGCAAATTTCGATGATTTGTAAAAAAAATAGTCGGGGAGGGCAAAATACGGAAATGTTTTGTACAGTGGTCATCATATTAAGTTAGAACGCATGCAATAAATCGTTTTTCAAACGTTAGGTATGAATAGAACATACGACTATTCTTTGGATGTGATAAGTCCTAATCTTAGAAATTGATTGGGAAAACATCATCGAAACGGAAATAGTAACCAAAAATTTGCCGTTATATCCAGAAGTGGTTCGAGCTCACCTGCCCCACCTGAGTGCAAAACCTCACATGCTGCCTCTGAATACTCCTGAATACCTACAGTGGGAAGCCGTGAAGGCTTGGAGTCTTTGGGATAAACCAGATGTATTTTATAAGTCCATAGTCGCACACCATTGTTACCCAGCAATATGCGCTTGACCATGCGACCCGCTTTCACAGTAGCTGTCCTGCTTTTTTGGTTCAAGGTTATTTCGCTATTCTTAATTATGCCAGATTACACTTTTCCTACATAATCGTTCTTATGAATGAGTCATCATATTTCCCCCCCCCCTCCCCTTTTTGGTACTGAATTTTTCATCTTATCTTAAATCTCTAACACAGAGTTGAACTTTGTTAACGTCGAAATACATAATCTAAGGTTCCCCCCGAGCAGAAACTGAGGAAGTGAGAGAAAGAGAGAGAGAGAGAGAGGGGGGGGGGGGTTCTGGTGCTCACCGCCCTGGGCAAATGAGAAAAATAATTATTTTTTCTTTGCCTTTATCTGACCGCTCCTGAAAAATTACTGGGCGGTGGGGGGGGGAGGGAGAGAAGAGCACACCAAAATGCGCACTTGCCCCGTGTGTCTGTTGTTGTTTCTCGTATCACTGCCCTAAGTCTTGTTTGTTCCTTCACGTTCTTTCATCTTATGAATGTCCCGTATAATATGGGTCTTATGGGTATATACCGGGTAATTCAGAAAAAGATGAGAAAATCTTTAACAGGTGATAGCACACACAAATACAAACAATTGTCATCAAAGAATGCATGGTCCAACATGAAGCAGAAACGGCCGCTCCGCAAACGTTAAAACGGCATTCCTATTGAAATTTATCGGGAGAAAAAAAAGAATACCATTCATACAAATATAATCTGGCAAATACGCCAAGTATTTTCATACTAAAATGCATGCCTGTTTTTTCATTATTACTAAAGTGCGCCATTATCCCCTACATTACAACTGTTGGAACGGTTTTGCACGCTGGAATAACTTCACGATTTGCATACGGTTTCTTCTTCTTACATTGCATGCATGGTGTTTTTTTTTCTCCCTGTAAATTTCAACAGGAATGTCGTTTTAACGTTTGCGGAGCGGCCGTTTCGAAACGCGCTAGGGGCGTTTGCGTTTTATGTTGAACCATGCATTCTTCGATGACAATTGTTCGCATTGGTGTGTACTATCACCACTTAAAGTTTCCCCATCTTTTCTGAATCACTTTGTATATAACTTTGTGGCCAGCGAGCGGAGGAAATACTGTATATCTGGGACGCGGACTGAAAAATGTTGTGCATCCCCTAATGTAAGTACTCCAAGTACTCCAATGACTATCGCGACGCTAACGAGAACTAGGTTGAGAGCGTCTCCTTCTTGATTGATCCGCAATGTTTTCCACCGAAAAATAACAAAATTTCTTAGCAGCAAGAAACTTCGCGAAAATAATATCTCACCAAAATTATACGCACGAATACATAATCACATAATTATAAATCGGAAACCAGCCTCCTCCTATAACTCGATATTTAAATATTTGAAAAAATCGAACACACGATCAAGCGAAATAACACGTTTCAATTGGATGATTGATTTCAAAAAGTGCCGAGAACGACTCGTTATGGAAACGTTTATCGTCACTCTTAAATTAAATACGCATTCATTTTTTATTAGGTTGAGGTGACGCCTAAAGCAAAAAGGTTCTGCGAGTTGAAAGGAAGGAAGGGCTTGTATATTCTCGCGAGGCCGAAAGGCTGAAAACGGGACAATTTTGGTAAGTACTTGGTGCAACATGTGTTCTCCATTGAATTACGCCAACGTACTACGCTCATGTGTGCCTTAGAGCAGGACTTGCGAAATTCACTCATTTGAATAATAATGTTTTATTTTCCCCACTGAAAGAAAGTGTTAATGAAAGGTTTTTCTCATAAGCCGTCTCAATATTTCAATCAAATGTTCTTAAATTCTTCCAATCAAGTTTGATTTTGAAATTTCTTAGTCTAATTCTTTTAAATCTTGTCTTTTTTGTATATTCCAAAAATCAAGAAGAATTTAAATCTGATCATTTATTCACGTACGTCAATAACAATTCTCAAGATATGGTCGTTATAATTCCTATCTTAATTCGCACTTTCAGGAAGAAAAAAAGTAATGATAATCTTTTCCTTTTACCGACATGAATGACATTGATTACATATTATGTCCACGCACTTTTGAGTCTTGATTTATATAAAGAAACATATGTTTGGGATGAACTAGAAGAAATGATACAAGAACTAGCGAGAGAATGCATACAGGTACGTTTGAAAATGAATCTGTAAAAGTCTGAAGATGTTTTCAACTCCTTTGGGGCCGTTCAAGTATTACGTCATCACCGATGTGGGGGGGGGGGGGGGGAGGGGGTTCCCGATTTGCTGACTTTTGATGACATGAGGGGGTTTGGATAATGCTTACGTCATTAACCACCCCTTATGAAAATATGAGTTAGGATTCAGAGGGGCAGAGCTGATGACGAAATTTTGCGGGGGTGGGGTCAGCGTTTTGCTGGCTTTTGCTGGCAAGGGGGGCAAAAATGGCTAAAAATTTGCTTACGTAATACTTGAACGGCTCCTTTGCTTAGAAGAAGATTTCTCTCAAAAACACAGAGATAGAAGAAAGGAAAGCTATGTATACCAGGGAAAGTAAAATAGTGTCCTCAATGAAATAAATCGAAGAATCAGGATAGTGTAGAGCACTTTTGGCAAAAACTGTACGATTTTGAAGAGCAACATTCCTGAAAAGTATTCAATCAATATGTGCTGAGGGCGAAGGGGGGTGGGGTGTAATCTCGCTGATGCTCAAAAGATGATTGTGTTGAGAAAACTCCTTGAAATTAAAATATGGCAATTCCCTGAATGTTTCGGACATCATGACTGGTGAATAAACCTAGATCTTACCCCTGTTCAAATATGTGGTCAATTTTTCCGGTTGAAGCACAGGTAGGCGTCCAGGTCACTATATAGTGAGAAGAAAATTACGATCCTTTCTCAACTAGAGGTCATGTCGCACTGTTTCACCGCACACCAACTCCGGTCATATCACCGAACAGCAATTTAATACCGATCGAGTTGGGTCAGAAATGAAGGCGACATCTATTGGTGGTCTAATCTAAGTAAAAGGAATACTGGATTATGGATTACTGTAAAATTGGTCACACAAACATCCAACCTTCAATTCTAAACACAAATTGACCTCTTTCATTGTCACACCACACCACTGACTTCTTTTTATTTTCAATGATCGAGAACGCAATTGTCACTGCAGCTACTACTATTAAACCACATATGTACCTCGTCCACATTCATCTGAGCAACTTCTAACGAATTGGTACGTGTTGGAATGTGCATGTACGAGCTAACCTAACATGAAGTTTGTTTCTATATAATGCTTGTTATGTATAGTGCTGCCATCTGATATCTATTTTTCTATTTATCTATGAGTGAAGTGTTATCGTTGAACAATTGTATCGTTGTAGCAGCAACGGTACAATTATTAACACCACACACAGTGTAGGTAGCGTCTTAGAATTAGTGAACCTATTTCTTTTGCCCTAAAAAACGAGTTGCGTTCAACCCATTTTTGACTGATCCTCCCAACCTCTCGTGCTGGGTTGGATTGCCGTTGCAAGTCCGATCCTCAGACTCAAACCCGTATGCTTCCAGAGGCGGGTTGGAGTACGATCAATGCGTTACCCTACTGCAATGGCTCCCAAAGCGTGAATCGCGACTGCCTGAGGGGGTCACGCGAATGAAATAAGCGGGGTCGCGAGAGATTCTCCTAAATATAAAAATTCAAATAAGAAATTTATTTCCCTTTTTTTCGCAACGTGAATAAAAATTTGTCAAAACAGAGGGGAAAAAAAGCGTTTTCTCAACCGAGCTACTTATCATCAATCATTTTAAGTAATGGGGAAATGTGACTACGTATTTTGAACAATGTAATCATTTTTTGTTGTTTTCATAAATAAGTATGTCATTGTCTCATAGGGTCATGACCAGCAGACAAAATATAAAACTTCCATTTTTCTGCAAAGATGACTTGGCACAGCATATTCTACAAGAAAATAAAAATCAATAAAATCATTGTGAAACATATAAAAAATCATTATAACAAAAATAAAAATCAAACATCTCTCTTTCTCCCTCTATCATTAGCAATTATAAAGTACGAAGAGTGAGACTATTATAGCTGGAATCATCGGATTTCAAAATTATAAAAGCACGCACGCACACACGCACAAAGAATTATGATAAGTAATATGTTAATATGTGAATATAAAAGAGGAAATGTGTCTACGTATTATGAAAAATGTTACTAATTGTCGATTTCAAGCGAAGAATCATTTTGAGAGTCTGGATGAGTCTTTCTGAATTACACTGTATATCAAAACCAATGAACATACTCCTCACTACACTTCCGATTTCATAATAAAACAGCATTGCCATTTAGATATTGAAAAAAAATAATAATAATTTGATTTTATTCACCACTGATTACGCAAATCGGAACCGAGAGGGAAAAAACATTCCGAAAACATTTAGTAATAGGAAAAACTTAGGAATTTCCCGGGAAAATCAAGCACATTTCCAGACTTCAACTAAACCTTTCAGTTGATATTCCTAGAGAGAACCAATGGGAGCAGTACGTTTTATCGATACTGCTAAGAAGCCTCGCCGGATGGAGTGAAGATGGACACCAAAATCTCACAGTGAGGTGTACGGAGTGGTAAAGAACATCCAAAGTGAACACCACATTGCATATCCAGTCAGTCATATAGCTTACCGAAGAGCTTACGTTGCTTCTTGCGACAGAGCCTGTGGGTGTCTCGCGGTTTTTCCAGTTTCTACAGTCAGTCATATACAGCGATGTAGCCTTAGGAAAGAAGTAAATGAATACGCGCTTTCGCGCACAAGTATGAATAAGTAGTCAGTCATAATAGCTTCGTCACATAGACAATAATTTTAGATTCTTTGTAGGTAGATTATGTGGAAGAAAATCGATTTTTTTTACTCCGTGTTTCATAACCGAGAAATGCCGTACGCTGCAAAATGAGCATAATTCAAAAAGTCATATGAATGAAATTCGAGTAAAAATGAATAAGAAATTTTCATTTATTCATCATCCAACAACAGAAAACATCCAGTTACAGTTGGAGAGGGTAAAAAAACGACAAAAGCACATTACATACAAAAAAAAAACAACAAAACAAAGCTTAAGAATGCATAAAGTACGCGAAAAAGAATATAAAAGAGTGCGTACGCCCCCAAGTAGACTAAAAATAAATTAATCGACGAATAAAGCTGATAGTGAAATAAAAAAAAAAATTAAAATAAAAACCAAATATAGAATTGAATATAAAATTCATAAAATTGGGAACAAAAACACAAAAATCCTATAGCTTAAAAAGGTGATTCCTAAAACTCTTCAAAAGGGACGAAAAATTATCTAGATGCCCTGTTTGACAACAATATAGACGACTGAATCGATAAATAGGATCAAAATTACATAATTTTGTTCCGTACCTCTTAATAGCAAATAAATTATAAAATCTTGTTCGATACATCGAACATTAGTATCAAATTATTGTGAAATTTTCATACAATCAATTTAATTATGAAATAACTTATGGTAAAATGATATCGATAAGAAATCTCTACGATCACTTAGACTAACAACATGAAATAACGAGCGTAGAAACGTACCAGTGAGAATATCATGATTAACACCGAACTTTTTCAAAAACAACTGTTTGAGAAATCTATATTGTACAGACTCCAATAATTTTATTTGGTAATCATGAACTGGGTTCCAAATAATGCACGCATATTCAAGTTTAGATCGAATAAGAAAGTTAAACAGAACAGTTAGAACTTTGGTATCTTCAAATTCTCATAATGTAGCCAAGCTTTTTGTAAGCACCAAAGACAATGTCATTAATGTGTTTTGAGAAAGTAAAATCCGCGAAGAACATAGATCAGTCATCAAATCGGTCCTCGACAAAGAAATATTATTTACATGGTATGAATGAACTATAGGCGAAACTTTGCTATTACAAGTGATTACAAAACATTTATCAATATTCAGATATAAATTATCTCTATCACACCAAGCGAATAGAAGATTTATATCTTGATGTATATAGTTAGTCTATTGCACGATTCATCATTATCAATAATTCTGTAAAATTTTTAAATCATCTTCGAACATTAGACATTTATCAAATGTTTCAGCAAGATCATTGATGAAAATTAAAAACAACATAATGGTCGCAAAATCGATTCCTGCGGGACATCAGATGTTACATTATTATTGTAATTGTAAAATATAATTGCTCTCCTATATTTCTTTGGCCCGGGGAGTCCATAATTGAGAGACTAATACAAATACAAATACAACGCCACAACAGGCAAAATGCCCAACGAAGTGGCCGAGAAGCAGATGCCCATAAAAATATGGATGTCCTATATTTCAAAAATATAGCAGCCCAATTAAAAATGCAATTAACAAAAAATTGTAAACAATATATACACATGATAAAATATTATACAATGCCCATAAAAAATACTTATAGGTGTCTTATTCTAAGTAAGGATAGCTTCTCGATTTACCCCAACATGTTTATCGTATTTCTTTTTAAACGTGTGAATTGTGTTACAATTTACTACCGCCGTGGGTAAGATATTCCATTTATTAACAACCCTATTAGAGAAAAATTCCCTGCGACACCATAGCCTTGCATTGTCCCTCACCAATCGATACTGGTGTCCCCTTGTAAAAGCAATCGATTGGCGGTATACTAAAAGTTCATTACTGTGTATCTTTTTTTTAATTCAACAACAACAATATTTAACAACAGAAACATGACAACTGAAACAAACTTGCACAAAAAACACAAAACAGAAACACAAAAAATACATGAATTAGGAACATTCACTCTGTGACCCCCAAGGGACTAGGGCAGCGATTCTCAACTTTTTTTGACTCGCGCGGAGCCCTTTTAAGTTAAAAAATTCTACAGCGGAAACCCGTTTTTTGGCTAGTTTTGTAATTATTCATCAAAAGTTAGGGATATATTTTTACTATTTATAAAAATATTTATAATTATTATTTTTTCAATTTTACTGTTTTTTTTTATTTTCCTCGAGTGGCCGCTGATCCCCTGGAGCACCGGTTGAGAACCATTGTACTAGGGTGTCTCCTTCCAGTAGATTGAGCAAGATCTTTCTTTTTTTTAACTGTGCCAGTAAAAGCATTTCTGCAAAGTTTTTCCGACAAGCACAACCCGAGGGACATTGGTTCAGAACATTCGAGTGTTCATTCGTTCATGCGCATGAAATTAAAAACAACGATTAAAGTAATTATAAAGTTTCTTGTGAACCCCATTAGAACTCGCCATTACAACGCAGACAGACCGACTTACACGTGCATTTATTCAAGGCCGGGCGAACAGCTTGAGGTGCAAACGGACAGTTCATTCGTAGATTTCATACATTAAAATGTCAGTTAACACTTTTCTTCTTATTGTATTTGCATTCGTTCCTTTTACACATAGCGGGATTTCCCATTTAATGAGTCTTATGGTGATCGTGACACGCCCAAAAAAAAAGTATATATTCTAATGTTGCACCATATTTATTCGCTCTTACTCATATGTCACTCATACCACTCCTTAGATCCAGCCTACCTTGACTTTGTTTTTTTTTTATCAGTGGCGTATTATGACAATTTGATACTCCATTTATGAATCTACTAATCGAGTGTTTAAGGGTGGCGGCGGCCAAATATCCTTGTATGAATAAACAAAAAAAGAGAAGCTTTCACCACCACAAATATCTGTCTGGCCATTGTGTATATACTTCCAATCGCATCAAATTAATGTGTTGCTGTTGCCTTGAGACAAGGCATTTATCTTTCTTTTTTTTAGGAAATTGGCAGCACTGGGCTGCAGAAATTATGAAAACGAGTTACGAGTTGTGTTTGTCGATTTAATTGGTTTTAATTAAAGAGCGAAATATTTTGTCGAATTAACATTCTGAGACACCGATTTCATCAATGGCATGGTAATCACACACACACACACGCACAATCAGGTTATCTTATGAAATATTGTCATGTGATCCGTGTTTATGGTTATTATGATAATTGGAATGATTAAAACATTTAATAGACTATCGGTTAGAGCATTCCATTAATGCTAATATATCTAAGTAAAGTGTGAATATTTTAATTATATGGAACTTTCGCAACGAAATCTCTAAGCAGAATATTTCAGTAAAGAAGAATTATTAAAATATTAAGTGCGTTAGACTCGATTGTTGGATTTAGGGGTATGTCGGATAATCGAGATAATCGGATAGCCCAGAGCAGTGTTCTTCAATCTTTTTACAGCTGTGGATCGGTGAAGGTAGTTGAACAAATTTGAGGACCAGTTATAATGGGAGAAATAGTTTGCGGTAAATGCCAGGGTTTCTTATGAAATATTGTTATGATTCGTGTTTCATGGTTGTTATGATAATCGTAATGATTAAAAACTGAATAGATTATAGTTTAGAGCAGTGTTTCCCAAAGTGGGCGATGGAATGGTCCAGGGGGCGATAGAACCTACTGCTTTAACATAGGATCCTATGGGTTTACTTGAGTTCGGGGGCGACGAGAGAAAAACGTTTCGGATGAAGGGGGCGATGGAACAAAAAGTTTGGGAGACTATGGTTTAGAGAATTAAATATATTTATGTCAATACATCTCATTTAAAGTGTGAATATATTTGAATTATTTAAAAATTTTCTCACGGAAATCGAGGCAGAATGTTTCAGTACAGAATAATTATTAGAACATTGAGTGTACAGTAGACTGGATTATATCGGACCAGGGCCATGTCGAATAAACGGAATCGTCGGATAACATAGCGCGACGCTCTATGAACCTTGCTGCAGTAGCAGACCGGTGAAAGTAGTTGAGCAAATTCGCGAACCTTTGAGAATGGGGAGAAATAATTTGCGGACTGGCGAAAACAAAGGGCCAAATGGTGAAAGTACAAAATAAGAGAAATAATTTGCGGACTGTCGGAAAATGAATAAATGCGAGAATTTGTGGACCAGCAAAAATAGGGAGAAAAATAAATAATAATATGAGACATATTTTAATAATTGGCAGAAATAAACAAATGAGGGGGGGATAATTTGGGGACAGGTTTTGAATAAATAAATGAAAGAAATAATTTGCGGACATGAAAAAAAAATTTGATGAGCGGCAAAAGAAATAAATAAATTGCGGAAGTAATTTGCGGACTTGTGCTGACGGCTGAGACAAGAGAAACAAGCATAGAGGCGGTATTTATTAAATTGAAAATAAAGTAACAGTGTTATAGCATTTGAATAAATTATCGGTTGGGTGAGTAATTATCCGGTTAATAATTCAAATATCTAATCAAAATGTAAATATTTGAATAATTTAAAATTATCGCAATGAAATCGAGACATTACAATATTGCAGTAAGAAGAATTATTGCAATACTGAATGCAGTAGACTCGGTACGTCGAATACAGTAGAACCCCTCTTAACGGAAATTCTTCAAATGCGGTCACCCCTTCCTTTTTTACCCAAATAATAGTTTTCCCCCTTGTATAATAAAAGTATGCATTTCAAATCCCTGATTAACGGCCACCCTCTATTACGGACAAATTTTTTTTGTCCCACCGGTGTCCGCAAAAGAGAGGTTTTACTGTAATTGAAATCGTCAGGCAACTTGGAGCAGCATTCTGCAAGCACCGGTTTGCGAACAGGTGCCGGCATGTGAGAGTTTCCTGCCGGTCCTCGAGAAATCCAAATACTTTCTTACGGTCTCTATGTTGGCTTTTATATTTCTGTGTTATCAATCAGATCAGACATAAATAAAAGCCAATATATATATATTACGGTAAATGTGGTTATTATGCATATACTTACCATTTACTTACTTACCAAGCATTTTGGTAAGGTTGATGAATTTCCCTAAATTAATCACTTTTACTGGTGATATATATATTACGGTAAATGTGGTTATTATGCATATACTTACCATTTACTTACTTACCAAACTTACCAAGCATTTTGGTAAGGTTGATGAATTTCCCTAAATTAATCACTTTTACTGGTGATTATGCTAAGTACCCAGGCGCCGAATCGTTAGTAACCATGATATATCGCACTATATGATATACCTATAGATGGTAATTCATCCATGTGCTGTATCGTTATATCGGGGTACGATCGCAAAGTTAGTTATCATTGTATCGGGGTCCGACTGCATTCATCACACACACTAAACTCTTTTGGTGTGTTTTTTTTCCCCATATTTATCACATCTACCAATTACACTAGGAAATGACACGTCATGACGGACTTATTCATCGTCACTGGACCAAAACCGCTGAAGTTATAAATATGAAATTTGGTCAGTGGTTTTATTTCATGACGTAAACTCACCAAAAAGGATTTTTTTCTTAATTCGATCCCTATGAGGGGGTCAGAAAGGGGGTTCAAAGTTAACGTAGAGAAATAACACCGAGTCGAAACTGCTACTTTACCGCACATCAACTCCGGTCATAAATCGTCATACGGCAATTTCCAGCCAGTGGAGTTGGGGGGAGAAAAAGGTGCCATCTATCGGTGGTGGTCCCAGGCTCGGTAGGTAAACAACTTGTTTCTGATGGTTTTTTTCCCCCGGGTTCGAACCGTTGGACCTTGACGGTAACCTTCATAATGAAAGACGAGCATCTTACCGCTGCGTTACTCGGTCCAACACGATCTATAGCAGAAGCTCGTGACGTCGCTGAAGAAGGTCGTCTCACCTATAGCCATTGGATATAGCAGGCCGACGCATGCACCGTCTTTACCTTTTTTTGTTGTATATCCAATGGCTATAGGTGAGATGACCTTCTTCATTGACATCACGAACTTCGCCTTCTGCTATTGATGGCGTTGATCGGGCGCGCGAGCCAAAACCGCTGGAGCTTCAAATATGAAAACTGGTCTGTATTTTTATTTCATGACATAAATACTCGCTGGAGAAACTGGAGAAACCGCGAGACACTCAGGCTCTATCGCAAGAAGCAACGTAAGCTCTTCGGTCCTCCCGGAGGAGCGAGGTCCAGGGCATCTCCGGCAAAACCAATATTTATTGATACGCCAAAGATTACATATAGTGCAAGGAAATTAAAAATTATGTAAAACGAAGAATCAAATTAATCAAGTTAAAGTCAAAGTGCAACGGGCACGGATGATAAGTAATCATAGAAAGTTATATAAAATCATATCGCAAAAGGCGCAATCAGAAATTTGATAGATAAAGGATTGTATGACAGAAGGGCAGAGCACCCCATTGCGCTCGGGCAGTTCAATACTCTCAGTCCAATTCGCTTTTGATCATAGTTGAAGATCTTTAAAATATCTCCGGGACGCTTGATTATATTTAGGATTCATCCTGCTCTTCGCCTTCAAACAGTGCTACCAGCGCACTGTCAGGGTGAAGACGCGGTGATCTCCTTAACGGAGGTGCTGGTACCGGAGTTGCAGGAGCTGGAGGAGACGGATCCCTTATCTTCCCAGGATGTTCCTCAAGGAATTTCACCATTTTTCTTATCTTTTCTCTTGATTCCTCTCGACGTAGTATGCCAAGCATCCATGGTCTGTGTAGATGGGCAGCCGGCGAACGGAAGTGGGTGATTACCACTGGTGAGTGATTACCCGCTCCCTAATCCATATGGTTTGGGGGTTGGGGTTTCTTCGATCTCGTGGAAAATTGGGTGACTGACGGACTGATTTGCTTTTGTATATTTCAGCTGACACCCGATATGTACAGGTTTTTTTCCCCTTTTTTTATGTTGAAAGATCAAATGATTGTCGGACTCATATGATGGTATGTGAATGTGTATCTACAATGTGATAATTACAATGTAAAATATAATAATTAAGTGAAGTAATTATTATAAACCCCAGGGACACTAAATTGCTGCTCGCGAGTTGTTAATGGTTGCTCCCTGGGGTAAGATGTAAAGTGTGTGTGTGTGTGTGTGTGTGTGTGTGTGTGTGTGTGTGTTTTTTTTTTTTTTGTGGGGAAAAATGAATGCTCCCTTCGGGGAACCCCGTATGGCGAACTATGTTTGCCGGCCGGGGGTTAGTATCTCTTATGTTGGGGGGGGGGGAATAGTCACAAAGAAATTCTCAAACTACCAAATCCAAGCGAGCGAAGCCGCGGGTAACAGTTGTTATTCACAGATAAAGGCGATAAATTTCAAGTATTTATCGAATTTACTAACGAGACGGTTGGTTATATTATGCATGAATGAATGAATGCCAGAACTTTGCCACTGGGCTTATCCCGTTGCCGAGATCTCTTCCAGCCCAGCTTCGTGGCAGAGTCTGGAACGCTTTATTTTGTGTCAAAAAAGAAAAAAAAAAGAAGAAAAAACGTACAACATTTTTACAACATATTTTCCCCGGACAATTATCGCGATTGACAAATTTTGTGGTGATGGACAGACGAGATGGGATTGGGAGTTCGAGAAAAGTTTCGTTAAGACGGATGAATGTACACATATTAGGATAAAGGCATGTTTTAAAAACAATTGAGGGCCCCCCCCCCATGCCATCTCATCTGTTATCTTACACTTGCCATATTATATACACAGGATACAAAATGAAAAAGAAATGATAATCTTATTGTGAAACATAAAGTATCCATCGTAGCGAGTCATCTCTCTCGCTTAACACCTTATTGGTGAGCAAATGGGTTTGATAACTTGCGGACTAGAAGCCAGCATCAGTTTTATTGGGTTCACTCGCTCCGGTGGATTTAATGAAAATACACAAAATAGAAGTATTGTGTGGGGGAATATATACAATTGGTTATATTATGCATGAATGAATGAACGCCAGGGGCCTAAGCCACTGGACTTATCCCGTTGCCGAGATCTCTTCCAGCCCAGCTTTCGTGGCAGAGTCTGGAAAAAAGTGAGTGCACCTAACAGTCCGAGTGTGTAGCTGGTGTTGTGTCTGATATTTTAGTGCTGCCATCTATACTTCAAATTGTGAGTGAAGTGTAATGATTGAATATTTGTAATGCTGTAGGCCTGTTGTGGCGAGACTTTTTAACGGGGAGATCGGCTCGCATTTTCGCGCCTTGAAGTTGGGAACCACAGAAAACCAATTTCAGCCGACCACCACTGTGGCGCCGGTGGGGTTCGAACCCGGAGGTTATAATATGCAGTAAACACCGGTAAAAGTGATAAATTTATCAAACTTACCAAGACGATTGGTATGCATGCATGATAACCGGTTACTATAGCAATTTGAAAGACAGATGACAGCGGAACTTCCTCTGCATAATTATACCGTTGTGGGCCTGTTGCTCTCTCCGGCGAGACTTTTTAACGGGGAGATCTGCTCGAATTTTAGCGCTCTAAGTTGAGAACCGCAGGAAAACCAACTTCAGCCGAGTACCACTGCGGCGACGTTGGGGTTTGAACCCGGATCATCGCTATCACCACTCGACCCCACCACAGCGGCTCAATACTATTGCTGAGAAACTCCTTCTAACGGCCAACCCTCCTTTACGGAATATTGTTTTTAGTCCTACTGTGTCCACGAAAAAGTTTTTTGCACTCTACACTATGCATCTCGTAAATAGAGAGGCAGAGAGAGTGTGAGTGAGTGAGTGTGTGTGTGTGTGTGTGTGTGTGTGTGTGTGCGCGTGTGTGTGTGTGTGCGTGTGTGTGTGTGTGCTGTCAGTGTTATGAGCGTTCTAGTGGTTAGCATTACAGTACAACCCCTATTGTAACGAATACTCTTATAAACTATTGCTCTCTTGAATAAAAAATTGGAATATTAGTGCAATGTGTGTGTGAACTCTTATCTCTAGATTAACTAATTACCATGTAATTAACATTCTTCTCTTTTATAGCAGAAGACTACAGAGGAGCTGTTTCACGGCATTACACTGACGTGCTATACAGAGAAAGCCTGCCATTTGGTGAGTTTTAGAGGCTTCACTGCAATACTAGTGTGTAGTCCTTAAAGTTGAATCAAGTGTAAAGCTTCACCCCTGAAAGTTGACTTTTCGGCAATACATCTAATGGATTCAATACACCCTTTTCAAACAATACTCCCTCCAATACACAGCTTCATACTATCATGGTGGGAGAAAAAAGTTCGTCCGTTAAAATGAGAGTTGACTGTTTACAGAGGTTTTACTGTGCTATAAATGCTGTTATGAGTTGATGAATAGTTACTATAATCCACGTGATTAGAAGAAAAATGCTAAATTATTGAAAAAAATCATAAAAATAACTGAAAAAGTAACAAAAATAATTAACAAAATTATTCAAAATACATTTTTAAAATCATAAATTAAGATTGAATATGAATGCAATAAATGGAATGTTGCGTGTTAAGAAACATTGATAAAGTTAGGATGTGCCATAATTTAATAACACGCGTAAATATATTCTATTAAATGTATAATCATGTTATGTAATCAATAATCATTGCAAGCAATTAATCAAAACTTGTTAACATTTATAAAACGTTAATTCAATTTTTCTTACCACCAATAGCCCTTTTACTTAATAACGTGGATCATTTAATAATTTTTTTAAATATTGTAACTATATATATAGGATAATTTTTATCTATTTTTTGAATATTAATGTTGATCTTCAGAGCAGATCAAGTAACATAATGTTACACATGAATATAAGATACGCATTTTTCGTTATTATTTATCATCACTACACCAGTGACTTGATACTATCAGTGAATAAATGAAGCGAGCGTGAATTTTTGAAATGTTGAATGAAACAGAGATAAGGGATTTAAAAAAGTAATTTAGGCTATAAATGTTTTAAGCCTTATATATGCTGATGAGGCTTAATTAATAGATGAACGAGAATTTCAGGAAACCACTCCTTCGTCAAAGAAACATGGAGGATACCTCCCTGGAAAAAGGTATAAGATTAATCACCGGGAGCTGGGATTACACTAAATGATTGCGATGATAAATGGCTGCTCCACAAGACATCGTTTTTGAAATTCTCAGACATACGGTCACGTGTTTGTGTGTGTGTGTGTGTACGCACGTGCTCTGCAGTTTCTCTGGTTCATGCGGTGAACTTCGTGCCGGATTATACCAAGTCCCTTGTCAATTGCATGACAAATGACTGTGTTGTTCACTCCTAAGGTGTTAATGATTCATAAATTATTCTCTAAAAATATCATATGTTGATTCTTAATTAAATAAATATGTTGATTCTTAAATTTCATTGCCGTTAATATTATAATAACGATGTCACCAGTGTGTTTGTGTGTGTGTGTAAATACAGCCGAGTTCGCTTATAACATACACCTTTAGTGATTCGAGAAGTGTATGTTGTGTGTATAAATTTGATAAATACTAAAATTACCACTTTTACTGGGAATCACGCATAATAACCAATTTTCGTTGGTAAATTCGATAAATACGTGAAACTTATCACCTTTATCTGTGGTTATGTATAATACCCTAGTGTAATTGGTGAATATGATAAATATGAAAAAATTCCAGATCAGTCTAGTATGTGTAATGAATATAATCGTACCCCGATATAATAATAACAAACTTTATGATCGTACCTTGATATAATCATATAATACATGCATGAATTATCATGCAGAGGACGTCATCATATAGGACGATTTATCATGTTTATCAACGACGCTTGGGTACTATGCATAATCGCCAGTAAAAGTGGCAAATTTAGGGATATTTATCAAACTTACCAAAATGCTTGGTAAGTAAATATAATAAACGCGTTTATCGCATTTACCGTAACATATATATTGTCATAACTGTTTTGCACTTTTATATTACTTCCCTCGTTTTTTCCACTTCTCCCTTAAGTATTCCTGAGTGCATGTAGGCCAAAAGTTGAGAAAAACACTACATTTAGGTATTTAGCAGCAGCTCTGGCCCTGAACTGTATTGTTCAGGAAGTAATCGCCATTATACTAATGTCGTAATCACTACAAAAAACGCCATCGTGGCCGATTACACTAGTCTAGAAGGTAGGTTTTCCTAACATGGAAACATTTAGGTGGTCTTAATTAATTTTTGGGTGCCGATTCCCGATCTGACCCTAAAAAATGGACATGTCCAACCTTTTTTTTTTTCCTTTGCCAATGGTTATTTTTAAGGAATTGATGATTTTTGTGACAATTGGGGTGATGTCCTGCATTTATAATCTGAATTTCTCGTCTGATTCAATTTGGCCACTCTGAATACATAAAAAAACTTCGTACACACTACTTGATCGCCATGTGAATAAATTTTCGAAACTTGAAACCGCCGATCTAGGATGTAGCGACACCTCGGTTATAACGACAAAATTTCGCAGAAACTTCGGCGTCGTTATATTGGATATTGACTGTATTTGTCAAATTCACTGATTTATATTTTATTTATCCTCGAGCGGGGTAGTGGGAACCGCTGTGTTTTTTAACGTCATTTTATTCATATACAAAACCCATTTGCATTTATGAATTAATTCATTATTTCTTTAAGAAATTAGTTCGAAATCACATTGGGGTGGAAACTCTTTCTCGAGAATATACTGATATTCGTCCATAATTTTACCAAAAATAAGACATTTTATACATATTTATGAGTCGAGGACACTGTAGGTCAGTCTCATCGCAAAATCAATTTCCGTTCCCCGAATATCTAAACCGCAAAATCTGCGGCAGCGATGACATTTAAACTGCTCTTTCTCTCTCTCTCACACACACACATACTGAGAGTCAAGGCCGAGGTAGTGGCCAAGTAGCCATGCTCTGGTCAAGACCAGTTCACGGTTCATGAAATATTCCATTAATACATAAGTAAGAGAATACATGCATATATATATCACCGGAATCGATTTCTGTCACCAAGGTTACCTTTTTTATTTGCAGTTTGGATACAGTAAACATCCTGGTCATGAGAGGGGTTTTCCCACCGTTTTCTCTACGCAACTGAAACCGGAAAAGGTATCAGTTACGCCATGAAAAAAGTACAATGAAACTAATATAGTTTCGCTGTACTTTTTGTAATACTTTTTTTTACTATATTATATGTGATAAACCAACGTTCTGTTCCCACTGGGAATGACGGGGGCGCCAAGACGTTCCCGCGAGGAATGGTTATGAAAAGTAGAGTGGCTATATATATATTGTGGTTCTGAATAAGATCCTGGAGAATCCTAACATCTCTACCAATGGTTTCCAAGCTTCGAGTACTTCTTGGGAGTACATGTAAGCTTGCGTACTCCTAGGAATGCGTAGAAAGTGTGTCCACTGCTTGAAATACGCAAGAAGCTTGCACACCAAGTGCGAAGATATTCGTGTTCCTGGAAAGCGTGAGAAGTGCGCGAAGTTCAAAAACTGCGCAAGAGGCATTAGAAAAGCATAAGAGGAGTGCATAGTAGTGCAAATGTGCAAGACTATTGACCAGACATCTTCGAGTCAATGCTCGCGAGCACCTTGGTGCTCTCTGAAGTAATCAGAGTGTTCGATGCTCGTGTTTAATTCCGTGATCGTGAGCACTTGAGTAACATTTCAATTAACTACTTTGTACATTGAATTGCATTCAAGGATTGAAATCAAATCATCCTGATTTCATGCATTCGTATATTAAACTTGCTGTGAGGGTGCTCTTCTTTTTGATGATGGGTACAGGCAAGTACTCGTGACTGGGGAAAAAGTTAGAAAAGATCTCTTCCACTAAGCTTCAAAAATTGCATCTCAAACATCTGCCATTAAAGATCATTGATGGTTTCGTGCCATTCAAAAGCGTTAAATTTGCCTTGTTCTTGATATGTACAGAGTGATTATAATTAAAGTTAGCTAAATTTTCAGGTTATCTTGATGGGAAGAGACATTATTGAAGGCAAAAAAAGAAATGTTCAATTTTCGACCACCAGGTGAAAAGTGGTGCTTTTTTTATTGAATTTTCCTTTTACCTATGGACCCTACAGCGTATATATATCAAGTTTCAATGAAATACGTCCTCCAGAACGGGCACTACATAAGTCGGAGTAGCGTCAGTATACTGACGGGTGCTGCATCGGTCCAAGTAATGTCAGTATACTGAAACTACTCAGACCTATATAGCGTCCGTTCTGTTGAGCAAATTCAATTGAAACTTTGTAGGTACGCTATATGGACCATGGTAAAATAAAATTCAGTAAAAAAAAAACGCCACTTTTTCATTTAGGGGTGGAAAATTTATATATATATTTTTTATTTCATAAATCTTTCTCCCGTGGTCTTATTAAGATGTCCAAAAAATTTGGCTGTATTCGAATAAGCAGTTTTTGAGAAAAACTACTAAGAGTACGGAAACTTTAATTATAGTCACCCTGTATGAGAGGCTTGCATACCTCTACAAATGCCCAGGAGATATTCGCATTCCTGGAAAGTGTATAGCGTGCTCGCTTCTAGAATTACGCAGGACGTTTTCTTGTTCTCTAGAAAAGCGTGGAAGGTGTGCATAGTTTTAGAAATGTGTATCGGATTTATGTACTTCTCTAAACATGCATCGAATGTATGAGAAACTTGCATATTCCTAGAAACCCATAGAAAGCGTTCGGACCCTTTGAAATGTGCAAGTAGCTTGCGTAACAAATGTGCAGGAAATATTCGTATTCTGGAAAGCATGAGCGGTATGTCCACTTTTAGAAATGCACAGGAGGCACTTTTATATCCTGGAGAACGTGAGAAGTGAGAAAAAGAGGCTCAGAAATGTGCAAGAGTCTTGCCTACTTCTAGAAATGCGTCTAAGACGGTTTTTAATACGAACACACTAAACAGAAATTAATAAAAATTCAGAATTGATGGAAATTTGTAATTTATGAAGAAATCGTTCTCTCCCTCTCTCTCTCTCTAAAACTAATGACAATTCAGACTTCAGAAATAAATAAGGCGAGAACTAATGAGAATTCAGAAGGAATGAAAATTTTAAAATATATTAAATGAGAAAAATTCGAAAATTAACGAACTAAACAATTAAAAAATCAATGCCATAAGTACCTCTAAAATTAATGAAGTAAATAATTCCAAAATTAATGAAATAAATAATTCCAAAATTAATGAAATAAATAATTCCAAAATTAATGAAATAAATAATTCCAAAATTAATGAAATAAATAATTCCAAAATTAATGAAATAAATAATTCCGAAATTAATGAAATAAGTAATTCCAAAATTAATGAAATTCAAATTCATGAAAATTTATTAAATTTAAAAAAAAAAAAA
The DNA here is from genome assembly GCF_987345545.1 of Pholcus phalangioides. NCBI lineage: Eukaryota > Metazoa > Arthropoda > Arachnida > Araneae > Pholcidae > Pholcus > Pholcus phalangioides. Next base: position 18,897,591 of record NW_028301601.1, on the reverse strand, counting down.
AGGAATTCTAGAATTGGGGAGAAGTAATTTCCCCCCCCCAGTAATGATTAAAATTCATAACTTCAGTGCAAGCCTCCGATATTATGGGGACCCATGTTTACTTCGTGGCCATATACGCTCGGGCCCCGTAAGCCCACCCATTAAGACTCCACCGTGTGAACATAATCGTACATGATAACATCCAGGAAAAATCTATATAAATTACGATACATATTTAGTCTATCTCTAGGGGCAAATGATAACGCAACATCATGTAATGTAGGGATTGTGATAACAATAAAGACATTGTAAGACTGATAGCGTACAAGGAATCACTTTCTACCCTTTGGCAACTGTCCAACGAATAACGGACAACCTTTGTCCTTAGGTCAAGCTTGATATCCATCTCCGCCTGAACTCTCGATCCATTACAATTTAATTTGTCCTCGAGGCGATTCATTTCAGCCGGAAAGGCTATTTCCCAATGACAACAAACATGAAGATAGTATGGATATTAGCCTGTTTTCTACTTAGCCTGGGCACTGTTTTCGGGTTTCTGGGTGAGTGAATCGGATAACCATTTTTTATGAATATGTATTTGTTGTAGGATCGCTCTCTCCTCTCAGAAAGCATTGCAAAGTCACCTCAATTCAAATTTCTGTCCATTCACATATTCCAGCTGGGGGGAAAAAAAATTAAATATAATTTATGTATAAAAAATGTATTCAAGGTCCGATGCAGATTGGTGACAAGAACACACTGGACCTCGCGTTGCATTTGCATTCGTATGAGCAAGGTTTCGCTCGACTAGTGGGAATATGGAATTTCTAATACATTATTATTTTATATTATTTCGAGGTCGAATTGATATACTGAATAATATTTGCAAATTGAGGTTTTTGCTTGCGGTATTTCGAGTCAATTTACATTGAAAATGTATTATTGTTAATGTATTGATATCATATTCTTGTTACACATTGTATGAGTGATCGATTTCGATGAAGTGAAAGCCAGAAGCAGTTTTTTTTTTGAGCAAAATGTCGATGTATGTATATTTATGTAAATGAATGATTTCATGTTCTTAGCTTGTGATCAAGTGGAAGATAATTTGGTTAAATTTATCGGAATTTTATGTTTGTGTGTGTATGGTTGACTGGGAAATTTGAATCATATTTGAATGATTAATTGGAAGACAGGAGAAATTGAGATGGAATAGTTTCACTTATGTAAAATGATAATTCTAGGTATAATGGAAATTGAAACGTTTAATTAAAATTTTGATGCGATTTTCAAATTTTCTTTTTTTTTTCTTTCATTTTTTTAAATTTAATTTTAATTTTTAATCCTTTTCTAAATTTTGATGTTCATAAATTTTAATTCTACTCAATTTTCAATTTGAATTTCACAAAATTTTTAATTTTGATTTTGCGCAATTTTTAGTTTTAATTTTCATATATTTGTTTCATGCTCATTTTTTCATTTTTACACATTTTCCTTCTCATTTTGATTTTTCTAATTTTTTGAATTTTAATAAAATATTTTCAGTTTTTAATTTATAAAAGTTTCAATTATATATATATATATATATATATATATATATATATATATATATATATATATATCATATTTTTTTAACTTGAAGTTTGAACCAGTTTAAAATTTTTAATTTAAAAATTCAATTTAATTTTAAAATGTTAATGAAAATTTAAATTTTTATTCGGCCTCTGGCGAAAAAAACGCTGAATCTGTCTCCATTTATTGCAGCTATTGAGCAATATTTCAATGCAAGATCATCGATACAATAATGGTTAAAAGTTTTGATTTTTTTTTGCCAGTTTTTACCGCACTCCATTATCCAATACGTGATCATTGGTATTATTGGTATCATTATATCAACAGACATAAAGTGATTACGAAGATTTTTATTTTTTTAACAGCTGGTTGATGCGATGACATATTTAAGAAAGAGAGAAAATCCAGCTGTCCCTGCGGGGATTCGAACCCACGCCCCTTCATTTTCCGGGTGAACGCCCTAGACCAGTGGTTCTGAACCTCCAGAAACCGACGGCCCGGTAAATTTCTTTTGCATATGTAAAAGCAATGCCGCAACTAGGGGGGAGCAGGCGGGTCTTGTGCCCCGGGCGCTAGACCTGAAGGGGCGCCAATTTCATTCTGAAACCTCTTCTTCAGCATTACAAGGGAGCGTCAAAATGTGCGCTTGCCCCAGGTGACCAAGCATCTAGTTGCGGCCCTTAGTGAAAGGCCGGTCATACACGAAACTGACGAGAAATTAATTGGAAAAATGAAACTGTGGAATCACTCACGGCCCGGTGTGACTAGTGTTAAGGCCCGGTACTGGGCCGCGGAAGAGAAACACTGCCCTAGACTATAGAGACAACGAACATTCTCGATCTTTCCTTGGAGCTCGTGTGCACTGAACGGGACTGTACATGGACGGTCGGACACAATTCAGGCATAAGATCACAATTGCTGACAGTGCCACCAGATGGCGACTTATCCGAGGATGACGAGGTTCGATTCCCCGCAGGTGCACAGTTGAATTCACTCTCTTTCCTAAATATATCTTCGCATCAGCCAGTTGTTAAAAACCTTCGAATGGGTAGCGGAGAGTGATATCATCCTCGGATAATGTGATTAAATTGCAGAATGCCAACCAACGAAGGGTTTCTATTCAAATATTACGGAATATATTTCTTTCTCTTCATGAATCATAGAGTAATAATAATAATAAAGTATATATAATATTGTCGCGTAGTTTTTATTAGATATTCGTTACAGAGCAATTACAAACACAGTCACAATCCAACAAGAACACAAGAACATCTCTGAACATTCCATGAAAAATAAACAATAAAAAAAAAGACAAGAATAAAATATATCTTGTTAATGGCTAGTCTTGCAGTCGAGTTAATAATGATACTTGAATATCTGTCCTATTTTGAGTCCTGCCACATATCTCCCCTCTTCAAATGTTCAGCGTCTCGCTGTAACTGCTTAGAACGACTCCTCGTCAGAGGTCCAGGAAGATTATGAATACTTGCTGAAAGTCGGTTTGCATTCGCTTGTGTACGGCTCTGCTTCTCTGGATGTGGATCTTCTTGTTGCTCTTTTGGGTCATGATACGGCTTCATCCGTAAAACATGAACAATATCCTTCAGTTGCCGCTTTCGGGACTTTTCCTCACAAGGTTCTACTTCATATGTGACTTGTGATAGTTTTTTCACTACACGATAGGGTCCAAAGTAACGTCTAAGAAGCTTTTCTGATAAACCGAGTTTTCGGACCGGTGTAAAAATCCACACGAGATCACCTTTTTTGTATTGAACATCGCGATGAGCTTCGTCGTAACGGCGTTTATCTTTCGCCTGAGCTCTCGAGATATGCAATCTTGCAAATTCTCGAGCTTCCTCTGCATTCTTTATTAATTTGGCCACATAGTCACTGGGAGTATGATCGGGATCATCCGGTAGTATGGCATCCAGTGGTGTCTCTACATCACGTCCATGAACGAGGAAGAATGGACTAAAGCCCGTCGTTTCCTGTTTTGCCGAGTTATAAGCATATGTGACGTATGGTAGTATGCAATCCCAATCTTTTTGTTCTGTGTCGACATACGTAGATAACATATCTGCCAAAGTCTTGTTGAACCTTTCTGTTAGGCCATTGGTTTGCGGATGATATGCCGTAGTTAGTAGATGCGAAGTCTTACACAACTCATTTATTTCCCTTACAAGATTTGACAAAAATGATCGACCTCTGTCACTAATTATTTCTCTTGGTGATCCATGCTTTAGAATAACATCTTCAACTAGAAATTTTGCGATTTCCATTGCATCACCGCTTGGCAGAGCTTTCGTGATGGTGAATCGGGTGAGATAATCTGTACATACAATTATCCATCGGTTCCCTTGAGTTGTCAGCGGGAATCGTCCGAGCAGATCTATCCCTATTTTTCGGAATGGGGCATCAGCAGGTTTAATCGGTTGAAGATATCCTGGAGGTCGTTGTGATGGTGATTTTCTTCTTTGACATTCCTTGCAATGAGACACATAACGTCGTACAGTTCTATAAATTCCAGGCCAGTAGAACTTTCTACGTACTTTATCATAAGTCTTTGCCAAACCTAAATGGCCAGCTGTGGGTGCGTCATGAAGGATTTTCAGCACTTCCATTCGAAGATGTTTTGGCATGACCAAGAGCCATGGTTTTCCCAAAGGATCGTAGTTCTTCTTATACAAAATCCCATCTAGTATCTGGAAATTTCGGTAACTACCAATTTCTTCAAGCTTCTTTCGGATAACTTGTAACTGACAGTCCTTTAATTGTTCGTTTTTAAAATTCGAAATGGCATTGAGAAAGGGGATGTCGTCAGCTATTTCTTCTTCTTTAGCTTCAAGTACTGGGTGCCTAGAAAGACAGTCAGCATCGCTGTGTTTCTTCCCACTTTTGAAAACAACCGTTACGTCATACTCTTGCAGACGTAATGCCCATCTCGCTAGTCGTCCAGAAGGATCCTTTAGATTGGCGAGCCAGCATAAAGAGTGGTGATCGGTTACGACTGTGAAAGGGCGTCCGAACAGGTATGGCCGAAACTTGTTTATGGCCCATACAACGGCCAAGCATTCCTTCTCGGTTGTTGAATAATTCTTTTCTGCTGTTGAAAGTGACCGAGAAGCGTATGCGATTGGCTTTTCATTTCTATCTTGAATCTGGACAAGAACTGCACCTACGCCATATCCACTTGCGTCCGTATGTATATGGGTTTCTGCTTCGGGCTTGTAGTAGCCAAGGACTGGGTGTTTCGTGAGACATGATTTCAATTGATCGAATGATGATTGTTGCTCCTCTTTCCAAATGAATTTTGCATTTTTCTTCAACAACCAATGCAATGGTGCAGCTATGACACAGAAATCCTTAATAAAGCGTCTGTAGTAGGAACAAATTCCTAAAAATCCCCTCACGTCGGAAATGTTTTGCGGGATTGGAAATCTTTCGATGGCTTCTATCTTGGCTGGATCTGGATGAATTCCATCTTTATCCACTAGGTGACCCAGAATCTTGAGTTTCTTCTGTCCGAAACAGCATTTCTTATGGTTTAAAGTTAATCCAGCTCTTTTTATACATTTCATTACCAGTCTCAAACGTGAAAGATGTTCTTCAAAAGTTGATCCGTAAACTATTACGTCATCCAGATAACATAAGCAAATATGCCATTTCAGTCCTTTGAGTAAACTGTCCATCATTCTCTCGAATGTAGCGGGTGCGTTGCAGAGCCCAAAAGGCATGACTTTAAACTGGTAAAGACCATCGGGAGTAATAAATGCTGTTTTTTCCTTATCTTGCTCGTCTACTTGTATTTGCCAGTAGCCAGATTTTAGGTCCATAGAAGAATAGATTCCTGCCTCTGCGAAACTGTCTAATGCATCATCAATTCGCGGAAGAGGATATACATCCTTTTTGGTCATCTTATTCAGGCGACGGTAATCTACGCAAAAGCGCCATGTTCCATCTTTTTTCTTCACTAACACTACTGGGGAAGACCAAGGACTCTCAGATGGTTCAATTATGTCCAGTTTTAGCATTTTATCGACTTCGTTTTGTATTATACGTCTTTCTGCTAGTGAAACTCTGTAAGGCTTCTGTTTTACGGGAAGAGCATTACCAGTGTTTATCTTGTGTTTCACACTTTTGGAAATCTTCACCGATTGGGTTTCAAAATCAAAAATGTCAATGAACTCTTTCAATAATTCTAAAATTTTTGCTCGTTCTCCGTCATCAAGATGAGGATCCACGAATTGCTCTAGTTTCTCTAATTTTCCTTGCATGTCTGTTACGACTTTATACTTATGCTTTTCTTCGTCTTCTGATCCAGTATCACAAGATAGAGAGCACAATTGACAGTCGTCCAGCTCTGTGAGTTCAACTAACGATCTTCCCTGGGGTATGAGTTGAGACTGTGATGAAATGTTTGATACCCATACGTCCCCTCGACCATCTTCAAGCACGATGACAGATGCTGGCACACTCAGTTCTTTCTCTAGTTGAATTTCTTTTCTCCCAGTAACCATAACATTTCCACAGATTTCTTGACATTTGCTCACCACGGAAATTTTCCGGACAGAATTTCCAGGAATCATATGGTCTTCGGCAGCGTACAGATGAATCGCCTTTCCAGATTCAGGATTGTAGTAAGAAGCTTCACCAATTTGGATCTCACCCATGCCACAATCAATTATTGCATCTGTGGCTTTAAAGAAGTCCCAACCCAATATAAGATTATGGCTACACTGCGGGAATACCAAGAATTCGAATGGTTGTACATTTCCGTTAAAGTCCACTCTTAATACACATCGTCCAAGAGCTTCCACTAGCTTTCCACTGGCAGTACGAAGGATATTACCACGTTCAGCGAATAACGGTGTTTTCAACTTGCGACGTAAATGTTCTGTAACGACGGAATAGTCAGCACCTGAATCGACCAAAGCTTTCACATTATGTCCGTTTATCACGACAAATACAGAATTTTCCATCAGTCTAGCCGCTGTATGCACTGGAGGATTTTCTTCAATTGCGGCCTCACCCCCGTAACAGGTCGCACAGCCTAGTTTTCCTCAGCGGATCGACCGGGCGAACGGCTTGGACGGCGACCTGGGGAGCGCGACTGTCGGCGAACTGCATTGCGTCTGGGGTATGGGGAGCTGCTTCTATAACGTCTGTCGTCGTCTCCACTCTCATGTCCATATTCGGCTACAAAATTAGAACCCAGTGTTTGAAACTGATTTGGTTCCATCCTTGATCGTCCAGAGTTGTAATTCAGTTGTTGATTTGACTCCCTCCTGGCCCTTATATCTGTGAGGTCACGTCTTCGATCGCGGCAATATCTGATCACGTGTCCAGCTCGACCACAATGGAAACAGACCGGTACATTTTCAGGTGTACGCCAAAGATCGATTTTCCTCTCTACGATTGGAGTTGCCGGTTGTTGTGGACGTCTCGGTCTGGTTTTCCAGGAATTCCTCTTACCTCTTTCTACGGGCATCAAGGATTCGGTGTCGTCTCGGGTGAGAGGGGCTAGCGTGTCCTGGATCATGTTTTGTACCTCTTCCCGGATCATATCCTCCCGACATTCAGTTTCGTCGTTTCGTGCAAGCGAAGCTATCTGAGGAATCACTCGTTGAATTTCTTCTTTGACAATGCGTCGGATCAATGTTGACAAATTCTCTGTGGTCGTCGAAGATACAGCCGTCACGTTTGGTAGCCTTTCATACTGTGGCTTGATTACACGACGTCTCCTCATAGTCTCGATCTGTCGACAAATAGATATGAACTGGTCTACTGTAGCTGCTTCTTTGTTTATCAGTACTTGGTAGAAATCCTCTGCGATCCCTTTCAGGAGATGGGAAATTTTCTGGTCATCTGTCATGGATGGATCAACTTGGCGGCATAATGAGAGAACATCTTGAATATAGGACTCAAACTTCTCACACGGACGCTGCGCCCTGGTTCTCAACAGGTCTTTCGATCGTCGCTTGATGTCCTCGGGCTGTCCGAATGTCTCTTTGAAGTCTCGCTGAAAAATTGTCCAGCTTGTAATGAGATCTTCATTGTTCTCAAACCATTGCCTAGCAGTATCAGTCAAGTAAAACACAACATTAGCTAAGCGAATCGAGTCATCCCAACGATTGTAATTGGAGATCCTTTCATAATCTTTCAGCCACTTTTCGGGGTTTTGACCATCAGTACCGGAGAATATGCAGTGGTCGCGAGGCACTTGGTACATGGGATAAGCTGGGGCATATGCATCGGGAGCAGGTTGAATAGATGGAGCTAACGACTCACCTTCCGGATTCTTGGACATAGCCATCGGGCACCGACGTCTTCTAAAAGAGTCAAGCAGTGATACGGGCTCAGAACCTAGCCCTTGCAGTCTACGGCTTCTTCTGATTGAGTTTTCCGTAATTTTGGATTACCCGGCGCCTCCACCAAATATGTCGCGTAGTTTTTATTAGATATTCGTTACAGAGCAATTACAAACACAGTCACAATCCAACAAGAACACAAGAACATCTCTGAACATTCCATGAAAAATAAACAATAAAAAAAAAGACAAGAATAAAATATATCTTGTTAATGGCTAGTCTTGCAGTCGAGTTAATAATGATACTTGAATATCTGTCCTATTTTGAGTCCTGCCACAATATAATAATAATAATAATATATATAGAAAACGTGATAAATGCGGTTATTATACATATAATAAAACCGGTTATTATGCATACTTATCAAGCATTTTGGTAAGTTTGAAAATTTTCTCTAAATTTATCACTTTTACCGGTGATTATGCATAATACCCAAGCGTCAATGGTAAACATGATATATCGCAATATATATATGATGTACTATACATGATAATTCATACATATGTTATATCATTACGTCGGGTACGATCGTAAAATTTGCTTTCATTATATCGCATTCGAGGCTCATTTTGAATATTTATTTTTTATATTTATCAAATTCACCAATTACACTTTGGTATTAAGCATAATCATCGATAAATGCGGTCATTTACCAAATTTATCGATGACCATTGGATATTATGCATTATCTCCGGTAACAGGCATAGCATTTATCCAATTTACCAACGACGCTTACGTATTATGCATATTCACCGCTAAAAGTGATAAACTTATCAAACTTAAGAAGATATTGGTAAGTATGCATAATAACCAGTTATTATGTAAAATAACCGATTGTTCGCATTTACTCCGTAACCCCATGTCATATCTTAGGTCTATGACATGGATAAACGCAAATTTTACTAATTGACGTTCTTTTAATTAAGAGCCGTATCAATTTATCTTTTCATGGGAAGGAAATTTCGCAGCTAAATTTCCTATTTTTTGCTAATATATATAAATCCCTTCATATTTTCTACTTCGATTTTCGAATTTTTATTTCTCTTTCAGTGTGCTTTTGATGAAACACCCAGTATGCATTAAATGATAGCAGAATAAATCACTTTAGAATAGAGATGTTTACTTCTAATTCAAAGACACCATCATTATCATTCCTCAGAAATTTTTAAATACACGTTGGTATCTGAAAAACACAGTGCGCGCGAGAGAAACATGTCACTTTGAACATGTATATTAGGCCTCTTTACCTTCAACTACAAGACACTCATTTCTCAATTCTCCATAGCGTAAAACATGTGTACTGATCAGCAAATGAACCACCCCTTTCGTTGAAACAAAGAGTGATTTATTGCTTACCGGGTTACATAAATATAAGACTATACTCACATATGTGTGCATGCTCTTAAGTTAGGCCCGGCGCCTATTCTCCGTCCTCCTACATGTATAAGTAAACAGTAATTAGCAATTCTCTTCTTCGAGGTATAATGAGGGCTATATATCATACCACCACTACCTCAGTTATACGTAACTTAATCACGTAGGATAAATTAATCAGCAGTCATTTTTCCCCCCGTTATTAGATCATCCAGAAAATTCATTGAAAGAGTTTCGGGAAGAGAAGTTTTCGTTTTCACAATTGGATGGCCTTTTTAGATGGCCATGATGAATAGAAATTCCAGGGTTTCCCCTGCAGGGTGCAAGAGAGCCTACGGTGATGCCTACGCGGACGGCGCCTGAGGGATCGTGACTTTATAGTTTAGTTTCTTTTGACCTCTCGAAATGAAATCGATCAATCACAGAGAATTTCGTTCGCATCGATTACTTGTAATACATTTTGATATGATATGTCTGACCAGGTCGTTTTGTATTTTCTTGTTTTACTTTCCGTGACCCTTGACAGATATACTTACGGTGGCATCTGATTAATGCAGGTTTTTGCTTTTTAACGAACTAGTTTTATGCTATCATCATTACGGAATTATTTTTCGTTCATTTGATTTTTGTTTTTATAATCGTAGTCCATCAATCATCATGTAATACACGTTTTTTAACATGTGCTAAGAAGTAGAAATCGCGTTCTCTCACGTTACTTGCATGTCTGATTGTTGAAAGAAAGCTGGTGTTGTGTAAATTTCATTGGATGGAATTTCGAGATAGAATTATTTAAAACCATATGCATATTAAGAACTTACTAAATTGTATTTCACAAATCATAGTGGTATAAATATTAATATTTATTTGACAAATACATGAATTTTTCAAGTGTTGAAAAGTTGTGACGATCTAATTAATAATTATATTATAACTATTATAATTTTTAATAATTTTTTATTATAATTTCTATTATAATTTTACAATTTTTCCGCACATTTCTTAATATTTAATTTCAATTTAATTATTTCAATTTCAATTTTACTTATTTTAATATCAATATCTTTCGTTTTAATACTAGTATTAGTATTTTAGTATTAATATATTATTATTGTATCATTTTATTATCAAAATTTTGCTATTTTAGTATCAATCTTTTTGACTTTTAATTTCAATTTTATTATTTTTATGTGAATTTTCACGCATTTTCTAATTACAGTTTATTTTTTATAAACTCTAAAATTTTTCTCCCATTTGGGATCATATAAAAATGTTAATTTTTAATCAAAATTTTTATACACCCAATCATTATTCAATAATCCACATACATGAGAAATTAAAGAATTTAAGGAATAATATTTTTACAAATTTTTTTTAAAATTTTGATTCGAATCAAAATCAATGAAATTTTAATTTTTTCACCTTGTTTCAATTTGATTTTCAAACATTCTTTAGTTATAATTTTATTTTGAATGAGCGAATGTGCAAATTAGAATTTTTTGTACTGGAGGATCACATAAATATGCTAATTTTTCTGTTTAAAATTTTTTTACGGCTACAAGTAAAAAAAAATTGTGATTGAGTGTTATTACATGGTTAAATGCTATTGAGATTAGTTCAATGGAATAAGGTGAGAGTAAATATTAGACACATTTTTTTTTTTCAATTTCAGTTTTTATTGAATTTTAAAATCAACTAATTGGAATTTCTTTTATTTAGGACCCATGTAAAATATTAATTTTTCATTAAAATCAAATTAATAAAATAAAATTAAAATTAATATTTTACATTTGGCTTCGAATAGGGAAAAAAATTCTAGTTATTGTTCATTGTTCATATGTTATTTAAACAATTTCATGGCAGTTAGTTCAATAAGAAAATTTTCTTCGGAAGTATATGTTACTGCCAGAGCCCAAAGTGCGCCCTATTCACGAATTGGCCAAGAGTTTTTGGCCAAGATCCAAGTCTCAGAAATGCTCCGCACTTTGGCCGGCCATTTCGAGAAGTGGCCGGACATCCTTAGCCAAAGCTCAATGTGCTGATACAAGACGGCTCGGTTTGAATGAAATGAAATGAAATGATACAAGACGGCCCGGTAGGAGCCAAATCCATTTTCTTAAATCGCCAACGTGTCATACACGCCTATATATACAATCTGTATTGGGTTGGCTCCACGTGACGAGAGAAAAAAAAAAGTGGAATTTATAAGAGAAAACTATAAAAATAATTATAGTTTTTTCTATCAAATTCCGGAAAGAGAAAAAAAAATTACAGGATCGTAACTGCGGTTTGATACGTTGCCATAACTAACGTGGACATAATTATCACAAAAAATATGTCAAATTGACGATGATCAATCATGACTTGTGTTATCGGACTTTGGCCAGAGATAACCGGCCAATATCCTAAATTCGGACATTGGCCGGATCAATATTTAATGAAATTGGTCAATTTCGGGCTTTGGCAGTAACTAACATACAGTCAAATCCCGTTATAACAAACGCCAAGAGACCGGAGGAATCACTTCGTTAAAACGAAATTTCGTTATAAAGGAATTCCAGGTTACCTAGCATTGTTCCTACGTAAACATATTTGGGGGATTAGAAAACTGTTCGTTTATACGAGATTTTCGCTATAACGGTATTCGTTAAAACGGGATTCGACTGTATATTATGATATATGTAAAACATGGGCTTTCTCCCCAGTGAATTTCCATATAATAGATATAGCAAAATGCATATAAATTGAACATATAATGCAGTTTACATGAATTTCGCCGACGAATGTTTCTCATACATAGTAGTATGACTAAAACCAGAAAAGCTTCTTTACAATCGGAAATTAAATCACACACAGCAATCATGGTGATGAATACAGCCGATCATGTACGATACCAACGACCTAATTCCAATAAGCTATCGAAAATAAAAATCATGTTTAACCAACATGATATAGTACGCATTCAGATTTTTATATGAATAATCTGGCACACACATATGTTCTCATAAATCACTTTTTAACACCTATTCAAAAACATAGATGGAGAATATAGTGCATTCAACTTCAAAACATTCGTCAATGAATAAATAAAACAGTCTTTTTTGCATGAGATTAAATACGCGTATGATATCTGTCTGAACACGGAGTATTTTAGGGTGAGATATAGGAAATCAAGTAATTTGATTTTCGAACCGTAAAAGTGGGAAATACCGCGAACAATGCTCTATAGAAGATAAATTTCCATTGCAAATCAGTTTAGGGGAAAATGAAAAATGAAATCACTGAATACATTATATTATCACTTCAACCTAATTCAATACGATAACAACCAATCCCGTGATGGCTGAATAAATTGACACTTCAGTAAGGAGAGTATTATCCATGCGGATATGGCACCGCATGTTTACATGCGTATATGGAGAATTTATTATTTCACACTTTTTTTCACGAAAGTCACGTATGAATTTTGTTCCGTATTTTAATTGGATTCAATGTTCACAATTTGCTTTTTAAATCTATATACATAAAATTGGTTTTCTATCTGTGTTTGTGTGTGTGTGTATGTTCTCTATACAAATCCACAATTTTAGATCGATCGTCACCAAATTTTGCATATATACCAAATGGGACCCGACTTGAACGATATGCTACTTTAAAATTTCGTCAGAGCAGGGCAAATGCCCCAAATGGGCAAAAAAACTGTCGGACAACAATGGTTTTTGGGCCTCCCTCAACAATCACTTTCGGAACGTTTACTTTGGCTACCGTGGTTTCCTAGCAATGCATTTCAGACGTGTATATGCCTTTACAATGGTTTGTCACTGCCAATGTGTATAATAGTTTGTGCCTTCATAATGGTTTGCCACTTTTTTCAATCCTCCTAGTTATCATAGCCTTTTAAATAGACACCATCATCAGCATAACTTTGAGGGTCAGGTATAGGATGAGATCCCCATAGAAATCAGTGTTAAAATTGTTGATTTCACTGTAGAAATGCGAAAATTTAGTGGGGTTTTCCGCCACATCAATAATTTTAAAAATTGTATTTAATTCTCGGATTTTTGAAACATTGAGTTCGCTTAGAGATATACGAAGCCCATGAGATTGAATATGAAGTAATTATCCGGACAATACCTTTGAGTTGGTACTCATGTAATAACATTGATTTCAACTTTTTATTTGCATCTTCTCAAGCATGAAAACTAATGTCTCCGTATTGTCTTTTGATATTCAACTGCATAAATTCATGGGGGTTAAGGTATTTTAAAATTAATTATGGGCCAGTAAAAAGTACATCGAAAACATACCACAGCCTTTAATTAAGCATTTTTTTGAAGCTGAAACAGGCAGATGGATAACTTGAAGTTCAAGGGGGAGGAGAGAAATCGAAATACATAGTGCCCCTTAAAAAAAAGGGGGGGGGGTTTATTCATTTCTATACGTTTCTTTAAATCTAGATTTGTTTGTTTCATGATTCACGCAAGACGTCGCCATATTGGTTAACTTGGACACTATTTGTATGTACCACATACCACAAAACGCCTCATTTGAGAAAACCCGCTCATCGCCGGGTATTATAGCTAGTGCTATTTTAAACTGTGAAGCAGTGTTTCTAAACCACCGCGACCTAACACTAGTTACACCGGGTCGTGAGTGATTCGCAGTTCATTTATTCCATGATTTTCTCGTTGGATGTGTGTATGGTCGGGCCTTTCACTTGCACATAAGAGATGTACCGGACCGCGGGCTTCCGAAGTAGAAAAAAAAAACCAATTTTTGCAATAAGATTCATTATTTATGACTATTCTCTTTGCTCGTCCCGACTATTTCTTCTATAACTGACAGATCAAGCTTTTTTTTTTTTTTTTTTTTTTAAATAATAATCATTTATTGGTGTTTTTTCCTTAATTTTCGGCATTTATTTTTCTCTCTTTGAGCTCCTAAAATCTACAATTGACTCATTTGCACGGGAGAGCGCGCGTGTTTTTTTTAGAGGTGAATGTGTCATGTTTTTTCTGTTAAGCTTCCAGCTATTCAGTATCCAAGTATTTCCACAGAATTGACAAAATCCGCACAATTTTTTAGCCGATCTTCCAAATTTCGCACGTCTTTTTCCTTCACAATTCTAGAATCCAAAACCCTTCCAAATTCTACTTCCATTCAGCTTCTAAATTTTTCTGCTGGTGTCTTTTCTTCAACTCCGAAATTCTGCACGTGGTTTTCCTTCAGCCTCCAATTTCTCCACGCGTTTTTCCCCCTAGCTTCCGAATTCTGCCCAGGGTTATCCCCCTAAGCTTTTAAATTTTCAGTATTCATTTATTCTTCCGGCACTCAAAATCGACTCGTCTTTTCCCTGAGTCCACAAGTTAAGTAGTCTTTGTACTTAAAAAGTTTTGCACATGTTTTTTTATTCCTGTCTGAGCTTCTACATTCGCCATATGTATTCTTCTCTCTCTTCCCTTCTAAGCTGCGAATATCTTTACATGCATAGCCCATGCTCTTTCGTCAACCAAGGTAGTCGTCATGATTCATCGCTAGTGGGTTTTTGAAAATTCTGAATTTTTCCCGTCTCCCTCATGAAAATTTGATGCCTACCCAGGGAGACAGTTTCCCAACCGCTATTTTACAAAACAGAAGTCCCCGCCGAACAAAATTATTACTTTAAACAAAAGTGTATATTTCGGCTAAATCACGAACTCTTATACAATAGCCTATTCTTACTGTGGTAAACTATCCATTACTTACCGTTATTCACTGACCTAAGGTTTAGCGTGCCGTCTAGAAGCAGAGAAGGAAATATAAAATTTCACTAGACAAGTTATTAGTGATCAGCCAGGATGCACGCATCAGTGGGAGTGCAAGAACATGAATTGAAGTTCACCGGGTTGCAGACAAGCTAAGTGGAACCACTGCACTAAATCTGCACTGAGATTTCTCAAAGTGTAATAACGTTCTCTTGGGGAGCTGGAATGATTCGATGGGGGAACGATATAATCTCCGGCAGGGGTCACCGTTTACGACTCACGAGCACTGCCTGTGCCCATTATTAAAACAAGAGCAACCTTTCGGCAAGTTTGACAAACGTATGCCTCATATGTCTGAAATAATAATAAGGACAATTGTATTCCTTGAACGCAATTTGTACAGGGTGTCTAATTTAGACGTTGATCGAGTACTCGCGAACACAAAACCAGACACGATCTTTGAGGTGCACTCTTGGTGCTTCAGAAAGCACACTGGTGAGCGGTAGCAACCTGTCGCGAGCAACAGGTTGAAAATGCTTGATCTATGGCTATAATATAAGGATAATATAAGGTACAATAGCAGGCTTTCTAAAGAAATAAGTATATTTGCAAAAAAGTTATTGTGAATGTTTTTCGCTGTCTGGTAAGTGAATTGGTTAGAGAGAGGTAAGAGGGCTAAGTAATATGGAAACATTTAGACTAAGCCAGGTGATCTTTACCTAGGGTAATTGGAGAAATTTCAGGGAGTTCTCTCTCGTGAGCGTGAATGAAAAAAAAAAAAAAACCACAATTAATTTATTCTTTTTACAGTGCTGTATAAAAGGGGTAGTCAACATAATGGTCAACTGCAGCGTCGCACCAAGGGCACCACTCGTACAAAAGCCGTACTAGTAAAATGACCGATAAAACTCGCAGATTTGTATCTGCCGTAAGTAATATCGTGAGAAACGGGTAAGTTCACGATAATAACGGTAAAAGTTATTAAAACTTTACCCTGGGCTGAACTTTTTCATAAACTGATACACGTTGTTTTTTTTTCCTCCTAATTCCAGTTAGTGCATGCAATGCTTCAAAATTACTGTTTCTTGGAAGAGTTGATCAACTTTGCCCAAGAATATTAAGACACTAACGAATAAGGCAAATACACGAAAATACAAAAAGTCCTAATACATTTCAACACCAGTGGGTGCCGTCTTCAGAGGAAAATTTTAACCACTAGTCACGCTGACCGAGTTTCCCACTTGGGCTGAATACCAAATCTTCATGCTCTGTTGCTCAGCGGAAAAAGTACGCCTGTTCACTTTCTTACCACGACGTTTGAAGTGAACAGACGTACTTTTTCCGCTGAGCAACAGAGCATGAAGATTTGGTATTCAACCCAAGTGGGAAACTCGGTCAGCGTGACTAGTGGTTAGAATTTTCCTCTGAAGACGGCACCCATTGGTGTTGAAATGCATTAGGACTTTTTGTATTTTCGTGTATTTGCCATTAATCAAATTCAATAGCATCCATAGTTTGAATTTTTACAGGAAAAAAACATTGTTTCCACATGTTTCTGCAATTATTTTTATCCCTTACTCCTGGTTTGGTGACCGATGGGGTCGTATGGGTTGAATAGACGCTGAAGGAGTTGATTCACGCACCGGTTGACATCGAGAGGAGTTTTATTATTGGGACAGAAAGCGTACCAAAAGTCAATCCTGTGGATAGTATTGACCATCCGGTATGAGTAAACCCGTGATGGTAGCAAGATAAGATGGACTAGCTTCCCATATAGCAGGAACCACTTGTAAATGTGAAGGTATGCGTACACACACACACACACGCAGCATTGCCTGGTGATCCATGAGATTACACGGAACCAGATTTGGGATACACATGTATTCTTATTACTTAAGTTACATTCTTGGAACAGAATATCTGTATTTTGGTTTTGAGAAAGTCTTATCCTGCTGCAACGTGGTGAAATGCCACGAACCTGCTATGTCGAAATTTAAAGAGATGACACTGTTTATTTATTTTCGACGCAAAAAAATCATCGTGTCTGGGCGTCGAACTCTCTTATGCGACACATTTTGGCTCTTTGAAATTATTATTGTCTTCGTAGCCTAGTTGGTTGAAATATGGAAGTGTCATTACACAAGTTGGCATCCACGTCTAAAACGTTTCGTCACAGTGAGCAGAACACCTAATATGCATTCAGCTACAAATACAGAGACCTCAAAAAGGCAACTCGCCAACGAGGTGGCGGGAAAGAAATGCGGTTAAGAATGCCCGCACAAGAAACTTTAAAAGTAACGTGTGTACGAAAAGGCAGTGTGACGAGAACATAGCTAAATACTATCGTCCCTAAAAATAATGAACGCAAATCAGGTCTGATGTAAGAAAATTATGGTTTAAATAAATAATATGAAAATCAATTTAATACACAGTAATTTTACCTAGTCACGAGCCGCACAAAATCACCTCACGGGGAAGCTGTTGGCCACCCTTGCTATATACGGAATACTATTTTGTTATAATTGGTCCGTAAACTTCATTTTATCGGCACGGGGGGACTCATGTTATCGGCATAAGGTCCTTAGAACAAAAAAATTTTGAGATTCCCCTGTACTAGATCTATCGAAGAGAGCGTGTTTCGGAATCAGTTATGGTCAATATTTCCCAGTCTAATTAAATCTCGATATTCTTATTTTACATAATTGAGATCCACTAGCTTTTATATAGTTCATACTTTTGAAATCAGATTACTAATACAGTCAAACCTCGTTAGTTCGTCACCCGGTTAACACGTCACTCCGCTTACCGAGTCACTTTTTGAAACTCCCAATTTTCCTCAGGCAGGAATTGGCACAGCTATAACTTACTCCGTTTAACGAGTCGCTCCGCTTACTAAGTCATATTTTTGCTCTCCCAAGAGTGACTCATTAACGAGGTTTGACTGTATATATATAAACACTTTCACTCTAAGAAAAATCAATGTCCTAATGCTTAAATTCCTTTTCATGAAATTATTGAATCCAGAGATCTAGAGCCATCTTTTTCAAATTTCTTTTTATAAAATGTTTATGAATCAAAAGCGTCTTTTACTGAATGTTTTGATCAATGGAAGGGAGCGGAGGGTCTTGCCCAATATCCACGAGAAAATTAATCAAAAAAACGAATCTGTGTTAAACGCATTAAATCAAACCGATATTTGTGGCCTACGCTTCCATATTTCCGTTCTATATCAGTTGGGAGAGAGAGACAACATGATGATAATATTGATTACAAATCGTATTGACCTAATTATATATATATAATATAGATCGCGTGCTCCTAAGTGTGCTCGGAATTGTCGATGCCAACCCCCTTTAATTAAGTACCCACCAGCGGATGAACTAGCCGATACGGCATTTAACGTTCGGTTTCCTGATTCGTTTTTGTTTACATACCTTTAATTAAATGGCCAAATAAAATTAGCGTGTCCTATTCTGGTATTACGTAATTGTCTCCATCTTCTAATGACGTCTTGGTTTACACACATATACCCGCCCTATTCTTAATACTTAATGTGTTCTCTGCCCATTACAATCAGGTTAAAAGGCCATCTATACGAATATCTTACGTCGGATATAGTTGTGTCGGATATTATAATTAATTAGCGATCCTTCGGCACGTCTAGCAAAGTCAACTTTGACACAGATTTTTTTCTTTCTTTTTGGACACATATCGCGTGTTTTATGCAAGAAGCGTTCTCAGATACATATTTTAGGGCATGGTCGTGTGGTCAGAGTTCTGGAATCCTTTTGTATGTGGTTGTCGTTAATTACCAGCTTTCGTACGGAAGTGAAACGTTCGAGGAATTACGAGGTTCATTATTAAGGATAGTTGTCACTGGAGCGTATTTTTCATGTTCGTGTCGGTGACATTACTCTTCAAGATAATATCATGGTTCTGCAAATGCAGCTCTAATTTATATGAGTAGTTTCCAGGAGGAATTCATTCGACACGAAACAATGAACACTTCTTATTAAATTACGATGTCGCTTTTTTGAACTCCATAAGACAATGACTCGCGATTCATGTGAAGAAAAAAAATGTACAGGGTCAGCGAAAAGACTGGCACATTTTAAAAATTAATAAAAGAACAAACAAATTGAGATACGAAAAAGTGTGGTTTGAACCAAAATTCTTATCATGTGTGGAGTTATTTGTTTTCCTAAAGTGGAATTTCACTCACAGGTGGCATGTATCACTAAAAACTTTCCATAGTGCATTATTGTATCCGAAGAAATAGTTCATAATTAATGTTTAAGACAATTTGCGTTACATGAAACTACGACGTTTCAAATGAGGGTCTTTTCTTTTTGAACCCCATAAAAAAAGATACTGACGTGATTCATGTACAAAATATAACAGGTTGGGGTGACACCAATCGAAATCACTAGCATAGACCTTGTTATGTTTGGTTAATAAGTTATTAATTGATAATTTATCATTTTTGCCAACTACTTCGGATAAAACAATCTTAATCGAATATGATAAATTCCCGGTTTATGACCAAAAATTAATAAATTAGAGTATAAAAAAAATTTATATTAGTGTTTACTTGATTTTACTACTACTGCTGAAACCGAACATGCACCTCGGAAATTTCTAACGAATCGGCACATGCCGGAATGTGTGTTCTGGGTGTATGCTTGGCCCAAACGTGTTTATGTTGACGAGTTGAGCTTGTTTCGTGTTCATGCTGCCATCTGGCTTCCATTTTCTGAATCCAGATGGATATGGACCTGATTTTACTGTCCGCTATATATCCAGAGTGTCCAGATACTCGCCTAACGTACCAAAGGATGTTTAGAGGTGTCGCGAGTTCGATACGCGGTTCATCCTTGTGTGTCAAACTTTCCTGACACAAGGGTGCATCAGAAATGGCGACAAACCGCAGAAAAAGATTGCTACCGCAGGGAGTTCCACACCGAAGGGTTGGCGCACCAACCCCCTCGCCATAAACAAAAATGTATTTCACGGGGGAGAAAATTCAAATGATCAGATGACCGTATTTTATTAAGCAAAATACGTTAAATAGGGTAAAATACGGGAAATTTTGATGATACATATATCTACAAAAATGTTGCCAATCACTAATTTGTTATTAAAATTGAGAAAAAAACGTTGAACCTAAAAAATATGAGATGAACATACCATGGTAAATATGTTTTACAAAAATTAATTTCAAATCTTTATGTATGTGTAAAAATGTACGAATTTAATTTGATTTGAATAATTATTGACATAATTATCATAATATAATTCATATATTATGAAAACGCTGTATGTATTCATGACCTTAGTACATATTACAAATTCGGTATTTAATGTATAGAAAGAATCGGAACCAGCAAAATCACAGGAATGTCCCGTAATACGGGACGCAAGAGGGCCTTAAAGTCGGAATTACGCTCAACAATCAAAAACAAAACAAAAATTCTGTCTCTAGAAAAAATTGTCGCAATAATTTAGTCTTATTTTTCTGGAATTTAGAATATTAACAATCTTATATATATATATATATATATATATATATATATATGTATATATATATATATATATATGTATATATATATATATATATATATGTGTATATATATATATATACAGAATATTATTATATTCTATAATCTATTATTTTTCTGGGGAAACTGGAATCTAGAAAATATCTCACGCCGGCCTATTTCGAGACCTCCATTAATAAATTCATACGTTATCAAATGTTTGAACGTCAATGAATAATGGATTTTGTCGGAAAATTGTGTCAAACACTGAAAGTCGTTTTCCATGTGTTAGTTTCTCACCGTTATTATTTCGACAGTATTCAGGAGGGGTTGTCACTTTTGCATAGGATGTGAATTCGTGATTTATAGAGATACTGGAAACAAACTCGTCTCGGATAAGTCTTTTTGAAGCTTCCTTTTTGAAGAAATACGTGGAAAAGTCGTGAATCATCCTCAAAAGTTTCAGAATTCATACGTTTAATTTATTGTTTGACTCCTTAAAATATCATCCTCTCAAAAAAGAGGATTAATGTCATATAACACGCACCATTCTTCGTAAAAGGGAGAGAGTGAAAAAAACAAATGTGATATTCAAAGTGTATATAAATAGCATACTTTTACCAATTTCCATGTTGAAAATGAATCAGATTTATTTTAGGGCAAAAATAAGTCCTTTTAATATATATCGCTGCTAGTAATAACTCACGTAATCAGGCCATTTCATAAGAAATTCATACCGGCTAGCCAATTCGAAAAATGGGGGCATGATCAGAGAGAAGCTATAGCTAGTGCCCAAAAATACGAAATTCCTCGAAAGATCATTTGAGTCGCACCACGGCCATTTTCTGCACACGAGGGCTAATTAGATTGGAACCTATGATTTATTGCCCGATTCCGAACGGCAGCTTTTTTTTTTTTTACTCATCGAGAGGTTGGTGCACTAAAACCCCTTACGGTAGCAGTGGTCTTGTCGTAGTCGTTTCTGTTGTACCCCCTGTGTCAGGAAAGTTTCTGGCAAGGACAAACCGGGTGTATCGAACTCGCCGCACCTCTGAACATCCTTTTGGTTCTTTACGTGAATATCTTATCGACCTGGGCTATCGCCGCCCGATTCCTCGAAAGACTGGTTACATTTGGAGATGATGATTTTAGAAGAAAAATCATCTCTGCTTCCAGGAGACTAGAACCCCGATCTGCCGGACCAGTTCTCTACCAATAAAGCTATGGAAACAGAATATTTCTTCCTTGGAGCGTATGTATACGTGTTGAATAGCTCCGTACGTGGACGGCGGCCGTAATGAACTAATAGCTCGTGAATGACAGGCAAGCCACCAGATCGCGACATATATGTAGAGAAAGTTGACCTCTCTACTTGCTAATACAAGATTTCTGGAAAAACTGGTCATAATTGGGGATGGGGATTTGAGGAAGAAAACTCAACTTTGCTTCCACGGGGACTCGAACCCCCTACATAGTTCTCTATATATGCCCGAAAATTTTTGTGCTCGCTCTCAGCATCATTTTTCAATGAGACCGGAATTTTACATACCTCGTGTGTGGCACCTCTGCTCAATCTCGAAGTTTTTGGATGGCACCCTGGTTGGGAATTGCAAAAAATCTATTGACATGCTCAATTAATACAATTAATACCATCTCCAAAATGCTCATTGTGTTTTCTGTGACACCGCAATAGCCAACTCCAACTAACCTTCAGGTAATCATTTAAGTGGTATGCAGAGAAAGATTCCCATCCAGTTGTCAATACAAGATATACGGAAAACTGGCTACATGTAGAGATCAGGGCTGGACAAATAAGATATCGCTCAACATGCTCGGGGCATGAAAAAAAAATCCTTGCCGGGCATGTATTTTTCCAACCACATGTATGCCGATGCGGTCACATAAAAAAAAATGAAACACTTTCGTGTTTTTTATTGTGATTATAATTATCTGTGGCGACGCAAGTGTTTCACAGGCATCCCTTTATTACAAATACAACACCACAACAGGCAAAATAACCAACGAGGTGGCTGAGATACATTGCGAAATTTGAAATGAAGGCCTTATAAAAAACAATAAAAAAAATAATTACTAATTTTTATGTTACTGAAGTTATCACAAGGCCTGGATCAGTCATTTTGCGACTTTATACAATAATTGTATGGGTGCGTGTAAAGGCATATGGGTTTTTAGGGGAAATAATGCAGCTTGTCCAGAAACTTTACTGGGCGGGGTGGCGTGACCCCCCCCCCCCCATCCTGGAGCACGGCCCTAGGCCAATACCATCTATAGCAGAAGGACTCCGTGCGAAGCTCGTGATGTCACTGAAGAATGTCATCTCACTCATAGCCATTGGATATAGCAGGCCGAGGCATGCGCCATCTTTACCCTTTTTTTGTAGTATATCGCGAGCTTCATATCTCCAAACTTCGCGCGGAGACCTTTCTGCTATAGATGATGTTGCCTAGGCAGGGATCTTTTGCTGGCCTCTTCATGATGAATTTATAGCGTGAAAAATAATAATGATGGGAGTCGCTCCGGGGCCGAGGGCCGGAGCCCTGTCAGCCCCAGCCGTGTGGAGACCATGGGGGTTGGAGCTATTAAAATAAATTACATGTAAAATTAGATAGTTTTCCTAATTGGTGTATATTTTCATTAACGGTTCGAGAGCAAAAGGGTTTAGGTGAAGCCTTCCTGGGCAATCTGTAAAATAAAGTTCGCTGACGGTACTTCCTAAATAATTGTTATTTTGGAGCTACACGACTATTCTTGAGCTAAGGGTTACGACCCAAAGTTGATTCGCAGAGGCCTTCAAGATGGGTCGTTTAAATCCACTGGCCGCCATTGATTCCTGAGATACTGGGTCACGACCCAAACACTTGATTCGCAGGGGCTACTGAGAAGGATCGTATGAATCTACTTACAGTCCGGGCACCAAAACTTGATTTTCAGGGGATTCCAGTGCTTATGGTTGTTTTAATTAGATGTTGTTATGGTTGTCTTAATGAAGTGTTAGTCAGTTAATTTAATTATGACTCACACACACATTTCCGATCATTACCAGATTAAATCACGAAGGCCCCGATTAAATCCACCAATAAATCGTAATATTTTCATAGTAAATGCTCATGCATAAGAATCAAATTACGTAAAATGATTCATTGCGATTTCAGTAATCATTAATTGCCTTAATCAAGAGTAAATTTCGAAACCATGTTCATATGAAGATTCGCCAATGAGGCGCGGAGGAAATAGACTGTCTGGGTTTTTTTTTTATCAATTAAAAAGTGAATAAATAAATAAATATTGATTCTGTGGAGGAATGAGAGGTGGAGTAAGATGTCAAGATTTGCTGCTACCAGTCGGAAGATGACCCCGTTCAAGGCCTTTGCCGATATTTGCCTGTAGAAACGCTCTACACGTGTATGAACTGATGCAATAGATTTGCAAATTTATTCTTGTCACTTTTGGTGGCCACTTATACTGATCGCATACGAATTATATAATTCAGAAAAATAAACTATAAATCCGTAATGATTTTTTTATCAGCTTTAAAGGGTGCATCGGGAAGTGAAATGATAACGGTGTAAGTAAAAAGAGAGAGAGGCTACGGACACTCGATCCGGTGCAACGAACTAAAGCACGTAAGATGTTCATCGGGGAGACATGTAAAAATTAAAAATTTGCATATGGCCACAAATGTGAAGAAAAAAAAAATTGTTTTTCGTCCGGAGAAAAAATTGATCCTGTGAAAATTCAGATAAAAATTGTTGATTTTTTTTTTCTTTCTACGTTATTTTCAAAGCCTGCCAAAATATTAAAAGCAAAGAATTTCCAGTCACCGATATCTCGGCGAATCTTTTCGAAATGTTACGATGGTAAAAGTATTACTACATAGGCTCGGCACATAAAAAGATCAAAATTCTTTTAGACTGGGTGAAACAAATTTTAATTTTTTTTAATATGCCTTTCTCCGATTAATATTTCACTTAATGTGGTTTGTTGCATCTGATTGGGTCCCTAAATATTTGTCTTTTTGCTTTTTTTGTATAGCTTAGTATTTTAGCTAAGGAGTTGAATTCACAGGGATCTTCCCATTACCGTAAGGGGCTGTTGTATCAATGAAGTACCGTTGCTTTTTAGTTCGATTCTATGTCGAGTCCCCCCTCTACGTGGAGGTGGACTCGGCATGGGATTAGCAGAGGATTAAAAACCAAATTGTGAGAGTAACATCCTGATAAATTTGATTTCCTTAGATATAAGGTGGTTATATTTAAACTGACACTTAGACATATGTAGCGCCAGTTCTGGTGGACGCATTTTGTTAAAACTTGGTTATATGGACCGCGGGGGGGGGGGGGAGTAAGTTTCTATTAAAAAGCGTCACTTTTTCCCACCTGGTGGTCAAAAATTGAACTATTTTTATTGCAGTTATTTTCTTTTTTGCCATGGTCCATATAATAATATATGCACCCAGTTTCAACGAAATTTTCCTGCCAGAATGAGCGCTACATCGGTCTGAGCAGTGAAAGTTAGATTATATACCCACACACCTTGTATTAGAAACTTCAATAAAATATCTGAAATTTCGAAATTTTGAAATGCAGTTTGCAACACGGAAAGATCGCATTGAAATTTTAAATTCCGATTCTCTCTCTAGGGCATCTTCAAATGCAGATGAATTCCGATTAGACCAGACTTACCCACTACCTTTGTGCGAAGTGTGACGTCAGTATTGTCGTTATAGCCAATCGCTGTTTCCTTTCCTGCTTTTTAGACTAAGGCACCTAGAGAGTTGAGCGGAGTTATCACCCTCCATATTGAAGCAGCTAAACCAGTTTTTTTTTTTTTTTTTTTGTTTAGAGTGGAGTCTGATCGTTAAAAAAAAAGCAAGATGGGAACCGGCAGAGCTCCTGGAAACCACAGGCTTATCCAACATAATTTCTGCGTCAATAATATCGCTACAACAAATAGCTGTTCCCCTATATCTTTTTAACGATAGACGTCACTTTGAACTGAAAAAAAGATTTTGATAGTCTTAGGGTAACCCTGTCATGGAGGGTTATGAGTCCGCTCGGTATATTTCAGCGGAGTCGCCCTTAGTGGGTATGCGACAGGTGCCGTCGAACTGGAGCCCCAATTTTTTTCGGAGTCCCACTTTTGATATTTTCTTTCGTAAATTCTCAATTTTCGTGAATTATGTAATTCTGGATTTTCATCAATTATGGAAGTATTTCTTTCATTTATTCAAAAAATTTTCATCAATCTTCTAAAAATATTTCTTTCATTTATTCTGATTTTTCATCAGGTCCGGAATTGTTTCTATCCTTTATTCTGAATTTTCATCAGGTCCGGAAATGTTTCTGTCCTTTATTCTGAATTTTCACCAGATCCGGAATTGTTTCTGTCCTTTATTCTGAATTTTCACCAGATCCGGAATTGTTTCTATCCTTTATTCTGATTTTTCATCAGGTCCGGAATTGTTTCTATCCTTTATTCTGAATTTTCATCAGGTCCGGAAATGTTTCTGTTCTTTATCCTGAATTTTCATCAGGTCCGGAAATGTTTCTGTCCTTTATTCTGAATTTTCACCAGATCCGGAATTGTTTCTGTCCTTTATTCTGAATTTTCACCAGATCCGGAATTGTTTCTATCCTTTATTCTGATTTTTCATCAGGTCCGGAATTGTTTCTGTCCTTTATTCTGAATTTTCACCAGATCCGGAATTGTTTCTGTCCTTTATTCTGAATTTTCACCAGATCCGGAATTGTTTCTATCCTTTATTCTGAATTTTCACCAGATCCGGAATTGTTTCTATCCTTTATTCTGATTTTTCATCAGGTCCGGAATTGTTTCTGTCCTTTATTCTGAATTTTCACCAGATCCGGAATTGTTTCTGTCCTTTATTCTGAATTTTCACCAGATCCGGAATTGTTTCTATCCTTTATTCTGAATTTTCATCAGGTCCGGAATTGTTTCTGTCATTTATCCTGAATTTTCCCCAGGTCTGGAATTGTTTCTGTCCTTCGTCCTGAATTTTTACCAGGTCTGGAATTGTTTCTGTCCTTTATTCTGAATTTTCACCAGGTCTGGAATTGTTTCTGTCCTTTATTCTGAATTTTCACCAGGTCTGGAATTGTTTCTATCCTTTATTCTGAATTTTCATGGGTGCTGAGATTATCTCTGCTAATAATTTTTCGCATTTTTGATTCCTCTACATTTTGTTGGAATGCATGAATTTTTCGACGTGGCGTTTCCCCTTTCCCACAGAATATTTGAAATTGGGACTGGGATGGGATTCAAAATTATTAAGACGCTTCTAAACCGCTATTATTTCCGCACTGGTCTGGCAAGGGTGTTTCAGCTGCCTTAGGAACAGCGATGATACTAATGTCACAGTCTCGGTCATAGATGGCGAATGTGTCAACCTGAGGCAAAGCTGGATAAAGATATAATTCAACCGCTTTGGCCTGGGGTTTGAAGGAGCCCCGCATTCGACCACTGAAAACCCATCGGACATTATCTTAGATCTCGCACGATATTTTTCATCCACTTTTCAATTTGAAATTGGACATTCAGTTTCATTCAATACGAAACAATATGGCCAAAAGGGAATGCTTGTATTGTGAATAATTATCCATCTTCTGATGGGTGGTACCACCTCAATTTTCTTCGACATACACACGTATGAAATATGTATCATTTATTATAATATACGGGGTGTCCCATAAATTCGTAAATAGTTTAAAAATTCGTAGAAGCTGGAAAAATTGGAAAATTTTAATGAGGGGTGGCTTGCGAGAAAGTTTTTCTCACGAAACTTTGTATTCTTTGATACAGAAAAAAAAATAGCTCACATTTTTCGTCGTTAGAGGGCGCTGCACGACAGTCTGGCAGGAGTGCTAGAACCTGAACCTTTCTTCAATCTCTTCTGTGTTCGAAAAGTTCGTAAAGCTCTCTCTCTCTCTCTCTCTCTAGTCATGGCTAAAGTAAAATAACTTCACCAACATTGCTTTACCCACCAATGTCAACATCACAATCAAAAACTTGTATAAGCGCCAGTATCGGGAAAATTCAGAAATAAGCTGTTGATCGTACACGCTGCACTTTGTGACTCTGATTTGTATATTTCCAGGGATTTACTTTCGTGAAGCGTCCTCTATCGACAGAAATTTGAACTTCACCCCCGTTCAAATTTTATGAATTTTTAAATTACAATGAGAGAGAGAGAGAAACCTCGATGTAGTGATACTCTGTGGACTAAGAACAATATCGTTGTTGAGGGGTTATCGTTATATCGAGAGGAAGCATTATCGTGGTCCTCACAAGGGGTGGGCTGGCCTTGGGGCACGGGACGATTATCATTATTTTTTTTTTCACGCTACAAAATCCATAATAAAGGGACCCGTGAAAGTCTGATCGGGGGGGGGGTGACAAAATGTTCCAGCCTAGGGCCCTACTCCAGGATGCGGGGGGCCATGAGCATTATCATGAGGCACCGCCAAATTTATGCTGTTGTTGACATCTGTTGAACAACGTGGTCACACAACACAATCCTTTCCCTACATACTTTTACGCTTCAAGCGAATAAGTCATAAGTGTGTCTGTGGGTCTGTCGGATCCTTGAGGCACTACGTCGCCCAGTGTCCCAGGACAATAGAATATAATTTTGGTAGCCTATCTGAAGATCGCCTGATATTCTGTATGATGAGAACACTTGCCAGTTTAATAAACTATGAGCGAATGAGAAGACTGATTAGATATGCGGAACTGAACCGTCACAATCTCCATAACAAGAAAGATGGGTGCAAATGGCCGGGACATGTTCCCAATGAATACATTGGCTATGTACCAATCACCAATCTTCAAGCCCCACGAAGAACCTATGATCTGCGACTCCTTACTGATACAAGAACCGGTTAGGCGTTCAATGTTATTGGCATCTCTCCTGAATTGGTGTTACTAGTACCCTGATAGAATTCATTTGTAAAAATATTTGCCGAAATTTTTTTTCTAATTGATTAGTTGATGAATAAGCCCGTGTTAGACAGACAGCTTTTTACTCAGCCCAAGATGTCAAGGAAACTGATATTCTTCTGGATATTATGCCGAGATGAACTTGAGAGGAAAAAAGTCATCTGGTCTCCACCGGGACTCGAACCCAGGTCCCTCTTGCATACCGGACATGCATACTACCATCTACTCACCTCTGAAGACATTACCCTGCCTTCCTTATTTCACGCACTGTGGCGTGATGGCAGCATGCTTGCCCGGTATGCAAGAGGGCCTGGATTTTCGAGTGAAGGTAGAGAGACAAGATGACTTTTTTCCAAGTTAACCACGGCATAATTACTTTTATAGAGATTTAAAATAAAATCCTCTAACTTCAGTCTCTACTATAATAACACTGCTCAACAAAAAACAAAACAAATTATTTCATGTTATCAAAGACATTTTAGAGATTTTAGGAGGATTTTGAATATGGCATTGGTTTTGTCAGATTGGCTCTAGTTTTTAGATAAAGTGAAAATTAAATTTCAATGATAATATATACGTTAATCAGCATACAAATCACATTGTTGAGAGATTGCATTATCTCAAAAACCAGAGCTTATTCGGCAACACCAATGCAGATTCGGAATCAGCGCCTGAAAATCGCTTAAATATACCTACCAATGATCCACTGTATTTATTTATAACGAACAGTTTCAATGTTATTTGTATGCTGCTTATTATCATTGGAATTTAATTTTCACATCATCTCAAAAACTAGAGACAAATCACACCCCAAAATCATCCTAAAATCATTTGAGAACAAAAACAGTGTTTTGAGCGGTATAATCCACACATTTGGAGTTTTCCACTTGTTTTCTTATTATGTGAACTCTCAACTTGTGTTCCAATTACTTCGTGTGCTATGCTACACCACGGTCACTGTTACATGGGTAATTATGCCATTATTATAATTATGCCTACTGTTTTCTTTGGGGTTTTTTTTTTTTTTTTTTCAATTTTAAATAGTTAATGCAAATCCATTCAAACACACTGGGAATTTGAAAGAAATGCGACCTGTTGAACCGGATATATGTTGCGTGCAAACTACTCTCTGCAGACACTTCTACAGAAAACTAACAAATTTCGGTCTATGATAGATGAAGTCATCTATGGGCAACTGGCATCTCAACAGACTCCTTTGGGCTGTATTTAATCCCGTAAAGCATTCTAACCAACAATTAACCTTAATTTCCAGTTAATCAAATCAAAACTGTGATTAAGTGCACCAAGAAAAAAAAAACCAATGATTTCACGTGTCGAGTAACGTGCCTTTTTCAGTCATTAAATAAAATCAGCAAAGACAAATAAATAAATAAATCAATTAATAAAGTGGCATTCCAAATTTCTCCGACATTATTTCCTCTACGAAACAAGTAATGATAGTGGTCTCATACATATGAATCAGAATGGATCTGGTTCATAATTCCTTAACCGAAATCCAAATAGACCAAAAACAATCCCCAACGGTTAAAAATAAATTCCAATAATTTTTTTTTTCAAGATCAACTGACCGCGAATATTTATTAACAGGGCGTAACAGCACTGAATAAATTAATGTATTGCGATGAATCATTGTTGTTTTAGTAAATTTAGTGCTTTCGGCAAATTTCATTAATTTAATTTACAACAGATTTCAAAAATTTAATTGGAATTTCAATTAAGTTAATGAAATTGATTTAATTTTTAACCAAATTAAATATATATATATATATTGATTTTTTTAATTTTATTAATATATATATATATATTGATTTTTTAAATTTTATTAATATATATATATATTGATTTTTTTAATTTTATTAATATATTAATATTATTCCATTTATATCAATTTTTTGAATGCCGCAGTCTTTAGAAAAAAAAAATTAATTTGAATATGTGAATGAATTATTCGATCACAATATATTATTTTGTAAACTCATCAAGACAATTTTTTTTTCTGTGGTTGAATTCACATTCATTCATTTATTTTTTTATGATTTCGGTCGAGCCGGAATTTTGGTCTGTCGGGATTTCGGCCACGTCGTAAGTAACCTCTGTCAGAATTTTGGTCTCGTGATTATGGCAGTATCGGGATTTTCGTCTGTCAGAATTTTGGTCTTGTCGGAATTTGTGTTTGTGGATATTTTTTGGTCGTCTCGGAATTTTGGTCGCGTGATTATCGGGATTTTCGTCTGTCAGAATTTGGGTTTGTGGATATTTTTTGGTCGTCTCGGAATTTTGGTCTGTCGGGATTTCGGCCACGTCGTAAGTAACCTCTGTCAGAATTTTGGTCTCGTGATTATGGCAGTATCGGGATTTTCGTCTGTCAGAATTTTGGTCTTGTCGGAATTTCGGTTTATGGGGATTCAAGTCACGTCGGAATTTATGTCTCTCAGGTATTCCGGCTGCTGGAATTATGGCTGTCGGGATAATGATTGGATGAAGTATTTATTGAAAATGAGTAAAAGATAACGAAGAATTTTTCTCGACTCAAGCACACCTTAAGTCAATAAATACTAGAATTCCATCTTATTAAAAAGTGACACGTTCCCGTTGTAGAACAACAAGAATCTCTTTTGTGAATCTTCTTACCGGTCAAATGACCCTATTCAAGGTCTTGTTGATACACGTGTAGAGAAAAGCTGCACTCTTGAATACAAAATACGTCCCAACTTCCCTTGACCATGGCACTGAAATTCGTTCCATCACATTATTATTAATATCTTCCATTAAAAAAAAACGTACAAAAAAGAAAGAAAAATACTGAGAGTAGAGATAATTCAATGTTAAGGATGCTGCCACTGTTAACAACAGTAACTCTTACGGATATCCCAACCTGTCCCGCTGAAGGGCAGACACGAGAACTAAATGAATGCGCCATTCATCATGATGAGTCGACCTCGATGCCTCCTCCTGTGACATCAATTGAATATGATGAGAGAGTTGTTGTTTTCCTTTTCTTTTTCATTATTATTTTTTATATGCGTCTCTTTACTTCTATTTGTGATGTCCAGTGGGATTAATGGGTTTGATGTGATCTTTCTAATTCCATTCATAACACGAACACCTACGATTTTTACGGTGGAGCTTCCTGGAATCGTTCCACGCACGTCCCAAAAGCAGCATGTAAGTGTCCACGATTAATGACCATCGGATTTATCAATCGTTAGTTAAGAGGAGTCTTCTCTTTCGTCGGAATTTAATTTTCTTGTATTGTAGAAAGCGTTGAAAATCGTATCACTTTAATATTGATTATTAGACTCTTTCGTTATAGGTCTAATGAATTAGTTTGACCAATAGGTCAAATTTGCGTATAACGTCAATGGTTTCGACGACATCTCGGCTATAACACCAATAATGGGCGGTCTGGGCTGATTCCCATTAAGAATGATGTTTACAAACCTTCCTTATAGTGTCGAAAAAACGCGATGACCTCGGATATAGTGGCATTTTCCGTCGTTTTCTAGCGTGATTTCCCAAGAAATTCCTAGAATTAGAGTTTATGCGATTGATGAAATGTTAGTGCGTTATTCTATTGATACCTGCCAGTGGAAAAAATATTTAGCGCATGTGTTTGGTGCTCATGAGAAGACGTGTTAGGGGCCATTCAAGTATCACGTAAGCAGATTTTCAGCCATTTTTGACACCAGCAGCTTAGAATATTTCATATCTTCAGAAAGGGGTGGTTGATGACGTAAGCAACTTTCAACCCCCTCCCCCCTTGTCATCAAAAGTCAGCAAATCCGAAACCCCTCCTCCCCCCCGATGCTGACGTAATACTTGAATGACCCCTTATGAGATGATCCAGACATGGAACACACATTCCTGTATTTTCTTCTCTTTTTTTTCCGATTTTGTTTCTCAGTGTCCCGTATTTTGAACGAAGTTTCATTGCAATGTTCTCTGATGATTCTGTTACAACTGCGAAAAAACAGAAATGGGAAAAAGAATTTGCAGACCGGCCAGAAATAGAAGAGAAATCATTTTTGGACCGTCAAAAGAATGCATAAATATGGGAAATTTATTTCATAAAAACAGTCAAACCTCTCTTTCTGGGAAACGAATTTCATTTTTCGAAAAACTCGGAAAATGGGAAAAAAAATCATTGCATTTTCTGTACTAAATCAATGAATTTTCACCTCTCTGTCTGGAAGTAATTTTCCAAAACTCTCTATCTCGAAGGTCAAGCCCGATGATATAAGAAAACACAAAAATTCCTTTTCCTTTGTGCGAAAATTCCGTTTCTTGATTTTCTCCAGAGGTGAAAGTAACCGATAAGAAAGGATTATTCGTATTACACACATACAGCATATTGTGTCGATGGATCTTGCCGATCATAGGCGGATACTGGGATGGACGGAGGGGTGAATGTCATGTGTGGATGGCAGAGAAAGTCAGCCAACAGATAATTCAAAGTTGCTTGTTCAAGGAAGCTGCAGTTTTCAAACCAATCTTCTCAGTGGTGAAGGAATCAGATCTGGCGAACCACTCGAATTTGAACGAATCTCAGAATAATGTTGAACATGGAATTTCAGAACATTAGAGCTGTACTAAAAAAAAACTCGTTTGGAAAAAAATCGAATGTATTTTAGTGTATTTGCCATATAGTGTGATTGAACGTTAATTGTGTAACTTAATCAATAAACTCTCTCTTCATCAGTATGTAGTAAAATATATAGTTCGGTATATCTTTTAGTTTATAATCAATCGAATTTTTCGCCATTTTGGCATGTTTTTTCTTTCTTACAAAAAAACTACGTTTCTCGAAAACTCTATCTCGAAATTTTTTTCAGCCCCATCAGTTTCGAGATAGAGAGGTTGGACTGTATATGAAATGTATACAGAAGAGCAAAAAACGCATAAGAGGAATAATTCGTGAACGGGAAAAATGCACAGGAGCTATTCGCGAACCAACGAAAAAATACATAGAAGATACATATACCTCAAATATTTTCCATGCGCAGTCTTTTTTGTATGGGTGTGGAATAACTTACATTTTAACACTAGAACGACGGATATGGTCCATTTTGACCGAAATATTAAAACAAAAATTAACATAAATTATTTTTCTTTACCAAAACTTTTCAAAACATCTAATTGAGTTAATTAATCTTCTCGATCTAATTGCTTATTTTTGCAATAAGCCCTTGTTAGTGCTCCAAGTTTTTGAAATTTTGGACAGAAGGGGTCTTAATATGAACTAAAACTCCGTGTTTTATTACTTGAAAAATAGGTATGGCTATGATTTTTTAAGAACTTGTAATTCGGGGCATCATATTTACTTGGCGGTCTACTGCCAAAGTGTGAAGTATAAAAAGTTATACGGTTGAAAAATTTACGAAGCATGTGTGGAATATAAAAACAGTAAAAGCCGCCAAATCCTGAGCAATGTAAAATACCGTATGATACGTATTTCGATGCCCATCGCATTGTGCACTGAAATCGATTCATTTTGTCGAAAGCATGAACGACACTCATTAGTATAGAATGATAAAATTTCATAATTTCTGGCAGAAATTATCTTTTCTCCGCGATTTCAATTTTGTGTGTGCATTGATACTCAAGACTAATATTTTCTCCGCATACCAACTGTAGAAATTGTTGTTTTATTTTCCTCGGTGGAAATCACGATATGTGTTAAAATAAAGGCTTCTCCCAGGTCATCCAGCAGGGTCCTCCTAGACATGGATATTTGGTGGCCTCCGGGTCCCTCGAAAGTGAGCGATCTGTAAATGTGCCTCTTAGTTCATTTTTTACAATATTAGGTTTCAGGGGGGGGGGCAGATCAGATAACCCCCCAGTGCCATATTTGGTCCGCGTGCCAAAGGCTTTAATGCGATTTACCATATATGGCTTAGAGGGTGGGCATGGGCGGATATACGGGGGATGCCCCCCCTCCCCCCCCCGGCATCAAACGTGAAGTCGACTGATCTAATGCATATATGTACAGATGAATTGGCATCATCATCATCGTGCCCCTCCCAGCAATAATGGCCGTGCCCCCCCCATACTTCGAAGTCTATCTCCGCCTATGAGGGTGCGTCGCAATGAATTTATTAAAGATAAATTTTTTGAGTTCTTACCCTTCGAGTAGCATTGAAATTAACAGAAATTGATTATAATAACATATATAAAGGTATTTTCTTCTTAAATTTCAATTTGAAAAAAATATATTTTTGTGCATTAAAAAAATTAATTTTTTATCGTCGTGGGTGGGGGGCCGCACGAGCCCCTCCATGCCCCCCGTGTACGTCTCCGATCCCACCAATATGCGTTGGGATCCAGAGGGGCAAAGCTAGAGCTGATGACGAAATTTTGCTGACAAGGGGCGGAGGGGGTCAAAAATGACTAAAAATTTGCTGACGTAATACCTGAACGGCCCGAAAATCAAGAAGTCTCGTCGCCTGTCTTTTACGTCTCAGCATTGAAACACGGGAAATCTCGTGAGCGGTCGTTTAAGTGTTAAGATTCTTTTCGTCGTGAATGCTGTGCAGTAACCAGCGAATGCTGTGAATGCAAAAGCGAATGCTGTGAATGCAAAAGCGAATGCTGTGAATGCAAAAGCGAATGCTGTGAATGCAAAAGCGAATGCTGTGAATGCAAAAGCGAATGCTGTGAATGCAAAAGCGAATGCTGTGAATGCAAAAGCGAATGCTGTGAATGCAAAAGCGAATGCTGTGAATGCAAAAGCGAATGCTGTGCAGTAAAAACGCCAAAATACATAGAAACACTCAAAATGAATTGAATAACGTGTGACTTTTATGTTTTAATACTTATATTACATACATACATTAATGACTTATATGTATGTATGTTTTTTTCCCCCAAAAGTTTCGCTTTCATTGACATTTGAGCGGGGTGGGGGGGTTGGTGCACGATCTTGGCTTCCCTTGCTTTCCTATAGGAAAATTCTCCTTCCTTCGTACG
This sequence comes from Pholcus phalangioides, assembly GCF_987345545.1. Taxonomy (NCBI): domain Eukaryota; kingdom Metazoa; phylum Arthropoda; class Arachnida; order Araneae; family Pholcidae; genus Pholcus; species Pholcus phalangioides. The sequence continues at coordinate 18,862,056 of NW_028301601.1, read as the reverse complement.
TATACACTTTAGGCACACACGATTATTTTGTTTTTCTCAATTACTATAGATATTTTTATGAAATTTAACATGAGCGTTGGTTATTGACACGGATGTTAGATGTTGGACACATTTAATTAACACGGATGTTGGTTATTTTTTTTCTCGAATTTTAACTTCAGCAACATGTAATTTTTTTCAAAAACATCAAAATTTCCCCGTATTTTGCACTATAATTTTTTTTAATACTTTTAATAGCAAAAAAAAAAAAATGCTCGTTTTAAAGTATGTAACATCATAATGTTGAGAGACACACACACAGAGTTTCAAGACATTTTGATGAGTGGTGTTCGAAAAAAAAAATTTCCTTATCTAACAAAAAACTTAGTTTTGAGAAAAATTCATTTTTTAGTGGAAAATATTAGCATGTGTAATGCCTGCCAGCAGTTTATATTAAAATATTTTTTAAATATTTATAGTAAAGGTAGAACAAATACTTTTGAAAACAGTTAGACGCAGAAATTTCATAATATTTAAAAATTCAAAAATTCGAAAATGTGTTTTCATGGAAAATTTTGCTTGCACCCCTTGAATGGTAAAAATGGGTGATAATTAAGTATCTCTACATCGGTTAAAGTGACCGATACTGTCTTTCTAGGTAAAACTTCATTTTATTACTGAACTAAGAGACCTAGAAGATTTATATTTTAGGAATTTAAGAACCTCAAGAAGACCAACAAAATCGTGGAGTTTCAATGAGCTCGGATAAATCGTTTAAGTGTGATCGCATGTCAAAGTAGCTTTGCGGTCAAAATGACCACTTGTCGTTCTAGTGTGAAATCACTGCGGACTAGCGAAGCACTGCATTCTTCGCCAAATGTCTTTTATAAGCAATGTTTGGTGATTCGGGTGACGATTCGCAACATGTAAGTCATAATCCGGCCTTTACCTCATCTACCGTTTGTCGTACAGGTGTGGTTTCGTATTAAAAAATGCTCAAAATATGTTCCAAAATCACTTTTAATTAGCCTTTTCACTTACAACTTTTGAAGTAGCCTATCGTTCAAGTCGGGTCCCGTTTAGTACGTATGCAAAATTTGCCGTCGATAGATCTAGAATTGTAGATTTGCACGCACGCACGCGCACACACACACACACACACACACACACAAACACACACACACATATTTAGTGCCTGAAATTCCGGGCTCTAGTAATGATAGAATCTCATCATATTCTATAAATGTATGAATTGCCGTGTATAGTATGTACTATCGTACGATTTATCATGTTTACCAACGACACGACGCTTGGTTATTATTATCCATAATCGTTAGTAAATGTGTTAATTTTTTAGATGCTTGGGTACATACTATGCATAATAGCTGATAAAATGATAAATGTATAGAAATTTATGAAATTTAACAACAACGTTTGGTTACTATGCATAATCGTCGGTAAATCGCCGGTGATAAATTTAGGGAAATCGATATCAAACGTACCAAAATGCTCTTCGATCATGAGTAATAACCGGTTTATTATGTATAATAACCGGATGTTTATCACATTTACCGTTACATATGCATTCAAATACACAAGGGACCATAGAAGACTAATCCATCGACATCTGCATGTTATATTTTGACTATTAAAAAATATCTTTCTTCAGTTACGCATTTCCATACACGTCATAACTCCCTTCATTCGACGCCGGAAGAAGATCCGTTAATATGTATGCAATATACATAATTTCAATGTTGTTAGGAGCACGGCCATAAGCGATCATGTTGAGAAAAGAAGCTTCTTATTAAATTTAATTAATACCGAAAAGAAAACTGATTTCTTAATTCCGTCCTGTCATCAAACCTATCATCTCATCATATTCCAGTCACGCTTAAATGCTGCAAAAAAAATCATAGAATAATCACGGAATAATCAAACCACACCCGAACAGAACCAGGGAATCCGAGACGTATAAACCCCATCTATCTTGAGCGCCAATTATATTATACTCTACGTATACGTTAGGTAATAATTTCTGGTTTTATTTTACTTTTTATTTCTCTAAACATCGTGGTTATACATTTGTGAACCCTGTAATTCTGTAAATTCACGTCTTTCAACGAAAATGCATCAGATAATCGCGTCGACGCTGTTATCATTTATTCCCATTTAATAAGAAAAAGATACGAACCAACCACGTGGGTCAACGAACCACAACCGCCCGTTCGTGTAAAAAGGAAAGTTATCTCATATCCTTGGGCACCTTAAGATTTACTTCAAGAAAAAAAAAATGACCCGAAGTGATCATTTTCTCATACATAATAGCTATTGGCAGTATCGTGACTATTTACCCGTGCATTATTACGCATTTCAATAAGTATCGATACTTTCGTTATTTTTCCTCGTTTTCTTTCTAATACGGATTCCTTCAGTTATTGCTGTTGATGATGTGAATGCAGAAAAGCGTAATAATAATAATAATAATTACTTTGTATAATCATTAGCACATTTAAATTTGGATCGGTCAAGCAGTTAATTAATTACTTCTCGTATGTGTCCTCTAATTCAATAATATGAAATAATATCTACTTCCCCCTCTAGGTGATATTGCTATTAAATATCGCATTGTGTAATCTTACAGTAAGAATATTACCGGGATCCTGGTTTATGATCGACGATGTTGTTTCTGAACATTTCCCTTTTACTATATAGCAAATATTATCACGTTGAATATTCATGTGTAATGTCGAGTATTAATCACGATTTCTGGGAGGTACCTATTCGGATGTGTATTTTGAATCTATTTGTGCTCCTTTTGGGCATGGGAAATGATCTGGGAAATCATTATTGATTTGATTAAATAACAAAACGATTCGAATTGTTTAGGCGTATTTCGAAACTAGAGCGTGGCTTCAATTCGGATAAATGACGATATTATACGACCTGATACGTTCGTTCCCATTGACTTGAGAAGCCCACTTTTCGGAATATCTGGAATATTGTATGCCTGGTAGTAACAGAGTAAAGTGTAAATGTAAACTATTGTACGGAATCTAATTGTGCTTAATAACGTTCTAATAAATCTAATAAATAATGTATTTTTTTAAATCAAATCAAGCTTTGAGTTTTATAATATTGATTTGGTATTTAATTTAATCAGATATATTCAAATCTGCTAGAACATAAGCATTTTGCGCTTCCCTACAATGTGTGTATGAATTTGTCCAAACGAAGGATGTGTGACTAAATACTCTTTAGCCTAAAGAGGAGCCTTCAAAATTTCAGATATTGCAGTCCGAATTGAAATTATCCGTGAAGCCCACAGGCAACCAAGCATAGGCGGAGATTGACTTGTAAGTCTGGGGGGGGGGCACGATGATGATGATGTCATTTCATATATACATATATACATTAGATCAGTCGAGTTCACATTTGAAGCTGGGGGGCAATGCCCCCCCCCACGCCGCCCCCGTGACTCCGCCCATGCAACCAAGTCGTACACCGCAGTATTTGAAACTGTTAAAGTATTCTGAATGAGACATGATGTCATGCTACCGAAATGTTGAAGACTTTCACTTATTCTCAAATCATTTCTTTCATTAAATATTCATTTCCATAAATTTTGAAATCATTTTTTTCATTAGATATGAAGTTTTATTAGTTTTGAAAGAATTGCTTTCATAAATAGAAATTTTTGTTGATTTTGAAATCATCTCTTTCATTACATATGAACTCTAATTAATTGTGAAATTATTTCTTTCAATAAATATGAATTTTTATAAAATTATAAAAATTATTTCTCTCATTAAAATATTTTAGTTTTCATTAATCCTTGTATCGTTTCTTTCATTAAACGGACAAATTTCTCAATTTTATAGTAAGGGGCCATTCAAATATTACATAAGCAAATTTTCACCCATTTTTGACCCCCCCCCCCTTATCAGCAAAAGTCAGCAAAACTCTGACCACCCCTCCCCCCCCGTCAGCAAAATTTCGTCAGCATTGCCCCCCTACCTCCTAACGTATTAGTGGGAACAGAAACGTACGCGGAGGGAGGCGGAGGGGGGGGGTGGGCTCGTGTGCCCCCCCCCCCACAGACGAAAAAAAAAATTGTAATGTAAACAAACATTAAAAAAAGTTAAAATTTCGAAAGAAAATACCTTTATATGTAGTTATAATCGATTTCAATGCTATTCGAAAGGTAAGAACTCAACTTCTCTATAAGAAATTCATTGCGACCCACCATTTAAGCCATATATGGTAAACCCTTGACCCGCGGACCAAATGTGGCCCAGACTGTTATGTGATGTGACTTGCCCCCCCCCCCGAAACACAATTTCATAAAAATGAACTAAGAGCCACATTTACAGATCGCTTAAATAACCCGTGGCACAATTCTAGAGCATTTAAGCCGTCCGTGGCACATTCGAAGATCACTTAAGTAACCCGCGACACAGTTCCAGAACACTTAAACGATCCGTGGCACATTTAGAGATCCCTTGAGTGACGCCTGTCGCAATGTTAGAGCACTTAAGCGCCCCCCCCCCCCGGTGCGATCCTACATCAGTTAAGTTACCCGCGGAACATTCCCAGATTACTTAAGTGATTCGTGGCATAATTACGGATTACTTGAGGGATGCGTGGCACAGTTTCAGTGCACTTAAGCGGCTCGGACTCATTTCCTGAGCACTTGAAGGATCCGTGAATCATTGAGGGACCGACCGCTGAAGTGGTTCTGTAAGGGATTTATATCATTATGGAGAATGTTAGTTCAGGTGCCCACAAACACTAGCGAAAGATTTTTCTCGTTTTTGGCGCACCGAGTAAGATGCCATTAAGAATATTTCATATTTTCATAAAGGGTGGTTGATGACGTAAGCACCATCCAAACCCCCCCCCCCTTGTCATCAAAAGTCAGCAAATCGGAACCCCCCATCAATGATGACGTAATACTTGATTGACCCCTAATTGCGGAGAAAAATGAATTAAAAAAATAATCATGTACAGTAGTAGCTATCTTTTAAAAATATGGAATTTCCATAATTGTTATTTTTCCAAGCAATTATTGCAACATTCCACAAAAAAGATAATTTTCAATATAAAAAAAAAACCCCATTAATTAATCACCCCAATAATTTCAACAAAAAGAGAAGCACTTTTCTTCCGATAAAATAATTAATTAACGCGAAAGCGTGAAGTACAACAGCTTGTTGTACTTCCACATTTGGCAAGAATAATAATTAATGAGTTTATCGAGCAAATTCCAGAGCCCATGTCGTGACTCTACATGGATCGTTACAAACCTTACATGCTTTCTTCATATCCCCACACACCTATTCACTTTCATTTCATTGGTAATTACTTTTCCACCCACTTCCAATACTCACCCAAGAGAATGTGCATTACCTTTTATATACGCGTAACTCATATCTAGGTGATTGTCCAACTATGGTCATTTATTGGCCTACATTTTTAAACGCTCTCGCCACCTTGGCCGTGAAATACATAACCATAATGATACGGTTTTTTTTTTTTTAAATTTCGGTTTTCCCAGGGAGGAATTGTTCCAAGATATTGTATGGTATTTCTCCGTTTAATGACGGACCACGCCCATGTTTTCCATTTATCAACCTTTTTTAGCGTAATTTGCCCAATTCTTACGCAAAATGAAAAATTTCCCAACAGTGTCGATTACTTGAATCATTTCCCAGAGTCCACACGCATTTACGGTACAAAAAATCCGCCTCAATTTTCGCTCGTAAGGGCCTCTCGTAAATAAACGTTATATTGGGAAATTTTTTCCCATCTGTTCGTGAAGAATTATTAAAAGTTCGGGCCGTTTTGTTTCTGTTTAAGTCACGTGTAATAACATGTACCACATGACCCTGTTTCCATTATCATGCGGGAAAAGTTCAATAGCAATTTCTTCGGTGGCAAAATTACAAAACTCTACGTAACGTGTGCGTAGAAGAAATTGTAGAACACAAATTACTTTTTCATGCAATTCGTGGATTTTTGAATTCCGGTGATGCACGCGAATGTGTTGTTGTTGTTATTATTATTGTTCTTTTTCTACCGAGACAATGTTTGAAACTTCGAGATGACGTCTTAAACGTCAACGACGTTAATGTCAAAATATTTCTGACGAACAATGTTTACGCCGTTTCCCAATCCATTCTTCAAACATGCACGAAAACACGCGGAACAATAGCGCAATTTTCTTTCGATAATTACATATGCACAAATGCTCAACACAATTTGGTGTGTATGGACGTAACCGACTTATCAAAAAAACCTTTGCTGTTATTACTAAAAACAATGTAAATTGGATGTAATTTAAATTAAAAAAAATAATGTATAATGAATTGATGATTTATATACGGTAAATTCGCTGCAGCAAATTTCTTCGAGGTGGTACTGGCAACTGTTCGGCACGAGTGAGTGAGTGACAATGAATATGGGAATGAGGTACCGAGTGAGAAAATTGATAGATAAGTGAGCGAGTGACCGGTAGGATGAGTGAGTGACCGGTAGGATGAGCGAGTGACTGAGTGTTTCCAATTGGAGGGATTTTTCTAACTTGCTTATTTGTCCACTCATTTGTGCATTCACTCACTTACTCGCTTATTTGCTCATTCACTCACTTACTCGCTTATTTGCTCATTCACTCACTTGCTCGCTTACTCATTTAATGACTCACTTGCTTGCTCAGTCAAACTCATTTACTCACTCTCACTAGCTCACTCATAAACTCATTCACTCACTCTCACTTGCTCACTCATAAACTCATTCACTCACTATCACTGGCTCACTCATTCACTCACTATCACTAGCTCACTCATTCACTCACTATCACTAGCTCACTCATTCACTCACTATCACTAGCTCACTCATTCACTCACTATCACTAGCTCACTCATTCACTCACTATCACTAGCTCACTCATGAACTCATTTTCACTAACTCAATTACCTGCTTACTCATAAAATCATTCATTCACTTGCTCATATACTTGCTCATTGACTTACTCACTCATTCCCTAACTCACTTGCTCATTGACTTACTCACTCATTCCCTAACTCACTTGCTCATTGACTTACTCACTCATTCCCTAACTCACTTGCTCATTGACTTACTCACTCATTCCCTAACTCACTTGCTCATTGACTTACTCACTCATTCCCTAACTCACTTGCTCATTGACTTCCTAACTTACTTGGCGACTCACTGACTTTTTACACACAAACTCATTCACTTTCCTTTTTTTTTTTGCTCACTTGCTCACTCACTTACTTGCTCACTAACCAACTCACTTGCCTGCTCATTCACTCTATAACTCACTTGCTCATTTACTATAACTCACTTACTTGCTAACTTGTTTATTCCCTTCCTCACTTATCAAGTCCCTAACTATTGTCGGTGGATTGCTAACGCCAACTTTTCCGGACACGTAGATTGATAGATGCAAAATAATAATAATAATAATTTATCTAATACGAAAACACAAAAACCATATTTACAATTCGAAAAATCATACCGTAAATAATTTATCTAAAATACATGCATACAATAATATTATTACAATCATTTTTATTCAGCTTTCAAAGAAAACTCTCGAGATTATAACAAAATATTATTCTCAAGAAAAATTTTTCCCGATATTATTATCTAACAGCATGATAATAAAACAAGTTAATAATTCATTTATTTTAAAAGTGAAATAGAACGATTTTGTGCCTCTCTCGCGTTTACCAATCGTCACAACTTCCGATATCAGAACGGCATAAAATTTCCGACGATCCTTTTTTCAGTAACTTGTAATCGGTTTAGGGCGGAGATTGGAACAATATTCTTATGTTGTAATTATTTCTTAATGCCGAAGAAAGAGATTATACGGTGAAGTATTTTGTTTGTATTACCCGTCGCATGAGCGAATTACTGCCGCGGATCGTTGCGCAATGGAGCTTCCATACTATATTTAAATGGATTTAGGGAAAGATCTATAGAGAATATTACTAATTCCATTTTGAAAGGAAAATTTCTCCTAACAATAATAATAATATACGGTAATGATATTATTTATTTTTTGCGAGTTTGTTGTTTTTTTTGTCCTTGCTGGTAATATTTTTAGACGTGGATACTTGTTTTAAATCATCTGGGCGATACTGGTAGCATTCGCAAAAAAGTTGTGCGATGAAATTCCTGAAACGATCATATCTCAGGAAGTACGCAATGCAAGTCAAAAAGCAATGGTATCGTCAGATGCACATTGCAAAGTTGCATCCAATGATATCAATACAGTTCAAATATCTCTTCCCGTCTGGGCACCAGGGCCGCTGCAATGATTCGTGACAAAATTGTTTCACTGATTATCCTTTTTCATTTATATTACATACAATTTTTAATGTACGCATATATATTATTTTTTATTCATCTATGTTTATTGTACCTAGTCGAATACCGTTTTAACGAATACCGCTATAGAGCAAAAATCTCGTTTTAACGAACACTTTTCTTATCCACCAAATAAGTTTACATAGGAACAATGCTAAGTAACCTGGAATTCCTTTATAGCGAAATTTCGTTCTAACGAAGTCATTCCTACGGTCTCTTGGCGTTCGTTCGACTGTATATTTCTCTGTTGTATTTTTCTTCACTATATATCTGAAAATAGTATAGGGTGTTTCAAAAAGAATCGCCCGATTTGAAATGCGTATATTACGAAAAATATTGAACATCGACACTTGAGATTAATTTTGTATTACATGGCTAATCATTAAGTTTTTCTAAAAACCAAATTAAAGGTGCTAAATATGTCCAATTCAATATGTAGTCAAATTCGTCTCAAACTTTTGAGAGCATGTTTGCATCCCCTGCGAGTGGATTTTCGTGGACTACGTGCGAAACTCTGTCGGATGCGCTCCTCATTTTCGTCTGACATGAGGGGACGGCCAGGGGATTTTCCTTTTCACAGACAACTCGCGTCTCGGAATTGTTTATACCATCGCCTAATGCTCTGAGCTGTAAGGAGTTCAACACCAGTGTATTGTCGACAAAAAGCGCGATGAACAGTTGTTACGGACTCGCACTTCGAGAAGCTTAGGACACAAAACGATTTCTGTTGTGCAGTCGCCATCTTGACAAACACTGAAGTGGCGGCCGAAGGGAGAGCGTTAGTGCTACCTGTCGGCAACTGCGTGAAATTCGAGATTTTCTTCTTTGTACCTAAACATTATTCGATCAAAACGGATTAAAAGCTGAATAGTAATGATTTTTTTTTAATCGGATGATTCTTTTTGAAACACCCTGTATTACTGTAGGCCCACTGTATTTTATAAACCTATTTATTGTAACAACCAGTACGGGATACCGTCTCCTCGGTTGCCATTAACGTCATGTAATATGCATTTTACGCAAACTGTAAAATAAAATTGAAATTGAAAAACTCTATATTACAAAAATTAGCAACGCAAGTCAAAAGCAATGGTATCTATCGTCACGTGCACGTTGCAAAGGTTCATCTTATGATATCACTCCGGTTTTAGTATCTCTCCCCGTCTGGGCACCAGGCCCGCTGCCTTGAAAATTGTATCAAGCTACATCTCGAGCAGTTCACAACGAAAATAGATTATATTGGTACCGTTTATTAGCTATTCAAAAGACAAATCCGATGATAATGACATAATTTCATTATGTTGGTACCTACCGTGAGATTCAAGGCACGAAAAAAAATGTCTTCATGTCAAAACTTGCAGCTGACACGACCTATTCCAACTTTTTTTCCTCATTTAGAAATGAGTGAAGAAAAAACAAATGCGTGAAATTGAATGACAGCAAGAAAAATGTCGAAAATCAGGTGAGTAAGACCAGGGGTGGCTTTGCCGTGTGACACGTGGGGCCACACTGGGCACCACTTTACGAGGGGGGGAGTTAAAAGAGCCAAACAAGAAAAGCGTTGTCGGCCAAGAGGCATGGCCAGAGAGCACCAAAAATTGGGTCCTGCATGGGTAGGATTTTTTTTTTTTCTTGAGACGCTCCTGAGTAAAACATCTTAAAAATATTTATGGTATTCTACCGAAAATCCGGTCGGTCATCATCCAGATAATTTACATTTGCTTTATCGTCGAGAAATTGATTTACTTGTCACTTGCGTAGTATAATAAGTTCAATTCCGGTTGAAAATCAGCTTTAACCGAACTTCACTGAGCGAAATAGATTAATAAATAAATTTTATATGTACGGGGATTCCAGTTTAGATGATTAGGATCAGGGTGGTGATCTTCTCCAGGAAACATTTTTGGCTCTGAAGGGAATACAGTCAAACCTCGTTAGTGCGTCACCCGGTTATCACGTCACTCCGCTGACCGGATCACTCGTTGGAAGTCCCGAGTATCCTCATGCAGGAATTGGCACAGCTATGGCTTACTCCGTTTAACGAGTCACTCCGCTTATCAAGTCATATTTTTGCTCTCCCAAGAAAGACTCATTAACGAGGTTTGACTGTATTTGTCGAGATCTGATGAGTATCCTATGACAGAATCCGATGGATCACATCTACAGGAAAACAGAATAATTGTCAAGATCTGGTGCATCGTATACAGGACAGAAAGAATATTTGTCAATAAAGATCTAATGCATTCTCTCCAAGAAAATATAATATTTGTCAAGATCTAATAGTTAGATTCCAATGGTTATTTTCCAGAAAAGGGGAATGTTTGTCAAAATCTGATTTATATCCATCAAGAAAATACAATATTCGTCAAGACATGATAGAACTACCCCAAGAAAAGAGTGTCAGGATCCGATGGATCACCTACAGGAAAATAGAATGTTTGTCAAGATCTGGTTGATCATCTACAGAAAGAAAAAGAAACATTAGTTAAGATCTGGTTAATCTTATCTGGTAAAATAGGATATAAAAACCTTCTCCAGCATCTTGCTGGATCTTCTCTAGGGAAATAGAGTGTTTATCAACATCTGGTGGATCTTCTGAAGGAAGCGTTTTGACTCTAAAGATAATATTTGTCAACATCTGATGAATCTCCTCCAGAAAAATATAATATTTTTCAAGATCTGATGAATCTCCTCCAGGAAAAGAAAATATTGGTCAAGATCTGATGGATCGTTCCACTGGAAAATAGAATAATTGTTAAGATTTTATGGATATTCTCTGAAAAATAGAATATTTATCAAAACCTGATGTATCTTCTCCAGAAGATAAGCAAGTATTTTCCCACATTACTTTTGAAATCCCAGGCTACGGTCTACGGGCCTTATGTGAAACTGGGCGCACGTGCAATTCTTTCTCCCTGGGCATTGGATTAAGCTATTCATTATTAGTCAAATGGATTTTACGTTATATCGATTTGACAGCTGTCTTCGCCGAGTAGAACGGCGCGACGGATATGATACTTGCAAGCATGGGACGGGGGCGAGGGCAGTGCCATAAATCTCTGCTAATATTTTTTTTTTCCCGACACACAACCCTGCCTCATTTAAGGTAATGGGAAATAAGTTGCTTTGCAGTAGTCCGGGGTTGTGAGAGGTTTTATTTATCTATCTATCCAGAAAATGTTTTAGTTTTGTAAGGAATATTTGTTAAGATCTGATGGGTCTTCTATAGTTAACATTTTGGCTGTAAGGAGAATATTTGTCAAGGTTTAATAGATTTTCTCCACGCAAGGTTTTGGATTTAAGAAAAATGCTTATCAAGTTCCGATCGATATTCTGCAGAAAATGTTTGGCTCTAAAGACAATATTTGTCAAGATCTAATGGTTTCTCCTCGAAAAAAACACTGTGGTTCTTTCGAAAACACCTTGTCAAAATATGGTGAAATTTCTCCAGGAAACATTTATCTCTAAAAGAAAAAGAAAAGAAAAAAAAAAGTAAACCTAATACCTCAACACCCACAAAAATGCATCTCACAACGCCCTATCCTATTAACAAAGACAACAGAAAACTAAATAAAATCTGATAAAAAAGTGAAAGTGATGATTTATCGAAAAATCCACACCATAGAGTCATTTACCAGTTCTAACAGGCTGTGTAATGGAAAATCACCAACCATAAATCTTCCACGTAGAAACATATTGAATAATGAAACCTACTACCGGGAGCAAAAAACACGTTGACAAACAGGTATCGGTTTATACCCACGAAAACGTTAAAGTTCCACAAGTATAATAATTGATTGAACCTATTATTCAAAACACAACTAATAGGCTTAAGTAATAAAAGTGCCAACGTGATTAACAAAAAAAAAATAAGTTATTTAATATCAAAAACAAAATCAAATACATCGATATTCAGTTCTCCCGTTGCTACCAATCAGTACAGAAAAAACACAAAACTCATACGCGACCTGGAAATAACCAGCAAATGATACAGGTAAAAGTGGAGTCTCCAAATTTTTCGATGACCTATGTTTTTTTGGAGTTTTGCCAAGTTGGTGTGACTTATTTTTTGGTTTCTGTTAAACTAATTTCCTTAGTTTGGAAGAAAATATTTATCAAGATCTATAGGATCGTTCAAAGGGGAAAAACTTGTTAAGATCTATCTTAATCTCTCTCTCTCTCTCTCTCTCTCTCTCTTCTCTAAAAAATGGAGTTTCTTCAGGAAAAGAGAATATATGTCCAGATCTGATGGATCTTCTCCGTAAAATAGGATATTAACTGACAATACATGATGCCTCTTCTCCAGGAAACGTTTCAGATCTGAAAAAGAATATTTGTTAAGGTCTGACGGATCTTCTATAATTAACATTTTGACTCCAAGGAGAATATTTGTTAAGGTCTGACGGATCTTCTATAATTAACATTTTGACTCCAAGGAGAATATTTGTTAAGGTCTGACGGATCTTCTATAATTAACATTTTGACTCCAAGGAGAATATTTGTTAAGGTCTGACGGATCTTCTATAATTAACATTTTGACTCCAAGGAGAATATTTGTTAAGGTCTGTCGGATCTTCTGTAATTAACATTTTGACTCCAAGGAGAATATTTGTTAAGGTCTGTCGGATCTTCTGTAATTAAGATTTTGACTCCAAGGAGAATATTTGTTAAGGTCTGACGGATTTTCTATAATTAACATTTTGACTCCAAGGAGAATATTTGTTAAGGTCTGACGGATTTTCTATAATTAACATTTTGACTCTAAGGAGAATATTTGTTAAGGTCTGACGGATCTTCTATAATTAACATTTTGACTTCAAGGAGAATATTTGTTAAGGTCTGACGGATCTTCTATAATTAACATTTTGACTCTAAGGAGAATATTTGTCAAGGTCTAATAGATTTTCTCCACGAAACGTTTTTCTTTAAGAAAAATGCTTGTCGACATCCGATAGATCTTCTCCGGTAAACGTTTTCGCTCTAAAGGAAATATTTGTCAAGATGTAATTGGTCTCCCCCCACCCCAAAAAAAAAATAACGTCGTGTCTCTTTGAAAAACTTTTCATCAAGATCTGATGGAATTTCTCTACGAAAAATTAATATTTGCCAAGATCTCTATAATGGATCTTCTCCGAGGCTGTAAAAGAAAAAGAAAAGGAAAAAAATTAGCCTAACACTTATAAACACCCAAATATATCACACAATTGCATCGCACAACGCCCTATCCCATCAGCAAAGATACCTGAAACCTAAATAAAACCAGATAGAAAGTGATAGCGAAAGTGATAACTTATCGAAAAATCCACTCCATACAGTCATTTACCAGTTCCAACAGGCTGTGTGTAATGCAAAATCACCAACCATAAATCTTCCACGTAGAAAACATATTGAATAATATTGAATAATGAAACTTACTGCCGGGAGCAAAAAAAAAAACCACATTGATAAACAGGTATAGATTTATACCCACGAAAACGTCAAAGTCCCACAATTGATTCAAACTATTATTCAAAACACAACCGATAGGCTTAAGTAATAAAAAGCCAACGTGACTAATAAAAAAAATAATAAAATTGTTTAATATCAGAACCAAAATCCAATACACATCGATATTCAGTCCTCCGGTTGCTACCAATCAGTACAGAAATAACACACAAAACTCGACCTGGAAATACAACCAGCAAATGATACATACTGGTAAAGGTGGAGTCCCCAAATTTCCCGATGACCCATGTTTCTTTTTTGGAGCTTTACTTACCTGGTGCGGCCTTGTTGTTTTTATTTTGGTTTTTGTTTCCGTAGTTGAAAAAAGGGTGTGTGTGTTGTGTGCAATGTTTGTTGCTGTGTGTGTGATCAATGCTTTTCATGTGCCTCCATTTATCTCAGTGAAATCTGGTGCAAACCTCAAAGATTTAGATAAATAAATAAGTAAATAAACTAGAAGGAAAAAGTAATATATTATATATTTTTTCCATTGGATGAAATTATGGCTTTTAATTTCTAGTTGTTGTTTTTTTTCTGCCTTTTCAAAGTTAGGATGAAAGATATGAAAAGAGCTGATAAAAAAAAAGAGTAAAAAGGTCGAGGGTCAAGTGTTCGAAACTGTTCGCTTCCGGCTCGAGTTTTTATTTTTTTACACGGAACAATACGGTCGATGAAATGAAAGGTTTTTTTTTTTTTAACTCCTTTTCATATATCCTTCACGAGGGAAAAAAAAGTGCCAGAAAGAGCCTTGACAGTATGCAAATTCGTAAAATTTCTATTCAGTTTTTTCCTAGACTCTCTGCGGTGGATAGGCGTTGTCTACGGTAAGAGGATTATAGAACGATAATTCTGTGTGGGGTGATGATGATTTAATTATAATGGGAAATACGACCATTATCCGATTTACTGACTTTTCGAATTGCGAACAGAAAAAAAATGTATATCCCGTTTATTTGGCCATCCTGGTAAATCCCAGATCAATTTTGCGACATTCAACTAGAGATTTCAGCCAGACTCTCTCTCATCATAGAACCGTGTGGCTCTAAGGAATGTACAGGATGTCCCAGTACCAGAGTTACTAACTCAATGAAGGGGGGGGGGGGGTAGGTTCAGGCGCGGATCCAGGACCGATGTTAGGAAGTCTCACTACAGAGGTACAGGACTACGGGGCCATTAAAGTATTACGTAAGCAAATTGTTAGCCATTTTTGATCCCCCCCCCCGTCAGCAAAAGTCAGCAAAACTCTGACTCCCCCACTTGTCAGCAGATTTTCAGATCAATTAAATGACCCGGGACACACTTCCAGAACACTTAAGCGATCCGTGACACATTTATAGATACCTTGAGTGACATGTGACGTAGTTTTAGAGCACTTAAGTGACCCCCATTGCGGTTCACTCAAATTAACCGCGGCATATAATTACGGATCACTTGAGTGATGCGTGGCCCAGTTCCAGAGCACTTAAGCGGCCCGGAAACATTTCCAGATCACTTGGTTCCGTGAAACATTTAAAGATCACTAAAGTGGCTCTGTAGGGCACTTTTCAATAGGGGGGGGGGGAGGTGTCACATCAAGGGCCCACAAACTATCGAAAGGTTTCTTTCGTTTTGGCGCTCCGAATAAGATGCCATTAAAAATATTTCATATTTTCATAAAGGGTGGTTGATGACGTAAGCATCATCCAAAAACCCGTCCCCTCCTTGTCATCAAAAGTCAGCAAATCGGAAACCCCTCCCCCCATCGATGATGACGTAATACTTGAACGGCCCCTACAACGAAAGTAATTCTATCATTACACTTCACTCATAGTTAGAAAAACTGATGGCAGATTACATATATAACAAGCAATACACGGAAACAAAAACTTCACTTCAGGTTCACTGCACACACACACGCGCGCACATTCCAACATGTACCAATTCGTTAGAAATTCCGCAGACGAATACGAACGAGGTGCATGGTCACCCTGATCATAATAAAACTTCATTCGCGGTATTCAATCGCACATCTGGCTGTATTTTTCAAACTTAAAAGGTCTCGAAAATGTCGGACGACACCTCGTTTATAACGACCAAATTTCACGGAATCTTCAATGTCGTAATAATCGTAATAGAGTTTGACTGCATATTCTATTTAATCATGTTGCAAGTGTTATATCTATTTTTAAAAGTCATTTTTTACGAATGTTGCCTTTTTAAAAACTAAATAAAGTATTATATTCTATGCAAAATACTGGATCAGACATTTATAAATGTCTCAAATTCGACATGATGTCAAATGATTTTGAGACATAATTTTACTATCTATAGATGAAAACGTTGCAACATGTTTTGAATAGAAGAGTTGGGATTTGTATAAATGCATATAGCTCAATTTAGATTATATTCAAATGTTTACAAATCCATCCATTGGATTTTGCATAACTGGACTCGTAGCTTTTGTAATCTTTTGTTGCAAACGCTCGTGGCGAAATGTAGACCATATAATAAATGCATTTCGAACGTGACACTTTTGGAAACAAAACTCGCCAAAAAAACCTGCTGAAAACTCTTTTTTAAACAGCTTCTGCACATGCTGAGAGTTTGCATTCTTAGTTTTTTATCTTGATAAATATGCGACATCTGACAAAATTAATCGGTACTTACTTCGAAAATAACTCAGTTGTGTTTCAAAAATATATCTAATTTGCATATACAACAAATAGGGCCGCACCGACTTGTTTGCGTATTGCCATGGTTTTCTTTTTTAGTTCGACAACTATTTATTTATGCGAGTTAATATTGACAAGCTGTGGTATGCTTACCCCCTCGGGGTCTTGACGAGGCCATTCAAAGGTACGCGAAAAATAGGCAATATGATTGCAGAAAAAAACGAGTAAATGTTATCTGAAATGGGTATACTCGTATACGCTTCTTGCGCGTATCTAGGCTTTTCCTAGATACGCGTAAAGCCGGGTTTTCTTTGGAACAGTTTTCTACAGCGCGCGCAGCATGAAAACACTGATTGGTCAAAAACACCCGAATATCAGGTTTTTAACCAATCAGCGTTTTCACGCTGCACACGGCGCAAAAGTTCTACTCATAGGAAAAACCGGCTTAAGAAGCGTATACGAGTATATTCAAAGTTTCACACCTGCCACAAATTTCTAGTACGGGAAGCCATCTTGGAATGCCTATGTATAGCATACTTCTCACGCATTTTTAGAAGTAACGCACACACGCCATGCATTTCTAGTATACTAGGCCTACGTACGCCTACCAAATCAAAATACCGAACCCGCTACCGGCCTTCCGCTGGATAGCTGGTCACTGCCGTTGCGTGAGGAGGGTCGGAAACACACTTGGCACGCACTTCTAGGAGTAGCCTACTTATAAGTGACATGCATTTATCGTAGGTAAGAGCATTAAGCATACTTTTAGGGGGTGCAACATGCATTGTACACATATAAAGAGTAGCACAAGCGTCATACGCTCTTCTTGGTATTTATCGATAACACAATAGGTTTTAAACGCAAGCAACCTAAGGATATTCAGGGAAATCCAAAGCATATTTCACGAATTTCTAGGGACATCCAAAGTATGCTACGCATCTCTAGGGTTATCCAAAGCATACTAGGAATTTTTAGGGATACTGAAGTCCCCTACGTATTTCTGAGCACTGTCTCGTAATTGCTAGTGATACACAACCCTCCTGTGGTTTCAAGAGAAAAGCAAGGCTTGGCGGCTTTTTAAAGGATATGTATAGTCTCCTACGCATTTATAGCGTACATTGCTAGGGGAGTGTTCTCGAAACATGAAAGGTTGGAATCTAATGATGCAGAATTATGGATATACGAGAAGAGATTAATACACACACCACATCATGCATCTGTTTTTAATATTAGAAGAAACTTCCATACACCCATAGGAAGCATGCTTCAATGTCAAAAGTGGTGTAAGTAGTAGTCTGAGCACAATTTAACCTTCAGTCGACTTTGAAGAAGTTCATAAATAATGGAAAATGTGCTTGTGCAACCTCTCGAGTGTCGGATCTGACAGTACACTGCCGATAATTACGATCGTACCAACTCGTATGAAGTTTCCCGTCGATAACTAACTAATGCCGCACCATACTTCCTATAAAGATGACAAAATAAAACACCTCCTCGCTTCCTTTAACCCGAAATCCCCCGGGTAGAGTAATTATGCTCAAATATTCAAATACCCCGAAGAGAGAGAGATAAAGAGAGATTGAAAGAGAGATAAGTGCGAAAAACACTTTGATTATCGAAGGCGATATATAAAAATGGAATATAATTCAGATGGTGACCTGAGATTAGATCAGGTTTTTGATTTCAGAGAGGAAAGATCTTCTACATAGAAATAAGCATGAATAAAAATGTGCAGGGTATCCAATGAAAAGACTCCGGGAGACACAAAAATGAGCCTCGCCATCCATAAATAATAAAGTAATGATCACTTCAGCAAGATGAATGAAGAAAAACAACAACAAATTATGAAACAATTTGGCGTTCATTCAGTTTAACAAGCGCGGAATGCAATAATTCAAATACTTCACGAAATAAAAACCATCGTGTATAACATCTTTCGAAGGTCTCTAGTATCCTGAATGAATTTTCTCACGGATATTGATCCCCGAAAATATGCAGAGTATTTTCATGTTTCTCAAGGAAATAAATGTTCTATGGCTCACTCAAAAATTTCATTGAATTTTGAGATAAAAATATCAGTATAGAAAGATCAAAATTGGTTTGTGATGGCACCACTTTCGTGAAATAATAATTCGCCAAAATTTATAAATCATAGCCTCCCTATAAAATTGTCAATTATTGATGAAAATTTGCGATTGTCTGTATGGTACTGAAAGTCTGTATTGTGAAAGAAGTTCACTCCGTATTTACTGGAATAAAAATTCATAGATATAAGTAATTGAATTTCATTGAAAATTATTAGTTTTGTTTTTTTTTTACTTTTTACGCCCATCCCCGTACTTATATCGAGATTTGGTTATTGTAGTTCGTAGAAAAAGAAGAAGTAAGATTTTTTCAGTATAATTACAGAATTTTCAAGAATTCTGTAAATACCGAACAAAAAAATACAGGAAAACACCAAAAAAAAAAAAAAAAAAAAAAAACCTTAATGAAAATTCAGGATGAATGAAAAAAAAAAAAAACAATTCCAGAATTATTGAAAATTCAGAAATTTCAGTATTATAAAATATTCAGAAATGATTTCAGATTATGAAAGGAAAATTTTCAGAAATGATTTCAGATTATGAAAGGAAAATTTTCAGAAATGATTTCAGATTATGAAAGGAAAATTTTCGGAAATGATTTCAGATTATGAAAGGAAAATTTTCAGAAATGATTTCAGATTATGAAAGGAAAATTTTCGGAAATGATTTCAGATTATGAAAGGAAAATTTTCAGAAATGATTTCAGATTATGAAAGGAAAATTTTCAGAATAAATGATTTCAGAATGTAAAAGGACCAACTTCAAAATTACGGGAAGAAATGATTTCAGAATATGAAAGGAATAATTTCAGAATATGAAAGGAATAATTTCAGAATATGAAAGGAATAATTTCAGAATATGAAAGGAATAATTTCAGAATATGAAAGGAATAATTTCAGAATATGAAAGGAATAATTTCAGAATATGAAAGGAATAATTTCAGAATATGAAAGGAATAATTTCAGAATATGAAAGGAATAATTTCAGAATATGAAAGGAATAATTTCAGAACTACTGAAAAATTATTTCAGAACTACTGGAAGAAATTATTTCGGAACTACTGAAAAATGATTTCAGAACTACTGGAAGAAATTATTTCAGAACTACTGGAAGAAATTATTTCAGAATTGAAGGAAATAATTTCGGGGTATGAATGAAATAATTTCAGAAAATAATTTCGGGGTATGAAGGGAATAATTTCAGAATCATTGGAAGAATTTGTTCTAAATTTTGAAAAGAAGTAATTTAAGAATTAAAAAAATAATAATTTCCGAATTATAAAAAAAATACTAATTTCAGAACTATAAAAAAATAATTTCATAATTTCAGAATTATAAAAAAAATAATTTCCGAATTATAAAAAAATAATAATTTCAGAACTATAAAAATAATTAATTTCAGAATTAATGAAAGGAATAATTTCAGAATTAATGAAAGCAATAATTTCAGAATTAATGAAAGCAATAATTTCAGAATTAATGAAAGCAATAATTTCAGAATTAATGGAAGGAATAATTTCAGAATTAATGAAAGGAATAATTTCAGAATTAATGAAAGGCATAATTTCAGAATTAATGTGAAAAAGTTTCAAAAACAATGAAAATTCAGAAATTTCAGTGCTATTAAAAAATTAATATAAAAAATTGTTTCCGAATAATGAAAGAAAAAAAACCGTCAGAATTTCTGAAAGAAATAATTACAGAATCACTAAAAGAAGTAATTCCGGAATTATAAAGATAAATAATTACAGAATTTTATGAATTTGTCACATTGGACTTGTGTGTCAACTTTAATAGATTAAAAAAAAATAATTCATCTTATTTAATTCCGAAAAATAATATCAACTGATAAAATCAAAGAACTTCAAAATTACTAAAAAATTAGAAACTTCAGAATTTATACCAGAAATTATTTCAAATATTTCCGGAAAATATCATGAATCCATCAAATCAAAACTGAAAAAAAAATTTTTAAATTTATTAAAAATTCATAAATTTCTGAACTGTTGAAAATCCAGAGTAACAGAAAAAAAAATAATTTTAATATTAAATAAAAATGCATAATTGGTAAAAACAAAAAATCAGAATTTTAGCAAGAAACCATTTCAAATGAAAACCTAACATAAATAAACTAAACATTTTTTAAATAAAACCCACCAGTTATCAACTTGTAGTTACCGTCTAGACATACCATTAAAACAAACATTTTTGTTTTCTCTTCCCACTTTGAATTATCATTATCGATAAACAGAAAAGGCATCGGAAAAATCACTGACATTTTACATGATGCAGAGAAAAAAAAAATGGAAATAGTAATTTATCCTTTACAATTTTTTGTTGTTTTCCTCATGTTTCCGTGCTAATGGTATAATCACGTTATTATGAAACTCCCATGCAATGAAAACAGAGGGACAATGAGATAAATGCCGTTTCCCCTTTGAAAACCAAGTAACGAGCTACTTTTTACTATCAGAATTATAAATGTTAATGCTCGGCCAGAAGAAATAAAATAGCTAGGTCAGAGATACGAATGTTTTTATTTTTTAGCCAAAAAAGCGCTATCATAATGTCACGATTCGGGTCAAATGCAGGTAACGATTTTTAGAAGAGAGATTGGAATCTTTTTAGCGTGAAGGTTGGAAGTTACATTTGAAATATATCGTTAATACCTTGAAAAACATCGAAAAAATAAAATTTAATTCCATTTATTTTCACAAATTTGATTTTTCTTACTCTTAAAAGCGTTAATTAACTCTCGAACCCAATCGATCAACTCACGTTATTTAGAATGTGAAATTTGTAAGGATCAGTTCTCGATGTGACGGAATTTCTGTCTGAAAATTTCCCCGTTTTAGTTCACCTCTTTTCAAGGGCCATCTCTCCGTAAAGCTGGTTCTCTGATCGGGATCCCTCTTAGAAAGGTTTTTCCCGGTTACATTCATACCTTTATGGCTTTGCGTCACTAAATCGATTCGATGCTGAATCACCATAGCAGCAAAATAGCTTAGATTCAAAATCAACGGCCACGAAAGACAGGCCCAAAAAGTAGCGACTGATTCATAAGACACTCATTTTTTTTTTGTCATTTCCTTACTCTCAATTCGGTAATTAGATGGCGACACCTGCTTAAAGTGTGACGCGTGACGCTAGACACTTACTGGTGTACTTTCGGTCAATTGATAAATGACGTTCTTTTCAGAATTCAAGTAACGAGTTACTTTTTAATGTTAAAAAAAAATGTTAATGGAAAAAAAAAATAAAGTAGCTAGATCAGAGAGAACAAATCACTATCATAATGTTAAGATTCGGGATGAAATCCCTCGTAACTGCTTTTACGTAGAAGTTAAAAGTATCATTTGTGGTAATATCTTGATAAGAATAATAAAAACTAAAATTTAATTCCATTTATTTTCGAATTATGCATATTATTTTATTCTCAAATAGCGTTAATTAGCTCGCACCCACTCGATCGATGCGCGTTATGTAGAACGAAAATAAAAATTGGATACTGCGGAATATGTAAGGGTAAGTCCCCAATATGGCTGATTACTCTACTCGTATTAGTATCTGTAAATGTCCGAGAGAGCACAGTTTTTCTATGAAGATTATATACGTTGGTCCTCTCAGAAAAGGTTTTTCCGGCGCGTCTCGTTCATGCCGTGATGGCTTGGTGTCGATTGGCTGTGCAGAAGAAAAACGAAATAGCCTATGTTCAAATAAAAAAACAACGGCCGCACAGCAGGCAGGATGACCTAAGAAGAACTGATTTATCAGACGCCGATTTCTTCTTTCTAATTCGCTAATTAGATGGCAGCACCTGCTAAAAACCATGGCGCTTGACGCTAGGCGCGCGCACACACACACACACACACAATGGTGTACTTTCGGTGTTGTGGGGATTGATACGTTTTTTTGTTTCTTTTTCTTTTTTACGGGCATTTATCGCTGGCCAGATGAAATCTCTGTGGCTGTGTACCCCCTTATCTAATATGTGTATGTGTACGTGTGGTGGACCCTTCGTGGTACAACCTACTTAAAAGGAATCTACGTCAGCGTTGTAGATTCCCTAAGAGTGTCAAAAAACGGACATAGGAAAAAGCATGCATTAATTTGAATAAATATTAATGACTCAAGCAAACTGATAAAATTCTGTAACTATTTCATAACTATAGGCTTACAAACTAATCAATATATAGATTGAAATTCAATAAAAAAAAAAAAACTCTTAACGGTCGCCTCTCTTTTACGGGTGAAATGTTTTTGTCCCATTGGTGTCCGCAAAAGTGGAGTTTCACTGTCATTAATGTTTTTCTCAAGTGAAAACATTTTGGAACATTTAAAATTAATATAATTTTCTATTGAGTTTTCTTTGATTTTACTCGTGTTATTATTTAAAAATGAACAGCAGAGAGGTATGAGATAATCAATTACAAAAACTAAATAATTAATGGAAAAATTATAATGTGAATTTTTTTTTAATTTCCAGATTATGATCCCAATGACGTGACAGATAAAAAGCCAGATCGTGACCGTTACGAGCTGAGAAATCCATGCTTGACGCTAGTCAGGACCCAAGTCAACATGGAACTGCATGCGAGTCTAGTGTATATGAGCATGGTATGGTATATCGTGTAACTAATAATCATATGCAGCAATTTTATTTCTGATAAAACTCTATTTTAACAATCCTTCAGTGATAATGGTTAGCATTCATATGTTAGGGCATGTTCAAGCGCTATAACTACACAGTATTATTTTCACCTTTATCTTGAAAAGCTAGACATCATTGAGGTGAAAAAATCTTTTTTTATAACACTGGTCAAACCCTAAACCATAAAATATTTTCATTTCATTTACTTTCTAAAAAGTCTTCTTTGTGTATCAGGCCGCACGAATTTATATTTCAAGTGAGTTGGGTCATGGAAATGGTCATTGTGTGAGCGAGTAAAAGAGTAATTCCGCTCCTAATCCTTTTTAATATGATGTCCATTGTTTTTTGCAACATAACCTTGACTTTATTTTTTGATTAGATAGATACAGGATATTCAGTTTTCTCCTTCGCTAGAAATGAAATTCTGAGTAAATTAAAGAAGAAAACGGAACGATTTAGCTACAGCCAAGCATTCGTCTAAAACGCTATTTAATACGTTCACGAGGTGCTGCAGCAAATAAACATCATAAACTGATTCAACTTGAGGGATAATGACATCTAAATTAAAATAAAAAAAACTGAATCATGTCCATGTTTCAATCCAGGAAAGTTTTGAGGGGGAACATGAATCAGGGGGGGGTGGGGTGGGGAACATGAATATATAGTGGATAACATTATTTCCTTGTGTCTATCTCTCTCTCTCTCTTTGAAAGTGTTATGTAGTAGGAATTAATGGGATTGTTTAGCGAATTGCAGATGACGTGAAGCTAATGTGGGTAGCCGGGAATCAAAGCGATAGGGAGTGGTTCCACACCAACCTGATTACAGCATGGGGGCAAATGAATGGAGCATGTCTTTTAGCTTCGACAAGTGAATGGTCGCTCATTTCGGTTCGAGCAACCCACGTTTCACTTAAGAGTTCAATGGCGTTATTATTCCGGATGCAACTCTGTGATCACCGATCTGGGTATTTCTTATTGATAAGAGCGGCTTGGGTTTTCTAAGCGGCGGTGGTAAAAAAAAAAAAATCGAATAGAATGCTCGGTTTTTCATTCACAAAAAAGTTCTCTTCGCATTCACCTAAAATCATTCTACTGATTTTCCAGAGGTTTAATTCGCCCTGCACTGGAGTATGCCGCAAGGTTTTGGAGACCATGCCTACAGAAAGACATAGACCTGCTGAGGGGGAGTGTATAGAAGAGCTACGCGTGCTCTTGTTGACACGCAAGGGTTGAGCTATGAGAAAAGACATGATTTCTTGTTTACACTGGAAGAACACAGATGTCGGGGGGCATTGTCCTCCCAGCGTCAAATGTGGAGTCGACTGATCTAATGTGTATGTGTATATATGAATTGACATCACACATCATCGTCGTGCCCCCCCCCCCGCCCTCAGCAATAATGATCGTGCCACTCTAGACTCCCAAGTCTATCTCCCCCTATGCCGGGGGGGATATGATCGAAGTGAACAAAATTCTCAACGGGATGGATAGAATGGAGCGTGAGTTTTTAATGCACCGTCAATCAACTGCTTCGACATCAGTATCGTTTAGTGAGGGATAATTCTAGGTTGTGATGTCACCGGCAGTTTTTAACTGTTAGGGTAAGGAATTATTGGAATTATTATTACCTCCGGGGGTCGTGAATTCTAACACAACTGACACGTTTGGTATGCCGTACAAAACATGAATGAAATTCTGTTAGATTTGCAGACTATGCCATGATAATGATCGGTAAAATGTAGGATGTGGCCGACTCATTGCAATACTACAATTGAAATACATAAATCCACGCATGCAACTAATTGCTGTAATGTTTCATTACCTAGTTGATAAAACTCAGGATCGGTACGTCTGACTAAATGCATTGATCCACTTTTTGATGTTGAAATTTGAAGCTTATACTGGAATATAAATCCCTGTACGCTTTGCATATGCGTAAAGGGTCCTTTAACGGTTCGTTACTGCAACCAATTTGAAAATATAAATTCAGAATTGCCTTTACACACAACATGATGTTATTTCCATTATATACAGTAATTAATTATATAGATCATTGATTTGATTATAATATTAATAGAGAGCTATATACACGAGCCCTACGCTCAGTCGGAGAACTAGGTACAATCTCCTATGAGAGGAATGTTTGTATAAGTGCAAATTTAGTTGATAGAGTAGCAATAGGTTCTACGTATATTTAAGGTGTTGAAAAATCAATTCAGTGGAATCCGACCTCAAAATATAAAATATTACAAAAAAAATATTGAAAAAATGAAAAATCAATCATTAGTGGATTCCTAAACACATTATTTCTATGTATTGAAAAACATTTTAATATAATAAATCCAACGAAATTAGAACATAGAAATCACGTGGCCCGATCAACTAATCCAGCGGTGCGCCGCAAACCGCGGGTCACGACTCCCCAGGGGCGTCACGAGAGATTCTCCAAAACAAAAACTTCCAAATAAGAAATTCATTTTTATTCAATAATATGTCAAAACACTAAAGAATGCCTTTATTCAGGTGAGATAATTACCATGTGTTATACAATGTATACAATGTGCTTTTATCAAAGTCTACTTGTACGATAATCAATATACCGGCTCCGTCATGCCAGAATCACGAATGTGCAATGTCTTTGTAAAAAAAAAAAAATAACGTGGGAAAAGACGTTTGAATGTTTACTCTACCCATGTTACTTTATGGAAGTTATTTTTTCCTAAGGGGTCGTTCAAGTATTACGTCATCATCGATGGGAGGGGGGGGGTTTCCGATTTGCTGACTTTTGATGACAAGGGGGGTTTGGATAATGCTTACGTTATTAACCACCCTTTATGAAAATATGAGTTGGATTCAGAGGGGCAGAGCTGATGACGAAATTTTGCTGACAAGGGGGAGGGGGTCAGCGTTTTGCTGACTTTTGCTGACAAGGGGGGGGGGTCAAAAATGGCTAAAAATTTGCTTACGTAATACTTGAACGGCCCCTTAAAATGTTTTGCAACGTGTGTTTCAATAGGGACGCGCATTCGTGTTTCAGGCACAAGTTAGATAGCAAAACAAGGTACCAAAATAGCTGATGAAAAAAAAGGAAAGTTTGTACATTCGGTGTGTCTGACATGTGGCGGATGATACCGAGTTAGTGCTTTTACAGCGTAATTTAGAGAAAATCACCCGATTTCAAAATTGTATATTTTTTAAACATTAAAAACACAGAATAGAATGATAAGTAACATAAGATTAATGATAAGTAAGGGGGGAAAATTTTTCTACGTTTTATGAACACTTTTTTTGTCAATGGTCGATTTGAAGTGTAGAATAGGCTGACCATATTTCCTCGAGAGAAATACGGGAATTACGATTCCAAATCTGGATGGTGATCTACCATCTAAGCTATGGAAGCAGATAGAACATTTAAACATTGGAGCGTATATATATATTGAAAGGCACCGTACATGGATGGCGTCAACAATCCACTAATAGCTATTAGTTGATTGTTGACTAAGCTTCCATAGCTTAGATGGTAGAACACTCGTCGATGGCCACGTGGCCATCTGGTAGGCGTATGCTTGCATTCGTACCTCGAAGTGGGGATCCACAGAAAACCAACTTTAGCTGACCACCAGTGTGGAACCGATGGGGTCCGAATCTGGGACCTCGCCATGCGAGTCCGCCGCCATGACCACCATAGTAGTTATTCACCCACCTGCATTAGAGGGTCGCTAAATGTCATTTCTATCCGAAAATTTCCATTCCAAAAAAAAAAAAAAAATCCAACGAAAATTGAAAAATGAAATTCACGTGACCCGATCCGCTAATCGATTGACCAGTCATTCATCGATTAGTCAGACACTCCCCATCAGTAAAACAAAACTCGATGATAATTTTCCCATCATTAAACTCAATATTTAGGGTGTGTGTGTGTTTGCGTGTGTGCACAACGTCTTCAACGAATCATTAAAATGTACACAAATTTGCTACATAACAACCCTCGAGATGCGTATCATCCTCCCAACTTTATAGTGTGAGTGGTCGGCGTTTTGCATATTAATGAGACTGTTTGGAGAGAAAAAAAATCGCTGGAGAGAGATTGAATCAATCAATGTCAAGGGGTCTCTCGGCCATTTTTCTTTAGCATTTTCATTTCGTTAACACTCGTAGCTGTCACAAAGTGTTTCATAGTCTCTACCATTGACGTATGATTAATTGCCATTCCCAACGAGTTGCTTTATACGTGACGAATTAGTATCACCCTCTCATCACTGGGGGAAAATAAGCACACAGAGATTGGCATCATTTCTTTGAAATTAACCAATTAAACAACAATTACCTCAATTTCCCAGTTACGACCACAGATGAATAGAAAAGTAATATGTACTTTCGGATCATTAGGGATTTTATAAGCCACGAATACTCTGATGGTAGCTCACTATGAATATAAATCTGTTCATTATAGATATCTGCTGGGATTATCTCTAAATGAAGTATAATTATATTATGTATGCTTTTTTAGAAGTGCCAAGTGTGTGTGCCATCTCTTATTGAATCTCTTGAGATGGCGACAGATTCAAATCGGTCTATGATTTTCTAGTCCTGTCGCCAGATCGAAGATATTTTGGGTTATGAGGTTGCGTGATTTGGATAAAATGATGGATCAGGATAATTGATTAATTTCTTAAAATAATTATTTATTTACAACACGAAACATAAGACGAAATAAAAAATCTACGGAGCGACATGTTAAGCTCTTGATGGTTCGGTCGCTTCTCTTGCGATTTCCCGCGCGACAATCCAATGGCGTCGGCTTTACAAGTGCCGCCATCTGTGAGATAAAATACAAATCGAATCTCACCACAATATCCTAATGATATCTATGACTGTGTTAATGGTGGTTAAACGATCGTTACGAAATTATTTGGACTAACCAGGGTGTGTTGATTGCTCCGTCATATCTGTATCGATCGCATTTGTGAGATGGTTTTTTTTATGTTTGGTTGATACCACAACGTTTGTGTAATCGTAATCGTAATCGGAGTGATATATTAAGATTTAACTGATAGAAATTTTTTGGGCGAAACGAGATGATTAATGGCTTTGTGGAAACCCACGTGTCAATGTTCATTAGTGTGTTTTAAGCGTATATCTCTTAAGTAAATTCGAGGCTATTAGGGCATCATTCCATGTTAGAAGCCGGTGATTCTCTTAACCCAGGGGTGTGAGGTGGAATTTTTTTTTTATGATATGATTCCTGAATATTCACGTGTAATTATTTATTGAATAGGTGGGAACCTAGTTCGAAGCTCAATGGGTGGGGAACGCGAATTCGAAGATCACTGGCGGTGTGACTCGGTAAAAAGGTTAAGAACCGTTATTGTAGACCTTAATAAGAGTTTTCGGCAAGAAATCTGGATGACGCATAGTAGAAGTTACCAACGATATATCTCCGAAACAAGCCAGGGGCAATGGATGTTGGTCCTCATAAGATGTATCGGAGCAGAATATTGTTGGATGGTGCTTATTTTAGCAATGATGTCGGAACCGGGAAGCTCTAGCAGCTAGACCAGTGTTTCCCAACCGGTGTGCCCCGGCACCCTAGGGTGCCGCGAGGTATTATGGAGATAAATAAAATAAATATTACGGTCCACTTAAGGTCTTGAAATAAATAAAGTCGAAATAATTACTCTCATACACGACAGACTTATCGGATAAGTCGCCATCTGGTGGTAGTGTCAGTGTACCGCATCAGCCAGCGGTTGGAACCTTCGTAGTAATAGCCGAGGGTGTGACATCACTATCGGATAAGCTGAAAGACCTCATTTGTCAACACTTATTAAGATTGCAAAATGCAATAGATAAGTACTTTCCATTTTATTCCACTGAGAATCTCGACTGTGCTTTGTCACTATTTGATTTCGCAGACAATGCGGAGGAAATAGATTTCACTGTGCGAACGAGATGAATTTATTGATCTTTGCTCCCCTATTCCACACTCAAAGGTGGTGTTCTCACTTCACCAAGAGTGAGGCGTCGGTGGCTGCTTTTTGGCTTGGACTGAGAGAGGAGCATCGTAATCTAATGAAGAAAGCAATTAACGCATTTTTGCCCTTTTCAACTCATATCTATGCGAGCAAGCCTTCTCTGCTATGGTGACAATAAAACACAAAGTAAGAAATAGACTGCAAGACCTTGAGGACAATTTATGTGTTTCGTTGCCAACTGTAAGGCCTGATATCAAGTACTGTATCTGTGCTCTAAGCATTCAATCACAAGTTTCACATTAATGATTAATCACACAAAACTCTATTCACGTATTTTTACTGTGATTTTCATTGTAGTAAACTGTATTCTGTATTCAAGGAAGGGTGCCCCAAGTTTTTAATCTTATTCCCAAGGGTGCCGCGAACTTCAAAAGGTTGGGGAAACGCTGAGCCGGGGGAAATTTTTTTAGGTAATGTAAAAAAAATTAGTTTCCATTTCCGTCGATAGATTGCGTTGCAAAAACATAATTCACTGTAAATATGCAAATCTTACATGTACAAAGTATATACAAAAAAGTTATACCAAGTCCTATAAAATGCAGAGTGTACGATAAAAACAACTTATTTCTGAATTTTCGTGTTAATTACGTTTACGTAAGTTTTTCATTGTGATGTTGACATTGGTGAATAAAGCCCTATTGGTGAAAATTTTTTCACCACAACCCATGAATCGCCGGATGACACTTTACAAACTTTTCGGACACGGAAAAGATTGCAGAAACGTTATAATCCAAGGTTCTATGATTTGCTTTCGTGTAGCATCCGTCCTCTATTGAAAAACCACTTTTTTGAACAAAACAAAATCCCCATTCTTCAGGATAACTTTTTCGCAAAAACTGCATTCAAATATATCAATTCCTTCATTTTTTAAATTCAATTTTAAACTATTTACAAATTTATGGGAACTCCTGCATTAGATAGTAGAACGAGTAAAATTAGTGGTCACTCGTTCAAAAAAAGACATCGGTCACCACTGTCCTATAACGCGTAATGTATTCCTTCAAAAAGCATGAGTTTTTATTTAAAGTCAAAATTTACCACGTAATTCATTACTCTTTTTTTCCTTTACGTTATAAATTGAAATCCATCACCTGTTTCTTAAGAACTAAAATGCAAGGAAATGTATTTCATTTCCACTCGTGTCACAATCAGGTAGAATTTTGACGCAAACCCTGTTTTTCTATCGAACACAATAACTGAAGGTTTCCCGGACCCGTTAGAAAATTCCATCTAAGCCACGATAATATTCTATAATATCAATTTACTGTCAAGGTTAACTTCTAACCTACTACTGTATTACACCATTAGCAAAATAACAACCATTGAAAGCATAAGTGTGTAGATGTGCTTATCATACCTATTTATATCAACCTCAAACCGCAAAAAATCATGGTCTAAGTATCAATTACCGTACTATAAACAATGAATTTTTCAACGATCCGGGGACTGAGGACAAGTAATAATTTTGAAATGGTCCATATATAATAATTGATTTAATGACTTTATGCGCTGAATCTGCCCTAAATCTCTTAATGCCTCTCTTAATTGGTTTATTGTATCTAGTGACAACATTCTTAACAACGTATGATGAATGGTTTTATTGTGACCTTCCGGTCACATTTCTGTTAAACATTTTATACTAGAACCCATTCGTAATATTTTTAACGATCTCATAAGACCATTAACAGTTCAATTTTCTTGCGTATTGGGATGTTGAAATACTTGATGGCATATATATACTCCAGGTATGGCGTTCTTTTTTCTAATTTGATTAAGGTTTCTCCTATCGTTTAACATGGTGAAGTAGAAATATATGCTCTGGTACAAAGATCTTCAACATATGACCCGTGGGCCAAGTGTGGCCCCCCCTCCAAGCGTTGTGCTGCGACCCGTCGACAATTTTAGTATGATAAATGGTTTTATTCTGACTTTCGTGGTCACATTTCTGTTAAACATTTTATACCGTCCGTTCGTAATATTTTTAAGGATCTCATGAAGGATCATTAACAGCTCAATTTTTTTGCGTATTGGATGTTTAAGTGCACGGGCCGCGGGTTATGTGTTGAGGACCCCTCCGCCCCCCCCCCCCGGGTTCACAGCAATGCCACTCAAAGCAAATTTCAGGTTCGATTTTGGTAAATCAGATGAAACATTTTAAATAGACACCCAGATTCATTTAGAATATTAGTCACAATATATGAATTGAATTTTATATACCTGTAAGTGCTGATGGGGGCCTCTATCTCATTAACCGTCTGTCGTAGGGGGTATGATGCCAGCTTAAGAACTGCTCAAAAGGCGTTAAAAAATTGCCTGTATCCGTTGTGAGAGTGAAAATACGGTGTGTCACAAAATTACAAAAAACTAAATTTTTATACGGTCCCCTTGCCCTTTAACTTCCAATTAGAAAGTTGTTGTGCTGTCTCTCCTGAGGCCAACAGAAAAAATTCCAAGGTTCCAAGTGCAATCCTTGCTGAAATATTTGCATTCAAAAATCGGAAAAAGTTATGAAACGGCAAAAACTAACAGACACACAATGCGCCTTTCCTTCGTTTATGCTGTCCTTTTCCTCCGATTTTTGAATTCGAATATCTTAGCAAATATTGCACCTAGAAACATGGAATTTCTTCTGTTGGTCGGAGGAGAGACAGGACAACAACTATCTAATTGGAAGTTGGAAGAAAAGGGGACCGTTAAAAAGCTAGTTTTTTTTAATTTGGTGATACACTGTATTTTCACTCTCAAATCAGGTACAGGGTAATTTTTGAACTCCTTTTGAACATTTTTTTAAATTGAAACTATACCTCAATGACGGACGGTTGATGAGATAAAGGCCACATTAGCACTTACAGGACACCCTGTATATAAAATTCATATATTGCATATATTGTGACTGATATGCCAGATGTATCTTAGAGTCTATTTAAACTGGGAGATCGGCTCGCGCATCGAAGCTGGGAACCACATAAAACCCAACTTCAGCCGACCACCACTGTGGCGCCGGTAGGGTCCGTCGCTGTGACCACTCGACCACCACAGCTGCTTTCAAGATATCTCGTCAATTCTGGTAAGAGGAATTATATATATATATATATATATAAGAGGAATGAATATCCCTACACCTCCATGAGTCAAGGGTACCCGGGCCCTAACAAGGTAAAGGCTGACAAATTTCCAACTTTAGGACCTGGAGATCAAATTTGGACTTTTTTACGCTATTGTGGTCCTGGCTTGATCGGTATTGTGGTTCCTGGCTGTGTCCCTTGAAGCGGGGAGGGGGGGGGTTTGGAACGCTTTTTAATATGCAGTGTGATAATCTCATATTCAAGTATTCTGTTTTTTATTGTTGTCGTTCTTTCACAGGCGGCTCACTTTGATAGAAATGCCATCGCTAGGAGAGGTTTCGCCAAACTTTTCCGAAGAAGTTCTGACGAAGAGAGAGAGCATGCGCAGAAACTGATCGATTACCTCAACCTTCGCGGAGGGCAGTTGGATCGATTTCGAATAGATGTAAGTATATCCAGATTATCATTATCAACAATTACACTGCGAAGCGTCAGTTTGTGTGTTCTTCATCTTCTCTATCTTAGGTTGCAATTGCGAATTTGATAATTAAGCATGGATGTTATATAATCCATTATTGAGTATTGAGAAATGTGTCGAACACTGATATAAATACGAATGAGGTTGCCAGATTTTATTTGGCAACGAGCTGTTGATTCGAAATCCCAACGGCACCCAATGACGCACGTAGCCATGCGACGAGAGATATTTTGAAAGTTTCTTGTCCCTTTACGCAACAGATAGCGCCACTAAAAGCAATTAACTTTCCATGCCTTTTAATAATAATAATAATGATTACGAGAAATTATTTGATTACCGACAAAAAAGCCCCTCAAAAATAATAAATAATTTGAAGACCAGCAAAAATTAACAAATTATTTAATAACTTGAATAGTAGAAGTAATTTGATGATTACAAGAAATAAATTAATGGGAGAAATAATTCTCAGACTGGCAAAAAACACTTTTTAAATCGGGGAAATAGTTTGAAGACCGACAAAAAATACATAAATGGGACTAATAATTGAGGATCAGCAAATAATAAATTAATATCATAGAAATAGTTTGCGGACTGGCCAGAAATAATGAAAAATAATTTGAGAGCAGACAAACAAAATACAAAAAGGGGAGAAATAATTTGCGGACCGGCCGGAAATATATAAATAAGAAAAAAATAATTCTCGAACAGGGAAAAAAAACCATAAATAGAAGGAACAGTTTGCGGACCGGTGGAAAAGTAAACGGGAGAAATAATTTGCGGACTATAAACAATGCATAAACAGTAGGAATAATTAGACGACCAGCTAGAAATAAATAAATAGGTGAAATATAATTTGAAAACCAACATAAAATACAAAAAGTAGAAAAAATTAAATGAATAGAAAAAAATAATTTGCAGACGGCAAAAAATAATAATAAATGGAAGGAATAATTTTTAGGAACTTCAAAAGAAAAATACATAAATATGATAAATAATTTCATGAACGCAAAAAATACATAAAAGTAGAAATATTTTGCGGACCACTCAGGAAAAAAAATAAGTAGGAGAAATAATTTGATGACTAGTGAGAAAAATAAGTAGATAGAAGAAATAATTTGCAGACCGGGCCAAAAATAAATAAATAAGAAAATTAATTCACAGACCCGTAAGACACAAAAAACCTAATGAATTACATAGCAGAAAATGTTTACGGACCGTCACCGGACCACGGACCAATAGTGGATATACGACTTCTGTGCGTATGAAAATACAAATTAATCGTTTTTCTACATTCCTTTCCTATAATTTTAATCAATTAAATCACCGACCTCTGAAGGGGCTGATAATTATAATTGTATAATCATATCACTTTTTCGATCTAAAAATTACTGTATTATATCAGTGCCTGGTATTTCTGGATTTCTCACGATATTTCAGCAGTTCACAAAATCGTAAATTTCACGTTCAGACTCCGATCAACGAGAGAGAACAATCTAATAAATAAATCAATAAGAAATTTATTGATTTGCAACCGGTTCTTATAAACGATCTAGATAATTATTATGTGCACAAACGGGTCATAACCCAGTGTATCTTCATAAATATACAGATTCGCTGCCGTCCGTCCTTACGGGATCAAGTGTATTGCCGACCCCCTTTCTTTTTTAAAAAGCAATCATCATAAACTACCTAATAACCTCTTTCGGGCATATCATTACGCGTTTGTACCAATGATATGTGTATACCAAAAGAAAATCATTTACTTAATATTTGTGAGTGTGTGTGTGTGTGCATTTACGATGCAATATTTAATTGGTCCGATTAATGTTATTATATTTCATGATTCTATTTCACTTACCCTCGGGATTCAAAGAGATGGAAGGGGAAAAAAATGATATTTTCCCCACGATTTGGACGCGTGGGTCAACTGAGACCGAAGTGCGGCCAATTCGTGAAGTGGCCGGCCCAGTCACTAATTGGCTACGAGTTTTGGTCAAAGGCCGAATCGCAGAAATGATTCGAACTTCTGCCGTCCATTTCGCGAAGTAGCCGGAGATCCCTAGCCAAGGCTCGATGTGCTGATGTAAGACGGTAGGAGCCAAATCAAATTTTTTGTTTTTAAATCGCCAACGTGTGATAAAGGGCTATATATATATATGGCAGCTGTATTGGATCAGCTCCAGGTGACGAGAGAAAAAAAACTAAAAATAATTATATAAACATATAGTTTTTCTGTCAAGTTTTTTGAAACAAAAGAAATGATTACCGCACCATGACTGCGGTTTGATGGGTTGCCATAACTAACGTGGACATAATTATAACGAAAAAATACGCCAACTTGGCGATGATCCCGAATCATGTCTTTTGTTATCGGACTTCCAGAATGGATCATCGACAACTTCACGAACTGGCCAGTCAATGTCCAAAATTCGGATATTGGTCCAATCAATATTTAACGAAATTGACCGATTCGCGAAGTCACCGGCCCCATCGCGAATTGGCCAATTTCAGGCTTTGTCGGTAGCAGATGCACTATGGACAAAAGGGGGGAGCAGGCAAACATCTGTATTCGAATACGCGTGTGAGAAATTTTCCCGCATATTTCTGACAATGCCGAAAGCGATAGAAATCCAATTGAGGAAAGACATTTCAAGTACAAAGTTGGTTTATTTTTTTTTTAATTTCCTTTTGCAAGACACTCCAAAACAAAGCTGTTTGAAAGTTATGCAGCTTCGATCCACAATTTGTGGACGACAAGATAAGGCTTACCAAAAAAGCAGATGATCGGATTATCATTTACATCACTTAACCTTGGTCAGTGGTATTTTGTGTGTGGTCCACGGTTTTTCTCATTTTATTTTTCATTTTGAGGGCATTCCTGGCATGTCGTTGGCATACAAAAACTTTTTTTTGAGCCAGAAGTACAGTTATGGCCATCATATCCTAGAACTGAACCCCTAGGCTGTCAGGTCCCTCTGTAGTGAAATTACTGTAATAGTATGAAAAAAAAACAATAGGAGATGATAATTGTCCGGAACCCAGGGCTAGAGCCCTGTCAGCCCAATCCTTGTGGTGGCCATGGGTGCAGTACACCACCCTCGATCATCGGAGCTAATGGAGGGAAAGAGGCTCACGGATTAACGATTGCCACGAATAATCTGACAGAAAGAAGTAACCACAAACAAATTGGGATAAAGAAAATTCTCATGCATTTTTCCCATGTTTACTGAATTTTCATGCTTTTGAATTCACTGTATATGCTCCAATTATATTCACGTCTAACAATCTCAATTTAAATTAAGGATAGAGAGTGAACAAAAAGCATTCGCTCTCTTGGGCTCTTACAATTTTATCACCTAAATTGAAACAGTATACAGGGAAACCTCGATATAACAAAATTTTACCGCATGTAGTACTGGTGAAGTACTACATGCGTTACTTCACCAGTAACTAGGTGGTCACATCTGGTTCATTCTGACCCAGATGTGACTACCTCCATCTTGACCAAAACTTGACCATCTCCATCCTGACCAAGACTTCGCAATCCACATCCTAATCCAGACTTGACCATTATCATTCACACCCTGACCCAGACTTGACCGTAATCCAATATTGATCCATACTTCACCATCTCCATCCTGATCAAGACTTTACGCTGGCCCAGATTTGTTCACCTACACCCTGACAAGACATTGCTATTGACATCACGATTCAAACTTGGCGATCTCCATCCCGACCCAGAATCGATCATCTCCATCCCAACCCAGACTTGAACATCTCCATCTTGACCAAGACGACCCTCTCCATCCTGACCAAGACTTAACCCTCTCCATCCTGACCAAAACGTGACTATATCCATCTACCAAGACTTAACCCATCCCCATCCTGATTAAGACTTTGCAATCTGGATCCTAATCCAGACTTGACCATCCGCATCCTAATCCAGACTTGACCATCAGCATCATAATCCAGACTTGACCATCCGCATCCGCATCCTAATCCAGACTTGACCATCCGCATTCACATCCTGACCCACCCAGACTTGACCATCCGCATTCACATCTTGACCCACCCAGACTTGACCATAATCCACATTGACCCATACTTCACCATCTCCATCCTGATGAAGACTCTATGCTGACCCAGACTTGATCACTTCCCTCCTGACACAAGACATTGCCATTCACTTCACGATTCAAACTTGACGATCTCCATCCCGACCCAGAATTTATCATCTCCATCCTGACCAATACCTGACCATCCACATCCTTAGGAACACTTGAGACCTCCATCCCAACCAAGATCTGACTATTTTCATACTAACAAGACTTGACATTTTCTCCATCTTGACCAAAACACTACTACTATCCGTATCCTAACCAACACTTTACCATCTCCATACTGACCCAGACTTGACCATCTCTACCTTGATTCTATCATAAACTACCTAATAACCTCTTTCGAGCATATCATTACGCACTTCTATCAGTGATATGTCTGTGAAGCTCTAAAAGAAAATTAGTTACTTATTTATGTGTGTGTGTGTGTTTATTATGCAATACTAAATGGGTCTGATGAATGTTATTATTTCCTTTTTCACTTGAGCACTTACTTACCCTCGGGATCCAAAGAGATGGGAGAAAAAAAGAATTAATATTCCACGATTTGGACACGTGGGTCAACAGCAAAATTGCATGATTAATAGGGATTGAAATTACATGAAATTAGCGAAATCTGATCAGGAAAGAAAAAATATACACACTTATCATAATGCGAATTATCTTGATCGAAAGTGTTATATGGTCAGTTCGATCTTGGTATAATGATTACTTACCTACTTGTTCTAGAAGGATTTTTGACCTTCACGTGATCCAATAACAAATTATCACTTTTGTGGATTGGGACACCGATGTTCATATCCGTGGTAATATTGCTTCACCCGGAATTATTTATCGATATCTCTCTTCATCAGTACATTCACTCTTTCAAAATCGCCTAGTCGTATCATACAGCCAAACTCGGTTGTAACGACACTTTGGCTATAACGTTAATAATTAAGTTAGCCACCCCTAGAGCGATGGGTCTTAACCGGTGGTACGGTAACGCATTTTGGTGGTGAGACATGAGAAAAATAAATTACAGCGCGTTGACTCCACATCAGGAAAATTTAGATGGCAAGGAGAAAAAGTGAATTTTTCAATGCTTTAGCAAATATGGATTATACAAACGATTTTTAGACTTCATTTTTCAGCTTTCGCTTTCAGAAATGTCTCCTTTTTTTCTGGTTCTTGCGTGCCACTTCAAAAATGAGGGAAAATATTATTAAGATACCCCCAAATTTGTGATCTGTTTACAAGCGTTCCTCATGTTATTATCATGCCTGATAGTGTCAAAACAAGCGTATATTTATCGTTGTTCTGGAATCAATATATAAGTATAAAATAATTCAATAAATCTTTTTCTTTCGAGCTTCAAGTATTGTGAAAAACAAATTTTTTTCGTTTCGTTTTTGAATCGTTGAAAGAATAAAGAGAGGATAAAACACCACAACTTTATCAATTTTTCACGCCAAAAAAGGAATTAAATAATATGTAAACTAATTTATAAAAATATATTAATGGATTATCAATGTAATTATTTAAAGAAAACTTTTATAAAATATGGGAAAAGAGTATTACTCGTAGAAGAACAAAGATGTAAATTATTTGGCATTGTTGGTGCAGGATGGGAAAAGGTCTTAACCATTGCCTTACGGAATAATGTTGATGAAAACCAACTTGAATATAACGTAAACGACATATTTTTTAGTGATTTTGCTTCTGTTTTTATCGGGTTT
Organism: Pholcus phalangioides; assembly: GCF_987345545.1. Classification (NCBI taxonomy): domain Eukaryota; kingdom Metazoa; phylum Arthropoda; class Arachnida; order Araneae; family Pholcidae; genus Pholcus; species Pholcus phalangioides. The sequence goes on along the minus strand of NW_028301601.1, from coordinate 18,823,395 downwards.
TTTTTCCTAAGAAATTCGTAGCATTAGAGCTTACCACCTTGAAACTATATTTTTCTGTTGTTCCATTGATGTCCAACGTTGTAAAAAGATTTATCTCGTTTTCCATGTTCCAACTTGCTTATTGATACGACCCTTGTGAAGGACATTCTCGTATTTTTCCTAATTTTGACCCCTTCTTAATTTTTTATGAAATGTCTTGTTCAGTGTCGTAACTAGGCCCAAGGCCCACTTCGAATGGAGGGGGCCCAGAAGAGGCCTAAATGGCACATTCTGGGCCAAAGAATGGGCCAGAAGGGGACCTAAATGCGAATTCTTGCACCGGAATGGCTAGTTATGGCACTGGCCCTGTTCATGCAACGAACGTTACTTTAACTCATAAGATTTACTAGAACCCGGGATGAAGTTACTCTACATAAATTATGAATAGTTTTTTTTTTTTTGATAAATATGACGAAAAATATTTATCAAAATATTTGCCATGTTCAACCATTTTTCGTGAAACATTTTTCAAACAACACTACAGACTTGAAGTGTGTGATCCCACTTCCACGCATTTTCTCGAACAAGTGTCGTCAACCAATAACTATAATGAAATAAAAGTTTTAAGCACAGTATTTCATCTCATCCAATTATATATTTTTGTCAAAGTTGAAAACGTCAACCTTATTCGTTACGATGCCACGATTATAACGACAAAATTCGCAATTGAATTGCAACTATTACAAAAACGCCCTGTAAGTACAGATCCGGACAAAAACGTAATTTTATGTATAGAAAAGTTTTTTACTAGTAAAACCCTCACTGGATAAAACTGTTATTAGGTCAGCAGCGATACACCTGTATCGTGTGGCAATCAGAAAAGTACAATACATAAATAGATAATATTTTGTTGCTCCGAGCAGTGGTTTAAAAACTTTTGGAAGCTCGGTTGGCTTCGAAAAGATTGCAAGCCACTCCTTAGGTGTTAATAGCGTTATCTAACACGATTATGTGAGTATTATGAGTATAAAACTAGAATTTAATTCTTTATATTTTCAGATGCCGGATATATATTCTTGGAAGAATGGTTTGGAAGCGCTAAAAGATGCCGTCACTCTGGAAAAAGACGTGTATAATGAGTTGAGTCATCTCCACGACGTAGCGTCTGCACATTGCAAAGATTTGCAGGTAGAACTCTCGAAGAATCATCTTCCCCGGAAATTCAATTATTTGCTGTTATTTCCGATCAACATTCTCGTTTTACAACAACTTCGATCTCTATTAATCACAACTCATCAAAGAAATTAAATTAATAATCAAAGCATAAGATTGGGAGGGGCAAAAACCAATTTAGGTGATTCTCTAACCAGGAGAATCATCTCCCATCTTTATCTTCTAGGCCAGTGGCTCCCATACTGTGGTACGCGTGTATGGTGACGAGGGGTATCAGAAAAATAATCATCGATGGCGGATAAAACAACTACGTAGCAACAAAGCATTAATTATGACGCAATAAACACAGGGGTTTGCAAGCTTCCTGTATATATCTAGGAGTACGCACATCATGTATTTCTTGTGGTATGATAGTATTTCCAGGGCCATCTTAAGAGTATGATGGGCTCCGGGGCCAATTGATTTTTCTGAGGCCCTACCAAACAACTTGTCAAAAATTTCAACCAAATATCATTTTTGTGAGGCCCCTCTTCACTTGAGGCCCATGCCTTAATACGGCACTGAGTTATTTCTACGCATTTCTCTCTCTCTATACTTATATGGTATATCGTTTCTTTTACACATTTTTAGGGCGAGCGTTCTAATCATTTCAAGGGGTACATGACGTACGACTGTTATGCTTTGCTCGTAGTGCGCAAAGGACGCCTTTTGTGCTTTACTAAGGCTACGCAATAGACAGGGCAAGATAAAACTATTGTCCGCCATACTCAGGGCATTTTAATATTCCGACCGCGCATCTATTTTTTCCACCACTGCCTGGCGTTAACATATAAAATATGCGCTCGGGCATGTATTGTTTCAAGGCGGGAATGTAAATTAAAAAAAGAAAAATTGTCCAGCTCTACAAGAGACGCCTCTTGCGCTTTGCCCCCTTTTCTTGGTGGCTTTTGTGCTGTGCCTTTTTTTTTTTTTGTGCTCTTCTAGGAAAAACAAACATCCTACGCATTTCTAGGGCTACTCAGCCCTCTTCACATTCCCAAAGAAAGCATGAAAACCTGTGAGTAGCCCCTCTGAAATGAAAATTCCAGATTTGAAAACCTCGGAAACCAATCAAATGCACCAGCAAATCATCACTAAGCGCAGTGCCTTAATATTTCTACAAGATTCTTCAAGCAACGTTACCTCCATTTAATAATAATACACTGGTGTAAGAAATTAAGAGAATTTGCAGACTTGGTCGATTATCTCTAGAACTACTGTACCGATTTTAATGAAATTTGATATGTACATACATTGATACAATACAAAACAAATAACCATTCAATAATTGTAATACACACGCATGATCGTGCGTAACACTCGTTGGAGTTGGAAGGTATGAAACAGCGGTTGCAGAATAAACAAAAAAATGGGTTAATAGATGGGTTAATACGGGGAATGGTCCCCTCTTACAGATATACAGGTCTTGCAGCGTGATTTCATACTTGAAATAAGGCAGTTTATCATTTCTTGTGGCAATTGGTCCCACTCGTTCAGCAACGCTGTTTTCATTCCCTGGATGGTTCCCGGAGGGGGGTTGCGAGTTGCAATTGCCCTCCCCAGAGCGTCCCAGACATGCTCTATAGGGTTAAGGTCTGGAGATCTGGCTGGCCAATCCATCCGGCGAATAACCTCACTCTCTAGAAAATCGTCGAGCAGAAGAGCTCTATGCGGCCTCGCGTTATCGTCCATTAAAATGAACTCAGGGCCAACTGCACCCCTGAAAAGGCGAACATAGGGCTCCACAGTGCCTCTTTCAAAGACATGGAGAGGTGTGCGGCCATCAAACATGATGCCTGCCCAGACCATTAAACCTCCTCCGCCATAATGGTCGATTTCGCGGACATTGGACAGTAGGTAGCGGGTCCCTGGTTCTCTCCATATGAACGTACGGCGAGAATCGGTGCTTAGGCTGAACCGGGACTAATCAGTGAAGAGAACGGTCGCCCATTGATCCATACTCCAATCTCTATGCTCTCTGCACCATGATTAACGGATTTTCCTGTCCGTAGAAGTGAGCGGGACGCAAATAGCAGGTCTTTTTGCAAACAACCCTCTCTCATGAAGTCTTTTGGAAACAGTCACCCTTCATACACGGGTTCCCGTGGCTGCATACAAGTCACGAGAGAGCTGAGAAGCTGTAGCACTCCTGTTACGCCTCGCTATAATCGACAAATGGCGATCTTCTCTGGCCGTCGTGGCTCTTGGACGACCTTTCCCAGGCTTTCTCTCGATGGATCCGGTATCCTGGAACTATTCCCATAAGTTACACGCGACGCTGGGCGTTAAATTGAACTCTCTACAAATCTTGACTTGAGATTGGTCTGCTTCTAGCCTCCCCATAATTCGCCACCTCATTCCATCATCTAAACGTTGGTGGTTACTCATTTTTACTGTTAAAATTTAAAATTAACCGATTGCTGCAAAATAACACCAAGAAATTCGCCGAGGTGTGTTAGCGAACGAAATGCGTCTTAACTTACGCGCGCTTATAAAGCCTGTTTCTCTACTGGCTCCGCCTACACACACGTGTACGCTTACGTATTTGACGTACAAGATCTGCATTTTTGTGTAGAAGCAGTGGTTTTACATTCAGTTCAGTTCTTTTCATGAAATTCGATAAAATATGCAAATTCTCTTAATTTATTTCACCAGTGTATAAACTTCGACTTTTGGGCCATCCCATAAAAATAATTCAAGTGAAAAGATAAAGGCCAACCACTTGCAGTAGACTTTCAACATCCCCATGTTTCCTTAAAGTATTTATTTTAATATGATAAAATGCACATCGGCAGCTTCAACATGCTACCGTAAGCCCCCCGGAACCATCGGAACGATCATTTAATGAACATCTCGGTCTCTAATGAATAATGAGAAGTTTTCAATTGATTTTAATCATTCAACGCTCTAATACCATCCGTGTAATTAATACAAACATGCTTCATATCAAAAATCAAAAGTTACATAGATTGTTATCAGATATCATTACACGTCAGAACGAATGTATTACAATTAACCTGTCATATTTCTATGTTTTCTAATAAAAAATATCCCAATATATCATGATAAGTACTTGCTTCTCATGTTTTATTCATCATAATTGTTTTCATGTTTCAAGTAATAAATACTTCAGGATTAGGTAATAAAACGAATAATTAAATTTCTTATAATTTAATATCCAGATTCATTAAGTCCTAAGTACCATGATGGTGAGTTGACCCATCATATTAGCGAGTCATGCTCAGACCTGCCTTCTCCATGACGATTAGATATCACAGAGGTAAAATGCCTGTAAATGACATTTATGCCCATAAATCATTTTCAGCTGTCATTAATATATTGCTGTCAGCGACTTGTGGATGACTGGCGAACGTAAAAACGCTATTAGCCTTCCTAAATTGACAGTAAACGAAGAAGCCATTGGTTATTTAATAAAAGGTTATGTCTTGATGATTCACCATAATGAATTCTGAAAGCTCCATCACACAGCTGAGAAAAAGCTCATTAATTAATATATTTAATCATTGTTACGGAACTGTCCATGAATTCCTATCAGGTTAGCAAGAAAATAAATAAATAAGACTTGACTATCATGTACATCGTGACTAAGACTTGACCATCATGTACATCGTGACTAAGACTTGACCATCATGTACATCGTGACTAAGACTTGACCATCATGTACATCGTGACTAAGACTTGACCATCATGTACATCGTGACTAAGACTTGACCATCATGTACATCGTGACTAAGACTTGACCATCATGTACATCGTGACTAAGACTTGACCATCATGTACATCGTGACTAAGACTTGACCATCATGTACATCGTGACTAAGACTTGACACCATCTTCATTCCCAGACTTTACCATCTTCATTCCCAGACTTCACCATCTTCATTCCCAGACTTTATCATCACCATCTTCATTCCCAGACTTTACCATCAACATATTTTGATCCAGACTACTATTTTTATCCTGACCAGAATTGACTACTACTACTTAACCGAACATGTACCTCGTACACATTCCTTTTCGGAATTTCTAACGAATTGGCACATGCCGGAATGTGTGTTCTGAGTGTATGCTTGGCCCTAACGTATTTATGTTGTTGAGTTGCGCTTGTTTCGTGTTCATGCTGCCATCTGGCTTCCATTTTCTGAAGTAAGGATGGAAATGCTTGAATTTTCATGTTTTTCTGGGTATCTTGTTGTAGGCCTGCCTGCTCTCTGCGGAGAGACTTCTTCAAATGGGAGATCGGCTCACATTCGTGCCTTGAAGCTGGAAAACCGCAGAAAACCAACTTCAGCCGACCACCACTGTGCCGTCAACGGGGTTCGAACCTGGATCCTCGGGGCGAGAGTCCAGCACGATGCCCACACGACCGCACAGCGGCCAACCAGAATTGACTATCATCTACACCGTGGCTAAAACTTGACTATCATCTACATCGTGACCAAGACTTGACCATCATCTCCATCCTGACCAAGATATTACTATTTCCATCCTGACCCGTACTTGACGATCATCAAGTATGGGTCAATCAAGTCTCCTTATCAAGACTTGACAATCTCCATCCTAATCAAGACTTGACAATCTACGTCGTGATTAAGACTTGACAATCTACGTCGTGATTAAGACTTGACAATCTACGTCGTGATTAAGACTTGACAATCTACGTCGTGATTAAGACTTGACAATCTACGTCGTGATTAAGACTTGACAATCTACGTCGTGATTAAGACTTCATTATTTCTACTCTGATCCAGACTTGATCATCGGTATCCTGACCAATACTGCATTATCTCCATCCAAATCAAGACTTTACAATTTCCATCCAAATGAAGACTTTACGATTTCCATCCAAATCAAAACTTTACAATTTCCATCCTCTCTCAGACTTGACGACCTCCATCCCGAGTAGTACTTGACCATCTCACATTCCGGCCAAAACTTTTCCATCCACATCTTGACCGAGACGTAACAGGATGCCTTAGGACACTTCCCTTAGATAGCATTAAAAATAAATCATTGACAAAATATTTGTAATATTTTTAACAGTTTTTTCGATCCTTTCCTCGAAAAATATATTATTAATGTAATTAAATGAATATATTATTGTAATTAATTAATTGTAATATTATTGTAATTCCATATTCTAACGATATTTCTTCGAGTAAAACATAAGAAATCGGGTCCTAATCATGCTAAAATACGGGGCATCTCCAAATGTCACCAAAAGAAGTGACCAATAGCTGGCAAAATCGCCAATTATTACTAAAGTTGAGTGAAAATTGCCGATGTTAGGCTGCTGCAAATTTGCAGTGGATTTGAATGCATTTCATAGAGAAATACGTTGAATATATAATAAATTAAGTGATAAGTATAATTATGGTCAAAATTATCACTATAATAATTTATGGCAATACCTTTCAAATTTCGTTGGGAAAAAACGGGATTAAAATGGGATATTTTATTTAAAAAAAGTTAAAATATGAATGAAATTTAGGGAAAATTATGTGTCACGTGGCAATAATTTCATAATTCTTCTAAAAAATTAAAATATTCATGAATTTTTCTATAATAATTATTGTCTGTTTTCTTGTTTTTTTTTCAAGTTGGCGGATTTTCTCGAGAGTGAATTTTTAGACAAACAAGTGGCATCGATCGATGTTCTCTTGAGGCATGTTGCTCAAGTTGAATCCATGTCCGACGACTCTAACATGGGAGAATACCTGTATGACAGAAAGCTCCAAAGCGAGACACAGTGACGATTGTTGGCGGCAAGAATTGTAACACCTCATACGTATCGTCCTTTTGTCAATTTTGTCATTAAATAATTTTGTGAATGAAAATGTAATTTTAATAATTCAATCAATCAATTATATTTGAAGTTCAGATGCCATGTGTCAATATCTGATAATGATTTTTTTGTGGTGAAGTATCTTGAAATGACGCGAACTATACTAAAAACTGACGGCGATAATTTTTTGAAGGGGGTGTATGAACGTGGTTCGAATTATTCATTTAGCACAACCTTGGTTTGCATGTACAGGGTGTCCCATAAATTCTTAAATACAGTCAAACTCGGTTGTAACGACACCTTGGTTTTAACGTCAGCAATTTGGTGGTCTGGGTTGATCCCCCCATAGAGAGTAACGTTAATGAACCTTGCTTGTAACGTCAATGAAGAAATTTTAGTTTTATACTCATAATACTCACATAATCGTGTTAGATAACGCTATTAACACCTAAGGAGTGGCTTGCAATCTTTTTGAAGCCAACCGAGCTTCCAAAAATTTTTAAACCACTGTCGGAGCAACAGAATATGATCTATTTATGTATTGTACTTTTCTGATTGGGCCATACAATACAGGTGTATCGCTGCTGACCCAATAACAGTTTTATCCAGTAAGGGTTTTTACTAGTAAAAAACTTTTCCACACATAAGTTATGTTTTTGCGTCACTGTACATCTGTACTTAAAGAGCGTTTCAATTGTTGCAATTCAATTGCGAAATTTTGTCGTTATAATCATGGCATCGTAACGAATAAGGTTGACGTTTTCAACTTTGACAAAAATATATAATTGGATGAGATGAAATACTGTGCTTAAAATTTTTATTTCATTATAATTATGGGTTGACGACACTTGTTCGAGAAAATGCGGGGAAGTTGGATCACACACTTGATAAACGCGGGAAAATCACCGATTCTCGCCAAAAAATAATGCTAATTATTGTAGAAATGGCCAAATATTGCTTATTAATAACCCCTGGGAAATATACGCGCACCCCACGGGAGCGTGCCCCATTGGTTAGGAACCACTGGTCTTGAGAGTGCGTTGGGATATAATTTACACGTTGTTCGTAAGTCTTTCAATAGTATTGCCAATTCATGAACATTTATTCACGACATTTATTAGTATTTATACATTCACTCATAGCATTTAACACTTCTATTGATTATCTGCACGGTTGTCAAACTTCTTGCGGTCAAAGGCAAATAATGTACCTTGTCTCTGATTGGCGATTCGGATACGATGGCAATATGACCGGAAAAACATTTCCAGCCCACCATCAGAAATAGACTCACTACAGTCATAACGTCGTCCACTTATGTGAAGAAAAACAAAATTCTGGTAGACACTGAAGAGAGAGACACAAAATACACGTGACTAAAATGAAGGAATTCTACCCTTTTAATCAGGTATTGCCGAATGGTTTTTTTGAAAGCAGTGAAAATAGGTCCGTCCGCACTAGGCTGCAAAACACCTAGGCCCGACACGACACCAGTTTTTTTTTTTTTTTTAAAGATGATATTTGCAAAATGGTCACTAACCCTTCAGTTCATTTTGCAGCAAATAAACTACTCGATGGTTTTTAACAACTGGCTGTGGCGAAGATAAATTTTCGGCAATTCAATTGCCTTTGCGGGGAGTCGAACCCACGTCCTTTCACTTTCCGGGTGAACGCACTAGACTACAAAGGCAACGAAACTCTTAATCTTTCCTTGGAGCTCGTGTGCACTAAACAGGACCGTATGCGGACGGCCAGACCTGACTCGGGCCAAGCTCACAACTGTTGACGCTGCCACCAGATGGCGACTTATGCAAGGATGACGTCGCTCTCCACTACCACACGAGCTCCAAGAAAAGATTGAGAGATTCGTTGCCTTTGTAGTCAAGTGCAGTGTTTCTTAACCTTTCTTTGCCCGTGGCCCTCTTTGAACCACATTTTTTTTCTCGTGGCTCCCCTGTCTTACCCGGAATCTTCGACCCTCATCTAGAAGCAAGATTCTTTATGCGCATTGGATTTTTTCAATGAATTTTAACTGAACGAAAATTTTGCAAATAAGATTGGCCTCCAGACCACTGGCCTAGAATTTATTGAGCTCCCAGCTAGTCCGAGTTCTATGCAGGGCCGTCTCAACATCATGGGCCGGCCCCCTAGGAAAAGTGATGCTATGGTAGTCACACATAGGTGGAAATAAACAGCCTACATATTTCCTACTTATTTTCAAAATTTATTGTACTATATAAAATACCATGAGGTGGGGGTCACTTATAAACACAAGATCTCCGGGCATGACCCCCCCACAAGAGTGGGTCTGAAAGAGCTGCAGCCTGGGAGGCCTGATATGGTTTTCATCATTTTTTTTGTTTTTTCACACTATAAATTTAATATAGAGGGACCTGCGAAAAACCCCCATCCTAGGGAACCTGCTGCAGAATGTAGACGGTGTGGCCCTGGTGGGTCCATGCCCTAAAATGGCCCTTGTTTTATGGGTAGCTGATTCTGTAAGTGTGCAGTCACTAATATAAAAGCTTTATTTCTTCACACCTTAATTTTTATTCTTAGCTCTCTGCAGCCGTCCAAACAACCTGTCATGGCCCCTTTCTCAATTTTCTTCCGTGGCCCCCCCCCCTTGAAGTATCCCAGTACCACCAGGGACCATATGGCCCCCGGTTGAGAATCACTAGTCTAGTGGTCTAGGGCGTTGGTTTGATTCCCCGCAAATGCAGTTGAAAATTTTCTCTCTTTCCAAAAATTCATCTTCGCAACAGCAAGTTGTTAAAAACCTTCGTATGGTAGAGCAGAGTGACGTCATCCGTGCATAATAAATCACTGTCAATCAATTATTCTACTTAATTAACATCGGAAAATATTACTATTTTATCCTGCCTCATTCCGTGGTACATTTCAAATATTGAGGGGGGAATTTTGATAAATTACATGGTGAAAACATGTTTTTTGAACACATGCTTAAATAAAAATTCATGCACTGAAGGGTTAAAACATACATCCATTTTTCGTAGCCAAGACAGTAATTAATTGCAACAACTGGTTACTAGAGACATTGTATAAGTAGAATCGCAAAGTTTGCAATAAGAAAAAAATGCATTAATATATATTTCTTAATGCACTTAGGTGTGTTGCTCATTAGGGCATGACTCGGCTTCTCATAAATGCCAATAAACAAAGAACGGAAGAAATTAAAGGACTTGATTAATTAGCTCTTGACGTTTATCTGTTTTTAAGTAATGAAACAAGAAAACAAACCCACCCATGCGAAATTGTTTTTGCTTTTCCGATTGATGCAATAACCTCTGTCTTACAAGAAAATTCTCCACATTTCTTACGTGACTTTTGTTTTCCGTTACCCCGTAACATTGAAGTCAATTCATGCGACACTAAACACATGTCATCCACGTCGACAGCGAATTCTTATCGTTTGATTCATTGGGATTTAATTGTGCAAGACGGGAATGTCTCCCGTCTCTCTCTCTCTTTGGCAAATAATTTTGATCGATATTTAATTTGGCCATCGGAACTCAAAATTATTAGTATTTTTTTTTTTTCCTTTTTCATCTTCTTTTTGAAGTTCTGTCAAAATAAATGAAAAAAATATACGCAGTCAAACCTCGTTAATGAGTCACTCTTGGGAGAGCAAAGATATGACTTAGTAAGCGAGGTGACTTGTTAAGCAGAGTAACATATAGCTGTGCCAATTCCTGCCTGAGGACAATTGGGACTTCCAAAAAGTGACCCGGTAAGCGGAGTGACGTGTTAACCGGGCGACGCACTAACGAGGTTTGACTGTATATTACATTCACTGGCGTACGGGAAAATGTTGTAATTTGAGATCATTTTGGCTGTTTCTTCTAAATGCTTCGTTTTTTCCCTTATTTTCAAAATTGAGGCTTACTTGAACTTTTGAAATATATAATTAATATAATATCCATGGCGTAAATGATATTATAATAATTATGACTATCATGATTAATTAGGGTCATAAAAATGTGTTCATCTCCCTATCCGTCACGTACGCATACGTTTTTTTAGCGAATTAAATGTTTTGATGAATTACCCAGTGTGACTTGCAATAGGCTTCTGTTTCCCGCCTTTTGCAATTTTTACAAATTTTAGCGAGGGCTCATCTACTTGCCTTTGGCAATTTTTTTGGCTGCAATCGCTAACTTTGCTTGCCTATGACAATGTTTTGGTCGTAATTGTCTGCCGCTGTGGTGGAAGAGTGATCATAGTGACGGACTCTCAGCGTGAGGACCCGGGTCCGAATCCTGCCGACACAACAGCGGTGGTCGGCTGAAGTTGGTGGTTCCCAACTTCGATTCCCAACTGATCTCTCCGTTCGAAACTCTCGCCATAGAGAGAGCAAATAGGCCTACAACGATACACTTTTCAGGCTTGAACTTCTTTCATAGTTCGAAATATAGATGGCAACACTATAACAAGCCATTACACAGAAACAAACAACACACACTCACCTCTTCCAGCATTGCATCTAGGATATATGCAGATTTCAAATTTTAACATTAAAACAGAAACTAATTTCAAATTTAATTTTAAATAAGATTGAGTGAATGAAAACTCAATCTTTTGCTTCACTATGATGAACTGAACAGTTTCCTTTATATATTTTGAATCAACATTTTTGTTCAGTTACACTGACGTAATGCTATTTTATCATGCGCACAAGCTTTTTTTAATGCATTATTTTGAAAAGTTGCAAAAAACTGAGTATTAGAGACGTGTAAAAAACTTTATACTGACATAACACAGCATGTACAATGAAAAATATGTGCAAATAATTTTAAATAAATCAAAGGTTAAATAGTTATTTTAATGATATTTCAACTAGAGTATAATTTTTCACCATGTTAAAAGGTACGAGACCCCTTAAGGGAGCCACAGTTTTCAAAACAAAAATTGGTCAGTTTTTTTAACTTCTTTGTTTTGCCTTTTGCCATGGGTTAAATAAAACCTCTTAAATTGAGGAACTATGACGGAGAAGATGAAGACTACAGTGCCCGCTACTCCAAACCCCACGACGAACGGGAACCTGAATTTTCAATTAATCTCAATTTTAAGTCAATTAAATTAACTTAATAAAAATAAGGTGAAAACCACAAAAAACCTGTACCAAACAACGGAGGAAAAAGTACTATAATCGAGGTTACGATAAAATTCGATTAGAACCGAACCGAATCAGTTGTTTAGATTGAATAAAGTTATAATAAAGTCTACAAATGCCAATAAGTAGATATACATTATTGTTACCGAACGCACAAAAGCTAGAAAATAGGTCTGTCTAGATTCCACAGAACTGCAATAGCCTTTGAATCATAATCAAAAAGAAATTTATGAAAAAAAGATAATTTCACAGTATGGAGACCTTCAAAATAATTATCCGAAGTTATACTCATCACTTTTCTAATGTTAATCCAAACATTTGAATTCACAGATATTCAAATAGTATTGTTGTTCATTGAAAATCATGAATTGTACTTTCAGGCTGATTGAAACAGTTCTATTGAAACTTTCGAAAGCAGTTTTTCACCGTGAAGGTTGACGTTTCGTCGCAGTATAGTAAACTGGGACATTTTTCGAGTGTTTCAAATAGTAAAATTCAGATAAGATTCCCGTACTCCGAATAGTTTTTCCTCAAAAACTACTCATTCATAACAAAGCCAAATTTTCCGGATATCTTAATGAGACCATGGGAGAAAGATTCCTGCGATTAAAAATAGTTAAAATTTTGACCACCAGGTGAAAACATGGCGCCCTTTTATTGCATTTTCCTTTTTTTTCCATGAACCATATAGCGTATACAAATACAAATACAACGCCACAACAGGCAAACAGAGAAGAGCCATATGAGCCTTTGAAGAACCATATGAACCTTTGCTCGGATGCGGCGGACGATTATATTGTTCCTCGATAACAACCTACACCGTTGTTCAGTGCCGTCTTAACTCATGGGACTACCCGGGAACGGCCCGGGGGCCTCAAGAGAAGAGGGGGCCCTCAGTAAAACGAGTAGTTGAATTTTTCGAGAATATGCGAGGTAGGGCCTCAGAAAAATCGCTTTGCCCGGGGCCCCATGATGCTCTTAAGACGACCCTGCCGTTGTACGATAACAACCTGCACCGATAACAACTGCATACGATAACAACCTGCACCGATAACAACTGCATACGATAACAACCTGCACCGCACTACACAAGACTGACTTCTAAACGTAGGAACGATGGCGAATTTAAACCGGCAAGAGCCCCCAATGATTGACTTTAAGAGGAAATATGATCTCCGACCATGTCAGCGTCAACATAAGTGACCGGTGAATGGGAGGGTCTAAGCGCGTTCACCTGTAGACACAAATAAGGTTATTGACGATAAGGACGTATCAAATGTGATTTACTCGGCTATAATCATGTTTGTAATTTTGTTTGGCCATTAGCTTAGATTGTTTATACAGTATATTTTATTTATCCGTTATACGATTCCTGATTGATGATTTGCTGATGTTTCAAGATGATATTGTATCAATTTATTCATTTATTTTTTATATTTTGTTGCCTTCGTCTGAAGTGACTGTGTTTATTTGATTTTAATACAACTTTTCGGATACACCTATCCTTCGGGAACGCTTCGATATCTCTCCGCGATGGGAAGCGGGGAGCGTCCGGTCTTCAAAGGTAAAAAATTTAACTATTGTTTTTTTTTTAATTGCATAGATCTCCCGCGGTATCATTAAGGTATCCTGAAAATGTGGCTGTGTTCGGATGAGTAGTTTTCCAGAAAAACTATTCACAGTATGGAGAACTTTAATTATAATCACCATACGTTTCTGCATTTGCGACAACATTTTTTTTTAATTTTAAACAACTTTTATATGTATGTCAATAGAGTCCCATCTTTGTTGCGGAATAACGGTGGGTGACTTCGACCTTCTCTCCCATAATCCTTTGTGCCGCGAAAATTGCTGTTAGCTTCTCCGTCGGCCATCTTGAGCCAACCACCCATTCAACCCACGTAACCAGTGACGACTTCTGAAAAGAAGGGGAAGGGGGAATACCGGCATAAACTAAATAGCATGTAAACGGGTTGTAGTGAAAATCATTGCCATGTGTTATACAATGTATACAATGTATACAATGTGCTTTTATCAAAGTCTACTTGTACGATAATCAATATACCGGCTCCGTCATGCCAGAATCACGAATGTGCAATGGCTTTGTAAAAAAAAAATAATAATAACGTGGGAAAAGACGTTCGAATGTTTACTCTACCCATGTTACTTTATGGAAGTTATTTTTTCCGTTCAAGTATTACGTCATCATCGATGGGGGGGGGGGGGGGGTTTCCGATTTGCTGACTTTTGATGACAAGGGGGCAGGGGGGGGGGGTTTGGATAATGCTTACGTCATCAACCACCCTTTATGAAAATATGAGTTAGGATTCAGCGGGGCAGAGCTGATGACGAAATTTTGCTGACGGGGGAGGGGGAGGGGTCAAAAATGACTAAAAATTTGCGTACGTAATACTTGAACGGCCCCTTACCAGGAATTTTCCGGAATATTTTATTACTCATGTGAACGGGGCTAAATACTGACACATACGGGTTTTGTTCTATTAGTTTCAGAAAATTTATGTGAACTTCCCTTTTTGAGAAAATTTAGAATGTCCGCTATATTTTGAGTGATAATTTTGAGTTTTCTCTGATGATCTCAGAGATACCTATTTTCCAGCTCTGCACCCATTTGTTCATTTCAGAAACATTTCGCCCCCAATTTGTGTCAATACAAAACACATACAATATCATAGCTGCCAATTTTGGAGAATGAGAATTCGGGAGGTTTTTTCGCGCGGTTCCAAATTCCGTACAAAAATAAATGTAAAAGGGATCTTCTTAAAATATTTTAGGGATTTATCATTAGTAAAAGGGAAATTTTAGGTATATATTCCCGTTGCAAAAACCGTGACACCGTGCAAGCAATCGCCAATCATGGCCAACGAGTAGGTTAAAGTCCTTTGGGCAAATTACCTCTCTCAAAAATCAAATCTCGCAAACTAAAAAATCTACTTCGGGCCCGGAACGGGACGTATGGATGAAGCAGATATACACGCGATCGTGTCAATTTCAGATTTCGAAAGGCCGGATTGACTCTTACTGATTGGCTAATTCTGTGTTTCTCCCCAAAAATGATTTTTTTTTGGTGATTTGGCGACAATTTACATAACGCTAATGAAGCAGCAGTTGTTTTTTTTTTTGGTAAACTCTTGGGGAATAATTTTTTCTCCTAAATGTAGAGATTTTTTTTACAATCTCGGGAGAAATTCGGGATACATAAGAATTTTACTGGAGTCTGGCAGCTATGCACTATTTATATGGTTTTTTGCCGGTCCGCAAATTATTATTATTTTTATAATGGGATCCTCACGTATTCCCAAGGGATCAGCATGATCCGTCCAGGGAATTTATTAGTGTTAGTAAACATCCATGCCCAAACCGGGATTCGAACCCATACCTGCACAGTGAGAAGCTAGTAGTTTCCTAACCACTCGACTGTCAGGCGGCGGGCGAGTATTACTTCTCTTATTTATGTATTTATTGTGTGTGTGTGTGTGTGTGTGTGTGTGTGTGTGTGTGTGTGTGTGCCAGTCTTCGAATTATGGTTCATGCATCTCTCTTCTTATTTATCTATTTATTGCAGTCAAAGTATTTACTTACTGTCACCCGTTCCGTTAATTATTTTCCCCTCATTTATGTGTCATTTGCAATCTCTGAAATAAATTCAACCAATAAGGTGATCGGTAACATTCCAGTAAATGCAACCGATGCTTTTATTGGTTGTATTTTTCAGGTTTCATAAACGAACTTTCACGAAGCTTTTATGGTGTAATCGCGGCCTTGTTCATTTAAATGTCAAAAAATTTCGAAAAACTGCTAAATTATGCGCCCACTGAAAAAAAAAAAAAAACTCGATTTGAAGGCTTAATTCCTTGTCGAGAAGAGAATTGCGAAATCACTAATATGTCATTTGAATCATTGAAACATCACATTAAAAAATTTCCATAAAATTTTTGCGCAACAGAACTATTACTATCATCATTAATTTTACCTAACTAAAGTTTATTAGATCAACTCGTTATCGACCTCGAGACAGGAATTCGTATTTAGCGCAGGTGTGGCCCACAAGGAACACGTGAGCGATATCTAGTAGCATTTTTCGAACGTGCACGATGCGAATCGGACAAAACTATATGTATGACCCGGTTCGATATCTTATGCCCATGGAGATATAGAGATGGATATACAGATATAACTACTTCAAAAAATTGCCCGGGTTTCGAGCTATCTAGATCACATTTACATTTCACGTTTCAAGTTACTACTCATTCATGCCTTGCCTTGCATAGTGTATTTTCCCCCTTTGGAAAAAAAAAGAATAATTAATTATTAGTAGTAATTTTTTTAAAATAGATTTAAAAAGAAACTTCGAATGTCAATATGCAAATTAACAAATACTCTAGTCACGTAACTGCAATTTAATTCGCTTCAGAGTGAAAGGGCGTGAGAATAGTTAATAGCCGATAAAACTTCAGGGCGGTTCCAATGTCGGAGTAAGTAATCCAATAAAATCACGGGAATGTGGAACGGGAATGAATAATACAAGCTTAAATGAATAAGTGAAACGACTGAAAGCCATTGGCCAATCATTTGTGTGTTTTTATTTTATGAATTTTAATAGTTGATAATGACCGCATAACTTACTTTCACCGATTGTGAGGATTAATATGTTCTGCCTTTTCCACATTTAATTTTTTTTAAGTTAAGATAACACAGTGAAACCTCGTTAATAGGTCATTTCCGGGAGGGAGAGCGAGAAATATGACTCCGTAAACGGAGCAAGGGCCATGACTTATTTTTTGCTATTTCTTCTCCCACTGATGTGCCCATGCACATAAAACCACGTTTTCGTGTTATTCGAATGACTATAGTCTTGGAAAAATTTTTTTTTTATTAATTGCGTTATAATTAAATTGTTTATTACGTGTTACATTACACTGTTAATCACGTTAATTTATATTTTTTACCTTGATTATATCCATTCAATCACAAGATCGTGGAATTTCGCAAAAGCCCGGAATTTCGCAAGAGCCCGACACTTGGACTGCAGTACAATTATTTATGTTAAAAACATAGTATAGTATATAGTTTTATGTTAAAAACGACCCCAGTAATATTATATATATGATGATAATAATAACAAATTGTTCAGGGGCCCATGGAAATGCATTGAAAGTAGAGCTGGGTCGGTTAATCGGTCATTTGTTAACCGTAGTTGAGTTAATCGACAATTTTAGTTGAGTTAGGGCGGTATTCACCGACATGGTTTAAACCAGCGTTTCTTAACCTTTTTTTGCCCGTGGCACCCTTTGAAGCATATTTTTTTTTCCTCGTGGCTTCCCCTGTCTTACCCAGTCTTCGACCCTCATCTAGAAGCAAGATCCTTTATACGTATTGAATTGATTTTTTCAGTGAATTTATACTGAATGAAAATTTTGTAAATAAGATTGGCCTACAGACCACTGGCCTAGAATTTACTGAGCTCCCCGCTAATCCGAGTTCTATTCAGGACCGTCTCAAAATCATGGGCCCTCAGCCAAAGTGATGCTATGGTAGTCCCATACTTATAGCCGGAAATAAACACAGCCTACATATTTCCTACTTATTTTCAAAATTTATTGTACTATAAAAAATATCATAAGGTGGGATCGCTTATGGACATGAGACCCCAGGGCATGACCCCTTACAAGATTGGGGAATCTCCTAGGGAACCTGCTGCAAAATGTAAGAGGTGAGGCCCGGGTGGGTCCATGCCCTAAGACGGCCCTGGTTTTGTGGGTGGTTTTGTTGGATTCTGTGAGTGCATAATAGTTTTTATATTACTCACTAATATAAAAACATTATTTCTTCACACCTTAATTTTTCTTCTCAGCTCTCTGCAGCCCTCCAAACCACCTGTCATAGCCCTTTCTCCATTTTCTTCCGTGGCCCCCTTGAAGTATCCCAGTACCACCCGGTTGAGAACCTCTGGTTTAAACTGTAGTCACAATTTTTTGATAAAAGAGATCAATACGGATTGGTTAAATTCAAGTTTTTCACCAATCTACGTTGATCCCAAAAATTGTGACTACGGTTTAAACCATGTCGGTGAATACGGCCCTTCATCGACTCGATCGATCCGATCAGAATTCGATTAAAATTTTTATTAACAGTTTATAATTTCCCTTGACTTTGAGAATATTATTATACCTTTGTTATAAATACAGGGTTTTGTGTTAATGGACTGACAAACTCAGAGGGTTGTTAGTAGGCATCAAGAGGAACAAAAACTTGCAATGGAGCATAACATGGTGTCGCAAACCACGTTGAGAGGGTGAAAATCGCGCAAAGCGTATGCATGTTTCGACGTCCCGCCGGAACAACAACAAAAAAAAAATTCAATATATTTAACTACAAAAGGATTTATTTGAACGAACGCATTCGGCGATCAACTGGCATCCACCTTTCGTCTCCTCTGGACTCAGAACCTGCATGCGTTTTTCGCGATTTTCACCTTTTCAACGTGGTTTACAACACCATGTTCCATTGCAATTTCTATTCCTCTTGATGCCAAACACTCTGAGTTTGTCGGTCCGCTAACAGAACACCCTGTATTTATGAAAAAAATTCAATCAACAAATATATATATTTAAAAAAAAAGTAATATAAAATTTTTATTGAAACAAAATCTCAAGTTCCATTGAATTTCAATTAATTCGAAATCATTAAAAACGTTTTTTCAAATCAAGTTTGACCTTTCAGTAATTGGTATTAATGTCAATTAGATCTTATCTTCGAGGATCTCTCCTTTCTTATTCAATTTTCCGGTGCACACGTGACCTGTGAAAGAAACAAAACAAATATTTAAATTAAATATAATTCTTTCAAAATATTTTTTGATTGAAATTAAGAGTTCATCATATGTATAGATAAATTTAATGCTGAGATATACGATACTGAAGCTGCAGGTGGAAAGAAAGGGGATGTATATTGTGTGTTTGACGTCGATATTTCGTGTGTATTGACGATTTAGATCAGTGTTCACAAAGTGGGCAATATCGCCCCCCTAGGTGTACGATGGAAGGGTTCGGAGGGCAGCAGATGCTCTGGATTTGGTATAAAATCTTATGGGTTGACTTGAATTGGGGGCAGCACCTCCTAGAGATAGAAAGAAATATGAAGGAAAAGAAATGATCGGGGCTCAGAATTGGGGGATTTCTATGCCCCACATATAATCACCATGCGGTGTTTGTGAGCCAATTGGGAAAATTCTACGCCAAAATAAGAAGAAACGAAATAGGATGCTGTGTTTCAAAATGTGGCAAACTTGCTAGGTAGTCTGAATGACGTTTATGGTAAACAGTACAGAGGCCTTCTATCTCTAGGAGGTGCTGTTTGGGGGGGGGGGCGTGATGAGAAGAAACATTTTTTGAAGAAGGGGGCGATTTTTAACCAGAAGATTGAGAAACTATGATTAAGAGTATGAAACGTGTTGCAATTTTTTTTTTAAATGCTATGCAAGAGCGAATTCACTGTCATACGTGTCAGTCATATTATCATACCAAAAATTTGGCTGTACATATAATTTACCGTTGTCGACCGATACTTATAATTATCTCTATGTATCTGATAATTACCAATATCAAATTTATAATAATGTATGTATGTATGTACATAATGATAATTATGTATTATGTATAATGTATAAAATTTCTGATATTTGTAATGATAAATTACTTACAGTAGTTGGGAGCTATTTTTCACATGGTTAATAAAAGAAATTAATACGTTAACAATTTTAAAAACACCCAAGAAATAAATTTCTTTTAGCTTCAAGCAATCTTACGAAATTATAGAATATAGAGAGAGTTCAAGGATCCAATCCACATCTGGAGACATGCATTCCAATAGAAAAAAAAAGTAATAATAAAACGTGGTATTCTCCTAATTGAAATTACGCCCTTTTCTAACGCATAATAATTATCAATTTAAGTCAAGAAAAATTACATTCATGAAATTCTAGACTCCCTCCCTCGTTACAAAAATTTAACAACTTATTTCCAATTTTTCAAATACGTATGCATTTCTTTATATCGCAAAAAAGAAATTTTAATTAAATTTTTTTTTTTTTTTTGGGCATGGTGGAAATCATGGTAGGCCTTTAGGCCTTAGGAGAGAAACATTATTGCGTATTGTACTCGGTAGAAAAAAAATAAGGTTGGCACGTCAATAACGAGACGGTGTTGGAGAGAAATCCTTGGAAGACCAAGGCCAGACCTAAAAAAACTAGAATAAAAAAGACCACCTGTGCTTAATGACTTTTTCTTTCTTAGGCTTTCTGATCTTCTTAGGCCCTTTTTTTTACTATGCCTAGGCCTTTCTTTTTCTGAAATATGATTTTTTTTTTTTTTTGAATGAATTAAATATAGGTCACGCGCTTGTTTTGTTGCAGTCGATCACGTTATATGTGTGTAATAAAAAAATAGTGATTTTTTCCACCATTTTGTAACTGTTTTTTCTTTTAAAGTTAGGTGGGGCAAATACGTCTTATGTGCCCCGAATGCTAAAGTAAAATTTATTTTCCCGCTGATTTTACTGTTATTATTATTATTGCTGATAACCTAGTTTTGACAATCTGCTGAAAAAATATTTTACATGTGATGAATATCAGGATATATATATGGAAGTTTATAAAATGTACTTCCTATGAATATTTTGTGTGGGATATATTAAATACATTTCCGGGATTAGATGATGTTTTTCTTGTTTTTTGTCTGGAAATTTGGATTTCACTACTTATATCCTACTTTGACTATTTATGAATTCTAAAAATGCTTTCAGAATGCTTTCTGACAGCGACAGATGCTGAAGAGTATTTTGGAGAGTAATCTGGTAACCATTAGTACTTTACCGACAATAAATCTCAAAGAGTACATAAAAAAAAAGAATTCTTTGTGGTTTTTTATTGTGAGAGTGTTTGTGCAACAAAGGTTTCTAAAGATTGTTTCAATAACAATGGTTTCTTGAGAATGCTTCATCAACAAGAGTTCGTAAAGAGTGTTTTGACAACAAGGAGTTTTCTCCCCAAAGAGGAGTTTTTAGACAAAATTATTAAGAATGTTTTGGTAACAATGGTTTCTGAAAAGTGTTTAGGCAACAATGGTTTCTAAAAAGTGTTTAGGCAACAATGGTTTCTCTTGAAAACTATGTTTATCAAAGAATAATTTGACACAAGTGCTTTTTTTTTTACATATTCTGCAAAAATAATTTTTACGATACTTTGTTTAAAATAAAATTTTCATGACATATTCTAATACAATGAATTTTTAGGAATATTTTGAAAACAATAAATTTTATGGAATTTTATTAGAACAATTATTTTTTTTAAATAATTTCTGCAACAATGAGTATTTCACAATAATTTATGTAAAAACAAATTTTCATAATGAATCCATGAATTTTGCAGAGTATTTTGACAGTAATGAATTTAAGTGAATATTTTAACAACAATGAGTTTCAATGAATATTTTGACAACAATGAGTTTCAATGAATATTTTGACAACAATGAGTTTCAATGAATATTTTGACAACAATGAGTTTAAATGAATATTTTGACAACAATGAGTTTCAATGAATATTTTGACAACAATGACTTTTGAAGAATAATTTGGCGGAAAGGAAGTTTGAAGAAGAATTTGACAGTAATGAGTTCTATCGAATAATTTGACAACAATGAATTCTAACGAATAATTTGACAACAATGAATTCTAACGAATAATTTGATAACAATGAATTCTGACGAATAATTTGACAAGAATCAACTTTTCTCTGTCGAGTACTATAATAACACTTTATAACACACTATAAAAAATCTAATAAAACTATAATTTGGAAACAATTACTTTGTGTGTCGTAAACAATTTTATTCTACTAAGAGCGAGTGTGCTCCCCCCCCCCCCACACACACACACTTAAAAACTCGTTTTATGATACTTTTCGGATAATCAGAGTTTTCATAAATCCCAGGATTATCAAGACTCTACTGCATTTATTTTCTTCCGGAAACTCCAGAGAGTAATAAAATCTTTATACAGTCCAATCTCCAAGAGATCGGAGAAATCATTTCGTTATAAAGGAATTCCAGGTTTTTTTGCATTCTTCTTATGTAAACTTACTTCATGGGGGGAATCAGAAAAGTGTTCGTTAAAACGAGATTTTCGCTATAACGTTATCCGTTAAAACGGTATTCGATTGTATTTAGAAAATCCAATCTTGGAAACACTGACTCCATTAAAATTCCAACAATACTGCCCACGTACAGACACGTCAAATACACAAGATAAATTTATATAACAACTTAAAATATATGATGATACTGTACGTGATTTTGGTGTACAATATATAACAAAGCAGATGGATATTGCATGCAAGGGGAAGAACATATTCTTTATGATTTTCAAGGCAACACTCCCTTATTATGTAAATGTTTTATTTCCTCTGTATCAAAGAAACAAAAAAAACAAACAAAAACAAGAAATAATTCATATACACGTTGATTATACATGTAACAAGTCACGCATGTTTTCAATGCCAACCTGACACACCTTACAACGTAATAAAAAATCGCATTCAGGTCATTAGCTTTTTTAAGATATCAAATATTTCCTTTGAATCGTTGCCAAGAAAATCAGAGATCAGGAAAATGTTATACAGTAGAACCTCTCGATAACGGACACCCCTGTGGGACCAAAAATTTTTTCCGCTAATGGGGAGGTGCTATATACCAGTGGTTCTCAACCGGGGGGGGGGGGTGCAAATGGTGGTACTGTGATACTTCAAGGGCGGCCACGGAAGAAAATTGAGAAAGGGGCCATGACAGGTGGTTTGGACTGCTGCAGAGAGCTGAGATGAAAAATTAAGGTGTGAAGAAATGAAGCTTTTATATTAGTGACTGGACACTTACAGAATCAACTACCCATAAAACCAGGGCCATTTTAGGGCATGGACCCACCCGGGCCACACAGTCTACATTCTGCAGCAAGTTCCCTAGGATGGGGGGTTTTTCGCAGGTCCCTCTATATTAAATTTATAGTGTGAAAAAACAAAAAAAATGATGAAAACCATATCAGGCCTCCCAGGCAGCAGCTTTTTCAGACCCACTCTTGTGAGGGGGTCATGCCTGGAGATCTTGTGTTCATAAGTGACCCCACCTCATGGTATTTTATATAGTACAATAAATTTTGAAAATAAGTAGGAAATATTTAGGCTGTTTATTTCCACCTATGTGGGACTACCATAGCATCACTTTTCCTAGGGGCCCGGCCCATGATGTTGAGACGGCCCTGAATAGAACTCGGACTAGCTGGGAGCTCAATAAATTCTAGGCCAGTGGTCTGGAGGCCAATCTTATTTGCAAAATTTTCGTTCAGTTTGAATTCACTGAAAAAATCCAATACGTATAAAGAATCTTGCTTCTAGATGAGGGTCGAAGACTCCGGGTAAATAGGGGAGCCACGAGAAAAAAATTTTGGTTCAAAGGGGGCCACGGGCAAAAAAAAAAAG
Organism: Pholcus phalangioides; assembly: GCF_987345545.1. NCBI lineage: Eukaryota > Metazoa > Arthropoda > Arachnida > Araneae > Pholcidae > Pholcus > Pholcus phalangioides. The sequence goes on along the minus strand of NW_028301601.1, from coordinate 18,799,725 downwards.
TTTGAGAAACACTTCTATTTACCGACGATTATGCGTAATCTATATATATCAAACTGATTTTCTGTGTGCGTGTGTATGTTCTCTATACTAATCCACAATTTTAAATCGATCGTCGCCAAATTTTGCATTTATAACAAATGGGACCCTACTTGAACGATAGGCTACTTTAAAAGTTTGTCAGACCTGGGAAAATGCCCCAAATGGGCAAAAAACTGTCGGGCAACAATGGTTTTTGGGCCTCAACAATCACTTTCGGAACGTTTACTTTGGTTACCGTGGTTCCGTAGAAATGCGTTTCAGACGTGTATATGCCTTTACAATAGTTTGTCACTTCTTTAACGCTACCAGTGTATGTATGCTCTCTCCAGCGTGGTCCAACCCCTCCGGGTAAATGGCTTACATCCCACCAGGGACAGAGGCCTGGACTACGACTGGCCTTTCGGTGAATGTATAATAGTTTATGCCTTTATAATGATTTGCCACTTTTTCAATAGTCGTCAAAATCATCATCAGCATCACTTTGAAGGTCAGGCGAAGGATGATCCCCATAGAAATCAGTGTTAAAATTGCCGATTTTAACTGTAGAAATGCAGAGATTTAGTGGGGATTTCCTGCCACATCAATAACTTTAAAAATTGTACTGAATTCTCGATTTTTGAAATATTGAGTTTTCGCTTAGAGATAGACGAAGCCCAGGAGATTAAATATGACGTAATTAGACGGACTTACCTTTGAGTTGGATATTCATGAAATAATATTGATTTCAACTTTTTATTTATATCTTTTCAAGCATGAAAAGTAATGTCTCCATATTGTTTTTTGATATTCAACTGCATAAATTAATGTGGGTTAAGGTATTTTAAAATTAATTATGGGCCAGTAAAAAATTCCACAGCTTTAATCAAGCATTTTTGGGAGCTGAAACCGGCAGATGGATAACTTGGTTCAGGGGGGGGGGGATCGAAATACTTAGCGCCCCTTAAAAAGTAGGAAAAAAATGCATTTCTATTTTTCTTTACATCTAGATTTATTTATTTCATGAGTCGCGCAGGAAGTCGCCATATTGGTTAACGTGGACACAGTTTGTATGTCCCACAAAGAGAGAGGTATCACGTGATCCAAAAAGCCTCATTGAAGAAAACCCGAGCAGCGCCGGGTATTATAGCTAGTCTAATATGCAAAGTAGATTGTGTGTGTATATGTTCTCTATACAAATCTACAATTTTAGTTCGATCGTCACCAAATTTCTCATATTTACCAAATGGGACCCGACTTGAACGATAGGCTACTTTAAAAGTTCGTCAGAGCAGGGCATATGCCCGAAATGGGCAAAAAAAACTGTCGGGCTACAATCCCGGATAATACAGATTAAGGAATTGATCGGATGATCTGGTATTTCAAGTTGTGCATAAGATGCAGTGAAGCCTCGATATACGAACGAATATCCGAAATAATAAAAGTTGTAGCGATTTCAAAGTCCTCGTAAAGAATGTTGTTATAGAAGGGTTATCGTAGTAAAGGATATCGTTGTATCGGGAGAAGTTTAACATTACAGACTACAGGTTATTACAAACATTAGAATTTGAAAAAAAAATAGCGTTGTAGAGGGATTTATCGTTATATCGCGTATCGTTGTAGTGAAGTTTCACTGTTATATGTATCTGTTTTGAGGGCATTGTAAGTAAATTGAGCATGAGATATATTTGTGACATTGGAAACCGTTATTTTAACACCCCCCCCCTCCTGAAATGTGCCTTTTCTGTCATACAACCCCTATTCGGCGGTCACCTCCGCAGACGGCCACTTTTTTGCGGAACGCTGAATGGCCGTCTTAGAGGAGTTTTTCACTGTGGTTTGATTACATTTATTTCTAAAATATGATTGACAACAATGGTTTCTGAAGACCATTGTTGGTAGTATAGATTCTGAAAAGTATTTTGGCCCAAGTGTGTTTGAAAAAGTAATTTTAAAGAGTTTTTGAAAAAGTAATTTTAAAGAGTTTTTGAAAAAGTAATTTTAAAGAGTTTTTGAAAAAGTAATTTGAAAGAGTTTTTGAAAAAGTAATTTTAAAGAGTTTTTGAAAAAGTAATTTTAAAGAGTTTTTGAAAAAGTAATTTTAAAGAGTTTTTGAAAAAGTAATTTTAAAGAGTTTTTGAAAAAGTAATTTTAAAGAGTTTTTGAAAAAGTAATTTTAAAGAGTTTTTGAAAAAGTAATTTTAAAGAGTTTTTGAAAAAGCAATTTTAAAGAGTTTTTGAAAAAGTAATTTGGCAACGACAGACTCTTTGATTACGTAAGCAACAGATCTCAGAAAGAAGTATTTTGACAAAAATTTATTCTTCGCAATTTTTACAATTGATCGCAAAGAACGTAGCGACAACTACGGTTTCGAGACATGATTCTAAATTTATTGTTTCTAGACAGGGTTCTAAAATAATTGTTTCGAGAAGTGGTTCTAAAATAATTGATTGTTTCTAGACATGGTCTGAAATAATTATTTCTAAACAGTGTTTCAGCAATAATTATTTCCAAACAGTGTTTCAACAATAATGGTTTCTAAATTGTGCTCTAACTATAGTGGTTTCTAAAAAGTGTTCTAACAATAATGGTTTGTAAAGAGTGTTCCAAAAATTATGATTTTTATAAAAACTGTTCTTAAAATAATAATTACCAAAAAGTGTTGCATCAATAATTGTTGTATTTAAGAGAAGTGTTCCATAACAAATGTTTCTAAACATAAAGGTGTTCTAACAAATGTTTCTGAACATAAAGGTGTTCTAACAAATGTTTCTAAAATGTTGTTACAAAAGTTTCTAAAAAGAAAAGTGTTCTAACAAAGGTTACGAAAAAGAAGAGTGTTCTAACAAAGGTTTATAAATTACAGATTACATTGTTTTAGAGTGTCCTAAGAATAATAATTTCTAAAAAGTGTTCTAACAATAATGGTTTTTAATGATTGCTCTAATAATAATGATTTTTAATGAATGTTATAACAATAATGGTTTTTAATGATTGCTCTAATAATAATGATTTTTAATGAATGTTATAACAATAATGGTTTTTAATGATTGCTCTAATAATAATGATTTTTAATGAATGTTATAACAATAATGGTTTCTAAAGAGTATTTTGACAATATTAAATATCAAGAAGTATTTTGATTATAGCAACTGATTTTTTTTAAAATAACTTCTGCATCCATACATTTTAGTAATATTTTCGTTAACCATCCTTTTTTCTAAAATTTACTGCAATTTTAATATTCGCGCTATAAATATTTTCGAAAAATAAATAAAATTTTCACGATATATTATGATTTTTTTTAGAAGAAATTACGAATTTATTTTGAAAGTATTTTCACAGCAATAAATTCAAAAGAATTTTGTGGCAACAAATTTGTTTTGATCACTACAGCGGGACTAGACATTTGAAAGCTGACGTCATAAGTACGACACAAATCCCCAGCGCCAAAAAATATGAAACAAACTACAAACTACATATCTATCAAATTCCTCACATTTAGAACTTAAATCTTGAAAAAAAATTGCATTAAAATTGCAATGGTCACCAACCTTCTGCCCGTGCCAGGGTTCCAGAAATCGATCTTTTTGATAAAATTTTTGTTCATTAGAAATCAGTTTTGATTAAATTCAATTGAATAAGTAGAAAGGGTCTCGCTCTTGGATGCGGGAGGGGGGGGGTCTCTGAATAAGACAGAGGGCCACGCTAAGAAAATATGGTCCAAAGGAGGCCATGGGTTGGAAAATGATGAGGAAATACTATTTTAGCCTATTTCTACATGTAGCCATAAATGAGACATAAAAATTTCTTAGAATACAGAGAGACTTCGGTTAAAGAGCGGTTCGGTAAGAGAGCAATGCGCATAACGAGCAATGATGTTTTTTGAAAACAAATTGATTCGATTAACGAGCGATGATTACGAGTGATGATTGCGAGCAAAAATTTTGCGCTTTGTTTATTTATTTATTGCCACGTTTTCACAACAAAGCTGATGATTTTTCGCTATCGTGCACACACTTATTGTGGAACTGTAGGTAATATTCTCCCCTACAGCGTCCGGTCAGCGTGTCTCACTGGAAAAATTGAGTGCGACTGTTATACGAAAAACTAGATGTCGCATTATAATCGCGCGTATGTGCGCTTGTTTTTCATATAAATTTTGCTTGGCCAGGAGTTCATTGATGATTTTTGTCGCACCACGGTCATTTCTGCACACGAGGGCTAATTTATTGCCGATTCCGAACGGCAGGCAGACTTTTTTTATACTCATCGAGAGGTTGGTGCGCTCACCCCTCGATGGGGGAACTCCCTGCGGTAGCAATTTTTTGGCCAGGAGTTGAAGATGACGAACCGATGGACCTCCATTGCAAGCACACAGCAAGGGCTTATATTGAAGGTATCTTTTCCCGAGGAAGAGAGAAGTGTGAGAAGTCCCTCACTTTTCAAATGTGATTAGAGAGATGTGTAAACTGTGGGAATCAGTACAAAATTCTGCAGAAAAGTGCTAATGAAATAGAAGCACAGTAAAAATGTGTCCAAAAACAATGCAATTTCCCATCTCCGAGAAATCGTAAAAAGACAAAAAGCTAGTGTCATTGGGTACATTATTTTTAATATATATAATATATATATATATATATATATATATTATACTGTATATATTTCTCGTGAAAGCTCTAATTCTTCACCTCTTTCTGCGTGTGTGGCCCCCCTAAGCACTCGTAGCTCTCCTTTCCATTTGTGGCCCCCTTCTATCTGTTGCCCCTTTTAGAGTATCCCAGGGCCACAAACGGGCCACATGGCATTAGGTTGCGAACTACTGTAGTATTATATAACACGCAAAGAAAAATCATTTCACTGAAAATTTTGCTGTCACCTATCGAATAAAACTGTTATAATTTTCGCTCTGGGATATTCTGGGGGGCGGGGAACACAGGTGAAAATCAGATGAAGGGGACAGAATGCTGAAGAGGGGCCCTCAGAGACAGAGGTGATAGATTTCAAGTGAATTATGGTAGGAGAAGATGTTAATACTTTCTGACTTCAGCACATCATGGAACCAGGGCCATCTAAATCCATGGGCCCATATGGGCAGGGCCCGGGCTTTCATATCCATGGGGGGGGGGTGGCACATGATGAGATTTGGTACTACAATTTCTGGATGCAATTAATATGTAAGCTATTACTTCTCTCCAGCCAAGTACGGGTGACCCCAGAACACTTTTTTCAGTGCCGTCTTAATACATGGGTCCACCCTGGAACGGCCTCAAGTTTGAAAGGGGGTGCTCATGATAACCATATTTGGTCAAAAATGTTCGAGAGCTTCAATATGTGAATAGCAACCATACTAGACAGTCATTTCTATCCAGGTACGGGGCATTAGAAAAATTACTGTATCCAAGTGGGGGAAGCCGATAGGGCCCTTGAGACGACCTTGCACTTTTCCTGAAGACCCATAACGTTGAGACGCCCTCCCCACAAGAGGGAAGTTCACTGATTTCTATCCCAGGATAGGCACGGGCCAAGGTCAATATCTCTGAAAATTCATTAGTTCGTCCAATATATATGCATTTTATTGTATTATATATTATTATAATTATTATTGTGAATGAATAATTGTAGAATGAATTATCCGTGTTCCATTATTTTCTATGGGTAAGTGTGATTCGAATAACGACCGATTCGAAAAAACAAGCACGTCCGCGGATCGAATTAAGCTCGTTAACCGAAGTTCCACTGTATATTTATTGTTATGAGATATTTAGTACTAAAATGTCTTTCTGATTTTCGCGATTCAAAAGCCATAAAAATTGCCAGTTTTGTTCCCAGATTCTAAAGCAATATGCGATATTAATTGCCTTGCATATCTTTGGAAACATTTGGAGATTTGGACATTTTCCTTTTGAAGACAAACTTCGCAAGTTTGTCGATGTCATAACGCTAAAGAATCCTTCGAGAAACTTCCCGGCTTTTCCCTGTCTTTACAAAAGCGCCACCACAGGAGAATTAGGAGAAGTTTATTGAGATTCCGGAAAAAGACGCCTGCGTGCAAATATGCGTAAATAGCTGTTCTGTAAAAATTGAACTGTGTTGCCTTTCGAATTACTTAGTGCTTTGCCATCTCCAGTGCTCCTAAGAGACATTATCCATAGAGCAATATATACTTTCCTCCAACCACACACTTTTGTAATATTGTTTGCGATAATATATTTCGCAATGTTTTCTACAGAAATAAATTTCCATGATATATTCTGATTAAATTACTAATAGCTAGAAGTAAAATAGATATAAATAATATTACAGGTTAATTAAATTCTAAATTTGATGCGATTCTCTACCAATTAGTAAATCTTATTATAAAGTAAGGCCGGCCCTTACGTACTATTAATTGATCAATGAATTTCGAAAAAAACTTTCATAGCAAGATTGAACATTTAAAAATATTATTTAATAATTGCATAGTGATTACGACACAAATCACCTCATATACGAAAAATTGTCAGCACCAAAACATACTGAGCAAACATACATATTTATTGAATACCGTTTTAGGTCCGAAATCTCGAAAAACGCCGTCCTTATAAAATTCCAACCATAACTACTCACGAGCAGACAATTCATATAAAAAAAAACAATTACACTTTTGAAACTCATATAATGTTTTCAATGCCAACCTGACACACCCTACCACATAATAAAAAAATCGAATCGGCTCTCCAAAGATATCAAATATTATCTCGGAATCTCATTGCCGATAAAAGATCACGAAAATATCATAAAAACATCATATATACTTAATGATTTATTTTTGTAAAGAAACTTACGTCAAGTTTTAGGGTATTTCTACATCTATATCCATTCTAATATCCATAAATAAGATCTAAAAATTTTCTTAGAATATATTTATCGTTATAAGATATTTGGTCATAAAATATGTCTCTGGTTATCATGACCAAAAAGCCATAAAAAAAATAGCTAATTTTCTTCCCCCAATTTCATGATTCTTAATTGCCTTACATACCTTTGGAGACATTTCGATTCGATCATGTTGATAAATAATTTATACGGCATGTTAAAGCCGTCATGAGTCTAGGTGATTAGTGGTCTCGCGTGACAAAAAAGAAAATAGTCGTGCAATAAATAATGTTAGATATCGTATTGCTTAGTCATTGTTCTGTCATAAAAAATATCCACGTGAAAAATAATAATAATAATAACGAGAGGAATATTGAAAGGGAAGTGGAATATTATGGAAGTCATTATGGGATCCGGGGGTTTTTTGTTGCTGATTCATCAAAGGGTGTGTCGGGTATTCAAGCCGCGATAGATCAATGATCGTGTGTTATCGTTATTGTTATTATTATTATTATTATCTGGACTGAAACGTATCGCTATGAACAATGGGCTGACGTCATTTTTTTTAAGTATAAGTTTTCAGATTTTATTCTATGATTTTTTTTTTTCAATATACGTATTTACATATTAGTTATCGACCTCTTTCTGGATCGATATCGAAATCGGTTATTTAATTTACGATTAGAGAGATTAGAGAGCATGATATGTATGATCCATGGTAAAATTATGTAATTATGTTATTTAATAGGGTCAATAATTCGTTTTCCGACTAATATCTGAGGTCAGGGTAAATAACCTTTAATTACTCGTGAAATTTATCTATTTCTATTATTTAGCGCGAATTTTCACTCGTTTTCTTGCTTTGAATTTAGAAAATCTTTTAAAGTTTTGATGTATTGAATAATGAATGAAAGCTATCATTATATGGAGAAGAATCACGTACCTGTTTCTGAAGAAATTATTCTTTAAAATTAATGAAACAAAACATTTCTTTTTTCAGTAAAAATTTATAAAATTATATTGTTCCGCGAAACATTCGTGAAATCTGTGTTTGAGGAAATTGTAATCAAAAATTAATCATTATAGAAATATTTGAAAAACCCGTTGCAGCAGAAAAGATTTTTACAATATTCATTATTGCGTGAAAAACATAATATCCAATTTTTACAATATAGTGTTAAATACTTAATAACAGTCGTTCAGTTATTGTTACAGAAAGTATTTTTTTTGAATTTATTGTTTCGGAAATTTTCAAAAGGATTTAGTTATTCTGATTTTTTTATATAAGGCGTATACATACTTAAATAAGATATAGATAGCCATTTTTAAGGGAAGTGTATTGTACTTTCTCGTGATAGATGCACTTTTTTGGGTTGCTTTGTTTCAAATATTTACAGTATTTGACATCTATATTTTTACGGGCGAGTTTTTTTTTTCATCCGCGTCGTTTGAGCATCGACCTGTTGTAGCCTTTACATTTGTATTTCAATGGTTTGAATAAATTCTAACATGTTAAATGCCGCAATGTCGATAACAAATGCTTGGAGCAAACAAAAACAAAAGAACCCGAATAATTCTAAGAATTTCATTTCTATACAATATATTTGAGAAATTTCTTTTGAAATTAAATATTTTAAATTTATTATGGCATTACAAGTTCTTCAAAAATTCTCCATTGTCAAAAAATTATTACTGAAAAATAAATTTCCTTGAAAATGTTATCTAAAAATTGTACTATTTTCGAAAATATTTCTTCAAAATTCGTTTTTGTAAGAAATATTCTTTATAATCTGTAGTAGCGAAGAATACTCTTTCATTTGATCATTTTGGTCGCATCAGAGTCATTTCCTGCACACGAGGGCTAATCAGACCAGGACCTACAATTTATTGCCGATTCCGAACGGCAGGCTTGTTTTTTTATTCTCGTCGAGGGGGTTGGAGCACTAACCCCTCGATGGGGGACTCCTTGTGGTAGCAATTTTTTCCTGCGATCTTGTCGCCGTTTTTGTTGTAGCCCTGCGTCAGGAAGTTTTTCTGACAAGGACGAATCGGGTATCGAACTCGCGACACCTCTAAACATCCTTTGGTACTTTAGGCAAGTATCTTACCGACCTGGGCTACCGCGCGCTACAAGAATACTCTTTAATGTTCATTTTTATAAAGTTGTAGACGCGTAATAAAATATATTGTAGAAAATATTCAAATTTTAGTATTGTGTATTATACGGCGATTGGTAAACTCATTGCTGTTTAATACTTGAAAAATGAATTGTTTTAGTATAAATTGAGAAACATTTATACATATATATATATATATATTTCCTTTTATTTCCTTCAGAAAAATATTTCCCGAAATATGTGCATTCCGAAAATACCTTTTCCAGTTGATTGCCATAGGAAAAAAAATGACTATTTTTTAAAATACAATTGAAAATTCATTGTTTCAATAAATGTTCTATAAAAATTTCATTGCAATAGATAAGGTAATTTTTTAAAACTATTGTGAATTTTTTTTTAAATTGCATAAGATACCTTACAGAGCTGATTGATTCATCAAATACTATTGAAAACTCACTGATTTAGCCATCAGCGTCAAAAACTGATCGTTACAAAAATTTTGAAAGGGAAAAAATATTCCAGAAAATATAATTCCGATTGCGTGTATCCATTGTTGTTCTTTCTTTCGCTATTGTATTAAAGAAAATTTACTCCGTGACATTTGGATAAAAATTTGCCCAGATGTCGGTCTTCAAAATTCTAGATTTTTTGAAATTTCAGCGCGTAATAAGTAGCAATACTCGGAAATCGCAACCACCAATATATCAACGAATTTTCATTTGTAGAAAATTTATGTACCTACAGCGGTTCAATTTTTTCTATTATTTTGTTGATATTCTACTTTAAATTTAAAATGATGTACATATTTCTTATTCTTTCCGGGCACTATTCGTAAGAATACCTATCATAATTTAATATCGATAATTAATGGTTTCGTTTCTGAGTTCTAGCACCGTACATAACAACATGAACTTGAACGTTCATTTCAATGACTTGAATAGCACCTCCGTATACATTTTCCCGTCGTTCCAATTAGCGCATGTAATTGACGAGTAATCGGTCGCGTAATTGACGAGGAGGAGCATAGATGCCTAGCCGGAGCAATAAAAGCAATAAATTCCCAAAACCGAAAGCCTATATCAAAGCGTAAAAACGCTACACCGAAAATAACCAAACACGTTCATTGCACAATCTCGTCACGTGCGACGTTTCCGGAGAATCGCAGTGTGTGACGTAGGAAACCTAAATCATCTTACTTTAGGCAAAATAGCATTCTGAGGTAGAGATGTAAGGAGAGATTGAGATAGATGTGAGCAATAAATTTACAATATGATGAAGGATAAAGGACGTTCTCAGTGAAGGTGAAAAGCCAGATACACAACAGAATGCTATTTGGAATCGGACGACACTCCTCCGTCATTACTGCGAGTTACAACGTGGAGATTCCCATTCTTACATGGATCCGTGTGTGTGTTGGGGTCTTTGCACGTCTTATGAATAATTACTCGCTGTCGGTTATTTTAATTCCAGTTTGACATTACATGACTTTTCTCTTGATTGCATATTCATTCAAATATAGAGTATCAGAAATATCTTTCACTACAAAGAAAAGAATGAAATTCGATTTCCATCCCTACCAAGATCTTGAATAGACGTATATCCAATTAAAGGACGTTTTCTAATAATCTGTGGATCTGATGCTCGCTATTTGGTTTCGGTAGGGGCTGTTAAACTATTTTCTTTTTCAAGTGGTTCCGCCTAAAACCTATAGTTTATACACCACATCGCTATAACCTTTTCTCTTGCTTTTCCTCTTGCTTTGCTCTTTTAATGAGGCAACTAAGAACCATTGCTTGCATCTAACGGAATATTCACCGAAATACCACACATGGAAACATTCAAATTACATGCCTCATTATTGCAAAGGTAAATATCTTATAAGCAAGGAAATTTCGATACGTACAACACAGGGAGCCAAGAAGAGGTGCATGGGCTGGCGCTCAGGGCGCCCTGGATGCAGACTTCTGCAGGATCTCGAAAAACACTAACTTTACCTTATTTTAATTTAATCCTTTGAAAGGTGGTGGGCTAAATGGTGCCCCGCCTGCTTACATGTTTTTTTTCTACGGATTTTGGAAAAATAACTGCCCTACAAAGGGGTGTTAGGGTGTCCAATATTGTCTTTTGCACCCAGAACGTCAACTGACTTTGATACGCTTCTGGTGCTAAGAAAAGTCCCTTGGCCGCATTTTACTGGTGAACCGTTCATTGTAGAAGCATACTTCAAATTAGAAAAGTATCTAAATAACGTGTAGACTTCATTCATATTGCATGGAGGTTTCTTATTGGTTGAAATAATGATAATATTTCATTTGTTTACCCTTTTGAAGAAAAAAAAACTGAATCAGATAGTTGTTGCCCTGTCTCTCCGGAGCCCAATAAAAAAGTCTATGTTTTCAAGTGCAATATTTACTTGGATATTTGAATTGGAAATCTGAAAATGTAGGAAAGAACCGTACAAACCATAGTTTCCCAAACTTTTTGTTCTATCGCCTTCTTCTTCAGAAATTTCGTCTCTTATCGTCCCGAAGTCAAGCAAATACTTAGTTACCTATGTTGTACCCGTAGCTTCCATCTTCCGCTTGGACCTTCTCATCCTCCCCCCCATAGAGAGCGATATTGCCCAATTTGGGAAACACTGAAAAATAAACCAACGGATAAGTTCATTCTATGCTTCGCGCACAGTATTTGGATACTTTCCAAATTGGAAGTATGTTTCAAGGATCAACTATTCGCAAGTTATTCAAGGATAAAGGAACTTTCCTATGCTCTCTCCCTGTATATCTTTAAATAAATAAATACATATATTTATTTATTTATACAAATAATTCACGGATTTATGCGCAGGAAAATACGGTATTTGTTAAGCATCTTGTGATTAAAAGAGTAAACAATTTGACTTCATATACTATAATATTGCCCTTTTAGAACCTGATGCCACAAATGCGTGGGTTGATTTTTCTCACTGTAGGATTTATTTATTTTTTTAACCTCAGAGACTTAAGCTCTGATTTCAAGGATCGTGTAAGTTTTGAGCTAGAAATATGGTTAATATGAGCTTTGGGGCGTTCCTCAGAGGGCAGCACTTGAAGTTGAACTTGCAGGAGGAATCTTAAGATGGCTTAAAGGAGAAAGTGCCTTCGGGTGAAGTGTGATTTATATTACATAAAATTTATATGTAGTTTCCGGTACATCCGGAAAACCGACCGAATATAGAAAAGTTTTCGTAGAAACGAAGTGATTTTCTCACACGGCGAAACTTCATATAAAGTTTATCACAAGTTTCAGAACATTCAATTCGTTCGCGCGACTGTCAGTAGGCAATCGCGTAACGTTGTTTACAGACATGTGTTCCGCGATTTTGTCTATGAGTTCGGTTACAGTCAAGAAAAATGCTCACAAATATCGCGCAACACGTGTCTACTGTTATGTGTTCACAATGTTCTGTGACTGTCTGTCAACAGTCACGCGAGAAATCAAATGATCTGCAATTTCTCAGAACCGAAATTACAGGTCCGTAGTCTATCATCTACAATTCAAAACTCGAGACAGGTTGCGCAGCAACATTTTTTTGTGGGGGGGGGGGGGGAGTACTACTGAGGATTCTCGTGACATCACTGAAGAAGGTTATCTCACCTGTAGCGATATTGATCAGGCCGACGTATGCACCATCTTTGCCCTTTTTCGTGGTATATCCGATGACTATAGGTGAAATGATGTCACAAGCTTTGGGCGGAAGTTTTTTGCTATAGATGGTGTACTGATGGTGCACACCTGTGCCCTATTGACGGCACAGTGGTGGTCAGACGAAGTTGGTTTTCTGTGGTTTTCTCAACCTCGAGGCGCGAATGCGAGCCGGTCTTCCATTTGAAAAAAGTCTCTTCGCAGAGAGCAGGCAGACCTGCAACATAGATAGAACATGAAAATTCATGCATTCACCATATTCACTTCAAAATATGGAAGACAGGTGGCAACACCAGCATGAACACGAAACAAGCGCACACACAATATGAATACGCTAGGAGAGGGGGGGGGAACATACATTCAGAACATGCATTGCGGCATACATACGGTTAAATATTAGTAGGACAGGACGCGTGACGTCGATAAATCGTGTTTCGATTTGCTCGCGACTGTCTATAGGCAAATCGTAGATTTTGTCTATAAATGTGAACATCGCTTTAGATCTACGCGTAATAAGAGAACTTTTTCTGATTTGAAATGCAGTGGAGACGTGATATTTCGAGTCTCAAAAACTTCCTTTCTTAAAGCCTCTTTCAGCCATTTTTGAACCCCCCCCCCCTCCTTGTCAGCAAAATTTCGTCAGCAGCTTAGAATATTTAATATCTTCAAAAAGGGGTGGTTGATGACGTAAGCAACCTTCAAACCCCCCTCCCCCTCTTGTCATCAAAGTGAGCAAATCCCCTCGATGCTGACGTAATACTTGAATGACCACTGACAACGTGTGTGTGTGTGTGTGTGTGTGTGTGTGTGTGTGTGTTTTCTCACGTAATACGAGTAATTTTAGTCTAAAGGCAAAGTGGTCTTAACAGTATCACGGGCCCTTGAGCACTCCCTCCTTCCTCTCCTCTTACCTGATTCAAAACGCTTGCGTACCAATTTGCATGCTTAGCTCAAAAATCTCAACCAGATCTCATTATCATGGAGGCCTTCTCTGCACTTGAGGCATCCGGACCGTGCCCGGACGGGTTCATGCATGAAGACGGCATTGTATTAGGCAGGTCTTAACTACTGAAGGGGGTGTTGATCCCTAAAACTGGGTTCTTTGGTGGCCTTTCAGGTCAGAATTTTTCACGAACCGTCTATAATAAATTTATTGAAGAAAAAAACCCATTTATATTGGTTCAGGCCCTCTCAAGCCACTGTCAGTCTCACTTACAAAGAGGCCATGGCTCCCACAAGAGTAGGGCTGACAGAGCTCCCACTCGGGGGGGGGGGGAGACTGTACGTTTCTTATTTTTTTTTTTTTTTTTTTTACACTAACTTCACTATAGAAGAGATCTGCACAGATCCAAGCCAAGAACTCCTCGGTTCGAATCCGGGGGAAAAACATTGAAAACAAGTTCTCTTTACTCACTCGGTAATCCGAATTTTCATTAATCCGAGTATGTAATTCAAATTTGAATGCCCAGCACTGTCAACGGAGGCTCTGCTTGATTGTTCCCGTCGCAATGCGGGCTCTGTGTGTATTCTGTGTGTGCATATATTGCATGTTCTGTGAGGGGAAGGGCGAGCAGAACTGCTCAGCGCTGTGGACGGAGGCTTTGTTTCTTCGTTTCCCGTCACAGTCGAGGTGCTATATATATGTAATTTGTAAGCATTGTGTATTTAGACCATTCTCAAATCTCACTTACTTCAACATGCCAGCTTCTTTTTCTTCTTTCTTGCCCACAAGTCTTTTTCCACACTTTTTTCGAAATCCCAGGCTATGTTCTCCGGTCCTTATGTGCCACTGGGCGCACGTGCAATTTTTCTCCCTAGACATTGGATTCAGTCACCCATTTTTGTCAAATGGCTTATATGTTGCATTGAATTGATGGCTGTCTTCATGGGGAGAACGACGCGAGTAATTCGAAACTTCCGTGAACCGGACCAACTCGGATTAATGATAGATGTATAGAACCGCTCACAGCCCCGGACTGATGCAAAGCACCTTACTTCCGTTACCTCAAAAGAGGCAGAGTTGTGTCGGAAAAGTTAGCAATACTATAACTCTTTGCTAACTTTTCCGACACAACTCTGCCTCTTTTGAGGTAACGGAAGTAAGGTGCTTTGCATCAGTCCGGGGCTGTGAGCGGTTTTATTCCGAGTTGGTCCGGTTCACCTCGGATTATCGAGACTCTACTGTACGTTCACATAGCATACGGGCAACATACGATGCTATTGTAGATGTGCAGTAGGACTTTGTTAATTCAAATTCGGATTATTTGAACTCCCCTTCTATCCAGTTTAATGTTAAAATTTCTTCTTTAAATCGAATTTTTTTCGAATGTTTGGATAATTCGAAGTTGGAGGAAAAAATTATAGTTTTAGTATATATGAACAAATTTAGTTTGGAATTTTTTTTTACAAATTTTGAATTATTTTTTTCGACCGAGATGTTAGAAAAGAAACCGTTAAAGACAAATAAAAGTTAGAATATTCTGTGCTTTTTCTTTGGTAAATTAATACCCTTTAACCTTGTTCAGCTGGAGTGCATCGAGAATATCTACCACTTAATACCGATTATGATTACATATTAACGATCTCCCAAATCACATCAATTGCCATATCAGACTCTTTGCAGACGATTGCGTCATCTTCCAAACAGTGCACAACGAATCTGATCAAGGCATCTCTCCAAAATAACCTCAACATTGTCTCTGAACGGTGCTCGTCCTGGCAATTGATTACCCCTTAATTCTTCAAAAACAGGTTTTTTTTTTTTTGGAAATTACTCGCAAAACCTCTCGATTCTTCTTACACTAATCAATTACTCCTTAATCACCGAAGTTTCTAATTATAAATATCTGGGTGTAATTATTATTTGTGCCGACCTCCGTTGCAATCTCCATGATGATTACGTCTTTCACACACATATAAGTGTCTCCAAAAAACTCTTTTTTTTCTCCGTCTGAACCTCGAAAACTCCACCCGTCACCTCAGACATCTCTGCTTCCAAACCTACATCTTTCCTGTACTCTCATATGGGAAAAATCTGGGACCCCCCCCCCCCCATACTCTCTCAAACATAGACAAATTAGAATATATTCAAAATAAATCCGCCCGCTTCATTCTTAACTGTTGGTCATCCTCTGCCTCCGTTACTGAACTCAATATGCAACCGCTTTTCACCCACAGATATATCTCTCGATTAACTTTCCTTTTCAAAATCTTTCATGTCCATTTTCATATCGATACTTCCAATTTTCTAACTCCAGCTTCATACTTTCCAAAAAGAATTAACCATTCACAAAAATTGAAACCCATCTTTGCATCTGCAGATTGTTTCAAATTTAGTTTCTTTCCTGGAACAATAACCCACTGGAACAACCTCCCGTCAAACATTATTGATTGTACAACAGCCTCGTAACATCAATCGTCTCTGTCAAACTTCACTTGTATAGGCCTCGGCCAGGCAATATTGAATAAATAATGTTTTTTAGCGTATAGATCAAAGGTGTAACATTATTATAGCCATCAAGGATTTTATGAGCAGTATATTTATATTTTATCGTAATTATTGGTTTTTTTATTGCTCTTATTAGGTTTGCCGTGTGTTTGATGTAGTTTAGATATGCAGGGTGCATAGCAAACAGCGGGGTATGGCATTTTACTGGTGAACTGCTGATCCTAGAGGTATTTTCTAATTAGAAGAAGTTTCCAAATAACGTGCTATACTCAGATATGCTATTCATGTTTCAAGGGGTTGTATGATTTATTGAAATTAAAAAAAATTGGCTTTTTTTTATATAGTCTCTATGTGCCCCAAAACCCAATAAGAATTTTCAAGTGTGATATTGCGACATTCGAATTCGAAAAACAGAGGAAATTTGGGAAACACCAGCGTTAAATGCGGGTAAAACGGTTTTTCCGCATTTAGAGCTGTTTCTTTTTCCTAACTTTTCCGCGTTTTTCGAATTCGAATAACTCATTGAATAATTGCACTTGGAAAAGTGGATTTTTTTTTGTTGGTATCAGGAGAGACAGTGCGATAACTTTCTGATTGAATTTTTGAGAACAGATTGTTTGTATCTTTAATTTTTATTTTAGTTCACCAACTGTACAACCTCTTGAAACATGAATGACATATCTGATTACCACACGTTATTTGAAAACTTTTTTCTAATTGGAAGACGTTACATCTAGGATCAACGGTTCACTAGTAAAATGTCATACCCCACCCCCTGTTTGCTATGCACCCTGTATATTCGACATTTTGTCAGCTGTAGCCTTCGTATTTGCATTTGTATTCAAGATATGAATCTTTTTGCCGTCAAGGGTATGAAAAGTATCGGAAAAAGTTCAGATTGTAATACGTCAATGAAAGTATGTTTCCTTGATGGCATAAGAATGATAAGCAATAATTTGGGAAAGAGTTTCGTAGCGGATGATCACGAACTGCTTCCGTAAATCAGGCTTTGGAAAATAGTCAAGAAATTCCTCGGTGATGCTGATTCCAGAACAGTGGGACACAATCAATTAAATTGATTAAATTAATTAACAATCAATTAAAATTAATAAATTATTAAAGTTTTTGGAAACAGTTTCGTGACTGATTCATCAATTTCCATCCTATGTGAATGGCGGTGATTAAGTTGCGATTTGGAGTCGTTCTATGAATCCAGGATACATTAATTGGATTGGAATTTTGAGTAATCCCAACTTTTTTTTGAAGTGACTTTGGACAGTTTCGACTGTAATTCAAAACTTTTGATTTTCATTAAACCAGTATCATAATTCTCGAGTTCTTCTTGTCAAGCGATTGGATTCTCTCCCACTGATTTCCGACGAATTCATAAGAAATATAATTCACGTAAATCCCAAGATATTCACCAGCGAATTATTATTCTAGAGCAGCGGTTCTCAACCTTTTTTGACTCGCAGAGCCCTTTCTGGTACATAATTTCTATGGCGGAGCCCAGTAGGCCAATTTTTTTTATGCATTCATCAAATTTACGGATTTATTACAAAAATACTTATAAATTATTTTTTCCGAATTTACTGTTTTTTGTCTTTTTCTCGAGCTTCCGCGGAGCACCGGTTGAGAACCACTGTTCTAGAGCATTCCGAATCAATTGCACGCCATAAATATTTCTCTCTTACACACTTACATCTTTTTTTTTCCCAACCATCAGGAAACACGATTATCACAAATGTGTTATTATTGCCTTAAGTCCCGTTCTACTTCGATTGCATTTCAAACGGGTCACTCGACATTTATTTCCAGAAAACAATGTGTCACGAACTTCCGATTTTCTTCATATATGTAGAGAGTAATTTGGTGACACTCGTCGAGTAACATTTCTCCGGAGTATCTCGCTATGTTATTTCCATGATCTTCTACGGTTATTATGAGAGTTTTTCATGCCAACGGAACAATGGGACTTTCGACCGAGAGTGATCTGAGACACACACGTTCACAATCAGGAAGAACGGCAATTTTGACGTGCGATTGACGGATTGCTTCAAATCCTTTGGCAGGATTATTGGTGTTTTGTTGCTTGTGACCTGACCTCCCTGTTGTTCGATGACCATGTCATAGGGTACGGGGAAACGTACTATTGTGACGTAACTCTTAACGTTTTGATAGGAATCATGCGAGTGGCTATTAAGAGCTGACGATTTCCTCTATAAAATCTGAGACGATTTGTCTTTTTGTTTTGTGTTATTGTGATCGGAACAATGACGACTTCCGGGAGAAAAATAAAATGGCAATGATGGCTGCTAAAATTCTGCAATTTTCGCTCTGCAAATGGTGTATGATGGCGTTTTTTAGGACTTCAATCTTGAGAGAAATTGGTAGAATAAATGTTTTTTGACGATGGTTTTTTAATAATAATGGTGTTATGAGCGATACTCTCTAGGAATTTCAAGGTCATTCACAACGAATCCCGCTTATAACGTTTTTCAAAGAATCGTCATGAAAAAAATTGGGGTAGATTGTGTCTTAGATACGGCCGTAAGTTTAGACGTGAATGCGTTTTTTGTGCCTTGAATAGCGTGGTACGTAATGTCAAATTGGTATCATCGGATTTGTGTTCGGAATAGCTAACAGAGACGATACCAATGTCGTCTATTTTCGTTGCGAAACTCTCGAGGTATATAGCGTAAAACAATTTCGTTACAAAAGTGGGCCGTGAGCCTGGTGGCCAGACCAGAAAACTAATAACCATCCGTATGGTATCATTAGATTTATCTTGAGGATATCTATCTGACGAGGTCCGTGTGGACTGGATACAGGTTCCCTGTACGTGAAGAAAACGGATAACTGCGTAGCCAAGCCATAAGTGCCCTACACGCAATGCAATGAATATCTGAGGAACTGTTGAGAATTGACGTTACAACGAAACAGATGCGCCGTAAAGGCCAGTGTCGTGAAGCATCCAGATGTCTGTAAATATGTTTTGTGTGTAACTATTTATTGTTTTGACTTACAATGAAGCTCCGGAAGGGGCGGGAGAATTCGGTCGTGGGGAGTGATGTGGGTTTTTGGGTGGTCGGTTGGTGGCTGTTGTGGGACTTGGCTGAGGATGTTTAGTTGGGGTTGGAGGCATGAACGTCCTGGTGGTGCCGGGCGGAGATGCTGAGCTATTGTTGGGTTGGGAATGTGAAGGAGGCAGGGTGACGAGAGAGTTGGTGAGGGGCGCCCTGGGAGGTTAGGTTGGCTTGGGGTGGCTTCGCTTGGCTTGGGATGGCTTCGCTTGGCTTGGGGTGGCTTCGCTTGGCTGATACATCAGTAGGTTTTCCCGGTACGTCCGCGGTCTTATGACCACTGTGCTTAAATTTCAATAACGATAGAGCCTGGACGTGATCGGTTCATTCTGTATTCTATCTGATGACGCCATTCGCTCTTTTATTTGCGTCGTAAACTTCTCGAGATATAGCGTACAACGATTTCGTTACGGAAACGCGGGCCGCGAGGATTGCGCCCAGACCAGAAGAGGTAGCGAAACCTGAGTGGTATCACTAGATTTGTCTCAATGAAGTCTTCCCGCAGACATAAAAAACTGCCATATTTTGAATGAGGGCGGATTCACTTTCCGCCCTCATTCAAGACACCTGACTATGACTTTAAGGCATCTGACTATGTTCAAGTGAAAATTTTTTTTTCAAAAATAGTTCTATAAGGGGACGTCGCGTCGGAGGTGCGTCTCTTTTCCGTGAGGTGGCGGAATATCTTCAGACTCTTGATATTGGAGGGGTGTCCAATGTATACACGAAACTACGGAACTTAACGAAGAAACCTTTATTTCGAAGCACACTCAAAACAGACAACCTTCCAGGACGGAAGCCACATTCCAACTCACGTTCTCTTCTCTTGGAAGATAGATTTTTTCTTCTCACCTTCTTTTAACAACGTATAAACAAACAAAGCATGTTATGTGGTATAAAGCCACAGAGTTAGTAAAAATGTCCATACTGGAAAAATAGATTCGTTACAGTTTCATATTTTTATTTGGAAGAATGTTTCACACGGAATCCTAAACTTGGGCATGCAATAAGTAAAAACAAAGTTATGGTTGATTTAAATCATCTGCAACAATAAAATTGCTAATTAATGAATTAATTAACGATTAATTAGCAACTTTTTTTACGAGTTCAATTTTATTATGTTATAATTTATTAACTAATTAAGCCCAAAGAACCAACAAGTCATACTGCGGTGTCTGGATTCGCCCAGTAGAAACTTTACGGGTGGACCAAATGGGACACAACGCTCAGGTTCCTTCATGTGTAGGTCCGTATTATTTGGAAATTGTATTTTTATTCTGAGATTAAATACGAGTTTTCATTAATTATGAGAAATTATTTTTTCCACAAAGTTTCATTAATTTCGAAAATACTATTTTTTTTTATTAAATATAAATTATCATCAATTCTGGGAATACATTTCATTAATTCTGAAAATAGTTTCCGTTACGTAAATTTTCAACTGCCTTTGCGGGGAATTGCACCCACGTCCCTTCACTTTCCGGGTGAACGAACTAGACCACCAAACTACAAAGGCAACGAATTTCTCAATCTTTTCCTGGAACTCGTGTGCACTGAACAGGACCGTACATGGACGGTCAGATCTGACTCAGGCCAAGCTCGCAACTGCTGACGCTGCCACCAGATGGCGACTTATGCAAGGATGACGTAACTCTCCGCTACCATCCATGTACGATCCCGTTCAGTGCACACGAGCTACAAGGAAATATCGGGAAATTCGTTGCCTTCATAGTCTAGTGGTCTGAGTCGTTCACCTTGAAAGTGAAAGGACGTGGGTTCGGCTCCCCTCAACGGCAGTTGAATTTTCTCTGTTTCCAAAAATTCCTCTTCGCAACAGCCAATTGTTAAATATATTGAAAATATATCTTTTTCAATAATTCTAAAAAAAATGTTTTTAACTATTCTGAAAACAATTTTTACTAATTCTGGAAATATTTTTTGTTTATTCCTTTTATAAAATAAAGTGTAGTGAACCCTTTCTAAATTGACCATTAAGACGTTACGTTCAACATTGTTAAAATACAGACACAAATAATAATTATGAGTGCAATTCTTTATATGCAATTTCGCCATCAAAATGTATTAGTTTTAGAATTAATTTGATGTTTTTCACGATTTTCAAAATTTTGCAAAAGATAAAGAAGTTTCCGAAAACTAATTGAACATGAAAAGTTGTTCGAACTGAATTGTTAACATTATCTGTACGTAGTATCAGGAAAACAATTGAAAAACTTGCCGATAGGTGGCCTCGACAAATCAAGGTAATAGATGAAAATACGGCCGTAATAACTAAAATGTTGGCGGTGCTCATTTTAGTTCAGCGTTTAGTTCACCTTTCAGACGTTACGGCCCAAAAAAAAAAAAAAGAATTTAAATGAAGCCCACAAGGGCCAAGAAATCATATACTGCGGTATCTAGATCCGCACAGTAGCATCTCAACAGGTGGACCCAACGGGGCCCAAGGCTCTGAGTCCATCACGAGGCCCTTTCTTATTCAGAAATTTCATTTATTCTGAGATTAAATATGAATTTTCATTAGTTTTGGGAATTTATTTATTTCGTAGAATAGAAAATTCCCATCGAATTCTGAAAATATTTCTTTCAATGATTCTGTAAATATTTTCCATTAATTTTGGAAATATTTTCCATCAATTATGGAAAGGGTTTCCATTAAATCTAGAAATGTTTTCAATCAGTTCTGGAAATATTTTGAATCAATTTTCGAAATTCTCCCATTTATTCTGGGAAAAATGTCCTGTTTTGCAATGAAGCTAACAACAATTCGCAGTTTTTGCTGATATCGGGGATAGAGTCAATTGTATACATAGGCTATAAATACTCATCTCACATATTTGTCATGCTTTAATCTTTTTATTTTCTCGTGAAATACATTTAAATTCACTGCAGACTGGCTGTAACATTTGTTTTTCCACCAATGATGGTTTACACACAATAATTGGTAATTTTACTGGCAATTGGTAACATTTTTGGTGAGAATTGGCGATGTCCTGCATTTCTTAGACTAAAATATGCTCAGTCCTAATCATGATCAAACGACTTCACGCGTATAGGATTTGATTGCATTCAATTATATTTTTCATTGTGAAAGAATCTTAAAACGTCAACATCGGTTATAATGACAAACCTTCCTGGGGTATTCAGTAATGGACTTCCAGAAATGACAGGCCCTTGCCGGCCAATTCACGAAGTGACTGGATATTCCTGGCCAATGTTTGATGTGCTGATGTAAGGCGGTCCGGTAGGCACCAAATAATTTTTTTTTTCATCGTAAACTTGTAATACATGGATATATATGTTACTGCCAGATTCCGACGTGCGGCCAATCCGCACCTCTCCAATAGCCCCGGACTTCGGCTAAAACTCGAGGCAAATTCACAATTTGGCCGCGAATTTTAGCCGAAGTCCGATTTTTAGAAATGATTCGAACTTTGACCGGCCAATTCAAGAAGTGGGCCGGAGATCCCTGACCAAAGTTTGATGTGCTGATGTAAGACGGTCCAGCAGGCACCAAAACTGTTTTTTTTTAATTCCCAACGTGCCATACATGTCTATATATAGCATCTGTATTGAATTAGCTCCATGTGACAAGAGGAAAAAAAATGAAAAATTTGACAAAAAACTATTTCTGTACAATAACATATACATACTATTTATTCTGCCAAATTTTGAGGAAAAAAAAAATTATTACCGCATCTTGACTGCGATATGATGGGTTGCCATAGCTAACGTGGATATAGTTATCACGAAAAAAATGCGCTAACTTGGCGATGACCACGAATCATGTCTTTGTTATTGGACTTAATTCAGAGAACTATGGGTACTTAGCTAATTGGCTGGCCAAAGCCCGGAATTCAGACATTGGCCGGGTCAATTTACAACGAAATTGACCAATTCGTGGTCTGGCCGGCCACTTCGAGAACTGGCAAATTTCGGGCTTTGTCAGTAATATATATATATATATATAGTAGCCATGTTGGATTAGCTCCATATGACGAGAGGAAAAGAAAGAAATGTGAGAGGAGGAAACTCTATTCAAATAATAATATACATATAGTCAAATATTTCGAGAAAATAAAATAATTACCACGTCGTGACTGCGATATGTACGATTGCCATAGCTGAAGTAGACGCAATTATTACGAAAAAAATACGCCGAATGGCGATGACCTCCGAATCACGTCTTTTCGGACTATGGCCAGTGATCTCCAGCCACTTCGTGAACAAGCTTGAACTTGAACTACCAGACAGATACCGACGTTAATATTCCTTACGGAACCTCTAACGTAAAGGGTATCTGTTGGAAAATTAGCAGCACCCTAGCTGCTCAAGCCTGAAATACGGACATTGCTCGGGTTCAATTGACAACGAAATTATTAATTATCCACTTTACGAACTCGTCGATTTCAGGCTTTGGCAGTAACATATACATACGAATTATACTTAAAAAATCTATCAGATTTAATAAAGTTTTAACAAACTTTTATCCAAGGAATATGAACAATGAAGATTTCAGTAACCCTTGTGATTGAAATGGGCCCTTTTGTATCAATTCTTTTGGGAAATCCCCGATCACCTTGAAATAGTATCGTAGGAAAACAACACATAATGGGAAAACTATACCCTTTCAATATTATTATAATCGATTTCTCTATAAATCATGACCTGAGAAACAAGACGAATGTAGTTACGAATTACATGGGAACAACATTCATGTTCACAATGTATGCCTAGCGTGAGGTTTTTATGTTTGTTCCAATTAACTTTTAAATGTTTTAGACCGGTTCAATCCGAAAATATTTCATAAGATAGCAGCATAACTGGTTACAAGAATAAATAATTATGCACGGGAGGATCAAAACTAATAACACGTTATGGAGAAATAATGATAAACATTATCTGCAGATAGTGAGTTTGGGAAAATCATAGCATTTGAATGCACAGCCCCTTCTTATCGATTTAATAAACGTTTAGGATTTTGGTTGGAATCCGACTTTCAAGAAGAATCTCTTTTAATGTACACTGTTAAAAAAGTTCTGGACCCATTTTTTTTTTCTTTTGTGTGTGTATTACGGGATACATGCGATAAATCCGGTTATTATGCATAATAACCGGTTATTATCGCCGAGCATTATGGAAAGTTCGAGAAGTTGGAAGTGATTAATTTCCCTAAATTGCTTCTACCGGCGATTATTGACAGTACTCAAGTGTCGTTGGTAAATTTAATAACCACTAAATAATTATCCTTTTACCGGCGATTATGCGAAATAACCAAGTGTTACGTCGTTTGGAAGCATGATTAATCGTACTATATGATATAATATACATGATAATTCAATGGGTGTATTGCATCATTATATCGGGGAACGATCGCAAAATTTTTTATCATTGTATCGGGGTCCGACTATCATCACACACGTACTAGACTTATATGGTTTTTTTTTCCATATATGTTACTGCCAATGCCCGAAATTTGCCAATTCGTGAAATGACTGCCCGTGTCGAACAACAAAAGGCATGATTCAAGATCATCATCAAGTTGGCGTATTTTTTCGTGATAATTATGTCCATATTAGTTATGGCAACTCATCAAACCGCAGTCACGATGCTGAGATAATCCCCCCCACCCACGCCAAAATTTGGCAGAAAAACTATATATGATTATTTTTATAGTTTTTTCTCTCAAATTTCTTTTTCCCCTCTCGTCACATGTATTTAATCGAATACAGCTGCTATATATAGGCATGTATCATACGTTGGCGATTAAAAAAAATTGAATTTAGCTCGTCCCGGGACGTCTTACATCAGCACATCGAGCTTTGGCTGGGGATCTCCGGCCACTTCGTGATATAGCCGGTCAAACTCCGGCCGAATCATTTCTGCAATTCGGACTTTGACCAAAACTATTGGCCAATTAAGGAAGTGGCTGGCCCCTTCACGAATTTGCCGCTCTTCGGGCTTTGGCAGTAACATATTTATATAATTGGAAGCCAATGAATTATTCACGAGCCTTCTTATACCACACCCCCCCCCCTCCAGGTGATCAAAAAAAAAAATTTTTTTGACAAATTTTTTTTTTTGACATAAATTTATTTATTTTTTGATCAAAATTTCTGAAGAAAACACATTTACATGCGTTTCTTCCGAATTATCTTTCTTTCTAATCAATTTCTGTTAATTTCAATGCTATTTGAAGGTTAACAACTCAAAGTTTCTCTTTAAGAAATTAATTGCGGCCCATTCTCTAAGTAATATATGCTAAATCCGTGGGCTTCAGAGTTGCTTGATGTGGCCCGCCACCTGAAACAAACTTTTAAAAATGAACCGGTTTCTAAACAATGATGCGGCGCATTCACAGATCACTTAAGTGACCCGTGGCGCAATTCTAGAGCATTTTAAGCGGCCCGTAGCACAATTTCAAATCACTCAAGTAGTCCCGCGACACATTTACAGATCGCTTGAATGATTCGCGGCACAGCGCGAGATTAATCAATGTAGGGGAAACGTTAGTTCAGGTGCCCATTAGAGAAAGGTTTTTCTCGTTTTTGACACACCGAGTAAGATGTCATTAAGAATATTTTATATTTTTATAAAGGCTGGTCGACGATGTAAGCACCATTCAACCCCCCCCCCCTCCCGCCCTTGTCATCAAACGTCACAAACCCGAAACCCCCTCCCCCATCGATGCTGACGTAACGAATGATCCCTGACTGGCAGGAGTGTTGTCTTATTCCTGAGAATAAGTAGCAAAATATATGGACAAAATATTGGAACTACAACTAGCTAGAACAAACAATTTACAAATTTTTCGATTCCAAATTTTTGGAACGTTTCAATGAAGGGATGAAGAGAGTTTTCATAATTACACAAATAGATCTCGATTTGTGTGTGTGTACACACGTACAGAAAATCTATTTTATATTTATATAGATATGAAGACTCTCTTCATCCCTTCATTGAAACGTTCCAAAAATTTCGTAATTATCATTATAATTACCTGCGTGTCATGGGACCCGACTTAAACAATAGGCTACTTTAAAAGTTCATCAGAGCAAGGCAAATGAACGAAATGGGCAACAATGGCTTTTGGGCTTCAACAATCACTTTCCGTTTACTTTGGTTACCGTGGTTCCCTAGCAATGCGTTTTAGAGGTGTATGATATACACCGACCAATGGCCATCTTGCGTGTACTTCTTTGATCTTGCAAGAAAGCTCGCTCTAAATTTGGGACCTTTCTCAACTAGTCACTTAGCCTTCAAAATCACAATTGCATGCTGCAATGTCGAATGATTTCCGTGCTTTGCACTGAAATGATAGGAATTGAATCAATTTTCCAAATATTTTCTATCTTTGGCACGATTATTTCAAGAATGTCTGCAATAGCTAGATCTTTTCTTAATTGTTGTGCCTTCATATTTCGTGGAGTCAGCAAATAACGAATCATAACATCGCCATAGGTGGGCAAGACCTGAGAATCCAACTCTTTAGGGGATTTAATAAAATGTCACAACGATAAAAGCTTCTGGTCGTCATTTTGACTGCTATACACCAACATCAATGTGAACAAGGGAATAACATTGAGGTCACTGAACGAATCACGTGTTCAGGGGAATAGGAAAGCCCCCGATGGGTCATGTTTCAGAATTCCACACGTGCGTAAAACTTTAGGGGCGATGAGGAACCTCAAGAAGTTTGAATTTTGGGAAAAAAAAATTAGGAATGGCATTTCTTCACATAGAGGCATATTTTAAATTCTATTACAATGCCAATTTCGAAAAAAAAAAATTTTCGTTCCACATTAGTGTATATATGCCTTTACAATGTTTGTCAATTCTTTAGCGCTGCCAGTGTGTATGTATAACAGTTTATGCCTTTATAATGGTTTGCCACTTTTTCAATCCTCCTAGTAGTGAGCGCTTTTTGAATAGACGTCAGAATCATCATCGGCATCACTTTGAGGGACAGGCAAAGGATGATCCCCATAGAAATCAGTGTTAAAATTGCCGATTCTACAGCAGAAATGCGGAAATTTAGTGTTATTTTCTACCACATCAATAATTTTAAAAATTGCATAGAATTCTTGATTTTTGAAATATTGAGTTCGCTTAGAGATATACGAAGCCCAGAAAATTAAATACCAAGTAATTAGCCGGACCTATTTTTGAGTTGGATATTCATGCGATAACACATTTATTTCAACTTTTTATTTATATCTTCTCAAGCACGAACATTAATGTCTCGCCGTATTGTCTTTTAATATTCAACTGCATAAATTCATATAGTTTAGGTTGCTTTAAAATTAATTATGGGCCCACAAAAAGTACTTCGAAGAAATTCCGCAGCTTTAACCAAGTATTTTTGGAATACATCTGAAACAGGCAGATGGATAACTTGAAGTTCAAGAGGGCGGGGAAATCGAAATACCTAGCACCCCTTAAAAAAAGGAAAAAAATATTTTCATTTGTATGTTTCTATAAATCTAGATTTGTTTATTTCATGATTCGCGCAGGAAGTCGCCATATAGGTTAACTTAGACATGGTTTGTATGTTCCTCAAAGAAAGAGGGAGATATCATGTGATCCAAAAAGCCTCATAGAAGGAAACTCGTTGAGTGCCGGTATTATAGCTAGTCCCCCATAAAGACCAAAAATTTCAGTCAGCTTCTGGTTTAGAAGTTTCGTGAGATTAGCTAGCTTTTGGTGATCTTTACAGATTTGCAGAAACAGTGTTGCTGATATTGTTTCAAAGGGATTGGAAGCTTGCTAATGTGGTTCCGGTACTTAAAAAGGGTAGAAGAGGAAACTGTGTCGAATTGTCATGCAGTGAGTCTGACGTGCTCTCTCTCTCGAAAGTTTTGGAAATAATTATCAAAGGGCAATTGGTGAAGAGGATAGACGAGAACAACGTATTGTCGGAAAACCAGCATGGGTTCAGGAAGGGGAAGTCATGTGTGACCAACCTCTTTTGCTTCTATGATCACGTGACTGAGGCTTTCGGAAATGGCAAAAACGACCGTGTTTTTTATCTTGATTTCCAGAAACCATTCGATAAGGTCCAACATGGTAAACCCTTGGAGCATTTTCACATGAGATTGGGATTGAGGGCAACTTGCTAAATTGGATAGAATCGAGATTGAGAGATAGATCACAACGGGTTATGGTGAACGAAGAATTTTCCGTTTGAACACGTGTCAAAAATTGAATCCCTCAAGAAAGCATTCCTGGGCTCATACTGTTTCTACTTTTTATCGATAAACTCGATCAGGGTATCGACGGGATTGTTAGCAATTTGCAGATGACGTGAAGCTAATGTGGGTGTTCGGGAATCCATGCGATAGGGGGATGCTCTTGACAAACGTGAATATGATGCAGTATGGGCTAATGAATAGATCATGATCTTTAGTGTTGATAAGTGCATTTTCACTCATTTTTGTTTTAACAACCACCGTTTCACGTACGAGTTGAATGGTATTACTATCCTGAATGCAATCAGGGCCACCGACTTGGAAATTCTCATTGACGATAGGCTTAGGTTTTATGAATATTGTTCAGCGGTGATCATAAAATCGAATAGAATTCTCGGTTTCATTCTTGAAGAGGTCTCTTTTCGTTCTCCTAAAGTCATTCTTCCGCTTTTCCTAAACCTACTTCGTCCTGAACTGGAGTACGCCGTAAGTTTTTGAAGACCATACCTACAGACAGACATAGATCTAGTTCGGGGGGTGCAGAGAAGAGCTACGCGTGCTCTTCTTCACAAACAAAGTTTGAGTTATGAAGAAAAACGTGATTTCTAGAATATGTTTACATTGGAGGAACGCGGGTGATCGAAATGTTTAAAATTTTGAACGGGGTGTGGACCATGATGGCACCCTCTATAGTTCACGGATAGCGTGCGCAACCTTTATCTTGAAAAGAAAAAAAAGCATTCAGAGAGTATAAAAGTGGACGAGGTGATCTATCATTGTTTACTGATAAAAGAAGAGTGTTGAAGAAAGCGATAAGGGATAGTAAAAAGGAAGTTGAATCTATGTTGGCAAATAACATTGGCTCTGACCCAAAATCATTTTTTCGATACGTCAATAGTGGATGTAAGGGGACAGTTGGCTCCTCTCGATAGGAGGGTCTAGGTTAGAGAGCAATGTAGGCATGTGTAGTATTTCAATGACTTTTTCGAGTCGGTTTTTAATGGAGATAATGATATTAAATATACGGGTGGCATGGGGTAATAAAACCTTCAACAATATTCAAGTAGAAGACGTGGAGGTCCTAAATCTTCTAAAAAATGTATGTGCAAGCAAAGCACCAGGACCAGATGATATCTATCCCTAGGTTCTCAGGGAATGTGCTAATGAATTGTTGGGGCCAGTCGCACAGATATACAGGAGTACTGTTGCTGAGGGTATCGTCCCAAAGGATTGGAAACTTGCTAATGTTGTTCCGATATTTAAGAAGGGTAGTAGAGAGGCTGTGTCGAATTATCGTCCAGTGAGTTTGACGAACTCCCTCTCGAAAATTTTGGAAATTATCATCAAAAGGCAGTTTGTGAAGTGGATAGACGAGAATAATGTATTGTCGGATAATCAGTATGGGTTCAGGAAGTGGAAGTCATGTGTAACTAACCTCCTTTCTTTCTATGATCACGTGACTAAAGCTTTGGGTAATAACAAAAATATAGATGTTGTTTGCCTTGATTACCAGAAGGCATTCGATCGGGTCCAACATGGTAAACTATTGAAGCGTTTACACGAGATTGGAATTGGGGGGGGGGGGCAACTTGCTGAATTTGATAGAATCGTAGTTAAGAGATAGGTCGCAACGAGTTATGGTGAACGGGGAATTCTCTGGTTGGACAGGCGTCACAAGTGGAGTTCCTCAAGGAAGTGGCCTTGGAGCCATACTTTTTTCACTTTTTGTCGATAAACTCGATCAGGGTATCGATGGGATTGCTAGGAAATTCGCAGATGACGTGAAGCTAATTCGGGTAATCGCGAATCAAAGCGATAGGGAGTTCCCTTAGACCAACTTAAACAGGATTGCAGCATGGGCAAATGAATGGAGCATGACGTTTAGCATTGATAAGTGCATGGTCGCTCATTTTGGTTCGAACAACCCACGGTTCTCTTACGAGTTGGATGGTGTCACTATCCCGGATGCAACTAGGGTCACCGATTTGGGAATTCTCATTGACGACCGGCTTAGGTTTTCTGAACATTGTTCAGCGATGGTCAAAAAATTGAATAGAATGCTCGGTTTCTCTCAAAAAAGGTCTCTTCGCGTTCTCCTAAAATCACTTTTTTTTTCTTCCGCTTTTTCGTACACCACCAGTATCGTTTATTAGGGGACAATTTCAGGTTGTGGTGTTGCAAGGAATTTTTCTCTAACAAGGTTGTTAATAAATGGAATAGTTTACCCCCGGGAGTAGTAAATGCAAACACAATTGCCACGTTTAAAAAGAAGACGATAAACCTAGTGGCATAAATCAAGAAGCTATCCATACTTTCATAAGACAATCGTAAGTTGTTCTTTTTTATGCACAGTGCATTACATAGTATTAATTATTAATGTTTTCTTTCGTGATATATACTCTTATATCGTGTTGCTTGTTTTGGTTGTATTTCACATCCATATTTTTTATGGGCATCTTTTTTCAGCCACCTCGCTGCACAATGTGTCTGTTGTGACCTTTGTGTTTGTATTGGTATTTGGTGAGAATCACGGTGTTCGTAAAAGAGTTTCACTAGCATAGCATGTAACTCAATGTATTCTTGTAAACTCTACATTCTTGTAAACTCAATGTCATATACTATGGAGAAGAAATGAGAATGCAAATGGTTATCTTGAAGACGTTTAGAAATCCTGGCATGAAACTTGAGCAGTTTATCACATATTTATGAAAACTAGCAGGTATTCCGTGACTTCGCTAGCGTGGATTTGATAATCTAGAATCTTGTTCTCCAAATGATTCTCCCAAATAGCATTTCAAAGCCTCATGACCTCCTTGGGGGTTGAATTTTGAGAAATCTCGTATTAGTGGGTATATCTACATTATAGCATATAATACTCACTAGATTTCACATTTATAGCTTCAGAGGTTTCGGACCACTCCATACAACATTTGAACCCCCTTTAAGGGAGGGTTAAATTTTCAAAAACATTTCTTTTTAGTGGCCCCTACATTGCAAAATAAAAATACTGACCAGATTTCATATTTATAGTTTCAGAAGTTTCGGCTCGACGTGATATTTCTATATAACTTTTAGACTCCCGTATGACCTTTTTGAGGTGGCGTTTCAAAAAAAAAACCTCTTTTTAATGAGTCTTTCCATCATGAAATGAAACTACCGACAAAATTTCATGTTTGTAGCTCCAGTGGTTTCGGCTTGGTATAATTTCTCTATGTAACCTTTGAACCCCTTATGACCCCTACCTTAGGGATCGAATTTCGAAAAAAAAAAACAACCTTTTTAGTAACTCTTTACGCCATGAATTATAATTATTGACCAAATTCCATATTTATTGCTGCAGCGGTTTCAGCTCCTGATGATGAATCAGTCGGGACAAGTCATTTTATATACATAGATTAGAATGTGCATACGATCTGCATAGAAAACAACCCCCAGCAATCGATGTAAAAACCGATCAGTTTTATTCTTTGGCAATTTCTTCAAATTTAGTCACTTCCAAAGTTCCGTTGCTTCACGATAGATAGTTATGGTTGTGAGCAACTTATAATAGGAGAAACTTAATTATTTACACCTTGTGTAATTTGAATCTCGTTAACGTACTCGGAAACAAAAGACTGACAATAATTTTTTTGCAATTCAAAGTCAGCATTTGTAATGGGAAACGTCATTTATTTTGGAATCTAAAATTGGACCATGGAAACTGTTAAATGCAGAAGTATGACCAAGAAACGAAATAAATTTTCATTCACATACAGTCGAGCACATGTCTTGAAATCTCCGATTTTTGTCCCATTCACTTTTATATGTTTTTACTTCGATTATTACATACCCTGCTTGACACTAGAATGGCCGGAGCAGTAATTTTGACGGTTTTTGATTTTGAAAACGCTATAATCTCGGTAGTGTTTGACGTACACACTCTATTATTGGTGACTTTTCATTATTTTTCTACTTATCTCTGTGTACGAAAATTTGAAGACTTTCAAGGTTTTGTTCGGGAGACATCGACATTTATACCCAGACCGGCCAAGAGCAGTCGTCTTTAATGAGATATGTGAATGCCCTGATGGCACACACACAACATAACATATATTCACAAGTATGTATACAGTCGAATCTCGTTTTAACGAATACCGTTATAGCGAAAATCTCGTTTTAACGAACACTTTTCTAATCACCCAAATAAATTTACATAGGAGCAATACTAAGTAACCTGGAATTCCTTTATAACGAAATTTCGTTTTAATGAAGTGATTCCTCCGGTCTCTTGGTGCTCGTTATAACGGGATTCGACTATATATATATATAAATAAGAAAAAATAAATAAAGTAATGCTATTTGTTGCATCATGTTACTGGGTAATCTAAAGAGTCTATTGACAGGGACAGTAAGCGTCCGCTATCAAAATCCTATACCTTATTGAGCTATAGCAGAACCTGCTATAGCCTCTGTTATCAACGTTGAGGAAACTTTTTCTTTTCTGATCGTTCACCTGGAAAGCTCAGTTTTTGTTTTGGTGTGGCGCTTCATAACTGTTCTTGCGACCATCTGCTTTGAAAGCGTCCTAGAAAACAGGTACATTCAGAGTGTATAGAAATGGCTCTTAGAAAAACTATGTATTAGAACAAAGTAGTCTAATTTTATCAGCGCGGAATGATATTTCGGACGATAAATCTGAGGCTGAGGAGACTTACGATGCGAACTCCGACATCGAAAATTATGATTTTCTGTTATATACACTCGAAAGAGAAATTAGTGATTCTGGAAGTGACTGCTGTATCAGATAATACTGATGAAAAAGAATGGCAAAGATACATTTTATTTAAATTGTATATTCTTCAGAAGTTAATTTGTTTTATGAAATTTTACTATATTTTACTATATGAAAATACTATATGAAAATACTATATGAAAATTTACTATATGAAAATTTACTATATGTTATCTATAGCGTGCGAGGACGACTAAATAAAGTGAATAAAAAAAGACCGTGAAATATATATAAAAATGTGTACATTATCAAAATGTAGCAATGTACGTTGTGATGTAAATGCAATATTTACCTTTTTTTCATGGTAAATCTTGTCTAATTTTTCATATTTCATAGTTGGAAAGTCATTTTATGGACACCCTGTATGATGAAGGGAACTGCAAATTTCTTCAGAATTAACAAATTAATCATGTGGGGCAATGCTTGTTATTTTTTATTGTAAAAAATTAGTATGATTGCACTAAAAAGAAGCAGCAGTCAAGATGACTGCCAGCTGCCCCCTTTCAGGTACAACGTATAGTTCGGCCCTTCTAGTGTTAAAACATACACCCCCATGGATGTAAAATATCAAAAACACTCTCTTAACCAAGAAAATAATTCGGATATAGCATAACCTACTGCAAACAAAAACCTGGAAAAGCGACGCCAAAAACTGACTTATTTGTGCAACATGCATTTTCATAAGCTGGCGATATCTTAACGGGATTTCTTTTTTTCACAGAAAGCCGTGAGAAATTTTATCATTGCAAAAACTTGCAATTTTATTCTTGAAATAATTAAATTAAGTGCAAATACAGTAGAAGTCCATTATAATGGCAGTGAAGACAATTACGTGGAAAATTGTCGTTATAACGGACTTCTCGTTATTAAGCGAATGCTTTTTTGCAACATTAGCTCTTTGACAATCATCCGCAAATCACTCGTTATATCGAAATTCGCGTTATAAACAGTACTCGTTATAACTGACTTATACTGCACAATCTACAGCTAAAAGTGCCACCTATTGGTAACAAGCATAACTGCTCTAACAGTTAAAACTATGATAAACTTTTTAAAATAAATCTTTGCATGCATTTCTGTAAAACTGCATGGAATATGTCCTTCAAACTATCGAATGTTTTTTCTTCTCACTTGGTAGTGATAACAAACGGTTGCTGTGATCGGTAAAAACAGCTATCGGCACTGTTGTAACGTCGCCAAATACCATCCCATTATACTTTAATAAATATGATTCTTCCTGAATTTTTTTTTTTACCTACAATTCATAATTTTACCTATAGACTTTCAAAAACATGCCGATTGATGACCAGTGAAATTCATAAACATTAGTTGCTTTTCTTTTAATTTATTTTACAAAAGCTGACACTTTTGAATGAAAGCCATTAGCATAAACTGAAATAACACTAGTGAGATTAATTGAATTAAGAAACAATTTACGCAAGTGTTCTTAATTTAATTAGTTAAATTAAATTAAATTTTCTCTCTCTCTCCTGTACGAATACTATACTCCAATAAATTGCCGAAATTCCTCCGTAGATACCAACTAAAAACTATATTACATATTAATTTTTAATTGCATGCTTCATAAGATTATTTTGTACGGGACAATCTCAATAATGTTCTTTCATGTATATGTATACAACTGATATATAAGCTAATTTCGGGACCTCGCTTATAATATACACGTCGGTTATAACGTGCGCTTCTCGAGTCACCAAATGGATACGTTATAAGCGAACTCGACTGTATTATTGCTATGACGGTCAAAAATCGTGCTAATATGAAGAGAGAATTCACTATAACAACGTAAAGATCATTCAATAGAGTGGCGTCGAAAGACGTTTCTAAAGTCTTGGAAAAGAAGCGGGGGGGAAAAAAGGCATCTATATTAAAGTTTGAAAGAATACAAAAAAAAATGAATTCTAGAAATAAGAAAAGAAAACAAGATTATACATAGAAAAGCAAACACGTATAAGTGAGAATAGCGTTCCAATATTCGTACAAGAAAAATCTCAGTTCCTGGACTCAGATTGGGGTCGTGATCACTTGGGCGAGGGTGAACGCGGAAGGAAAAAAAAGTGATTTTTTTTTTTCTTCACTGTGCTTTCGTACAATTGGAAATGAAGTCTTAATAATAATATAGTCTTAAAATAGCGGACAAAGAAAAACAGTTTACAAACATTTCGAGAGAAATGAAAATTGGGTAACGACAGGCATTTTTCTCTCTCCCATTTCACGCTTCTTTCCATCTGACAAATGAGCACGTAACCTTATAGAAGAAAGCCTTTTCAAAAAAGGATTACAACGAAGTAAATTATATATTCTTCTGATTCGTTATATAAAGATTTCATTACCTTTCACGTTTATTACGATGATTTAGAAATATTTTCGGTGGGTCTTTTTATAGCGATGAGAAATTGGACTAGGAATATAACTTTTATTCCGATGTATTGACAGGGTATGACTATTTCTGTGAGTTAATGGGATTATAGCAAATCGTCTTCCAAAGCTTGTTGATTGATTCCAACTGATTCCAACTGTCAGCGTAGTGCAGTGGTTCGCGGACAACTTGGGGGCCCTTGAGCTTAGATGCTGAAAGAATTGACTCGTTATTTTTATTATACTGTCAGCCCCGTTTGAGCGGATATCGATGGTTCGAGCAAACAATATCCGATTATAAGGGGAATGATTCAATTACTGTTTAACACTGCAAGGGTCGGACTATACGTAAAAGTTCTGCAGATGGTCATTTTGACTGCTGCTTTCTTTTTAGTGCAATATAAGTTTAATGACACTAATTTTTTACAATAAAAAGTAACATTCATTATCCCACACGGTTAATTTGTTAATTTTGAAAAACTTTATATTTCCTTAAACATACAGGCTGTCTGTAAAATAACACGTCGACTTCAAATACGAAAATATGGAGAATTGTTGACAAGATTTACTATGAATAAAAGATGGATAAACGTTACACTTACATCCTTACATCACATTGTACATTGCTCATTTTGATTACGTGTACTTTTCTTATACGTATATCACGGTCTTTTTTTATTTACACAGTTAAGTTGTTCGCGCATGCTATGGATAACATGTATTATTATGTTCCTCAAATTTGCACTTTCGAGGAAAAATTAGGGTGGTATTAAAATTTAATACTACGAATTGATTTAAAAAGAGACTGCGCAATTGAAAAAATACACACACACACATACATCTTTGTATTTCTTTTTCATCAGTATCATCCGATTCAGAGACCAGTGTCACTTACGGAATTACTACTTTATCTTTCGGGTAAATAAAGCGAAAAATCATGGTCTTCATTGTCAGTGTTTGCACGTCGAACAGTGGTGCGTTTTGCGAAAAAAAACGTGGTCAAAACTCTTTACTCGCCTTGAAATACGTTGCGTATTCTTGAAAACTGTTTGGAACAAGAAATATTATGCTTTTTTAACGGTAGGTTGAAGATTATGTGATCAAAAAGGTTTGGTTTTAAGGATGTGAAATGGGTAAAAAAATTACATGTTTGTATCATTGATGGAATTGCGCAAAAAAAAACCATAGTAAAACCGGACACGACCCCACGTTAATATTCCTTGGGAACTTCTAACGTATTGGAGTCGCATCGGAAAAATAACATAGCATGCATTTGTTCATGATATCCTATCATCACATATATAATATATGAATTGCAGTAGCATATATTAAAATACTGCTTGCTGAGATGGCATTAAAAACCTATAATAACATAAAATGCTGCATACATAACATTAGTTAAGAATTAAAAAAAATAGGCACAAACAGGAAATTAAAATAAACATGGAACGTAATTTAACCACAGAAATTTATAATAAAAGTTCATAACGAATGAAAAAATGTTTCTGGGCGAGGTCTGGATGTAAGCTCTTATGGTCACAATTATATATTAATGTATCATAATGATATTATGATCATAATTATGATTTATTTATAACTAGCTGTACTACCCGGCGCTGCCCAAGTTTTCTCAATATACTGGGAGCATTGAAGAAGTGACAAACGATTGTTGAGGAATAAACATGTCTGAGACGCATTGTTAGAGAACTGTGGTAACCAAAGTAAAGATTCCGAAAGTGATTGTTGAGGCCAGGGAAAATCATTGTTACTCGACGGTTTTTCGCAAATTACGGGCATTTTTTTTGTCCTGTTTTGACGAAGTAGCCTATCGCTCAAGTCGGAATATACGAGTACATGCAAAATATGGCAACGATTGGTCTAAAATTGCAGATTTGTATGGAACACAACACACACACGCACACACCAGTTTTAAAGCAGTTAATATGATTATTAAAACATTAAAAAAACAAAAAAATTGCTGGCATCAGGAGCAGTAATCTGTAATGGACACGGGGACTGCATAAAAAGTTAATTTTATTTTAATAACTATGCAACACCCTTGCAATATGAATGACGTATCTGGGTACTACACGTTATTTGGAAACTTTTCCTAATTGGACGTATACTTTTGAATCAACGGTTCGGCAGTAAACTGTCATACCTCCGTTTGCTGTGCACCCAGTATATAGTGGTTGATGTGTATTAACAGTCGTCGTATGAATCGTAATATTCGATAAATATGGGAAAGGTTAACATTGTCTCTATGGTAAACTCTTGGTTACGGAGGATTTTATTCGAATTAGCGGTATATCTGTGTTCATTCGTTATCCAATTAAGCCGACTGTTGAAATTCAATGTTATACAAAAAAAAAACCTGGAGTTCATTTTACTGTCACAAGGGGTTTGTAGACTTTATTTTAGTGGTTCATAGGCTCCGTTGCCTCAATTGCGTAAGTTCAAAAGGTAATCTGTGACTCATTATCATATTCATATGAGATGTTTGTATACATCGTGTGTGTGTGTGTGAGAGAGAAAGAGAGAGAGAGAGAGAAGAGAGATTTTACAAATGTTCCATGGCATATATATATAATTATATTGGTTGAAAGTGTCCCTGGTCTTTATTTTATTGGAACATGGGCTCCATGGCCTTCATTATATTGGGTATATGGGGTTTGTGTATTTTATTTTATTGGTGTGAATGGTCCTCATACATTTTATCAGTTTAAAGGACTCATGACATACGATTTTATTGGTTGAAATAGTCCGTGGTCATATGAATATGGGATTCATGTTCATATTACTGGTATTAGGCCATGGCATTCATTTTATTGGTGCAGGGAATTTGTGGGTTTCATTTTATTGTTATGAGGGTGGTATATGGCGTACATTTTATTGGGTATGGGGAGGGGGGGGGGGTCCGGGGACTATATTTTATTGGTACGAGATGAGTATAGTTACAACAGTGAGTTCACAAAAACGGGAGGGGGCCTCTGTTGCATTCATTCCATAATAAAAAAAGATACATATTGATTATAGAAAATCAATAACGGCGTACGCTCCTTACTCGAGCGATAGGCATGATGCAAGGGAGGAGGGAGGGGATCCTCGGTAGCCTTTGGAATATAGGCAAAAGGGTCCCCAAGCCATTTCATATCGGAAGGCTACTGTGTACAATCCAGACGCTAAATCGAGGGTGAAGGGAAATGAATTTGAAATTTTCAAAGGAAAAAGTAAACACGTAGTTTGACAACAACTTACATCTAGAACTATTTTCCTCAAATTCCAACTTGAGCTTAATGTTTATCAGAAATCATATCAAACTTTAGGAATTTCGAAATCAAAAACAAACAGTAATTAATTCTGCTCATTGAACGAGAAACGAAAAATCCTCAGGAAATAAATTTATTTCCTGAATACACTATTGATATCAGTAATGTGTCAACAAATCACCAGAGGCAAAAATCTTATTTTTAATAATGCAGAAATGTGGATAATACAAATTAAAATGTTTACGGTTCACACAATCTCACTCATATTTATGCATCAGGTATTCTGTTTACGACAACTCTCGTAAAAAAAACAACAACAACCCCAAATAGCTCATGTTTTAGCACTGAACCAACAACCCATTCCATAAAAGATGGATATCAGCGATTATCTCTCGGGGGGAATTTCTTTTAACTCTCTCCATGTCCTCAAAAATACCGATTTTCTGTCAGTGGCGAGATGATATAGAGCATACGTGTGTCCTTTTATACAACTATCAAGATTTTGATGCAGAAAATGACCGTTACTGGGCAATGGTGACCATTAATTCAGTCGGATACGATAACTGCTACGTGCTTAGGAAAACGAAATAAAAACCAACAATAATGAATGAATGTTATTGCCTTTTCCACATATTATCAATTCTCGAATCCTTTTTACGACTATGGCTACGCCCTGTCCCACCTCTATACTGTTTGAGCCTTTAGAAAAACCTCTTAAATATTCTGAGAAGAGACCGTAAATCCGCTATTGAATTATTACATTAAAAAAGGAACTCTGTCAACCCTCGCGTTGTATATTTTTTTTCTTACGTCATTAATATGTCAAGTTATGCAAAGAAGCCAAGGTAGGATTTAAGTTTCGCAAGATAAGAAAAAAATTTATCCAGTTCAAAGAGAATTGTGAAAATTTTATGTTATACTTGAGGGCATAATATATGAATTTTTTTCATATGCATTGATTGTGAATATGGAACAAGATATTCTCTCTCCATCGTAGCCTCTTTCGCCATGACGAGTTTTACACATTTGGAATTGGGAAAAAAAAATCTGAGTGAATGAAAATAATATATGGGAATTAATCTAATTTTGAAATTTATCTCACATTAATTCATGGAATTTTGAAACTGATCTGAATTGGATTGATGGAATTTTGAAATTGATCAGAAATTGATTGATGCCATTTTGAAATTGATCTGAAATTGATTGATGCAATTATGAAATTAATATAATTTTGAAACTGATCTGAAATAATTGATGCAATTTTGAAATTGATATGAAATGAATTGATGCAATTTTGAAATTGATCTGAAATTGATTGATGCAATTTTGAAATTGATCTGAAATTGATTGATGCAATTTTGAAATTGATCTGAAATTGATTGATGCAATTTTGAAATTAATCTAATTTTGAAACTGATCTGAAATAATTGATGCAATTTTGAAATTGATATGAAATGAATTGATGAAATTTTTAAATTGATCTAATTTTGAAATTGATCTGAAATTAATTGATGCAATTTTGAAATTAATCTGAAATTAAAATTGATGCAATTTTGAAATTAATCTGAAATTAATTGATGCAATTTTGAAATTAATCTGAAATTAATTGATGCAATTTTGAAATTAATCTAATTTTGAAACTGATCTGAAATTAATTGATGCAATTTTGAAATTGATCTGAAATTAATTGATGCAATTTTGAAAGTGATCTGAAATTAATTGAGCGA
This sequence comes from Pholcus phalangioides, assembly GCF_987345545.1. Classification (NCBI taxonomy): domain Eukaryota; kingdom Metazoa; phylum Arthropoda; class Arachnida; order Araneae; family Pholcidae; genus Pholcus; species Pholcus phalangioides. The sequence goes on along the minus strand of NW_028301601.1, from coordinate 18,759,170 downwards.
TTTCGAAATTGATCTGAAATTCAATAAAGTAATTTTGAATTTGATCTGAAATGAATTGATGCAATTTTGAAATTGATCTGAAATTGATTGATGCAATTTTGAAATTGATCTGAAATTGATTGATGCAATTTTGAAATTAATCTAATTTTGAAATTGATCTGAAATTAATTAATGCAATTTTGAAATTAATCTAATTTTGAAACTGATCTGAAATAGTTGATGCAATTTTGAAATTGATCTGAAATTCAATAAAGCAATTTTGAAATTGATCTGAAATTCAATAAAGCAATTTTGAAATTGATCTGAAATTCAATAAAGCAATTTTGAAATTGATCTGAAATTCAATAAAGCAATTTTGAAATTGATCTGAAATTCAATAAAGCAATTTTGAAATTGATCTGAAATGGATTGATGCAATTTTGAAATTAATTTAATTTTGAAATTGATCTGAAATTAATTGATGCAATTTTGAAATTGATCTGAAATTAATTGATGCAATTTTGAATTGATCTGAAATTAATTGATGCAATTTTGAAATTGATCTGAAATTAATTGATGCAATTTTGAAATTAATCTAACTTTGAAACTGATCTGAAATAGTTGATGCAATTTTGAAATTGATCTGAAATGAAGTATAGTGACGTATAGTGACGGACTCGCGATGCGAGGATCCGGGTTCGAACCCCACAGTGGTGGTCGGCTGAAGTTGGTTTTCTGTGGTTCCCAACTTCAAGGCGCATATGCGAGCCGATCTTCCCGTTAAAAAGTCTCTCCACAGAGAGCAACAGTCCTACAACGATAAATCATTCAATCATAACACTTCACTCATAGTTTGAAAAACTGGTGGCAGATGGCAGCACTACACATAACAAGCATTACAGAGAAACACAAAAAAAAACTTCACGTCAGGTTTCACTACACGTACACGTACATTCCCGCATGTACCGATTCGTTGGGGGTTCCACGGGAGGGGGGGGGTGCATGTGTGGTAGTAGGTAGGGCCTCCAAAAAATGGCTCGGGGATCCATGATGTTCTTAAGTCAGACACCTCGTTGGGCAATTTGCCTGTTGTGGCGTTGTATTTGTATTTGTATTTGAATTGATGCAATTTTGAAATTGATCTAATTTTGAAATTGATCTAATTTTGAAATTGATCTAATTTTGAAATTGATCTAATTTTGAAATTGATCTAATTTTGAAATTGATCTAATTTTGAAATTGAATTAATACGAAATTGATATGACATAGTTCTAATTTTCAAATTAAGAGAATCTTAATTTAATTTACGTGAAGCCTCAGAGATCGTGACACCTCTGAGGCTCCGAAATGTCTATTTTTCGGAAATCTAAAAATATTTCATGCGAAATCCAATGAATTTTGCAAAATGAAATTAGCAAATCAAAGGAAACAAATTTCGAGTCAATCGGTAAATTGTTTCTTTCAAAGTAAAAGACAGAAGTGGATGTGAATAATAGTGTAAAGGATGCTTTCAACACCATGGCCAGGAAGGAAATCACATGTAGCTCCTCACCGTGGTCCCCCACACCATTTCTAAAAACTGTCTGGGAAAAGTTGAAAGACAATGAAATTAAAAAAATAATTCCATAAACTCCCGATGTGCTGTATGTGTGAGATGTTTTCCAGATTCATCAGTAACGTTGTACATTTGATAAATTATATTAGTATAGAGAAAATTGGGGGCCCCAACACTTTTGAAGACCCCCTGATATATTTCAGGAGACAGAGAGAAAGAAAGAGATAGTTTTCCTCCAAGAAGACATCCAAAATTACAAAATCTACAGATATTCTGAATCAATGCAACAAATCAACTAAAAGTATTCTTCCTACAAAAGGAACCCGAAAATGTTTTTTGATCTGGGCCCTGTGTTTCGTAATGGTGATCCTGAGTTTGGTTACCCACCGTGTGCCATTACGAGGCACAAGATAGACATTCCGTCCATAACTTGGATTGCCGTCCATGGTGCCGTCCATGGTGGATTGACACCGTCCGCGGGATTCACTGTTAAAAAAAGAAGTGGGTGGTTTGAAACCTCATAATAAAGCAGTTCCGCTAACTAAATATCGAAAAATAATTTGACTTTATTCATCATTCATTACGGATATTAATAAAGCACACATTCATTAACAAAAATCGAGGATGTCCTGAAAAACGGGAGATATGGTATCCCTATGGGAAGGGGGGGGGGGTCGTCGATAAAATTCTTGTCAAAAGAGGGATCGCGCTTCAAAAAGCGCTACTGCAGGGAGCCCCTGCAGTAGGGCAAGCCATCCATGGGAGACAAAAGTTTGAGAATAAATTTGAGGTTCATTTTACTGACACATGTATAAAAAAAAATTCTTACAAAATTCCTGAAATTTCATGTTTTTTCGTGTATACTTTCGCACTCGAATCCATTTGTTTTCTTTTCGATTTAAGAAGAAATTGAAGGATTGAAACGAAATTTTTAGCATTTGATTTGCGTCAAAATGGAGTGTTTTCAGTCATTTCTGAAAAATCGAGGTTTCGAAAAGTGTTTGTTGATTATTGGAAGCATTCCAAAAATACAATGCACGCCGCTTTATGTAATCACCCGTCGAGGGTCGAGGTATCTGATAACAATGAATGAATGAATATCTGAATGGAGTATCTGATAACAATGAATGAATGAATATCTGAATGGAGTATCTGATAACAATGAATGAATGAATATTTGAATGGGGTATCTGATAACAATGAATGAATGAATATATGAATGGAGTATCTGATAACAATGAATGAATGAATATCTGAATGGAGTATCTGATAACAATGAATGAATGAATATCTGGATGGGGTATCTGATAACAATGAATGAATGAATGAATATCTGAATGGGGTATCTGATAATAATGAATGAATGAATATTTGGATGGGGTATCTGATAACAATGAATGAATGAATGAATATCTGAATGGGGTATCTGATAACAATGAATGAATGAATAAATATCTGAATGGGTATCTGATAACAATGAATGAATATCTGAATGGGGTATCTGATAATAATGAATGAATCAATATCTGGATGGGGTATCGGAGAACAATGAATGAATGAATATCTGAATGGGGTATTTGATAACAATAACCAATTGAAAGCTACGAGTAATATCCAAAAAAATCCCGGTTGTAAGTGCGATTACAATATGTACCGTCCAGTCGAACGGGGCCTATGAAAACGGGACAATCCCGTTTTTCTTTCCAACATAACAGGTTTGAAAAATGTTTTCGATCCCACATTTTTTTTCCAACTGTTCTCAAACAGGATGCCCCCCCCCCCCCCACTTAAAGTAAAATCTGCTCTTTTAATTCAGAAATTATGGAGTTGTAATGGAACTGTCTAATGTGTATCGTGAAGTACGACATTTTTTGTAACGCACGGTACGCTCTATAGATTCCCTTGGGACAGTCTTTCTCCTAACTAGATCACGACCAGCCGCTTTGTCTCAACAAAGAGATATAAACAGGTGGTCGAAAAAAGACAGTTCATGCAGTGCTGTCTTAACGCATGGGCCTACCCGAGCACGGCCCAAGAGCCTCAGGAGAAGGCCCGGGGCCTATGATGCTCTTAAGGCTGCCCTGAATCCATGCTGTAAAAAGTGAAATACTTCCGGCCGAGGAAATGTGAATGTGTTCAGTTGAAAGAAACTGACCAAGAATATAAAGGGGTATATGAAAGGGGTATATGAATAGTCAGTCTATGCATTTATCGTGTTTTGTGTACCGGTACACATTTCGATAGCCGAATGAATCCTATTGGTGGGGCCCGGAGGGTTGTGCAGCCGTGCCTTGTTCCACATTACCCGTCTATTTCTTATATTACCCTCATGGTCAGGACGTACGCAGGATTGACCTTTGGGGGGAGACAAAGCGTCTATGCCCCCGCCACCCGTGTATGTCTCTTTTAAAAAAACAATTATCATGCGATAGAAAAGACCTCTTTTCATCAGACATGACATTTATTTTTTAACGCCATGCACTTGTCAACGCAACGACATGAATCCAAATTTTATAAAAATACAGAGGTTTCGAGTTTCTTTCTGTAATCTAAATTGAAATAAGAGAGGAAAAAAGTATCCCATAATCCCCACACTTCCGCCATGTTTTTTTATAAATTGAATTTCTATTTATTTAACATTTTGTTCATTTTATAAAAACAATTCACAACGTTTTATTGAAAAATTGAAAATTTTTAAATTTCGACAAATAGTCAAATTGTTTATACCAATCTTTTTCATTAGCAATTTGTAACATGTCACAAAATTTGAATTATTGTTCCCAGATGGCTTCCAAAAATTTCTGTTAACCATAATATCGCAGCTATCGCAACAATTTCAAATTTAAATCCCGTCATTTGTTTCACAAACGATGAAATAAATTCTGTTTATAGCTCCTTTTTTAATATTGAAAAAGTAACCGTTCAACTCGCGAAATTTTATTTTGATAGAAAATCCTATCAGAAATGGGTAATACGACTTAAATGGCACCAACTTTTGCTGTTTGTCTTGTCCCAAATAAATATAAGCCCGTGGGGGCGATGCCATTACGAGTCACATTATGCAAGGGTGCAGTTTCTGCCCGTACATGGCACTGTGAACCTCTAGTTTGTTACAAAAAATATATACACATGTCGTTTATTCGTTCTCATTTGAGAAATACCGTATGAGTTTCCACGTCTTTGACTTCGGTTCATTACGAGACGTTCCATGTCATTGTCTTGTATCGTGTTCTTAATTAAGACTGCATGTGCAGAAAATGAGCATGGCGCAATAAAATGGTGCGCTAATGAACATGTTTTTGTTTTATTTCTATTTTTTGTTTTTGCCCATTATTTGAAGTTGAGCAGCGGAGTGAGGAAACAAAAGCAATACATGAGGAAAAGAGAATCAAAGAATTTATTCAATTCATTTTCCTAGAATTCGAAATCGCACGATATATTCGAACGTAGATTTTAAAATACTGTATATATATATTTTTTTTTAAATTTGGAAAAACGAGTCCCGAAGTTATTTAAAATCATGAAAGAAATTGTGAAATTTTCTGCCCTAGTGTCATAATATTTAAATAAAAGGTGGCCACGTAAAACAACTTGGCCTATTAAGAGCAATTTGCCGCTTTTGATCGTTATTCGGATCGGTAACAAAATTTGTACGCATATTACTCGAAGAACGCGCTCAACGATTCTGCAATTAAAAATTTACAAAACCACCCGATAGAGCAGAGGTCTTCAACCCTTTTCCCTAGTCGGAGCACCACCTGTACCCACTATCAAAAGAAGAGCACCCTTACGGAAAGTTCGACACACGAATGTATGATATCAGGGTCGTTTCAATCATCGAATGCAATTTATACAAGGTGTTCAATTGGAACTGTAATCAAGTGCTCGCGAGCACGAAGTTGGACACTAGCATCGAGCACTCTGGGTGCACGTTGCTCCCGTGCGAGCAACGGGTTGAAGATGCTTGTGATAGAGGATGATTTTGATGTTGTGTGCGCACAAAAAAAACAAATATTATAGAACGATATATAAATATTATTCATTTCTCTTTTGAGTGTCATGTTTCAGCGGGACGTGATAATGTTCAATATGTTCTATGGCATACGTAGTACCATATTGAACATTATCAATATGTTATATATAGCATACATGATCAACCCATGGCCAGCAGGCCAAATGTGACTCTCGCAGTCATCTAATGTGGCTCGCGATCTCACACCCAATTTTGTAAAAATGAACTTAATTATGAATTACAATAACTCATTTCCATATCACTTGAGGGGTCCGCAGCATATTTACAGAACACTTGAGTTACCCGCGACCCAGTTCCAGATCACTCAAGCGGCCGGCGGCACATTTCATGATCGTTCAAGCCGCTCGTGGTACAGTTCCACATCGCTTAAGTTACCCGCAGCACATTTCCATATCACTTGAGTAACCCGCGATACAGTTCTACATCACTCAAGCGGCCCGCTGCACATTCACAATCAACTAAAATGATCCGCGGATCACTTTAGTGACCCGCTGAGATGCACCAGATAACTCAAGTGGCCCGCGACACGTTTTCAAACAAATTAATCGGCCTACATTCTTGTAAGGGTTGAGCACCCTTGGCATATATAGTATAAGTTCGTTTCATTTGAATATGGTCAACAATATGCGTAACCGCTGAAAATATGTGATGTGATCTCACCTGCGATGTTTCTTTCACTCATCCAGAGTGGCACAGCCTTTCTGTTCAGCTGTGATGTCCTCTTTCATCACATCCGTTATTCGTTATTACATGCTTCGCGTATTGTCGCTATTAAAAAACCTGGATTTAGGAAGATATCCAATTTTTCGAGAACATAATCACATTTCTCCTTTAAATGGCCTCGATAAAAATGCATGCAATCTCATAAATTACGAATATAATTCCAGTTGTACTTGCAGGTTTATTACAATGTCTCTTATAATAAAAAAAAAATAAAGATACATTAAATTACTTTCAAGTGCAGTAGAACTACGCTACAACGATAGCTCATAATCACGAAAAAAATTGTCGTCATAACGCACTTATTATAAGCGGATGCTTTTTGTAACATTAGCTCTTTGACAATCACCCGCAAATCAATCGTTATCACGAGATTGTCGTTTTAAGCCGTACTCGTTACAACGAACTTTTACCGTACAGACGGTGCCCCTGAACACATGGATCAAACTTTAAGGTAAGGTAAAATATACATGAAGAAGCCTTTTTTTGTATGGCAGTGCGGGGTCAGAAATGAAAAGTGGTGGTGGAAAAACACGAAATGCTGGGGAAATGAAAAAAATTTTTTCATTCACATTTATACCTAGCCACAATACCCGACAATGCCCGGGTTTTCTTCAATTACTGGGAGGATTGAAAAAGTGACAAACCATTATGAAGGAATAAACTATAATATATATATATGTGCCCTCTATCGGCCACAATGTCGCCAATCATTGCATCCACATTTCTAGGGCATTATCACTGTTAATGATCAGACGTTTAGGTATTTAATTTTACCAAAAACCATCCTTCGCCAGACTTTCACACAATGATGTAAATAAGAAGCTTTTTTTTCTTCATATCCTTAGCATTTCGTGTTTTTCCGCCAACACTTTTCACTTCCGATCCCACATTGCTATGCAAAAATTGCTTGTTCATGTGTATTTTACCTTCCCTTAAAGTTTGGCTCATGAGTTCAGGGACAACACCCTGTGTATGGTGTGATAATATAACTTAGATTATACAATCCTCTGCCTTTGGTAAGTGAAAAGTCGTAACGTACCTTGGCAATCATGGTTGTTTGCTGCCATCTACTGTACACATACACGCACACACAGACAATAAATTTTATATATATAGATCTTTGGAATTTATGTATATATATTATATGTATATATATATAATATACGTATATGCACTGGCAGCATTAAAGAAGAGGCAAACCATTGCGATGGCGTATGCATGTCTGAAACGCATTGTTTGAGAACCAAGGTAACCGAAATGAAGGGGGGGGGGGGCCCAGGAACCATTGTTGCTCGACGGTTTTTCGCCCGTTTGGGGCATTTGCCTTACTTTTACGAACTTTTAAAGTAGCTTATGGTTCAATCCCGGTCCTGTTTGGTATATATGCAAAATTTGGCGACGATAGATCTGAAATTAAAGATTTGTATAAAGAACAAGCATACATACATATTTTCACATTTTTATATAAGATTACAGTAATTGCCCAAATGTTCCACCACCAACATCGATGCAGGACTGGCAGCGTCTAGCAAGTGATTGGCTTACCCTTTCGAAGAAGCCAGATGTTTCTACGAACAGCTTCAGTAGTGACTGAAAGTTTTGCAATGAGGTCCTCATCAGAGTCCCAATTGGAGTATCGTAGATGAGTGCCTTGAGGTGTCCCCATGAGAAAAAAATCGATACTTGATAAATCGGGTGAACGTGCTGGCCAAGCGACTGGTCAACCTCATTCAATCCATCGAGGGGCTAAACGTGGCATTGAGGTAATAATTACACACGTTAATTAATGTCGAAATGGGCTGGAGCCCCGTCGTACTGAAACTGTATGGCATTTCGAACGGCAGCTGAAATATTATCAAGTAGTTCTGGTAATACCTCTTCCAGAAAGGAAGATTCGATACATGCGGCCGTTGAGTCGATGTAATAACAAGTACGATCTAATAAAGAAATCATTCACAATACCCGCCCAAACATTAACAGAGAACCGCTCCTGCAAAGCATGTGTAAGTGAGTGTAACATATGGGTTAGAGGTGACCCACACATGGGAATTGTGCAAATTAAAAACTCCGTCGCTCGTAAAGGTTGCCTCGTCTGTGAAAAGTACATTTGCAGAATAGTTCGGAATTCGGAATCAATGTACCCTGCTGCAAAAACCAACGACAGAAATCTACGCGCCGAGGATAATCAGCCGCATTTAGCACTTGCGTTCTCTGTAAATGGTATGGAGAAAGTCTTTCTTCCTGCAAAACTTTTCATATGGTGTTCTTACTCACGTGTAATCGCTCTTGTGCTAGTGCTTGGATTACCTTCAACCTCAATCAGAATATTTTCTTCCATTTCTGGAACTCGTACATGTCACAAGCGACCCGTATCCTGTCTCCTGACATGAAATGAACCGCTCTCACGAAGCTGGTGGTGTGAACGAGGAAAAATTTTGTGATCCGGCATTGTCCTTTTGGGGAAGCGTTCATGATACAACCTTAGCGCTGCTCTTCCGTTGCGATTCACAGCCCCAAACATAAGAAGCATGTCTGTTTTCTCAGAGAACGTAAATTGGTCTATCACGTTCGAAATACGCCTTTGAAATGATGTTAACTGCTTGCAGCAGAGGATCTCATCGTGCTGCCCTCTATCGGCCACAATATCGCCAATCATTGCATCCGCCTTTCTAGGGCATTATCACTGTTAATGATCAGACGTTTCAGTATTTAATTTTACCAAAAACCGTCCTTAGCCAGACTTTCACACAATGATGTAAATAAGAAGCTTTTTTTTCTTCATATCCTTAGCATTTCGTGTTTTTCCGCCAACACTTTTCACTTCCGATCCCACATTGCTATGCAAAAATTGCTTCTTCATGTGTATTTTACCTTCCCTTAAAGTTTGGCTCATGAGTTCAGGGACAACAGCCTGTGTATGGTGTGATAATATAACTTAGATTATACAATCCTCTGCCTTTGGTAAGTAAAAAGTCGTAACGTACCTTGGCAATCATGGTTGTCTGCTGCCATCTACTGTACACACACACAGACAATAAATTTTACATATATAGATGTTGATCTATGGAACCTTGATTTTGTGAGAACTCTACATGCGTTCTGGATTACGAATATTGGATTTGAAAGTGGAACGAATTTTTCCCAAAAGCAAACTTCACTAAATAATTTACTTCTTAAAATTAGTATAGTCGAGTACACTTATAACTTACTCTGGATATAACATGCATTTTTGCAATCCTCGATTTTTGACCCATTCACATGTATGTATATGTATTTCTACCTCTGCTGTTATTTACCCCACTCAAAACATGCACTGTGGTTATAATATACGAAAAACATTCTTTTATCCTAGAAAATAATTTGTATATACTGGAAGCAAAAACCCGGAAATAATAAAGCCTAAAATTGACTTATTTATATAACGTGTATTGTATGTAAGTGGCACATTGATGTTTTTTGTTGTTCTTTTTTTTTCTCAGAAGGCCATAGGAATTTTCATAATCAAAAATTTCATGTTGAAATAATTGCATTAGCACTTGAATAGTACAGAGTTGAAAAGCGCCACCTGAAATATAAATATTCTAACAGTAAACTTATGTGTTATTTAACACGGATGGATATATATATTCTTTCCATCCATTTCTGGGAAAACTACGTGGAATATGGTCTCATAACCATTGAATGTTTCCATTTTGTGTTACTTTTATATCACTTGGTAGATAGATAATAAACGATTGTTTTGTTATTGGGACAAGCAGAAATCCACACTCTGTTTTAACAGCATCAAATCTATACCTATTAAAAGACCCATGCAAAAGCATTTTAATTGATGACATGTAAAATTCATGAAAATTAGGATTGTTGATTTTTTTTTTTCATAAAGCTGACAACTTGGAATGAAAACTATTGGCATAAACTCAAACAATACCAGTGAAATCAACAAGAGATATATGCATGTTCTTTATACGAGGATGATGTCACTCTCCGCTATCCATACGAACGTTTTTTAACAGCTGGCAGAGAGAAAGAGAGAAAATTCAACTGCCTTTGTCGCCCTCTGGTGGCAGTGTCAGCAATTGTGAGCCTTGGCCCGAGTTAGGTCCGACCGTCCATGTACGGTCCCGTTCAGTGCACATGAGCTAACTCTAAGGAAAGATTGAGATATTCGTTGCCTTTGTAGTCTAGGGCGTTCACCCGGAAAGTGAAAGAACGTAGGTTCGGTTCCCCGCAAAAGCAGTTTAATTGTCCCTCTTTCCAAAATAGATATCTTCGCATCAGCCAGTTGTTAAAAACGTCCGTACGTTCTTTATAGCCTGTATGTAATATCTCCAGTAATTTTACGAAATTCCGCAGCAGATATCAACCAATAACTACAATCTCATTCTATATTACACATAATTGCGTGCTGCATATTATATAATTTATTTTGTCCGAGACAATCTCAGTAATGCACTTTATGCATACATACAACTGCTATATAAAGCTAATTTCAAGACCTTGTTTATAACATACACTTCTCAGATCACCATGTCGGGGGAAGTATGTTATATAAGTACACTCGACTGTACTTTTTTTTTTCAACAGATCTCTATAGTCATCCTCGAGGCATCTCTATTGCGTTAGATAAAATTAATCATGTACATAAGTTATGTTGTGAAAGGTTATTGCTTTTAATGAAATTATCGAAAGAAAATCTCTAACAAATGAAACAAAAAATAAACGAATAGATGTCAGTTTCTGATATTTTTTTTTTAACTTTTCATTTCCTCTCAAAAACAGTAACACAAATTTCCGGTATTAAAATTAAAGGAATCCATATCAGTTCCTAGATCAGAGAGGGCAGCGACTCTTTTAATACACCGTCCACAGCACGGTCGTTTCATTCTTAGTAAAGGAAAAAAAGCTCAAACGAGAGAAACAAAAAATGAGACAAGAAGAAGAAAAAAAGTGAAACCGAAGAAGAAAAAAAAAATAAGAGAAGAAAGTGAAACATCAGAGAAGAAGAAAGAAGCAAAAATAAATAAATCTATCTATCCAAGGCACGTATTAACCCGAAGGGACGCTTCCCCAGTCAAGAAACCAAAGAAGAAACCCTTCCCGATAAAGAAGCAAGAAAAGAAGTTTCTTACTTTCTTCTTCTTGTTGTTATTATTAGAAGGAAATCGTTACTTTATTCTCAATAATGCAGAGAAACGGTCACGGTTTCCTAAGCAAGAAACTGACAAGGTTATCATGACGCGTACGGACCCGTCCAGACTATTCCCATTTCAATAATAAAAAAAAAATTTCAAAATAAACATATACAATGATAAAATATCCCACGAAAAATAGATGTTATAGTTCTCTTTCCATATCTTTTTTTCTTAATTAGCACCAGGAACTGATTGTGATATTGATAAAAATATATATATATATCTCATGATCGAATGGATCAATCGACTTTCATCCTTAACTGGACACATGCGCGGTTTTCTTCAGTGTTATTATTATTATTATTATCCTTTATTTTTTCTTCTGTATACGTCAGATTGTCAATGAATGGACTCTAGTTGGGTACAATATGACAATATTTCTTTTTCTCAAGAAAACTGTTGTAGTCCACCTTCTGGAAGGTAGTCGACCGTATTCCTTGAATCGACCTACTAACGCGAATGACGTCACCAGGACAACCGGGTTTCTGATTGGTGTATGCGTACGTTATAGTCAATGGTTTATTGGCTAACTTGTTAAAGAAAGCTTCGATAATTTCGCTGGGATTATTATTTATTTATTTTTCTTTTCGAAGAAAGTTCAATTTTTTTTTTATTTCCCTCTTTATGATTTTTTTTTTTCCCCCACCGTTATTCAACTCGATTTTCATGGTTTTCTACCCCAATATCGCCTGCGACAACTAGTATAACTTAGTTTGTTGCTATTAGCGGCGCGAGTAAGTCACTAACTAGTTGGACTCTCGGTCTGGTTCAGACATTATTGGACGGTTGTACTGTTTTTGCTGACTGCAATTTTTTTTTTTTGATGAAAGTCAAGTCCTGATGTGCAGTTGATAAATAATTTAAAATTTTAGACTTTCAATTTGTTTTTTTTACATTTTTCAATCGGAAACAAAAATGTCTGCTTTTAGTTTTTGTTATGGATTAGCCGTTCTAGTCTTTATGTGGAATGTTCAAAGTGATTACGCTATCGACCGTTTTGGAGAAAGACTTGTCGGTGGATGGAAGAAAGAATGGTTCAAGAACGGTATCGAACCCTCGCCGCCACTTTCAGCATGGGGTTCGACATTCTTCGGTCATAGTCCTCCTATTCCCCCTCACGAGAACACGAGGGCTATGGAGAGGCCGCCTCCTGTGAAAACGACTAGGGTTTATTACATCGCTGCCGTAGAAGTTGAATGGGATTATGCGCCACGAGGGAATCAGATCGGTGAAAAGGGTGATGAGTACGTATTTTTATCTTACTTCTACATTTTTATCGTATTTTAATCAGTGTAACAACGTGAGATTTCATCAGATCTGTAATCACGTAATTTTTTTCCGATTTCTAAAGTTTGAATTTTGCTTCAAAATTTTCAATTAGACGCCAGATATCTTCTATAAAATAATATATGTAATATTTTAGTTGACCATTCTGCTTCAGGACCACATTACTAAAATTACTATTTCTCCCCAAAATGGATAAGGATATATTTTAAGTGAAATATATTGGATGGATTTTTGAACCTGTCGATTTTATTTTTCCTGCGCTATTATATAAGAATGTATGATGAAATTTCGCTAAACATTTGCGCAAACTGTGAGATAAAAGTCGTACATTACGACGTTTGTGAATTTTGATCTTCATTGGTGTTAGTTGTTCAAAGAATTGAGATTCACATTTAAAATTTAAATATCACATTTAATTTTATTTTTGAGGTAAAACTGAGAAATTTTCGAGAATTTCTATATTTTTCCAATGCTTCAGTGCCTCATTTCAATGAGCCTTGGCAGGTTTTCGTATGCACCACTAGCTCAAGCATTTCTTCATTGATATATACCGTATTTCGCTGGGGGATGATTTTTTTCTTTTATCGACTATATCGAGTTATTTACTCTATTCGTGCATGTTTCTTGTTGCAATTTCAGTATCCGTATACGGTGTTTTTTCATTGTATTCCATGTCAGAGATATAGTACGGGTTTTCTGTTGTAACTTCAGTGTTCTTATGAATGGATGAATGAACGCTAGAACTTTGCTACTGGACTTATACCGTTGCCGAGATCTCTTCCAGTCCATTCTTCATTCATTCAGTGACCATATACTGTGTTTTTCCATTACGTTCTATGTCCAAGATTTTCAATTTTTTGCTTTGATGACTTTCCTAAGCCTCTAAAATTTTCATACGCCTTTCCTTAGCTTACAAAATGTTCTTTCGTCTTCCCCCACCCCCAGCTCCTAAAATTTTCCTGTGATGACCTTTCAAAATTTCCATGCGTGTTCTCTAAAAATGTTTCTGTGCCTCTCCTGAGCTAACAAAATGTTTATGCGACTTTTCCTGAGCTTTCGAAATCCTCATGCGCTTTCCTCGAGCTCCAAAAGTTTTCATGCACCAAGGTTCGAAAATTTCCATGCTTCCCCAAGCTCTCAAACTTCTCACACGCTTTCACGGAGCTTCTGTGAGTTATCCTCCTGTGCCTCTCCTGATCTCTCAAAATTCTCACATACGACTCCCCATGAACTAATGAACATCAAGATAGTGTTATAAAATTAATTTCATTAATTCGAAATTTTATCGCAACATTTTCAATCACACATACCCTACCCAGAATAATAAGTAACGTTTTAGTGAACCATTTTGCTTCAATTTTCATAAACCTCTCCATGAGCTTCTATAACCTTCTAAAGTGTTGAAAGTGTTATTTCTTTGCGAAATGGATGTGGATTATTTTTGATCAAATATCATGGATAAATATATGGAACTATAATACAATTTTGATTTTGTGACTGGTCCGTGTTTATTGTATGTCAAAACGCCCTTTAAGAATAATTAATTAATTAGGTTTAATATCTTTATTTGGACCATTTGAGTCAAGTACACACATGTGTACTGGAAAAAGCAAGAAGTCATTAAAAGCCATTGAATACTTGGAGCGAAGAGGATATATTTTCTTGACGAGTCCATAATGATTAAATATAGACACAAATTTTATCCAAAAGATGAAATATAAGGTTTGCCAGAAAAATTTAAATTAAAGTTCGAAAATATTCCTGTCCTATAAAATAATAGTCGAAATGATAGACTACATAGCATAGACCCCATCATGAGAAAAAAAAAATTCACATCTGAATACCTCATTAAAATTCAAATCATAATTTTTCGAGGATTAAGATCTTATATCAACGATTATTTCAAAAGAGAGAGAAAAAAAATATATCCCACGAACTATACATATTACAAATAAAACACACACAGATAGAATCGTACATAAACTAACGCGTTGTATTAATTCGAACACACGCCGTAAGGTACGTTTTCCAACCGAAATGGAATACATTAATTCTAATGCTCTACTTTTCATAATTCGTGTCCTCGAAATTGGATGTTATTATACGGAGAAAATGATGAGTGGCTTCTATTTAGTTGTTTGTGATCACATCATCGACTAAGGCCTCCATTTTTCGAGCGAGATTTTTTTAAAAGATAAAGTACACTGTGCATATATATATACACACATATATTTAAAAATAATAATAACAAATAAATAAAATTTTCTATATAATGGCATTGAACAGAGAATTCCTCACCCCAGGGTGTATTTCTCGTAGCGCTGGAACCGGTTGTTTTCTGTCTAATTGCCATTTCATCGAACGGCTCCGTCTTTCATTTGAAACTAAAGAGAAAAAACAAAAAGTATATTTTAAAATATATGCATAATTATAATGACAACATTAATATGTACAGCTAAGGATTGGATGTTAAAATATTTTTAAAACGGTAATGACATTAACACACTCAAAAACAAAATCCAATTATAAATTCATGAGTGAGGTTCAAGGTTCCTTCGTGTAATTATTATTTGAAGAGGGTATTTATGTGTGATATACATACATAAATATTGACATTATTTGTGAATATTATTTGAATTGCGTATGCGAGACAAGACTCTTTTTAGAACGCTCGAAGTAATTAATCGTTATCTTTGGAAATTGTACTGCCAAATAGCTGTCTGGATCTGCCTTTATCTTTAGAGTCTAGACATTAAATAGAGTTTTATGATGCTTTGTCATTAGTATCATAAGTTATTTGATCGTTGTTTGAGACTCCATTGTTGATTATTTTAAAATATTTAGGCTCTGTGGATTGGGTTGGTTGATTGATGATACTTTTTTTCCGGAGTACGAACGATGTCATTTAGCTATACTATTTAATAGGTGAATAAAGTACGAAAATATATAATTTTTTCCATTTTATTTGTACGTCTGGAAGTTCACACTTTTGTCCTATACTTTACGGCTCTTGCTTGGGTATTCATATTTAGATAATTTGAGAATTGACAAACTATTGCAATGGGATATACAGTAAAATGAAATCCCCCGTCTTTTCGGACAACGGTGGGACAAGCAATCGTCCGTAAAAGAGTGGAGTTTTTATTGAAGAAATTTGGTAACAAAATTTATATATAATTACATTGGGCAACGATTTTTAACTTTTTTTTTTTTTTATAACATGAGTGAAATAAGATTTTTTGTAGAAAATCTCCATCGTAAAAAATCTGTGAAAAAAATGAGTGTAAAAAAATCTCCACCGCGTGCAGTTTTTTCTGTATGCGTGATTGTCATTTTTTGAAATACTCATATACTATGAAAACTTACACATCTCTTGAAAATGGAGATAATTGGCATATTCTTAATAACAAAGTCCAATATATTTATTACGATAGTTATTTTATCATATCCAAACATCGTTATTCATGAAATAGCGAAAAAAACATTTTTTTCCTCATACATATACATACAATATAAATAGAGTGCATATGCGTATACCCAAAAACAAATTTATACTAATTTTTTCCAGTATTTTATAAAAATAATTCATTTCTTCGATTATGTTACATGTTGTCTTCTTTCTGCAAAATCCAACAGTAATCACTCATCATTGAAGGATCCCAGAAGGAAGGATCAAGGATGCCTTGATTCCCTAAAAACTCATTCATTGCAGGTATGAATGATTGTCATTCTATGTTAAACCAAACTCACTGGATAGTTTCCCTATTCGAGGACTTACAAATACTTCTTTTAGTTTTGTCCCATTTAATTTCGTAAAAATTTTCTTTTTTAAGCACGGGGGAACCTATGACAGATTTGTCCATAGTCTTCATAATGATTTGCATTAGCTCCTGGGACGTACGCAGGATCGACTTGGGGTGGGGGTGGGGGGGTTCACCCAAAGATTTTGTTCCAGATAAAGAGAGAGTTTCATTTATTAACTTTCAAAAGTATTTAAGTTAACAAAAACTGATTCAAATAGTTTATAAAGGTATTTTATATTAGTCTTTTGTATTTAGTCTTTCGATATTTTATTATTTTTAATCATCTTGGGAGGGACATAAGCCATCAAAAATGAAATTGTTAGGAAAACGTGATACTCCTTAACGATTTCCACGGCACAATTTATTTCCAAAACTGATCCACGTTAGAAACCACTAAAAAGATTCCACATCTTTTTCTATGAAGTAGGCGTTCTTGTCGCGTTTTTCAGCAGTTTTGCAAAATATAGGAAAAAAAGTGTCTTGATGAGAAATCAGCTTTACAAAATATCTGGGCATGCATTGCCAAAGTAAGAGGCATTTGAAGAGGCGAGATATCTCGTCAATGCTTGTGAGATAGTTGAGTCATTGGTAAAATCGACAGAAATTTTTTTTCTGGGTGGTTTTTGTGACATTTGTTTGTAAAGATCGAATGTTTAATTTTTTTTCCTTGTTTGGTATATATGCTGAATTTCGTAAAAAGAATAAAGCTATGCATCTTCAACATATGAAAAAAAAATTAATAAACAATTAATAAGACATTGAAAAAAATACATGATTATTTTTTAGAATTGTTATCTAGTAAACAATATTCTATACACTAAACCTGTGGTTCTGAACCTTTTGGATTCCACGGACCTCTTTATGTTCCTATGAATTCCTGTTTTAGCCATTGCTAGGACAAGTATCGGTTAGGTTGTAAATACTTGAGCACGATTTCAATTTAATAAATACAAATACAACGCCACAACAGGCAAAATGCCCAACGAGGTGGCTGAATAGAAAGGTGCTTCTGAATCGAAGAGCTGGATGAGACAAGGGCCCACGAGAAGAAAATATGCTCAAAGGGTACCATGGGGGGGGGAGGGGAATGGGCTAAATGAAGGGGGGATGATATAAATATCATGTCTCATTCTCAGAAAAGAAAATCTCACTCACTTTTTTGCTAAGGCTACCCATAGTACCCATATTGTATTTGTAGCTTGTACTATTCCCTATGATCAATTATATATATATCGCCCCTTTTAGGAAACCCCAAAGTACAATGTAAACGAATGTAAAAAAAAAAAAAAAAAAAATGTGTGCATTTCTCAAATGTTTCAAACTTATTTTTTTGTCTCATCATCCTTATCTCTCTAGAAAATGCAGTCCCCTCTTTGCTAAGATAACCCATAGGGGGAATCCTGGATTAAATCCTTAGCTTTCACCAAGGCAACTGGAATAGGGAAATCCAGTGGCTATAGCTTTGACCAACTCTTTGGTGATGTCAGTCACCCACCCGCCCCCCTCCTCCTCAAGGAGCGATATCGCCCACTTTAGATTTAGGAAACACCGATCAGAACTAATCCAGAAAAATAAAGGTTCCCATTTCTAGTGATTACATAAGGTCACAAATAAAAAATGAAATAGACTTTGAAAAGAGAGAAAAATAGAGATCTCTCATACATATATTAGCATTGGACTTAATGAGGCGAATGTCGAAAAATAATAATTGATCTAAAAACGAGATATAAACAAGTCCCGATCATAAGCAACGCGATTGTGGCCGCCGAGAGGCAAAATAATAATAATAATAATGTTATAACGGTATCTATCTATCACTCTAGAAAGAAAAAAGATAGAAACAAAACTGCACAACATACACATCATGAAAAACGTGCTACACGAAGAATTAACAACAAAAAATGAAATAAAATAATCGTTATTGCTTTTTTTTGATTCTTTCTTGCACCAAGGTTAAGTTTTCTTATTTCCTCGTCGGAGAAATATTCCTAATAAACACACTTTTAAACCAGTTCCTTACTTTACTTCCACAAGAAAACATATCGTCGTACCAGGCGCTAATATCATTGATCTAAGGGATTGTTTCTATAGCTCCTAGGCTGTTTTTTTTTTAATTTTTGTAATGGTATATAATTAAAATTTTTTCCGAATATATGTGATTATAATATTGCATACAATGCATACTTCGCCGTTATATACAGCGTGTCGAGGAAGTTCTTACGCAGACTATTTTTTTTTTTTTTTTATCGATCGTTGATCATTGAAAAAGGAGTTTTAATTGCGCAAAATGTTTTAACCCTTCCAGCGGCATATTAGGAATGATTGAATCCTATGTAAATTGGTAAGTTTCCTTGTGGTTTTCTGCAGGGGGGGGGGCGTATAGGGGAAAAGTGTTTCATTGAGAAATCCACTCTACAAAATATTTGGGCTTGTCAATGCTGAAATAAGAGTTTTTTAAGGAGTTTAGGTACTCCCACATTGCACTGAGAGGGTCAAATGAGGTAGATATTAATATTAGTGTGGGGTGGAGGCTGAGTCATAATCCCAGCTGCAGATGTCTCGGTGAGCCCAAAATCAGTTTCATAAAAGTTTATGTGTATTCAACGGACTTCTGAAATTTATCAACATTAATGTGGCGGTAAAGAATCAATGATAGATATAGACAGGCAGACATGACCGCTGACCGCCCAGAGAGGCCATCTTCGGATGGTTTGACAGGGTGTCCTGTAGTGAACAGTTTGAAAATTCCTAAAAATTGAAGGAATTGGTCGACATATTTGAATGCGGTTTGAGAAAAAGTTATTCTCACACGAAGGAGGGGAATTATTTTTTTGTTACAGAAAGAAATTTAGTTCAAATTTTGGTCGATGGAGAAGAAATTAGAATTAGATGAGAATTAACACTGCGCGGAAGCTAATCACTGAATTAAGAACCTGAAACATTCCCGTCAATCTCTTTAGTATCAGATCCGAAGCTTTACAAACGTTTCAGACACTGAAGGTGATTTGTGGCTGAGGTAGAAAAACGTCACCAATGGTGCTTTAACGCTACAGTGAGAAACTTATACGAACGCCAGTAAAATAGAAAAATTAAGGAATGAGCTATATTGCATTTTAAAGGACACTGATTTCCATAATTCCATTTGCTTTCATGCAGCCCTTTCCATCGACAAAAACTGTACCTATTTTTTTTCTGTACCCCAAGAAAAAATCCGCTTACGTCAGATAATTTTTTCGAAATCCACATTAAAAAAAAGCAATTCTTTAAATTTTTACGAATTTTTTATCTATTTCCGAATTTAGGGGACACTCTTTAAATTTTCACAAATTTAATTTTCGAAGTATAAGCCACACTTTCAGCTTCCTATTGGTGTTTCTATTTCTCGCAGTAAAAAGCCAAGGGTTTTTGAGGAGCAAAAACGGATTGTGATTGAAAGAAAGCGCAAAGTGCTTCTTATCCTCTGAAAAATTAAATTTTGTAAAATTCATTCGATCGAAATGCATTTATCTATTCTGCGCTGCCACATCCTTAGATGAATTTTCGAATTTATTAAATCACATTTTCAATGAAATTTATTTTGAAATCTAGAGATTTATGTATTGTCGGGAATTTTTTCCCCTCATGAAGGAGGCATAGATATAGGGCCCTAAGAAAAGTATAGGAAGTTAAATTTTGCCATTTTCTTTGAAAAAATTATTTGTTCTTTATTCATGATATGAATATTCAATTGCTTTTAAACATATTTGTACCTGGAATCTTTCGCCTATGACTAATGGTTGAGGAGGAAAATTAATGGGTAAGAAATTTCTGGACACACTGTATATACAAAAGGTAATTTATAAATGGGGAGAGATTCCAATCTGCCATTAAATTTGGACTTTAAGGTGAATTAGGGGACTCAATAGAGATAATTTTCCAATTTTTTAATGATAAATTTTAAGGAAATACAAGTAATTATGACTGAATCACCATTAAAATTACCATAACTATCCCCATATTAATTATTACCTCTCTCTCTCTCTCGTCACGTTAATTATTTAGTACAGTATATTCCATTCATTCGTCCTGTCGTATAGAAAATTTATTTCGATAAAACGCTATCTAAATGGGAATAAGCTTATTATCATAAGAATGTAATTATTGGACGTGAATTCTCCGCAAATCATTCATCAAATATCTAAAATTCTAATTGAGTTTATTTTCGTCTTGCTCTACATCTCGAACTGATTAATTAATTTCACAGACGTGAATTATGCTTATTATAGCGAATTGTTGGAGAAAATATTTTCGAGATGTTCTGATAGGAGAAAATCTTTTCTAGCCTATGTGTGTTTGTGTGTATATTATCAGTATGACTATCGGCTAATTTATTTCGCTCTGATTCTTCGCGAACGCTGATTAGATGTTTCATATATAGATTTTTCTCCTCGATACACCTCTGTATACAAAGGATGACCCGTCTGATATGCTCTCAATGGCAAATCGATGGAGACATCTAAGGTGTAAGTAAACAAACCAGAATAAAGGAAAATAGGATCTATCTAGGTTTTGGAAGGGGAAGAAATTATCTTCACAAAAACCTTCATCTTGTCCAAGAAAACAAGTGTAATTTTTTTTTTTTTTTTTTTCCTATCTCGTATATACCCTCTATGAGAAAGTCTAGACCTGATCTCACACCCATTCATTAAGAATTCCAGTCACGTAAACCCTGGGTGCGTTGCTTTCTTGATTTCGTATCGAATATACGTTCTCAGTGAGCGAAAGCGAGAGAAGTGTACTTTTGATTTTTAACGTTACGTCTTTTTCATTTGTTACTTCTTTGTATGAAGGTCCCGTTTATCCGCCGGCTACCTTCATTTGCCTTAATCGCGAATATAACGGAAATAAATGGCCATCACTCTCTGGTTATAATTGAATTCAATCACTCATTTGAGTTCATATTTGGTTTTTTCTCGTTACTCTCTCCCGTTGATACCCGTTAACATTGGAAATGCGAACTTCGTTTCCTACTTTAACATTTCACACCTGATTTTCTCGTTAACATTAAAAACGCGAATTTAATTTCCCTACTTTAACATACATATATATATATATATTTTTTTTTTTTTTTTTCATTTATTTCCAAAGAACAGTTCTTTTTGCCCTTCTCAATATTAATTTTCATTTTTATGAGGCGATTCATATCTGAAGCTGTCAAAATTTAAATTAAAGAAACATGGCAGCTTAAAATGTTACATATACCAGTACGTATGGCCATCCAGACATTAACTCCTGGGGATTTTGACTGGTAGGTGTCTTTGAAAATTGGTGAATTCTGAATAATCGAACAAGTACGTCGTCATCATTCCATCAGAAATTCTAGCTAATAAAAATGGATGTAATCTGGGAATGTGTCTAAAAAGGTTTGAATATCGCCCCTGTATCTGTATTTGTAACACCGTTCAGAAACTGTAACAGATACAATTATCATTATAGTAACCTTATTCCACCAGAAATTATGAGAGTGCAGCAGTTGATTATGTAAACACTATGAGTTCTTCATTTAGTCCATTAGTCTAATGCTTCTACCAAAATGGTCGATATCGTCCCGAAGTATGGAATGGTACGGGGGCGGTGATAAAAAGATATGTGCATAGTATAGGATCCTATGGGTTAGCTTGAGGGGGGGGGGCGATGAGAAAAAATTATTTTTTGAATTGGGGGGGGGGGCTGAAACCTAAAGTTTAGGAATATATAGTTCAGTCGATAAAGAAGAACCTACCATTGAGAAAATACTATTAAAAAATGAAATTATATCATCTTACTAACACATTTTCTTTGACCACCTGTAAATTTCTCTCAAATAAATTCCATGGGCTTTTTTTCATTTGCCCATAATATATAATTTCATCCAAATAATCCCATTATATCAACCACTAATAGCATCTAAATATTGTCTGTCTTTATAATTATTACCAACCTTTGTCGTTATACAACAAACGTTTTCCAAACAAAGCGTTATTCATTTAAAGCAAGAGTTCTTCACCTTTTGTGTTTTAATCTATGTAAAATCAAATCCAAGAACCCCCTGTATCAATAAAATAAAAGCCAGGGACCTCTTTTACAAAATAATACACAGAATATAGCAATTTAAAATAATGAAATAATTTTTTTTCTCATCAAAGCTTCCCCCCTCCACCCACGAAATCTCTCCAGTGGCCTTTGGTTAGGCACACCAGATATTCTCGGCGGCCTCTCTTAATATTCCCCTAGAAGCAGAGATTCTCAAAATACTCACGTTCGTGGCACCATCAGGATTAGAATTATGTATATATCTCACATGGTGCCTTAGCTAAACGGTAAGCCTTCCGTTGTAACTCTTAAAAGTGCTGTAATTGACTTTCTAAGAATCGCAGCCTTGTTTATTGATCATCGAAATCACGCTACAAAAGAATAAATAAAACTCATGAATATATAATTGGTTCATCCTCTTTGGCATCATCGACCGTCTAAGCCTATTATGAAAAGCTTTAAAGAACATGGATTCACCCTCATTAATTCATAAGATATTTCGTGTGTGTGTGTGTGCGTGCGTGCGCTCAATATGTTCTATTCAGTTTCTTACTTTTGTAATACCCACGTCACGAATCGCATGCAAATTCAACAGGAAATCACGAACTTTAAATTTGTATAATCATAGATTGTATTTGTATATTTCTTTTACATCCAACGCATA
This sequence comes from Pholcus phalangioides, assembly GCF_987345545.1. Taxonomy (NCBI): domain Eukaryota; kingdom Metazoa; phylum Arthropoda; class Arachnida; order Araneae; family Pholcidae; genus Pholcus; species Pholcus phalangioides. Next base: position 18,735,883 of record NW_028301601.1, on the reverse strand, counting down.
AATACCAACATGTTAACAAATAAGATATGAATTTTACATTCTGCCAACACAAAGAGAAAAAAATGCCGAAAATTTCCGATTAAAATCTTACAACAACAATCATATTATTATTTTCAAAAATATAATAACAATATGATGGAAGAAAGGCGTGTCACTGCACGCAGATATTGTTTTAAAAAAACTATATATTTTGCATTATTACATAGTAAATAATAACCAATCCTTAAAAACACATCATTGATTTATAACATTATCCTATTCATCTGTTATAAAAGTTTCTTTTATAAAAGTTATTTTTATTGTAAAACCTACTCTTTTATCTATATAAAAGTTTTACCGTCCATAAATCCGATTCAGTTTCGATCGTTTTCTATTGCTTCGATAGGGAGATGCTCCAGGCGAACTTATACAGTAATATGAATGCCGCATGCGCTAATGAATGGAGTTTTAATGTTGTTGCTGTTAAATGTAATCACCTTTAGCGTTGATTGAATGCATGGTCTCTCATTTTGGTTCGATCAACCCACGTTTCACTTACGAGTTGAATGGTGGTGTCATTTCCGGATGCAACTAAGGTCACCGATTTAGGAATTCTCACGGCTTAGGTTTCATGAGCTATGTTCAGCGATGGTCGAAAAATCGAATAGAATGCTCGGATTCATTTATAAAAAAAAAAAGGTCTCTTCATGTTCTCGTAAAGTCATCCTTCCGCTTTTCCGAGGCTTAGTTCGTCCTGCACTGGAGTATGCCGTCAGGTTTTGGAGAGCATACCTACACAGGAGCATAGACTTGGTTGGGGGGATGGGGGGTTGTAGAGAAGAGCTACGCGTGTTCTTCTTTGGCACACAAGGCATGAGCAATGGAGAAAGACTTGATTTCTTGAATATGTTTGCATTGAAAGAACGCAGGTGTGTGGGGGATATGATCGACCACTGCCTTACATTTTAATTTATGGACATGTTTGAAAGAAGAAATTAGCGTCACACAGTTAGCTTGTACTTCTCTTACACCCAACGCATAAATTCCAAAATGATAAGAAATAAGATGAATTTTATACTCATCAAGTACAAAGAAAAACCATAATAATTTCTGAGGAAAAATTATTTAAATCTTAAAACAATATTATTGTTATCATTTCCAAAAAATTTAATAATAAAATGGTGGTCAAAGGGTATATCACTGCACGGAGATATAATTAAAAAGTGTGCAGTAGAGTAATAAATGGTCATTCACGTGTTACGTCGGCATCGCTGGGCAAGGGTTTTTTTTCGGGTCTGCTGATTTCTGATGACAAGGGGGGAGAGGGTTTGAATGATGCTTACGTCGTCAACCACACTATATAAAAATATGAAATATTCTTAATGGCATCTTACTCGGTGTGCCAACAACGAGAACAAACCTTTTCCTAGTTTGTCGGCACCTGAACTAACATCCTCCCTATTGTAAAGTCCTCTGTAAAGCCACTTTGGTCATCTCTAAATGTTCCACGGATCTTTCATGTGGAAATGCGTCCGGGCCACTCAAGTATTCTGGAAATGTGTTGTGGGCCACTTAAGTGCTCTGGAACTGTGCCGCACGTCAATCAAGTGATCCGAAGATTCAAAAAACCCAAAGGTTCAAAAAAAGAAATAAGGATTATTTTATTTCATTTTTTTTTTATTGTAATTCTTGGTGTAGCACGTTTTTGACGATGTATCTTGCATTTTTATTCACTTTTTTTTAGGCATTTTTGCGTAGAATTTCGCATTATCAAAATAATTAAACCAACCAATTGGACAGTTAAAATTCTGAATTATTATACCACTGCTCACTTCCATGGCTGCATGAACTCAACATTTTACCACTAATCGGAAAGTTTTTCAGCACGATTTTTCTCAGTCCTACGAAACAATTTTATACTGCAAGTTCTGGTCCTGAGGTCTCTCAGTCACTGGGAGCGACAAATATTACATATCTCAAGTGTATAGGGGAGAAGCCTGAAAACATAAGAGGGAATTCAAAAAAAAAGTAATAAAAAGAAAAGATTTCTCTATGTCTATTCATTGTTAGAAGTGGCTCAAAGTAATTTCATCGAGGATCATATGCTATTACAAGAATCATCATGTTTAATTCTCGTAGAAAGTGAAGGAAAAACTCTCGTTTCTGAGAATTTTTCGCCGTTACAGCAAAGATTTTCAACTCACTATAACCGAATATTTTTCGTATCTAGACATTAGCTATTCGACAATTGCTTTTAAACCACTCATTATAAGTGACACGACAGATATTGACACCCTAATTGAAAATTTGTGAAGAACCTAAATGCCGTTATTTGAGAAGAAAAACAGATGTGTCAAAACCTAAATACGGTATTTAGTAATTACAGACAAATTATTTATTTATTTTATCGTTATATAACGAGATCGTTATATAATTTTACACAATATATCAATTGAACCTTTATTAAGAGGAAAGCCGTGTTCACAACGGGGAAAAAAAAAAATCTCGGTCCCTTGCTATTCCGTTGAAGACAGGTTTTACCGCGCTATCATTTTCAAAAATACGATGATAATAATACGTGGTAGTAGAAAGGCGTGTAACTGCACGCAGATATTACAAACAAAAATTCGCAGTATTATACAGTAATATAAACCGATTCTTAAACATGTCATTGATTTTTTTTTTTTTTTTCCATATCCCTCCTCAAATAACCTTGTAAATGATCATATCCTATTCATCCATTGTATTGAAAGAAAAGAAAAAAAAAAAAGGTTCTATACGGTTTGTAAATCGTATTGAATTTCGATCATTTTCTACCGCTTCCATTTTCTATATTCCCCTTTACATCTTAACTTATGGACGGACATGTTGAAAGGAAAAGAAAAGTAACATGAATCTTTCAACTTTCAAAATCATTACCATCGGGGAAAGAATAAGAAAGAGATTACAAACAAAGCAAAAAAAAAAAAGGGCGTTGTATGAATGATAACAAAAAAATAATAATAATAATAACCCATGGCCAAATGCTGGAAATAATAAATCATAGATAGTAGGAAATATATATGAAGAAAACCCTTTTTTTCCCACTACTAACGGTAATTTACTGTATTTTTTATTGTACATTTTTTAGCCTTAGGGTTAGAAAGAAATATACTCCAAAAAAATAAATAAATAAATTGCATACAAAATAGAAAAAAAAATGAATTAATTTTTTTCTCTTGTTTCTGTTTTTCACATTTTATTTCCACTCACCGGCAAGTAATTACTAAGCGGCTGCGGCTTTTTTTTTTTGGCACATTTGCATGCCCGCTAGGCTTCCTTAAAATATGGGTTTGACACCTGTTTAGTATGTGTCTCGGGAATTGTCACGTTCTGGTACCTTCGCCTTTTCTTTCTCTCTCATTTAGACTATATGAGTACCACACCCAATAGGTTCCATATTGTTACGTAATTCAGAATTGATTTCCTTGATGGAAAAGAAAAAAAAATGAATCGAAATGGGGAGAATGAAAAAAAAAAAACCTTGCGCCAATTTAGGAATTTTTCGCCCTGAAGGAGAGAAAAACCTCCATTTTTCATAGATATATCGGTGGGTTTTCACGTAGCTGATAGATATATTGGATATTTACGTATCTATTAGAGTCTATATTGCATAACCTTGACATTTTGGTTATTATTTTATTTCCTTAGTTTATAAACGTTACGGGTTGTATGTAATATAAGAAACGAGTGGTAAGAAAAATATGAGGTTATTTAGATCTTATTTTCTTCCATGGTTATGGAAATAAGATATTGGCTATAAGGGGAAGAGGATAAACTTAATGCGAAACCATTTGAGTTTCCTTGATTCTAAAGATAATGTTTTTTTCCGGGTAAAACAACCGGTGTAGTTTGTGTATCCAAATATCTGCGCAGGTAAATGTCACTCAGAACGGTGGCATGATCATTAATGTTTCCTGTACAACTGTTTAGGCGTGGATTAGCATTAATTGTTCCTAATTAGCGGCTGATTTAGCCGGAGATAAATTACGATTTTGCTAATTATAATTCTTTGAATTCATGCACGTTGACTATTTTAACCACAGGCCAGTACGGATTTTTACTTTTTTCAATAGCCTTGGACAGAATCGCCTTGATGTCCGTGCGTCATTGAGCTGTTAGTCAAAGGAAAAACCACGATTTTTCATTGTATGAATGATTCTGGTGGATATATTAGGCGAATTTTTTTTTAATACTGTTATTATGGAAACGGAAATGCTAGTGTGCAGCAAAAAAAGAAATGATTCGAGTAAATATAGAAGAGGAATTTTTCATCAATTCATACAAATGAGGAACTGCAATGCAAAAATTTTCAAAAAATCATAAAAATGAGGAAATACAGCACAAAAATTTTCAACCAATTTATAAAAATTGAAAAATTCAATAATTCATAGAAATTGGAAAATATGATGAAAAAGTTTCTTATCACTGTCTCTTGAAATATGTAAAATATACATGGTGAAAAAATGATTTTTTTTCAAAAAAATCACCGAAATTTAGAAATTCGATGAGAAAATTTGAATAGCTATTCATCAAAACGGGAAAAAGTGACGAAAAATTAAAATCATCAAACTGATGAAAAATGTGATGAGAAAAAAGTTCGAAAATTATCCAAAATTGAACAATTTCAATCGTTCATCAAAATTGGAGATTATGGTAAAACTATTTTAGTGGTTATTTTAAATTAAAACATATGTGGTGATAAAAACAACTACTGCCTTATAAGTGTAAGATAAGTGATGTTCTGAACGAAAACAAAATCAATATTTCATCAAATTAAAAATTTAACTGTACAAAATTTCAATATTTCATCAAAATTCGGGAAATGTGACGGAAAATTAGAATGATAAAAAAAAATGCGATGAAGAACAAAAATACAATACCCACAAAAATACAATACCCATCAAAATGTGTATATACTGATTATGTGTGTATATACTGATTATAATTTGTGTTAATTGCATTCTCAATTGGGTTGCTGTATTTTTGAAATATATGACATCCATATTTTTATGGGCATCTTTTTCTCAGCCACCTCGATGGGCATTTTGCCTGTTGTGGCGTTGTTTTTGTATTTGTATTTGTATTTGTATTTGTATTTGTATTTGTATTTGTATTTGTATAAAATTTTAACCTAAATTAAAAATTACGAAGTTGCATATAATGTTTATAGCAGTGGAAATGTAGCATACTTCAGAAATGGGACGAAAAATTTATTAATTTACTTTAATAAAAGGTAGGAATCTGGACAGATTAAAATTTTTAACTGATTGATGAAAAATTTTTAATTGATTAATCGAATTTTAATCGAATATTTTTTGTAATCATATAATATTAAGATGGTATAAAAATATATTTTAATTATATCACATATTCTGTACATGTACACAAATATAGGAATAGGTTAAGAAATTAAGGCTGCCCGCTTCAAGCAATTTAGTATTGCATAGTTGCCAAAACCTGTAATTTCTTCACTCGGATCTTGTGTTTGTTTATAATTAAAAAAAATCGGCTATTTATGGTTATTATTCACTGATTTCGAAACTACTTTCGATTACACTGTTGCTTTCTTGCCTAGAAACTCCTCTCGAATGGTAGTTGCGTGGAAATCAGCTGATGCTTCCGGAAATGTAAAAATATATATATTCCGGAAAATAGGAAAAGAATACCGGAAAATGTCTGTTCATAGTGGACACAATAAATTTTGATTTTGTTTTCTAAAATTCTCCCATCAAACTGAATTTGAAACTGAAATCATCAAGTTCCGTTGAATCTAATTTCATGAAAATATTGATTCATATATGGTCACATCCAAGATGTTCTGTGTAAAACATGATTTATAACATCTGACCGGTTTTTTAAAAAAAAAATCAAGTTAAATCAGAAACTTCTAATAAAATTTTAATCGAATTTTAATCGAATTGGTCGAATCGATTAACTCAAGTAAACCTTTTAACTGCGATTAACAATTGATCGATCGGCCGACCCGATTAAACGATTAATCGCACCAACCCTAATAAAAGGTTATGGAAAAGAATATTGGCATAATATGTAGTGGATACGCTTATAACGTTTTTTTTTCTTTTTTAAACCGTCGTAAAAAAGACGTTGTAAGAAGGACAAAACTTTAGGCGGGAAATCTCGATGAGTATTATTAAAAGTTGGACCTCTCCAATATAAATCGTTCTAACTGGAAAAACGTTATAAGCGGGATCTACTGTACTCGGACATGGCCCGGGACGGCTCATAATAGTGAGGTTAATAACATCTGGTTAAGGTTTTCGAGATGGTTCAGGAAAATTGTAAAGCAGGAATTTTTAGTCAGCTAAAGGACCTCAGTGAAATCAGTGTGCCTGGAAAGGGGGGGGGGGTGTGGGTAGGGGCCCATAATTATTTTAAGACGGCCTTGCAAACAAATGCGCACTATAAATTTTAAATTATATTTATTCATTACTAAAATTTATAGAATCACATTAAATCGATACAATTTTAAATCTATCCGATTCACAACACATTTGGATTTTTTTAAAAGGTCTATTTCGCGTATTATTGTGCAGTGCAGCGCAGTGGTCCCGATAGGGAATCTACGGCTTCTTTTTTTTACTGGGGGAAGGGGGGCTGGACGGCTCAATTTTATAATTATAAGAATAACTAATGCCAAGTTGGAAATTTTTTTTTATCATAAATTACTTCAAGATGTGTTTTAATTGAATTAAAGCGCAAAAATCACAGCTGCAACGTTTATAGACTGCAATTGTATTACTGTTATAATTTGACAAAAGAATTTTACTTGTGGTTTTGATCTCCGGATAGGAGTTGTTCTTTTGTATTCCACGTAGATGGCATTGCTATCGTATCACATTTACTACGACTGAATAGAAGCAATATCCTCCATTATTCGAGAACATTTTCACTGTTAGATGGCTGTAGTTTCTGCTGCTTTTAATGGGGTTGTCCATAGCAGGCACCAATACTTTTTCTGGGGGGGGGGGGGAGTGGTTACAACTAAAAGTATTCGGGAACCGCTGGCGCAGTGATTGTTAAATTTGTTAAATTGCGAGAGGCACCAAAGCTGCCTGGGCCGAGTTCATTTCAGAGTTTAAAGTTATTTTCAAAAAAATTGTTTAAATTGTTAAATATTGTTTAATGCCTTGAAATAAACCCGGCGTGGACATGCGCATGAAAATTTTGACAGCTTGAGATAGCGTGCGAAAGTTTTGCACATTCAAGAAAAGCGTGAGTGTGCATATTTTAAAAGATTGAGAAGCTCTAAGGGGACACATGACGTTCAAATGAAAATTTCTTATATATATATGTATATATATTACTCTATTCAGCATCAATATAATAACAATTTCAGGTCTCTTAGTTTAAAAAATGTGTTTCAACATGCTTGGTGCCTTATTTATACACCAAAAGGCGCCAAATTGGAACGGTCACTTTTTTTGTATCCTGTGTCTCAAATTTCTTTGAAAAGAATCAATTTCTTTTTTTAATTTGCTCTGTAGGCACATATCAATGGATTGTAGCATGCATTTTGTATTATGAAAAAAGCATTAATGAATATAAAAATATAAATTTGTTTTTATTACAAGTTTTTCATTGTTTTCAACTTTTTTTTTGCCAAAATTAGCATGAAAATAAAATAACACAGTAATATGCATGCTACAATTTATTGATATATGCCTACAGAGCAAAATGAAAAAAAAAAAATTGATGCTTTCCAATGAAATTTGAGATGTATATATAGGAAAAAAAAATCGCTAAAAAATGAGTTCCAATTTGGCCCCTTTTGGTGTACAAATAAAATTAATTTGAGATGTATATATAGGAAAAAAAAATCGCTAAAAAATGAGTTCCAATTTGGCCCCTTTTGGTGTATAAATAAGGCGCCAAGCTTGTTGAAACACATTTTTTAAAGTAAGAGACCTGAAATTGTTATTAAATTGATACTCTGAAATTCCATTAAAGCATTTTTTTAGCAAGAAATTTTCATTTGAACGTTCCCTTAAAGATAGAAAAATCCTCGATTTATGAAAAAATATCCTCATTTTAAAAGCGATAACAACTAACCTACTAATCTTTGTGACAATGGCGAAATCAGGAAATTTCTATAGACGTAAATGATCTAGAAAGCAATAATGAAATTTCACAAAAAGGAAATCATAAAAGGAAAGAACGCATTATTTACTGCATTTAAATACGACAGAAACTACGCAAACAACGGCCGTAAACGACGACGACCATAAAAATTATACAACAGAAATGAATAACCTTCTTTGGCATGTTAATGAGCAACCATTTTCCGACTGCCACGAACTATAGATACAGAGGCAAATGCAATCATTATCCTTGATAACCTGTAATTAAAGAAAAAGGCAATAAATCTAGTCTGGATCTATGTTTTGACGGTAGCTTAGTATAATTAAAGCCGCTAGAATAATTTCCCAGTTTTATGGATGCCGTTAAAAAGCAGAACATTACGATCATTGCCTTCTTCACTCTTTATCAAAGATGTTTATTAACGCATCAAGTGCCATTGACGAGATATCTCACCTCCTTAAAAGCCCCTTATTTTAGCATTGACGAACCCAGATATATGTAGAGTTAGTGTTATTTCTCTCAATGGTACAACCCCCCCCCCCCACATACCCACCTTAGTTTGCACCTGCTGAAAATCGGAAGAAAGAATACTTCATGGCTTGACGAATTCCTGGTCCCAGATCTCCATGCCGACTAGAAAATTGGTACAATCGCCTCAAATTTTCTATATGCGATTGCTAAATTGGTGTCTAAGAACAACACGAAATTTTCTAATTCCATTACAGTAAGTGTTTTTGCATGCGAAAGAGTTTACGGAGCAGTTGGAAAAAAATTATTTCGGGCCAATTTTCTTAAAACAAAAACCATGCTTGGTTCCTAAAAAAGACTTCTCTGCATAAGAGAGACAGGGAAACCCAGTAGACATTGGGCCCAGAGAAAAGCATTTTGCAGTTCAACTTGGTTATAACAACAATAGCTGACATCCCCATCAGAGCAACAGGCGTACAGCAATACAATTATTCAACCATTACGCCTCACTCACAGTTAGAAATATTGATGGCAGATGGAAACACTACACACAACAAGCATTATACAGAAACAAATTTCACGTCAGGTTCACTACAAATACACACACACACACATTCCTACATGCACCAATTCGTTAGAAGTTCCGCAACGGAATATGGACGAGGTTCATGCGTGGTTCAGCAGTAGACATTAATTCTCGCCAACTTTGTAAAGTTTCGAGCAATCTCGCAAAACGAACGCGCCTATAGCTCCGTTTACATGGGGAAATAGAAAAAACTGGTTTATAAAACCCGCTTCAAGAATTTTCACCATGACTGCTCTCCATTTTTTTTTCCTTACGAAGAGAAAAAGTCGTCACAAGCAGCGGGTATTAGAACCCCCAATGCTACCGTAATATTGCACATATAAATGGGGCGTATGTGTCTGTGAGAAAGGCTGACATTTTCAACGTTTATTGCTAATTCAAAGTTTTTTTCAACTTTTATTAAAAGTAATGTTTCAGATCATAAGTTTAATACCTTATGTTATTGTTAAATGGTTTATATTCATTTAGGAAAAAAATTATAAATTATGATTCGAGCGAATTCTGAAGCACCTTGTATTTGAAATTTTTACGCTACAAATTTACATGAAAATCAATTAACGACCTCACTACTACTTACTCTTGCATGCGCTTCATCCACATTCTTCTGCGGAATTTCTAACGAATTGCATGTACGTGCTGTGCACCTACGCCGTGAGGTTTGTTTCTGTGTAATACTTGTTATGTGCGGCGCTACCATCTGTTTTTCTAACTGCGAGTGAAGTTCAATGATTGAATATTTGTACCGTTGTGGGCCTGTTTCTCTCTAGCCCTGTTTACATGTATAAGATTGGGGGGGTAGCTTTGGTGATTATTACCTGCATGGCAACTTTTTTTACTCATGGGAAAAAAAAGGGTGGGACGTAGATCCATCAAAAGAGTCCCATCTTTGTTGCGGAATAATGGTGGGTGACTTCGACCTCCTCTCCCATAATCTTTCGTGCCGCGAAAATTGCTGTTTGCTCCTTCGTCGGTCATCTTGAGCTAACCACCCGTTCAACCCACGTGACCAGTGACGAATTCCGAAAAGAGGGGGGGGGGATACCGGGATAAACTAAATGGCGTGTAAACGGGTTGTTGTGAAAATCCCTGTTACCGCGAATTACCCGGGATGCTTTATTGCGCATGTAAACGGGGATTCTGTGGCGAGACTTTTCGACGAGGGGATTGGCTCGCATTCACGCCTCGATCTTTGGGAACCCGCGGAAAATCATCTTCAGCCGACCACCACTGTGGTGACGATTCCGGGTCCGTCACTAACACCACCACTCGATCGCCACAGCGGCTAACGAACACACTGGAGACATTAGGGTGAAGAGAGCCGCCCCTCTTCCAGTCAAGGATGCCAAAAGCAATCAATATCAATTTTGTCATTATTTTAAATCAGTTCTTAAAATACTAAAATTATTATTTGAATAAAATCTCTCGATCGACGTAAAATGATTCATTATCTCTCTCTCTCTCTAAATACAATCTATTCGTATTGAATACCCGCTAAACATGGTAATTAAATTTACGAAATATTTCTTATTTCCGTCTATTTTAAAACGCTGTTTCTCAGTGAATACGGTTTAGTTTTAGTTATTATAGTATTCTGTTTCATAAATATTCATAAATTTCATTATGAGGTAGGGACATAAGGAAAAAAACATGCTACATTGTTCGATATCAAAAAAACTCAAGCTTCAAACGAAATTAAACGAGTCTAAGCACGTATTATGGCGATTTCTCAAAACAATAAAGGTCTAGGACCTTCGGGATAGTCATAATCGGATTTAAAATATACTCTTCGAGCTTCATTTACGGAATATAACCAAAAATAGGGACTCGGGTGTCACGTAATCACGAATTTATGGAAGTTTTATTGCGTTATGATCAATAACCAGACAGAGAACATAACGAGATGGTTTGGAGAGAATCGAGTCATTTAATAGCAACAGAGGCCATTTAATGATTTAGTCGAAATGGTCATGTAATGACAGAAATGGATAACAAAGGCTATATTCGGGAATATATACGTGAAGAATTCCATTATACAGTCGATTCGCGAGCTTTAAAGAATGATTTGCCAGAACTGGTTTCGTGTAATAAAATGAATGCTTTTTTTTTTGTATGGGTTCAAATTGAATGATCATTTAAGAACAATACATATTCATTTTCCTCCCAGCTATCTTGTTGGGAAATTTGGACGATGTGGCTTCTGATTTTGTATTTATATTCAATATTTCCAAATGCAGTAATAATAATAATTTAACGCGTCTATTCATTTTCGAAATAGTGAATAAAGACAATAACATTAACTTGCAAGATTGTTGAAATTTAATTAAAATTATTCCTATATCACTGCATAACACTCATATCAATCACCCAATCCGTCATGCACCACATTCAAGTACAATAGCAGGCCCAAAAAATGTATACATACAGATTTGTTACACCTAATATTTGAAATACATTCAATGAATACCGAAGAGCAAACTTATTTGTTAAAATTGTTGATAAGAAAAATTGTATTTATTTATCAAATTTGAGATTAAGAAATTAATTAAACATTTTTTTTTTTTTTTTTTGGGCGTTTGTTCGTTTTACGGATATTTTCTTAATATACTTCCTCTCAGTTATATTATAATATAATAAGTATATATGACGATGATGATGATGATAATAACAATAATGACGATGCCTCGTTGAAATTTTGTTCAATATTTTGGGGTCACGTGTAAATTAGACTTATTCAACGCAGTTATATCCTATATATCAAAGTTTCAGGAAGCTAAGCTCTATCTCAAATGATTTCTCTATCTCACAGCTTTAAATTATCTTTATTATTCTTTAATAGTTCATTGTATGGAGAAGAGATTGTATACAAGGCGTGAGGTCCACCTACCATTCATTGAGAATCCATCCCCCACCCCTCTTAAACAAACATTGTTTTATATCCCCCCCCCCTGCCGTTTCTATTATCCATTATAATCATTATTATTCTGTCCATGTTCGCCCGAAGCCCTTTCGATCATTAATGAAAGTTTTTCACGAAATTCTCTATTCTAATATCTTATTTTCTAATCAACCATTTCTTATTTGAGTTATTTCTGATTATTATTTTTTTTTAATTGAATTTGTGTTAATGGTTGTTTCTTATCTTTGTCTTTTCTCCATCCTTAATTAAAGATAATTTATGTTGATTATTGAAACTCATTATTGTTAATCTTAACGCTACATATTCTTTATTTCTATTAGAATTAACTGAATCTTTCCGAGAGCTTAGATATTAAACTAATATAATGGTATTCACACAGACCAGGATAGAATCCCGACAGTTGAAACCACGACAGCCCCAAAATCCTGACACCTGAAGCAATGACAATTCAAAATCCCCACAGCTAATGTCATGGCAGCCCGAATTCTCGATAGTTGAAAGCATAAAATCATGAAGTCCTTCAGCTGAAATCATGGAGGCTCAAAATCCGGACAGTTGTGTAATCATGGCGTCCAGAATACCCATTTGTAGAAGTCATCATTGTCCGAATACCCGTTTGTCGAAATCATAATTGCCCAAATACCCGTCTGTCGAAACCATAATTGACCAAACTGTCGTCAGCTGAATCATCACTGCTCGATATTTCGATAGCTGAAATCATCGGAACCTCGTAAACATCTGGAATCATGGCATCCCAAAAATCTCGACAGCTGCAATCATAGCAATCCGAAATTCCGACAGCTAAAAATCATGACAGTTGAAATCCAGCAGCCCGAATTCCCGTCAGCCGGAATTTGGAAGCTCAAAATCCCGACAGACCGAAATCCTGATAAGAAAAACCTCGGAAGCTGAATTCATAGCATTCTAAAATCTTCACAACAATGAAATTTCAGTAGTATCAAGCATTTTGACACCTCAATTTCTAGATTCCGTCTCTTCTAATCTAAGCTATTAAAATGAATTTTGAAAGTAATTTTATAATATCGAGATTTCAGTTAGTGTTGTGATTTTTCATGTTCGATTTTTTAGTTGCGGAAATTTATCCAGACTCCATTATGTTTATTATGAATTTTAAAAGTTATATAACTATCATTATTTTAGAAGAAGGCAGTTGTGATAATGTCCACAATTTTTTAATTATAGATCTTCAAATACATATAGTGAGATTAATTTGAAACTCAACTGTTGTCGGAGCTGGGGTGCAGTGGGTGATCAAGCACCTACAATATTTTGTAGGGTAATGGGCCAAAAAAGCCTTTGAGAACAGAAGTTTTCAACACATTTCCCGTGGACCACAAGAATCCCTCGAAAAAAATGCATTGCCGAATTTCAATGAAAGAAGTAATTTCAAATTTACTTTTAGAAAACATTTCAGAACTAATGAGAGAAATAATTTCAGAATTAATGGCAAATAATTTCAGATTGAATAGAGAAATAAGTTCAGAATTAATGGGAAATAATTTCAGATTGAATAGAGAAATAATTTTAGAATTATTGAAAGAAGCAATTTTATTACTATTGAAAAAAACAATGTTAGAAATAGCGAGAAAAAGTGATTTTAAAATTAATGAGGGAATCGATTTTAAAATTAATGAGAATCGATTTTAAAATTAATGAGAATCGATTTTAAAATTAATGAGAATCGATTTTAAAATTAATGAGAATCGATTTTAAAATTAATGAGAATCGATTTTAAAATTAATGAGAATCGATTTTAAAATTAATGAGAATCGATTTTAAAATTAATGAGAATCGATTTTAAAATTAATCAATATAGAGCCCATTGTTTCACTCGGGGCCCTGGACCCGGTTGGCCCCTACCCGTTAAGACGTCACATGTAAATCTAAATACCGCTGTGTGACTTGTTGGTCCTCGGGCTTAATGGATTTTTTCCTTTTCTTGGCCCGTACTTAAAGGTTGAAGTTGCTCTAGAATTCTCTCAAAACATCCATACTAACTACCCAATCTCAAGCGGAATACTCATTGGTCTGAAATGGGTCTACGACAGAATTTCGGCATTCCAAAATTAATTTAATTTACATAGAATATTAAATTCACATACGTTAACTTATCAACGAGATGTTGATAAGGGATAAAGGCCGTGCTAGCATTTACAGAACACCCTGTATATACAAGACCGGTTAAAATAACGGAAGCATTAAAATGCTTCAAATTAAAATTTGAGCAGCACAGGATATCGTGGAAATGTTTCATGAGAAATATTCCGAACATGTGTCAAGTTATCTGGTATATGAAATTCAATCTTGATTTAGTACTTCCCCCCCAGAGAAAACAATCACTGATTAATTGATTGACTTTACATTATCCAGGTCACCTCGAAATACAATAACACTTATAGTATCTATCATATTTTCAACTCGTGCTAAACAATACCTATTCTACTTGACAATTATCCAATACAGTTCGTGACTTTGATCATTACGTGGCGCTAGAGAGGAAAGAAGAAGAAAAAAAATTCGAAAATTTCAATTTTTTTGACGACAATTCAAAAACTATCAAGGATCATTTTTTTTTCTAACAGACGATTTCGCGAACATGTTCTCAGTATCCTAAATGAAAGTCAAGATCTCGATTGTTACTATCACGCGATATTCGTAATCATAACGCACGTGATATGGGTTCGTGTATGAAAGTGGGCCGGAAATACCTTGGGAAACTGACTCAGTTTAAGCGAGCACGTACAAACATTGCGGCAACGAGTAGTCTTTCACAGGGGTCTGACTAAAGCAGCAGCTCTTAATCTATGTGTCACAGGGGCTTCCAAGAGGGGTCGTACTAAAGAGGGGTCGTACTAAAGAGGAGGACTAAAGACGGGCCGTACTAAAGAGGTTGTCGTTCTTATCGTACTAAATCCCCTTAACTCTGTTATTACCCTTTGAGACCCCCGATAATTCTTTCTGTTTTTTGGAGTTTTCAAAATGTTCCTGCATTTTTTACTCAAAAATACTTTTAAAACATAAATGTCGGAAAATCTTTATCACGGTAATTCACTTCGTTCAATTTTTTTCAACCAAGACGACGCAGGGTATATCCGTCTCCACATACAAGTTTTCCCAGAGTTTTATTGTTGAATTTTATGTTATAAATCACACTTTTTTTGGAGGTACTTGCTCTTAGAATCCCATCTTAAAAAAATCCTGATACTTCAACTTTAAGAGCTACTCTCTGATGAAAGCCGCCCCCTCCCCCCCCGACAGTTCACATTCACTATATTCCTAACTCAAATTTTCTTACGTAATCCTTTTAGTCAGGGCTTTATTGATTGATGCCAAAAGAAAATAATTCTGGTGTGGGAGAAAGCAACCCACACATTTGTTTGTGGCACCACAGAGGGTCTGAAAGATCCTTCCAGGGGGATGACTCAAAAGCAGAGGGATTTCTCGCAGAGGGTGATCATGTTTTGATTTCATGACCACACTGGTGTACACGAAGGGGGGGGGTTGATGCTAGAGGTGCCACATGAAATTTTGGAGGCTTAGGGGGAAGCCATCAAAAGGTTGTAAAAAATGTATGAAAAATAGGAAAATGTGTGTGTTTGAGTTATACTATGCATCGAAATATGATAATGATAAATAATGATACCTTCCGGGTATGAATGAATTTAGCTCTAGGGTTTTTTAGTGAAACCAACCGCGAAATTCGGTTCATAATTCTCTCATTAGATAAGATGAGAATCTAGTTGTCCTTATTTTGTGGCACTTTTTCTACTTGGAAATGCACTTGTACGACATTTTTTGCTGATATCAACAAGAAGTAACTTCATAAAATTTGAAACGTGCAACTTCTATTCGTTTGTTGAAAATATTAAAGATTAATTACTGGTCTATTCTTAAATTTAATTAGGACTGAGATTCAATGAAAATTTTCAACTGGTTAAGAGAAATTTTTAATTGATTAATCGAAAAATTCCAGTTGTTGTGATTGGATTGACTTTCATTTAATGGAATTTATTGAGACGTTTGTTGAAATTTGATTGAAACTTTTGTTGAAATTGGATTGAAAGTTTTGTTGAAATTGGATTGAAAGTTTTGTTGAAATTGGATTGAAAGTTTTGTTGAAATTGGATTGAAAGTTTTGTTGAAATTGGATTGAAAGTTTTGTTGAAATTGGATTGAAACTTATTTTTATGAATTTTATTGGGTCTTTGTGTTAATTGAATTTATTGGAAACTTTTATTGAGATTGGCTTGAGACTTTCATAAATTGGATTGAGACTTTCGTAGAAATTGGATTGAGGCTTTCGTAGAAATTGGATTGAGACTTTCGTAGAAATTGGATTGAGGCTTTCGTAGAAATTGGATTGAGACTTTCGTAGAAATTGGATTGAGGCTTTCGTAGAAATTGGATTGAGACTTTCGTAGAAATTGGATTGAGGCTTTCGTAGAAATTGGATTCAAACTTTTGTTTATAGATTTTATTGAGACTTTAGTTTATGAATTTTATTGAGACTTTAGTTTATGAATTTTATTGAGACTTTAGTTTATGAATTTTATTGAGACTTTAGTTTATGAATTTTATTGAGACTTTAGTTTATGAATTTTATTGAGACTTTTGTTTATGGATTTTATTGAGACTTTTGTTTATGGATTTTATTGAGAATTTTGTTAATGGAATAGATTTTATTGAGAATTTTGTTAATGGAATAGATTTTATTGAGAATTTTGTCAATGGAATAGATTTTATTGAGAATTTTGTTAATGGATTTTATTGAGACTTTTGTTAATGGATTTTATTGAGACTTTTGTTAATGGAATAGATTTTATTGAGACTTTTGTTAATGGAATAGATTTTATTGAGACTTTTGTTAATGGAATAGATTTTATTGAGACTTTTGTTAATGGAATAGATTTTATTGAGACTTTTGTTAATGGAATAGATTTTATTGAGACTTTTGTTAATGGAATAGATTTTATTGAGACTTTTGTTAATGGAATAGATTTTATTGAGACTTTTGTTAATGGAATAGATTTTATTGAGACTTTTGTTAATGGAATAGATTTTATTGAGACTTTTGTTAATGGAATAGATTTTCAGCCCTCTAATTAATGTCAGACTTTCAGCCCTCTGTGAATTTATCAAGTTAAATTGCAAACGTTTAAAGAAAACTTTGATTAATTTGATTTGCTTGAATAGATCAACACAATAAAAAATTCCAACTGCCATTAACAGTTGGTCGATGAATTGAACCGCCACAAATTCAAATCCTGCTGTAATTATCTGAAACCAATCCCTATTACTTTTACCTAATAACATTAGGCCATTTCACTTGTTTACATTGCAAATTTTTCGCACTGCAAATAACAAGTCCGAAAGTAAAGACAAAAATGGCTCCATCCACCACTGACATCATGTTTTGATTCGAATAACACAACGTGTCTTCTTTATCTATCAATTCACCATTAAAAATTAATGACTCAACACATTTGTAATTCCCCAAATCAAAGCATGTAAATGTGTCATTTCAAAAAATTTTATAGACCTAATTAACGATTAATTTATTTTATTGGAATTTATTTATTTTTTAATTGCTTTTGATAGAAATATTTGTTATGCAACATAATAATAATAAAAAAATGGTTTATTTAATCCCACACTCGATTTCACCTCGTCAATCACCGCGAAAGATCGATATCAGTGGAAAAAAAAATTGCACTTTTTATGCATCATTTGACATTTAGACCGTTCTCTGTGTGTATATAGAGAGCGTTCCTCTAAAAGTCAGACGTGATTCGTATGTTGAACTAAGGAACGGCATATTTATTACACTGAATGGTACCAGCTATTTTCATGGGCACTACATGATACTACCCTGTCTAAATTGTTTTGTTTTTTTTCCCCCACTCCATACTTTCAACAGAATCCCTCTCATTTCGCAACTTTTTTTTACTTCACTTTCCTTTGAAAAAACATTATCTAAATAATAATGATGTCATAAGAGTGAAATACTTTGGTTAAAATAAGGAAAAAAAAAACCAATATTACATTTATATATAATAATACTGTGTTGAAATAGATATAAACATATGTTTGAAAGTGAAATTTTCGATTTCTTCAGCTGCAAATTGCACTAAACATTTTTCTACGAAATATACAAAAATGTATTTCTATTTTTTGCTGAAAAATGTCATAATTTTTTTTGCGTATATAATTATATTCTCCAAATTTACAGTTTATGGAAAAATAATCTATTTGTTTTCTCCTGGTGAAATACATTTGTAAATTATAGGATACATTGAAAAATTGGCTATTTATATATATCAGATTTTTCACATTTTAAGAGTATAAGGGGGAATTCTTGTCTTTATTTTGTACAAAATCTTTCGGGAAAGCAGGGAAAAATCAGTGCAAAGGTTGGATTTCCAAATGATATATGCGGGACTTCCAAAATTGCATGCAAGCTGCTTTCCCTGATCGCAGTGCTGAGGATTATATGAACATAGACCACAACGTACCAACAGAACCTGACACGACAAATATAGACATTATCATAGAAAGTTTTAGAGAAAGTTAAAAAGAAGTGGATGAACATGAGATAAATGTCGTCATTTTGAGAAGAGAAAACAGTGTAAGATGAAGTTTTATGCACAGCTGCTGTCAAAACCTTAAAAGAACAGCAGAAATTTTGTTTTATAGCATAATGACGCGGGCATTTTTTGCATAATTGCTGAAACAAAACTGTTTACTGAATGTCAAGCAGCAAAAGGGGTGTGAACTGCATACAGAAAACTCTGTTACTGACCACTGAAAAAAAAAAATAGAAATGAATTTACAGTACTGTTTTTATTTTTTACTCACTATTTGGCGATGCGAATAGTTAATGTACGTAATGGACTGTATATTGTGTTAATGTTTTAGTAAATGTAGTATGTATGTATTTTTAATGAGTAATGTATCATATCAAGTGATAAATTTTTAATAATTAGTTATTGCTTACTAATTAATAATTTATTTTTACTCTTTTAAGTAATTTAATTTACTTTTTTTTATTTTACTCCAATTTTTTTGAGTCCGTTACATAATCTTATGCATTATGTCAATTGAAACTCTATTAAGCGGAAAACTTTGTTCAACGAAAAAAAAATCTCGGACCCTTGCGATTCCGTCGAAGACAGGTTTTACTGTATTGAAAAAGAGCAGCACATTTTGGATTTCATGTGAAGGCAGCGTGGAAATTGACCTTCGCTACTACTACTACTACTAAATCACACATGTGTCTCGTCCATATTTCTCTGCAGAATTTCTAACGAATTGGTACGTGTTGGGATGTGCATGTCCATATTGTGAACCTAACGTGAAGCTTGTTTCTGTGTAATGCTTGTTATAGTGCTGCCATCTACCACATATTTTTCGAACTATGAGTGAATTGTAATGTTTCACTCATAGTTCGAAAAATTAGCTATTAAAATTGACTATTATTTTCGACAATGACCTTCACTACTGCGAGTCCGTGGGTCCGTCACTAAAGAGGTCCACTACATCAAAAAGGTTGGGAAACACTGCTGTATAAATACATACGCTTTCAAAATGAACAACACATAAACGTCAAAAGTATAGGCTAAGTTCTAAAAATTATTTAAACTCATGTTTTACTGTTCATTGATAAATGATTGCACATATGTGAAAAGATAATATTATAGTGGTATTGTAATTCCACTAATGTATTATTGTTTTTAAACTAGGCCGGATAGTCGCGATCAGATAGATCAGAGTCTGCAGTATTCTCATTTAAATTAATTTATTTCATATTAATATGTCAAAATAAAAAATATACATAAATTTCTGATACATATTATAGAATATTAGTCAGTAAAAAAAAAACCTATTTAATTAATTCATTTTATATCATACTGTTTTTCAAAATAAAACAAAAGCATTCAAATCTAAAAAATTCAAATTATTCAGTATTACGTGAGTATAAGACACAATAAATTAATTAAGCATTTAATTAATTTATTTATTTTGAAGTAAAAAAAAGTATTTAAATTTATAATACAAATTGAAAAACATCACGTGATTATAAAAAAAGAATTATCATTCAATTAATTTAATTAATACTGTGGTAATATTATTTCAAAATAATAATTAAAAAACATTTAAATTTAAAATACAAAATATAGGGTATTACGTAAGTATAAAAAGTATTTCACATAATTTGTTCAATATCAAGATTTTAAAATTCAAAGAAATATCAAACTTGAAATGCAAACTATAGAGCATTACGTCAGTATAAAAGAGGTATTTTTTTCATTTATTATATTTATTTATAAATATTTATCTATCCTCGATATATATGTCAATATCTTTTTATATTCAGATATGGAATTTACACGATTTTGAATAGCATAACAATGATATTAGAATCAGACCCGATTTTACAAATCGTTTAAAACTGGCTTCTCTTTCTGTTAAATTGTGGAAGATCGTTATATCGCTAATGTGCGGGTGAGGTTAAAAACAAATATTCGAGCAAAGACGAAAGTATTTTTGTAACGTTATTAATGAATTTGAATATCAATATCGAAGAAAAAAATTAACACATGTTACCTCAAAAATCTGTAAATATTGAAAAATTACATCCTTTGAACACATGAAAGAGTGAATCCTATTTCCAAGTAATGCACTGAATTAATTCCATATTCTACATTTCTGAAAAGATCTCGAATTTAATTTTTCATTTCCTCCTTTTTTTTCGTGAGAGGTTTTGTCTCAATTCTCATAAAACGTAATGGTTTCGTTTTCTTGTTTTTGTCCCTTTTTTTTCGTACATAAGACGGGAGTGGTTTCTATAATGATGATAATAATAATTATAATAATTGATTTGAATATCAACATTGAAAAAATCTCTAACATTCGGTGCCTCAAAAACCGGTAAATATTGAAAAAATATATATCTGTTGAGCATAGAATTGAGCGAATCCCAATTCCAAGTAATGTCTACATTCTTTGAAAGGTCTCGAATTTGTGATATATTCACATTTCCTTCGCTTCATTCCGTGAGCATTTTCTTTCACTCCCATTCAACGTAATGGTTTCCATTTTCTCGACTTTTTATTTTTTATAAGGCAGAAACGTATTTATAATGATGTTAATGAATTTGAAATGGCAGAATTCAAAAAATCTATAACATACTTTACTTTAAAAATCTGTAAATATTGAAAAATTATATCTACTGAACATATCATTCAATTAGTCCTAATCTCAAATAATAATAAATTTAATCAATTTTCTATTTCTATATCTCTTAAAAGATCTCGAATTTCATATATTGTATATTCAATTTTTTCTCTCATTCCCATCATTCCCACACAACGTAATGGTTTCGTTTTCTTGTTTTTTTTGTTTTCTTTGTCCATTTTCTTTACAAGACGAAAGGGTTTTTATAATTATTTTCATGAATTTGAATATCAAGAATATCAATATTCAAAAATTTGTAAATGTTGTAAAATTATATCTACCGAACATTAAGTAATGCATTAAATTTATTTATTTAATCATCATCATGAATGGTGCATCAATCTTAAGACTCGCTTTCCCCCCCCCCCCCTGTTGGGCAGCCGCCACTCGTCTCTGGCTTAGGCTTTGTTCTTTAGTTGGTCATAGCTCGTACATTTTGCGCCATTCAGTAGCGTTGGGATCCAGGTGACTCTAGGCCAGGGATTTCCAACGTAAAGCATCCACGTCTCGCAGCAATCCGCCGTGCCAAAGAACATATTCCAACCAGTGTAGGTGTCTGCATTTAATCTCTTCCAGGATTTGGTGATTTTTCTCCAACCTGTGTTAATAATCGTGAATTTGACTTTTACAAACAACTTGTATTCTTTGTCCAGCTTATGCTCTCCATGCGCTCACAGCACCACACGGCGCACCCAGTACTTCCAATTGTTTCGCGTCTCTCTTGCTTATGGTCCAGGTCTCTGATTCGGAATGTGTGGTAGACCACACATATACCTTAATCAAACGTTTCCGTAGTTTAATCGGTAAGTTTTTTTTCGTTAACAATTCTTGTTTAGCGCGGAATTCCTGTTTAGCAAAGGGCGATTCTGGATCTTATGTCATTGCTGCAGTAGCCATCTTTTGTGATCAAGTTCGTCAAGTACTTAATCGATGTGTTGTGTTGTTGTTGACCTTTAATATTTGTCGTGAAGCTACGAGATCTCTTGCCCAGTGACATTTCACCACAAAATTTGTTAATCGCTACAGTACCCAATTGTCCGGGGAAAATATGATGTAAAAATTTCGTATGTTTTTTTTTTTCTTTTTGACACAAAATAGTGTTTGACACAAAATGTTCCGGACTCTGCCACGAAGCTGGGCTGGAAGAGATCTCGGCAACGGGATAAGTCCAGTGGGCAAAGTTGTGGCGTTCATGCCCATTGGCATTGTTTTCGTTTTGCGCTTCTACTTATTCTCCACTCCTTCGATACTTCTGGACCTTGCGGTTAATCCTCGAGAGTAGTCTCGTCAACATTACCGAGCATCCTGCCAATAGAACAAAGTCATCCGCAAACGTCACCGTCCGCAAATTTTCACTGTCCGCCGTCCCGTCCCCCTATTCGGATACCAGCATTGTAATCCAAAGATTTTGATTATTCATCAAAAGTCTGGTTTAAAATTAGTTCTGAAACCCCCCCCCCATTAAATAACCCTGGTAGGCGTAACGCCGTCCGAGTGGCGTGGTGGTAAGATTCCCGTCTACCACCGTGAAGGTTGCTGTCACGGTCCTGGGTTCGAATCCGAGGGAGGATGTAGATGTGACATTTTCCATAACGAACTTAAGGCGACCACCAATAGACAGCGCTTCCATTTCTAATCCATCTCATTAATGGCAGTAAATTGCGATATGGCCAGAGTTGGTGTTTGGTGAAGTAGTAGGCATAACGCCGCGACAGATGCGATCTGGTTTGGTATCGTCGTCTTCTAATCTAGGATGTCATTATACATCCTTTGAAACATCTCGAATTTTGATATATTCATCACCTCTTTCTCCGTGAGCACATTGTGTCTCAATTCCCCTGAAACGTAATGGTTCATTCTCTTATTTTTTTTTATTTTTTTTTTTATAAGACGGAAGTGTTTTTATAATGATATTAATGTCGCGCAGATCTCACCAGACATCGCGTAGCCCAAAGCGACATTTTTTTTTTTCTTTCTCGCTACTTTCGATTCTCTCAGATGATTTTAACGAAGCGTGTAATTGTGAGAAGATTTAAAGTTGAATAAAAAAAATAATAAAATAGAATAAATTATATATCACTTGTATTCTCTTTCCTTGAATATATATATACACGGCACGGGGAAAGATCAAAAGCTGAGAGAATTAAATGCACATTAAATGATAGGCGAGACTGACGATCTCGTGGAACGTCTCGAACCGAACGCATTATTTTGGAAGCGTATGAAAATTCAATTCGCGAGCATTTTTCGTACTTTTTTTTTTTGATTTTTTCTCTTCTTTTTAAAGAAACTATTTTTACTTACATTGCATTTTTTTTTTCTTATTCAAAGACTTCCTGCTTTTTTTTTTTCTTTCTTTCTTTCATAACATTTTTTTCTCTCTCTCTGTCTCTTTTTTCTCATGCAGTCTCTTGCATTTACGATTTGTACCCCCCGTTTTTCTATCTAGACTCAAAATCAGGGCGTTACGCATCGTTTGTGAAACACTGTACATACTTACAAAACTATAAGAGCCAAAGGGGGTTTTCCAACTTCCGCGGCTTGAATTGTGTATTTCTTTTTGTTTTTTTTTTTATTAGGCATTATGTTCAGAAAAGGGTGAAAATACGTAAAAAAAGATAAGAAACATCAATTTTTTTTTTTTTTTTGATCGATATCATGGAATGGTTTCTAGAGTACGCAACAGGGATTATTACTACGAAAACTAATAATTAGCACTTAAAAAAAAATAGATTAATGAATGAATTTTTCCAATGAAATTCCTAATTTATTTTCATTTCTCTCCTGCGAAATTAATATGAGAAATTAACTTTGTTCAATCCAGTGGGTGAAAGCTTCCAATTTTTTTGGATACAAGGTGTCTCGTAAGTCCTAATTTCGTCTTTATTTCATCAACTGTTGCTCGTAGAGGTGTTTCAAAAAATGCACATAATGTGTCCCGTGTTTTAATGGAAGAAAGGGAAAGGCGGGGGGGGGGACAACAACTGGCCCCCGCGGGACAAATGTGGAACTCGTATCTTTTTACCGTTGTCCACCTGCCTATTTCAGGAAATAACTAAAAAAAAACAATGAAAGACGATTGAATGAATAAAAAAACAATTCATGGCATTTCACTACCAACAGCGATGTACATATTCTGATGCATTACCAGGGCCATGGCCCCCACCACAAGGGTGGACGTGATAGCAACCCAGGACGATTGTTAGCAGTTTTTGGTTGTTTTCCAGCCTAAGTTTAATATAGATGGACTCGTGAAAATTCTGCATGGTGGTCCCGCCAAAGATCTCAACACAGTAGCCTCCTGTAGGATGTGAGGATCCTGGTCCAGGGATGTCTTAACAAGTTCGTGGGGAGGAGGACAGGCACAAAAAACTTTTCAAGGACCTTAATTAAAAAATATTTAGAGGTAGAAGTCGGTATACATAAGAGCGCAGTTCAACAATTTACAGAAATTCTTGAAAATGAAAAAAATAATTTCACAATTAATGGCAGAAAGAATATCAGATTCACAATTATTTAGAGTAATTTGAGAACAGATAAAATAAATAATTACCTAATCGAAAAGTAATTTTAAAATTAGTGAAAGAAATGATTTCAGAATAAATAAATAAAAATTTTCAATAATTTAGGGTCCTGCATTCAACACTGGGCTGCGTTTCGCCAATCCATCAAGACACTACTGTGCATTACACAAGTCCTTGTAAATCTGGATTCTTTTTTATAATTAAAAAAAATCGCAGGACATGACTTGGTGTGGCAGCCCGCGGGCTTCGTAGGAACTTTGAATTCGGCCCGCAATGTCTGAAAAGGTTGACGACCGCTGTCTGTTGATTTCGTTATTTCTGACTGAAATTTCGCACGAGGAATTTACGCCGCTGCCAGCTATCCGATGGCATTCTTTTGCCCACATTGCGAAATTTGCATCTGTGGATTATGCGTAGGAAATTGCGACAGAATTAAAAAATATATTATCCGCTTCCTCCCCTCATAGAATTTTACCGCTCTATCCAGCTGTACATGTTGCACATGCCAAAATACGGCGGTGGATGTAGCTTATATCAAACAGTTCCCGATTTGAACCCATACCATTTGGAACCTTGAATATTCAAATATGGCATACAAAATTTTGTTTCTCAGAATCACTGAATTAGTCGCTAATGCCACTAAATAATGCTTCATTTTACAATATATTTTAATTTTTTATTAATTTCTCTCAGGGGTGACGATATGTGAAAATTTGACAGTTTTACACCACTACATGCTACATGTTTTGCATGGTGGAACGAAATTCAAACCTAATTAAGTCCCTATTCCTATACAAAGTTCCTGACGGATGCATCTCATATCTCATACACTCTTAACCAATGGCCCATGGGCCAAATGTGGTCCTCGAAGTCATCAATGTGGCCCGCGACTTCAAACCTAGTTTTGTAAAAATGAATTAAGCTGCACATTTCCAGACCACTAGAATGACCCGCATTGCAGTTCCACGACAGCTGAATGGTCCATGACACGTTCCTAGATGACTTGAGTAGCCCGCGGCACATTTCCAGAACACCTAAATGGCACGCAGTACATTTTATGATCATTTAAATGCGACCCGAAGCATATTAACAAATCTTTGCGGTACCCTTTCAGGGTGCTTAAGTGACGCAAGGCGCGTTTACAGATTACGTAAAAGTCCCGCGGCACCTTTTCAGATCAATCAACTGACACGCGGCACAGTTTCAGATCACTCAATCAGCCTTCGAAATTCACAGCGGCAGGTTTAGAGATTACTTAAATAACCCACGGTAAATTCACACATCCCCATCTAAGTGGCCCGCGTTTCATTTCCATTCTGTCGTTTTCAACGCCCAGCGCTGTTGCGAGTACAATGGCCATTTTGTGGAGAAAGTAGAGGGGCGTATGCAAAGCCAACTCAGTGATTCTTTATGGGGTGGGGGGCAAGGCAGTATATTTACGGCCAGGACCAGTTGAAAAGTTCACGCGTAAAAATACGGCCGGGACCGTTTGGAAGTCGTCAACTTCACGCGTAAATATACGAGCAGGACCGCCGGTCGGTTAATCAGTAAAGCGGCCCCGAACCCTCCTAAAAAGCTGAACACCCTTGTTATTTACATCATAAAACTCGATCCATTCGAGTTTCACAACGTTCCCGAAAAGTCACCGATATAATGAGAATTGATGGAATTCATTCCTAGTCATATTTAGTAATTCAACGAGTTGAGTTATTAACTATGACTAAGAAATAATCAAAATATTCATTTTTTCCCCCTCTTAATACGATAATCAAAAATGATGCATTAATGTACAGAGCGGGTCAAGCAATAAGAACACATTTTAAAGATGACGGGGCTAAAAAAAAAAGACAAAACTCATCAGACAGTTTGTACAGGAAAATAAAATAGAAAGTTATATAGCCTAGACATTAATTATTATTATTTTTATTCTAAGGCTTTTGTGCTTCAAGGAAAGAACTAGTTTTCTTTGATGAAACAATGGAAATGAATTTTTAGGCAAAAATGAAAAACGAGTTTGTGAAGCGTAAACCGCAAAAACTAGTAAGCAAGCAAAAGAATCGCTTTAACTAGTGGTTCAGTAGCGGCAAAAACATTTGGTAATAAAGAAATACGTCTCAGAAGGTGGAGATCCAATATACCAGGGTGGAAAAGGAAAAATTTTTTGTCACATATAGGTCAAAGACCTGATGGAATATCCCTCCTTTAAAAACTTGGTCCTGTAATTTCCAAGACAACAATGGACGTATACGTTTTCGATTGTTCAGCCATGCTACATTTTACGTTATAAATCATACTCTGGTTATGTCGAAACACAAAATTTAACCTGATTAGTCGGGAATATTTCTAGTTTGATGGATGTGATCGTTATTGAAACAAGATCGGTGAATTACCGATTTAAAAAAAAAAAAATTCTCAGCGGCCTTATAAAATAACTTTTAAATTTATTTGAAAATGACTCAACGTACCTTTCGTTAATAGTCTCAGTAAATTCCATTAATGCCATCGGTAAACTCCATTAATGCCATCGGTAAACTCCAATAATAATCTCTAAACTCTACTGATGGCCTCAATAAATTTCATTAATTTTCTCTAAACTCCGTTAATAGTCTCAGTAAATTCCATTAATAGTCTCAGTAAATTCCATTAATAGTCTCAGTAAATTCCATTAATAGTCTCAGTAAATTCCATTAATAGTCTCAGTAAATTCCATTAATAGTCTCAGTAAATTCCATTAATGACCTCAGTCTAATCTCGAATCAGCTCTCAATTAATTCCACAGACTAGTCTAACACCAACAAGCATCTTCAATAAATTTCATTAAGTTTCAGTGTCCAATCGCAAGAATATCCTCAACAAAGTACACGATAAAAGTCTCAATGTATTCTCAACAAAAGCCATCAATAAATTACAAGGTAAAAAGTCTTCAATAAACTACAGGATGGAAAGTCTCAATCCATTCTCAATAAAAAATGTCCTAAGTAAACTTCATATAATGTTTGAATCCAATTATAACAAGTCCTTAATAAATTCCATAAAGTCGTAATCCCGACTCAACAAAAGTCCTGAATAAATTCCATAAAGAGAAGTCTCAGGGTGGTAAAGGAAACATTTTGTCTCATATAGATAGGTGAAAGACCTGATGGAATATCGAGTATATATTTGATATATTTAGTGCTATAGTCATTTAGACAAAAAAGGTTGACGGATGTCATTATTATTAGAATAAGCTTATAATTCCATTCAAAAAGTCTCAGTTAATTTTCATTTAGTGAAGACCCAGTTTCGTTAATAGTCTCAGGGATTTCAATTAGTGGTCGCAGAAAATTCAATGGATAGTCTCGATCCAATATCAAAATAAGCCCTCAATAAATCTCATGGAGGAAAGTCTCAATCATGTCAACGAAAGTTCTCAATTAATTCTATTTAAAAAAAAAATCTCAATAAATTCCATGGACAAAAGTCTCAATGCATTGCGTGCACAAACATCTTAATAAATTTGCATTAATTCTAAAAATACTTTTTATTAAATCTGGAAACATTTTTTTTAATCAATTTTGGAAATATTTTTTATTTCTTCTGAGAAGAATTCTTCCGATAATTCGGGAAATATTATCCACTAAATCTAAAATTATATATTTCCGTAATTATATATATATGAAATTATTGCTCTCATTAGTTCTGAAATGTTTCCTCAAAAGCAATTCGAATTCACTTCTTTCATAAATTCTGTGGAAACACAATTTTTCATTGAGTTTTTGTTTTCAACATTTCTGTAAACTCCGTAACTATAATTAAATTCTGTAAGTCTTTCCTTAAGAAAGGCACTGCAAAAAAAAAAAAAAAAAGCTTTGAACGCGTTGAACGCCAATGCTTTGGTTTAGGGGGAAGGGGATTTCATTTGAAATACAGTGAGTGTCTAGACCAGTGATTCCCAACGTGGGGGAATGTCCCAGAGGGGCGGTAGAAGCTACAGGTTTAACATAGGATCCTATGGGTTAGATATCGTTGGGGGGCGGGGGGGGGCCGATGGAAGAAAAAAATTTCTGAAGAAGGGGGCACTGGGACAAAACAGGTTGGGAAACTATGGTCTAGACTCTAGACCATAGTCTCCCAAACTTTTTGTTCCATCGCCCCCTTCATCAGAAATTTTTTCCTCTCATCGCCCCCCAACTCACGTAAACCCATAGGATCGTATGTTAAATCAGTAGGTTCTATCGCCCCCTTGGACCATTCCATCGCCCACCAGGGGGTGATATTGCCCACTTTAGGAAACACTGCTCTAGATCATAGTTTTCCGAACTTTGTTCCATCACACTTTTTTTTCAGAGTTGTTTTCTTTCCCATCATCCCCTACTCAAGCGAACCCATAGGATACTATGTTAAACCTGTAGCTTTTATCACCCCCCTGGACTATTCCATCGCCCACCGGGGGGGGGAGATATTACCCACTTGGGGAAACACTGGTCTAGGCAGTAGTTTCCCAACCTTTTTTGCCCGATCGTTCGTTCTTCAGAATTTTTTTTCCCCTATCAATCCGAAGGCAATCTTACACATAGAATCCTATTCTATACCCGAAACTTCTACCGCCTCCTGGAACATTCCATCTCCTCCCAGGGTGTGTTATCACCCATGATGGGAATCATTGATCTAGACTTTATAGCAGGGACTCAAAAGCAAGAAGAAAATGCGTATTTAAAATCTTCAATCCTGAAAATATTATCCTTGTATTGATCAGTATACAGTCTGCGTCGTGTCTACGGACATTCACATACGGTCTAATATAGATGCAACTTCAGGATCTCATAGGGTGGCCACTTAATTTCCTTCATAGAGGTCTCCATCAAATTATATTTCATCTATCATTGCCCAACCAACATGTGAATTCCGCATGTCACACCATTAGGCCAATTTTCACCCAAGCCATAACGAGACGAGATGGTCCATATCCAAGATAACAATCTCATCTTCCAACATCACCACATTTAAATATGGCTATCAGCATACTTTGATGACACCATAATGACGATTCCAGCACGAAATATGCCTATTAAATGACATTAATAAAAATATGGAAAAAAATAGTGACCTTCCGTCATTAACGATAGCAATTAGGAAACATGGCGGGAGAACAAACCATCGCTAGTGAATGGAAAACTACAAATAGATTAGATAATTATGAATATAACTAGCAAACTAAGATGATATCTCGGGATATAATTTGCGATAAGGTATCAATAAAAAACACAGAAGAGGATGTGTTTTACATATGTAATGATAATAGCAAACATGTTATCATTCGGTATTAGGAATGGGAAAAATAACTATTAAAATACTGATAGTAGAAATTGGGAAAATATAATTAAATACATATATTAAATTTACGCTCTCGAAATGCACGTAGAGGAGTGTTTCGAGTTATCGTATAAACCATCAACATTGAATTATTTGAATGTGGCATTTCCGATAATCAAGATAATTCCACTACTCAAAAAATATAGTTATCGAATATCGTATCACAAGAGCTCGTGCCAACATATATCATTCATTTGAATCCTATTAAAGGAACTGATAATATCGGTTATAACATTAGTGATGATTTATAATAATTATCAATGATATGTTTTCTTTTTATCATATCGATTTCGTGATCGATGAAACGATGTTGATTAAATACGGGTGGGAGGGATCTTCAAATTCTTGACACAGTCATGAAATAAATAATCCTTTGAATGAGCTGTTTGACTTAGTTAAGACGTAAAAAAATAGGCTCAAGAATTATGATCCCTTGACATAATGTTGCTCATGAGCAACACCTTTGAAATGCTCAAGTTTATATTGAAAAACAATGGATTACATTTAATGATATGTATAAAGTCAGTTCAACATATCCAGAATTTTTCAAATTCGACCGGATTATTCAGTATTATTTATTAGACAAAACATCACAAAAACAATACAAGACAGAAAAATATTAAAAAAACAAACACTATTTGACTCCATCCATGAGTCATAAACAGTAACACAAATATGACAATTTTCTTGACAACCTTGAAAGAGTACAAAAACAATAAGACTCAATAAAATTGTGAATTATTCATAGAATGTACGGGACTAGAGTTTTTCAACGTTTTTGCTCTCACGGAACCATTGATGGTTGGTTGCAAGACTGTTACACGGAACATAAACGAAACATACAAATACCTTTCGTAATAGAGATATTTTTGTTTCAACATGAGTGAAAATTTTACAGAGTTCAGTGTGTTCTGCGGAGCGCAGAATAAATTCTCGGAACTCTAGAATTCCGAGAAACACCAGTTGGAAATACATGGTCCAGCTCTAGGTATCGGGAGAATAGGTCTCTCTCAAACCCAACCTTTCCGAAATGGCCGTCATTTACTGTCCGAACCCGAGAGGGGGAGGGACAATAATGGGTTATACTTGAGGATAAAGTCACTTCAGGGTATTTTTTCCAAGTGGTGTCTAATCAAATCGGATCCGTGAATATTTCATTAATTTCATTTAATACTCAGAGGATATGGAAGTTTAGGTTAGAGGTTTCCAATGTTTTTGCTCTCGTGGAAGCATTCATCGTAGCAAAACTGTTCCACGGAACCCAAACAAAGACAAACAATCCTCTAGTGTGGATATTTTTTAATGCAACATCAGCGAAAACATTTAAAGAGTTTAATTCCGGGACGACCCCAAAAAAGCTCTCGTGGGACAATAAGGGTTCGGATGAACACCAGTTTTAAACCTGTAATCGGCATAATACAACTCATGAACCAAGTTGTCGAAAATCGCCGTCATTTACCATGTCCAAACCCGAGAAAGGGAAAACAGTAACGGATTAAAGTCAATTCAGCTTTTTTTTTTCAAAAGGATTTATCACGTATGACCCGTGAATATTTTAGGTATTTTATTGAATGTTAAAAGGATGTAAAAATCTAAAGCAGAGGTTTCAATGTTCCAACCAGCCCAAAGAAGGATACATATAATTCTCGAATATAGATATGTTCGAATTCTCGAATATAGATATGTTCGAATTCTCGAATATAGATGTGTTCAAATTCTCTAATATAGATTCAAATTCTCGAATATAGATTCAAATTCTCGAATATAGATATGTTCAAATTCTCGATATGTTCAAATTCTCTAATATAGATATGTTCAAATTCTCTAGTATAGATATGTTCAAATTCTCGAATATAGATATGTTCAAATTCTCTAGTATAGATATGTTCAAATTCTCTAGTATAGATATGTTCAAATTCTCTAGTATAGATATGTTCAAATTCTCTAGTATAGATATGTTCAAATTCTCTAATATAGATTCAAATTCTCGAATATAGATATGTTCAAATTCTCTAGTATAGATATGTTCAAATTCTCTAGTATAGATATGTTCAAATTCTCTAATATAGATATGTTCAAATTCTCTAATATAGATATGTTCAAATTCTCTAATATAGATATGTTCAAATTCTCGAATATAGATATGTTCAAATTCTCGAATATAGATATGTTCAAATTCTCGATATGTTCAAATTCTCGATATGTTCAAATTCTCGATATGTTCAAATTCTCTAATATAGATATGTTCAAATTCTCGATATGTTCAAATTCTCTAATATAGATATGTTCAAATTCTCTAGTATAGATATTTTCAAATTCTCTAATATAGATATGTTCAAATTCTCTAGTATAGATATGTTCAAATCCTCTAATATATAGATATGTTCAAATCCTCTAATATATAGATATGTTCAAATCCTCTAATATATAGATATGTTCAAATCCTCTAATATATAGATATGTTCAAATCCTCTAATATATAGATATGTTCAAATCCTCTAATATATAGATATGTTCAAATCCTCTAATATATAGATATGTTCAAATCCTCTAATATATAGATATGTTCAAATCCTCTAATATATAGATATGTTCAAATCCTCTAATATATAGATATGTTCAAATCCTCTAATATATAGATATGTTCAAATCCTCTAATATATAGATATGTTCAAATCCTCTAATATATAGATATGTTCAAATCCTCTAATATATAGATATGTTCAAATCCTCTAATATATAGATATGTTCAAATCCTCTAATATATAGATATGTTCAAATCCTCTAATATATAGATATGTTCAAATCCTCTAATATATAGATATGTTCAAATCCTCTAATATATAGATATGTTCGAATTCTCTGATATAGATATGTTCAAATTCTCTAATATAGATATGTCTATTGTAACATCAGTAAAAATTTTAACAGTGCGAACTTTTCCCCGGAACCCCCCAAAAAAAAACCTCTCAGAGTTCTGCGGAACACCGGCTGGAAACTTACGGCATCTAGATATCGTCAGAATAGAACGAATGGATCAACCTTTCCCAAATGGCCGCCGTTAACTATTTCCAGCTCCGAGAAACGAGAAACAATTAAGCTTCAGTAAAAAAAAAATACAGCAGAAACTCACCTCCCATCCGATCTTCATCCTTTGTGTAGGAATCGATGGAAACATTTAACGATGTCTCCAGTCATCAACTCTTTATTTTTCTCTTAACCTTGACATAAAAAAAAAAAACCATCAAGAAGAAGAACCAGAAGAAGACCTCCTAAACCGGTCTCCATTTTTCTCAGACATTTTCTTGTTTTTTTTTCATTATCAGTTCCGTCGAGAGGTCTTCAAAGCGAAAAATGATCCACCAGGTGCAGTAGTTTTATAAGATGGTCCTACCATTTACTGCTAAGAAATTCTACATCCATTTGACAAGACTTAAGACACTGTATGGTAATCGTTTGAGCGACGACACGTGAGTTAAATAGAAAACTTGATTCTATTAGGTACAGAATACTGAGCAAGTCTTTCGCCTAAGGCAGAGGAGGGTCTTCAACTTTCTTTTCTAGTCGCGAGCACTGCCTGTACAAATCATCAAAAGAAGAGCGCCCTCACGGCAAGATTGACATACGTATGCATGAAATCGGGATGATTTTAATCCTTGAATTCAATTTGTGCAAGGTATTTAATTGGGGCGTTGATGAAGTGCTCGCGAGCACGAAATCAGGAACGAGCACTCTGGGTGCTTCAGGGAGCACCGTGGTGCTCGCGAACAACGGGTTGAATATACCTGACCTAAGGCAATGGATGCTTTGTGTTCAGCTTCTACCCTGGAATTGGATGATGCCATTATCCATAACGAATGTTGAAAGAATTCGTGAAATTCCCACCTATATACAGCATAAGTGTTCAATTTTTCGGACATTGTTGGTCCCTCACGTGGTTTTCTATCCTTCATCAGCCACTTGAGTAATCTGGTCAAGATTCTCCTTGCATGAAAACAGAGGCGTTCAACGTAAATTTCATCAAATTCATGGTCGTAAATTTAAATTTCATCAAATTCAATGTCATAAGTTTCAGCAAACGTCTTCCTAAAAGAACTTTGTAAAACAATTTCAAATAAAATTTCATTGAAAATCGTCTCACAAGATTCCATAAGATAAATTATAATGAATTAATTCTTGTTCGCTGTAATTTCGTGAATAATAGTCTTGATAAATAATGTTCAGCATGGATTTGATTGATTTCGTCATGAGTAGTCGCAGAAACTTTCGTTGAGAAAAGGCTCGGTAAATTTTTTGTTAAAAAATAACCTGAGCAAATGTTATTAAAACAAGTCGCAATCCATTCTCAACGAAAGTCTCAATAAATTTTCACTCTCAATACAATCTCAATATAAATCCTTAATATATTCCATAACGTCTCAATCCAAAATGTCAACAAAAGCACTCAATAAAGTTTATAAAGTCCTAAGCTCATTTTGAAATCCAAGTCATCTTAAAGTCCAGTTTTGAGAAAAGTCCTCAATATATTCCATAAGGACTCGATAGTCAGCAAATTCCATCGAAAATTACCTCAGCAAATTATATCCAAGATAGGCCTCAGTAATACAATCTAAAATAAGCTCATAATGAAAACTGTCAGTCCTATCTCAACTAAAGTCCTCAATAAATTCCGTAAAGTCTCAATCCAATCTCAGCAAAAAATGTGGATATAAGTTTGATAAACAGAAGTCCCAAGTCCAGTCTCAGCGATAGTTCTCAATATACACATTTCTTAAAATCTCAATCAAATTTTAAGAAAAGTCATCAATTCCACAAAGTCTCGACCAACTTAAGTCAACTTTTTGAAATTTCAAAAAAAGATATCATTAAGACTGCCCTCAGTAAATTCCGTCGTGAATATACAGAGGGTGGGCAAACACTCCGTAGAAACTTGAAAATTCATAAAAACCGGAAAAATAACCGAAATAAAAAAGCGATTTTCAGGATTAGCATCGCTAGGTCACGGGAATTTTTTTGACCGGAAAAAAATAACTCAGAAAACAACCGATAGAAGGCGCGGGCGTACACACGTCAAAGAAAAGATACGCAAATAACGAACAGGATGCCTCCAAATCGTTTATTACAGCAGTATGTGTTCCACATGACCACCACACCAAAGGGGATAACACATTCCAGGTGAGTCACAAATACAGCAACGGCAGAGTTCGGCAGGCAATGCCGTCTTAACGCACGGGGCCCACCCGGGCACGGCCCGTGGGGCCTCAAGAGAAGAGGGGGCCTCACAAAAATAGAAACCAACTGAAATTTTCGAGAATTTTCCAGGTAGGGCCTCAGAAAAATCAGTTGGCCCGGGGGCCCATCACTCTCTTAAGACGGCCCTGGCGGTAGGTGTGGATGTATACATGACACCTCTCGGCGGATCAATGTCTTAGTTCCGACAGATTGGATGGACCGGATCGATACACTTTTCTTTGACTTGTGTATGCCAGCACCACCTAACGGCTGTTTTTTGAGTTATTTTATTTTCCTGTCTTCAAAAAAAATTTCCTTGACCTAGCGATGCTAACCCTGCAAACCGCTTTTCATTTCGGTTATTTTTCCGGTTTTAATGCATTTTTAAAGTTTCTACGGACTTTTTGCTGACCCTATATCCCACGTTTACTTCACGCATTGTAGTTATTCATCTAAAATAATAATAAAAAAAAAGCAATGAAGACCAGATATTCTGAAATCTCGACATCAATTTCCAAGTTGAAATCGCTTCCATCTCAAGTGTTATAGTCAAGAGTAATTGAACCTGTCGCTTTCGTAGGGTTCATCCATTAGACAGAGCGTCTACGTTCACAGTTCCCATAAAATATTCAGGATGTCACGTGTGTCTGGGGAGGAAAATAACTCTCTTCTGACGGAGCGGACAAATACACACACACGGTAGCCTGCCTGCCTGCCTGCCTGCCTGCCTCTTCCTACTGGTATCAAGACAGGGCTCGGCAGGGGGACTGACTGCCTCATCTTCATTCTGGATGCTTGGGACGTCAGATAAGAAGCGCGAAATAAAATAACGCCAGACGAAACAAAACATAATTATATCGTTATTGCTATTATAAAACCATTTCTCATGTGAGCCACGCGCCCGCCATCACGTTTCGCAGCCGAGGGGGAGAAACAAAATTATCTAAAATAGCTGTTATAAGAGCAGTATATATATATAAAGAAGCGGTCACGCACGACATGGTGTTGAACGGTTTCAACATTAATGCTCATGAGTAAAAAGAGAAATTAAATATGATTTCTCTACATGAATTCTTGAATTTTTGTTTTTTTGATCATGTGTCTTATTGAATTTTCCCAATAAAAATTTCATTCATGATTGTCAAAAAAAAAAAATTTTCACTAAAATTGTCTCGATAAATTTAATGAATGAATAGCCTCATAAATATATCGTTGGGAGTGGGTCTCACATTAAATGTCGTTACGAGAATAGCGTCGGGGAATTTCGTTTCGAATAATCTCTACCGATTTCGTCAAGAATAGTCTCAATGGATTTCATTGAATAGACTCAAATTAAGGGATCTCATACCTTTTAACATAATAAAACACTATGCCTCTAGTAGACACATCATTTAGTTCCCAACTTTAAGGCGCGAATGCGAGCCGATCTCCACTTTAAACATTACAAATGTAATTCAATCATAACGCATCACTCACTTCACTTCTGAAATATATATGGCAGCTCTGAAAAATCAAACACAACACTACATACGCACTCAGACTGTAAGGTACACACACAGTTACACTTCCGGTACAACTCACTAGGTAGTAAATCGCCCATAGATGGCGATAGACCTCAGTTGTGCTCGGTTTGAACGAAAGAAAGTAGTCATATCATTAAAAATACTAATTAATCATTGATTTATTTCAAATGTTTTTACATATCTTTGATTGTATATACAACTGTATATACACTATCTTATTGTCAGTATAGGCCTAAGGCCCATATATAAAGATTTATATATATATCAAATACTTTTTTTTTTGCGCGCGCATGATAAAACAGCACAATATCAATGTAATTGAATACAAATTGATTCAAAATAAAGGGCAATACTCAGTTCGTGAAATGAAGCAAAAAAAAAATTGAGATTTCATTGACTAAATCTTATTTAAAATTGAATTTAAAATTTAATTTTTTTCAATTTTAAAATTATGTGTACAAAAAAAATAAGTGTATATTCAAAATATATACACACACACAGGGTGCATAGGTAACAGGCGTATGACATTTTATTTTAGTGAACGTAAAATAATTTGTTTTTCCCTGGTCAACTACGGTAAAACTAT
Organism: Pholcus phalangioides; assembly: GCF_987345545.1. Taxonomy (NCBI): domain Eukaryota; kingdom Metazoa; phylum Arthropoda; class Arachnida; order Araneae; family Pholcidae; genus Pholcus; species Pholcus phalangioides. The sequence goes on along the minus strand of NW_028301601.1, from coordinate 18,698,319 downwards.
ACGAATTGAAGTTTACAATAAAATTACATATTTCACAATATTTGGAAGAAAATACAAAGCGAGAAATAAAAAATTAAACATTTTTGAATGGACACAAAATAGAACAGTTAATGCTTAATGTGATGAAGAAAGCTGGGGCCGAGGGCATACTTCCGAGGGCTAGAGGCATACTTCCAATTAGACAAAGTTTCCAAATAACCTATAGTACTTAGATATTGTATTTTAGTTGCAAGGGGCTGTATCGCTATTAAAATTTTAAAAAAAAACAACTTTTATACAGTCCTCGTGTGTCCCAAAACCTAATGAGAAAGTTGTTGTCCCGACCCTCCTGATGCAAAAAAATGAAATTCCAAGTCTTTAAGTGCATTATTCACTGAGATATTCTACCTAATATAATGAACCCGATTAGAAAGTTGTTGTCCTGTCTCTCTCGATGCCAATTTAAAAAATTCCACGTTTCTAAGTGCAAAATTCGCTGAAGTATTCGAATTCGAAAAACGGAGTAAAGTTGGAGAAGAAACGGTATCAAGTGCGGGAAAAACCGTTTTACCAGCATTCAATGCTATTTTTTCCGAAGTTGGTCATTTTTCCGGCCAGCCCAGCTGTATATACAACTGGGTCATCCATCACTAATGGGTCATCCATCACTAAGTACTGTAAAAACAGACAAGTTGTCTTTCGTACTTATTTACTTGAAAGTGAAAAACCCGAGAAGTTTGCTATCGGGGGTTTGGATCCTACTTCCTCTAGCGATGACGTGATTCTCTCCTCACAGGAACAAAACTTTCAGGTAATCGAGGTTCAGCAGATGTGACGACGAAAGGACGGAGTGAAACTACCCATTTGGTGGGTGGACCTGACGAAGGGCCCTAAGTCAAACAAGATCCTGGAAATGAAAGAGCTGGATCATCTGAGGGTCGAGTTAGAAACTTCAAGAGTTCTCGACAAAAATTTGTTCCATGTTTCTGGTGTATATTCGCAAGCCATCCAAGTTTTGAATGTTCAGCCCCCGGAGAAATGCATAAAATGCAATAACAACATCCAAGCCGACTCTCCTCAAACGTACAGGGGGTTAAACAAACCTCAGTGCGTCAACTGCTGCCTTTTCCGTACGGCGAACTACAGGAACTGTGACCTTCCGCTGTACAGCAAGCTGGCGGAAAATCCAGAGAAGCTCAATTATTCCACTCAATCATCTAGGGCCAATTTGCTGCAAATCCTGAAGAAAGAAACACCTTAGCGCCCTCAACGGATATGAGGACAAAAAAGACAGTAGTCCTCTGACAAAGTGCTGAAAGGAGTCTGATCGGGGTCTCACGAAATCCTGAAAACGAGGGGATCCAGTCTGCTTCCGAAGACACACTAACTAGGTTCCTTACTGGAAAAATCGTTCTTGAAAGCTATTAAAATTTGTGAAAACAACTTGAATCCTGAAGAAAATCTACTTCTTCTACAATACAGGATCAGCGAGACACTTTCAAGAATTCAACATACCATGGTCTCATCACGATGAATTAAGAAACATCATCAAGGGATTTTTTTGCGTTACACCCTTCGTTGGATGGTGTCTCCCCCCCCCTCCCCTAGCGTTGTACGTCAAAATACAGACATTAATTTTTTTCTCATTCACTTACATGCACAACCCAATTTGCTTGTGATAGCTCATCCAGGAACCGGCGAAAAACTTCAATTCTGTTCAATCTCATTAAAAGTCCAAATTAAAGTCCATATAAAGAGAACTCTCAATCCGATCCTAATAAAATTCCTTAAAAAATTCCATATACAGTATAATGAGAAGTCTCAATCCATTTCAAACAAGAATCCTCAATAAATTTCGGATTAGAATGCCTTTAAAACAATTTAATAACAATATTTAAAAAAAAAAATAACAATCACATAAGTTACAAAACTAATAATTCAACAATATCAAGAATATAATAGAAAATATTATTTTTTGTTAATTCATCAAAACTTGTGCGAACGAATACAATTCTTAATTGAAATTTTGTTACTTAATTTTTTTTTAACAATATTTATGCATGTAGCGAGATATAATTAACCTTATTAGAATATTCCTGTATATTGTATCTTTTTACGGAAATTATTTATAAATAATGACTCGGCATGTGCTTAATGACTAGAAAACGTTTTTTTTGATTTTTTGATTTTTTTTTTTCACAATCAAGGAAATGATGAAATTCCTATCTAAAGGGAAAATCAAAAATAAACTAATCAATCAAGATTCCGTGAAGAAAACGCGTCGAACCGCGGGGAAAAAAAAAGCAAAAAAACAAAAACATGGTTTAATCCCAATAACAGCGCACGCCCAATAATCCATCTTATCACTGATGAACATAAGTGAAAACCACTTGTGAGAATTAATTATTTCTATTATCATTATTATTGTTATTATGATTAAGAAAAGAAAATCTTATAATCCTTTTAAATCTGGGAATTCTTTTTTTCCTTTCGCTTCTTAAATTGATTCCGCGAATGTTTTCCGCTCAAGCAAATTAAAATGACGTCATTTTGCCATGAGATTTCACACTGCGTATATTCAGTTCGAGTTTTTCTCATAAATACATACTTTTCATCATCAAAAATCATTCGAGAAGTACTTTTAACAGCTTTTTTTTCATTATATTATAGACGTAAAATTCAACAAAAATAACTGGGGAAAAAATGAAAGTGTAATATGGAAATTCTAAGCTTCGCTGATTTTTCCTGAAGCTAGTTTAGCGAATTCTGAAAAAGAAAGAAAACAGTTGATAGTGAAAAAATTCCATGAAATGTTTTTAGAAATGATAATAATCTAAAGGCATGTCCGAACGGGATAAATAGTGTACAAACAAAAATCAAGGCATTCAAGAAGAAAATAACCGAGAGGTTTTTTGAATGGGTTGAGAAATAAAAACATTGGGGAAGAAATGTTAATCTGGTTGTATCAATAACACAAAAGGAATAAGAATGAGTACTTTCTTGCACATGAATTTTCGGTATGAAAACAGGGAAAATGTCAAGTCGAATATCGTGTAATATAATATTGCATTTAAAAAAATATGAATTTTTTTTGTAAATGACTTTCATTTGTAGATACATTTCACTGCATGGAAGTTTCAGCACACAGGGTCTACATGAAAAGTTAATATTCCTTCTTTTTTTATGTATACGACCCCCCTTGGGAAATTAAATACATTTTCAGCAACTACAAGTAATTTGAAAATTTTGTTCATGGGAAATACGCTAAATATAACTTAATTCAAATTCGGTTGATTAAGTTAAAATTTTGACAATACGATGGCAGATCACTGAAAATATGCAAATTAGTGTTCTATAAAATGCAGCGTCCATCTATAAGATGGACAGCTGAATTGTCCTGAATTCAGCTGTCCTGTTTCTGAATTTTCTTGTTACTGGTGCTTGCATTTCAGGCGTTTCATTGCGATGTTGGCATTGGTGAATGAAGCACTATCGGTGAAATGTTTTTTTTTTTTTTTTATCGCAGCCATGAATAGCAGCTGAAGCTTCACAAACGGTTCAGATATAGGAGATTAAAGAAAGGTTCAGGTCCCCTCTATCGACAAAAATGTGAACTAAATTAATTTTTTCCTGCAACAAAAAAAATCCCCCTTCGTGAGAATAACTTTTTCCACAAACCATATTCAAATTTTTCAATTTTTTCAATTTTAATGAATTTTTAAACTATTCACGAATTTTTGAACATCCGTGTGAGTGAAAAATTAATTTTTCCTCATTAAGATTTTAATTGGTTGCTACGGCCGCTGTAATGACTTCAAGCGGTCAGGAAACCTAATGGAGGACTATCTGATCGTTACAGAGTACACAAATGATTTCAACATGCAGTTGTAGGTCGAACTACAAATGTTTTGAGACGCAGATAATTCAAGCACGGGTAATCCTGCGTATACGATACGCTGTACCTGCTGATTGATATTTATACTATTACTGATAATGTGATGTGATCTGTAGCCCCATTTACTATACCTTTCATCTGGTTTTGTCCCAAATTACATTTTAATGACTTCATCGCTCTTTTCCAAAGATGATGTGAAAACGTTTTTAGTATATTCAGTACAATGCTCCGAACTCAACCATAAATTTAAAGTCTTCGCTCCCTAATAGTGACCGGTGAAATATACATGCCGCCGTGACCATTTCCATCATTAAGTCAATGGCCTCGCTACCGAATATTAATTACGGTACTTAACAGCACTTAATGGTATATATTGTTAATGTGAAATGATAAATCTCGCGAAAAAAAAAAAATTGTGTTGCAAAACAACTTTAGATAAACACTAATTGTAATTCAAGTGGTGCCCTCCGATTCCGTCATTTGTTTTTTGTGGTTTTTTTTTCTCGATAATATATCCAAATTGAGAGCTTAATGTGATGGTTACGAAAACACTTTCCATACACGTTAATTAAATGCATACCCGTGACCTGGCACTGGGATTTTCTGGGAGTCTTTCTTAATTAATTATGGAAGCGACTAACGATTTCTTATGTGTTAATAAACAACTTGGAGATGCCGAAATGCAGAAATCAACCGTAATTTTCGTTTGCTCATGACAGAAATTGCATAAATTCTGGTATTTTGCCTACTATTACCTTTCAGGCGAGACAGCTTCATCCGAGATTGAAAAATTATCTTAACTCTTTCGAATAATGATGGATATTCTTCATTAAATTAGGCAAATTATGAAAGTTTTCAAACGAACAGTGGATCATTAATAAGAAATGACGGATTATTTATAATCGCGGATGTCTTTATAACTTCGCCAGACCCAAAAAGGGTCATTATAATTTCAAATTATGCAATTAAAACACATTATATATTTATATTTGAAAAATTAATCATAGAAATCATCAACTATTATTTAGAAAAAAGGTGTTAGGGGGAGGGGTCGTTATCTCCTTTACACTGACACTGCTTGCATATGGAGTCGAGCCTAATTATTAAAAACTCTTGTGTAGATATGCTCTGATATATGCAGATGCATTCTCTCTACCGCAGTAAAAACTCTCAATAAGAGAGACGCACGAGCTCAGATTTTTTTGTCCCTTGAATGGAGATGTCCCCCTTAGGCCCCTTTCACACGGAGGGTCCGCATCCGCATCCGCTCCGTGTGAAAGGGGCCTTATTCAGAGTTAAATGAGTTCTTATTTTAAGGGAGAGTCACCTGTACCCCGAAATGGCGTTGCGACTGAGCAAATCATTGCATGCACCAACCTCTCGATGAGTATTAAAAAAAACCTGCCGTTCGGAATCGGCAATAAATTGTAGGTCCCGGTCTAATTAGCCCTCGTGTGCAGAAAATGACCGTGGTGCGACAAAAATGATCAAATGATCGAATCATTGCATAACATTCGCGTCTCTTGGACACAAAGGGGACCAAGTCGGCCGATCATGAAACGAGATCCTTATCTTTCCTAAAATAGCGGTATATACCGTAGAATAAATTATATCTCTATAACCTTACATCCTAACGCCCAAAGAACTTGAATCACTGCCCATGGGCGGAGATATGGGGGGGGGGGCGCATGGGGTGTCACAGGTAAAGCCGACTAATCTAGTATTTGCGTATATATGAATTGGCATCATCACCATCATCATCATGCCCACCCCCCAGACTTTCAAGTCTATCTCCGCCTATGTCACTGACACAGTAAAAGTAAAAAGTGGAAAAGAGAAAAAAAGCGTGGGTTCTTTGAGAATGTCTTTGGTCTTTTCAATGCTTTTTCTAAATTAAAACAGTTACGGTTTCTTTAACATCGAAATCTCTCAATTTCAACCGGTTTCGTAAGGCTTTACTGGGTTTTTTTTTTCCCCCTAGCGTTTGTTGTTTCGTGGTCCGTTGACCATTCTAACAACCATATGGGGTTTTTATTAATACTACAGTATATGATGAATGCTGTCTAGTCCGACAGTTACGCTGCTTTAGTAAATAGAATAAATGACCATAATTGTATTTTTCCAACGGATTTTTATTTCTTCTATTCTATATCACCATAATTGTACATAATTTTTTTTTTTCCTGGAGAAGCAATCTATTTTCAGTGCACTGCACTTTCTTCTCTCAACTTGTCTCAAGGTATTAGGGAAAAAAAAAATGTGGCCTCGGCAAGGACGGCATGTTCCAGGATGTCCTGTTTTAATCTGGCTTTTCTCGACCATTACGTACGAGATGGTCATTTATAATCCGTACTTACTTACATTATCTTTCTCTCTCGTGGGGCTGAAACGATAACCTAGTCTCAAGGTCTGAATGATCGATCTATTTCGCGTTATTTTATGGGAATTATAGGATCGTTTTCGAAGGTTGGAAATCAAAAGTATTGTGATGTAAGAATAAGTATCCGATGGATTTAATACCCGGATCAAAAAATCCCGTCTGTTGTTTTAGTTAGAGAAAGCGTATATGTGTAATATAGGCTATATATTATGGCAGAAAGATATTAAATTTTAATGAAATCTCTTGAAATCGTAATAAAGGATTTTTTTTTTTTGATGAGAAGCAAAATTTTTTTTTCGTGAAGCAATTTATACGGTTGTGGAAAGTAATAGAGAGGAAATCCGGGAACTTTAAGATGGTTTGTTCGAGGTTTTTTGAAGGACTCGAAGATTACAGATTGCATTTGCTTTGAAATTAACTGTTTGAAGCGATCAAAAGCCATTGTCTGACTCAGCTTAAAGCTCCTTTATGGAAAATCCTCTTGAAGCATCGGTGACGTCGTTCGTTCTGCGATTTTTTTTTTCCCCGAAAGGATGTAGAAGTTAATGCGCCCACTGGAGCTTGATGTACTCACGCTTGCCTCTCAAGTCTGACATCAAGACATGGACAGATACAATGACAGGAACAAAAAATAATCCTGACTGATTTAATTAGCATTTTTTAGATAACGCACAAGTATACCAGTCGTGTTTTTTACACCACTCACTATTCGAAAAATAGATGGCAGCACCAACTTCACACACACAACACTAGAAAGTCACGTACACCGTTACCTACACACACTCACTTCCAGCATGACTCGCCCTCGAGAAAGGGTGAAAGAGTACTAAATTGCCTTCACGATGATTTACCGGATTTGTACTAGAAGAAGAGTTACCAATCCGGAAATAACTTGGTAACTCCCGATACAAAGGTGTGTTATCCCCCAGTATTGGTATGAGGCTCCCAATGCCAAGCAGTCTACCCTTACAAAAAAATATTCCGCCACATCGAGTATACAACTTACAGCACTTTAATTAACAAGCGCATTCTCATTCATTTCCAGTTTCGTCATTAGAAAAGAGAGAGAGAGATGGCAGCACCTGAACACGTGCATGCACGAAAACATACATAAATGCTCTCTCTCTCTCTCTCTCAGTTAGGTTTTCCATAATCAGTTCCGACGCAGCAACTTCTTCGAAAATCACAGTGTAAGTATGGACCAGGGTTCTTAACGAGGGGTCAACAGAACCCGTGGGAAGATTGAGGTGGGGGAGGGGGTCGTTGCATGAGAAAACAACTCATTATTTTTGTCTTGCTATACGAATACATTGTTTTGTATTGTGGTCCATGATCTTCATTTTATTGGTGGGGGGCGTGACTATCATTTTCTTGGCACAGGGAGTCCTTCTTGGTGGCACAAAGGGTCTGTGGAACACAAACAGTTAGGAAACAATGATGTAATATAGATCAGCGCATCTACTTTTCCCAGTCCTTATGAGGGCTGTAAAAATAGTTCTCTTGATCAATTCTACAAAAGTTTCACTCTATAAAAGTATTCTCACCATCATCGAAAAACGTCACATCACCTCATTATGAAAACCGAATAATTAATTTCATGATTATGGTGGCATATGCGATCCGGTGTTTCAAATTATGAACAGTCATATAAAAAAAAATTAAGTTTAACGAGGAAATTTCCTCGTGAATCCGTACATAGTTAATCCCCCAACACACAACAGATGAATCAGCCCCTTGTTGTTCCAGGGATTATCGCGAAATATGTCTCATAATAATCCCCGTTATTTTGAACTAAGAGGAAAGCGTTATTTATACGATTATGGTTCAGCGGTATTTCTGAAACGCCGAGAGGAATAATCCCCTTCAGGAAGAAACGTGACTATCCGAGTGAGATTCATTTACAAGATGGGATCTAAACAAAAACAAACAGTCAACATGCATCATTAACGCAAGATCCTTAAACACTTCAATCATCATGTTTGTTCTTTCCTGTTAACAAGAGACAGAAGGTACAACGCTTGATTCGTTGAAGTGGTTTTGAAGCAAATAGTCTTCATCAGATTTAGAATTTTAATTCAGGGTAAAAAAAAAAACCTCTTCTATTCATATCTGAAACATTAAAAAGGATTAAGAAGCATATACTATTCGTAAATGTCTATTTCTGGATTGTTGAAGAATGCTTTGTTTCGAATATTCGCCCAAATGAATCTTGAAAGGGGGCGCGGTAGTCCAGGTCGATAAGATACTCGCCTAAAGTACCAAAAGGATGTTTTAGAGGCGATACCCGATTTTTCCTTGCCAGAAACTTTCTTGCGGCACAAGGGAACAACAGAAACAACGACATGAGCACAGAAAACGATTGTTTCCACAGGGAGTCCTCACATCGAGGAGTTAACGCACAAACCTCTCGTTGATTATAAAAATAAAGTCCGCCTTTCGGAATCGGTAATAAATTGTAGGTCCCGGTCTAATTAGCCTTCGTGCGCAGGAAATAACCGCGGTGTGACAAAAATGATCAATGAACCTTAAAAGAAAAGCAGTTATTGAGGCTGTAATTTTTGTCGTAGACGATCACACAACGTTATTAGACAATTTCTGTCGATCTCTTGACCAACCCAACGAGCGCAGTTGGGGTCGGAACTAGAAGTCTGGTTCATTTTTTGTCAGAGGCCTACTACGGTCAAACGTAATTTTTACGTTTCTCTTTCACTGTAACCACCTCATCTCTCCATAAAAGTCGACATGTTTTGTTTCCCCTTAAAATATTTTAAATATTCTCGAGAATGCTGCCCAGTGCAGCTGTTACACCTTTGTTCGCCTAAATTCAGCCGTGGACTGAGTTGGGCGCCGCTATGGTGGTTGAATGACCATATTGACAAACTCGCATAGAGGATGCAGGTTCGAACCCCACTATACCACAGTGGTGGTCGGCTGAAGTTTGTTGTCTGTGATTCCCAACTTCGAGGCGTGAATGCGAGCCTATATCTCCCGTTAAAAAGTCTCGCCACAAAGAGCAATAGGCCTACTTACGGTACACTTATTCAATCATTACACTTCACCCATAAGCTCCGTTTACATGTATAAGTTTGGGGGGGGGGGTAGCTTTGAAGATTATTACCCCTGCATAGGGCAAACTTTTTTTTCCTCGGCGGGGGGAAGACAGATCCATCAAAAGAGGTCCATCTTTGTTGCGGAATAAAGATGGGCATTCCGCTCTCCTCTCCCATAATCCTTTATGCCTCGAAAACTACTAAACTGTTTGCTCCTTTGTCAGCCCATCTTGAGTCAACCACTTTCGTTCAACCCACATGACCAGTGACGACTTCCAGAAAAAAAAAGGGGGGGGGAGAATACGTGCCTAAACTAAACACCATGTAAACGGGTTGCAACGAAAATTCGTGTTACCAGTAACTTGCTAACTACCCTTCCCAGCATACTTTATTTTCCATGTAAACGGGCAATAGTTGGAAAAATTGACGGCAGGTGGCAGCAATATAATAAAAGTAAGAGGGGAAACAAACTTCACATTAAGTTTGTCTAGAACAGTGATTCCCAACGTGGGTGTTAACGCCCCCCCCCCCTCGGGAAGCGATGGAATGTTCCAGGGGGCGGTAGAAGCTACGGGTATAACATAGGATCCTGTGGGTTAGATTGCGTTGAGGGAAAGATGGGAGAAAAAAATTTCTGAAGAAGGGGACGATGGGACACAAAAGGTTGGGAACTATGGTCTAAAACGGTGCTCCGCGGAGACCTAAGGGCTCCGTGTGGACTCCCAGAGGCTCCGTGGCCACTCGTGGGAAAAAAACAGTAAATTTGAAGAAAAAAATTATAAATATTTGTGAATAATAAAAATAAGTCAGTAACTTTGATGAATAAATATGAAAATAGGCCTACGGGGATCCACCATAGAAATCATGTACCAGAAAGGGCTCGGTGGGTCAAAAAAAGATGAGAACCACTGGTCCAGAAGGTCGACTACCTTCTTATATCTATCTATTAATTGAGACAGAGCGACGGACCTAGATCTGGTGAGGAGGAAGGCTGAATATGTAAGAAAAACCTATATAGTGCTATGACTCATCCTTGAGACAGAGTTCTTCAACTTTTGCGTTTGTACTAATAAAAAAATATCCATGGACGCTTTTACAAAATAGTATTCAGTACATAGCATAAAACTCTAAGATCCTCACTCTTTTATCCCTAGAAATACGTAGAGTATTTTATAAAATTTTCCCAAGGAGAAGCTGCGGATGTCATTACGGTGATGTTTTCACGGCGATATTAAGACTGCCATGTTTTTTTCATGGTGGAATTTAAACACGGCAGAGTACTTTGACGGCGATATTAGAACGGCCGTAGTTTTGACGGCGATATTAAGACGGCCATGGTTTAAGTCATGGCGGTGTTTTGACGACGAGATTAGGACGGCCACGTTTTTGTCAGTGTGGCGTTTTGACATATATATTAAGACGGCCATTTTTTTGTCAGGGTAATGTTTTGACGGCGATATTAGAACAGCCATATTTTTGTTAGGATGTAGTTTTGACGGCGATATTAAGACGGCCATGTTTTTGCCAGGGTGATGTTTTGATGTGGAACCTCTTAAACGGACTATAATTTTTCGTAATCACACGGTACCTCCACGAGCCCACAACTTGTAAACAAAGTTAATCATTTCAGCCTACAGCGACAAAACATTCCATTTCTTAAGGCTATAGGAAGTTGACAAAACCATAAATTGATTCTTTCAACGATAACCACAGAACGGATGAGAGATCAGCTCAGTGGAGCTTTATTCACACTCTCAAAGTCCTTGTGCCATTGATTTTTTTTTTTTTTTTTTTTTTTTTTTTCTGTACGTATTGATTACCGCGTGCCTAGTGAATAACGGGGGATTTAACCAAAAATCCATGCTCCGTGTAATATTTATCGGATTAGATATTGCTTCAGAGGCAATAAAGAAAATTGAGGAAATCAAGGCTTTTTAATTCCAGAGAGATTTTTAACGACTTGCATCATTTGATTGAATCACGCGATGGGTTAATCATGTGTAACGGATCTTCACCAGTTTACACAGACATTATACACAGTATAATGAGATAAATTCCAGTCAGTATTAAACACACAATCAAATCGCGATTCTTCTTTTCATCTCTTAATCCGATTCCATTGAAATATCTTTCTGTTTTTTACGTAATAATTATTAGAATTGTGATTCTGATTATTGGCAATAGAGGGATGTATTTAATATTTATTATTATTATTGGTTTAATCCATTCTATATTATTTTATTCGAGTGTCATCGTCTCGGATTGTTGCTCGTGTCTTTTCCTGCTTATTTGAATATCAAGATGTGAATGGTATTTTTTTTTTATTATTTCCTGTTGATGTTTGTGATTTCAAACTTATTCGTCACAAATTATCTCACCCCATGGCGATGTAGTACATGTCGCTAGTGGTCGTCACCGGCAGTTAAATGGTTGAAGGATAGGTATAAAAATATGTATTATTGTCGGTTGTTGTCGGAATATTGAATATTATAATCAAAATAGATTGGATTTCCGTATAACTTTTCCCTAGGGCATTGCAGAAATCACTAAACTCCCTGTAAAAAATGTCATGTTTTTTCCTTATCTTTTTTTATGAAGTGTGGGCTTTATTCCGATTTTTCCCCAGGTGCGTATTAGGTGCGGTGGGAAAATGTGTTCCATTGAAAAATCCGCTTTACAAAACATCTGGGTTTGCCATTGCTAAAATAAAAAGTTCTTATGTTAAGAGGGCGAGATATACTGCCACTGCCGGTGAGAAGGTTGAAAACGTTTTGTATAGAAATGGATATTGCACACAGAAATCCAGTTATTGCAATTTCATTTGCAGGCCCGTATACGCAAGTAGGGTATATTCAGCCTCCATCTCGTTCAATTTCCCAAATTAATGCATTACTACATTGCTGTAGATGCCCTGTAAGTCCGGCAAGCGCGCTCTTTCGACGCCCCCGAGTGATGTTGAAGGATAGGTTAAAGCTAGGGGTTCCGTAACTTTCGTGTTCCATGGAACCCTTGCAGCGATGGGATAGAAGCCTCTGACCACCTGCGTCAATAAAATTAAGGCTACGGACTACCTGTTCCAATAGCATGAAGGATACGGACTATTTGTGGCAATAAAATTAAGGCTGCGGACTAACTATAATGTTAAAACCATAAACTAATTTGTTTTTTCCCTCCAAACACACGGACTCACCTGAAACCTTCACAAAATCCCCAAGAGGTCCGTAAACACCTGGTTGAGAACCCTTAAGTTGAATGGTGAATTTGGCACCTACTCTGATTCTGCACCTGAGACAGCAGACTCACCCCTCCCTCCCTCGCTGCTGCCGGTATTTACTAGATATTCGAACATTTCCGTTTCATGGGGTCACGAAGTTTACTTTGAAAAGAAAGCCCACAAAATCGAATTAGGGCAGTGTTTTTTTAGGCAAAATTCCTGAGAGAAACATAATATAATATGTCCTAGACCAAGTCATGAACAAAAAAAATTCTCCTTCTTAATTTATACATAAATCAACCGAGATCATATATCAAATACGATCAGAAACTACTATAGTATACGACTATGTATCTAATAAATAATTCAAAAATTGAAATTGATCTTCACAGCCGAGATTTTGCGGCTCCGTGACGGAAGGTAACACGCATCGAATGTTTCGAAGTCATTGACTGCACACATATGCGAAGAATCAAGTTTCAACGAAAGTTTCAGATATCGCGTCTTCCTCACATGATTGAGAAGGTTCGAATCATGTTCGTGTATTCTAAACACGCCTCATCACGTTAGATACAGCGATAGCGAGTCGTTTCGGGTTTCAATATGGGAACTGAGCTGTTTACCGATCTGTTCAGCACCGATTATAATTTTTGACATGATTTGCATCTTTCAAATCGGCTACGTAACCGGCTGAATATCCGAAAAGTCGAAACTGATGCATGCAAATGTATGCAAAAGTATGCTTACCTTTATGTATGCGTATTCCTAGAAATGGGTGGTATGCTCGATAACCCACAGAAATTTGAGGAAACTGTGTGTATCCCATGAAATGCGTAGGAGCAGTACTTTCCAATAAAAATATAAAGAAGCCTAGTCTCGTCTATTTGTAGAAATGCGTCGTGACCTTATTTTCCGCTTAAAATGCGAAAAATTCATGCTTATCCCCTAGAAATGTGAAGACGCCTCGCCTGCACCTACAAATGCGTAGGAGTCTCACTTTTTTGCCTAGAAATGAGAGGAAACCTCTCTCACTCGCTTTAGCAATACGAAGCTCACTTTCCGCTAATCATTCGTAGGAGACTCGCTTCCACTAGGAATGCGTAGGAACCTCTCTCTCCCCTTAGAAACGAGAAGACTCCTACACTAGAAATGAGAAATTTCCCTCTAGCAATGCGTAGGAGTCATCTTGCTTTCAACTAGAAATGAGAAGTCTCCTTTATGCTTAGAAATGCGAAGTGGCCTCACTTTCCCCCAGAAAGGCGTAGGAGCGTCACTTTCCATTAAGAATACATAGGAGTCTCTCTTTCCGCTAAGAATACTTAGGAGTCTCTTTCCGCAATGAATGCGGAGAAGCCTCATTTACACTTGGAAATGCATAGAAGACTCGCTTTTCTCCTAGAAATAGGTAGAAACCCTGCTTACCGTTAAAAATATATGCGAGAATACGTCATTTTTGGGTATCAAAACGGTTCTTTTCTGCCCTTTAAACTTTTGTGTCTCAGAAAATTCCGAATGCGGTCTTTATAGATACGAAATCTTGTTAATGGTTTCTGCAAATACGATGGACCTCGTAAAGTCTAATCCAACGATGCCCAATGCATGTGAATACACTTCCACAACTCAATCTTATTTGCTAATGTGTGGGCTGATATCTAAGGGTAAATCTTGCTGGGACAAATTCAATGATACCCAATTGATGAGAATACGTCTTCAAAATTGAGTACCTTTCACCAGCCTACTTAAACTACAAAGACATGCAAGAGTCCACATTTGAGACCACATCAATGACTCAATTTTTTTTCCCCCCACCAATTTCGAATTGAATTCAACTCAAGCGGATCTTTGCGTGTGAATATCCATAACTCCATAACTATCTCTCGAATGACTCAATAACCACACGGAAGAATATCCTCATTACCATACAGATGATTTCACACCTAAGTAGAATAGCTCGAGTCCTTGATTTTAAATCATGGAGGAAGTAAGGAAAGAAACCGTGACATTTCCCCGCATGTCAATGCGCTTGCTTATCGAATCATGACGAATTGATCAATCGTGTACAATTTAACACGGTGTTATTATCCCTAAGATATTGAAAATAAAAGGAAGAACAAGAAAGTATATGGAGTTTAGGGGGAAAAGAAAGCAGAGCAAATCACGCATCACAGATAACGTCCATAAGTTCTTTCACTAAATACCATATTAAAAGCAGACAGACAAGGTTAAGAGAAAAAAATGCCTTTAAACAAAAAAAAGTAATTTTCCACTATGCTCTAATGGAACCACAACCTTGGCTAATGAATACAAGGACGCCTTTGAAACACTCTTTCATGGAACAAATATGCTGCGAGGAATGCACACAAATGCCCAGAACGCAGGAAAATATAAATATACGGATATTGCATGCAATTATCTTACTCAGACGGCTGAGAAGGTCCCACAAAATTAACCTTACATTATTATTTTTCTGGAAATAATACCTTAATCCTATTGCAAATATGCTATTATTAAGCGTTTCGTTCTATGAATATTACGGGCTTGGTTTTTTCCATGAATAAATATTATATCCTCCTATTATATATTTAAATTCCTATGCAATCCTGGGTGTAATTTACCGGAAATTCGTAAACAAATTTTTCTTTGCATAAAACAGACGTATTTTCTTGTGCAGACCTCGGCCTTCAGTAGGCCTATTAAGTAGATAAATGGCTAAATGAATATTTTCGTATTAGCTAGGCTTAATAAAGAAATGCTGTTGGAATTACGGAGGAATCATTGTTTTCGATTCTCTTATTATCGTTATTTACGTTGGAATTTGTCGGGATCTTGTTTCTAATTCTATCACTGTTATTATTTGATTTTGGAGTATGGTGCAATGCCGTTTTCAATTCCATTATTAATATTTTTATTTTCGACTTTTGGTACAATTTTGTTGCTAAATCTGCATTGTTATTATTGCTAGTTGGAGTTGATAATGGAAATCTATTTATAATTCTATTATTATTATCACTTTATGTCGGAGTTTGGTGAAAATCTAGTTTCTAATTCTATTATATTGCTGCTACTTCATGTTTGAGTTTGGTGAAATGTTGGTTCGAAAAATGCGCTGTTATTATTTCTTGTTGGGAATTTAGTGGAATTCCGATTTCCGAATTCGGTTAATGTTACTGTTTCATGTTGGAGTTAGGAAAAATCTCGTTTCTACTTCTGTTGTTACTTATTTCGCGTTTGGGGTTTGGTGGAATCTTGTTTCTTACTCTAATTATTGTTATTACTTCGTTTTGGAGATTGGTGAAATCTAGCTTCTTATTCTGTCATTGTTGCTATTATTTTATGTTCGAATTTTGTTTCCAGTTTTACCATTGATTTCCTTATTTTATATTGGAGTTTGGTAGAGATCTTTTTTCTAATTATGGTTATATTATTATTTCTGCCGTTTGGTCGATTTCTGATTGTTATTATTTTAGGTTGTAGTGCTGTAGTTCGACAGAATCTTGTTTCTGATTCTTTTGTTGTTGTTATTTTATGTTAGAGTTTGGGATCAATAACAATCTTGTTTCTAATTCCATTATAATTATTTCTATCTCAATAGGTTCGTAGATTTCTATTTCGAGAAGGGCTACAATCCAGTACGGTTAGGAAAATCGTATAAGAAAGCCGTTTTCCGCGAGTTCACGGACGAGACTTATTCAGTCCTGAAGAGGCGACAAGCATGGCAAGGAATCCTTGGACCAACGATACAAGGAGAAGTTGGCGATTTGTCTATCATCCACTTTCTGAACAATGCATCAATGCCGCTGTCCATGCATCCACACGGAGCTCGGTACATCAAAGTACACGAAGGTAATGATCATATTCCTCCACACGCATAAATTTTGACAAATATATCACGCCATAAATAATGGTATTTTTCGTTGATTAATTGTTTCGCTTCAGAAAAACAAAAATTCAAATCATCAGTTGTAACCGAAGAATTGAGCGAGATGTATCACGTAAGACTTAAAAGTTGAATCAAGAACCTTCAATTTTACACTGAAGCTTTCAGATCTTGAAGTGACGTGAACAAAATTGCATCCTCACCCTGAATTAATTGCTGAATAGATAGAAATTCAAATGATCCAATTGCTTCTTATCTTTTTTGTATCGTTAAAAGTACATGCCGATGACGAAAATGACTGTTACAGGCAGTCAGTAGCGTTTAACTAGATCCAGGGATGGCCAAACTTCTAACGTTTACGGCACCCTTGGGAATGAAATTAGAGTTTTACATAGCTCTCGTCACCCCCTGCGTGAACTCAAGACACTTCTGTTACATCCTAAAGTGTCGTGACACATCGATTGTAATTTACAGCCCTATTAACACATTCAATATGCATTCCAGAAACATTTATCCGCACTTCTGATCGATCATAAGGTCTCTCAGTGCACCGCGGTGAATCGTTCAGAAATTGCTGGCAGTGACCAGGATTTTGTGTTGTTGTTTTTTTTCTAATTTGGTCCAAGAGAGTAGAAAAATTTATGAATAAATTTGTTGCGAGTCAAATATTATGAGAATGGTGTCCTCCACCTAATACTGAAATTACTCCATTAATTACACAATGTACACAAAACATTTACAGAGAAAAAATTACGGTGGAAATATATCTGTAAAAAATGACTTTTAGAATAGCTTTTTCTTAATTGAATAAAAATGCAAAATTTCCTTAACAAATCTGAAACCTCGAAATGAAAATTTACGAATGTTTGCTTTCCAGGTGCCCTCTACGAGGATAACACAGGACCCGAAGATAAAGTTGACGACAGAGTACCCCCAGGTGGAAGGCACACGTATAACTGGTACTTCATACCGAAAGATGGACCGACTCCAACAGATCCCGACTGTCTAACATGGATGTACCACTCTCACAGGAACGCCGATACCGATATACATGCCGGTCTACTTGGACCAATCATAGTTTGCAGACCAGGTATAAATATAAATCTCTCTGAGACTCTCATCTCATGCTTTAACTTTTTTTTAAATATTTCTAAGACACATTTGCGATATCCATATTTGGTCTGAAGGTCACGGATTAAGAACATAATCAGTTCATGCTGCGGAAAACTTTAACAGCGGCAGTAGCGTGACTGAGATGACAAATGGCTTTACATAACAGGTATTTCACATTGAAGAAATAACCTGTCTTGCTTATTCAGATCTTCAGATCTTTACACTACATAATCCTTCTCCATCTTCCAAAATGGAAGGATACTGGATTATATATAACTCTTCACCCGTTCGAAGAAAAAAAAAACTGATGGACTCCATTGTAGCAAGTGACATTTAAGAGAAAGCGTAATCGAAAGAGTGTAGAATGATTATTATTATTATATATTATTATTATTGAACGCAACTGTTAGACAGTTTGAACAATAAAATAGATAGCCATTCATTTTGTCATTGAGTCAAATAGCAATTCCGAACTTGATGGACAGTACAGTAGTTACGCATGCCACCGTCCTACTCCATCGATTCATTTTAGCCGAAGGTAATTCCGCTTAATAGTTCCAAATATGTCAATATTGTCCAGTAATTCAGAAGTGAAGAAAAGAAGAAAAAAACCAACAGAAGCCAAGGAAAGGCTCATCAAATGTAAAAAAAAAAAAACCTTGAACAGTTTAAAAAAGCCATGTTTTATTCACAGTCCAATGATATCCAAGATAGTCGTTATTTTGTTGGGAAACGGGGGGTTTATTCTGTGACAGCTCCATCGAGAACAGCAAACAACTTGTCAAATTGTAAATTACCCATCCACAAAAAAATCCTTGAATGATGTTAAATTTTTTTTTTTTTTTTCAATTCACCAGCTTTAAATAACCATTAGTCTTTTTTTTTTTACTGCCAGTTTTGTCAGTTTTGCTGATAAAAACTTGTAAATCGCGTGATCGATAGCTTGTGTCAGACACAGTCGTAACGAGGGTTTTTCTTTTCCGATATACACACAACTATGTGTTTTGCTTGAATTTCTCTTTTTTTTTTTAGAAAAGTGCAGAAAAAGTGATTGTTGAAGAAATTAATTTTTTCTTTCCCCTTTTTTTTCAAGCTATTCTGTTTATTTATGACAAACTTTTTTATCTGCACTCGTTCATTCACACAAAAAAATAAAATAAAATATCAGTTCTCTAATTTATGGCCATATAATTACATTTCAAAACTAAAAATCCTAAATAACTTCCTTCCATTCTGTGCGAGAGAGAGAGAGAGACCGAAATTATTATAGTTACGTTTGGAGACTTGATATCAGCGACTTCAGATGTTATGATCACCTTTAGGGACTTGATAACGGCAACTTCATAATTTATAGTTAGGTTTAGGGAATACTAAACTACACATGTACCTCGTCCATGTTCCTCTGCGGAACTTCTAACGAATTGGTACATGTTGGAATGTGCGTGTCCGTGTTGTGAACCTAACGGGAAGCTTGTATCTGTGTAATGCTTGTTACAGTGCTGCCATCTACCCCATATTTTTCGAACTATGAGTGAAGTGTAATGATTGAAGATTTTACCATTGTGGGCCTGTTGCTCTCTGCGGCGAGACTTTTTTAATGGGGAGATCGGCTTACATTCCTTGAAAGGTTTAGGGACTTGATAACGGCAAAAATTTATAATTTATAGTTAGGTTTAGGGACTTGATAACAGCGGCAACTTTATAATTTATAGTTAGGTTTACGGACTTGATAACGGCGGCAACTTTATAATTTATAGTTAGGTTTACGGACTTGATAACGGCAGCTTTATAATTTATAGTCAAGTTTAGGGACTTGATAACACCGTCCCCAGATATTATCTCTTTGCGTTTAAAGAGTTAACCCTATCAGACACAAGCATTAATTTTTTGAAATTTTCAATATGGTATTGCATTTTTGGTAGCACTCAAAATATGCATTCAAAATATAAATGTCATCAAATCTATTTTTTTTTCAAATTTTCAATTTTATTTGTAAATAAATAATTCACTTCGCACATTTTTTTTATCCAAGATCATCAGGGTACATTCATATCCACATGAAATGTTTTCCAGAATTTTATTGCCAAATTTTATGTAATGAAACACTGCCATTGTGGTGGTCGAGTGGTTATAGTGACGGACTCGCGATGCGAGGATCCGGGTTCGAACCCCACAGTGGTGGTCGGCTGAAGTTGGTTTTCTGTGGTTCCCAACTTCAAGGAGCGAATGCGAGCCGATCTCCCCGTTAAAAAGTCTCGCCATAGAGAGCAGCAGGCCTACAACGTTACAAATATTCAATCATTACGCTTCACTCAGAATTTGAAGTATAGATGGCAGCACTGAAATATCATACAAAACACTAGCTACACACTCAGACTGTTAGGTGCACTCACTTTGTTCCAGACTCTGCCACGAAGCTGGGCTGGAAGAGATCTCGGCAACGGGATAAGTCCGGTGGCAGAGACCCTGGCGTTCATTCATTCATGTAATGAAACACTTTTCCCGGAGGAACTTTCTCCTGGAAGCCTTCGTAAAATCATCCCTGAAAGTTCAAGTACTGCCCTCTGATGAAAGCCTCTAAAAGTGAGATTTGTTTCTGTGCGATGCTTGTTATGTGTAGTGCTGCCGTCAATTGTTGTAACTATGAGTGAAGTGCAATGATTGTACCATTGTGTAGACCCGTTGCTCTTTGTGGCAAGACTTTTTACAATTGAGATCGGCTCGCACCCACGCCTCGAAGTTGGGAGCCACAGAAGATCAACTTCAGCCGACCACCATTGTGGCGACGATGGGGTTCGTTACCCGTACGTCCAGAGACTTGATATCAGCATCCCCAGATGTTATATATGGCCACGTTTAAGAACTTCATAACGGAAACTTTAAAAGTAACAGTTACGTTTGGTAACTTGATATCAACATTCGCATATGTTATGGTCACGTAAGGGCTTGAAAACGGCAACTTTACAATATTTATAGTTACATTTGCGGGCTTGATGAAATCATCCCCCCAGATGTGGAGTGTCAAGGTTACGTAAGAAGACCTGATATCGGCATTCCCAGATGTTATGGTTACCCTTGGGGCCTTGATAACAGCAACATTTTAAAAGTTACAGTTACGTTTGGGGCTTGATAACATCATCTCCAGATGTCACGGTTCTGCCCGAGTGATGCAGTGGTAAGATGCTGATTTCTCATCATGAAGGTTGCTGTCAAGGTCCACGGGTTCAAATCCGCACAGTGAACATAACAAAAACAAGTTCTTTACCTACCGAGCGACCACGGATAGATGACGTCTTCATTTCCCACCCAACTCCACTTGTTGGAAATTGCCGTCCGGTGATATATGGCCGGAGCTAGTGTGTGGTAGAGTAGATGTTACGGTTTCGTATGAAGACTTAATGTCAGCATTTCCAGATGTTATGGTGACTTGATACGACAACCTTAAATGTTACAGTTATGTTTGGGGGCTTGATAATATACCCAGATGCATTCTTGCACTTGCATCCCCCCAGATGTTATGATTACGTTTGGACACTTGAGAACAGCATCGTGTTTACAATCAGGAACAATCAGGAGGAACTTCATTAGAGCATCCCCTGAAACTATGTTTTTTTTTATGCTCAGCTGAACTCCACTGGTCCTGGCGGCGACCACATGACTTTGACTTCCGAGAGCAAAAGCTCCGAGCACGATGGGGTACTTTCTGTTATACAATCCTTGATCGATCAAACTACTTCTAATCGCGCCTTTTGGGATAAGATTTTATACAACTTTCAATAATTGTTTGTTATCGGTGCCCGTTGCGCTTTGATTTGACATTAACTTGACTGATTTGATTCTTCGATTTACATAATTTTCATTACGATGCACTATATGTAGTCTTTGACATTTCAAGAAACTTTTGTTTTGCCGACGATGCCCGAAGCTCTTACGTTGCTTCTTGCGACAGAGATTGGGTGTCGTGGTTTCTCCAGTTTCTCCAGCATAAAATCCAGAAATTATCTGTTTCTTTCATATAAATAGTGTTGGTTCTCCGGTTTCTCATAATGGATCCGATAGTATCTTTCTAGATATATAAAAATAATAATAATAATAATAAATTTCTTGTAAATTAATTTTAGTATTGGTTCTCTACTTTCAGGTACCCTGGACAGATTCGACCAGCCAAGAAATGTTGACAGATGGTTCGCTTTGGTTTTCTTGATATTTGATGAAAACGACAGCTTCTACATCGATGAAAACATCGAAAGGCACGTACCGGGTATCAGCGTTGCTGAACGAGAAGCATTGAAAATGGATCCTGAATTCAGAGTAAGTGGCTTTTTTTCCGTAAAAAAAAGATAAAATAAAATTATGTCTTTAAGGACTCAAATCAGGAACTTTCGAAAATACGTCCATGGACCATTTCGGGAGTCTTTGCGAATCTTCCAAGGGGTTCGAGGGCATGGATGAGATATATTAATACTACTTCACCAAACCTGGCCATATTGCAATTTACTGCGATGGATTGGAAATGAATGCGCTGTCTACCGGTGGTCTCACCTGGAATTCGTTAGGGAAAATATCTATATCCTCCATCAGATTCGAACCCGGGATCGTGACAGACCTTCACGGTGATAGGCGAGCATCTTACCACCACGCCACTCGGGCAAACAGACAGATCGTAACACTGGAAACTTACAGGTTGGGTGAAAAGTCCTGAACATTTTAAAAACTAAAATATCAACCAGTGTTGATACAAAACAAACTGCAGTTCTCCACAAAATATTTATCAATGCCTCCAGATTTTTTTCCCCCTTATAACATTAAAAAAGTTCTAAATTTCACTCACAGATGGAGCTGTGGCTCAAAAAACTCTACGTAACACATAGAATGCGGCACAAACAGTGTAGAATTAATGTTTATTATGATTTTTGAGTAAAAATCACACATTAGTTTGTGCCCGTATCAATATGACCACTTCTTTAGCTCAAGCTATTTTTGAAACGGCGAAAGAATGTTCATATTTGAATATGTGAGGAATTTAGTTTTTATGCAAATCATAAATAAAGATTAAATTATGGGTATATATTTATATCGTGATACAGCGCTACCTGAGAGCAAAATTTTGAAAAATTTTTATTGTTCATTCAAAAAGAATATCATGACCGCTCTGATAAGTATTTTGGCGTAAATCGCCCTTTTTATTGCAATTAGTTGGCGTTTTATTAGTATTAAAAATGTGCCCAAGACTTTTCGTCCGCTTCCTCTATAATCCTGAAAATGCATCCCAGTCTGTGACTTTCACCTTGCTTTCTACTGGAAGTCCTAGAAACAAAAAGCGGTCGAAAACCCCTTTACATACTTGAACTATTCCAAAATCACAAATTGACCATATCATCTCATTGACCATCACTCATACTGACTCTTTTCTCTCTATAGCGTTCCAACATGATGTTTTCGATCAACGGTCTCGGATGGAGCAACCTTCAGGGTCTAGACATGTGCTTAGGCGAGAGGGTCGGATGGCATATCGTCGGAATGGGCAATGAAGTCGACGTTCACACCATCAGCTTTTCTGGACAAATACTCACTATCAACGGACGAACGTAAGTTGTATTGTTTAATTCAGTATTTGACCATCAAAACTTCCTCCACTATTTTGATGTAGCGAAGATGTATGGTGTCCGGGGCTAAAGGTTTCCGAAAGTAATGTGCGGAGTAATGGTGGAGGAGAGGGCGGTTGTGGGAGAAGGAACCCCTACTGCGGAATGGACTTACCCTAGGTAGTCGAGTGTAATCACGTGATATGTACTGGCGGTTGTCTGACAGTATCGTCCAACAGGCAATCAGTTGTGTTTTTTGAACCGCATCTGCGAAATATTTGCGAGTAAAGAAGACCAACGTGGTGTTATTCGTTTTTTTATTAGCAGGAGTTTCAGTTCGCGAAATGCATCAGCGAACGAAAGTAGGGCACGGCGAACATGCACTGTCATTGACTCTTATGCAGGACTTATACAAGCGTTTCCACGAGGGACAATAATCTGTGAATGACAATACGTAACCTGGTCAAAGTCACCTCGTCATCCCGGATGCTTTGGTCGACCAGATAATGAACTCTAACAAGTCTATTCTGCAATAGGGTTCGCCTTCCTTACCCCCCCCCCCCCTCCCTCTCCGCTCTACCTCTACACAATGTTTCGCCACACTCAGACCAAATAGTCAACTCTATAAACCAAATTATAACAACTGTTCCGTTTCCATTCATATCCACCCTTTGCGTACGCCAATGTACTCGTCTATCTTAACTGATTCGTATCAAATCAAAGTAATTAAGACGAATCGATACCTGGCTTGACGAATAGTGCAGCCACGTGTTTAGAAACAGAAACGGAAGTGCTATCAAAAAAACTCCCGCTTTCTCCAGTAATCGTTTCACTGCCCATTGTCTTCGATGGTGATAGACGAACGTATCGTTCGTTCATCGACCCGATTCGATCGCATGGGTATGACAACATCCTTTGTTTTGATTCGATAGGAAAAACCTTGATGCGTAAATAACCCGAGAACACATTGAGATGAGAAAACATGTCATGAATATATATCGATATTTTTGTTACGGCTGCCATTCAGGGGAAACTCGATTGATTCGCTTGTCAATCAGACGTTATGACAACCGAACAAAATAATTGGTTTCGATACGGGGAGGTTTTTTTTTTGGGGGGGGGGGAGAGGGAGTTGGTGGAAGAAGCTTTCGGGGAGTCAATATTTCTCTAACTCCAACGGATGACATCATCATTAGATGTATGTTTTGAACGGTCTAGACATAGCAGACAAATGAGAGAAATACTATGGGTTCGGTTCGACTGTTATAACAATCATCGAGCAGTTGAATTGATATATATGTTAACGGGGCAAATGTGATAACAATGGTTATGATACATAATAAACAGTTATTATGCATAATCATCGAACATTTTAGTAAGTTTAAATTTCTCTAAATTAATCACTTGTCCGGCGATTACGCATACAACCCAAGCACCTTTAGTAAATTTGATAAATTTCCTTAAATTAAACACTTTTACTGGCGTTTATGCATAATACCCGTAACAAGGTATTTTGCCGCCCGGGGTATAAACATAATTTTGTCACCCCCCCCCCTTTAAAATTCGGCAATTTCTCTTCGGTTCCTGCCTCTGACATGAGCTTTGTTTTTCTCTCCCCGTTGTTGAGAAAAGCCTCCAAAACATACCCATACCTTCCCCCCCCCCTATTTGGACCGTCTACGGGCGTTTGCATGTATGGCCGTCTTCGGCATCTTGGGCAGTAAAGAGTTAAACGTATACCAACGGTTCCAGCACACAATTGCCAATTAAGCGGGGGCATTCGATAACACCGGGAGCAATTCAATTACTGTTTAACATCGTTACTACAGTCCGTATATAGAAAATTAATTAAGGATCAATATTAATATAGCTTCTATAATAAATCAGACATGAAAATGAAATGAAAATTATAGTTAATTGCAACTATCACAAGTACCTGAGATTTTCACTTTTCGTCGGAACCGTAATATTCGATTAAGCGGGGAAAAGTTGCTGAACTTATTCAATTAAGGGGGTGGGGGACTTTAACATTGTCTATGGGAGAGATTTTGGTTTCAGATTATTTCATCGGTTTAAGCGGGGGTTTCCGCACATTTCTTTGTTATCCAGTTTAGCGGAGCCAACTGTAATTATAAACCCGTATATGAATAAGTTTTTTTGTTTTTCTTTTTCATTACAGATCAGATACAATTGCTCTCTTCCCTGCGAAGTTCACAACAAGTTTGATGATAACTAGCCGTCCTGGTACTTTCCGTACGACATGTGAAGTCGGAATTCACTCGAATGGTGAGATAAATGTATATTATGAATTAATGAATTATTGCGTACGCCAATCAAATTTCTCTTCAGATTATTCAGCAAATGGAAAAGGTTTACTCAGACACTTGTCGCATTAGCCATTGACCTGGTCAGGAGTCTGGCCGTCACCTGACCTGCGATACCTTCATTAACGATGTTCAATTATAAAGAGATGCCGAACTCTTGTGTAGAACTTTAAAGATTGACAGAACACATCTAACAAAACAATATTCGACGCACAATTCATCGTCGTAAAGCAGGAGGTGAGCCGCTAGACGCTGGCATCGAACGCATAAAAGCGCAAGTTTTGAAGCTTGTTGTCATTTCTGTCGTGATTGCAGAAGTAATGAGATTTCCACTAATCAGGAAAAAAGACGAACACGGATTTCATGCATGGCGTTGAGAACGCTTTGAAAGCGTTGGCTGCTTTCCAAAGGATGTATCCGGGGTATTGTTCTCTGAAAGAGACCCGTGCCTGATCGAAAAACTTTCGAGGAATTGCACCGGTGTGCGGAATGCGGAATGCATTGACCTTTTTCCTCTTTGGTGAAACCATAGACTAAAGATTTACTATTATAACTCTGTGGGTGAAACCAACCACGTCTTCTGATTATGGTCAGATCGAGTCCGTCGATAAGTTCTTATCGTCGGTAGGTCAAGACCATCAAGCGGTGAAACATCGAAGGAGGGAGGGAGAACGCTTTGAATGAGTTCAAATCCAGAAAAATCGTGGTGCATTTCTGGTGTCCTCTTGGGCTGTCGATCAACTACTGGCTAGAAAACTCATCGTCGATTCAAGCAATGGGTGTGACCTCTCAGAATATGCATACCTCTCTTCTGAGCGAAATTGAAAGAGAAGCTAATCCCGATGCTTCACATTCAAAACACACGCACACACACACACACTTCCTTATCAAAATATTATAGTTTAACGTGATTATGAGCATGATGCCTTTGCTAAAGATGAACATCAGTTAGTGTTCTGTGTATTTCTTTAGTTTCGTCGCTGGAACATACTTAAAAATGACAAAGTAGTCGACGGTCAAAGTTGACTAATTCACCGATTGTGACGATTTCCAGCAACATACAGGGGTAGAGTATTAGAGTAATTTTGTGGTGTTTGGTCAGAACATGATAACTCCAAAATCACATTTTTGAGGTATAAGCATTTTGATTCTCATTTAAAAATCAAAAATAAAGCATACACACAAATACAAATGAAAATATCACACATCAGCATGTTGTTTAGCCGTACGCACGTACTTGTGCATTTATCTCACTTCTAATTAGTTATAATTAGCGAGTCTTATTTTTAGAACACAAAGCTATTTTTTGGAGATATCATGTTCTGACCAAACACCACAAAATTATTCCTGCGTAAATGGCAACACACATTCTCTCTCTCTCTCTAGATCTACTAGTTTGATATTTCTATTTCAAACCCATCACGGCGGAAAATTTGGTCAATCAACACACATCTCAACCCTTTATATCGTGAGATACACATCACTTTTTTTTCTTGCAACCTTTCAAGAAATAAAAACTGCAGAGTAAAACGAATTGGTTACTCGATTTGTCAATGAAAGAATACATTCAAGCGTTTCAAAAAACCATGCTAGTTTCCATTCAATATACATTGCAATTTCAAGCACACTCTTTGCATGAAATTCACTTGGTGTCAAATCATTGACTCTGTCTATTCTGAAAGACACTTTTAGCGCAATATGTCTGCGGCATAAAAAAAACCCTTCTCAAAGTCTTTGTTTAACTAATGGGGAAAAAAACCCTGGTTACTCCTTTGCTTCATAAGAAATCTTTATTAGCCATAATAACCCTTCCACTTAGCATTTTTTTATGGCGATAATCGTAATAAATGAGCGCATTCCGATTCGCTGTAGAAGGCGACGGAGCGTGTAGGTGAAGGCCGAAAAATATATTGCGCTCTGGCACACTGTTACTGTCTAGTTTAATGATTCTTACACGATTTCATGATTTTTTTTTTAAGCCATTTTTTTCTTTTACCTTAATATCCATTGCTTTATTACAGCCGGAATGGAAGCCGAATTCACGATCAGCGAGTGCCCAGATTCGCGTCGCATCAAGCAAAGGCTTAACGGTAAAGTCCGAGAGTTTTTCTTGGCCGCAGAAGAAGTCGAGTGGAACTACGCCCCATCAGGTATCAACCGCTTCAATGGACAAGAGCTAACAAGGGACAAGTGAGTACAAACCCACATAATAATGCGCTCTCTCTCTCGCGAAATTGGGCTACGGAATGGTAATTAAAAAAAAATAATAATAAAGAGCCACAAGCAGCAACAACAACACACGCGTAAATGAGTAGCCATAATGGCGAATAAACCATAACTGGCCTTGCAGATTTTTTGACCTTGGGGATCAAGCACCGAAGGGTAGAAGGAATGGCGATAAAGGAAAGTGGGGCCTCGCCCAGTAGTTATTACAACCTCAATATGCATCGATCACCAACTTATACTCTATAATTATTTATTGCTTCATAGCACGGCGAACACGTCACAGTTCGGTGGACCGATGTGCCCTCTCTCTCTCTCGTTTTCTATAATGTTGCTAAAGGCATTTTATTGTATGTATCATATGCTGCTCGCCTTGATAGGAAATCGCTTGTTCATGCTGTCAACTGGAAATATTTCTTCCCTTTGTAAATGGGAAAGCAAAATACCCCCCGTGCTATACCAGTTGGTAACTTGTAGCATATTGAGATGATAGATTTCTCTTTAAGCTTCTCATAACTTAAAGTAATTATTAAAAAACGAGCATAGTAAAATTTCATTATGTGAAGTAACCATGAAATGGTCATTCAGTAAGGATTGGAAGATTTAATCGACGTATATCACTCTTTCCAAATGCGGAACACAGCTATATTTGTGTTAATTGTACCAAGTATCATTTTCAGAATATGACGAGTTATTGGCAAGATACCAGAGTATCTTTCGTCTTTATTCTATCAAGTATTGTTGGCAAATGCGAAACACAGCTATATTGGCCAACAATACTTGATAGAATAAAGACGAAAGGTACTCTGGTATCTTGCCAATAACTCGTCGTGTTCTGAAAATGATACTTGGTACAGTTGAAAAGTATACTAAATAGCGGCTATCTTGCCTGTAACAGACAATCTTCGCAAGTGACACATGATGCAATAAAGTCGAGATACTTGACGTCCGTTATCTTTTCGTTAACTCATCGTATACGCAAATGATATTTAATGTAATGAACACAAAGAATACTAAACACCCGGTATATTGCCGAAAACCCATTATTATTTTTTGCAAATGGTATATGATGCGATAAAAACAAGAGATAAATATTAAAATATAACTGATATCCAGTATGTTGTTGTTAATTCTCACCGTATACGCAAATGATACTTAATACAACAAGCATAAAAAAATACTAAATATTCGGGTATCTTGCCGACAACAGACTATCCTTCGCAAGTGATACATAATCAATAAAGACAAGAGATACTCGATATCTGGTATCTTGTCATTAACTCATCGTATACGCAATTCAAAAATTATACATTGATGCAATGAATAATGAACTTTAAATACGGTATTACTGCAACAAACGATCTTTTGCCAGTGAATAAAGGCAAGAGATGCTCGTCATCTGGTCTATCCCCGTACACGCAAATACTTGATACAATAAAAAAAATTTCTAAGCCTGTATTTCACTATGACCCACTGCCAGGTTATACCTGAAGCAAAAATGACTAGCGATACTCGATACCATGTATTCTTTCCATTAACTCACCGTACACACGAATGATACTTGAACAACTCAACATTTCAATTGATACTCGATGTACTAAAGACTAGATATTTTCGATTTCTGGCATCTTGCCGTTAATTCACCGTTACGGGAAAATTATATTCAATAAAATAAACCTTGAAGATACTTAATATCTGGGTATCTTGAAGACAATAGGATATCTTTCGCAAATGAGACATGATGTTATGCACACTGGAGATGCTCGATATCCGGTGTCTTGCGATTATTCCGCAAATACGCAAACTGATGCATGATACAACATAAAAACCGGCAATAACTTGTACCTTACCGCCAACCTACTAGATGGGGGAAAAAGAAAAGATACTCGATACTCTTCGTCTTGCCGATAACTCGTCATATTCTGAAAATGATACTGGCTACATTAAACACAAATGGTACTCGGTACCAGTATCTTGCCGACAAACGCGTTATTCTGCAAGTGAGACTTGGCATATACTGAACACAGAAGATACTCAATGGTTTGTATTTCACCTAAAACCCACCGCATTCTCAAAATGATATACTGTATTTGGTACAATAACCACGAGAGAGATAATAGCCGGTATCTCGTTGATATCCCGCTATCTTTTATAAGTGTCACTTGATACAGTACGGGCTAATAAGTACAAGATACTCAGTAGCCCGTATCATGCTGAAAACCTGTTGTCTTTTGAAAGTGATATTTGACACAATAAATGCATAGGATACTCGTCATATTCTGAATGACCTGTATATCGTGACGTCAATCCTCGCAAAAGAGCTGGTATCTTGCTCGTAACTGTCCATATTTTGCAAGCGGTGCTTCACTCAGTGTGAACATAAGATATTCATAATGGACGATACATTATTGATAATCATTAGTGATTATAGCTGATATTAGATCTAAACAAAATATTGATTTCAGCTCTTTTTAAAATATAATCAATGGCTTCCATCATTAATTTTCTGTGATGAATATTGTTTGACCATATGACTCGTGAGTAACCCACAGAATTATTTAGGAAAAATTTAAGAAAATTCACGAGGAAAAGAAATTTCACTGCTGTAATCTTCATGTGTGTGAACCAATGGTTCACAAACTTTTATCACCCGCGGCTCCCTTTCCCAATTCATTGTTCATATGCGACGTCCCGCATAAATAGGCACAAAAATCAATACCGTGACGAACACTTTGTGAAACACTGATGTGAACTAACAGATATTATGTTTCAAAAATGTAGGCTCTTTTTATCAAATTTTTTCTCATTTTTCTAGGGCTGGAAGAGTTTTCTTCACCAGGAACGGCACCCGAATCGGCGGTGAATACCGTAAGGTCGTCTACAGGGAATACACCGACGAAACGTTCAAGAGGAAGAAGCCCAGAAGCTTCGAAGAAGCTCACCTGGCCCTGCTGGGACCGACACTCAGGGCCGAAGTTGGCGACCTCGTGAAGATAGTATTCATGAACAAAGCAACTCTACCTTTCAACGTCCAAACCAGAGGGGCATTCTATGAACCAAGTATGCAATCCTAATTGACGTAATCACAATAAAATTCATGAGAAACAAGACTTGAATTATAATACTGTGAGATTTTTCCAGGACAGTCACACACCAAAGCATTTTAAACCTACATGACTTATGATGTCTAGACAATTGCAGTGCTCTCATATATCAAACGCCAATTTTTCTGCATTGGTGATGTTTGTTCTGCATACATCTAGACCATGGCTGCTGTTAAGGAAATGTATAGATTAAATTTTATGTATAAATCATGAATATTCCAACACACTCTTTCTTTCAGTGTATTGTTACGTTCAATCGACACAAAAAATGTCATGCAAAACGATCATTATTTATGCATCAGTGATCGTGGAAACACTCTCCTCAGTAGCAGTGTGATTTGGATCAGTAATAACATTAATTCAAAGTCCAAAAAAGAATTTATATAAAATATTTTCATTCTTTCTATTTCGCAAATGTATTTTAAAACGTGAATTGAATATTGATGATTGTATCTTATCGGTTCACGATGATTGAGTCTCATCGAAAATTCATGAGTTAATTGAATTACTCGTAGTCAGTGCAATTAGTTCATGGTTGGAAGGAAATCCACATAATCCAATGAATCATCGGTTTCCGCAATGGATCCAGAGAGAAACGGACATTATGAAACACCTTATATGCAAATTCTGACCTTTACGTAATCGCAGAATGTTTTGTCATCATGGGATATGATATCGTTGTCAGAATTGGTGCAAAACGGTTGAATCGACGATACGGTATGACATCGGAGGGGGGAGGGGGGAGAGAAACCAGTTCCAAAGCCTAGTTTTGCGTACAAAATAAGCACATATTTTTCCGATGGTCTACAGACTTGCAATGAGGCGTTAATAACCAATAAAAATGATCAAATATTATCTGTGGAAAGTGTCAAAACCCACGTTCAATCTTTTATGAGATGCGTATCTTATCTAGTGACATGACATTAGGCAGATACGCACTTGAGTTTAAAGCCACTTACAGTCATTTTGGTGTGACGGCTTTTCTATGGACCTGCTCTGGGTTCCATTAATGTTACGCCTCTCCTATGCCTACCATCTAGAGGGTGTTTCAGAAAGAACTACCTAACTTTGAAATGACATAGCTTAGAAACAATGATAGGTAGAAAGATTAAACAAGTAGCAACACATTAACTCTTGCAGGCCTGGAATTTTAAATGCTCCGGTTTGTGAAATTAGTTACAACTTTGATTTACGGATGGTGCCACGGTCCTTCAAATAGCTGGTTACATTGCCTTTCTCAAACATAGGTCAAATCACATTGCGATGGATTCGAAATGTCACCTTGACTTGCAGGGACATGACATAAATGAAGGGTTCGAACTATTTTGTGCAATGTCTCTTCTATCACTTTACTGCACACCAACTCCAGTCATCATTTCATCATTTTTGCCGCACCACGGTCATTTTCTGCACACGAGGGCTAATTAGACCAGGACCAACAATTTAATGCCGATTTCTAACGGCAGGCTCGTTTTTTATACTCATCGAGAGGTTGGTGCGCTAACCCCTCGATGGGGGACTCCCTGAGGTAGCAATTTTTTTGCTGCGGTCAAGTCGCCGTTTTTGTTTCAGAAAAGTTTTCTGACAAGGACGAACCGGGTATCGAACTCACGACACCTCTCAACATCCTTTGGTACTTTAGGCGAGTATCTTATCGACCTACCTGGGCCACCGCGCCCCAACTCCGGTCATATCGCCGTACAGAAATTCACTACAGATCGAGTTAGGTCGGAAATGAAGGAGCCATCTATCGGTCACCTCAGGTTTCATTTTATTTTTTATTTACAATAACCCAAGAAGGCATGAAATGTAGTTACACTGGAAAAACAATAATAAAATAATAACTTCGTAGGGAGAGAACTTGTTTTCTATGTTTTACCCCGGGACCGAACCTGCGGACCTGACGGTAACTTTCATGGTGGTAGACGAGCATCGTACTACAGCACCACTCGTCCCTACTTTCTTTCTTTCAAACCAAACACGAACCAGGCTCTGCCGCTTTTAGCCAATTTCAGCCATTGTCCTTGTCAAGGGGGTGGGACAGTATCGGGGAAAAAAAATATTATTAAGCACGATTAAATTCGCGTGCATAGAATTCACAAATATATACAAAATTAGCACAAAAATGAAAAAATTCGAAAACAATGAAGAAATCAATCAATCAAGTTTATTGTTTTGGCCGCTGGCCTTAAACAAAATAATGAGGAAATGCAAAAATACAAAACACAGGCTGCATAGATAAAATGCTTTTAAAACAGGTTATATAGGAAAATGGCCCCGCAGAAAGAAGTCGTAAAATTAAGCGACTGCGGTTAAAATTGTGATTGATTCTGCTAACCAGTCTATTCGAAATTCCGCATATAGGGAACTGGCCATCAAACTTACCACTAGTTCCATCTTTCTATCTATCACCGTTTCCAAGTTATGTCACTTCAAAGTTAGGTAGTCCTTTCAGAAACAACCCGTATGAAGATACCGCTTGCAAAATGCCATAAGAAATCTTAAATAACTGAAGATATCACGCCTTCCCCCTTAGAAGACGCACCTCACAATACCTCTGATAAAGTACTGATCAAATTAGCAATTTTATTTTTTTTTAATCGTCTCCGTGATTGGTATACTACGCTCGTGAACAGTCCAAGATGACCACGAGCGGCAGTAATTCGTCGTTACGAAGCCCTACCACAGAGAAGTTCCAATCGCCTAATCCCACCAGCACTTCAATGAAGAAGAAAAAAACCGATGATTTTTCTTTCTGGTCAATACAGCTTTCAATAGCCATTCAAAATGGCTATTCATTGAATCCACACGCGGAAAAACGAGAGGCAATTTCCGGGTTATTCTTCGCTAATTAAGCGTTGAAAAGCTTCTGGTAACCCGAAATTACATCGAACATGTTCATCTTTACACTCAGCGAAGGTAACAAAAGTAGTCTATTAATCACTCGCGGGCTATTCATAATTTTATCCCTATTAAATAATCAATTATCTTCGATCAGAAACAGCACAAAAAAAAAAGTAGTAAAACGTTACCACCCATTTCGTATTTGTATAATTCCCTTTCAATTAATATGCCCTACTTTTCTCCTAGAGATCAGAAAAAGAAAAACCTACTTATACCAGAACTCTTTTTATCTTACCCATGTTCATTTTTCTTGATTTATTAAGTTAATGAAAAAAACTGAGTAAATCTTGAATTTTTCTTTCCAGATGACGATCCAGTAGAACCGGGCAAGATCAGGGTCTACAATTGGGTTATCGCCGAGCAGTATGGTCCGACACAGGTCGATCCTCAGTGTATAACATTCCCGTATTATTCGAACGTAGATGTCCTTCGTGACAGGTGGTCCGGCCTGGTAGGAACCTTCCTCACGTGTAAGCCGGGATCACTCGACGAAGAGGGCAAACAGGTAAATATTGCCCTAATCGACATTCCGAGGCTGATAGTTAAATTTCTCTGTTGTATAAGAGGGAACGAGTTTTTCGCTCACAATGTCTTTTCTTTTAAATACCTATAAATATACCTTTAAATTCAAATTTAAATAAATACCTTTTTATTATGAAATATGACATAT
This sequence comes from Pholcus phalangioides, assembly GCF_987345545.1. NCBI lineage: Eukaryota > Metazoa > Arthropoda > Arachnida > Araneae > Pholcidae > Pholcus > Pholcus phalangioides. The sequence continues at coordinate 18,664,001 of NW_028301601.1, read as the reverse complement.
TTATTGCTTAGTTCTTTATGTCTCTCGCACGACTTTGCTCTATCTTTCCTTTTATTATTCGATACATTTTGTCAAATCTTGTCATTCCCTTTTAAATTTCATTGATATTTTATTCTACTTCCTTATGTAGCTATATCTTATATCGACTCCTATTTTTATTCGTATCACACCGTATCAGTTCTCCATGTTTTATTAGGTTGATTTTCTTTTATCTTCGCTCCATTTCTTATTCATCCTTTTTTGTCTCTTACCTTATGACATATCTTATGCAACCCTCTTATCTCTTATCTTGCCACATCTTCTATACTGCTATTTATTTTGGTTCTTATCTTCGCACATAATTTATTTTATCTTGCATTTCTTACCCTTCCTTTTTCGTCTCAGATCTCACCACATATCTTACTTAAAACCCCCTTCTCTCTTACCTCGCCATATTTTCTGCATTTTATTTCGATTCTTATCTTCACGCATATTCTTCCATGTTCTTCTTCACATATCTTGTTCATCTTTTTTTTTGCCTCTCTGATCTGACCACATATATGTATTATTCGAATCTCTAATCTCGCCACATCTTTTATACTGCGTTTAAATTTTTGTTCTTATCTTCACACATATCTTATTCTATCCTTTTTTTTCTTGTCTTGCATCTTGCTCATCTCTTAAACGCCATATTGCTGTATACAGTGTTCTTCAACCTTTTTCTACTTGCGCACCGGTCACATTTACTGAACAATTTCACGGACTTGGCATATAAGGGAAAAATAATTTGTGTGAACCGGTGAAAAAAATAAATTAGGGGAGGAAAAAAATCCCCAACTCTCTCTTATTATATTTTATCACATGGGGGGAAAAAATTTATCTGGGATCCTGCTGCCACCTATGAAGAAAAAACAAAACAATTCGTTATAATTCTTCAAGGAAAATTGTTTGTTTTGTAGAGTCGGTGTGCAGCATGAAAATGGTAATCACACAATATATATATATATAATCATTATTAGCACCGGTGTAAATTTTTTGTGTCTCTAATACCGGTTACTGGGATTTTACGCAGACATTTTTGGCACATAGCAAAAAAAGAACATTTGCTCTGGGACTTCTGCTGCCATCTATGAAATGAAATCAACTTAACTGCTACAGTTGTTCAAGTTAAATTGATTGTTGATCAAAATTCAGTGTTAAGCAGTATAAAAATAAATAGTATATAGGGTTATGAGATACCACCTATTTTTTTATTTTCATCCAATATATTTTGTAAACTTTTATGCACCATAATAAGCGGATATTACGTTTTTATGTTTACCACAAAATAGTTTTGCAGCGAACATAAAAGTATAGTAACCAGCAATATAGGATTTTAAATTGGTAACAGCCTGGAAATAGACAATAAATGATTTGCGATGTACTATTCATTTTCAAGCTTCACACGGTATCTCTTGGTAACCCCATCTTCCTATGCTCGACATTTTGCCTCGTACCAATTCTGCACATGTTCTGCTTGCCTCTTGACCATTTTCCTCTGGGTCAGCGCCATATTTTACGAACGAATAAAAAAAATGTGTTATTCCATCTCGTTTTTGGTCTCTCTTCTTTTAACATGCATCTTGCCACATATCTTATTCAAATTCATTACGTCACCACATATCTTATTCAAATTCATTACGTCACCACATATCTTATTCAAATTCATTACGTCACCACATGTCTTATTCAAATTCATTACGTCATCACATATCTTATCTACCTTTCCTTTTATTTTGTCACTGAGTCATTCCGATCTCTTATTCAACTCATTTATATCACCACATTTTTTCTCTATTGCCATATCTCCCCACATATCTTATCCTATTACTATAATCTCTCTGCATATTTTATAATCTGTCTTCTCCCCCCACCTTTCTGCACATCGTTTCCCATTTCCTCATATTTTATTCCCCAACTTTATCTCATTTTAACGCATCTTATTCACCTCCCTTATCCCGCCATGCATCATATTCTATTTTAATACTGCCTCTTCTGTTGCTTCTTAACTTGCTGCATTTCTTATAAAAAAATCTTTTACTTTCCATCATGTCTAGACACAAATGTTCTTGACCGCACTTTTTTTATTATGCTTCCAGCAACTTTGTCTTTCTTCTTGCCCCATGTCTTATCCTGTCTCACGTTTTAAACTTCATCTTCCTTTTTTCTCATAAATGAGACATGCCCGTCATGTCATGTCATCGTTTAGTGCTATCTTCATCTTTCGCAGTGACGTTTAACAAGAAATGTCCTGTCTTAATCATTATACATAATGCTTTTTTTCCCTTTTGCAGCAAAATTTGATGAATTCTTTCAGCACTTTATTTCAATGTATTATGTTTTTTTCATCTAATATTAATCAATATTTGTTTCAATTTAATTTGTTTCATAAATTTTTAGTTTATATATTTTATTTTCATTTTAATTATTATTAAATTAATTAATATTTTTAATTAATTTTATTTCAATTATTATTAATTAATTAATACTTATTTTTAATTTCATTAAATTAAGTTCAATTCACTTTTTATATCCTTTCACATTCTCATGAATGTAAATTGCTTTCTCAGTAAGTATTCTCGAAACTGATGTTGGATATAAAAATATGTGTATTCTATAGTCTACTGCGACTCCGGTCGTTTTATTAACTTTTCGTTTTAATAACGTTTTAGAAACCAACTGCGGTGTGTTGTACATTTTGAACGCGTTTGTATGAACAGGAACGGTTACTAAATTTAAAAATATATATATACACTTATAATTTTCATTAATACATTTATATCTATTATTGAATTATAAATAAATGATTGATTTCACGATTTTCAGGGAAATTTATAGCTTTTCCTCACTGTGTTACCTTTATCAAAATTCAAATATTTTTACTGGTACTGTTTGCCGTCAGCCGCAATTTTCACATTCAATCGCACATTATTCTCACAGAACCTCCAAAATTACAGAATATTTTTTTTTTTTTTTAATTTAAATTTTTTGTATATCAACAATGTCTTCTTTTATTAAAAGTGAGACGTACAAGAAATTTTTTTATTGCGAATATGGTTTTCCCACTTCGAAACTTGTACAAATCTTCATGATCGTGTTACTTTTCATGATCGTCTTCACTTTCTATATGTTTAGTGAATCAAACATGTAACTGATGTCAATGACTTTTATAATCGTTTCTAACTAATTTTTTTTAATAGAAAAACATTGACCGAGAATTCGCTTTGTTTTTCACCGTCATGGACGAAATGGAGTCACACTATCTGGAGGAAAACATAATGGAATACACATCCCGACCACGTTCAGTCAACGTGTCCGATCCAGAATTCATCGAGTCAAATCAATTGCATGGTAAGTACTGTTCGGTATTTCTCATAGGTTGTAAAGTACTCTTAAACTGGTGTATAATTCCCATTAAAATAGGTGCAAAAACAAACTTTATTCAAATTATTAATTGAAAACATTCAAACCGTTCCTGAACCCCGTGGGTTATAACATAAAATTTTCTTTGATTAATTTTTCAATTGAATTATATCAAAGCCTGAATATATATATATATATATATATATATATTTTTTTTTTTTTTTTTGCATTCTTTTGCAGCAATTAATGGTCGTGCATTCGGTAACCTGGAAGGACTCAGCATGTGCCTGGGCGAGAAAATAAGCTGGCACATAACAGCGTTCGGAAAACAGATCGACATGCACACTCCATATTTCCACGGACAGACTTTCCAGATCGGTGGTCGATTCAAGGACACCATCAATCTGACTCCGAGCACTCATTTCACTGTGGTGATGCATGCTGACAACCCTGGTAAATATTTTTCCTATATTTTCGATAAGAATTTATAGATTATACACCTTGGGAAATTCTTTGAAAGGAAAATTGAGATCGAAGGGAAAAGTCACTGAACGGAAGTGAATCGAATGGAAAAGTCACTGAACGGAAGTGAATCGAATGGAAAAGTCACTGAACGGAAGTGAATCGAATGGAAAAGTCACTGAACGGAAGTGAATCGAATGGAAAAGTCACTGAACGGAAGTGAATCGAATGGAAAACTTATTGAAATTAGAATACACCGAAGGGAAAACTTATTGAAATTAGAATACACCGAAGGGAAAACTTATTGAAATTAGAATACACCGATGGGAAAATTCACAGACAAATACGTAATTCATCGAAGGAATAATTCAAAAACGAACATCGATACAAAGGAAATCCAGTGAAAACAAAATTCGTCGATAAAAAATTCATTGGAAAAATTGATGAAAAATTCATCGGTGAAAATTTACTGAAAGAAAGACTCGTGTGTAACAAATTCACTGAAAAGAAAATAGACAAAAATTCATCGATGAAAAGTTCGCTGAAAGAAAAATTCATCGATAGAAAGTTCAATGAAAGGAAAATTCATCGATAGAAAGTTCAATGAAAGGAAAATTCATCGATAGAAAGTTCAATGAAAGGAAAATTCATCGAAGGAAAAATTTAAAGACGAACAATTCATTAAAGGGAAAATTCACAAACAATTAGATATAGATTTAACAATTACACAAACAATTCACCGACAGAGAAAGAATTCCTCACTGAAAAAGGAAAATTCGCATGTAAAAAAATTAATCGACAATATTTCATCACCCAGTGTGTTCTTGAGTGAGTGACCGAGACGGTGAGTGAGTGACTTTCTGTTCAGTAATGCCACTTGGACAATTCCTGATAACAGCAGCCACTGTCACTGGTGAAATGTTGAGAAAAAAATGAGCTGATACAGACGACCTCTCCGTCAATTGTTGTCGGTTAATTTTCCTTTCAGTGAACTTTTCTGTCGGTAAATTGTTAGTGCGATAAATTTTGCCTGACCCTGTGAAAAAAAAAACACAACCATCTTTTTATGTTTAATACTTCAAAAATTCGTTGCAAATTCCAGAACGAATTACCGACGAGCAAACCAAGTACGACTTTACACAAATTGATATTGAAATATATTAAAATCATAATGCTCTGAACGATTCCTCACGGTCAGTCTCAGGCACAATTCGTGGAGAACAAAAATGGTAAATTACTTTTCCGTGAACTTTTTTTGTTGTTTCGATTCATAACCATTCATATCTACTGACCTTTTTTCGGCAAGCGTTATAATAAGAACGTACTCATTACCACTCGGCACAGAAACTCCTCAACTTTGACCATGCACCCACGCTTCACACATGCACAGGGCGTCACCCTCAGTCATGAAAGCTCTCCAATGTGTCAGCATTTCATGAAAAATTCGCTTTGCCACTATCAAGGTATTCATTCGAAATAGTTAATCTTGAACATGCGTAGGTTTCACGAAACGATTTTCCTGACCTTTCATGCTGTTTCGATAGCCCAAGCAACCTTTTTCCCCCCTCGCATCAAAGAAAACGGCGGAAGTAAACTAGAATATACCAATAAAAGGTAAATTTTGTAAGGCCAATTTCAACTGCAATTCCGTTCCGTACCGTTCCCGGAAGTCCGGAATTATACGCTCATAAATACTGCCAAATGACTTCCGACAACCCACGGTATGATTTGTCTGATTCGAACAAATTTTATGTATGATTTCCCGACAGCTGTCTATAATGATGATAATGATATTTTGCGTTCAATTTCACAGGTGATTGGGCTCTCGACTGTAGGACCAACGACCATTTTGCTAATGGTATGAGAGCCGTGTTCCGTGTCGAGGATTGCCACGGTTCTTTCGGGTTTCCGAACAGCATCTTCTTCAACGAGCCGAAGAAGGTTAGGGAATACTTCATCGCTGCAGTCGAAGAGGACTGGAATTACGCACCGACTGACGTCAACATCATTGACGGGGAACCTCTGCTCTCGATTCCGTAAGTGATAACACAAATCCGACAACGAACATTTGATAACAATTGATTTTAAAGTGAGACATGCCGTAGTATTCGGCTGCTCGGGGGACTCGTTCCAATTCGGTACTCACCGCATTTTGATGAGTGAAAGGAAAACTCGGCTTCCCATAAAAAAATAAACCAACTTTGAGGGTTTTGTTGAGTATGGCCAGTGCTTTTGTGCACCAACAATAAACATTTAATGATAATACAATACATCTAATCTCTAGTCTCTAAAGTTATAAAAAACTAACAATAAACGTTTCATGACAACAGTGTCTCCGCTCTCGCTTCCGTAAATTATGAAAATCGAATAATGAACATTTGATGGCAACAATGCATCTGTGATTCCTATTCCGTGATTAAAGACTAACAACAAATATTTGATGATATAATGCCTTTACTTTCGATTCCGTAAGTGAACATTAAATGTTCATTGTCAGTCTTGATTCACGGGCATTGTGTCAATTAAATATTTATTTAATGATTTTACCTCTGCTTTCGATTCCGAAAGTGATAGCTATTCAATGATAACGATACATCTGCTTCCGATTCCGTTAGTGATAAAAATTTAATTATAACAATATCTGCTCTCTATTCCGTGAATGATAAAAGACCAACAATAAGCATTTACTGATAACAAGACCTATGCTTCCGATTCTGTAAATAATGCAAGACTGGCAATAAACATTAAATGATAACAATACCTCAGCTTTCGATTCAGCAAACAATAAACGAATAACAATAAATACCTAATGATAACAATTAAAGCGGGACATACTTCAGTATTCGACGCGCGGTTTCGGAACACAGCCCTCCTAGGTACTCCCAGCATTTAGATTTGAAAAAACTAAAACTTGACACTCAAAACCTGATTTACAAGAAAACAAATATCTCATATTACTTCGTTAGTTATATGATCGATGATTTTGTTTTCCCAACAATACCTCTGCTCTCGATTCCGTTAGTGATAACCATTTAATGATAACAATACTCATGTTCGCGATTCCTTAACTGATCAAAGGGGGATCTCCGTGACTATAAGATCTGGGGGGTATGATTTTTGAGGGAAGTATGTACATTAGTAGACTGATTCTTCCTGATTCCAACCAGGTAGCAGCCACAGAACATCACTCTAACCTGTGGTCCCTTTCACACACACAGGTTTCGTCCGTACGGTCTGATGATATCCTGGTTTATCCTCCGGTCGTTCTCTTTCGTTAGTTACTGTTGGCCCTTTGTTACAACCTGCTAGTCATTTGTCTGGCTGCATTCGTCCACTGTCCTCTGTTGTGAAAGGTACCTGTTCTTTCTTCAGATGACTGCTCCCCGCCCACGGAAAAATGATGGTACGGCATCTTTCCGTTCGGACAAAACCGTTGTGTGTGAAAGGAGGCCTGAAGGACACGATGCTGTTAAGACGACCCTTGTGAAGGCACCATTACAGTTAAATTTGTTCAAAGACCAGCGTTTGCAAAAAGCCATTGTCAACGGAAAGAGTGTGTGTCGGTCTGTCTTTGAATTATATCTATGCCACCATATTTGAAACCATGCTGAGTTTTTCCTGGAGCTGAAAGAAAACACATTGCTATCCGTTTTATCCATTGACTTCCGACTTACGGAGCATTGAGCTCTGTCAGACAGGACTATTCGCCTTCGTGAAGGTCCCAATTCAGATTGAAACCTAGGGACGGATCTTTAACCTTTCTACAAGTAATCAGTTCGACTAGGTCCCTTTGATAATTCGAAGCCACAGGGCATTTCCTCTGTTGTCCCTGAGTAGTTACGGCCCTGGCTATAGGTATAATTCTTTTTGATCTAGTTCGATCAAGGCTCCACAGGTTTGTGTACGCGTGCAGACAGACGGAAACAATCATGTTGATTGATGCGACATTGTTCGATTCCCACGTCAATAGATCATTTTTTGGTCCTGATGATGTTTACAAGCAGTAAACAATTTCTTCAAGTGTAATTATGGTATAATCTGGCAATAATCTGACATGGAAAGGTGGAAAATAGCCCATTAAATGGACGTGATGGATGGATAATATCCGGTCAATGGTCCGTGGTACCAAACGTACGAAGGAAATATTTTTAAGGACAATTTGATGATAAATTTTTTTTATAAACACGTTTTTAATTTTTGCAAATGCGCAGGCAGCGTCTATTGACATCCTTTGCATAAAGACACGCTCACGACCTGGAAGACTATTCGTTATACAAGTTCTGTATTCGTTGGTTTCGGCATTCGTCACGAGTTCCGAAACGGCATACCAAACGGTACCGATGTCGGAGCTGCCTCAACGCATGGTCTTACTCCACCACAGTCCGAAGTCAGATGCACGTGAGGCCTACAAGATGAGTGATTCTGGTACAGTGATTTTCAGAAGCAAGAATGTAAATTGGTGGACCAACTACTCTTTACGGCACACCAACTCCGGTCACATGGCCATAGAGCAATATTTACTACCAATCGAGTTGGGTCGCAAATGAAGGCGACATCTGTCAGTAGTCGCCTCAGGTTTGTTAGGGAAAGGAATCGTAATCTGTCCTTTTCACAGGATTAAACCATCACCTCCTAGAGATAGAAGACCTCTGCACTGTTTGCCATAAACGCCATTCAGACTGCCCAGCAAGTTCGCCACATTTTGAAACACAGCATCCTATTTCGTTTCTTCTTATATTGGCGTAGAATCTTCCTGATTGGCTCACAAATGCCGCGTAGTGATTGCATGTGGGGCATAGAAATCGCCAATTCTGAACCCGATCATTTCTTTTCCTCACAACGATGATACTGGCACGAGCAGGAAATTTTTTTCCCTGAATATTCTGAGCGAAAATGGACTGCTTACTGACGTCACAAGCTGAGTGCGGAGGCCTTCTATCTCTATGAGGTTCTGATTAAACCCGCTGAGCAGACGGCGGCCTTCATGGTGTAGACGAGCATATTACCACTTCGCCACTCATCAGACACATAAATTGATGAACTGGCATTTTCTGCCAAGTGGGGGGGGGGGATCGCTGGAAAATGACTGCCCGGAGACATGTGGCTATCATGTCCCAGTGTTAAGTTTGTTAAGGTTTTATAGGACCTGTAGCTCCTATAAATTGGCAAATCATTTACTGACTGCTACCCTCCGCTAGATATCATTCACTGAAGACACTTATCTGTATCTTGGTAACTATTCAGTAACGACTCCTTTCTCCCGATATTCCCTGCCTTAGCGCTGAAGCGGATACATCGAAGAGATGTAACCTTGTTGGCAGTCAAGGGCATACAATGACAATACGTGGCGTACTTTACACTGGACTGAACCAAGATATTCCTTTGCTACGTTACGTTTTCCTCCCAGGCTCTTTAGAGGGCATCAGCCTGTTCTGGATCCATATTTTCCATGTTCATGTGCAAAATTACTTCAAGGAAACTTGAATGGCATTATTAATCTAGGAGATAGATCATCACATCGGAATAAAAACACACAAAGTTAAAGCCGCTTTTTGTCAACCATTAACCAAAAAAAGACGATCATTAATCAAAGTAGATACAAGATCGAGAAATTGTACCTAGATTACACGTATCAGTATGTTCGTGACGAAATCGAACGTTCAAGATATCAAGGAAACAGTTCGATGATAAATTATCAATATTGTATGGATAATTAACATGCTGTGGCGATCGCAGATGAGCATCTGTAACAAAAATGAGAAACGGTAGACGATGAAAAATTGATAGTTTTTCCTAGTAGAAATGATGTAATACAAGGAAGTGAGGAGAACCTGCAGATATATTGCAAAAGCTTTTTTTTTTTCGAGAGAAAGAGAAGAAAGACAGGAACACACATAATATCATACGATGTCCATTTGTAACTAATTATCTTATCCATTGAATAGAAGCCTCATCGTGGCTAGGTATTTCGACGGGCCTTGTACAAGCGCCATCAGACATAAGGGCGGAAAGGTTCACTATACATAAATACACATTCCAACATGTACCAATTCGTTAGAAGTTCCGCAGAGGAATATGGACGAGGCGCGTTAATTTCAATGCTATTTAAAGCCTTTTTAAGAACTCGTAATTCCTTTTTAAAGTAGAATTACACAGAGGATAGCACATTGCAGGCGAGTCACAAATTCGTTTTTAAAGTTTTTACGGACTTTTTACGGATGATAATAAATTATCATCTCGCATATTTTTCAAGTTCAACGTTTTTTCGCAATTTTTCAGCAATTTTAATAATAACTGGTGATTGTGCCTACTTCTGGCAACGTTTTTGATGACGATTTCTGATTTCCCGTATTTTACCCTATCTAAGGTCCCTGTGTAACGTATTTTTCTCAATTAAATATTGTCATCTTATCATTTGAATATTTTTTTCCCTCTGAGATATGTTTTTTTGTTTACTGCGATTTGTAACTGCCCTTCACCCCCCCCCCTCCCAGCGATTAGAAAATTGACAATAAATTGTGAATAAATTGTCAAATAAATGAGACAATAAATTGTATTTCTGACTAAATTTAGTGATATCCCGTATTTATCGCATCAGTAGGATTGCAATTCCCGCTATTCTCCACGATGATGTAAGTTGAACCCAAGTATGAATGTATAGTTTTTAATTGAACTCATATGAAGGGGGGGGGGGGGGAAGCTAACACATCAATATTACAAAGGTTGAATAATTTTTTTCATTCAGTTAGAATTAAGTATTATTGGAATTAATTTTATCAATTCCGCTTGCTGACCACCATCTTCGTAGACCATAGGCTGAGAAACACTACCCCTTTTTTTTTGGAACCTGAGCGGAAAGATGATCATTTCCCAGTTTGTGTCCTGTGCCCGAGTGGCATGGTGGTAAGATGCTCGCCTACCATCGTGAAGGTTGTTGTCAGGGTCCCGGGTTCGAACCCAAGGGGTATGGATAAGATATTTTCCCTAACGAGCTCGAGGCGACCACCGATAGACAGCACCTTCGCTTCCATCTCACTAATGGCAGTAAATTGCAATACAGCGATATGGCCAGAGTTGGTGTTTGGTGAGGTAGTATGTGGGTGTTAATTTCACGAAAAAGGTCGTCGATCACGAATTGCGATTACAGTGGACGTACTGGGAAATTTTCTTTATTTTTAAGTGACATCTGTCTATGAGAATTTTATTCAGAACAAGACAACTTTATGATGAATTTTTCAGCCCAATCCATGAATTTTCTACCAAAATTATTTTTAATTTTTTTTAATTAGCTATTGGTCTAATTTTGTTCACTTTGTAATTACGGTATTATTGTATCAATATATTTTTCTTTGAAAAATACATATACAGAGAATTCGTCGTGATGCTTTAAGTCAGACCGTCTTATTGAGGTTGGGAAACGACGAAATCAAATAAATTCTGTGTGATGTTTAGAGTGTTTATTACGAGTCTAAATTAATGTGCTTTCATTACTTCAGAGAAGGAAGATTCTACCTACAAAACGGTCCAGACCGTATTGGAAGAATATACAAGAAAGCTTTGTACCGTGAGTACACCGACGCCAGTTTCCTCAGGCGGAAGCCGGTGACCGAAGAGAACGAGCATCTCGCTATGATTGGTCCGTTCATCAGGGCCGAAGTTGGTGAAATGATCAGGGTCGTCTTCAAAAACATGGCTTCTAGGCCTTACAACATGCATCCTCACGGCGTCATTCTCGACAGGACGCACGATTTCGCTTTCCAGGTAAGGTATACGAAGTGTAAATTATGAACGAGTGCGTTCTTAATGGTGGTATTCCTCGGATATTTACGGACTGTGATTTCTTTCAGGACCACGTCGATGAAGACGAAGGACCGGTACAGCCAGGAGATACTCAGGTGTACGAGTGGCTGGTACCTGAACGAGCTGGTCCTGGCCGAACTGGCTTCAACTGTACAACTTGGGCTTACTACTCCACCGTTGATGTCGTCAGGGATACGAGTGCGGGACTCATGGGCCCTCTCGTGACCTGCAAGCCGGGAATCCTGTCACCGGCAGGCAAGCGTCTGGACGTGGATCACGAATTCGCAGTCTTGTGGACCATCTCGGATGAGAACTTGAGCTGGTACCTGAAGGAGAACATCGCCAGATTCACGACGAGGCCGAAGTCTGTCGACGAAGACGACGAACAATTCCAGATGTCTAACAGAATGCATGGTATGCGTGGTTTTTATTTTCCAAATGATTCGTGTGATATTTAGTGCCGTAGGCATGTGTGTTCGCTTCGGGCCCGCCTTAATAAGGGTCTCACAATCCTGGTGATTAGGAGTGGTAAATTTTATTTTTAAATCAAAAAATGATTTTTGTGATAAACCAAGGTTCCAGGGCTTCAACTGACGAAAACAACCGTGAAAATCTACAAAATTATTCACACCGTTAACACTAGAAAAGCCGAACTATACGTTATACCTTCAGTATAAGGGCCAACGGCAGTTATTTTGTAACTGCTCCTTTTTAGTACAATATACTTGGTCATGCAAAAGTTTTACAATAAAAAGTAACAAGCAGTGTCCCACGTGCTTAACTTGTCAATTTTGAAGAAATTTACTTTTCTTGAAGTATACAGGGTGTCTCTAAAATGACTCTCCAACTTTAAATATTAAAAGAGGACAGATTATTATTAGAAGACAGATTTTGACAAGATTTACAATGAAAAAAAAAATATATATAGATAGATAGATAGATGCATTGCTCTATTTTGATTATGTGCACCTTTTTATACGTGTATCACGGTCATTGCTATTCAGACTATTCAGTGGTTCGCGTACGCCATGGATAGCATTTACGATAATATAATATATGTTACCATATATTTTTACATTGAGGAAAAAACTAGCGCATTAATAAAATTTCATGTCATAAATTGATTTATATGTAATACACTGAATTTGAAAAAAACACACATCTTTTGTCGTTCTTTTTCATCAGTGTTATCTGTCTGACTCAGACCGCTAATTTCTCTTTCGGGTGACTGTAGTAGAAGCTCATGATCTTCTCATTGTCAGAGTTTGCATCGTAAGTCTTCTCGGCCTCAGATTCGTTGTCCAAAAATACTATTTGCTGCTGATAAAATATCATTATTGCTCAAACACACCTCTCGTCTTCTAAGAACCATTTTTGCACACTGTGAATGCACCTCTGTTTCCGAAGCTTTCAAAGCAGATGGTGGCATGGAGAGTTATCTAAAGTCTCTGAATGAAACAAAAAAAGCTTGTCAGGTGAACGATCAGGAAAAATGAGTTTCCTCAACTTTGATAGCCAGAGACTATACACAGGTAAATAAGGAATGGTGTCTCTTGATTGCGAATACATGCACTTCTGGCTGTACCCGCAAATAACCTTTTCAGCTAGCCGGAAGCCGAGTAACATGATGCTACAAATATCAGTATTTCATTTTTTGTTTTCTTTTATTTTTTTCTTATCTGTATGTTACTAGTGAGTATACGTTGTGTTGCGTGTGCCATCAGCAGGGGCGGACTTAAGTATTTTGCGGTCCGGTGCGAAAACAGCTTTGCCGCCCCTCTAAAACAAAGTTTTGCAATTCCCCAGTAACCACGAACACCCTGGTGCACGCCAGGTTTACATTGGCATTCGGTAATTAATATTAAATATTATTTCATGGTTCCACAATATCCAATATGAATTCGACATTAAGTTTGGTCGATAGTGCCCGCTGCCCAGCGGAAAAATTTCCAAGTGTGCTCCTAGGCATTTAAAGGTTGGAGAGGGGCTGTCTGGCTAGAGAACCGATTGTCTACCCACGGCCACAAATAGTCGTTCAGCCGAGCAAGCATGAATTATGTCTCCCTCGTATTATTTCTAATAGTTTTAAATGAAGAATTTTGCGTCCCTATCTGGTTCAACTACCGGGACACTAGATTCACCTGCATCCTTCTCTTGGCTGGGGGGGGGGGGGGTCTGTGGAACCCCTAGGCCAGAGGGTTCGATATCTGAATTTTAGAGTTCCTGAGCAGAATTGTAAGCTATTGGCTTCGTTAAGAACGTCTAAGTCAAAATGTAATCAGTGTATTTTTGCCCCGTTTTGCGGCCCTAAAATTTAGTGGCCTGATGCTACCAAACCCTTCACACCACCCAAAGTCCGGCCCTGGCTGTTAGTGAAGAATTGATAGGGAATATACCTAAAAAAACGTGCATTGGCTGTTTCAACAAGAAAACATTAACAATTCACATATAGCAATCAAAATGGCTGCTCTTTTGCCGTTCAAGGTACAAATGCCAATATCTCCCGTGTTATGGTAAAAGCCCGAAGACTCGTAAAACTTAAGATTTACCGGTAAGGCCTAGGTTTTACCAAGGTGAGATGGTAAAAGCTCGAAAAAGACTTGTAAACGTTTTCATTTTTACATTTACCAAGCCAAAGCCCATTTTTAATTAATCAGTCGATTGTCATGTTCCTGTCGTTCATTAATTAATAATTATAATTGTTTAATAATTACAACTAGTGAATAGTTAACAACTGAATTGATTAGCCAACACGGATTTTTTAGTTCGTGACACTAACTATCCAAGTAATAATTATCATAAATTTATATCAATTAATTGATTTAAAGTTCATATATACTGTTCGGACTAAATTAAAAAGCTCATTTTTAATGAATCAGTTGACCATCATGAATTCCTTATTCTCAATTAATGGTGTCAGATTAATTAATGGACAATTATTTAGTTAATTAATTTAATTAATAAAATTGGGTCATGGCAAAACAAGTTTCACTTACTGACTGCTCTGACTGTTAACGTTAAGGGCCCAAATCAGATATGAGGATGCCTTGAGCAAAGCAGAAAAATTTTGACATTGTTCAAAAAGGTCTTTGATGAGTCATCAAGTATGACTGGCCGATCTCCCCATTAAACAGTCTCGCCACAGAGAGCAACAGGCCTGCAACGGTACAATTATTTAATCATTACACATCACTCATAATTTGAAAAATTGATGGCAGATGGCAACACTATAACAAGCATCACACAAAAACCAGCTTCATATTAGGTTCACAACACATACACGCACATGTCCAGTATATCCCAGGTCTTCTGTGAACCCTTGCTGAAGTCTCTTCATTGAGCGGTGGGCCATGATCTGACGATTCCATGGAGAAGGAATCGCCAAATTTGAAGGTTATTGTTAAAATTTTGGTGCTCCTAAAATTAATGAGGCCTTGGGCAACGGTCCCACTTTGATATGTGGAAATCAGGCCTTGCTCCGTTAATTTTTTCCCCACAGGTCCCACGTATCGTAAAGGCAGCCGTGCCCCCCCCCCCATCCCTTAGCGTTCGTCTTTGTGCGGGTTTTCTGTGGAATTCATGTAGTAAAAACTTTAATATCTCTTACTTGTGGAGGACATGTCGGTAACTTTGTTGACATTAATGTTGAATCAATGTAAAAACTGATGTGTGTTTAAACCACTAATACCGATTCTCTTTACGTCGATCATTCCCATAGGTGTGAACGGACGGACATTCGGGTCACTTCGAGGTCTCGTGGCCAACCGTAACACCCACGCCTCCTGGCACCTGATCGGCATGGGCACAGAGGTCGACATGCACACTGCCCATTTCCACGGCCAGACATTCCTCAAGAGGACGGACAGCGCAAGGAGGGGAGACGTCGTCTACCTTTTCCCTGGCGTTTTCGAGACCGTCGAGATGTTCATGGACAATCCTGGAACATGGTTCCTCCACTGCCACGTCGACGATCACATGAGGGCCGGAATGTCTGCAACGTATACGGTACGGCGCACATAGAAGAAGAAATAAGAACAAACGAACTCACAAAAGACGATGATTATAATAATTATAATTTAAAACAAATATGGGATGGACACGCATATAATTTTTTTTATAATTGTCCAGGAAAATCACAAACATCTTTTCCTTTTCCTTGTACATATTGACTTTTTTTTATTATCTCCATACCGACAAAAGCACCAAAAATGAGATATTTCACCTATTCATTATTATACTTATGTGTTCGTGAACAATGACTCCTGAATATGCATTGGTGAAACTGATGAATTTACGTCATTATGACTATTTTTAGTCATTAGTTATGTCGTCATAGAAATGACGTTATAATCACCAATCCAAGGAAAATTCCGCATAGACGATTTCACCATTCAAATACCCGCAAATATGCGTGAAAAATATCTGAACATTCATTGATGATATTATGTCATTATGGCATCATAGATGACGTTAAAATCACCAATCGTAGAAAAATTCCGTAAAGAAGATTTCATCATGCCTAATTACGTGAAAAATTACGTGGTCTCCTGAATATCACTGATGGATAGAGGAAATTTACGTCATCAAGACGTCATAATGTGACGCTATAATCACCAATCCCAGGAAAGTCCCGTAAACACGGTGCAACCTCTAGCGAAATAACCATACGAATATTATTTATTGATTGTGCGTTGAGAGACGATTAATTTATTCATTAACACCAGCTCATGGAGCGTAATATACGAATAATTTTCCATATAACGTTTCGAAATTACAATTGGTATTTCATTCTTATAACCAATTAGTATTTCTATTTTTCGTATTTAACTGTACTCACTGAGACTGTCAAGTGCCAAGCTTATATATTGTATGTTAACTTGCGTCCCGAATGTCAGCTTCACAAAAAAAAAAAAAAACTATGTAAATATTATGTTTTGTTGTTATGAGTACGAAGCCAATACCATACAATACGCCATACTATCATATTGTATGCGATAAATTAACATTGAAATGGATCCAGAAAAGCGTATTGAGTATAGAGGGCTACTTCCTATTATAAATGATGGTTGCTGTGTGAATGGCGCAAGTGTACATCGCAATATTTATTATTTTATATATTTTTTTAGATTCAATATGTAAGTAACGATCCTGGACTATGATTGTGGTTTTCAATGGAGATTTTTCTTTTATACACACACATACGCGCATATTATATACACAAATACCCCGTGCAGACATATGTTTTATATGCCTCTTCTTTTTTTCCCCTCATGCTAAATATTTTTTGTCGAAACAGCCTCTGTGTAAAAGAATCGCATAATAAATATTATTTTTGTCTGCTTCCGTCAAGTGTGCTTTTCTTGTGTATGACTTTCGTATAAATGTTTAGGCCTACTACTTTTCCTCACACCAAATTCAGTCGTATATCGCCATATGGCAATTTCCAGCTAGTGGAGTTGGGGGGAGGGGAAATGAAGATGGTGCCATCTGTCGGTGGTCGCCACAGGCTCAATAGGTAAAGAACTTTTCCCTGGTGCTTCATAGTGGAAGACGAGCATCTTACTACTACGTCACTCGGGCGTAACGCTTAGGCCACGGATGTTCAACCTTTTAGAGAATGGGTCTTACTTGGATGATTTGAAAACATTCCGCGCGATTGATTTGAAAACTCTTCAGTGCGTGCGTGTGTTTTTTAACACTAGAAATGGGATTTTCATTTTCAATGTTCCCGATAGGATTTCAGTGTTACATCACTTCTAGGTTTTTAATAGGATCAACGAGTGTGTGACCTTGATTTATTCTCTTTTTTCGCAGTTGGAAACACCTGACGATGAACTTTCCGAAGGGTTTCAATTAAGCAGGTCGATTTCGATTTGAAAAATTTCACGTTAATTCCACTGATGTGCAATCAGAATCTGCAAGCAATTAGTTTCTCGTAAATTATTTTGGAATACTTGAGGAAGGGTCCCACAATATTTCATACACATATGCGACAGTTTCTTCGTAACCAACAGACGGATATTTATTGAGATCTCTAATATTATATTTATGGAAATCGGTTGACGTTTGGGTGTACATCCGGTTGTTTTTGTGGCCTCGATGTGGTTTGCATTTACTGTTTCCAGCAGTATTTTATTTTGCATCAGCTGATGCACCGTTCAATTTATAATTT
This sequence comes from Pholcus phalangioides, assembly GCF_987345545.1. NCBI lineage: Eukaryota > Metazoa > Arthropoda > Arachnida > Araneae > Pholcidae > Pholcus > Pholcus phalangioides. The sequence goes on along the minus strand of NW_028301601.1, from coordinate 18,646,186 downwards.
CATTCTAAATTCCCACATCATCAATGCTGTTGATTTCTTCACGAATGATGGTAGTTTTCATTTTCCTCTGAATATTCACATCACCACCACTACTCCTTCTGAGTTTTTCTGACTCAATCTTTCTTCTGAAAAGTATTCCCTTCGGTGAATCTGGGTCTTTTTGCCATTTTTACAGCAATCATCTGAATACTTTGCCGAACAAACAATTCATCGGAGGAAATGAAAAAAATACTTCGCAACAAAAGCTAACACACCTGCTGACTGACACTCACAGATAAGAATGAAGGTTATAAAAAATTCTCACGAATGGGGGAATTACACTGAATTAGATGCACAAAGAAACTATCAGAAGAATTTCAAAAAAAGATGATTTCTTCGATTCTTCTCGGAGATTTCAAATTCTTCGGAAAGTTCAGAAGAATTTCAACAAAACCCATTGTTGAAACGACCCAACGTTGGTTGTATTATATGGTGAATGTGTTCTAAAATATACGGGAGGGTCAGTGTGACCCCCTTTCTCCGTCTTTCATCCGTTCGTATCTCCGTTGCCGAGAAAGATAATGGAAAAAGCCTTGGTGTATAATAAGAACATCACATAATCCAGGAGTCGATAACTTTTGTAAGCTTTTGGTTTATTCTCACTATAGATATGGGAGCAAAAAGAGCGCGAAGAATAGCTCAGACTCTCCGTCCGACTTTGTAGTGTTTACGCATGAGGGCTATCGACGTTGGATGGTGATGCAATTTTTACTACTGAGCCGTTGGAATCCATTTCATAGCTATCATCCCGCTTGATGGAACATTAACCACTCAACTGCCCCCACGCGGAAATAGAGTTTTCTACTATAGTTTATTTTTTTTAATACTATATTGTGCCCAAAAATATTATATGTGCTGGAACCATTGATATCTGTTCAAGTGGAGACCGACTGTATGTAAATGTGTAAGTTGTTACTTCCAGAAAAATATCCCTATACTTTGCTGGAATTGACAGAAGATCGCCCCAAGGCATACTTTGCCCGAGGATCCATCATGTTAACTTGGCCATGCATAAAACCCTCCACGGGAAAGAAGATCACGGAACTGTAGCGTCATGCCATCACAGGCATGAATTTGCATTTGCTTTAAATATTTTTTGTACTCGATCCCGATCGCATAATCGGCACATACACCGTTCCCCCAAGAATGTGGTCACTGCAAAGAACGCGCGGTAGTTTTTGTCGGGAGAAAGTCATTCTTTTCAATACATCGCTCTCAAATTTTCAACAATTGTCCAGACTTTCTGTCTCCGCAGCAAATAGGTGTTTGCCAACCTTATGCCGTTTGAGGGAGCACCATCTTCGTCGATTCAACGGCAGGACTTTTGTATAGGCTTGGTGACGACCAGAAATCACTGGTTTGAGTGACAGCTATAACACTAAGGGGACACGCACGTACGCCAGAATGGCGAGATCCTCATCACCAATGTATGAAAAATGGTCGAGGGAAAACCGCGTGAAAAACTAGCGTCAGCAGTGATCATGTAATTTTCGAAGGAGACTGTCCGGTATGAGCCGCGTGGTTTTGAAGTACCTACGCAAATATGTTGACATAATTTTTGTATATAACTTATTTTTTATCAATGCAAGTCATGTGGTCAGGTTAGCTTCACCAATGAGAACTGTTTGTTCGGTGCGATAAAATTGTGTTATATATATAGAAAAAAAGTCAACGTCCTCACGATGAAGTCACCCGTGCAACTACCAATAATGATTGAGGACTGAACATTCCGTGAATACGAATTTCCACCACATACACACAAAAAGGACTTTTTCCGCTCATCTGTGTTATGGGTTTGTAATTATTTTACAGCTGCCATTCTTTGAATACTCGAGGTAGTGTTTTACGAGAAAAGCCAAGAGAAGGTTAGCGGCTTCGGAGATCCTGGAACTGCACCTTCGGGCGCCCACAATCATTCCGCGTTCAAAGTCACTCAAATTTCTGGTTTTCTCCTACGAACAGTCAAATTGCTACGTTAACTGGTGCTTCTGACCAGGAGAAAGCTTTTTATCAGCAGATCCGGTTTATTACATCAGCGCACGTGCTGCACGAACGAGTCGGAGTTTGAGTGATGGGTGCTCCTAATTTTTTGGCCACTGAGTGTACTCCATTACTACTTTAATAGTTCTCAATTGAACTGCTGCTTCCTAACGTTTCCGTTGAGAGGTTGTTAAGGCAGAGATTACATCTCTGAATTCTGTGTACGCTACTGTAATCATTATCTTATTAATTAATTTTTTTTCTCTCAGGGCTGAAAAACATGTGTTTACTTAATCACGTGATCTCGGTGTAATCACCTCACGCTTCACCAATGGTGCAAAATATACACCATTGATCAAAGCAGGTATTGCCGCATCGGAAACGCAAGATCAGTTCGTCGGAACCGTTACGGAGCGGCTCGCAATCGGACCATCCGCTCAACGAAATCAATTTTGTCCATCTTGAAAATAGTTAATTAATGAATTTTTAAGATAATTTTAAATATTTAAATATAAAATTTAATAAACAGGAGATTTTCCTTATCGCGGAAATGAGGTAATTGGGATAACATTCTTATAACTGTATAGTCCTTATAATTAAACGGTTATGATAGGCATGTTCGAACTGTTTTCCGCGAGCACCTCCGTAAAGCACCCAAGAGTGCTTGTGCCCCCGATTTTTAACTCGCAAGATTTTCATCGGCATCCCAGCTATCTTCTAGGATTAATTGAATTAATAATACATGCATATCGCGAGACTGCTATTTCATCTCGAAACACTTCCGTCGCCCCCCCAAAATACCCTGACGGATCGGATTGGAAACTACATCCCTATTACCTGACTCCAGGGCCGCAACTAGGGTGTAGCAGGTGGGTTTCGTGCCCCGGGCGCTGGACCCGAGGGGACGCAAATTTCGTACCGAAACCTCTCCTTCAACATTACAAGGGGCGTCAAAATGCGCGCTTGCTCCGGGTGACCAAGCATCTAGTTGCGTCCCTTCTTGGCTCAATATATTGTCTCTGAAATATCGAGCGGCATCCCCGAACAATCTCATGACACCCTAGAACCTTAGGGGCTACAGCGCACCATATAGAGAAATCACTTTTAGAATCGCTCAGATTCCCAAAAATTGTTAGTTAATTGGCACCCCTTCAGAATGAGATTAGAATTCGAAAAACCTCACGGTGCACCCCCTACCACCTTCGCAGAATTTCTCCCACAGTATATCAGGTGAGTGCCACAGTCACCAATGTGGTTTAATTTCCCTTTCATTTCCGAATTATCTTGCAGCAGCACCCTGGAGTACGTGGTGGTGGTGCTGCGTTTGCGTTAGTTACCCAGAAAGTACAGTAAGACTTCGGTTAACGAGCTTAATTCGTTCTACCAACGTACTCGTTATCCGAATAGCTCGTTTTATGCGAATCAAACTTCCCCCCGTAGGAAATCATGGAAAGTCGGATAAGTCGTTCCACAATTAGTCATTCGCATGAAAATGACGGCATTCAATCAATAGTTAAACACATGAATAATTATACATAATGCAATAAAATATATGTAATATAAACAGCATTACATGATGTGAACCATCGTTCGTTAACCGAGTCAAAATTTGTTCAAATTTTTGTTCGTTATGCGAATTACTCGTTAACCGAAGTTCCACTGTAGTTGGTTACTAACTTCCTTGAAACTCCAACGGTACTTCAGAAAGAGACCAAAAACAGGGTGGACCCATATAGCATTTAAAAATTACGGGACATTGGTACCTTAAATGCGGGACATGGATAGAGTAATATCCCTATTGAATCAAATTAAATTATCAGTACCATACCGGTTTAAACATGAACATGGCTCTGAATGGTCACGTGAGTGCTGTTCCTTTCATAATGGGTGCAGACGGTGCTGCCGACTACTCGAAAAATGTTGAAAACCTCCCTGAGCCAAGATCTTTTTTGAGTAACCGGAAAATTATAATCATAGGAACCTTTTGCAATGGAAAACAAAATGGTCAATAAGCAGCTCAGCTATTGTGGGAACCATGGTTCCCCCCCCCCCACATCATGAGGCATGGGTCCTAGGCTAGGATCTTCTGTAGGCCCTTCCCAAGCCAGGAGACCCCCGATTTATTCTTTATTTTATTTTTCTTATTTGTTTTGTAGTCTCGCACTTCTATGCATATATATATATATACGAATACATGTTAGTTTGAGTTTCGTATATGAATGTGTCAAAGGGTCCTCTAGGCCAGTGGTTCTCAACCTTTTTTTGTCCATGGCCCCCTTTCAACCATTTCTCATTCCTGTGGGCCCCCTCTTGCGAACATGAATAATTTTCTAACACCCCCCCCCCCCGTCCGTTTTTCCATTAGAAGATAGTTATCCAAAAATTGTCTGAAGTAAATTAAATTAAATTCAAACATATTTATAAATTTTAAATTTATGAAAATAACGAAAAAGCAAAATAAACGTAATAGAATACAGTAACAAAAAAAAATAGAATAAATTATTTTCAATCAATGTAAACTCTGCGCTTGAAGATGTGACAATGTCATCAAGTTACTTGTGCTGGATGAAATTTGTATTATTTCAAATTAGTTTATTTTTGCGTAAATTATTATGGTTTCGTTGAGGAAATGTCAATTGTAGCTTCCAAAATACGCATTCTTATAGTGATAAACATCGCAAAAAGTGGTAGCAAGCAGTTTTATTGATTTTATTCTCTTCATGCGGATAAAAGTAGTAATGAGGGAGTACATACACACACACAAATGAATCACAATTGAAAAGTTCAACCTTTCACATCGTTTTCAACGATAATACATATATCAAGGATAGAGGTTCCTATGTTGTAGCCCTACTATGAATTTAAAAAAAATGAACTAAAATACGTGTGAAAAAGTTTTAAATAATTTTTTGAAACATTCATATTCCAGAGAAATACAAATACAGACAAAATGCCCAACGAGGTGGCTGATATATTCCAAATCATGTGCGCAGTGACAGGGCCGGATTAACCATTAAGCAAAATAAGCACGTGCTTAAGGCATCAGTACTAAAGGGGTACCACCAAAAAGATATCATATGGCATTTTCTTTTTAATGCACGATTTTTTTTCAACATCCATCATCCGATAGAAGATCCTAAAATTGTAAGAACACTTGATTGTATTGTTGGAGGTCATTATCACAAGAATGGCACGAAAGATGAGAATCTAATAATATTGCAAACTAGACTTCACATTATTGCCAAGTTTTTCGATTAGCTTTTCGAATTTTCATAAAGTACGCCCAGGGCTGTCTTAACATCATCATACGCCCACATACAAAGCGACTTTTCTGAAAGAGGCACTACAACCTAGCTAAAAATTCCTACCTACCTATTTGCATATTTACTCTTAAAAATCGGAACCAGATCTAATTGTCACTTGGTTGCCAGAAGTGACCAGATGGGCCCCATGCAGCAAACCAAGTTCTGCAGAATAAGGATGTGATTTTTGTGGGTCATTAGTGGATCAACTGTGTAGTTTGATCCATAGAAGTAAAAGAAATTCTACCAGGTGTAAATTACAAACTTGACAATTTTATCTAAAAAGAAAAAATACCCAATACATATATAACGGTGAATCGCCAGAAATAAGATACCTATTGGCAGGGCCGCAACTAGACACTTGGTTAGCCGGGGAACTACTCATTTAGGCACCCCCCCCCGTAATGCTGAAGGATACGTTGAATGGTTGAATTTGCGCCCCTTTTTGTAATGCGCCTGGGGCACCAGACTCACCTGCTCCCCCCCCCCCCCACTAGTTGCGTCCCTGCCTATTGGTAATATTATGGTCATTATAAGATTCAATGGTTTCTCCTTGGAGTGTTGGTACAGCCTTTATTCATCAACCGTTCGTCGTAGTGGTATGGTTCTAATTTTAAAAATTCTCAAAATATGACCAAAAATCACCCTGTACGAGTTTTGAGGATGAAAATACAGTGTACGCAAAATAAAAAATGTAAATTTTTGTACGATCCCCCCCTCTAATTTCTAATCAGACAGTTGTTGCTTTTTCTCTTCTGAGCTCAACAAACATATTATATGTTTTTAACTGCATTATTCCCTGAGATATTTAAATTCAAAATCGGAAACAGATCCGGGATCAGGAGAATTTCGCGGCCCAATGCAGAAAAAAAAATTTGTGGCTCCCTCTAAAAACATTTTATGTAGTTGCTCCCCGACTTACAAACTTTTCGAGTTACGAACATAAATCTTGAAGGGAAAATTTTATTTTCACGAAAAGAACTAATTCTATCACACTCATTTTTTTTTTCATTATTTCAGGAACGCGTTGATGGTCTGGATCGTAATCAAACACGATCCATTGAGAGGCAATGACATTTGAATTAAATTCACAAAATTCATAAATTATTAATAATAATTAGCACGTGGTCCACCTGCTGACACTTCATCGTGGCTTGAACCATATTGAACAGACATAAAGTTTTGTCGTACTTTTAAAGCGCTTCATCATCTCTTTATCAAATATACGTTGCAATTCGATAACTTTGATCATTTTTCGAAATTTTTTATTGCTATTTTTGTGTAATTAATGTAAATTAATAGAAGTAAAGGAACCAAGCACTGGAATTCCATGACTTCCACAAGAGTAGAGCTGACAGGCAGGATCGTCGTAATAGCATCATAGCCCAACCTCCTCCCCGAGCCAAGGGATTTTTTGGAGGAAAATTCTCGACATGGAAAATTCTCGAAAAATTCACCTACGTCTCGTTTTTCTTGAGGCACTCCTTCTCTTGAGGCTCTTCGGGCACGGCCCGGGGTGGGGAGGGGCATGCGTTAAGACGGCACTGCCTAAGGTTCGCACCAGGCGTCCTTCTTTTTCAGTTGTGAATCTGGTAACCCTATCTGAAGAGCACATAATCCGTGTTTTCACTTATTTGTTCGATCATCCATATTGTCCGAATGTTTTTGTACAAAAAAATAATTATTTTTTCTACATAAAATCGATTCTTGCAAATGCATGAATCTTGTTACCGAAATTTTCGTCTAATAAAAAAAATTTTATGCCAAAAAATGACAAAGAACTCTCTTATCTCTCTTTCATCATCTCATGAGTTGCCTGAAATTTCGAGATTAAATGGCAGCACCAACAGTATATAAATCAAGCTTCCGGAGAGAGTAGGACGTCAGCGGTCTCCGCCTTCGCAGTACTGAGAACTGTGTCCCCCAATATCTTTCGTCGGAACATCACGTGACTCGGTGAAAACAAACACGACCCCCCCCCCCCACCACTGTTATTTTCTTATATCATAAATAGTAGTTTAAAACAATAAATGAAAAAATAATTTCAGCTTGGACGAGATAATTCCAAAATTAATGAAAGTTATAATTTCAGCATTAAAGAAAGATAATTTCAGCGTTAATGGAAGAAAATATTCTAGAATTAATGTAAGAGATAATTACAGCATTGATAAAAGTGATAATTCCAAAATTAGTGAAAGAATTAATGAAAGCGATAATAATAAAATTAGTGAAAGAATTAATGAAAGCGATAATAATAAAATTAGTGAAAGAATTAATGAAAGCGATAATAATAAAATTAATGAAAGATAATTCCAGAATAAAGGAAAGAGATAATTCCAGAATGGAGGAAAGAGATAATTCCAGAATGAAGGAAAGAGATAATTCCAGAATGAAGGAAAGAGATAATTCCAAAATTAATGAAAGTTATAATTTCAGCATTAAAGAAAGATAATTTCAGCGTTAATGGAAGAAAATATTCTAGAATTAATGTAAGAGATAATTACAGCATTGATAAAAGTGATAATTCCAAAATTAGTGAAAAAGAAATAATTCCAAAATTAATGAAAAAGACAATTCCAGAATTCATGAGATATAATTTCAGAATCAATGAAAGAAATAATTTCAGCATTAATGAAAGAAACAAATCCAGAATTAATGAAAGAATATTCAAAAAATAATGAAGGAAAATTCAAGAAATTTTGAAAGAAATGATTCCGGTATTAAATGAAAATAATTTTATCTTTTTTCACCTCTCTTTAGATCAATGTTCTTCTCTATCCTTTTTTTAAATCTTTAAAACCCAATATTTAGAGACCGAACTGTACATTTCTTTGGAAAAATTGCCAGGCGGGAACTTTGTTTTGACCGAGTCACGCGATTTCCTTGCATTTGATGTCGCTGCAGTCGCGGTGGCTGGATGCTCCCTCCTGTAATGTATAATCTCTGTCGTCTGCTTCTCTCCAGGTTACTTGTTTTGGGCGTCTCCTTGTGTTCGGAAAAAATTACTGAACTGGCAGTTCGAACTTCCAGTTCTGTTTGTGAGCTTAGCTTGTAGGGAACCGACTTCTTCTCTGTCGTCTGCTCATTAAGAGGCTCTTAGTTTTGGACGTCTCCTTATGCTCAAATAAAATAACCGAACTTATAGTTTAAATTTCCAGTTCAGTTCACAAGCTTTGTTTATAAGGAACTGAGCGGGATAAAGAATATAGTTTTTTCCACTTTGAACTTCATCATCACCACATGAGTCACTTTTAAATTTGAAATTAGATGGCAGCACATTACTATAAAGTGCAGTGTGGAAAAATTCACTTTTTACGTCTGCTTGTGTGGAGGTCCTATGTTTTCGATGTCTCCTTGGGTCTGGAAAAAATTACTGAACCGGAATTTCGATCTTTCAGGTCAGTTTATAAGCTTTGTTTATAAGGAGCGTAGCTGAATGAAGAATTTCGTTTTTTATACCTGAGCTTCTCGTCATCACCACATAAGGCACTTCTGATTTTGAAAGTAGGTAGCAGCACCAACAATATACAAGGCGCATAGGTAACGGGGCATATGTAGGGTGACCATACGTCCCGTATTTCCCGGGACAGTCCCGGTATTTTCTGTTTTTTTGGCTGTCCCGACTTTTTAGCAAAAGTGTCCCGGTTTTTCCCGTATTTTGCACGAAGCCTACTTGAATTTTTATTCTTTATTGAAGTCAAAGATTGAAATTATTTTCAACTTATAAATTATATTATGATAACTGCAACTATAAATGAGTATATGCATCTCCCACATTTGTCTTAGTGAAAATTTTTTTTCGTGGAATTCATTTTAATCCACTGCAATTAGCAGTAATGCTGCATTTCCCGCCATTGTGATTTCTCCGTTATTTCAACAATATTTGGCGACTTTGTTCGGTTTTGGCGTCATTTTTGGCGATAATTGGCGATGTCCCGTATTTTCCCGTATTTGGAATCCCAATGTCCCGTATTTCTCTCGAGGAAATATGGTCAGCCTAGGCATATGACATTTTAATGGCGAACCATTGGTCCTAGAGGCGTACTTCCAGTTGGAAAAAGTACCCGAATAATGTGTAGTACTCAGATATTTGATTCATGTTGCCAGGGGTTACATAGTTATTAAAATAAAAATGTTAACTTTTTATGTGGACACCCTGTGCCCCAAAACCCAATTGGAAAGTTGTTTCCCGGTCTCCAACAAAAAAATTCATCGTTTCTAAGTGCAATATTCACTGAAATATTCGAAGAAGGTTGGAAAAAAAAATCATTAAATGCGAGGAAACCATTCTACCCGCATTTAATGCTGTTTTTTTCTCCCCCAAATTTCCTCAATTTTTCGAATTCGCATATCTCGGTGAATATTGCACTTAGAAACGTGAGATTATTTTAGTTGCCATCGGAAAAGACCGAGCAACAACTTCTTAATTGGGTTCTTTGACACACGGGGATGGTATAAAAAAAAATTATTTATTTTATTTTATAACTATACAACCCCTTACAACATGAATGACATATCTGAGTTGGGCACGTGATTTGGATATAGTGTCATACGCCCTGTTACCCATGCAGTCTGCATATACACGTAAAAAAATACAGTTGACTCCCGTTTTAACGAATACCGTTATAACGGAAAAAATATCGTTTTAACGAAAACTTTTCTAATCCCCCCCGGATAAGTTTACATAGGAACAATATAAAAATCTGAAATTTAACGAAATTTCTTTATTACTCCGGTCTCTTCATTATAATGGGGTTGACTGTATTACCACCAAAAAATCTGATAATTTTGCAATTTTTGATGTGAAAGCAGTCCTTTTTATAATGATTATGTCATTTTACTTTTATAAAATTTAAGAAGGAAACAAAAGAAAGAAAGGGTGGGGAGAAAAAAAGAAAAATGGCCAGGGGGGCTCGGTTGTGCGTAAATGCCTTGAAATTCCACTTGTGCGCCTCTATATATAGCTCTATTAGCTATATTGACCTCTATATATAGCTCTTTCAATATTAAAATATTTCATCTATACGAAGCACAATTTCAATTCTTTGACATTTTCATTTTGACTCGAACTCCAAATCTTTGGCATTTAGACATCATTTAAAACTATCAAATCCACGAGGTTTTTGCAGATTGTGAAAAATCAGTAGCTGAATTGGTTTTGCATGCGTATTATCAACACTAAAAACCATAAATTTTAGGTTGACAGATACAAAGATACGCATTGAGCCAGTTGTGGACATTTCGAAATGAAGACTTGCGTGAGAATTTATTGCACTTTTCTGAGAAATCAGCAGATGCCGTGAGTCTCAAATAAACGGATTTAAATTGCTTTAAATGTGGTCATACGCCATTTTAGAATTTTGTTTTCTAATGCCCACAACATTGTTCTTGCAGGATAGGAAAATTGCATTGAAATTATTTGGGATGTTGCAGGCCAGCAGCAGGCTTACGTAGTAGGGCAGTTAATAGGCATTACAGTATAGATTAAAAAAACTTTAAAGATGTGGTGTGAATCTTAGTCCTACTAAGTCCCAATACATTATCTGCTTGGATTGCATATAAACCAATTAGCAAACCAAATGACGTTAAGACCGTCTTAAATATGTTTAAAATCACGTTTTTCCTGTTAAATTGAAAGGAATGACATAAGAACACTTGCGATTGAGACACAAAAGCAAATTTATGCAATTACAGTTTCTTAAGTTATACAGCAATGTAGTTTTAAAAAATTTAATTTCGTGGGTATTTTTCCTCATGTACGCTTTGGTCTCTTGCAGTTCGTTATAACTGAATTCGACTTTATTTCTTTTCAGTGGAGGCAATGGATTGGCACACCCCTCATCAAAAATTCATTGAAAAATTACCCCAGAGCAATCGTTCTTTATTCGATTTTTATAAATATATTCCTCATCGGACCACTCAGGTTTTGAGGTGTCGCGAGTTCGTTACCCGGTTCGTCCTTGTCAGAAAACTTTCCTGACACAGGGGTACAACAAAAAATGGCGACTTGACCGCAGCAAAAAATTTCTACCTCAGGGAGTCTCCCATCGAGGGGGTTAGCACACCAACCTCTCGATGAGTATAAGAAACAAGCCTGCCGTTCGGAATCGGCAATAAATTGTAGGTCCCGGGGTCTAATTAGCCCTCGTGTGCAGAAAATGACCGTGGTGCGACAAAAATGATCAATGATCAGACCACTCAGTGCCGGTTGAAGATAGCTTTGAGCTAAACTAGATGGCTATCCGTCTGTAATTGCATGAAAACGATGGGTTTTTTTTTACACACAAGCTTTCATTTCTCACCCATCTAGTTCTTTGATTGCATTTACTAGTAGCACTCAAAAAAATGTCAATGAATGGTCAACAAATCTTTGTCTGCTTTCTTTATGGCAGCCCTCTTTGAATGAAAAGTCTGCGAACACACACAACACTTTCTGTCTTTACAGTTACTCCATTTTGCTTTAAACCTCTTCTATAGTTTGTGTCAGGGCCTACTGTCACCCCCAAGGCGTAAACCCACCGAGATTACATGCAACGCGCTTTTTTTATTCCCTTCCTCATGTTAATGTTACTTGAATAGCGGAAAAATTGCGAAAAATATATTCTATGCATTTTTTGTTTGAAATTAAATTTTTTTTAGTCAGAGTGACTAAAAAAATTTAATTCCACAAACTTCTTCGTGGCCCCCATATCAGTAGCCGTGGCTCTCCTTTCGCCAGATTTTCATCCGTGGCCCTCCTGGAATATCCTAGGGCCCCCCCCCCCGAGGCCATATGGCCCCCGGTTGAGAACCACTGCTCTAGGCACCCTAAAATGCCCCCACCCCCGAAATCATTTTATAAACTGATTATCTTCGTTATATGTCTGACCTCTCACAAGTTTTTGTAATTGCATTCGAATTCATAAACATGACCAGGGGGTCCTTCAGATCCCATAATAGGGACCCAATTATTTTTATTTTCCTCCTTGTAACTCAAAATTTTCTCTGGCGCGATAAAGCTCTCTGGGGCAATAAGCTTATATCGCGTAAGCGACAGAGCCTTGTCACGCTCGGTCCGTTCTGTTCTTAGGCCCCTTTATAGTGTGTAGACCCATAATTTATAACGTGGAAAAATAAGAAAAAAAAATTATGAGAATCGTCCCGGGCCCCTGTCTACTCCGCATGGGCCATGGTGGGCACTGCCAGTCGAGGTCAATAAGACATGCATTTGATTTCGTGAGTTCGAAAACCTTCGGTGTTTTCTTGATCGAAGGTTCTATTTCCATTGGAGAGATGGTGTCAAAAGGACCGCAAGAGCACCTGAAATATTCCAAAGGGGTCATTCAAGTATTACGTCAGCATCGAGGGGGGGGGGTTCCGATTTGCTGACTTTTGATGGCAAGGGGGGAGGGGGGTTTGAAGGTCGCTTACGTCATCAACCACCCCTTTTTGAAGATATGAAATATTCTAAGCTGCTGACGAAATTTTGCTGACGGGGGGGGGGGGGGGTCAGTGTTTTGCTGACTTTTGCTGACAGGGGGAAGGGGGTCAAAAATGGCTGAAAATCTGCTTACGTAATACTTGAATGGCCCCAAATGTGCCACCTTGTAGCAATATTATAAACATCATTCCCATTGTAGTGCGTTCTTATCTGTATAGATGGCGCGCCCTCCTCACGCTCCTGGTGATTGTAAAAAAAAAGAAAAATGCCAGTTGGAATTATACCACCGATTTGTATACACGTGTCATCCTCCTCGTAATGAAAACTTAACGATTTAATATACGAAAGAAACATAACGAGGAGGATGACACGTGTATACAAATCGGAATTTCGTTTTCGCACCTTGTGCTTTCCGTTCGTACGCTCTTCAAAGATGAAACTTGTCTAATCTCCTAGTCTTTTGGATATACTATATATTTTTTTTTTCAAGCCAAGTCTACTCGTTTCTACCCAATATAGAGACGTTCCTGGAAATTCAAGGTGAGGAATAAACTTTCTACTCTCGATTTGCCGGTCTCCATACTTGCATTTGTCATGGCTCAACCTATTGCATCAGCTGAAGTTTCACGTGTTGCCTTTCGAGCCCCTCCGTTCTGGGAAGCAAATCCAGAGATTTGGTTTCTTCAAATTGAGTCACAATTCAAAACGGCAGGCATAACCGCCGATGAAACTAAATTTCACGCCGTTGTAGGAGCTCTTGATTGCAAAGTTTTGAACTATGTTTCTAATATCGTTCGCAATCCTCCCCAACAGCACATGTACGAGACTCTCAAAACTCGCGTGCTGGAGCAGTTTCAACGATCAGAATCTTCCAAATTGCGAATGTTACTCCAGGAGCTTCACCTAGGCGACAAACGCCCGTCCCAGCTTTTGCACGAAATGCAAACCTTAGCTGAGGGTAAAATGGAAAGTGACATTTTGAGAAATCTCTGGATGCAGAGATTACCTTTGCACTCCCAACAAATATTACAAGCTTCTAGTGAACCGTTAATTGGGTTAGCGAAAATAGCCGACAAAATATGTGAGGTTTCTAATGTGTCATCTAATACTTCAGCTGTGTCTCACACTTCAGAGTTTGATGATTTGAAAAACGAAATTGCTTCGCTACGGCAATCATTTGAAAGGCTTTCGCGATCTCCTAGACCATCTCGCGGTTATCGCAAGCGATCTCAATCTCGTAGCCGAAATAAATTCGGCGATGCTTTGAAAAACGGAAGGCTTTGCTGGTACCATGAGCAGTTTGGAGAAAAAGCTCATAAATGTATTCCTCCATGTCAGTTTCAGGAAAACTAGTGGGCTCGTCTGTTTCGGCGACAGCTGACGAAAGCCTTCTCCATAGTCGCCTATTTGTCATCGACGTTAATACGGGTTTCCGATTTCTAATTGACACTGGCGCATCAATCAGTTGTTTTCCGAAACGCCTGACTAACTTGACAAAACCTCACAAACTCTCACTGTATGCTGCAAATGGATCCGAAATCCAAACGTTTGGCAACAAAAATCTAGTTCTGAATCTTGGACTAAGGAGGGACTTTCCTTTCGTTTTCACTGTGGCAGATGTTTCACATCCCATTATTGGAGCCGACTTTTTGGAAAGATTTGGTTTGCTTATAGATGTTAAAAATTCTCGTTTGATCGATAATGAAACATCGCTATCAGTGAATGGTTTAGAATCCCAAAACGGCTCTTTTGGTTTAACGCCGATCTCTGGTGATTCTCCATACCACCGCATATTAGCCAAATTTCCTCAGCTTACCAGCTCAGTTCTAAATGCAGTTCCAAAGAAACACTCTGTCATGCACTTCATCGAAACTACGGGACCACCGGTTTTCGCAAAAGCTAGAAGATTGTCTTCTGAAAAACTTGCAGCTGTTAAAAAACAATTCAATGAACTGTTGCAACAAGGTATAATTCGGCCCTCAAAAAGCCCTTGGTCGAGTCCCATCCATCTTGTACCCAAAAAAAGCAACGAATGGAGAATTTGTGGGGACTTCCGCGGACTCAATGCAATAACCATCCCAGATAGATACCCGCTTCCAAATATACAGGATTTTTCCATCAACTTGAGTGGTAAAAAGATTTTTTCAAAAATCGATTTAATAAAAGCATATCACCAAATACCAATCAATCCTAAAGACATTCCCAAAACCGCCATAATTACGCCCATTGGGCTATACGAATATGTTTATATGTGCTTCGGCCTGAAAAATGCAGCTCAAACGTTTCAGCGTTTTATTGACGAAGCATTTCGTGACTTAGATTGTTGTTACGCATATCTCGATGATTTGTTAATCGCTTCCATTGACGAAAAATCTCATGAAGCTGACTTAAAACGTGTTTTTCAAAGACTAAATGACTATGGTATCGTGATCAATCCATCTAAATGTGTATTCGGTCAACGTCAAATTAATTTTCTGGGTTTTCTTGTTTCTCCCGATGGGATTGCACCTTTACCAGATCGAGTACAAACATTGCTCGATTATCCATTGCCATCAACAGTGACTGAATTGAAGCGTTTTTTGGCAATTGTAAATTTCTATCACAGATTCCTTAAAGATGCCGCCAGGGTGCAAGCTCCTTTGCATGAATTAGCAAAAAGCAAGATAAAAAAAGATAAAACTGAAATTGTTTGGTCTGAGGAGGCCAAGTCCGCTTTTTTGTCATGCAAGCAATCAATTGCCAACGCTGCACTTCTCGCCCATCCTGTTCCGAATGCAAAATTGTTTTTGACTGCCGATGCTTCCGACACTTCATTGGGTGCAGTCCTTCAACAGCAAATAGGAAACAAAACCCAACCATTGTCATTTTTTTCACGCAAGCTCAGTTCGACTGAAAAAAAGTACAGTACATATGACAGAGAGCTCTTAGCAATATATTCAGCTGTTAAGCATTTCAAGCACATTTTGGAGGGACGCAACTTCATAATTTTCAGTGATCATCGTCCTCTCACGTATGCCTTCAAACAACGTAACGATAAATGTTCTCCCCGGCAACTTAGACATCTTGAATATATTAGTCAGTTTTCGACAGATTTACGATATTTGCCTGGGGATAGTAACGTCATAGCTGATGCTTTCTCAAGAATTTGTGAAATCCACACTCCTTGTACAATCGATTATGCAGAATTGGCACGGGCGCAGGCAGATGATGATGAATTGCATACCTTGCTTCAAAGTGAAACTGGGCTTCAGCTAAAACGCTTCGATATCTCCGGTGTTAATATCTACTGCGATGTGTCTACTGACGATATACGCCCGTATGTACCCGTTTCAATGCGACGTCTAGCGTTCGACTCTGTGCATAATCTGTCCCATCCTGGGATAAAAGCCACTCTAGGTATGGTACGCAAACGATTTATTTGGAAATCGATTGCGAGAGACTGCAAAGATTGGTGTCGTACTTGCATCGCTTGCCAGAAGTCGAAGGTTATCAAACATACCAAGTCTCCTTTAGGCTCTTTCCAGGTTCCTGATTCTCGTTTTGCACACGTTCATCTGGACATTGTCGGACCCTTGCCTCCCTCTAAAGGATACACGTATCTCTTGACGTGCGTTGATCGGTACACACGGTGGCCCGAAGCGGTACCAATGTCTAACCAAACTGCTGAAACTACATCTGAGACATTCTTTTCTACCTGGGTGTGTCGGTTTGGCGTTCCTGAAAAGTTGACCACAGATCAAGGTCGTCAGTTTGAGAGTGATCTATTTCGCTCTCTTGCACGGCTGTGCGGCATCGAAAAATCCCGCACCACTGCCTACAATCCAAAGTGTAACGGCCAGGTTGAGAGATTCCACCGCGATCTCAAAGCCTCTCTGATGTGTGTCCTCAAAGGTAACGAGCACTGGACAGAGGTTCTACCTACAGTCCTGTTGGGGTTACGTTCCAGCATCAAAGAAGACCTCCAAGTATCAACCGCTGAGTTGGTATACGGCACAGCCCTACGCCTTCCTGGTGAACTCTTTCGGCACTCGGATGAGCGAGACGTCCTACCTCGATATGACTTCTTGCAGAGACTGAGAGACCATTTCTCCCGTGTGAGACCAGTACCAACCTCTCATCACAATTCGTCTAAGCCCTTCGTCTCGACAGACTTGCTAACTTCTCCATCAGTATTCGTCCGACAAGACTGTGTACGCAAACCTCTACAACAACCATACACCGGACCATTTGAAGTTATTTCAAGAACTGATAAGTATTTTATGTTGAACATTAATGGCAATCATAAAAATGTATCCATAGATCGCCTTAAGCCATGTTTTATGTTAAATAATAATTTATGTGACACGTTCAAAAATCAGTACATTTCCAGGTCTGGCCGAAGAGTGCGATTTCGTATTGACCCTTCGAAATTAGCTATATGATTCGTAATTATGTATGGTATATATATATATATTGCAATTTTTTTTATTATTTGTATGATTATTATTCAAATTGTCTTCTCTTAAATGTTTCGTCTTCGACTGGAGGGGGAGTGCTGTAGTGCGTTCTTATCTGTATAGATGGCGCGCCCTCCTCACGCTCCTGGTGATTGTAAAAAAAAAGAAAAATGCCAGTTGGAATTATACCACCGATTTGTATACACGTGTCATCCTCCTCGTTATGTTTCTTTCGTATATTAAATCGTTAAGTTTTCATTACGTTTTATGTCGTCACTACAAGCATCGGATCACCATAATTAAAAAAATTATGTCATTTCCAAAAATTTTAGACTTCGCAAATCATTGCCAATTATCTTAATTAACAGTAGGTTGTAGAGAATGCTTGAAGCAAAATGTTGTTATTTATGCTCTCGGTCTGGCGTTTTTAACCAAACTCGTGGTATTAAAACGTCAAAAGTGGCCCACACCGTGTCCAAGGGTGAAGAAGTCTGGCTCAAAGGAAGCATTTAGACCCGCTTTAGTCCAGTGCCTTGGGCAAAGGTGCTCAACCTTAAGGAGAGGGCGGGCCACTTCATTGGTTTGAAAACATGTCGCGGGCCACTTCATCTGTACATATCCCTTGGATCACTTGAGTGATCTGGGATTGTGCCGGAGACACACTTGAGTTATCAGGAACAGTGACGTGGGTAACATTAATGATCTGGAATTGTGCCGCGAGAAGCTTTAGTGAGAGATCTCTAAACTTACCGCGGCTCCCTTGAGTGATCTGGAACGTTGCCGCAAGTAACTTGAGTGATCTTCAGATTTGCCAGGGATCACTTTTAAGTGATCTGGAAATGTATTGCTGATTACTTAAGTAATCTGGAATTGCACCGTGGTTCATTGAAGTGCTCTGTAAGAGTTCGCCGCTTAGTTCATCCTTACCAAATTACGTTCGACGTCACGGGACACATCAGATGATTCCGACGGCCACATGTGGTAAGCTCATGAGTTGAGTACATGTGGTGTATGGCCCGGGGCTTCAGATCTACCTGCATTCTCGTTCTCTCCCTCCCATGGTCCCCACATCCTGAAACAGGGCTGAGACATCCTGAGACTTCCACGGGCCCCGTTTATGATGAATTTATAGCGTAGAAAAACAAAAAAATGGTGAAAATCGTCCCGGGCCCCAGGGCTGGAGCCTTGTCAGCCTATCCCCTTGTGGGGGCCATGCCCCCCCCCCGACTTGGGGGAAGGTTTCCATAATAATTAATATCCGGGGTTTCCCATATTGGACAGAACTTTAAGCTGCCACTTAGTCACGAAATTTAAGTCAAAATGTGATCACAGTATTTTTTTCGTCTTGCACCCCCTAAAATTTAGCGAACAGGTGTGGTCGTAGCCTTCACACCTACTCAAGTCTGGCCTTGCTTCGTGACCACCGCGGTACTCACTTAAGCAGCCCTAAACGAGCTCGATATCTATGTCCGATTTCGCACTTGATAGATATTGCTCGAGGCGTACAGCTATTGGGAATATTGGGAGCCCTCAAACACAATATTTCTATGGCTAGTACGGATATAGTGGAGAATATTGAGGGTAAGAGTGGGGTGGCCTCATGGCCTTGATACAAAAGTTTACGGGTTATCAACTCCTCGGTTGAATACCACATTGAAGTTGTATTCAAAATTTACCATTATGCTAGTTTTCAAAGTGGGTCAGAGTTGCCATATTTGACTGCTATGCTTCTGATTGAGGAGGGCCTCAAGTGCGGGGGGGGGGGGCTTCTTGGTAATGTGATCAAATACCATGATTTTCGAGAGTGGAATGAAAGTGATGGATAGTTGCTTCCAGCCTCTCTGAGACCTCAGAGCATGACTTGTCCCGTGACCACACGCTGATGTTGAGACGGCCTTGGCCAGCACCTCCTAGAGACAGAAGGCCTCTGCACTGTTTGCCATAAACGTCATTCAGACTACCTAGCAAGTTTGCCACATTTTGAAATAAATCATCCTATTTCGTTTCTTCTTATTTTGGCGTAGAATCATCCTGATTGGCTCCCAAATACCGCATAGTGATTGTATGTGGGGCATAGAAATCGCCAATTCCAAGCTCGATCATGTCTTTTCGCGCCGCTGTGGTGGTCGAGTGGTTATAGTGCCGGACTCGTGATGCGAGGATCCGGGTTCGAACCCCACAGTGGTGGTCGGCTGAAGTTGGTTTTCTGTGGTTCCCAACTTCAAGGCGCAAATGCGAGCCGATCTCCCCGTTAAAAAGTCTCGCCACAGAGAGCAACAGTCCTACAACGGTAAATCATTCAACCATAACACTTCACTCATAGTTAGTAAAACTGGGGGCAGATGACAGCACTACACATAACAAGTATTACACAGAAACAAACTTTACGTCAGGTTGCACTACACGTACACGCACATTCCCGCATGTACCGATTCGTTGGGGGGTTCCGCGGGGGGGGGGTGCATGTGTGGTGTAGCAGTAGTAGGTAGGGGCTCGGGGATCCATGATGTTCTTAAGTCAGCCACCTCGTTGGGCAATTTGCCTGTTGTGGCGTTGTATTTGTATTTTCCTCACAACGATTATACTGCCTTTCTTTCCCCTGAATATGCTGAGGGAAAATGTACTACTTACTGACGCCACAAGCGGACTGCGGAGCCCTTCTATCTCTAGGAGGTGCTGCCCTGGCTCATATAGGTTAACCTGTTTACAATCGCTGGCGTAATATTACAAACACCAGTGGAATACATTCAAACAGGTTTTTTTGTGTTTTCTTTCCTCTCTCTTCACCATCGTGAAGTTTTATACTTAATTGAGAAGATCCCAAAAGATCCTTTTCCTTTCTCTCCTTTCTTTCCTGTATTCCTGTTAATAATTTTTTTCCCCCACACATATAATGTGTTTTCTACTATACACATGTAAGAGCGAAAAAGAACGCATTGGGTGAGGATGAAAAGAAGACTCTAAAAAAACTCTCTTATCTGTCTTATCTATTATATAATTTTTCCTTTTTCTCTCTCTTTCGCCTCTTTCTTTTTCTAACGTGTGGTTAGGTTAGGACGAGGTTGCCAGATTTATCGCCGATTCGTCAAATAGAGATAATCTAAATTTCTTCCAAACGCTTGTGCATGAAGTTGTTAGAAATCCTCCGCTAATGGCTGACGCGTATTTTGAGCTTCCGTAGAGGTCTGGAACATCCTTCAGAACTGATATGGACTCTATGGGCCTCGTGGAAGAATAAAAATAGTTTTGAGCCGCGTATTGGGTCAAAAAGAGTTGTTTTTGGGCTTCATTTGAATTTAAACTATAAGTTGATGAAAACTAACTATGAGAACACTTAATACCAAACCAAATATTTCAAGTCAAATGCGACAACGAAATTTTTGCAATTCAGCAGCGAAGTAGCGTTTGGAATGTAACCCCAAAACAGTATTAAAATATTAGTAAATTATTTATGTTAATAGCATTATTATTTAATTATTTAATTAAATTATACTCGACGGTCCACGTGCTGGACATACCTGCTTTAAGAAATGAATATTAAAACACTGCGATGAGAAGTAATAGTCAATAAAGAGTTGGCACATGTGATCGCCAAAAACCCGAAATTTGCCCAAGGCTTTAACTTAATCGGATTTTTTTTCCCCTAATTAAACGTCTCATGCTATCGTCAAACCAGATAATTCATAATTACTATGTAATAAAGTATGATGAATATACAATCGCCATCGTGCAGTGGAAGTGCCATGAATGAGCAATTAGATGACCTTATCGTAGGGAGAGTGTTGTCTCTTTTTAATCGCATTTTTGCCCTAAAGAGCACTTGCGGAAAATGATCACCTGCATATTAATTTATATTGATGATCTTGGGGATGGGGATGATGTTGTTTACATTGAATATTGGTCGAACTGATCACACTGATATGAAAAGTAACAGTATTATGGACAAGGTAATACTGCAGTTGTTAGTTAATTACATTCATAATTACGATACGCGTAAGTCGCTGAAATTTCAGCGATACAAAAGAGCATGCATTTAACTGACTCTTTATAGCAGTCAGCTTCTTTCTGTTCGCGGGCCAACGTAATGGTCAGCTATAACGTCGCGGGCCGCATCAGTGGTCTGATGCTAGCCTCTCCATTATTAATTGAATTAATTAGTTAGTTATTAAATTAATTTCGTCACTAGAAATAAGAAGTTTGTAAACAGCTTGTTAGTCAAGAAATCTGCTGTTGGAACCGATAGTTCGAATAATGATCACAAATTTAATTTTCTCACGGCACTTTTACCTTGTCGCGGGCGGCACAAAATAACTTCACGGGCCAGCTGTTGGCCACCCCTGCTTTATAACATTCATGTAACGTCCTCATGTCATAAAATCATGTAAAAAGATAGGTAGGGCAGATCAAGGTAAAGCTTAAAACCCGAGGTTGACCCCTGCCATCTTCGAGTGAAGTGCGACATCTGTGTTACCGTTATAGCCAATTGCTGTTCTCTATCCTGTTCGTTTTTTCAATGATTAAACGTCACGTAGAATGGCAAAATCAGTTTTTGTTCAGTGATGGAGTACGATGAAACTGCGTCATGCTCTAAAACTATTCATCGAATCCACGTAAGTTTTGCAGGTTTTAAAAACTCATCGCGCGCTAAAATTGTTTTTCTTGCATACGGTCACCCACAAACATCACAGTCAGCTGACTGATCCTCATTCTAGAGAGGAGTGACGATAAAATCGTTCTGAAAACGTTTAAAAAAACTATACAGTTGAATGATAGTTATAGCATGAGTTTAAGCAACGGCTACGCTGTATGAATTTCCGACCCAGAGAGCACAAACGTTGGGAGGGTAGAGTTTTATATATTTCGCGTTTTAGATACTCTTTTTAACATCAGTGAGTTCAGCCCTGGCATTTGAGCACGGTTTTGAACCAGGTTCCACCTAGTTTTACTGTTCAGTTCTTCATTTAATTCATAATTTTTGAATCCACTATTAAATGAAAAATTTTCAGTAAAATTTACGTTAAATATGGTCAACGTTATACTGAAGTTTTACTGTATAATGCTACTCTCAAAATGTCTCATATCACCCTAAAATACAGAGGTTTCTTTTTTGAAATTCCTGCTCGTGTTGGATCCGTATCAATGGGATATATTCAAATTTTCCCCTCGGTACACTAAATTAGTTCATACGATTTGAACGGTATAAAAAAATATAAAAACTATTTTAAATATAAACTGAAAAAAATACGATTTTGTGCTTCCATCACATGCCAAAGTAAATGTTACATAATCTCTATAGTAGATGGATTACGGAAATAGAATAGCAATTCAATTATAATGCCACGACATGAGGGATGCCCCCCCCCCCACTTGTTGTGGAAGTGAACAATAGAAAAGGATTTGGTCGCACAGAGCACCATAGGCGGGGATAGACTTGGAAGTCTGGGGAGGGGCACGGTCATTATTGCTGGGGGCACGATGATGATGATGTCAATTCATATATACATTAGATCAGTCGACTCCACCTTTTGACGCTGGTATCCCCCCCCGTACACTCTCCTCCGTATCTCCGCCCATGCAGAGCACGACAATATTTATCTCGGTCACACAGCGCACTAACCGATGAAACCGCTCTACATTTTAGGCGCCTATGATCAAGGTATCGATGGGATTCGTTAAGGTACTTAGAAAGCCGACTAACATCAAGGTCACCCGTATTTCCCGGGACATTCCCGTATTTTTAGCCGAAAACCTACTCAAATTTTATTCTTCACTGAAATGCAGCTATAAATACAAGGCTACAACAGGCAAAATGCCCAACGAAGTTTGGCTGAGAAAAGATGCCCATAACAAATATCGATGTTATATATTTCTAAAATACAGCAACCCATTGAAAATGCAATCATAAAAAGTAAAGACATATAAAAAGACAAGTATATACATATAAAATATTATGCAATGCCCATAAAATATACAGGGTGTTCTGTTAATGGATCGACAGACTCAGAGGGTTGTTAGTACGCATCAAGAGGAACAAAAATTGCAATGGAACATGGTGTCGCAAACCCCGTTGAGAGGGTGAAAATCGCGAGAAACGCATGCAGGTTTCGACGTCATGTTGAAACGACAAAAAGTACAATAATAATAACTACAAAAACATTTATTTGATTAATTATTACAACAGTTGTTGGAAGAGGCGGCCGCTGCCGTCATTGCACATTACAACGACGTAAAAACGATTCCCGGACACGCTCGAAGATACCGGGTATGCTTTTGATATCTGCCGCAGCGACGACAATCCGCGCTACGAGATCCTCCGGTACGTCCACAGGCGTCGCATAAACGAGTGATTTAAGGTGACCCCATAGGAAAAAAATCACACGGATTGAGATCCGGCGAACGTGGAGGCCCAGCAATGGGTCCCGCGCGTCCAATCCACCTCCTTGGCCATAGAAGCAATAGCGCTGATTTACGTCGTCCGCAGCGCGTGATCTTATACCCCAGCGCATCTGCGTTTCGCGACGTGCTTACATCAGATATGGTGAGCGAACCGACGAACGCATTCAGCGATCATCCATCTTTCGTCTCCGCTGGACTTTCAGCTCCCTCAATGTCTTCATCATGTCGGCGATTTTATCAACAGCTTCTCTTTCAATAAATAAAAGTCAATTCTTGGGGGCTCAATGATCGCGATAGATTGACAGAATTGCTCAGTATGGTGTCCAGAAGTTCTACTTTCTGATAAGTCTGAACTAACTAACAGTATATTATACGTATGACCATTTTTGATATTCTCGGAAGTCGGAACCCATCCTGTAAATGCTAATGAATGGAAAGATTACGTAACAGAAATCTCGTTTCTTCTCTGTAGGGATCAATCTTGTATTTATTAGACGATCGATTTATGTCCAGATTTAAGTAATAAACATGTCAGCTCAAAAGGAATTAAGGCCGGAGAAAGTTATTGATGACCCTTTTCGATATAATTCCACTGTTACACTTTCCCTTCCTGAGACGTCACAGAATTCCTCTGGTGCTCACCGAAAAAACAAATTCCTCAGTGTGACTCTGCAACGTGTTGGAAGGAGTTGAATCTGACTTTGTAACCCCCCTTTGTGATGTCCGTGAACCATTCGTGATGAACCAACGAAGTCCATCGTGTATTGTCATCATCGGCTTGACACTTCTTATTGGATGCTACAGTGCACAAACCACCGACACCGACACAGAAAGACCGGTAAGGACGTTTTACATTGGAGCAGTGGAAGTCGATTGGGATTATGCGCCGAATGGAAACCAATTAGGACCTGGTGCCGAAGAGTAAGTCCGATTTGAAGCTTCATTACATACAGAAAAAGTGGAAAATAAGGCACTAAAAATGCTAAAATATGCACTAAAAATACTAAAATATACACCAAAAATGCTAAAATATGCACTAAAAATGCTAAAATATGCACCAAAAATGCTAAAATATGCACTAAAAATGCCAAAATATGCACCAAAAATGCCAAAATATGCACCAAAAATGCTAAAATATGCACTAAAAATGCTAAAATATGCACCAATAATGCTAAAATATGCACTTAAAACGCGGAAATATACACTAAAAAAGCTGAATATGCACTAAAAAAGC
The DNA here is from genome assembly GCF_987345545.1 of Pholcus phalangioides. Taxonomy (NCBI): domain Eukaryota; kingdom Metazoa; phylum Arthropoda; class Arachnida; order Araneae; family Pholcidae; genus Pholcus; species Pholcus phalangioides. The sequence goes on along the minus strand of NW_028301601.1, from coordinate 18,621,379 downwards.
TGAATATGCACTATAAAAAGCTGAAATATGCAATAAAAATTGTGAAATATGCACGTTATAAAAAAAATATGTGCGGAAAAGCCATCTAATAATGCCGAAGTATATAATATACTCAAAAACTAAAAAAAACATGCATTTTAATGTGCTAAAGAATAGGAAATTCATAAAAATTTCAGCAAAAAAAGTGAAAAAAAATATGTATTTAAAAACACTAACATATATTCATTCAAAAATGTAGAAATATACATTTTTAAAAAATACCGAACTATGAATAAAATAAAAATATTCCTTATAGGAATTTTCTTCAGTAAGCCCCTAAATTGCATGTATGTAGGAATTCAAAATAATAATAACAACAATAATAATGCGTAAAATAAAATAAAAATGAATTAGAAAAATTATCCAGTTTCCCTTAAGAAGGAAAATATGCGCAAAAAAATGAAAGACAAAAAAATATGCATATTAAAAGCATTGAAATATGCACTAAAAGGAAAGAAAAATATGAATTACAACTAGAAGAATATGCGCGTGAAATGAAGAAAACACGCATTTAAAAATGCGTAAAAATATGCCTCAAAATGAACAATTCTCAATGGTGAAATATGTTCCTGGAAAAATTAAAGAAATTTGATTAAATTTGAAGAAAAAAAAAAAGATATGAAAATGATTTTTAAAACAAGTACAATGCGATAAAATAGGAAAAAATGCTAAAAATGCGTACTCGTTCTAAAATTTCGGTTATTTCATACGTTTATATGCACAATGAAAAGTTCTAAAATATGTTATTGCATATGCCCTTATGCATTTGCATTTAATCCGGGCTCTAGTCATGATTCAAGTGCATGATCGTGTGCATCTGAAGGTGCCGCTCTTCTCGATTAACAGCCAATCCATGTCCTGCATTTTCATTTTTGAGATCTGAAATCCTTACTTGGAATTTGTCCTAAGTACAGTACTTGGAATAGGATTGATTTTGACATTTCCAATAGGGTTATCAGACGTCCTCATTTATGTTTGCCGTCATGATACTCGCAGAAAACGCTAATCAAAGTTCCCCTATTCCGACCACGGTCCCGCTTGCTCCATTTAAAATATGAAAAAGACAGTCCGAAAACAACTCTGGAAGAACAAAATCGCAACATACACTTGTTGAGAATGTCGTTGTTTGCTCAGCAGCGCCGTCCTTGAGGGGGGGGGGTGCAACAGGTGTTGTCGAACCGGGCCCCATGTTTTTTTGGGGGGGGGGCCTAGCACTTACGGTAATTATTTCTCTCATAAACTCTGAATTTTCGCAATTGTGGAATGATTTCTTTCATAAATTCTAAGTTTCCCGCAATTCTGAAACGATTTCTTTCATAAATTCCGAATTTCTCGCTATTCTGGAATGATTTCTTTCATGAATTCTGAATTTCCCGCAATTTTCTGGAATACTTTTGTTCATAAATTCTGAATTCCTGTCCATTTTTTGGTCTGCATTTTTATCTAGAAAGAATTAATGGTTAAATTAATTAACTCTGGAATTATAATTCTTTCATAAATTCTGAATTTTTGCACCGATTCTGGAATTGTTTCTTTAAAAAATTCCGAACTTTCATAATTTCTGGATTTTTATCAATTCTGAAATTATTTGGGGTTTTTTTTCTGAATTACCTCATATGGATGCTACTTCACCAACTCTGGCCATATCGCTATATTGCAATTCACTGCCATTAATGAGACGGCTTGGAAATGAAGGCGCCGTCTAGCGGTGGTCGCCTCAAGTTCGTTAGGGAAAATAAAATAAAATTCATCACGAGTTTGAACCTGTGACCGTGACGGCAACTTCACACGGTTGTAGACGAGTATCTTACCGCCACGCCATTCGGGCCGGGTTTGAGGGAATCGAACCTACGACCTTCACTATGCGCGTCCCACGCTCTGACCACTGTGCCACTTGCGGATTGACATGGGTGCTGGAAAAATCTGTCCCTCAATTATTTTTCTTATTTTTGATTCATCGATTCTGGATTTTCATTATTTCTCAGACAATTTCTATATAAGTAGGGCCTAATGTTTCTTTTTGATTATTCCTTTCATTTTAAAATTTTCTTCAGTGGGAAATTTTCATTAATTTACATTTAATTGTACAATACAAATACAACGCCACAACAGGCAAATTGCCCAACGAGGTGGCTGACTTAAGAACATCATGGATCCCCGAGCCATTTTTTTTTGGAGGCCCTACCTACTACTGCTACACCACGCATGCACCCCGCCTACAAATGTGATGCGCGCCGCTTAAATGCTGGTAAACCGTGTCACGCGTACGCTGCGCATCACTTAAGTAATTTGAGAATGCGCCGCGGGTAACTTGAGGGATGTAGAACCTCACTGGGGGGCCGCACCAGTGCTCTAAAACTGTGCCACGTGGCACTGAAGGGATCTTTGAATGTGCAAGGATCGCCTAAGTGTTCTGGAACTGCCGCGGGTCACTAAAGTGAACTGTGCATGTGCAACTGTGCCACGGGCCTACTTGAGTGATCTAAAAATTTGGCAGGGCCCCTAAATGGACTGGAATTGTGCCATTTTTACAAAATTAGATTTGAGGGGTATAGATCACATCGTAACCCCCAGGACTACATTTGGTCCGCAGGACATGGATATATCATTACGTGGCTTAGAGGGTGGGTGCAATGAATTTCTTAAAAAGAAATTTCGAGTTCTTAGCCTTCAAATAGCATTGAAATTAACAAAAATTCATTATAACAACTTTTAAAGATTTTCTTTCGAAATTTAAATTTTTTTTTTAAGTATTTTTTTTTATCGTCTGGGGGGCGAGCCACGAGACTTCCCCCCCCCCCTTCTCCCCTTCGCGTACGTCTCTGATCCCACCAATATGCGTTAGGAGGGGGGGATTTTTTCAGTACAGAGGTTCGTAACCTTTTTCAGCCGCGACCCAAAATCAGTAACAAGATCAGCTTCGTGACCCATGAGACGTTTCTTTCGAAACTAGTGAGACCAGTGACGCATTTGTAACAGAACTGTAAAGGAAGCCGCTGCGAATCAAGACTAGGCCGTGACTCGTAGCTCGAGAATTCCCCCTCTGTAAGTGGATTGGTACGACCCTTCTCGGAAACCCTTTTGAATGACGGGTTCATGGTCTATGAAGTTTAGGCTCATAAGTTTAGGTCATGATCTATTCCTCAATAATCTCTGGCTATAAATGAATTTGTATAACCCATCTCGAAGTTACTGCGAATGACGCTTGGGGTCGTGAGCAACATAGCTCAAGATACCTATCTCGGAAGGCCCCTGCTAATGAAGCTTTGGTCGTGATTTATACCTCAAGAATCTATGGCTTTAAGTACAGTGGAACTTCGGTTAACGAGCTTGATTCGTTCCGCGAACCTGCTCGTTATTCGAATCAAACTTCCCCCATAGAAAATAATGGAAACACGGATAATTCGTTCCACAATTATTCATTCACATAAAAATGACTAATAAGAACGGCATTTAATCAATAATGCAATGCAATAATAATATGTATATAATACAATAAAATACTTATATTGGGCGAGCCAATGGATTTTCGGAGATATTGATCTTGTCCCGCGCTTGCGGGGAGGGCGTCTCAACATCATGAGTCCTCAGGAAAAGTGTAGTCGTCTTACGAGCCCGATTGGCTCCCCCCCCCCCCCCCCGGATACAGTAATTTTTCTAAAACCCCGTACTTGGATAGAAACGCTTGTCTAGTATGCTATCCACATATTGAAGGTATCGAAAATTTTGACCAAATATCTTTTCATGAGCACCCTTTTCAAACTTGGGGCCCCCGGACCGTTCCAAGATGGGCCCACGTATTAAGACGGCACTGACAAAGTGTTCTGGGGTCACCCGTACTTAGCTGAAGAGAAGTAATAGCTTACATATTAGTTACATCCAGAAATTGTAGTACCAGATCTCATAATGTGCCCCCTATACATATGAGGGCCTGGGCCATATGGGCCCGCGGATTTAGCTGGTCTTGGTTCCATGCTGTGCTGCATTCAGAAAATGTTAACATTTTCTCCCACCATAATTCACTTGAAATCTATCACCTCTCTCTCTGAGGGGCCCTCTTCAGCATTCTGTCCCCTTCATCCGATTTTCACCTGTGTCCCCTCCCCCCCCCCCCCAGAATATCCCGGAAACACTAGAGGGCCATATGGACCATGCAAACCAAAGCGTATCAATAATCAAAGCGCGTCTTTAATACGCTTTGATGCAAACTAACATAGATCATTGATCTGAAATATCTGCTGCCATCTACCGAATAAAAGTAATACGATTTTTCAATTGACATTCGTGAAAGATTTTCTGATTGGTAGAAAATATACATAAATATTTAAAAATAATTAAATTTTATGTGATAAAATATTTTTATAAACAATAATAACTATTAAAATATTAAATTTGCTTCAAAATTTTAACGGTTAATATTTCTATAAATTAAAGTAACGTGAGTAATTTTGCAAAATAGAGCCGTCCATGGTGAAGAAACATCTAGTTCGATTCTGTTTTACGTTTTGTAGTCTCAATCACTGATTAAACAAGACGACTAAACTTGTAAAATTTTCTAATATAATATTACTGTTTATAAATATTAACTGATAAAATTTTTCAAGCAAATTCAATATTTTTATATATATTAATTGTTTTTAACTTACTGTTATCATGATGCAATATTTTTTTTATTACTTTATTACGCTATTCAGAAGCCGGTCAAAAACTTCAGTCGGAAAATTAAAACAGTTTTGTTCGATAGGTGGGAGCAAAGAAGTTCCAGTAAAATGATTTTTCTTCATGCTATATAATAAGCTGCAGAAGTTCGCAAACTGATACCATGTGGTCCGTTTGTGGCCATGGGATACTCTAAAAGGGAGCACAGATAGAAAAGGGGAGCCACGACAAGTGTTGAAGGGGCCCCACACACACACACACACACAGAAAAGAGGTGCTTTGAAGTGAAATATGTACAGTATATATAATGTCGCCATAAACGCGATACGATAATGTATACAAATTATCTTACTCCAAACAACGAGAAAGAAGAGGACTATCTCGTCTTGGACGATCTACAGACCACTGTCGTTGGACAGATTTATCGCTTGTGCTTCTATTTCATTGGTACTTTTCTACAGAATTTTGCACGGATTCCCACATTTTACACATCTCTCTAATCACATTTGAAAAGTAAATGATTTCTCGCTTTTCAATTGTGAAATTTCTTCTCTCTCTTCCTTAGAAAAAGATACCTTGGTGTTACATGCAATGGAGGTCCATCAGTTCGTCTATGGTCAACTCCTGGCCAAGCAGAATTTATATAAAAAAAAATAAGCGCACATACGCGCGATTACAGTGCGACATCTAGTTTCGTATAATAGTCACACTCAATTTTCCAGTGAGGTACGCTGATCGGACACTGTAGGGGAGAATATTACCTACAATTCCACAATACGTGTGTGCACGAAAGCGAAAAATCATCAGCTTAGTTGTGAAAACGTGACAATAAGTAAACAAATCGCAAAATTTTTGCTCGTTATGCGAATTGCTCGCTAACCGAAGTTCCACTGTATATTCGTACGACCCTTCTTTGGAAACCCATGCGTTTCGGTCAGGAGCCATAGTTGAGAGTCCCCGGCTGTTAAGGGGGTCATTAAAGTATTACGTCAGCATCAATGAGAGGGGAATGGGGAGAGGGTTTTTAGATTCGCTGAACTTTGATAACAAATTGCGAAATATTCTCAATGGCATCTTACTGGGTGTGCCAAGAAAACGACAAAAAACCTTTCGATAGTTTATGGACACCTGAACTAACATTCCCCCCTATTGATAAGTCCCCTACAGAGCTACTTTAGTGATCTCTAAATGTTTCACGGATCCTTCAAGTGCTCTGGAAATGTGTCTGGGCCGCTTAAGTGCTCTGGAACTGTGCCACGCGTCACTCAAGTGATCCGTAATTATGCCTCGGATCACTTAAGTAATCTAGGAATGTGCCGCGGGAAACTTGAGCGATGTAGACACGGTGGGCTCTTAAGAGCTCTAAAACCGTGCCACATGCCACTCAAGAGATCTCTAAATGCGCCACGGATCACTTAAGTGTTTTAGAACTGTGTCGTGGGTGAGTTGAGTGTGCCTACTAGAGTGACCTGAAAATGTGCTACGGGCCACTTGAATGTTCCGAAATCGTGCCACGGGCCACTTAAGCAATCTGTAAATGTGCCGCTTAGTTCATTTTTACAAAATTAGGTTTGAGGTTGCAAGCCACATCGGATAACCCCCAGGGCCACATTCAGTCCGTGGGCCAAGGGTTTACCCATAGACTAAAGATATACTATTATAACTCTGGGGTTTACCATATATGGCTTAGGCTTAGAGAGTGGGTCGCAATGAATTTCTTAAAAAGAAATTTCGAGTTCTCGTCATGGGGGGGGGGGGGGGTTAACATGAGCACGAACTCCTCATGTCCCCTCCCGTACGTCTGTTATCCCACCAACATCAGTTAGGAAGTAAGGCGCAAAGCTGACGAAATTGTGCTGACAAAAGGGGGGGGGCATAGTTTTGCTGACAAGGAGCGAAGATGATGGGGCAAAAATAGCTGATCTTTGCTGACGTAATACTTGAACGGCCCCTTAGTGGATCAGGACTGATTGGATTCGGGCAACAACCCACCTCGGAAGCCCCTGCGACCCAAGTTTAAGTCGCTACCCATAGGTTAATAACAACACCCCCGGTCTAGAACATTCGCCCTTTTGTCCTCCTTTTTCCGGTTCCCGACATTATTTTTCCTATTTCTTAGGGAGGAAATGCATTTTCAACTCAATCTCTGCGGAGTGACGTATTAACCGGGCGACGCACTAACGAGGTTTGACTGTATTACGTCATCATCGAGGGGGGTAGGGGTTCCGATTTGCTGACTTTTGATGACGAGGGGGGGGGGGTTTGGATAATGCTTACGTCGTCAACCACCCTTTATGAAAATATGAATTGGATTCAGAGGGGCAGAGCTGATGACGAAATTTTGCTGACGGGGGGGGGGGGGATCAAAAATGGTTGTAAATTTGCTTACGTAATACTTTAACGGCCCCTAATTATCGTAATGTAATTCCTGAAAATGCAATTCCTTCGTTGAAAATACGTGTAAAACCAGGACATTTTTGCTAAAAAAAAAGTCGGGACAACCAGAGGAAAAACCGGGCTGTCCCGGAAAATACGTATGGGGGGAATGTATGGTCATCATACTATCGTTAGAACTCCCGGACTTGCGTTACCATATTCGGAAATTAAGAAAGAAGAACACCTGCGCGCACTCTTAATTAATGACGTATTTCTCCCAATTCGCACAACAGATAGTGTTACATAATATATTACATTAAATATCCACAGCAATATTTTTCACAATTAAAACAAAACCGTAATGAGCGTTAAAGAAATTTTATATATCTGACTATTATACATAATCACCGGTCATTGTGCATAGTTACAAACAAATTTTTGTAAGTTTAATGAAGTTGTTCTTCACATTTACCGGTGATTATGCGTAAACTCCAGCTCGTTTTGGTAAATATCATAAAAATCGCCAATAAATTATTTACATTTACGGGAAATTGTGCTCATATTTCAGTCTAGGCCAAAAACAAAAAAACTAGGCCCTAGACGCCCAGGGTGATGGATTCGATCAGCGATGGTGCTTATGTTTAAAAATGTTGATAAATGTGAAGGAAGATCACATTGCACAGTGATGATAATAATTTATGTTTTCTCCTAACACTTATTTTTATTTACCGTATTTTAATGTGTATAAGGAACCCTTTTTCTCAAAATTTGATCCCTTCCTTATACATGGATATACAATGCCATATACAGTCAAACCTCGTTAATGAGTCACTCTTGGGAGAGCAATGTGACTTAGTAAGCGGAGTGACTCGTTAAACGGAGTAAGCCATAATTGTGCCAATTCCTGCCTGAGGACAATTGGGACTTCCAAAAAGCGACCCGGTAAGCGGAGTGACGTGTTAACCGGGTGACGCACTAATGAGGTTTGACTGTATTTTAAACATTAGATGTATCTTTTAAACTTTTTTTTCCGAAATTTTAAGCCCCAAAAATGAGTGGGGGGGGGGGTTCGTTAAAATACACGTTAAAATACAGTCATTTTTAGTTTTCATAGCAACATATGTGTATAGTGCAGCACCCTGAAGGCTAGGCATCACCCAGATTTTGTCCGTCGAGGGATATAAGCCCTTTACCCCTGTTGGGTAGGGTCTTGATATAGAAGGACGGAAGGGCTGGGGCGGGTGCTCGTCCCGGCCCCCGAGCCATCGGTTTCCCTCAGGTTAATTCCTCTCCCCCCCCCCCTTCAGAATTTCAGACCCACGCGGAGAGGGGTAGGATGATAACGGCCTAGTCTTAGACTTCAACCGTCTCGATATTTTGACATTAAAGGAGTTGAAGCAAAAAAGAAAAAAATATAACGAACCGTCTCCCTTACTTTTAATGACTTGTGCCAACTTTCTGGTCAGTTTTATTACTTCGCCTGGAACAAGGATGGGGGTTTTCTTTTCTGTAGATACGCTCCGAATTTCTTTCTTTTTTTAATATTTTGCCAGAAGAATCAGCATTGTGTGTTGTTTGCATCCTGTTTTCTTTATTTCTGAATGGAATAAGCAACCCCCGACCTTCACTTCCCCACTTCAGAACACGTAGAGTGACCATATTCCCTCGAGAGAAATACGGGAAATTGGGATTCCAAATACGGGAAAATACGAGACATCGCCAATTATTGCCAAAAATGACGCCAAAACCGAACAAAGTTGCCAAATATTGTTGAAATAACGGAAAAATCACAATGGCGGGAAATGCAGCATTATTTCTAATTGCGGTGGATTAAAATGAATTCCACGAAAACAAAACGTTCACTAAGACAAATGTGGGAGACTAATAATTCTCATTTATAGTTGTAATTATCATAATATAATTTATGAGTTGAAAAATAATTTCAATCTTTGGGACTTCAATAAAGAATATAACTTCAAGTAGGCTTCGTGCAAAATACGGGAAAAACCGGGACACTTTTGCCAAAAATTCGGGACAGCCAAAAAAACGGAAAATACCGGGACTGTCCCGGGAAATACGGGAAGTATGGTCATTCTAATTTTCCCGAGTCTTCGTGATGTTACCCTGGGGTAAGTAAGCAAAGCAATGGTTAGAATAGCATCTGCCCTGCTTTGAGGCAACTTCGATTCATATGAGTTTTTCCAGGGCCTTGGTCAAAGCGTGTGGGAAATTGCCGCAAACACTCAATGTCAATGGAGAGATATATATTTTTCAGTGACGAAAAAAAAAAAAATTCTCCTGGAAAAAAAAAGTGATTCCGGAAACCTGAAAAATGGAGGACGGAAGGACGAAAAAATGGAGACGGATGGTAACTCTTATATTTCAGCCTTTTCATTCAAACAAGTGGGACTGATGCTGCTGCCATCTATCAACTTCATTTACAACTTTCTGTTTGTGCGTTTCGCCAGCGATGACTCGTATTTCCCTTTTTTTTGCCGTAATTTCGGCCATCCGTAAGGTGACCTTACGTTACGTCCCGTATTTCCCGGGACAGTCCCGGTATTTTCTGGGGTTTTTTTAGCCATCCCGACTTTTTGCCAAAAGTGTCCCGGTTTTATCCGTATTTTACAGAAGCGTACTTGAATTTTTATTCTTTACTGAAGTCAATGCTTGAAATTAAGATTTTTCAACTCATAAATTAATACTCTCATTTATAGTCGTAATTATCCTAATATAATTTCCCACATTTGTCTTGGTGAAAGGTTTTTTTTTCCGTGGAATTCATTTTAATCCTCTGCAATTTGCTTCATTTCCCGCCATTGTGATTTTTCCCCTAATTTCAACAACATTTGGCCACTTTGTTCGGTTTTTTGGCGATAATTGGCGATGTCCCGTATTATCCCGTATTTCTCTCGAGGAAATATGCTCAGCCCAGCCATCCCGACTTTTTTGTTAATATGTCCCGTTTTTTCCACGTATTTTGAAAAGCAGCCTACTCTTGAATTCTCGAGGAAAAAGGTCAGCCTGAGTGTTACTTACGGCCTGGTAGCCAGAGGCGAATTTATGGTTTTGCCGCCGGTAGGCTGCACGAATTTGCCGCTCTTCTCCCCTTCTTACAATCTTACTTGCCCTTAATACGTTTTTCGGCTATAAATCGCAATCTTATTTGCCTTTGTTACATTTTTCGGCTATAAATAAATGGCAGCTTTACATGCTTTTTGTTTTTACTGTAATCGGTAATTTTTTCTTGCCTTTGACAGTATTTTTTTGGCTCAAATTGTAAACGTTTCTCACAAACTTTACTCGCCTTCGACAATTTTTTTGCCCGTAATTGGGAACTTGAATTTGAGAAATTGTTCGTCTATAAATGACTTTAGGAGTTTTTTTTGGTTGCAATGGACAACTTTAATTGCCTTTGAAAATATTTTCAATTATGATTGTCAACTTTACAAACTTCACAACATTTTGGCGAGATATACCGTATTTTTTTCTGAAAGAAAATATGCTCAGCCTAGGAATTTATCATGTTGTGTGTTAACACTTTCCTCACACACAGAAACGAATTTCGCGGGCTAGATAGAAGCTCTTGAGGGGGGCCATATCTGGCCCGCGGGACGGAGATTGCACACCCGTGCTATTGTAAAGTGATATGTGCACTGGTGACAGTGGCAGAAAAAAATAGCTATACATGTAAACATTTTTTTGGTTCAGTAAACTATTGCAGTTGCTTGTCGGTACCGTGGCGCCATCTGTTGCAAACAAAGGCTAGTTGCATTGCCGAGAAAAAAAAAAGGAACCTCTACATTTCAGTTTGTGGAATCCAGTAAATTTCGTATGTGGGTAACCCTAAGTAAGTAGAGGAACTGAAAATAATTCTTTTAAAACCCATGGCCCGTGGGCCAAATGCGGCCCCCGACCTTAAAATAAATTTTGTAAAACCGTACTAAGTGTCACATTTACAGGTCACTTGAATGACCCACGCAACATTTACAGAACACTTAAGTGAGCCGCGGTGCTTTTCCGCATCACTCAAGTTAACCGCACAGTACATTTTTAGATCCTTAAAATGGACCCCAGCGGCGCAGTTCCAGATCTCCTTGAGAGACCCGTAGCCATGGCCCCCACATCCTGATGCGGGGGGCCCCTAGGATGGGATCTTTGGCGGGCCCCCAGGCTAGACTTTTCACGGGCCCCTTTATAGTGAATTTATGGCATGAAAAAACAAAAAAAAATTATGAGAATCGTCCGGGGCCCCAGGGCTGGAGCCCTGTCAGCCTCCCCCTTGTGGGGGCCATGCCCGTAGCGCATTTCCAAGACACTTACAGCGAAGTTCCAAGAAACCTACAACGAACTTCCAGATCACGTAGGTTATCCGCGGTGCATTTCCAGATAACTTTAGCGACTCATGGCGCAGTTCGAGGTAGCTAAAGGGGCCCCGATGAAATTTTTCAGATCATTTGAGGGAACCCTCCACATTTACAGATAACTTAAGTGAACCGTAGTGCAGTTTCACATCACTTAAGTCAACAGCGGAGCAGTTACACATCACTCAAGCAGGCCACGGCATAGGTCTCTCGAATGCCGGACGAAAGCACTCATCTTCATCTAACTCTAATCTTCATCTCCACAAATAACTAGTCTTTCGATGAATCTTGTATTGACAAGTGGAGAGGACGTTTCTATATAATGCGAGAAATACTGGACTGCGATAAAAAAAAATTGACGGTAAAGTAAGAAATAATTCGAGAACCAATGAGAGAGAATTTGAAATTAATGGAAAACCAATGCGAGAACTAATGAAAGTTTTAAAATATTCAAAGAGATAATACCGAGAACTAATAAAAAATTGAAACTGATGATGGAAACTATTTGGAACTTCTAGAGAAATAATCTGATACGTAATGAAAGAAATACTCTCTTCGATAAATAATGAAAGAAAAACTCTATTCAATAAATAATGAAAGAAATGCTCTATTCGATGAATAATGAAAGAAATGCTCTATTCGATAAATTATGAAAGAAATACTCTATTCAATAAATAATGAAAGAAATGCTCTATTCGATGAATAATGAAAGAAATGCTCTATTCGATAAATTATGAAAGAAATACTCTATTCAATAAATAATGAAAGAAATGCTCTATTCGATAAATCATGAAAGAAATACTCTATTCAATAAATAATGAAAGAAATGCTCTATTCGATAAATCATGAAAGAAATGCTCTATTCGATAAATCATGAAAGAAATGCTCTATTCGATAAATCATGAAAGAAATACTCTCTTCGATAAATAATTATAGAAATACTCTCTTCGATAAATAATTATAGAAATACTCTCTTCGATAAATAATTATAGAAATACTCTCTTCGATAAATAATGAAAGAAATGCTCTATTCAATAAATAGTGAAAGACATACTCTCTTCGATAAATAACGAAAGAAATACAACGGGAAATAATGAAAGAAATACAACGGGAAATAATGAAAGAAATACAACGGGAAATAATGAAAGAAATACAACGGGAAATAATGAAAGAAATACAACGGGAAATAATGAAAGAAATACAACGGGAAATAATGAAAGAAATACTTCGAGAATAAATGAGAATTTTGAAACTAATGAAAAATCAATTCGGAAACCAATAATAAACTTATTCCGAGAACAAATGCAAATGATAGCACGGAATCTAATGATGAAAATTTCGAAATATTGAAAGAAATAATTCGAGAAGTAATAAAAATTTGAAACTAATGAAAAAAAAAACGTGTTGAAACTAATGAAAGGAAAATAAAAGAAGTACAGTAGAACAATCTATTATCCGAACACATCGGGACCGAAGGGTGTTCGGAAAAATGAAAAGTTCGGAAAATCGATTTCGAAACTAATTCAATAACACACAAAAGAATAAATTGAAATTCAGCAACAAAAACGGTAAAATAATTAAATTTAACTGACTTATTCTGAAAAGTAAATGAAAAAAGCAGTACGAAAGAGAAAATTGTAAAAGAAAGAAATAAATTGGTAAAACAAATTACAACGAGGTCCCAGATTCGAAATTCAGCTTCTTTTTTTTTTCAAACCGAGCACAACTCAGGTCTATTGCCATAGGAAATTTACTACCTAGTGAGTTGTGCCGGAAGTGTAAGTGTGTGTGTACCTTGTGTTGTGCGTATCTGTTGAGCGTCTGAGTGCGTATCTAGTGCTGTGTATGATTTTTCAGTGCTGTCATCTATATCTCAGTAGTAAAGTGAGTGATGTGTAGTGACTGAATATTTGTACTGTTTGCAGGACTGTTGCTCTCTATGGCGAGACTTTTTAACGGGGAGATCGGCTCGCATTTGCGCCTCGAAGTTGGGAACCTCAGAAAACCAACTTCAGCCGACCACCACTGTGGCGACGGTGGGGCTCGAACCCGGGTTCCCGGGATGCGAGTCCGTCACTATGACCACTCGACCACCACAGCGGCTCCGTATTCAGCTGCAAGTTTCCACCATTACCCGCTTTTAGTCTTTTCACAATTTCCACTTTTTCTCCGATGTTTAAAGCAAATCGTTTTCGTTTTCCGCCATTGTACACTTGAGAAAGAAGAAAAGTGTTGGAACTACTAAAGCTAAGGAAAGATTGAAAAATGTTTTTAAGCAAGCTAGGAAAGATACCCCCCCCCCTGACAAAACCGTGATAAGAACTGTGTTTTGTAGTCAAGAACACGCTATAGCCTCCCTTTCATTAAGGCACACCCACAGGATTAAGATGAATTCGTAGAAGGAAAAAAGACGACAGCTAAATCTGCTCCCATTGACGCGTTTGTTTGCTTGTCAATCGTTTATAACTACATACACTTTGCACGCGGATCCGCGCGCCATTGTTTACATCTATAGCTCACAGGTACGGTATGTGCAATTGTTTGGAAGTGGATTATTGCGCAATAGAACGAGGCTATCGAGTTGGGGGAGATGAGAGGATTCAAGTTCCAAGAAAATACCAACTGCGTTCAGCATCATTGACTATAGGAAACTAAAAATGAGTTTGGTTGAAAAGGTGTTCGGTTGACCGAGTTGTTCGGAAAATTGATGTTCGGGTAATAGATGTCCTACTGTACTGCAATTCGAGAAAAATGGAAATTCGAATTTATAAACGAAATAGTCGAAAACTAATAAGAGAAATCCTTTTTTACAGAATCGATGAAAATTCCAAATTAGTCAGAGAAATTGATTCCAAACTTTAAACCTGACCCACACTCGTACCTCGACGCCGTGATGAACCGCTCAAAACCCGGTTTTTGAGCTGTTCGGCTTTTAGCGTAGCGATAAGGGTTCGGGTCAGGCTTTTGATTGGGTCAACTATTTTTGCCCTGCTATTCTCCTCGTACCAGGCCCACGGCGTCTGGTAATTACTGTCCTACTTGAATCAAGCCTCAATGCAGTTCTTCACGGGATGGGGCAAAGGATGTCGTGTAGTTCTTGACGGGCACTGCTGTAATTTTGTTTTTCCTTTCTAGATACTTACCACTGTACCTCACGAAAACTAAAGACCCGCTGAAGTTGGGCCAAGTATACAGGAAAGCTGTCCTTCGTGAATTCACGGACAATACATTCACGGTCCAGAAACCTAGAGAGCCATGGCTGGGGATCTTAGGCCCAATAATCCAGGGCGAAGTCGGCGATATCTTCAACATAGAATTTTACAACATGGGCAAACATACGATATCCATTCATCCGCATGGCGTGAGGTATCAAAAGATTCACGAAGGTTAGTCCATGATCTGTTGTACTGGGTGGTCATAAAATAACTTTACCGATATACGAGCCCCTAGCAGTTGGAAAATTTAACTAATGAGAATGAAATTTGAGTTATGGGAGTTTGAAAGTATGCGCTCGAGAATGCGGCAAGGAACTAAACCCTAGCTCTCGCGATTACGGTCACAGCAACAAAATTTCGAAAACCTCAAATGACTACACTAACTTATATGCATAGCAAAGTGATCGTCTGAGATGACGTTGAAACGGTACGTGTGGTATGGTGAACGCCGCCACTAGATGTAGACAAAGAAGCATGTAGAATCAACCATTGCAGATTGCATTACTGCCGTAGGAAGTATGTAGTGGTGCTCTAACCCCCACCGAGGGGAGAGCACCACTAGAGAAGGAGAGAGCACCAACTCCTTGGCGACAACTTTTTTCTTTGTCTGCGTCCTGCGCCAGCGTTTATGTTGCTACAGGTACCGTTTCAAGGTACCCTTAAAAGGTTAAAGGTTTCAAAGCCATTCACGTTTTCACACTACGTCGATCACTTTTCAATACATAAAAATGAGTGCTGCCATTGGAATTTTTCGTAATTTTGTTGCTATAACCGTAACCGTGAGAGCTAGATTTATTTTTTAATCTTCACCTATATCTGGTACTTGATTCGCATTCGTTGGTTTTCGTGGCCGCTTGGGGTACGCATATTGGCAAAGTTATTTCATGACCACCCTGCACGTGTGAACATTACACGATGGAAATACTATGATGCAAATCTGTCAATTGAGAAATTAATTTTCTGTTTCGTTAAAGGAGCATTGTACGACGACAACACGACCGCAGAGCAGAAGATGGACGACCGGGTACAGCCTGGACAGCGCCACGTCTATAGATGGCTATTGAATGACCATGATGCTCCGACTAAGGATGATCCTGACTGTTTAACTTGGATGTACCATTCGCATAGGAGTGGCGAGACCGAATTACATGCTGGTCTTCTCGGTCCTCTACTAGTCTGCAAGAAAGGTTATACAGAATAATTCAGATCAAGAGCAGTAAACTTTTTCTCCCACCTTGCTGCAAAACACCAATGCCCAACCCCCATTATCAGAGACGGATTTATGGCATTACCGCCTGCGGGCTGCATACATTTCGTCACCCTTTTCTAATTCTTGTCTGATTTTCTAGACTCCCCCCCCCCCCCCCCAGCGGTTCCCAAATACTTTCAGTCACGACTCTCGCCCAGGAAATCTTGATATCTGCCGTGGACCCTCATTTTCAATCGTGGACCCCCCCCCCCCATGAAATCCTGGAGTCTGTCATGAACCCCGATTTATAGCAGCAGAAACTACAGCTATCTATCATCGAGAATGTTCTAGACCAATGGAGGACATTTTATCCGGTACAAGTAAATATATACACTCTCAAGATCACTCACATCCTCATACACCAAGCGACTCACATGCTCTCACACTCTCTAGGTCACTCACGTGCTCTCACATTCTCTAGGTCACTCACATGCTCACACACTCTCTAGGTCACTCTTTTGGTCCATAACATGCTTGCGCATTGTTTTGGACTTGCACATGCTTCTACACTATTACGGTCATTCACATGCTTGAACACTCTTACGGTCATTCACATGCTCGCACAATAATACGGTCATTCACATGCTTATACAATGTTGTGGTCTTGCTTGGTCACTCTTTTGGTCTCTAACAGATTTGGTCCCTCACTCTCTGGGTCACTCTTTAGGTCATCCACTTGCTTGCACACTGTTTTAGTCACTCACATGCCTGCATACGCTCTAGGTCATTGTTGGTCACTGACAGTGAGAACCATCGGGCCCTGACATCAGTCAAACTGGGCCGTAAGTGATTCTTCGTTACATTATCCTTTAGCCTTATATATGACTGGGCGTCCCTCACTAAAAAAAAAAATCAATCTGACCGTGAGATCCCGAAGGTTTAGAACCACTACTCCTAGGTCACTGGTTTTTCACCGCTCAAATGCTTGCAAACTCGCTTTGTCACCTGTGTGGCCATTTACTGACGTAGCCCCCTCACTTTCTAGGCAGAGGCGGATTTATTTCTTAACCGTCTATGAGCTATACATATTCCCTCCTACTAACTGACCACTAATTTCTCAAATTTGCAGCCCCTCCGAATTTTCCTCAGAGGTAGAACGGTTTTCCCGCATTTAATGCTGTCCCCCCCCCCCTCCCCCCCCCCCAACTTTCCACTGTTTTTCGAATGGTACATTTAGAAAAGTGGAATTTTTTTCAGTTGGCATCAGGAGAGACAGTGCAACAGATTTCTAACTAGATTTTTGGGCATATGGGGGACAGTAAAAAAATAATTTTTTTTTATTTAAATAACTATACAACCCCTTTAAACATGAATAACAAATCCGAGTACTTCACGTTGTTTGGATACTTCCTCTAATTGGAAGTATGCCTCTAGGATTAACGGTTCGCCAGTAAAATACCATACACCCTGTTATCTGTGCGTCCTGCATATCATATCATATCATATATCGTATCATATATCATATCATATTATATTATACATTTGAATATTTAAAGTAATTTGAATTTTGAATTGTTTTAATATTGTGTCTGACATGAATGTCGCTCTCCACTTGTTAATACAAGATTTACAGATGACTGGATGTTGTGAAGATATTTGTTATTTGAGATGTTAATTTTTTAAGGAAGGGAAAAACTCATCTCTGCCTCTACCGGGAGTCGAACCCGGGTCCCTCGATTGCCGGACGAGTGCTCTGACCACTAAGCTACAGAGGAGATAGAGATTTTCCTTCGCTAGAGCGTATATATGCCGAACGGAACCGTGCAATGGACGGTGAAACCGATCAGCTAATAGCTCATGGACGACGAGCCACCAGAGGGCTATATATATGACATGAATGTCGCTCTCCACTTGTTAATACAAGATTTACAGATGACTGGATGTTGTGAAGATATTTGTTATTTGAGATGTTAATTTTTTAAGGAAGGAAAAAACTCATCTCTGCCTCTACCGGGAGTCGAACCCGGGTCCCTCGATTGCCGGACGAGTGCTCTGACCACTAAGCTACAGAGGAGATAGAGATTTTCCTTCGCTAGAGCGTATATATGCCGAACGGAACCGTGCAATGGACGGTGAAACCGATCAGCTAATAGCTCATGGACGACGAGCCACCAGAGGGCTTGTTAATACAATCTTGTATTAACAAGTGGAGAGCGACATTCATGTCATATATATAGCCCTCTGGTGGCTCGTCGTCCATGAGCTATTAGCTGATCGGTTTCACCGTCCATTGCACGGTTCCGTTCGGCATATATACGCTCTAGCGAAGGAAAATCTCTATCTCCTCTGTAGCTTAGTGGTCAGAGCACTCGTCCGGCAATCGAGGGACCCGGGTTCGACTCCCGGTAGAGGCAGAGATGAGTTTTTTCCTTCCTTAAAAAATTAACATCTCAAATAACAAATATCTTCACAACATCCAGTCATCTGTAAATCTTGTAATATTGTGTCATTATAGGTACTTTACGGAACGGGAATGTCGATAGAAGGATTGTGCTTGTATTGATGAATTTCGATGAGAATAAGAGCATTTACATCGATGAGAACATCGATAACTACGCACCTGAACTCACGTCTGAAGACAAGGAAGCCATCAAGAAGGATGCTGAATTCCGAGTCAGTATCAATGAAATTTTTTTTTCATTAAAAATTCGTGATTATTGTATAAAGCGAGATTATTCAGCCTTTTGTAGAGTGCTATCAACTTCATTGGTTTGAAAACGAGTCGAGGTAACACCACCATAGAACAAGGCCTCCGCCCGAAGCTCGTTAACGTCACTGAAGAAGGCCATTTCACCTATTTCCATTGGATATAGTAGGCCGACGCATGCGATATCTTTACCCTTTTTTTTTGCAGGGCAATTTTTTACCAATGGCAATAGGAGAAATGGCCGTCTTCATTGATGTCACAAGCTTCGTGCGGAGGCCTTGTTCTGTGGTGTTGGTCGAGGGCCATTTGATTGATCTGTAAATGCATCGCGTGTCGCTTTACTTTCGGCTCAGTGATGATTGCCACATATAACCTTTGACCAGCTGCCCCCCCCCCCTACGACCCCTTTGATGTTGAATTTTGAAAAATCCCTTTTTAGAAAATATCCACATTACAAAATAGAAATACGGAATAAATTTTATAATTATAGCTTCAGCGGATTCGGCTCGGCGTGATTTTTCTATATAACCTTTGAACGCCCCCTTATAACCCCTTCTGGGGCCGAAATTTTTTAGGAGGACACTTTTTAGTGAGTTTTTACATCATGAAATAAACTATTGCCCAAATTTCATATTTATAGTTTCAGCGGTTTCGGCTCGGCGATGATGAATCAGTCAGTCTGGCCATGTTATTATATATATATATATATATATATATATTGGTGTGTGTGTGTGAGAGAGAGAGAGAGAGAGGGGGGGGTAGGTGGAATCGACGTCAGAAGAAACAGATACGAAATTGTACTAAATTTTCTACTATAATACTAAATTTTCAGAATACACAGGACTGCTGGAAAATATCCATCAAAAAAAATTTTTTACATACAATATGCGAGTAAATAAATGTACATTAACAAAAAATTAATGAAAATTTCAAATTCATGAAAATTCCGAACGAAAGAAAATGTTAAACAAAGAAAGAAATACAGTAATTCCAACACAGATTCAAATTAAGACCCAATGAAAGAAATAATTCCGAAATTATGAACCAGTGAAAATAATTTGAAGACTAATGAAAATTTAGGGTTGAGAGCAATTAAAAATAAGTAAAATAATATCAGCACCTATGAAAATTCAGAATTAGTGAAAAAAAAATTCAGAATTAATGAATGAAAAAATTCAGAATTAATGAAAAAAATTCAGAATTAATGAATGAAAAAATTCAGAATTAATGAATGAAAAAATTCAGAATTAATGAAAGAAAAAATTCAGAATTAATGAAAGAAAAAATTCAGAATTAATGAAAGAAAAAATTCAGAATTAATGAAAGAAAAAATTCAGAATTAATGAAAGAAAAAATTCAGAATTAATTGAATAATTCCAGAATTGTTGAAAGAAATAATTCCAGAATTGTTGAAAGAAATAATTCTAGAATTGTTGAAAGAAATAATTCTAGAATTGTTGAAAGAAATAATTCTAGAATTAATGAAACAATTATTTCCAGAACCAATGGAAGAAGTGATTCCAGAATTAATTAAAGAAATAATTCTGAATTAATGAAAGAAATAATTCTGAATTACTGAAAGAAATAATTCTGAATTACTGAAAGAAATAATTCTGAATTAATGAAAGAAATAAGTCCAGAATTGTTGAAAGAAAAAAAATCAGAATTGTTGAAAGAAAAAAAAAATCAGAATTGTTGAAAGAAAAAAAATCAGAATTGTTGAAAGAAAAAAATCAGAATTGTTGAAAGAAAAAAAAATCAGAACTCTTGAAAGAAAAAAAAATCAGAATTGTTGAAAGAAAAAAAAATCAGAATTGTTGAAGAAAAAAAAATCAGAATTGTTGAAAGAAAAAAAAATCAGAATTCTTGAAAAAAAAAATCGGAATTGTTGAAAGAAAAAAAAATCAGAATTGTTGAAAGAAAAAAAATCAGAATTGTTGAAGGAAAAAAATCAGAATTGTTGAAAGAAAAAAAATCAGAATTGTTGAAAGAAAAAAAATCAGAATTGTTGAAAGAAAAAAAATCAGAATTGTTGAAAGAAAAAAATTAGAATTGTTGAAGGAAAAAAAATCCGAATTGTTGAAAGAAAAAAAATCCGAATTGTTAAAAGAAAAAAAATCCGAATTGTTAAAAGAAAAAAAAAATCAGAATTGTTGAAAGAAAAAAAAAATCAGAATTGTTGAAAGAAAAAAATCCGAATTGTTGAAAGAAAAAATTCAGAATTAATGAACTAATTCCATAATTTATGAGAGGAATAATTCTAAATGAACGCAAGAAATAATTCCAGAATTTTTAAAAGGAATAATTCCAGAATTTTTAAAAGGAATAATTCCAGAATAAATGGAAGAAAAGATTCGAGAATCAATGAAAGAAATAATTCAAGAATCGATGAGATCTCAGGATTAATAAAAGAAATAATATGAGAATTGAAGAAAGCATTCACAATAATTTTGGCCCAACTGTTCCATTCGGGGTTTTGGGTTCTTTTGGCCCACAACGAGAAACAAAATTTAATTTATTCACCCTGGGCGGCGGAGTTCCCTTTTGCGTAATATAACTTTTCTTGTTTTCTTTAGATGAAGCTCAGATACCGTGTTTAACTTGCAAAAAATTATTGAATAAAAATTGCTATCTACTTTCAAAATCAGAAGTGCCGGACCGTCAGGACCGTCTTAAGGCATGGGCCCACCCGGGCACGGCCCGGGGGCCTCAAGAGAAAAGGGGGCCTGACAAAAATGGGATCTGGTTGAGATTTTCGAAAATTTGCCTGGTAGGGCCTCAGAAAAATCATTTGCGCCGGGGGCCCCCCATGATGCTCTTAAAACGGCCCTGCGAGAAGCTCAGGTATAAAAAACTAAATTCTTCATTCAGCTTAGCTCCTTATAAACTGACCCGAAAGATCAAACTTCCAGTTCGGTTATTTTTTCAAGACCCAATGACATATCCAAAACAAAGAACCTCCAAACAAGCATACGACAGGTAAGATGGTAAAAAGTGAATTTTCCCACACTCCACTTTATAGTAATGTGCTGCCATCTAATCTCTATTTTGAAAGTGACTCTAGTGGTGATCATGAAGTTTAAAGTAAAAAAAACTATATTCTTTATTCCGCTTAGTTCCTTATAAACAAAGCTCATAAACTGAACTGGGAATTTAAACTGAAAGTTCGGTTATTTTATTTGAGCATAAGGAGTCGTCCAAAACAAAGAACCTCTTAATGAGCAGACGACAGACAAGAAGTCGGTTTGTTCGGTTCCTTACAAGCTAAGCTCACAAATAGAACTGGAAGTTCAAACTTCTAGTTCAGTAATTTGTTCGGAACACAAGGAGGCGTCCAAAACAAGTAACCTGGAGAGAAGCAGACGACAGAGGAGTCTTGCATTGAGCTAATATTACTGGAGGAAGCATCCAGAGCCGCCGCGACTGCAGCGACATCGAATGCAAGGAAATCACTTGACTCGGTGAAAACAAAGTTCCCGCCTGGCAATTTTTTCATAGAAATGTACAGTTCGGTCTCTAAATGTTGGATAAAATTATAAAGGTAAAAAAATATTAAATTATTTCTTTCATTAATACTGGAATAATTTCTTTCATCAATTCTTGAGTTTTCCTTCATTAATTCTGGAATTATTTCCTTTTTACTTACTATTTCTTTCATTACTTCTGGAATAATTGCTTTCATCAATTCTGGATTTGTTTCTTTGTTTCTTTCATTAATGCTGGAATTATTTCTTTCATTGATTCTGAAATTATATCTCATTAATTCTGGAATTGTCTCTTTCATTAATTTTGGAATTATCTCTTTTTCATTAATTTTGGAATTATCCCTTTTTCATTAATTTTGGAATTATCTCTTTTTCATTAATTTTGGAATTATCTCTTTTTCATTAATTTTGGAATTATCTCTTTTTCATTAATTTTGGAATTACCTCTTTCCTTCATTCTGGAATTATCTTTCATTAATTTCATTATTACCTCTTTCATTAATTTTATTAATATATCTTTCATTAATGCTGAAATTATCTCTTTCATTATTGCTGAAATTATCTCTTTCATTATTGCTGGAATTATCTCTTTCATTATTGCTGAAATTATCTCTTTCATTAATTCTGGAATTATCACTTTCATTAATTCTGGAATTATCACTTTCATTAATTCTGGAATTATCTCTTTCATTTATTGTTTTAAATTCCTGTGGATGCCATAAGAAAATAACGGGGGATTGTGTGTGTTTTCACCGAGTCACACTTCCGTCGAAAGATGTTGGGGGACACCGTTCTCAGCACTGCCAAGGCGGAGACCGCTGACGTCATACTCTCTCCAGTAATATAAGCTCGATGGAGGCTTGATTTATATACTGTTGGTGCTGCCGGATCACGCTAATTATTATTAATAATTTATGAATTGCGTAAAATTAATTTAAATGTCATTCCCTATCAATGGATCGTGTTTGATTACGATCCAGACAACCAACGCGTTCCTGAAATAATGGAAAAAAAACGAGTGTAATAGAATTCGTTCTTTTCATGAAAACAAAATTTCAAGATTTATGTTCGTAACTCGAAAAGTTCGTAAGTCGGGGAGCAACTACATAAAAAAAATGTTTAGAGTGGGGCCGCAAATATTTTTTTGCATTGGGCCGCGAAATTCTCCTAAGCCCGGACCTGTCTCCGATATTGGAATTTAAATATCCCAGACAATAATGCAGTTAAAAACTTGAAATTTGTTCTTTAGGCTCAGAAAAGAAAGAGCAACAACTGTCCAATTGAAGTTAGAGGACGGGGAAGGGGAGGGATCGTATAAAAATTTACATTTTTTATTTCGTGTACACTGTATTTTCCATCCTCAGAACTCGTACAGGGTGATTTCTGGTCGCATTTTGAGAATTTTGAAAATTAGAACTATACCACCACTTCGACGAACGGTTGATGAGATAAACACTGTAACAACACTCCAAGGAGAAACCATTGAATGTTAGAATGGCCATAATATTACCAATAGGCAGGACCGCGACTAGTGGGGGGAGCAGGTGGGTCTGGTGAACCGGGCGCATTACAAAAGGGTGCGCAAATTTCACCATTGAACCTATCCTTCAGCATTACGTGGGGGGGGGGGGTGCCTAAATGAGTGGTTGCCCCGGATAACCTAGTATCCAGTTGCGGCCCTGCCAGTAGGTATCTTATTTCTGACGAATCACATTGGGTATTTTTTTTTCTTTTAGATACATTCTCAAGTTTGTAATTTACACCTGGTAGCACTTCTTTTACTTCTCTAGATCAAACCACACAGTTGATCTACTAATGACCAGTGCCGTCTTAAGGCATGGGCCTACCCGGGCACGGCCCGGGGGCCTCAAGAGAAAACGGGGCCTCACAAAAATGGGATCTGGTTGAGATTTTCGAAAATTTGCCTGGTAGGGCCTCAGAAAAATCATTTGGCCCGGGGGCCCATAATGCTCTTAAGACGGCCCTTCTAATGACCCACAAAAACCATGTCCTTATTCTGTAGAACTTGCTTTACTGCATGGGCCCCACCTGGGCACTTCTGGCACCGGGGTGTCAATTGACAATTAGATCTGGTTCCGATTTTCAAGAGTAAATATGCAAATAGGTAGGTAGGAATTTTTAGCTAGGTAGTAGTGCCTCTCTTTCAGGAAAAATCGCTTTGTATGTGGGCGTACGATAATGTTAAGACAGCCCTGGGCGTACTTTATGAAAATTGTGAAAAGCTAATCGAAAAACCCAGCAATAATGTGAAGTCTAGTTTGCAATATTATTAGTTTTTCATATTTTGTGACATCCTTTGCGATAACGATCTTCGCCTATACAATCAAGTGTTCTTAAAATTTTAAGATCTTCCATCGGATGATCGATGTTGAAAAAAAATTGCACATTAAAAAAAAAAACTGCCATTTGATGTTCTTTATGTGGTGCCCCTTTAGTACTGATACCCTAAGCACGTGCTTATTTTGCTTAATGGTTAATCCGGCCCTGTATAGGAACTAGGGCCGCAACTAGATGCTTGGTCATCCGGGGCAAGCGAGCATGTTGATGCCCCCCGAGACAACCACCTAATTTCTGTGCGCAAAAGCAAAGCGTTGTGTAGATTGTCTTCACACAACCATTTAAATAATTTGTAGTTGGTAGGATTCACCTTGAAAATGTTGACAAACTTGACCGCTTCACCAAGAACGTTTCGCAAATTTTGAGGCAACGGTTTCGGTGCAAGGATCTGTCTGTGAATGTATAAGTAGCAATAAGCCCATTTAATTTCGGAGCGACTTCTGCCACGCGTGCACGACGGCCTGAGTAGCAGCAACCTTCCTTGGATTTTCCTCCATCTGTTGTGAGCCCAATGCATTTTGAATTCTTGAATTCTTCTTTCAAGTAAATAATGATTAATTGCTTCGAATAAGTCTAACAGTCGCACGACACCTTCAATGGGTGACAAATAAAAAGATTTACTTTAAATTCTCTTTCAAGTACTTAGCAATTACAAGTAGTACAGAATATTGCGCAACGTCGGTACTTCCGTCGACTTGAATAGACAAAAAATTCACAACCTTTGACGTGACTTATGACTGTGCTCTCAACATCGTCTAGCATGTCCTGTATTCTTCGAGACACTATTATTTGACAGAAGTATTAAACTCATTATAAGAGCACTTTCCTCTGCAAACATGCATCTGACAACATCTTTTCACCAATAGTGTGATTTTTTCCTGGTAACCCCAGCCTAATAGCGAGGGTTACTATTTTCGAAACAGAAGGGAGGATGCCTGCGCGCATCTTTGATGACGTAATTATCCCTAACTTACACAACAGATGCCGTCACGTTTTCTGCCAATAAAAAAGAAACCCGTCACTACATCAATTTTTCCCAACTAAAACAGAGCCGCTATATATATGTTCTGGGAATTAAATAAATCTCCGGTTATATATTATGCATAATCACCAGCTATCATAAATACATTTGGTTACCAACCATTTTTATAAGTTCAATAAATTTTGTTTTTCACAGTTATATATCGCTGATTATGCGTAATTCCCAACTCGTATCGGTAAATATGATAAATCGTCAAGAAAACTATTCAAATTTACCGGAAATTTTGCTCAAATTTCAGTCTAGGATGATGGATTCGATCAGTGATGTTGCTTATGTTTAAAAATGTTGATAAATGTGAAAAAAGCTAATATGACAATTAACAACCTTATCGAAACATACGTTATTATTTGGCAACATGTCGTGCACTCTGACTGGCCGAAAACATGGATATCTTTCATGGAGTTGTTTATCTGTTAATATAAATTTCCTTTTCGGCATGATGGGAATATTCATCTTAAATAAAAACATGTTTTTCAACCTTAAAATATTTTACCGGTAAAATTGTATTATTTCTATCTTTGCTAGTTTTAATAGTTATGAATATATCCCAGATTATATGCACTAAAAAATGCCAAAATGTGCACCAAAAAAACCCCTAAAAGAAATGGTTAAAAATTCCAAAATATGTACTGAAATTGAGAAAATATGCATTTGAAAATTAAATACCCACAAAGAAGCAAAAATGTTTTTTAAAATGTATATTTTGAATTTCTCACGGCATGCTCATTGGTAGGGCTCGGATTTTTATGCTTCAAAGATCCCAGCCCTACTCATTAGAAGAAAAAAAAGTTATCATACAAATTATTTCTACGTGTTTTTTATTTGGAAATTTCTAGTTTCTAGTAATGGGTGAGTTGATTACCGTTGTAGTGATGCCAGGGCTAGGGTTAACAATTGTTCCCTTTTTGATGTCATTTTAAGCGTCCTCCTACGTTTCGGAAAATTCGCCCTTTTTTTTGTCCTGTTTTTCAAGTTTCCGGAACAATTTTTCTTCCTTTCTGGGAAAAAGAATTTCCCCACTTTGAAACATATATTTTCTTCATTGATATGAGTGTTTTTCCCCCCACACGCATTCACCAATGCCCGTCCAAATTCCCAGAATTTTTTCTGTTTCTGTTTCTTTTAGCAGTTCTGGAAAAACTATTGCTTGGAAAAATTATTGTTGTGGCCGGTTTTTTGATGGGTCGGAATAGTGACGCCATCTATTGTGCGCCGGACGCTAGACCCGAGGCGGCGCAAATTTCATTCTGAAACCTCTCATTCAACATTACAAGCATCGAAAATGCGCGCTTGCTCCGGGTGAACAATCATCTAGTTGCGGTCCTGATTTTACGTGAGATATGAACACTTGCTTATTATTCATGAGCATTTTTTAAAAGCAATACTCATTGAAGGCGTCTTGGATTTTTGTCTGGGAATTTCGATGGCGTTAGTCAAAGCGTGTAAAAATGTGTGGGAAAAAAGACACGTGTAAACACTTTTACCAATGAAGAGATACATGTTTCAGATTAAAAAAAGCAATTACCCAGAAAAAAAGGGATTCTGTGGAAACCCAAACAGGAGGACAAAAGAACGAATTTTCCGAAACGTAGGAGGACGGTTGGTATAACGTTGTAACCCAACGCTCTACCGTAGCTTTACTGGATCATGCTGTATTTTGCTGCTGCCATCTATACTGAAAATGTTGAACTTCAATCAGATATGAAATTTTTTATTCAGTTACAACTCATCGTACTTTGTAATTAATAGGAACACTTAGGGAAACCATTATAGTAAAATTGAAGCAAATAAATACACAAACGTTCTAAATAAAAATTATTGCTAGATTAAAAGAGAAATTTTTGTTATTAATATCAATAAACAAAATATTATAGAATGTTATAATGTAAAATATAATATTGTTCTAGGCGCCTGATGGAATACATCCATTTGCGTACGCTCCAAACCCCCTTATAACCTAAGATTATAGTTATATTTTGTAAACCCCCTAGAGAAAATTCTGCGTACGCTTATGAATGCATCAGTCTTCGATTCAGAGAATTGCCTGTAGATGCACGCATTACTGTAGCACTGCGTGAAGTGTGGACCAAGGCAGCAACTGGGGGGCTTAAATTTTACCTTTTAACCTATTCTCCAACATTACAAAGGTGGCGGTAAAATGCTTGCCGTGGATGATCAAACATCTAGTCTTACCTACAACATGTTGGGCACAGTGCCGTCTAAACGCGTGGGCCCACCCGTGCAAGAAAAGAGGGCCTCACAAAAATGAGATCCGGTTGAAATTTTCTAGGATTTACCCGGCAGGGCCTCCGAAAAACCACTTGTCCCGGGGGCCCACGATACTCTTAAGACGGCCCTGGTTGGGCATAGACATCGGAATCTGAGGACTCATGGCGTTTGGGACCCTCCCTAATAAACTTTGTAAGAGGACTAAGCCTCCCTTCCCCAAGGAATACATGAATATACAATGCATGCCCTCCATGCGGATGATCCTGAACCTTGTAGAACACATGGGACGTCTAGCAATTATGCCCAAAGGTGGAAAAACCGAACAGAAACGCATTTAATATAGAAAATTCTTCATATAATTATTATTTAAGGAATGCTTTGTACGCTCAGGCCCCTTGCACACGGAGCGGACTCTGGTCCTCATCCGCACGCCTTTTCACACGAGCACATATTTTTGCGGGTGATTTTCGCTCGCATCTTTAGACTCATTTTGTTCTCACCCAGTGAACGCTGTACGTGAATAGCACGTTGTTTTTTGTAGTATTTAATTACTTTTATAAGTTTTATTTAATTATTTAATAATAAAATTGTGAAGTATGGACAAGAAGGTTCCAGCTGTACTAAAAATATTTTATTATAAATTGCCGGCAGAGATTACACACACATGCTAATGTTTTTCACTAAAAGGCTTTTTTCTCAAAACTAAGTTTTCTGTTAGATAAGGAACATTTTTTTCAAACATCAATCATTCAAATGTCTTGATACCCCTGTTGGTCTCTCAACACTATGGTATTACATACCGTAAACTGGGATGACTTTGTGCCAAGGTTCCGACAATGTGCCATTCACGGATTTTAGGACGCAAGCGCTTTCTGGGAGCGTATCAATGAACAATCGGTTTCAAAATTTTTCATGCCGATTCAGGAGTTGTAGGTTGACTCACCGACAGCATTTAT
Source organism: Pholcus phalangioides (assembly GCF_987345545.1). NCBI lineage: Eukaryota > Metazoa > Arthropoda > Arachnida > Araneae > Pholcidae > Pholcus > Pholcus phalangioides. The sequence continues at coordinate 18,592,760 of NW_028301601.1, read as the reverse complement.
TGCACCATCTGCTGCTGTCAGTTGTTGTCTAGGGAATTGTTCAGGTTATAATTTAATTTACTCGAAATTTTTGAAGTGAGCGTAAACCTATCCTGGTGCAGACAGTGTGTGTTTCGTGGACACTAGGTAATTTAATATTTCTATGTAGAAGTTACTAGCGATAAGAAATACCTATTTCAATTGTAAAAATACTGCATTTTTCGGCAGAAATATGGCGCATAAACAAAAAAAATGGGGATTCAGGTGCTGACTTTGTGCCATCTAGTTTTTTCATGGTTTTTGCCCTTTTTTTCAGTAGTTTGTTATTGTCCCAGTAGGTGTGGAAGCTGGGTAGTCGACCCTACCGCAATTATTCAAATGAAACACTTGAAGAGGCTGTTAGTGAGATAAAAAACAAACAGATGCTCACCGTTTTTGATCATATTGTGGAGGCGTGTGTAAGGGCCATGAAGAAAGTTGAGAAATTTTACTCATGGCCTGACGCAGCTGACGAAATTTGGTATAGGGGGTGCCGAATGAAAATCAAGAAACCTTGACTTATTATTTGTTGGCAGGGACAACAACTTCGTAGTGGACTCGAAGAAATGAATGTTATATTTATCGTGTTATTTTCTAAGAAGAGCCTTATATTTTCGAGTTTTAAGTCGTCTTTATTTTTGTTAACCTCGGCTTCATTCGCGGCTGAAGATGTCTGCCTTCTCGCAAGTGTGGACCCAGAAGAAAGCTATGGGAACGACCGCCCCTCCTAAGAGCCGAATAATACGGGAAAATTTGTCTGTCCAGTAAAATACGGGACGATCAAAGTAACTCACACAATTCACCCATTCCCGTCACATCTTCCTGGATCTGCACCTGACGTCAACGAGCCCGTCATTCAGGGGGCTTTTGAAAATACACTAAAAATGGTATATATATATATATATATATATATATACACAAATATATATACATTGAGTACATGTGCTTTGCCCCCCACCCTAGAAAATGGTTGGCCCCCCTCCCCCTGGAAAAAGTTGAAATGACGGCCCTGTACGTCAAGCTTGTTTCTGTGTAATGCTTGTTATATTGCCGTTATATCTGCTATAAATTTTTCAAACTATGCGGGAAGCCTAATGATTGAATAAATGTACCGTTGTGTAGGCCTGTTGCTCTCTGTGACGAAAACTTTTTGGCGGAGATATCGGTCCTGCATTCGCGCCTCGAAGTTGGAACCACGTTAAACCAACTTCAACAGACCAACCACCGGGGTGACTGTAGGGTTTGAACCCATATCATAGGTCTCCGGACATAAGAATTTTTCTCGGGAGGGGCATCTAGCTAAAAATACCTGCCTATCAATTTGCGTACTTACTCTCGAATATACTTAAACACAGATCTAATTTTCATAAGATTCCCCGTGCCTGGCCACGGTAGGCTCACGGGTTAAGAGTAAGCCTAGTTCCATAGAAAAAGGAAGCGAATCTAAAAACTGCAGATTTTAATGAGTCGTTAGTGAATCAACTGTGTAGGTTGATTTACCGTAAAAGTAAAAGAAATCCTTACCAGCTGTAGACTGCAAACGGACTCAAAAAATCCCTTCCTAAGAAAGGTACAGCTAAAACTGGTCCGGAACTTTGCCACTGGACTTATCCCGTTGCCGAGATCTCTTCCAGCCCAGCTGAAACTGGGCAACAAAATTCCAAAAATTTTCTGCTTTTGAGATGGAAAATATAGTAATTTCCTAATTAATTCAATGTGCTGAATACGAATATATAATATATTTAAAAAATATCGTAATTTCGCGATATACATTAAACAGTTTCATTCAACCGCCTCACAATGGCTGAAAAAAGTGCAGGCATCATTTCAGCTCAAAGGGAGGCAAAAGGTCCTGTTTTGGAATATAATTTTTAAAAAATGGAATGAGATTGAACATTCTGCAACCAATTACGTGGGAAAAGAAAAAAACACATTGTCCCGTTTTACCAATACTCGAATATGTGGTCACCGTATTTGCAAACGGGACGTTTTTCGGATATAGTTACCATTCGGTTATTGTTATCAGTAAACCCCGAGTTACGATGCGATCTCAATAAGTGCCTTGACTGTATATACTAAAAACTACAAATTGTCTGCATCTCGGATTTCTGTATATTTGATTTATCTTCATCGAAAAAAACGAGGCATTTCTCTGAGAATTTTCAAAAGAAAAATATTTGGGACGCGGAACAAATAAGTGACGAAATAAGTGTCGTTATATCCGAGGTCGTTGCGTTTTCATCGACGTTATAAACAAGATTCATTGAAGTTATTCTTCATAGGAATCAGCTGGGGCACTGGATATTGACGTTATAGTGCAGATGTCGTTACAAAAGAGTTTAAAAACACATTTTTACTTCTGCTAACTACCCTACTTAAAACTTACCAAAAAATTTCCTCCAGGTCGAAAATAATTCGGATATAACATATAGAGGTAGGTGTCCTGTAAATGCTAATTTGGCCTTCATCTCATGACAGGAAAGGAGGGACCGCGCATAAAAATTCAGATTGTTCATCTGTTGTGTTGTTGCACACTGTATTTTCACTCTCAAAACTGGTGCAGAGTAATTTTTGTACATTTTTTAAATTGTATATGAATATATAAAGGCTGCATTAGCACTTACACGACACCCTTTATAAACATATAAAAAAAAATCTAATTACTTAAAAGTATTTCATTGTATAGACGCGACGTATTTTGACGTTTTCCCGACAAGAAAAAGACACGGGAATTTTTGTTTTAGTAAAAACTTCACTGTAAGGATATTTGTACATTTTGGTCCCGAAATAACAGTATTTTAGAGCCATCTGGTGATGAAAAAGTTATGGTTTTGTAAGAATTATTTGCAAATTGTAATAAAATCCATAAAAATTCCTTTCTTTCGTAGATTTTGTCGATAAAATAGAATAAAACATTGTTTCTGAATTGTATAAAAAAACTACAAAAATTTTATTGATTCAAATGTTTGTGAGTTATTGTTTTATATATAAAATGCATGTAATAGTTTTAAATGTATGGTTCTTACTTGGTACCTAAACATATTTATTGGCTTTAGTAGTGCTGGCCATGTTTGTAGTTAAGATGGCTCGAGGAATTATTAGGTTTAATTCCATAGTTATTTGCAAGGCGGCCGCAGTTCCCGGGCCAGGCCCAGTTTTTCTAGATTTCCCGACTTTTCACGTATTTTCAACGAAGCCAACTTGCCATTTTTATTCTTCATTTTATTCATCAGAGCAACAGATAAAATTATCTTTCAACTCAGAAATTACACTACGACTACAAATAAGAATATTCATCGCACATATTTGTCATGTTTTTTTTATTTTAATTCACTGTAATTTGAAGTGGCGCTTTATTTCCCGCGATTAGCGACTTTTCTGTGGTTTTAGCATGATTTGGCAACTTTCCTTGGTTTTTGCATCATTTTTTTTTTTTTTTTTTGGCGAAATTAGCAATGTCCCGAATTTCAAAGCCCAATTTCCCGCATTTTTCAAGAGCAAATATGGTCAGCCTGATTATTGAGTTTTTTTTTTTTTTTTTTTTTAATTTTACTTGCCATAAGAGGCCGTTCAAGTATTACGTCAGCAAATTTTTTGCAATTTTTGACCCCGTTCCCCCTTGTCAGCAAAACTCTGGACCCCCCCCCCCCCCCCACTGTCGACAAAATTTCGTCAGCTCTGCTCCTTACCTCCTAACGCATATTGGTGGGATAAGAAACGTACACGGAAGGGGGGCATAGGAGACTCGTACGTCCCCCCGCCCCCCGAGATGAAAAAAATAATTACATTTTCAAAGCAAAAAATTTTTTCAAAAAAAAATTAAAATTTTAAAAGCAAATACCTTTATATGTGTTATTATAATCAATTTCTGTTAATTTCAACGCTACTCGAAGGGTCAGAACTCAAAAAATTTCTCTTTAAGAAATTCATTGCGACCCACCCTTTAAGTTATACATGGTAAACCCTTGACCCGCAGACCAAATGTGGCCCTGAAGGTTATCTGATGTGGCTTACCGCCTCAAACCTAATTTTGTAAAAATGAACTAAGCGGCACATTTACAAATCGTTTTAATGACCCGTGGCACAATTCCAGAGCATTTAAGTGGCCCGTGGCACATTTTCAGATCACTGAAGTAGGCCTCAAAGATCACTTCCACATTCAAAGATCACTTAAGTAACCCGCGACACAGTTCCAGAACACGTAAGCGATCCGTGGCACAGTTTTAGATCACGTAAGCGGCTCCCAGTGCGGTTCTACATCACTCAAGGTACCCGCGGAACATTCCCAGATTACTTAATTGATCCGTGGCATAATTACGGATCACTTGAGTGATGCGTGGCACAGTTCCAGAGCACTTAAGCGGCCCCGACACATTTCCAGAGCACTTGAAGGATCCGTGAAACATTTAGAGATCACTAAATTAGCTCTGTAGGGGACTTATCAATAGGGAGAATGTTAGTTCAGGTGCCCAATAACTATCGCAAGGTGTTTTTTTTTTTCGTTTTTGGCGCACCGAATAAGGTGCCTTTAAGAACATTTCATATCTTCATAAAGGATGGTTGATGGCGTAAGCATCATCCAAACCCCCTCCCCCCTCCCTTGTCAGCAAATCGGAAACCCCCTCCCCCATCGATGCTGACTTAATACTTGAATGGCCCCTTAAATGTTTACTTACGAATTTCGTTAGTTTAGAGAGAGAGAGAGTTACGACCTTCTTTTTTTTTTACATTTCTTCGTAAATGGTAAACACATTCTTCTGGAAAATTTTCAACCAATTGGAACTCGGACGTGTGGGGGGGGGGGGATTCCTCCTGCGGTAATCTAAGCTGAATTGGTTATTCCCATTTGTTGCTTATATTTTTGTCTGCATCTAGCACCGGCGCTTATCGTGCTACCGTTCCAATGCCATCCATGGTTTTTCACTGCGCCGATCACTAAGCAATACATAGAGGCGAGTGCTGCCATTCGAATTTTCCGAAATTTTGTTGATGCAACCACGACAGCTAGGGTTTTGTTCATCCTCGAGCGGATCCTGCGAAACACCTCGAATTCCATTCGCATTCGTTAGTTTTTTTGCGACTGTGAGGGACTCGTACATCGGCAAAGTTATTTTATGATCGCCCTGTATATATGAAGTTAAAAGACGTTTGTAAAATGCGTTTTATTTTCTATTTTTAGGCATCGAATTTAATGCACACTATAAATGGATACGCTTTCGGTAATCTTGAAGGAATCGAGTTTTGCGTCGGTGACCGGGTCAGTTGGCATTTGGTTGGCATGGGCGATGTCGTCGATGTTCATACTGCGAGCTTTGAAGGCCATGTCGTACAATGGAATGGTCATAAGTAAGACGATTTTTTAGTAACTCATAAAGCCGGGGCCGCACGCAATCATGTCCAGCCGAATACGTTCCAAGATTGGTCTCATGGGCGAGTGGCGTGGTGGTAAGGTGCTCGTCTACTACGTGAAAGATGCCGGCAGGTTCGAACGAGGGAAGAATATAGATAACAAGATATTTTAGACGTGCTTAGGCGTCCACCGATAGATGATGCCTTCATTTTTAACCCAACACCTTAACGGCAATTAATTGCGTATAGCGATATGTCCGGAGTTGGTGTGTGGTGAGATAGTAGTGTGGCCGTTCCACCATCAGTAATCATCAAATGTTCGAAGCTAGAAGGAATTCGAAGGCTGTTCGAAGAGAACGACCGGGACCTTCCACCCCCCCCCCCTCCTTCCTTCATCCCAAGGCAGAGATACCTCCATAGGTCAAAGAACGACAAGAAGCACAACATGGAGGGTTTTCTGGAAGCAAATATATTCGCCAAGGAACATTAGGCCATTCTTGGCAAGAATGTAGCCAGCTGGTGCTTCATAGCAGCACGGGGAGGCAAATATTGGAAGCAAATACCTGCGAATGACTGTTTAACCAGACTGGACACGATTGTAACCCAAGCTTAATGGATCCCCACCAGCCGCACCAAAAAGGTTTTTTTAGGTGTGACTAGTGCAGTTCGGGTGATTTTAAGCGTCGATTTTAAGTAGCCCCACCCCAAAACTGGTTTTTGAGCTGCGGGTGTGGGCCCGGCTGAAGAATTTCGATTTTTTTCATGAACATAATCTAGTCATTATCCATTAAATACTGTCCGTCTTCAACTTGATGATCATCTAATTAAAATCAATAATCAATTTCAGAACCGATGACGTCAACCTGTTTGCCGCGAAATTCACTACAGCCTATATGGTGGCCAGAAGGCCTGGGGTCTGGCCTATACGCTGTGAAGTCGGGTCACATGCTCATTGTAAGAAATAGTTTTTTTTCAAATAAATTTTGATTATAATTTTTCTTTTTTAGTTATTTATTAATTATTACTTTTTCCTTTTTTTTCCAGCTGGAATGGAAGCATTCTTCAGGGTGAGGAACTGCCCTAATTCACGTGAACAAAATGGCGACGCTCTGAACGGCAGGATCAGAGAAATCCACATCGGAATCGACGAGATCGAATGGGATTACGCACCATCAGGGATTAATTTCCTCAATGGTCAGAAACTCGTCGATGACCCGTAAGGATAAAAATTCGCATTAATTAATCGATTTAGGAGAGCCGAATTGTTTCAGATTGCCCCTTCCCCCCAATTGGGGGGGGGGCTACATTTCTATACAGGGTGTACCAAATGTTTTGCATGGTGGATATCTCCACAACCGTTGACTTTAGAAACATACTTTCAATTGACGTTTTCTCAAATGACGTGCTGTTAATTAACAAATGTTTCGACTGACGTTGCATTTGCGTAACATTTTGTTGAAAAAAAAATTTTCAATTAATTTTTATTCAAATTTTTGTATGAAATTAAAAGGTTTGACGAGTGCCATAGGATTTTTTAATATATTTTTACAAAAAATTAAATTTTGGCTTTACAAAAATGAAATTTTTTGAAAATTTTATTTTGATTTTCTATCTGGATCCCCCCCCCCCCCCGATGACTATGTGAACAGAAATATAATTTTTTTCATCATCTGATACATGAGGTTTTCCAATATCGTAATCATTATTTATCTTAATTAAATTAATTTCATTAACTTATATTAATTAGAAAATTTATTAATTGTAAATTTACATTAATTACAAAGAAAAACCTTCTAAATTAATGGCAAATTTGTTGAAACTTCTCAAGTATGTTATTTAAGTAACCAGTCATCACATATTAAAAAATTGTGCAATTTGGTCACGAATTTGAGGAGCGGTCAAAAATGGGTTGGAATGTCTTAGATTTTTTTCAGGGGGGTGGGGGGGGGGTCGTATAATCGAGAAAATAGGAAAATAGCTTTCTATGTAGTAGCCAGCACCTCGTTGGGCATTTTGCCTGTTGTGGCGTTGTATTTGTATTTGTAGTAGACCCTGTGTGTGATGAAACTCGAATTAGTGAAATGTAAACGCAGCTGTTTAAAATAAATTGCATAGTTTTAATTAAATGCAATATTAACCATGGGCGGGAATTGGGGAGATTGCCCCTCCCCTCCCAGCGTCAAAGATGGAGTCTACTAATCTAATGTATACGCGTATATATGAATTGACATCATCATCGTGCCCCCCCCCCCACCACCACCCAGACTTTCACGTCAATCGCCGCCTATGATATTAACGGAAATGTTTGACTTCTCAGCACTTTTCGCTAATGATTGGGGGGGGGGGGGGGGGTGTGGTCCACAAACTGAAAAAAACGTAATTTCAAAATTCCCGGTTTTAAAAATTCTTGTCAAAAAATATAATTGCTAAATTAATTATATTTGTGCACAGTTCCTAAAAATGGCAACTTTTGAGCCAATGAAATTTGCCAACACAGTAATAACTAGAGCCCGGATTACAGGCAAATGCATATGTGCATATGCATTTGCATATTTTGGCCTTTTTTTTAGTATTAATGCATATAAATGCATAAAATCAAAGAATTTTCTGTATAAATGCATGTTTTTGAAGGTTTATTTAAGCCCACTCATTTTTTTTAAAATAATTTTTCAAATAAATACAGTTCATAACATAACGGTCATAACGGTTTCTTTTCCCGCAGGTGAAATTTAGTGAATTAATACATATTTATAAAAGTAATATTTTACGAATGCTAACTGTTTTATTGTAAGGCTATTTTTCTAGAGGCATGTCAAAATGTTAAATTTGTATTTAGAAATGGTGTCGAAATTCTTTTGTTACTGGTATTTTCGTTATTGAGCAGCTACAACAAACTGAAAATTAAAAAATATGTAGAAGTTATTTGCATATGCGGTACATATATATTATAAGGGGATATTTTTTGCAAATGAATTATTGCAATTATTGCAATTTGCAATTGCAAATGCACTAAGAAATAGAAGAAAATAGAAATAGAAGAAATAGGAAAAAACACATCTGCTTTTTTATTGCATGGTGTTTTTTTTTAATTTATATTTTCTCATTTTTTGTACGTTTCGGACTTTTTGACTTTTTCAAGATTTCTAGTGCTATTCTGGGTTGTTTAATATATATTTTGGCATTTTGAGTGCACATTATGTATTTTAAGTGCTTATTTTTGCATTTTCAAGCGCATATTTTTGCATTTCTAAGAGCATATTTTCAGAGCATGTTTTGACACTTTTTTAGTGCATATAATCCGGGCTCTAGTGATAACATAAGCGGAGATAGACTTGGAAGTCTGGGGGGGGGGGAGCACGGTCATTATTGCTGGGGGGCACGATGATGATGATGTTAATTCATATATACCTATATACATTAAATCAGTCGACTCCACCTTTGAAGCTGGGCCCCCCCCCCCCCGTATCTCCACCCATGAGTGATAAGTTGCGAAATAATAGCACAGTACGTGTCTACTGTGCTATGATTTCGCAACTTTGGTAGTCTTCCGATAACCCGTTAGTTATCCCGTCCAGTTATTTCAGTATCCGGCATTTTTACGGGAGTTCTCTTCGAGCATAGAAGAAAGAGGAAAGCATATTTGTGCGCAGAAGTTTACATTATTTTTAAATGGGTTTTTTTCACTTAACTTCCAGTAATCCAGCGATTTTGGTAATCCAGTGAAACCTTTCTACAACGATACTCGATGTAGCGATGAATCCCTTTACAACGATATTTTTTTCAAATCTTGTTTGAAATTGCCTGTAGTCTAATGTTAAACTTCTCTCGATACTACGATATCCTTTACTACGATCTTCGCCTGCATGGTATTGTTACACCGAGGATTCGCTGTATTTGAAAGTATGTTTCTAAAACACACGGTTGTAGAGATATCTGCTGTGCGAACGATTTGGAACCAGCCTGTAGTAATAATATGAGTTTCTATGTTCCCCTTTTGACGTGCACTTTTTTGTATCATCAGGGACGCTTCAAAGTACTTCACCCGTGGCCTACATAGCATCGGAGGAGTGTACCGCAAAGCAGTGTATAGAGAGTACACGGACAGTACGTTCTTGACGCGGAAGGAACGGGGTCCGGATGACATTCACCTGGCCCTTTTGGGACCTACAATTCGGGTCGAGGTCGGAGATATCGTCAAGGTGACCCTAAAAAATAGGGCATCGTATCCTTACTCCATACATACCCACGGTGCCTATTACCTACGATCTGGTGAGTAAGTCTCGAATGTATTATAGAAATAATTCATCTCTCACACACACAAATATAATACAGTATCAACCAGAGTGTTTGACCTAGAGTGCCCGATATTGTTAAGAATTCAACGGTACATTCGGGGCCGTAGTGTTCCTTTTCGGGGCGCCGTGGCAGACTTTTCCTTGGGGGGCCACCTCTCGGAAGGGTTATTATTATGCAAAAAAAATTTAAATTTTTGAGAAGCCCCCATTCGGCTGGGGCCCAGGGACAGCGCCCCGGTTGCGCCAGCATAGTTACGGCCCTAGGTACATTTCAACATTCCCGTAAAACATGGAAAATTATCAATTTTGCTGACTGAGCTTCCTAAAAAAATTATTATTATTACAAGAAATATAAAAGTTAACATTTTTATACAGCCTCAAATCAAAACATTGTCAATGCAATTTGATCCTCTATCGGCGAAAGCAGTTTATCCTGCAAAAAATTGAATGAAACAAATTTTCATTCATTTTTCACATTCCGTTCGCAAATTTTCATTTCTGCAGCCCTAAAATTTTCCGATACAGAAACTGTTTCTTTTGTATGGAAATGCTCAAAATCAAGAATTTCAATCACCGATAATTAGGGCCATTCAAGTATTACGTCTACCGCTTAGGGCGAACGTAGACAAATCATCCCCCCCCCCCGATCACCATGCGCAACCTCGGTGAACCACATCCCCCCCCCCGTTCGTAGAGTATGCATCCGCTTAAGTACGGGAGTCCAGCAAATCACTCAAGGACCACGCATGTGAACACACTGACACAAAATCGTTTAGCCGACCCCCTCCTCCCCCTTACAAGTGAGACAAGACATAAGGGGGGGAGGCATCTGTTGATGTCTCAGAATTCCATTAAGAAAGGAGGTCTTTTGAGGACGTATCAATCAGGGAAATGTTAGTTCAGGTACCCAATACCAGGTACCAAACTTTTCTCGTTTTCCGCATTTTTAGTGAAGATGCATTATAACAACATTTCATATTGTCATAAAGGGTGGATGATGACGTAAGCATCAGCCAAATTTATCCGTCATCATAAGTCAGCAAATCCGGAAACCTCCCCTCCCCCATCGATTCAGACTTAATACTTGAATGACCCCTTTCCGTAAATTTTATTCTCAGAGTGTTGAATTATTTCGGTATATAATTCAGAGAGATACGAATATTTCTTTAACTGACATTTTCGCTTCCTTTTGTCGGGAAAATAAAGCTACCACGGAACAGTATTTTAGACCAATTTCAATATTTTACTTGAATTTTGGAAGCTCTCAGTTTCGGATACTTTTGATTGAACCCTCCCTCCGTATACTTAAAATATCGAGGATTATTTCAGTAACGCGCCATTTTTAATTATTTAAACACTTTTTTTTTTAAATTTCCGTGGAGTAAATTGCCCCATAAATTCTTGATGTCCTATAAATTTGGAAATACACTCATGTCCATAAATTACGGATAATTCAGAATCACACGGAAATCGAAATCTAAAGTAAAAATTTCACCTGTAGAATTATCACACACATCTGCAAGAATGATATGCAAATTTCAGGAAGCCACCAGATGATGCCGATAGTACGTCACAATGACGAGAGTGTAAGAGGGGGGTATATAAGGAATGGTAGCAAAGAAGTAAAATTGTTCACAAGAGTTCTGTAAGGTGCTCAGTGCCATAAGCGAATAGTTATGACACAGAGGACGCACGTGGATGATTTTTTACGTGGTAGAATTATCGGCCGCCTGGAATGTGGGCGTACTCAGATGGAAGTATCCGAGGAACTTGGAATTGCCCAAAGTGTCATCTCTAGGCTTTGGCAACGATTCCAAGATAACGGAAATGTCAGTAGACGTTACAGTACAGGTCGCCCCCGAGTTACAACACCGAATGAAGACCTGTATTTGGCAGTAACTGCCAAAAGAAGCAGACGGAGCACATCATCCGACCTGTCTCGTCAGCTATCTGCAGCCACGGGTACCACAGTTTCAAGGCAAACCGTGTACAGACGTTTGGGAGATATTGGTCTATATGCTCGCAGGCCTGTCAGATGTGTTCCGCTCACGGCAACTCACTGTCGGCAGCGATTAGCCTGGAGTAGAGAACATGCAATGTGGACATCGTCACAGTGGGCTTGTGTGATGTTTTCCGACGAGTCCAGGTTTAGCTTGCAGTCTGATTCCCGTCGGACTTTCATATGGAGAACGCCAGGTACCCGTTACCACCAAGACAACATCATTGAACGACACCGTTACGGTGGTGCAGCATTGCTCGTTTGGGGTGGAATTATACTGGGTTCCAGAACAGATCTGCATGTTCAAACCGGAACCATGAAAGCCCAAATTTATCGGGACATCATTCTGGAACAACATGTACGGTTTGTTTAGGGGTGCCATGCGCGCAGAATTTGTGTTTATGGATGACAACGCCCGTCCTCACCGAGCAAACATCGTAAACGAATGCCTTGAATCTGAGGATATAACCCGTATGGAATGGCCAGCATTCTCACCTGACTTGAATCCGATAGAGCATGTGTGGGGCATGCTTGGCCGACGAGTTGCAGCCCGTAAACCACCTCCTACATGTGTACCGGAACTTCGGAGAGCATTGCTTGCTGAGTGGAGTGATCTTCCCCAAGATCAGATCGATAATTTATACTCTGTATTTCATCGCATGGGAGACATACAATGTATTAACCATCATACCAACCATGTAATAGTAAGTTTTTGTAAAGGAGATATTTTTTACAATTGCCCCAGGGAGCAAAAATCGTAGTTTTTATGAATGGTATCATACATACACCATCGTTTTTGTCCTTTATCTTTTGTTTAATAAATGGGCTTTATGAATAAGTAACGTTTGTTTTGTTTCTGAACCTTTATTTGCCGGAGCTGGCATTATCCTTAATTTATGGACATGAGTGTATATGCACTTCGTAAACAAATCTGCGTGCTTTCTGAGTCATTTCAATGGCGCGGCGTAAATGGAACTCCTAAACCCACAATGGTTAAGTTTTGCGTATTACTTAAATTCATTTTCCCTGAAATGAGTCTATACTTTTTGGATAATAAAATATACCACTCGATCCTGTCATAGGTTTCAATCGGAATCGGTAAACTCCGATATTTACTCAACTTGCACGGACATCGATTCCATCGGGCTCATCAATCACAATCCCATGTCCAAAAAAAGACGATCTTTAAAATCTATAAAAGTATTCCGGCTTCCATATTGTCAGCTGTCACTGCCATTGACACGTTCTTTGCCGAATGGCACATCCTAGAACTAATAAAAATAATCCAACAGAGAAAATATTTGCTGCGAGTGACATATCTGGAACCTTCTATTTTGTTCCTATTTCTTTTTCCTCAAAACATATTTGACTCGTATATTATACATCACAGATTCCTGACACTTGCCCGTTTCCCACCACGTATATCGAAGAACATTCTTTATTTCATCACAAAATAGAAAAACACGTATTAACATGAAAAATAAATTATTGAAATTTATTTTCTTTTTGACGTCATCATAGATATTGTGAAATTTTCCAAGAGGAAATTTTCTTGTTATTTTAATATGTGATTACCATCCGTAAGGAGATGTGAAGAAATCTCATAACCTTGAGTGATTGTTTAGGCTTATTTTCGAACGATGACAATTTGGCGAAGAATCGCTATTAAGAAGTATTGATGAGAGTTTTGTGTCTAAAAACCTGTATTAAATTATTGTTTTTTTCGACCCTTTTACAACTACGACCGGTAAAAGTAGTTGAACAATAGCAGCGGACCGGAAAAAGTTCGATAAATGGGAGAATTATTTTGATAAATAAATGGGAGAAATATTTGAATAGATAAATTAGAGGAATAATTTGCGTACCGGCAAAAATAAATGGGGGAGATATCTTCGTAAATAAGTGAAAGAAATATCTAAGTAAATATGTATAGGAGAAATAATTTAATAAATAAATGGGAAATATATTTCCTAAATAAATGGAAGAAACTATTAATAAATGAATCGGAGAAATATTTTATCAAAAAATTGGATAAATAATTTGCGGACAGGCAAAAGTAAGTAAAGGAGGAAATAATTTGAAAACTGGCAAAAAATTAATAAAATGCAGAAATTAATTACGGACCAGCACAAATCAATAAATGAGAGACCTAATTTGCGGAGCGTCAAAAATAAGGAAATGAGAAAAATAACTTGTGGACCGTAAAGACTAAAGAAGTGAGAGAAATTATTTGTGGACCAGCAAAAATAATTGAACGGAAGTATTAATTTACTCATTGGCAAAAAAAATAAATAAATGCAGAAGTATTTCAATAAACAAATGGGATAAATATTTTAATAAATGAATGGGAGAAATATTTTGATAAATAAATGGGAGAAATAATTTGCTTATCGGTAAAAAATAAATTGATGGGAGAAATAATTTTCAGACCGGTAAAAACAAATAAATTGAAGAACTAATTTGAGGAATCAGAAAAAATAAATTAATGGGGGAACTAACTGCGGAAAGGAAAAAAATGTATGGGAGAAATAATTTGCGGCCTGAATGAAAAACATATAAGGAGAAATAATTTGAGGCCCGGATGAAAACATATCAGTAGGAGAAATAATTTGCGACCGATGAAAGCGTATAGGGAGGAGAAATAATTTGAGGCCTGAAATGAAAAACATAAGTAGGAGAAATAATTTATGGCCTGGATGAAAACCATATCAGAAGGGGAAATAACTTGAGGCCTGGATGAAAAACATGTAAGTAGGAGAAATAATTTGCGGTCTCGAAATGAAAAACATAAAAGTAGGAGAAACAATTTGCGAGCTGGATGAAAAACATAATAAGAGAAATAACTTGCGGCCTCGATGAAAAACACATAAGTAGGAGAAATAGTGTGAGGCTTGGAATGAAAAACATAAGTAGGAGAAATAATTTGCGGTCTCGAAATGAAAAACATAAAAGTAGGAGAAATAATTTGCGGATCAAAAAAATAAATAAGTAGGAAAAATAATTCATAGACCTGAAAAAAATAAGTACCAGAAATATAATCTGCGGATCGTGTGCGGTTCAGAAAAATATGGACGTACCAATATCGAAATAAATATGTTTAAAATTCGATGTGTGGTGTAAATCAAATTTTGTTCACATACACGTGATACTTTGATCGATCATAGGTCCGGTCGGGGCGAACGAAACAAAGACGGTTTACTGGACGATCCGCAGTGAATATGGTCCAAGCGAGCTGGACGGTGACTGTCTACCCTGGAGATATTTCTCAGATGAAGATTTCAGGAGAGACGCTTACGACGGGCTTAATGGAATCTTATTAGTCTGTCGACCAGGGTCCTTGGATCAAAATAGTCATCAAGTTAGTTTTTTTCACTCCACATTTTCTCATAAATTTAAATATAAATTACGTATGATACATATTTGTGAAATTTTGCAATTTTTTTTTTTTTTTTTTTGTATATTTGTTTCTTTTCACAGCGAAATGTAGACAGAGAATTTTCACTTCTGTTTTCCGCCGTAGATGAAAATGTAGCTCATTACTTAGACGACAGTGTACTTGCTTACACTGGAGATCCCTATGGTGTTGACTTTTATGACAGAAATTTTACGACTGCTAACAGGAGATATTGTGAGTATCTGTGTGTCCGTTTTCCGATCCTTAGAATTGGTGATCACTTATCAAGTAGTTTCGTGTGACATTCCCATGACTTTAAGCTGAGGGTGAATTAATCACTTCAAGTACAGGTTTTTGGCGACAAATTTGGATTAGCTCCATTTGGTGAAACCTTGCTGGTAACCTTGCCCTAATCTAACCACACGTTAGAAAAAGGAAGAATGAGAAAAGAAAAATATATAGTAAGAAAAAGTACAATAGAAAAGGTAGATAAGAGAGTTTTTTAAGTGCTTTTTCACCCTAACCCTACGTGTTTTCTTTCGCTCTTACATGTATATAGCAGAAATATACAATATATGTGTGGAAAAAGAAATCATTAACAGTATTATAGAAAGAAAGGATGGAAAGAAAGAGCAACTTCGTAGATAAGGTTACTAAGGGATCGCATGTCTTTTAACATTTTTAAAAGTTCTCGAAAACTATGTTATACAAATACAACGCCACAACAGGCAAAATGCCCAACGAGGTGGCTGAGAAAAAGATGCCCATAAAAATATGGATGTCATATATTTCAAAAATATAGCAACCCAATCAAAAATACAATTAACAAAAATTGTAAACAATATATACGCATGATAAAATATTATACAATGCCCATAAAGAATACTTATGGTTGTCTTATTCTAAGTATGGATAGCTTCTCGATTTACCCCAACATGTTTATCGTATTTCTTTTTAAACGTGTCAATTTTGTTAGAATTTACTACCTCCGGGGGTAAGCTATTCCATTTATTAACAACCCTATTAGAGAAAAATTCCCTGCGTCCAAATTCTCACCATAGCCTTGCATTGTCCCTCACCAATCAATACTGGTGTCCCCTTGTAAAAGCAGTCGATTGGCGGTGTACTAAAATGTTCTATAGTAGAAATATCTTTTTAAAAATACTACTATTTAAACGTATAAATGGGGCAAGAGTAGTTTAATAAATAAATTGGAGTAATAATTTGATTACCGGCAAAAGTAAGTAAATTGGGGAAAATTTGATTACTGACAAAAAAATAAATAAGTAGGAGAAATAATTTACGTACCAGCACAAATCATTGATTGGGAGAGAACTAATTTGCGCACCGGCAAGAAATAAATAAATGGAGAAATATTTCAATAAACAAATGGGAGATTTGATAAATGAACGGGAGAAATATTTTCATAAATAAGATGGGAGAGATTTATTTTGCGGACAATGGTAAAAAGTAAGTTGATGTTGATTTATTCCAAAATGTTTTACACGTATTTTCCATTGTTTGCGCTATATTATACGTAGAACAATGCAGTGTTTTAAATATCTCCAACACTTATTATTATTATTTTTTTTGCAAATTTTCGCACATTAAGGAAAATAATGCATTATTCGCTCTCATGATCAAGTAGCCTGAATTCAATATAATTCAATAAAAGATTAATTCAAAATAAGGAAGACTGTTCAGTTCGTATAATGATTGAAAAGATTTAGATTTCATTGACTCAATCTCATTTTGAAATTTAGTTTGGAATTCAAGCTTTTGAAAGTTGAAGAAAAAGTGTTTTTTTTTAACTAAAGTATTTATGAATGGACCTCCAATATTTTGCCTCATTTATGAACTGAACAATTTCTTTTATATTGAGTCAATTTTCATTAAATTATATTGATTTCATGTCATTTTATATTATCATATGCACATAGTGACAATAGCGCATTATTTTCTTAACGCTAAAAAATATGCAAAAACATAAGCATTTGATGTATGTGAAACATTCTATTAACATAACATATACAATAATATATATACATAATATATATATAATCATATGCAATCAAAAATATGAGTGCAGAATTTGAAATAAACTAATGATTAAAAGATTGATTCATTAATGAATTTTTTATGCTTTTTCTACCAGAGCAGAGTTTTTCAGGACTTTTGAAAATGTTAAAAGGTTATGAGACAATTTTAAATTAGCAATTACAACGGTTTTTTTCCAGTATTATTCATGAAATTATTTTTTCACTCTGTACAAGAAAACCTTATCTTCAGAATAATCATTTCCTCATTAATTTGTCTTATTCCCCTTAAAAAGTACGGTATCTTTATTCGCTTGAGTCCGAGGTCTTCTTCTTTCATCTGAGAACTGTGAGATTTGTATCTTTTATTCATTCGGAGTTTCGTAGAGCTTCAAGATATCTCCTTCCTTTTTCTTCTTCATTTGAACCCGAGAGAGGTCTCATATTTCTTCATTTGAAGCAGAAAAATCTCACTCCTTCATTCAAAGCTGCGAGATCTTATTCTTCTTTATTCGAACCTGCCAGACATTTCTTCATTACTCTGGGATCGCATTGTTCTTAATTTGATGCTGTAAGATTCCATTCCTTCATTTCAGGCTTCGAAATAAAGTTATTTTTCTGTTATTATTTGAACCTGTAAAAATTCTCAATTTTTTTTTTTTTTTTTTTCATTTAAAGATGCACAAAATCATTCTCTCATTCGAAACTGTAATATCGCATTTTTCGTCATACGGAGCTTTAAGAATCTCTTCATTTGAACCTCTGAGATTTCAAATTTTATCTTTTGAAGCCACAAGATCTCATTCTTTCATTCGAAACTGTAAAATCCGATGTTTCTTCATTTTAAGCTTTCACATCTCTCTCTCTCTTTTTCATTTGAAGCTATTCTTTCATTTTCAAGCCGGAGGGCCTCATTATTGCATTTAGAGCCGCAAAGCCTCATTCTTTTTATATATATATGAAGCCGCAAGATCTCATTCCTTCACGTGAAGTCTTGAGACTTAGAACTTAAGATCTTATTCCTTTATTCGAAACTTTGAATCTCATTTTTTTACCAGAACCTGCGAGTTCTTGATTTTCTTCATTAAAGCCGCAAGATCTCATTTTCTCGATTTGGAGCCGCAAGTTATGTTTTTTTTTTAATTTGAAGCCACAAGATTTTATTTTTTTCGTTTGAAGCTGTAAGATCTCACTCCTTCATTTAAAGCTGTGCGATCTTTTTCCTTCATTCGAAACCGTGAGATCGCATTTTTCTTCATTCGAAGCTTCGAAAAAACTCTCTTTTTCATTTAAACCTTCGAATTTTCATCATATAAAACTGCAAGATTACATTCCTCTCCATTGAGACTGGTTTCCTCTATTTTCTTCAGTTGCTCGACGAAAAGGATATGATGCTGTTTTCAAAATGGATTTGGGCTGGATTAGAAATAAATATTCTGTATTCAATTCTTTTATCCAGAGCCACGAGGTTTCTTTCCTTCGTTCTAGCAGCTGTAAAACCTCGTTTTTCTTGATTGAAAAAACAAGTGAAATTCCTTTTCATCATCTGTGATGAAATTTTATTCTTTCATTCGAAGTGACAAAATTTCATTCCTGCATTCGAAGCTGCAAGATCTCATTCCTTCGTTTGAAGCTATAGGACCTCATTCCTTCGTTTGAAGCTATAGGATCTCATTCCTTCATTCGAAGCTGCAAAGTTCATTCCTCCATTAAAAGCTACCAGATCTCACTCCATCAATCGGAGTGACGAAATTGCATTCCTTCATTCGAGGTTACAAGATTTCATTCCTTCGTTAGAAGCTACACGATGTCACTTCTTCATTCGAAGCTGCAAAATCTCATTCCCTCATCCGAGAAGCTGCAAAATATCATTCCCTCATCCGAGAAGCTGCAAAATATCATTCCTTCATCCGAAGCTGCAAGATCTAATTCTTTCATTCGAAGCTGAGGGACTTTAAAGCGATCCAGTTCCATTATTATTTAAAATTCTGTGTTGCATGTCAAAATTAATGGGTTTTTTTGTCGTATATTATCTACCCGAGACCTATACAGGATGTCTAGTCCTTTCAGTGTTAATTGATTGATGACAATCCGGAGAATCGGTTTCATAATTGATTCACCAGTAAACGAGCCGATTTATTATTAATACACGAATTAAAGACAAATGTTTCGGTGTTGTTTTATTAATGCCATTCACGACTTTATTGCATGTCGGATCGCTAGCCATCAATGGTCGCATGTACGGGAACCTCGAAGGACTCGTCATGTGCAAGGGAGACAAGGTGTCCTGGAATATCCTGGGAGTCGGCCGCTCCATCGATCTGCACACAGCGTATTTCCACGGCAACAGCTTTGTTCACCATCATGTCTACCGTGACTCGATCACTGTGGTGCCGAGCATATTGTATTCTGTCACCATGGACGCCGAAAATGAAGGTAATGGCAGTGTTTATGACATGATATACAACACATTGCTATCTCTTCATACATATTATTCATACAAAGTGTCACTTTATTTATGAAGAGTTCCACCTCATACATTGTATTTCTTCACAAGTTTTTTTTTTTTTTTTTGATATGATTTCCATGCCATCATTCATTTCGTGAGTTTTTTCATCAAAAACAATGGCAAGTCATATCGTATAGGCATTACTATTATCAATTTTTGTACTTGAAAAAATCAATCGGCGTGGCACCAAGCAGAACATTTACAAAATGATATTATTACGCTTAAAGGAGTAGATGTATTAGTAAGTAGGTACTTATATAGTACTCTTTCTGCAATGTCTGTTACAAGTAACTGATTCACCTCCACACAAGAAAGCTTCCATTTTTCTCCGATGTTTCTTCCTTCATCTATTCTTGTAATTACTTCAAAGAAAAATGATGGCATCTGCACGCAAAATAAATAATTATTGTTTTTATCAGAAATAATTATATAATTATTTGCTGAGTTTTCGACCGTTAAAAAGCCAGTTTTCTAAACATGTCAAACCAGTAAAAGACAATAGAAAAAAATATTGGTTTAGAACAGTCGATGGCATCGGAGCCAGGGTGTTCAAGCACTCACAGTCAATGTCGTGAGTCAACCAGGACCCATCCTGGCACGGCGCGGGGTCCTCGTGAAAATGATATCTGGTTAAAATTTTCGAAAGTAAATTTCGTCTCAGCAGGTAGGAAAGAGGGCTCAGAAGAAACTACCCAGCTTTTGGGCCCAGGATGGGCCTGCTTACAGTATTTTGTAGCTGCTCACTGAGCGCCTCCAGGAATAATCCAGAAATCAAAATTTTCTTATAGATCAAACCGAGCATGACACACATTTCCAACGTCCCTGATACACAAGGTGCAAAGACATCTCAAGAGCATCATGGGACCCGGGAAAAGGGAATTTTGTCAGGGCCCCATGAGCATTTCCTAGAAAAGGAAGGGGCTGCTCCTTTCTAACTAGAAAAAAAAAATACATGTTTTTTCCTACTCTACTACTACTTCACCACACACCAACTCCGTTCATTTCGCCATACAGAAATTTACTGCAGATTGAATTGGGTCAGAAAAAAAAAGTGTCATCTATCGACGGCCGCCTCAGGTTCGATAGACTCAAGTAATAATTATGTCTTTCCCCAGAATCGAACCCGTGGACCTGACGGCAACCTTCATAGCAGTAAACGAGCACCTTACCACTGAACCATTGATATGTGCCTACTAGTTTATACACTTGCAATGAAAAAATGGAGTCAGATCTCGTTACATTTACGGCCCTCGAGCGGGGCCCCCATGCGTTAAGACGGCACTGACAATGTCTAAGAATTTTGAAAGAATCTAACATGATTCAAGTCATTCATTAGTAATAGGAGCGCAGTCAGGGGGTTACAGCCCTCGTTTTCAACCAGAGATCGATTCAATGAATCTGTGAGCTTAGATGATGAACAATCAAATCATTATTTTTGTATCACAGTATGAACTGAATATTTCTCTGTAAAAAAAAGGGGTTCGTGGCGTAAACCTTATTTGTACAAAATGGGCGAGTGCAACAGAATAAACGGGCATCATAGCTTCCGCATGTTGCTCAAGTAACTCGTAAACGAGTTTTTTCTCATACTCATTACTCATGTAGTATTTTTAGTTTATACTCGTAAAGGTAGGGCCACACTCATCATGTCCAGGGCCAATAGTCATTTGCAAACATTTGGTTCCGATGTTTGCCTCCCCCACTGTACTGAAGCACTCGTGACGTAGACTGACTAAACACTGGTCCAGCCTGGCACAATGTTCTTTGGCGAATATTTGCTTCTAGAACACTCTCCGTGTTGTGACTGTCGGAATTCTTCGACCAACATGTGCGAAATCAGAAACAAATGCAGCTTCTTTGACTCGGTCGGAGGGGAGGAGGGAGGAAGGGGCTGAAAGGTCCTAGACGTTCTCTTCAACCAGCCTTCCAATATCTTCCAGCCTCCAACATTCGTGAAAAAGTCTCGCAACAAAGAGCAAAACAAAAACAGTTATTTTCCGGATATTATGCTGAGGTGAACTCGGAAAGAAAAGTCATCAAGTCTCCACCGGGACTCGAACCCATGCCCTCTTGCATACCGGGCAAGCATGCTACCATCTACACCACTGGAGACCTGACCCTGTCTTCCTTATTTCACGCACTGTGGCGTGAGGCGCTGAAGTAGAGGCATTAGTAGCCTCTATAACTGCAGGAAATGGCCCCCGAGTGGGACGGTTTAGCGTGAGATAGATGGCTTTTTTTCAGCTCGAGATATAAAGGAAATAGGTAGCATGCTTGCCCGGTATGCAAGAGGGCCTGGGTTCGAGTCCCGGCGGAGACTTGATGACTTTTCTTTCTGAGTTCACCTCAACATAATATCCTGAAAATAACTGTTTCCTTGATATCTCAGGCTGAGAAAAAAGCCATCTATCTCACTCTAAAGAGCAAAAGATCTACTACGGTACAAATATTCAGTTATTACACTTAACTCGTAGTTAGAAAAATAGATAGTAGCACTAAAAATTCACGCATATATATATAACACTAGATACCCGATCAGACTGTTAGGTACGTGTGCACACTTCCAGTACAACACATTCGGTAGTAAATTACTCAAGACGATAGGGTGGAGAAAGAACGCCTCCACCATTTGACGATCATTGCAAATGGTAGAGCCGCCATGTTACTCGCCCATGACCAACCTACGACCAAGCTGGACACGAGTGTAGACTCAGCTTTAGTCGAATATTCGTACGCACAAGAAGAATTACTCTCGAAACAATAATATTTTGAATTCTTCAAAACTTTATTCAAAACATACTTTCTTCTGATTAGAAAGCATTCATATTTCAAAACTCGAAGCCGATTTCAGAGGGCTCACATTTGAGATGCGGCACAACACTTGCCACACTGCACTGCAATACTTTTTTCCACTGCATTAAGTTTTTTTCTCATAAAACGTATTCTTTCTGTAAATGCTACTACAGGAGACTGGATCGTCGAATGCAGGACAAACAGTCATTTATCCGGAGGTATGAGGGCTCTGTACCGAGTCTCGAACTGCAACGGCAACAACAGGAAAAAGCGCCAATACAACGCCGAGCGGGTCGCTTCACCGAGATCGAGCTCCGTCGTCTACGCAGATGATATTCCCGAAGACAACAGTGTCTTAACCCCGAACTTCGGTGACAGGACACCCAAGCAAAGTTTCAGTTCTGGTGGTAAAATCAGGGAGTATTTCATAGCAGCGGTTGAAGAAGAATGGGAGTACGCGCCGTTAGATCGGCATCTCATACATGGTGGAAGCTTGCGTGACAACGAGTAAGCTTTATTTGAATGTCGATGAGAAATGAAGAAATGCTAGAAAATTGGGTATTTCGAATATAATAATTATTTTGTTCGTTATATTTTCAGGGAAAGTCGACGTTTTGTATTGAGAGGAGACGATCGAATCGGTTCCCGTTACATCAAGGCAGTCTACAGAGAATATACAGACTCTAGTTTCAGTGCTCAAAAGTCCCGTAAAGATGGCGAGAAACACTTAGCAGTGATGGGTCCGTTCATAAAAGCTGAAGTCGGTGATATCTTGAGGGTGACTTTCAGAAACATGGCTTCGAGGCCTTACTCTATACATCCACACGCTGTCCATAACTTGAAGCCCAGAGATTTCGCGTCTCTCGGCTGGGACGAACGAGCAGTGATGCCCGGTGACGTTTTCGCTTACGAATGGACCGTCCCTGAATCCTCCGGACCTGGTGATAAAGGAGGTTTCAACTGCAATCCTTACACGTATTATTCGGCCGTCGATCCTGTTAAAGACACCAATGCTGGTCTCATAGGGCCACTGGTTATTTGCAGGCCTGGAATTCTCAGAGATGACGGTAAGAGTTGCAAATTGCTTGAGGTGTGTAGGTGTGTGTGTGTGTGTTCACAAATCAAAATCGGGATTTCACCCAATATACAAGGTGCACAGGAAAATGTCCTTGCATACATTTTTATCATAGAATAATACTACCAGTACAAAAAACCGGGCACGATCCTGACACCAAAAATCCAGACAACAGAAATCCCGATCGACCGAAATCCCCATAATATTGAAAACTCGACACTAAAATTCCGACAAAAAATATCGATTCCAGACATAATCCCGACGCCAAAAACCCAGACATCAGAAATTACAGCTGATTAAAATCCTGACACAAAAAATCGTTTCTGACAGCGAGGTAATACCTAAATCCCTCAACTGACCAGCCAAAATCTCGGCAATGCTGAATTCTTGACGCCAAAATGATGAAAATATCGAAATGCTGAAAAAAAAAATCGATTCCGGACGTAATACCGACATCAGATATACCGAAATCTCGTTCTCACCAGTCAAAATCCCGACAGTACTTAGATCCGGATATCAAAATCCTGACAAATCTGAGATTCGGACACCAAAATCTCTATAACACCGAGATTCCAACACGAAAATCCTGGAAATTTTGAAATCCTGACGAAAAAAATTGGTTCCGGACATAATCCCCAGACAGCGAAATCCCAACAATACCGCATTCGAAGGTATTTGCGATCTGGAGAGCTAATTTCGGAAAAACATGTGTCTCTGGGGTGATCTGCACAAGACCGGTGAAAAGGATTTAACTAAAGTAAGATCTTAGACATGCGTTTTTAATTAGAGCTGCATATACATAATAAAAATACAAATTTTATTTTTTTACTGCCCCTTGACCTATAATTGATACAAAAAAACATTTAATTAGTCAAACACATTTCATACCGTGAACAGCACAGACTCTATCGTCAATTGTCAATCTTAGCCATTGCCCCTGATGAGGAGGGGGATAGGCTGGGCGATGTCGGGTGCTTTTTCATGCTTATACATAAGTTGCAAATGCATTAAATGCACGACAATGAAGAATTAAAAAAAAAATTCACAATAGCACAGAGATAAATAGGAAAAAAATTTGCAATAGCATAGAGATAAATAGGAAAAAAATCACAATAGCATAGAGATAAATAGGAAAAAATTCACAATAGAGCATAGAGATAAATAGGAAAAAATTCACAATGGCATAGAGATAAATAGGAAAAAATTCGCAATAGAGCATAGAGATAAATAGGAAAAAATTCACAATGGCATAGAGATAAATAGGAAAAAATTCGCAATAGAGCATAGAGATAAATAGGAAAAAAATCACAATAGCATAGAGATAAATAGGAAAAAATTCACAATAGAGCATAGAGATAAATAGGAAAAAATTCACAATGGCATAGAGATAAATAGGAAAAAATTCACAATAGAGCATAGAGATAAATAGGAAAAAAATCACAATAGCATAGAGATAAATAGGAAAAAATTCACAATAGAGCATAGAGATAAATAGGAAAAAATTCACAATGGCATAGAGATAAATAGGAAAAAATTCGCAATAGCAATTTAAAAAAATCCTATGAACAAAAAATTTACAATAATTACAAAACGGCTCTCTGATATCGCCGCCACGCGAACAGAAGCCTCATTCAGCGTGGCTGTGTGTTTTCAGTCATGTCTGCACATTGCCAAACACATTGTCTTCACAGTCTAACAGGAAAAAGTTCATGGTTTAGGTTTTTAAGAGTGGTCTTAATGTTTAAATACAGTAGGCTCTCGATACTTCGATCGTGACATATAATCCGGCCCCACCAGTAATCCGGAGTTTTTCTTTCATTCAAGCCCATGGAAGAGGAAAATATGTCACGGCATGTCTGAGCGCAGAAGTTTATACAGTGCAGGCCGATTGATGTGATCACATCGGGGCTGATAACAATAACCGATTGATAACTGCATCCGAAAGAAACTCTAAAAGCAAATACGATGACCCTACCTCCAGTTTTAATCGAACGGAACGTATTAAAACCAGATTACTCGGTTTTTCTTTTTCACACCCATGATTGCATAATGTTCAATCGTGCCGTTTTCTTTTTCCACATTGTCTTAAAGAAGGGTATAAAAAAAAGCTGAATTATTTAAAATAGCTGAATAAAAGTAAAAAAAAACTGCTTATTATTTTTATTCAGCCGTTATGAGAAGTTTCAATGGATTTATCCAATATGTTTCTCAATGTACGGTACCCATAGAACCTACTGCCCAAATAGGGTATTGTGAACCGGGTATGGAAACGATTGTCGGCAAGGAAAGGGTACATCTTCTGCCTCTTTCAAAATCTTGCAGATTGATAACGATAATTTATTGGCAAAAAATCTAGTCTAAACTCAGCGTTAAAATGCGCAAAGAAACTTCAGATGGAAATAAAAAATTGATAGCATAAACCGAAATCCCGAGAAATTTTTTTCCCATATTATGATATTGGTACTTCGTAAAAATCGTAACAATACCCGAATGATAAAATTATCCGTGATTCTAATAAGCATCGTCTACTGTATTATTCAAAGGGGGGTTTTCAACTATCTTCCAGAGATTTCTATAATCCGGCACACTCTGGTCTGATATGTGCCGGATTATCGAGAGTCTACTGTATTCACTGAAATATCGAATATTTAAACATTTAAGATGTTTTCATAACTCATCCATTACGTAAACCATGTTTATTTCACGGAAATAATAATAATTTCTAAGCCTAAAAACAAACGAGATCTTTGTTTACTTTCATTTACCTCATATTTATTCCATCACACACCAACTCCAGCCATATCCCTATACACAATTCACTGACGTTAACGAGTTGAGATGGAATTGAAGGTGCCATCTATCGGTGGTGTCGTCTTAAGCTCGTTAGGGGGAAAATATCTTGTTATCTATAGTCTTCCCCCCCGCCGCTTCGAACCTATGACCTGACGGCAACCTTCACGGTGACAGACAAGCATTTTACCACCACATCTATAGAGCACTCAAGCTTCCCGCGGCACATCTACAGAGCACTTAAGTGGCCCGCAGCATATTTACCTATCACAGTTCCGGATTTCTTAAGTTATCCGCGGCACAGTAATGTAATTTAAAGCCGGGTCTTCCTAGGATTAAAATTTCTGCGCAGTGCGCAGCGTGAAAACGCTGATTGGTTGAAAACCTGAAATTCAGGTTTTTTTGACCAATCACAGTTTTCACGCTGGACGCGCAGCAGAAAGCCTGCTCCTAGGAAAACCTGGCTTAAGTGACCCGCGGAACATCTACAGATCACTTGAGTAACCTGCGGCGTTGTTCTAGATCACTCAACCAAGTATTCCGCGACGTGTTTTCGAATCAATGAAGTGGCCCCATACACTCTCCTCAAGGTTAAAGCACCCTTAATCTAGCGAATTCCACTGTGGCAGTTCAATGCGGACCAGTGGAAATTTGAATAACGCTTGAAGGGTTGACAAAAATTCGGAAAGACTGTGGAAAATCCGTACCCAAATCGCTTCAAATAAAATCAATCTCCGAACTGATAGTTGATAAATTAATTGCGAATCACACGAAACGGAAAAGTTTGCCTCGATGTTCGGTGAAAAATCGATCATTTCTTTTTCGTTTCTTATTCAGGAACCCGGAAAGATGTCGAACACGAATTTGCAGTTCTTTACACAATCTTCGACGAAAATACGAGTTGGTACTTAGACGAGAACATCCGCCGTTTCTGCCGGAAGCCGGAAACGGTCGACAGGAAGGACGCCGAATTCGTGCTCAGCAACCGCATGCACGGTAAGCCCAAAAAAAATCAATTCTCTCTCCTTCTTAACTCGACTTATTCTGGCGGTAAATTTACTCTCAGCACCGCTAGATATATACAGTGTACATGAAACATAAATGTAAGAGACCATTGTTGTTTTCTTACTGAGTTCTTTCACATTTCCTGCTAAGAAAAAACTAACCTTATCAATTCCAAGGAAAGCCTTTAATTTCAATTTCAAATTTGTTTTACAATTTGTTTGAATACATATTTTATGATGGCAACCAAGGAGACGATGTCCCATATTGGTTGTTACAATAAATGGCTTATTAAAATACAGTTCAGTAATATTATTTTCAGATATATAGTGAACAAAAGTACAACAGAGAAAGGTAGTAGTTACAATATGAGTGTAGTTACAATGAGTTACTCTTGGGAGAGAAAAAAATATGATTTAGTAAGCGGAGTAAGCCATAGCTGTGCTAATTCCTTCCTGAGGACAATTGGGACGTCCAAAAAGTGACCCGGTTAGCAGAGTGACGTGTTAACCGGATGACGCACTAACGAGGTTTGACTGTATACCAAATGGGACCCGACTTAAACGATAATCTACTTTAAAATTTCGTCAGAGCAGGGAAAAGGCCTCAAATGGGCAAAAAAACTGTCGGGCAACAATGGTTTTTGGACCTCAGCAATCACTTTCCGAACGTTTACTTTGGTTACCTTGGTTCTCTAAGAATGCGTTTCAGACGTGTATATGCCTTTACAATGGTTTGTCACTTCTTTAATGCTGCCAGTGTGTGTATGTATAATAGTTTATGCCTTTATAATGGTTTAACACATTTTCAATACTCCCAGTAATGAGGCTTTTTGAATAGATGTCAAAATCATCATCAGCATCACTTAGAGCGTCAGGCAAAGGGTGATCCTCATAGAAATCAGTGTTAAGATTGCCGATTTTACTGTAGAAATGCGGAAATTTTTTTCTTAGTGGGGTTTTCTGTCACTTCAATAATTTTAAAAATTGTATTGAATTCTCGATTTTTGAAATATTCAGTTCGCTTAGAGATATACGAAGCCTAGAAGATTAAATATGAAGTAATTAGCCGGACTTACTTTTGAGTTGGATATATTCATGCAATAACATTGATTTCAATTTTTTATTGATATCTTCTCAAGCATGAAAATTAATGTCTCCTTATTGTCTTCTAACATTCAACTGCATAAATTCGTATAGTTCAGATTGTTTCTAAATTAATTATGGGCCCGTAAAGTATATCGAAGAAATTTTTTGATAGCCAGATGGATAACTTGATAATTCCGGGGGGGCGGGAATCGAAATACCTAGCGCCCCCTGAAAAAGAAAAAAAAATTATTTTCATTTTTAGTTTCTTTAAATCTCGATTTGTTTATATCATGAGTCGTGCAGGAAGTCGCCATATTGGTTAACGTAGACACAGTTTGTATGTCCCCCAAAGAAAGAAGGAGATATCACGTGATCCAAAAAGTCTCATTGAAGAAAACCCGGGCAAAACGCCGGGTATTATAGCTAGTATATATATAATTCTTTTTCTGTGTGTGAGTGTGTTCTCTACAATGCTAATCCACAATTTTAAATCGATCGTTGCCAAATTTTGCATATATATACCAAACGGGACCCGACTTTAACGATAGGCTACTTCAAGAGTTTGTCAGAGCAGGGAAAATGCCCCAAATGGGCAAAAAACCGTAGAGCAACAATGGTTTTTGGGCCTCAACAATCACTTTCCGAACGTTTACTTTGCTTACCGTGGTTCTCTAACAATGCGTTTCCGACGTGTATATGCCTTTATAATGGTTTGTCACTTCTTTAATGCTGCCAGTACTATAGCAGTTTATCCTTTATAATGATTTGTCCCTTTTTTCGATTCTTCCAGAAATTGAAGAAACCCCTGGCAGTGTTAGGTAATATATAGCTAGTAAACAATAAATGATAAACTCATGCAACAGTGGAGGTGCTATAAAAATTAACATATTAATAATATAAACATGAATTCCTAATATAGACATAATTCGTACAACAAATACAAAAAAATAAAAACATGTTACATGATGATATCATATGCATGATAAATATGAAGCTAGCACATGAATTTGTACAGCATTTATGTAAGGTGATTCAAAAATACGATTTAATTAAGCATAATATAGAATATAGAAGCATTTATAGAATTATTTTTCTCCCATTTATTTTAGAATTATTTATTCCAGAATTATTTTTTTCATTTATTCTAGAATTATTTCTTTCATTTGTTCTAGAATTATTTCATGTATTTTAGAATTATTTATTCCATTTATTCTAGAATTATTTCTTACATTTATACTGGAATTATTTCCTCCATTTATTTTAGAATTATTTATTCCATTTATTCTAGAATTATTTCTTACATTTATACTAGAATTATTTCCTCCATTTATTTTAGAATTATTTCTTACATTTATTCTAGAATTATTTCTTTCGTTTATTCTAGAATTATTTATTCCATTAATTCTAGAATTATTTATTCCATTAATTCTAGAATTATTTCTTCCATTTATTATAGAATTATTTTTCTCCCATTTATTTTAGAATGATTTCTTCCATTTATTCTAGAATTATTTTTTTCCATTTATTCTAGAATTATTTCTTTCTTGTATTCTAGAATTATTTCTTCCATTTATTCTAGAATTATTTCCCCCCTTTATTTTAGAATTATTTTTCTCCCATTTATTTTAGAATGATTTCTTCCATTTATTCTAGAATTATTTTTTTCCATTTATTCTAGAATTATTTCTTTCATTTATTATAGAATTATTTCTTCCATTTATTCTAGAATTATTTCTTTCATTTATTCTAGAATTATTTCTTTCATTTATTATAGAATTATTTCTTTCATTTATTATAGAATTATTTTTCTCCCATTTATTCTAGAATTATTTTTCTCCCATTTATTCTAGAATTATTTTTCTCCCATTTATTCTAGAATTATTTTTCTCCCATTTATTCTAGAATTATTTTTCTCCCATTTATTCTAGAATTATTTCTTACATTTATTCCCTTTATAGATCTTTCCAGCACACTCCCTATACGTTAGAGATTCCATAGGAATAGTAACGTGGGAGTGTGTCTGGTTTTTCAGGTACCTTTATAGAAGTATCTGCACACATCTTCTCATGCATTTTCTTCTGCCTATGGCCATTTGTACAAGTCTAAGGGAATTAAAAAATCATTAGCCTATTCCACTGTTATGTCGTTTATGGCATTAATCTTTTGTCGTGACACTGAATCCAGAAATCCGTGGATATATTCATAGCATCGGAGTATATCCAAACTCATGTGAAGAAGATTGATCTGTTTAGACGCATTCATATCCACGAGGTGTCTTTGAATACTTGGAAGCAAGATCGATCCGTAGACGTAATCGTATCCCCGAGATAGCATTGAATCTGTATAAACAAGATCTATCCGTAGAAATATTTATGTGCGTGAACGGGATATTTAGTTCATACATTCAAGATCCATCCGTATAGAAGTATTGACGTCAATGCGGGTATCGCTGTGTAAGCAAAATTGATCTGTAGACGCATTCATGTCAACAGCGAATCGGTGAAATCCTGCAAACAAGATCTATCTATTGACGTAATCATATAATGTCTATAAATTTGCATAAGCAAGACCCATTCGATGTTTATTCACATATCAAGGATGTGACAGTGAATATATGTAAAGATTAATCTGTAGTCGTATTCTAGTCAACGGGATATCATTGAATTCATGTAAATAAGGTCAATTCGTAGACGTATTCATATTCACGGTATATCAGAGAATTCGTGTGAATAAGATAGGTCCCTCTAGCTCCTCATACTCAAGGAACATCACTGAAATCATGAAAATAATCAGGATCCGCAGAAGTATCCATATTCACGGGATATCCATGAGTTCACGTAAACAAGACAAATTCGTAGACGTATTCATTTCAACAGGGTATCCTTCGATTTATGCAAGCAAGATGGACCCATAGACGAATTCTTATCCGCGTGTGTAAACAAGATTGATCCATAGACGTATTTATAATAACGAGATATCATTTGATTCCTGTAAACAAGATCAATCCGTAAACATATTTATATCACCAAGATATACTTGAATTCGTGCAAGCAAGATTGATCCATAGACGTTTTCAATGTTAACGTCAATGAATCTTGTTTGCACTAGATGTATATCCACAAATCAACGGTATA
Source organism: Pholcus phalangioides (assembly GCF_987345545.1). NCBI lineage: Eukaryota > Metazoa > Arthropoda > Arachnida > Araneae > Pholcidae > Pholcus > Pholcus phalangioides. The sequence goes on along the minus strand of NW_028301601.1, from coordinate 18,561,278 downwards.
TCAGTGAGTTCTTGTAAACAAAATCGATCTGTAGACGGGATATGCATTAATCACCCGACCTATCCATAGGGGTATACAGATATGAACGGGAGATGTGTCTGAATTCGCGTATACAAACATCAATCGATAGTCGTATTCTTGTCAACGGAATATCATTGAATTCGTGCAAACAAAATTAATCTCCACACCCCTCTAAACTCTATCTAAAAATAAATTTATGCTTTTCGATACGTGAGTATTAAAAACTAAGTTTTCAAATTCCATGCAAGAGAGTTCGAGGATCAGACCATTGTTTTGAAGACGTATGCATTCAAAGAAAAATTAGTTAGAGCCATAATTCATTCAGAAGTCCTATAAAACATACATTTTATCATGTTTAAAATAAATAAATATGCATTAAAACCCTTTAAAAAAACTCTTCAGAAAAGAATAAATATCGGATGCTGCTGCCACAAAACATGTTTCTTGCGCCCAAACATAAAGAAATAACAGAAATATTCGAAAGTTTTACCGGGAAGAAAAAAAATCTTTTATTTCGTAGAAGAGATAGATGAAAAAACCCCCAAAAAAAAACGTAAGTTTCCGATCTTCCGCTCATTCGAGTCGAATATGATCGTAAAAATAAAGGAAAATAATAAAAAAAAAACGAAAAAAATCTCTTGGAAGAGAAAATAAAACACGGGAAAAAATCTTGAAAGAAAATAAAATACGGGAAAAAAATCGTAAAAGAAAGAGAAGAAAATAATAATAATACACAGAGAGAGAAATGGACTCTTTGAAGAGTCGTAGAAAAATTCGGGAAAAGAAGGAAAAATTCTGTTTTTTTTGGAAAGAGATAAATAGGAAAAAATATATATTTTTTAAGGAAAATCGAAGGTTTCCCCCCCCCCCCATCAGAAAAATATCGCCTGGAGTAAAGAAAAAGATAAAAAAAAAAGAAATATATCTGATTTCTTAACATTTTTGCAATGAGTACAGGAAAAGTATATACTGACTACGACGAAAAATTTATTTCTATTTATTTCTATTTTTCAGCCTACCTATACACGAGTATGTCGTATTTTATTAAATTGTGAAAACGTTTCCAAAGGAGACAAAAATACTTGTTTTTATATGAATCGTTTCGAAAGCTTCGATGATAAATCGTCCTTTGGGACAGGATTGGATTTTTCTGTTTTTTTTTTTTGCTCGTCCGTGATCGCATCTTTATTGCGAATTACGCTAAAAATGTCTAAGGCAGCTGTTCTCTACCCTTTTTTTTTTCATGCTCGCGGAGCTCTTTGTAGTATATAATTTCTATGGAAGACCCCGCCTTGGGGGGGGGGCTCCTTTTATATATACAGTTGAACTCGATTGTAACGACTTGCGTTGTAGCCGCAACTTGGTTTTGTATTAACCAAGGTATAACGTCATTGTTTGGTGATTCTGACAAATTCTCACATTGAGAATAATGTCCACTGAACTCACTTATAACGTCAATTGAAACGCAGCGATCTCGGATATAACGACGAATTTTTTATCGTTATTCCGTTCTGTCATAATTATGGTGATAATATGACACGTACACAGGAAATTTCGTAATTTTGCACTTCTTGACTTTTTTTATTCTTATTAAAAAGGACCGTTTTCTTTTTTTCAACAAAGCTTACCCTAACTCATAACCCTTACTAAAATAGGGGACGGATGGATGTGTGTGTGTGTGGTAATTATGACTATAAATATCAAAATTAATTTCACATGTTGCAGAAAGGGACTCTGGAAAATGAGAACTGATCAAATTTTCGACAGAGAGTATGAAATTGGGTAACAGGTATTTCTAGCCAAGTAGGGAGCCCCAGAAAAATCACTTTGCCTGTAGGCCAGTGATGCCGTTAATACTGCCCTGGCCGAGTTCAACCTTTTCCCCCGTGAAATGCATTTTAAATCACTACAGACATTGCTGTAGGACTTTCTCGCCAACGGTTATTTACAAGGAATTGGCGATTTGTCTGGCAATCGACAACATTTAGCGAGAATTGGCGACATCCCGTTATTATCATTTCAAAATTTCCCGCATTTTTCCTGATAAAATACGATCACTCTGAGAGTATAACAAAAAACAACCTCCTGCACACCACCTTATTGCATCTGCTTATATTTTTCCCTTAGTTGAAACGACGCTGCACCGGAACATGATATAAATTGTGTCTTAACTCTTACAGTGGCAATCCCGAGATATCTCGGGTTCTTAAAACCCTAACATAATGGCAATCCTGAAATATCTCGGGTTCTTAAAACTCTTTCAAAACGGCAACCTCGACCCACATATCGTAGTACGTTTTCTTCACGTGATAACATGTTTTTCTTCTCCTCCCCCGTCCTGTCAATCAACTGCCAGTGGGCGGAGTCAGCTTCTATTCAAAGTCTGATAACAGAAGGGTGGGAGATGAAGGGTGCTATTCCTTTTCCTTCGAGGTTGGAATATACGATTATGTGCTTAAAGCATAAATAACAAAAAAAACTATTATTAATATTATTTTATGTCGAGGGGAACGCATTCAACAGCTCACGAGATCGGGAAAAATATTCTTTTTTTTTGAAAATAGGTGGCGCTTTCTACAAGATTTCGTGATTTCCACAGTGGCAGTTATAATGCAGATCAGGAAAATTTAAAAAACCACTTAAAAGGTTAAACAAATTCTTTATCCGAAAAAAGGAAAAAAAGTCACATGGGGGGCGAGATCAAGGGAATAAGCTGGTTCTGGAAGTATCGGAATGTGTTGTTTTCACAGATAATCTGACACAAGGAAGGACCAGTGAGCAGGGCCTTCTTAAAAGCATCATGGGCCCCCGGGCCAAGTGATTTTTCTGATGACCTACATGGCGAATTCTCGAAAATTTCGATGTGATCTCATTTTTGTGAGGCCCGTCTTTGGGGCCGTTCAAGTATTATGTAAGCAAATTTTTAGCCATTTTTGACCCCCCCCCCCTTGTCAGCAAAATTTCGTCATCAGCTCTGCCCCTCTGAATCCTAACGCATATTGGTGGGATCAGAGACGTAACGGGGGAGGGGGCATAGGGGGCTCGTGCCCCCTCCCACGATCAAAACTATATAACTATTTATATATTAAAAATATATAAATGTTTTTTTTAATTGAAATTTCGGAAGAAAATAACCCTGAGGGTTATCTGATGTGGCCTGCCCACCTCAAACCTAATTTTGTAAAAATGAACTAAGCGGCACATTTTTACAGATCGCTCAAGTGCCCAGTGGTACGATTCCAGAACATTTAAGCGGCCCGTGGCACATTTTCAGATGTGAACAATGATCACATCAACATTTAAATGACTTAATGATCACTTAAATGATCCGGGACACAGTTCCAGAACACTTAAGCGATTCGTGACACATTTAGAGATCCCTTGAGGGACATGTGGCGTAGTTTTAGAGCACTTAAGTGGCCCCCAGTGCGGTTCTACATCACTCTTGTTACCAGCGGCACATTCTCAGATTGTTTAAGTGATCCGCGGCATATAATTATGGATCACTTGAGTGATGCGTGGCACAGTTCCAGATGACTTAAGCGGCCCGGACACATTTCCAGATCACTTGGATCCGCGAAAGATTCAGAGATCACTAAAGTGGCTCTGTAGGGCATTTATCAATAAGGTGGGGGGGGGTGTCACTTCAAGTGCCCACAAACTATCGAAAGGTTTTTCTCGTTTTTGGCGCACCGCGTAAGATGCTGTTAAAAATATTTCATATTTTCATAAAGGGTGGTTGATGACGTAAGCAATATCCAAACCCCCCTCCCTCCCCCTTGTCATCAAAAGTCAGCAAATCGGAAACTCCCTCCCCTCCCCCATCGAAGATGACGTAATACTTGAACGGCTCCTTTTCTCTTGAGGCCCTCCTGGTCGTGCCCGGGTGGTCCCCATGCGTTAAGACGGCACTGTCCGTGAGTCCTTAAACGTCTGTATGATTCGTTGAGACGCAAGCGACCAGCTCTTTCGAAGGCCAAGTCGTGACTGTTCCATCACGATAATGCGGCGGGCGGCACACAGGTCCCTCTTGTGACAACGCATGGTTACCTGTCACATCCGATACTTCTACAACCAGCTTATTTCCCTGACCTTTTCCTCATGTGACTTTTACCTTTTTCCTCGGATAAAGAACTTTCTCAAGGGGGTAATGATTCTCAGGTTCCGAAAAAGTACCTAGGCACTGGTGCATATGGCAAAAAAAAACAAAAGAAGGCTTGTAATCCGCATTTACATCTTCGAAGGAATAATGGCATAAATGCATAATTGCACAGTGTAATTACTTCGAAGGAAACACCAACTAAACAGGTTCTATCTGTAATCATTCGTCCGTAATAAAATAGGTCCCGCAACTTTGTAGTATTTGAGTTCGAAATTTGCCGAAAACGAAGGAAAAAAAAACAACCTTTAAGTATTAAGGTTTCCTTGTGCTGTATATACTCTCCATGTACTGTTCTTTCCCTCTTTTTCAGTTATTTTCGAACTGAAATATCTCGGCTGGCTCAGAAACATGAAAATTTTTTTGCTCTGCTCAGACCGAGCAACAACTTTTCGCGGGGAACCGTATGAGCATGTTTTGTTTTTTTAAATCTCAGTACATATATACGGGCCTATACGACTTGTAGTAGAAAAAATGTGCACGTTATGCGGATACTTTTTTGTAACTGAAAGTATGTTCTTATGGCGAACTGTTTGCGATTTATTCGCGAGCCGAAACGGATTCGAGTTTTCACGCAGTCGTTTGTACACCTGTGAGACTTGTTTTTCTCATGTCATTCCGGGCCATCTGCGGCACATCAGAATCGCAAAAATATTTTCTTTATCGTTTGGAAATGACAACACATGTATTAAGCTGTTCAGGTGGTTTTCCTGCGCGCTTCTTTCGCAGTAACATTGTGTTTCACATGATTGTAGGAATGCGTCTCTTTCGAGTTTGAGGCGATAGAATGTTTTTCTCGGCAAAAAGGTTTTACAATTCGAGGCGATACAGTATATGTATTGATGTTTTCCTCTTTCTGCAAAGCAATAAAAATGCTTCACCGAAATGAAATACCTTTACATTCATTGATTGAAAAAATAACCATTTATTGGCGTCGTCGCGGGGGCGTAAGCAAGATCAGATTATGGGGGAAGGAAGGGAAACATTTTGGAAGTTTGAAGGGTACCTTTGGAATCTCTTCGAGAGATATTTTGAGTGACTAACCTTGAGCGACTAAAAGCATTTTAAATGTGTCGTTTAAATTTATTTTTCATTTTTGATGGTGGGGGGGCCCCTTCATACAATCGCGTATGTGCATCAGTGTAATTTCAGAAATTTGTAACGAGTGGTTATCCCTCGAAGTACACATTTAATGTGAAACCCTTCACAACGTTTGAGTACTGCTGTCACTGCTGCAAGAAGTTTTTTTTACCTTTTTTAGCATTATTAAGAGCCTTGTTTTCTAGAGCAATATTAAAAACATTGAACGTTGTAGCAATGTGTTGGAGAATCAGTGAATTCTCGAACGTACGTGGGGAAAACCACTGTTTAGGATTCTTCTGAATTTTTGAATTTTTCGCTCAGGTATTGTTAGGAATATTATTTGACGGGATGATATTGAAATTATGAGACGCTGTAGCACTGTATCGCATTCGAAAGAATGCAACAAGTTTTGTTTGTTGGAGTCTTTCGAAATTTTTGTTGCATTCTTTCCAAATTTCATTTTCTTTGCATTCTTTTAAAATTTTGTTTGTTACAATCTTTCAAAATTTTTATTTTTGCAACCATTTGAAATTTTTATTTTTTTTTTGCATTCTTAAGTAATTTTTTTTGCATTCTCAAGTAATTTTTGCTGCATTCTTAAGTAATTTTTGCTGCATTCTTAAGTAATTTTTGCTGCATTCTTAAGTAATTTTTGCTGCATTCTTAAGTAATTTTTGCTGCATTCTTTCGAAATGTCTGTTGCATTCTTTTGAATTTTTTGTTGCATTCTGTCGAAATTACTTTTTTTTGCTTTGTTTCAAAATTTCATTTTTTTTTCAATCCTTTCAAAATTTTGTTTGTTGCATCAATTTGAAATTTTATTCTATGCATTTTCTTTTGAAATTTTATTCTTTGCATTCTTTTGAAATTTTATTCTTTGCATTCTTTTGAAATTTTATTTTTGCATTCTTTTGAAATTTTATTTTTGCATTCTTTTGAAATTTTATTTTTGCATTCTTTTGAAATTTTATTTTTGCATTCTTTTGAAATTTTATTTTTGCATTCTTTTGAAATTTTATTTTTGCATTCTTTTGAAATTTTATTTTTGCATTCTTTTGAAATTTTATTTTTGCATTCTTTTGAAATTTTATTTTTGCATTCTTTTGAAATATTTTTTGCTGCATTCTTTTGAAATATTTTTTGCTGCATTCTTTTGAAATATTTTTTGCTGCATTCTTTTGAAATTTTGTTTGTTGCATTCATTATCATTTTTATTCACGATCATTCTTCTCTCATGCAGCTGTCAATGGAAGAATCTACGGTACCATAGAAGGGCTCGTCGCGAGGAACGGAACCAAAACAGCTTGGTACCTTCTGGGAATGGGCAGCGAGGAGGACTTGCACACCGCCCATTTCCATGGCCAGACATTCCTCTTCAAATCGGACACGACGCGGAGAGGGGACGTCGTCGACTTGTTCCCGGGATCCTTCGAAACGGTCGAGATGGTCAATGACAATCCTGGAACGTGGATACTCCACTGCCACGTCGACGATCACATGAGCTACGGAATGGCAGCGCTCTTCACCGTCACCAACCGATAGATCATCCAATTCAAATGTCGATGACACTGTATATTAATAAATATTGGGTAAAATAAAATTATTCGGAAAAACAATCATTTCTTACTTGATCTTGACTGAAAATGTTATCGTGAAATCATTGTTGCACAAAGCAGTCTTATCTTAGACCATTGTTGTTCGAAACAATCTTTAAACCACTAATATTTAAAGCAATCTTAAACAATTTTAGTTGAGTAGATCCAAAACCATGTGCGTTCTTCACCCATTATTATTCGGAAATATTTTCAAACCATTGTAATGCAAAATAAAGATCTTCAACTCACTATCATCCATTTCAGACAACACCATCATCGCTGCTGTGCGGTCGTGTGGCCATCGTGCTGGACTCTGAGGATCCAAGTTGGAACCGTGTTGACGGCACAGTGGTGGTCGACTGAAGTTGGTTTTCCAGCTTCGAGGCACGAATGTGAGCCGGTCTCCCATTTGAAAAAAGTCTATCCACAGAAAGCATTCAGACCTACAACACGAATGGCTGACAAAACATGAAGGTTCAAGCATTTTCCATCTTTACTTTAGAAAATAGAAGCCAGATGACAACGAGAGCAACTCGACAACGTAAATACGTTAGGTCCAAGCATACACTCAGAACACACATTCCGGCATATGCCTATTCGTTAGAAATTCCGTAGAGGAATGTGTTCGATGTGCACGTTCGGTTTAGTAATAGATAACAATATCTACAGCATGCAGGCCTCCGCGTAAAGCTCTTGACGTCATTGAAGGAGGTCATCTCTCCTACAGCCATTGGATACACTACAAAAAAGGGTAAAGATGGCGCATGCGTCGGCCTGCTATATCCAATGGCTATAGGTAAGATGACCTTTCTTCAGTGACGTCACGAGCTTCGTGCGGAGGCCTTCTGCTATAGATGGTGTTGTTCCAGAGCAATCTTCAAATCATTGTTATCTAGAGCAATCTTCAAATCATTGTTATCTAGAGCAATCTTCAAATCATTGTTATCTAGAGCAATCTTCAAATCATTGTTATCTAGAGCAATCTTCAAATCATTGTTATCTAGAGCAATCTTCAAATCATTGTTATCTAGAGCAATCTTCAAATCATTGTTATCTAGAGCAATCTTCAAATCATTGTTATCTAGAGCAATCTTCAAATCATTGTTATCTAGAGCAATCTTCAAATCATTGTTATCCAGAGCAATCTTCAAATCATTTTTATCCGTTATCCTGAGGAATCTTCAAATCATTATTATCCAGAGCAATCTTCAAATCATTATTATCCAGAGCAATCTTCAAATCATTTTTATCCGTTATCCTGAGGAATCTTCAAATCATCTTCGATTATCCGAAGCAATCTTCAAACCATCTTCAATTTTTAGAAGCAATTTTTAGATCATTGCTCTTCAAAGCAAGCTTCAAATCATCTCATCCGAAGCAATTCTTTATTTATTTAAATACAAACTACAGGCAAAAGCCCAGTTACAGTTTGCATATATGAATACAAGAAAAACATATATATACACAAAGTTCAAAGTTTAAAAATATACATCATCAGTATTACTACATCTCAGAAATCGGTACAATGGAGAATTTTTCAAAACATCAGAACGATATGGAGGAACATAAAAAAGATTACGACATCTAAGATTGATTCGTGGGCAATAAAAAGTAATAAGGTTTAGAATATCAGGTGCATCAATATCAGTGTGAATAATTTTTACAAAAAACCTAGTAAGGGCCCTGAGACGGCGAGTTTCAAGGGAATCATAACAGAACGATGAGCGAAGTATTTCGTTTGGTAAGTAGTGATTATATGACTGATGTTTCTTAAAATATACGTAGCGTAAAAACCTGTTTTGAACACGTTCAGTTTTAACTATATTAAATAAGCAATGTGTATTCCAAATTATGTTACAGTATTCCAAAACAGATCGAACATAGGAATTGAAAAGTTACAAAATAGTTTCAACACTGGGAAAAAGCTTACTATTACGAATTATAAAACCAAGACTTCTGGATGCTTTAGACACTATACAATTAATATGTTGGTTAAACGAAAAAGAACTGTGAAATATAACACCTAAATCCTTCACACAATCAACCCTTAGAAGTAATTGACCATCAATACTGTAATCGTATATAAGTGGAGAATGCCTCCTACTATAGGTAATACATTACACTTATCAATGTTTAAATACAACTTATTATATGCACACCAAATTATTGTGTGTATTGTGTGTGTGTGTGTGTTATAAATTATATCATTGTTATAGCTGCAGCAATTGTTAAAATCAATGTTAGCTGGAGTAATTGCTAAAACCAATGATTCTCAAAATCACCGGTATCCCGAGTAATGGAGTAATCTTCAAGCCATCTTTAGGTACCCGAAGCAATCTCCAAACCATTGTTATTCGATTCATGAAACCATGACTATTCAAATCAGTGTGTGTATAACTGTATTCGGACAATACATTTCATTTACCAAACTTTTGTTATTCGCAAAATAAAAGTATTCACAAAACACTCACAATTAACAATAATTATCAAAATCCCGATACCTTCACAGCAAAATATAACGAGCTACATTATCAGAAAATTTATAAAAATCCCATAGGGACTAATTTCCAGAAAATTACCGCTCCTCTATTCCAACGTGGAAAAAAAATAATTAATCGACGAGATAAAACAATTGAATTACTGATGCAACTCAAGCGATTTACATCCCATAAAAAGAAAACAAGCATCAATTAATCAACCCTAAAATATTCGTAAAATTTAATGGTTAATATATTCTAAAAATGGTAATTAGAGATAAGAAGAAGAAGGGGAAATGATTAATATGGAAGCCAAATTAACGATTCTTTAGGTAGAAAAAAAAAAAAAAAATTTAACTATAAGGAACTCTCTCCTCCGAAAGAGAATGAAGCAGCACATAATCTGTCATCATGCGAAATTACGCGGTTATTAATGTCGGATGACGCACCGCAAGGGATTATGGTTGTTTTTTTTCTTGTCTTGCTTTTAATCTCCTATTCAGAGAGAACTCAAAGAAGTAATAAATAAATGAATAATAAGTACGTATAAGAAAGAGAAGGGAAAACAAAAATTGGCTTCTTTTACTACATGTACATGAAAAAAAAGGAACAAATAACGCTATGAATCAGAGGCTAGAAATGACTGCCATCTGTTTGCGAGTAGATGTAATGTCTTGTCTGGAAAACTTTAATGGCCAACAAAAGTTTATTCTATCGTGACTATGTAGAAAAAACATCGATGTTTTCTTGGCTATCGAATTGTTTATTATGTGTGAAAAATTTTATCACAGATCGAATTTTGTTTGTTAGTTAATTGATATTAAAATTAATTTAATTTATATATTACTTTGATAATACATAGGATGACCATATTTCCTCGAAAGAAATACGGGACATTGGGATTCCAAATACGGGACATCGCCAATTATTGCCAAAAATGACGCAAAAAACGAACAAAGTCACCAAATATTGTTGAAATAACGGAGAAATCACAATGGCGGGAAATGCAGCATTACTGCTAATTACAGTGGGTTAAAATGAATTCCACGAAAAAAAATTTTCACAAAGACAAATGTGGGAGACTCATATACTCATTTATAGTTGCAGTTATGATAATATAATTTATAAGTTGAAAATAATTTCAATCTTCGACTTCAATAAAGAATAAAAATTCAAGTAGGCTTCGTGCAAAATACGGGAAAAACCGGGACACTTTTGCTAAAAAGTCGGGACAGCCAAAAAAACAGAAAATACCGGAACTGTCCCGGGAAATACGGGACGTATGGTCACCCTAATAATACATAAATGTGTGATATTTTCGTAACAGTTGTAATTTCTAGAATCCTTAAGGGGATTGCTGCACGCAAATTTTCCAAAAAGAATTTTTTTACAATTTTTACATACTATGAAATTTTCTGTGTTTTTGTTCTACCTGTACTAAAAATATTTTAATATAAACTGCTGGCAGGCGTTTTATACACATGCTAATGCTATTCTCACTGGAATGTGTTTTTCCTGAAAACTAAGTTTTTTTGTTAGATAAGGAAAATGTTTTCGAACACCACTCATTCACACAGTGGTGTTAGACAGGGTGGTCAAAAAGTCCATAAAAAATTCATAAAAACTGGAAAAATAATCGAAGTAAGGAAAGGTTTGCAGGGTTAGCATCACTAGATCACGGGAATTTTTTTTCAGACAGGGGAAAAAAAAATAACCCAAAAAGCAGCTTGTACGATCGACTTCCAGAAGTCGATGGAAGATGGGTAACACCACAATGTTGAGACACACACACACACAAAGTTTCAACACATTTGAATGAGTGGTGGTTCGAGGAAATAGATTTAGTGAGAAAAACATCAGCATGTGTATAATGCCTGCCAGCAGTTTGTATTAAAATATTTTAAGAATATTTTTAGTACAGGTAGAACAAAAACTTGAACATAGTTGGACGCAGAAAATTTTATAGTATTTAAAAATTGGAAAATCTGTTTTTTGGAAAATTTGCATGCACCAACCCCCCTTAAAGCAGGGATTAACCTATGCGGTCATTCTTCAGATCCGGTCTCCATATTTTGCTATGAGCATTTAAATCACTATTCATAATAATAATTCCATTGCCATTTTTATTGCACACTTCTTCGAGTTGTATTAGATGTTCCTCTATGTCTTACGATGGAGAACAATATGTAGATATGTAATACAATCTTAGTTTTATCAATCTCTATTCAGAGAGATTTTAATCAATTTCTATCTTTGCAGCAACAATATTTTTACTGGTTTCTAATTTTATCACATTCATCCGTTTGTTTGTTATTGCTACTCCTGCTTTAGGTTCTTCTTCATTGGCAATTATCCTCCATTTCATAGGAATCCCCATAACTTTTCCTTCGAAGAAATAACACACACACACGTTAATCAAACACTAAATTCCGACATCATGAAAGTTCGAAATGAATAAAAGAACCACGCAATTGTAGAATTGGTGAAAATTAATTCCAGAAGTGATGGGAAACGATTCCAGATTTAATTACAAATAATTGAAAATTAATAAGCGAAATAAATCCTGAATTTATGAAATAATTTCAGAATTAGCCAAAGCTTTGAATAATTTTTGGCTCCCTGTTTGATTTGGGGGTCCTGAGCTGTGCGCCAACCAGTTAAGACACTATGGACTGATTTCGAAATTAAGCGTTTTGTCAATGAGGAAAATTTTATGAGAAATTTTCAATTTAAAATACACTTACGGGTCGCGAAGTTGATCGTGTAGCTGATTTTGGGTCGCGTCCGAAAAAAGGTTAAGTACCCTTGCCTTAAAGGAAATAGAAATGCTTGGAATGTACATCATCATCATCATTTGGCGTCCCATAGGGGAAGAGCTTAGGCAAATTTTGCCCATTGCTCTAGCACCAAGTGGTTCAACATGAGTTGTAGGTCATGTAAGAATGAAGAAAGATATTATTCTGTGGAAATACCCAGAGTTTGGTGACTGCTCCGGGGACGAGAGTTATGGTGTCTATTACCACATTGTATTGGGTCTCTGTATGGGACATTAAGGAGAACCGCAACCAGTAAAGCCATGTCAGAGAATTTGAGGCTGCTCCTGTCTGCGGTGCCCTTTTAGAAAAGGAGCAGAGAAGGTCTCAGGGATATGGCTGAGAACTCAACATGAGGTTATTAAATAGTAATGCATGAAAGTTCAAGTTAAAGCAGAATTGAAACTCACCATGAATTTAGGTGTTTAGTGTAATTTAGAAAATTTACCAAGTTGTAAATGCTGGGAGCATTCACAACTTCACTTAGAGTCACCTGATGATCACCGAAGTAGTTCCTTCTCGGGATGGAGAAGGCGGGACATCGTCCCACATAGTGGAGTGGAGTTTCGTCTTCTTCTCCACACGCAGGACAAATAGGTGAATCTGTATAACTACAGTTGTGTAGGTGTTTCGCTAGGTTAGCATGACCAGTGATGATCTGTATAACCTGTCGAATTTGTTTCCTGTTCAATGAGATAAGTTTTTTAGCAATATTCGGATGGGTTCCCAAGGCCAGCTTGGCCTGTCTGCAGTCCTGCCTTGAGTTCCATTGCCGCATGTGTTTGTCTTCTATCCATTGTTTGACATCTCCTTTGATGGTTGACATCGAAACAGGATAGAAAGGTTCAGGACCAGATAGCTTCATGTTCGCTGCCTCTTTGGCTATCTGGTCTGCGAGTTCATTTCCCTGGAAATTTACGTGACCAGGAACCCAGTAAAGGTTGATGTTGTTGCTCAATGCGGCCAAGTTATTCAGCATGTCAGTGCAGTATTTTACACACAGTTGAAACTTGAGGAAGTTGTCAAGAGCCAATAGTGCTGCTTGGCTGTCAGAGAAGATAACAATTTGTTTTCCATGATACCCTTTGGTAATCAGACTTTCAGCCAGTATGGCTATTGCTAATACTTCAGCTTGAAAGACCGTCGACGTTTTGCCTAGATACAAATGTATCTTATGGTAGTCGTGATCCACTCCAAAGATGCGGAAAATTGCTCCAGCCCCAGTATCAGTAATCCTAGAGCCATCGATGTAACATTCAATAACTCCTGTTGAGATGCTATCAATTATGTGGGCAACTTCATTTCTCCTGAGTATGTGGATAGTGAAGCATTTAGTAAAATTTTTTGTTTTGGAACAGGAGTCTTTTGGCATTAGTAGAGAGGGTATCTCCGCTTTTCCCAGTAGACAGCTGTCAAGATGATTCTTGAAAGAAGGTTTGTATCCCATATATGGTCGATTGCACCATGTACCATTTCTTTCCATCCTATACATAGTTTTAAACGCTTCTCCTTGTAGGTACCATCTCAGAGGTGGTATCTTAAGAGTAGTTTCAAGGGCGATGGAGGGAGAGCTGGGTAAGGCTCCCGTGATAAGAATGCAAGCTAGTCTTTGCACTTTTTGCAAGACAGTTTCATAAGAGGTCTTTGATAACACCTGGTGCCATACCACACAACCATAGCTCAGCATTGGGCGTGCTATGGCAGTATAAATCCACTGAGTGGTTTTAGGGTTTAAACCCCAGGCTTTACCAATAATTCTTTTGCACAGCATAAGTATATTAGTGGCCCGTTTAGCTCGTTCATGAATATGGGATTTCCAGGAGAGCTTAGAATCCAAGTGACATCCAAGGTATTTCACTCTGTCACATATGGTTAATTCTTGTCCCTTGAGGGTTAAGTTTCCAATTTCCCATTTTCTGTTCCATGTGAAAATCACAATTCTGGTTTTTTCCATGGAAAATGTTAGTTGGTGTTTGTCACCCCATCTGCTGACAGAGTTTAAAATTTGTTGAGCAAGAATCCTCATTGTGGATAAATCATGCCCTTGAATGAGCACGACTAAGTCGTCTGCATATGCCTGTGTATACCCTGGTCCTTTCATTAGATCAGAGATCAGGGAGCTGAAGACCATGTTCCATAGAAAGGGAGAAAGGATTCCTCCTTGCGGACATCCTCTTCTGATAGCTCTTTCAGCTTGGGCATCAAGAACATGAGCAGTAATTGTTCGGTTCCTGAGCATATGATCAATCCATCTAGTTAACATAGGTGGAATGTTAAAATCTATTAGTGCCTTACATACAGAGTCAAAAGTAACGTTGTCAAAGGCTCCAACGATGTCCAGAAAAATACCAACAGCAAATTGTCCATTGATAATTGTGTTTTCAATTCTCCAAATCAGTTGATGAAGAGCAGAGTCAGTGGAAAACCCTGTATTAAAACCATGCTGGTTCACATTAATCTTACCCATTAAGAGAGGAATCTCTTGAAGATGCCAGAGTATCAGTTTTTCCAGTAACTTTAACTGGAAAGAAGATAATGTAATCATTCTGAAGGATGATGATTTATAATAGGTGTCTTTTCCTGGTTTTGGTAGGAAGACACCTCTGGAGCTCTTCCATACTTTTGGTATATATCCCAAAACTAGGCTGGCTTTGAAGAGGCGAATCAGCTCAATGCCTATAACTTTCCATCCTTTTTGTAAAAAGATAGGATATATTCCATCTGTGCCTGGTGACTTGAAGGGAGAAAATCCCCTCAAGGCTTCGGTACATTTGTCATATTCAACTATCATGTTGGCTATTGAGGTGTCTACTGGTTCCAGGATGGGCGTAGCCTGTACACCACAGTCTGGTTCCGTTGGTCCACCTAGGTGATAGTCCAGAAGACATTCCAGCGTCTCCACTGGGCTGGCAGTATAATTACCATCTGGTCGTTCTATAACATTAATTTTATCATAGGAATTGTTTTTGATCAATTTGGTAACCTTGGCAGTTTCTGACAGTGAATTCATCTCTGTACAGAACTTCTTCCAAGAACTATTTTTCACTTTTCTGATTTCTTTCTTGAACTTTCGTTGGACTTCCTTATAGTAAGTCCAATTTGATTCAAGTTTAGTCCTAACAGCCTTCCTGTGTGCCTTCCTCGTTTCTTTACGGAGGAGTTCAAGATCTTTAGTCCACCAATTTTTTGAGTAGACTTTAGATTTGTCAGGCTTGAGTGGACACGCCTGATTCGCTGAGTTCCTGATCACCTCTGTCAGAATGGCAGCATGGTGATCCAAGTCATCTACTGTTAAGATCTCGTCACAGGGGTTGGCGAGAGTGTTGAGCTGGCTTTCCAGGTTTCTATTAAAAAGATCCCAGTTTGTGTTCTTAAAATTCCGAAAAAAAGTGGGAGTAAATGTTGCTTCGTAGTAGAAGTTTATGAACATATGATCAGATAAGGAGGGTTCATCACTGACCCTCCATCTCTTGATCGTGTTTGCAATATCTATTGAGACCAGGGTCAGATCAATAACTTCTTCCCGATTACATGTACGGAAAGTCGGTGTGTGCCCCTGGTTAGCCCAAACCAGATTGGTTTTCATGAGGAGCTCCAGTAATGTTTCTCCTCTTTGATTTATGTCTGAGCTGCCCCACGCTGTGTGGTGAGCATTGGCATCACATCCAAATATCATACTTATATTGTGATGTTCGCAGTATTCCACCAGTTCACAGAACATTTGCGGAATTTTGAGATCATAGGCCATATAGACTGAGCAGATCATAATAAGGCGATTCTTGTTTAGTCCCTTGCCCTTAATCAGAACTGCAACAACGTCTTCTGATGTGAATTGTGGCAGTGCCCAGGCATGGATACTTTTGGCAAGGTATACACATGCTCTTGGATGAAACCCCGTTCCTTTCTTAACGAAGAGTTGGGAGTTGGGTAGACGGCCCATAATCATCCCGTTTCTGACCCATGGTTCTTGAATCAGAGCTACAAAATGATTATGGTTGCGAAAAGAAGCTGCAAGGTTGTAGGATGCAGCCTTGCTATGTTGTAAATTTATCTGCCTAAATAACATTGGCAAGGTATGTTACAAAATTACTTACCAGTGGGTAAAATAATACCACTCGGTGTATAGGTTTAACCGAGGAGGTTGCAGAGATGTCCTAGGATAGATCAGAGTCGGACCCGGTGTTATACTCCAGGTCCAACGCCACTTCCATCTCTGGGTCGTTGTCCTTATTTGCATCTAAGGGTCTGGATGTAGACCCCGTTTCATCAGCGGGTGCTGACCGTTCTTCTGCCTGGGGAGGTGTTGGCTTCTCAGGCCGTTGAGTAGAAATTGTTGGCCTGTGCTGTCGAGATGGCTCCCTGAATGTGACAGCACTCAAGCCACAATGAACAGTGAAAGATCTAGTGGAAAGCCACTCCACCATCGCTTGCTCCACCCCGATCACCAAGGTATTACCCCCATTTCCCGGGATGACAGCTCGCAGGTGAAGTTGGCCAGACACCAGGTCTTCATTGCATTTACTGAGCAGTTTAAGGGATTTGTTAGGATCCCTATCTCCAGGAATCCAGACAAAGAATTTTTTCATTGGTGGTCTATCACCAGGTCCTAGGGCAAGGTACCCGGTATGACCATCAACGTTTGGTGGAGGTGGTAAACCGTTGATTACTGTTTTCAACCACCCCAGGGTGGTCTGGTCTCTGCATATAATGCGAAGACCTTCCTCCCCAAAGATGGTTCGATCAACGTGAGGGTAAATACCCCCAGTGTCCTCCAGAATCTGGTCCTCCACCGAGTTGGTAATGTGGGACACATCAGCTGGAGTCAGTTTCCTTTCTGGATCCTTAGCCTGGACCCTGAGGGTGATGCCTTTCTTTGTAGCCTTGCTGTAGGAAGAGTCCTTGCAAGGCTTCTTGAAATTTGATTCTGGCGTGTCGCCAGGGACTCTTCCACGCTTGCGAGGAATGGCCCCTTTTGTCTGTGAGGCCTCGGCAGTGCCCGATGCAATTCCTGAGGGTCCAGGCGTAATGGCCTTCTCATTCCTTGCATCATCCTCTGCCAAGGTCACATTTGCCAGAGCTTTCTCCAGGTTACGCCTTTCTCTTTGGCGTTTCTTTTTGGTTTTCTTCTTCTCGTTGGCCGAGAGAAGTTGATTTCCCTCTACAGCAGGGTTCCTGGCTTCCGCTTGTGCTTCCACGGGTGTTTCCACACGTGCTTCGGCTCTCGTTTTCACTCTCGCTTCCACCTCTCCTCCTGGTGCAGGGGTTAGATGCTTTGGGGATTGGCATCCAGCGTTTTTTTCTCTTTTTTCCTTATTTTCCAAATTCATGGTCAGTTTGTAGAGAGATTGTGCGACCAGTATCCCTGGGTTTCCTCAGAGGGAGATTTCCTAGAGCTGACCCCAGATTCCTTCATGCAATAGTGGCCTCGGGAGAGCCCCCCGCATCGTCGAGCATTACCCCACCCAGGTGCCACCTGGAAATACAGGACGAGCGGGATTATACACCAGTTGATAGGGCAGCCTCCCCGTTGGCTAGACAGGGTTCGGGCCCTTGTACTACCTGGCGGCCCAGGAAACGCTAAACCCAGTTTTTCCCCTGTACCCTCTACTGCAGACATCCTCTGAGACCCCATTCCATCCCCCACAGAGTTCCTCCAGTTCTTCTGATCGCACGAGGGAGAAGCTACCACTTTCTTCGTTCGAGTCTTGTTGCTTTAGCATACAAGATCCCAGGGGGCCCCGACGTGGAGGTGAAGATAAGTGGCTTTGACTGAGCAGGGCCCACCGGACTTCGTCGAAATTACCGGCACCAATCGAGGACTGGATTTAGGGCCAATATCAACTCCATCAGGGTTTTTGACTCAACGTTGTCGAGAAATCCCTGCTAGCCTTCTGCCCCCCTGCTTGGAATGTAACTGTTGTCTCGCGTATGCTTCGAATAACAGAGCTTTTGACAGCGCTAAGAAGAAATAGGAATTTAGAATGATTGGGAAGACATTGGGTTTCAAGAATACTTCGAATAAAAAGGTTTCAAGAACGCTTCGAATGAAATAGGGTTTTATATACGTAAGAAAGCTTTGAATAATAACTTGAATAATGCATTGGGTAATCGTGGTTTGAAGAACGTTATCTCTCATTTAAAAATAAATAATAAATAGAAAAATTATAAGTATATAAGAAAGAAAGGAAACAAAAATGGGGCTTCTTTTATTACGTACACGAGAAAACAAATGACGCTACGAATCAGTGGCAAAATTGGCTGCCATGTGTTTTTGAGTAGACGTAATACCTTTTTTGGAACTCTATAGTGACTAACGCTCACTATTTCTAAATAATCAATATGTTGTTGAATAATGTTTCGAATAAATAGTCTCAGAAATGATTAAAAAAAAATAGTCTCAGAAATGATTCAAAAAAAATAGTCTCAGAAATGATTCAAAAAAAGAGTCTCAGAAATGATTCAAAAAAATAGTCTCAGAAATGATTAAAAAAAAATAGTCTCAGAAATGATTAAAAAAAAATAGTTTCAGAAATGATTCAAAAAAAGTCTCAGAAATGATTCAAAAAAATAGTCTCAGAAATGATTCAAAAAAAGAGTCTCAGAAATGATTCAAAAAAATAGTCTCAGAAATGATTCAAAAAAATAGTCTCAGAAATGATTCAAAAAAAGAGCCTCAGAAATTATTCAAAAAAAGTCTCAGAAATGATTCAAAAAAAATAGTCTCAGAAATGATTCAAAAAAATAGTCTCAGAAATGATTCAGAAAAAGTCTCAGAAATGATTCAAAAAAATAGTCTCAGAAATGATTCAGAAAAAGAGTCTCAGAAATGATTCAAAAAAATAGTCTCAGAAATGATTCAAAAAAATAGTCTCAGAAATGATTCAAAAAAATAGTCTCAGAAATGATTCAAAAAAATAGTCTCAGAAATGATTCAAAAAAATAGTCTCAGAAATGATTCAAAAAAATAGTCTCAGAAATGATTCAAAAAAATAGTCTCAGAAATGATTCAAAAAAATAGTCTCAGAAATGATTCGAATAATAGGGACTGAGCTAATGCCTTGAATAATGATTGTATCCTTAAGGAATCCTTAAAAGAAATGTGGTACAAAAATCCTTGAAATGAACGTTGTTTCACTTGTGCTTCGAATAACGGTGCTTTTTCCATCGCTAGGGAGAAATAGGAATTTAGAATAGAAATTTTGCTCGGAAAAGAAGTATAGGAATTTAGAATACGAACAGGGTTTCAAAGATTTTAAGAGAGAGAGAGGGTGTGTGTGTGTGTGTGTGTGTGTGTGTGTGTGTGTGTGTGTGTGTGTGTGTGTGTGTGTGTGTGTGTGTGAGAGAGAGAGAGAGAGGCTGTAACAATGCTTTGAGTAATCGCGGTTTCAAGAATTTAATCTACCATTCAAAAAGAACTAATTGGAAAACAATAAATAAATTATAAGTATAAAAAAAAGAAAACTCTAAAAAATGGCTTTTTTTTACTACACGTATATGGAAAAGAACAAATACGCCATAAGTCACAAGACTGGCATCTGTTTGTGAGTGCACGTAATGTCTTATCTGGGAAAGCTTTAATGGCTATCAAAAGTTTTTTTTCCTTAAAAACTTTTGTGCATTATAGCTTATTATGTAAAAATGATCAATTTTTTATTATCATGACAATTTATTATGGTTTTTGATGAATTTCCATTCGAATCGAACTTAGAACGTCGATTCACAGATATTAAAATCATTGTAATATATATAACCAGGTTTCATTTCTCTTTTAACGATAACCGTAGTATAATCGTGTTAAGAATTCGTTTGTCCATAAGCTCCGTTGCATCATTAACTTCCTAAATAGAAGCACGGTATCTTACCGTGTGAGGAATTCGGCAGGATCGTCTTAAGATCATCATGTAGGCTGGAAATGCCTAACAATTGATGTGCGTACTCAAAAATTTTAACCAGGGGCCCTACCATTCCCTCCCATGCGTATAAAAGGTTATCCAAAAGAAACTGACTTGTGTTCTAGCGATCACGATTACTATTTGTGTCGATTCTGAGAGCGCATTAGAGACAAATAGATGTCCCACAGCAACTGTTAAGCAGTTGGTACGACACAGAATCGAAGGTAACCGAAAGGATCATGGTTCGAATCCAAGTCTATTTTTTCCTCCTCTCTTACTTCCCTTCTTTGGGGTTTCCTCCGAATACAACGGGGGGAAACGACGCTTGTTCATGAATTGGGAGGAATCCACCGACTGATATTCGGATTACGGTATTTTACACTCGCGACAGCGTTGCGTTTGTGAAAAATTCAGTTTTTAAATGAGAAAAATAATTACAATACAATCACAAAACTGCAAGTAATTGCCTTTTTAGTATGCGAACAGTAATAAAACGTGTGTGGGGCGGCTGGCTGGTACGCCACCCCCCGCAGCAAGTGCCTCGTGACCCCCCCCCCCCCTCCCCACAAACTCCTCCGGGAATGTCGTGACGTTTAATTACAGCTTTGAGGGAAAAACAAAATAATAATAATCTACTCTATATTATAAAATCACTAACTCGAAAAAGGGCCCGTTTCTATGCAACGGAAATTAGTGACGATTTTATGTAACGGAAGTCGGTTATGATTTTGGGTCAAATTTTCATTTAACTCTTGCATATATCGGGACCCATTTGACCCATCGGGACCAAGGTATGTGCATGTACCGAGAGGCTCCCACATCCTACAGCAGGGCCCCTGGGCTGGAATGGATGGCGAGCCCCCAAGGTTTTTAACAACTGGCTGTTGCGAAGATGAATTTTTGGAAAGAGAGAAAATTCAACTACCCTCTTGCGGGGATATCGAACCCACGTCCTTTCACTTTCCGTTTGAATAAAAAAAATTCCTGGTTAATAAAAATCCTTGTATGGATAGCGGAGAGTGACGACATTCTTTTGATAAGTCGCCATCTGGTGGCAGCATCAGCAGTTGTGAGCTTGGCTCGAGTCAGGTCTGCCCGTCCATGTGCGGTTCTGTCCAGAGCATCATTCCGCATTAACGCTGTTATTTCTTCTTTCCAAATTTCTCTCCATTTTTCGTATTTGAATATCTTAGAGAATAGTTTACTTAGAAGCAAGAATTAATTTGACCAACGGAATGGTCATCGTTGCGCGCCGCATTATTTGTGGCACTCCGGTGTACAACAAAGTGAAATCACCCTGAAAACTCGCACATCAGTAAACGCCACAAAATAATGTGGTGAAAGATACGGGCAATTTTTAGTCGCTGAACTAATTTTACCCTGGGCATTATGTTCCCTTTCATCTTCATTAGTATATTTATCTCGGTGTTTCTCGACCTTTCTGAACCCAAGGACCAGCAAAATGTCTGATACAATTCGACGGACCACTTGCGTCCCGTATTACGGGACATTTATGTATTTTTCAATGAAATCACAAACTTTTGCTTCACTTTATGAACTGGACAATTTCATTTATTTTGAATCATTTTTCATTTAGGTACATCGGTGTCCTGGTTTGTCATCATGAACGCAAGCTGTTTTTTTCTAAAAATTAAAAAGAAAATTATGTATCCAAGATATGTAAAATTTTATACCAGCATAAGATAGCACATACAATCAAGAACATGCGTAAAAAATTTGAAATAGATGAATGTTTAAACAGTATTTTGAATGATATATATCTATTTATAATAATTCAAATACTGTTGTTGGGATGATGAATGAATATATAAATAAATTATAATTATTCCTATTAGAGCATATTTTTTCCCCCATGTTAAAAGGTACGAGACACCTTAAGACGATGATGATGGTTGTAAAAGTATTTTGAATATCCAAAAAAAGAAACTAAGATTTCAATATTTAAAATAATTTATGTATATATGAAAGTTCAATAATGTGTTTCAAATGAGAGTGATTCGAAGAATGCTTCGTATAACAGTGGTTCAATAATGCTCCGAATCAAGATTGTTTCAATAATGCTTCGATTCAAGATAGTTTTAATAATGCTCGATTCAAGATAGTTTTAATAATGCTTCGATTCAAGATTGTTTCAATAATGCTTCGATTCAAGATAGTTTTAATAATGCTCGATTCAAGATTGTTTCAATAATGCTTCGATTCAAGATTGTTTCAATAATGCTTCGATTCAAGATAGTTTTAATAATGCTTCGATTCAAGATTGTTTCAATAATGCTTCGATTAACAATAATTTCATAAATGAGAATAGACTTTTGTATATCATTTTCAAATATTTAATTTGATTCTCCTCATTTAACAAATTGATTAATTTAATTTTGTTTCCGAATCTCCAAAGTGTCAATGAAAACGAAATTTATTCCATAATTCGGAAAAACAATGTTTTTCTTACATTTAAAAAACACACTTGTATAATATATTTCTAATTGTCATATAATATTTATAATCTCTTATCAAACAATATCTTAACAATGTAAACAACCCCTTATTTGCATCGAGCTTCTTTCATTCAAAGAGTATAAATTACTAAAGTACATTCTACTGTATAGGTTTTCGTTGCCAGGGCAACAAATAAACAAATAGGAAAACACTTACCGTGATTCGATATGCAAATAACTTCAGACTCATTCCAGTAAAATAATGGTTCTCTATCATACACGATATTTGTGAGCTCAAAAATAAAATTTAATAGCTATTATTATGAGAATATTGATATTATTTGTTTAGGGAAAACCAGCTAGCTCCATTTATTACCCAAAAACATCATGTATTTTGAACAAATAATAGTAATTATATTGGAATTTTATCTTTCAATTTTTCCGTTCCAGAAATAACTTTTCACAGCATTCAGATATCAAAACAAAATTTTTGATTATTTGTGATCAAAAATTTTGATTATTTAATAGTTTATTAGCTTCAAAAATTTGTTTTCTTGTATTAATTTAAATAATTTTTGCTGTCCAGAAATTACTTCTCCCATTTCTATATTTTTACTTGTCCTCTCTCAGTTAGTAATTATTAATTAAAAACTATTTTGTTTATTAATTATTAATTTTTAATAATCACTAATTTATTCCATTTTCTAATTTTTTGCCAGTCCAGAAATTATTTATTTTTTGCCGGTTGTCAAATTATTTTTCATATTTTACGGTATTTTTTTTTTTTTTTGCGATCTCTTATACGTCCTATTAATTTATTTGATCTAAATATTATGCCTCCAATTTTTATTTATTTTTGCCGGTGGTCCTCCAATTATTTCTCCCACTTGTTCATTATTATTTTTAAATAACTCAGACCACTACAGCAACTCCACGTTGATTAGAGACGGATTGGTTTTCGGTGATAACAGATATATAGTTCGCCTGATCTCTGATCATTTTTGCTCACGCAATTTATTCCGGGCTTCCTTAAACAAAATCTCAAATCATTTACGAAACTTATCATCACTCTCGTGGCAATAGACTATAAGAATAAATCTCTGCCGATGTCCGCGCGTTTTGCTGAGAGGAGGCAAAGTTATGGACAGCTCAATATTCTCTTGAAAACTCTCGCAGGAAAAGAAGTAAGCAACGCCAACATGATTCGAAATGGCGTTAGTTTGTGTTTAAGAGTTTTGATCAGGGTTGTTTGGTTTAAACCTTGGTTAAAACCAAGTGGTTTTTTTCAACAAATCAAATAAAAGTTGCCTAAATATAATATTTTTTTCCTTGAAAAATATCATATTGGTTCATTATTAGCCAAAATTTTTCATTTTTACCACATTTTATATCCTTGGGGTACATTCTGATGGTATATCTTTAAACGACATAAGATTTTATAAGCGGTTTTTTTTCAAAAAGTCTCGTAAAAGTGGCCATAATATATACAGTCAAACCTCGTTAATGAGTCAATCTTGGGAGAGCAAAAATACGACTTGATATGCGGAGTGACTCATTAAACGGAGTAAGCCCTAGCTGTGCCATTTCCTGCCTGAAGATAATAGGGACTTCCAAAAAGTGATCCGGTAAGCGGAGTGACGTGTTAACCGGGTGACGCACTAACGAGGTTTGACTGTATATATTTTTCATATGAAGTATCTTAGTTATTTAAAGTTATATACAAAAGCCAAAATTTCTCATTCTTACAACATTTTCTACCCTTTGGCTACATTCAGATGCTCTATCTTTAGCAAATTCATGAATAAGGATTGCATCACACATCTAAATGCAGTGGTGTATTATCTCATAGGGTTTCTTTTTCCCTTCAGAAAGAAGCAGCAACAGTAGTGACACCATCATGCTAGGGGCAGGTGGTCCTATAATCCAATAAAGACATCAGCTGTCCTTAAAGGACAAAGACTAGTGTACTAGTAGTTACATTACCTCACATACATTTTCATTTTCTTTCCCATAAGAAGTAGCACGTCTCCTACTGTATATCTCCCAGTCTTAATATTCAAAAGTAGTTTTTTTTATACTTTCACACTGTTAAGCCCAGTTAATCAGGGTTCTACTGAATAATAATAACAGATTTATGAAAAATAATTAGCTATATACAGGGTGATTATAATTTGAAGTTTTGATTCCATAACTATTCAATAAGAACTACTGGTCAGAATGACTTGAAAATTTGCATGAATATTCCTGAAGCAATGGAAGTTTGTTTCGCAAAAGGAAAAAAAAAATGCAAGTAGTGCAAAATGTGCAGGTAGATGATGCTGTACTTGGCCAGCAGTATAATCTATTTTGTGCAACCACATCGTTTTGGCACTTCCACAGCATCAGTGTGTGGATAGAACTTCTATCAAGATGCACATTGCAATACCAGCAAAGCAGCTGCTGAAAACCCATTTTGACAGGATGCACCTTAACCCTTTTAACTTCTGGCTGTGGGGGGGGGGGGGGGGGGGGGTACCTCAAAATGTCATAAACAGTGGTCAGATTGCAAAATTTGGTGAATTGCAATCTCCAGCACATCCCTTATATATGGTAGAAGTTCCTCAGGAATATTAACATGGGGGCGCGTTTGGTTTAATGAAGCTGAATTGCAAGCACATCCACATCATGACCATGGCATACTCCGATTCTGTTGTTGAACAACAATTTTTGTGCTTTCAACCTCAGGTTGGACAACATATTTAACATTTCTTAAGTAAGTTGTAGTTATTTGTTCAATTACTTCGTTTTTTGTGATGTTTCCATGAATTATGAAATCGTGGAATGCTATAATTAAGGTATCATTTTGCCATGACTGACTATCGTTTTCATTCTGCGAGCAAATTTCCCACGTGTTGGATGATGTCATTAATTTTAAATTTTTAAGTATTTTTTCCCCCTTTACCAAATAAAATTGCATTTTTTCAGGAATATTCATGTCAATTTTCAAGTCATTTTGACAATAGTTCTTTTTTTACAGTGTTTTGAAATCAGAACCTTAGTTATAATCACCCTGTATATCGTAAATCATTGCTAATTAATCTGCATTATTTATGCTTCATTAAATACATTATATTCACTTAATTTTTATTACTTTTTTCAAAATAGCTTCCTAATTAAGCATACTGAAAGTAACTGGAGGAAAAACCTTTATATACTATATGATTAATTGAAAGAATTTTCAAACACACAGTAATCCATTGAGTTGAGCAAAAAATAATTAAATTACAAAAGTTGGTTTTTGTTAAAATGTAAGAAATATTTATTGATTAATTAGTATGGGAATAGTGTTAATTACATTAATAACCATTTCATTTTAGTTAATTATTAGAAGTTTGAATGATTTTTCAGAAATTTCATTGTTTTTAATGTTAATACTATTTAAAACAAAAAACCGGTTTGAACCAAAAAAACCTGGTTTAAACCAAAAAAAACCCGGTTTTTTGGTTTTTTTCAAAAAAACCGGTTTTTTTACCGACCCTGGTTTTGATAGAGATGTGAGAAAAATCGTGAAAGTGTGGAAAAATATCCCTAATAAATTCGTCTTATAAACAAATTGCGCCATCGCTTTCACTAATTAGAGCCCGGATTAAATACAAAATGCACATACGCATTTGCATATTTTGGCCTTTTTTAGCATTAATGCATTTAAATGCATAAAATCAAAGAATTTGTAGTATAAGTGCAGGTTTTTGAAGGTTTATTAAAGCTCTCTCAATTTTTTTTCTATAATTTTTCAAATAAATATTGTTTCATAACATCGGTTATTTTTCCCGCAGGTTAAATTTAGTGAATTATTTGTAAAGTATTTTATGAATATTAACCGATTTAGACTATTTCTAGTGATATGTCAAAGTGGTAAATTATTATTATTGTTTTTGAAATAGTGTCGAAATTCTATTGTTACTGGTATTTTTGTTATCGAGCAGCTACAACAAACTGGAAATTAAAAAATGCCTGAATAAAGAATATGTAGAAGATATTTGCATATGCGAATATATGTATATAAGGGGATATGTTTTTGTAAATGAATGCATATGCATTAACAAACAGAAAAGATGCATTTTACAAACACGTCTGCTTTTTTTTGCATGATTTTTTATAATGCATATTATCTCATTTTTTATACGTATTTCGGAATTTTTGACTTTTTCGAGATTTCTAATGCATATTCTGGGGTGTTTAATGCATATTTCGGGATTTTCAGTGCATATTTTGGTATTTCAAGTGCACATTTTTGGTATTTCAAGTGCACATTTTGGTATTTCAAGTGCACATTTTGGTATTTCTATTGCACATTTTGTATTTCAACTGTTTATTTTTGCATTTATAAGTGCATATTTGCATATTTTGCCCCTTTTTAGTACATATAATCCGGGCTCTCTAGTTTCTAATTTATTTTTATTCATTCAACGAAATTCTGTTTCATATTTATTCAGGAAGAGTAATATTCATCGAAGAGAGAACAAAAAAAACATTGAACTCTCTGGAAACACAAATCAACGCTATTTATAACTGGAGGAAACCATTAAAGTCTCGTTAGTCGGTCTTCAGCGAAGTGTTTCCCCATCAAGATACAATGACTCGACAAAATAAAATAAATAAATGGAATATCTGCAAGGAGACAAATCGAAATGATTTGTAATAAATTCGATGTTTATCCGCTAGCTCCCCACAGAGCTGTTTAACAAAGAAAATTTTCGAAAAAACCTCTGTCTGCTCACCGCTCCGCGACGCCCCTGGCAAAAAGGTTGGAGGCGCACCAGGGAACCACGGCACACAGTTTGAGAACTTCTGCTGTACTCTCTACAAACCATATAACGATAGAAAATCCACTATAAGTTAGAATTTGAACTTCATTAGTTCTTAATGATTCTTGAATTTTCAGTAATTCCCCTTCACTGATTCTCAAGTTCATTTTTATTAATTCTGAACTATATCATAAGTTAATAATATTAATTAAAAAATTATATGTCTTACAATATAATTATAGCTGGGATTCGATTAAAATTATTAACTGGTTAATCAACAAATTTTAATCGATTAATCGAATTTTAATCGAGTAAGTTTTTTGGGTAACCCAACCCATGGGATCGTGGGCTAAATGTGGCCCTAAGAGTCATCTGATGGGGCCCGTGACCTCAAACTTTGTAAAAATGAACGAAGCAACACATTTCCAGATCACTTGATTGGCCCGTTGTGTGACACGTTTTTAAACCAATGAATTGCGGCCCACTTTCTTCGAAGGGCTGAACACCCTTGACTTGAAAAAGCTTTATTTCTTCACACCTAAATTTTTCTTCTAAGCTCTCAGAATCTCTCCAACAAACTAACTTTCATGGCTTCCTCCTTTTCCACTTTATTTTCTCCCGTGCCCCTCCCCCCTGAAATGTACCAGTACCACAAGGGGGGGGGGGAGTGGCAAATGGCCCCCGGTTGAGAACCGCTGATGTAGAGTATACTCGTTTTTAAAATGTTAATAATTTTTTCTCAGAAAATCAACATAGTTTGCTGTCAAACAAAAGCACTGAAACTGCACTAATTTAATTTAGTAAATTTGTAGTTGATAGCTTAGATAACTCAAAACAAACAGTAGCGATTTTTCTTGATATACGAAAATGTTTTGACAGCATCAATCACAGTATATTGCTTGCTAAATTACACACACAGGGAATTAGAGGAACTGCTCATAAATTATTCGAATCCTATCTTAATAATAGATCTCAATCTGTTAAGTGTGGTAAACATACTAGTAGTCCAGTGAACATGAGCAGAGGAATTCCACAAGGAACTACTTTGGGACCGTTACTTTTTACTATTTATATTAATGATTTCTGTAACCCTGAACTCAATTCCAAAATAATCACATTTGTGGATGACACTGTACTTCTTTATTCTGGGAACGATCATCAATCATTGAATCATATTATTAACAAAAATTTAATCAAAGTCCGAAATTGGTTTCGTTCAAATGATCTCGAAATTAATATTCTAAAAACAGAATACATTAGTTTCTGATACCTCACTAATTTGGATCCTAACTGTAATCTCATTTTTGATAATAAAAACTGCCTTAATGATCTCCATTACAACAAGTTAGCTCCATTAAATACCTAGGTATTGTTATAAATAGAAATTTTAAATGGTATTCTCATGTGTAAAACATATGCAATCAAAACTTTGTTTTATAGTTTATAAATTTTATTATCTGAAACATTATCTAGATAATCATTTTTTGCGGTCATATTACTATTCCCTTTTTTCATTATCATTTATTATATGGACTAACTGTTTGGGGTAGTGACTACATCAGTACGTTGCGACCCATCATCCAGACCCAAATGAAAATAATCCGATCATTAACTGGAAATTACTCAACTCCGTCATTCCATCTCTTACCGGCAACTTAACATTGCGGTATTTATACTTTTACAAATCGATTCTCCTATACTTACTAAAAAACAACTCAGTCTTCCCCTTAATTTATCAAGGACATCAAATATAGATACAATAGCATTCTAAATATTCCCTTAATACCTAAACCACAGTGAAAAAAACCTTTTTACATATCTTATTCCGAAATTTTATAACAAACTTACGCATGATAACGCAACTAACGTTCGTTATCTTCCATACCGTTACTGAAAAAAACGTTCAAAAAAATTATCCTTTCTTAATACTAGCTAACATAAACGATCATTTTTGAAAACCAAAAAACACAGCTCCATCGGTCAGTGCTAAATCAAATTTTATCAATGTCTAAGTACACTTTCTGCTGTTTGCCTCTAAGTGTCGAAGTCTAAACAATTTTCTCGCACATTCTAGCATTTCATATTCTTCATTCATAATGTATAAGAAAGCATACTGTATACCTGAAATGCCGCACTGTATTCTGATTGTACATATACTCGCTCACAGATTTCTTTTTTTGTTTATCTGTTTGTTCTGTCCTTGAAATTGCATAGTAATTACTCATCGATACTTCGTGTTCATCAGTACAGACCCACGGGATTTCTTGATGACCACGGGTTTCCCGCATTATTATGTACTATTTCATTATGTTAAATTAACTTTTCAAAACAAAAGTATGGACCGTTAAGGAAAATTTAAATTAAAAAATTTAAATTTATACCGCGAACAATGCCATTGATTTTTCTGAAAGGGTGGCAGTCGATCTTGTGATTTCGATTATCTATCAACAGCCCAAAAAGTCCGTGTCGATTTGAAATACAGTCGGCAGCGCTTAATCGCATTACGGATTGACGGATACTCCGCTTAAATTTTCACCAAAATTTTTCTTGAAAAATTCTTAATGAGATATTACGCTCAACTGTTAATACACAGCAACCACTATACTCATAATGTTTTTATTGAATGAAGGATTTGGAATAAATGGAAAATATATGTCAGTAGGTTAAGATTTCAAAAAATGAATGAATAAATTTTGATAGTAGTAGTATTCAAATTTTGTCTTCAAAACGTACATTTAATTATTTTATGTTTGTTGTCTGTTGAGCCAATAGAGAGCGTTAATTTTCTAATGAAAATTAAAAAAATCTTAAGGATTACTATGTGATCATTGTAATTATAAATATAATTTCCATTTCATTTTTAATGTCTGATTTGTTCGAGAAGCTTTGTTAATATTGATCCTGCATCAACCTGTACAAACTGCACTAACGTTGTGAAATGCCAATTGGATTGTTCCCGCATAATCGGATATTGTGTGCTGTCATCATTGATAAACGATTAAGCTGGGCTCACTGTACATTTCACATGCCGTATCCATGTTTTGGGACTTATCGACAAAAACCCATGTATTTTGAAATCATTCCGATAACTGATCTTTTTTTAGATTTCTACCACTCGTAGAACCACTTTCTTTCTTTTTTTGAGTTTTTTTCCCGTTTTTCGATTATTTTCTGATTTTCTATCCCTTTCTCTCAATTTCTGCCGTCCCTCCCGTGCTCAGGCACGAATTCGGAAGGGGGGAGGGCTGCGATCTGATCGCAGTGATCACCCCCACCGAAGAGAAATACGAATATGATAATACTGCATTCAATAAATCCGCTGAAAATTGAAAATTACTTGTATCAACGTTTTTGATTAAATAACAAATTCAAGAAAACTTCGACTAAAAAACGGAAACGGCCGGGACAGAGAGAAAGCCAGGAGTGCCCCAGAAAATACGGGTCAAATGCAGGACGTATGGTCACCATATCCACAGCAATGTGAAAAAATCACCCTTCCCAACAGCGAGTTCTAGATCCGCCCCCCTGCCTTTATTTCCGAATTTCGAGCGTCTTTTGAATTTCAGAATCTTGAAATTATCCTTTCTTTTCATTAGTTCTATATAAATTTTTATTCTTCTTAAATTCTGAAATCGATTCTAAAATTTTTATTTGAAATCGAATCTTTTTTTTGAAATGCATTCCTTTATCATTTTCCCATGAGTTCTCAGTTTTGATAAATTTCAGACCTAACTATTCTATGGTCCAGTGTGTATTTGAATATAGGTGCATAACGAATGCATGGTCGGAGAAAAACCCATTATACTAATTTGTTTTCTCAATTGTTTGGTATTTTAGAAAGTACATCTTTTGTTGTCATTTTTGTACGAAATGCAGCTATACAGGGTGTCCTATAAGTGCTAATGTGCCCTTTATCTCATCACCCGTCCATCGTAGAGGTATAGTTTCAGTTTAGAAAATGTTCAAAATGTGTTCAAAAATTACCCGGTACAAGTTTTGAAATTCAAAATACAGTGTGTAACAAAATCAAAAATTTAAATTTTTATACAGTCCCCTTGTCCTCTATATAAAAAACTTCCAAAGTTCTTACCCTATCTCTCCTGAGACCAACAAAAAAATTTCAAGTTTTTAAGTGCAATATTCACTGAGATATTCGTTAATTCTAATTTTTCATTCAACCCTTCATTAATTCTGGATTTTCATTCAACCCTAAATTTATATTCTGGATTTTAATTCAACAATTCATTAACAGTTCATTTTCATTAATTCTGAATTTTCATTCAACCCTTCACTGATTCTGCATCTGGATTTTCATTAAACTTTTCATTAAATTCTAATTTTTCATTCAACCCTTCAATATAATTCTGGATTTTCGTGCAACATTTCATTAATTCTAAATTTTTATTCAACCTCTCATTAATTCTGGATTCTCATTCAACGCTAAATTTATCCTGGATTTTCATTCGACCTCTCGTTCATTCTGGATTTTAATTCAACCATTCATTATATAACAGTTCATTTTCATTTAAACTTAAACTTTTTATTAAATCTGAATTTTCATTCAACCCTTCGTCAATTGTGCATCTGGATTTTCGTGAAACTTTTCATTAAATTCTAATTTTCCATTCAACCCTTCAAATATAATTCTGGATTTTCGTCCAACGTTTCATTAATTCTAAACTTTCATTAATTCCGGACTTTCATTCGACCGTTCGCTTATTCCGCCCTGTATATATATATATAACAGGTATCATTATTCATTTCTATTCTCGCGTAAAAGGTCGTCACTCTTCGAGGAATCGAAAATGCTGTTATTGACGCAGCAAAACAAATAACAGACATGGGTGGCAAAACGCGAAATCTCGTCCGTCGGTTTGTCCAGCTGAAAACAACTAACTACATACACCATAAATACGACCGAAACGGACATCGGAAAAAAACGGACATGGGAAAAGAAATACATATACAACATTACATGTGCGTGCGTCGTTAAAAAAAAAAAAAAAAAAAAGCAAATAAAACAGACATGGCACACACATGATGGATGTTTTCGATCTTCGCATTTTTGCTTCTTTGAGAACAGCAGGAAGTTTGCGCAGCATTTTTTTTCTGTGTGTTTGTGTACATGTATTTTTATTTTGTCGTTGCTGGGGTTCGTTCTCAGATGGTCGTGTTTCCGGCTGGTTTTTTTTTTTTTTTTTTACCGTAAAAAATGCGAAAAACTGCAGTAAAAAAAACAAATAAATGATGCAAAAACCGACGTCGTTTTCATGGTTTTACTCTCTTTCTCTCGAGTATTTACTTTTTCCGAGACTTGCGCTTTACAAATAAATATACATAGAAACTCATTTTATTCTATCTACTTACTGCATTCTATAGCAGCGTTTCCCAAAGTGGGCAATGTCGTCGTCCCGCTGGTGGGAGATGGGATGGTCCGGGGGTGGGGGGGATAGAAGCTACGGGTATAACATGGGAGGATCCTATGCGTTCGCTTGAGTCGGGGGGCGATGAGAGAAATAAAAATTTCTGAAGGAGGGGGTGATGGAGCAATAAGTTTGGGAAACTATGCTCTACGGCAGTGTTTCCCAAAGTGGGCAATGTCGCCCCCTGGTGGGAGATGGGATGGCACAAGGGGGCGATAGCAGATACGGGTATAACATGGGATCCTATGTGTTCGATTGAGTTGGGGGCGAAGAGAGGAAAAAAATTTCTGAAGGGGGGGGGGACGATGGAGTAAAACGTTTGGGAAACTATGCTCTACGGCAGTGTTTCCCAAAGTGAGCAATGTCGCCCCCTGGTGGTAGAGGGGATGGCCCGGGGGGGGCGATAGCAGCTACGGGTATAACATAGGATCCTATGTGTTCGCTCGAGTCAGGGGCGATGAGAGGGAAAAAAATTTCTAAAGGAGGGGCGATGGAGTAAAACGTTTGGGAAACTATGCTCTGTAGCAGCGTTTCCCAAAGTGGGCAATGTCGCCCCCGGTGGGAAAAGGGATAGCCCAGAGGGGCGATAGCAGCTACGGGCATAACATAGGATCCTATGTGTTCGCTTGAGTCGGGGGCGATGAGAGGAAAAAAAATTTCTAAAGGAGGGGCGATGGAGTAAAACGTTTGGGAATCTATAATCTGTAGCAGTGTTTCCCAAAGTGGGCAATGTCGCCCCCTGGTGGGAGATGGGATGGTCCAGGGGGGCGATAGCAGATACGGGTATAGCATGGGAGGATTCTATGCGTTCGCTTGAGTCGGGGGGCGATGAGAGAAATAAAAATTCTGAAGGAGGGTCGATATAAGGAGCGAAAGGTTTGGGAAACTATGCTCTATATCAGTGTTCCCCAAAGTGGGCAATATCGCCCCTGTTTGGTGATGGAAATGTCCGGGAAGCGCGATAGAAGTTACGTATTTAGCATAGAATCCTACGAGTTCGCTTGAGTCGGGGAGGCGATGAAAGAAAAACATTTCTGGAGAAGGGGGGCGATGGAACAAAAAGTTTGGGAAACTGTTCTATAGTCATAAAAATAGCCGTCTGTTATATATGTTGCGATAAATGTGATATATATAAATGCGGTTATTTATTATGCATACTTACCAAACATTTTGGTAAGTTTGATAAATTTCCACTGAATTAATCACTTTTACCGGTGATTATCAGAGGCGCATTTATGGTTTTGTCGCCAACACGAATTTTGCCACCGTTCACCCATTCTAGTCTCATTTTATTCACTACTCTTTCCTCGAATTCGCCACCCTGTGCTGTAACCCGCTTGCCCCTCCTCCCCCCCCCCGTACACTCCTGCAAGTTCATTTGTGTTTCTGAGTCACTCTTGGTCATTCCCATGATCACACTCTGTAATCACTTTTTTAGTCATTCACAACATGCTTGAGCATTGTTTTGATCACTCACATGCATGGAAGGGTGAAGGTGGAGTCGACTGATTTAATGTATACATGTATATAAGAATGGACATCATCATCATCGTGCCCTCCCCCCCCCCCAGCAATAATGGCCCGTCCCCCAGACTTCCGCCTATCTATCTATCTATCTCCGCCTATATAAGTCTATCTCCGCCTATGCTCACATGCTTGCATATGCTCTAGGTCACTCTTTTGATTGCTCAATGGCATGGTTCCTTGCATGGGCCACACTTTTGATCGTTTACACCTTTACACATGCTCTAGGTCAGTGTTTCCCAAAGTGGGCAATACTGCACCCCTGATGGGCGGTGGAATGGTAAAGGGAGCGATAGAAGCTACGAGTATAATGGAACATGGGATCCTATAGGTTCGCTTGAGTTAGGGCGCGATGAGAGGAAAAAATTTCTGAAGAAGGGGGGAGGGGCGATGCTCTTGGGTTCTTTATTCTTTTGGCCATTTACATGTTTGCAAGCACTCTAGCTCACACTTTAGGTCATTATTCACATGCTTGTAACCGCTCTAGGTCCCTCACTGACCTGGTTACTCGTTCTGTAGGTCGTTCTTTTGGTTTTTCACACATGCTTGCTCTCACACTGGATCATGGGTTTCCAACTGGTGTATCGCGGAACCCTGAGGTTCCGGTGACAGCTTTTTTGAGGTTCCGGATGATCAAATGCCACACGAAACCATAAAAATCCCGGAACCCTGGAGACCTTTCAAAGAAGAAATGTTTCTTGTTAGTAGTACTCGCAAAGCTTTTCCTTATTTTGAGTTTTAGCGAGATAGTGGCCCGAAAAAAATCAACAAATTGGAAGAACAGCATAAATCTAGGAAAGAAGCGTTGTCTGTTAGTTTATGCTGTTTTTTCAGACTTTCTCTCGATTTTTGAATTCAAATATTTCTGCGAATATCACACTTAAACAGATGGATTTTTTTCTCCTCAGGAAAGGCAGGGAACACGACAAGTTTCTAAAAGTTCTCAAGTTTTTAATTGGGTTTTTGAGGACAGGGTGCACATTTAAAAGTCGATTTATTTTATTTTGATAACTATGCAACTCCTTGCAACATGAATGATGTATCTGAGTTCTACACGTTATTTGAATACTTTTTCTAATTGGAAGTATGCCTCTAGAATGAAAAGTTTGCCTAGTAAAATGCGGCAAGGGGAAATTCAGTAATCATTCTGAATAAATAAGAACCATCACTGAACTGAAACTACTGCTCTGTCACCTATCAAATAAAAATTACAACTGTTGTGGTTCTTCGATTGAAATTGAGATTCATAAAACTTGAAAAATACAACCAATAAGGTGATCGATTTCATTTGCTAGAATGTTACCAATGCTCTTATTGGTTGGATTTTTCAACTTTTATAGAGTAATCCCGGCCTAAAATGCGCAAAATGTTTATAATCATTGAAAGATGATCCATATAAGCAAAAAACGGGTTGAGTCTTACTGTTGCGCATTTTGCTACAGCTAGTTTACCACATACAAAATTTCGAAGCAAACTTGACAATTCGACTGATATTGATAAAAAAAAAATTATCAATACCATGCTGTGTTGACTTTTTCTATGCGGTGCATTATTCAAAACCAGTCACTTCAATTGAAGGATCACAGTAGTTGTATTTTTTATTTGATAGGTGACAGCAGTAGTTCCCCTACAATGATGTTTTACATGCAGTATAGTATGTATACAGCATATACACTGAAGAGCCAAAAAAACTGGTACACCTGCCTAATATCGTGTAGGGCCCCCGCGAGCACGCAGAAGTGCCGCAACACGACGTGGCATGGACTCGACTAATGTCTGAAGCAGTGCTGGAGATAATTGTCACCATGAATCCTGCAGGGCTGTCCATAAATCCGTAGGAGTAAGAGGGGGGTGGAGATCTCTTCTGAACAGCGCGTTGCAAGGCATCCCAGATATGTTCAATAATGTTCATGTCTGAGGATTTTGGTGGCCACCGGAAGTGTCTAAAGTCAGAAGAGTGTTCCTGGAGCCACTTTGTAGCAATTCTGGACGTGTGGGGTGTCCCATTGTCCTGCTGAAATTGTCCAAGTCCGTCTGAATGCACAATGGACATGAATGGGTGCAGGTGATCAGACAGGAGGCTTACGTACCTGTCACCTGTCAGAGTCGTATCTAGACGTATCAGGGGTCCCATATCACCAACTGCACACGCCCCATACCATCACAGAGCCTCCACCAGCTTGAATAGCCCCCTGTTGACATGTAGGGTCCATGGATTCATGAGGTTGTCTCCATACCCGTACACGTCCATCAGCTCAAAGCAATTGGAACTGAGACTCGTCAGACCAGGCAACGTGTTTCCAGTCCTCAACAGTCCAATGTCGGTGTTGTCGGGCCCAGGCGAGGCGTAAAGCTTTGTGTCATGCAGTCATCAAGGGTACATGAGTAGGCCTTCGGCTCCGAAAGCCCATATCGATGATGTTTCGTTGAATGGTTCGCACGCTGACACTTGTTGATGGCCCAGCATTGAAATCTGCAGCAATTTGCGGAAGGGTTGCACGTCAGTCCCGTTCTTGCATGATCTTTTTCCGGCCGCAGCGATGTCGTAGATTTAATTTTTTACCGGATTCCCGATATTCACGGTACACTCGTGAAATGGTCGTACGTGAAAATCCAAATTTCATCGCTACCTCGGAGATGCTATGTCCCATCTCTCGTGCGCCGACTGTAACACCACGTTCAAACTCACTTAAATCTCGATAACCTGCCATTGTAGCAGCAGTAACCGATCTAACAACTTTGCCAGACACTTGTTGTGTTATATAGGCGTTGCCGACCGCAGCGCTGTACTCTGATTGGTTCCATATCTCTTTATTTGCATACGCATGCCTGTATCAGTTTTTTTGGCTCTTCAGTTTATATATTGTAGACCGCACACTTGTTTTCAATATTTTCCAGAAGGCACATTTTTCTACTAAAATTTTATTTTTACCCGTTTATAGGTTACGGACAAAAGTAACAAAGAAAGGCAATTTTTTTTTTTTATGGTGAATAAGTTTGCGAAATATGGACGTTTAGATTTCGAAAGCGAACTGGGAATGCTTCTTTGTGCACTGAGTTTTTTGCTGAGCAGAGAAAAACTTCCTATAATTGGATTAGATAGAATTTTATTTCGTCACTAGCTATATAATACCCGGTGCTTCCCGGGTATTATAGCTATTGTATATAGGTATTGTTTTTTTTTCAATTACTGGGAGGACTGAAAAAGTGGGAAGCAATTATAAAGGAATAAACTATTTTATAAATAATACTGATAAGATTAAAGAAGTGGCAAAATACTTTGTAAGGGAATATCTGAAGCATTCTGAAGTAGTAAGCACTCCGGAAGTGATTGTTGAGACCCAAAAAACCATTGTTGCCCGACAGTTTTTCCCCCATTTCGGGCACTTGCCAAGCTTTGACAAACTTTTACAGTATCCTAGAGTTCAAGTCGGGGCCCCCATTTAGTATAAATGCAAAATTTGGTGAAGATCGGCCTTAAATTGTAGATTTGTATAGAGAACATACACGCACACAGACAGACACGCAGAAAAACAAATTTTATATACATAGATATCACGCAGATAATCGAGATATCAAAATTCTGTGCGCTAAGAAACAACAGGTCTGTGCAGGTGAAATAGAAAAGAATGCGCCCGGGAAAAAAAATCTGGGAAAAAAAAGTTAGAGGGTATTTTTAATGCAGGGAATAATGTTTTTCCCCTTTTCCCCGAAAATCCATTCCAACCTAACTTTGGGCCCCACAGAGTAATAATACTACTCTATTTATATCTTAAGTCCATGCTGGACCCCCCAAAAAAAAACCTATAGCGAGGTTCCCTGGATTGAGATATTAGCTGGGGTTCCTCTATACTGAATTTATAGTGTTATTTATAAGACTATAAACCCTTGGGGGTTGCGTCATGGTACTCACATAAATCATTGATGATGTATTTTCACTAAGAAGATATTCACCGACAACTCGGATGAATACCCTAATGATTCACAATTATTGGCATCATGATTATTTCTGTTAAAGAATATGTTGGAGTTGTTGTAAAGGAGATTTCTCTCTTTGTGTGAGTAATGGTTATAATCAAACCTCTTGATGCGTTTTTTGGAAATGTTTTATCCATTAGATATTCAATTCAATTCGCCGACGATAGCCCCGGCACATCGTCTAGGGACAATTTACTGCCGAATCCCTTTAGGGGGAGAGGAGGGGCTAGTGCGGGTTTTTTATTGTTTATGGAAAATATTTACAAAGCAAGACAGGAAATATGTACATGATATATACATTATATGCATAAAGATATCATGCAGCTATGTAAACCATTTTTTTTTTATGCACATCCATTCATAGCCCTGATCACAGTTTGTCCCGGGGGTCTTTTGGGCCGTGACGTGGTCTCTCACTTATTGTTCAATGTGCCCTGTTGCTGCCTGTGCTGCTGGATCTTCTCGTAGGCTGCTCTGGTCTAGTTGTCTGGTTGCCTATGTCTATCCTTCTCCTGTGTAGTTTCTCGATGTCCTCTTTTTCGAGGTGTCGCACGAGATTCTCAAGTGTTCGTGATTCTTTTTCGATCCGGCTTATCCTCCCAAACCACTCCTTCAGCAGCTCTTTCCTTGGTTTGATTAGGTGGAAGTCTTTTGAGTAAGGTGGCATAATGGAGTGGTGTGCCGACTTCTCCGCACATACATTTGTTGTTGTTAGATATTTTGAATCTCTCGAGGTAGCTGGGGAATGGTGCATGACCAGTAAAAAAAATGGCTTTCTCTCGTGACCATCCCACAGCCCTCCATCCAACTCGAGGCAGGATATCGTGAATCAGCCTGCCTGGGTGTTCAGGTTCGTCCCAGCCCTCCTGCCACATTTTCAATACGTGGCTTTTGAGAAGTCTTTTGGCATGGGAAGGGGGAATTAATTAATTAATATCGTGCTCTATCCATTAGATATGAGGATTCTTTGGTTGCAGAATTTAATTGTACTTTACGGGACAAACAGGACCATCTAAACACATGAGTCCCATTCGGGCACCCATGGCCTTCACATCTTGCAAGTGGAAAACATGGGATCTTAAGTGCACCCTCAGGTCAAACTATTAACGGGCCATCTATTATACATTTGTAGTGGTAAAAATAAAAAATGATGAGAGAGAATCATCTCGGGCCTCCAGGCTAGAGCCCTGTCAGAACCCCATCCCCTCCTTATGAGGGCCATGCGAGACCACGTTGTATAGGGGGCTTCCACAATGAGATCTGGCACAATGATTATCGATATATGTTTTATTGGAGGTGGTGCCTAAGACTTCTTTTTCATTTTGCCGTTTTGAGACAGCAGTAGAAACATTATTATTTTATTTTTATTTTTATTTTTTGACTTACGTAGAACAGCCTTATAATCAAGGGTTCCAAGCGAAATTTAACGTTGGAAACCTCCGCTCTAGACATACTTTCACACTCTTTAGGTCCCTGTTTTGGTCATTCAAAAGCTTGCACACGCTCTCGGTCACAAACTGGCCTGGTCCCTCCCTCTGTAGATCATTACTTTTGATCGTCCACGTGCTTGCTCAAGCTGTAAACCACTCTTTTGCTCACTCACGTGCTCGCAAAATCTCCAAGTCACTTTTTTAGTCAATCACTGACGTAGCCCCTAGCTGTCTGGGCAGAGGTGGATTAATTGAGGATTATACAAATTTTGCCGCCGTTCTCCCGTTCTACTAACTTTCTTGGCTAATAATTCCTCAAATTTGCCGCCCTCTGAACTAAGCCTTCTCTCCCCTGTAAATACACCACTGCCGCCAACTCCGACAGTCCAAGAAAAGATATAAACCCAAGGTCACACACACACACATATGTGTGTATCTAAGTTATTTTTTAATTATAGCATTCATAAGTGAAATGCGAGGGTCGGGGGCATTTTCATGTACAATTAATACAAACAAATCAAAAAAAATTAATAGCTATTTCTGGTTCAAGACTGAAGAGGTTAATTAAAGGGCATATTTTCAGTTTTTTTAGGGCAAAAATGCATTTTTCAGAAAGTATTTTCCAGTTGTTTTTAGGTCATAAAAAAATCCCACACGCTCAAAAATTGAAACAAAAACCACGCAAGAATTCCAAGTCATAAAGCGTGGTATGTTAATAAACGGAAATGGCGGAGCGAAAAATAACTGTGACCGAAAAACAAAAACCTCTCAAGAGACGTAAAAGAAAAAAAAAACGTCTGAGAAAATTTCTTTGGCTTCTTACGTAATAGGAAGTTAAATATCAGCGATATTACGAGACCAAAATGGCGGCAGCAGCAACGTGTTATTCATTCATTGTATTGCTCTGATGTGGTCAAGGACACGCCACTCAACCACAGACGTGTGTGAATTCCTATTTTAAAACAACATCAACAAAAAAAAAACATCTACTTAAAAGATGGCGTGACAGAATACGCATGTAGATGTGTGTTTATTTATTAGTGCTTTGATACGTCTTATAAACTAAGATGGATAATCGACAACGATAGATTTACCCTTGATAAAATCGATAATAATTCAATTCATCGATTGTTTCAACCCTTTATAGGGCAAAAGACTAAGACAGGTTTTAACCCCTTTTTTTGCCTTGTTATATCAATAGAGCGGCCCGAGCAGTCATTTTGGCGGTTTTCGATTTTGAGAATGCTATAATCTCATACATACAAGGCCGTCTTAAGAGCATCATGGGTCCCCCCCAGGCCAAGCGAATTTTCTGAGGCCCTACAAGGTAAATTCTCGAAAATTTCAACCGGATCTCATTTTTGTGAGGGCCCCCCCCCCTCTTATCTTGAGGACCCCGGGCCGTGCCCGGGTGGGCCCATGCCTTAAGACGGCATTGCATACATAATATACATAACACATATACATATTTCATACATGATCTCATGCTGTGCGACTTTTCATTATTGCTGTACAAATTTTTAAAGCACCGAATGTTTAGTTCGCGAGATATCGTCGTTTATACCCGGACTGGCCAAGAATATCTCCCATGTCTAAAATTGTTTTCTCGTTGCGGCGGGCGTTGGATGCTTTTGCTTTAGGTTTATCGGATATTAACCCACGGCTTCGCTAGATTGAATTTGGTAATCTGAAAATTTTACTCGGTGATGATTCCCCCACATTCAAGTCATTCAGCTGTGCCCGGTGCAAGAATTTGAATTTAGGCCCCTTCTGGGCCCCCTTCCAAGTGGGCCCTGTGCGGATGCACCTGTTGCACCCAGCCTAGTTACGGCCCTGTTCCCCTCATATAGCATTTGAAATTGTCATGATCCCCCTTCGGGGTTGAATTTTCAGAAATCCCGTCTTAGTTTCTACATTGTCAAATATAATACAGACCAAATTTCATATTTATAGCTTCAGTGGTTTCAGCTCGGTGCCATGATTTCCCCCATATATTCTTTGAACCGCTTTATAACCCCCTCCCCCCTCAAGAGGTTGAAATATGAAAAGCACCTCCCACTTAGTGAGTCTTTACGTCATACAATAAAATAACTGACTAAATTTCATATTTAGCGATGATTGCTCCATACAACCTTCAAATCCTCCTCTTAGGGACTAAATTTTAAAAAATCCCTTTTTTTATATAGCGAGTCTCTAGCAAAGTAAAAAATGCTCGCCAAATTTCATATTTTTCATTTCA
This sequence comes from Pholcus phalangioides, assembly GCF_987345545.1. Lineage (NCBI taxonomy): Eukaryota > Metazoa > Arthropoda > Arachnida > Araneae > Pholcidae > Pholcus > Pholcus phalangioides. The sequence goes on along the minus strand of NW_028301601.1, from coordinate 18,519,401 downwards.
GCGGTTTTGCCTCAGTGTGATTTCTCTGTATAACCTTTGAAATTCCTTATGGGCCCCCTTAGGGGTGAAATTTCAAAAAAAAAAATCCATCCCTTTTTGCTAGTCTTTACGTCATGAAATAAAACTACTGACCAGATTTAGTATTTGCAGCTTCAATGGTTTTGGCTCGGCATGATTTCTCTATATAACATTTGAACCACCCCTTCCATGACCCTCCCCCTTAGGGTCGAATTTAAAAAAAAACAACTCTTAGTGAGTTTTTACGTCATAAAATTACTGACCACATTCCGTGTTTAAAGCTTCAGCGGTTTCGGCTCGGCGATGATGAATCGGCGAATCAGTTAGGACCACAGAGTAATAATACTATAGAGTGCGCGCGAGGGGTTACAATGTGAAGCAAAGATCCGGAGTCACGTGACTCCGGTCGAAAGGCTGGTCAGGGAATCTCGCTGGCAATGCTTTCCTTATGGCTATTTGTATGACAATCTACACGCGCTGTCTTATTTTTGATTAGAATGGCCAACACTTGCGCAGCTTTCGGATGTTCTGAGCGGTTTAGGAAAGGGGGACCAGTATCCTTTCACAAGGGAATACTTTTTTGCGTATTCCTCTTCTTATAAATTAAAAATTGGAATATTAAATTGACGATGCAATGGATTTCTGACGTAATCTCAGTTTTTAACGACTCCATTTTGGATTTAATTCAATTAAAGTTCCAAGTTTTGGTAAAATTCAAATGTCATGAATCATTATTAAATGTTTTAATAGAATTTTTGGCAATAAATGATTGAAATTGTGAGTTTTATGAAGTTTTAACTGAAATATACGTCTCCGCAAGATTTGGCGAGATTTGGCGAGCTAGTGAGTTCATTCGAGTTTTGCTCAACTTGGAAGAAAATATGCTTTTCAGAAGGAGAAATTTATGAAAAATATTCTATTTAAATAGAATGTGAGGAAAACTCCCCCCCCCCCTCTAGACAATTGCAGTTTTGCATAAAAATGCATAACAACCTCTAAAAGTAATAGTATTTTTACCCCCTCTTCACACCTGAGATAAAACTATTACAGAAAAGAAATTTTTTTATTCATTAATTTATGTTTGTTGTATGTGAAATTGCCGCTTCAAACAAGGAAATTAATTATTCAATTGATTTTTTGAGTCAATATCTGTACTAAGACCTGAAGTCATATATTGTGTACCTCAGATGTTATCTTGAAAAAGAATCATTCTAAAAACGATTTAATACCTTAAATTAAGATTAACATATGCATACTTTTGGAGCGAAGAGATTACATATGTCATATATATATATATATATATATATATATGTGTGACATGTGTAAATATTATATTATATATATGAAATATTATATCCTAAAATATTATATATATATATATATATATATATACATACTTTAAATTATTACATATATACTCTACATGGAATTTTAATTCTTATAATTTAGAGAAATTGATGATGAGATTCTGTAATTTTCTTGAGTAAAATCTATTTTAATCCTGAAATATTATGTAAGTGTTTACAGTTTTGTGTGATGAGGTTATAAAAGGTTTTTCAGGAATGTTAGAAATGAAACTTTTTCTTATTGTTTGAATATTATTTCATGACTGAATATGGTATGAGTGTGAATGTGTTACATTACATAACATAATATGATGCATTATAATTAATTATACATTAATTATGAGTATATAGAGTAATTGTAATGTTCTGGAAAGATATATTTTTGTTTTAATAACCCCTAGTATAAATAAATTTTCGAAATTAAAAGCGACAAAGTGAATGAAGAGAATATTTAAAAATATAAATGAATTCGGCTTTACAACATATACGTTGTTCCGTTTTCCAATATTTGTTTATTTTATAGAATTTATTTTTTCAAATCTGATACTCCGTAAATATTTCACATAAAAATGAGTGAAATTCATTGAAAAAATGAAGGAAAGTTTTCATCAACTTGATCGAATTGAGTCAAATTTCGTTACAGCAACATCCTAGCTTCTGCGAAAACGCGCCAAATGTAATAGCGCAGAACCTGTTCTTTCCCCGACAATACTGCTCATCTTTTCTTCACGTTCGACAAGTTTTATGAATAGCGTGCGCGGTCTATTTATATCTTAAGTCTATGGTTAGGACGTTATTTTATATAGATAGAATGATGCGTATCATTAGATAAGAAATAATGATATTTGTTGCATCATGCTAGTTGACTAGCTAAAAAAAACTATTCGTGGGGGCATAGCAGAAATTCATATATATATTCACAAACAAAATAACATTTCTTATTTAGCTACACTGTGGTGTAAGAAATTAAGAGAATTTGCAGACCTGGTCGATTATCTCTAGAACTACTGTACCGATTTCAATGAAATTTTAAATGTACATACACTGATACAATACAAAATACACTCATTGCCATAAAAATTTGCGCACCCAGAAGTCGTCAAAATGAAACGAAATTTTACACATGTAAGTACTACGTTGATATAAGTAAGTGATTAGAAAATCCAAGAAAAAGGATCATTTATTGCAGAAAAAAGTACAGATGAACAGAAGTTTTAGTACTCTGTTGGACCCCCTCTAGCGCGAATGCACGATGCGATACGAGCGGGCATTGAGGCATACAAGTTCCGTATGATGTCCTGAGACATCTCGTTCCACAGTTGCTGTAAATGCGCCTCTAGTTCGACAAACCTCGTAGGGTGTCCAACTTGCCGTCCCAAATGATCCCAGATATGCTCGATTGGTGACAAATCTGGGGATAGAGCAGGCCAGGGAAGGGTGGTAATGTGGCGGAGGCAGTCTTGTGACATCCTTGCTGTGTGTGGCCTAGCATCGTCTTGTTGAAAAATAGCTCCTGGGAGCCCTGCCATGAGTGGCAACACATGTGGCTGAAGGATGTTATGGACGTACCGCTGGGCTGTCATTGTACCATGGATCAATATTAGGGGTGACCGTGTATCGTAAGCAATGGCACCCCATACCATGGCACCAGCTGTGGGAGCGGTGTGTCGCTGTAAAGCGAAGGCAGGATTGAAGCGTTCACCACGGGGCCTCCACACACGAACATGATTGTCATCACTGCTCAAGTTGAATCTCGATTCGTCGCTGAAGACGACCTGGTTCCATTCCGTTGCAGTCCAATCCCGTCGTGCTCGACACCACTCCAAACGGAGGCGTTGGTGGGTGGGTGTCATTGGCAGCACACGTAATGGGCGCCGCGATACCAGATGTCCTTCAGCCAGGTGCCTTGCGATGGTTCGGGAAGACACAGGAGCCCGTAGTGAAGCTGCTGCCTGTGTCTGAATAGCGGCCAATGAGGCAGTTGGCTCTACGCGTGCGTTTTGGATGATGTGACGGTCTTCTCGACGACTGGTCTGTCGAGGGCGTCCTGAACCTGGTCGCCGTGTAAAGGACGTCTCTTCTGTCCACTGGTCCCGACACCTCCTCACAGTAAAATCAGAACGGACTAGTTGACGAGCTACTCGCCGAGCTGACCACCCAGCTTCCATCATCCCGATGATTCTTCCCCTATCGAACTCTGACAACTGCTCATACGGTCTTCGACGGCGGCGTAACGGCATGTCTACCTTTGCAAACGATTAAATACACTCCAGCAAGCTCTGCTTACCTTTTTTATACTCCAAGGAGAATGAAGTTCAACGCCCTCTAGTGGCATTACGCAATGCGCAATCACGCTGCATTTCTAATCATTTGCATATCTGTCCGACATGTACCTTCAGGCCAACTTTCGTTTCGATCCCACAATTATTTCTTGGTGCGCAAATTTTTATGGCAATGAGTGTAAATAACCATTCAATAATTGTAATACACATGCATGATCGTGCGTAACACTCATTGGAGTCGGAAGGTATGAAACAGCGGTTGCAGAATAAACAAAAAAATGGGTTAATAGATGGGTTAATAGGGGGTATGGTCCCCTCTTACAGATATACAAGTCTCGCAGCGTGATTTCATACTTGAAATAAGGCAGTTTATCATTTCCTGTGGCAATTGGTCCCACTCGTTCAGCAACGCTGTTTTCATTCCCTGGATGGTTCCCGGAGGGGGGGTTGCGAGTTGCAATTGCCCTCCCCAGAGCGTCCCAGACATGCTCTATAGGGTTAAGGTCTGGAGATCTGGCTGGCCAATCCATCCGGCGAATATCCTCACTCTCTAGAAAATCGTCGAGCAGAAGAGCTCTATGTGGCCTCGCGTTATCGTCCATTGAAATGAACTCGGGGCCAACTGCACCCCTGAAAAGGCGAACATAGGGCTTCAAGACCTCACACCAGTCACAGTGCCTCTTTCAAAGACATGGAGAGGTGTGCGGCCATCCAACGCGATGCCTGCCCAGACCATTAAACCTCCTCCGCCATAATGGTCGATTTCGCGGACATTGGAGGGCAGGTAGCGGGTCCCTGGTTCTCTCCATATGAACGTACGGCGAGAATCGGTGCTTAGGCTGAACCGTCAAACCCAGGATACCCGTCAAACCAGGATAACCAGGATAACCAGGATACCCAAACCAAAGATACCCAAGCCACATCGCCATATGGCAATATCGGCTCATTGTCCACACGGACTGGATACCTCTGGCAATTTATTCATAAAAAAGCATGCATTACAAAATATACATTACAATCATAACAAGTATAAAATCAATTGCGAGATCACAAATCTACGTATGCAATCGGAAATCGAGCATATAATCCTATATATTCCATATTAAATCTTAATTCGAATATAAAGTCCCAAATCACATATTGAAATCAATAATGAATCAAATAAAATTCATAATCATTAGGCTGAACCGGAACTCATCAGTGAAGAGAACGGTCGCCCATTGATCCATACTCCAATCTCTATGCTCTCTGCACCATGATTAACGGATTTTCCTGTCCGTAGAAGTGAGCGGGACGCAAATAGCAGGTCTTTTTGCAAACAACCCTCTCTCATGAAGTCTTTTGGAAACAGTCACCCTGGATACACAGGTTCCTGTGGCTGCATGCAAGTCACGAGAGAGCTGAGAAACTGTAGCACTCCTGTTACGCCTCGCTATAATCGACAAATGGCGATCTTCTCTGGCCGTCGTGGCTCTTGGACGACCTTTCCCAGGCTTTCTCTCGATGGATCCGGTATCCTGGAACTGTTTCCATAAGTTACACACGACGCTGGGCTTAAATTGAACTCTCTGCAAATCTGGACTTGAGATTGGCCTGCTTCTAGCCTCCCCACAATTCGCCACCTCATTCCATCATCTAAACGTTGGTGGTTACTCATTTTTACTGTTACAATTTGAAATTAACCGATTGCTACAAAATAACACCAAAGAAATTCGCCGAGGTGTGCTAGCGAACGAAATGCGTCTTAACTTACGCGCGCTTATAAAGCCTGTTTCACTACTGGCTCCGCCTACACACACGTGTACGCTTACGTATTTGACGTACAAGATTTGCATTTTTGTCTAGAAGCAGTGGTTTTACATTCAGTTCAGTTCTTTTCATGAAATTCGATAAAATATGCAAATTCTCTTAATTTATTTCACCAGTGTATATAGTCTCTATTATCAAAGATGAGAAAACATTTTTTTTTTTTATCATTCACCTGGCAAGCTAAATTTTTGTTTTGGTTAGACTTGCCATAACTCTTCATGTCACTATCCGCTTTGAAAGCTTCCTAGGAAACAGAGGTTCATTCACAATGCGTAGAAATGGCTCTTATAGAAAACAGACGTGTGTGAATAACAATGATATTGTATAATTATTACTAAATGACATTTCGCACAATGGATCTACTGCTGAGAAGACTTACGATGCAAACTCTGACAACGCAAATCATGACTTTTTCTATGTCTACCCGGAAGATAAAGAAGTGATTCCGGAAGTGACTAGTCTGAATCAGATAATACTGGTGAAAAAGTCAAAAATGTGGTTTTTTTTTTCTAATTTGTGCACTCTTTGTGAATTAATATGTACGATGGTAAGTGCTCTAGTATTTTTAACCAATAGTGCAAATTCATGATGACATAGGATTATATGTTATCCATAGTGTGCGCGAACAACTAAGCAAGGTGAATATAAGACCTTACTACACATTTACAATACAATACAATACAAATACAACGCCACAACAGGCAAATTGCCCAACGAGGTGGCTGACTTAAGAACATCATGGATCCCCGAACCATTTTTTGGAGGCCCTACCTACTACTGCTACACCACACATGCACCCCGCCCACAACCTTCCCCCCCCCCCGCGGAACCCCCAACGAATCGGTACATGCGGGAATGTGCGTGTACGTGTAGTGAAACCTGACGTGAAGTTTTTTGTTTCTCTGTAATGCTTGTTATGTGTAGTGCTGCCATCTGCCACCAGTTTTTCTAACTATGAGTGAAGTGTTATGATTGAATGATTTATCGTTGTTCGGTTTCCTTGCGAAAAAGGACGTAAAAGTTATCTGATCTAGGGTTGTCACCGGTGGTTGTGCCGCTTTTGCAGCCTGGACGAAATCGACAAGTGCTGTGCAATATACTGGCAGACGTGTCGGGATTCAAGTTAAAACAAAGATATGAAGATATATAGAATGAAGAAATAGCAAAAAAAGCTTTTCGAATGACGAAAGCGCTAGTGCTGTGATCACTTGTTCATTCAAAAATATATACTTGAAAGGTATTTGAAGAAAAAATGAATACAAGATTGAATTTTATGAGAGTGAAATAGAACCTAGTGAAATAGTGGGTAGTCATCGGGGGAGGGGGGGGGGGACTCGAAGGGTTGGTATTTTTAATGCAATCAGACATAACCAACCTTCAGAATTGCGTCCACTCTTTTCGAATCATGCATGGGGTTCCCCCTGATGACGACCCTGCATAGGTTCTATTTCACTCATAAAATTCTATTTTGTATTCTTTTTTTTATTCAATTACCTTTTAAATGTATATATATATATACAGGGTGGTAACTATCGACCGCCCAATAATTACACACGTGATTACTTGTGAAAAACTAATATGGAAAAGTGTTTTCCGTTTTTTGATCTGACCCATAATTAATGAGTTAAAACACTTTAAAAATTGATGACGTCACTTAAAAATCCGGCCAAATTCACCAAACGTACACCAAATGTATAACTTGGCGTTTTTTTAAACTGCACAATGATATAACCCTACACAATCGAGAAAGTAAACCAGTTTCTTTTCCATCTATTGTTTTGTGCACACTTTTAACATTTTTAAGTGGGTGTTAATTATTACGATTTTATATAAGGTTGCAGATGTTTTTGAGTTCATCCATAAGATTAAAAAAAGCTACTGCCCCACCCCGGAAATTCTGAAATTCTGCTCAAATGTGCATGCTCAAATGCTCATATTTAGTAAAATGAACTTCGGATTTCAAAGTTAACTCTAGTATTTCTTAAAACAAATATTGAATATTTTCTCATATTTTTGGAAATTTATGCATTTTTTCAAACTTTAAAATTCGTAAAATTCTAACGGATGATCAAACATTGAAGTTCGAGATTCATCTCACTAGAAAATGCCATATAAATATTTCTGCAAAATTTCATAATTTTTTGGTGTAGTATACTTTATATATAGGGCCTATATAGGTTTCTTTCACATCTTAAACGGATCAGCTCAAAAACTGCAATTTGTGAAAATCGCGTTCAAAACGTTTTTTCTTGTTCACATTTACACTATAATTCATTAATTCTTAGTTTTATTTTGAAAAAAAAAAAAAATTAACCCGATTGACAAGAAATTTTTTGCATCTGATTTTCACGATTGAATGAAATATTTTTTAAAGTCATGTTTTTGAAAATTCGACTTCAGGGGTCATGACACCCCATAAATGAATAAATCATCAACAATTTTAAAATGAGATTCCGCCCCCCCCCCCTCCTCCCCCAGTTCCACACACAATTCAGAAGTTCTGAAAGATTTACATGTTGCATCACAGCTTTTGATTGAAATTCTGCAACACAATTAACTGAGTAACGCAACAAACATTATGAATGAAATCGATCACAGTTACAAATTGTCACGATTACACAGTTTAACAATTACAGTTTAAAATTTTTACGACATCTCATTTATGTTATGAATGTGCGTATGAAACAGTAGGCCCCTACTCAAAACTATATTTGGAGCGACAGACAGTAAAGACATGGTGATAAAAAAATTCTCAAATTTCGAAAATTGAGAACCAGGAGGGGGGGTAATCATGATTTTTCGGGAAAAAAAATTAAGAAACGAAATACACATATAAGAGCAACGGGGTGGCAAAATCCTGAAGTCAGTCTCTGTTAAGAGGGGTCCCAGGGCAATTGCCTCCCCTTTTCTGACATGACAAGCACAATTATTTTCAATTGGTCATTTGTTTTGGCGCAGTATGACCATGGCCCTCACAAGGGTGGAGCTGGTGGGGCTCCAGTCCCGGGGCCCCGGACAATTTTCTTTTCTTTTTTTCATACAATAAATTAATTATAGAAGGGCCTGCGAAAAGTCTGGCTTGGGAGCCCGCCAAAGATCCCAGCCAAGGGGCCTTTCTCCAGGATGTGGGGACCATGAGTTTGACCTAATTGGTTATGCGCTACAAAAATCAAAGTCCAATCGAATAAATACGCCCCTGAATAAACCTTCATTTAAAAAAAATGACCAAGATCTGCGCGAATCACGTAGGCTGGAATAAAAATTTCAAAGTAGTCGAAATCTTTCTTGTGAAAAGATAAAGTAAAAATTTATTAATATTTCATCGCGATAAAAATCAATTGCAGTCAAAAGGAAATGAAAAATCGTCATTGCAACATGCAGAAATCGGTATGAAAACGTGACTCGATGAAATAGAGATAGAAATTATCCGAGAGACCACTAACTATTTAGAATATGCCAATTCATAAAATGACTAGTTTGATTGAAAGTTTCTGACCGTTATTATTTTAGTGTTTTCACAAGTCACCTTCGTCAAGCTACCATTTTTGCAATCTTCTCTGAAGTTTATTACACATGACTGTGTTTCGATGAGATTTTAAAATGACTCAAGAAATATTGTCTTGTTTCATTGATCAATATGTAATCTGATTAAAACGACAGCGTATAAAAACGATCGCGTAGTAAACAGAACGCACTGTATGCACCTTCCCCAAAAAATGTTGACTTGATAGTGAAAGAGAACAAATTACCACATTTTGGCAAAAAGTATTGATTTGGTTAAAAAAAAATTTCAAGTAGATCTCATTTGGCTAACACTTTAAAAATCTGGTGATAAATTTGCCGATATAGTGGATGAAACTAATACGTAATTCCACGTAACAACAATGTTATGCTATCACACTGCATTGAGAGTAAAAGTGCCAATAGTGAAGGAAGAAACCGAACTTGGCTTCTAATGGGATTGAATGTTTCAGTTAATTTTTAAGAAGTGACAACCTGCTTAAAGAAGTGAGAATGCATATAACTGACCGTTAGAAAAATTTCACAAAATTTTAAAAGCTTATAGCTCACTTAATATTCATCCGATCGAAAAACAAAAAACACTTTTCCATATTATTTTTTCACAAGGAATCACGTGTGTAATTATTGGGCGGTCGATAGTTACCACCCTGTATATTGTCGCGTCGCGCAGCCGGGTCTCGTCGAACCTCTGTCACCAGATTCGTCCCGTTGCCCGGGGTTCTTCGCCGAGGACTTGAAAATGGCCGAAAACTCACAGGAACGAAGATCTGAGAACAAGGAAACGTCTTTATTTACAAAAACTAGAATATAGAAGGTACGCACTTCTTTCCTCGAATTCTACTGTCCCGCGCGAGTCTATTTAAAATCTCGTACTTCTAACAATCGCATGTCGCGCGAACCTCGCATGCGTTCTCCCAAACCTCTTCAAATTCCTACCCTTCGTAACAATATATATTGAGATTTGTCTTGTGTTCCCTTGCTAGACCCCTACCAGCCCCCCACCCTGGAGGGTCATGGTTCTTACCTAAACCATTGAGAATGGATGCTTTTGATTTCGTACACAGAAAATATTCACCGACCGAAGGGCCACATATGTCCCGCGGGGCATGGGTTGAAGACCTCTGTTGTAAATAGTTAGTTGCTAAAACAAAGAATAGTTTGTATGAACAGTATCAAAACCAAGGAAGTTTTATTCTTTGAAAGCTCACCGGGATCCCGGAATATTAAGGGTTCCATGGTGTCCGATCATGCGGAACCCTGGAGTTGGAACACCAGTTGGATACCCGTGATGTAGAGAAATACACTTGAACTTGAACTACCAGACAGATACCCACGTTAATATTCCTTACGGAACCTCTAACGTAAAGGGTATCTGTTGGAAAATTAGCAACACCTTCCCCAGCCCATCAAATCCATCCACCCTACCCGATCAAACATGAGAACACTTTTTCAAAGTACATGGGGGGGGGGACTTAAAATATATATAGTAATTTACAAAATAATGTGAACATTAAACATTTGTGGAAGCACAATGCACGTCACAGTTCAGTATGTATGAAAAGGGTGGGGGAAAACATCAGTTATATATACTATATATCAGTTATATAACACTGGAAAACACAGAACAATGAAAAATAAACATCTGTGGTAAGCACAATGCAGGTCACAGTCCGAGAGAAAAAAAAAAAAAACGGGGAACAACAGAAATGCAAATATGAAGAACACGAAAATGCAAATATGAAGAACACGAAAATGCAAATATGGTAAGCACAAGAAATATTCAAATCTTAAGCATCTGTGGTAAGCACAATGCACGTCACAGTCCGTTCAAGTACATATGTATATGAGGAATAGAAAATAAACATCAGTTAAATCACTATGGGAAACACAAAAAACAGTAAAAATTAAACATCTGTGGTAAGCACAATGCACGTCACAGTCCGAGAGAAGGAAAAAAATGTGAACACATTTTTACAATTTCAGCGTAGTCATTAGATTTGGGGTGTCGATGCTGATCTGGCCATCGATCTAGTCACCATGGTGAAGACAGGGATGTCTTCACCACTCTCATCAGATTCAAAGAGATCTTCTTCATTTTTGCTGTGCAGTAACGACAGATTTTCCTCTAGAAAGTTGATAAGTTTAATGATGTCAGCCCAGTTTTTAGTTTTTATTACTTGACGTTTCCAGACGTGGAAATGTTTTAGATTAATCGGGGGCTGATGGTAGGATGCAGTGCTTGGACACGACCAAATATAGTGAGGAAATGTTCCGATTTCCCCACAAGCACATAATTTATTTTTAGATATTTTAAATCTCCTTAAGTAATACGGAACAGGGCCATGCTCACTATATAGGATTGTCCTTTCTCTAATCCATGGTTGGTTGAAGATTTTGGTCTTATTTATGATTTGGAAGACCTTTCTGCCCCGTTGTTCACCATCAATCCATCTGGACTGCCAAGTTTCTTTCGCTACACAAAGTATCTTGTGTTTGGCATGAGACCAGGGAGGAAAAACATCAGAGTTCATATTTTCTGATGAAGTAGCTGTTTTAGCAAGTGCGTCTGCTAATTCATTCCCTTGATTACCCACATGGGCCCTGGTCCATGAGATGAAAGTGTTGGGCTTGTCAATTAGATTTGCTCTGATTTGTCGTACAAGTCGGGTGGGGGAAAAATTATTTCTAAGCGCGAGAATACTGGAAAGACTGTCGGATATAATCTGAATAGGTTCGTTCTCATGTAGTATATGGAGAATTGCCTGATGAATAGCATACAATTCTGCCTGGAAAACAGAGTTGAAGTCTTGGAGCCTATGTGACCATTCGTGTATGATGACGTTGTTGCGAAAGACGACAAAAGCCGAAGCAACTCCTTTAGAAGTTTTCGAGCCATCCGTATATATTTTGATGGCAGTTGGAATGTCTTTTTCTTCAGTGATGAGCTGATTATCTTGAAGATCTATGGCTGGATGATGAGGCCATGAGGTTATTTTTTCTTCGTATGCAGATGCTAGTAGACTGAAATCGTTACATATGACATTGTGTCTTAATAGAAGGAGTCGGCTTCTTTTCGATATAACTTCTATTTGAAGGTCCAAAGGTAAATTTCCAGTGGAAAGTTGTAACACATTAGTTGGCGTAGTATTATATGCACCTGTTACAAAAAGTAAGTATTGCCTTTGAGCTGTCAGCATCTTGCGTTTCATTCTGCAGGTGGGGTTTGCAAACCAAATACTCGATCCATAGGATAATTGGGGGATGATAATGGTTCGATAATAGATATTTCTGAATAGCCTGTTAATACCCCACTTGCTGCCCCCAATCCTATAGAAAGACTGGAGTGTTTTATGAGCTTTAAGTACTTGTTGGTCAATGTGGTAGATCCAGTTAAATTTTTCGTCAAAATTGATTCCCAGATAAAAGTTCCGTGTTCTTTTGATGTGTTGGTTATCATGTTGGATTTTCAGGCGTCCTTTCTTTCTATAAGGCCAGAAATATGCAATCTTGTTCGTTTGAAGTTGCAGGTGATTAATTTCAAGCCATTCTTCTATTTCTTTTAGACATCGGGTGGCAATTTCATTGATGGATTTTGATGTGTTGCTTGATACTATAAGAATGATATCATCAGCATATGCTTGTAGGCATACATCGTCTGGCCATTGATGTTTGAGAAGGTCGTTAATAATAACATTCCAAAAAAAAGGACCACTACAGGAGCCCTGAGGGCATCCCTGTTTCTGTGTCTTTGTTGCAGGCCCTCTATCTGTCATGATAGATATACTTCTTTTTTCTAAAATACTTAAAGTGCTTTTAAGTAAATTATCAGGTATTGTTGAAATTGACGATAGCCTATTATATATGAGCTCATGGCGAAGATTATCGAATGCTGACTTGATATCGAGAAGGATCACAGCAGAGAAATTACTCTTTTCTTTTTGTCGTTTCAATTCTTGCATCATGTTGTCTATTGCTTTTTCTGTCGATTTCCCTTTTCTAAATCCAAACTGTAGCGGATGGAACCAATTCTGTTTGTTTAAGAAATAATCCATTCTATTTATGAGTATACGTTCAAATATCTTCCCAGCATTCGATAATAATGTTATGGGTCTGTAAGAGTCAAGGTCTTCGGGCTTCCTCCCTTGTTTCAGAAATAATAATAGCATGCCATTTTTGAAATGTTCCGGAAAGGTTCCAATGTCCAGGCATTTATTGAACAAGATATAGAATAGAGAAGGGAACTGACAATGAAGTTTTTTGATAGTTCTGTTACAAATTCCATCCACACCTGGTGCCTTTCTATTGTTTAACTTGTTAATGATTCTTGTTATCTCCATGTGTGTGATAGTCTTATCTCTTGTGTGCAGTGGAATGTCACGAGATTGGAGATCGGTGTTCCGGATCGGATCTGGATAAATAAGATTTAATTGACGTCCAGCTGCTTGCACAATATCTATTTTTTGGTTATCTTGCAAATGAAGAAGGAGCTGCGGCGGGAAATATTTGTTGTTCTTCGTTGTTTTAAAGCAATTCCCGTAAGGTTCTTTCATTCGGCTGCAATATTCATACCATTGTTTTTTCTTAGTGCTTCTAATTAGTTTCTTGAAAATAGCACGCTTTTTCTTAAATTCTAGTATATATCCTGGTCTGTCATCTTCTTTTACGTAATTTATTTTTCTTTCCATTGCACGAAGTTTCCGCTTTTCTTTAGTCAAATGTTCATTCCACCATGATAATTTGGAAATAGTTTTGGGAACTTTTAAAGTGAAAGTATTACTGCATGCAGTCGTTAAAAGATCCAAGATTTTCTCTACTAAGGTTAGTGATCCTTGATTATTATATGTATCTTGGTGTTTTAGCTCGTTCAATAAATTGTTCAGAGGTTCTTGCAGCTTTTTGCAAAGCAACCTTAATTTTCTCTCTGTTACGTGATATCGAGGATAAGATGAAACACAAATGCTCTCAGAAATGCTGATTCGAATGTACTTGTGTTGGCCCAAGGTATCTTTGTCGCTTATTTCCCACGAAGTAGAAGCCGAAAGCGTTGGAGAATTGCAGAAGGAAAGATCAGGCCATCCTTTAGACTTTCCGTGCACATACGTTGGAGTTTGTAGATCTTGATTGAGTAGTATGAGATGATTCTTTTGTAGAAATTGTAAAATAGTTCTTCCTCTGGAATCTTCATCTCTGTAGCCCCATAACGAGTGATGACCATTCAGATCCGATCCAATAAATATAGGTATGTTTTTGTTGCTCTTTATTGTTCTTTCAATTTCATCAATTGTAGAAGATAAGTTTTCGTACGGAGAAGAGTATGCCGAGATGATAATGAGATCACTGTGATTCAGACATACTCTAACAGCTGTGGTGGAAGTTGTATTGCATACTGTGGCTGGATGAATGTTGGAATTTGTACATACTATTGCAGCTTTATTGTTGGTGGATGACCATCTATTCCAGTGCGGTGGAAGACCGTGCAGTTGTCCGTTTTTGGTGCACGGCTCTTGCAGCATTATGAAATCAATTCCTTCTTTTCCGGCCATTGTTACGAACGATTCGGTTGTGTCCTGTGCACGGTCAGCGTTATACTGTAAAAGTTTGATGGGCCCCTTAAGACTTTGCTGAGACATAGTTTTAGTGTGCAGTAGATAAATTTTAGCTTGAAATTGTTTTTTATTCAGGATTAATTTGAATTCAGTGAAATTGCGTTTTTAGACACACTGACTTCGATGATGCGTGCCCTTCTTTTTTCTAAAATTTATATCTTATGTCGCTGGTTATTTCTAAGTGAAATTTAAGTTTGAAGTTATTGGTCACCTCCGAACTTATAATTTTCGCTGCTAATGGATCTGTGCAAGTCAGTACGAGTTGATTTCCATTTGCATCTGTTTTAATAATGTATTCATGCAGGTTACTGTATGTCAGTTGTTCTTCCAAATCATGTACGACTCTGTTGATGTCACCATGATCTAGGATGTTGAAAGTTAGTCGAGTTCTGTTTATGTCCATATTGCGAAAATTTGTAGTGCGATTCCATCCTGTTCGCTGCTTGGCCAAACTTGCATTTTGTTGGCGATTATACAATACACTACCAGATCCAAACCTGAAAATTGGCGGGTGATTATTCACAGGGTTTGGGTTATTCTGAAGGTATGTAGAGAAATTCTTAGGTTGTGAGATGAGTCGAGGATTCTTTTCCTGGAAAATCTTTTTATCATGAGTCCAATGTTGTGGGTGACCAGAAATATTCTTCTCCGGACAAATGACATATATTGTTTGTCTCAATAAGTGATTGTTGAGAATAAATTTTCTTATTTTGAGACAATCCTGAATGGTATAGCAGTCAATTGCCGTGCCATTTTTTATATGTCTGATGGCATGGATATTGTTTTCAAATTTCTTTATTATAATTGGACCGGTGGTATCAAATTGTTTCGAGTTGGATTTTTTATTTTTGTATAATAATACTGTATGTATTCGTTGTTTTAGATTCTTTTGGTTCCTCCTATAAGTGACTTTTTGAAAGGGCAAGGTATTACAATCTAACTCGTCTACAATGACATATGAAGGTGCACTGTCATCTTCGTTTTCATTATGTGAGGTTAACGAATTGGTTTTTTGTGTTAAAGGAGAAGAAATTCTTGGACATGGAACTTGTATCATCTTGTCTTTCCTAGTTGCCAAAGTTGTGTCGCTAGTTGTAGAGTTTTTTTCTGGAGTATTTGTTTTCTTCTCAACATTGTCCGAAGTCTGAGTAGAAGCATCTTTTAAATCATTATGGGAGCTAAGAGCCCATAAATTGACAATTTCCAACAATTTTTCCGCTTTTTTCCGCATTTGAGTTGGAATTCCGAATTTAAACGTCTTGCCTTCGCCTGTGGAATGTCTTATGATTTGTATGATCTCCTGGAAGATGTCCTGGATGTTCAAGACATTATTCTTGTAACGCTCTGTAGCAATGATTTCCATCCAGTCTTGTTCAGAGTACTCATGTGATGTGGAGGCTATGGGATCATTTTTATTTTTTTCTTTGCTCCCATTAGAATTTGTTGGTTTTCTTTTCAATGGGTCGGATAGTTTACCTTCAACAGCAGGTCTATTGGTCTTTTTGCTGACTTTCTTCTTTGTATGTTCATTATTGTCTTTGTCATCTGGATTCTGTTTAGTTTTTGCCCTGTTGGTATTCAGGAACTTTTCAGGACTTTTAAGGTCACGAATAATGGTGCCGTTCTCTGGATCCTGTTTGTCAGATACAACTCGTGGATTTGAATTTTCCGTTGACTTATCAATATCATCTTCGCCTCCCAGCTTATTTCCATCATTAATGTATTTATCATTATTGTTTCCAAATGGTGAGATCATGTAGAATTTGGATGGAATGACATCAGTAGGAGTAAAAACAAATGTCTGTGATCCTAATAACAATCTGGTATTCTGTTTCTCTGACTCAGTTGTCTGTGATCCTAATAACAATCTGGTATTCTGTTTCTCTGACTCAGTTGTCTGTGCTTCTATTTCCGCTTGCAAAGGTACGTGGTTGGAGACCGATGCCGGGGACGATGACTGTGCATTAGTACCTCCTTCATTATTGAGCTTATATGCATCAGTTAATTCTACATGATGTCTTTTCTCTTCCATTGATAGCTCGGTGATAATGTCCATGATTAAGTTGTTGATTTCTCCATTGTTGTTTGGAGTAGAATGGTGATCATTCGAAAGTCCAACAATACCAGAGAATATATCTGATACAAGAAAACTTGGAGAGTCCAAAAGGTGATCATCAACATTTTCATCAGTTTGAGCTTCCACCCCAGAAATTTCATCTTGTATCTTCAGTTCAGGTTGTATAATAGAGTCGGTATTGAAATTTTGACCATCAGCAAGTGGGTCCTTTTGCTCAGATGTTGTCTCTGTTTTAAAAGAGCCTTCTGTTGTCTCTGTTTTAAGAGAGCCTTCTGTTGTCTCTGTTTTAAGAGAGCCTTCTGTTGTCTCGGTTTCAAATATGGACGACGTAGGTGACATCATTTCAATACAGGAACTATTGGAACACTCCGTCGATCTTTTATCAAGATATTCCGTCATTGAGTCTTGTATTACCTGTTGTTGCAGGTAGGATCTAAGATAATACCTTGACTTCCTCCCCATTTTTACTAATGATGCCTCGTTGTAATTACAATCCAAGTCCAGTGAGACATCAAATTCTGTGTGGTTTTTCATAATTTTCTTTGAAGGTGGGTTAAATAAAAAAATAGTTTCAAAAATATACGAAGAACACTTTTTTTTTTTTTTATAAATTTTTCAAATTTTGCAATTTATGAAATGTAAAATTGGATGTCAATCATTCTATATATACATATAAGTTAGTATGCAAATTTTTTGCTTTTCTTCACCACCAATATATAAATTGTCACATCCAACCCGGTAACCCGCGAAATTGACAAAAATTACTGAGCTGCAAACACAGAAAATTATAGGATATGAAAGTAATGTACAAATTAATTAAAGACCGTTACAAAACGAACAAATGAAATCGAGCCAACAGTTTTCAGGATAGTAATGTCGATGGCAACAATTTTGTACTTTAGCTAGGGCAGATCATTGATATAACCACAAATACAAATTTTCCAAAATATTGTATGGCAGACAATAATACCAGGGGCAAAAAACAAGAGGAACATGTTGCATTGGGCTTCTATTAATTACAGCAATTTATATTTGATATAATTTTGAACTCAACTGGCAGTTTAGCTTTTGTTTACATTTTCAACCATAGAGGTCGCCCATGTTCGTTGTCGCCGAGAAGTTTTTTTTCCTTTTTTGGAAGGGGGGGGGGAGACACAGGCACATTCACAGTTACTATGTTGACAGTTATTTTTCAATTATGTTTAAATGAAATCCGGAGGCGTATTTATTCATTTTCGATGAAAGCTTGAAGAAACTCACCCAATGTTTTTTCTCTTTCCAATCTCTTTCTTTCAACTCAGACCCAACGGTGACCGTTAAAACTTCGCCACGGTGGAACAGCAATAACTTTTGAATTTGTAGACAGATTCCCTCAAACAAACACCAGAATACTCCTCACACATTCCTACGTACATTAGCTACATTTTATTGCACAATTTTTTATTATAAACTATTAAATAATCAACAAAAGCACAGAGCGCTGAAAACGGTGACTGACGATGACGACTCTAGATGGCGCTCTCCCAATTTTTAGCTGCGGTCAAGCATCATCTCCTAGAGATAGAAGGCCTCCGCACTCTCTGCCTGTGACATCAGTAAGTCGTCTATTTTCCCTCTCAGAATATTCAGGAAAAAAAAAAGAGAGAGAAATACACTGCTATGGATCATATTAATTTTGTGAATGAACACCAAAACTGATCAACAGTATCCATAAAATGTAAATATCTCAAAAATTATTTGCGTTATTCGTCATTTCTCTCTCTAGTCTAGCGTTTCTCAACCTATTGTCCGCAGACCAGAGGCGGTCCTCGATGATGAAAAGCAGGCAGATTTGATAATTTACCTCCAAATCAAATGTAAAATTGTTCAGTTGGTGTAATTGGTATTAGATTAGTAATATCTGGGCCTAGAATTTTTATATTAACTAAAAACAGACGGAATATGCTACATAAAAAATGCATTAATGCCCTAAAGAAACTAAAAATATGATTTTATAAATAGTCTGACCATATATATATGTATATATCCTTCAGAAAAATACGGGAAATTACACAAAATAGCCAATCATTGTCAAAAATGATGCCAAAGGTACACAAATAAAATTGCCAGTTGCCAATATCGCCGAAAAATCACCAATCATTTACCGAAAACGATTTCAAAAATAAGTAACATTGCTGGTTATTGCTATAATCGCCAGTTGCGGGAAATGAAGCTAGGAAAGAAAGAGAGCTGGGGGATTTCTCTTCATTATTATGAAAATATCAAAATGAGTCTGAAATTCCGAAAACCATGAAACATGCCATAAAGCTACTGAAAATCATGAAAAATGCCTCAAAATCACTGAAAATCATGGAAAATGCCTCAAAATCACTGAAAATCATGAAAAAATGTTTTATCGCGTAAGAATAGCAAAATAGATCTAAGTAGCTATCTAAACTTCAATCTAAGCTTCAATATTAATATGTATTCCATAACTGTTCCTAGATTTAAAAAGAGCATTTGACTTCGTTGATCTGGAAATATTAACAAAGTAATAAAAGACAGCAAGCAGTTCTGATTCAGAAAGAAATTAGTTCCTTTTTCGAGAAGTAAAGAAAGGAGTACTTCAAGGATCTGTACTGGGCCCAATACTGTTTTTGATACATATAAATGATTTATGCAAACTGAAATTAAATGGAAAGTTGATAACCTTTTGCTGATGACACAGTGCTTTACGTAGAGGATACAGATACATTAGATATAATATAAAAAAAAGTAGAAGATGTGACCTAACGAATATTAACATGTGGCTAATAAAACATAAACTAAAACTTAACATCCAAAAAACCAAATACATCTATATGAAAGCAAGAAACATGAATATCAATGAAAGCATACACCTGAAAATACATAATCATTGTCGCCGCCAAGATAATGGTTATTGCTATTGCCAAGAAATAGAAAAAGTTTCATGAGTACAATTATCTGGGTATAACAATACAAAATTACCTTAAATGGAACTCGCACTGCTATATTTTAATCAAAAAAATCAGAAAATATGCAATAATCATGTATAAAATGAAAAACTTAATCGATGAAAATTTTTTTTGAAAGACTTATTTTATGCATGGATTCATTCAATCATTAATTATGCAATTTGTGTTTGGGGTGGAGCATACCGTGACAATATCCGGAAATTAGATAGCATGTATGATAGAATAAGATCTCAAATAATAACAGATAGTACGAAAATACAGTGCCACACTATATCTCTAAAGACAAAACTACATATATATAGAATGATAAAATTTTCACAAGTAAATGAAAAATATTTGACAAAAAATCGAAATAGAACCACAGGTAGATACAGTAGAGCAGTGGTTCTCCACCGTGGGCCATATGGCCCCCTAGTGGTACTGGGATACTTGAAGGGGGCCACGGAAGAAAATGGAGAAAATGGCCATTTCAGGTGGTTTGGTGGGCTGCAGAGAGCTGAGGGGAAAAATTAAGGCGTGAAGAAATAAAGCTTTTATATATTAGTGACTATACATTTACAGAATCAAACAAAACCACCCATAAAACCAGATCCGTCTTAAAGCATGGACCCACCCGGGCCTCACCGCCTACATTTTGCAACAGGTTCTCTAGGATGGGATGTTTCGCAGGCCCCCGGCTACATTTTTCACAGACCCCTTCTCTATATTAAATTATATTGTAAGAAACAAAAAAATGATGAAAACCATATCAGGCCCCGGGTTTCAGCTCTGTCGGTCCCACTCTTGTGATGGGCCATGCCCAGGAGTCTCATGTCCCTAAGTGACCCCACCTTATATTTTATATAGTACAATAAATTTTTAAATTAAGTAGGAAATATATGTAGGCTGTTTATTTCCAGCTAAGTATGGGACTACCATAGCATCACTTTCCCTGGGGGTGGGGGGCCCCCATGATGTTGACACGGCCCTGAATAGAACTCGGACTAGCGGGGAGATCAATAAATTCTAGGCTAGTGGACTGGGGGCCAATCTTGCTAGCAAAATTTCCGCGTTCAGTATAAATTCACTGAAAAAAATCAATTCAGTACGTATAAAGGATCTTGCTGCTACATGAGGGTAAAAAACTCTGGGTAAGACAGGGGAGCCACGAGAAAAAAAATATGGTTTAAAGGGGGCCACGGGCAAAAAAAGGTTAAGAAACACTGCAATAGAGTATATCAGGTACCAAAGCCTAATAAAACACTGTATAAAAAGAGATTTCCCTACATAGACCCCCCCCCCCCTAAAGTTTTAAACTTATTTTATACTAAAAATCAAATTAGCAATAGAAAAAACATAAATCATATAGTATTTGACTTTGTTAAAAAAAAATAATGATTATGAAATGATTTTAACAAATACGCTGCAATCAGATATAAAAATAGTTTTGCGCACTATGTACGAAAAGAGAGAGGAATAAATTGTAAAATGATGAACGCATGTATATGGTTGTGATTGTGCATATAAGTATAGATAGATACATGTATTTGTATGGTGTTACATGTAATGTACTGACTGATATTCATAATACGTAATTTAATTATATATATATATAACCATGATTATGACTCTCAAAAGGAGAAATCTAACATTTTAATGTATACCGTAATCGCAAATATATAAATAGAAATACAATATAAAACATGTCTAATCTCTTTGTAAAAGCTTTTGCCTGAAACATGTGATTATAACTCCATTTAGACCTGCTAAGGACTTATTAAGTCCCTTGGGGTCACAAAGTGTTTGTATTTATGTGATGTTTGTATTTGTATATATGTCTGTGTTTTTGTGATTTGTTTATTAAAAAATATATATGTATATATGCAAAGTGTCATAGAAATCCTGGTCCTTGTAATATCTTTCGGGTTAAAATAAAAATTACATTTTCATACTAGGCGTCGCCATATCACACCGAGGAAAATGCGGGAAATTGTGAACCTGAAGATGGGATATCAATATAATTGTAGAAAAAAACAATCCAGTTTAAGTGACCAAATTGCTAATTATTGCTGAAATAAAGGGCTGCTGCAAATCAGCAGTAAAAACAAAGATGTATTTCTCGAAAAAGAAACATTCGTCATGATTTTGGTTACCATATTTCATTAATCGAAAATAACGGGAAGCTTGGATCTAAAATACTGTGGAATACGGGACATCGTCAACTGTCACCAAAAAAAACTTTGCCATAAGTCTGAAATTGCTGAAAAATTACAAATTTACAAGTTCATTAGGAAATGAAAGAAAATGAATCGCTGTGAATTTTGAAATGATAATAATCATCACATAATATGATTTATAAACTATAAAAAATCATCATCATTCGCGATTTTAGTAAGCATTACAAATTCAAATAAGCTTCCTGAGGGGGAAAAAAACGGGACAACAATATAAAATAGTCGGAACAGCCAAAAAATATGTCAGTTCCGACAGTCCCGTAAAATACGGGACACCATCAAGTTGTGGTCCCCGACAAATTGTTTCAGACATTTTCATGTACTTGGAGATTCAGGAAGGTTGAGGTAAACGCTGCTCTCGCTCTAGCCCTATTCGCGTGCGTGTCACGCGGCCGAGTCACGTGACGTGAAAAATTGAGCGACGCACTTTTTTTTTTCCTCTAAATTCACGTTTTTACACCCAAAAGAGAAGAAAAGAAAACGCGTATCAAAATAACATTGAAACTCTACGTATACTTTTGTGACACGTTGCAATGGGTCTGTCTGTTCTCATAACGATAACGATCTCTATTGCGTGATTTACGCCTGGGATATTTTTATCTCATTATTTTTTCCTTTTTCTCATCGTTTTCCCGAAATTTCTTCATCGATACGTGTCTTTTTTCCCGAAGATAATCGATTATTATTTCGAATTTGAGGAATTTTTCATCATTTTCAGTCATTGTAATGGGCCGCTGTGGTGGTCGAGTGGTTATAGTGACGGACCGGGTTCGAACCCCACAGTGGTGGTCGGCTGAAGTTGGTTTTCTGTGGTTCCCAACTTCGAGGCGCGAATGCGAGCCGATCTCCCCCGTTAAAAAGTCTCGCCACAGAGAGCAACAGGCCTACAACGTTACAAATATTCAATCATTACACTTCACTCACAATTTGAAGTATGGATGGCAGCACTGGAATATCATACACAACACTAGCTACACACTCAGACTGTTAGGTGCACTCACTTTGTTCCAGACTCTGCCACGAAGCTGGGCTGGAAGAGATCTCGGCAACGGGATAAGTCCGGTGGGGCAGAGACCCTGTCATTGTAATAGCGATATTTGATGAGATTATTGTTAGCGATTTTTTTTTTGTATAAAAACAAATGTATTTGTATGATGTTCGCAGGGCCAAAACAAGCTCAGGGGGGGGGGGGGGTTCAGGATCGATTTTTTTGGGGGGACGGGGTTCTCCTTATGGTCATGTTGCCCCTTTGCGGTCCTATGATATTCTCAGTAGGCAGGCCCGTCGCCAGAAATTTCGTTCGGGGGGGGGGGGCGAACCACTTTCATTTCGGGAGGATCAAAGTGATAGAACAATGGATTTGGCCATCTCTTTCCGGTCATTTTCTCACATTTCGGGGTGGACTACATTTTAGTGGACTACGGCGGCAAGTTGAGAGGGTTGGCCAATTCAAGGAATGAGTTGGCCTAGAAAATTGATAGAATGGGAGAAGGGCGGAGAAATTTGTGTAACTGCTTAATAAATCCACATCTGCCTGGGGACTAAATCAGTGAGTAGCCAAAAGAGTGGGGGGCTAGAGCAACCTTTTGGGGAGTGCGGGCCACTTCATTGGCTTGAAAACGCGTCGCGAGCTGCTTAAGTGATTTGAAACTGTGCCGCAGGCCACTTAATCGATCTGTTACAGTGCCCCGGGGCATTTAAGTGCCGTGTGTCACTTATGTGATCCGTATGTGTGACGTGGGCCACTTATGTGATCCGTATGTGTGACGTGGACCACTTAGGTGATTTGGAAATGTGACACGGGCTGCATCTTTTAATGTACCGCGGGTCACTTAAGTAATCTGGAGTTGTGCCGTGGGCCCCTTAAGTGATCTGGAATTGTGTCGCGGGCCACTCAAGTGATCTGTGAAACCGGACATTTTACTGATCTGGTTCAGCACCTGAAGTCACGTGAGTGAGCTGTAAATGCACCACGGCGTCACTTAAGTGATCTGGGAATGAGAGGTTAGTTTATTTTTACAAAATTAAGGTTTGAGGTCGTGGGCCACATCAGATGACTACGAGTGCCACGATTGGCCCGCGGACCGTGTGTTTAGGCATGCATGATGACCTAGAGAGTTTTTAAGCACGTGAGTGAGTAAAAGAATGACTTGGAGCGTGAGCAAATATGTGATTGACCAAACGAGAGGCCTACAGTGCAAAGGGACATTTTACTGGTGACTCATGTCTGTGAGTGACCTAGAGCGTGTGCAAGTATGTGAGTAACCAAATCAATGTGCAAGCTCGTTAATGACCAAAACAATGTGCAAGCATGTAAGTGACCAAAACAGTGTGCAAGCATGTAAGTGACCAAAACAGTGTGCAAGCATGTAAGTGACCAAAACAGTGTGCAAGCATGTAAGTGACCAAAACAGTGTGCAAGCATGACTAAATGAGTGACTTAGAGACACAGGTGCACTTGTAGGAGGGGTGGGCCAAGCGCGTTATAGCACAGGGTCGTGAATTCAAGGAAATAGTCAAGAAAATTAGACTGGAATGGTAGAAGGGTTGTAGTGTAGCCCCCCCCCCCAGGCGGTAAAACCATAAATGCGCCTTCAGCCATGATTCAAAATCACGAATGAAGGACAAGAAGTTAAAAGGGGTCCACAGAGAATTGTGAAAAAATAAAAATATAGCTTCAATGTAAATTATAGTGAGAAAAGGTTTGACTATTTTCAGAATCAAGCTCAAGTGATCTGAAAATGTGGCGCGGGCCACTTAAGTGATGTGGAACTGCACCACTGCTCCTGATAATACTTAAGGGAGGGCCCT
Source organism: Pholcus phalangioides (assembly GCF_987345545.1). Classification (NCBI taxonomy): domain Eukaryota; kingdom Metazoa; phylum Arthropoda; class Arachnida; order Araneae; family Pholcidae; genus Pholcus; species Pholcus phalangioides. The sequence goes on along the minus strand of NW_028301601.1, from coordinate 18,494,742 downwards.
CCTACCCTTTAAGATGGGAAGAAAAAAAAACTTCCTTATGTAAGAGATATTATTAAAAATATTATTCTCTTACATCCGTTGATTTATTTCAAATTTCTACCACATATATATAGGCTATATTGCTATGCTATCCTATGCTGCCTATGCTGCGTATGCTATCCTATGCTGCGTGCAATATTTTACGCATCTTCAATACAGTCGAATCGCGTTATAACGAACTCCAGGAGACCAGAGAAATCGCTTCGTAATAACGAAGTTTCGTTTTTAAAAGGAATTTGAGATTTTTTTTTTTTTCATTGTTTCTATGTAAATTTATTTGGGAGGGGAGTTGGAAAATTTTTCGTTAAAAAACGAGATTTCCGCTGTAAAGTGCATTAAAAACAGCTTTCACACACGCATGTTAAAATAACGATATTTCTTTAAAAATTTTAAATTTAATTTTGAATTAGATTGAGAGTCGCTATAAAATCTCTCAATCTTTTTTCATAATTTTATGAAGCGACAATTTTATTTTTATTTTGAATCTTTTCTTTTCATTCAATTACATTGATCTCTCATGCAATGTTAACATGCGTGAAAGCTTTTTTGAGTACGTTTTTTTTTTGGAAATTTGCAAGAAAACTAAGTATTAGAGATACGTAAATTTTTTTACTAGCTCATAAGGATAGCATACATGCATAATCAAATATATGATACTTAAGTATTCAAAACAAATCAGTGGATAAATTAATATTTTTAATGATATTTACATAAGAATGTCTATTACCATGGTAAAGGGTAGGAGACCCCCCCCCATTAAGTCGGGGGGCTCTTAACCTATGGGTCACGACCCAAACTTTGGTCACAGGGATGATGATAAGGTGGGTCGTATAAATCCACTTAGCAGATTATTCTTCAGCTAAGGATCACGACGGAAACTTTATTCGCAATGTTTTTCCAAAATGAATGGTGCAAACCTACCTTCAGCCAGAGATTCTTGAGCTATGGGTCACGATTCAAACTTTATTCGAAATGGCTTTAGAAATGGGTCATACAGGCCCTCTTAAAGACAGGGATTGTATAGCTATGGGTCAAGATTCCAAACTTTATTCGAAATAGCTTAAGAAATGGGTCATAATACAGACCCTCTTAAAGCCAGGGATTTTATAGCTATGGGTCACGAGCCAAACTTTATTCGAAATAGCTTAAGAAATGGGTTATACAGACCCTCTTAAAGCCAGGGATTTTATAGCTATGGGTCACGAACCAAACTTTATTCGAAATGGCTTAAGAAAAGAATTAGAAACAGACCCTCTTAAAGCCAGGGATTGTATAGCTATGGGTCACGATTCCAAACTTTATTCGAAATGGCTTAAGAAATGGATTAGAAACAGACCCTCTTAAAGCCAGGGATTGTATAGCTATGGGTCAAGATTTCAAACTTTATTCGAAATAGCTTAAGAAATGGGTCATACAGACCCTCTTAAAGCCAGGGATTGTATAGCTATGGGTCACGACGGAAACTTTATTCGCAATGTTTTTCCAAAATGAATGGTACAAACCTACTTTCAGCCAGAGATTCTTGAGCTATGAGTCACGATCCAACCTTTATTCGCAACGGCTTAAGAAATGGGTCGTACAAAACCCTCTTAAAGCCAGGGATTCTAGAGGCATGGGTCACGACGAAAAGTGATTCGCAACGGCTTCTTGAATGGGTAGCACAAGCCCTCTTATAACCACGGATTCTTGAGCCATGATCCGTAATTGATTCACGGTGGCATCCGAGATGGGCCGTAAAAACCTCCTCTTACAACCGAGTATTATTGAGGTATATTTCACGATGAAAATTTTATTCAAAAATGGGTCGTAAAAATCAACTTGCAGCCAGGGATTCTTCAGCTGTGAGTCACGGCCCAAACTTGATTTGCAGGGTATTCCGAGATGGGTCGTAAAAATTCAATTATAGCTAAATATTTAGCCATAATTTCATTTATAACTAAATATTCTTGAGCTATAAGTTAAGACTCCAACTTGATTCACAGGTGCTTACTAGCAGGGCCGTCTTAAGAGCATCACGGGCCCACCCCCCCCTCCCGGACAAAGTGATTTTTCTGAGGCTCTACTAGGGCAAATTTTTGAAAAATTCAACTACTTCTCGTTTTTCCGAGGCCCCCCCCCTTCTCTTGAAGCCCCCGGTTCATGCCCGGGTGGGCCCATGCGTTAAGATGGCACTGACTTTTTCCAAGGTCCACATTTGGTCCGCGGGCCATGGGTCGAACATGTCCACTACTAGGTAACTATTTGAAAATAAACTCTCATCCAAAATTGTCCACGACAACACTGACTTGAAATTAGAAGGCTCTGAAAAAATATCAGTCCGGGGAAAAAAGGGGGCCCCCGGCCGCTCCCCCCCCCCGTTTATTTGCTTTTGAATACACTTTTTTTCTTGTCGAATGCGTAAAATCTGTCACGTATCTTGTCACATCCCTCTTGAATTGATTGGCATCCCACTCTTCTAGGAGTGGGACACGGAATTTCATTGCCAAAGACACACAGAAAACAAGAAAAAAAAAATTCGGGCTCCCATAAAAATGAAGGCAGCAGCAGCATCAAGAAGAGGGCTCCCTCTCTCTGTCCATTAGATGTGAAGAGGGGGGGGGGCCCCCAGAAAAAAATAAATAATAACGAATAAAAGTAAAGGAAACGCACACCATGGAGGCGAATTGAGCAACGCAGAGAGAGAGAGAGAGGAGAGAGAAATCGGCGGAGAGTGATTTCCGCACCACTACGTTCTCTCTTTCTCTCTCTTTAGTGAATGGCAACCCTAAGAAAGTTCTCCTCTCCCAATTCGATCGCCAAATAGATAATTTTGATCGCCAATTTCGGGCCAAGAAAAGTCGTGAAAAAAACCTTGAGGGGAAACATCCATGGATTTTCCAATTTTTCATGGGTTTAATTTCATTATCATGGGGTTACATACAGGGTTGTTTAGCGGGCTTACCGTCCCAGGGCAGTAAGTTCGGAGGGGGGGGGGCTAATTTTATGATCGAGTGATCCGAAAAATCAGTAGAATGGGAGACGGGCGGCAAACACTTGTAAGCCCACCATAAAAATCCGCTCCTACCCAGAGTCGGGCCCCCCCCCCATCCAGAAGTAGGGCCCTAGGTTGGGATCTTTCGCTGGCCCCCATTCAGACTTCTCACGGGCACTTCTATAATTCATGTATAGCGTGAAAAAGCAAAAAGTGATGAGAATTGTCCCGGGCTCCAGGGCTAGAGCCCTGTCAGCCCCGGCTTTGTGGAGGTCATGACCCAGATTCATGGGCGGAAATGGGGGGGGACATTGCCCCCGCCCCTCCAGTATCAAACTTGGAGTCGACTGATCTAATGTATATATATATGAATTGACATCATCGTGTCCCCCAGACTTCCAAGTCTATCTCCACCTATGCCCAGACTAGGAGTGTGCAAGCACGTGAGTGAGCAAAAGAGTGACCGAGTGACTTAGAGTGCGTTTGAGGATAGGATCATGGTCCCCGCATCCTTTGACGGGCCCACAAGCCAGACTTTTCTCGCCGCCCCCTGGCCTCCATAGTTGATGAAGTGAGAAACAAAAACTATGAGAATCGTCCCCAGGGCTGGAGCCTGTCGGCACCACCCTTTTGGGAGCCATTCATGGGACTGACAAAAAGAGTGACCTAGAAAATGTGAAAGAATGACAATGACCAAAACGATGTGAAGGACCACGTGAGAATGGGCGTCAGAATGGGGAGTGCGTGAGAATGGGCGTCACCAAAAAGAGTATTCAAGCATGGGAAAGTTGCGTGGGAAAGTACGCAAGCATGCATCGAAAGGGTAACTTAGAGACACAGGGGTCTTTACGGGGGGGGGCAGTGGGTTATAACACGGGGCGGTGAGTTCGAGGAGTGAATGTTCAAGAAAATGACTAGAATGGAAGAAGGGCAACAAAATTCATGTAGCCCATGGACTTTGAAACCATAAATCCCCCTATAAATGACCATCTACCATCGCCCCTTTCTTCAAAATTTTTTTCTCCCACCGGCCCCCAATACAAACTAACCCTTTGGATCCTATGCTGTACCCATAGCTTCTATCGCCCCCCCCCCCGAACCTTGGGCAAACGGTCCCCCACAATTGTGGTGCTGGCCGGGATGATTATTATAATTTTTTTCTCGTTATAAATTCAGTATGGGGAGGAGCAGTAAGAAGTTGGACCTGAAGTCCCACCGAAGAATTCATCCTAGGGCCCCCTGCTGTAGGATGTGGGAGGGGGGGGATTTGTTCGGCCACGGGAGACTGGATTTTAAGCATGGCACCCACCCCGCAAGGGTTGGGCTGAAAGAGGTACAGCCCGGAGGAAGGAGGCCCCCCAGGTGATTCTTTTATCCATTTCTGTTTTTTTATTCACTCTATAAATTCACCATATTGGGGGCCCCCCATGAAACATCTAACAAGGAGGGCCGGACAAAGATCCTAGCCTAGGACCCTGCTATGGGGCTATGCACAGAGCCGCAACTAGGAGGAACCAGAAGGGCGTGCCGAATTCACCCTTTAACTGCTTCTTCTACATGGCAAGGGTTACCAAAACCACCGTTTTTTTTTTCTGTTTGATAAAGTATCTAGTTGCGGCCCAGGCCATGTAATTCCTAGGCATGGATACTGGTCCCGGGGTGACAATAAATTGTCCTCTCTGGTTGCGGCCCTGGGCTCACATACATGCTGGTCTCATATTTTCCACGCCCCCCCCCCCCTTTCTAGTAACCTAAAGCATTGAAAACAAAAATACTTATATTAATTCCTGACGATAGCTCAGCGATATATATAGCCCTATCCATTGTTTCAATAAATGGGCTCTTGGCATGTCTCCCACCACACCACACATCCTGGAACAGGGACCTTTCCCGGTCAGACTTTTCACAGTGAATTTATAGCATGAAAAAAAAAAAATGTTGATAATTGTCCCTGGCCCGGGGCTGGAACCCTGTCAGCTCCACCCCCCTCTTGTGGGAACAATGGCTCCCGGCTCCATAGGACGTTGAAGATTTTGCCCAGATAGATTTTTTTTTTTAATTTACCTGAATGGATTTAGTTATGGAAGGGACGATTTTCACGTCCCCCTCCCACAAAATTACGCCTAACAGGAGGGGGGCCCCGGCCGTTTCTTATCATTTTTGGGGGTTTCTTCACTCTTTCAATTTCCTACATGGCGCCCCTTTCCAAAGATCCCGGCCTGGTTAGGGGCCCTGCTGTGAATGTTGGAGACACATCCTAGGCATAATTTATCAAGATTCTTTTTAAGTACATAAGTTGATGTCTTACTATGCATATATATCTTTTCTTGTAGAAAATTCATCTACCCCATGATTCTCTACATGTGTATTTTCTAAGGTAGGAGTTTTAAAAAAGAGAGGAGCACACATAGGAGAAAGAGTAGAAAATAGCCATGGGGTGGGAGAAAAAGCTTATAGAGGGGGTTATAGTCATCATGATAGTTGTAATTTACGAGTTGGGGAAGAAGGCTAAAATGGCGTCCGGCCGACAAAAATCTCATCCCACACCAGTTGCGGACATCGGGGCGCCTCTCTGAAACATTAGGGGTCATCACCGAGAAATTTCAATCGCTCGAAAACACTCTACGCAGTCTAAAATATATTTATAGACATTAATCTCAAACCTGAAACCGTATTTTCTGACCGAAAACGTCGACACAAGGACCGAGATCGACAGCCCCAACTCCAGTGGGGAAAAAACCGCAGCCTTCCTCCGTTGAGCGAATGGGAGCTCACAAACGTGGCTCCCACGGTGTGAGGGTTTTTTGCAAGGCCCGCGTTAGGTATCAAATCGGGCCCGGTGGTTGTTTTGATCGTCCCGTACGGGTCGTGGAGATTACGAAGTTCGTCCCCGCGCGGTCCGTTCCGGGTTTCGAATCGGTCCAGGGGCTTTAAAAGGGCCCGAAAATGGGCCCGTTCGCTGTATCGCGCAGGCGCAGTGAGGCGTCTCTCGGAAAAGTTTCTACAGTGGAATGGGGATCTCGGTGTTGTCGTTAAGCCTTAAAGGACTTCCATCATGGCGGCCGAATCGGATCCCGACGTCGTGACAAAACTGAAAGGGACCAAGATCACGGTCCACGTCGAGGACGCCCTCATCGACGTCCTGGTCGTCACTTTCGACTTCGGCAACAGGATTTTCCAAGGAGCTTTACTCGACGTCACCAAGAAGTAAGTCGCAATACCTCATTTTAATCGCTGCTGCCCCCTCTTCCAGTGGGCATTTTTACTGAGGCATGGTGGTTTCATGTTGCGCCCATGTTAGCCCGGGCCGTGCCCCGGATCGCCCCAGAAACCGCCCAGGAAGTTTCTACGCGTCATTACGAAGCTATTGGTATATTATTCGCCGCTTAAAGTCCAATATTAAGGAAAATGGCAATTTTTGTAATGTCACCATATACCACTACACTGTGACACCATGATTCATGTTATAACTACATTAAAACGTGCATGTTGATTAATAAAACAGTGTATAAACATTAAACACACATCACACAATCCATCTAGACCATTAAATCCGTTTATGAGCTCGTATATGAATAATTATAGTGCTAAATGTGTTGGCCACATACTAATGTGTGTGGGTAATTACCTCATGTTGATGGGGTTTTTCATGTTCAAAGTTCATATTTAATCCATGTGTATTGAATTTTTAGCGCTTTGGAAGCTAGTGGAAATGAATCCACATGGATTTCTACATGGATTCGTGATAAATACCAATGGTAATCAAATCTCCATCACCTACAAGCAAGGTTGAATTATTTTTCTCACACAAGAGTGTTTTCATGTTGCTCCAATTTTAGCCCCAATTCTGCCCCAGGACGCCCCAAAAACCACCCACAAAGATTGTATGTATCACTATAAAGCTATTGATGTGTAATTTACCATGTTTTTGCCCAATAATTACAAAGATAGCAATTTTTGTTTTTAATGTCACTGTATATGACTGCACTGGAATGTATTGATTGAAATTTGATATCATAAAATCCATGCATAGCGATTATTATGGATTCATAATGATCACTATGCATAATAATCATCTACATAATCGATTAGTACAATAGATTATATGAATTTTTTAGGAGGGAGGGGGAGGGCGTATTGAAAATATGTCCATGTCAATTTCTACATGGATTAATTTTGCATTCTAATAATGGTAATCCAATTTCAATCGCAATGAAATGTGTCTTGATATATTTTCTTGCAAAAGTAAGCTTTTTTTAAATGTAGACTATTTCGTGTTGCTTCCATTTTAGCCCAAATTCAACCCCCAAATCACCCTAAAAACCACCCAGAAAATTTCTACGGGCCATTACGGAGCTATTGATATGCAATTCGGCGTCATACACTTCAATATTAACGAAAATAACAATTTTTGTAAAATTACCGTATACCGCTATGTGGTGACACCATGGTTCATGTTCATTCTCCATTAAAACATGCATGTTAGTAATAAAACAATTTGTAAACATTGAACACGCAGCATATAATCCATCTAGCCCATTTATACACCGATATATAAATAATTATTATGCTGAATGAGCCAGTCACACACTAATGTATACATGATAATTATCACATGTTGATCGATTTTTCTTTTTTGTTTAAATTTCATATTTAATCCATGTATATTGAATTTTTAACTCTTTGGAAGATAACGGAAATGAATCCACATGGGTTCATAATAAATTCCAATGATCTAATTTTTCTTACATAACAAACAGTTGCTTCTGTTTTAGTCCCAGAACGCCACAAAAACCACCTAAAAGGCTTGAATGAATCATTATGAAGCTATTGATATTCACCATATCTATAGCTTCCGATAATTATAAAAATGGGGTTTTTTTTAATGTCCCGACACAGATTGAAATTGATATTTCATCCATGTAGACTGTTCATTATGAATTTTTTGATGCTTTGGGAGGGTCGTGTGGATTCCTACGTGCAATTTTATTTTTTAATGGTAATAAATTGGATAAATGTTATTAAATGATAATAAATTTAATGAAATTTCAATCACCGTGAAATGCTTAAATGCATTTTCTCACAAAAATAAACATTTTTATCTGAACAGTGTTTCATGTTGCTTCCATGTTAGCCCAAATCGTGTTCTGAGTTGCCCTACAAACCATGTGGAAGGTTTCTACGTGTCGTTACGAAGCTATTGATATATAATTTGCCGTATACAGTCTAATATTAACGAAAATAATTTTTTTTTCATGTCACCATGTACTGTGACAATGATTCATTAATTCAATTAAAATGTGTATCGATAAATAACACCACGCCATAAATAAGTGTTGACTACACAGTATACAATCCATTTAACAAATTTATACACCCGTAGAATGCTGAATGAGTTAGTCACCCGTATCGTAAATGGATAATTACTCTATGTTGGTGGGTTTTTCATGTTGAAAGTTGATATTTGATCCGTGTGGAATATTAATTATGCATTTTTGAAGACTCTGGGAGGTAGTAAAAATTAATCCGTCAGCATTTTTATTTGCACATTCTAATAATAATCAAAATTTTATCACCAAGAAGCAAGGTTAAATTATTTTCCCGTACAAGAGAAGTGTTTCATGTTGCCTACCATGTTATCCCAAATTCAGCCCCAGAATACTCCCAAAAAAACTTTTATGTATCATTATAAAGTTATTGATGTATAAATTATTATATATATATATATCTCAATAATAGCAAAAATAACAATTTCTGTGATGTCACTGTTTTTCACTGATTGATATTTGATCCATGTAAACTGGTGATTACGACTTCTTTATGTGAGGGGAGGGGGGGGGGGTATTAAAAATAGATGCACGTGGATTTCTACATTATAACATTCTATTAATAATCATCCAAGTCTCCAAGAAGTAATTAATTCTTTTCCTCCCAGCATTTTTATCGAGATAGTGTGCTGTGTTGCCTTCATTTCAGCCTGAACAGCATCCAGAATCATATCTAAAACTGCCCAAAGAGCTTTCACATGACATTATGAAGCCATTGACATGCAATTTACTATATAGGCCTATAGCCTAAATTCCCTATGTCACTGTTTATCACCCTATTACAGTGGGTACTATGCTTTGTCCAGCCCTGGTCAAAATATGTTATCTCTCTCACAAATATGTATTATTACTCAGGCAGTCCTTCACGTTAGCCCGAAACGCCCTAAAAAACCACCAAGAAATCCTTGTCAATACGAGCTTTTGTATAAGCTTAGACCGATATTTATGAGAACAGAAATTTTTTAAATGCCACTACATTGTAGCAGATGGATTCATGCTATAACTTCATTACAACGTGCATGTAAATAGTTTAAGCCATCTACAAAATGGTCATCATATAGTATACAACAGGGCTTGATGAATCAGAAAAGGAAATTGGGCTCCAGCAAAATTTTATAGGCGCCAGCCTATAAAACCTTCCTTTTCCTGACAATATCAGTCCAAAATAGTACATTTTTTTTACATGTCTAGGAGTTGGAGAGCCTTCTAGCATGCTAATAGCATTCACACGGGCATAATTTCCAATAGTTTTGTGCTGTCCTTCAACTTCAATTAAGTTGTTGTTAGAGCCCAGATGCATAAAAAGTGTATATGCGGTTACATATTTTAGCACTTTTTAGAGGGCATATAAATATATAAAATTCCCAAAATTTTAGAATATGTGCATTTTTTTCTATTTATGTCATTGCACTAATGTTTGCAAAGTTACCTTTTTCCCTTCCAATCTTCAAATTTAACAACCACATTCCTTTAAATTTTGTCAAGAAAATATTTTACCATTGAGTGGCGTTCATTTTAGAACATGCTTTTAGGCATATTTTTGCACTTCTAAATTCAAGTGTTCACATTCTTTGCTCACATTTTTTTTTATCTTTACTGCATATTTTTCTTTTCTCATAGATTAGGAAGGCTCAGTCCAGTGCTTTTAATATGCTTTTTTTTTTCATTTTTGTGCACATTTTTCTTTTGAAAATAAAAATGTGCATAAATATACATATTTTACTTCCTTTTGTACGTGTTTTCCATATTCAGGGGAAACTTCAACATTTTTAAATGCATAGGCTATTTTTCCATATCACATATATTCTTCATATATATGCCCTTAAGGCATATTTTCACAATTTTTTTCCCTTTCTCGGCACTTTCAAGTGCATTTTTTTTTTTCATTTTTGAGTGTCAATTTTTTGTGCCATAATTCAGCATTATTATTATATGGTTTGTTTTCATTTCTGCACATGTGTTTGTTCGGCATATCTCGTCTATTTTGTCATGGCATCTCTCGACTTTATATTTAAGTGAAGATTTATCTTTATTTTTTTAGTGCATATTTTGCCACTTTTTCAGTGCATATAATCTGGGGTTTAGTTATAATACATTAAAAAATATATATATACATATATATTTTAGGCGCCAATTCCAATTTTTTTAGTCTCCTTGGTGATTTGGCACCTACACCCCTGTGTCAATTCATTTGACCCATTAATGATTAAATGCATTGACAGTGAATCAATAAATGAGACTATGGTGCTAAACCCATATACATGAGTTATCAGAGCTCCAACAGTAGATAATACGCTCCCTGTGGATAGGGTTTTTTTTAATGTTTGAAATTTATATTTGATCCTTGTAGGATTTTGTTAATTTTAGATGGTTTTGGGTTGATAAAATTTTCCCATGATCATGGTTTTTCCACATTCTACATGAATGTTTTTAAAAAATTTCTGATACAATTTTTAATATTTTTTTTTTTTTTTTGAATTCATGTGAAATTTGAGTATTTGCTTGAAATACATGAAAATAGTTACATAAATGTCATGTTGTTGATGGTGTGTGTGTGTATCCAGGTGATCTGAGTCATCATTCTTTGCACAGCCTCGACTATTATTAAGGAAGGCAACAGCCATTTTTACAGAGCTATTTTCTCGTTTTTAAAATTTCTTGATTGTAGACGCAGAGAGAAATTAATTGTGAATATTTATATATATATATATATTTTTTTTACCAGCAAAAATGGCTGCTCAGAGTGCGATTTTGTGTGTGTTTGCGAGGAGCACCTCAAAATCTGAGCACTTAAATGCATCAATTTATTGCAAAACTTATCTGCATCAATCAAGACCCACTTCCCTCCCCCAAAGATTCGTACAAGGACGAGGTCGACGAGAGGTCCCTGCAGATAGTTTTTTATGCACTATTTTCACGAAAAATCGATGAAGAGACCCCGAAAAGTCCTAGCCGGGGGTCTGGGATTCCATAGACCCCTGGCCACTAGGCAGTATTGTCACTGCAGAAGCCCTTTCCTCCCGCACCTTGGCTGGAGAGACGATTGATGGGAATTCTTGGAAGCATCAGCGTCGCAAGCAACTAGACACTAAAATTTTGTCTGTCCCCCGAGCCCCAGTATACCGTTTTGGCTCCCCTCTCTCGGTTATATTGAACGGAAAAAAACTTGTAAATCCGGTGCCCTTCTCGGCCCAGCGCCCCATAGAAGTGCCCTTCCGTACTTGCGGCTCCGGGAGGCAGCTCTGGGGCCCCCGGAAAATCGCCGGTAAGGGCTACAAATGAACATAAGTATAACACATGTAAGGCTAAGATAGGGCACACACACACATCGATTTTTAAAGTATTTAAAACTATTTTATGCTTAAAAATTCGTGGTAGTATGGCCCTCTCACAAGCATTCGCCCTCTCCCGGTAAGATTATCATATCAAGAAAACATTATAGAGACCTAGTGATACCGCCTTGATGATGATGGAGGGGGTTGTATAGTTAGTTGTTTTTTCCTCTTCCCATTGATATCTTTGCGGAAGTCAATGAAGAAGGGGGGGAGGCCCAATTTAGGATGGAAAAAATGAAAACGAATGGGGGAGAGGGAGTTGATATTGTGATAAACTGCTGGAAAGCTAAAAAAAACTCTTCCGCATTCTTTGATCGGCGATCAATTGAGGAAATCCATCATTAAATCGTTCTTAATCTGGTAGTTAATCGATAGATGGAGGGCGATAGAAAATAGAAATGATATAAATTCAGAAGGGTGGGGGGCTGGCGTCAGAAGGGGTTCAGTTTTTAGACGTGTCTGAGCCCGATTTGAGCTGACCGGGGGGAAAACATATCTACAGAAACAGTCCAAATACTACACTATAGGTCAGTGATAATCCCAAACGGTGTACCATGGCACCATACCGCGAGACAATGCGTTTCAACCGATACTGTTTGACTCCCCAGTGAGTTTTACGGGGGGCCTTAGGCTCTTCAATAATTAGTGAATTTCCAATGCAACGCGCCACTCTCCCGCTCGTGCATAATGGCTTGATTCCTGTGTATGCGGGAGAACTGGCAACTTTCTCCCCACCCCCAATGTTTTCTTCATTTCGGCGCATCTGTTTATCACAAGGATCATCGGGACCCGATTTTGTCATGGGGGTGGGGGCTCTGGGTTCAGTGTCCAAGTTAGACAAGTGGGGGGGGGGGGTTTGACTAGAAATGCTTGGGAGCTCCTTGGGCAAAGCAAATATTATTTACTTGCTAACCAAACATCTTTGACCCTAGTCACGAAAGGGAAGGGCTTGCCCAAGGAGCCCCCCCCCCTATCTGTGACTAGCGTTTTGTTAGTCACAGATGGGGTGGGAGGGATTCCTGTATACGTTGCTTAAATTTTAGGGTCCAAAAATCATAGGGTCTGGCGGAAATCTGTATGGAAATTAGTTGTTTTTTTTCATTTACTCTGGGTAGAATTTCAGGGGGCTTTTTAAAGTTGGCGCTTTATTTGGCGAGCGAAAACTCGCCTCGGAGGGAATGCGGTCCTCCGTGTCCTTCAAGCCTTTCCAGGAAAATTCAGCTGAGCGTGTTGTGCAAGATGGAGTAGGGATAGAGAGGGGGGGGGGGAAAACAGCTGGGATTGTTTACTTGCCAGAGCCGCCCTCGTGTATTTTTTATCATTCTCTTTACTCCTTAGGGAATTTTTAATTCCCTACTTCTTTTTTTTCCCCCATTGTTCGCATCCTTGGAGAGAACTGAGTCGGAAAAGTTTCTTCTCGTATGTGTGTGTGCATGAAAAATCCCTAGGTATCAATTCTTGCCTGAAGGGGAGGGATGTTTGAAAAGTCTAAATTGTCTAAAAAGTCTCGGTGTCGAGGAATATTTATTTAACGAAAACTGTTTCGGAAATTTAAAATTTTGCAGGGATTTTTCGTGCGCCTATTCTGTAGGGCAGTGGTTCCGCATGAGCACAGGACAAGGTTTGGAAGGGGGTGAACAAATTTTAAATATAACCGTTGCATGCTCAATCCATGCCAAATGTGGTCCGCGGAGTCATCTGATGTGGCCCACGAACTCAAATCTTGCAAAAAAATTAACTAAACGCCACATTTCCGGATCATTTAAGGGACCAATGGCGCATTCACATATCACTAGAATGAAGATCCACCACAGCACAGTTCTACATCGCTTAAGGAACCCGCGGTATAATTTCACAGCAATTAAAAGCGGCCCCGAAGCTCATTTGCAGATCGCTCGGGTGATCGGCGGTGCAGTTTCACGTCACTTTAGTGCTCCGCGGCACATTCCCGAGACGCCGCTGTGCTCTTATTTGCCCGTTTCCCGGTAAACAGGGTATTCAAAAAATCTGGGTCCCCTCTCGAAAAAAAGTATGGCGCTCCCCCCCCCCCTCCCATGATTCACTGGTACCTCTATGAATTTTTTCCAACATGCCCCAGGTCTTTGATCACCTGCTTATATCTCTTCGTTGAGACAGAGCGGTGGGCCGTGTTCTGGGTAGGAGAAGGAGGTATCTCTGTGAATCAAATTAATTTCTAAAAACATGTCTATCCAAAGGTTCATTCGTTTACTTTCATTGTCTACTGAGAATTGGAACAGTAGAATTTAGCACATATATTAAATCTAAAGCAAATATACGGTCGATCCCGCTTATAACGTTCCCATTTAGAACGTTTTTTCCACTTAGTACGACTTATTATCGTCGTTCCAACTCGAAATAATTCCCATTAAGATTTCCTGTTAAAAGTGTTTTCCTGCTTACAGTGTTTTTTATGACATTGAAAAACGTTACAAAAGCAGGATCCACTGTAACTAAACGTTAGAGGTACCCATTTATATATCGATTATTATATTTCGGGTCGACCAGCAACTTCCAGCCCCTCTACTGTTTTCTTCACGTCGGCGTCTCTGATGGGAGCTATGTCAGATTTGTGTTGGTGGAACTCAAGTGTGTGTGTGCGCGCCCAGCATTCAGCGTGTTTTGTGTTCAGTAGGTGGTGCCATCTACTGTCGAATACCGTTATAGCGAAGATCTCGTTTTAACGAACACTTTTCTAATCCCCCAAATAAGTTTGCATAGGAACAATGCTAGGTAACCCGGAATTCCTTTGCAACGAAATTTCGTTTTAACGAAGTAATTCCTCCGTTCTCTTACTTTCTCAAATGAGACAAGCACACATTTTGGCACCCCGTAGAAGATGCAGTTATAAAGGGTGAAGTCTCTCTCTCGGTTCTTTCCCCCCCCCCAGTCCAGAGCCACCCCCCTGCTTCCCCCCCCCCCGACTCCTATAAATCTCTGCTAAATTTTCCGACACAATTCTGCGTCTTGAGGTAACGGAAGTAAGGTGCTTTGCACCAGTCCGGAGTTGTGAGCGGTTCTATCTATCTCCCGCCCCCACCCCGCCCTAGTTGCGGCCCTGAATCTATCCTCCAAATTGGTTTTTCATGGATTTGAAATTTAATGTATACATATCTGTGTGTTGTAGCTCTGTGATTTTCATAGCGACCACAGCTTTTTTCAAAGGAATAGCCAACTCAAAATTGGAAAACCGTAGGAAATCGTATTTGTAGACGATTACCACTGCGTAATCGCGGGTTTCAAACCTGGATTTTCCCCAAAGACAAAATCGGGGGGGGGGGGGGGGGTTCCAAGAAAATGAAAAATTTACAATATTTTTGTATAAAATTAAAATAATAAAGAAAATACAGTCTTGTATACTATGTTAATGTAAAATTGCTTTTGAGCGTTAATGATCCACAATTTGTGTTGAAGAAATCCTTGTGCCCCTCCAAAAGCCGATTCTGCGTACACACCAGTGATTTTCGCGAAGCGAAACGGTGACTTCCACATAGCAGGTAGATGACCAAAAACTGTGGATATTGAAGGTAGAGTTTTTAAAGATTCGTTTTTTTGTCTTCTAAACGATCTCGGAAAATGTTTTACACTTTGAACAGACGTTCCAAATCCTTTACGATTTTTCAAAGAATTCGCATTCACAATCTTGTGAACGAGGCGAATTTTTCGGCCGTATAGGCCGCTGCCTTTGAATGCCGGCAGATAGCAGTGAAAGTACCGTAATTTCCGGTATGTGAGGGTCCGTTCAAGTATTAAATCAGTAAAATTTTAGCCGTTTTTGACCACCCATTCGTCATGATTTCGTCATCAGCTCTGCCCCTATGCAGAGCCGTACACAAGCGGGGGGGGGGGGGGGGCATGGGGACTAGTGTTCACCCCCCCCCCCCCGATTATCAAAGATTTATTTTTGTTAATTGGAATTTCGGAAGAAAAATACCGTTAGGGGCCGTTCAAGTATTATGTCGTCATCAATGGGGGGGGGGTTCCGATTTGCTGACTTTTGATGACGGGGGGGTGGATAATGCTTACGTCATCAACCACCCTTTATGAAAATATGAGTTAGGATTCAGAGGGGCAGAGCTGATGACGAAATTTTGCTGACAAGGGGGGGGGGGGTCATTTTTGTGCGTCCTTTTCCGAAATTCCGGGTATTTGACGCGCAATTGCGTGTCAATGGCATCTCTATTCCTGCATCAATTGCTTTGCCCAGAGCCACTCCACATCTCATAGAAGACAACCATAATATTCTTTATGGGCATTGTATAATATTTTATCATGTGTGTATATTGTTTATAATTTTTGTGATTGTGTTTTTTATTGTCTTGCAGGCACGTCATTTAGGGGGGGGGGGATACACTAAAAATGGTATATATATATATATATACATAGAGTACATGTACTTTGCCCCCCCCCCCCTGGAAAATGTTTGCCCCATAGGCGGAGATAGACTTGGAAGTCTGTGGGGGGGGGGGGGGCACGATGATGATGATGTCAATTCATATATACATTAGATCAGTCGACTCCGCCTTTGACGGAAAAAGTTGAAATGACGGCCCTGTTGGGTTGCTGTATTTTTGAATTATATGACATCCATATTTGTCATGGGCATATTGCCTGTTGCGGCGTTGTATTTGTATAAGTACCTACACCCTATGGTTTTTGAGGGAAGATCCAAGATGCAAACAACATAAATTCACTGACTAAACAAACATCTTCCGACCGGGGGCCCTAATTACTGTTTTGTCCAGTGCAAAACAGTACCTGGTGTCAATATATATTTGTCGAGCTATCTGTCGTTTCTTTCAGGAGGTAGAGTACTGGCTATTGAGCTGTCTGAATGCCTTTCCCAGATTTTTTTTTTTTTTTACTGTACACGATCTAAACTCTTATTGAATTTTTTCAATTTAATTAAGTCATTGCCTCAATTAAGAAGCGAGACTAAAGCTCTATTAACTACTTCACGTACAAAGCGTTTAGCAGGAAATTTTTTATTATCTCTTTCAGGAATTGACGATAAATCTGTTAACCTTGTCCTAACCTAGTGGCACATTACAAAAAGAAAGAGGAGGGAAAGAAAAGAACTTATACAATGGAAAAGTGTAATAGATAAGGAAGATAAGAGATTTTTTTAGAGTTCTCTTTCGATCTTTCGTTTGATCATTTTTGTCGCACCACTGTCATTTTCTGCATTAGACCGGGACCTACAATTTATTGCCGATTCCGAACAGCAGGCTTGTTTTTTATACTCATCGAGAAGTTGGTGCGCTAACCCCTCCATGGCGGACTCCCTGCGGTAGCAATTTTTTCTGCGGTCTTGTTGCCATTTTTTGTTGTACCCCTGTGTCAGGAAAGTTTTCTGACAAGGACGAACTAGGTATCAAACTCGCGACACCTCTAAACATCCTTTGGTACTTTAGGCGAGCATCTTATCGACCTGGGCTACCGCGCGCCCCTTCGATCTTTCATGTATAGTAGAAATTGTAACATGGTCTTGTTGACGCTCGCCTGACCTTTACCCCTGATGTAATGGTAGTGCATGTGTTATGTTTTATTATTGAGTTTGTGTTATGTCTATCATATACTGTATGTTTATAATTATTTTCTGTCGACTAAACAAACTTGTTACTTACGGACGTTTCCGGTGCCGACGTGTCACGAACTGTTTTAAAGGGAAACTAGTTTCCGAACTTGCCGCTTGGAACGCCGATGTCGATTGGGGCGCATGTGCGTTACTCCTCATTTGCATGCTTAGTGATTTGAGAGCTATATATAATCACGTCCGTGCTTCAAATCAGCCTTTAGTCTAATGTAGCGCTAAAATCTCAAATCATTCGAACAACTCGGCTGGTCCGATGTTCCCGTCAGTTGCTCTCCAATAATGCCGTTCAGGGATGTCTGGCGTCCGTTATCGATCTTAATGCCTTTGTAGCTCTTGCCGTCTGCGATCTGGCGTTGGCTGGCACGGTCAATAGCGGTGATCTGATAGTTTCCTCGTATGACGCTGCAAGCTGATGCTACCCCTTCGTCACGACGTCCACCATCGGACTTCACCGCTTGAACGCCGAAATCCACGTGTAACACGCCGATGTCCGCGATCTAATGACGCCTCTTCGTCAACGCCCTGCGTTCGTCGAGATATCCGTTAACTGGACTCCACCACTTGATCGCTGGATACCTTGTGTGGTTCTACCGGTGTTCGTGATCTAACATCGCCTCATCAACGCCCTGGGTTCGTCACGATATCCGTCATCTGACTTCTACTTCTTGATCACTGAAGACCAAGTGTGGTTCTATCGACGTCCGTGATCCGATTCCGCGGCCTCGTCGACGCCTTGGGTTCGTCGCCGAGTTCTATGTGTGACTCTTACCGACATCTGTGGTCGAGCATCGTTTCTTGAAGACCGTAGCTGAGTGTCACTTCCGTCCTAGTTGCTTCACCATAAGTATACTTTGCGATTTTCCTACTAGTGAAGGGTTTGCCCTTGAATTGATGTCTTAACTAATGTTTAAATTTGTAATAATAGAAATAAATAGTTGTTCAAAACTGTTTTGTTCATTGGCAGATAAAGACATACGTTGCAAAAGATACATTAACAGGGAGTATAGGAAAGAAAGGAGGAAAAGGAAGAAAAACTTTTCTATAGAGATAGGGTTGCTGTAAAGCTTTGCAGTGGTGAAGAGAGAAACGGGAAAGAAAATATGCAGAGAATGTGTTTGAATTTATTCCATTACTTTGCTTTACTGCACACCAACTCCGGTCATATATTGCCATACGGCAACTTCCTACCACTGGAGTTTGATGGGAAATGAAGGTGACGTATATTGGTGGCCGCCCCAGGCTCAGTAGGTAACGTTTTATACCCGGATTTGAACCTGTGACCTTGATGGTAATCATCATTGTGGAAGCTGAGTATTGTACTACTCAGGCACTTAATTTATTCCACTGGTGTTTGGACGCTTTATTAAGCAGGTGATCATGAAGATGGTAAACCCATATATAGGTCTGTATAAAAATCAGGACTTTGCACAGAATGCCTACTTATGATTGATCTGTGTAAGGTTATGCATTATCTTCTTGAAAATAACTTTTGGTTCAGTAGTGTATGCTCAGCCTTGCCTTTGTGTGCACCAATTTTCTGATTTGCCTAACCTATGATGAACCAAAGGCGAATATGAAGCGCTTGAGCTTTGTGCAAAGTGCATCGTTCGCGACATGTTTTAAGATTTTTTAAGGTTCTGAGGTTATTGAGAGCATATCTTGAAAAATGTGAACAAAATTTTGGCATTCCAATCTACAATGGCTCGGAAATAACTTGTACTTATCCTCTGCTTCAAATTTTAAGGTCTCTATAATTTGAATTTTCTTCAGTATTTTAAAGAAAAAAAAGGTTTTAGTTCATTCAAAGAAGATGAGTCAGTTCTATGTGCCATACAGTATGAGCCTAGGTTTTATTTTTGTATCTCATAAGCGGAGTTGCCAACTACTATGGCTTGTCCATAGTTTCTACGAACGCCTGCAATAAACTACAGAGATACGGGAGATATTTCCAATAGCACAGAAATTGGTTTAAAAAAACAGGTCTTTATGAGTTTTTATAAGCTTGATTTGTTTTAAATTACCATATATACTCATGTATAAGCCGACCTCTCTCGCCCCCCCCCCTCAACTTCAGATCCACCAAAACTGCAATAAATTGAAAACCAGTATATAAGCCGACCCAAAAAAATCTGCATTTTAGAGAAAAAAAAATTCTTATATTTTCATGCAAAATAAATAGTTTGCGGAAATTTACAATAGAAAGTGATTCAAACGTTTTAATCCATTTCTTTTAAGTCTCCAAGCTTATCGTAATTCATCAGATCATCATAGGAGGTGAGGCATTTTCGTTTTTATCCTCATCTGGGGCTGTCATTGTCACTTTCAAAGAGGATATCGTCTTCAGTTCCATCCATCGAATTGCTGATTCAAGGCCTAGTGTGCCAATAGGCCTAGACCAGCACCTCCTAGAGATAGAAGGCCTCCGCTCTCTGCTTGTGACGTCAGTAAGTAGTCCATTTTCCCTCAGAATAATGAGGGAAAAAAATTCCCTGCTCTTGCCAGTATCATCGTTGTGAGGAAAAGAAATGATCGGGTTCAGAATTGGCGATTTCTATGCCCCCACATCCAATCGCTATCCGGTATTTGCGAGCCATTCAAGAAGATTCTACGCCAAAATAAGAAGAAACAAAATAGGATGCTGTTTTAAAATGTGGCAAACTTGCTAGGTAGTCTGAATGACGCTTACGGCAAACAGTGCAGAGACCTTCTATCTCTAGGAGGTGCTGCCTAGACACACAATGTCAGGTTTCTTCAAGGCACCACTTTTTCTAGTTTCTTCATCATCGGAACTCGTCCATTTGATCCACAAATTCTTCAAATAGTCTTTAAGAGGCTCCTTGATGATCACATGTAAAGGCTGTACAATCGCCTGTACAATTAGCCCACCTGGTATCAAAGCCAATGATGTTTTCGATTTCTTTGCCTCGGCTTTGACATTATCAGTTCTGTGGGGGGTTGAACATATCCCATATCAATAATGCCAGTTTCTTGAACACTGCTACAAAAATGACTACTGATTGCGGGGATCAATATTTTCTCATCAAAAACTGATCGGAGTATAAGCTGACCCCCCCCCCCCCCACTTGAGGAACAAATTTTTTACCAAAAAAACTCGGCTTATACACGAGTATATACGGTTCATCGATCTTTACCATAACAATGAATTTTGTATATCCATGTGAGAGAGTTTGAGGTAAGAGAGAGTGTGATTTTTTTTGTTATTGTTCTATGATTATGTTGTCCTAAGGGGGGGTACCCCTCCCCGATGGCAGAGCTGGACATTCATCCCTACTGATAAGCTTTGAGCCAATGTTGGCATGTCTGTATAAGTCATGTGTTACAATATCAGACTAGCTACGATAAGCAAGAGAAAAATTTAATCATTAGCCATTTTAAACCATCTCAAAGGAAAGCATTTTCAGAGCAACTTGTTCAGGCTCTGAAAGAATCAACTTGTGTCACATTGAAACAAGCAAGTAAAATTAGCATGATCACCAAACACAAAAAATATTGAATTTACCCATGTGTGAAATTGGCAACACTTACAAGACTATGTCACGATCGCCAATATGCCTATGTAACCACTGTGACCGACTGCAAGCGAAACTAAAAGGCAAATATATTCTCATTTAAAGTAATGGAATGAAGTAAAAACTGGGACCTTTGTGCCGGAGGATCAGAACAACGTTATATCTAGAACTCTCCTGAACAAGGGTTTTTCAGAATTCTTTCCGTATTATAAACATCAATATGTCAGGTGCTTGTGTTGAGTGCACTCAGAGGTATTGTGAGTTATGATTTTTGATTGATAATTAACTTATATTTTTAATCTGTGAAGTATTGCCAATGGCTTGATGCTTAATTGATTTTTTCTCTCTCGATGTATAGGAATGCACCTTACGGTATCTCGCAGCCACCAGTACCCAAAGTTGAAAATGAAGAAAGCACTGTGACGGGTGGCACAGAGGGCCAGGACGAAAAAACAGACAAACTGCATTCTGTGAAGCAAAGACATACATATTTCCAAGTTCCTCCTGGCACCACGAACTTTTACTTTGGCAGGTATGCCAGGAATTCCAGGGACAAAAGCGTACGAATGCGCCGGCTACGCCCTCGAAAGATCCTCTGCTCCCACTGTCAAGAAATATTCAACGATAACGACCCAAACCAAAAAAAGGGAGCCAGTACGAGGAACAAGAACTCGCAGCAGGTCGCTAACCAGAACAGGGTATTAACCAGAAGTGCTAAGTGTGAGTCTAGTGATAAGAAATTATCGGACACACCTGGTGTCAAGGTCGAAGAAGGTGCATCAATCAAAACTGAATCAAAATGCAAAGTCGAGCTCGAGGAGGACAGCAGCAGTAGTAGCATGAACTATCATTACGGAGCCAAGTCTTACAAGTCAGAAAAGATGGTCCTGCGGAAGCGGAAGCTGTCCTTCTCGGAAGGTGTCCCCACTGTGCATTCTCCGGAAAAACAAAAGAGAACTGGTATCCCAAAGAGTGAGGAAGGCAATCCGAACGTTGCCGTTCCAGCCCCAGCGAGTGCTATCATGGCTACGAGTGCCATAGCGTTGAAGTCGGGGATGGCAAAAACGAGTCCAGTCATCAAAATCTCTTTTGCTAATCCCCAGGGAACGGATACTGTGTTGAAGATACCTCCGAGAGTTCAGATGACCAGCGACACGGAAGACGACGTGAACTGGACTGTCCAAGAAAAGGCTGACAGTACTGCAGAGGAGAGGTCTGCCAGTGCCAAAGCTGCAAAGAAAGCTCTGAAGAAGGCCAAAAAGGAAGCTCAAAAGAAGACCAACACGACCATGGTAGCTACAGCGAACACAGTTCCGTTGTCCCCGACTCAAGAGAATGGTGCAATGCTTCTCGTTTCAGAGAAGCACCATCATCACAAGCATAAACTCAAAAAGAAACGGAAGCATAAGGAGGAGGAGGAAACGGAAAAGTGTAACTCTGAAAACACGGACCGGAATGCATTCAACAGTGGCACCAGCGAAGGCTGGTGTCTGCGCACAAATTTCGCGGGAGACCTACCGATGGTTCCTGATGTGAACAAACAGGGTAGCGTTTTCGAGGACGTGAAAAACAAGTGCATGCACCAAAAGTTGTCAATCAGTCTCAAGAGGTTGAACGCCAAGGCATACATGAGATGCAGTCCAAAGTACTCTGTCGAGGAGGACTCCATAATCAGCGACATCAGTGATGCCAGTACCGGGAGCATAGGCTCCAACGACGGCAGTGACTACGGGGAGGTGCCGGACTTCCCAAAGCACTCTTCTCCACTCAGGGACATGGATAAAGTGAAACCGTTGATGATGAGGATAAGTACTCATAACGTGAAAAAGTGTGTGCTGGAGATTGGGCGGGAGATGACAGTGGGCGACATTGTCTGGGGCAAGATACACGGGTTCCCCTGGTGGCCTGGTAAAGTCCTTGCCCTGACAGTGTCGCAAAGGGACAACGGGGCGACCATCAACCAGCAAGCTCATGTCTCGTGGTTCGGTTCGTCCACATCGTCCTACATGCCTTGTAACCAATTGACTCCTTTCCTAGAGGAATTCAAACTCAGATACAACAAGAAGAAACGCGGCCCTTACAAGGAAGCGATAAGACAGGCGTGGCACGAAGCCAACGTACCTCCCAAAGAATTACATGAAGTTAGTCTTGTGACGACGTAGCATCGGTTCAAGATTAGTTCCCCCCGCCTCTCTTGTTTTTATCTTTTAACTCCCCCCCCCCCCCTAATTTTTTTGACGATTTGAACGTGGAAATTTTTACATCTAGTGCAATTATATATTTTTCTTGTAGCGATAAAACACAAAAGAAATATTTTGTCTCGTGAACTCAGTTTTAGGTCCGAGATCACTTCTGTAAATAATGTAATGATGTTTAACCTTTGTGAACAAATGCTTTAATTAATGGTCGTTCGTGAAATTTCTTAATTTTACGGGAAAAATTCTTACAAATGTTTGGTGAAATCGGTGTGCAGTTCTCTTGAATTGTTTAATTTTGATTGGTGGTCCTCGAAGTGTCATGGCTCTTGGGAGGGGGCAGGGCCCAGGTTGTTTCGTGGTGGGGTGCATAAGGGATTCCTGGGGTCCTCACATGGCATCTAACATCAATTGTGTCTGATTTATATGAGGGTCCCAGTGCATTGCTGGGCCTATCATGCTGTTTAGAATGGCAGCCCCTGGGAGGGACATTTTGAATGGCGATATTGACATGTGCCTGTTAAGAGCTTTGAATGGACTATGACTATAGCAGGGGAGCCGCTGGGAGCAAAAGCTTGAGTACCACTAGTTTTCGGAGGTTTTTAAGAAAAATAGTTCTCTGAGATGATTGAATAATTGTGCGTGTGTATTGTGGAATTTATTGTCTCCTTGCATACGTGTATGTCTTTATCTTTGTTTATTGCAGCGAAGTGATGATGCGATAGTGGATACCGGGACGGGTACTAAGGGGGGGGGGGGTTTTCTGTAAAATAGGAAAAAGCATTTGCAGGCTTGCTAGACAAATGAAAATCGGTGTATAGGTACAGTATAATGTTTGAAATTAAATCTAAAATTATGTAGCAGCTATGTGCAAATCGGGCAAAATGTTTCTCGGACTGGTAGGAAATTCCTACCAGTCGGACCATCACCTGTCGGTGAAAACCAGTGGTTGAAGAACACTGCACTGACCTGTTAATTTCTAAACGCTAAAAAAGAGAGGTTATATTTAAATTTGTGCATCTCGTAGTTCATCAACAGTACAATTCCCAGGTTTTATTTTTGTATCCCAACTGACAGACGACGAAATGAGAGATAAAATACAAATTTCCACCACAAGTCGGTTATTCATGTTAAGTTTAGAGTTCCTAGTTAAATTTTTTTTTGTTAACATATCAATAATGATAGAATCTTTTCAGAAAACAATTTAACCCTTTACCGTTTCTTGAAGGATACTCGGAGGTCCATGGAAATAACCTATCTTTTCTTTCTGAAATGGACTTGTCCAAATTTTTACTGCTCACCTAACCCCCCATCCTTTCTTACCGTTCAGTTTTTATATTGTATTGTTACAAAACAACTGTGAGCTTCATCGTAAAGCTTGAGTGAAACTCCAAATCCAAATGATGGGGGACTCTGCTTTTCTTTCTTGTTTTCGCCCTTGACAATACTTGTCAATCATCCCTTGCTGCCCTTTCACATTGATCTCTTATATACCCATACCCCCATCTCGGCTAATTGCTTGTAGAGCCGTCTGCGGCTGTTATGGCCGGTAAAGAGTTAAACTTCAAGACTCATATTTTAAATATTAGATCTCAAATTTTACACACCAATCAAAAAATATGGCTTGTAATTAAACCGATTGTTATCACCATTAAGTTTTGACAAGTTCATTCATATCCACATGACACCTCTATTGGTCAGCTCATCTAGCAGGTCACTTGTTTCGTTGAACTCCTCAATTTTTCACAAATTGTTGATTCATCAGAAGACACAGTATCAAACACTCCAGGATGCAAGGATGGCAGGAAGACCATCGGTAATTTCACCAGGAAGAAGTGCCTTTCTCATAAAGTCAGTCCTTATGAAATAACTGACCACACATGGTAAGAGGGAGTCCCACTATCGCTGGTTTCAGCAATTTACTTGATCATTTACACAAACAATTCCTCAGGCATGATTTTGTCCATTCAACTAGGTCAACCAACAGTCCCGTTAGTGAACTGGCCACCATAGAAAGATGAATTTGAGATGAACATCTGCAAGAGACTCAATCAGGGACCTGTTAATTTACTAAAACATCCGGACCAGCCAAGACTAACTTAATCCTAAGGCACTAAAAATAAAGGTTAGAAAGTTGTGTTATGTGCTATTTAACTAACTGCGATAAGTGAGGGAGAGAAACTCAGCCACAAGCAAGCTGTTCTAAACAATCTGAAACAACGGAACCCTCAAAGCAACTGCTGTACTGAACCGCTCCATCTCTGAAAGAATAAACCCATGCCGCACCCAAACAAACAAGGAAAACCCAGCACAATCACAGAACACAAAAGATAAAGAATTTACACGTGTAAAGATTTGTACACACGGGAGACAACCGGCAGCGATCACCGATCACTTCGATTGACCGCAAGCAGTGAGATAAAAAAGCTAAATATTCACATAAAGTAGTAAAATGAAATAAACACCAGACCTTCACGCACTGGGGATTGGATTAATGTTACAATAGGGAACCTTAATCCGATAATTATCAATAGAGCTGATATGCCATCAAGGCATTGTGTGACTGGATTTCTACCAGTTGAAAAAACTCGCTCTGATCTTTGCTGCAATTTTCAGGAAATTTCAAATTTTTAACTCGTTTCTCTCTTTGTACGAGTCTGTCGCTTTTCTCGCCACCTCTTTCTTCAGTTAATCGGGAGGGAATTTACAGATTCTTGCTTATAGAAACTTGTGTGTGTGCGTGTGCATAATTTACATTGTGCAGGTTTACTGCGTAACGTGCGATTGTGATGAAATATATATATAGATATAAATATATAAAGTCATTCTCTTTTTTTTTCGTCCCATATTTTAAGGGGATCAAAGCTGTGTGTAAAATGAAATGTACAAATGTAATTACAAAGAAAAATATATATGAAGATTCTGTGTTCGTGTGTGTGCGTGCGTGCGCATGTAAATATATACATACAAATATATCTTTTCATCTTATCCGAAGAGTCCTGTGATACAGAGAAGGAGGAGGGGAAAAAATTGCTATTCATGTTTTTTCCCCCCATTGTACAAAACTGCTTATGACGATTGTGCAAAATGCGTGTATATTATTTTCCCTCTTATTTTCTTGTACATTTGTGTGTTTAATACTTACTGTTTTGCCTTTTCCTGCTGGTTCCAGTTTATTAAAAAAAAAAAATTTTAAGTTGATCAATGTATTTTAGGTGTATACTGGGTGTCCGTGAATTCATGGCCGAAACTTCAGGATGCGTTTAGTATACACTGTACCGACTGATATTCGTTGTGAATGCACAAATTCTAACTAATCCCCTCTTAATGGCAGCTCCATGATGAGCATTGAATTCTGTTTCTATATTGGGGTATTTTGTTGAAATTACGCCTATTAAGAATATTGTGTGATTTTTTTTTTAGATGCACAGTGATTATAAGTAAAATTCCCGCACTCTAAAGCCCCATTCACATGGGAAATAAGAGAAAGCAGATTTAAAACCCGCTTCAAGAATTTTCACCAATGAATGCTCTTCATTTCCTTCCTTACGAAGGAAAAAAAGTTGTCAAGCGGGTGCTAGAACTCTCAATGCTGCCGCAATATTTGCACTTGTGAATGGGTCTCGAGTAGTTTTTCCTCAGAAACTGCTTATGCAAATACAGCCAAATTTTCAGGATATCTTGAGATCATGGGGGAGCGATTTATGAAATAAAATTAGTTCAATTTTCGAGTACCGGGTGAAAAAGTAGAGCTTTTTTTTATTGCATTTTACATTCTCCCAAGGTCCATGTCTACCAAAACAGGTGGAGGACACATTGCATTGAAATTTGGTATATACGCTATATCAACAGTGAGAAAATGTAAAATGCAATATTTTTTTTAATTGCGAAAATCTCTTCCCATGATCTGATTAAGATTTTTGGCTGTGTTCAGATGAGTAGTTTTTAAGAAAGCTATTCAGAATACGGGAACTTCAATTATAATCACCCTGTACATTGATACGAAGTATGGCACTGGACGACAAGTGTCCCTCAATTGAGGACAGCAAAATATATGAAGACATATTTGAAAAATTCAAAATCGAATTGTGTTAGTTATTAAAGTAATTTAAGTAATCAATTATAAAAGAATCACTTGCAGGAAAATAATGGTATATTGTCGATAATATAACTTTTGGAAAACAAAAGTACCCACTAGAGATAATACACTACACCCAACTTCAAGAATTGATTTGTAAACCAGAAATGCGGCTTTCCTAGGAATTTTTTCAATGCCAATCACCGAGTAGGGTTGTCATCTACACATGCTAAAATGTACAAAATCTAGCTGCTATTCTGAAATATTTTACCGAGCCGAAAATCCTCGCTGTACTCAAACGAGAAAACCTGTTAAATCAGGGATTGGCAAAAAAATAATCTAGGCGCAAACTAAATATTGTAGGAGCCAAGTGTATAACTTTCGCCAAGCTAAAAGGAAAATTTTAGGCACAGATGCCAATTTTTTAGTCGCCATGGTAACCTGTCCCCGGAATTTCTCAAGCCCCGCTTTAAGTTATCTCGTCTCTTTCCACTGCCTACCAACTCTGGTAATATTATAGCAATACAGCAGTTTACTAACCCCAATCACTGTTTTTGTCTATGATTGTGGGTTCGAATCCAGATTCTTTGTTTTACCCACTTTTTTTTTGCTATTATAATCAATTTGAATCTGAGTTTGATAGTCATCTGTCGTTCACAAAAGTTAACTGAAAAAGAATGAGTTTTCTCTGCCACATTGAGAGCAGCTTTTCTTGGACTATTCCTGCAGACTTAGTATAGTATACATGGAAGTCACTCTAACACGAAAATGTGTTTGACCACATTTGATCAGGGCCATCTTAAGAGCATCGTGGGGTCCGAGAAAATTTATTTTTCTGAGGTTTTCCTATCTGACTAGAAATACCTCTGTCTACCAATTCACATGCTTAATCTCAAAATTTTGAGCCAGATCTCATTATGAGGCCCCCATGCGTTGAAACGCCTCTGCATTTAATAAATATCTGTAGGTACAGTGTGTACTATTGCTTCCCCTTCTTTCGGAAATGAACTTGAGGACATCGTACAAGGATTACGATAACATTTCTTATGATTTATTGTTCGTTGTTCTCTAAAGTGATGTTATCTGTGATAAGATTCTTGTAACTGAATTAACAGAGATGTATGCTCGTAAGGAAAATCAATGATTATTTGTTTAATTTACGCTGATTTCAGTTGTTATACAGTAGAGTTTCGGAGAACACTTCTAGTTATATCTTTTTAAAATGATGTAATTAAAGACAAAAGGAAATTGTAATGATAGTTACGCAGAGATATATATTTCTGAGCTTCGTGGTAGTGGCCGTTATTAGTATGTGCTTTTGGCCACATTGGCTGGGTTTAGAGGTGACTTTGAATTCAAAATTACAATTCTCGCCAGAGATGGGCGCAACAGCTTAGGTCAATGAGACATCTGTGTACTTTTACCTTTGATAAGGGTAGGCGGATGTCTCAGTGGCTTCATGAGCTTGCAACCTACTTGATCCTATGTTAGAATCTTTCGTATTGCAGAGAGGTGTTTTTGAGGGATGGCCTCACCTCATGGCTTCCTTCGGAAGTCTCCATGGAGCAATCATTGCACCGAGTTAGTGCGAAAAATTGGAAGGAAAGCCATTTGAGTAATGGCTATGAACCTTAGGTCAATATTTGCTATGTATTTCTTCAAAGCTCTGCTGTATGGTTTTGTTGTTTTCAACGTAAATACAGGGAAACCTGTCTTGAACGGAATCAAAAGCTAGTCCATTTGATGATTAGTGCTTTGATGTGCACCTTTTTAAAACGGAACATTATTTCCCAGTGTCGTGGCATGCCGTTTTGTACAGGTTTCTCTGTAGTAGTCAGTTTTATCAATTTCTATATTGTGAGCGGTACACGAATGTGGATAGTTTTGTTGATTAACTTTTCACTCGTCTTTTAATATCCTTTCATGCTTCCTCTGATTTATGGTGTACGACTTGATTTCCATGTTATAAGTGTGAAATGTATGTCAAAATGATTTTAATGTGGAGAAGAAAAAGTAAATTGAAATATCGTGTAAAAAAAATATCAAATATGAAAATGCTCGCCCATGGTCTTTGCATGCGAAAAGAAATTTAAAGTATTAAGTGTGACCGAGCGAACAATTTTTGTAAATAACTTTTTAATTTGTGGTTATACATACATATTATATATTGGAGAAACAATTGTTTTTTGATTGCGTCAGAAGTTAGTTTTGTACATTCTCCGTCGTCGCTGACATTTCGATGTTAGTGAATGTTAAAAAAGAAAAGAAAAAAACAATGGGCATTAATGTCATGTTGCGAAATAATAAGCCCCTTCCCCCTGTTTTTCTTATTTCCTTACTCTTTCTTTATTTTTGTGTATAGAATTTGTAGATTGGTGATCGATCATTGATTGCCTATTCACCTGTGTTCGATTAATTTCTGAAAAGTCAAGATATTCCTTCGCCAACTCCCTCACATCCCTCGTTTTGTTCCTTTTTAAAATTTGTTGGGTTTTTTTTTTTCATCCTTAACGACGTGATTTTAAAAGAGGAAAAAGAAGAAAAAAAGCACTCGTTGTCTTTGCTTTGGATGAAATAAATTTATAAATTTAATACCAATTTATATTTGTTTCGACTTGTTTACTTCATGGGGATGTAGTCAAATCCCGTTATAACGAACACCAAGAGACCGTAGATATCCCTTCTTTAAAACGAAATTTCGTTATAAAGGAATTCCAATTTTTTGCATTGTTCCTATGTGAACTTGATCTGGGGGATTAGTAAAGTGTTCGTTAAAACGAGATTTTTTCGCTATAACAGTATTCGTTAAAACGGGATTTGACTATTTCCTCGTGGTGCATGCTCCCTCATTAAGTATCGTTAGACTTGGAAAAACCAAAAACTACTAGTCCGCTAAATGAAAATCTGTTCTAAATGATAATTTTCGCGAATATATTAGCATGAAGGCTGGGATTACACAAAAGTTTCATAAAAGTTCATTTATAAAACTTGAAAAATGCAACCAATAAGTATCGGTTACATTCGAGCAAATGCAACCAATAGCCTTACTGGTTGCATGTTTCAAGTTTTATAAAAAAAATTTATGAAACTTATAGTGTAATCCCGGCCTTAGAAGAGTGGTATACCACCAGGGAGGTGCAAAAAGCTATAAAAACAAAATCCACTGCTGATCGGTGATTTTCCCATACGAGATTCTTCCGTGACCAATGTATCACCACGGGGAGAAAGCGAAGTAGGTTTTTCTAGAGTGGTCCCCGCGGAAACCCGACCTTCGTCGCATTGGTGGTCGGCTGAAGTTGGTTTCCTGTGGTTCCCAACTTCGAGGCGCAAATGCGGGCTGATCTCCCGTTAAAAAGTCTCGCCAATGAAAGCAACAGGTCTCTACGATAGCGTTATTCAATCATAATTTAAAAAAAAAAAAAAAAACTGGTAGTGGCACTCCACACATAAGATAAACATTACGCAGAAACAACGCTCACATCCCAACATGTATCAATTGGTTAGCGGTTCCGCTGAAGAATATGGACGAGGTGCGTGTGTGGTTTAGTAGTAGTAGTCCCGGGGACGACCACAATTTTTTTTCTCGGTAGTCCGATTGTTGAATCAGTGGTCCACCTACGAACAAAGCTGCATTAAGAGTTTCAAGCGGCTTTGATGTTGAACGCTGCTCATAAGTAGAGCCCGGATTATATGCACTGAAAATGCCAAATAAACGAAGTTAGAAATCCCGGAACATGGACCAAAACTAAGAAAATATGCATTTAAAAAAAATCACTGCAAAAAAAAGATGTTTTTAATATGCATATTTTCTATTTCTTAAACCAGGATTACACTATAAAAGTTTGATGAAAGTTCTTTTACAAAACTTTTAAAAAAAAACCTATATTGTTTACGTTTTGCTCGAATGTAACGGATACTCATTCGTTGCAATTTTCGAGTTTTATAAAGTAAACTTTCTAAAACTTGTGTAATCCCGACCTTAGTGCATATTTCTTTTACAAAAAATATATATACCGTATATACCCACGTATCTATACACTGCATTTGCAAATAACTGGAGTGGTGTTTTGGCTGGCATGCCCATAAGTTAAGGGGGCCCTGGGATAATTTATTTAAGTATCAGGCAATCTCTTCCTTCAATTCAGAAACAAACTCAAGTTAGGTGGAAAACAACACCCAATGCCTCATAATTAAGAAATACCCTATGTTGAAAAGCACCAATATATATATATATAAATGAACACATTGAAAGGGGTCTGTTTTGGGGGTGGGGGGGGGATTTTTTGTTCAATATTCTAGCTATAGTGGCGTCATCTGTTGGGAACATAGTGGAAGACGCGAGCGCATGCGTCCTCGTGACCAAGTTTGGGACGTTGTTTTATACACTTTACTCTTCAATGCTTTCCCTCGCATATTGAGTAGGTAAAGATTTGAAGTCGTCATTTATCTTTATCGGATCTTTCAGGTCAAGATCAACGACTAACTATCAGTAGAGAGACGTATGACCGCGGGAATTTGCCAAGCTTCCAACTTGGGCCCGATGATCCACAATATTTTCGTGGTTGATTAGCCTATGGTACCAAAGGGCATCCTGCGTTTATACGCTGACGAGGTTTTATTGATTGTAACCGACAGGAAACCCGTGAAGGCGCTTAGTAACCTCCAGGAGCTGATCACAAATGTGGAAAGATGGAATGCATACAACAATGCCAGGTCGAATGTGAACAAATGTGTGATGATATGGCTCACAAACCGAGATATCCCATCAAACACGAAGATCATAGAGCGACAAGATATTGTGCCATCGACTCAAACTTAAGTACCTGGGTGTCACCCTGGATGAAAGACTCAACTTCAGGAGCCATATCAAGAACAAAATCAAAAAGGCTCAGATCCTCTTAGAGAATCTAATTGAGATTGTGCTATCCGAAGTCGAAACTGTTTGAGGACCGAAGTGTTTTGATGCACGAACAAATCATTCGACCAGAGTTGGCAAATGTTGCTCCAGCTTGGGCTTTCGCATCTAGCAACAATATGTATAAATTACAACGATTCCATAATCGCGTCCTCAGGCGCTTCACTCTCTCTCTCTCTCTCTCTCTCTGGAGCACCAAAATTTTCCCGCCTCAACGATCTGCATAAAGATTTGTCGGTGTCGTCCATGTATTCCCACATCAAGGAACTAGCTCGAAACTACTTCAAAAACCAAGAAAGCTCGTTTCACCAACATCTGAGAGAGATCTCCAATTATGATGCTCACGAGTTTCTGATACATCTAAGGGAGAGGTCTTCAACCTTTTTATAATCGCTCGAGCACTGTCTGTACCCATCATGAAAAGAAGAGCATTATTTCGGCAAGTTTAACATACATATGCCCGAAATCAGTATGACTTCATCCTTAAATACAATTTTTATAAGGTGTTTATAATTGGGAAGTTGATCGAGCGACCATGAAATGTGACACGAGCTTCGAGCACTCTGGGTGGTTCAGGGAGCACCGTAGTGCTCGCGAGCAGAGCAGCAGGTTGCTTGATCTATAGCGTAAAAACATTTTCTATATACAAAATGTGAAAATACAGTGTGTCGTAAAATAAAAACTCTTCATTTTTATACGGTCCCCCCCCCCGTCCCCTAACTTCCATTTGAATAGCTGTTGCCCTATCTCTCCTGAGGCCAACAAAAATAAAAAAAAGTACATGTTTCTAATAGCAATATTCCCTGAGATATTCGAATTCAAATCGGATGGGAGAAAAGTTATGAAAGAACAGCATATAAACCAACGGGCAACGCTCCTTTCCCTCATTTATGCTGTTCTTTACCCAGGGCCGCAACTAGGGGGGAGGGGAGCAGGCGGTTCTTGTGCCCGGGCGCTGGACCCGAGGGGGCGCAAATTTCATTCTGAAACCTCTCCTCCAACATTACAAGGGGGGCGTCAAAAAGCGCGCTTGCCCCGGGTGACCAAGCATCTAGTTGCGGCCCTGTCTTTACCATATATTCTGATTTTTTGAATTCGAATACCCCTCAGCGAATATTGCTCTTAGAAATGGAGCTTTTTTTGTTTGGCCTAACAAAAGACAGGGCAACAACTTATTAATTGATTGGAAGTTAAAGGACATTATTTTATGACACACGTTATTTTTACTCTCGAAACTGGTACAGAGCGATTTTTGAACACATTATTGAGCATTTACTGAATTGGAACTATTCCTCTACAGCGAACGGTTGATTAGGTAAATGCTGCATTAGGACTTACAGGACACCCTGTACATACACGGAGGTTTTCGACAGCTGACTGATGCGGAGACGAATTCAGGGAAGAAATAAAATACAACTGTCATTGCGGAGAATCGATTACAAATATACAGGGTGTCCTGTAAGTGCTAATGCGGCGTTTATGTCATCGACCGTTTGTCGCAGAGGCACGGTTTCAATTTAAAATAAAGTGTGTTCGAAAAATTACCCTGTACAAGTTTTGACAGAGAAAATTCGGTGTGTCATAAAATAAAAAAATCTAAATTTTTATACGGTCCCCCCCCCCACCATGTGCTCTAACTTACAATTAGAAAGTTGTTTTCCTGTCTCTCCTCAGGACAAGAAAACAAATTGCATGTGTTTCCCAGTGCAGTATTCGAATTCAAAAAAATCTGAGAAAATCTGAGAAAGGACAGCATTAATGAGGGGAAAGGAGCGTTGTGCGTCCGTTAGTTTTCGCTGTTCTTTCATAACTTTTCTCAGATTTTTGAATTCAAATATCTCAGCGAATATATAATATCACTAAGAAACATTTAGAATTTTTTTTCCCGTCGAACTTTCTAATTGGAAGTTAGGGAACAACAGGAGGATTGTATAAAAAATTAGATTTTTCTATTTTGCGAGACACTGGATTCTCACTCTAAAAACTGGTGCAGGGTAAGTTTCGAACGCCCTTTGACCATTTTTTTAAACTATAATCACCGGACGGTTGATCAGATAAAGGCCACATTAGTAGGGGCGTAGCCAGAAATTTCGTTCGTGGGGGGGGACCACTTTCATTTCGGGGGGGGGGGACCAAAGTGACAGAACAATGGATTTGGCCATCTTTTTCCCTTTTTTCGGTCATTTTCTCACATTTCGGGGTGGGGGGGGGGAACCATACCCCCAAGTTCCCCCCTCCCACCCCTCGCTACGCCCTTGCACATTAGCACTTTGGGGCCCTTCAAGTATTACGTCAGCAGATTTTTAGCCATTTTCGACCCCCCTTCTCAGCAAAAAATTTCGACAGCAGCTTACTTAGAACATTTCATATCTTCAGAAAGGGTGGTTGATGACGTAAGCAACCTTCAAAACCCCCCACCCCCCGTCATCAATTGTCAGAAAATCCGAAACCCCTCACCCGCTCCGATGCTGACGACGTAATACTTGAATGGCCCCAGGGACGTCATTTCAATTTTTTCCGGGGGGGGGAGGCAAATAACATGTACTTAATGTATGTGTATATACCATATTTAGTGTATTTTCAAAAGCCGGAGTGGGCAACGGCCCCCTGATCCCTCCCCCCAAATGACGGGCCTGAATGACCCCTTCAACACTGTGTACACAAATATGTATTTTTGTAAAAATTCAACAGTTCATCTTTCAAGACAATGTTTGAGGTAGTCTCACGATAAAATACATCAAATAATGTATATGACGAACTGGTGGATAAGGCAATTTTCCGCAACAAATAAAATTTCACTTTATTTTTCTCTTTTTTACCTTCAAATATTATAATTTCACACAAATACAACGCCATAACCGGCAAATTGCCCGACGAGGTGGTGGCTACAAGACAACTGCATGAACTGCCATATTTCCTGCCAATGTAATATTGTGTTAGGCCACGATTACACTATAAAAGTTCTTTCATAAAACTTGGAAAATGCAACCGGTAGTCTTATTGGTTACCTTTTTTAAGTTTTATAAAATAACGTTTATCAAACTTTTATAGTTTAATCCCGGCCTTACTCGAACATGAAGGAGAATAGTGCTCTTTTGAGCTCGGTGCTCTGTATAATGGTCACGGTCACCGAAAGAGTCAAGGTTTAACTCCTCAGTTTTGTAACATGCCACCATAAACTTTCTTTCAAATCGAGCACAACTCAGGTCTATCGCCATCTACGTGCAATTTACTACCTGGCGAGTTGTGCCGGAAGTATGTGTGTGTACCTAACAGTCTGAGTGCGTATTAAGAGGGTTGTGTCTGATTTTCCACCAGTGATGCCATCTATATTTCAGAGGTGAAGTGAGTGTAATGATTGAATTACATTTGCACCGTTTGTGGGTCTGTTGCTCTCTGTGGCGAGACTTTTTTTTAAACAAGAGATCGGCACGCATTTGCGCCTCGAAGTTGGGAACCACAGAAAACCAACTTCAGCGGATCACTATTGTAGCGATAGTGGGATTGTTATGTCCCCACAGCGGCACAAATATATGCTGTTGAAATTCCGAGGCACGCGTAACAATCTAGTTACTATTATTACGCTTACAATGTATTTATCAATATGCGGCACAGTAATTGAAAACCGGTCACCATTTTTGATGGAAGAATTATTAAAGTCGTTTTGTATTTGATAGGTAGTAGAAGGAGTTCCAATTCAATTATGTTTCATGTGTAATATAATACTGTAGTGTACTGTATAGTTGTTTTCAATATTTTCTTGCAGGCACATTTTTTTTCTTTGCTGAGGAAACTTCATTCTTACATGTTTATTGGTCAAGGGGCCATTCAAGTATTACATCAGCAGATTTTTAGCCATTTTTGACCCCCCCCCCCTCTTTCCCCTGTCAGCAAAACACTGATCTCCCTTCCCCCCTTGTCAGCAAGATTTCGTCAGCCGCTTAGAAAATTTTATAACTTCAAAAAGGGTGGTTGATTACGTAAGCAACCCTCGAACCCCCCCCCCCTTTCCCCCCTTGTCATCAATTGTCAGAAAATCCGAAACTCGCTCTTCCTCCTCGATGCGGACGTAATACTTAAATGACCCCTTATGAACAAAAGTGACACAAACAAAGGCACCATTATTTTATTGTAAATAAGTTTACAAAGTACGGACGTTCAGGGTCTGAGAATGTTTCCGCGTACACAGAGTTTTCTTTGCCGCGGAGAAAAAAAAACAATTTCCCCCATACTGTGTATACGGCAGGATGTTATTTTGCCATTGCGCACAGATATCGAAATTGTGTGGGTAGAGAAACAGGTCTGTGCAAGTGAAATGAAAATAGAATACGCATCTGTAAAAAGAAAATTAACACGCACGTATTTCATTTAGGAATAAAAATTTTCTTTTTCAGGGGAGTGTTAATGCTCTCTCACCCATGACAGCCCCCTTCCCTTCGTTAAGCCAGACCCCCAAGTCTAAGGATCACGTTGAAAGTTTCCATGGCCTTGAACTGTCATGTAATCACGTTCACAATTTCCGTGGTCGGGGAATAGCGTGGAAATTTTTCTGGGATTCATGTGGAAAATTTAAGGTCTCGGAATAACATGCAAAATTTCCACGCCTTCTAAATCGTGTGGAAAATGTTCCTAGGAATCGCATGCACAATTTCCGTGGTCTAAGAATCGCATGCAAAATTTTTATGGTTCAAGAGTCATAAGCAAAACTTTCGTGGTTCAGGAGTCATAAGCAAAACTTTCGTGGTTCAGGAGTCATGAGCAAAACTTTCGTGGTTCAGGAGTCATGATCAAAACTTTCGTGGTTCAGGAGTCATAAGCGAAACTTTCGTGGTTCAGGAGTCATAAGCAAAACTTTCGTGGTTCAGGAGTCATAAGCAAAACTTTCGTGGTTCAGGAGTCATAAGCAAAACTTTCGTGGTTCAGGAGTCATAAGCGAAACTTTCGTGGTTCAGGAGTCATAAGCGAAACTTTCGTGGTTCAGGAGTCATAAGCGAAACTTTCGTGGTTCAGGAGTCATAAGCGAAACTTTCGTGGTTCAGGAGTCATAAGCGAAACTTTCGTGGTTCAGGAGTCATAAGCAAAACTTTCGTGGTTCAGGAGTCATAAGCGAAACTTTCGTGGTTCAGGAGTCATAAGCAAAACTTTCATGGTGTACGAATCACAAAGAAAATTTCCATGGCCTTGAAGTCACTTTGAATTACTTGGAAAATTGCTGGTCTGGGAATCGCGAGGGAAGTTTTATGGTGTGGGAATCACGTGGAAAGTTTCCACGGCCCCGAAATCGCCTGCAAAACTGTCATGATCTGAGAATCTCGTGGAAAATTCTCCCATGGTCTAGAAAAAATTTCCATCCTGTAGAAATCGTGATGAAAATGTCATGGTCTGGGAATCAACTGGGAAAATGTCCATGATCCAAACCAGGGATCTTTAACCTTTCTTTATGTCGCGAGCGCTGCATATGCGGAACAACAGAAAGAAAGAGCGCTCTTATATGGCAACATGACCACTCTGACGAATGCTCAATCCAAGAACAGCATTATGCGATGTCTCGAAACGCAACAAGAACGGGATGGGCCATGGCCCGATTTCAGGCGGCGAGGGGGCTTAGGCTGGGCTAAGACTGGCCTAAGTCTGAATTATTATCTCGAATCTATTTTTTTGGTTAATTACTGGCAATTTTGGTCGTTTCAGCCTATCATTTTCATTTGGCTGCAATTTTTTGCATCTAGTTTTCAATGTTAGTTTTGTTTCGGATCACCAACAGAATTTTTCGTCCTTTGTTCCACTCAAGATAATAAAGGGGAAAAGTTTCCACATTTTTACTTTCATTAATGAAATAAATCCCTTACTTTGAATTTTTGTGTTTGTGGTTTCATTATTATTACTATTATAGAATTCGTATGAGCCTAAAAATCTAATTTCCGTCCTGTTTGGTCGGCAGGCATCGAATTATTCCCAAAGCAAAGCCTCTTTTGGTTGCTTTTCTTAAGCTTAATCTAATGAGAGATTTTCCAAGAATAACTTCCTATGGTTATAATCTAAGAATCATTATATATTGCCCCATGTCTGGAAACGTTGAATGGTTTTATGGTTTTTCGGCCGGTTTGTGATTTCATTGTGCCATCTATTCGGAGGATAAATGATCTACGGATCAATAGCCCATGTCTAGAAATTAAATTAACTTTCGGGTAATAGGTTGAGCTTCGAATGGGGCTGAATAGATAAATTCTATGGAATTCGAATGTTCCGTACGTTATAGTACTCAGGCTATCAATCAAAATGAATACAAAATGTAGAATACATATTCTTATAAAATATGTATTCGTATTGTTATCTTTCTATGTTTTATTGATGCACACTCACACACATGTAAATGGTTGAATATTGCTTTAAAAATTCCAAACTGCGCCTCAAAGTTAAAAACCATTCGAAAAACCTGAAGAAAGCACTACGAAGTATCAAAATTTGCCTATTAAATCTTGTAGTTCCTCAAAAAGTTCACGTGTAGTGTAGTGTAGTGAATGACTCAAAAAAATGACAAAAAAAAATTATAATTTTTTGGCAATATTTGATTAAAAATTATCAATCAAATATTGCTTCGAAAATTTTGCCCTGTCTGAAAAGAATACCTGCAGAATTTTACAAATTTCACGAAATCTGACTCGATAGGTCAAAAGTTTCGGCTCTCAAAGTTTCTCTCAAAACGTTACTCAACAATGCTTCAATGAAGCGAAATATCGACCCGGGGAATCTCAAACAGTAGTCAGAAAATTTTCTAGTGTCTCTAAAACTAAATGAATGCCTTAAAATTTTTACTAATGCCGCTAAACGTGACTCAACAACACCTAAAAAAATGTTACAATTGTCGAATAAATGTGAGTCAACAAAGACTAAAAAAATTGACAAGTATCGTAAAATGTGTCTCTGAACACTGCTTTGATAAAACGGAAGAATTTCCCAAAAATCTCAAAACGAGTGCTTCGAAAATTATAGTGTGCCAAAAATGAAAACTAAAACTTTTAACGAGGTGCCGGAAATATTTCCTCAATAATACATAAAAAATTTTATGAGTGCCAACATTTGTGACACGAAAATGCCTCAACCGTTAAACAGGTGCCACGAAATTTGACGCAAAAAAGAATTACAAGTGTCAAAAATTTGAAGGGAAAAAAAATTACAAGTGTCACAGGATTAGACACTAACAACACACATTTTAAAAGTGTCGAAACTTGACTCAAAAATGCCATCAACATTTGAAAAGCGTTGCAAAATTTGACTCAAAAGTGCCTTGAAAAATTAAGAAGTGTCACAAAACTTGACGCAAAAATGCCTCAAACATTTAACTTATATTGCAAAATTTGACTCGGAAACGCCTTAGACATTTAGCAAGTGTCACAAAAGTTGACGCAAAAATGCCTCAAATATTCAACAAGTACCACGAAATTAGGCTCAACAAATCATATTTTACTAGTATCTAAAATTGACAAAAGAAATCTCTCAAACATTTAACAATTGACTGAAAATGTGACTCAAAAATGCCGCAAACACTTAACAAGCAACGCGAAATTTGACTCACTTAGCATTTGAACACTTAGCAAGTGTCTGAACGGGTGAATCAAAAATGCTTCAAACATTTAACTAGTATAGCAAAATTTGACTCAAGAACGCCTTAAAAGTGTGCAAACTTTACAAGATGTGACTTAAAAGTGTCTCAAGTATTTAACGGATGCCACAAAATTGGCTCAAAACCACTTCGAACATTTATTTATTTATACATACAATAATGTTGGCCGAGGCCTAAACATGAGAATGCGGTTGATGGTGACAGAAAAAAAGTTTTATATTTTTCGAAAATATAAATGGCGTGGGTGAATATAAATGGCAAAATTATATTCACCCACGTGTAATTTAACAAATGTCACAAAATTTGACTCGAAAATGCTTCAAACAATCAACAAGAGAAGCAGAATTTTACTTAAAAATGTCTCAAACGCTTAATAAGTAACGCAAAGTTTGACTCAAATATTTGGCAAGTGTCTGAACGGGAGACTCGAAAATGCTTTTAACATCTAACAAGTATAGCGAAATTTGACTCAAGAACGCCTTGAAAATATACACATTTTACAAGTGCAACACAAAAATGTCTCACGCATTTAACAGATGTTACAAAATTTGACTTTGTTAAGTGCTTCGAACACTTACAAATGTCACAAAGTTTGACTCAAAAATGTCTCAAACATTCAAGTGTCGAAATTTGACTCAAAATGTCTGAAACAATTAACAAGTGACGTAAAATTTGACTCAAAATGCCTCAAACATTTAACTAGGGACATAAAGTTTGACTCAAAAATGTCTCAAACATTTAAGAAATGACGTAAAATTTGACTCTCAAACGACGTGGCAAAATTTTCGTCAATGGCTCTTACAATTTTCACAAATTGCGGTTCAAAAATGTTGCAAATATT
Organism: Pholcus phalangioides; assembly: GCF_987345545.1. Taxonomy (NCBI): domain Eukaryota; kingdom Metazoa; phylum Arthropoda; class Arachnida; order Araneae; family Pholcidae; genus Pholcus; species Pholcus phalangioides. The sequence continues at coordinate 18,454,273 of NW_028301601.1, read as the reverse complement.
TGACCAGTGTCACAAAATTCGATTCAACAAATTTGACAATTTAAGCAACTGTCAACAACCATTTCAGTGGCAATGGTATTTTTTAATGATATTTATTTCCTGCGAACTACACATTTTATAAGCTGTTCACTTTTGTGAATCACATTCACATTAAAAACAATTAACAATCACATCTTGCACCAAAGACAAGGTTTTCCAATGCAAATTAGAACCCAACCCCCATTGTTTTCGTGAGCCACATTCAACTAGAAATCGGAGACACGATAATATTCATGGGACTAATAAGAGCTCATTTTTTTCAAGCTGAATCGTCAATAGCATGCACGTCAGTATTATACAGCTGTGTTTACAGAGAGGCCCATAATAGGTAGATGGAGTTCCCATCCATCCCGGGATGATTCACCATCTCCCTCTCTTTTTTACTATTAACGTGACCCATTCTACCTCTCGAACCGCCCTCACACACTTTTTCTGCCCCCATATATAAATACCTTCCGCACAAAAATCATGGTACTTTAGTATCCTCTTTCATTTGCAGGACATGTTGTTCTCTTCCTACTCGATCTTGATGGAATGGACGGAAAGCTTTTTGTGTCTATAGTTACATCGATACCCCGGGCTCTGTAGCTCCTCCTCTAATGTTGAGGACTTGCTGATAATGACATTGATGACGTCAAACATTGAGGAAGAGAATGAAGATTTCGCGGGTGCCCATTTTTTTTGGAGGATTAATAATCTCTTGATGATGAGTTTTTTGGCAGCGGTTTCCTAGTAGTCATTAGTTAATGATGATTTTATTATTATTATTATTGAGAAATGATAGTTATCATTAGCTTGAGAATTCTACTATATACAAAGGATTCGTCAAACTGCGCTATTATTAATGACTTCTTTTGTGTGTGTGTCTATTTTGGACGGACAGGCAGATGCGGATTTAGGTTTTTTTTTTTTGCCGCAATTTTCCCCATTCTAGCATAATTTTCCGGACCCCACTCATTTTTGAAATTGGCCGTTCTGGCTTAGCCTCTTCCCCCGCTCCAAGTCACATTTTTTGTCAGTCACATGCTTGTGCAATTTCTTCGTCACTTTTCCGGTCGCTCACTGACCTGGTCATTCGATCTCTAGGTCATTAGTTTGGTCATTCGATCTCTAGGTCACTCTTGATCATTCGATATATAGGTTACTCTTTTGATCATTCGATCTGTAGGTCATTATTTCGATCATTCGATCTATGGGTCACTCTATTGGTCATTCGATCTCTAGGTCACTCTTTTGATCATTCGATCTCTAGATCACTCTTTTGATCATTCGATCTCTATATCACTCTATTGGTCATTCGATCTCTAGGTCACTCTTTTGATCATTCGATCTCTAGATCACTCTTTTGATCATTCGATCGATGGGTCACTCTATTGGTCATTCGATCTCTAGGTCACTCTTTTGATCATTCGATCTCTAGGTCACTCATAATAAACATTCAAAATTTCATTGCATGGACTTTTTTTTGCATGGACAGAAAATATCAATTTTATTTTTCCTTAAATTGATTGCCAGGTAGGCCTATATATGTTACGGTAAATGTGATAAATGTGGTTATTATGCATAATCGTGAGCACAGTTGAGTGTCGTGAGAATTCAGAAAGATGTCGGCGATACATTGAGCTGTAATTTGAGTCACTTGCTGAAAGTAGCTGAATAATAATAAACCCGCAGCATTATGCTAATGAGCAAAAGACGCGTAGTCTGATGAGCAGGGCCGTTTTAAGAACATCATGGGGCCCCCCCGGGCCAAGTGATTTTTCTGAGGCCCTACCTGGTAAATTCTCGAAAAACTCAACTACTTCTCGTTTTTCTGAGGCCCCTGTTCTCTTCAGGCCCCCGGGTGGGCCCATGCGTTAAGACGGCCCTGCTGATGAGAAACGCTCGAGCCTAACACACGAAAACGACGTTAAAATGGAAAAAAAAAAATTGAAGGAAGTATAAAGTTCGCAAAAAATCCCATTCGAACAGTATTTTTGAAACACCCCGTACGTAAAAAAACCTGCGTAAAAATTCAACGTCAAACGCTGTACCCTGTAGATAAGGAAGATACCCTGTGTTATGTAAGGAAATATCCCAAAATAAATCCGTAGAAATAGTCAATTTCAGGAAAAAATAAATAAAAGCGTCTGTAGAGAAGTATCGTCAAGATATTTTTTCCCCCCTTTTTGCTTCCAGGAAAAACCGGAAAAGAAGAAAAAAGGGGGGGGGGAAAGGAAATACTTCTTTTCCGGGACCCGATGCACGTCTAGATGGTTCTGATTGCCCGGAAATTCTTGGGATGTCAAAAGTAAGGGGAAAAAAAAACCTATCGTTTATCGATAACTTTTATCCCGAATACTTTTTTTTTCCCCAAGAATTTCTCTCCTGTATAGAAATAAAAGCTTCAAAGCTTTTGAGTGAAAGCAAACCACATTCAGTGGGTCCGGGTACAGCCCGGGGGCCTCAAGGTGTATACAGGGACGGGTCCAGCACGATGTAGTGGAAAGGAAGGGGGGGACTTGTAAAGCCACGGTATTCACCCTTCAGGGAAGTGCGGGCTACTTCATTGATTTCAAAACGTATCGTGGGCCACTTAAGTGATTTGAAAATGTGCCGTTAGTCACATTAGTGATATGGAACCACGCCGGGGGCCGCTTGAGTGACCTGTAAATAAGCCGTGGGGTCACTTTAGTGATCTAGGAATGTGCCGCTGAGTTCATTTTTCCAAAATTACGTTTTAGGTCGCAGTCCACGGCAGATGACGTTGAATGTCACATTTTGCCCTCGGGCGATGGCGGTAAGCATGCGTGGTGTAGAGGCTCCTTGGATCGTCCCTATTTGATATGGCTCGCGACCTCAAACCAAATTTTGTAAAAATGGGCCGTGGCACATTTATAGAGCACTTGAGCGGCCCGAGGTACGGTTCCCCATCAATCAAGTGACCCGCGACATATTTACAGATCATTTGAGTGACGCCCGGAGAACTTAGCAGCCCCGACACATTTTCCAGATCACTTCAGTGATCCGCGGCACAGATATAGATCAGTTAAATTAGCCCGTGGTACAGTTCCACACCACCTAAGTGGCTCGCAACCTATTGAGAGATTCCCGTTCCCTGTGACAAATTTACAGAACATTTAAGTGGCCCGCGGCGCAGTCCCACATCGCGCAAGTGGGCCATGGCATGTTTCCACTTGACTTTACAGATCACGTGACGTTTGGAGCAGTTTCAGCTCAGCTCACTTGTTTTCCGCGGCACAGTATCAGCTCACTTCAGTGACCCGTGGCACAGTTCCAGCGCACTTGAGCGGTCCACGACACCTTTCTAGATCTTCCGGGCGTCCCTTATCACTTAGGTGGCCCGCCACAGGTTTTAAAATCAATGAAGTGGCCCGCACTCACCTAAAAGGTTGAGCACTCTTAGCGATGGGAGTTCCTCAACTCAAATTTTTTCCACTATACAGGAACTAGCCACAATACGCGTCGACACCTTCTTAGGTGCTCATAATGCCGTATGTCGAGAATGCTCAACTTTTTAATAAATGCACTTTATTGGTTTGAAAACGTGTTGCGGGCCACTTAAATGATCTGTAAAATCACCGCATGTCACGTGGAACTGCACTGCGGGATCACCAGTGACCTGGAAATCTGCTGCGAGTGACCTAAGTTATCCGAAAACGTGCCGCAGGTCACTCCAGCTATGTAGAGCTGCACCATTGTTTAGAACCACACCGCTCCAGTTCCAAATCACTCGACCGTAGGTAGCTCGAGTGATTTGGAACTGGGCCGTGGGCTATTAAAGTGATCTGGAAGTGTCCCATGGGTCGTTTAAGCGTTCTTGAACTGTACTGCGGGTCATTCAAGTTATCTGTAAATATGCCGCTGGTCGCTCATTTATCTAGAAACGTGCCGGGAGTGAATCTGGTCATCTTGTCTCGAAACGTGTCGGGGAAGGGGTACGCTGAAGTGATATAGGAATGCACCATGGTTCACTTGAGTGATCTGGAACTGTGCCATGGGTCACTCAAATGACCTGAGAATGTGTCGCGGGCATATTTATGATTTGCGGCCTTTCTTTCATTCTACAAATTTTCTCGGCCACTCTTTCGTCCCCGTCACTCTGAACTTGCCGCCCTGGCTATAGCTCGCTAAGCCTCCCCCGTTAATACGCCACTGCGTCTACCACCATGAAGGTTGCCGTCAGGTCCAATGGCGTCGGAGCCAGGGATGTAGTGGGTGCCCAAGCACCCACAGTATTTTGTGGCATCGGTCTGAGCACCACTAGAATTGATTCAGAAATCAAATCAATGTCAAGTGATCTAGAAACGTTCCGCGGATCACCTAGATCAGTATTTCCCAAATTGGGCAATATCGCCCCCTCGTGGGCGATGGAATGGTCCAAGGGGGTGATAGAACCTACTGATTTTACATAGGATCCTATGGGTTATTATCCAGTGAGTTGGGGGGGGGCGATGTGAGGAAAAAATTTCTGATGGAGTAGGCGATAGAACAAAAAGTTTGGGAGACTATGACCTGGATCAGTGGTTCTCAACCTTTTTTTTGTCCATGGCCCCCCTTTCAACCATTTCTCATTCCTGTGGCTCCCTCTTGCGAACATGAATAATTTTCTACCTCCCGCCGGCCGTTTTTTCATTAGAAGATAGTTATTAAAAAATTGTCTGAAGTATATAAATATGTTTGAATTTAATTTGATTAATTTTTAATTCATGAAAATAACGAAAGAGCAAAATAAACGTAATAGGAATACAGTAAAAAATATTGAATAAATTATTTTCAATCAATGTAAATTCTGCGCTTGAAGACGACACAATGTCATCAAGTTACTGTACTGCATGAAAAATTTGTATTATTTCAAATTAGTTTATTTTTCTGTAAATGTGATTATGGTTTCGTTGAGAAAATGCCAGTTGTAGCTTCCAAAATACGCATTCTTGTAGTGATAAAAATCGCCAAATGTGGTAGGTAGCAAGCAGTTTTATTAATTTTATTCTCTTCATGCGGATAAAAGTAAGTACAGTCAAACCTCGTTAGTGCGTCACCCGGTTAACACGTCACTCCGCTTACCGGGTCACTTTTTGGAAGTCCCAATTGTCCTCAGGAAGGAATTGGCACAGCTATGGTTCACTCCGTTTAACGAGCCGTCACTCCGCTTACTAAGTCATATTTTTGCTCTCCCAAGAGTGACCCATTAACGAGGTTTGACTGTATATAATGAGGGAGTAGCCACACAGAAATGAATCAATAATGTATCGTTTTCAATAATGTATCAAGGATATACATAGGTCCATGTTGTAGCCATACTATGAACTTAAAAACGTGTGAAAAATTTTTTAAATATTTGTTTGAAACATTCATTCCAGAGAAATCATGTGCGCAGTCACCGGGCCGGATTAGCCACTAAGCAAAATAAGCACGTGCTGAGGGCATCAGTACTAAAGGGGCACCACCAAAAAGATATCATATGGTATTTTCTTTTTAATGCGCGATTTTTTTTTCAACATCGATCATCCGATAGAAGATCCTAAAATTGTAAGAACACTTGATTGTATAGTCGAAGATCGTTATCACAAGGATGGCACAAAAGATGAGAAACTAATAATATTGCAAACTAGACTTCACATTATTGCTGAGTTTTTCGATTAGCTTTTCACAATTTTTCATAAAGCCCGCCCGGGGCTGTCTTAACATTATCTTACGCCCACATACAAAGTGACTTTTCTGAGAGAGGAACTACTACTTTGCTAAAAATTCCTACCTACCTATTTGCATATTTACTCTTGAAAATCGGAACCAGATCTAATTGTCACTTGGTTGCCAGACGTGCTCAGGTGGGCCCATGCAGTAAACCAAGTTCTACAGAATAAGGACATGATTTTTGTGGGTCATTACTGGATCAACTGTGTAGTTTGATCTGTAGAAGTAAAAGAAATGCTACCAGGTGTAAAATACAAACTTGAGAATGTATCTAAAAGAAAAAGTACCCAATATAACGGCGATTCGTCAGAAATAAGATACCTATTGGCAGGGCCGCAACTGGATACTTGGTTAGCAAGGGCAACTACTCATTTAGGCAACGTAATGCTGAAGGATAGGTTGAATGGTTGAATTTGCGCCCCCTTTTGTGATGCGCCCGGGACACCAGACTCGCCTGCTCCCCCCCCCCCCCCCTAGTTGCGGCCCTGCCTATTGGTAATATTATGGCCATTATAAGATTCAATGGTTTCTCCTTGGAGTGTTGGTACAGCCTTTATCCATCAACCGTTCGCCGTAGCGGTATGGTTATAATTTTAAAAATTATCAAAATATGACCAAAAATAACCCTGCACGAGTTTTGAGGATGAAAATACAGTGTACACGAAATAAAAAATGTAAATTTTTGTACGATCCCCCCCCCCCCACCTCTAATTTCCAATGAGACAGTTGTTGCTCTTTCTCTTCCGAGTCCAACAAACAAATCACATGTTTTTAACTGCATTATTCCCTGAGATATTTAAATTCAAAATCGGACACAGGTCCGGGCTCGGAAGAATTTCGCGGCCCAATGCAAAAAAAAAATTTTTGCGGCTCCCTCTAAAAACATTTTATGTAGGTGTTCCCGACTTACAAACTTTTCGAGTTGCGAACGTAAATCTTGGAGGGGAATTTTTTTCCAGAAAGAACGCCTTTCATTACTCTAATTTTTTTCATTATTTCAGGAACGCGTCGATAGTCTGTATCGTAATCAAACACGACCCATTGAGAGAGAACGACATTTAAATTAATTTTACAAAATTCATAGATTATTAATAATAATTAGCGCGTGGTCCACCTGCTGACATCGTGGCTCGAATCATATTGTACAGTCATAAAAGTTTTTCATGCTTTTAAAGCGCTTCATCATCTCTTTATCAAATATACGTTACAATTCGATAACTGATCATTTTTCAAATTTTTTATTGCTATTTTTGTGTAATTAATGTAAATTAATAGAAGTAAGGGAATCAATTACTGGAATTCCATGAGAGTAGGACTGACAGGCAGGATCGTCGTAATAGCATCATAGCCCCCCCCCCCCCGAGCCAAGGGATTTTTTGGAGGCCCTACCTGGAAAATTCTCGAAAAATTCAACTACGTCTCGTTTTTCTGAGGCACCTCTTCTCTTGAGGCTCTTCGGGCACGGCCCGGGGTGGGGGAAGCATGCGTTAAGACGGCACTGCCTAAGGTTCGCACTAGGCGTCCCCCTTTTTTCAGTTTTGAATCTGGTAACCCTATCTGAAGAGCACATAATCCGTATCTTCACCTATTTGTTCGATCATACATATTGTCCGAATGTTTTTGTGGAAAGGAATAATAATTTTTTCCTACATAAAATCGATTATTGCAAATGTACGAATTTTTGGTACCGAAATTTTCGTCTCATAAAAAAATTTCATGCAAAAAAATGACAAAGAACTCTCTTATCTCTCTTTCATCATCTCATGAGTTGCCTGAAATTTCGAGATTAAATGGCAGCACCAACAGTATAATAAATCAAGCCTTTGGAGAGAGTAGGTGGTCGCCTTGGCAGTGCTGAGAACTGTCCCCCCCCCCCAATATCTTCCGTCGGAACATCACGTGACTCGGTGAAAACAAACACGACCCCCCCCCCTGTTATTTTCTTATGGAATAAATAGGAGTTTCAAACAATAAATGAAAAAATAATTTCACAGCATGGACGAGATAATTCCAAAATTAATGAAAGTTATAATTTCAGCATTAATGGAAGAAAATATTCTAGAACTAATGTAAGAGAGAATTAAAGCATTGATAAAAGTGATAATTCCAAAATTAGTGAAAGAATTAATGAAAGAGATAATAATAAAATTAATGAAGGAGACAATTCCACAATTCATGAGATATAATTTCAGAATCAATGAAAGAAATAATTTCAGCATTAATGAAAGAAATAATTTCAGCATTAATGAAAGAAACAAATCCAGAATTGATGAAAGCAATTATTTCAGAAGTAATGAAAGAAATGATAATTAATAAAGGAAATAAAATACCAGAATTAATGAAAGAATATTAAAAAAATAATGAAGGAAAATTCCAGAATTAATGAAGGAAATGATTCCGGCATTAAATAAAAATAATTTTATCTTTTTTCACCTCTCTTTAGATCAATGTTCTTCTCTATCCTTTTTTTAAATCTTTTTTAAACCCAATATTTAGAGACCGAACTGTACATTTCTATGGAAAAATTGCCAGGCGGGAACTTTGTTTTCGCCGAGTCACGCCTCACATTTGATGTCGCTGCAGTCGCGGTGGCTGGATTCTCCCTCCAGTAATAAGTCTGACCGGTAATGTCGTCTGCTTCTCTCCAGGTTACTTGTTTTGGACTTCTCCTTGTGTCCTTAAAAAATAACCGAACGGAAAGTTTGAACTTCCAGTTCTATTTGTGAGCTTAGCTTGTAGGGAACCGAACAAACCGTCTGTCGTCTGCTCATTAAGAGGCCCTTTGTTTTGGACGTCTCCTTATGCTCAAATAAAATAACCGAACTTTCAGTTTGAATTCCCAGTTCAGTTCACGAGTTTTGTTTACAAGGAACTGAGCGGAATAAAGAATATAGTTGTTTTCACTTTGAACTTCTTCATCACCATATGAGTCACTTTTAAATTTGACATTAGATGGCAGCACATTACTATAACGTGGAGAGTGGAAAAATTCACTTTTTACGATCTTACCTGTCGTTTGCTTGTGTGGAGGACCTTTGTTTTAGATGTCTACTTGGGTTTTGAAAAAATTACTGAACTGGAATTTTGATCTTTCAGGTCAGTTTATAAGCTTTGTTTATAAGGAGCAAAGCTGAATGAAGAATTTAGTTTTTTATACCTGAGCTTCATCACCACCTCATAACGCACTTCTCATTTTGAAAGTAGGTAGCAGCACCAACAATATTTTTAAAAATGAATTTCTTAAAGTATTCTAGAGTATTAAATTAATTTTAATTCCCTTTTAAAGTTGTTAGTGCCATTGTGAATTCGTGGCAAATGCTGCTACAAGGCAAAAAAAAAAAACTTCTATTGGCGGACGGCGTAACATTTCGAGTCACCCGGTATATACGGATTTTGTCATTGCGTAACGCAGTGACAAAACTGTTCATGTGAACATAATAATGATTCATTATCAGGATTTCAAGCCCGTCGGAAAATATAAATAAGGGGCCATTCAAGTATTACATAAGCAGATTTTCAGCCATTATTGACCCCGCCCCCCCGCGTTGTCAGCAAAATTTCGTCAGCAGCTTAGAATATTTCATATCTTCAAAAAGGGGTGGCTGATGACGTAAGCAACCTTCAACCCCCCCCCCCGTCCCCCCATCATCAAAAGTCAGCAAATCCGAAACCCCCTCCCTCCCCTCGATGCTGACGTCATACTTGAATGACCCCTAATCAGATTTTCAAATAAGAAAGTTATCAATTTGTTGACTTCAATTTCGATACGGTGAAAATCTTATATTTCGTTGGATGACAAGCTGCCTTCAAGCGGCTTTTTGGTTCGTAATATGGCCGCTCTCTCGCAGGCGAACGAACCAACGTGCGAGTTGGCTTAAACACAACACAATATTTCACATAATAGTCTGTACTATATTTAATATACAAGGCACATAGGTAACGGGGCATACGGCATTTTAATGGCGAACCGTTGGTCCTAGAGGCATACTTCCAGTTAGAAAAAGTACCCGAATAATGTGTAGTACTCAGATATTTGATTCATGTTGCCAGGGGTTACATAGTTATTAAAATAAAAATTTTAACTTTTTATGTGGACACCCTGTGCCCCAAAACCCAATTGGAAAGTTTTGTTTCCCGGTCTCCAACAAAAAAATTCATCGTTTCTAAGTGCAATATTCACTGAGATATTCGAAGAAAGTTGGAAAAAAAAAATTATTAAATGCGAGGAAACCATTTCACCCACATTTAATGCTGTTTTTTTTCCCCCAAATTTCCTCAATTTTTCGAATTCGCATATCTCGGTGAATATTGCAGTTAGAAACGTGAAATTATTTTAGTTGTCATCGGAAAAGACAGAGCAACAACTTCTTAATTGGGTTCTTTGGCACACGGGGATGGTATAAAAAGTTGTTTTTTTATTTTATAACTATAAAATATGAATGACATATCTGAGTTGGGCACGTGATTTGGATACTTTTTCTAGTTGGGTATGTCTTTAAGACTAACGGCTCGCAAGTAGTGCCATACGCCATGGTACCCATGCAGTCTGCATATACACGTAAAAAAATAGTTTGAGACGAAATACAGTCGACTCCCGTTCTAACGGAAAAAATATCGTTTTAACGAAAACTTTTCTAATCCCCCCCGGATAAGTTTACATAGGAACAATATAAAAATCTGAAATTTAACGAAATTTCTTTATTACTCCGGTCACTTGGAGTTCATTATAATGGGGTTGACTGTATTCCCACCAAAAAATCTGATATTTTTGCAATTTTTGATGTGAAAGCAGTCCTTTTTATAATGATTATGTCATTTTACTTTTATAAAATTTAAGAAGGAAACAAAAGGAAGAAAGGGTGGGGAGAAAAAAAGAAAAATGGCCAAGAGGGGCTCGGTTGTGCGTAAATGCCTTGAAATTCCACTTGTGCGCAAGGGGATTCGGGCCTCACTCTCAGTTTTATGACAAAATTTCACATTTATGAGACGTTTGACTACGGGCACGATTAATCTCTATATATAGCTTTTAATATTAAAATATTTCATTTATACGAAGCACATTTCAATTATTTGACACTTTCATTTTGACTCGAACTCCAAATCTTTGGCATTTAGACATCATTTCCAACTATCAAATCCACGAGGTTTTTGCAGATTGTGAAAAATGCGTCGCTTAATTGGTTTTGCATGCATATTATCAACACTAAAAACTACAAATTTTAGGTTGACAGATACAAAGATACGCATTGAGCCAGTTGTGGACATTTCAAAGTGAAGACTTGCGTGAGAATATATTGCACTTTTCTGAGAAATCAGCAGATGCAGTGAGTCTCAAATAAACGGATTTAAATTGCTTTAAATGTGGTCATACGCCATTTTAGAATTTTGTTTTTTCTAATGTCCACAACATTGTTTTTACAGGATAGGAAAATTGCATTGAAATTATTTGGGATGATGCAGGCCAGTAGGCTTAAGTAGTAGGGCAGTTAATAGGAAGCATTACAGTATAGATTAAAAAAAATTTAAAGATGTGGTGTCAATCTTAGTCCTACCAAGTCCCAATACATTATCTGCTTGGATTGCATATAGAAACCAATCAGCAAACCAAATGACGTTAAGATCGTCTTAAATATGTTTAAAATCCCGTTTTTCCTGTTAAATTGAAATGAATGGCATATGAACACTTGCGATTTTGAAACAACCGTAATTTTATGCAATTACAGTTTCTTAAGTTATACAGCAATTTAATTTCGCGGGTATTTTTCCTCACGTATGATTTGGTCTCTTGGAGTTCGTTATAACTAGGCTGACCATATTTTCTCGAGAGAAATACGGGACATTGCGTTTCCAAATACGGGACATCGCCAATTTTCACCAAAAACAACGCCAAATTCAAACAAAGTTGCCAAATATTGTTGAAATTACAGAAAAATCACAATGGCGAGAAATGATGCAAATTGCAGTGAATTACAATGTATTCCACGAAAGACAAACCTTCAAGGCAAATGTGGGAGATTAATATTCTCATATATAGTTGTAATTATCGTAAAATAATTTTTATGAGTTGAAAAATAATGTCAATCTTTGACTTCAATAAAGAATAAAAATTCAAGTTGGCTTCGTGTAAAATACGGGAAAAACCGGGACACTTTTGCCAAAAAGTCGGGACGGCCAAAAAAACAGAAAATACCGGGACTGTCCCGGGAAATACGGGACGTATGGTCACCCTAGTTATAACTGAATTCGACTTTATTTCTTTTCAGTGGAGGCAATGGATTGGCACCCCCCTCATCAAAAATTCATTGAAAAATTACCCCAGAGCAATCGTTCTTTATTCGATTTTTATAAATATATTCCTCATCGGACCACTCAGGTTTTGAGGTGTCGCGAGTTCGTTACCCGGTTCGTCCTTGTCAGAAAACTTTCCTGACACAGGGGTACAACAAAAAATGGCGACTTGACCGCAGCAAAAAATTTCTACCTCAGGGAGTCTCCCATCGAGGGGGTTAGCACACCAACCTCTCGATGAGTATAAGAAACAAGCCTGCCGTTCGGAATCGGCAATAAATTGTAGGTCCCGGGGTCTAATTAGCCCTCGTGTGCAGAAAATGACCGTGGTGCGACAAAAATGATCAATGATCAGACCACTCAGTGCCGGTTGAAGATAGCTTTGAGCTAAACTAGATGGCTATCCGTCTGTAATTGCATGAAAACGATGGGTTTTTTTTTACACACAAGCTTTCATTTCTCACCCATCTAGTTCTTTGATTGCATTTACTAGTAGCATTCAAAAAAATGTCAATGAATGGTCAACAAATCTTTGTCTGCTTTCTTTATGGCAGCCCTCTTTGAATGAAAAGTCTTCGAGCACACACAACTGTGTCTTTACAGTTACTCCATTTTGCTTTAAACCTCTTCTATAGTTTGTGTCAGGGCCTACTGTCACCCCCAAGTCGTAAACCCACCGAGATTACATGCAACGCGCTTTTTTTATTTCCTTCCTCATGTTAATGCTACTTGAATAGCGGAAAAATTGCGAAAAATATATTCTATGCATTTTTTGTTTGAAATTAAACTTTTTTTAGTCAGAGTGACTAAAAAAATTTAATTCCACAAACTTCTTCGTGGCCCTCGTATCAGTAGCCGTGACCCCCGTGGAATATCCTAGGGCCCCCCTGAGGTCATATGGCCCCCGGTTGAGAACCACTGACCTAGATGTTGTGGAACTGCACCGCGGATCACCTAGATGTTGTGGAACTGCACCGCGGATCACTTAAATGATCTGGCAATGTGCTGCTCAATTCATGTTTTCAAAATTAAGTTAGAGGTCACGGGACACATTTGTCCCGATGATCATGGGTTGGAGCATCATGCATGCTGTATGCAGGGGTGGGAAGTGACTAAGTCCATTTCGGAGCAGCTTTGGAGCAGCAAAATTCAGGATTCGGAGCAGTTTTGGAGCAGCAAATTCGGGATTTGGAGCAGCAAAATATGGGATTTGGAGCAGATATTTATAAATTGGAACAGTGAAATTAACAAGAATATTTTCGTTAACCCTCAACCCTTTTCAAAATAAAACTGCATTGTCTTTTGTTATCAAACATCTTTTCGTCAGCTTGATTTTTGTTTTTGGTGTTTTAGGCTTTTGACACCTTGTTTGAAAGAGCGGCTGTCATAAAATTTTTTGCACCCGTCTATTTAAGATGATTTTTGCTTACTGTGGGCACTATTTGCTGCCTTGAACAGCAGCACTTCAAATGAGCTAAAAAAATTTTATAAGTTTTTAATTTTTTTATACTTGGAAAGAAATTGTTGCAAAATGGGAGAGAATTTCGGAACAATCAACTCGATGTTTGGCGATTCAGCACTCATTATATGGCGAGATTGGCGATCTGACACCCGCTATTTGGCGAGATTGACGATTTAACGCTCGTTATTTGGCGATATTGACGATTTAACGCTCGTTATTCGGCAACATTAGCGATTTAACGCTCGTTATTCGGCAAAATTAGCGATTTAACGCTCGTTATTCGGCAAAGTTTCTAAACTAACATTCGTAATTTGGCGGATATGCGCTTTTTACTCCCGGAATGAAAATTTTTTTTCACGAAACATCGGGATTTAACACAATGACAATCGACTACAGTAATTTCTGCTGCTTCCAGTGACGACTTTTTTTTTTTAAACGGAAACACTCGAATTTGCACTTTAAAGCTGAAAGGCATTGCAAGCCATCTCCAGTTCCACGATCACGGACAATATCGGGGTTTCGCGATGGTTAAGCCCGATCAGGGACCGATAGTTTAAGTATAGTGGAATAAAACACGCTTTTCTCTCTCGTAAAGAAACGTTTCGTGGCTAGCAGGAACAAAATTTTTTTGGCGTCCTTTCCGAAATTCCGGACATACTGAAGCAAAATTCGCTATTTGGCGCAGAAAAATGCGAAAATACGCTATTGGAGCAGGATGGCGCAAGATATTAGTTTTGGCGCAGTGCGGCGCAATTGGCGCAGAGTTCCCACCCCTGTGTATGTCAATGCTCGTTACTGTCTCCTTTGGTACGTAAAAACATACAGTAGACTCTCGCTAATCCAGCACATACCAGAGCAAGGTGCGCCGGATAACTGGAAGTCAATTGGAAAAGCCCATTCAAATAATATAGACTTCTACGCAATGACATGTTTTTCTCTCAGATGCTCGAAGAAAACCCGCCTCAAAACGCCGGATTACTGGACGGGCCGGATTACCGAGTCTACTGTACAACGTTGTACATTTTAAACACTAAAAGGGGGGAAAAAAACAATCGAAAAAATAAATGGCAATACATATTAATAAAATAAAAATATATATTTATTTAATTTTTTTTTTTTTGAAACAGATCACACAAAAGAGAAAAACAGTTTCGGTTTCTTTCAAGACGAAGGCAAGTCCACTTGTAACTTAATGAGCGAATTGCTACACTCGGCTAGTTCTGATATAGACACTCGTCCCCTCTGTTTTATGAACTGTGCAACAGATTCTAGTTCCTCCCTAGTAATGTGAATTAACTTTCCTCTGTCATCGATGACGCCGATGAGCGTCTCTTGTGCCAGAAGGTCTTGAACTCTATTTATAGCATCCTGGCAAATGGAGAGAGGGAAAAAAATGCATCTCTTAACACACGATAAGAGTCAATCACAAATTCTTCTATAGCAAAACATGCAATGAAAAATAGAATTCAAAAGTAGTTATGCTATAAGAGAGAGAGAGAAAGAAGCACCAATGGTTATCGACAAGCCCTGAGTTGTGTGGTGGTGAGTCTACCCAGAAGCGGTTTTATGGTTTTGCCGCCCTTGTCCCATTCTACTCCAATTTTATTGCCCATTCTTTCCTTGAATTTGCCGCTCTATATAAACCACCACCAGCTTTAAGTCCCTCTTTTGTTCACAGACGGCCTTGCAAGCTCTCTAGGTTACTCTTTTGGTTATTGCACAAGCTCTAGGTCACTCTTTTGGCCATTCGCACGCTTGCACACGCTCTAGGTTGCTCTTCTGGTCATTCATATGCTGTCAAACGCTCCAGGTCGCTCTTTTGTTCACTGACGTGATTGCAAAACTCTCCAGTTCACTCACTGACCTGATCCTTCACTCTCTAAGCTGAGGCATATTTATGATTTCATTCTACAAATTTTCTCTGCCACTCTTTCGTCGCCGTCACTCTGAACTTGCCACCCTAGGCTATAGCTCGCTAAGCCCCCCCCCCCCCCCCGGTTAATAATAAAAGTACTAAACCCTAGACCTGAGGGCTCGATGTCTGAATATTAAAGGTTCTGCCATGGACAGAAACTCCATCTCTCCATCCACTGCATTGAATGTTTTTTTTGTCTCTGGTGTATACTGGTGTGAATATGTTTCACCCACAGCCAAAAATTAACACAGAAAGTCTCAAGGGTTGCGAGACAAAATTGACGATCTATCATGATCAATCTTCACACCCATCTTAGACAAAGCTTTTCCAATTTTTAATATTCATGGAGGAATACTGTAAACTTGTTCTATTGAGATGCCCACATCATCAGTTATCTCGAGCAACTTTAATCTGCTATCTTCCATGACTATGCCATTGACTTTTTCCATTATTTCCAAGGTGGTGGCCTAAACCGGATGCCCAGGATGCTTTCTTCTTTGGCAGACGGTTGTTAAATTCATTGATCTAAAATAAATTATCTTTGATGGGGGGGGGGGGGTGAAGAGTTCCCATGAACACATTTCAATTAAGCTTTGATCAGGGCACAGCTTGCAACTATTTTAGATAAAAAAAAATTTTTTTTCATTGATTGACACCAAAAAATAAACCACAGTAATCAATAAATGAGCTCTTTGCGCTCTAATTGGTTGTGACAGATTTTGAAGAGTGATACTTACAGGTAGACTTATTTAACTTGATTTTATCAATTTGTTTAATGTAGGACAGTCGTTCCCAAAGTATTTAAGCGATACATACAGTTGCAATAATTTGAAAGTGATTGTGTTGCAATCTCACAGAGGTTTACTTTATTTTTCGAATACAACCTACTGTATTATTCACCCGTACATGTAGCTACCCCATATATATATATAAACATTCCTTTATATAATTTCTAACAAACTGCACAGGCAACTGTGTCTTGGGGGTGTGTGTGCATGTGGAGTATATACAGAAGGCATAACAGGGCTGTAGCTCAGGGCAGTCACAAAAATGAGTGGTCACAAAGTTTGTATAGTCCACAGCTGGTAAAAGCCTGTCTAGAGAATGACCACACTGATCCAGTAATTTTAATGTTCCACTTGATTTCATCTATACCCCCTCCTTTTGTTTGGTAGATTAGGTACAATTCACCCTGTATATATTGTCCCATCGAAACAGTGAAGGCAGTAGAGGGGAGCTTTCCCACAAACTTAAAAAAATAAACAAATAAAAATATATTTCTTGTAATTTTTGTAGAGATATGTGACAGGCATCGCCTATGACAAAGCTGTGTTAAAAACGACACAACTTCTTTTGGTTTAGAAGAATCCCATTAAGGCTTCTGAATACCAAAGCAGGAGAAATATGAAAAAAATTACATGCCCGACTGGGCATGTAACTTAAAAAATGCATGCCTGAATGATATTTTACATCCCTGAAAAACATTGCTTATTTTTCCCTTTTGTGTGAGCAAATTTTCCCCACACATTCAAAACGAATGTGCTCCACTCTACTGATGAAAATATGCAGATAATATAGAAAATTAAGAGCATTGTACTTCATTAAAAAAAATCAAATTATTCCTTTGTTTGTTGAAATCTCAAAATTTTCTACAACGCAAAGAAATTTCCCTTGTGGGCCAATTTTGGACAATTTTTCTCCAGAGTTTTGATCAGTGATGGCCACCTAGTCTGAGGTTGGTATGACACTAACCTCGACAAATACAACCGATGAGCATATCAGTTACACTCGAGCAAATGCAGGTGATAATCTCATTGGTCGCATTTGACAAGAACTTTCATAAAAATACTATAGTGTGACCTGACTAAATCCCCCCCCCCCATTCAAAACAAATATGTTGCCATCTATTGATGAAAATATTTACCAAAGAATTTAAATAATGAAAAATATATACAGTAAAACCTCTCTTTTGTGAACACCCCAGCAGGACAAAAAATTTTCCCATAAAACAGGGGGTGATCATTAATCATGCAATGCATACTTTTATTACCAAGGGAAATTTATTATTTGGCCATAAAACAGGATTGACTGAATCTGAGGGGTGTTCCTTAAGGGGGTTTTACTGTATATATATATAGTCAAACCTTGTTAATGAGTCACTCTTGAGAGAGCAAAAATATGACTTAGTAAGCGGAGTGACTCGTTAAACGGAGTAAGCCATAGCTGTGCCAATTCCTGCCTGACCACAATTGGGACTTCCCAAAAGTGATTCGGTAAGCAGAGTGACGTGTTAACCGGGTGACGCACTAACGAGGTTTGACTGTATATATATTTTTTTTTGCATTTCCCATTTGTTGGAGAGAGAGCTCTCAAAATTTCCCATACACTCTAAAAAGGGTTTTAAAAAATACATGCCTGAATGGAATTTTTGCATGCCCCAGGCATGTCAGGAAATAGATTTGTCCAGTTGCCATTGTTTGTACAGTCAGCGATTGATATAACGACCCCCCCCCCCTTGTCCAATCGAAAATGGATGTTATATTGGAAGGGTCTTTATATTGAAATCAAAACATGTGCTAGTTATTTTGTGACAAAATTTAGGACTTATCCTTCCAGTGGTTATGGAATGGTCACTATAACCTGGGGGGGGGGGGGCGTCATAACAAGTGTTGACTGTATCACTGTTGCAGCTTTTTGCAAAATACATGGAGTCTTTCAATGAAATCAATTTTATTGGAATCATTCTGCTAATGTTGTAAGACATGCATTAAGATTGGTGGTCATCCTTTGAAGCAATTCTTGTAGACATATTATTATTAAATTTTATTTTCCACATTCACTGTCATCACCGCTTTTGCATGATTGAGAAATACTTTTGTCAAAAGTTGGAAAAGAGCTTATTACCGCCATCACAGTTCCAACTGGATCACATGTTTTATGACAACAAAAAGGTTTGTTTTGCATGCATGTGTTCTGCTGCCCAACAAAATTTTAATAGAATGTTGTAATCACCCTGTATTTGAAAAAATATTAATGAAAAAGAGAAATATACAGACCTGCGTTTTCAATTTGAAATGCGAAGCTAAATCTTCTAGGACTACAACTTTTTGTTCCTACAAAGAAAAAAAAAAGGGCAAAAATTTAAAGATACAAAATAAAAGACGAGACTAAGAAGAAGTATAAAGATACGAGAACAGTGGAGATCTCGAGTCAGTTGGGCATGCCTGTGCAGATTGGGAAAAACTCTCATTTTTCTTTGTTGACGGAAGTCACATGATCAATTTTAACGTATACATGTTATTCTTTGTATTGTCTTTCATGGAGATTTCATGTTTAATTTTGACAACCCCAGTAGGATGTCAACACTCAACTACGGCATGTAGCAATCACATATTTTTTCACCGTGCGCATGTACAAATACATGGAGGGGTCTGTCAATTACATCACGGCTTGATTAGTATTGGTGTGTGCGGCAAAGCAGTGCACTACCATTGGAAAAATGTAACCCAACTTACATTGCCAGTCTTGGAATGAATTACTGATGCAAGTCAGGATGTTGGTCTACTTGATCTTTTTTTTTTTTTTTTTTTTTGGCACAAAGGCTATTCGGGCTGTGTCAGTGGTATCGGTCTACCAACGCACCCACATTAAAAATGATATTGATGAAACATATGTGATGCAAATTCTGTTAAACATAAATGCTGAAATATTGTATGAACTGAATCAATGAATTTATTCCATGACGAATGGAAATTTATTTGGTTCTTGTTAAAAGTGATCCAAAAAGTGTTAAAGAGTGCAACTTTTTTTTTTTGGCCAAGCAGTGTACCTCAAATTTGAAAAATAAATGATAAAAATGAAATCTTACTTGAATGTAATTAAGAAACTCTTGAAACTTGTGTGACTGCAAAAAAATAAACCACAAATTACTGAACACATCTAAAAAAAATGACAAATAAAATTGAACAATTTAAAAAACTGAAACAATACTGACATCAATTTCTGAAACAAATCTGCTCTATTCAAATCTTTTTTGAAACCTCCATCAGGAACAATTCATCCTGACATATTCATCACAGATAAGTTTCCAGTTGCACAATTCTTGTATTTCACCACAGGGAAGGTTTAGTCTCATACTGGCATCTCGATCCGTTAAGTTCATGCATATTTCGTTCGACGTCCTTGTCTGACATGCATGGTTTAATTTAGATTTAAACGTGTTTCTTTATGGAGATGAGTTCACACGTCTGATCAGGACTTGACAATTGTCGCCATGGCTACCCAGGCTACTCAGCACCTGGGGGTAGCAATAACGACTAGAAAACTGGTATTGGCACCTATATGTGATTTCTAAATTGAAACTTAAATGACTGTGTTGAAAGATGACACCAAATTTACAGGATTGATTACATAACTGCTTTTCATGTTGAAAAGTGTAATAGCCTAGTCCCAGAAAAGTCTGAAACATTGTTTAGGAATGTTTTTCTTGAGCAAAAACATGATTGTCCCGTAATAAATTTGTCTGGCACCAAGTATTTTTTAGTTTGTCAAGCCCTGGAAATGATATTATTGCTAATGATAAAGCAATAATTAAGCTAATGATTCTGAATCTTTCATTGACCTTTGAGGTAGGCAGGGGTGTGTGTGTGTCCATAGGTATATAGCTTGTATCCCCCCCCCCCAAAGTAGAATGTTTAGCACTGTTCTGCGACGAGCCCTCGGCTGACTGGAAATGTTCTGCAGTAAAAATTCCCATACATGTAATAGTGTTTTTTGCACTTTTTCTTAAAATTCTTCCGAATTGTTCTGCAATTGAGCTAATTGTTCTGCGACGTATGTCACAGATTTTGGCACATTCTGCTTTGGGGGTATCCCCTACAGTATACTGCGGAAATTTGACCTACAACAGTTTATCACCAGTCACCATGACTATTCTTGAGTGAATGAGCCACCAAATAAGCAACAGAGTGAGTGAGAAACTGAATGAGTAAGTGACTAGCTGAACTTCCATACTCTCTCTCTTTTGGTCTCTCAATCACTCATTCCGATAGTCACTCAAGAACTACACATGGAGATCAATGGAATCTGAGCCAGGGGTACAGAAGGTGCTTGAGCACCTACAGTATTCTATAGCACTGGCTTTAGCAAAACCAGAATTTCCTATCTATATATATAAAATTGATTTTCTGTGTGTGTGTATGTTCTCTATACAAATCTACAATTTTAGATCGATCTGCGCCAAATTTTGCATATATACCAAATGGGACCCGACTTGAACGATAGGCTACTTTAAAATTTCGTCAGAGTAGGGCAAGTGCCCCAAACGGGCAAAAAACTGTCGGGCAACAATGGTTTTTGGACCTCAACAATCACTTTCCGAACGTTTACTTTGGTTACCGTGGTTCCCTAGCAATGCGTTTCAGACATGCATATGCCTTTACAATGGTTTGTCACTCCTTTAATGCTGCCAGTTATGTATAATAGTTTATGTCTTTATAATGGTTTGCCACATTTTCAATACTCTCAGTAATGAGGCTTTTGGAATAGACGTCATAATCATCACCAGCATCATTTTGAGGGTCAGGAAAAGGGTGATCCTCCTAGAAATCAGTGTTATAATTGCCGATTCTACTGTATAAATGCGGAAATTTAGTGGGGTTTACTGTCACATCAATAATTTTAAAAATTGTATTGAAATCTCGATTTTTGAAATATTGAGGTCGCTTAGAGATAGATATACGAAGCTCAGGAGATTAAATACGAATTAACCGGACCTACTTTTGAGTTGGATATCCATGCAATAACATTGATTTCAACTTTTTATTTATATTTTCTCAAGCATGAAAATTAATGTCTCCGTATTGTCTTTTGATATTCAACTGCATAAATTCATATGGTTTAGGATGTTTTAAAATTAATTATGGACCCATAAAGTACATCGAAAAAATTCCACAGCTTTAATTAAGCATTTTTGGAAGCTGAAACAGGCAGATGGATAACTTGAAGTTCAGGGGGAGGGAATCGAAATACCTAGCGTCCATCAAAAAAAAAGGGAGGGGGGGGGAAACTCTTCATTTCCACGTTTCTTTAAATCTAGATGTGGTTATTTCATGAGTCGCGCAGGAAGTCGCCATATTGGTTAACTTTAGACACGGTTTGCATGTCCCTCAAAGAAAGAGGGAGATATCACGTGTTTCTAACAGCCCCATTGAAGAAAACCCGGGCAACGCCGGGTATTATAGCTAGTAATCTATATAAATGCAGAGTCTAGCACCCACAGATCTAAAATACTTCCGGTGACTCTGATGAACTGTTATAAGTTAGTTCTCATTTAAATGTATTTTCTTGTGAATCATTAGGACATTATTTGATCTGTAGATCTATGAACTTTAGTAACACTAATTCTAAGACTTTTACTTTACTTACTTGGTGACATTAGTGATTTAATGTTCGTTATTTGGTGACATTTTTGGCAATTTTACACTTGGTATTTGTAGCACTTTAGGCACTTTGTTTACATTTGGTGTTGATAGCTCTTTTCCTCACAAAATAAAACATTTCCTTGAGATTTGGGGGAAATGACAATCAGCAACAGAAACCCTGGTTGCTTTCCCGCTCACCAGTGATTTAAAAAAAAACCCAGAAACCGTCCAGCATTTGCGCTTTAAACTTGGAAAACCAGGGAAAAACCATCTTCAGCATCCACCACTGCATGATCCTGGGTATCTATTGGCTTTCAAGATGAAAAGCCTGATAAGGGAGGGGGCATTCTGTGATAAAAGCAACCATGGAAACTTGCCAAGAAAAGTATAAAAATCGGTTCACAAGACATAAAATTGTAACCTTCTTCCTTCTTTTGTGATTTTTACCCGTTTTTAGTGACCTGTTTCTCATTTCGTGACTTTTCTACGAAGGAAGACACCACGTGTAGTCGCTATAAATCTGTTACCAGATCAGTGAACACCTTATATTAATTCCTATCTAGATTTTGATATTATCATTAAAGTTTTTAGAAAATGTAATTACTATAGTGACAATGGATAGAGCTTGGTCAAATGACTCAAGAAAATTCTGTGTAAACAAACTAAAGTAATGAGAAACCTTCTTTTAAAGGCAATCAAGACTTTACAAAACACAGTTGTAGAGAGTTTGAGATTGGATGTGTCAGCAATGTTTCAGATAAAGATCTGCACCAAGTGTTTGGCGAGGTAAGCCCTATATGTGCTATTGTCGGAGGAGTGTTGAGCCATCAGATAATAAAGTAGAAATAGGAAGTATTACATTCTCTGCAGTGAAAAATAATACTTTTGAGGGACCGAATGTACTCATTGGTATAAATGTTATTGATTCACCAGATCCGATTACAATTCGAAAAGAAGGTAAATCACAATTTGTGTGCAGCGAAGATTTTCATCTACTGTGCAAAATTCTGGTTGAAGAAGCATGTCATACCATTCCCAGGTCAGTAATGGAAAATGTTGAATCAGTGATGATCAAACCTTGTTTTGACCAGATCATCACAGTATCAAGTGGAAATAACCAGGAATACAATGGAAAAGGGAGAAATCATGAGAAATTACTAACATACGTGGAAACTACTATTTATACTGCAAACAACAATTACCTCTTCAATGGTATCATCCTGATCGAAACCTTCTTCCTCAACTTCAAATGCTGCTTTCAGTTTTAAGTATTCCTCCAACTCCCGCTTTTCTTCTTCTTCTTTCAGTGCCTTTTCTTCAGCTTCCTATAAAAAAATGAAAGCATTAGTACAGCAGTCGGTTGAAAAACATTCATAAAATTATAAAAAGCCACTTGTAATGAAGTGTTTGCAGATAGCTCAAATCTTTCCAGCTCACGTGATTCCATTAAAGCAAAGGAAATTTAAAAACTTCCTTTGCTTTAACTGCTGCCCAGGCACACTGGACCCCCTTTCGCCCTCGTTTAAGTCAACCTGCCAAGAGTGTAACAAACCGCTTGCAAACTGCTTAAAAACATGTTTCCGTATTGAAGTGTATATATGAGATAGCAAATTCAGAGGGGATGATGCAAATGGGTTAAGCGAGATCGCTTATGCCAGGTATTGACAAATTATACTTTAAAAAATCAGGAGTCAGCCAAATTTCTCAAGAGCTGAGCATATTTATTTCTAAGAAAAATGGTCTAAAATGTGCTCTTTTTTTTGTTTGTCTTTCTGGGATTTGGTGACTCCCTCCCCTTTTTCCAAATTGGCAGAGACATTATTGACACATTACAAGAATGTTGCTTTCCCCACAGACAAGGTAATCACACATAGAAAATGTTATGATATTACTAAATTTTTATTTACTGTTGCCATAGGTGGATGCACGGGGGAGGGGCAATTGCCCTGTTCAGGGGAAAAAATTGTATCGTCATAGGCAAAACCACAGAGGTGGACATCCCCCTGTTCACTATGCATAATTTCCGTGATTTGTTTAGCCCAGACTTATGCCATGATGGCAACTTCACGTGGTTCATGAAAAACTAGAAATTTAGAGAGAGATAGATGGTTTTTTCTCAGTTATTTTCCGGATATTATGCTGGGGTCAACTCGCAAAGAAAAGTCATCACGTCTCCGCCGAGACATGAACCCAGGCCCTCTTGCATACCGGGCAAGCATGCTACCATCTACACCACTGGCAACATGACCCACCCTGCCTTCTTTATTTCCCGGCGGACACGTGATGACTTTTCTTTCCGAGTTCACCCCAGCATAATATCTGGAAAATAACTGTTTACTAGAAATTAGTTACAGTGAAACCTGTCTAAGACAGAATCTAAATATATAGTCCCATCGGATAATTAATGCTTTCACATGCACCTTTGTGAAATGGAAATTTGCCTTAAATTGAACATTATTTCAGTACCCAGAAGTTTTGTTTTACGCAGGTGTCACTGTACCACACGTAAGCACTCACACTGATATATAGTAGGACATATGTTTATTTTTGATTGAAGGGTGCAATTTCTAAGAAATCGGTTATGAAAGTTAGCAAGCAATATTCAAAAATCTGACTTCTTTTCCTTATATTTGAAATTGTTTGAAAAACTCAAAAAGTATGTGTCTGTGGAATACCCTTTTGACACTTTTTGCAACACTTATTTTAAGTAATACGATATACAGAAGTGTGCAAATAAATATAAAAAATCTAAGCTAATCAAAAGAATGGGGGGGGGGGGTTAACTAATTTTGGGGTGTGTGGACTCCACCACATAAATGAAGGCCAACCAGTTGAACTATCATATCATGAATTTTGAATACAATTTCCCTGTCTGGAATTCATAGTAGACTAGCAATAATACCCAACGCTGCCAGGGTTTCCTTCAATTACTGGGAGGATTGAAAAAGTTACAAACCATTATAAAGGCATAAATTGTTAAACATAATACTGGCAGGATTAAAAAGTGGCAAACCATTGTAAAGGCATATGCATGTCTGAAAAACATCAACCACTGTAACCAAAGTAAACATTCCGAAAGTGATTGTTGAGGTCCAGAAGCCATTGCTGCCCGAAAGTTTTTTTGCCCATTTCGGGTATTTGCTGAGCTCTGACAAACTTTTAAAGTAACCTATCATTCAAGTCGAGTTCCGTTTGATATATTGTAGTATATCTAAAATTGTAGATTTTTGTATAACACACACAGAGACAGACAGAAAATCAATTTCATATATTATACAGATGTTTGAAAACCGTTAATTACAAATCAATAGTCACCTGCTTAAGCCTCTCTTCAGTTTCTTTAGCTTCCTCTTTCTTGCGTCTTTCCTCCCTTTCCAGTTCTCTTTGCCGCCTCTCTACCCTTTCTTCCAATTCTCTCTGCAAACAAAGTATTCCATGACTGTTCGTAGCTATTCGCACATCAAATGAATCAACAAATGTAAACACAACAAATTTTTGAAGACATGATTCTTTGGAAGAGTAAATAATCCTTTGCCTGATATAATCACAAAAGAAGTCCAACAGAAAGGTAAATGCACCAAAAATAAAATTTTAATTTGAATGCATTTCGACAAACTATGGGTGTCATCTTAAGAGGATAAATATAATAACCACTATCACATCGGGGATCTAACCCAGGGATCCCGCTGGACTAGATACTAAATCTTAACTCCCGGTTGCTCAGCGGAAAAAATATATGTCTGTGCATGATGGATTAGGAATTTCTTTTTTTTTTTTGGGGGTATTTGCTCTTTCATTGAACATGATGTATAATGGAGAATGCAATTTTAGAAGGGACAATTCATTGAAATAAATTGGAAAAAGAGTGGGACTGAGTGATGTTAACTGAGGAATTCCCAATTTTTTTTCAAGATAATTACTTTTTTTCATTTTTTATGTGGACTGCATGCATTCGTCCATGACAGTACATCTCGAACCACAGTAAAAGTTCAACCACGGATTCCAGCGCTCCCTCTATCTTATGTAATAGTAGAGTTAGGATTACATAAAAAATTACAATTTTTGTTCAGACACAGATATTTTGTCAAAATTTCAACGCAATAGAAAAATGAAACTAACTTGCGTAGTTAAAAAAAAACTAGAAAATTTATATATGCAACATATATTTCTTCAAATAAATTCGAGAATGCAAAATCATAGTCATACTTCTCTCTGAATTTTTTTCTCTGCTTTCATCTCCAATTTCCTTCTTTTTTTAGCGCCAATCTTTCCTTCTGGCAGTGCAATATCATCAGACAGGGGATCAGGTTCTATACAAATACAAACACATATTTTCATAACCGAGAGCTAAATACAAGAAAGCAATGTTCTCCCCAAGGCCTTAACAATAACTCTCTGCGGGTTATGAATTTTTTTTCTTAACTTGAGCAGAATTATCAAATTACCATACCAGGTTCGCCATCGTCTTCCTCTTCTTCGCCACCTCCTCCATCTTCTTCCTCTCGTCTTCCAGCAGCAGCTCGCATTCGAGCTCTGACATTTCTGCCTGGCCTTCGAGGAGCATCACCTCTAACTGCTCGACCAGCGAGAACACGTTCCCTCACGTCA
Organism: Pholcus phalangioides; assembly: GCF_987345545.1. Lineage (NCBI taxonomy): Eukaryota > Metazoa > Arthropoda > Arachnida > Araneae > Pholcidae > Pholcus > Pholcus phalangioides. Next base: position 18,427,842 of record NW_028301601.1, on the reverse strand, counting down.
TCTGGGAAGGAAAAAAAAACAAGACCAGTAAGACAAAAATAGGCTAAGTCCTTGATTCTCAAACTTTTGTCACCCACAGTTCCCTTGCCCAATTCGTGGTTCATCAGAGGCTCCCCAAAATAATTTATAATGTATATTCTCACAAATAAAAGTACCACCTCAAAGCATAAATAGGCACACAAATCAATATCTCCAGCATGTCGCAACGCCCCCTGACAACAGTTAGTGATGCACACTTCGAGAAACACTGGGATAAGTCTTAACACTTATTATCGTGATCGTGAATTTTCTGATTTTTTCATGTGGATGAACATTCTAAAATTAGATGAAGAAATACTTCCGTGTTTGACAGAAGTCTGCATGATGCTAGCAAAAGATACAAAGTTTCTTACCCGGAAATGTGCTACTAAAATGGTTTCAAACTGCAATCAGCTTAAAAATTTAGGTTGCCATTGGGTTTGCTGGAACAGGTACTCCAAATGTAAAGGTTTGATTAATCCTGTGGCCAACACTTTCTTTTATGGTTCCAGAATTCTTCCCCCTCCCCTCACGATATTCTCACTATTGTTTTTGCGTTCATCCTGAAACTGCTGATAACCTTTGGCAATTGCATATATTTTGTGTAACCTACACTTTGTATACAATCATTTTCGTGGCCCGGGGGATTTGGGGGTGACACACACTCACACTGTCAGCACAACTCAATCGGTAGTAAATTGCCTATGGCGATAGACCGGAGTTGGGCTCAGTTTGAATGAATGAGTGAATGATAACCTTTGGCAGCCATCTTAAACTTTTACCATGTTGAAGACTTACGGCGAGCACAAAAATTCTATGTCGCCAAGGGCTCGAAACCTTGGCCAAATAGTCAATTTGTATCAACCCGGTTAGCTGGTACCACGGTAATCTGGGTTTCTCTAAGAGCATGAACATACAAGAGGATGAGGGTCTTTTGTAGGCATGTGCTATGCATGAACCCTTGGAGCTGAGGAAGGTGCCTTCGAGTCGGTAAATAACTATTATACAGAATACAGCTGTTTGGTGAGTTTTTTCTGTCAGACTTGATTTAGTGCTCTTTGTTAAGGTACAATCAGAAAGATAGGAATACCCCAAAAAAAATCCATGTTTTAGCTCCAGAAAGGATCATGTTGGCAACAAATCACCATTTTGGAATCGTCGAAAACTTGATGGGAAAATGATATACCATTCGAGTCAAAATTTGTTTGAAATTTTTACTTTTTGCGGATTGGGGTGGAAACGATCGCTCCTTCCAAGAGCCAAATAGTATGGAGGAAATCCAAGATATCGGCTTCTACTCAATTTGAAGCTGAAATGCCTAGCTCAGCTTCATTTGAAGTTCAAGATATCAGTTTCTACTCCATTGAAAGCTGAAGATGTCCGCCTCTGTTTCATTCGAAGCTGGAGCTGTCTCCACTCCATTCACAGCTGAAAATGTCTGCCTCTGCTACGTTCACAGTTGAGAATATCTGCCTTCGCTCAGGAGCGGATCTAGAAGGGGGGTGGCAATGGGAACAATCACCCCTAACGAGAACCCAATAACATGGGAAAATTTGTCGGTCCTGTAAAATATGGGTCTCAATCTAATATCCAGTCCGTGAGGACAATGAGCTGCCATATGGCGATGTGGTCTGGATATCTTTCAGTTTGACTGTTTCAATCCAAGGAGCCTACACAATAAGTCACCACCAACCAACATATCGTCCTTGATGCTGTTGAGAGAGAGACAGCCAGAGACTAAAAGAAATACAATAAACTATTCCCGAAGCCAATCAAATTCATTTTCAACCACAATCACAATCATTTTACTCCATGGAAATACCAAATTTACAGATTTAAACAACAAACATATGTTTGACTATAACTGATATTGAAGCTAATCACCAATAAATGATAATTACCATTAATTTTGTGAGGGGTTATTATAAGGCCGAATGATTAAAGACCTTAAATGGAGAAGTGGTAATTATTCAAATGAATATAATTATGGGAGATATAATTATGGATGGGGGTTTCTCACTTTCTCACCTTGTTGAGCATCAACAACAGGAACTTCGAGGGCCCTCCTCCTCCTCCTTTGGATGAGAGTGAAAGCGAGGATCGAGATGGCCACGACGACGCATCCCAGCGATAATATCAGCACTTCATACGATGCCATAACTTCATCTCACATTGGATGAAAACAAAACTACAAATCACAGGAGAGAGAAGAGATGGCGAATGTTTACATGCATCGTCAATGGCTCTGGGCGCCGTGTCGTTTGAAACTGATTGTTGGCATTGAAAAGCACTGCGATTAACGCCAGGAGAAAGAAAATTCGACAATCCAAAACAATTTTTTTGCATCTTAAATTTTTTTTTTATAAATTTCTATTTTTAAAAAAATGAAAAGACAATGAATTTGAGTTTTAAATTTGCAGAATGATTGGAGGATAGGGCAGAATATACTGTTGGTGACCATATTCTGTCGTTATAAAAAAAAAAAAAAAAAAAAAGTTTTTAATAATAGTTAGAAGCAGGCTTGAGAGATGGCATCACAAAACAGCTTCATAATTGGAAATAATGATATATGATGATGACCATATTTTCCAGAAAAAAAAGTACATGAGTACCATACAGACCGCATTTCTCGGGACATTTCCGCATTCAACTTTTTTAGGATCACGTCCAAGTGCTACGACAGTTTGCAATATTGCTTCATTTCCCACCATTAGCAACTTTTTGACTTTATCAATACTTGGCAACTTTGCTCACTTTTGAAATCGTTTTCGTGATGTCCCGTTTATTCGCCCGTATTTGGAATCTAATTTCCCGTATGGTCTTCAGAAGTAGCTGCCTCGGTATAACCTGCTGCTAAACGCACTGTTGCACCAAAATTGTTGTTAACCACTCGTTCTTGTTGAATTTTACTTGAGCATTGAACATTACGTGGTCGTTTTGTTACGGTCGGCGACAAAACAAAAGTTTCGCCGGAATTGGAAGATAAAACGTCTCTTTATTCGCTGTAAGTTTCTAAAATCAAAAGAATCAGTGCATTTACGGAACTGCCTTAAAAAGTTCGAGGTCCCGACCCAAGCGTTTGTTTGGGTCTCAATGTCCGATCTCAATTTTTATGTATATTAATCGTGTATGTTACGAAAATTTACAATCATTTATGGACATTGGGTCCACTAATTGGCTGCCTTAGCTCTTGAGAGCGCCCCCCACAGCCACAGTTGCCCCGCACTGGCCCGTCCTCGCCTGCCCCGGGTTCTAACCAAAGCAAGGACCCGATAGTCTTCACCACATCCCCGTCGTCAAACCCCTAACGCACTACCGGGCCATTACTCCGCCAGGGTCATCCGCGTTTCGTGAACGCTCACTTCCCGGCTTGAATTGAACATCTAGTCCAGTGTTTCCCAACCTTCTTTGTCCCATCTCGTCCCCTTCTACAGAAATTTTTTCTCCCATTGCTCCCAAACACAATCTTACCCATCGTATCCTATGTTATACCCATAGCCTCTACTGCCCACGTTGGATAATCATGATCTAGTCGATATACATCAGTGCTAAGGTAGAGCTGTCAGGGTAAGCGCAATCTGAGGTGAACCCACAGGACTTAACACACCTGTGGTCTGCAGACCTACTTGTAAAAACATCAATACGACCCAGCGCTTACCTACGTTGTGCTTCATCTTCTCCTGTCAATTCAATACTCCATGAGGCAAGTGTCCTTACTCCTGGGTGACGGATCTCACTAAGTCGTTCCCGTTTGAGGTCGCAAAAGCGCTTCCCCCCTTCTAGAAGATGGCTTGCTGCTCCGCACTCTCAACATTCCATATGACGCAGTTCACAGAGCAGAACGTACCCGTTAGATGGGCACCAGAAGAGATAGAGGACTCGCTTCGCTACAGAAATGCATCTAGTACAGGAATGTGTACTAGATGCATGTACAGTTAACGTAGTAGTTACTGCCTGGGCAAGAAAAGTGATTGAGGTGCCGGTACACTGTCCATTTAACTCATTGGCGCATGTGCACCTACCCTCCAAAACAGGGGCGTAGCCAGAAATTTCGTTCGGGGGGGGGGACCAAAGTGACAGAACAATGTATTTGGCCATCTTTTTCCCGTTTTTTTTGGTCATTTTCTCACATTTCGGGGAGGGGGACCAGACCCCCAAGTCCCCCCCCCGCTACGCCCTTGTTACAAAATGTGTCTTCAGTCAGCCCTCCTGGGCTGGGAACCTGCCATGACCAGTCACTACTAGGATGTCTGTATGATGCAGTGGTAAGATGCTTATCTTCCACTGTGAAGGCTAGGTCAAGGTCCACAGGTTAAATTCAGACTTAAGAACATCAGAAACAAGTTCTTTACCTACTGAACCTGGGGCGACCATCGATAGATGGCACCTTCATTTCCCTCCCAACTCCACTAGTTGGAAATTGTCATATGGTGATATATAACTGAAGTTGGTGTGCAGTAAAGTAGTTGTGACCTGGGGTACTGTGTGGGTATCGTGCTGGACATCGTCCTGAGGATTCAGGTTCAGCACTCGTTGGCGACACAGTGGTGGTTGCCCGAAGTTGGCTTTCTGCAGTTTTCCAGACGTGAATGTGAGCCAGTCTCCCACTTGAAAAAGTCTCTCCGCAGAGAGCACAACACGATACTGACACAACATGAAAATTCAAGCATTGCCATTTTTACTTAAGAAAATGGAAGGCAGCATGAGCATGGCAACTCAACAACATTATATGTGTTGGTGCCCCACATACACTTAGAATGCATTCTGGCGTGTGCCAATTCTTTAGAACTTCGGTACAGGAATGTGTACTAGATGCATGTACAGTTAAAGTAGTAGTTACTGCCTGGGCAAGAAAAGTGATTGAAGATCTCAGAATGATCATTTAGGGACAGTGGCATATTTACGGGGGGCTCTGCAATAAAGCCCAGTTCGGTAAGTTAGGAGGGCGTAGCAAAATTCTGAATAGCCTACTACAAACCGCTTCTGGCCAGAGAACGGGAGATTAGGTCAGTGAGTGACCAAACGAGTGGCCTACATAATGTGCAAGCATGTGAGTACGCAAAAGAGTAACCTAGAAAGTGAGGAACCAGGTCAATGATTGACCAAAAGAGTGACTTAGAAAGTGTGTGATAATAGGACTGACCAAAAGAGTGACTTAGAAAGTGTGTGATAATAGGACTGACCAAAAGAGTGACCTACAGAGTCTGCAAGCATGTGAATAAGGGGCCATTCAAGTATTACTTAAGCAGATTTTCAGCTATTTTTGACCCCCTCCCCCCCTCCTTATCATCAAAAGTCAGCAAATCCGAAACCCTCCCCCTGATGCTGACGTAATACGTGAATGGCCCCTAAACAGAAGAGAGTGCAAGCACATGAGTGAGCAAAAGAATGACCTAGAGCAGTGTTTCTCAACCCCTGGGCCGCAGCCCTGTACTGGGCCTTGACATTAGTCAAACCGGGCAGTGAGTTATTCACCTTTTAACCATTCATTTCCCATTGGACGTGTGTACTAAACCACGTGTGATCGGGTATTTCGCTCACGAAAAAGAAATAAACTGCGCAGTGGGCTTCCAAAGGTTGAGAACCACTGACCTAGAGCATGCTGAAGCTCATGGAAGCATGCAGGGCTGCAACTAAGGGAGGAGCAGGTTGCTCTGGTATACCCTGGGGTGGGGTTGGACTAGAGGGAGCGCCAAATTCACCCTTTAACTGCTCCTTCCAGTATATCAGTGTTTGCAGTCGTATTTTTTGCAAAATGCAAAAGAAAACCTTAGAATACAAAATAATCACTAGCCACATTTGCAAAAATGCATACAGGAAGCATGAAACAAGTAGACATCCAACCATCAGTCATTATCATTGTAGCATTTTGCTAAAGCTTTTCCCCCCATTTTTGCTTTTTTGCTAAAGGAATTTTGTATCCAGCTTAAACTCTAGTATATTATATGTGGGCACCAAAATGTTTGTTCGCCCCAGCTGGCAAAATGCCTAGTTGCAGCTCTGGAAGCGAGGGATCAGGTCAATGATCAACCATAAGAATGTTTCAGAGAGATAGTGACCATGGGACTGATTAAAAGAGTGATTTATAACATGTGAATGAGAGTGTGAGCATGGTAGTGATCAAAAGGGTGATTGAGACCCTGGTGTATTTACGAAAGTGTTTGGGGAGGGCAAGCGGGTTGTAGCACAGCGGGATGAATTTGAGGAAAGAATGGCCAAAAAAGTAGACTACTAAACCATACATGTACCTCGTCTCTATTCCTTTGCGGAACCTCTAACGAATTGGTACATGTTAAAATGTGCATGCATGTGTAGTTTGTTTCTGTGTAATGCTTGTTATGTGTAGGGCTACCATATGCCACCAATTTTTTTTTTTCTAACTATGAGTGAAGTGTAATGATTGAATAATTGTATCGTTGTTGGCCTGTTGCTTTCTGTGGCGAGGACAAGATAGCCAGTCAGGGCAAAATGATAACTTAATTAGCATAGCACAATTTCATAGTTCATGGAAACATCACAAAAATGAAGTAATTGAACTACAACTTACTCAAGAAATGTTAAATATGTTGTCCACCGCATTCTGGCTATGAAGTGAAAGCACAAAAATACTTGTTCAACAGCAGATCAAGAGTATGCCATGGTCATGATGTAGATGCGCTTGCAATTCACCTTTATAAAACCAAACACGCCCCCATTTTAATATTCCTGAGGAACTTCTAACATATAGGGGACTTCTAACAAAGTTTGCAATCCGACCACTGTTTCATAACATTTTGAGGTTACCCCCCCCCCCCACACTATCCCCACAGCCAGAAGTTGCATGGGTTAAGGTTAGGGAACTAACTGTCTGCCAGGTGTCATGTCATCCTGTTATTGTCAAAATAATTCTTCAGCAGCTGCTTTGCTGATGTTACAGTGTGCATCTTGTTCATGCTTCTCGTATTATGCTTCAAAAGTTGTCCACACACTGATGCAGTTGAAGTGCCGAAATGATGTGGTTGCACAAAATAGTATACTGCTGACCAAGTACAGCATCATCTTCTTGCACATTTTGCACTAGCAATTTTTTTTTTCTTTTGCCAAAAAAATTTCCATTGCTTCAGGAGTATCTATTCAAATTTTCAAGTCATTCTGATCAGTGCTTATTGTACAGTTTTGGAATCGAAACTTTAATTATGGAGCCGTTCAAGTATTACATAAGCAAATTTTTAGCCATTTTTGACCCCCCCCCCTTATTAGCGAAAGTCAGCAAAACGATGACCCCCCCTTCCCCCACCCCCTTGTCAGCAAAATTTTGTCATCAGCTCTGTCCCTCTGAATCCTAACTCATATTTTCATAAAGGGTGGTTGATGACGTAGGCCTAAGCATAATCCAAATCCCCCCTTGTCATCAAAAGTCAGGGAATCAGAAACCCCCCCCCCCCTCCCATCAATGATGACGTAATACTTGAATGACCCTATAATCACCCTGTACATAGCTGATTATTTTTCACAAATCTAATACTATTATACAGTAGAACCTTTATTAACTGGGCTTAACCACGAAAGTATAAAAAATATTGAATATTAAGACTGGATGATATACAGTGTGAGATGTGCTGCTACTTATGGGAAAGAAAATGAAAATGTCTGTGATGTAATGTAACTGCTAAGGGGGTCACTCAAGTATTACGTCAGCATCGAGAGGGGGTGGGTGGTTTCGGATTTGTTGATTTTTGATGACAAAGGGGGAGGGGGGGGTTTGAAGGTTGCTTACGTCATCAACCACCCCTTTTGAAGATATGAAATATTCTAAGCTGCTTATGAGATTCTGCTGACAAGGGGGGGGGGATCAAAAATGGCTAAAAATCTGCTTACGTAATACTTGAATGGCCCCTATTGTGTGCACTGATCTTTGTCCTTTAGGGACAGCTGGTGTCTTTATTGGATCATAAGATCACCTGCCCTCAGCATGATGGTGTCACTACTGTTGCTGCTTCTTTGTGAGGGGAAAAAAGCAAAGCAAAAAAACCCTGTGAATGGGTGCAGGTGAACAGACAGGATGCTTACATACCTGTCAGAGTCGTATCTAGACGTATCAGGGGTCCCATATCACGCCAACTGCACACGCTCCATACCATCGCAGAGCCTCTACCAGCTTGAACAGTCCCCTGTTGACATGTAGGGTTTTGGCATGGATTCATGAGGTTGTTTCCGTACCCGTACACGTCCATCAGCTTGAAGCAATTGGAATCGAGACTCGTCAGACCAGGCAACGTGTTTCCAGTCCTCAACAGTCCAATGTCGGTGTTGTCGGGCCCAGGCGAGGCGTAAAGCTTTGTGTCGTGCAGTCATCTAGGGTACGCGAGTGGGCCTTCGGCTCCGAAAGCTCATATCGATGATGTTTCGTTGAATGGTTCGCACGCTGACACTTGTTGATGGCCCAGCATTGAAATCTGCAGCAATTTGCGGAAGGGTTGCACGTCTGTCACGTTTAATGATTCTCATCAGTCGTCTTTGGTCCTGTTCTTGCATGATCTTTTTCCGGCCGCAGCGATGTCGTAGATTTTATTTTTTACCAGATTCCCGATATTCACGGTACACTCGTGAAATGGCCGTACGTGAAAATCCAAATTTCATCGCTACCTCGGAGATGCTATGTCCCATCTCTCGTGCACCGACTATAACACCACGTTCAAACTCACTTAAATCTTGATAACCTGCCATTGTAGCAGTAGTAACCGATCTAACAACTATGCCAGACACTTGTGTTATATAGGCGTTGCTGACCGCAGCGCCGTACTCTGATTGGTTCCATATCTCTTTATTTGCATACGCATGCCTGTACCAGTTCTTTTGGCTCTTCAGTTTATAAAATGTGGTAATAATGAAAAATTTAGCTAATAATGAACCAATATGATATTTTTCAAGAAAAAAAATTACATTTAGGCCACTTTCCAGGACTTGAGAAATCCCAGGCGTCAAGTCAATAGAAAATCAATAGCGGCAGGGCTTGACAAATCGGAAAAAAAATTTCTGTGCCATCCAACCAAGCGGGCCCTAAAAATTACTTTAATCTCGAGAAAAACAGCCCTAAATAATATTTTTTCACTTTTTTGGGACTTTCACCTGTGTCAAAAGACGTATTGCCACGAAATGAGAAAATTTTATGCTATTCATAAGACTCCTCTAGTTCAGCAAACATATATAGAATGTTTTAGGCACCATTACTGATTTCATAGTTGACCTGGTGCCTGCCAAGCTCTTCCAAAATTTTCTGTATTCGCTTGCTAAATTGGAGTTTAAGGATGACACATACTTTTCCATTTCATAATAATAGGCCTACCAACAGACATATACTGGCAGACATATTCAGCTTTGATTGACAGAAAGCAAACATCTTCAGCTGCAAGTAAAGCTGAGGCAGACACCATCAGCTTCGAATGTAGACTTAAGTTCATTGAATCGTCCTTTGTTTTTACGGGACAGATAAACTTTTTCCTTTATTTTTTGGCTCTTGGAAGAGGTGATCGCCCCCTCTGAATCCGCACATGCAAGAATCAAACCTCTTGCTAACCGGGCAAGGTCACTGACCATTATAAAGTGAAACCTGTACAAAACGGAATGTCAACAGACTGAAGTATATATGCCATTTTAGACAGTTTTCCATTTTATAAAGGTGCAAATAAAAGCACTAATCATTGAACAGACTATATTTTGATTCCATTTAAGTCCATTCCAGATAGGTTTCCGTCTCATACAGTGTCCGTTTTGGACAGATTTCACTGTACTATGGAGGTGAGATATTTTTTTCTCTTAAACAACGCATATTAGCGTGACTCACTGAGTAGAGACATTGCAGCCTATTTTAACTTCAGTTAAAAGCCTCCGAATGACAGCGGTAAAGTTGGATAATGATTTTTTTTTTTCAGCCCGCAATACATTGAATCAACTTTCTGGATGTTATGTCAAGGTGAACTTGGGGAAAAAGTTCTGTTGGCTCGAACTGAAATCTAACCCAGGACCTCCTTCTAAGGATACCTACAAGCTCCAATGTCTCTACTCAACAAGTCACGCTAATTATGTGTAGTTTAAGGGAAGGGGGAACGATCTCGTCTCCATAGTATAATGGTCAGTGTGTTTGCCCACTTAACAAGAGGTCCTGGGAATTCTTAATCTCGAAAGCTGACAGCTATTCTTTAGTCTATCAGGTATGGATTCAGAACGATGTGTTGAGAGGGGTGAATTACGTTCTTTAAATCATCCCATATTTTACAGGGACACAGATTTTCCCATATTCAGTTCTTGATAGGGGCAATTATTCCAATCCCCCCTTACTAGATCCATGCCGGAGCAAAGGCAGGCATGGGGCAGAAGCAGATGGGATATCTTCCGCTGCAAATAAAGTAGAGGCAGAGGTCAGATTCGAATGGAATAGAGGCATACATTTTAATCTGCGAATGCAGTGGAGGCAGACATCTTCAGCTGTGAATGGAGCCATCTTAATGCCTGGGCCCACCCAAGTCTCGAGAAGAGGGTCCTCACAAAAATTCGCTGTGGTTGAAATTTTCAAGAATTTGTCAGGTAGGACCTCAGAAAAATCACTTGGCTCGAGCCCCATTATGCTCTTAAGATGACCCTGGGAAGAGGCTGACATCTTCAGCTGTGAATGAAGTAAAGGCAGACATCTTCAGCTGCGAATGGAGTAGAGAGATACATTCAGCTGCAAATAAAGTGGGGGGGGGGGGGTAGACATTTGATCATTTGATTCAAATGTAGCTAAAGCAAACATCAGCTGTGAATGCAGCAGATGCAGACATCTTCAGCTTGGAATGGATTCCATAATGATGTGTTGGAGAAAGCATTTATTGTGTAGGTACATTGTGAAAGGAGGTGACGATCGCACCATTCTCTTTCCCTCTGGATTCACGCTTGTGGTCTAGCCCTCCTATGTCTTTCGCAATTCCTTTCTTTTTGTACCAGTGTCTCTGCTGTGATTATTTATAATCGGGCTCATATCTATTTTACGTTTACTGATATGTTTTAATGACATTTTTTTTATTTTCTCAGGGAAATGGCTCGCCAGCGGCGGCACGGTAAAGAAAATGGTCCTTCAGGCGATCCAAGGGCCAACAAAGACCACAAAATGAAACACTCTGGAAAACCACAGCCTCCAAACACGTTATTCGGGACGTGGACTCACAAAATGGCTCTTTTCATCTCCTTCAATGTTGTAATACTGATTCTAAGCATCATATACTTCTTCTACCAGAACTACCTTGAGAACATAGTGATAACGCCTCTGAACGTACCGAAAGTCGTGACGAAAACAGGACTGGACATGCCTTCAATGTATTGGGGAACATACAGGAGCGGCTTATATTTCGGTATGCAGGCACGTCACCCCATGTCGGTGCTCATGGGCATGATGTGGTTCACGCAGAGAATCATGAACAACGCGATCGAGATTCATCATTGGTGCGAGCAGTGGACGGCAGTGAAGAACTACAGCTGGGTCGTGCATGATGGTGAACGCTTCGGACTCCAGCAGATCGAAGACGGGAGCTCCATTCTTTCTACGTCTTTTGTGAAAGTCCCAATCGGGAAGTACGGAGGTGATTTCACTGCGAAGTTCTCTATGAAAACTAAGGTGATGTATCAATTCCCCATCATTTTCATATCTTTTGTAGTTTTTTAAACATGCGTTTTTAAGAACCATTACGCTAACTCATTACGGATGATGCTAAAATCTGGGTTGACATGGGTGCCTTAACATCATTTTCTAATATTGGGAGGGGGGAGGGGGGATGCCCCATGTTAGAATGCCTCTCTAACATGTCCCCTGCTTCAGGGTAGGGCCTAGTTATAGTCTGAAAAATATGAATAAAAGATCAGTCTTGGGCCACCGGGCTGGTGCTCGGCCAACCCCCTCTTTGTGGAGGCTATGACTTCTAGAATTGAGGGGTGGGGTGTTAAAAGACAAATCTTCTTCGCTCCACAAGATTCAAATGAAGCAAGCACAGACATCTTCAGCTGTGAATGGAATGGAGGCAGACATCTTCAGCTGTGAATGGAGTGGAGGCAGACATCTTCAGCTGTGAATGGAGTGGAGGCAGACATCTTCAGCTTTGAATGGAGCAGAGACAGATTTTTGCTCAATTTTTGCTCCCAAAGACAGTCTATGCTCCATTTTGAAGTTGAAGATAACTTACGCTGCGAACACACACGGAGTGGAGGCAGGCAAATCCAGATTCGTGAGCGATGTGTCGGAGAAGCAACTTATTGGATCATCCCTTATTTTGCCTGACAGACAAGTTTGCAGCATGATATTCTTGGGAGGGGGATAATCCCTCCCCCCGAATTCATGCTTGTGGTCTAGCCATTTCATAATTTCTTTCTTCTTTTACCGTGTCTTTGTTGTAATTATTTATAATCAATCTCGTATCTGTTTTATGTTCATCGATATGCTTTATTCTTTTTTTTCTTTTGCTTTCTCAGTGCTCTTTGAGAAGGGAGCCAAACAAACGAAATCACGAGGTGATTGGTCCCGTCTTCATTCTAGATTTCACTCACCATGATTAAGAGTCTTATGAATCGCTGTTTTCCAAAGTAGGTGATATCACTTCTTAGGTGGCACTTGAACAGACCGGGGGGAAAAAGAAACAGCAAATGCAAATAGGTTCTTAAGGAAACTGAGGTTGTTTTTTTTTTCTAAGATGGGGTTAGACAAGACTAATAAATTCAGAGGACTTTATTCTACTATCTACTCACGGTTAAATTTGTGACTACTATTTATCGTATGGAAATGAAAAACTATTTTCACACTCGGTCAATAGTTTTCTAAATGCAGGTACAAATGGCTTACGAGTGCTGTACTTCTCGCTGGTTACCTTTACTATTGCATTGAAAAAGTTCAGAGACTTATTTCATTGTGGAAGAATCCCATCAAATAGAACCTGCTTATTTGGTGTGTCTTTCGAGGAAACTACCCTGTGCAATTATGCATTTTTGCCATTATTGTTTGCACAAAGATGCAAATGCGGATTGCAAGTTTTTTTTGTCACACCCTGAAGTACCTTCGTCACTGCACTTATTCATTATCTGAGGAAAAAGTCTCACATGGGGCAAGATCTGATGAATAAGCAGGTTGTGGGAAATATCATAATGTGATGTTTTGAAAGGTAATCTGACAGAGATCTGTGAGCCGGTGCATTGTAGTGATAAAGTACCCACGATTTGGCCTTTCAAAGATCTGGTTGCTTGCGTCTCACTGAATCATGCAGACGTTTGAGGATTCACAGGCCCCTCCTGATGTCGGAACATCACATTTCGATAGTTCCACGACTAGCTTATTCCATTGATCTTGCTCCATGTGACCTTTTCCTTGGATTAAAGAAATTGCTTTAGGGAGGGCAACGATTTTTGCCAGTGCCTTCACTGGAGGGTGTAGCAAAAAAAAAGGCTTGTAATCTGAATTTATATCTTTGTATGAACAATGGCAAAAACGAATAATTGCATAAAGTAGTTATTTTGAAGGAAACACCAAATAAACAGGTTCTGCCTCTGCATTTATTCTTCTGTAATGAAATGAGTCTTGGAACTTCTTAAACGTAGTAGTATTTTGTGTTTTCTGAAAATGATCGGTGGGCTACGACAAAAATCTCCAAGGGCCACACGTTGAAGATCCCTGGTATAACGGAAACGCTAATACTGTATAAAGGTTTGTTTTACTCTAAAAACAAGTTTTTCCGCCCTCGTCATTTCTGATCACTTAATACCAGTAATTACTTAGAAGATCCTTCATTACGATTAATGTGATTTGGCCCTGGGAAGAGCCTTTTGTTAAATCAATAAAATTAAACGTAAGATTAAAATTTGAAGGATAAAAATCAAAAAAGGGAAAAAATGTGAAAAATATATAAAGAATGACACAGAATGAAAAGAGAAAACTAGCCAAGCAATAGGAAAGTAGCCAGGCAACCAGTGCTCCGGCAACCTTCGTTTTGACCAATCAGGGCGCAGGTGGTGAACTAGTGTTAAAAATATTTCATTAGTGTTTGACTGCAAATTTAACGTGTGGGCTGCCATGTTTGTTGGTATTGGGAAATTCGGTTGGCTTTGACCAAAAAAAAATTGGTTAAAAAAATATCTTAGCCTACATCGTGCATTTGCGGCCATCCCGAGAAACATAAATATAGTAGCCACCGTTAATAAGAATCACTGGTTACATACAAGAATCAACTGCTTATAAGAATCATAATAATCTAGCAGAGGATAACTGAATTTTTATATTTATGAATTAAGATTACTTTCATGATTTATAAGTTACTGCATGTTATGATAATTATCACTATCATAATTAATTATAATCAAAATGCATATTTATCTCACTTCATATTCATACTTGTCAAACACTTAACATTGTTTGGCAAATTGCATTTTGGCTTGCGGTACCCATCATTTTCGTCAATTGCCGATTTTTTGGCGATAGTTGGCAACCTCACTTGGATTTGACAATTTTTTTTGGCTGCAGTTACAGTCGAATCCCGTTATAACGAACTCCAAGAGACCGGAGAAATCACTTCGTTATAACGAAATTTCGTTATGAAGGAATTAAAGGTTTTTGCATTGCTCCTGTATAAACTTAACTTAAAAGGTGGGGATTTAGAAAAGTTCGTTAAAATGAGATTTTCGCTATAACGGTATTCGTTAAAACGGGATTGGACTGTAGTAACTGTATTGCGTTTTAAATTTTTGGCCGTAACTGGCAACTTTGATCGTCTTCAACAATGTTTTTAGCTACTACTGAACCACACATGCAACTCGTTCATATTCCTCAGCGGTACTTCTAACGAAATGGTACATGTTGGAATGTGTGTGTAGCGAACCTGACGTGAAGTTTGTTTCTGTGGAATGCTTGTTGTGTTTAGTGCTTCCATGTGCCATCAGTTTTTCTAACTGTGAGTGAAGTGTAATGATTGAATATCAGTATTGTTGTAGAGAGGCCCGTTGCTCGCTGTGGGGAGACTTTTTTTTTTAACGGGGAGATCGGCTCGCATTTGCTCCTCGAAGTTGGAAACCACAGAAAACCAACTTCAGCCGATAACCACTGTGGGGTTCGAACTCGGGACCTCGCGATGCGAATCCGTCACTATCACCACTCGACCACCATAGCGGCAATGTTTTTAGTTGTAAATGACAGCTTTGCTTGCCTTCGACAATGTTTTTGGCTGTTAGGGGCCGTTCAAGTATTACGTTATCATGGACGGGGGGGCTTCTTATTTCCTGACTTTTGATGACAAGGGTGGGAGGGAGGTTTGGATAATGCTTACGTCATGAACCACCCTTTGTGAAAATATGAGTTAGGATTCAGAGGGACAGAGTTGATGACGAAATTTTGTTGACAGGGGGGGGGGGAAGGGGGTCAGTGATTTGCTGACAAGGGGGGGGGGTCAGAAATGGCTAAAAATTTGCTTACGTAATACTTGAACGGCCCCTTAATAGCAAATCTGCTTGCCTTTGAAAAGGTTTTTTGGCTGTAAATGACAACTTTACTTGAATTTGAGCTTCTTTTTTTTTAACTGTAGTTGACAATTATACTCGCCGTGGCAACATTTTTGGCGATATCCGATACTTTTTACTTTTATGAAAGAAATATAGTGATAGGCATTCATTATGTTGTGTGTTTGATACTTTTCTAGCGGTTTTCGTGGGCCGGAACCCCGCCAAGGGCTTGGCGGGCCAGAGTTTGCGCACTCCCCTATTTTAGAGATTACCATGTATAATGAGTGGAGGGGTTTTTACAAGTGGTGCTTGAAAATGTTTTTCGTGCGAATGATGTTTATGATTTTTTTGTGTGTCTATTTTCTAGCCAGGGTCTGCCGTGATGCCCGCTTCGCTGCTGTTCTACACTCTGGCTCCCCCCGACAATGAGATGGATCCAGTCATAACGCAAGACGGTAGACTCGTCTCGATCTACGGGGAGACTGAGGCCCTGGGTAAATTCAGGATCCACTTCGTCACGAACCATTCCGAGAACGCCATATTCATGCACAATCACCTCCGGGCTAAAGTGTCCGACGCCACTTTCCTGAAGGACACCGTACTCCGCAACCTGGCCCTGTACAAGTCCGAGGGTAACTACCAGATCCTTGGGCTGATCGGTCGGCTGAACCCGCTGCCGTCGCAGATACCCGAGAACGGACGGGATTTCCTAGTGCACCAGGTGACTTTCTACCCGCCTTTCGAGATGGAAGTCCTGTTCGAGTCGGAGAGCGTCAGCCGAATCCAGACCCTGACCGGTAAAGCGTACGACGCCAAGCTCAAGAAGCTCACCGACGCCTTCCACAAGAGGTTCGACAACGTCTTTCAGTTGACGTCCAGGAACTATTCCGAGGACGACATCACGACCGCGGAGACGGCCGTGAGCAACATGTTGGGAGGAATCGGTTACTTCTATGGTTCCTCTCTGGTTCAGTCTAGTCACACGAAGGATCCGGTGTCCTACTGGGAAGCTCCCCTGTACACCGCCGTACCTTCCCGTTCCTTCTTTCCCCGCGGCTTTCTCTGGGACGAGGGTTTCCACAACCTGCTCATACTGCGCTGGAACCCGCACATCACCACGGACATCATAGCCCATTGGCTGGACCTGATGAACGTCGAGGGCTGGATCCCCCGCGAGCAGATCCTGGGCGTGGAGTCGAGGGAGCGCGTGCCCAAGGAGTTCGTGGTCCAGCGGAATAGCAACGCCAACCCGCCGACGTTTTTCCTGACTATGGAGAGCCTGCTGCGCGAAGTGTCAAAGGGCAGCCCTGCCCCCGACGACGTGAGGTTCTTCAGGCTGGCGCTGCCGAGGCTGAAGGCGTGGTTCGAGTGGTTCAACCGCACTCAGAGCGGACTCCTACCGGGCACCTATCGCTGGAGGGGCCGCGATTCCGAAACGGACAAGGAGCTGAACCCTAAGACGCTGACTTCCGGTCTGGACGACTACCCGAGGGCAACCCACCCGACCGTCGAAGAGAGGCACGTGGATCTTCACTGTTGGATGGCGTATTCTTCGAAAGTCCTCGCCGACATCGCGGATTTCCTCGGGGAACCCTCCGAGGTCTACAGGGAGACGTACCTCTACCTGAGCGACAACAAACTCCTGGACGAGTACTATTGGTCGCCCACGCATGGCATGTATAGCGACTACGGCTACCATTCCACGAACGTCAGACTGGTGAAGGAGCAGATCCCAAACCCTCCCGGCGTCCGCGATCCCCCCAGAATACACACGGTGCGGGTCGCCTACAAGATGCCATCCCCGCAGCACGTCGGAAACTTCGGTTACGTCAGCCTGTTCCCGTTCCTGCTGCAGATCGTCAAACCCAACAGCTCGAAGCTCGGCAAGCTGCTGACGGACCTGAAGGACCCGAAACAGCTGTGGACCCCCTACGGCCTGCGCTCCCTGTCGATGAAGTCGGCGTACTACGAGAAGCGCAACACGGAGCACGATCCCCCGTACTGGCGCGGCGCGATATGGATCAACATGAACTACCTGGCCGTGCGGTCCCTGCACCACTACTCCAACGTCAAGGGTCCCTACCAGGCCCAGGCCCGCGAACTGTACGTGGAGCTGAGGCGCAACGTGGTCGAGAACGTCATCAGGGAGTACAGGAAGACGGGGTTCCTGTGGGAACAGTACGATGACAGTAACGGCGAGGGCCATGGGTCGCACCCGTTCACAGGGTGGTCCGCTCTGTTCGTGCTCATGATGGCAGAGCTGTACTGAGTACAGACTGGATTTTGTTCTCCCCTCCTCCTAAGTCAAATATGTCTGTCGTGTGTGTCTCTTTTACGTACGCCTCGCACAAACGAGCTTAACATCTTGATATGATGGCTAGTTATAGTTGGATTTGGTCCTCATGTGGTGTCCTCTGTGGGACATCGTGTTAATTATTTGTACTTTATCTATGTAAACGAGTGCTGGTCGATGCCTGGAAACTTTTCAGTTTAAAAAGATTAAACGTTTGACACGTAATTGCAAAGATAGGCTTTCATAGCCAAGATAGGCAACATAGCCCAGGTCACACACTGCGACTGGATGTGCCTCTCTCTAGTCGCTATGCTGTGCTCCAGGGGGGGGGGGCTGAAACATGACCTGGCATTTCACCATCACCATGTGGTTCACCTTGAAACACCGCGGCTAGTCCAGGCTTCCAAGGGTAGAAGCTCTCAGCTATCACCGTGGGGGTGGGGGGGGGGAAGCATCGGGGGATTTTCAGGTTTGAAACCTGAGAATGAATGAACCTGAATGAGCAGAAGTGGATTTAGGATTTCGCCGCCTGTGGGCCACACAAACTTTTTTTTTTTGCCCTTCTCTCATTCTAGTCTTTTTTAACCAGTCCCATTCCTCAATTTTTTTTCTTATCGTCCTGGGGGGTGTGCTTGCCAAGTGTGTGCTGTCCACCAGTCTCTTATGGCCCGCTTTGCCCCCCCCCCCTTCAGGCATGATATATGCCTCACTTGTGTGATCTGGGAATGTGTTGCGGGTCACTTAAGTATTTTGGAACTGCAATGTAAAATGTCACGTGAGTTTTCTGTAAATATGCCGCTGGTCACTGAAGTTGCTGAGAATTTGACACAGGCCACTCAAGTCTGAAAGTCACTCTTTTGGTTGCTCACATGCACACTTGCTTGGTTGGTCATTGACCCGGTCCCTCATTCTCTAGTCCTCTCTTTTGGTCTCTTCCTTGCCAGGTCAGTCTTTTGGTCAATCACAATGCTTGCAAACTCTCTAGGTCACTCCCATGTTTACACTTTCTTGGTTATTCCTGTGCTTGCACACTTGTCATGCTTGTACACGCTCTGGGTCACTTTTTTCATCGCTCCCAGACCTTGTACCTCTCTGTCTAGGCCACTCTTTTGGTCTCCCACAGGCCTTGTCCCTCGCTCACTAGGCCACTTTCTTGGTCACTCAGATGCTTGTGAACTGGGGGCAGGGGGCTCTCCCCCTGGCTTTTGAAAATACACTAAAAGTGGTATATACAGTAAAACCTCGATAAGTCGTCACCTCAAGTTATCGAAAAATTATGACGGCTTAAGCGGAGTGACGACTTAGGCGGAGTTCTGTCAGATTTAATGTGCAATGTTATGAAAATCGTATAAATTTAAAGTAATATGACATTTATTAAAGTATATGAATCGAAATAACATTATTAAAATTTACAGATTCTGAAAGAAAAAATAATAGCAATTTTTTATCTTTTTTATCTCTTATTACTTGAATTATTGTGGTGAAATGTACTGTACACTTTGATTTAAACTCGTAATTTTTAATTTGTAGACTAACAGAGCAACTGTTAGAATAGGTAGCTTTTCTTCATAACAGAACTCTCTATTGCACATTAATTTTACATGAACATCAAATTTAATTTTAGTGTTTGAATTCTTCATCAGTAGTTCATGATGCAACTACAAAGAAATCTCGAACACTTTTGACTTGGTGGAGGGGCCCTGGGCAGGGAAAAGTAAACAGAAGTCCTCAACTTGGAAAAGAATGTCTAATTTTTTCAACAAAGATATTTTGTTTCAATTTCAAGCCCTAAATTAGTAGAGTCCATGCTTTCTACGATTATTATCCTTGCCCGTTGCACTTTGACTTGATTAATTTGATTCTTCGATTTACATAATTTTTGATTTCCTTGCACTATATGTAATCTCTGACTTATCGATAAATTTTGGTTTTGCCGGAGATGCCCGGGGGGGGAGAAGTGCTTACGTTGCAACTTCTTGCGACACAGCTTGGGTGTCTCGCGGTTTGTCCAGTTTCTCCAATGGAGCCCAGGCAGAAATGAGATCTAGCCTGAACAGTTCCCAACGTTCCAAAAACCTTATTCGGCAAATGAACTTCCCCAGCGTAACTTCTGTTACTTAAACTGTTCCGTTCGGGTATAGGATTTAATGGTGGCTTTTAAGCGTATGACAATGCTTTTAACAAGTTCTTTTTTAATGGGAGCCATAAAAATAGTCTGTTCCTCTTTCTGAAACTTTTTCATAGTGACGACTTAACCGAAATTAGCGACGAGTAAACATTGTGGTCTATGAGAGCCGGAAGGGTCTGAAGTAAAATGACGACTTAACCGGAGTGATGACTTATCAGAGTGACGACTTAACGAGGTTTAATATAACGAGGTATGTATATACATACATACATTGAGTACATGTGCTTTGCCCCCCCCCCCCCCGGAAAATGTTGAAATGACGGCCCTGTCTAAGACACTCTTTTGGTCAAACACGTACTTGCAAATGTTCTAGGTCCGCTCTTTTGATCAATCACTGTGACCTAGTCTGTCTGTCAGGGCCGTCGTTTCAACTTTTTCCGGGGGAGGGGGGCGGCAAAGAGCATGTACTAAAGGTACGCATATATATATATATATATATATATACACACACACACCATTTGTAGTGTATTTTCAAAAGCTAGCAACACCCCCACCCCCCTAAATGACCGTCCTGCTGTCTGTCTGTCTCTAGGCAAGTGCGGATTTATGCTTTTGTTGTGTGTGGGCTATACAAATCTTCTTCCATTCTACTAATTTTCTTGGCCACTCCTTCCCCAAATCTGCTGCCCTTCCGAACCTGTCGCCTTCGGTAATCCCCCCCCCCACCCCCTTTAAATACGCCTCTGTAGATCAATGATTCCTCGATCTGATGTATGCGTTTCCCGGGCGGATGTGACTTACCATTGATGAGGTACGCGAGAAATAAGTAGCAGAGGCGCTAAAAAGGAGCTTGCCGCAGGTAAATAATAACCTTAAGTGATTCGTAAATATGGTACGAGTCACTTATGTGTCCTGGGAATGTGGTTCGCTTAAACATTCTGGAACCGCGCTCAATATAACGCTTTTTCTGTAAATATGCCGCCGGCCACTGAAGATGGCTGAGTGACGGGCCACCTGAGTGATCTGGATATGTGCTGCTTAGTTCATTTCTACAGAATTAGGTGTGAGGTCGCGCGATGCATCAGATAACTCCGAGGGACCATGGGTTGAGCTTAGCTTGAACCAAGAGTGCTCAACTTCATGGAGAGTACGGGCCTCAAAACATATGTTTGGAAACGTGTCGCAAGTCACTCAAGTAATCTGAAAGTGTGACTCGAGTGATCCGGAAATCGGCCAGGGTTGACGTCAGTGATCTGGAAATGTGTCGCAGGTTGCTTAAGTGATCCGAAGGGCCCCGCGGGTGAATGATCTTGAAATATGCCGCCGATCGCTTTAGTGATTTGGAAATGTGCCGCGGGCCGCTTGAATGATCTTGAAATGGATCACTAAAGTGACGTTTAACCAAGCAATACTTGTATGAAAAAAGATTTAATCGTTTTTACAAAATCGAGTTTGAGTTCGCGGCCACATCAGATGACTTCAAAGACCACATATGGCCCGCGGGTCATATGGTGAGGAGCATTTACGGTTTAAAACAAGTGTGTTCAACCTTTTGTGAAACGTGTCACAGGCACTTGAGTCTTCTGAAAAGGATCCTTAGGCCACTCAGTTAAAGTGTGCCTCGGGCCGCCTGATTGATCTGGAAAAAGCGCCAAGAGTCACTTAAGTGACCTATAAAAAGGCTGCGGGCCGTTCAAGGGAACTGTAAATGTAAGACGGGCCATCTCTGATTGTGCTGCTAGCCACTCAAATGATCACGAAGAGTGCCGCGGGTCACTCAATTGAACTAGAAATTTGACGCCACTTAAGTAATCTGAAAAGGTACCGGGTGTCACTTAAGTGTGGGTGTGCCGCGGGTTCAAATACAAATACAACGCCACAACAGACAAAATGCCCAACGAGGTGGCTGAAACCCTGAAATGCGCCACGGGCCACTTAAGTGATTTGATAATCTTTCGTGGGGCCACATCCGATGGCCTCGGGTTGAGCATATGTGGTTTACACCAGGGCCGGGGGCAGATCTAAACGACCAAAAATTTTTACGCCCCCGTGGAAAAAGGGCCATAATAATGCTTCTTCTGACTTTTTCCATGGCGTAGTGCAGTGGTTCTCAACCTTTGGAAGGCCGCGGCCCGGTTTCATTTATTTTTGTAAATGGAAGGCCCGGCCAAACACATGATCAACGGAACATGAATAGGAGAAAAGGAAACGACAAATCAGTAACTACCCGGTATGAATGATGTCACGGCCCAGTACCGGGCCGCGGCCCGGCGGTTGAGAAACACTGGCGTAGTGGACCATCTTTCACGTTGGCAGATATGCTGCAATAAATTCCAAGCATTTTTTTGCTGCTCTCTCAGCCTGCAATTTAGTAACTACGCAAAGAAAATTTTTTAGGCGCCAATACCAAATTTTTAGTCCCCATGGCAACCTGACGCCTGTCGGGCCCTGGTTTTGAACCCATCTGGGGACGGGGGCATTAATAATGAAATAAATCACGATAATTAACAATTTCTCACGTGAGTTCCCGTGTTTTGTCCGAATGAAATTGTTTGGCGACTTTTTGCTAATGAGATTTATTCCTCACACATTCCAAAGGGGGAGAGATGCAGTGAGTGTCATTCATTATCATGTAATTGATGTTCAAAAAACAAAAATTGTTTGCTAAAATATTGAAGCGTGTGTGAAACTTTATATTAAAGTGTTGATTCTGTTTTTCACTCTCGTGTGCGGGGTTTTTTTTTGTTTTTGTTTTGAACGTGAACAGCCAACGCCCTCTATAGCATAAGGCCTCGGTGCGAAGCTCGCGACGTCACTGAAGGTGGTCACGTCATCTCACCTATAGCCGTTGGGAAACTTCGAGCCGATTTCCCCGTTAAAAAGTCTCGCCGACGACGGTACAATTGTTCATTCATTACACTTCACTCACTGAGTTGAGAAAGAGCTCACACTTTAAAAAATTCATTGCAGATGGCAGCACTGCACGAACGAGCATTACACACAAACAAACTTCACGGAAGGTTCACTATACGTACCACCCATTCCAGCATGTACCAATTCGTTAGAGGTTCCGAAGAGGAATATGAACGAGGTACATGTGTGGTGTACCAGTAGTAGCCATTGGGAAATTCAATGGCTATAGGTGAGATGACCTTCAGTGACGTCGCAAGCTTCGCTCGGAGGCCGCCTTCTGTAGATGGTGTTGGAATAGCGGGAACAGAAAACGTTTATCGATGGAATGAGTATGGTGATATTCAAGTACAGTCGAATCCCGTTTTAACGAATATCGTTATAGCGAAAATCACGTGCTAACGATTTTTTCTTTTTCTTCTAATCCCTCAGATAAATTTCTATAAGAACAATATACAAAAACCTGGAATTCCTTTATAGCGAAGTCATTTCTCCGGTCTCTTGGGGTTCGGTATAACGGGATTCGACTGTATTATTTCATCGATGTGGGGGGGGGAGTGGTTGAATGGTGCTTACGTCATCAACCACTCCCTTTTTTATATTTTTTCAATAGCATCTTTACCGGAAATGCCAAAAATGAACGCCTTTTCCTTGTTTGTGGGAACCTGAACTAACAACTCCCGCCTTACACTAATGATAAGTTCTCAAATAACCTCTTTCTCTTTATAAGACCTGAAAACATGCCCCCCCCCCCTCCTGTCCGGTATTACTTATGAGTCGATGGCGGATCAGTCGGTTGTGTGTCCACTCAATGCTTCAGACACTGTCCTTGAGTGATTTTCTGGACTCCTGTACATAAGCGGATACGTGCTCTTCGAACGGGGGGGTTGGTTCACTGAGGGTGTCTGCATGGTGATCGGGAGGACATTGTCTACTTTCGCCCTGCCGCCCTATGAATATTCTCGAAGGGCAATCCCACAATCATAGGCGCACGTACGCAGGATCGAGTGGGGCACCTAAAGGTTTAGGTGGTGGGTCGGAATGGATTTTTTTTTTTTTTTTTTTTTTAATATTATATTCTATTCCGGGAAATACAGGACGAAAAAGGTACGTCACTGCAAGCATTAGTGGAAGGTCGAGGTTCGTTTACTTATATCTGTGACTCACAACAAACTCTGTTTGCATAGCACTCGCATCTAGTGAGTCTCTGACATCATAAGCTGAAAGAAGGGTATTGGGTTTTTATTACTTTTTAATGAGGTGACGGTCCTGGTTTCTTCTGTTTTTCTGGCTGTCCCGACATTTCTGCAAAAATGTCCCGCTTTTTCATGTAATTTCAACGAAGCCAACTTGACTTTTATTCTTCAAATCAACGATTGAAATTACCTTCCCAACTCAGAAATGACATTGCGATAATTACAACTACGAATAAAAGAATATTTATTTCACACTAGGAGATAGGGGGGCTTTTGCCCCCCCCCCTAAATTATCATAGATAGACACAAAATATTTGTGTATAAGATATTTGCATAAGTCCAGGTTGCAGTACGCCGCACTAAGTAATACGCAATAAGCACTCATTAAAATAAGCAATACAGCACGCGATGCATTACAATCAATAATGCACCACTATTTGCAGTGCACCACAATAAGCAATACAGTATAATATGCAATCCACTGCAATACGCGCATTAAGCAATACAGCATAATAAGCAGAAGGCACGACATTATGATAAGCAATACGGCACACGACGTTCTAAAATATGTAATGCATAACAATACGCCATAAGCGCTGCATTACAATAAGTAGTACACTACTACTTTACTTAACCGAACATTGACCTACTACCACTTTACCGCACGCCAACTCCGGGCATATATACCGCAATTTCCAACCAGAGGAGTCGGGTGGGAAATGAGGGCTCGGTAGTTAAAGAAGTTTCTTCTAACGTTCCATGCCTGGATTCGAACCCACGGACCTTCATAGACGAGCATCTTACCACGGCACCACTCGGGCGCAATAGCAGAGACTAGGGTGACCCAGTCTCTGTCGTTCGAATTGCTATGGGAGGATCGATCAGCTTCTGGCGAACCGAGAATCGGCCCCGCTTAGTCAGAGGAGCCGGCGAGATGCCATACGATTGCGGAGGGAATCAATAATCTTAGCCGAACAACGAACCATCATTGCAACAGGTCCAATTGATCAGCGCCAACCATGTCCCCTCCGAACATGTACCTCGTACATGGCCCCCGGGACGATTTTCACCATTTTTTTTCTTTTTCACGCTATAAATTCATCATAAAGGGGCCCGTGAAAGTGGTCGGGGGGCAGCAAAAGATTCCAGCATAGGGCCCTGCTCTAGGATGTGGGGGCCATGACCTCGTACACATCCCTCTACGCCGATTCGTAGACTCTACGGAATTTCTAACGAATCGGCACATGCCGGAATGTGTGTTCTGAGTGTATGCTTGTCCCTAACGTATTTATGTTGTCGAGTTGCGCTTGTTTCGTGTTCATGCTGCCATCTGGCTTCCATTTTCTGAAGTAAAGATGGAGATGATTGAATTGAATCATGTTTTGTCAGTATCGTGATGTAGGCCTGCCTGCTCTCTGCGGAGAGTTTTTTTCAATTGGGAGACCGGCTCACATTCGTGCCTTGAAGCTGGGAAACCGCAGAAAACAAACTTCAGCCAACCACCACTGTGACGTCAACGGAGTTCGAACCTGAATCCTTTGGACGAGAGCCCAGCACGATGCCCACACGACCGCACAGCGGCAGCCATAAGCACTGCATTGCAATAAGCAATTCAGCACGTATGCACTACAATTATGCAATAAGCATTGTTGCTATTAGAAATTACAGCATGCAATGCACTACAATATGGAAGGTGCCACTATTTGCAGTACGCCGCAATAAGCAATACACCCCCAATACGCAATAAGGACTCATTAAAATAAGCAATACAGCACGTGATGCTCTACAATATGCAATGCATTATAATCAGTATACATGTACTACTATTTGCAGTGCACTATAATAAGCAATACAGTATAATATGCAATCTACCACAATACGCAATCCGCGATGTATCGCATTAAGCAATACAATAAGCAATACAGCACTATACATCGCAATAAGCTACACCATATTATGAATATATATGGTGAATATATTATGAATATACATCAATACACCGTAACCACTGAAATACGATAAGAAAGCGATTTACTATAATCGGTGATGCACAACTATTTGCAGTGCACCACAATAAGTAATACAGCCCAATACGCGATGCACCCAATACGCCATAAGCAATGCAATAGTAATAACCACTGCATTATATTAAGCAATACAGCACGCGATGCACTACAATACGTGATGCATAACAATAGCAACGCACCACACTATAATCAGCAATGTATCATATTGCAGTGCGCCACAATGCATTGATGCATAAAAATACGCAATGCACCACAATCAACAATTCAACCACAATCAGCAAATCACCATATTGCAGTGCACCACAATAAGCAATACAGAATAATAAGCAGTAGGCACGACATTATAATTAGCAATACGGCACACAACGTTCTAAATTACGTAACGCATAACAATACGCAATGCACCACAATCAGCGATGTATCCCAATATGCAATACACCACAAAACGTAATCACCACAATACGTATAATGCACCACAATACACAATATGTACTGCATTATAATAAGCAATAAAACACGCTAGTGCATAACAATATGTAAAACACACCACAATAATCAATATAGCTCAATACGCAATGCAGCACTATACATCGCAATAAGCTTCACAATAACCCCTGAAATACGATAAGAAAGCGATGTATTATAATCAGCGATGCACAACCATTTGCGGTGCACCACAATAAGTAATACAGCCTAATACGCAATGCACCACAATAAGTAATACAGCCTAATACGCAATGCACCACAATAAGTAATACAGCCTAATACGCAATGCACCACAATAAGTAATACAGCCTAATACGCAATGCACCACAATAAGTAATACAGCCTAATACGCAATGCACCACAATAAGTAATACAGCCTAATACGCAATGCACCACAATAAGTAATACAGCCTAATACGCAATGCACCACAATACGCAATAAGCACTGCAATGCAATGAAAAATACAGCACGCGATGCACTATAATGCATAACAATGCGCGACGCACCACAATAATCGATACAGCTCGATACGCAATATGCACTGCATTATAATAAGCAATACAGCACGATACGCGATGCACTACAATATATATACGCAAGCAGAAATGGCAGTGCACCGCAATGCAGCATAAATTCTAATTTACTGCAATACGCGATGTATCGCAATAAGCGAAGCACCATAATATACGCAAAAATCAAAAGCACTGCATTACAATAAGCAATGCACCATTATTTGCACAATGCATTACAATAAGAAATACGGTATATAAAACACGCAATGCACCACCATCGGCGATTCAGTACAATAAGCAATGCACCAACCATCAAAGGCAATACAGCACAATAAGTAGTGCACCCTATCCGTTCAGAGCACCGCAAAAAACAATGCACCACTGTATTCAGGGTACTACATTAAGCAATACAGCACTAAATGCACCACCATTGGCAATACAGCACAATAGTTAGTGCACCACCATATTCAAAGCACCGAAATAAGCAATGCACCACATAAAGCAATAAACCACCATCGCGATGAGCAAAACAACACAATGCGTAATGTTTCACCATCGGCAATACAGATCAATAAGAAATACACCACTATAGGCAATACAAGACAATAAGCAATGCAGCAGTACACCGCAATGCGCAATGAACCCCCGATGCACCATAAGCACTGCATTAGAATAAGCAATATGGCACGTGATGCACTGAAATTTATACGTAATGCATAACAATGAGCAATTGACTAATATTTACAGTGCACCAAAATTGCCATTCAATTGCCAGCTTCCCACTCTGATTTCGATAAGCAATACACTGCCATCATAATACAGCATGATACACCGCAATACATACGTTATACACAAGGATAGGCGAATACCCAATAAGCAATAAAGCACAATACTACTATATGCAGTGAGTGCACCACAATGAGAAATACAGCACAAAACGCAATACATCACCATCGGCAATACAGCAAAATAAGTAGTGCAACATGGTGAGTAATGCACCACAATACGCAATACAGCATAATACGCGATTCATCGTAATAGACAAAGCACCATGATATGCAATGCACCACAATACATAATAATAAGCACTGCATTACGATAAGCAAAAGCACTAATACACTACACACACTAATCACAAAATAAGCAAGCAGCACCGAAATACAGCACAATACGCGATGTATCGATAGGCACGTAAAGCATCACAATCAGTGATGTGTGTAATCAGTAATATAGTGCACCACAATAAGCTATGCAGCATACTACCCAATGCACCACCATACGCAATAACGCTGCATTACAGCAAGCAATACACGACGCGATGCACCGCAATATGCAATGCATCATTATTTGCAGTGCACCACGATAAGCAAATTTAGCACAATGCGAAATGAAAAGCAAGAAAACAATGAGATTCATCCTCGACTCGAAATGAAACCTGTAAATTGATGCTATATGCATCAATTACAGGTCCAATACCGCCTTGGGTACCCAGACCCCGCGATGTATACCTCTCCATATACCTCTGGGTACATGCATGGCCCCCACAAGGGATGGGCTGACAGCCCTGGGGCTCGGGAGGATTTTAAATCTGGTCGGGGGGGGCCTGCTTCAGGATGTGGGGGCCATGGGTACATGCACAAAACCTGTAAGACAAGCTAAGAGAAGTGTATTGCGCTTTTGCTACATTTTAAGTTTTGGTAAAATGTCGATTTGTTTACTTATATTTGTTACAGACAACTGACTGTATGCAGTGACATCTATTGTATCTTTTGATAAGACATTAACATAAGCTGAGAGAAGTGTATTGGGCTTTTAATATGTTTTAGGCATTGGTGGAATGTCGATTTGTTTACTTATATTTGTTACAGACAACTGACTGTATGCAGTGACATCTATTGTGTTTTTTGCTAAGACATTAACATAAGCTGAAAAAAGTGTATTGGGCTTTTACCATGTTGCAGGCTTTGGTAAAATGTGGATTTGTTTACTTACATTTGTTACAGACAACCAACTATTTGCAGTGACATCTATTGAGTCTTTATAAACTGAAGTGTCATTAGTAGACTGACCATTTGTTAGGAAAAAATACCGTAAATTAAGTTCACAAATACAGAATATCATCAAAATTTATGCTAGAAGCAAGCATATTTGCCATCTGGTGCTAAAATCATAGAAAAGTGAATCGGGAAATGAAGTCCGCTTCGAATTGCAGTGAATTAAAATAAAAAAAAGACACGAAAAAAATGCGAGATGATTTTTCTCCTGTTTTGTAATCTTGATATAATATCTGAGTTTGGAACATACTTTTATTCATTGATTTGATGAGTAAAATTAAGAATTAAAAGTGAAGTTGGCTTCAACTGAAAATACGTGAAAAACCGGGACATTTTTGCAAAAAATTCGGAACAGCCAGAAAAATAAAAAAGACCGGTGCACGGAAATATGGGATGTATGGTCACCTATGTATGGCTCTTATTATTTCACAGCTTACTATAATTAGGCTGACCATATTTCCTCGAGAGAAATACGGGACATTGCGTTTCCAAATACGGGAAAATACGGGACATCGCCAGTTATCGCCAAAAACAACGCCAAAACCAAACAAAATTGCCAAATATTGTTGAAATTACGGAAAAATCCCAATGGCGGGAAATGATGCAAATTGCAGTGGATTACAATGTATTCCACCAAAGACAAACGTTCAATCAAATGTGGGAGATTAATATTCTCATATATAGTTGAAATTATCGTAAAATAATTTATGAGTTGAAAAATAATGTCAATCTTTGACTTCAATAAAGAATAAAAATTCAAGTTGGCTTCGTGTAAAATACGGGTAAAACCGGGACACTTTTGCCAAAAAGTCGGGACGGCTAAAAAAACAGAAAATACCGGGACTGTCCCGGGAAATACGGGACGTATGGTCACCCTAACTATAATGTAACAGACGGAGTCATCCAACTCCACACTATAGTCCGTTTCAGGTTAACTTTGCAGTGAAGGGGAAGCTACGAGGGAACCGCATCACTCGTTGCTATGGGAACGAAAGCCTCTTAACCAATGTATCGATGCGCGGCCTCTGTAAGGTATGGCCGATTCTCGCCAATCTCACTGAGAAAAATATTTTTTACGTGTAACGTAATTGCACAGTTAAATTAGTAATAATTATAGAATTAAAAGAAAACCATTGACGATACTTGCAGAAATTAAAGTGAGGTTTTTGAAATAATTTGTTTTGTTTTTTGATTAGAAAGTGTTTTAAAATTTAGAAAAAATAATTATCTTCTATCAGCGTGTCACTTACTCTTCATTGATGTGCCGTAAGTAACACTAAAAATTTCAAAAAAGTCATATATTTTTCTGCAATATTTCCCTTCCCTCAGCTGAAATTTATTTACAAAAAAAAATCCAAACAATATTATGAAAGCAACATGTAATTTTAAAATACTGTATATTAACCATGGCTCTCAAAAACTTGGGGATTTTTAATTTTTTCTTCAATTTATATGGAAAAAATTAATCTTAAATAAAATTTTTGAAGCCAATCAAAAAAAATTAAGAAGAAGCAGATTAACTCTGTTTTCACGTGTAAATGCAGGAATAGCACCAAATAATAATAATGATACGGAAAAGTTTAGAATTTTTCTACTCACTTTTCTTGCCGAAATTTCCGTCGCTCGACCTCCCCCCTTCCCCGAACGGTATACGTCGATGCCACTTGTTTTCACGGCAGCTTTAGTCTTTTGTTACGGTTGATGTGGTGCGTGGCTATCTCTGGTGAAAATAAAGACACAACTGTCACATAAAAGATGAAAACCCAAACCACTGTGGACCCCCCCCCCCTCATTTATTTTATCTGAAGAGACACTAAAGGCAAGGGGCATCGAGAGAAACAGGTGGGTGGAAGATGGCGTCCGTTCGTGCGAGTGGAAGTCGCGACTCTGTCAACACTCTCCGTGATCGGAAACTAAAACTATCCCATAAACATGGCAAAAAATAAATAATTAAAAAAAAGGAGGAATTAAAACCAAAACTTCTGCACCCATAGAGGGCCTCTCATAACAATATCGGTGCTCTCGTGGAAGAAAAACACTTCTTGTAATCTATGAGTGAATATCTGAACTCACTGAGCCTTGGGAGAAAATAAACTGATTGAATATTCGTTTTTATGTAAGCCTATAACTGCATGTAAAACAATGAAAAATTGTATCATTATGGAAAATTCAACCAAATAACGAAAAAAAAATATATATACAGTATACAATTGTGTAATGGAAAAAACACGAGTGATATTGGCGGGGAAATTTTCTAGGATATCGCGCCAGAGTGTCGTCGCCGTTGCTATGGATTTTTGATAATGGTAACCAATATTTTTTATAATTTAAAAATTTTAAACAAGTAAACATCGGTTCAAAACGATGTTTTTTCAGTATTTTTTCAAAATCCTATAAAAAAATTGAAATATTCTGTATAAAGGTTCATCTTAAACCTCCGATATATGAGAACTATATTTTGCGGCGAAGGAATACACTCTCTACCTTTCTCTTCACTGCAAAGTTAACCTGAAACAGACTATAGAAATATATATTTAGTGTGGTGAGTCACTAGCGGCTAAAAATCCGATATTCCCTGGTGAACTTGGCCAATCACAGAGGAGCGGGAGTAAGTTACTCTCGAACCGGTCGTTACTTCGTGTACAATACTTCGGAAACTGTCGCGACTTCGGAAACTGTTCGGAACTTACAATGCGCAAGCGCGTTCTCGCAATTTTGTAATATTCTGCGCTCTTTTCTCATTTTTTTCTGGCTCTCATCTTTATTTTTTTCCATCAATACTTTCTACATAGTTCTCTTTTTTTCATCAATTTCCTGTTGGTTCATGTATTTGAGGTTAATTGATTTTTCTTTTATAAGTATTTTTTCTACATTGTGTATAATTCTGTTTTTATTTTTCCTGCATTAAATACATTTTCCTGTTATTATTTTTCCTACATTACGTATATTTTTCCTACATTAAAAGTACATTTTCCTGTAATTTTTTTCCTACATTGTGTATTTTCCTGTAATTACTTTTCCTACATTACATGTATTTTTCTGTTCTTATTTTTCCTGCATATTAAGTACATTTTCTTGTAATTATATTTTCTACAGTAATATACTTTCCTGCAAAGAAGGATAAAAAATCTGAAAATCCTCTCCTTGAGAAAATTCTACGTACACCTATGCTTTCCTGTAATTAACTATATGTTTAATTGCTGTCAACCCCTTTTAAATATGAATCAATAGAATTAAAGAAATCTTTGGGATGAAATAAAATAGAATTTACAATGTCTAAGTCTCTTCGTGCATGCCGTTTCCATGATTTATTCAATGTGGGGGGAAAAAAGGAACCAAAAAATAAATAAAGCTGTCTAAATTCATTAACATTCGAGCACTTTCAAAGTGGTTTACTACAATTTCCGCTTGTATCGCTGAACTTTGTGACAAGCTTATGACTTTTGAATGTAGAAAACTAATCTTTTCCACAACCCTTAAGGTTTTTCTTGACTTGGTACACACTGTGGATACAACACATCCTCAGACCAATATTTTGGGATTAGCTCATGATTAGTGGTAAGCTATTAAAAGTTGTTTTAGCCCCACTGTTTGGGATGGTCAGCTCAAGTTGGTTTTTCAATTTTAAGGTGCAAATCTAAGCCAAACTCCCATTTAACCCTTTAAGTGGTTTTTGAAATTTTCCTGATCAGCATTATAATTGCAACATTTGAAATTGCAAAACCTTGCCATTACATGTGTGGCTTTCTATGAAGAGAACCCTTTTTGTATTATTTATATATTGAGCATATATTTCTCTTTTTTTTTCTCGCTTCTTCTTCTTATCTAACCTAGAACAATAGCTAACTCTGCCCACTGACAGTTGATTGGTTGGAGGGGAATGGAAAACATTTTATTGTAAAAACAGTTTCACTGCATTTTAATAGAAGACAAAATATTTCGGGTGACAGAAATAAAGCAGATCAGGTTTGACAAGATATCTCAGGATTGCCCCTGAAAGGGTAAAAAAAGTCTCTTTGGGCAGAGCAACACGGTCTATGATATTAAAAATTTAATTCATGATCATGTTTATTTTTAATATTGTAGAATCGTGTCTGCAATGTCTTATTGATGGCCTTATCCTCTCGGCTGTTAGAATAATTGTTTATTTTACAGTTTATATCTGTTTATCTACTGTATATATATGTTTATCTTCAATGTTATAGAATGTCTGTGATCTCATATTGATTTTGATGGTCTGATCCTCTCTGCTATATTAGGAAATTGCTTATTCTATAATGTATAAAAATTCAAAACACCACGTACATCTGCACAGTATTACAGAATACTTTGAAAAATAGCATTTTCAATCTATGGAAATACAAGCAGCAATTAAAAAAAAAAATTTAAATTTCAAAATATATAAAATCGTGTTTATTTCTAATTGTCTTTGGGACTATGACATAGTGTGTGCAACTTTGTTTATTTATGTTAAACATCATTCAATAACATATGACTTAATAAAAAATTTTGTGTTCAAAAATTTTTTCCCTCTCACTGTGTATAATTATTTGTACATTTCTATTATTCTCACAACCGTTCAAATATTACGTAAGCACCAAAAGGGAAAATAGGGTTTTATATTTGCTTTTAATAGCAAGGAAGGGAAGGATTGGAATGAAGATTATCTAAGCATTTGGATGAGAACATATTGGCATGGCTTTATTCAAATCGGGTTTGAAGAAAATTGAATATATCAGTTTATCGAGGATATATAACTACAGTACCTTGGCTAACAATTTTTTCTTTTCTGCCTTGGCTAACAGATGCGATTAATGAACATTTTCTTTGATACAAATGCAAGCAATGACATAAATCAGCTGCATCATGAGATGAATTTAAGCTAATCATTGTCAGAATGTCACTTGAGCATTGATTTACTTACATCCCCTTTTGTGTAATCTGTTCTCCAGATGTACCAAAACACAAATGGATGGGGGACACCTACACACTCGACTGTGTTAACACTGGCTTAAGCAGAATAAAGCTGGTGTTTGTGTGCATAGTTTAAAATAAAAAGATCTGTATCTTACACTCCTATAAATTCTCATTTATAGCTCTCAAAGCTATTCATTTTAGCGTTTGGTCAGTTTTTATCGTCTTTATAACATTCCTTGGTATTTTAAATTTTGAGCCATACCTGGAATAAATCAAATAATATTCCATAGAAACTTATGGGAAATTGTGTTTCAACAAACAAAAGTGATTCTGGAGGGAATTTCTTCATACAGTACTGTATTCTCATTCAAAGCTGCAACTAGATACTCTGTCACCCAGGGCAAGCTGGAATTTTGGCGCCCCTTGCATGTAGAGGAAACAGTTAAAGAGTGAATTTGGCGCCCCTTCTGGTTCAGCACCAGACCCGCCTGTCCTCATTTCCAACCAAATCTAATACAGTATCTCATACTACTAAAGACATGATTATCAAAAATTTCCTCTTAATTGAGCATTCATTGCACTGATATAGATTTTTAATAGAATCATTTTTCATCCTTTAAATCAAAGCATTGATATGTGATTTGGAAAATGATGCATCAGTACTTGGACCAGATTTTGACCACATTTGACATTTTAATGAAATGAAACTCACAGGGCACTTAGATATACTACACGTATTAGTAAACAGCTCAGCAAACCATGCATTGAAGATTATTGTTTAGGTGAAAGGGGTTTTCAAACCAACTTGATCGATGCTCTTCTGGGCATTCAAAATGTACATGCACTATTAAGGAATCAAAAAAATATATTTTTAGTTTCACTGGCACACAAGATGCTAGTAAAATATTATAAAGCACAATGGCAATTGATGGTTGTTTTGTTGATTGGTAGAGGTGCTCACCTCAGCAGTGCAATGTCCTGAAATCCCGATCTATTCTACTAGGTTGCTTCAGATCAACAAGAGAAGTAAAGAGGGCCCCCGGGGCCTTACACAGGACCTACCTTTAAGGTGGTGGGGGGAGGGGGTGCAGGGTAAAATATTTCCTCTCATCACAAGCTTTCAAAAAACATTTTAAATTTACAGAAATTAGTGAAAACAGTACAGATATTTTTATACAATATTTCATTAAAATTATTTGAATTTAAATTTTTAAATTCAATTTTCATTTCTTGGAGGTCACGAGGGGGGTATACATTATACAATATATTATTATACCCCCCCACCCGCATATCTCTCGAGAATGGGGAGGGCAGCCTCCTTGGTTAATAACGGTACTAATCTAGAAGGTTTTGGTCCAGTTTACTTGATTTTGCTGACAAGTGGAGTTGGGGAGGGGTAAAAACCCATAAAATTTTGCTTAAGTAATACTTGAACGGTTTATAGTTACGATTATTATGGAACTATTTTAACTTTTCTCCAGCTCCGAAGGTTTCAATCTGTTGTTTACACTTCTCTTACAGTGTTTACGCCGCTAAATTTACGGTTCGAGAGTAACTCATTCCCGCTCCTCTGTGATTGGTCGAGTTCAGTAGGGAATGTCGGATTTTTAGCCGCTAGTAGTTTCCCAACGGACGCGCTGGTCCACGACCTCCTATATAACAGGTTATCTAGGTGGTCGTGGCTGGTCGCGTCACCTCCTGTTATTCTTTCCTCCATGTACATTGGCAGCCATGAAGGAAAGAATGAACAGGAGGTGACTAGGGTGACCATACGTCCCGTATTTCCCGGGACAGTCCCGGTATTTTCTGTTTTTTTGGCTATCCCGACTGTTTAGCAAAAGTGTCCTGGTTTTTCCCGTATTTTGCACGAAGCCTACTTGAATTTTTATTCTTTATTGAAGTCAAAGATTGAAATTATTTTCAACTTATAAATTATATTATGATAACTACAACTATAAATGAGTATATGAATCTCCCATATTTGTCTTAGTGAAATTTTTTTTTCGTGGAATTCATTTTAATCCACTGCAATTAGCAGTAATGCTGCATTTCCCGCCATTGTGATTTCTCCGTTATTTCAACAATATTTGGCGACTTTGTTCGGTTTCGGCGTATTTTTTGGCGATAATTGGCGATGTCCAGTATTTTCCCGTATTTGGAATCCCAATGTCCCGTATTTCTGTCGAGGAAATATGGTCAGCCTAGAAGGTGACGCATGTTCACGATATCTACAGACAAAATATTCGGGAGCCCGTATTCTGTTCCCTGATTGGTTAATTTAGTACAGGGTGGTCAGGCCTGGCCATTTATCGTTGGCGACAAAATAATAACATTAGCAAACATCCTACCATAAATAAAACGGGAAAAAAATACTTGAAGCGGAATCGAAAATATTGAAAAGAAAAGCCGCCCCGCCCCCTTTTCCATTGGATTTTTTGTGATATGAATATTAATTTCAAGAAATCATTTTTTTTTTCCATTTCATCGCTTTTTCTCTTCCTTCTTTATTGTGTAAAAAGGCAAAAATATGTGGATATGCAAACGATGGAACAGATTTGCCACGCTAGGAAAATACAAACACCTAGCATAATCAAGTTTTTTTACATTTCTGCCGACCGGAAATGGTCCTATTCGGTTCACGCGGATTTATTGGTGCAGATTATATAATGTGAAAAAAAAATTTCCTCCCCCAAGTTGAGGGGTGGGGGTTATTTAATGTCTGCTTTGCCTAAGGCCCTCACATCCTGGAGCAGGGCTCCCTAGGCTGGGATCTTTCACGGGCCCCCTATATGATGAATTTATAACGTGAAAAATACTGAGAAGCGTCCCAGGCCATCTCCATATTCCTGGGCCCCAAGGCTGGAGATCTGTCAGCCCCACCCTTGTTGGGGGCCATTCCCAGGGCCCTTGCAAAAGTTGGTTCCTGGGGTATATACCCCGAGCAGAGCCGCAACTGGATACTTTGTCATCCGGGGCAAGCCGGCAATTTGGCGGCCCTTGATTTAGAAGAAACAGTTAAAAGGTGAATTCGGTGCCCCCTTCTGGTTCAGCGCCCGGGGCAACTTTCCACGGGTCCTTCTATGGTTAATTTATAGCGTGAAAAAGCAAAAAATTATGAGGATTGTCTCGGGCTGAGCTAGAGCCCTATCAGCCCTGCCCATGTGGGGGCCGTGGTTGCGGCCCTGAGATCCCAGCCGTAGGCACATATATATATAATATATGAATTGACGTCATCGTGTTCCCCCAGATGTTCAAGTCTATCTCCGCCTATGCTGGTGACCCATGTCCACCCACAATTACGGGTCTGACAGAGCTCAGGATGATTCTTTTAACTTTTTTATATTTTTCACAGAACAAATTTACTGGGGGGGATGGGACGCCAAAGATCCCAGCTGAAGGATGGGGGGTAACCTAACATTTTTTGTTTAAGTTACCGTAAATGTAATAAATCCGGTGATTATGAACCATCATGGCGCCCACAACCTGAAGCAATGCCCCTAGGCTGGGATATTTTGTGGGCCCGCAGACCAGACTTTTCATGGGCCCCTCAACAGTGAATTTGTAGCATGAAGGGAAATGATTGTCCCGGGCCCTACCTAACCTTGCGGGGCCATGGCGACCATTATATATTGCATGTCTTCGCGCCCTTCCCCCAGAACTTGTCTATGTATGCCTTACACGGGTGGAACAGTGTGTTCGTTGAAAAAACCGATTCCAGGTGGGTCCGGTGAAAACAGCTCAAGAATCGTTCGCAACACCGTACAAATTACTGAACGACCAATTGCGAATGCTTTCATTGCATGATCCGCGCGCTAGTGTATACGCGCCTTTAAGAGAACGTCAGATCATAAGGAATCGAGCAAGTCTAGTATATGGTATTAATGAGTTTTCTTGTGTCAGCTGAATTGTGCAAAGCACATAGCGATGACCCAATGACTACATTAAAAAAATTCAAATTGTTCTTTGTTTGATGAAATCTCAAAATTTTCTTCATTAAGAAATATCTCACACAGATCGATTTTGTGCAATTTTTCCCCCGTAATGGTTGCCTAGTTTGAGGTTGATGTTACACTAACCTTGACAAATGTAAATGAGCATATCGGCTAAATTCGAGCAAATAACCCCAATGAGCTTATCAGTTAGTTGTAAGTTTTGTAAAATAACTTTTATAGTGTCACCTAACGAAATTTCTCTTTTCTTAACATTTTCCCCACACATTCAAAACATTGCCATCAATTGATGAAAATACCAAAGAATTGCAATAACGAAAGATATATATACAAATATGTTTTTGCATTCTCATTCATTTGAACTCACAAAATTTCCCATATACCATACAGAAAATTTCCTTTTTTTAATTTTTCATACACCCATGTCTGGCATGTGGTAAAAAAAAATTATATATACACTGCTGGCCAGCGTAAATGCAACACCCTGAAGGAAGCATGCAAATAATATGAAATTTACAACATGCATTAGCGGAGGTGAGATATGCAAATGATTAGAATTTCAGCGCAGACGCACATCACGCGCGCCTGTGGCGCCACTTCAAAGCGCTATTTAAGGCTTGGAGATTTCGACGATTTGAAGTACGGCAATTGTGTTTTTCTTGTGGTTTTTTCAAAAAAACGATCAATTATGCCTCGTAGAAAACAGCGATCATCTTTTGATCAAGTATCCGAGTTCGACAGAGGAAGGATAGTGGCCTACCGAGATTGTGGATTATCTTTCAGGGAAATCGGTAGTCGTGTTGGACGAAACCAAACAACTGTAATGCGGATATGTGATCGTTGGATGCAGGAGGGTACGACGGACCGACGTGTTCGATCGCATCCACCTCAGTGCACCACTTCGCGTGATGACAGGCGTATTGTGCGTATGGCAGTGACGGATCGCTCAGCCACATCACGAACCATAGCACAGCACATTCAGTCTGTACCGCATCATCCAGTGTCTGCGCGTACCATTCGACGCCGTTTACAGCAGAGTGGTCTGTCCGCAAGACGTCCATTGCTTCGTCTACCCTTGACGCAGAACCACAGACGTCTCCGCCGCCAATGGTGCGATGAAAGAAGGATGTGGACGGCACAATGGAATGAAATTGTCTTTACTGACGAGTCACGCTTCTGTTTGCAACACCACGATGGTCGGATTCGAGTCTGGAGACACCGTGGAGAGAGGATGCTGAACAGCTGCGTTATGCACCGCCACACTGGTCCTGCACCGGGTGTTATGGTATGGGGCGGTATTGGATATCACTCTTGCACTCCTCTAGTACGCATTGCCGGTACTTTAAAAAGCCAGCGCTACATCTCCGAGGTGTTGGAGCCAGTTGTCCTTCCTTACCTTCAGGGCTTGCCCACAGCCATATTTCAACAGGATAATGCGCGACCACACGTGGCACGCATTGTCCAAAGGTTCTTCGTCAATCGCCAGATTGAATTGCTTCCCTGGCCAGCTCGCTCTCCGGATCTTTCGCCGATAGAAAACATGTGGTCCATGGTTGCTCAACGACTGGCCCAGATTACATCCCCAGCTGCCACACCAGATCAACTTTGGCAACGCGTGGAAGCTGCTTGGTCTGCTGTACCCCAAGAACACATCCAAAGTCTCTTTGAATCAATGCCCAGGCGTGTGGCAGCGGCGATCTCCAACAATGGCGGCTACTCTGGCTACTGATTTTGGCAGGAACCACACTTCACAGAAGTCTATAAATTTAATCATTTGATGCTTGGTCAACATGTTATCTACAAAATAAATATTGTTGCGATATCTCTTGTCTTTCTTGGTGTTGCAATTTTGGTGGCCAGCAGTGTATAGGCCAGGCAGAATTTTTACAGGCCTTGGGCAAGTCAGGCAATAGATTTTTCCAGACCTGTAATATAGTAGACTCTTGCTAATCTGGCACATATAACACCAGGGTGTGCCGGATTACCGAAATCATCGAATTAGAAGTTAATATTAAAAATAAAAATGTCTATTAAATAACAAACTTTGTGCACAGACATGTAGTGACATGTTTCCTCTTTGATGCTGAAAGAAAAATTGCCTAAAAGTGTTGAATTATTGGATGGGCTGGATATTATAGAGCCTCTACCATATCTATAAATAGATCTATTCACTGGAAATTTCTGGCACTAAGCAGTATTGGCATAACAATCTTTCACTACATGTACACACACATTTCAACATGTACCAATTCGTTAGAGGTTCCATAGAGGAGTATGGACAAGGTGCATGTCTGGTTTAGTAATAGTATTGGCATGATAATGGAAGGCGCTATAATAGGGGTGGGAGGAATAAAAACACTTTTACAGATATCGACACTTTTGAGAGAAGCTCCAATGGGGGTGGGGGGTACATTACAAAAGGAAGTATATGCTTAAGTTGTGTGCAGAGGGAAGGAGTGTAAAGCAGAACAAAATACAAAAAATAGTACGCAAGAAATTCACACAGAACAATAGGCACAGTGCTGGGGGGAAAACAAAAAACTTTCAGCAAATTTTGACATATTTGAGAGGAGCACACCTGGGGGGGGGGGGGGTATACATGCTTGTGTGGCGGGTTTGTCTGATTTGGCCCAACCCGAAAAAACCTTTTGAACAAACCAAACAAAAAATGACACCTTAAAACTGTACTTTCTTGTACCGTATTTTTTCTAATAGTGCTATTGTATTGTTGTACTTTATCTTGAAAGAAATACATTAGTAATTTAGTACTTTCTTTCTTACCTATTACATTTTAACAAATCACAAGTAGAGAACAGATCTGTCCAATTTTGTCTGACTGGAATTTAAAACTCATCCTTCAGCTACAGAAAGTTTGAGAGTGTAAGCTCCTTTGACACATTTTTAAAAACAGTATGAAAGAAATAGTGTGCAAATTAAGATTTTTTTTCTTGGACTGGGAATTGATTAACCATCTATAAAAATTTTATTTGACTCAATCAAATTTTAATAAATATTTTCAAAGGCTAAGCATTCATAGCAAACATAATATTGGTTAATTATATGATGGGAATTTTGATATTGTGTGTAAAAATATATTCTATTCAAAAAAACAAATTTCATGATCATGCACCTATCTACTGAATGGATGTAAACAAAATGATATAGAAATAGATTAAGAAATGAAGAACGTCCACTTGAAGCTATTTAACATGCTGAACATTCTTATCTCCTGAAATTTCTTATATAACTTTGATCTTGTCTTCTTTTCCTCATAAATTTGTTATTTTAGGTTAGTTACTGATTTCGAAACTAATTTCAATTTTCATACAGTTACTTTTTTTTTGTTTGCAAATGCTCTCGAATGGTACTGGGGAGGGGGGCTCATTCTTCCCAAACAAGAAAAGTGCTGTTTACAGTACGGACAATAAATTTTGGTCTTTGCTTTCCAAA
This sequence comes from Pholcus phalangioides, assembly GCF_987345545.1. NCBI lineage: Eukaryota > Metazoa > Arthropoda > Arachnida > Araneae > Pholcidae > Pholcus > Pholcus phalangioides. The sequence continues at coordinate 18,386,417 of NW_028301601.1, read as the reverse complement.
ATTTTTTGATTTCAAACTGAAATAATCACTAGTTTTCACTGAATAGAACTTCTGTTTCACCATGTCAAAAAATTTGATCAAAAGATTGACTCAAATACTTTGAAAAGTGGTCACTTATCTGAAATGTTACATATAGGACCATAATCAGACATCTAATCAGTTGAGTTAAATAAATCAAGCTAAATTATAAACTTTCAAACAAATTTGTAATCAAATTTTGATCGAGTTGATTAACTCAATTAAAAATTTTTAAATTGCTAATAACAATTAATCAGTTAACCAACTTGATTAATCTCGGATCAGCCCTATTTTTTTTCCTCTCTTTCCCTTTGTCTGCTTTTGAGAGAGAGAATAAAAAGAAGGCCAATAGGATTGCCATATACCACTGCAGTGATGCCCCCCCCCCCCCACAAGACTGGGTTCACACCAGGCTCAAATAATTAAAAAATAATGAGTTTACTAATGAAATAGGGGAATTACCTGTATGCAGGATATAGGCATAGACACTTGGGTCTGTAGCCCAAGTACCCTGCTCCCTACAATATCTGCTACTATCTCCATAATAGCTATGATAGAAATACTAGGTTTGAGATTTCCCAATATTTCCAATAAATTTGCACTCCTGTCAAAGACCCAATTGTGATGGGGGGGGGGGGGGGCAAAACAGAAATCAATAGGCTTCCTGCAACTAAGGTCAAAGATGTTTGTCAGAAATTGGTTTGACGATACAACACTTATAATCATATAATTACAATTTATCAGTGATACAGGCAATCAGTGTTTATAAACATGAGAAAAAATAGGTCTGAAATAAAAGCTCAACGTTCAGCAAAAATTTTTCTTTTTATTTCTACAAAATTGGTTTGGCAAAGCAAAAAAAATTAAAGAACGACGAATACTTCATATCATTTGAGAAAGCAAGCATTATATCAATATGTAACAACGATAATTAATGCAGTTATTATTGAATACAAAAATATTTCTTCTTTTTTTTTATATCTCAAAAACTTGAAACAGTAAAGTTCATTTTTCCTCTGCTTTTTACATTTTCAATAGAGGATAATAATATCTTTATTGTGCATTAGGCCGGAGCCCACAATGGAAAAAAGCTATTACAAAAACGGAACGCTTGGTTGAACAACACAGACGAACACCTAGATGCAGAATGTAATATAAATGCTTAAAAAATAAATAACTAAAAAAATAAAACAAATAAACAAAAAAATACAGAGCAGAGGGGGAAAAAAACACACACACACACATGCAGAATATAAATATGAGATAAACCATTGATGTTTCTGATTACGTGGCAAGTTTTAGTATGGTCATAACTTCATCTCGTAAAATATTGGATAAATCATACAACGATAATGACTGAGAGCTGTGAGACCTTGGCCAGCAAAATGACTGCAGTTTGCAATGACGTGTACGAAATCAATATCTCCACGATAATCACACCATTGACATCGGTTAGAAAAACGATTTAGGCCTCTAATAAAATTACAACCAGCTTGTAGTAAAATAGTCTGATATATGGGATTACTTTGAAAATTCAGGTACTCCTCGGGAAGAAAGAATTTTTAATATGTTTATAATATGGGTTAAAATTGCTTTCTTCAATTCTATTTCGAAAACTGTCAATAAAATTTTCCGTGACTATGTACGTGACGCCCTTGGACTACTCGGAGAAGGGTGTAGATAAACCAACGTCATTTATGACATTCAGAAGGGGTTCAACACTGAGTCCCCAACCCATTTTATGATTAACACTCCAATTAAGGCAAAAAGTACTTAAATCGTTATTTGACGACCGAGTTAACCTCATAACCAGTATAAAAAAATTCATAACTTTTTTTACGATGGTGAATTGCACTGGCAATCTACCAAATCAGTGTAAATCAAATATGATGGAACATAAAATGGTATACTATATCATTTTTTGATAAAAGCCAATTGTATAGAATCAAACATATTCGAGTTTGGGCTCACGATCTCCCCTCCGTATAAGCCAGTCTTAAAAGTTTACCCGGGCCGAAATCAAAAGTTTATCCATCCGTATTTTTATATGAGCTTTAGAACTGGCGATATGTTTTCTGAAAGAGCCGTTGTATTGAAATAAAGGGGTAACCCAGGTAGTTATATTGATTAAATTTTTCTATTTCGGATTCTTTGAAGAACAGCCTATCAGATTTAGAATCTTTGTGGCTATTTATTTCTAAAAACAATAATCGTTGATTTCAGTAAATTCACCCTCATTCCCGAAAGCTTGACGAAATATTCCAGCTTATTGATCAGTCGTTGAAGGCCAGATTTACAATCAGAAAGTAAAACAATATCATCAGCGTGAGCTAAGACCTTGATTTCCTTATTAGCAATGGACACTCCCTGTATATCTGACTCAGAAAAATGTCCATTAAATAATCATTTAAATATATGCTCAAAAACAACGGACTTAATTTGCAACCCTGTTTCACGCCGATCTGTATGGGGAAAGGTGCAGAAAGGCCTCCATCACAAGGAACTCGACCATACATGCCATCATAAAGTTTTTTAATTGAATTCACAAACTTATAGCTCAATCCAATTTTAAACAGCTTGGACCGAAGGGAGTCCCTGTCAATTGTATCGAAAGCGGCTTTAAAATCAACGAAAAAAGCATATAATTTGTGGCGTTTTTTAGCTAATGTCTTATGTATAACTGTATCAAGGATCAAAATGTTATCAAGTGTTGAAAAGCCGTTTAGTATGGGGAGAGAACATTTCTATCGCTAATCCATTTGGATAAACGCAAATGTAGAATAGAGGTGTATATTCTGGAAGAGGCACATAATAATGAAATCGCTCTAAAACTACCCTGATCATTTAAAGATCCCTTTTTATGTAGCGGGTATATCACTCTTTCATTCCACTCCCTTGGTATATTACCATAGTCATAAAAAGTATTGAACATTTTAGCCAGATACGGCACAAGAAAATCATGTTTAAAAAACTCAATGGGAATTCCGTCTATTTCTGGAGATTTACCCCTCTTGGAATATTTAAAAGCTGAGCTAATCTGTTTCAGTTATCTGTGTATCGAGGGTCTCATCTCCCCAGTTTATGCAGTGATTGTACACTCCATATACTGAAATGACTGTACTTCATGCAGCAGAAATATTTCCAAAATACCCTGCCCAGTTAATATTTGATGGTTTAGAGATTGCTTTTCCTGAATCAAAGCCCTTGATGAAATGCCAAAAATTCCGACTATCGTTAAAGCATGAAGGGTTCTCAAAAACTGAACATAGAAACATAAATTTTTTTATATGACAGATCTTCCTCTCTTGCTTCATTTCTTGCCTTTTTAAACGTGTCAGTTAACTCAAAATTAACACTAGTCCAAAGATTAGTTAGAATCCTGTTGCGGTTTTGAATAGCCAATCTACACTTGTCATCAAACCATGTAAATGATTTTTTATTTGGGGACCACATGTTCAAGGATATGGCAGAGAATTCAATAATGTTTATGAAGTTAGACAAATCTATGTTGTTAGGGAAGTTACACATTTGCCTGCACGAGATCAGAGTAATTCTCCCAAAGATCATTATTCTAAAAGAATCTTCTACGTTTAACGTTTTTTCTAAGGAGTATTTTTTCTCCATAAAGCTCCACTACAATCGGAAAGTGATCGGAATCTGTGGCCCGACAGACCTCAAAATGACTAACCAAATGAGAAATATACCAGTGACAAAAACTAAGGTTGATGACAGAAGAGCCATTTCCTCAGATGAAGGTCAAGCCACCTTGGAATCTGAATTTTCTGCCATTAAGAACGACTAAATTATGCCAATTACAGAAATCAATAAATTTATAGTCATTACTATTTATAGCAGTATCCTGAGTATTTCTATGGCCCCATAACTCTGCGTTACATCTGTCATATACAGCGTTATAAAAACCAATTCTAGAGTTAAAATCACCCAAAATCAGAAAACTACGGGGATACAATTCCAAAAAACTATTGATGTTATGCAAAATATTGTCCCACTCCGAGTGATTGAATTACACAAAGAATTAAATTAGAGGATTTAGAGTTTGCAATGCATTCAATAGATATAAAATATTAATTTTTATATAAGATTTCATATTTAATGCTTTTTTGAACTCCCAAAAGCCATCCGCCCTTAAAACGTCCAAAAATGGAGGTTCTGACCACCGGATTAAAAATAAGATTGAAATCAGCAAAAAAAATCGTACTCACATGCCTCAAGCTCTCAGTCCAGGTTTCACAAAAAAAAGAAAACATTATAATTAGCACTAGTAGACAGGCTATGCGAGCAATGAAATCAAACTAGATACATTCCACGACAGTATTTTCAGCTGTCTCTGGCATGACTCCTAATGTCCCAAGTTTATAGTTACAGTTCATTATTTCATCAGATAACCGCGAGATCATCTGTGAAAGGCTCCAATTATCGGCTATAGGGGACAGATTTTTACGTTTAGTCGACACGGATGGGGAAAAACTAGCATTCACTTGCTTAGACATATTCAAAAACTACAAGATCCACACACACACCCAAAAAATTAACTAATAAATAAAGTTTTTCAAAAAATTGATCGCCTGGCCTAAAATATATTTTACACCAATTAAGTTATTTAAAAATTCTAATAAATAAGTGCTGTGTCGATGTTGGCAGAAAAAAATTCCATTGCCCACTATGAATGAAAACTTTGTATTTTTACACACTGCGAAATCAGTCTATAAAATTTAATATTAAGACGTTTAGATTGATTTGTGATCAATTGAATTTTTTAATGAGGTAGAAGCACTGAAATGAAGAAAATATTGAGGGGGCTGTAAGTTGCTATTTGTCCCATACATACGGGTTTAATCCCTTATGCAGGAGAGGGAGTGGAGCATTGCATTGTATATTGGGGCGCTCAAACAGCCTCAGCATCTAGGTTCCGGTGCTTAAGCAATGAGGATGTTTAATGCAGTTGCTAATGAAACGCTTCGTCTGAATTGAATTTCGTCTGAATACCGCCGTGGTATACCTCTCACAGCACAACAGGAATTCGTGCGTCTTGTCTCAGTCCGATCGCTGCACCGCCATCTCCTCTACATGTTCAGTAGAATTGCTCTGAGCTTTGCTGCAGCTATCAAAATATATTTTAAAAAGACCATTAGTATTGTTATAATTACAACAGTGGTGGAAAATCTGTTATAAACTGCTACAATTTCTGATGTTTGTGCTACATTCAATTCTGTGCCATCTTGCACCAAAAACAATATTTTCCCTTAAGAAACTTATGAAGCAACGTCAAATAGAGGTTGATTTTTCTATGACACATTTGTCCTCCCTGCAATTTTATTTGTTGCAGACACACAAATGGAATTAGCTTGAGGCCCCCTCCCCAGGATTCGGTGCCTAGGCTTTTGACAACGTGTAAAATGGGGTCAAACTATGTGAATTTCTGCTCATCCGCAGAACAAAAAAAACCCCTTCAATTGCTGTTTCCAGCTTTTTTTTTTCTGGAAAAGAAGTTAACGCCTTTGAGTTATACATTCCTTACGGTAATTATTTTTAAATTAGTGTCTATTTTCACTGACTGGCTGTACTTAACAAAAAATTTGCGTATCCTTTAACAGGATGGAAAAATTTGCAAAAGAACATATTATCATACTGGTAAAACAGCATTGAAGAATTTGTCTTCACCATCAGGAGTTGTGCCACAAAAGCCGTCAGTAAATTCAGAGTGATTAAAATCATGGAAAAGTGATGAAATCCCAGAAAAAATGAAATGAGTAAAAAAGGTCACAAACTAAGAAAGGTCACCAATTTTTTAAAATAAATTTTTGGATTTTCCCAGCAAATTTCTGTGCTCAATTTTATCCCAGAAAACCATAACCTCTTATCAGGCTCTTCTTGATACCAGCGATCATGCGTTGATGGTGGTTGAAAATGAGTTTTCCATTGGGTCCCTTTATTAAAAAATATATAATAGCCTCTGTGCAATCATGTTAATTAATAGTAGGGAAGGCTTGCCACAAAATTCTCACCCGTGCAAGACATCATTTTGATGCCTCTCTGGCATATAAGATGCATGAGTAAAATTATCTGGGAGAAAACGCATAGATTTATATATGCCATGAGTAATATAGTGAAAGATAACATAGGCAGTTTAGTCCTTAAAGCTCTTATCCTGGGCTTTATATTCACCAACTTCATAAACTTACATGTGTTATTGTGTACTACCTGAGTTGTGTTTCAGCTAGATGAAATGAATAAGAAATTACACAATGGTTTTTACAAATTATTTCATCCAATACAGCATAGCTTGAAATTTGCGGAAAAAAATTCCTTCCCATTTTTGATTTGGCAGATAGATAGCAACACTTGAACGCATAACAAGCGCAACACTTACAAGCATTATCCTTTCAAACCAATCTAGACAAAATAATTTTAATTAATGCTTATGTGAAAACCATTTTGCGTTGAACACTAAACCTGCCGGTGAATGGCGTAAAAAGAAATGGCATATCAAGAGAATGAATAATAGAAAACTTCAAAGCAAAACGAGAGACTGAAAATCTGTTAAAGATGCTGGAAAATAAAATACATGGAGCAATCACAAATCTGTGAAAAATAGGGAGTAAAAACAGATGTACGACTGAATTTTTTGTGAAAATAGAATCATTCTATTAAATTTCTAATAGTTTAATCATTACTCTACAGTTACAATTACTACATTCCATAGTTACAATTACTATAGTTTAAGTTAAAAATAATTTGAGTCCATAGTTTTTAATCCCTCTCTATTAAATTTCTAAGAATTTCCAATAATTATTCTAAGAATGACTCAACAAAAGAAGTCATCTCAAAGTATGTTTTATCAAACTGAAGGTAATGATCAAGAGCGAACTCAAAAAAGAAACACATCATTTTAAATATGGAATGGGTAAATTCTGGTAAAAGAAGAAAGATCAAACGTTCGAAAATGCTTGAAACTACAAAGAAAAAAAAAGCACATTTTAGACTTGTATCAGCGGCAAAAAAAAAAATTATTTTCTAATGAGTGTTTTTCAAATTTTTCCTCTGGTCATTTTTTTATTAAATTACTGATTACTAAGTCTACAAGCTAAATCTAAAAACATTCATATTCAAATTATTTTTTAAATCTGAAATATCATATGTTAGCCTCTCATTTGTTGATATTGTGTAGAGAATGTATAAATATATATAATTTTTCCCGCAACAAAAATCAAATTTTCATTTTCCACCCCTCTGTTACAATTCCATTACTTATAATATGCATCAAGTAATATCAGCTGTGAAAATAAGTTTAAAACAACATACATTATAAAGGAAAAAACACTCACCATCAGTATTATCAGGGTCTATTTCAGGAATATTCAAACTCTGGTATTCCTTATCTTTACTGCGGAGCCCTTCTCTCTCTGAAAAAATAATATGTTGTGGGTATAATATTGTTTAGGTCAGTGTTTCTCATATTTTTCTGAAAACAGGACCAGTAAAATGTCTGAAACAATTTGATGGACCCCTTGTGTCTTGTATTGTGGACATTCCTGTAATTTTTGTTATTCTGATTTTTTTTTATACATTTATCTCGTTTTTTTTCAATGATACTTATTTTAATTTATAATATTTACTAAAGTTGAGAATATATACACAGTGTTTTCATAATATAAATTACATTATGATAATTGCGTAAAAAAAATTATAAATAATCATCTCGCATTTGTCAGGTTTAATGTAGGTTTAAACCAGGTTTGATTTGTTGTCTGCAATTTTTTTGGAATTTTAATTATGATTGGTGTGATAGTGCTTACTTCTGACAACCTTTTTGATGACAATTGGTGATGTCCTGTATTTTACAGATTTAAGAGTTATCGTTGTACCCAGTTTACCATATTTTTCTCAATAAAATAATCATTAAATCATCTAAATACTTTTTTATTAAATACATTTTTGTTTATTACGATTTGTAGCAGCCCTTTATTTGCACAACCCAGCAATTTCAGGTAAAAGTTAGTGATATCCCATATTTACGACCACAATTTTCTGTATTCTTCTTGATGTATGGTGAACCTAAGTAAATTTTTATTTGAACCCACATTAACATTACAAATAGCAATTGCAATGGGTGAATAATTGTATCAAGTCTGCCTGCAGACCATAGGTTGAGAAATGCTGGTTTAGGTGATTAGGCTTTTGCAGCCATCGTCAAATGAGGGGTTAATTTTCTGATTTGAAACTCATCATTTTCTCAACACCAGTGGATGCCATCAGGTGTCTCAGGTTGATGTGTTCTTCTACTTAACCATACATGCATCTCGTAAACATTCCTCTACAAAAGTTTTAATGAATCAATACATGTCAGAATGTGTGTTCTGAGTGCATGTATGGCCCTGATGTATTTGTCTTGTCAGAATCGTACTTGTTTTGTGTTTTGCTAGTGCTACTGTATGTTTTCATTATTTTGAAGTAAAGATGGTGAATGCTTGAATTTAACACCTGAGGTCTTCAGAATAATATGAACATGTGCCCAAGTTCATAGCTGAACCATAAAAATATCTGTCAGTGGAAGAATTGAAGAACTTGAAAGATTCTGCAGATCGGGCCAAACAGAAAATCAGATTTGGTGGAGCATTCTTTCATGAACAAGCACAGAATTCAGTGAAATCAAGGTCATAGTAAACAGCAAACTATTTTCCATGCAATGTAAAAATTACATACCAGCAAAGGAATAATATTTTTCCCTTTCAAATTCCGGAATAGATACCTGGGTGGAAAAAAAAATGAAAATAATTTAAGAACTACTTATTGAGCTATAGTGTAATATTGTTTTTATGAATACAAACTTGAATAAATGTGAAAAAAACTTGAAAAATAGCATAAATATTCAGGATCTGAGAATCAGTTTATAAATACTGTAGGTAAATGAGAGTAGTTGGGCGAGTGAGTGGGAGAGCAAGATACTGAGTCTGTGAGTGAGTGGCTGAGTGAGCTACAGAATCTATGAACAAGTGAGCAAAATAGTGAGGGAATGAGTAAGCAAGGAACACTTTAATTAAAAATATATAAGTAATGAAAATTATGTTGAAAATTATAATAATTACTGTATGTTTTGACTGAAAGTTACCAACAAAAGAAGAGCACCCTCACGGCAAGTTTAACATACAAATACATGAAATGATTATGATTTCATTTCTTGAATGCAGTTCCTCTAAGGTGTTTAATTGAAATGTTGATCAAGTGCTCGCAAGCATGAAATTGAATATGAGCATCGGACACTTAAAGGAGCACAGTGGTGTGAGCAACGGGTTGAAGATGCCTGTCATAAATAAATAAAATTACAGTATGCAAAAATACAATATAAAATATATTAACCTCTACGTCATCTTAGAAAAGAATCATTTTGTGTGTGAAGACAATTGGGAACAAAAATTTTAGTTTCTGTTATTTCTTATGGTAAAGTTTGCTTTGATATATGAATTCCTTGAATTATGAAAATATTTCCAAAACAGATTATTTGCTTGTGTGCGCCGCTGTAAATTTATTTGAATTTATAGTAGAATCTTGAAAGATTAGAGGTTTCAGGCTCAAAAATATTAGGCAATTTTTACTAAAAATCCTTGTTATTTTCACTCTCAAATAATTCACAAAAATAATAATGAATAATTCTGTTTAAAAAGAGCTCAGCTTTCCTATTCTATGATCAGATGAATCTGATTCTGCTGAGTCAGGACCATTGAATTTGTAACAAAACTGATAAGTTTGAATACAAAGGTCAATTGGAAAAAAAACTTACTATGGTCTTTTTGTCGATTTCATTGATCGCCCTTGAAATAAAAAGAGAAATGCATTTGCTTTAAAATAAGTTAATTATTTTCTTGCGTAAATCATATATATGCAGGGTGCATAGCTAATACTTCACATCACAAAGTAACTGGTGAACCTTTGATTCTAGAAGCATACTTCCACTTGGGTAAAGTATCCAATGACATGTAGACCTTACATACGTCATTCATATTGCAAGGAATTGTATAAAGTCATTAAAACGCAGAAAATAACTTTTTATAAGGACTCCCTTTGCTCAAAAACCCAATTAGAAAGTTGTTGCCCAGTCTGAGGCCAACAAAAAACCCCTTTCATTTGCAAGTGCGATAATCCCGAAGATTTGAATTTTTAAAAAAATGAAGGAAGGTGGAAAAGAACACCATAAATCAGGGAAAGAAGCAATGTCTGTTAGTTTGTGCTATTTTTTCCCAATGTTTCTCCAATTTTTTTCAATTTAAATATCTCGGCAAATTTTGCACTTAGAAACCTGGAATTTTTGTTTGCCTCAGGAGAGACAGGACAACTTTCCAATTGGGATTTTGAGCACAGGGTGTCCGTATAAGAATTTAGTTGTTTTTGATTTTAATAATTATATATACAATATGAATGGCACATCTGAGGTTCACACGTTGTTCGGATACTATTTCCTAATTGTAAGTATGCCTCAAAGATTAACAGTTTGCCCATAATTGCAAAAACCTTAACATTAAAAAATGTGTAATATATATAGAATGACACAATGATAATAATTGAACAGGCAATTTAAATAGTAAAACGCTCATACCTTATTACTTACAACAGTTTTGTAAACTTTACTGTTACTTTCTAAATCAATGAAAAACTTACTCGATAATTTGCTTTTGTTTTACACCAAGCTCTTCAAAAATGTGAGCAGTTTCTTGTTCTTGCAACCTGGAAATTGAATGCTGTTATTTTTTCACTCATGTAGTGAAGTTAGATGAATGCATAAATTCAAACACATGAACTTTTACACCTGGACTTATTTAAACCACTCAGTGATTTCTGGACTGTTAAACTGGCTCCAAAATTTGAGAACAGAACCAACCAGAAATTTTGTTCACAACTCTGTCCAATAGCAATATTCGCTGAGGTAATTTGAATTCAAAAATCACTGAAAATGATGAAAAGAACTGTATAAACTTATGGAAAACCTCATTATGCTGTTCTTCCCACCTTTCCAGCAATTTTTTGAATTCAAACATCTCAGTGAATTATTATCAAATATTACACTTCAAAACATGTAGTTTTTTTTGTTGGGCTCAGAAGAGAGCAACACCTAATTGGAAGTTGGGGGGGGGGGGGCTTTTATAAACTCAACTTTTTGAGGCTTGGATTGACAAGAATCTGCTTTATTTTGTTGGACTCTGGCTTAATGACTTGCTGAATACCTGAATTGGTCAGACTTTAGACATCAAACGTGCCAGCTATTGGCCGATATATAAATGAATGTAGCAAAGATGCCGCTCCACTCTAATTGGATTAATTATTGGCAAAATCTGGGGTCATTTTTGAGTGAAAGTTGGTCCCCTCTCAAAAAAAAATTGCCCCCCCCCCATCATTTAAAGATACCCCTGCGAATCAAACAAATAATTTTTGGAAACGTGTTCAATCCAAAGATTTACTGACAAAAAAGATTAATTTACTAGAGTATATTTGGGTTTAGTTACATTCATTGCTAAGTATTCTATTGGTACAGAAAAGTTGCAAAGAAACATATCAACACTGAGGTGTAACAAATTTAAAACAAATATAATTAAGTTAAGCGCTTTATATACAGTATTTACTAATAAATCTGTCTATAAATTCTCTTCTGATATTTGATGCAATATATATATATATATAGCGCATCAGCATCTAGCCAGTCTTATTTATATTATAATTCTGACCTGGGAATAAGATTGTTCCGCAGATTGAAGTAGCTTTTCCTAGCTTCTTTTTTCTGTATCCTAAAGAACAATAAATAAAGTAATTTTGATAAATTTAAGACATTATGTGTTTTCAAAAAATGAAAAATGCTACGATGACTTCAGCATTCAAAACATTTTGTGTGACAAAATGTCTACTGCAAACTATTCACTGGTTTCTGTATTATTTCCTTGTACAATTATCACCATTTTTGCAACATTTATCCAGTCTGGGTAATAAGAGTGATGCAGTGGTGAGATGCTCGTTTTCCACTATGAATGTTACCGTCAAGTTCCATGGGTTTAAATCCGGGCAAAGAACATCAGGAACAAGTTCTTTACCTACCAAGCCTGAGGTGATCACTGGTAGATGGCGACTTTGTTTTCCTCCCAACTCCACTGGTTAGAAATCACCATATGGGGATAAATGACTGAAGTTGGTGCAGAGTAAAGGGATCGGGGTAACAGTTTTCAACTCATATCTTAATTTTTTATTGCGTCATCATGAATGTATTTTTCAAAATGATTGTTCAGGTAAAGAAAGAAAAGAAAGTTCCCCCCCCGGGTGCAAGGTTAGAGCTGTATGGCAAACGGTGGAAAAGTGTCCACTTCAGTCTTGAGAAACACACTGGTGATATTTGCTATGTAAGCCTGAGCATTGCATTAAGCAGGCGGATACTTGTCAATTTTTCGCCTGGTTTGTTCTAAACAGCTCGTTAAAGGCATTTATAAGTTTAATAACTTCCTGCAGCATTTGCTGGGAAGTATGAAAAATCAATCAGAAAAATGTTTCTTCTGTCTTGAAAACAGACTTGTGTTGTTCTGAAAATGAGTCTTTTATGAGAAAATAAGTGAAACTCTTATATAACAAAGGCCTTATAAATAATGATATTTAAAAGCAAAGGATTTGGCTAGAACAATAATAATTCCTTACAGTCAATACAGACAAAATACACAACAATATATGGGCCTAACCTCCCAAGGAGAATGAAAATAACTATGAACACATGAATGGAATGCATGTAATTAATGCAATTGTGTAAATCAGGAAAAAAATTAGATGTAAAATCAAAAAATAACATGCAATAATATAAAATCTTATTATTACATAGTGAAATCTCTGAAGGACAGCCATTTTTTTCTTGGAACAGAAGGAATCCCATTGGATTAAAATTAAGGTTAACCTCCAAACAAGGATTTCCAAATAAGAGTCACTTTTATACATAAAAATGAAAGAAAATGATGCACATCATAAGAAAAATAGCACCCAAGATTTGCTGTGAAGGATTTTTATTTGAACCTTGCAAGCATGAAATCAAGTATAGGTTTTTCTTCGCATTTGTGGTTTTCAAAATATGGTTTGCAGTCTCTGAGGTTTGAAGCTATCTAGTGTGCTAGGTGCATTAAAAAAAAACACAAAAATCAACACAAAGAAGTAAATAGGGCTAAAATATAGCGAGCGGCTATGTCATAACTCACAGAGCTGTTGGTTGCCATGCTGTTTGACTAATGGTGTGAGGGTCAATACCAATTGAAAATTTTGCCCTAGACAGTGACAAAAAATAGCTGATTGTATTGGAAGATGAGCATGATCTTGAACATGTATGCTCCCAGATACAAGGAGTACAACACAGTTGCCTACTATGTATTTTCATCATGACATTGTCATGTTTTTTTTGCAAAAACAGTTTTTCATAACAAATAGAAAAAGTGTTAAATCATAAATTTCATTTTAAATGAATAAATTTATTTTATTTATTGTTTAATTTATTGTTTTTTTTAAAAACATGAGTTTCATTCATAAATTTTAACAAAAAAAACCTCTTTTAATCAGTTACATATATAATGAATTGTTACAATTTTGTGTGCAATTAAAAATTTTAATTTTTTTCAGGACTACCGAACTTCTTAATAATTGTAGCATTTCAATAATTGTAGCATTTCAATAACAGTCACATTTCCTTGGTTTCATTAATGACAGTTGTTGGGAAGTTTCATTGTGTTGATAAATCCCGTATAAAAATAATTTAGATTAACGCTAAATTTAAATTTGGTAATAAACTAAGAAATCTTACCTCTTTGGAACATTTTCAATTTCTTTCAGCTAAGCAAGAAAGTAAAAATAAGTATGATTTACATGCATTTAAAAAATAATTTACCATATTAAAATTAAGCAAATATATTGCATTTTGAAATTACACATCAATTAAAAAAAGAACAGGTTGAAAATTTAAAGCAAACAAATAAGTACATTGAAACTGAGATATACAATTCTCTGCAGACTAAGAAAAAATATTGTAAAAAAGTTATTGTTATATCAACAGACAGCACTCAATGATGTTTTTGACATCTCTTCTGCATTGCTGTTTTTAATAGGATCTGAAAATGTGCATTTCAATATTTATTCATGAAAAAAAATTATAATTTATTGGGTGATTGATGGTATTGAATTATTAGATGTTTCACCTTCTGATATAGGTTACTGCATCAGATTTATGTGTACTACACAGAAAGAAGCAACGCAGACTTCATTGATACTGTCTGTGATGAAGTGGGGGGGGGGGGAATAACTATCATAATATATATTAAATACTATCATAATATATATTAAATACTATCACAATATATATTAAATACTATCACAATATATATTAAATACTATCATAATATATATTAAATACTATCATAATATATATTAAATAATATCATAATATATATTAAATACTATCATAATATATATCAAAAATATTATTTTTGATGCCCTCGGAAAAACATGTGCAATGTTCAAAAACACATTGAAGGTGATTTTGAGCGAAATATGTATAGCAGAATGTTGTTGTAGCTGTTTCAAAATATTCTTAAATGGGTAAATTTATTGTAGCAAATGATATCATCACGAAAACAAGAAGAGTTCACCATTAGAGAGACAAAAAGTGATTAAAAACAAGATTTGAAAAAATGTCATTGTAGAATGATCTGCCTGTTTCAGCTTCCAAAAATGCTTAATTAAAGCTGTGGAATTTTTTCGATGTACTTTATGGGCCCATAATTAATTTTAAAATATCTTAACCTACATGAATTGATGCAGTTGAATATCAAAAGACAATACGGAGACATTAATTTTTGTGCTTGAGAAGATATAAATAAAAAGTTTAAATCAATGTTATCCCATGGATATCCAACTCAAAAGAAGGTCCGGCTGATTACTGCATATTTAATATCCTGGGCTTCGTATATCTCTAAGCGAACTCAATATCTCAAAAATCAAGAATTCAATACAATTTTGAAAATACTGATGTAGCAGGAAACCCTCACTAAATGTCCACATTTCTACAGTAAAATCTGCAATTTTAATACTGATTTCTATGTGGATCATCCTTTGCCTGATCCTCAATGGCGAAACAAGAAGAGTTCAACATTAGAGAGACAAAAGTGATTAAAAACAAGGTTTGAAAAATATCATTGTAGAAGGATTTATTGTTATATCAAGTACTAGCTATAATACCCGGCGCTGCCCGGGCGTTCTTCAATGAGGCTTTTCTGGATCACGTGATATCTCCCTTTCTTTGAGGGACATACAAACCGTGTCTAAGTTAACCAATATGGCGACTTCCTGCGTGAATCATGAAATAAACAAATCTAAATGTAAATAAACATAGAAATGAATATTTTTTCTTTTTTTTAAAGGGTCGCTAGGTACTTTGATTCCTTCCCCCCCCCCCCTGAACTTAAAGTTATCCATCTGCCTATTTCTGCTTCAAAAAATGCTTAATTAAAGCTGTGGAATTTCTTCGATGCACTTCATGGGCCCATAATTAGTTTTAAAACAACCTAAACCAGCAGTTCTCAACCTTTTTTGACTTGCAGAGCCCTTTTAAGTAAAACAATTCTATGGCAGAGCCAGTAGGCCAGTTTTTTTCATTATTCATCAAAGTTACCGATTTATTTTTACTATTTGAAAATATTTATAATTATTTTTTAAAATTTTACTGTTTTTTTTTATTTTCCTTGAGCGGTCACGGAGCCCTTGGAGAGTGCACAAGGAGCACCAAAGGCTCCGCGGAGCACTGGTTGAGAACCGCTGACTCTAAACTGTACAAGTTTATGCAGTTGAATATCAAAAGACACAATACGACACGATACGGAGACATTAATTTTCATGCTTGAGAAGATATAAATAAAAAGTTGAAATCAATGTTATTGCAGGGATATCCAAATCAAAAGTAGGTCCGGCTAATTACTTTATATTTAATTTGCCGGACTTCGTATCTCTAAGTGTACTCAATAGTTCAAAAATCAAGAATTCAATACAATTTTTAAAATTATTGATGTGGCGGGAAAACCCCACTAAATTCCTGCATTTCTACAGTAAAATTGGCAATTTTAACACTGCTTTCTATGAGGATCACCCTTTGCCTGACCCTCAAAGCAATGCTGATGATGACGTCTATTCAAAAAGCCTTATTACTGGAGTATTGAAAATGTGGCAAACCATTATAAAATTGCACCATATATAAAAGCATAAACTATTATACATATACTCGCAGCGTTAAAGAAGTGACGAAGAAATGACATTGTAAAGGCATATACATGTCTGAAACACATTGCTAGGGAACCACGGAAACCAAAGTAAACGTTCCGAAAGTGATTGTTGAGCTCTAAAAACCATTGTTGCCAGACAGTGTTTTGGGCATTTGCCCTGCTCTGATGAAATTTTAAAGTAGCCTATCATTCAAGTCGGGTCCCATTAGGTATATATGCAAAATTTGGCAACGATCGATCTGAAATTGTAGATTTTTTATAGAGAACATACACACACACACACAGACAGAAAATCAATTTTATATATATAGATTGTTGTAATGAGATTTCCCTACACGTGAAATGGAATTTTACCTGGTTTTTCTTCATTTCAAGATTTAAATACCTGAAAAGTAAAAGAAATCGCATTATATTCTATCATATTATCATTGATATTGCCAAATTAAAAAATGGTTTTCTTTATTGAAAAAGAAAAATCTCAATGTTAGTTTTCAACCTCTTTACTTTACCAAGTCCTTAGTGGACTTTGAGTATATGTTCTTGCACCCTCTAGTTCAGTGTTTCTCAACCGTCGGGCCGTGACATCAATCGTACCGGACCACGAGAATGTATTCATTACCCTTTCATTTTTCAAAGCATTTCCACAAATAAGTAATTGGTTTATTTCACTATTATGGTACATATTATTTTAATTTTTCAGTCTAAAAATCATACAAGGGAAAAGATGAAAAACCCTCCTAGAGTTCCAGCAGTCACAATTGCAAATTATAAGAATTTGGAGGATCCCTCTTCCCCCTTATCGCACTGAAAATCCTTCATTTTGTTGCAAGGATCAAAGGAAGGGAAACATATCTCTGTTCCTCCCCCTCAAAACTAGTATTTTTAATTGCATTTTTTTTTCTTATCCTATTTTTGAGTATCTATCTTCATGAGACCCAAACAATACAGCAGGGGTGGGGGAATGTTTTTCCATAATCTCCGTTCCTTTTCCCCGAAAATATCCTACTGCTTCAGGGCTCTGTTTACAACCAGATTGACCCTGTTCCCGGTTTGCCATTGTCGGCACCACAGAAAATGTCCTGAAGACAATAATGCCACGAGAAAACTCTGTATTCCACGTTCCTTGGAGACTGGAAAAACATCTGTGCTACTCGCCAAGCTGCATAACTTCAAAGGAATTGTGAGTGATTAGGAATTTCCGGGATAATATAAACTTTATAATATAGAAAACCTTCGACCATTGGATCCGTTACTTATGGCCGGTCGTAAAAACCTCTATCAGTCTTATTATAATAATTTAGTATGTGTTCTCAGAAACGAACAAAGTATTTTACACATGTGTGGCAAATGTCAGCGACTAATCAGTGAAGCACCTGCTTCACCACTATACAGAAAATAGTGTGTTTTGAATTGGTCATCAAGGTGCACATAATTACTGGTGATAACTTGAATACTGTTTTCTTTGCAAAAATGCAGTGAATTACATTGCAAGAGTTTTCATCTTTATTTTTTTCCAGTGTCACATTTTTCATTTGTTCAAATGATAGGTTCACAAATCTAAATTTTTGTTAAAAAGTAGAGAAAAGTGTAAGTTTTAGAGTAGAAAAATCACAATCAAAGTTTCGAAATTTATCAAGTTACATAATTTAACATAAGCATCTATCGTGAATATTCCAAAAAGTGTTTTGCCCAAAAATGGACAACTTTCTGCTCTTCATCGGACTTTTATGAGTTACAATATAGACAATTTTTTTTTATATCATTACCTTCTAGCTAAGATTAAACACAAAGTTCGGTCGTAAAATATATTTTACACCAATTAAGTTATTTAAAAATTCTAATAAATAAGTGCTGTGTCGATGTTGGCAGAAAAAAATTCCATTGCCCACTATGAATGAAAACTTTGTATTTTTACACACTGCGAAATCAGTCTATAAAATTTAATATTAAGACGTTTAGATTGATTTGTGATCAATTGAATTTTTTAATGAGGTAGAAGCACCGAAATGAAGAAAATATTGAGGGGGCTGAAAGTTGCTATTTGTCCCATACATACGGGTTTAATCCCTTATGCAGGAGAGGGAGTGGAGCATTGCATTGTATATTGGGGCGCTCAAACAGCCTCAGCATCTAGGTTCCGGTGCTTAAGCAATGAGGATGTTTAATGAAGTCACAAACTTTATTCAATCAAATTCATTCAAAAACATAATACAATATAATGTATAATGTGATATATCTAAACATATGCAAGTGTATCAATATATATGGGGTAATTAATGCATGTTACTAATACATTAGCGAAAAAAAATGTTGCATCACTCCACAAGATAATGGATTCAATTCATTATATGGGTTTTAATTAATTAAAAGGGTTTAAATTTATTTAATTAAAGGGTTCAATTAATTAATTTATTAATGGGTTTTTAATTAATTAAATAAATAATTAGCTCACAATAAAAAGATAATTGGTTGTTTATTAATTATTAACTTATGAACGAGTAAGCTATTCGAGACCGGGCCGTAGACTCAGAAATTTGATTCACCGAGCCGCGGTTCCAAAAAGGTTGAGAGCCACTGTTTTAGTTAACATTAATTTACATTCTCAATCCCCATAATTTTTTCACATTGGGAATTGTAACAATTTATAGACAAAATATGTATGAATATTAAAAATAACTTATCAATTTCAAGCAATGTTTTGACTAATTTGTCATTTTTAATCAATCCACTTAAATTTTATTTAAAAAATAATGTAAACATGGGGGGGGGGGGGAGATTGAAAAATTAACATCAACATTCAATACTTTTAAGTAAAAATAAATTTTTCATTCAGCTTACTTCATGTGCACATCTTTCAGTTTCGATATGTTCAGAGTCATCTCTAACAGATGTGTATCTAATTCGTCTTCGAAATCATCATTGTTTAAATCCTCAAAACCTGTTCGCAGAGCCAACCTAAGAAAAAGTGAAATGTGAACAAAAATTTATAATTTTTCATGACAATTCATCAGTAATAATAATTTACAAAAATAGCATAAACCGATGTACTGTGTTGAATTGTTTTGAATGAGGCTATTGAAGAAAAACAGTAAAAGTGTAAGAGAAAATTATTTTGTATGATTTGCATATAAAATTTACAAATCAATACAACAAATTTAACCTATGGGAAGATATTTATAATAGTAGAATCTAGAGTTCGTATTGTTCTGGATCTTTTCTTCACAGAGTTTTGAGATGCATGAACAAATAAATGAATATAAATAAACAGCATATATAACATATGAATGAACAACATAATAACATTATGTATAAAATATTTTATGGTAAATTAAGGCATTCATTAGTGGGACTCAAACTTAAGAATGTTTGATGTTATAACAAAACAATAAAAATGAGGTATAACAAACTATAAAATATTTACTCTGCTGTAGACATAGTGGATTTTAAGCTTTTGAAGAATCGGTTTACAGCATGTACTACTGTTTTCCTTAGTCTGCAAAGAAGTGAATAGAAATCATAGCAATCAAATGTTTGCAAAGTTTGCTCTTGCACTTATAGTTTAAATAATAACTGCATGGAATTGTACTTACAAAATTTGTGCACCCTTTTCTTGTGATGGGCTTACCTCTGCAGCTTCGATAACAGGATCTTTAAATGAAAGTGGGGGGGGGGGGAAATGAAAAAAAAATTGTAACATCTTGCGGCTTAAGAGCCATTGGATAAATAACAATGTTGCTTCTATTTCAAAATATAACAAATATCTCTCTTAGTGAGTCGAAAAGGTTGGGAACCGCTGCACTAAGTCGTTTTTATAATTAATTTCTACATTGGAGGTCTCTCTAAAAGAATGATTTATTTTATTTTTGTGGAGCTCCAAGTGCTATGTGTAGCACAAATCAGGGACTGCTGCTCTGGTATAATAAACTTGAATAACTACATTTTCAAGAGTTTTTAACATCCTTTCCAGCTTATACTTCAGCTTCAAAAACCAAACCCAACCCTGATGTACCACTGAAGAATTAGTAACATCTGTTTCTCTCAAAGGTGGGTCAGAATTTTATTATTCCTCTCTAAATATCATATAGATATCCTTAAGATATTATTTCATAATGGACAAAGAAAAATGACATATTATACCATAAAAATTATAAAATTTTGCAAATGTTAAGCATTGCATAAGTTTCTTTTTTGATTAGCGTTTATACTTATTTTCATTTCGATTAAGCAAAAAACACCATTTACAGTATCTCCTGTTATTAGCAAATTGCGCTAAGATTTGATAATGTTGTGAGCATGGGAAACGGCAGAAAATTAAATCTAGTGTCAAATAACAGTCATACCTGGCTATAAAGAGCTCGGATGTTACAAATTTTCACTCATTACGAAATTTTTCTACGTTTTGTGAATATCGTACTGCTATTATTTTGATTGCTTATAATGGACATCAATTTCAGCAAAATATGCCTATAACAAATTTTCATTTGGTTTTAAACAAGAATTTTTGAGAATTTCTTTGTATTCCTATATAAGTCTTAGGCCGGTATTACACTATAAAAGTTTGATAAAATCCATTTTATAAAACTTGAAAAATCTAACCAATAAGATTACCGGTTGCATTTGCTCAAATGTAACCCATGCGATTATTGGTTGCATTTTTCGAGTTTGATAAAAGAACTTTTATCAAAATTTTATAGTGTAATGCCAGCCTTATCTAAAAATTTACCTTTCTACAATGTAGTTAAGTTACAGCTGGAAATGTAGTTCTTTTTCTTCCTGGAAGACATTCTATTGGTGTGTTTTGATATTTATTGTAAAATCTTTGCTTATTATTATTTTCATTTAACCCTTCTCCAATGAGTCTTATTTTGTTTGAAGAAAGTCTTAGACAAAAAAAAAGAGGAAAGTTACTTTATTCTTAAGACGATAACCTCCAAAATACTTACATTTGCCATCAGAGCTGAAATGCTGTAGGTGCTCTCTGCAGTAATTTTTATTACGCATTAGAGCAGCCCCAGAATTGATTCAGAAATCAAAGTTTCTTACATTAAACTCAATCTGAGCACCCACAGGTCAAACACTTTTGACGTCCCTGTTGGCCGCTTCTCTTTAGCTAGATTCAGGGATTGGTTGTGGTAATGTTATTGTGTGTGATAAAATTTTGAGAATATCCAAGCGCAATATGCTTTCTAAAGCTTTCAATATAGAAGCTATACAGTTGGCTTAATGCCAAAACTGAACAAAAAGAGAGGTATCAAAGAAATTCAAGATTACTCGAAGTTTGTTATTCACGATTTTGAAAAGCAAAGAGGAATTGAAGAGAGATTCCAACTGAGAGAGAAGAATCCAATGGTGATCTGAACATCTGTTAGAAGAAATTAAGAGAAGGACCTCACACCAATACGGAGGCAGCTCTTGCATTGTTCGAAAAAAGTACTATATGTTTGTTCCACACTGACCAGGATCCTACTAACAGCAAAGAATTAAATATACAGGATTAATTTTATAACAATTTATTTTTTATATAAAGTACTTATATTATTTAAAAATATAATAAGTAGTGTTCCATTTTGCTTAATCATACCATTTTCCAAGCCAGTACGGATATAATGAAGGCGCGTATAATGAACAAATACGCTGGTTTTTTTTCGACTTTATTATAAGTGGGTCCAACTGTATATACATGATGTCCTGTGTTGTTGCTCTGTCTCTTTTGAGACACAAACATATAATTGTTTTTGTTTAAGTGCAGTATTTGCTGAGATATTTGAATTCAAAAATCGGAGAAAAGTTGTTAAAGAACAGCTTAAACAGACTCTCTTTTCCCTCATTAATGCTGATCTTTCCCAACTTTTCTCTCATTTTTGAATTCAAATATCTCAGTGAATATTGCACTTAGAAACATTGAATATTTTTTTGGCCTCAGGAGAGGCAGGACAACAGCTTTCTGATTGAAAGTTTGGGGGGGGGGGGCATAACAAATTGATTTTTTTATTTTATGACACACTGCATTATTATTCTCAAAAATCATACAGAGTGAATCTAGAACACATTTTGAGCATTTTTTAAATTGAAATCATATTTTTTTACAACAAACAGTTGATGAGATAAAGACTATACAGTGAAACCTGTATAAAACAGAAGGTCAAGACACTGAATTTTTTTTTCCCCATTCAGAAAGCTTTCTGTTTTATAGAAGTGCATGTGAAAATATATGCAGTGATTTATTTCTATCGTTTATGAAAAACTTAAGTTTTGAGAACATCACCCTAACGTCTATAAACAAATGAGTACTAAACAGAGACATGCATTATTTTATATTGCATTTTTTCATGTTGTTTCAAATAACTATACATTTTGAAATTTCATATTTAATGCATTAATAGCTAAACTTAGATATAAAAAGTTCTCCTAAATATCAGTGGACTGGGCACTTGCTTTTGTCAAAAACCAAAATTCTTTACTACAGTGAAACCTCGATATAATGATATTCTGCAAACAAAGAAAAAATATTGTTGTAGTGGAATTATTGTTATACTGAGAGGCAAAATTATACTTATGGGTTATGAAATTTATGCTGCTGTTGTCATCTTTTCTACATCGAAATTGTTAATACCATCAGAAAATGTGCTTTTATGTATTTATTTGTCCCAAAAAAACTGTAATTGATTAATTCATTATAAAAATTCACTAAAATGCATTGCCCCTTAAAGAAGTTTACCGCATTGCACTTTGCGTGTCTTACACAGAAAGTACCAATAATTTACTTTAGATTTTGTGACTTTTTAGTGCAAAATATTGATGTTATCAGATGCTTTCAGAAGAAAAACAACAATCGATGAAGTTAAAAATTAAATTCAAAATGGTTTTCAGCAAACTATCATTACAGCAATGTATATTGCAAATTGTACAACCATATCAGTCTTGAACTATCTCCATCTCAACATGAGTTTTTGCCGAATCGCTTTACTGAAACAAATCTTGTTTATCTCACTCACGATCTTGCTAAGTCAATCGACGCCAACAAGCAAACAGACGTCATTTACAAGGATTTCACTAAGGCTTTCGACAAAATAAATCACCAGACACTACTTTACAAACTCTGTTCTTTCAATGTGTCCGAGAACTCTATCATGTGGTTCACCAGCAACCTAAATTTGAGAACATCCCAAGTTGTATTGCATAACGCAATTTCAACAAAGTATGTCAGAGGATCAGGTGTTCTTCAGGGTTCAAATCTTGGAGCATTGCTGTTCTTAATATTCATGAATAACCTTCCTCTGTGCTTCAGTGCATCAAAGTGTCTGATGTATGCTGATGATGTGAAAATTTATCGCGAAGTTGGGAGTCTGGAAGATTGCATGGCTCTACAAAGAGACTTACAGTCTCTCCATGATTGGTGTGGGGCGAATTTCTTCCAGCTCAATGTTCGAAAATGCCACGTCATCAGCTATACAAGAAAACTATCGCTTTCTGTATAAAATTGTCAATAATATAATTGATGACTGCTACCTTCTTCAACTTGTTGATTTTTCTGTGCCAATTAGAAATAGGCCTGTTCGGCGAACTTTTCGCCTCCCTAAACCCCGAACAAATATTCTACGACGGCCCCCTATTTTTGAGATGTGTTATATATGTAATCAGTGTGATGTAAAACCCGATATGTTCAATTCAATTATAAGAGAATTTCTTAAAAGTTATGTGTGAGTATTGAATATTCATATTATAATGCTTTTCCGTATGTATTTCTATTGTGCCACTCATTTTTTTTGTAGATTGTTGTATTTGTGTTTTTGTATTTTTCTTGTCTTGTTCATCTCTGTAATTGGGCAATCCTTGCCTGTTGAGACGTGAATAAATAAATAAATATCAGGATTTAACATAGTAAAGGATATCATTATATAGAGTATCGTTGTAGTGAGGTTTCACTGTATTTAAAATAAAAATTGAGAAATTGCATACTTTTTAAAAATAGGGACAATGAGATCAACAATCTTATATATAAATGTGAAAGCATGTATGTATGTTCTTTATACAAATCTACAGTTTTATACCGATCGTCGCCAGATTTTGCACATATACAAAACAGGTCCTGGATTGAACCGTAGGCTACTTTAAAAATTCGTCAGAGCTGGGCAAATGCCCGAAATGGACAAAAAAACTGTCAGGCAAAAATGGTTTTGGGGCCTCAACAATTACTTTTGGAATGTTTACTTTAGTTATCATGGTTTCCAACAGTGTGTTTCAGACGTGTATATATGCCTTTACAATGGTTTGTCACACCTTTAATTCTGTCATTATAACAGTTTATTCCTTTATAACGGTTTGTCACTTTCCCAATCCTCTCAGTAATTGAAGAAAACCCGCGAAGCGCCGGGTATTTCTGCTAGCTTATATACAGGGTGTCTTGTAAGTGCTAATGCGGCCTTTATCTCATGAACCGCCCATCATAAAGGTATAGTTTCAATTAAAAAAATGCTTTAAAGGCGTTTGAATAATATTCGCTGCACAAGTTGGACGTATGACGTCGCTAACAACAGAGAACAACAACTACGACGACAAAACTAGGAATAAAAATTTTCAACGCCAGCTGATGAACTCAATACTTGCCTCAAATCATCAACACTCTGGCGCGAAGTTAAAAAATTATCATTATCCACAAACATGCGAGTTCAACTGCAAAATGACTCAGCACTGCTATCATTTTCACATCAGTAGATCAAACTTGGCAATGGAAGAATTCCCGTAGACTCAAGCACTGGACTGATTACATTCCCAAATGGATTTTTCCAGTTGTTAAATTCAGTTCAAGAACTTTCAGACAAATTCTTCCCAAACATTCAACAAAATCACCGAAACCATGAGTGGCTTTGTGAGAGAGCAATTCTGGCACCAAAAAATGACAGTGTGAACAAGTTAAATGGAAAAATCCTAAAAATTATTTCAGGAGACTCCACATCTTACAAATCAGCTGACACTGTCAAGGACTCAGCGCAGACAGTTCTGTATCCTGCAGAATTTCTGAACTCTTTGGATGTTCCGGGTGTGCCACAACACAACTTGACCCTCAAATTCGGAGCACCTATAATGCTTCTAAGAAATTTGGAGACACAGAGACTCTGCAATGGCACCAGACTGTGTGTGAAGAAATTGCACAATTGCATCATCGAAGCAATGATTCTAACTGGATGTGCCAAAGGAGAAGACGTCTTCATTCCATGTATCCCAATTATCACTGAAGAAATGCCATTCGCTTTCAAACGATTACAGTTCCCGATTCATTTAGCTTTTGCCATGACAATCAACAAAGCGCAAGGCCAGTCGTTAGCAGTGGCAGGTATCAACCTACTTGAGCATTGTTTTCCACACTGACAATTTTACGTCACCTATTTGCATGTTGGTAATCCCAAAAATTTGTACATCTACACACCAGATGGAAAAACAAAAAAATATTGTGTATCCACAAGCGATTGCCTGAAGTTTTTAATTAAAATATTTAAAAATAAAAGCAATTTTTTCTTACTTGATGCACAAATTTTTTTGATTAAGAAATAATTAATAAGCTATACATGTATTAATTTTTTACAGGGCGGGCAACGTCGCTGGGTATCAGCTAGTCAGTAATATTTGTGAAAGAAAGATTCTACACACCTGTAGCATTTTTGTGTTCAAATTCAATACACGTTTCTTATGGCCATCTCTACGCTGAATGAAATAATCCCTCGTGTATTACTCTTCCGAAATTATTAAACTTTTTCTAAGAAATAGGAGTGCTTTCTAACAAAAGACACCATTTCCATCATAAATAAAATGCTAAATAAGCTTTCACTAAATTTTGAATAGTAAATCAGTTTCCTCTCAATCCCGATCCAAGAACCAGTTCAGATAGGTAATAAGCATTCATCATTTATCCAACAACTGAAAGAGTTCTCCCAACAAAAGGAGAGATCAGAACAACCTAACTTTCCTTCCATCTAAAGGACAAAAACTTGCACTTGTCCAAAAATTATTTTCATTTTGAGCAGGTTTTGTATCTACAAATAGAGACCAAATATGCCTTTAAAGAGGTTTCCTATGATTGAAAATGCATTAATTATTCACAAGACTATATATTTGTTCCATTTAAGACAGGTTTTCATCTCATACAGTGTCTCTGTCTTAGACAGACAGACAGACAGGCATGACCTAAATGTTGAAATTTAACCTTTCCCCAAATTTTAAGAAAGTTTAAAAAGTAATGTTTTTTTAAAAATTTATTTAAAAAAAGTCAAAATTAAATATTAACAGTAACCACAAAAAAGGAAATTAAATGGTAATTAAAAGTGTTTATGAAAATTAGTTAATATAGATTATTGGTGCGATTCATTACAGGAAAAAATAAGGAATAGAAAACTGCATTTGTGGAAGGCTAGTCATATTGCACTGTGGTTGCAGAATGGAAAAATGGTTAAGAACAACTGTTCTAATATTAACCCATTTGCATCATTCGAAAAAGTGGAAAATTGGCCCATATCACTAAAATTTTTTTTATTGTATAAAGTTAGAGATATTTCAAAATTACTTACACTTTGATCACTATCGTCATTGTCAGAAGATATCGCAATAATACCTCTAAGTTTTGTAGGTCTAATTACTTCTTCACTACTATTTAAATCAAACTCCTCCATTTTTATCTATTTTTTATTATTGCTTTTACCTGTAAAAATACTTTAATCCATTTGCAATCATCACTTTCCACTAACTACGTGCATAGGTGGAAGTCTGGGGGGGGGGGGGGGCACGGTCATTATTGCTGAGGGGCACGATGATGATGTCAATTCATATATACATTAGATCAGTTGACTCCACCTTTGACGCTGGAGAGGCAATGCCCCTCCCCCCATGTCCCTCGTATCTCTGCTCATGACTGTGTGTGTTATGGCTATGCACTCTAGTGTTCTGTTCTTATGCATAAAAAACATGTGCTTTGGTGATACTGGCCAGGAAATTTCCATGCATATATGTGCTTATAATGCTAATGGGTTAATATATGCAAAGTACAGACCTACTTACAAAGAATTATTGGGTTTTTGCTAAAAATGACTTACTAGCCTGCAAACCCCACTTATACTCTTTAGCAAAACAAAATCGGCTTCAACAACAAACTCATGCCTTCATTTTTTAAAATCAGAAATTTATATATACTGGCTGAACACAATTTTTGTTCATGGGAGAAGATAATGGTATTACATTAAAGTTGACGCTCGATATAATGTCAGGCAATAGATTTGTCCGGCCCTGCTACGTACCCATTTGCCAAAGTCAGTACTGTCGACACTCAACATAACCTTTATATTGTCGTTATATTGAAAGTTAAACATACATGTTAGTCATTCTATAAAAACATTTGGAACTCATCCTACTGGTCATTATAATGGAATGGTTGCTATAACATTGGGTCATTATAACGAGCATCGGCTGTATATGAAAAGTACAGAAATGTTTTTGAGAAAAATTCAGATTAATACATCTTAAAAGTAGCTCAAACTCACCGTTAGTAACTTTATATTAAATTTTAGTTAGTATGACATTAGAACAATATTAATTAGTATATATCTAATTACAGATGTATACAAACTATTTTTACATTTATTCCTTATTTTTACATAATGTGTAACATCGCAATTCTTGCAGTAGACTAAATACACATTTCTTGTCTGAAAGACTTTCTCAAGGAATCTGTGATCAGGGTTGGTGGGTTAAACCATGTCAAAAACCTCAAATACTGCTTTTAATATAAATATTCCCATTAGAAATGTGCATGTAATGTTCAAAGTCACTTTTTTTCTTTCAAACCATGCACAACTATGGTCTATTGCCATGCGCAATTTACTACCTAGGGAGTTGTGCCGGAAGTGTAAGTACCTAACAGTTTGAGTATCTAGTGATGTGTCTGATTTTCAGTGCTGTCATCTATATTTCAGAAGTGAAGTGCTATGATTGAATATTTGTAATGTTTGTAGGTCTGTTGCGAGACTTTTTAAAGGGAAGATTGGCTCGCATTCGTGCCTCGAAGTTGGGAACCACAGAAAAAGGTTAATTGAAAGGTGGTTCAAAGTCACTTTGTTATACAGAAAATAAATACTTAATATGATTGTAAAATAATTTTCTCCTCTCCACAGAATTATTTTGGACTATATATACAGTCGGGCCCCCGTATTCGCGAGGGTTACGTTCCAGGGGTGACCGCGAATACGGGAAATCCACGAATAACCGAAAGCATAGTTTTTCTTGTATATCTCATTTTTTGAACAGCATGAGAAGAGCAGGGTAACACAGAGGTATAAGGGAATGTAAAAGAGGATGCAGAAATTGTTGGCAATGTTTTCTGAAAGAACACTGCGATTTCTATTTCTTCTTCATATCATCAAGTATGTTTGGATATGATGACAACGCTTCCTCTACCAATTTTACTACATGTGAAGAGCGTACCATAGAGGGATCTATGCCATGAAAACAATCTATTGCTGATTTGAGCATGCGAAGCACTTCCGCCATGTTACTCATGGTGAAAACGTGTCTTCTACTTTTTTATATTGATTTTCTTCATCTGGTATCACTTCAGTTTCAGGAGCAGTCAACTGTATTAACTGCTCTTCAATCAATACCTCTGAACTGCTATTAATTAGCTGTTGGACTTCTATATCTATATCATTGAACCATTCTCTACCCACTTGTTTCGCTAACGTGACAATGTCTCTTCAGTTGGCTCTGTAGAATTGGTTGTGTCCTTTAGCGCACATTGTGGCCAAAGGAGTTAATTCAACCCGAGGTGACCGTTTCTCTCTTGGGAGTTGCCACGGTTCTAGTGATGACAGTAATGTCATTAGCGAGGCATTGTAAAAACGCACAACTCAAGTTTTGTAAACAAAACACATCAATGATGATTTCTGAGTGTTACAAAAAAAATTTCCATAAAGGAAAAAACCCAGTGAATAACGGGGGGCAGACTGTATATACATTTTTAATGTACCAATCAAAATACTAAATTGTAGGACTAAAATGTCCTGTAGTTTGGTAGTACTGATTGCATAACGATGCTTAAGAAAGGCTCCTATAACTTATTCTAAGTGCAAAAATGCAAAAGTAAGAATGACAGCATTGACAATAAGTTTTTGACTTTTAATACTAAGTTTCTCAAGTCAAAAACCTAACCCCCTGTGATATTTTCCTATCATATATATTTTGACTAAACAGCTCTATTTCACTTAGTAAAGTGAACACCAGGTAATCAGCAGTTTAAATAAAATGGACCATAAAATTATATGTTATCTGTTCCAGACTGTCTGTTGAAAAATTCAAAATTGCAAATTATAATTAATATTGCATTTTAATTGTAATAAGTTAGTATCTTAAAATGTAAATATGCAAAAAAGTAAGTTTCTCTTCATGTTATAAACCTATTGTGTTTAAAATATTATCCAAAAGCATTCATTTAGGTTTTTGATGGTATAACCACTTTTTTTTTATGCTTGTCATGTCAAAAACCCAACCCTGTTTATGATATATATGTATTGTAAAAAAAAGGATCATACATTGAATTGAGTGTACGCAGGATCGACCTTTGGAAGGGGTGCAAAAGGCTTGAGAGGGGCACTAAAATTTTCTTCTGAGAGAAGTTTTGAGTAACCAGCGTTTAAAAAAACATTTAAATTAACATACGCTTTTTAATATAGTATATAAATGGTATTTTCTTTCTGAATTAAAAAGTTGTCACCAAAAAACTATTTTTTTTTTTAAATTTTTGGTGGGCTTGGCTGGGGTACCCTGAGCAACACCTTGCATCATGGGCGGAGAAGGGGGGGGGGGAAGCCCAGCGTCAAAGGGGGAGTCGACTGATCTGATGTATAAATGTATATATGAATTGACATCATCGTCATCGTGCCCCCCCCCCAGACTTCCAAGTCTATCTTCGCCTATGCCTTGCATACACCTCTGTATTGAACATGTCTATTCTAACTAGCTGCAAATAGGTATTTGATCAGCTTGGGCACCTCTGTACTACATTTAAAAAGTGAATTCAACACCCCCCCCCCCCGTATGGTTTGGTACCATGGCCTTGATTTCCTTTTAGTCGGGAACCGGCTAACTCTTCACAATGGCTGAATAAAAAGAAAAAGACATGATCTTAGCTTGAAGGAAGTTTCTGAAAATGAGTAGTTGGAATGCAATTACAATAGTGCACAATTGAACATTTTGTAACCAGTTTTGTGTAAGAAAACAAAAAAGGAAGCTATCCAGATTTCGTGTGAAAATTTTGATCAGCGATCTTTATTAGCATCAGGGTGTTTTTTGGGTTTATTCTTATACTGGTTATTGTTATTCAGTACACCTCAATGTGATCAAATTAAGCGCAGTGCACTGTATATGTGAAAGATAATTTTCTTGTTAAAGTAATTATTGATTAATAATTTTCACATTGATTTCACCTTGCAGACAGAAAACTTGAGGTTCCAAAAAAAAAGTTAAATAGCAAGGGGAACAAAATACTTTGATTCGATCTAGTAAATGAAGGGTAATGTTTTAGCATTGTGAGATATTGAGGCCCTACTTAAGTACATTTTAAATACATTCAAATGACATATGCTTACCCAGGGAAAGCACATCATGAAGAGACATGCCTTGGGTCTTCATTCTTATCTGAATACCATTCGTGTCAAGAGAATTTACTTCAAAGGCGAAACATAAAATTCGACACAAAATGTCATTCGAGAGCAAAATAACTTGCGTTCCACTCTCACCTATTGATTGAAACAAACGAACATCAATATAATATGTACAGCAAAGTGTAATCTGCATGTGCAAAATTTTTAAATTCCAGAAAAAAAAGAAAAAAAAATAGTGTACAATTTACAAACAGTTTGAATGCTCTACTTGATGAATATGATGTAGCAAATGCATAATATAAACATTATTGACCTTTTGATTAGATTATGCCAAAAACAAGGCATTGAAAAAGTTTAATGAAGATTTATTCAAAATTTTCCATTTCAGATGAATCATTAGAGGTTGATGAAGTGAAAGAAACCCATAAATTTTTCATTTAAATTAAACACATCATCATATCTCACTCGGTATGAACAGGATAAACTGTTTGTTCATAATACAGTGGATGACACTTAATCTGATCACATTAGGACTTGAGGTTTCTGATAGCAAATGACAGATTGAAAACTATATGGGAAAGAAACACAGAAGTCAACACATTGACCATGTCTAGTTTAGTCAAACAGGATGTGTGAAAACTGGCCTACTCTGGATTTTTTCTTTTTGCAAGCTAAAATTTTGGTTCTTTTACTCAGTCATTATGAGGAGCTAGAATGCAACTTCTTAATGTTTTGCAAATATTCATAGTTTTTAATGCACAGTACGTTCGATAAATATTTTGTGAAAATCTTTCACAAAAACTGTAAATCTAGACAACTGAAAGATACTAAGAAATGAAGGTTTTTATCATATATTTATATGCCTTCACTATGAGATGTAGTAGCTACACATATACATGGATCGAAGGGGCTACTATAGCCTGATGAGGCTATTTTTAATTGAGTACAAATATGTTTATTAACAAGGGGTGGGGGTCAGAGAGTACTCCCTCTAAGCTCCTACATAGTCTTGCAAGCTGATAATGATAACTAACAAAGAAAAAAATTATTTCGGTTGAATCTTAGCTTCGGAATGCACAAAAAATGTTTTAATGAAGGAAAAAAATATAAATCAAAGTCTATAATTATAATAACTATATAAACAAAATTTTTCCTATGTTATGATACTGTTTAATACTTTACAAAAATGATAACAATATCCAAAGTATATCATCTGTGATTCCGATAAGAATTGCTTCTTTGCAATTTTTCCCCATGCAACTCTTATCAAACAACATACTTATGCCTGCAATGTGAAACACGTCTAGATTAGATAGATACTTTATAGTATAGATACTTATAGTTAGATAGATACTTAGATAGTATTAGATAGATACTTAGATAGTATTAGATAGATACTTAGATAGTATTAGATAGATACTTAGATAGTATTAGATAGATACTTAGATAGTATTAGATAGATACTTAGATAGTATTAGATAGATACTTAGATAGTATTAGATAGATACTTAGATAGTATTAGATAGATACTTAGATAGTATTAGATAGATACTTTCATAAAATGATTTCCAAAAGTAGGTACAGTAAAATGACTTGTGAAATGGTTTGATTCATGGCAAACTGGTTCACATAATATCTATGCTACTGTTTCAAAAAGTGGGTGATATCACCCTGTTGGGAAATGCGGGTCGGTTGTAAATATGTTATAAACTACAGATATGTGTGTGATATGGGATCTCTAGCGGGTGGTTTAGCGGGGGATATACTGTGGAGCCCACTTATAACAAAATCGGATAATATGAGATATCAACTATAATTCATTTTTTTTCTTCCCCGTGAACCTACAGTTTCTAAATAATACGAAAAATAACTCTTATAAGCACCAAACTGTTATATGAGATTCCATAGTGAAATAGAATCTCTTGCTATTTTGAAAAATTCAAAAATTCCAAAAATACTTCAATCTTAAATACTGCATTAGCTGGCATGCCAGGAAAACATCAAGGGATACCAGCTTGCTGGGAATACTCGTGTTTCCTAGCACGCCTAGAAATTTGAATGACAGAGTCTGGAAAATGTTTGAATTAATAAATGTCTTTATTATTAAAATCCATTGAATTGTCTGAATGCATACCACGATACTTATTAATCTTTACCTTTCTTCATCATGCCAGTGAATGGCCCAGACCCCAGATGTTAGGGACTTGTCAATTTTTTTGAATGGTGGGGCTCAAACATTCAAAAATCTGGTGTTCTTGAAGTTTGACAACATGCCAGGGAATATAGTAATTAAAAATACAATTACACACATAAAATCAACTGCTACTGTATCTTGGGAAAGAAGCTGGTGCGAGGGAGAGAGGGAGAACAAATGTTGTGGGACAAATTATTTCAATTTTCATTATTTCTTAAAGGCAAGTTTACTTTGATGTATGAGTGTTTTGGATTGCGGGCCTATTTACAGAATGAATTATGCTCACAAATCAAATTATTACTGTATATGTGAAAAAAAACTTACTTTCTCGGATTCAAGTACAATATTCTGGATAAATGAGATCCCCCTAGAGAGTCCCTAGATTAATTTTTGGTCTCAATGTATTTTACTATCCCTTAGTGTACATCTTGTTAGCAGACAAAATCTTTGGTCTCTAAGGTGTCCAACAGGTTCTACAGTATTAATCATATCTATCTCTTCATCAGAAATATTGAAACATATAGTAAAAACATACTTCTTCGTTTCTGTTGATATGCTGCTCGAATGATCCTTTCGTCCATAGTCAATGCACGTCTGCACCATTCCCCTTCCTCCTCTCCCATCTATAAAATAACAATATACTGTTTTATCATACAAGAATTGCTTCTTTCTCTAAGTCTTTTGAACACAAAATATGCTTCAAGATATTGATATATGACATTTAATTGTACATATGAATGATATTTAGATACCAAAATCAATGACCTGTATAGTTCTGGACTCATCACAGAAATTTTATTTTATTCCATTACCGTAGACTTAATTCCATGAAATGATACTTGCTGGGAATGGGTGTTTTAAGGGGACACAAATAGCATTCAAATTTAAATTTCTTATTACTGTATATTTCTCACTAAAAATGATTCAATGACATTTTGATACATATGTAATAATAACTTTAGGTCTCTTAGTTCAAAAAATATGTATTTCAGCAAGCTTGGCACCTTATTTAGACCCAAAAAGGTGCCAAGCCAAAATGGAGATTTTTTTGTCCCTTGCGTCTCAAATTTTATCGAAAAGCACCAATGTTTTTTTATTTTGCTCTGTAGGTATATATCAATGATTTGTAGGATGCATTTTATATTCGGAGAAACCATTAATGAATAAAAAATATAAACCTGTTTTTATGGCATAAATTTGCGAATTTTTCATAATTTTCAATTTTTTTTTACCAAAATTATCATGAAAATAAAATCACACGGCAAAATAGATGCTTACGGTTATGAAGCACATAAAAATCTATAAATCTACCAAATTTCCAGAAAATATGATTAAAACTAATGCGCAAGGGCCTTTTTCCATATCAATCAGTGACCCGAATGTCTGTTTTGAGGAAAATCAATGTTATATGTAAAGTTTTGTGTACTTTTATGACACCCGACTTGGCCGGATCAGAGACTATGTACCTCGTAGGCGACCTCTGAGCAAGCACAGGGTACAGTCCATCTCATTGTGGCGTGAACTTTGTCGACCAGTTCTTCCTTCAAAAAATCTGCCTGGGACCATTTCAACATAACCTTTGTGTTCATTCTGTTTTTGTTCCACCTTCTGCTTCACAGAACCTCTTGTAAGACTTCGCATGGGAGTCAACCTGTTTTCACTACTTCTTTGGGCATGGCTGCGACCTTCTGATCGATGTGCGTAAGAGTTTAATCAGAATATTTAAAGCCATTCCCCCTGCACTTATTGTTCCCCTCTCCAGCACTGCTTATACTTGTTTGGGTTCTTGACTCATGGAAGCTATTGCTAGACGTTATTGTTTGGCTTGGCATTTTACAACGATGCCCTATGTGATAATATCCTGGTGATCCTGGACTGCGTCTCCTGACACAGGAAAGTTCAACTCGTTCGTTCCTGCAGAAACGTAAGTCTAGTACTTGCCTGCCTGTCAGAGTAATTCGTGGTTGCCCTTGCACCGGTTGGTGATGAAACTTCTTGCGGATCGTGGATTTCGCTATGGACAGCAGGACGTGGATAGTCACGGACGCGATCTGTTTGGTTCCTGAGACGTCTAGACTGATCCCAGCGCTGAGGTTCAGATGTTAATATCACCATGGTGAAGTTCACCTTCGGGAGTGTCCCCTCCCCCTGGACTGAGAAAAATTTCATTTTTTTTCCACGACCTGTTCAGCACTTGTTTCCATTGCTCTCCTTCAACTTGTCGAAGTTGGCAAGAATTCAAGTTGACATGCTATACTACAAATCGCTTCCGAGTATTTTCCCCCAAGAACCATTGCCTTCGCTTGAGATCCATGATACCAGCTTTCTCTAGAAAGTCGATTCCCAAAAGAGTTCTGTTACCGACGATTCCAGGAAGAACCAGAAATTTCGTCCTTAGTCGCTTCCATTGGATGTTGACCAATACCGTTGTGGTCAACACATTCACCGTTGATTGCTGTCCATTTGCAAGACACATCTCGATAGTTTCTTGACGGAATTTGGCGTTTTGCTCTTTCAAAATACGATGCAGAGTATTACTTGTGATACAGTGCGTAGCACCACTGTCGGCACAGGCAGTTCCCACTTTGCCCTTTACATGAATTTTTAACAATGCTACAGGTTTTGTTACAGAAGAGCATAAATTCAGTTCCAACTGACCAAACTGAGCGGTTGTTGCTGTGGTTTCAGGATTACAGGTCGGACAATGCACTCTAAGTACTCCGGGATATCACATCCATAGCAGCTTACAGGTCGCTGTTCATCCAGGGTGATCATGGGAAGTGTCTGTTCATCTGCACGAAAGGTCTGAGGAATCACTGGTTTTGATGACATTCATGGATATTTCCTCTGTGTGTGCTTTCGATGATCCTCGGCATCATTCTGCTGGTTGAATTTGTTTGTGAAAGTACTCCTGGCATCTTCATACGCGTCGAGTTTCTCAGCTAGTTCCGATGCGGAGATTAACATGGCTCATACATCGATGAAATTTTCTTTCACTTGCAGAGGACACTTCTTCTTCGTCAAATTCTTTCTTCTGCTTCTTCTCGTCAAATTCTTTCTTCTGCTTCTTCTCATCAAATTCTCTCTTCAGCATTTTCTCGTCTAAGTACTTATTTCTCTTGGGCATCTTCCCGTTGAATTCTCTCTTCTACGAGGGCCTGTAGCCGTCCTTCTGCGAAGACATCGTCGTATTCTTTACTGGATGTGATAAGTTTCTTCAGCTGTATCACTTTCATCTCAGGTTCGGTAGGTTCGCCCATCTCTTCGGCAAGGCGACAGAGTTTGTCTTTTCGATATTTTGCTAAATAGGCAATTTTCACTCACTTGGTACCTAATTAGTATGTCCTAAAAAAAAAAACTGTTAGCCAAGGTACTGTAGTTATATATCCTCGATAAACTGATGATGCCAATATGTTCTCATCCAAATGCTTAGATTATCTTCATTCCAATCCCTCCCTTCCTTGCTATTAAAAGCAAATATAAAACCCTATTTTTCCCTATTGGTGCTTACGTAATATTTGAACGGTTGTGAGAATAATAGAAATGTACAAATAATTATACACAGTGAGAGGGAAAAAAATTTTGAACACAAAATTTTTTATTATTAGTCATATGTTATTGAATGATGTTCAACATAAATAAACAAAGTTGCACACACTATGTTATAGTCCCAAAGGGAATTAGAAATAAACATGATTTTATATATTTTGAAATTAAAATTTTTTTTAAATTGTTGCTTGTATTTCCATAGATTGAAAATGCTATTTTTCATAGTATTCTGTAATACTGTGCAGATGTACGTGGTGTTTTGAATTTTTATACATTATAGAATAAGCAATTTCCTAATATAGCAGAGAGGATCAGACCATCAAAATCAATATGAGACCACAGACATTCTATAACATTGAAGATAAACATATATATACAGTAGATAAACAGATATAAACTGTAAAATAAATAATTATTCTAACAGCCGAGAGGATAAGGCCATCAATAAGACATTACAGACACAATTCTACAATATTAAAAATAAACATGATCATGAATTAAATTTTTAATATTATAGACCGTGTTGCTCTGCCCAAAGAGACCTTTCTTACCCTTTCAGCAGCAATCCAGAGATATCGTGTCAAACCTGATCTGCTTTATTTCTGTCACCCCGAAATATTTTGTCTTCTATAAAAATGCAGTGAAACTGTTTTTACAATAAAATGTTTTCCATTCCCCTCCAACCAATCAACTGTCAGTGGGCAGAGTTAGCTACTGTTCTAGGTTAGATAAGGAGAAAAAAGGAGAAATATATGCTCAATATATAAATAATACAAAAAGGTTTCTCTTC
This sequence comes from Pholcus phalangioides, assembly GCF_987345545.1. Classification (NCBI taxonomy): domain Eukaryota; kingdom Metazoa; phylum Arthropoda; class Arachnida; order Araneae; family Pholcidae; genus Pholcus; species Pholcus phalangioides. The sequence continues at coordinate 18,348,929 of NW_028301601.1, read as the reverse complement.
ATAGAAAGCCACACACGTAATGGCAAGGTTTTGCAATTTCAAATGTGGCAATTATAATGCTGATCAGGAAAATTTCAAAAATCACTTAAAGGGTTAAATGGGAATTTGGCTTAGATTTGCACCTTAAAATCAAAAAATCAACTTGAGCTGACCATCCCAAACAGTGGGGCTAAAACAACTTTTAATACAAGATATACAGAAGACTGGACGTTGTGAAAATATTTAGTATTTGAGATGTTAATTTTTTAAGGAAGGAAAAAACTCATCTCTGCCTCTACCGAGAGTCGAACCCGGGTCCCTCGATTGCCGGACGAGTGCTCTGCCACTAAGCTACAGAGGAGATAGAGGTTTTCCTTCGCTAGAGCGTATATATGTGCCGAACGGAACCGTGCAATGGACGGTGAACCGATCAGCCAATAGCTCATGGACGACGAGCCACCAGATGGCTATATATATGACATCGCTCTCCGCTTGTTAATACAAGATATACTGAAGACTGGATGTTGTGAAGATATTTAGTATTTGAGATGTTAATTTTTTAAGGAAGGAAAAAACTCATCTCTGCCTCTACTGGGAGTCGAACCCGGGTCCCTCGAATAGTGCTCTGTACTTTTAATAACTTACCACTAATCATGAGCTAATCCCAAAATATTGGTCTGAGGATGTGTTGTATCCACAGTGTGTACCAAGTCAAGAAAAACCTTAAGGGTTGTGGAAATGATTAGTTTTCTAAATTCAAAAGTCATAAGCTTGTCACAAAAGTTCAGCGATACAAGCAGAAATTGTAGTAAACCACTTTGAAAGTGCTCGAATGTTAATGAATTTAGACAGCTTTATTTTTTTTTATTCCTTTTTTTTCTCAACATGGAACAGCAATCAATGGAATTTAAATCATGGAAACAGCATGCGCAAAGAGACTTAAGACATTGTAAATTCTATTTTATTTTATCCCAAAGATTTCTTTAATTCTATTGATTCATATTTAAAAGGGGTTGACAGAAATTAAACATATAGTTAATTACAGGAAAGCATAGGCGTATGTAGAATTTTCTCAAGGAGAGGGTTTTCAGATTTTTTATCCTTCTTTGCAGAAAAGTATATTACTGTAGAAAATATGATTACAAGAAAATGTACCTAATATGCAGGAAAAATAAGAACAGAAAAATACATGTAATGTAGGAAAAGTAATTACAGGAAAATGTACTTAATGTAGGAAAAGTAATTACAGGAAAATGTACTTAATGTAGGAAAAATAAAAACACATTTAACATAGGAAAAATAATAACAGGAAAATGTATTTAATGCAGGAAAAATAAAAACAGAATTATACACAATGTAGGAAAAATAATTATAAAAGAAAAATCAATTAACCTCAAATACATAAACCCAAACCAACAGGAAATTGATGAAAAAAAGAACTATGTAGAAAATATTGATGGAAAAAAAAATAAAGATGAGAGCCAGAAAAAAATGAGAAAAGAGCGCAGAATATTAAAAAATTACGAGAACACGCTTGTGCATTGTAAGTTCCGAACAGTTTCCGAAGTATTGTACACGAAGTAACGACCGGTTCGAGACTAACTCACTCCCACTCCTCTGTGATTGGTCAAGTTCACCAGGGAATGTCGGATTTTTAGCCGGTAGTGTTGATGCAAACCAGTTTCCCAACCTTTTTTGTCCCAACGCCCCCTTCTTCAGAAATGTTTTTCTCCCATCGCCCCCAATGCAATCTAACCCATTGGATCCTATGTTATATCCGTAGCTTCTACCGCCCCCTGGAACATTCCATCGCCCCCAAGGAGTGTTAACGGCCACATTGGGAATCACTGATGTAAACAAAGAATTTCACGAACACAAAATTGATGATTATAAAAAAAACTACTATACAGATTTCGATGCGTTTTGAATTGTCAGATTCTTTGAAAATTGAACTATTTTTATAAGCTTAAAAGTAAAAACCGATTTTTTGATGATTTCAACATCATGTGTCCTCTTAAGTGTGTGTGGCCCCTAATGTATTTATGTTGAACTTATTTTGTGTTCTTGCTGGTCTTCTGCCATCTGGCTTCCATATTTTGAAGTGAAGATGGTAAATGTTAGAATTGTCATGCTGAAGTCTGTTTGCTCTCTGCGAAGAGATGTTTTCAAATAGGAGATTAGCTTGCATTTGTATCTGGAAATTGGAAAATCACAGTAAACCAACATCAGCTGACCACTTCTGTGGCCTTAGCTTCCAGACCCTGCAGTTATTAAATTATTTAGATAATCACTGGTACTTAAAACAATGCCCTTATTGTGCATAACATTAGAATATAGCCTACCCAGCAATCAAAATACTAAATTGTAGCGCTAAATTGTCCTTTAATTTTGGCAGTGCTTGCTTGTATATTATGCATAACAAACTCCTCTAACTTATTCTTAGTGCAAAAACAAGAACAATTAAGTTGGACTACCATATGGTATATTTACTAGCATTTATATAATGAAATTTTTTTCCAATTGAAGCTGCATCTAAACATGAAAGCAATGCTTTGGATATCAAGTCATGCCAGCTTTGCTTTGATTGAAAATACTCTTTAAAACTTTGAATTTATACAACCGAAGCTAAGAAATTTTTAGGGGAGAATAAATAAGTTGAATTATTGTTTTAACAGATTCTGTGCAAGAATTTATAATATGGGATAAAATTTTAGACATTAAAAAATTTAAAGTATCAAAATTTTTTTCTCAGTAATTATATACAATTCAAAACTTAAAACACTAAAGTAAGTGTTTTGTCATTTAACATATCTATAAGGTTTTAAATTATTTGACAACATTGACAATAAGTTTTTGATTGTTTTAATACTGAGTTGGTTTCTGAGGTCAGAAACCTAACCCTGTTTGAATTGACAGATCTACTTAGCAAATTCAACACAAGAAATGAGTAGTTTAGATAAACCATAAAATTATATTTTATTTATTCTAGACTATTTTTATAGCAAAAAATTCTAAATTGCAAATTATAATTAATATTTTCTTTTAATTATTATAATAAATTAGCGTTTAAAAACAGAACATTGTAATATGCAAAAGAGTAAGTTTTTTATCATCTTATATACCTATCGTGTTTAAAACATTATCCAAAAATATTCATTTAGGTTTTAGACAGTTTAAACTAGTTTTGGATGTTTGTCATGTCAAAATCCCAACTGTGGTTTGACATAACATGGCACAGCATAGTCTGGATTCTGCTTTACTTTACAGCTGCCATAGATCCAAGATGGATATGGGACTACACTATATATATCATATGCAGTCGCTGTTGCGTGTTGACTGCATGATATAAAGCTGTCCTGATATGGTTGCATTGAGAATAAAATGTGAAGACATCCCAGATATACCATAAAAATTGAAAATAAATTAAACACAGTTGCCTCTTATCGGAAAGTTAAGGAATTCTGATGGTCTTTGTTCATGATTTCATATCAAAAGTTGTTGCTTTTTCAAGATGAGAGCCAAATGTCTTTCATTATTATACTCTGCCCCGGGGGCATAAGTAGGACCTACCTGTGGAACACAGTTCTCAAATTGATTTTTTACCCTAGAGTACTAACTCTGCATCTCAGAAATACCTAGAAAAAATCAAAATACCTAGCGCCCCTTAAGAAAGGAAAAAATATATTCATTTCTATGTTTCTTTAAATTTAGATTAATTTCTTTCGTGAGTCGCGCAAGAAGTCGCCATGTTTGTTAACTTAGACATGGTTTGTATGTTCCTCAAAGAAAGCGGGAGATATCAAGTGATCCAAAAAGCTTCATTGAAGAAAACCCGGGCAGCGGCGAGTATTATAGCTAGTAATGAATAAAAGTAATTGGTTACTATTGAAATGATGAGTGTTCGATTGAGAAGGCAATAACATCAAGGGGCTAATATATCACCTCAACATGCAGGACGAGCAAGATTGTTCTTTAGTAGATAGGACAGCCTCCCTGAAGGTTAGACAGGGTTTGAGCGCCCGTTCTACCCGGCGGCCTCTACTGCAGACTTCCTTTGAGACCACATTCTACCCTCGAGGGAAATCCTGCAGTTCTTCTGATCGCATGGGGGGAGGGATTCGCTTGACTGCTTTTGCCGGGTAATGGTAATGTTTCCTTGACAAAGAGAATATCCACATTCTCACTTGTCTTAATAGTATCGGTTTGTCCAGTTGCAACCCATTGTGGAGGTAGCAACTGGCTTGGCAGATAGGGTTGTAGGCCCCCAAATATCCACCTTTGCAACTGTGAGCTGGCATACCTACAACGTGATACTTATAAAACCAAAAAATTCAGACATTTGTCACTTTCACTTCTAATTTGTGAGATAGTTGTTTGTTAGCACCAAGATCACAAAACATGCATGTAACTTACGTGTGCCACTTTCTGGTATGTACTAATTCATTAGTAATTCTACAGAGGAATGCTTATGAGGCGATGTATGTTCTAGTAATGATAGTAGCATGACTAATTGGAAAAATTCACACTGCAGTGCAATTTCACACTTGATTGGTATATTATGTGGTAATTATGATAGTTTAGACTTTGTCAATTTCTAGGATAATATTCATGTTTTTATTTTTATTCTTGTAAATATTTAATGAGTAATTGTTGAAATGAGCAAACACTGTATATTTTCCCTCTTCACATTAACAAATTTTGACAGCACACTATATGAATATCATTCATTTATCACAAGTTCTTCTTGGTATTAGGATTTGATTTTATGTGTTGCCATTCATGTATAATAACATACAGAGTGAATTTAATACTGACTGAGATGGAAGGAAAAAAAAAGCATTTACCATCCTGTACGTTTGAAGAAAGAAATCCTTAGTTTCTTCAAGCATTTCAGATATATAGTGGGAGGCATCTTTACATGTTCTTTGCTGACAAAAAGAAAAAGAGAAAAAAAAACACTAAATTCTCCATTGAACCAATTAATTGGATTAATAATCATGAATAATTCAAGTTAATTATTTTTTTCCTAGTAAATTTCAATTTTTCTAGTGGTTTTTTTAAAAATGTTTTTTAAGGTGTTTTTTATGTCAATTCACATATACATATATACATTAGATCAGTCGACTCCACCTTTGATGCTGCCCACCCCCGTATCTCCGCCCATGATATGATGACTGGCTACTTAAATAACAAATTTTTTGAGTTTCAGAAAATTTGACATCAATTTAGCATGTTTTTCTTTATATAATTAATGTAAATTTCCTATTAATTAACTTTTTAATTAATGTAAATTATCTTAGTTTAATCAAAATAATTAATAATTGAAATTTTGGAAAGCCTTACGTACCATTTGATAAAAAATTTAAAATTTATTTTTTTCTATTCTTGAAAAATTAATTTCTCTTCATGGTCAGAAACAAAAAAATTTCAAATGGAAAATCGGAATAAAATTTCTGAAAATTTCATTTTTGAAAAATCATAAAAAATCAAATTTCATTGTAAACAAATTTTAAAAAAATACTCTGACAATCATTAGACCTTTTAGTTCCCAAAAATGTTAATTTCATATAAAAATTTTAATGTAAAGTATTTGAAAAAAATTTTCATACGAAGCGTTGCGCAAATGTTTGTTAGTCAAAAGTAGGTTAAGCTGCATTGACGAGATATTTCACCTTCTTTAAAGCCTTTTATTTTGACATTGACACACCCATATATTTTGCAACATTGATTTTTTAATAAAACACTTTTCCCTACACCCTTTAGTTTGCGAGTGCTGAAATTCAGAATAAAAAGCTTAGCTACTCCATTAAAAATATATGGCATTTTGTAAGGTTCTTAGCAATTGCTAGGGTTAATATACATAGTTTAATTTAAATACAGATTAAATATGTGCTATTATTCAGAAATAATTTAAAAAATGTCTAGCTAATTTTTCCTTATTTTTTATGGCTATCTTTTTTCAGCCACTTCGTTGGGCAATTTGCCTGTTGTGGCCTTTGTCTTCATACAGTAAAACCATTCTTTTGCAGACACCGGTGGGTCAGAAAATTCATCCATAAAACAGGGTGATCGTTAATCAGGTGTTTGAAATGCATGCTTTCCTCACCTTTATGATACAAGGGAAAATTATTATTCGGTCATAAAAGAGAGGTAACTGCATCTGAGTGGTGCCTGCAAAGAGGAGTTTCACTGCATTTTTATTCTTTCAAATCAGGATAATTTTCTTTATGAGTTTAATAGCACATGTTTCAAAATTTAGTGTCTCAATCCTTTAATTGAAAGGCAGTTTTATGATGACTGTGATACCCAAATTGATGAAGTACTATTGGAAAAATATTTTATAGGGGCAAAAACCTTATTCAAGCATATTAAAATAATAATACTAATCTTGAGCATGGAGCTGTTTCAACTTTTTTTTTAAACAATCTCTATAGCTTTTTATATAATTTTTGTGTATGTAAAAAGGAGTAGAAACAAAGCAAATAATGTCAGGAATGCTAATAATATTCTTAGCAGTGGGGAGGTATAGGCCCTTAATAAAAAAACTTGCCTGTTAATCAGTCATTTGACCAATTAATTTCTTTTTTTTAACTATAAAGCTAGTAAAAAAAAAATTCCATTAAAAATTTTTGTGAATACATTTGAAACTTAGTTCATCATGTTCTTTGTTTTTTTAATAATTAACAAAAGAATTATAATAATTGAAGTAATTACTTATTGAGGAGCTTATTTTCAAAACGAACATTTCCACTTTTGCTAAATTTAAAGTAGAAGTAAAAAACATATTCCTCCGGAATAAGTTTGCTTTACAAAAGTAGAAAATAGCCCAACAAGCTCCAAAGCAGAATGTTTTGTGATGTTCTGCAATGAGTCCTCAGCTGACTGAAAATATTCTGCAGTAAAAATTCACATATACATAATAGCATTTTTCTACACTTTTCCTAAAATTCTTCCAGATTGTTCTGCAACAGCACTGGTTGTTCTGCGACGTACGTTGCACATTTCGGCATATTCTGCTTTGGAGCCAACAAGAAGTATGCAGGAATTAGTAGAAAAATATTTAAATATGTTTCTTGATCAACATTCAAGGATGTATCTATATTTGAATTTTGGAAATGCTCTTCTTTGAAAGAAAATTAATAGAAATGTTATACCTTTTTTGATTAAAATTGGAGCTAGTTCAATTCTGAAAAATTAGAAATTTCTACATCACATGTTGATTTCACAAGGTTTTACTTAGCCCCAGAAAGGTACCCTTACTGCCCTCTCATATTAGCATAAGAAATATTATCATTCTACGGTGCAACCTTCCATAATGGACCTCCTGTTAGTGGACACCTCCACTAACAGAAAGTATTTGTTAGTGGATACTTTCTGATACTTTTATGAAAAACTTTGACAGGAATCAATGCATTTTACTACCCATTAACACTCTTTGTTAGCGGACAAAATTTTAGGTCCCATGGATGACTTATGAACGAGAGGTTCTACCAAGAAATACATAAGTGAATGAAGTGGATATGTTCCATTTTGGTAGAAACAACTACTTTACATTGTAATTTTCACCAAAAATATTTCCATTGGAATAAAGCCTGTTGCATAATTCCATAGAGCTCATTACAAAGATTCAGAAACTGTTGAAAAATAAATTTCTAAAAAAAAAATTTTGGAAATGTTTTTTTTTTTTTTTTTTTAAAATAATCTCCTAAATTTGTTTTCTGAGTTTTCTAATACATCAAAAATCTGCATGGCATGATATTCTGTCATTAGCCAGATGACTGGTTAATGGAAATGAAAATTTTTGAGAATATATTTTTGAAAGGAAATTACCTTGATGTTAATTACAGCATTTGTTTCTCCAGGCATTTTAAAATCTTTTAATACCTGGAGCTCATCCAAAGTTATGAACGGAAACACCAGCCTCAATGGAATTTTTTCTACCAAAAAAAAATCAAAATAAGTTTAACACTTCAGAGAGCTTATTACTGCACATGTTATTTATATACACTGTATAAAATTTATTTCCTACACATATTCTAAAAACAAATCTTCAACTGCCATGTGATCACCCCTTGATATGGCGTAAACAGAATTCACTAGCTATCAATAGATAAAACGTTTGTGTTAAACAGGGATCAACAATGCCGAATGTCAATATTTTCTAAATAATTGTGTAATAAAAGGAATAGCCATATACTCTGACCTAGGCATCAATATAGACGAGTCTTTTAATGTTTAGCTATGTAAGAAAAATCGTGAGCAAAAGTAACTTCGTTGCTTACATGATGAGTAGAGCCCAGATTATATACAAATGCGTACATGCATATGCATTTCCATATTTTGGCCTTTTTTTAGCATTAATGCATATAAATGCATAAAATCAAATAATTTTCGGTATAAGTGCATATTTTTGAAGGTTTATTTAAAAGCTTACTCAATTTTTTAAAATAATTTTTGAAATAAATATTGTTCATAATATTTTCATAATAACTGTTTTTTTTCCAGGTATTTTACGAATAGTAATTGTTTTATTGTAAGGCTATTTCTAGAGGTATGTCAAAGTGTTAAATTTTTTTTAGAAAGTGTGTCTAAATTCTTTTGTTACTGGTTCATTGATCATTGATCATTTTTGTCGCACCACGGTCATTTTCTGCACACGAGGGCTAATTAGACCGGGACCTACAATTTATTGCCGATTCCGAACGGCAGGCTTGTTTTTTTTTATATTCATCGAGAGGTTGGCGCGCTAACCCCTCGATGGGGGACTCCCTGCGGTAGCAATTTTTTGCTGCGGTCAAGTCGTTTTGTTACTGGTATTTTCGTTTTTGAGCAGGTACAACAAACTAAAAAATGCCTAGAATTAAATGGAAATTTCAATTTCATGTAACTACTTGGCAGTTTTGCTAGTGCTTGATACATTCAACACATATTTTGTCATAAAAATTGAATTAAAATAAGTGTGAAGGAGATATGAATAAAATTTCAATGTTTCTTCCAATATTGGCTTTCTTCATGTTTTAGTGCGCACAAATATAACAAACACTACCGATTGAATAAATCATCCTAGACTAGTGTTCCTTCAAAGAGGGCCATATCAGCCCCTGGGGGAGGGGTGATGGAATGGTTCAGTAGGTGGTACGGTTGAAGCTGCAGAAATAATATAAAATTCTATGTGTGGGCTTGAGTTTGGGACGATGAGAGGAAAAAAAATTCTCTAGATGGGATGCGATGGAATAAAATGTTTGGGAAATTCTGTCAGAGACTGAAGTTTATGTAAAATATCTGGTAAACTTAAGTGACCACATGCTTATATCTTCCTTGAGACATGATCTGGTTAGGAGGAGATAAACTTAAGTTAAAGATCCACAAACTATTTTGTCAGGCAGAAATTCTACTCAAATATTAGTTGGCGGAATAGCACCATCTTCAATTTTGTGGATTTTTGCAGTGTCCATAAATAAAGCAATTTTTTTATTCCGTTTTTTCCTGACTAGGAAAAAAAGTAATGATAAGCTAATTTTTGAAAATGTTTGTCATCCAAAATGCTTTAGAATGGGTGTATGTAACTGTAGTTTTTACATTTATCAAATAACTGAGATATTTTGCTTTTGTCAATTAAAAGAGGCTGCAGCTTTTCTTGACCCGTTTTGTTTACACATGAAAGCATCATTAAGTAAACTTTATTCTTCTAGAATTCATGAATCTTTTTTCCTCCCAGCAGTAGGGATAGCTTAATCGCATTTGGCATAGCTTGGTAAAGCTTGATAAAACTAAGTTTTACCAAGCTATGGACATTTGGGAGTTAGTCCTCCAGATTATACTTGCTAAGAATTGGAGCTAAAGTTTTATGAAACCATTTATTACAAATCATATCATCTACCCAACGTGATTCTCTGTGGATTATCTTAAACATTAAATTGTCCCTTTCTGCCATCTGTGTATAATCATCCTTTGAATTTCCCCAGAAGTTTTTCAAATTTTTACTGTTTTAAAATTCTTTGGTGATTTTCTAGTTTTTGCTTAATTACGATGCTGTCAAAAATTAAATGGTTACATTAATTGTTGTAATGGATTTTTGGCCCTTTCATCATGAAACCATTGTAATACAGCTTGGTTAACAACACGATTGAAATTGGATATTTTTACTGATGCAATGTTATTTTTAACTCGATAGTTTTTTCCATGGGGGGAAAAAACAAAATTTTTAGAGCTCTGGCAAAGATATTTTTTAAAAGGTGACTTCCTTACATGTATTTTAGTATTTAGATGTCATCAACAAATAAGGTAAATACATGAAAAATACAAAAAAATCCTAATGCATTTCTGCACACATTGTGTGTCACCTTCAGAGGAAAAAATATATAATCATTAATCACTCTTTCCGAGGATCCCACTTGAGTTGAATATCAAATTATTTTCGGTTGCTCAGTGAAAAGAAAGTACAATGTGTCTGTTCACTTCAAATGTTGTGGTGAGAATGAAGCCAAGTGCCTGTGTGTGATACTAATGAAGCATCCTGATTGGATGCTCGCAAAATAGAGCTATCTGATTGGTCTATTCAAATTTTCTTAGAATTCCTGCTCATAATGAATTTAAGCCATGGCGTTGCGATCGGTGGTGTAGATTTATTATCGTTTACTAATATATTTAGGCCCGAATATATATATATGTGCCTTCATAGAAATCTAAATCAACTGTGGACTTAACTTTTTGAAAAACTCTTTCTTCCCGAAATTTAAATCTATGGCCCTCTTGCCAACAGTGAGCGTCGATGATTGATTTTTCATATTCCTGATTTTTAACACAAATAGCACATCAAGCTCTTTTAATCTTGCTTTTAAGGGTCTTCTTGTCTGTCTTTAAGACCCATTATATATTTCTTATATGACAGACACCGAGACACAATTATGTGTTTGTGTACTTATTAAATATGATAGTTTTTTTATTGTCAGCGATGCTATTTCCTGACACGTATTTTTCTGTCATGGATTCAAATATGGTGAGTAGCCTAGGTATATGGTAATATGATAAACGATGCACATAATACGAGTTTAATGGTTATTTATTTGGGATTTTATTATCATATTTCATAGCATTATTTTATGAACAATGGTAAATATGCCACAACTTTTATAGCGGGTAAGCATGGAAGTTTAGTTGTCTACATGTAGAATCAGTTATGAAACTGTAAGCGCCCTAGTGAACATGAAATCAGGGGCAGCTCAAGCTTACCTGCCACCCAGGAAAGCACCATGTGCTGCCTCTAAAGACAACCCTGGTGGTAGGCTGACAGGGCGAAAGCCAGGGGAACTGTGGAATAAATCTAATTTGTTGTGAGATACATGAGATAGAAGCCTCCCCGACATTAGAGAGGAGAGATGGTTGTGGAAAGAACTAAACTCCTGTGCGCTTAAGGGAAGAAAGAAAGGAAAAGAAAAGAGACGAATGAAAACAGACAGTTGGTGTCGGGATCTGTCATAGACGTGGACAAAAAAAGAGAGGCCACTGGAAGTGGCGAAGGAAAAAGACAGGTGATAGTTAATGAAATTGTGGTAAAATGTGTTGGTAGTTTTTGTACACAAGTTTTTTTTTTTTTTTTTATGTGTTGTCAGAGTTATCAAAATCTCAAAAACAATAGTACAGTGCCCTGGTATGATAAAAAATTGAGTATTTTCTTTTATCGAAGAAAAGGTTTCGCTGACAAACAAAAGTGGAAACCTTAACAGTGGTGACACATCTAAAGAGACTGTTCAGCATCAGACTTTATGAACATCGCAGTATCCATTGGTGTGAAAGTTGTTTGGCATTAAACTTTGTAAACTTCACAATATTCAGTGGTGTGGACGTTGGTAAAGTAAGTCAGTATGGCAGTGAGTTCCTGAAGGCGACAAAGGAGCGAATGTTTAGTAGAGGAATGCTGGTCAAGTGAGTTATTTATGTTTCTGTCCCTCTATCTCTCCTTAGAAATTAGAAGTGGGGATTCAGACATTTTATTATTTTATTTAGGTAAAAAAAAATTAATATTTAATATATACACAAGATATATCTAGATAGACTTGTGTATATAACATATATATATATACACAAGACTTTTGGCACGATTTTTTTCCCCTTTTGAAATATGTAGATGAGGTAAGAGCAGTAATACAGGTATAAGCACTTATGAAATGAGATAGTGTTTCTTTCATTGTTGGCGAATGCAAAGTTTGCCCCCAGTGATTTGATTGGTTTATAATTAGATAAGCACAGTGTTTTCGTATGATTTAGATTGTTTATTGGCTATTATTTTCTGCCGTAAAAAAATTATTATTCTTTTCTTTTGTGTACATGAATGGTAAATATATACGTAGAAATACATATATTATAGCAGTATGCCTTACCTATTGAAGTATTGGAAAGAAGAGCTTAGGGCGCTGGCTACAGATCTAGGAGAAGAGGTGGCACCAGATGCAAAGGTGTTGGATTTGCAGGAAACAATTTTTAACAGCAAAGTGTACGAGGAAGAAACCGTTAGGGAACTTTTAGAAACCATAAAAAGTGAAAGAGTAGAGAGGGAGGAAATCTAGAGGGGGGATTGAGCAGATGGAACGTCAGTTTAGGCTGGAAAGCGAGAAGCGGTTAGTAATGGAGAAGTTGAGTATCGAATCAGCTAATCTGATCAATTAGAACAAGACGGGAAATAGATGGACAAGGGCCCTAGATGAGGTTTTGAGGGCAATAAAGATACTGACAGTAAAAGTTCCCTCAGAGCCTGAAGGCTAGAATTATTTTTTCACCAGTCTAGGAAAAGCATTACATAGCGAAAATATGTCCACGGAAGCAAGGGCAAAGATTTTGATTTGCATGTTGGAAGAAAAGGCAGCAAATTTACTAACCTACTTGAGCAGTGATCAATATGATGATTATGAAGAGTTGAAAACAATTGGGTTGAGGGAATATCAGCCTTCTCTTCAAACGCACATGGAAAACTTCTGGAAAGCAAAATGGAACAGAGATGAGACGTTTCCCCTAATTCGCGATGAGGCTCATGTTACAATGGGAGCAATATGTAAGATTGGGAAGGGTCAAGGATTTTGAAGGTATAAATGCACTGGTGATGGCCAACAAATTGTTCCAGATGTTAGATCAGGAGACAGCCTCCCATATTGGAATTTGGCCGGCAGGGACTCGACTGGCTTATGCCCCTTCACACGGAGCGTATGCGGGTCCGCATACCCTTTCACACGAGCATCATCAACTGAAGATGCGGGCAAAACGCCCGCATCTTCAGTTGGAAATTCGTATATAAAAACTATTTTTTCCCAATTTTTGTAATTATTTTTCTCCTTCACCCCTGATTCAGTGCCTAAAGGCATTCTTTGGTGGTTTAGTCTAGAGCCCCATAGAATATGGGTCTAAAGATGTCTTCATTCCGATCCTCACAAGCAGTCGATGGGATAAAATGTCTTAAAATATTTTCAAAAGATTTTGAAAAAAAAATCTGTTTTTCCGGAAAAATATGAAAGAAAAATTCCAAAAACATCCAATGTTCAAAAAATCCAATCCAAAACATTCAATGCTCCAAAAAAAATTCAGGAGATATCAAAGAATTTGCAAGTAGGAAAAAAGGGGAGGGGTGGAGACTTCCAAAATGCCTGTGCTTAGAAATATTCACATCACAATTCTGTCTTAGGCCGGGATTACAATATAAAATTTTGATAAAAGTTTGTTTATAAAACTTGAAAAATGCAACCAATAGGCCGATCTAAGTTCGCTCGAATGTAACAGATGTGTTTATTGGTTGCATTTTTCAAGTTTTATAAAAGAATTTTTATCAAAGTTTTATAGTGTAATACCAGCCTTACGCCGGGATTACACTATAAAAGTTTTGTAAAAGCTCTTTGATAAAACATGAAAAATTCAACCAATAAGATCACTGTTTGAATTTTTCAACTTTTATAAAAGTTATTTTATAAAACTTTATAGTATAATCCAGGCCTTAAGTCCGGATTACACTATAAAAATTTTATAATAATTATATTAAAAAAATTAATCAATAAATTTATCGATTGCATTCGAGCAAATGCAACCGATAAATTTTTTGGTTGCTTTTTTCAAGTTTTATAAAATAACTTTCATAAACCTTTTATAGTGAAATCCCATCCTTAGATTAGTCACTTCTGAAATATAAAATTTCCATTTTTTTAAGTTTATAGACTGAATATCGAGTAAAATATACTTGTAGGTATCGAGGGAACCACCAAAAATATTCAAGTGCTAGGGTCTTCAAGCGACTTAATCCGGCCCTGAGTGAACACCGTATGTGGATAACGTTGTTTAATAAAAGTATTTTTTTTAAAGTTTAAAAAAATGAACAGATTAAATATTTAAAAAAATAACAAATATTTAAAATAGGCCTAATATTTCAAATATTTATATTTTTTTAAATAATTTTAAAAATTTAAAAAGAAAAAAATTAAAAGTTTTAAATTAAATCTGAAAGTTATTAAAGTATGTAGTCAATTAAATATTCGTAATGTATAATTATAGAACGGCATATAATTTTGGTACCTGCCGTTATTGGCAGGTTTTATTGTATAAAATTGTAAAGTATGGACAAAAGGCAGTTAAAGTTGCTATATCTCAGAAGGAAACGGAGGGATAGACGTATGTGGGTACATCCTATTGATGAACAGGGACCTTCATATGGTGTTTTTAAGTGTATTTATGGCAAATAATTGAAAAAATTCCGTGCAAAATCATCTTTAAAAAGTATCCAAAGATGCGGACGAATTCGCTCCACATCCACATTGTGTGAATAGCCCCGAAGAACTCAATTGCCAAAACTTCTACGTGCGGATGCAGAGCCCGCACTTAGGTTTTGACACATATGGACGGCGTCCAGACCCGCATGAACATTTCCTAGGTGTGGAGATATTTCCACTCGTCTGAAAGGCTCAGTATATTCTAATTGTTAAAACTTCTTCCGGACCCGCATCAGCTCCGTGTGAAAGGCCTCTTAGACAGAGGGATCTGGGGAGAGAATGTGACATTCTTCGCATTTAAGGGTAACGTGCGGTTGAATCTGGGGGAGGAATGACTGTACGATAGACAAACATGAAACAAGCTGTTTGAAGGTGATAAAAGGGAAACGCAAGTGAAAGGGAGGGGCTGAAGGAACCTACTTGTTTTGAGTGCAACTTAAAATTTCACTTTCAAAACAACTGTCCAGTCATTGCGAAGCACAACTCTCTGGAGGTTAAAGAATGTCGCAGGAGAATAGGCATAAACCCCCGCTCAGGCCAAAGAAAATGAGATGAACAGGAAATAACATTGGTTGCAAGAGTTAGCTCGGTCAGAAACAGAATTTCTGACAGTTTTAAGCAGTGCACCTCAGCAAGTCAAAAAGGACAGTTGTTAGTGTAGATGGAAAAGTTGTCAAGGCACTTGTAGATTCTTGCACTGAAATTATGATGGTGAGACGAGATTTAGCTCCAGGAAATCTGATGAAGGGGAGACCGACCATTTTGTTGAGAGGAATTTTCAATCCTGTAGTGGAATGTCCAGTGGTGAGCATTCCATTAGGCATGGTGGGTGGGAGAAAATCAAGCGTGGCACAGCAGAAAGTATTGTGTGCAATAGCCAGTACTTTGGAGGAAGACGTTTTATTGCCTCTAGATGTGAGAAACATTCTGGATAAAAAAAAACAAAAATAGAACTAGCCCAGAGGTCATTGAATGAGCTAGGAAGGGTCAACAGCAAGAAAGGGCTGACAGAACCAGAAGGAAGGTTCCAAAATGAGTTATCCTGGGTAAATACAACGGTCAAGGAAAAGCAGTGGTAGAGCTTGATTGGTAAAGAGGGTTCGGCAAAAAAAACCGAAGAGGCACCAAAATCGGCTCATTCAGCAAGTAGGAAGGAACCTGCAAACGGGGGGGGGGGGGGGGCAGCTAAAAGAACATAGCTCCCTTTTCTCCTCGAGATGGTGTAGAAAAAAACACTGAATATGATTGTCTGGGAGATAGGGACGGGCGATTTAAAAAATGGCTACCAGGCTTAAGAAGCCAGAATTATGCTAGATGGCACCGCCAGCGTATTTTCGAAGGTCACAGAAATTGGAGTCCCTTTTAAGTTCAAGCGATGACAGACATATCGTGATGTGGAAATTATTTTATTTTTATATGTGTTTTGCATTCTATGTTCCGTTTTTTTTAAAAAATTGTTTACATGTTATTAATTTGTGTAGTTGAGCTGTTTGCATTGTGTCTAATACTCGATTATGGTCTAAGTGAAATGATAATTTGAATATGATTTGATAGTATTGTGGTGCATATTTTAAATGCAATTTTTTAATTCCACAATGAGAGAATCTTGCTGTACAGAAAATGTTTAGAAAAGTCTGAATTCCATTGCCGGCCGTCTACAATTGTAAAAGGAGAGAGAGGAAGAGTGACAAAAACACCATGTGTATTCACATTGTGTTTTGTGTGGTGTATTTGAGAAACAAGCCTCTGCAAGGCAAGTTTCTGTCTTGGTGGCGGCATGTGAGATATGAGGGAAAGAAGCCTCCCCCGACCTTGGAGAGGAGAGAGATGGTTGTGGAAGGAACTGAACCCCTGTGTGTTTAAGGGAAAAAGAAAAGAGACAAATGAAAACAGACAGTTGGTGTCTGGATCTGCCAAGGGGCAGACGTGGACAAAACTTTTGTGTACATGAGTTTTTTTTTGTTATGTGTTATTTGAGTTATTAAAACCTCGAAACAAAAGTACAGTGCGCCGGTATGATAAAAAATCAAGTATTTTTTTTATTGAAGAAATTGTTTCACTGACAAACAACAGTGAAACCTTAACATTTGTATTTAGAAGAGATTCCCATATCATTGTTTACTGAAAAATGTGCATTACCATACATCCCACTCTGAGTTTTTCAAAAACATGCAGAGTTGTCTTACTTTCTTTTTCTATCCAAAATTATTTTGCCATTCTTGATTATGTCAGATAACTCAATCCACAGAACAGCACTTATTGATGAGCCATCATTACTTACATTTATCCTGTAAAGATGTCCTATAACGAGGCGATTTCTGTTAAGAAATTTATTTCAAGGGTGTTTTAATGCTAAAGGAACCCCCCCCCCCGGCAATTGAATAGCCAAATTATTTTCTTTGCATTTGTTTAGCTGTTCTGGAAAAATTAGTGCTTGAGAGCATTTGCTCTTTGTGGTAGAGTACATATTTTTTTCTGGTATTACGTCCCAGGGCCTGTTTTTTTTTCTCAAGTTTGTTTACCTCCATTATAAACTCGTGACTGAAAAGCATGATGTCATGTGAATTATTACTTTTGGAAATTTAAAAATTTTTTTCGTATAAAAGCCTAAAGGTTGTAATCTTACAACCTGTTGCCTGGGTGCACAGCACTTCTTGCACCCACCCTCGCTTAAGCCATCCCTGCATGAAATTATATAGCTTGAACAATATGATCAAAACTAGAAAAAAGAATGGATAATTATAAGGAATTAAAACTTGCCTTGATGAGCCTTTTCTTTTATTTTTCTTAGTGTGCTTTCTCCTTTTTCATGCAGAAAAACACACGTATCAACCAAAATCACGATGTTATGCTTAAAAAAAAAAAAATACAGCAATTCTTAATTATATGACATGATGTCGCTCTCCACTTATTAATGCAAGATACATAGAAAACTGGATGATGTGAAGATATTTATTATTTGAGATGTTGATTTTTTTAAGGAAGGAAAAAAACCCATCTCTGCCTCTACCGGAAGTCGAACCCAGGTCCCTCGATTGCCGAAAGAGTGCTCCGACTACTTTGCTTGGCCTCCTAGACATATCACGATTTCAATATATGCTACAGCCAACGAGAATAATCTATATTCACATTTATTTACATGCTCGCCTACACCAGAGCATTTGGCATGCTCCCACATTCAACAGTCAACAACCTTGTATATTTTTCGGCTGCATGGCCTTTCACCCGATCCGATTATTATACATCACTTCATTTAACTTCCAACACATTTTTTTTCAATGACTCTAGTCCCGGAAAGAGAGTCCGGGTTTTAATTTATAATACATAGAATATATTTATTTATACAACATGCAAGACCGTTATTTATTTATAAGAACCTGGATTCCCGGAAAGAGAGTCCGGGTTTTAATTTATAATTATTTTTTTATTGTAATTATGTTTGTTGATTTTAGCATTTTTATGCTCGCTCAATCCAGTTCTTATTTATGTTTCCATTTCTCTTGTGTTTCATGATATTTTTCATATTGTTTTCTATGCTGGCGATTTTTTTTTTTTTTTGGCGCTCGTAATGTGTCTAACGGCCTTGGCGACTTTTGATGGGGAAAGAAGAGAAAATGAATTATCCCAACGGTTTTTCAAAACGCTGCGGCTATAAAGTAATGTCATTTGGAAAAAAAAATAGAGAGAGAGAGAAAACCAGTTTGAAAATGGCAGTAAGACCCCCTTTGAAAGACGTGCTAGGACGCTAGAACACGGGAAAAATAACAACCAGCGCTACTGCCTGGCAGAATTCTTCGAACATTCTGGAACAACGACAACCCAGCAGAACAACAAAGAGCCAGAGCGTGCCACCGATGGCAACTTATTGCTGGAAAAAAAGCTGCCAATTGGTCAGATCGACGCCGAGTCTATCTCCATTTGGTCCCCAAAGCAGAATGTTTAGGACTGTTCTGTGACAAGCCTTCGGCTGACTGAAAATACGGTAAAAATCCCCATACATGTTACAGTGTTTTTTGCACTTTTTCTTAAAATTCTTCCAAACTGTTCTGCAGTAGTGGCAATTGTTCTGCGACATACGTTGCAGATTTTGGCACATTCTGCTTTGGGTCATTTGGTTTTGCTGCTAACACCAGAGGAGCACACCATTCGCTCAGTTCTGTCACTGATTTAATTAATTCATCCTTCAACATCGCATCGAGATGCTGTTTTACTTTATCCATCAATGGGACAGGAACTCACCTTGGAACGTGAACTGAAAAATGGCACGGCACCGGACTTCAGCTTCATTTCATATTCTCCCTTCAATTCTCCAAGCCCATCGAAAATTTGTGGAAATTCTTTTTCCGAGTCGACTTGAATTAGGCTACTACTTCACAGCACACCAACTCCGGTCATATATCGCCATACAGCAATTTCCAACCAACTTTTTGTTGAATCAACTTCAGTTAAAACACAATGTTCTCTTGACAATAGTGGACGATTGGGTCCCTTGATCACATAGACTTTCGCCGACGTAGAGGGTGACTTGAAAGTTAGCTGGCACTCGAACATTCCCTTGACGTTCAAGTTAAATGCACCGGGACTCAAATGATTCTGGTCAGGAGGCTTGAGTTTCAGAGAAATTGGTTTTTCTTCCGTCTGTAGAGGCTTTCTAGAATGACTCTCATGTCTGTTCCTGAATCCAGCAGAAAGTAAATTCGGACATCTCAGACTAAGACATCTTCTTCCCATCTTTTTGCACGATGATGCAAATGATACCAAGTTGCCAAGAAATGTCTTCGACATCTTCACCCCGACTTTATGACTTTATTGACGAAATGTTTGCAGCTACCCTTGACTTGCAAATTCTAGCGAAGTGGTTTTCCTTACCCTAATTACCATTCTTGGCCGGGCAGGAATTCTTGTCATGAAACTTTGTTCGTCCGCACCAAAAACAAGAAGGATAAACTTCATTCCTACTGCGAGTCTGGCCCTGCTTTTCGTTCAATAATTGCTCTTGTTTCGTGAACTCTGAGCCATGGTTTCCCCGTGGATTACTGTGACCCTGGCCGGGTTCCTGGCTAGCATTGAACTGGTTTAACGCAGGGTTATGTAATTCCTCCGGCTGCTTCTTGACCGATTCGTATTGTCTTGCCATGGGCGTAGCTTGCTCCAACTGAAGCTTTTCGGACTATCTTCGGTCGCGGATCATGTTCTCGGAGAGCTTGATACACGCATGACTCCGCTAGCACACGGAGAGAAGAGATGAACTCCTCCACACTAATTCTCCGGAGTGTCGAACTTGACCTGCTCGTATACATTTTTCTTGGGCAAGAAATGCCCGTCGAATGTCGCTGTAACCAAATCGCACTTCTCCTGGTCCGCTGTTGCTGCCACCATGCTTCGCTCGGCCTCCTAGACATATCACGATTTCAATATATGCCACAGCTAACGAGAATAATCAATGTTCACATTTATTTACATACATGCCTAAATCAGAGCGTCCAACATGCTCCCACCCCACGTTCAACGTTGTGTATTTATTCGGCTCCATGGCCCTTTCACCCGATCCGATTATTATACATCACTTCATTTCCAACACACCAAAGCTGCATTAAGTGGCATCTTTCAAGCGGCTTTGCGACACACTGACCACTACAGAGGAGATATTTTCCTTCGCTAGAGCGTATATATAACGAACGGAACCGTGCAATGCAGTGATGGTAACCTATAACCTATAACCTTTTTTTTTATAGAAAGCCATATTTCCTAGAGAGAAATATGGGAAATATGGGATTCCAAATACTGGGCATCGCCAATTATTGCCAAAAATGACACCAAAACCGAACAAAGTTGCCAAATATTGTTGAAATAACGGAAAAATCACAATGGCGGTTAATGTAGCATTACTTCTAATCACAGTGGATTAAAATGAATTCCACGAAAAAAAAAACGTTAACCAAGGCAAATGTGGGAGATTAATATTCTCATTTATAGTTGTAATTATCATAATATAATTTATGAGTTGAACAATAATTTCAATCTTTGACTTCAATAAAGAATAAAAATTCGAGTAGGCTTCGTGCAAAATACTGGAGAAACCGGGACACTTTTGCCAAAAAGTCGGGACAGCCAAAAAAACAGAAAATACCGGGACTGTCCGCGACCTCCTATATAACCTAGGAGGTTATCTAGGTGGTCGTGGACTGTCCCGGGAAATACGGGACATATGGTCACCTTGTGGTAACCTCGTCAAGCAAAATTTCCCTCGAAAATTTCCCTTTTGACTAAATTTTTCCCACACATTCGTAAAGTGTCCTGCCATCTATCGGTGGAAATACGCAGTCAAGTACTTTGCAATAGAGAAGCATTGTTTTGCATCTATATATTTTTTTTAATAAAAATTCTTTTGTTTGGTGAACTCTCGAAATTTCCCACAAACGCCAAGAAATTTCCCATGTGGACCAATTTTGGGCAATTTTTCCCACGAATATGTGAAATTTCCCACGAGTTACCATCACTGGTGCAATGGACAGTCTGACCAACACCTAGAGCAAGCAATGATGGTAATATTCTAGGTATATATTCTAGAAACCTTGGATGGTAACCTCTTCCAGTAAAATTTCCCTCAAAAATTTCCCTTTTGACTGAATTTTTCCCACGCATTCAGAAAAATGTGCTGTTATCTAGCGGGGGATATACGTAATCAACAATTTTACAATAGAAATGTATTGCACTGTATTAATTTTTGTATTTCTTGCAAAAATTCTTTTGTTTGATGAACTTTCAAAATTTCCCACAAATGCTGAGAAATTTCCCACTTGGGTGAATTTTGCCCAATTTTTCCCACGAGTTACCATCACTGTCAGACCAATACCTTCTAAAGCAGAAATCTTGCTCTGAGCAAGATTTCTGCTTTAGAAGGTATTGGTCTGACACGATCAGCTGACAGCTCATCAGTGATGGTAACCTCAAGCGAAATTTCCCTTTTGACTAAACTTTTCCCACACATTCCGAAATGTATGCTGCCATCCATCGGTGATTGGATATAATTGCGCTACACAGAAATTTCTGTGTGGCGCACAAAGGTGTTGTGCGGTAAACTACTTTACAGGATAGAACATTTAGTTTGAATTTTATGCACCCACTAATCAATTAGAACCTTTTGCTGCAGATAAATTGTGTATTCTCTGCATTTTCCAGCATACTGGGAATACTCTTATTTTCTGGCATGCAGACAGGGTTGGCAAATTCCCAAATTTTTTTTAGGAAAAATCCAACCCACTGGGTTTTTTTCAGGGTTTTTTGATATTGCGGTAAAGAGAGAAAACTATATATGCTGCTAACCACCTTCAGCAACATAGTAGCGGCCACCTGGCACTGCAACAAGCAGAGTTGTTGTAGTCAATTGTCATATCACCAGCAAATTAATAATGTTATATTGTAAAGGAATGAGCAAAAGTTAAAAATAGAAACGTACAAGGGACACTGGTATGAAAGGATAGGACTTTGAAATTTTGTATTTCAAAGCCATAATAGTCAGTCAGGTGTTATCCAGGTGATAGTTAGAAGTTACGAGTCCCA
Organism: Pholcus phalangioides; assembly: GCF_987345545.1. Lineage (NCBI taxonomy): Eukaryota > Metazoa > Arthropoda > Arachnida > Araneae > Pholcidae > Pholcus > Pholcus phalangioides. The sequence goes on along the minus strand of NW_028301601.1, from coordinate 18,326,643 downwards.
AAGAATGTAGATCATGAAAAAAACCTATAAATATTTCGCACGCATACGTAGCACGTAAGGAATACAGAACCAAAGAAATAATATAAAAAAAGTAGCGATAAACAGATCTATATAAATATGGGGACTGAAATAAATCGTATAAAGGGTGCAGGACATTATGAAAGAAATCGGTATAGGGTGAATATGGTAATAAAATTCAGTGGCCGCACTCATATTTCAATAATATTTGCAGCTGGTCAGAATTTTGTACACACATTAAAGCGTGAGAAAGTCTGGAGCCAGAACAGATGGTATAGGTAAAAGGGGACTTGTGAAGTCCGGGAATAGTTCGCATAGGAACGTCAACCGAACCAAAAGGATAGCAGTAGCACGTCTGTAGGAGAATTTTATCTATCAATGAAAAGTGAAGAGAAGTTTGGTAAAGAAAATTTAGGAAAGAAGAAAATCGGAATTTGTGAATGAGATGAAGTTTATTGAATATATATGGAGGAGTAGTCATATATAGCCGAGAAAAAGTTAAAAGGAGTTATGAAGAGAGTCAAATGGGGGGAAGGTGCGAAAAAGAAAGTGAGGGCGATAAAGTGAGCTCAGAAGTAAGAACTTAGAGAAGGTTTGTCAAAAAGTACGATATGAGAGTTAGAATAATTTGAAAAAAGAAGCACTGGACCGAAATTGGGGTAAGTCACACTTCCGCCTTTCCAAAACAATGTTAAATAATCACTCTCCATATACAAAATTGAATTATTTAATGCACAATCCTAACTTTTAATGTACATCATATATGTATGTCAGTATTTAGAATAGTCTAATAATTAAAGATGTTTAATTGTCTTAACTTTGTCTCTTTGGACTCGTCATTCACACAGGCCTGTGGTTATTGATTTCTTTAACAACGCAATGTACTATTGGAGTGTAAAGTAGTAATAATATAAATTACTCAGGCCAAATGTCTTTGGGAAGATTATTTCAGAGGGAAATTAGATTAAAATCTCGGTTATTAAACCAAGACTTGTTGGTGAACAACGACTTAACAATAATATAAAATTAGATGAACAGACTTCACCTTATGTACAAAGGATTTTTTTAAATTTTTATCTTCAAATTAGTTGCAGTAAAAAGCATTGATAGAATTTCTTGCAAATTTGTTGCTTGTTTCTTGCTTTTGGAGACCATACCTACAGAGGGACATAGACTTGGTTGAAGGGGTGCAGAGAAGAGCTACGCGTGTCCTTATTGGCACACAGGGCTTGCGTTATGAAGAGAGACTTCATTTTTTGAATATGTTTACATTGGATAAACGCAGGTATCGAGGAGATATGATCGAAGTGTTCAAAATTTTCAATGGAATGGACCATGAACTTTTAGTACACCGCCAATCGACTGCTTTTACAAGGGGACACCAGTATCGATTGGTGAGGAACAATGCAAGGTTATGGTGTCGCAGGGAATTTTTCTCTAATAAGCTTGTTAATTAAGGGAATAGCTTACCCCCGGAGGAGTAAATTGTAACACAATCGACACGTTTAAAAAGAAAAACGATAAACATGTTGGGGTAAATCGAGAAGCTATCCATTCCTAGATTAAGACAACCATAATATTCTTTATGGGCATTGTATAGTATTCTATCATGCATATATATATTGTTTATAATTTGTGTTAATAGCATTTTTAATTGAGTTGCTGTATTTTTGAAATATATGACATCCATATTTTTATGGGCATCTTTTTCTCAGCCACCTTGTTGGGCATTTTGCCTGTTGTGGCGTTGTTTTTGTATTTGTATTTGTATTTGTATTTGTGCATGGACTCAAGGGTTAACTCTGGATATTAATTCAAAATTTATTTTCACTCATAAACTAAATAACGGTTATTGTATGGGTATCCTTCAATTCATGCCTTTTTTTCACTATACACAACACTATTCTGATAATGGCAACCTTTGAAGAAACTAATCTAATATTTAAGTTTGTTTATAATATTTCAATCCCATAAATATTACTTTGTAGTTGGCCAACATCATTGAAATTTCTTATTTGGTACACAATGTCAGTAAGGTTGAGGACCCCTGCTCCCCACTAATATTATGCATTTACCAGTTTCAATAATTCTGAGTGTTTTTGATTGTTCATCATAACCCTACATCAAAATTTTTGGGAAACTTTTTTTGGAATTCCCACCAAATGAATTGTCCAAAAAATATACAATATCTTATGCCATGCATTTACTATACTTCAGAAAATTGTGTCTTTGAATTTCACCCTTTACTTCAGTAATATTACTACTGTTTGACCTCACATATAACGGACTGAGATTTCAGTCTGCTGCTTGTAATGTGTGATGTATTAGAATTTAGTTAAATTTAAGATGCGTTATGATAATTTTTTTCGAATAGATATAAATGTCATCTTACTTGCCAATGAGTATCACCAGCAAATCGAAAAGAGGCTCCAAATGGTGTTGACATCATCTTCCTTTTCAATGTAGGCTCTAGATGAGTAAAAAAAGTCATCTCAATAAAAATAATCTAAATATCATCATCATCTTCAATCCACTGCTGGATGAAGGTCTCCTCTATATTTTTCCATTTTGCTCTGTCTGATGTTACAGATAGAGTTCATACTTCTGTTTAGAGGGTTTTTGGCTGTAATCCTCCACGCTGGCCAGTGAGGGTTGGATGATGCCCATCCGCGTCCGTTCACCATGGGTTAAACATGGCTACTTACAGGCTGCACCATGAGAAGGTGCAGATTGAATTGAAAGAATCGACTAGGAGTATAGGCTTATTGTCCTCATAATGAAGCAAGTGAAGGGTCTTCTCCTAGTAACGACTATTCAACAGCCGTAATATAATCTAATAATATATAATCTGAACATATATAATGATATATAATCTCAATATATATCTATTCTATAATATAAAATCACAAACAAACTCGAAAAGGGCCTGTTGCTAAGCAACCGAGTGACGGAAGTCTGTTACGGAAGTGGGTTCGATTGATATATCGATATTCACATTCATATATCGATCTATAATATAAAATCACAAACAAACTCGAAAAGGGCCTGTTGCTAAGCAACCGAGTGACGGAAGTCTGTTACGGAAGTGGGTTCGATTGATATATCGATATTCACATTCATATATCGATATGATATCATATATCGATATTGGGTCGATATTCACATATCGGGACCCATTTGACCCATCGGGACCATGTTATGTGCATGTACCAAGAGGCTCCTACATCCTACAGCAGAGCCCTTAGGCTGGAATTTAGATTTCGAGCCCCCAAACCAGCTTTTCAGGGGCCCCCCTGTGATTAATTTATAGCGTGAAAAATCAAAAAGTGAAAAGAATCGTTGTGGCCCCTGTCAGCCCTTCCTTTGTGGGGGGGGGGGGAGGTCCATGCCGAGAGGTATATATATGTGTAATATACACACACAACAGCAGTGCTCCCAACACAGGGTCGGGGTACCCGGGGAAGATTTCACGTATAAGTAAAAAGTTTTCATTTCCAGGGGCCCGTGATGGATCTCATTGTTTTCTGTTGTAGAATTCGCAACAGCCGAAGCCCGAGATAAAGCCAGTCTGGGGCCCCACCAAAAGTATGCGAATTGGTGTCCCGGGTAATTGGTTGGGGGCCCTGGATTTTATTCGTTGGTAAAACGAATACAAATGAAAATTTTTCATGGCACTCGCTCCGGGGGGATGACCGACAAGCTTCCAAGTCGGGGGCCCCATGTTTACAGGTTTCATTTTGGGGCCCTGGATTTTATTCGTTGGTAAAACGAATACAAATGAAAATTTTTCATGGCACTCGCTCCGGGGGGATGACCGACAAGCTTCCAAGTCGGGGGCCCCATGTTTACAGGTTTCATTTTGGGGCCCTGGATTTTATTCGTTGGTAAAACGAATACAAATGAAAATTTTTCATGGCACTCGCTCCGGGGGGATGACCGACAAGCTTCCAAGTCGGGGGCCCCATGTTTACAGGTTTCATTTTGGGGCCCTGGATTTTATTCGTTGGTAAAACGAATACAAATGAAAATTTTTCATGGCACTCGCTCCGGGGGATGACCGACAAGCTTCCAAGTCGGGGGCCCTATGTTTACAGGTTTCATTTTGGGGGCCCTGGATTTTATTCGTTGGTAAAACGAATACAAATGAAAATTTTTCATGGCACTCGCTCCGGGGGATGACCGACAAGCTTCCAAGTCGGGGGCCCTATGTTTACAGGTTTCGTTTTGGGGGCCCTGGATGAATCTCATTCTTTTCTGTTGTAGAATTTGCAACAGCCGAAGCCCGAGATAAAGCCAGTCTGGGGCCCCACCAAAAGTATGCGAATTGGTGTCCCGGGTAATTGGTTGGGGGCCCTGGATTTTATTCGTTGGTAAAACGAATACAAATGAAAATTTTTCATGGCACTCGCTCCGGGGGATGACCGACAAGCTTCCAAGTCGGGGGCCCTATGTTTACAGGTTTCATTTTGGGGCCCTGGACGAATCTCATTCTTTTCTGTAGTAGAATTCGCAACAGCGGAAGACCGAGATAAAGCCAGTCTGGGGCCCCACCAAAAGTATGCGAATTGGTGTCCCGGGTAATTTGTTGGGGGCCCTGGATTTTATTCGTTGGTAAAACGAATACAAATGAAAATTTTTCATGGCACTCGCTCCGGGGGATGACCGACAAGCTTCCAAGTCGGGGGCCCTATGTTTACAGGTTTCGTTTTGGGGGCCCTGGATGAATCTCATTCTTTTCTGTTGTAGAATTTGCAACAGCCGAAGCCCGAGATAAAGCCAGTCTGGGGCCCCACCAAAAGTATGCGAATTGGTGTCCCGGGTAATTTGTTGGGGGCCCTGGATTTTATTCGTTGGTAAAACAAATACAAATGAAAATTTTTCATGGCACTCGCTCCGGGGGATGACCGACAAGCTTCCAAGTCGGGGGCTCTATGTTTACAGGTTTCGTTTTGGGGGCCCTGGATGAATCTCATTCTTTTCTGTTGTAGAATTTGCAACAGCCGAAGCCCGAGATAAAGCCAGTCTGGGGCCCCACCAAAAGTATGCGAATTGGTGTCCCGGGTAATTTGTTGGGGGCCCTGGATTTTATTCGTTGGTAAAACGAATACAAATGAAAATTTTTCATGGCACTCGCTCCGGGGGATGACCGACAAGCTTCCAAGTCGGGGGCCCTATGTTTACAGGTTTCGTTTTGGGGGCCCTGGATGAATCTCATTCTTTTCTGTTGTAGAATTTGCAACAGCCGAAGCCCGAGATAAAGCCAGTCTGGGGCCCCACCAAAAGTATGCGAATTGGTGTCCCGGGTAATTTGTTGGGGGCCCTGGATTTTATTCGTTGGTAAAACAAATACAAATGAAAATTTTTCATGGCACTCGCTCCGGGGGATGACCGACAAGCTTCCAAGTCGGGGGCCCTATGTTTACAGGTTTCATTTTGGGGGCCCTGGATGAATCTCATTCTTTTCTGTTGTAGAATTTGCAACAGCCGAAGCCCGAGATAAAGCCAGTCTGGGGCCCCACCAAAAGTATGCGAATTGGTGTCCCGGGTAATTGGTTGGGGGCCCTGGATTTTATTCGTTGGTAAAACGAATACAAATGAAAATTTTTCATTTCACTCGCTCCGGGGGATGACCGACAAGCTTCCAAGTCGGGGGCCCTATGTTTACAGGTTTCGTTTTGGGGGCCCTGGATGAATCTCATTCTTTTCTGTTGTAGAATTTGCAACAGCCGAAGCCCGAGATAAAGCCAGTCTGGGGCCCCACCAAAAGTATGCGAATTGGTGTCCCGGGTAATTTGTTGGTGGCCCTGGATTTTATTCGTTGGTAAAACGAATACAAATGAAAATTTTTCATGGCACTCGCACCGGGGGATGACCGACAAGCTTCCAAGTCGGGGGCCCTATGTTTACAGGTTTCGTTTTGGGGGCCCTGGATGAATCTCATTCTTTTCTGTTGTAGAATTTGCAACAGCCGAAGCCCGAGATAAAGCCAGTCTGGGGCCCCACCAAAAGTATGCGAATTGGTGTCCCGGGTAATTTGTTGGGGGCCCTGGATTTTATTCGTTGGTAAAACAAATACAAATGAAAATTTTTCATGGCACTCGCTCCGGGGGATGACCGACAAGCTTCCAAGTCGGGGGCCCTATGTTTATAGGTTTCATTTTGGGGGCCCTGGATGAATCTCATTCTTTTCTGTTGTAGAATTTGCAACAGCCGAAGCCCGAGATAAAGCCAGTCTGGGGCCCCACCAAAAGTATGCGAATTGGTGTCCCGGGTAATTGGTTGGGGGCCCTGGATTTTATTCGTTGGTAAAACGAATACAAATGAAAATTTTTCATGGCACTCGCTCCGGGGGATGACCGACAAGCTTCCAAGTCGGGGGCCCTATGTTTACAGGTTTCGTTTTGGGGGCCCTGGATGAATCTCATTCTTTTCTGTTGTAGAATTTGCAACAGCCGAAGCCCGAGATAAAGCCAGTCTGGGGCCCCACCAAAAGTATGCGAATTGGTGTCCCGGGTAATTTGTTGGGGGCCCTGGATTTTATTCGTTGGTAAAACAAATACAAATGAAAATTTTTCATGGCACTCGCTCCGGGGGATGACCGACAAGCTTCCAAGTCGGGGGCTCTATGTTTACAGGTTTCGTTTTGGGGGCCCTGGATGAATCTCATTCTTTTCTGTTGTAGAATTTGCAACAGCCGAAGCCCGAGATAAAGCCAGTCTGGGGCCCCACCAAAAGTATGCGAATTGGTGTCCCGGGTAATTTGTTGGGGGCCCTGGATTTTATTCGTTGGTAAAACGAATACAAATGAAAATTTTTCATGGCACTCGCTCCGGGGGATGACCGACAAGCTTCCAAGTCGGGGGCCCTATGTTTACAGGTTTCGTTTTGGGGGCCCTGGATGAATCTCATTCTTTTCTGTTGTAGAATTTGCAACAGCCGAAGCCCGAGATAAAGCCAGTCTGGGGCCCCACCAAAAGTATGCGAATTGGTGTCCCGGGTAATTTGTTGGGGGCCCTGGATTTTATTCGTTGGTAAAACAAATACAAATGAAAATTTTTCATGGCACTCGCTCCGGGGGATGACCGACAAGCTTCCAAGTCGGGGGCCCTATGTTTACAGGTTTCATTTTGGGGGCCCTGGATGAATCTCATTCTTTTCTGTTGTAGAATTTGCAACAGCCGAAGCCCGAGATAAAGCCAGTCTGGGGCCCCACCAAAAGTATGCGAATTGGTGTCCCGGGTAATTGGTTGGGGGCCCTGGATTTTATTCGTTGGTAAAACGAATACAAATGAAAATTTTTCATTTCACTCGCTCCGGGGGATGACCGACAAGCTTCCAAGTCGGGGGCCCTATGTTTACAGGTTTCGTTTTGGGGGCCCTGGATGAATCTCATTCTTTTCTGTTGTAGAATTTGCAACAGCCGAAGCCCGAGATAAAGCCAGTCTGGGGCCCCACCAAAAGTATGCGAATTGGTGTCCCGGGTAATTTGTTGGTGGCCCTGGATTTTATTCGTTGGTAAAACGAATACAAATGAAAATTTTTCATGGCACTCGCACCGGGGGATGACCGACAAGCTTCCAAGTCGGGGGCCCTATGTTTACAGGTTTCGTTTTGGGGGCCCTGGATGAATCTCATTCTTTTCTGTTGTAGAATTTGCAACAGCCGAAGCCCGAGATAAAGCCAGTCTGGGGCCCCACCAAAAGTATGCGAATTGGTGTCCCGGGTAATTTGTTGGGGGCCCTGGATTTTATTCGTTGGTAAAACAAATACAAATGAAAATTTTTCATGGCACTCGCTCCGGGGGATGACCGACAAGCTTCCAAGTCGGGGGCCCTATGTTTACAGGTTTCATTTTGGGGGCCCTGGATGAATCTCATTCTTTTCTGTTGTAGAATTTGCAACAGCCGAAGCCCGAGATAAAGCCAGTCTGGGGCCCCACCAAAAGTATGCGAATTGGTGTCCCGGGTAATTGGTTGGGGGCCCTGGATTTTATTCGTTGGTAAAACGAATACAAATGAAAATTTTTCATGGCACTCGCTCCGGGGGATGACCGACAAGCTTCCAAGTCGGGGGCCCTATGTTTACAGGTTTCGTTTTGGGGGCCCTGGATGAATCTCATTCTTTTCTGTTGTAGAATTTGCAACAGCCGAAGCCCGAGATAAAGCCAGTCTGGGGCCCCACTAAAAATCTGCGTATTGTGTCCCCGCTACTGTATGTGGGGCCCTGGATTTTATTCGTTGTAAAATTGATAAAAATGAAAAATTCTCACAGGGGGGTGTCCGACAAGCTTGCAGGTCAGGGCTTCATGGAAATGTTGGCAGGTTGTAATTCGGTGCCCCTGAATGTATCTCATTGATTTTTGTGGTTTAACATTGTAAAATTTGCAACACATCGGTAGCCCAAGATATATCCAGTGTGGGGCCCCACTGAAATTCAGCGAATTGAATCTGGGGACCCCCATGGGGAAGTTTTCTGGGGATACTTGATGAATCTCATTTGTTTTTTGTTGCTTTATTATTATTTTCATTAAAATTCGCTTCTTCAGTAGGCTGGTGCTTTCACACGTCCCTTTCCCCCTTTTCCATAGCACGCTGATGAAGTGGGACGAATTAAACAAGATATGTCCGGGAGAGAAGTGGGGGGGGGGGTTGGCCGCCAAAGGAGGCAGGGGGGCAGAGCCCCCCTAGTAATAATATATAATCTAATAATAATCTAAATAATATATAATCTAATAATAATCTAAATAATATATAATCTAATAATAATCTAAGTAATATATAATCTAATAATAATCTAAATAATATATAATCTAATAATAATCTAAATAATATATAATCTAATAATAATCTAAATAATATATAATCTAATAATAATCTAAATAATATATAATCTAATAATAATCTAAATATATATAACAATAAAATCATTATATTGAAAACAAATTACAAAACTGCTGCCATGAAACCAGTATTGATTTCACGATTTTAATCAATCGGTGTTGATTTTGCCTAAACAGGGAATACAATCCACAGTTCATAACAAACTGCTTAACATTCTGCTTAACAGTGACTCTCAAACTTTTGTCGCTCATGGCCCTCATAAATGTTGTAGCCAGTGTCTGTCTGCAACTTAATAGAATAGGGGTAATTTTCCTCAAAAAATATACATTCAACATTTTTTCAGAAATATGTCAAAATATAAAGTTGTATATCTTCATGTAATTTCCAGGATAGCCAACAAAGGGCAGGTGAACATCATATGAGTCAATTAGGTTAACACCTCATCCTGTCTGGGCACCAGGGAAATTGCCCATATTTGTAATGGAATTGCTTTACGCTTCTCAATCTGTGGTACGCGGACCAGAGGGGTCCGAGAAGATGCTATAGGTGATCTGCAAGCAGAATTGATAAAATTAATTCTTATAAAACTTAATTCTAACTGAATGAAAAATTATTCAACTTTTGTAGTTTCATATATGCTAGTTTTTCCATATGGGTTCAAATAAAAATTATACCTTCTTAATTGGATTCAACATATCATCCATCTTGGAAAATGTTGGGAATGGAGATCCTACGGGATGCAATAAATACGGGGTGTCACTAAATTTAGTCAAAAAATTCAATTTATTACCTTAAAAGCAACTTATTGCCTCAAATGCAATTTGCTAATTGGTGCGCGGGGAGGGAGGGGAGAGAATGAAGGACTGCTACAAATTGCAGTGAAAAAAAAATGTATTTTTCATGATGAACAAATATTCAAATGATCAGACGACCATATTTCATTGAGAAAAATAAAATTTGATAAACTGGTATCTTAAATAGGGTATTATACGGGACATCGCCAATTGGCATCAAAGATATTGCCAGCAGTAGGCACAATCATCAGTTATCAAAAATTGCTGAAACATTGCGAAAAAAATACTGAACCGAAAAAGTATGTAACATAAATATTTGTTATTATAATTATATCCCAATATAATTTACATATTATGAAAACGTGTGAAATTAGTAAATGTTACAAATTCAATATTTATTGTATAAAAAAATCAGAACAACCAAAATTAAAGGAATGTTCTGTAATGCGGGACACAAGTAGTCCGTCAAATTGTTTCAGACATTCTACTGTTTCTTGGGTACAGAAAGATTGAGAAACGCTGCTTTATATATATACGCTATGTCTTAGGATGTTTGATCATTGATCATTTTTGATCATTTTTGCCGCATATATAGTCATACCGCGCCGGTAGCCCGGTCGATAAGATACTCGCCTGAAGTACCAAAGGATGTTTAGAGGTGTCGCGAGTTCGATACCCGGTTCGTCCTTGTCAGGAAACTTTCCTGACACAGGGGCACAACAAAAAACGGTGACTTGACCACAGCAAAAAATTGCTACCGCAGGGAATCCCCATCGAGGGGTTAGCGCACCAACCTCTCGATAAGTATAAAAGCAAGCCTGCCGTTCGGAATCGGCATTAAATTGTAGGTCCCGGTCTAATTAGCCCTCGTGTGAAGAAAATGACCGTGGTGCAACAAAAATGATCAATGATCTTAGGATGTACAAGATCAACATGATCTCGTGGAAACAAATCATGTCAAATCAAGACTACGCATATGAAGATTCCTCTTCTAAATTTAGTTACAGACTAAATATGTTAAGAGAGGCTACTAATGCCTCTACTTCAGCGCCTCATGACACAGTGCGTGAAATTTGGAAGGCAGATTCATGTGTCTCCAGTGGTGTAGATGGTAGCATGCTTGCCCGGTATGCAAGAGGGCCTGGGTTCGAGTCCCGGCGGAGACGTGATGACTTTTCTTTCCGAGCTCACCTCAGCATAATATCCGGAAAATAACTGTTTCTTTGATATGTCTGGCTGAGAAAAAAGCCATCTATATCTCTCTAAATATGTTGTATTATATTGTAACGAGGTCTATAAGAAAAGTCTAAAACTCGTGGCTGTCACGTGATACAGCCTCTACCAATTTTCACTTTTTTAAATATAAAAATAATTTGAGAACTAAATTTTCAAGAAAATTTTCTTTATACAATCAATATTTGTTAATGCGTCACTCTTTACAGAGTGAAAATAAGACCCGTAAGCAAAATGACCCGATAAACAGATTAAGCCATGATCTCGTTCTATTTCCTCTCCCCCATTGATGTACTCATGCACATAAAACCAACTTCTCTTTATTCAAATGAGTAGTCTTTGAAACTTATTACTTTAAGATATTTATATATCTTGGAAATTTATTAATTTTTTATAATTTAATTATCAACCCAATCAACTCGTATGACGTGACATTCACATCCTTCCGTAACTGGACCTTTGATTCCATTGATGTGAACACCGGAGTGTTTACACATGGAGTACTTAAATGAGTTAATTGGATTTTCTTATATTTATCCTAATTTTACCTTCCAGCCGAAGATAAGCAATAGACTTCTTGTACTAAAAACTATCCCAGTAATACTGTAATAACAAAAAATAGATCAGGACATATCAAAATGTATTGAAGCGGAATAAAATAATTCGATCTAAAACAATTTGCATTCACTTTTCAAAGATTTTAAACTGATACTTTTGTGATTTTTTTCTTGATGATAAGGAAAAAAAAGTGGAGTTTTCAAAATTTAGAGAAAATACAAAATTGAAAGGACAATATGTACCAAGAAATTTCTTGTGATATAAAAAAAAATTAAGGGGCAAACTTTGGAGTCAAATTGGCCATACTCGATGGCTACTCTCAATGTATGCATCATCTGGGTTATGACCAGGAAGCCCCAGACGCATGTAAGACCTTGTATTAATGAGACTAAAATTGTAAAAAAAATATATTATGTTTAATTTTATAACAGCGTACAAGATTCTAAATTATAAGTAACTGGCAATTACGCTTAAATAAAGGGGATGCATGAACATAAAAATTGGGGTGCCTCTTACATAGGACTTCTTGCTATCTAATAGCAGAGCCTTAGAAACTCCATAGAAACTTATGGGAAATTGTGTTTCAACAAACAAAAGTGATTCTGGAGCGAATTTCTTCATACGGTATTGTATGAAGATGGTTGGTGACTTAGCACTAATCAGTAATAGCTTGCACAATGTCGCATTTTTGCAAAGGGGAAAATCCTACGACTTTACTTTTATTAATTAAAATCCTTAGAATTTTACTTTTATTAATGAGAAGACCAGGGCATATCTGCCAAGTCTGGTGTGGTGTAACAGTAGTAGGTAGGGCCTCCAAAAAATGGCTCGGGGATCCATGATGTTCTTTAGTCAGCCACCTCGTTGGGCAATTTGCCTGTTGTGGCGTTGTATTTGTATCCTCATTCAGAGCCGCAACTATTTTTTTTTAATAGATACTTTGTCACCCAGGACAAGCCGGAATTTTGGCTCCCCTTGCATGCAGAGGAAGCAGTTAAAGTGTGAATTCGGTGCCTCTTCTGGTTCAGCACCCGGGGCACCAGACCTGCCTGCCCCCTCTCTCCCCCACCAGTTGCAGCCTTGTCCTTATTTCCAACCAAATCTAATATAGTATCTCATATAACTAAAGACATAATTATCAACAATTTCCTGTTAATGAGCGTTCATTGCATTGATATCGATTTTTAATAGAATCATTCTTCACCTTTTAATCAAAGCATTGATATGTTATTTGGAAAATGATGGTTTAATACTTGGACCAGATCAAGGTGATAGCCACACATTTTAATGAAACTCACAGGACACTAAGATATGCTACACATATTAGTAAACAGCTCAGCAAACCATGCATTGAAGATTATTGTTTAGATCAAAGGGGTGTTGAAACCAACTTGATCGATGCTTTTCTGGGCATTAAAAATGTACATGCACTATTAAGGAATAAAAAAAGAGTTATATTTTTAGTTTTTCTAGAAAGATGTTAGTAAAATATTATAAAGCATAATGGCAATATGGCTTTGTTGATTTGTAGAGGTGCTCACCTCAGCAGTGCAATGTCATGAAATCCCGATCTATTCTCCTAGGTCGCTTCAGATCAACAAGAGAAGTAAAGAGGGCCCGGGGGCTTAGGGACCCCGGGACCACAGGGTAAAATATTCCTTCATAACAAGCTTTCAAAAACATTTTAAATTTACAGAAATTAATCTAAACAGTACATAGACATTTTTCTACATTTCATTTTTTTTAATTATTTGCATATAAATTTTTAAATGCAATTTTTAGCTTTTGCAAGTCACGAGGGGGTATACATTACATTACTGTATCCCCTATATGAAATTGTTTATGGAATTCAAACTTTTATCAACATTTAAACGTTTCCAAAAGATTTTGAAAATTTTTTGGAACCGCTTTTAAGCATCGACGATGAAAACCAGTCTTTAGCGACAGATGAACAGGTAAGATGGCTTTCAGTGACGTCACGACCTTTGTGCGGAGGCCTTGTTCTATAAATGGTGTTGGTAAAGCGTTGTGTCAGCTTTGCAGCAAAACTCAATTTGAGCAACATTGACAGATAAGCTATTCAGAGCCATACCAAGCATGTGAAATCAGTAAACGGCCGACAGGGCCGGGCTTAGGAATTTCGCGGCCCGGTCCAAAAAAAAAAAATTTTATGCAGTCGCTCCCCAACTTAGGGGCCATTCAAGTGTTACGTCAGCATCGATGGGAGGGGGGTTTCCGATTTGCTGACTTTTGATGACAAGGAGGGAGGGGGGTTTGGATGATGCTTACGTACCGGGTAGGGCCTACAAAAAACCACTTGGCCCGGGGGCCCATGATACTCTTAAGACGGCCCTGCCTTCAGGGCCACATTTAGTCTGCGGGTCAAGGGTTTACCATGTATATCTTAGAGGGTGGGACGCGCAATGAATTTTTTAAAGAAAAATTTTGAGTTCTTATCCTTCAAATAGCATTGAAATTAACAGAAATCGATTATAATAACATATATAAAGGTATTTTCTTCTGAAATTTTAATTTTTTTTCAAATATTTTTTGCATTAAAAAAATATTTTTTTTTTCGTCTGGGGGACGGCGCACGAGCCCCAATGCCCCCTCCCGCGTACGTTTCTGATCATACCACCCACCAATATGCGTTAGGATTTAGGGGGCAGTGATGACGAAATTTTGCTGACAAGTGGGGGGGGGGGAGGGAGTCAAAAATGTCTAAAAATTTGCTTACGTAATAATGTACGTTTGCGTAACGTTCAAGCGTTACGCCGTACGCTTGAACGGCCCCTTATCACTTCACAGGACAGTCGAAGGGACTTTTATGATGTCCCCTTTCCTTTGATGCTCTAAGCATGTTATTTTCTTGGTTAATATAACCGTCTTATTCTTTAATCGCAAAAAGTAAGGCCGACTTTTTTTCAGTGATACAGAATGCGACCACCACCTACATATATACACTATTTTTCTCTTTGAAATAAGCTAATGCCATACCTAGTAACACGAAAAATGATACTCTATTAGGAGCTTTAAACTGAAAGCCTTCTTTCAAAATCAGTAATAGTTTAACGGAGAAAAAAATGAAATTTTAATCAAAAATTTCCAAAACATCTTCTGAGAAAGGAAAGGGTTTCTTTTGGAAAACTTGCGGCCCCTGAAATTTTGCGACCCGGTGCGACCACACCTTTCGCACCCCCTAAGTCCGGCCCTGACTGTCGATTGCTAAACTTCTCGGTTCTAGCGTTTACGCGAGTGCAAACGAGTGTAAGGAATTGTGATGCAGTGAAATTAACAATATCTTTGACTAATTATGTCACAATTAAAGGAAGCTACAGTAAAGGCTTAAATCTTGTGGGCATTGAAATTGCAGAAAAAGGAAATCTTTCATTCCTTAATTGTTTTTCATTTTTCCATCAGGCGTATTTGAAAACGATTATGATGTACGATTATGATGCCATTAAGATATTGTAATTAATTACCATTATATTAAATTTATAATTAATGTGAATAATTTTATACTATAATTAATTTTTTTGTTAATTTGTATCAAATTTTTGATTCAAAAATTCCTGTAATTTTATGAGAAACTTGGAAAAGTCAAAAACTTTTTTACGAAAATGAGTATGAACTTTAACCTGGAATTTCTGGCTCTTCAACTTGGAGTACCTCATCGAGATGCGAGGTTGCAGCGTGACGAAAATCTGTTCGGTCTTTCACTAGGGTGACGACATCTAAAAAAGTGACAATGCCTGTGTTGCCACGGTCCGCTTGATTTGCCATCTGTTCTATTTCCTCTTCCGTAGGTTGTACTCCCATTGTGAGTAGCAGAGACCCCAGTTCTTTGGTCGACATCTCGCCATTACCGTTATAATCGAACAAGGCGAAAGCATCCTTGAAATACCGGATTTGTTCTTCGGTTAGTCTTTCAGACATTATAGTCTTTAGTCGTTTACTACGTCTCTTTTGTTACTTCTCCTTCAAGTTCCCGTTCAAATGTATCTAAAAACCGCTCATTCATTGAATTGAGATTGTATATTTTTAACGGCCGTTTTTAAGCTGGACTTGGTGAATATTCCATGCAATTACTGCCTTTTCAACATCCCCACACACAATATTTATATTTTCTGTATTTTCATTCACCAGAACGAGTGAACTTAACCCAATGAAAATGATGCTGGTTTCTAGCCCACAAGTTAAAAAGGCCAATCAAATCCATTCTCTCACCAACAAGGCGTTAAGCGAGATGGCTCGCTCTGATGAATATATTATACAATAAGATTTTCTTTCGTTTGTTTGTTGTATATTTGTATATAATATGGTAAGTGTAAGATAATAGATTAGATGGCATGCCCGCCCCTACCACCAATGGCTTCTAAAATATAAATTCTCATTAATATGCATTCATTTTTCTTAAATCCCGGAACTTTTCTCCAAGAACTCTCAACCCCATTCTCGTCTGTTATCACCACAAAATCTGTGAATCGCGGCAGTACCCAATTGTCCGGGGAAAATATATTGCAAAAAGTTTGTCTGCTTGTTAATTTTTTCTTCTTTTGACTCAAACTAGTGTCCCAGACCCTCCCACAAAGCTAGATTGGAAGAGATCTCGGCACCGGGATAAGTCCAGTGGCAAAATTCTGGCGTTCATTCGTTCATGCCTTTTCAACAACTTATGCTACCATCAATGATTTACATCGTGATAGTTAGCTGGTAAGATATGGGAAAATGCTCTTTACCTCTCGTATTAAAAAAACAATTAATAGAGCTGGATTGGGAGTTTAAAAAAAATTCCAAGCGCTATTTTACTGCTCCGGCGGTGATATGGTTGTCACCAGCAATAATTCAAATTATTTTGAATGAATGATGTAAGAACTACTGGAAACTAACATTTTCAAGTAGATTTCGAAATGAAACTGCATAAGACAACAGTTAAGTATGGAGGAAGGGGTCCGTGTGGGGGTGGGGGTGGGGGAATTGCCCCCCAGCGTTAAAGGGGCATTCGACTGATTTAATGCATATATGAATTGGCATCATCGTGGGCCCCCCCCACCAGACTTCCAAGTCTATCACCGCCTATGGGTCGCCGAAAATGCTATTAGAAGGCAATATGGAATAGCAGGTTCAAAATGAAAACTAACTAAAATTGATAAAAATTTGATTTAATGAACCTATGATAATGAAGAAAAAAAAAACTGCATTTTTTTTTTTAAATAGAAGATGATGGTGATAGTATTTACTAAAGTCAAGGCATGAGGCAACGAGGTGGTTGCCTAGGGCGGCATGATTGCAGGGGCGGCATTTTTCATGACGGATTTATTATGACGGTGTTTTCACTCAAATTTTTACACATCGAAATAATTTTGAAGGGAAAGCACGAGTGGATGAATAAGCTCAGGTAAATGCAATACTTTTCAGTATTGAAATTCTATTCAACTCTTTGCTATTCAATGCTTAATTTATCTCAACAAACGTCTTTGTTGCACTTCCAAAAAAGTGCCACCTATCTCTAGAGAAGCTTGCTCCTGAAAAAAATTTAGGTTCATTCTATTTAAAGTGAAGGATCTTTTTATTAACATTTTTCCAATTGACTTTTCTTTCCTTACTTGAATTCCCCCAACACAAGTTTGAATTCCTTGTTCATTTTTCGACAAACGTCTCTTTCAACCAACATCATAATAGAATAGTCTGGTGTAGTGCTGTTTAGCTCCAGAATGTTCTGACTGCCCATTTCTGTATACCTATATCTGTTCTCTATCCCAGGGTGAAGTTTCTCACGGAACCCTTGATAGTTCTGAGGCTGATCTATTGATGACAATGAGACTGTTCAGAAGAATTCAAACAAATTTTTGTATATTTAATCTAAAAAAAAGTATGTCCCAACAACATCATAGCCGCAGGGCAAAATGAAGGAGGGCCTAGGCATCACCTCTTAATTTACATATTTGTTGTCATAAATCATTGTACCAGATCTTATCGTGGAAGCTCCTATTCAACTGAGGTCACTGCATGGTCCCACAAAGGGAGTGGGTCTGGCAGAAGCCCAGGGATCAGAGATAATTCTCATCAGATGTGATTCTATTTTTTTTTTCAGACTACAAATTTATATTGGGGAGGGTGAAGAGTCTGACCTGGGGGCCTACAGAGGAATTTTTTTTTTCAGATGGAGGGGGGCACATTGCCTTTTATTTAACTTGTACAGATCCGTTTCTTTTGCTCGCAGAATTTCGTTATCTATGCGGAATGATAAAATAACATGTTGCCTTATTTTATACAGGGAAATTTTTTTCAGCAAAAAAAAAACTGTATACATGGACGCATTCTCAGACTCTAAACGTCCATATTTTGTAAACTTATTCACCATGAAAAAATGGTGCCTTTCTTTGACACTTTGGTCCATTACCCAATAAAGGGGTAACTATAAAATTTCATCATCAAAAATATGCCTTCTAGAACATATTGGAAACAATTATATAGTACAGTATTATACAGAGTGGGTAAAAAGTCCGTAAAAACTTTACAAATTCATAAAAACCGGAAAAATAACTGAAAAAACGGTTTGGGGGGTTAGTATATATATATATATATGTATATATATATAGCTAGGTCCCGAGAATTTTTTTAAAAGACGGGGGGAAATAACAAAAACAGCCGATAGGTGGCGCTGATGTACGAAAGTCAAATAAAAGATACGCAAATAACGAACAGAATGCCTCCAAATCGTTTATTACAGTAATATGTGTTCCACATGACCACCACCATCCAGTGCCGTCTTAACGCATGGGCCCACCCGGGCACAGCCCGGGGGCCTAAGGAGAAGAGGGGCCTCACAAAAAGGAGATTCGGTTGAAATTTTCTAGAATTTACGAGGTAGGGCCTCAGGAAAACCAATTGGCCCGGGGGCCCATGATGCTCTTAAGACGGCCCTGCCACCACCACAGGGGATAACACATTGCAGGCGAGTCACAAATCCAGCAACGGCAGAGTGCAGCAGGTCCAAATGTATACATGACACCTCTCGGCGGATCGCATCTTTCAGTTCCGACAGAATGGATGTACCGGATCGATACACCCGGAATTTCACATATCCCCATTACCAGAAGTCTGCTGGTGTCAAATCTGGAGACCGAGGAGACCATGGGAAACTACAACGCCTGCTAATGATTTTGTCTTCCCCGAACAACTGTATCTGGATGGTCTGTACCGAGATGGTCTCTCTGGGCGGTCATGTCTGTCTGTCTGTATCAGGAATTCCTTGGCCGGAGTAGCAGTATGACTAGTTGTTCCATCCTGTATAAACGTGACGGTAGAAAGCGCATCTGTTTCACGAAACATGGCACGACCTTCTCGCAGAGAAGCATTAAATAAAGGTGCGCATTCACCGTAGCTGTTTCCCTCCCATTTACTGGGCACTGCGTTTCAAAGAAGAAAGGTCCTATGATGAACGAACCTGTGAACTCACACCACACTGTCACTTTTGAGGGATACAATGGTTTCTGCGTGTACGCACATGGATTAGACGTCGCCCAGACTCGACAGTTATGGGTATTAACGTCGCCATGAAGCGAAAAATGAGCTTCATCTGTCCATAACATGTTAAAGACCCAGGTGGGATTCTGTTCGATTTTGGAGAAAGTCCACCTCGCAAATGCTTCCCTCTGTACGGTACGATATTAAGGTAGTGGGAATTATCGTAAACCAAGAAGAGACGTGATTAGCTGAAATCATGTAATCGCGGAATAGCGGTGCATTTGCGAAATTAGCGTACGGTATCCGCTGGTAAAAGTTCATGACACGACGACTGCAATCTGTATGGGTACAGGCAGGACCACAACTGGGGGGGGGGCAGTTCCCGTACCCCGGGCGCCGGACCAGAGGGGAGCACAAATTTTATTCTCAAACCTCTCCAACATTACAAGGGGACGCCAAAATGCGCACTTGCCCAGGGTGACCAAGTATCTACAGTAGTTGCGGCCCCGGGTACAGGTCAAGGATTCCATGAAACATGTTTCGTATCGAGGATGGTGGTAAGCCCAAGCGTCTGGCAGCTTCATGAGCACTGCTGGTCCCTGCCAGCTGATTCAGACGCTAACGCTTTCATTAACTTTCTAAATAACTTTTCGGCTGCAACCTTATAGAAGAAATAAGGGTAGAGAGAGAGAGAGGGACAAAAACCCCGTATTTTTTCTCCGCAAACATTGTGTCACGTGACTGCCGTCATAGGCGTAAAGTTATTGAAAATGTTGGAGGGGCTCAGGTCCCATGCAACATAACCTCATTTATACGACCCGTCGTAGGTTTTAATCACGCCGCCGAAACAGTGGGTCAAAGCGTTGGATAAATGCAAAAATTGTATAACTGAAACTTAATTGAACGTGATCCCCCTCCCCCCCCCCTCTCCTCTTCCGTAAAATTTCCCGAGGGAAATCAAAATCAAAAGTTAAAACTTTGTAATTTAAAATCGTATTTCATAAAATTAAAATCAAGAAAAGAATTACTCGAAACACAGAGCTAAGATTGACATAACATTTCTTAAATCTCAAACATTCTTATGATGTTTTTGATCAGTTTTGAGCATGTTCTGATCAATGACGGGATACTAGAAATCGCAGCGAATTGAACTCTTAATTAACCGAAAAATTTTGAATATGGGAAATACACGAGATGAAAAATTTAATAATTATAGCCGTAATTACCAAAATATTTTATAAATTATGAAAATTACCTTCATTCACAATTTCAGTAAAAATTTTTAATTTAAAATTTTAGCATTGTTGAAATAAATAGGAAAATTGTATAAAGAAGATCGGAACGGCTAAATTTACGTGATAGTACGAGAATGTCCCGTAAAATAAGGGACAAGTGGTTACCCTACTGATGATATGCTATAGATTAGTGTAAAGTTGAAAAACGCGATTTATACTTTCAATAATATTTCCATGGTCGCCATGAAACCTTCTACACACACACACACACTTTTTACCATCCCTACTTTTTGGAAAATGTCCCGTTTTTTATGCATTTTAACTAAAAAATCAGAAGGAGAAATTAACAAAAAAATAATGAAAATCAGTTGGAATCTGAATTCGGCCGGTGAAAGGTTAAGGCAGCGTCAACAACCCAGTGTAAAGCGAAGTTGTTTGTTTTATCGTGTAAACAATATGGTGACCACATGATTAGTATTTTCCGGGACATTTCCATATTTTTCGGTAATTTTGTCCATCCCGACTTTTCACGAAAACGTCCCGTTTTGTTCCCCGTATTTTCACTGAAGCTTAATCAAAAGTTAATTCTAAAGTTAATTTTTACTTATAAATTTAATGTTTGGAAATCCATGTCAATAATAACATCTAAGTTGGAATGAAACTTATGAAAATTGTGTATTATGGAACTTCTTGATCAGTGAAGTTTAGAATATTTTGCTGAATATTTGTCAGTTAATAGTGGACTCAAAAATTATGAATTAAATGAAGAACTGAACAATAAAACTAGATGGAACCTTGTTCAACCGTGCTCAAAAGCCAGGGCTGAACTCACTGAGGTTAAAAAGAGTATCTAAAACGAAATAAAACACTACCTTCCCAACGTTTGTGCTCTCTGGGTCGGAAATTCAAATAGTGTAACCGTTGGTTTAAACTCAAGTGTTTTTGCTATAATTATCACTTTCAGGTTTAAAAATTTCCACTGCAATTTTTTTTTAAACCTTCTCAGAACGATTTTATCGTCACTCCTCTCCAGAATGACGACCAGTCAGGCGGCTGTGATGTTTGTAGTGACAATATGCAAGAAAAACAATTTTAAAATCTACAAAAATTACGCGGATTCGATGAATAGTACTGATATTGTTTTCCAAAGATTTGGTGTTCATAAGCGGAGATGCACTTGAAAGGTGCCTTGTCAAATCAGCTCCTCCATTGAAGTTGGGGGAGCGGAAACTGTCCTCCACGCTCCCCCCCCGTGTCTCCAGTCATGTGGGCATTCCAGTCAGAGTCGGCATAATTGAAGTTATTTTTGGTATAAATGAAAAATTTTAGTATTAAAATCTACAGGGAGGAATTGTGACCAGTGTCATCAGAAAGAATAATTTCCAAGAGTAATTTCACTCCTCTCCAAAATTTTAAGGGATAATTTTGTGTAGAGAGGAAGATTAGATATGACTACCTCCCCCCCTCCCCCTCAATTTATTATTAGAATTTTATAACAATTTTACATCAATTGGATTTTTTTTCTTTATTGAGGAATTTCCCTCATCATTGAGGGAATTATATAATTTATGTTAAATTATCAGGCCTTTTTTTTTTTTAGGGGGGGGGGTCACTTTTGAAATACCCGGGTTTTGAAAATACACTAAAAATGGTATATATATATACATATATACAAATATATATATATACATACATTCAGTACATGTTCTTTGCCGCCGCCCCCCCCCAAAAGTTGAAATGACGGCCCCACAAAATATATTGCCATATGTTCATATTTTATATAATTTACCCCGCAAAATTATTTCTTTAGTATTTTAACGATAAATTAGTCGACAATGCACTGAAACTGTAAAAATAATTTTGGCCAGGTTTTCGCTAATGCTATACGGCTTCTGCTAGCTGGTGAGACAATTTAAAAATTTGCTCCCGGGTTGACAGGGTAAATAAACCAGGTTTCATGTGTAAAATACCCCACTATGCGTCATATAAATGTGAAAATCCCATACAAGATATATTCAAGAAAGTCATATAAACGGTGTCTACTCTATTTCTATAGTTCCACCTATATTGCTGATATGAGGGAAGTTTCAATACAAAGGAAGAAAGGAAATCTAATCGAAAGATTACTCTATATAATCACCAAGATATCACAAAAGAAAGGATTTGTCCAAGTTAAGAATGGAAAAGGATTTAGCCGCTCAGGGCTCGTCGATATACATCTTGGCCGCACAGGGCACGACACCTAATAAAGATTACAATATAGAATAAAATATAAAGAAAAATATATTCCTTGTAGATAAAGAGTTTAAAAAAAACCAAGTTTTTTTTTTCCTAGTGCATTCAGAGCTGGCAGTTCTCTTTGTACAACCTTATTATCTTTATACATCAACATACATCAGCTTTACTGAATAGGTAAAAAGATGTGGAAGTTTCGGCTTTGAGGATACTTTCAAAGCCTCCTAGTAGTATCTAGGAGGCTTTGATACTTTGTTGAGAGATTCAGTTGAACAACAGTGAGGGAGTAAAAGAAATGTGATGAAAGAGCATGTGTACATATATACAGCAAGGGCGTAGCGGGGGGGGGGGGGGATTGGGGGTCTGCCCCCCCCCGAAATGTGAGAAAATGGCCGAAAAAAGGAAAAAAGGTGGCCAAATCTATTGTTCTGTCACTTTGGTCTCCCCCCCCCCCCCCCGAACGAAATTTCTGGCTACGCCCCTGGTGTACAGTACCTGCTATAAAGAAAGAATAGATTCCGGATAATATACAGATTCAGGAATTGATCGGATGATCTGGTATTTCAAGTTCGGATTTGATACAGTGAAACTTCGATATGCATAACGGTACCGAACGAACCAAGAAAACATATCTTTGTAGAGGAATTGTCGTTATATGGAGAGGCAACAATAATCATCACGTGTCATCAAATTTATGTTGCGGTTGGCAACTTTTCTAAATTGACGTTTTCGGTATCAACAAAAAATGCACTTTTGAGTATTTATTCGCTGCAAAATATTTTAAGTGATAAAATATAGCTGACAAAATTTTTAATAGCTGACAAGAGAAATTCAGTTAGATGTGTATTGCTCGGTGTGTAAAGGGGTTTATCGCAATACACTTTGGTGCATCGCATAAAAAATACCAATACCGAACACCTTCGGTGATAAGGTGATGCCCAACACACCGATATTATTATTAGACGTCCTCAGAAGAACTGAAACATGTGACATGAGTTAAAAAAATATACTGAAGGATATTTCGAGCGAAAAATAAATAGAAATAATAAAAGTTGTAGCGGTTTTTTTTCAAAGTCCTCCTAAAAAAATGTTATTATAGAGGGGTTTATCATACTAAAGGATATCGTTGTATCGAGAGAAGTTTAACATTACAGACTATAGGCTGTTCCAAACAATACAATTTGAAAAAATAGCGTTGTAGAGGGATTTATCCCGTTTGTATGGTATGTATCTGTGTTGATATGTATCTGTGTTGGTATGTATCTGTGTTGATATGTATCTGTGTTGGTATGTATCTGTTTTGTGGGCATTATAAGTAAATTGAGCATAAGATTACTCTGTGACATTGGAAACCGTTATTTTAACACGCCCCCTGAAATGTGCTTTTCCTGTCATACAACCCCTATCCGACGGTCACCTCCACAGACGGCCAGTGCCGTCTTAAGGCATGGGCCCACCCGGGCACGGCCCGAGGGCCTCAAGAAAAATGGGGCCTCACAAAAATGGGATCTTTTTGAGATTTTCGAAAATTTGCCTGGTAGAGTCTCAGAAAAATCAGTTGGTCCGGGGACCCATGATGCTCTTAAGACGGACCGGCAGACGGCCACTTTTTTGCGGAACGCTGAGCGGCCTTCTTAGAGGAGTTTTACTGTGATTATTTTTTTGGAATCAATTGATAATTTTGATAAACTTTTTCCATCAACGGTAATCGAGTAATTAATTGAAAAGGGAAAAATAAGATCTTTACTTGACCATCATCTTACATTTCATATCCTAGAAAACACAAAGGATACGCAAATAAAGAGTATTCCAGTCATTCTTATGAAGACCGATGAAATGATAAAATTCGTATGTGTCTAACACGGAACAAAGGTTTCGAATGCCGAAAATTGGGACGTTTGGTTGATGTCTTGGTGAAATACCTCATTAATTGCTGCCAATTTTTACTTTAAATGGCAGCAAAGGCTCGACAGAACTAGTTGATGTAAATATTGGTATAATTGAAGGAGCAATTATAAATTCTACTTTGAAAGGTTAGGATGACGTGATTGTTATTTACTTGGCAGTATACAGGGTGCTCGTTAATGGACCGACAAACTCAAAGGGTTGTTAATAGACATCAAGAGGAACAAAAATTGCAATGGAGCATGGTGTCGCAAACCACGTTGAGAGGGTGAAAATCGCGGAAAACGCATGCAGGTTTCGACATCACGCTGGAACGACAAAAAGTACAATAACAACTACAAAAAGATTTATTTGATTAATTATTGCAAGATCTGTTGGAAGTGGCGTCCGCTACGTCATTGGACAATCTACAACGACGTAAAAACGATTCCCAGTCGCGCTCGAAGATACCACAAATGCTTTTGATGTCTGCCTCAGCGACGACAATCCGCGCCATGAGATCCTCCGGTGTGTCCACAGGCGTCGCATTGCGCTCTCTCCCAGCATTACGCCGTGATGGGTGGAAGGTCCCCGTTTCCCGTAGTTGTCGATCGATCGTGGCGACGATAGCATGGTGCGCACAACGTCTCATCGGATATTGGTGTGGGTACATCCGATGTGCTAAGCAGTCCATCTGCTCGACCGTAAATCAGATGCATATCAGCGTATTCCTCGTTCGTGTAGTCAGCCATCACCATACTCATTGAAACAGACAACTGACTGATCATGGCCCCCACATCCTGTAGCGTGGCCCCTAGGCTGGGATCTTCTGCGGGCCCCTCGGTCAGTCTCTTAACGGGCCCCTTCTGCAGTTAATTTATAGCGTGAAAAAGCAAAAAAATGATGATAATGTGGCGATGCTGTCGGCAAGAGTGTGTAGGTGTTGGTTTCGAATAGCATAAATCTGCCAACACCTCGTTATGTGCGCGCGCCTTTTCTTAGCCTCTCTTCCGCTTTTCGGATAGAAGGCTTTGGTTTCTTGCAGAGTAGAGATGTCTTTTGACTGTGTGTCCGTGTATTATTATTTCGTATATATGTGTTAACGTGCCGTGTGTTTCTTCTAATTAATAAACCGTATATTTAACCGTATCTAGAATTGAACAGTCTTAGTGGAGTCAAATAAAATTTAACAATGGATAAATAGCTACTTCAATTTAAATGTCATTATCACCTCCGGCAACTACATATGGTGTCCACAAACTGGTGACTCAGGACTACCGGATTCGTTACAACGAATCATGAATACCTCTCTGCAATGTGGATTTTAATTTCAGTTTCGTGGTGAGTGAATATTTCTCTCTTTCGTAGGACTATTGCCGTCTTCATTCTTTCGCTATGGCAAATCCGCAAGCAACTGCTAGTCAGACTGAACTTTCCCTTTCGGGAACCGAAGTCTCACGTGTTTCATTCCGTGCGCCTCCATTTTGGGAAGCCGACGTTGATTTATGGTTCCTTCAAGTGGAATCCCAGTTTATCACGGCAGGCATTACCGCGGATAAGACGAAGTTTCATTCGGTGATTTCCGTTCTCGACACAAAAATCTTGTCTTACGTGAGTGATTTAGTACGTAATCCTCCCTCACACGATTTATATGAGACTCTAAAGAAACGTATTCTTTCCCGATTTGCTCAATCTGAAACTGCTCGCTTGAAATCTCTTTTTCATGAGTGCGAGCTAGGCGACAAAAAACCGTCCCAGCTACTTTGTGAGATGCGAAACTTGTCGAATAACACAATCAGTGATGATGTTTTGAGCACATTATGGCAGCAAAGATTACCCGTCAGTGTTCAACAAATTTTGTCGATTTGTCGGGATCCTCTTGACTCTTTAGCTCAGATAGCTGATCGCATATTAGAAGCTTCGAGTTTCAACGCTGTCGTTTCTCAGGTGTCTCAACCTCCTCTGCCTTCTTCAGAGTTGCATGAGCTTAAAAAAGAAATTGCATCGCTCGCTACACGAGTCGAAGAGCTCTCTCGTTCTCGAAACCAATACAGAGGTCGGTCGCGAAACAATTCGAAAACTCGTGAGCGGAAAAAATCTTCAGATCGCTCCGATCGACGCAAATTGTGCTGGTATCATGCTCGATATGGTGAAAAAGCACATCGTTGCATTTCACCTTGCCAACACTCGGAAAACTAGTGGGCAATCCTGTTACAGCGGCGGCCGGAGATTGCCACTTTCAAAGTCGCTTATTCATTTGTGATAGAAAATCGAAAATTCGTTTTCTTGTTGACAGTGGTGCAGCTGTGAGCTGTTTTCCTAAATCACTTGCCAAAGTTTCCAAGCCTGACGACCTTTCGTTATATGCGGCTAATGGCACTAAAATTCACACATATGGAACTAAGCATTTTGAACTTGATCTCGGACTGAGGAGAATATTCTCATTCAATTTCTTAGTGGCCGACGTCACAAGTCCTATTTTGGGTGCCGATTTCTTGGAGAGATTCGGTTTACTTGTTGATGTCAAGAATCGCCGGTTGGTTGATAATTTGACAACTCTATACTCTCTTGGTGTCGTTACCACTGGTCCTTCTCTCGGTCTAACTACAGTTTCTGGTGCCACTACATACCATAAAATTTTGACCAAGTTCCCAAATCTCACTGGTTCGGTCTTAAATTCTCAACCCAAACCACATGCCATTATCCACTTCATCGAAACATCAGGGCCTCCCGTCTTCGCAAAGGCTAGACGTCTTTCTCCTGAAAAACTTTTTGCCGTCAAGAAAGAATTTAACTTGCTTTTGAAGCAAGGCATCATTCGTCCTAGCAAAAGCCCTTGGGCTAGTCCTATCCACCTAGTCCCAAAAAAGACAGGTGGTTGGCGCATATGTGGTGATTTTCGTCGGTTGAATGCCGTAACTACTCCTGATCGTTATCCTATTCCCAATATTCAAGACTTTTCTTTCGGTCTGGCTGGAAAAAGAATATTTTCTAAACTCGATCTTGTAAAGGCATACCACCAGATTCCTGTGAAAGAAAGTGATATTCCCAAGACGGCTGTGATTACACCGCACGGTCTCTTTGAGTATGTTTTCATGACCTTTGGGCTCAGGAACGCCGCACAAACATTTCAACGATTCGTTGACAGCATCCTCTCGGATCTCGACTTCTGCTATGTTTACTTAGACGACATTCTTGTTGCGTCAGCTGATGAGAAGTCGCATGAACAAGATCTCGATGTGTTGTTCAAGAGACTAAGCGAATACGGTTTAGTTCTCAATCCTGACAAATGCCAATTTGGACTCAAAGAAATTCAGTTTTTAGGTCATCTTGTGTCAGAAAAGGGCATTTCCCCGTTGCCGGATCGTGTTACCGCACTTTTGGACTATCCATTGCCCAACACAATCGATGAGCTGCGACGTTTTCTGGCACTAATAAATTTTTATCATCGTTTCATGAAAAACGCTGCCTCTACGCAAGCATGTTTACATGATCTAGTTAAAGGCAAACAAAAACGGGATAAAACAAAAATCGTCTGGTCTGAGGAAGCAAAATCTGCATTCGAGTCATGCAAGGAAATGATTTCCAATGCTGCTCTATTGGCTCATCCTATTTCAAGTGCGCATCTCCTTCTAGCTGTCGACGCGTCTGATTTCGCGATTGGCGGAGTTTTGAATCAAGCAGTTAATGATCAAACTCAGCCATTAGGATTCTTCTCGCGTAAGCTAACTTCAGCTGAACGCAGATACAGTGCGTACGATCGAGAATTGCTAGCGATATATTCAGCAATTAAATATTTTCGACATATGCTGGAGGGATCTGACTTCGAAATTCTCACAGACCACAAACCATTGGTCTATGCATTTTCCCAAAAAAGTGAAAAATGTTCACCTAGGCAGATTCGTCATCTAGAATTCATTAGTCAATTTTCAACCCGTATCAAGCACATTTCAGGCGATCGAAATGCAGTAGCCGATGCATTTTCAAGAATATCGGAAATTGAAATACCTCCTAGTATCGATTTCGCCGAGATGGCTCGCGCTCAGGATGAGGAAGAATTGCGATTACTTCGTGAAATGGACTCAGGTCTCGAGTTAAAACCAATGACTTTCGGTTCTCCTGAAGTCACTCTAGAGTGTGATGTTTCCACTGGTTCAATTAGACCTTACGTACCGTCAACGTTTCGCCGCGCTATTTTTGATGCAGTGCACAACCTCTCCCACCCTGGTGCCAAAGCTACTACTGAAATGGTTCGCAGACGATTCATCTGGAAATTTTTAGAAAGGGACTGCAAAGAGTGGTGCAAAACTTGCATCCATTGCCAGCGATCCAAAGTTGGTCGTCACACACATTCTCCTATTGGTGCATTCGGATTACCTTCCGCAAGGTTCTCGCATGTCCATATTGACATCGTGGGTCCACTTCCACCAAGTAAAGGAAATCGCTACGTTGTGACTTGCAGTGACCGATTCACCAGATGGCCGGAAGCTATTCCTGTACCCGATCAGACTGCTGAAACTGTGGCATTCGCTTTCCTGTCGAATTGGATCTCCCGTTTTGGCGACGCTGCTTATGTCAGATATAGTGAGCGAATCCACAAACGCATTCAGCGATCAATTGACATCCACCTTTCGCCTCCTCTGGACTCAGAGCCTTTGTAGTCGTTGTAGACTATGCAATGACGTCAGCGGCCGCCACTTCCAACAACTCTTGCAATAATTAATCAAATAAATCTTTTTGTAGTTGTTATTGTACTTTTTGTCATTTCAGCGTGACGTCGAAACCTTCATGCGGTTTTTCGCGATTTCCACCCTCTCAACTTCGTTTGCGACACCATGTTCCTTTGCAATTTTTGTTCCTCCTGATCCCTACTAACAACCCTCTGAGTTTGTCGGTCCATTAACAGAATACCCTGTATAGAAAATCACTCCAGTGACGAGAGCCGTACAGTTGATCCTAAAGACGTTCTGAACTGTTCAGTAAGTTGGATAAATTTGTAGACATTCGGAATGCTAACCCTTTACGGCGCACTACTCTTGAAGTTGGAATTTCAACAAAAAAAAAAGTTGTAGGTAGTTATTATGTAGTCGTAGAAATTATGTGACGTGGAATTCCCACGTCACAAAATTTCAACCAATCAGAATTCACAATGTCCCTGACATGATGTGAAATCACATCACGTCAGTGTAGTGTGTTTCGGCCTTTACTTAGATATTGAAGACTACGAGGTTGGCTTCGAAATATGAAAATTCTACATTCTTCAATAATAATCTTTTTTTTTAAACTTCATCGGCAACTTTGCAATTCAACAAAATCGATTTACGATGGGTGCGTCTGTTTAAAAGATGTCCGTTTCGTACATCCAAGACAAACTTTTGCATGAAATCTACCGAAATCACGTTGACTGCTTTTCCTGAGTGAAAAGTGTTATTGTCTGACTGTCGCTGTCCATTGTACGGTCCCGTTCAGTGTAGACTGAAGAGCAGCCCCACGCCAACTACTGCCGTACACCACTATCCTTGCCGATACGGTGTGATGTAGGAAGAACTCCACGCACTTTATCTGGCAGTCACCATTTCCTACCTCGTCATGAGCGGCCGCAGCAGTATTTTATTAACTTTCGTTGCAACGTGATCATACTACCCAAGTTCTGATTTCTGATACTCTGTGCCAACTTTTTCATCGTTATTCGAGTACAGGTGCTCACTCGCCAGGTCTATTTTTCTAGGGTGCTTCCAATAAGCGGAAGATGAGATGGGGCCCCAGTTTACTTATTTCTCTGACGGACGGATGGAAAGAGGGGAGGGGGGGGGGTGCAGAACTCTGCCTACTTTTCTTCACAAGGGGTAGGGAGCCCAAAAAGGATTAGAATTCTGCTTAAAAGTGATATTTTAATGACCTCTAAATGTATCGAACATTGAAACAAAACATTTCTTATTTGCAATACCCAGCGGGGGAGACGCTGAAGTTAAGAATCTTACGCTCCGCCTGCTGTTAACTAATGCTTTATTATACTTGCCGAGAAAAAAGCATTTATTAAAAAACGGTTCTTGTCGTGTCTATCAAATGCTTGTATTATATGCGTGCATTTGTGTATTATATGTCCGTGTTTGCATATTATATATTTGTACTGTGGTAACTTGGCCAATGAAGATGATTCGTTCCGGAATCACGTTCGTTAGCCGAAACGCGGTTTCCCATAGGTTTTTATGTAAAATCGTTTAATTCGTTCCTGACACGGCTCAAAATTTAAAGATACGTCTTTTAAAACACCAAGAAATGCTACAAACAAAGACATAAATTGACAGAAGGCTGAAATGAACAGCTTCAGAATTGGTGATATAGCCCATTTCGGGGAACACTGGTTCAAATCTCTACCTTTAGAACCTGTAAAGCTCTCGTTATAAGCTGGGGCATTTGTTGAACCAGATCGTCGTGACGAAGGAATTTTATACACTGCCCTTGAGTTTTAATCCCTTCGCTTGGCAGCGATTGGCAGCAAATTTGGATGATCCATATTTGACGAATCGGTGATAACTTTGAACATGGTAACCTTGCCATAACCTAACCGCACATTAGGAAAAAAAGAGAAAAAAAACAACATTAAAATGAAAGCGCTAAACAGTATAATAGATAAATTGATAAGAATGTAGGCACAAAGTAGATTTATCTTTTCACCCTCACCCTACCCGTTCTCTTTCACTCTTTTAAGAAATATACATTAAAAAACTCGCTATCAAGGAATAAAAAAAAAACAAGAAAAAATTATAGGGTTGCAAGAAAGCTTCGCGAAGATGTGGAGAGAATAAAGAAAACAGAGAAAACTTGTTTGAATTTATTGTACCACTGGCGTTTAGACGCAATATTATGACCTTGATCGTAAAGTGGTTAATAATCAATTCATGAGAAGTACCACGGGCAATCCTAAACACAGTAAATCAAGGCACGGATAATCGGATGCTACTGTACGTGGGTGCCCACATAGACAAGAATTTAGTAAGAGCATAATGGGTACCAGAACAAAGTGATTTTTCTTAGGTCTCTGCAGGCTAGAAATGTCTGCCTACCAATTTACATGGCTGCTCTGGAAAATTCTAGCCAGATATCATTTTCACGAAGTTTCTCTGCGCTGGAGGACCACCAGGCCCTTTGTTTATTTGGCGCTGGGCTAATCGAATCTCCAAATTAGTAGTATGCTTGTTTCCTTATTTAATGTTGGATGATGATGATCTGATGATCACCTTCCGGCGCCCGTCCTTGACTGTTATGTTTGGAAATTCTCCATCAGAATATTGACTTGGAAATTCAAATTTTACTCGTTTCCAAAGTTCCCCAAATCCAAAAAAAAAAAGGTTGAAATCTTTCTACCTTCTCTTATACATTGCACACCGCTTAATGTGATCACATCGGAACTCAGTGTTTTGATAACAATAGCCAGTTGATTACTGCATCCGAAAAATGCAGATGCTAATGTGTTTTGTTCTTCACACATTACCGGAGCAGCGCACCATTTTCTTTTTTTCTTTTTTTTAACGCAAAGGATCATAATAGGCATGGTTTTTCCAATGAACTTTTGGACTTTGAATTAATCTGAAACCCTGCAGATTTTCTGATACTGTTACGAGGCTTTTGAAGATTGAGAAAATTGCATGCAATTCTAGAAATTTTTCCATTAATTCCTGAAAATTCCTGATGGTTGCGAAGTATTCAATCGTGCTGCTGCATCTCGCCCTCCTCATTTCGGACACACGTAATGTTCTAAAAGAACACATCCGTTAGAATAAAATTTTATAACGTGGATTGCGATACTTGTTTTCACATGGTACGTTCCATAGATCTCTTGAGAAAATCTTTTCAATCGAAAGAAACTGACTAGAAATGAAATGACTTATTTTCTCATTTCATTTACCTTGGTACAATGCAACAAGATACCGAATTTGTATTCGTCATATGCGAAAAATAAAAAATAAATAAAACCCTTTAAAATCACTCCTGCGATGAAAGCCGTATAGTTGATTCTGAAGACGTTCCGAACTTTCTTTCTTTCTTTCAAACTGAGCACAACTCAGGTCTATCACCATCTACGGGCGATTTACTACCAAGTGAGTTGTGCCGGAAGTGTAACTGTACGTGTACCTAACAGTCTGAGTGCGTATGTAGTGTTGTGTTTGATTTTTTTAGTGCCATCTATATTTCAGAAGTAAAGGGAGGGATGTGTTATGATTGAATCACATTTGTACTGTTTGCAGGTCTGTTGCTATCTGTGGTGAGACTTTTTAAAGGGGGAGATCGGCTCGAATTCGCGGCTTGAAGTTGGGAACCACATAAAATCAACTTCAGCCGTCGCCACAAACTGTTCAACAAGCTGGATAAATTTGTAGACATTCGGAATGCTAAAGGATGCGGTTTGGCTAAAAACTCAATCTGGATTTTTTTTTCTGACTACGTGAAAAAGAGTGGAATATAATGACATAATACTGTGGTCGGCTGAAGTTGGTTTTCTGTGGTTCCCAACTTCAAGGCGCAAGTGCGAGTCGATCTGCCCGTTAAAAAGTCTCGCCACAGAGAGCAACAGTCCTACAACGATAAATCATTCAATCATAACACTTCACTCATAGTTAGAAAAACTGGTGGCAGATGGTAGCACTACACATATCAAGCATTACAGAGAAACAACAAAACTTCACGTCAGGTTTCACTACACGTACACGCACATTCCCGCATGTACCGATTCGTTGGGGGTTCCGCGGGGGGGGGGGGTGTAGTAGTAGTAGGTAGGGCCTCCAAAAAAATGGCTCGGGGATCCATGATGTTCTTAAGTCAGCCACCTCGTTGGGCAATTTGCCTGTTGTGGCGTTGTATTTGTATTTGTATTGTATTAATACACATAACAAGCATTACAGAGAAACAACAAAACTTCACGTCAGGTTTCACTACACGTACACGCACATTCCCGCATGTACCGATTCGTTGGGGGGTTCCGCGCGGGGTGCATGTGTGGTGTAGTAGTAGTAGGTAGGGCCTCCAAAAATGGCTCGGGGATCCATGATGTTCTTAAGTCAGCCACCTCGTTGGGCAATTTGCCTGTTGTGGCGTTGTATTTGTATTTGTATTAATAAGATGGACAACTGATTGGCCAACGTCCGAAGACTGGCCAGTTCTCGAAAGGAATAACAATGGATAACAAGATGAGCAACTGAAACTGTAGGCGACAATTTATATATACGAATAAAAGTGACTCATTGTTACCACTTGCGTATTGTTGCATTTTACAAGAATGACCAGCATTTTCCATAAATTACAGCACAAGAGAGGCAGCAGCAGCACATATCATCCTAATTCATGCGTCTTTATGAGTGACTAGCTGCAGTCGGTTACAGTGAGTTAGACCTCCTTCTGAGCAGGAGGCTTCCAGAGAAGTTGAGCGTTGTGAGGTGGTTCACTTTAAGGAATCACTGGTGAAAGTAGTGTATACGTGGCAATGGAGGAAGCCGGGGAAATATAGCTGTGAACCAGGCTGGAAAATAGTGTCAGCTTCTTCTAAGAAGGACTATCATTTTCTAGTTTAGTCTCGAGGGCACCACATCTTATATCGAGTGAATGCCACAACGTAAAAATAAATATTTTCATTTGTAAGAGGTTCGTGGAAATTCCTAGCAGTGGACGGCCACTTATGGGACACCTTATGGCTGATTCTGGTTCGAAAACTACCTTTAACGAGTTCAAGAGTATGGGGGTGATATCGATGTGGCTGTAAAGAAAAAAAAAATATTACCCGTGACTGGGAAAGTGATGTGCCATATACATACCAGGGCTTGGAGTTGGACACAGATGCTCTTGGTTACACGCTGAATAAATCTGGGATCCCAGCAGAGTTTTTGTACGCAAGGGGGAAGGGGAAGCACATATAATTTCTTCCAGAGAAATTTCAGTTACTAAATTTCAAAAAGCATTTAAATTAGCAGAAATTGAAATGTATTTTCTTTCTATATTTTAATTTTTTTTTACGGAAATATTTAAAAATAGGTTTTTGGCTTGAAAAACGAATCAACGTTACGTATAGCGGCTATTGGAATAAATATTCAAGAGTACGAGGTAATTTATTCAAGGATATAATTATTCAGAGGTAGTGATACAACTTTAATCCTGCCTGAAAGGAGACACTGTAGGTCAACTCATATATTCAAGATGATAATTTTTTTCGTTCGACTAATAGATACATGAGATCAATAGGCTTTATGGATATTATGCATGAGGTCCTGGCTTCTATCCCGATGGAGAGAAACGACACTTTTTTTCCTGTTCACCTCGGCATTAATAGCCAGAAAGCCTATTGGTATCATATATTTGCTTTTCTGATGTCTCAGCCATTTTGGATATTGTTAGATAAACATATCCATGCTGGTTTGCTTTCAGCTGGAATTTTTGTCTCGAGGGAGTTTGCTGAAACACAACAACTTAATTAGAAGGTAGTTTTTTTGACAAAAACACAATAAGTACAAACTGATACAAAAGGCAAAAAAGAATAAAAAAATTGGTAGAAAAAGACATAAACAAAAACAAAAAACACACAAATACATAGATAAGGAATATTCACTCTGTTACAAGTCCTCTGTTGGGGTCACAGAGGTAATACTGTTTATGTGCAAAAACTAATTACGTGACGGTCGGCGAGGTGTATACGGAGCGGCGAACATGGAAAATTCCTTTATTCCATATACGTTAATACCGGACAACTCTACGTTCACATGAGAAACCGACAACCCTTCGCCATGAAGGTTAAAATCGAACTCCCCGAGAATGTTTTCGTCTCTCGATACAAACTTAATCCTCACATGTCTCGTGAATAAAAGTACTGAACATCCTTGTCAACAGCTTGCCTGTTACAGTTATTAATTAAATCTTTATTAACCAACTACTTATCATTATATGATCGATTGGAATTTGACAGTTACACTCTGAGCAAAATGAGGGCAACTTTGCTCCTTTGAAGAAACACTTTGCATCAAATATTGAAAACTGTAGAGCTTGCTGTAGATGAAGAAACAGTGTGCGAGTCTATGTATTGAAAATGAAATTAATGGCCTCTGTGAACACAAAAATGAACTTTTTATCACAAATGGAAAATAGTTGCAGTGAATCCACAGAACATTTTCAGCAGAAGAGGCATTTCCTTGATGGATGAATTAATTATGTGTAAACATTTTTTTGGCTATTTTCGCAAACTTTTATAAAAATTTTCTTAAAATTTATCCCAATTATTAATAAAATTGTTATTTTTAATTGAAAATAAAATTATTGGTAGGCTCAGATGATTGAATTTTAACTACGCAATATTTATTATTTAAATAAATTAAAAAAAAAACTGGGATTATTAAGATATTTTTGTCATGATACTGAGAATCAAATTTAACGATGATATATTGTATTTCAATATTACTCACAGAATCAATTTTTTTTTCAACACTTGTTACAATTTCGCATCTTAATTAAGAAAATGTTAACAATTATTTACTACTAACTAATAATGCATCTTAATATTTACGACTTTTACGATTACTTTCGTTTTAGATGTTCTTTGTCCTCCAGTAGCTCAATACGTACCGTAAAATGGTAGAACTTTATGCCAAGGTTACACACGATTTTCAAACGTCAACGCGTTCTAGCGGTAAATGGTTGCGAAAGTAGAAGTTCGGAAAAATACTGGTAGGAAGGTACTCGTACTTAGAGGTAATGTTGGGTAAGAATAACCTTCCCACAGTTATCCCGCGTGTTTATCAGAAAATTAATGGTGATATGCAAGTTTTTGGTGTTCATGAAAAATTTAAAAGAGTCCTTTGGTTAGACCATTTAAAGCTGCCCGAAAAAATTTGGTAAGTGTATATGTTTGTTTCTATGTTATCTACTACAAATTGATGCATTGGGTGTTTCTAAATGTTTTTTGTTTACCAGTAGTATCACTTGTTATCAATAATCAGAACTTTGTGTTACAACTTCGTGCCACCAATTTTTTTCAAATTTTCATACTTTTATCTCTTTTTTTTTTTTTTTTTTCTCTGATCGGGTTGAAAGCCGAGATGAAGTTGAGAGTGTCCACTTATTTGATGATGTAGAGGAGAGTGTACAAGATGATGCACAACAAGAGGATTAAAATATTTACTTTATTGGGAAATATTGTGGAAAGTTTTATCCAGGACTGAAGGTTTTTTTTCCAAGCAAGAGACACGACGAAGGAGATGTACTAGTTTCCACTATGGTGAAGGAAGGAAAGTATTGGACATGGCTAGATCCTGTTGACATCATCTGGCATCGCGAAAATCAAATTTTAAGCGAATTAAGTCGACCAAAACATGCGGGAAATAGCATGTACCTAGTTGGCATGAAGCCGTGAGTGTTCTTCATAAGGAGGGGGGGGGGGTTAAAATTGTTAAAGGTAGATATTGCGTATCAAACCTATCAACAGTTCCCTAATATAAGAATTTTAATTAAACTTGTTTTCATTTTTTTCTATCATTTTTCATTCTTCCATTCATAAAAACATAAAAAAAATAGAAGAAGAAGAAAAATAGGGGAAATATTATAAAAATAGGTTCTCTTTGTTGAGAAGTAGGGTGGGTACCTTCATCTTCACGAAGTCGACATGATGATGACTCAGCAGGTAGCGTCAGGAGGGCACTGCTTTCAGATGGGCTTTCGACGAAAGGATGTCGCTTCTCAGGAGCTTCAGAGAATTACCACTTTCTTTGCTGTGCATCCAGGACAATTCCATCATCTCTGAGAAAATCGGTAACGGGAAGGGTTCGGTTTTCTTTGGACTGTGGTAGCACCATCATCTCTGTGAGAATCACTTTGCCTTGGACGTTGATGTCCACAGTCGTAGTTAGGACTTCTGTTCTACGAGCATATCCATTTGCTAGTCTGATAACGATAGTCTTGTGGGAAAAGGGCAAACCATGTTCGTGTAGGAGATGGTATAGCTTCTCCCCTGCCACCGAATGTGTTTCACCCGTGTCAGCACACACTGCTCCACGCCTATGACAAATCATGACTTCGATAGCATTTATTTGAGGTCTCTTGGTGGAGAAACTGTAAATGTCCAAAGCGTTGACAGTGGGTCCAGGTTTATCCATTGGAGGATTAAAAATTTGGCATCGGGACTTGATAACACCAGGTTCCCCACAACCATAACATCTTAAGATAGGATGACGTCCTACATCTTCCGATTCCGGATTGGCATGTTGATTAGAATGAAAGTCTCTTTGTCGCAGTCAGGACCCAGGGGGTTCATGTTGCTTGGACTGCAACTTCTTCCTTTCACATTGGATCTCGCTCGTTTTGTTTCGAAGGTAATTATAAGCATTAGGCTTCTCCATGATATCTTCAGGGGGTAGTCCACTCACTCCAAATATCCAGAAAATGTTCTTTCACTTCAGGTGGGACCCTCTTCTTCTTCATCTGATCCGAAATCATCAGATCTTTCATCTCGTGAAAGTTTCCAATGTTCAGTTCGAACAGCCAGCCTTCGAAGTAACTTTGGACCTCAAAGTGATAGTACTTCCAGGTACTTTTCTGTGAGTAGAGAAGAGCTGCCGGAACCTTTCCGCACTCAGCTTGAAACGGCGTAAGAGAACCTCCCGGATGTGGTCGTAATCATGGGCCTTATCCTCAGGTTCTCGAGCAATGAGTTTAGCGACTTCATTTTGCAAAACTCCCAGTAGATACGCGACCCAGTTCATCTTCTCCCACTTTCAAGAATTTTAGCTGTCTTTCAAGCAACTTTAGGAATAGCGACGTATCATCTTCACTCGGATTGAAATTCGGGATCAACCTCTTCACGTCGAACTTGAGCTGATCGATGAGAGCGACGGATGGCTCTTTTGCCGGTTTGCGAGAGTCGTTGAAACTCAAACTGCAACCGCATCTTTTCAAGTAGGTCAAAAGAACGTTTTAGGGCGATTCGTTCATTCTCTTCGGCGATTCTAGAGCGATTTTCCTCTCTCCCTCTTTCTTCAGCTATTCTAGCTCGTTCTTCTTCTCCCTCTATTTCTCCGATAATAGTAGCCAGCAGGGCTTTCATAAATTCTTCCTTATAACCGGAGGACGTTGCTATTATATGCTTTTCTGATCTACTAAACGCGAATCATTCGGAACTTCCTCTCCTAATTCTAGAGCGAGTAGGATCAAATCACGTTTCTTACCTTTGGCCAGGTACGCCATTTCGATTCTAGGCACTACTAAGAACCTCACAACCGAGATCGAATGTCCGCTTTGTACCGCCTTGCGTTCGAGCCCCACGTTGGACGCCAGTTTTATAAGGGATGTCGTGTCGGAGGTGCATCTCTTTTCCGTGAAGTGGCGGAATATTCCTAGGGAGCCGTTCAAGAAAATTTTTAGCCATTTTTGGCCCCCCACCCCTTGTCGGCAAAAGTCAGCAATACTCTGACTCTGTCAGCAAAATTTCATCATCAGCTCTGCGCCCTCTGAATCCTAACGCATATTGGTGGGATCAGAAACGTACACGGGGGGGGGGGGGGGAGCACAGACAATACCTTCTAAAGCAGCTTGCTCTAGAAGGTGTTCCTGTTGCCCCCTTGCGAACATGAATAATTTTCTACTTCCCCCTTCCTCCCCCCCCCCATTTTACTATGTACCTTAGGTGGTACA
This sequence comes from Pholcus phalangioides, assembly GCF_987345545.1. NCBI lineage: Eukaryota > Metazoa > Arthropoda > Arachnida > Araneae > Pholcidae > Pholcus > Pholcus phalangioides. Next base: position 18,287,712 of record NW_028301601.1, on the reverse strand, counting down.
CGAAAATAAAATGGTAATGGCGGCCACCCATCTAAAAAAGAACAAAATAATTAAAAAAGATTAAAAAGAATTTTTAAAAGTAGGTAGAGAAGGTTTTTACTAATATTGTCAGTTGTAATATATTGACCTCCCCATCAATAAGATCTATAACAGAGGGGTTGCGTCCACCGGAAGGGGATTGGCCTTCCCTCCTCCCGCCCGCGCCCAACCTATGATCGGGATTCGTGAAGTCCTTCCACTCGGCTCACTTTTCTTCGGCGTTTTAGATTTGATTGTTGACACACATGCCGGGCTGTGCTTATAAAAACGAAGAATTAATTAATTTATTCGTGTTGTGTTTACGGAAGGTTCCTACTCAGGCCGTCGTGCACGCGTGGCAGAAGTCGCTCCCAAAATGAAATGGACTAACTGCTATATTCACAGACAGGTACCTGCATCGAAACCGTTGCCTCCAAATTTGCGAAACGTTCTTGATGAAGCGGTCAAGGTTGTCAACTTTGTCAAGGTGAATTCTACCAACTACAGGTTGTTTAAATTGTTGTGTGAAGACATGAACATCCTTCATAACGCTTTTCTTTTGCACGCCGAAGTTAGGTGGTTGTCCAGGGCGGTTCACGGAACCTTTGCCCCCGATATTTTGCCTCCGACATTTCGTCCCCGACATCTCGCCCCTGGCACATTTCGTCCCTAGTACATTTGGCACCCGGAAATTTCGCCCCTGACATCTCACCCCGGCACATTTAGCCCCCGGACAGTTCACACCGGGAATTTCGCCCTGACCTTTCGCCTGCCCTGACCATATCAGTGACCCAGTGAGTGACCATATGAGTGACTCAGTGAGTGGCCATATGAGTGACTCAGTGAGTGGCCATATGAGTGACTAAGTAAGTAATCAAGTAAATCGGAAATTTATCTCTGATATTTCGCCAGCCCTTATCGTACGCGTGACTGTATGAGTGAACATATGAATGATGGTACAAGTGACCAAGTGAGTGACTACATGAGTGATCAAGTGAGTTGGACATTTACTCGTGACATTTTGCTTCCCCTGATCGCATGAGTGACCAAGTGAATGAATACATGAGTGATCGAGTGAATTGAAAATTTATCCCCGGACATTTCACCTGCCCTGACCATATGAGTGACCCAGTGAGTGATCATATGAGTTACTCAGTGAGTAATCAAGTGAATCGGAAATTGACCCATTGCCATTTTGCCTACCTTGACCGTACGCGTGACCGTATGAGTGAATATATGAATGATAGTGTGAGTGACCACACCGGTGTGAGTCGTAAATTTGGAAAAAATATTTTATGCTTAAACTGAAAATTCCAAATTCTTAGAATCCATTAAAGTGTGAGTCACTTGGTCACTCAGTGCTACGTAACCACCTATAAAAAGGGAGGGGATGAGGAGGATCATCTTTGCAGACACTCCACCCTCGCACTTTGCCAATCACTCAATCGCTCACTCTGTCAATCACTCAGTCGCTCACTGGGTCAATCATACGGTCATTCACTTTATCAATCTTTCGGTCACTCATGCAGTCACTCACTTGGTCACACATTCACTTATGCGTTCCATCACTCAGTAACTCCCTTAGTGACTCACACGGTCAGTCCCTTGATCACTCACTTGAACACTCGTACCGTCACTCACCTGGTCACATATACAGTCACTCACTTGGTCACTCATGCAGTTAACCACTCGGTCACTCATGCAGTTAACCGCTCGGTCACTCATGCAGTTAACCACTCGGTCACTCATGCGGTCAGTCACTCGGTCACTCATAAGGTTAATCACTCAGTCTCTCCCTTGATCACTCATATGCTCAATCACTCAGTCTCTCCCTTGATCACTCATATGCTCAATCACTCAGTCTCTCCCTTGATCACTCATATGCTCAATCACTCAGTCACTCGCAAATTTATTCAAGCATTCACTCTGTCTTTCATTCCGTCAGCCACTCGGTCACTCATACGCTCAATCATTCACTAGGAAACTTACACCAGTATTTAATTAGCCACTCACTTGGTCACTCATTCGGTCAGTCACTTATTCACTCAAACGTTCCATCGCTCAATTCCTCCCTTTGTCACTGACACGGTCAATCCCACTATCACTCACTTGATCACTCATACAGTTAATCACTTGGTCGCTCATGCGGTCATTCATTTGCTCACTCATACGGCCATTCGGTCAGTCACGTGGTCACTCATACGGTCATTCACTCATAAAGTCAATTGCACACTAGTTGATACGGTCACTCACGTGGTGAGTCATTCTGCCACTCGCTCAGTCATTTGTACGGTCACTAACGCACTCCTACAGTTCATTTCACACTCACTTGGTCACTCATACGGTCACTCGATCATTCACACGGTCACTCATACAGTCAATCACTCATACGGTCACTCATACAGTCAATCACTCATACGGTCACTCATACGTTCAGGGCAGGTGAAATGTCAGGTGTGAATTTTTCGGGGGCCAAACGCACCAGGGGCAAAATGTACCGGGGCGAAATGTCAGGGGCGAAATTTCCGGGGGCCAAATGTAACGGGGACGAAACGTTCCAGGGGCGAGATGTCGGGGGCGAAAGTTCCGGATCCCGTCCAAGGGCTCAAGTCCTGACGTTGCTGTTCGAACTTCTGCACAAGGTAGCCCTTTTTTTTCGGATGTGTTTGGAACACTTCACGATTTCTTGTCATAAGCAGAGCTAAATTTAACAGTCGACATCACATATGATGTGAGGGCGAATAGTCTTGATTCGAGTTTCGTTAGCGAAGCGTGTTGATTCGAGTTTCCTCTTCGAATCGCGCTGATTCAGGTGAGCCACCCAGGCTCGGAAGTTCGACGATTGCAAGAAGGTTTCGTCTTCGTGGGAGCCAGTCCGACTGAAGATTTCGCGATCAGTTTGGTCTTCGCAAGACTGTCCTGAGGATATCGCGATCAGTTTCATGTTCGCGAGACCGTCAGGGCCGGATTAAGACGTTTGAAGGCCCTAAGCACGGGTGAATTTGGTGCGCACCCCCCCCCCCCCAATCATAAGTATATACTAGTAACAATATAATTCACTAAATAGTGGAACTATCAATGAATAAAACCATGAATTTTTTTTTTTCCCCAAAGTAATGAACACATCTGAGCCAAAATTTGTAATACGAATGTTTCTAAATATGCACTTTATTTATTGAAGTGTTTTCTTGTACTTTTCCTTGGCGCAAAATCCTTGATTAAGTCTTCGAAACCAATGCTCCGCAACCCATCTGCTTCTATACACACAGTAAAGGTAGAGCATCGAACCTACCTTGTTGCATAATTGTTCTGTTAAGATTTTTTATATGCTTTAATTGAGGAAATGAATGCTCAGCAGAGCAATTCGTAATTATCAATGTTAAAAATATCCTGAAACCGGTATCAACATTCGGAAAAGTTCACTCAATGTCGTCTTCTAGAATTATTTTATATAGTTCCGATTGTGAGTGAATTTTGTTTTTACAGTATTTGTTCCACTGAATTTATGCCATTATTTATTACTATAAGAATGGAACTGGTGTAGCTCAGCTGCTAAGTTCTCGTTCAAGTCTTGTGGATAAGCATCAATCAGTTTTGATTTTCACATACAAAAATTTACGATATGAAAATTAATCAAAAAACAAATTGTTAAGCAAATCGTTACTCAAATGATAATTAAATAGTTTGTATGCCAATTAAGAGAATATATTGGTAAAGAGTTGAATAGATCTAATTCTAGGTAAGAGTTAGATTAATTATATTATGAATAATCAAATAAAAGAGTAAAGATATTATATAACCGCATTTAGCCGCATAATCAATGTTAGTATTTTTGAGAATATTATAATTTGGTAATTTAGGACAAATTATCGGATGATTTGTATAATTTTCATGCAGAAAAGAAAAAAAAAGAAGAAGATTGGTTCGAAGGTAAAGGGAAAAGATAAAAATATCAGAATTATCATGATATGAAAGAGATGGATGAAGAAAAGTGCAAAACTAATGACAATAGAAGGGAAATTGGATAGAAAATCCAAAAGATTTAAAAAAACAAAATAGACGATATAGGCGAGTTTACCAAACATGGATCCTGAGTGCGATGACAGAGTGCGTATGAAAATAGTGTTATCTTGATGACTTAACAAGCTTTTCCTGGGGAACTGCAAAACTGCAGTATTTAATTTAAAAATATTATAATTCAAAGCCCTTTAAACGACCACGCCAATAGTGGTCACAATGATGAAGGAGATGTAGACCATTTATTATAAAATTGGTCTGGCGCTCTGTTTAACTGTATCACGGTCACGGTCAAATGATTAGTTCAAACATTCAACGTTAGTCGAAAATAGGTTAACCCTTTGCATCCGACATTATGAAAAGTAGAACGAGAAGCAAATTGTAATAAATTAAAATAAAAGTGTGTAAATGTAATGATAATAATAAATATTTATCATGTAAATTATTTGGTAGGTCCTTTCAGTTCTAATTAAAGACAACAAAACAATGTTTTTGAAACAATTAATTATTTCAAAACAAATAATCGAACGTGGTATTTTAAAATATCGTCTTTATGAAAAGAGTTAAATTATGTTTCTGTACATAATCTTTTAGATAAGTGACCATGTTGAAAATTATTTTTATCAATATTTTGATCTAATTTTTCATCATGGGGAATGAATACAAATCGATTGAACAGAAACGGATGATGAAAAACTCATTTCCAAATTGAGTCTGGTGGGTGTTTAGAAGACAAGACCTCCACGGTGAAAAGCAGTTTTAGCGTGTTCGGGAAGTTCCTAGTAGATCATCCAAACCCACCCCCCCCCCCTTTCAGACAATTCCCTATAATTTCTAAAAGGAACAAGCAATACCATGCAGATTGAAAGTAGTTTCGGAATCAGTGACTAACCTAAAAATAACCGATTTTCTGGAAAAAACAAAAATAATACAAGATCCAAGTGAATAGTAATAGCATGACGATGTCAATTTATATGTATGCATTTACATTATATCAGCCGGTTCCGTCATTGACGCTGGAAGGGGGAGAGGGCATACCTCCACCCATAGATTTTATAAATCTGTTCAGCATATCAAATTGCTCTTTCAATGAGCGGGAAAAGCCTCGACTTCTTAATACTTAATCTATTCCTATATTTGTGTTTACAGCTAGCGAATGCACGTGAAATGAATATAATATTTCTTATAGCACTAATTAATATTACAAAGTTGCCAATATACTGCGTTTGTTAAGAATGGTTAGAATTTCAAAATATTCCATTAATTAAACATTTCTGATTAACCGGTCAAAAATTTTAATCGATTCCCAAGCCTGATATATACATTTCGCCGGTGTAAAATAAATATTCATTGTACCCAATGCCGTCTTAACACATGGGCCAACCCGGGCGCCTCGAGAATAGGGGGCCCCAAAAAATGAGTAGTTGAATTTTTCGAAAATTTGCCAGGTAGGGCCTCAGAAAAATCACTTAGCCTGGAGGCCCATGATGCTCTTAAAACAGCCCTGGTTCTAACGCCCCACCCTGTTTAGAAGGAAAAAAAATGAAAAGTTCTCCCTCGAGAAAATTTTGCATACATAGCCAACTGATCTAATGTATAGGAATATACTTTTTTATTTAAATTTTCTGCTATCGTCTACTTCATTTTATGTGCTTTGTTTTTGATGGCTCCTTATGCTCTTAAGAAAGAACTGAACTTGCCATCCAGAGGGGTTTGTCGGCATGGATTGTAGAGAACTACACTGAATAAAAATTTCTGCTTCTTTTTTGATCCGAAATTCATTATCATGATTTGATCAGCAGTGATGGAACTCGTGGGAAATTTCCCATATTCGTGGGAAAAATGGGCCAAAACTGGTCCACGTGGGAAATTTCTTGGCGTTTGGGGGAAATTTTGAGAGTTCATCAAACAAAAGAATTTTGATTGAAAAAAATATAAATGCAAAACACAATGATTTTCTGATGTAAAGTGACTTGACTGCATATTTCCATCGATAGATGGCAGCACAATTTTCGGAATGTATGGGAAAAATTTAGTCGAAAGGGAAATTTTGCTTGACGAGGTTACCATCACTGGATGGCGCAGAAATACAAGTGATGGTGGTAGGAGCTAGTGTTGTGTTCACTGTTGTTTTCTTTTTAGCACTGGAGCACATCAATTGTATCCTGCGGCTCCGTCTTGGCCAGTGGCGTCGGAGCCGGGGGTGCTGTGGGTGCTCAAGCACCCACGATAATTTGTGAAATGCATCCGAGCACCCCCAGAATTGATTCAGAAATTAAAATTTCCGGTACAAAACTAAAGACGAGCACCCACAGTTTCGAAACACTTCCGACGCCCCTGGTCTTGGCAATGTAGACACGGCACAAGTGATGAAGGAAGGATAATTCTGTATTTCTCTGGTATCTGTAGAATTGTAAGAACATGTCACCGAGTCAGGGGTTTGTGTGAAGTTCATATCTTGACACGAGGAGTCTAACAGAGGAGAAGATTGGGAAATGTCTTTGAGTTTTTCAAAGAGAGAGAAGTCAGGATCAGAAGGAGTGTGCTTCGAAGCCAAGTTGCATTTCAGATTTTCAAAATATCCAGTCTTTTTTATTAAAACCCACTTCCGTCGATACTTTTTTGCAGAATTGAAGAGTTTCGTCCGCTGCTTGACGTCAGTATTAGCATGCGCATTGGGCACATACACAGGAAAACGGGGCGAAGACAATTTTCAATCGTACACCGTATTGGCAAATGCAATATTATCGATCTGCCAACATTAGAAGCGTGAAATAACATTTCCCGGTGACAAATGTATGAAATGCATGTCCGCCTTTTCCTGATTAGTGACACAAGCTATCCAAGTTAGATGGCAGCGCAATTTGCTTGTTTTTATGTGTTAATTCCTTACGGAAGTTAAGCCCATGAGTTTTGAACCACTCTGCATATTCAATTTCATTTGAGTGAATTATTCCACCAGATTTATAAATGGCTCACAGTGAATAGTGTTGCTAAAAGTTAAAGAATTTTTCAACTAGATTCTTCATCAAAAATAACTAGAAATGGTGCTTAAACAAACTTAACTAATTTCAACCATGTTTAACCTAATTTTTCGGGAAGTTCCCGTACTCTCACGTAATTTATAAGGGGGGAAAAAAACTTCTGAAAAGATTGACACAGAAGATTTTTTAAAAAAGTCCGAAACACAACTACAGCAGAACCTTGCCAAACGGACACTCCCCGTTAATAGACACATTTCGGATCCCCGGTAACATGGAATAGGGCTTTGATGTACTTCACTCCTCGTTAGCGGACGCTCTCGATAGCAGACATTGAAATCAGGTAAACTCTAATTTGGTCATAAGCCGGGAATTAATCTCATTCAATTAAGATTATGTCCCAAGCTCGTATTGGCAAAAATGATAGATCATCAATTAATTAATAAATTAACTGAACACAACGATGGTCAGGATGGGGAATTCGAATATTTATGTCAGCTTCGTTAGTTGATACGTGTGAAGAAAGCTAATATAACTGATTATGTTGTTTTGAATGTTTTCCTCTTCTTCACACTTATTTTAATTCAATTCAATTTTTATTGCAAAATATGTGTCGTGCACGTCCCATGTACGGGTAAAAATAACTAATAGGTTTAATGGGGAAAAAAAAGTTTGTAATTTTTTCATATATATCAAACTTTATTTGGGAATAATCACCGGTAAAAGTTATAAATGTAGTGAAATTTAATCAAACTTTCTTTGCTAAGACGATTGGTGATTACGCATAACCACCGGTGTATCCCTTCTACAGCAACAAAACATTTTAACATTAAAATGCATAGGAACCAATTGCGAAAGAATCGTATAAAATGTGAAAGTCGAAAAAATTAGGTTCTACTGCATATCGCTCCTCCCCATTAGCGGACAAAATTTTTGATCCCATGGATGTCCGTTATCGAGAGGTTCTACTGTAGTAACTAGATTGGTATTTTCTTCAACCGAAGAGCCGCAAAAAAGACCAGATCTAGTTAGAAAATAATTAAGCTAGCAACACTGTCAGTGAATAATCATTGTTATGATTAGACCATGTACGCACAAACGTCGTAGTTGTTTCTTTTCCCGCTTAAGATGTACTTTTTTAGACTCAGGGAGTTCGGTCCATGAAGTGCAGTATTATGTATGTACCACTGCCATCGTTAAAGTTAGGGGCTGAACACCCTGAGATTAAAAAAGAATATCTGCATCCAGAAAAAAAAAAACAGTCTTTACCCCGTTTGCGTGTACAGAGAATGAAAGGGATAAAATTTTCACTAAAAAAAATTATGCGTTTTTCTATTTTTATATTCATTTAATTTTTATAAATTATCCTACAATACATACAAAAAGGAGAAAAAAATGTGGACGTTCTATTGGTTAGTCTTCATCGCTGTCGAATAGTTCAGCAAAACGATTCATGATGGCCAGAGATCTATTTATTTCAACTTCGGCTGCTCTGAAGTCTTGCAAAATGTTTTTTGCCATCAACGCTTTGGCCTACGGCAAAGAAAACAATACCGCAAAAAAGACTTTATCCCTTAAAGAATTAAACTGCACATCGTATTCAGCATATAAATAAAGTACTTTGCATAAGTAACGGTATACTAGTCTCATTCGCATATGATACACTTCTGGTTCCCTCCGCTGAAACAACTGAAGAGTTGATAAAAGATTTGGAAAAAAATTTTTGTATACAATAAATAAAAGTATCTCTGAAATCTTCGACTTAGACTAAATGCTAACGAAACTAAATGGATACTTTCAACTTTACAAGTTCAAATATGCAGATAATTGTAATGAAATTTCACGCGCACACACCCATGGATGTAATGACTTTTCCTCTAATACTATGCAACTGTCTGTACATTTCGCACCATTCAATTCGGTTTTTTTCATAAAGAAAGAAAATACAGAACAGTATAAAAGTGTAAGAAAAAATTGCTAATGAGCCGACATGGCTTTCAGTGGCAATCACTATTTTTTTTTAATCATTAGATATAGGGATTAGTAGGTACACATCCTCGGATATATTGATATAATTCAATTTCCGAGGATGATGTCACGCTTCGCTATCCCTACGAAGGATTTTAACAGATGGCTAATGCGAAGATGTATTTAGGAAAAAGAGATATTTAGGAAATTCAACTGCCGTAGCGGGAATTACACGCATGTCCTCTCACTCGCCGGGTGAGCGCCCTAGACTAATAGACTTCTAAACCATACATGCACTTCGTTTATATTCCTGTGCGGAACTTCTAAAGAATTGGTACATGTTGGAGTGTGCGTGTAGTGACCCTCGGTATACTGTCCACGGAGCACCAGCCTAAAGGCGGTTCTAGATGACCTGGACAGAGCACTAGCGACTTGTACGGGTCAGGATAGAGTCCTAATCGGAGGGGACTTCCGATATATGGAGTGCCACTGCAACGACGAGCGCGATGAAGAGTTGGTTGAGTACATCGAGCAGATAGACTACCACGTGCTAAACACTGTGGTGTCTAACAATATATAAAACTCCAACCGGAGAAGCGTGGCATGGAAATCACTATAGTGAAAACCAATTTGCATGCGCCCGTGATCAGCTAGGACGTGCTGTGGGAAGTAGTTCCAAGCGTTCATAGGTACGTCCTGTGTTCGCTGGGGAAAGAAGCCCGTAACAGGATGTGGTCCGACCACTCGGATGTATACTGGATAAGCAGGTGGATTGAAAACGCTATTTCGCAACTTGTGAGCAAGTCCGACTTGCTTACGCGAGCGGAAAGGCAAATAGCTACTTCGAGAGAGTTTGCGAAGGATTTAGCAGAGCTAATGTACAAAACCTCACGGGATTGTACACTTCGCCAACCTAAGAACAGCGGCGCGCGGAGAACTCTCGTACCTTGGTGGACTGACAACCTAACGGCCCTACGGGAGCCGTTAAGTTGCTTCTTAGGGCCTTCCCCACGGGCCATAACGTTCAAGCTAAGGCGAGTGGACAGAGCACACTGGGGGGCTAAAGTCCCACGCCTCACGGCGAGTGCCGTAAAGAAACTGGCGATTGAACGAGCCTCACTGTACGGGGTCGGCGTGCTGCAGAGGAGTCTCGTCAAACAGGCGCGGACACTTAACACAATCCAAAGGCCGGCAGTTAAGTCGATCACCCGTGCTTACAACACAGTCTCGAACGAGGCGTTAGCCGTAATTGTCTGCTACTTACCCCTGGACCTTCAGGCCAGGATTGAAGCAACTGTCTTTAGAGCAAGTCTAGGCAAAGAAGCGAAGTTTATGGGGACGGTTTCGCAACTTTAGAGGAGCCGCCAGAAGTGGAGGTCTCACCCGGTCGACTGGCCGTCCTATTCATGGTCTGAAGGGAAACATACGGACAGAGGAGTGGAGATCTCCACAGACGGTAGCAAGTCTGAAGGGAAGGTCGGCTCTGCCCTCTGTGTAATCAAGGATGGTTGTCTTAAGGACCAGAGGCTTTATAGACTCAACACTGAATGTGATAATGTCCAGGCAGAAGCACACTCGCTGATGTGGGCATACAGTACTAACATCCCGCGGGATGAGAAAGTCAGAATTTTGTCGGATAGCCGCTCAGTATTAGAAGCCATCACGAATCTCCGAAGTGATGATCCGTACCTCTGGGACTGGCGGATGCGGTAAAGTGCTAGCTGAGAGCTAAGCCTTCACTGGGTGGAAGCGCACGTCGGTACCCCTGGGAACGGCATGCGGATAAGCTTGCAAAGCAAGCAGCGAAGAAGGATTTGACGTTCGGTGACTGGAGGTTCTCCTTGTCATGGCGAGGTCTTAGAACAGAGCTCAGACGCTGAAGACTTAGGGAGTGGCAGGCGAGATCGGGAGTCCAGCAAAAGACGAACCACCTACAAAATCATCCCACGCGTGTCCGGAAATAAGATCTGGGTAACCGATCACTACTCGGCCCAGGTAGTGACGGGTCATGGTCGTTTCTCAGTGAAACGGGCCAACTGGGGAGATCTCGGATGGGAAGTGTCGGTGTTCCAATGAGGTAGGGGACGTGTTCCACTACCTTCTGAGGTGCCCGTTCATCGTCGATCTAACGATCGCCTTTCGGGGAACTCGCGTAGCTTGGGACGTCAAGAACGCGAAGCAACGCGCCATCTTTCGGGATGTGGGTCGCTTTGTCACCTTACACGGAGACTCCTTGGATCGGGAGAACGTGTAGGCTTGAACGAGAAGTGTCATGACGCTTACTTATAATGGTATGAAAGGTAAATGACTGTGAGTGAAAGAGGCGATGGATGATAGTAGGGTGAGAGCACATTGTAGGTATTTAAGTGCTGGGTCGATACGTCTCGCTGTTTCCACACAGCAGGTCTGCTGGCCGTGGGATGCTGAAAGCTGCGTTCATCCCGCCTGACGAGCGAACGTAAATTCTACCTTGGTACGGACCTATATCGGCTAGATGCCTACGAAAAAGTGGGCATGACCCACGGGAGAGACCCTGGCGGAGTCAGGTGTGTCAGGTAGTGCAAAGGGTTTGACGGTGAGGACGTGGCTAAGGCCACCGTGTTCCATCGGTGGTTATACCCGAGACAGAGTGCAGGGCCCGTAAGGGCGGAGCGTTGCAATACCTCCACGAGAGGTCCAGACAACAGTTGGTGGTCCAAAAAATGTGCGTGTACCTGAGGTGAAGTTTGTTTCTGTGTAATGCTTGTTATATGCAGGGCTGCCATTTGCCATCCGTTTTTCTAACTATGAGTGAAGTGTAATGATTGAATAACTATCGTTGTGGCTATAGCCCACTTGCACCCACCCCATAAATACGTCTCTGTTAGGGTGAAAGGCTAAAGCTTAACCATTTGAAATCGGCCTCAAAAAATGTAGGTTCTACAGTCCCAGTTTAATATTGATCTTTCAAATTACTCCACAGCTGCGTAAAGATATAAATCATAAAATCAAACATAAACTTGAATATCTAATATTAAAAAAAAAAAAAAAAAAAAATAGACTTCCCCAACACATACTTTTTTCAGGTCTATCCCTGTTCTGTTCTTATCTGCTGGAGCCGAGTCAGAAGAACTGAAAGTGAATACTTGAGTTGAGAAGGAAAAATAGTCTCTAAATTGAATGCACATTTAAAAAGGTATGTTGAAATTTTGGTTTTAATGAAATTCAAAAAGTAGATTACGTGGGATCGTGTAGTTATAACCCGGGTTGAGCGTTTTTTTTTTGGGGGGGGGGGGGTCCGCAATATGAAAGTTTTTCATTACTAATCCAATAAAATTGTAGCCATCTTAACATCGGAAATCCCCTTTTAGACCTTTTTTTTTAACCTCGGGCCATGTGTAGTCTTGGGGCATTTTAGGGAGGGGCGGGGAGGGGGGGGGCAGATCAGGCGCATGGGTGAAATCAAATGAAAAGAAGCCATAATAGGTAGCGCAAGCTGGCCACAGTGAGCTGTGAAAATAGATTCCTATGTGAGAAAATAAGAGATACTAACCACCGGCACGGCAACCGAGCAGCAATTTAGTGTCCATGGGGTTTATAATAATTACTTAACTCAAGTATTACATTTTACATTGTAACTATCACACAGTATATGTGAGAAAATAAATCAAGTGAAAAAGGGTGTGAAAATTCTGACTAGTTCCAGAATCCAGCCGAAACTTCTCTAAGAAGGAGATCCATCTTAACGCGAGCGTCCCATTTAAGAATTGTCCTGTAAGGGCACATTTCCATGGAGGCGGTCCTACATAGTTAGATCTGATACAGTATTATACGCTTTTAGAAAGTTCGTAAATATACTGGGTGATTCCATAATTCCCCTTGCCGCATTTTAATGGCGAACCGTTGATCCTAAAGGCATACCTCCAACTGGAAATAGTAACCAAATAACGTGCAGAACTTGCATACGTCATTCATGTTGCAAAGGATTGTAAAATTATTAAAATATAAAAATTAACTATTTAACCATGTGATCAAAAACCCCATCTAGAAAGTTGGTGTCCTGTCTTCTCTGAGGCAAGAAAAAAAATCAGCCTTTCCGAGTGCGATATTCGCTGATATATTTGAATGAAAAACCGAAGAAAATTTGGTTTTTTTGAAAACGGAAGAAGTGTTGTCCGTTAATTTTTGCTGTTTTCAGGCATTTTTGAATTAACTTATCTCAACGAATATTGCACTTAGATATGTGGAATTTTTTTTTGTTGGCCTTACGAAAGACAGAGCAACAACTTTCTTACTGAGTTTTCGAGGACAAGGTGTCCGTATAAACAGTTAATTTTATATTTACTAGCTATACAACCCCCTTGCAACATGAATGGCGTATCGGAGCTCTACATATTATTTGATCACTTTTTTTAATTCGAAAAATGCCTTTAAGACCAACGGTTCGCCAGTAATTTGAAGTTCGGAATGTTAGCTATGCACGCTGCGCATTTGCATAAATGATCATATTCGTTTTCGGTGGGACGAAGAGGGTCGTTAGTTATAACGAGCATATACTGTATAATATAATTTATATAATATCAAGTTCATTATTCTATTACAGAAGTTACTTCATCAAATCGTAAAGAATTTCACTTACAGTTATAAATATAGGAACTTTTGTACAGTTTTGGGCAGAAGTGTTTTGGACATTACGGTAAAAAAAAAGCACGGTATTTCAATTTTTTTTTTCAATTCAATCCAATTTTATTCATAAACAATTTCAATTTTATTCATAAGGAGAAGAAGAAACACAGAAAAATACCGAACAATATATAAGGGGGGGGAAAAAAAAAGAAGCCGAAACGTGTCTCTCAGGGGTCATTCAAGTATTACGTCAGCATCGAGGTGGGGGGGGGGGAAGATGGTTTCGGATTTGCTGACTTTTGATGACAAGGGGGGGGGGAGGGGGGTTTGAATGTTGCTTACGTCATCAACCGCCCCCTTTTGAAGATATGAAATATTCTAAGCTGCTGACGAAATTTTGCTGACGGGGGGGGGGGGAGAATAAAAAATGGCTGAAAATCTTCTTATGTAATATTTGAATGGCCCCTTACTAGCGATTAAAATTTTTTTTTTTTCAGACATTAGTTTTAAGTATTTTGATATATATATATATTTCCTCTGGAATATTATTTACCATGGTTTTTACCATGCTGTCCCAAACCTCGTCAACCCTGGCTTATTTGTGATAAACAAAATAAATTCAAACTAATTATTCACATACGGGCCTGGCTTTGGTTCTGCAGTGTCCCGTTTCTCTTCTGTTTTCGACTGAAAACGATATATCCATCAATAGGTTGTTATACGCACATATTACATGCAAAAATCCATATCATACAGAGAGCTAATAATAGATGTTACGCACGAGTTTTACACACGGGTGTTTACACTGTTATTGGGTGTTATAAATCCACATACATGCAAAAGCTATATTATACAAGGTGCTTCAAAATATACGGGCCTAACTTAGGGCGCTGTTGGTTAGAACCCACCAAAACAATCATTTTCAGTCGTGGGACGCAAGGTCGGTAAAAGCATTAGGGAGAGCAGCAAGCGTGAATTTTATGTCAGCGAAACGGGTGCTTTCTGCACCTTCTGGTACCCCAAAGTGTAATTTCCGAGTGTACATCCCACGACTTTCTTCGAAACCGAGCACAACTCCGGTCTATCGCCATACGCAATTTATTACCGAATGAGTTGCGCCAGAACTGTGCGCGTGTACTTAACAGTCTGAGTACATATGTGATGTTGTGCGTGAATTTCAGTGCCGCCATTTATTTTTAAAGCATGAGTGAAGAGTAATGACAGAATATTCCTGCCGTTGTTGGCCTGTTGCTCTCTGTGAGGGAAGACTTTTTAACGCGAGCTCGGCTTGTTGTATTCGCTCCTGCTCCTCGAAGTTGGTAATTACAGAGAGCCAACTTCAGCCGATCACCACTGTGCTACCGGTGGGGTGTGTTCTCCGAGTCCTCGTGATGCAATTCCCGCCACTATGACCACACGACCGCACAGCGGCATGCCCATGACTGAAAGTTATTATCTTGGTTGTTTTTACCAGATGAGCACTTACTCTTCTAATACTGAATCTACCATATAAATCAGCTATTCCCCTTGTGGTCCGGGGAGCCTGGGGGGGGGGGATGGCACATGTGAAAATTGGGTGAAAGGGGAGCCACGACAAATAGCGAAGAGGGTTCCGCAGAGACCTGTGAAGAAATAAAGATTTCAAGCAGAATGTGGTGGGAAAAAATGTGACCACGTTCAGAGATTCAGAATATAGTAGAACTGTAAATAGAACTAGGGCCCATCTTGGCTCCATGTGGGCATGACTCGGGGGGGCCTCATATCTATAATATGGTCCAAAGGGAGGGAGCCACTGGCTATAAAAAGTTGAGAAATACTAAGATAGATAAGTGTTTTTCCCTAATGAATCTGAGGCGGCAACCGATAGATGGCGCCTCCATTTCCAACCAAACTACATCGGTAGAAAATTGCTGTATGACGATATGATCTGAGCTCATGTGTGGTAAAGTAGTGGACTAGCATAAGGATTGAAAAAAAAAAAAACTGGTCCTTGCCCATTTTCTTAACACTCTGTACGTACGATAGAAATAATTCATAACAATATCAAAGAAAGTCATAATACAGTAGAAGTCCGTTATAACGACAACTCACAATCAAAGGAAAAATTGTCGTTATAAAATGGGTTACCAAATTCGAAAACTGAGAAAGGTGGAAACATCGTGCGTACGCTTAGCAACGTCACATTTTCGCAGCAGATGGCGTCAGTATTCTTACCAATGAAACCGGCCGCAATAATAATTTCTCCCAACTACAACAGAGCAGCCAAAAAAAGCAAAAACAGAAAAGTTCTAAGAATTTCGACGGCCGTTGGTCAGTGGGAAAAAAACTACAAGAACACTCTTATCAATGAAGAGATATATGTTTCAAAGTGGGGAAAAAATAATTTCGGAAACTTGAAAACGAGGACAAAAGGGCGAATTTTCTGAAACGTAGGACGACGCTTATAATAAATGACATAAAAAAATAGAACGTTTGGCAACCCTAGTTGTGAGGGACTTCTCACCCTACTCCTCCTCCTACAGCGACTACAACTCGAACGAGAAAAAATAAATCTCATTTCTCTTTCAGCTCTCTCATTAACAGTTACTAGACTCCTTCATATAGGGGTTCTACTGAACAGCACCGCCTAGAGCCTGTTTGCCATAAACGTCATTCAGACTAGCTAGTAAGTTTGCCACATTTTGAAACACAGCATCCTATTTCGTTTCTTCTTATTTTGTGAATCTTATTTTCCGTAGAATCTTCCTGATTGGCTCTCAAATACCGCATAGTGATTGGATGTGGGGGGGCATAGAAATCGCCAATTCTGATCCCGGTCATTTCTTTTCCTCACAACGATGGGGCACGAGCAGAGAATTTTTTTCCCCTGAATATTCTGAGGGAAAATGAACTACTTACTGACGTCACAAGCAGACTGCGGAGGGCTTCTAGAGCTCCCTTTATATAATAGTGTCTTAGAGCCACCTACTGCCGATGACGTTTCCGTTCATGGGCTCGTACGCAATTCTCAGTCCTTTGATGTTCTCTACATACCACTAATGTTTGTAACTTTATGAGACACGCTGTATACAATCATGTTTCTTGGCTCGGGCCTTATGAATGATCCCTCCACCACGTGTGAAGGCTATGAATAACAACATTGTGGAGCAGGGAGTGCACACTATCTTTCAAGTCTGTGGGCCAATATCCGTATGTGTTCAAACTCACTGTCTTCCGAAAACATTCGAAATCGTATAGATTTTTTAAACACTAACATTATTTGAGAATACGTTTCATGCACTGTTGGGGCATCAAATATCTCGGTCTAAGGACCCTTGACTTCGTCCCCCCCAGATGATACGTTACGAATGACATACATAAACTCAAAGGCAGCGCAGCAAAATTGTCTACTTTTTCGTACGCGGTAAAGTCCTCTCAAAGCATAGGGGGCCCATCCAAATGCAACCCGGGAACTCAACATGCAGAGAGTCTTTTAATTTAGCCCGTGGATCAGAGTTTGTGCACCCCTGGGGACGACAAAAGTTTTTTTTTGTAAGAATCCCGAAAATGCCTATCAACGTCATAATTGCCCGATTTGTGCTCTTTTCTATGAGATACGTTCAGCAAACCGAAACCTAATGTTATACGATGCTCGTTGGCATTAAATCACGTGACCTTCGCTAATACTGAGGTTGTTTATTATATTCTGTGTATCAAGTCATTCATAATGTACTCACCCGTTTAGAGCTATCCTTTTCCTTCTGCTCGATAGGGCGTTTGCTGTCCACTGACATTATAAATAGAAAGATAGAAATAAACACAAATTTATTAGCAAATAAATGATTCACTTAATCATGACTGGTTGGGTTGAACTTTAAAATAGACGGGGGGGGGGTGACTTTAAAAGTGGTGAACGGTATTTCGAGGACTTGTTCTGTTGGAGGAGGGGGAAAGTGGTATGAAAATTTAATAATCTATTAAACCCCAATCATAAAAATGCTCATTAATTAAATTTGCACTTTACTTTTACAAAAAAAAATTGAATCGGCACCCCCCCCCCCCCACTCTCCGTAAAATTTGACCAGGCTTCTCGTACGTACCCTCATGCAGCCTGAAAACGTTGAACAGTGTATACTGTATCCGCTATTTTCGACGTAATATCGACATCTATACTAGCTGACGCTCTACTACCTTCACCCACAATGGTGGTCGGCTGATGTTGGTTTTCTGTGATTCCCAACTACAAGGCACGAACGAATGCGAGCCGATCTCAACCTTGAAAAGTCTCGCTACAGAGAGCGACGGTGGAATCTTCAATCATTACTCATCACACATTGTTAAAAATTGGTGGCAGATGACAGTGCTGCATAAATGAAGTATTGCGCAGAAACAAGCTTCACAATAGGTTAACACCACGGACACGCACATCCCAACATGTAGCCTACCAATTAGAAGTTCAGAACTTCTAACTGGGTATTTCGACTTCGTACTTTTCAACTTCGTTAGAAGTTCCGCAGAGGAATATGGACGAGGTGCATATGTGGTTAAGTTGATGCGCTACACTGAACAAATTGCCAATAACTCCCAACTTTAAAAGAATGCGGGTATACTACGCATGCAAAAGACACTTTCCTCCCTTGTACCTACTGGATGTGCCGATGTACAGAGCGATTCTAAACAAAGGCGGTAGAGGGTGTTTTGAAAAAATGTCTGGCGGCACTTCACCAAAAACAAATATATTTTTCTGACGGATTTGATGCAACAAGTGAGGGTGCGCAACCACTCGAGGGTGCAGAAGGTGGTAGGCCTCCTCATGGTACAACCTAGGTAACGCACAATTTCCCACAAGACACTGTACTGCTTGTCATTGTTTAGCGCAGCATGACCTTGATGATCCCCACACGATTAAAAACCAAACTCCAATCTAATCCGAAGGCACGTATGAACCAATAAAAACCAAACTTTTTGTATACCGAGGTTTGGTTTTTATTCGTGCCCGGACCATCAAAATCATGTTGGGCAAAACAATGACAAGTCAGGCGCGGATCTAGAGAAATGTGTTGGGCAGGGGAGGGGGGATGATTTTTTGTGTAGGTTCGTTTGATTGCTATGTAAAATGCGGGACACAGTAATTTTGCTCCATGTTATTCAGCTCTTGGGAGGAAATATCACCCCCTCCTCCAACGCCCCTCTATGGATCGGCTGCGGAGCAGCGGTACAACGATTTGTGCTACATTTTTGCGTTATCTCAGGTTGCACCGTGAGGAAGCCTACCACATTACAACCCCTCTGTCGAGCATTTTCTAAAAACACCCTCTACTGCCTTTGCTATAGCGATTCGACCACACATTCTATGATTAAAAATGCTTGTTTAGGTGCAATTATCACCTCTTCAAGTTTGTCCCATGAATTTAAATTCACCCTGTATTAAAAATGTTACAGAGAAGAGCAAGGTTGTGCATGGAGTTGCCAGAAATGCTGTATATTCAGGATTCACAAGACGAGAGAACTGTGTGTAGGGGGATTGTATTAGTACACTGCTCAAAACAATTAGGGGAGCACATGGTTTTAACAAAATTACGCAAAGATGTATACCGATAAGTAACATAAAATGAATCATCCATAATTTAAAGCCTAGCAGGAAACGGAAGAAGAAAACTTCATATGCAAATCAAAGTTCATGACGTCAAAAACCAGAAAAAGGAGATAAGGGCAGAAATCGGGATGTTGCAGAAACGTCTGTTTTACTGCCGTAACTGTGAAATTCGATTGCGCAGTATTTTTTTTTGAGACAAGGTATCTTGAGGATGTCTCAACAACGTGATTTACCGGAATCCATGGCATGGCGTGTTATAGGCAGACTGGAATCAGGGCAAACACAACGTAGTGTCGCGGACGCTGTTGGAGTCGCCAGAAGTGTTGTTGCAAGGCTGTGGAATCGATTCCAAGAAACAGGAAATGTTAGACGTCGACCAGGGCAAGGTCGTCCACGCACCACTACAGCAACTGATGACCGGTATGTACGGTTAACAGCCCGTCGAAACAGAACAGAGAATGCTACGCAGCTGCAAAGACGGTTGCTCTTGGCAACAGGACGAAGGGTGTCCAGCCAAACAGTACGTAATCGGCTTCATGAGGGACGGCTCTATGCACGTAGGCCAATGGTCTGCATTCCGTTGACCCCACGCCACCGTGCGGCCCGAAGAAGATGGGCTGCTGAACATCGAGATTGGGAGCAACATGATTGGAGCCAAGTGCTGTTTACAGACGAGTCCCAATTCAGTCTGGAGTGTGAAACCCGACGTGTTCTGGTATGGAGGGACAGGGGTCCTCGAAATAACCCCGCATTCGTTCGTGAAAGGTCACAATACAGACGAGCTGGTTGGATGGTATGGGGCGGAATCAGCATAGGCGGACGTACGGACCTGCATATCATTCGGAATGGCACTTTGACGGCCCGAAGGTATGCAGACGAGATACTGCGACCTCATGTCATCCCTTAAGCTGGAGCCATTGGAGATTCCTTTTGTTTTCCAGGATGATAATGCCCGACCGTATAGAGCTCGTCTGGTGGAGAACATGCTTGAAGCTGAAACAATACAGCGTATGGAATGGCCAGCGTGCTCTCCTGACCTGAATCCATGGACGACGCATTGCTGCGCGACCAAGGCCGCCTGTTACTGTCCGAGACTTGCAGATTGCACTTCTTGAGGAATGGAACAGTATTCCCCAAAGTCTGATCGATAACCTCATCGCATCCATGGCAAACAGGTGTGCAGCAGTCTTAGCTGTTCGAGGAGACCACACGCCCTATTAAAACTCATGCACCATGTCTAAACAGTACTTTTTTTTATCGTTTACATGTAACCAAATCGTTGCCCTAAATCATCTTTTCATGTTTTTTTCCATATTTTCAAAGAATTAAAGCTTAATTCCAAATTGTTTTACGTCTTTTTTGTGTATTGCGCATTGATACGCGTGTACTATCCATTGTATGCCAATACGTGGCTGTCTCGCACGGTTTTCTTCACTTTTTTGCTTGCTCCCCTAATTGTTTTGAGCAGTGTATATACAGTATCTACATTATATGAGTTATTAGCGATGAACATCTCACAATTCTCTTCAAATATATAAATTGATATAATTTCATAATTTCATTACAGTAGAACCTCTTGATAACGGACACCCTCAAGACCGGGAACTTTGTCAGCTGGGGGAGGGGTGCCATAATACGTAATAGGATGCATTCAGGTCCATTTATGTCATTAATAAAAAAGGTTTTCGCAATCGAGGAGGGCCCGTTATGGATGGTTCGACTGCAATAACATTGCGTGCAACATGAGATGTGCTTATATTGATGATTGCAAGCTATTACACAAATTTTAAATGTTCTTGCAAAAGAATGAGACTTACTCCCTTAATCTTAAGAATATCGAAGATTGAAGAGAAGCCAGAGCATAAAAATATCGACTTCCTTTTGCTTTTGAACGTCGACAGATAAGTAAAAGTTTGGCGTCATCAATTTACGTGGTCCTTCCACCTGCTTTTTCATCACGGTCTGTAGTTAATTATTAAAAAATAAACAAAAATCATTTTGGTGACGTCAGTGACTCGTTTTGAAGATATAAAAGATCTCAATGTGAGGGACGAGAGAAATTTTAATTATTATTTCTTTCAATTTTCAACTTCCATCTTGATTCATTGCTTTCCTCGGTTCAAACGCGGAAGACAGATGGCAGCAGTGTGGAAACTAACATAATGCATTATGTTAGTTTCTTCACAAAAAGAACGAAACAACCGAATGAAAATTCGAATAACATATTCAAAAACAAATGACATGTCTCGAACAAGGGTTGGCATACTGCGATTCGCAAGTCTCGTGGCCCCTCTCAGAGACACGGGGGCTCTGAAGTTTAAGCATAGAAACTACCATGTTTTCATGGATGATAAAGTAGCTATAATACCTGGCACTGCCCGGATTTTCCCCATGTTCTGGCAGCATTAAAGAAGAGGCCAACCATTGTAAAGGAATAAACACGTCTGAGACGTATTGTTAAGGAACCACGGCAACCAAAGTAACATTCCGCCAGAGCGTTCGACATGCTCTCTCGTCCAAGTCAACAACCTGTATCTCTTCGGATCCGAGGCCTTTTCACTCGATCCGATTCTTATACATCACTTCATTTCACTTCCGACATATCCCCCCTTTTATGTTTATTTTTTTCGTAAAAATGACTCTGAGTTTATAGTATCAGTCAGCGGATAGTGCTGAGGTTTCCGTACCACACGACCGTATCGTGTTGCTCCGACGGGGATGATGTTTGTCCTCTTGACGACTGTCCAGTTGGCCTTTCCGGCGCGTTGTCGTCATCCCGGACTGTCGGACCAGCGGGTGGGAGCTCTACAACTCCTGGATCCGATTCTGAAACAGGCTCAGGGCGTTCAGTCCTGTTCAGGTGGAACTGATTTCTTCTCACAGATCCCCTTGGCGTCTTGATGATGAAGGATCTCGGTGTATCTGCCCTGCGCTTGATTTCACCCTACGTCTTCATGTCCGCCACCCACACTGTGTCTCCTACAATCAGCTGCTCTCGAGTGCTGACACTGTGGCGATTATTGTTATTTTTTCTCTGCTTCTCAATCCTTGCCTTCTCCTTCCCCCCCCCCCCCTTAAGAGATCGTCTTCGGGTTGGAAAGGCTTTAGCAGATGAGGGTAAATCGGAACCGTGCGCGCGCGTTGTTCTAAGGCGACGCCCCATCAGTAGTTGAACTGGACTATAGCCATTCTTCAATGGCGTGTACTGCAGCAATGCTAGGTATGGATCTGATTTTTTTCATCAGTCCTTTGGCCACCTTGACCATGGATTGGGTGAAACCGTTTGCTTATGGAAATCTTGGACTTGACGTCACGAGCTCAAGTTCATACGTCCGTGCAAATTCTTGGAATTCGGAGTTTCTCACTTTTTCGAATTGACCCCCGTTGTCACTGCTTACTTCCTTCGGAATGGCGGGCAAAGATTAATTTGCAGTGCTGAATAACATTCGCTGAAGTGAGCGAGTTCAAGTTCAACAACGCGTACTCTGGTACTGAGAGTAATAATCAGCAAGAAGCAACTACCATTTCCCCCATGGGCGGAGATACAGGAGGGACCGTGGGAGGCATCAAGGGTCAAGTCGACTGATCTAATGCATATATGTATAGATGAATTGACATCATCATCATCATCATTCTCCCCCCCCCCCCAGCAATAATGACCGTGCCTTCCCCCAGACTTCAAGTCTATCTCTGCCTACGCATTTCCCGTTAACTTGAACAAATCAGTGGCCACCATTTCCCACGGTCTGGATGGAAAATCTGTCGGAATCAGTGGATCATGCTTGTTGCTCCTATTCTGACAATACACAGCGCACTTCTTGATCCTGTCTTCAATTTGAGTTGATAGACAGGGCCACCAAACACACTCTCTTGCAAGGGCACGACACTTGTTCACTCCCAAGTGACCACAATGAAGTCGTTCTAGAATGTCTTGCTATAAGACTGGTGCGATCACAATGTGACTGCTTCGTAGCAGTAAGTCATCCTCAATGAACAGCTCATCCTTGTCGTAGAAGTATGGTAATTCTGCTTGGCTCAATGCCTTCTTTTCTGGTCAGGTGCCAACAACGAAAGAAATTAACTTCGAGATCGTGACACCTCTTTTTTCTGTCCATCTTTGATCTCTAATAGCCTAGCCTCCGAAGCGGGAAGTGTATAGATGGCAAGTCTCACGTAGGCCAGTTTCTTCCTCCAATTCGCTGGAGTTGTCACTCTCAACAGGGGCTCTTGAAAGGGCGTCTGCTGCTAAAAGCTGTTTACCTGGAGTGTATGAAATTGAGAATGAATATCTCATCATCCGTAGCCTGAAGCGTTGTAAACGAGGCGTTAATTCATACAGTTGCTTCGTTGAAAATATGGGCACGAGTGCTTTGTGATCTGTGTCAAGACGCACTTCGAGTCCCATAATGGAGTCTTCAAATTTCTCGTTTTGGATAAACCGTGCTAGGACTGGTGCCCACGTAAGCAAGCGTTTGATTTCCTAGAAGCATCGAGCTAGTTCGGAGTCCCACACAAAGTCATTCACTGTTTTCAGTAGCGCGTGAATCGGAGAAAAAATTTCGCTCAAATTCGGTATGAACTTGGACAAATATTTCACCAGTCCAACGAAACATTGCGTTTCACGTAGATCTTTTGGTGGTTGAAGATTTTTTTGGGTTATGGCTTCTACTTTCTTCGGCCAGGCCGTATTCCTTTGTGGTCTATCAGATGACCTAAGAACTTTACTTCAGTGACGCCGAAGACGCACTTGTCCTTGTTGAGGGTGACGTTCGCATCATGAAACCGACGAAGAACTTCTCTGACACGTCTGTCGTGTTCTTCTCGACTAACTCCCGACACTAAAGTGTCGTCTGTCAGGTTCGTCATGGCTGGAATACCCTGTAGAAGGTCTGCAAGTCTCGTTGAAAAACTTCTGGAGCTGAAGAAATTCCAAACGGGTCTCAACAAATGGAACCTTCCAAAAAAGAGTGATGAAAGCCATCAACCTTCGAGACTTCTCTGCCAGTTTTTCCTACCAAAATCCTGTTTTGGCGTTCAGCTTGAAAAGGTCCTTTCTTTTGGGGTATCTGACACAACAGATGATCAACTGAAGGTAACGGAAAATTTCACGTTGAACGCTGCTGTTCAACTTGGTCAGATCGACGCAGAATCTAATACCTCCATTCGATTTTGCTGCTAACACCAGCGGAGCACACCATTCACTCGGTTCCGTCACCGATTCGATTATTCCGTCTTTCGACATCTCATCCAGGTAGTTTTACTTTATCCACCAGCGGGACAGGAACTCTTTGGAACGTGGACTGCAAAGGGCACGTCACTGGGCTTCAGCTTGATTTCATATTCTCCCTTTAGTTCTCCAAGTCCATCAAAAATTCGTGGAAATTCTTTTTCCGGTTGGGCTTGAATTAGCCCGTGAACCGTCTTTTCATTCAGTCGTTGAATCAACTTTAGTTGGACCCAATGTTCTCTTGAGAATAGTGGACGATCGGGTCCTTTTTGATCACATAGACTTTTGCCGATGTAGTGGCTGATTTGGAAGTTAGCTGGCACTCGAACATTCCCTTGACGTTCAAGTTTGCTGCTCGGGGACTCAAAAGATTCTGGTCAAGATGCTTGAGTTTCGGAGAAATCTGTTTTTCTTCCGTCTGTAGAGACTGTCTCAGATGACTGTCACGTCTCCTGAATCCAGCAGAAAGTTGATTCGGACATCTCCGACTAAGACGTCTTTTTCCCCAAGTCTCTTTGTGCGATGATGCGGATGAAGTAGCCAAGGAATGACTTCGGCGTTTTCACCCCGACTTGACGCTCGCAGCTATCCTTGACTTGCAAACCCTAGCGAAGTGATTTTTCTTACCGCACTCATCGTCCTTAGCAGGGCAGGAATTCTTTCATGAAACTTTGCTCGTCCGCACCAAAAACAAGAAGAAGCTTCATTCCTACTGTGGTTCTGGGCCTTCTTTCCCTTCGTTGATTGCTTTTGTTTCTTGGAATCTGAGCCATGGCTTCCCCGTTGATTCCTGCGACCCTGGATTGGTTCCTGGCTAGCTCTGAGCTGGTTTAACGCAGGGTTATGCAGCTGCTCCTAGACCGATTCGTATTGTCGTGCTGTGGCCTTCGTTTCTTCAGCGTTAGACCTTGCTCCAGCTGAAGCTTTTCGCACAATCTTCTGTAGCTGACATCCACGACGATGCGGTCGCGAATCATCTCTTCTCGGAGAGCTTTATACTCGCATGACTCTGATAGCACACGGTGAACAGAGATGAACTCCTCCACTGGTTCTCACACGGTTGTTGAACTTGGCCCGCTCATATATGACATTCTTCATGGGCATGAAATGTCCGTCGAATGTCACTGTAACCAAGCCGTACTTCTCCTGGTCCGCTGTTGGCAGGGGAAACGAGGTGAGAATGTTCTCCGCTTGATCACCCAACAGGTAGAGAAGCGTGTTGACCTGGTCTTTCTCTCCCTTCTTCGCTAGCCCTGACGCGTCGCGAAATCTTTCGAAGCGTTTCTTCCATTTTGGCCACCCGGATGGCGTTGCAAATGAAAACGGTTCAGGACACCGCACTTGAAATGTCGACGACATGTTCCTAGCCCTAACCATAGACTTTTGTAAAGTGGCGATTTAGGCTTAGTTACTCGAACGTAAGAAATCAAGCTAAGACTTACTCAAAGACGTTCGAAAAGTTCGTTTGGTGTTTGAAAAGTGGATCGGTGGATCTTTCTGGATTCCGTAGCTGCCACCACGCTTCGCTTGGCCCCCTAGACATATTACGATGTAAGTATGCACTGGAGCCAACGAGAATAATTCATAATCACATTTATTTACATAGACGCGTAAACCAGAGCGTTCGACATGCTCTCTCTCGTCCAACAGTCAACAACCTATATCTCTTCGGCTCCATGACCTTTTCACCCGATCCGATTATTATACATCACTCTATTTCACTTCCGACACACTAACTCCCCACCCTCTTTAGAAGGAAAAAAAAAATGAAAAGCCCTCCCTCGAGAAAATTCCGCATACGTAGCCGACTGATTTAATGTATGTAATGTACATAGGAATATACGCACAGGAGTTTACACACAGGAATGCGATGAATTGACATCATCATCATCGTGCCCCCCCCTCCAGAGTTCTAGTCTATCTTTGCCAATGTTCATGGGGGGGGGGGGGGGAGTTAACTGAGTTGTCGGTGAATGTCTCCTGAATACGAAATCAAGTATCCACTCTCAATGGTTTAAGTGAGCTCCATGACACCATGACAGCCCCCCCCCCCACACACACACACACAATGGTAGCATGGGCCCGGGACAAATATTATTATTGTTTTTTTTACACTATAAATTCGCTCACCAAAGTATCAAAGTATTCAGTCTAGGGCAACCTGGCTCCAGGATGTGGGGGAGGGAAGAGTGCTATTGGGGAGCATCGAGACGCTCTCGCAGAGAAAGGAAAAATTTTATTCTCACATGAAATGTGCCTTCTGAGAGAAAGAGATTGATTGATTGATGAACGCTCACACCCAGAGCTGTTGTGCAAGACAACTTCCTCTCTTTACCTCCTAGGAGGCTGGGTCGTGTCGGAGAGCATCTTCTATTTATTCAACAAATGAAAAAATTATATACATTCTATGGAAACAATCCATCAGAAGACAATGAGGATACATACAATCAAGATTAACTAAGAGAAAAATAAAATATAAAAACCATCGAAAAAGATTAAATACACGCTAATTTGCACTAACTAGTTATGCCCTATTATATACATTCTGTGGAAACAATCCAAAAAAAAAAAAAAAAACCACACACATACACATTGAGCACGATTCAATCAAGATTTACATAAAAGAAAAATGAAATAAAATTATATACCAAAGAATAAAGACAAAAGCTTATTTACACAGATTTGCCATGAACTACCATATACATTCTATGGAACAATAAATCAGAGAACATTGAGCACGATACAATCAGGATTAACAAAAGAGAAAAATGAAAATAATAATAATAAAACATACCAAAGAAAAAAGATTAAGCACACGCTAATTTACACTGATCGATCATGCACATTCACATCTGAATGGTGTAATTGGGATGTAGAGGGCATCTCCGAGGGAGGAAGGACTGCCTGGATTGATGTTTCTTTACTCCTGAGTCTTGTGATCATGGGATGCTGGCTAGGTTCTGAAACAGTACATTCGGAGTCGTCGGAATCGTCAGTCCGGTTAATTGGACGTCTGAATTCAGTTTTACATGTTTCAAGATGTTTCACAAGTTTCGTTTCACAAGAGGAGAGAGAGAGAGAGAGAGAGAGAGAGAGAGAGAGAGAGAGAGAGAGAGAGAGAGAGAGAGACTTTCTTCCCGTAGATGGGAGGAGGGGGGGGGAAAGGACACATTTTAATTTTTACACCTACACAAACCTGTCGTTTTTCTGCGCACAGAATTTGGCTACCTGTGCGGAACGACAAAATAACACGCAACCTTATGCAATATAGGGAATTTTTAGAGGGGGAACCAGAGCAGTGAATGACCAAAAGATTAATCTTGAGAGTTTGTAACCATAGGAGAGACCAGGTCAGTGAACGACCAAAAGATTGACCAGAAAAGTGTGGAAGCGAGTGCCCACCAGGAGCCCCTAGTAGTCCTTCAAGCAAATTACAGTACACATGAATTATGCGTATAAAAGATAATTAATGTAAGGAAGGACAAGGGGAAAGGAGTCCCAAAAATTTTTTTCTCGTTCCCAAACTAAACGACCCTAACAAGGACAAAATTTGAAATTTTTCTGGTATTAATAAAAATAAATAAATAAATAAATGTATATATGAGAACAGTACTTTGCAAGCACTAAGTGGTGAACCGGAGCAGGTGCCCCAAAAATTTCCTGAGGGCTCCACTAAAATAAGTTGAAAAAAAAAATTGTGTTTATATTAATTCAATAATTTTGGTGGCATTCGTTCGGTCCGGGCCCCATTATATGTCAGTAACTGGGCACGATATTACTGACTCCGAGTTTCAGGGTCCATAGATTATAAAAATATATAAAAGTGCGACAGTTGGGGAGGGGGCGCATGATTTTTTTCTTGTTTCGACAATGTTTAGTTGTACCACACGAAATCAAATAGTGGAAATTCTCATTTCACCTGTCCTTTGCTTCATTTCTAGGTTTCTTGTTTTTGACGGCTCCTTACACTCCGAAGAAAGAACTGAACTTGCCACTCAGTTCAGTTTGTTTAGTGTTTCTTTACTAGCGGCTAAAAATCCGACATTCCCTGGTGAACTCGACCAATCACAGAGGAGCGGGAATGAGTTACTCTCGAACCGTAAATTTAGGGGCGTAAACACTGTAAGAGAAATGTAAACAACAGATTGAAACCTTCCGAGCTGGAGAAAAGTTAAAATAGTTCCAGAAGGAAGTGGTTGGGCCGTAACTATAGACCGTTCAAGTATTACTTAAGCAAAATTTTATGGGTTTTTACCCCTCCCCAACCCCACTTGTCAGCAAAATCAAGTAAACTGGACCAAAACCTTCTAGATTAGTACCGTTATTAACCAAGGGGGCTGCCCTCCCCATTCTCGAGAGATATGCGGGTGGGGGATATAATAATATATTGTATAATGTATACCCCCCCCCCCTCGTGACCTCCAAGAGATAAAATTTGAATTTAAAAATTTAAATTCAAATAATTTTAATGAAATATCGTATAAAAATATCTGTACTGTTTTCATTAATTTCTGTAAATTTAAAATGTTTTTTGAAAGCTTGTGATGAGAGGAAATATTTTACCCTGTACCCCCCCCCCTCCTCCTTTAAAGGTAGGTCCTGTGTAAGCCCCCCCCCCCCCTCCCTCCCTACTTCTCTTGTTGATCTGAAGCAACCTAGTAGAATAGATCGGGATTTCAGGACGTTGCACTGCTGAGGTGAGCACCTCTACCAATCAACAAAACAACCATCAATTGCCATTGTGCTTTATAATATTTTACTAACATCTTTTGCCACAGAAAAACTAAAAAAATAACTTTTTGATTCCTTAATAGTGCACGTACATTTTGAATGCCCAGAAGAGCATCGATCAAGTTGGTTTCAAAATCCCTTTCATCTAAACAATAATCTTCAATGCATGGTTTGCTGAGCTGTTTACTAATATGTGTAGCATATCTAAGTGCCCTGTGAGTTTCATTTCATTAAAATGTCAAATGTGGTCAAAATCTGGTCCAAGTACTGATGCATCATTTTCCAAATCACATCAATGCTTTGATTAAAAGGATGAAAAATGATTCTATTAAAAATCTATATCAGTGCGATGAATGCTCAATTAAGAGGAAATTTTTGATAATTATGTCTTTAGTAGTATGAGATACTGTATTAGATTTGG
Source organism: Pholcus phalangioides (assembly GCF_987345545.1). Classification (NCBI taxonomy): domain Eukaryota; kingdom Metazoa; phylum Arthropoda; class Arachnida; order Araneae; family Pholcidae; genus Pholcus; species Pholcus phalangioides. The sequence goes on along the minus strand of NW_028301601.1, from coordinate 18,258,169 downwards.
TTGGAAATGAAGACAGGCGGGTCTGGTGCCCTGGGTGCTGAATCAGAAGGGGCGCCAAATTCACTCTTTAACTGCTTCCTCTACATGCAAGGGGGCGCCAAAATTCCGGCTTGCCTGCGTGACAAAGTATCTAGTTGAGGCTCTGAATGAGGATACAGTACTGCATGAAGGAATTTGCTCCAGAATCACTTTTGTTTGTTGGAACACAATTTCCCATAAGTTTCTATGGAATATTGTTTGATTTATTCCAGGTATGGCTCAATATTTAAAATACCAAGTTTTTTTTTTAAATACCAAGGAATTATAAAGACGATAAAAACTGACCAAACGCTAAAATGAATAGCTTTGAGAGCTATAAATGGGAATTTATAGGAGTATAAGATACAGATCTTTTTATTTTAAACTATGCACACAAACACCAGCTTTATTCTGCTTAAGCCAGTGTTAACACAGTCGAGTGTGTAGGTGTCCCCCATCCATTTGTGTTTTGGTACATCTGGGGAAAAGATTACAAAAAAGGGGATGTGAGTAAATCAATGGTCAAGTGACATTCTGACAATGATTAGCTTAAATTCATCTCATGATGCAGCTGATTTATGTCATTGCTTGCATTTGTATCAAAGAAAATGTTCATTAATCGCATCCGTTAGCCAAGGCAGAAAAACTATGGAAAAAAAATTGTTAGCCAAGGTACTGTATCCTTGATAAACTGATATATTCAATTTTCTTCAAACCCGATTTGAATAAAGCCATGCCAATATGTTCTCATCCAAATGCTTAGATAATCTTCATTCCAATCCCTCCCTTCCTTGCTATTAAAAGCAAATATAAAACCCTATTTTTCCCTATTGGTGCTTACGTAATATTTGAACGGTTGTGAGAATAATAGAAATGCACAAATAATTATACACAGTGAGAGGGAAAAAATTTTTGAACACACAAAATTTTTTATTAAGTATTTTTTATTATTTATTAAGTCATGTTATTGAATAACGTTTAACATAAATGAACAAAGTTGCACACACCATGTCATAGTCCCAAAGGCAATTAGAAATAAACATGATTTTATATATTTTGAAATTAAATTTTTTTTTTAATTGCTGCTTGTATTTCCATACATTGAAAATGCTATTTTTCATAGTATTCTGTAATACTGTGCAGATGTACGTGGTGTTTGGAATTTTTATACATTATAGAATAAGCAATTTCCTGATATAGCAGAGAGGATCAGACCATCAAAATCAATATGAGATCAGACATTCTATAACATTGAAGATAAACATATATATACCATAGATAAACAGATATAAACTGTAGAATAAACAATTATTCTAACAGCCGAGAGGATAAGGCCATCAATAAGACATTGCAGACACGATTCTACAATATTAAAAATAAACATGATCATGAATTAAATTTTTAATATTATAGACTATGTTGCTCTGCCCAAAGAGACCTTTTTTACCCTTTCAGTGACAATCCTGAGATATCTTGTCAAACCTGATCTGCTTTATTTCTGTCACCCCGAAATATTTTGCCTTCTATAAAAATGCAGTGAAACTGTTTTTACAATAAAATGTTTTCCATTCCCCTCCAACCAATCAACTGTTAGTGGGCAGAATTAGCTGTTGTTCTAGGTTAGATAAGAAGAAGCGAGAAAAAAAAGAGAAATATATGCTCAATATATAAATAATACAAAAAGGGTTCTCTTCATAGAAAGCCACACATGTAATGGCAAGGTTTTGCAATTTCAAATGTGGCAATTATAATGCTGATCAGGAAAATTTCAAAAACCATTTAAAGGGTTAAATGGGAGTTTGGCTTAGATTTGCACCTTAAAATTGAAAAACCAACTTAAGCTGACCATCCCAAACAGTGGGGCTAAAACAACTTTTAATAACTTACCACTAATCATGAGCTAATCCCAAAATATTGTGTTGTATCCACAGTGTGTACCAAGTGAAGAAAAACCTTAAGGGTTGTGGAAATGATTAGTTTTCTAAATTCAAAAGTCATAAGCTTGTCACAAAAGTTCAGCGATACAAGCAGAAATTGTAGTAAACCACTTTGAAAGTGCTCGAAAAATGTTAATGAATTTAGACATCTTTATTTTGTTTTTGGTTCCTTTTTTATTCCCACATTGAATAAATCATGGAAACAGCATGCGCGAAGAGACTTAGACATTGTAAATTCTATTTTATTTCATCCCAAAGATTTCTTTAATTCTATTGATTCATATTTAAAAGGGGTTGACAAAAATTAAACATATAGTTAATTACAGGAAAGCATAGGTGTAAGTAGAATTTTCTCAAGGAGAGAATTTTCAGATTTTTTATCCATCTTTGCAGGAAAATATAATTACAAGAAAATGTACTTAATATGCAGGAAAAATAAGAACAGAAAGGTACATGTAATGTAGAAAAAGTAATTACAGGAAAATGCACAATGTAGGAAAAGTAATTACAGGAAAATGCACAATGTAGGAAAAATTACAGGAAAATGTACTTTTTAATGTAGGAAAAATAACAGGAAAATGTACTTTTTAATGTAGGAAAAATAATAACAGGAAAATGTATTTAATGCAGGAAAAATAAAAACAGAATTATACACAATGTAGGAAAAATAATTATAAAAGAAAAATCAATTAACCTCAAATACATGAACCCAAACCAACAGGAAATTGATGGAAAAAAATAAAGATGAGAGCCAGAAAAAAATGATAAAAGAGCGCAGAATATTACAAAATTACGGGAACGCGCTTGCGCATTGTAAGTTCCGAACAGTTTCCGAAGTATTGTACACGAAGTAACGACCGGTTCGAGAGTAACTCACTCCCGCTCCTCTATGATTGGCCAAGTTCACCAGGGAATGTCGGATTTTTAGCCGCTAGTGTTTCTTTGCTCGCTGTTGTGAACGAAACATCGAGCTTATATTACTGGAGAGAATATGACGTCAGCGGTCTCCACCTTGGCAATGCTGAGAACTGTGTCCCCCAACATCATTCGTCGGAAAATCACGTGACTCGGTGAAAACAAACACGATCCCTCGTTATTTTCTTATGGCATCCACAGGAATTTAAAACAATAAATGAAAGAAATAACTTCAGCATCGATGAGATAATTCCAGAATTAATGAAAGAAAATATTCTAGAATAAATGCAAAAGATAATTTCAGCATTGATGAAAAAGTGATAATTCCAAAATTAATGAAAAAGTGATAATTCCAAAATTAATGAAAAAGTGATAATTCCAAAATTAATGAAAGAGTTCATTTCAGAATTAATGAAAGAGATAATAATAAAATTAATGGAAGATAATTCCAGAACGAAGGAAGAGATAAATCCAGAATTAACCAAAGCGATAATTTCAGAATTAAGGAAAAAGATAGTATAGTATAGTATAGAACCAAAAAGATAATTCCAAAATTAATGAAAGAAAAAATTATAGAATTAATGGAAGAAATAATTTCAAAATCAATGAAAGAGGTAATTTCAGCATTAACGAAGTGATAATTTCAAAATAATTGAAAGCGATAACTCCGGAATTAATGGAAGATCATTCGAGAATAAATGAAAGATATATATATATATAATTCCAGAGAATGAAGGAAAGAGATAATTTCAAAATTAATCAAAGAAAAATTTCTAGAATAAATGAAAGAATTAATTTCAGCATTGATGAAAGTGATAATTCCAAAATTAATGAAAGATATAATTCCAAAATTAATGAAAGATATAATTCCAGATGAATTAGTGAGATATAATTCCAGATGAATTAGTGAGATATAATTTCAGAATCAATGAAAGAAATAACTTCCGCATTAATAAAAAAAATAATGTCACCATTGATGAAAGAAATAATTCCAGCATTAATGAGATATAATTTCAGCATTAAGGAAAGAAATAATTTCAGCATTAATGAAATAAATAATTTAATCTTTCTCCATCTTCAGATGAGTTCCTTATCCCTTTTTTTATCTTTAAAACGCAACATTTAGAGACCGAACTGCACATTTCTATAAGCAAATTGCCAGGCAGGAACTTTGTTTCCACCGAGTCACTTGATTTCCTTGCATGTGATGTCGCTGCCGTCGCGGCGCAAATAATATAAACTCGATGGAAAGAAAACTTCTGCTGTCCTCTGCTTCATTCTAGGTGCTTTGTTTTTGATGGCTCCTTTTGCTCTTAAGAAAGAACTGAGCTTGCGATTCAGTTCAGTTTGTTGACTTTCCTCGTAGGGAACTACACTGAATAAAAATTGCTGCTTCTTGATCCGAAATTCATTATCACGATTTTAGTCATCTTTTTTGACAGTAGATGGCAGCAAAAAGAGTGTATTAGAACAGTATACACACGAAAGCGTGAGGTTCAAAATTTCTATGTCTGTCTTCCTTTTTTATTAACCAAGATAATCATTATGTGTCGTCGTAATAAATGTTTATTCCGAAGTTGTGGCTCTGTGTGGTGACTCCGCACATTGATTGTTAAGTCGCAAATGAATAAAATTGAGCTTGCATTCTAACGCACTTGAAGGAAGAGCAAGGGAAGCTAATTCCTCCTCCCCAAGACGATCAAAAATTAGATAATTTTTTTTGAATATTTTTGCAAAGAATAATGCATATCGATATATTTTTTTCGAAGCATCAATGGGCCTAGGGGCTTCGTGTCTTAACGCATGGAATCCACAAGGGTGGACGGGGCTCCAGTCCGGAACAATTATTTTTTTGTTTTTTCATGCAATAAATTCACACATAGGAGCCTGTGAAACATCTGACAAGGGTACCGTCAAAGGTCAAAGCGTAGGGGAACTTCTGTAGGATGTGGGGGGGGGGGGGCAGCGGCTCACAAAAATAAGAACCGGTTGAAATTCTCGAATTTACCCCTGGTAGGGCCTCAGAAAAATCACCTGGCTTCTTTCTTTAGATGATCAAAATTTAAATTTTTAAATCGAGAGGCTGTGTCCATACTTCCATGGCAGGGGTGGCAGCGTAAACTTATTTAAGATACCAAACTTTTTTTAAATTCCCAATAATGAAAATGACATGTTGAGAAAAAAGAGGGGACCGTTGTACCAGAAACAATTTTCTATCACAAAAGGGAGGGCAAATGTGCATTTTGGTGCCTCCACTCTGGAGCACCAGAAACACCTTTGAAATAAGTTTATAAAAATTGCTTCATTATGCTTTGTTTGTAGGATAATCTTCGACATTTCCAGAGAATTTTCATGGGAATTGATGTATTCCAATGAACGGTGGAATTGTACGTAGTGTCTGCCAATTAATGATCATTTTCTATTGTTATATATATGCATGTTATACATATGTTGTCGATTAGTCTTTAGTTTTCCTGTGTCTTGATTTTATTTTGTGTTGCTGAATATTTCTAGGGTTCTGTAGCCTAGGTCGATACTATACTCAACTAAAGTACCAAAGGATGTGTAGAGGTGTCGCGAGTTCGATACTTGGTTCGTCCTTGTCAGAAACTTTCCTGACATGGGGACAGCAGAATCGTGACACGACCACAGAAAAAAAGATTATTTACCGCAGGGAGCCCCGCACCAAGGGGTTAGCGCACCAACTTCTCTGTGAGTATGGAAAAAAGGCAAAATATCTAATGCTGCCGTTCGGAATCTGCAATAAATTATAGGTTCTGGTCTAATTAGCCCTCCTGTGCAGAAAATGACCGTGGTGCGACAAAAATGATCTGAATATTATAGTATTTATGAACCATATCAGTGACATTTTTTTTCATCACCTTGTATAGCAATTTTTACGAAGACATTTTTATCACTTAAAACGTTTCTATCAGATCTGTGGACAGGTGTTTTTATATTGTGATGCTTTGACGAAACATTGAAGGGAAACATCAGCTAGCCTGCAGGATTAATAGCTCCAGTAATTAATTCTCTCTCAGGACATGGATCTGGGTGGAGAGGCCGCTTGATCATGGACGTTGATGTAAAGACATTTTTTTTACTTGCATCACTGTCTGTCATCCAGCAGCCATTTTCTTGGAACATACATCCTAACATAAAAATAAGTGTAGTCTCTTCCCTACGTTAGTGGCTGATTTCAGGCAACTGCTGGAGCTTCCAACATGAGACTAACGATGTACATAACAGGAAATGATAGCTATACCTTCAGACCTCGCAGCGCTCCTATTTTTCCTACTTTTCCTATTTTTTAGAAACGTCCTCCTATTTTCCTACTTTCGCTACAATCGTCCTTTTTTACCGCAATTCTCTCCTACTATACCTATTTTATCCCTCCCTCCCTTTTGTTTACAGCCGAAATCTCACTACGAAAATTCCGAGAAACCGCAAAATGTCACTGCTTTCCCTCCCTTTTTGACGTGTTTTATTCGCATCACAACTCGCTACTAAAAAAGAAAAAAACATTTTCAGTTCCACTGTGTGTGTGTGGAGAGGGGACGACCGACGTCAACCATGGAGGAAAGAATAACAGGAGGTGACATCAGGAACGAAAATTGAAGCCGTTGTGGCAACCCTATGGGCTGACAAGTAAGCCCAAACAAACCGCTCTTTTCCCTATACTTAACATGTGTTTTGCCGGATCGAATTCTCTTAAAATATTAATAACTAAATAAATTTAAGCATCATGACCATTTAATGCGTCTTCAGGTAATCTACATGATCCAATAAAGGGGAAAGATAAAACTTTATCCTTGTATAAGGGGTTTTTATATTTTTAATTTATTTTTGAAAGGGGAAGATCATTTTTCACTCTCAACTCGTCATACGTTTTTAGTTCAGTGCCTTCAATTTATTTTAAAAATTCGATGTATCACATTAATGTCTATGGAATGTATATGATTGAATGTAATGATGAATGTAATGTATATGATTAATTAAAATAATATGAAGCTCCAATAAAATGCAATTTTCATAATTTTTTTCTTTTAACTTTTTATCTTGCTTTTTTGTTTCGTTCATCAATATGATCGATCTGGGACATTTCGAAAGTGTTTCAGGCCCGTGGACGCTCGTCTTAAGCTTTACATGAGGAATTTTGATTTCTGAATCAGTTCTGAGGTGCTCGAGCACCTTCTGACAGGGCCGTAGCTAGGACTTTTGCCACCCGGGACAAACATGATTCAGCCGTCCGTGCGCCCCCGTGCCTCAAAGTACTGGAAGTGCTCGAGCGTCCTCCGCCACTGTGTATTTATGGTTTTGCTGCCTGTAGGCTGTACAAATTTCGCCACCCTTCTTCCGTTCCACTGTCATATTCTTGAATACGTATTACTGGAAATATATGCCGCCCATCCGAACTTTCCGCTATGTAGATGTATTGAGAAAAAAATATTAAAAAGTGAAAAACTATTTTTACGAGCCGCGATAAGTCATCTCTCTGGCCTATAGTATTTAGAAAAATAATCTGGGCTGTTTTTTCCTCTTCATTTTGTACCAATTACTTTGCTTTTAAAGTGGTATGCGTACGAAAATTTGACAAAAAAGTTTCGAATTGAATTTGAAATCTAAAATTGTGTCTGTGTTCGAGTTTTTGCCTGGAATGGAGAAATATTTTTACAATATTTAAATATAAACAGCTGAAAGGCATTATATATGCTAATGTTTTGCATATATAATGTTTTTCGCAAAAAAAGTAAGATTTTTTCAAACACCGCTTGTTCAAGTGTCTTTAAACATTGTCTTTCTGTCAGCACTGAGGTGTTACATACTTTGGCATAATTTTTTTAAAATTAAAATGCCGAGAAGAAATTTTGTGGCACAAGATATGGGTCAATTTTGGTTATTTTTGTAAAAGATTCCATGTTGTTGAAGTTAATATTCGAAAACAAATAACAACTCAAATTGTAAAAGCTCTCGTTCAATTGTATAAATATATCCAAAGAATTTGAAGGAAAAAAATTGAGTTCCTAAAGTGAATAGTAAATTTTTAAATGATTTTTAAAATCTGGGATGTTTCTCATAGGAAAGCATGGGAAGCCACGGTTTGTTTGGGCTTACTTGGTCCCTTTAATAGAGCGATCACTGGCTTCATCTGGCAACCCAGATTCCCCATGCTTTCTCAACGGAGGCGCTGGTCGCGTCCTGTTATTCTTTCCTCCATGGACGTCAACCGTTTCTTTACGCCCCCACGCCGTAGTCAAAATGTTAAAAAAAAGTTCGATGGGGAAAGCGAATCTGTTTCGTAGATCGGTTGCCACGTAAATTAGAAGGCAAAAAAAAAAGGAGGGAAGAACAGGCTCTATCCATCCACACGAGATTCCATGAGACTATAGGTTTCTCTCTCGTGGGATCCCTTAACGAGCTTTCATCCCTGAAGCCGGGTTTTCCTAGGAGTAGGATTTTGCGCCGCGTGAACCGAACAGTATAATTTCACGTCGGTAGAAATGTGTTACATAATCACGTGTTTTCCAAGCGTGGCGCATCAGCTCAGGACGGCTATATAGTATATAGACCCTGACGTCAGCTATTCTATCGGCTTTATGCTCCGGTTTGAAGGGAAGGGAAATAGAAACACGCGAAAATAAAGAGAAGATCGCTGAAACGCGCGGCACAACGACGCTTACAACTCCTCCAGAAGCAGTCCGCCAATCACGCCCGACGTAAAGCGCTGTTGTGAGCCGTATTGCGCTCTGTAGGAAAACAGTAGTACTGCTTTTCTTATTGGTGAATGAACGGCGTGTCGCGCTGGGTGATTCACGTTGCGCGCAGCACAGAAAAAAACCTGATTCTAGGGAGACCCAGCTTTAGGTGGCAGAGCCTGAGCCACGGCTGGTTTTACGGGGGGGGGGGGGGGAGACGGAACCCACTTTTTTTAACCTTCAGAAAATAACTTTCGGGTATCTTTATGTTAGGGGTTATTCAAGTATTACGTCAGCCTCGGTGGGGGGATTTCCGATTTGCTGACTTTTGATGACGGGGGCGAGGGTTTGGATGATGATTACGTTATCAACCACCATTTATAAAAATATGAAATATTCTTAATGGCGTCTTACTCGGTGCGCGAAAAACGAATAAAACTTTTCACTAGTTTGTGGGTACCTGAACTAACATTTTCCCTATTGAGTCCCCTACAGAGCCACTTTAGTGGTCTCTAAATACTTAGCGGATCCAAGTGATCTGGAAATGTGTCGCGGGCCGCTTAAGTGCTCTGGACCTGTGCCGCGCGTCATACAAGTGACTATGCCGCGGATCACTTGAGTGATGTAGAACCGCACTAGCAGCCGTACCAATGCTTTAAAACGGTGTCACATGTCACTCAAGGGATCTCTAAATGTGCTACACATCGCTTAAATGGTCTGGAATTGTGCGACGGGTCACTTGAGCGATCTGTAAATGAGCCAAATGGTTAATTTTTACAAAATTAGGTTTGAGAAGGACAGGCCACATCATAACCCCAGTGCCACATTTGGTCCGCACAGGCCAAATGTTTACCGCCCGTCAAGGATTACCAAGGGCTAAGAGGTAGGGTTGCAATGAATTTCTTGAGCAATTTTGAGTTCTTAGCCTTCAAATAGCATTGAAATTGACAGAAATTGATTATAATAACAGATATTTTTTTTCGAAATTTTAATTCTTTTAAAAAATGTTTTTTTTGCATTTGAAAATAAATTTTTTTGATCGTCTGTGGGGAGACCACGAGCTCCCAACCTAGATCCCCCTCCCCCCCGTACGTCTCTGATCCCACCAATATGCGTTAGGAGGAAGGGGACAGAGCGCTGACAAAATTTTGCTTACTGGGGGTCAGTTTTGCTGACTTTTTCTGACAAGGAAGGGGTCAAAAATGGCTGAAAATTTGCTGATATAATACTTGAACGGCCCCTTATTTTAAAGCGTGCATGTGCTCAACCCATGGCCTAAATGTGGCCTGCTTCAAGTGGCTCCGGTACACTTATAAATTAAGTGGCTCGCGGCACATTCATACCTCATTTAAATGACCCGCGGCATATTTCCAGATCACTCAAGTGGCTCGCGGCGAATTTTTACTTCAATTGAGCGGCCAGAGGCAAATTTCCCAATCACTCAAGTGGCCCGCTGCACATTCCCAGATTGCTTGAGCGATCCGCGGCACATTTACAGATCACACAAATAACCTGTGGTGCTGTTCTAGATCACTTAATCAAGTGGCCCGCGACACGTTTTTAAATCAGTGAAGTGGCCTGCGGCATGTTCTCAAATCAATGAAGTGGCCCCACACTCATCAAAAGATTGAGTTAAGCTGAAATGTGCCGCTAGTCATTCAGATGGTCTGAAAGTGTGCCGCGGGCCGCTTGAGTCATCAGGAAATGTGTCACAAGTCACTTGAATGATCTGAAAGTGCGTAGCGGACCACTTTGGTGGTCTGGAAATGCCAAGAGCACCACTAAAATAATCTATAAAAATGCATTTTGCCACTTGAAGTGTTAATGTATCGCAGACCATTAGGTGATCTGTGTGCTGCGAGCGACTCAAGTGATTTCGAAGCGTGCAGAGGGCCACTCAAATGATCAAATGTGCCTCCAGCCACTTAAAGTAATCTGCAACTGAACTATGTGCCACTTAAGTGAACTGGGGGTTTGCCGCTGGTCGCTCAAGTGATCTGGAAATGTGCATGAGGTCACTTAGGTGATCTGCATATATGCTGTTGGCAGCTTATATCTGGAAATGTGCCGCAAGCCACTGAAGTAATCTGGAAACGTGTCCCACTTAAATGATTTGATGATCGTTCGTGGGCCACAGGTTAGCATGTGTGTTTTAAGAAACTGTGTGTCTTTGGAAAAAACCAGACATTCATGAACATATGCAGGTCATTCCCTAATCGTTGTATCCTTCGAATGTATTACATCAAGGGTGTTCAACATTCAGTAGCGTGTGGGCCATTTCATTGATTTTTAAATGTGTCGCGGGTCACTGAAGCTGACCTGTAAATATTTCTGGAGCAATTGAGTACTCTGAAACTGCCGCAGTGATCTGTAAATTTTCCGCGGGTCACCTAAATGATCTAGGAATGTGCCGCAGCACACTTAAAGAACGTGGAACTGTGGAGCAGGTTACTTGAGTGATCTTTAAAAGTTTCATGGGTCGATTGAGTGCTCTGGAACTGCGCCGCGGGGATCTGTAAATATGCTGCAACGTATTTACTCATCAGAGAATGTGCAGCGGGTCACTTGAATGACGTGTAAATGTACACGGGTCACTTGAATGACGTGTAAATGTACACGGGTCACTTGAGTGGTGTAGAACTCTGCCGTGGGTCACTTAAGTGTAGATGAACAATATCACAGGTTACTCTAGTGATCTAGGAATGTGCCACAGGTCAATTAAGTGAAGTGGAACAGCAGCTCGGGTAACTTGAGTAATCTGGAACTGTGACGCGGGCCACTTGAATGACCTGAAACTGTGACGCGGGCCACTTGAATGACCTGAAACTGTGCTGCAGGTTCTTGAACGATCTGGAAATGTGTCGCTAAGTTAATTTTTTGCTAAATTAGGTTCGAAGCCGTGGGCCTCAACAGATGACTCCGGGGCCACATTCGGCCCCTGGGCAATGGGTTAAGCATGCATGTGCTACATTTCTATGGCACCTAGACGGGTTTTTTCTTTCCCTGAAAAGCACGGGGAGAAATGGATCACGATCATTAATTGGACTTTTTAAAGTAATAGCAAATCAATGTTTCTCTCTTTTTCCCTCTTATTACTATTTTATTATTTAAAACTATTGATCTATATTTATTTCCTAAATCTGTTTCCTTCATTCTATTCCTTTAATTTTATTCTTAACTGGCATTTGACACAAATTACATGCAATTTCTGTATTTCTTGCTTATTTATATTGCCATGTGTAGAGAGGTAAAATTCTTGAGAATAATCTTTTCGGAGGATATTCTCTGGAAGGACTACTATTATAAATAACTTGAGAATATTCTGTTTATTTATAATATAGTTATATATAATATCCTTGAAACCATCTCTCTTCCCGTCAAGAAGACTGGGAATAATAAAGTTTGTAACCCACAGTGTTAAAGTTTAAAAGCAGGAAAATGAAACTACTATTGCTGAATTGCACAACTTTCAAAGAAATATGAGTAATACAGAAATTAAGTGTATGTACATTGAGGAAAACAACAGTTCTGTATCTTAGAATGAAGGTGACTATTGAAGAATAGCTTCCTTCATCAATCACCTTTGGTTTAATTTTTTGTTTTCAACTTATTTCTGAAAATTTATCTAATTTTAAAATTTTTTAGCGTTTTTAATCTTAAGATTTCTAAAATCTTTATAACCAAACTTTTATATATAGAGAATATTCTCAAACTAAAAGTTGTTTTATTTTACGTAATTTTTTTCATACAATCTCTTACGTATATTCCGCATAGTAATGTATTTTACATTATTTTAATTTCCTGTTAACGTTTTTCATTTTCCTATTTTTAATTATTATTGTTATCTAGCTTTAGCAATAGTGTTAGTATGCCTCGACCTCGACTAGTGTTGTGTAGAGCTTGCGACGGGAGGTTTCCCCGGTCTAGGGGTGTAGTAGCTGATAGTTTCAATTGTAAAGGGTGCTTGGATAGGAAAAGGCTGGAACTCGAGGTCGAAGCTTTACGGGAAAAAGTTCGGGTGCTAGAGGGCCCGGTTATAACGGAGCCTCAGGTCGTCGAGCCACCTGTTGATGAAGAAGCAATCTTCACGAACAACGACAGTTTAGAGGGCGAATGGGTGGTCGTGGATGAGGTAGAGGGGGATAGTCATAGGGGTTTAATCATCGGCGATTCTCTTAGGGAACTTGGGAACCGAGTGTGTAGGGATTTTCGGGGTTTCGAGCGCTGTTGTCTTCCTGGAGGAAAGATTGGCAACGTTCGAGATGTTTTTCATCGCCGAAAGTTGACCTTGCGGGTGATTCTGTGGGTGGGAACGAATCAGGTAGGAGCGAATATTAGTGAGTCTCTGTCAGAGTACCGAGATTTACTATTATCCGCTAGAAGAGGGGGGGGGGGGGTTCAGATGTGGCAGTGATTCCAGTGCTGCCAAGGGATAGTAGGGGGTATAGGAATAGGATCCACCAATTCAATATAGGCCTGAAGGACATTTGCTCCTCACTTGGGGTCACGTTCTTGGAGCTTCCCGCATTTACGATAGGTGGCTTCGTTCGGATGGGATCCATCTAAATAAGAGGGGGGGGGGGTCTGGGAGGTTTACGATAGTCTTAGGTCAGGTTTTTTACTCCCAGACCACGTAATCGGGAATGCGGGTTAGTTAATGGTAATCACAACAGTACTGACGGGGAATTACCCACCTATGACTTGGATGGCTTCTCGATTGACACTAAATCACCGGGCAAATTAAAATGTGTGTTAATGAATGCCAGGAGCTTGGGTAATAAGAAAGATTTTTTAGAAACTATGATAGTTGTGGAGGGCTTGGATCTTATAGCCATTACAGAATCTTGGGCAAACGATGGGGTAAACGATTAATAAATGGAATAGCTTATTCCCCGGGGGTAGTAAATTGTAACACAATTGACACATTTAAAAAGAAACACGATAAACATGTTGGGGTAAATCGAGAAGCTATCCATACTTAGAATAAGACAACCATAAGTATTCTTTATGGGCGTTGTATAATATTTTATCATGTGTATATATTGTTTATAATTTTTGATAATTGCATTTTTAATTGGGTTGCTGTATTTTTGAAATATATGACATCCATATTTTTATGGGCATCTTTTTATCAGCCACTCGTTGGGCATTTTGCCTGTTGTGGCGTTGTATTTGTATTTGTCATTGTGGGGTGATTATGCCAAAAATTGTTTTTTGTTTCAATCAATAAAAACTGATATATATATTTTATAATATAAACGAAACTAGTAAAAACATTTGTTATTTAAAAGAAAAATGAATATTCTTGATTATTCTCCAATTTTTACATCCAGGAGAATATTCTCGCATCTCTAATTTTTAAAGATTTGTATTTATTCATTGAAGAAAATGGGCATTATTTTCCATTATAATTATCTACTGATTTGCATACTGCTTTCTCTATGTGAAAACATTACTTAATTTCATTAATTTTATAACACACCAAATAGTATTCAAATGCTATTAGAAAATGGCAAATATACTGTTTTATGTATCTTGTAACAATCAGAAATATTGATTTCCAACATTATTTTAATGGTTTATTTACAATAGTTAAAACAAGTTTGTTAATAATTATAATTCTTTCACACACACTTCCCTTCGATTCAAATTGAATACAATTCTTTAAAAAGAAAAAACAATAATTGGCAGCCCATAATTGAGGTATAATTTTTATAGGAAATGACTAGGGTCCAATTAAGTTTGATGACCTTGCTACACGCCCTTAACTAGTCTGGAGAAACTGGAGAAACCGCGAGACATCCAGGCTCTGTCGCAAAAAGCAACGCAAGCACTTTGCCCCCCCCCCCATTAACTAGTCTGGGGCACTGCTCAGGACCCTGAGCCAAGTGGGTCCCCCTACAGAAAATTACATATTTTGCTTAGAAATAACCACATTCAAGAGGCCTCCAAGGAAAAAATCTCCTTCAAGAAGGCACGTTACGGTCTTGCCCTGCTGTACATTAATGGAATTCATTGCCAATAAAATCAGTGCTATTATGAAATGTTAGTTTCTCTAAAATTGCTTGTCAAGTGTTTTTACTATTGTTTTCATTTGCTTTCCAGATAAAATGAAAAGTGTAGTCCACCGTGAGAAAATATTGGATGATGTTAGAGAAAATTCCTTAGTTTTAGATCTAGAAATGTGATAGATGAGAAACCATAGATGTGAAGTAGACACAACATTCAATATTTTGAATCAACATGTTTTTATTACCCACATAGTTTTATTACCCAACTTATCTCAAAGTTATTGTATCAAACCATGGAGAGATAATCTTTCAACAGAAACATAGTTTTTTTTGTCAACTGTTTCACTAACACTCAAATGATTATATATATTGTCCATCAATCCAAAGGATACATTTGGGAACAATGTTCTCTTAAAGATAAAATTATAAAATTTATTTACATTTGCTGGAAGTCATATGGTTATTGATATTAAAAATAGTAAAATATTTCTACTTTTGAAAAACAACTTTCTTTTGAAGCTTAATGAATTCGTGCTATAAATTTGATGTTACAAAGAAATTAGTGGAAGCGAGTGCTCTGTTTTGTATTGCATTGCAAATATTTCGTATGAATTCATCTGCGTTTTGATTTTCACATTTTTCTTAAATTCATTTCTATACGTAAACTTATCTAGAATTAGATATATATTAGATTAGAATTAGAAATATATATATATATATATATATATATATATATTCTTCTGTACTGTTCTACCGAAGATAAGCTAAGCAATTGCAGGTATGTCTATCTGTATTTCTTTTAATTGAGTAATTTCAGGCCTTTGTCACATTACAATAACATGCATTACATTGGCTTATGAATTTTGATGCTATTCAAAAGTATTTCAAAAACTTTAAGAACAATTGTCCAAGTTTGAAAGCAAAATATAATTAATCCTGAAATAATTCCAAAAATTCATAAATTGTGAGTCACGTAGCAAGCATCAAACTAATCCCATTTCTGTGTGTGAGATTTCAATATCCTCGAAGAATTTTTTTGAGAATAGCCTGTGTGAAAAAAACCTATAATTATTCATTTGAATTTTTCTAGAATAATATTTATTGCACTCTGTGTTCAGGGGCGTAGTCAGGAATGATTTTTGGAGTAGGGCGGAAAAGGTTTGGGAGGAGGAAGTGCAAGGAATATCTCTCATATAAACTTATGGTTACCATCTCTTAAAAGCATTCCAATCAATAGAAACTGACTTAAGACAGCATATAAAAACATTACCTTTCGCGATACTTTACTTTTTTTTCAAAATTTTTGTGCAGATGTAGAAGTGCAGATAATAGATTCAATTATACGAGAATGATGAAGATATCTAAAAAACTATGAACACTCTCTAAACAAAAAAAAGTAATGATGAAAATTCAGATGTCGTGAGAAATAATTCGAGAAGTATTAAAAGTTCAGAATATTTTATGAAAGAAACATTTAATTAAAAATTAATATGAAAATTTTAATTCCAACAATGTGTTGAAAATTTCGAATAAATGAAGAAAATAATTGAATGCTAATGACAACGGATCAAGTCATTTTTCTGAGGCCCTACTTACCAAATTCTAGAGAATTTCAACCAAATCTAATTTTAATTTTTGTGAGGCCCCCGGGTGGGCCTATGCCTTAAGACGATACTGAATGACAAATATATTTAGAAGTGAATTTTATAGTTATGAAAATCCTGAATTTTTGGAAAAGTAATTTGTGAAAATCAGTAAAATCCCTAAATAAGTGTGGGGTTTTGATTCGGTGGCACGCTTGTGAAAACAAAGATAAGAAGAATGCACGTAATTTTTTGTTTTCACTTCCAAGTTCACTGTCCCATGCCCCCCCCCCCCCAAGGACAGGGCTAAAGCCCGGGGCCAGGGAAGATTCTTGACAATTTTTGTTTTTTAACATTATAAATTCACTATGGAACGGCCATCAAAGATCCCAGCCTAAGGACCCTGCTGCAGGATGTGGGGCACTACGTACGGTCCCCAAGGTACAAGAACTCCCTACTTCAGCAGATTTACCGTTATCAGCGCCGGCACCGGGCGCTTAGGTGTTTACGTGGCGCAATCCTAGAATCCTGGACAGAAGGTTTAATATTTTTGTTTCATATAAATTCACTGAAAAATCAAAGTAAGGGCTTCGTGAAAACACTGCGATTGGGAATTCCTTCAAACTCCTGGCCTAAACAGTGCCGTCTTAACACATCGGCCCCACCCGAGCATGACCCGGGAGCCTCTTGGGTAGAGAGTGCCTCATGGTAATAAGATATCTGAAAGATATCGAAATTAAGCATGCAAATCGGTAAGCAATCATTTGGGGGGGGGGGGGGGAAGAGGGAGAGGAACTAAAAAAAATCAATTTGCCCAGGGGCCCATGATGAACTTAAGACGGGCCTAGGGTTCCATCTGTGGGTTGTGTATGTATATCATATTTTAGTATGTTATAATGCGTGTGACATTTTTCCATTGCATATCTATAAATCAATAAAATTATGGTCTATAAATCTCTTTGCAAGCATTTAAACTCAAAACGGAACTTTTTTTTTTCATTTTCATTTATCAGAGCACTTGATATCATTAACATTTAAAACTATACATTTTAATTAGGGCTGTAGTGTGCCTTCTCGGGGCAGACATTCCTTGGGCTCATCTTGAAAGGGTAAATGTAGAACAAATATAAACTTTTGTGGGGGCCACATTCAAATCGGAGCCCAGGGGGAGTATCCCGGTTGCCCCAGCCTAGTTACGGCCGTTATTTTAATACCGTTTTACGACCCTTAATATTTAGCGGCCTGGTGTGACCGCTAACCAGTGCCGTCTTAACACATGGGCCCACCCGGGCGCCTCACAAAAATGAGATTTGGTTGAAATTTTCTAGAATTTATCTCAAAAAACCGCTTGGATGCTCTTAAGACGGCCCTGCCGCTAACTTCACACTTTTGTAAGTTCGGCATTAATGTAATGCTACCATGTTTCCCAAAACAAGGCATCTCATCAGTGAATAATTTTCGCTGAGATGAGAAATTCACAATTCAAAAAATATTTTACCATTTCTCTAATATAAATTCCACCAAATGCGTATTTTGATTGGAATGAGGAGATAGAAGATTATTTTATACCGTAAAATACAGAAAATATGGTCATTTAGTTTTGCTAATCAAGTTTTTGTTTTGAGAAATGGCAACAAAAGATCATCTCTCTCTCTTGGCTACGACAGTTCATACGATAAGCTATTTATTGTGGTAACCTTGACCAGATGTAACGCAAAGGATTCTGGGACTAACACCGCAACGTCACCATAGAGGAAAGCGAGGCTAAGACAACTTCATATACAATCGAAATTGTATGATTCATAATTATGTATAGTATGTATAGGCTGACCATATTTCCTCGTGAGAAATACGGGACATCGGGATTCCAAATACGGGAAAATACAGGACTTCGCCAATTATCGCCAAAAACGACGCCAAAACCAAACAAAGTTGCCAAATATTGTTGAAATTACGGAAAATCACAATGGCGGGAAATGATGCTTTTACTGCAAATTGCAGTGGATTAAAATGTATTCCACGGAAAAAAAACGTTTACCAAGGCAAATGTGGGAGATTAATATCCCATATATAGTTGTAACTATCATAAAATAATTTAAGTTGAAAAATAATTTCAATCTTCGACTTTAATAAAGAATAAAAATTAAAGTAGGCTTCGTGTGAAATACGGGAAAAACCGGGACACTTTTGCCAAAAAGTCGGGACGGCCAAAAAAAGAGAAAATACCGGGACTGTCCCGGGAAATACGGGACGTATGGTCACCCTAAGTATGTATATATATATATATATCTTCGACTGGAGTACTGTAGTGCGTTCTTATCACCATAGATGGTGCACTCTCCTAACGCTCCTGGTGATTGTGAAAAAAAGAACGTCAGTTGATATAGTGTACCACCGATTTGTGCCTTCCTTCTCGTTATAATTCTTTCATATACAGTCGAATCCCGCTATAAGGAACTCCAAGGGACCGGAGCATTCACTTCGTTATAACGAAATTTCGTTATAAAGAAATTTCAGGTTGTTTGCATTGTTCCTATGCAAACGTATTTGAGGGATAAGAAAAGTGTTCGTTAAAACGAGATTTTCGCTGTAAGGGGCCGTTCAAGTATTACGTCATCATCGATGGGGGGGGGGGTTCCAATTTGCTGACTTTTGATGACAAGGGGGGTGGGGGGGGTTTGGATAATGCTTACGTCATCAACCACCCTTTATGAAAATATGAGTTAGGATTCAGAGGGGCAGAGCTGATGACGAAATTTTGGTGACAAGGGGGGGGGGAGGGGGGGTCAAAAATGGCTAAAAATTTGCTTACGTAATACTTGAACGGCCCCTAACGGTATTCGTTAAAACGGGATTCTACTGTATATATATTAAATCTTCAAGTTTTGATTGTGTTTTATCTTGTCACTACAAGCATTGGATCACTCTAATTACTGTGCAACTAAAAGACACCGTAAAACTTCATGTTGAGTTTTTTTACTTGATTTAAAATTGAAAAATAAAGAAATAAAATTGGTCTCCGATATATATATATACAACATCGACAAGGCGTAAACTGTACTTTCAATTTTCGGATAGGAGATGGACACGGATAGGTTAAATTCCGGTTGAATTGCGTTGCGTACTTCCTGAGGTATGAGCGTTAAAAGAATTTCGTCACGCAACTTTTTACGAATGCTCTCGGTATCGTCAGATGATTTAAAAGACGCACTCACGTCGAAAA
Organism: Pholcus phalangioides; assembly: GCF_987345545.1. NCBI lineage: Eukaryota > Metazoa > Arthropoda > Arachnida > Araneae > Pholcidae > Pholcus > Pholcus phalangioides. Next base: position 18,238,786 of record NW_028301601.1, on the reverse strand, counting down.
ATTGAATAGTCGTCATATGAGTACTGTGGTTTGGCCAAAAACTCATGCTATCAACCTGGGTTTTTCTTCTCCCAACGTAAAAAAAGATACTTAGATGTGGGGGGGGGGGCATAATGAGAGAGAGAGATGGACAACTGATTGTGTTACGGGCGATGTCCGAAGGCTATTCAATTGACGAAAGGAATGACAATTGACAACAAGATGGACAACTCAAACAATGATCAACAATGAGCATGCGGATAATAGTGACTCGTTGCGTATTGTTGTATTTTACAAGAATGGGTCGGTATTTCTTATAAATTACAGTGCATGACAGTCCTCAGCACATATCGCCCTAAATCCATTCATTCATTCGTCTTTATGAGTGACTCGCTGCAGTCGGTTAGAGTGAGTCGAACCTCCTTCTGACAGTGGGAGGCTTCCAGAGAAGTTTCTTCTACGAGATGTTCACTTTAGGAATAATCTATGCTTTGGTCACGATTAAATGGAGGAAGCCGGGGAATTATAGCTGTGAACTAAGCCAGGAAATGGTGTCAGGCTGGAAATGACTACATGCCAACTTGTAATAAGGACTATCATTTTCTGGTACAGCCTCCAGGACATCACATACTCTCATCGAATGGACGCCACATCGTTAAAATAAATATTTTCTTTTGTAAGAGGTTTGTGGAAATCCATAACAGTGAAGATTCACTAATGGGACCTTTTGGTTGATTATGGTTCGAATGCTACCTTTAACGAGTTCAAGAGAATGGGGCTGATATCGATGTGGCTGTAACATAAAAAAGAAAATAAAAACCTAAATGATGTAATCAGCAGTGCCGTCTTTAGGCATGGGCCCACCCGGGCACGGACCAGGGCCTCAAGAGAAGAGAGGGCCTTGAAAAAAAGACATCTGGCGGAAATTTTCAAGAATTTGTCTTGTAGGGCCTCAAAAATCACTTGGCCCGGGGGTCCACGATGCTCTTAAGACGGCCCTGGTAATCAGTAGGACCCATCAATTATGTCATACAATCCTTAATCAATCAAATTCCTGACTGCGCCTTTTGCGATAAGATTTTATACAACTTTCTATGATTATTTATTATCCGTGCCCGTTGCACTTTGATTTTAACTTGATTAATTTGATTCTTCGATTTACATAATTTTTGATTTCCTTGCACTATATGTAATCTTTGACGTATCAATAAATAATGGTTTTACCGGAGATGCCCTGGTTTTGTCGGGGGCCGAAGTGCTTCTTGCGACAGAGCCTGGGTGTCTCGCGGTTTCTCTAGTTATTATTTTTTCTTTTTCTCCTATGATAATCCTGTGATTGTATTGTGCTCAATGTTTTCTGATGGATTGTTTCCATGGAATGTATATAATGGTGCATAGCCAATTTGTGTAAATTTGCCTGTTTTTCTTTGGTACTTAATTATATTTCATTTTTCTTTTATGTTAATTTTGATTGAACTGTGCTCAAAGTTTTCTGATGGATTGTTTCCACAGAATATATATAATAGTGCATAGCTAATTAGTGCAAATTAGCGTGTGTTTAATCTGTTTTCGCTAGTTTTGTATTTCATTTTTCTCTTAGTTAATCTTGATTGTATGCATCCTCAATGTCTTCTGATGAATTGTTTCCATAGAATGTATATTATAATTTTTCATTTGTTGAATAAATAGAAGATGCTCTCCGACACGAGCCAGCCTCCTAAGAGGTGAAGAGAGGAAGTTGTCTTGCACAACAGCTCTGGGCTTGAGCGGCCATCAATCAATCAATCTCTAGTTCTCCAGTAGGACCCATCCAAATGTTGGGTTGGGAGGTGGTTGTAACTCCAGTGGGCGCTTTTCTTCTGATGTTGAGTATAAACAGTGCTCGCGAGACAAGAAAGATTGAAGACCTCTGTCCTTGGTAGCCGCACGGAATCACGGGACATGTGCTATTCGTCGGCCAACAGTATCGTCCAACAGTCAATTCTGTGGTGTTTGGTCAGAACATGATAACTCCAAAATCACATTTTTGAGTTATAAGCATTTTCATTGTCGTTTAAAAATCAAAAATAAAGCATGCACACGAATACAAATGAAAACATCATACATTGTTTAGCCGTACGCACATATTTGCGGATTTATCTCACTTCTAATTACTTATAATTGGTATGACTTTCTTTCAGATCAAAAAGCCATTTTTTGGAGATATCATGTTCTGACCTAACACCACAGAATTGGCTGTTTTTCATCTGCGTCTGCGGAATGTTAGTGAGTTAAGGCTGAAACAATGTGCTGACGTACTGCCACACGTTAATGCGTGTGATATAAAATTCCACCAATAATACGTTCACACTGTGCTGATGTGACGTGGTAAAGTCTGTGATGATGTAATCTGGCGTAACACGCAAAAATCAGTGCACACTGTGCTGACGTGACGTGGGAATGTGTCGGATTATGAAGTCTGACAACATACTTTATTACGTGTCACAAAAAAAATCAAACCTTTCAGATTTTCGTCAGTCATGTGACGGCATATGAAGAAGCCATATTTGCTTTTCTCGTTCATTTTGCTTCGTTCGTATTTGGATCAATTTTGTTTTTTTGTTCATGTTCTGATTCATTTGGGCTTTTTTTGTGTTTTGATCTACTTTGTTTTTTGCTCGCGTTTCGACGATGAAAGAGGAACTAATCGTCTCTAGCAGAAAGCCTTTTTTTTTTTTCAAACCGAGCACAACTCAGGTCTATCGCCATAGGCAATTTTCTACCTAGTGAGTTGTGCCGGAAGTGTAATTGTGTGTACCTAACAGTCTGAGTGCGTATCTAGTGTTGTGTATGATTTTTCAGTGCTGCCATCTATATCTCAGAAGTGAAGTGAGTGATGTGTCGTGACTGAATATTTGTACTGTTTGTAGGTCTGTTACTCTCTGTGGCGAGACTTTTTAACGGGGAGATCGGCTCGCATTTACGCCTCGAAGTTGGGAACCACAGAAAACCAACTTCAGCCGACCACCACTGTGGCGACGGTGGGGCTCGAACCCGGGTCCCCGCGATGCGAGTCCGTCACTATGACCACTCGACCACCACAGCGGCTAGCAGAAAGCCTGCGCGCGAAGCTCGTGACATCACTGAAGTCGTCCATCTCAACTATAGTCATTGAATAGGCTGCAAAGAAAGGTAAATATTCAATGGCTAAAAATGAAATAGACGACTTCAGTGACGTCAAAGCGTCGCGCGGAGGCTTTCTGCTATGGAAGGTGTTGGATCTCCAGACAGCTGCCGATCTGTATTTATGGGAATCAGAGCCGCCCTTAACAAGATTGTTTCATGTGCATTTTCATTTAAACATCAGAGCCGTGTGTTTGTGAGAGGCGTATGTGACTTGCGAGTCGCAGTCTGCCACCCCTTGTTCTAGACATCTTATATGTTGGAATATATTATTCGGATTCTTTCGATTTTCTTTTTTATTGTGTTTGTGTAGGGTTACCATGTCCGAAAACTGAGAAAGGGGGACGCCTGCGCGCGCACCCTTGATGACGTCATTTCCCCCAATTTACACAAGAGATGGTGCCACTTTTTTCTGCCAAACAAAAAAGAAAAAAAAAACCTACCACTACAATAATTTTTCCCAACCTAAAACAGAACCGCTATATATGTTCCCGGGAATTCATTAAATCCGGTTATTATGCATAATCACCGGCTATTATGCATAGTTACCAACCATTTTTTATAAGTTTATTACTTTTTTCCCATTTATCGGTGATAAATTGCAATCCCTAGCTCGTATTGGTAAATATGATAAATCCTCAATATAAACTATTCAAATTTACCGGACATTTTGCTCAAACCTCAGTCTAGGATGATGGATTCGATCAGTGAAGTTGCTCATGTTTAAAAATGTGAAGGAAGATAACATTACAATTAACTATTCTATCGAAACATCATGCGTTATTACTGGGCAACAAGTCGTGCACTGGGCTTCCCACCGCACTCTGCGTGGCCGAAAACATACATGGATATCTTTCACGGAATTTATCTGTTAATATACATTTCCTTTTCGGAATGATGGGAATTCATCTTAAACATGATGAAAAAAACATGTTTTTTTTTTCCCTTAAAATATTTTTGCCGATAGAACTGTAATATTTATATGTTTACTCATTTCAATAGTTATGAATAGAGCCCGGATTGTATGCCCAAAAAAGTGTTGAAATATCCACCGAAATTATGTAAATACGCCCTAAAAATGCCAAAATACGTACAAAAAAAACTAAAAAAAAGTTGTTCCAAAATATGCATTTGAAAGTTAAATACCCTCAAAGAAGCAAGCATGCTTTTAAAATGTATATTTTTCAATTTCTCAGTGCATACTCATTGGAAAAAAAAAAAATTTCTCATACAAATAATTACCCTAGTAGTGATGCCAGGGCCGCAACTAGATATTTTTCAGCCGGGTGAGGAAGCCGCTGTGGTGGTCGAGTGGTCATAGTGACGGACTCGCATCGCGGGGACCCGGGTTCGAACCCCACCGGCGCCACAGTGGTGGCCGGCTGAAGTTGGTTTTCTGTGGTTCCCAACTTCAAGGCGTGAACGTCGAGAATAAGTGTGGTGGATTTAATTAATATCACAACGCCAAGTTTTGGAGGATTTAGTAAATAAGTTCAACGTTTTCAGACAGTGACGAGGACATGGCCCGGGAGCTTGCATGTGAGAAGACTATAATAATTATTAGTTCTGGCACTCACAGAGCTTTGAAAGTGCACAGATTGATGGGCTTACGCTTTCCCGAAGGTAGGGTATAGAACGTCAATTTGACGTTCTGGAGCTCGTAAAAAGTCTCGCCACAGAGAGCAACAGGCCTACAACGTTACAAATATTAAATCATTACACTTCACTCACAATTTGACGTGTAGATGGCAGCACTGAAATAACAGACACAACACTAGCTACACACTCGGACTGTTAGGTGCAGTCACTTTGTTGCAGACTCTGTCACGAAGCTGGGCTGGGAGAGATCTCGGCAACGGGATAAGTCCGGTGGCAGAGACCCTGGCGTTCATTCATTCATTCAGCCGGGTGAAGAACACATTTTGGTGCCCAATGTAATGTAAAAGAAGAAGTTAAAGGGTGCATACGGCGCCCGCTTCCATCAAGCGCCCGGGGCACAAGACCTGCTTGCTCCCCCCCACCCCCCCGATTGCGGTCCTGAGGGATGCTCACTATAATTTAATTTTTCTTTACAGATCGAGCAATTGGTTCATCTTAAATTTTTTGAAAAAAGAACACGTGGAAAGTTTTAATACTCGCTCTATCTTAACCAGGATGAAATTCGTAATTTTTTCAATTCCGCCTTAAGCAATCGATACCATCAAGAGTAACAAACATCTTTAGTAATTCACTAAAAAAATGCTCTCTCTAAATGCTGTTTATCTTTTATGTAAGACACGAACACTTGCCAATTGCTTATTATTGATGTGCATTTTTAAAAGCAATACTCATTCGAAAAATGATCAAAATGTAATTGAACTTTCGCTAAACTTCAAAATTATGCACTTACTAGCTATAATACCCTGCGCTGCCCGGGTTTTCTTCAATGAGGCTGTTTGGATCACGTGATATCTCCCTCTTTCTTTGAGGGATATGCAAACCGTGTCTAAGTTAACCTATATGGCGACTTCCTGCGCCACTTCATGAAGTAAACAAATCTATATTTAAAGAAACGTAGAAACGAATATTTTTTCCCCCTTTTTTAAAGGGTGCTAGGTATTTTGATCCCCCCCCCCTTTTGAACTTCAAGTTATGCATTTGCCTGTTTCTACTTCAAAAACTGCTTAGTTAAAGATGTGGAATTTCTTCGATGTACTTTACAGACACATGATTAATTTTAAAACGTCCTAAACTATATGATTTTATGCAGTTGAATATTAAAAGACAACACGGAGAGACATTAATTTTCATACTTGAGAAGATATAAATGAAATCAATGATATTGCTCGAATATCCAACTCAAAAGTATAGGTCCGGCTAATTACTTCATATTTAATCTCCTGGGCTTCGTATATCTCTAAGCGAACTCAATATTTCAAAAATCGAGAATTCTATACAATTTTTTAAATTATTGATGTGCCGGAAAACCGCACTAAATTTCCGCATTTCTACAGTAAAATCGGCAATTTTAACACTGATTTCTATGAGGATCATCCTTTGCCTGACCCTCAAAGCTATGCTGATAATGATTATGGCACCTATTCAAAAAGTTCTCATTACTGGGAGGATTGAAAAAAGTGGCAAATCTATAAATAAAGGCATAAACTATACATATACGTGCAGCATTGAAGAAATGACAAACCATTGTAAAGGCATATACACATCTGAAACGCATTGCTAGGAAACCACGGTAACCAAAGTAAACGTTCCGAAAGTGTTGTTGAGGCCTAAAAACCATTGTTGCCCGACAGTTTTTTGCCCATCTGGGGCATTTGCCCTGCTCTGACGAAATTTTAAAGTAGCCTATCGTTCAAGTCGGATCCCATTTGGTATATATGCAAAATTTGGCGACTATCGATCTAAAATTGTAGATTTGTATAGAGAACCACACACACACACACACACACACACACACACAGCCAGCGGACACGATTGGAACATTACCGTAACGAGCCAACAGTCCGCTGGTCAATATCCCAAGTGCATCCAGAAATCCAAATGGCTTCAGTCGTAGTGGTGTCCGGAAACTCCGCCTCGACGAAAGCCCTCCAAACGGAGAAGGATTTCAAAAAGCCAGTCAGCAGAAAAGTGACCACAAAGATCATGGCGGATACAATCTACCCGTGTCCACCACCAGGAGCGACACGTCCGCTCACAAGAACCATTGGTTCCTTCACATCGATAGCAACGGAAGTGTTGGGCACATCCGTAGCAACCGATCTGCTCACCTCCAGCGAGACTGACGTGCCAGAAAGATGGACGTTCGTGGGATCATCGGCCGAAACAGTCTTATTACCAATGCAAGATATGATTATCAACTCGAATCCGTTAATGCGAATCCACCGGTAACGTGATGGAAAATTACAGTAAAAGGGTCAACTCCCGGCAGCAAAAACGAGTAAACGGGAAAACAGCGAGGAGCCGGGAACCGTGTTTCATAACCTGCAAAAAGTAATACGTCGCTTCTACAGTTGCCAAGTTTATTTAATTTTACCGTCCACTGTCAATTTTTTTTTTTCATTCAGAATTTCCGAGCAGGAGGAGAGGGGGGGGGGGAAATAGGATGAGAGATGAAGACGGCCAAAAAGTCTTGGACTTGAATCGTCTCGACATCTTCACGCACGTCTAGCACAGACATTAGGAGTTGGAGCAAAAAAAAAAAAAATAATAATAACGGTCCACCCCTACCCTTCGCTTTTAATGAATTCTTACCAAGAGATGTGTTTCAGATTGAAAAAAAAAATGGTTCTGGAACTCCAAAAAGGAAGACGCATCGAATGACTCCAAAACGGAAGACGGTTGGTAACCCTTGTTTGCGTGGAAACGAACATGACGCATCATGTTCTAGTGCTGCCATCTGCCTTCCACTTTGGAAGCGAGAAACAAGCAATGAATGAAGGTGGAAGTCAGAAACTAGAAGAAATTATAACTAAAAATTCTCTTCCCTCACACTGAGATCTTTGCGATCGTCACTACGAGTCAACGAAGCCAGCAAAAATGATTTTTGTTTAATTTTGATAATTAACTAGAGAATGCGATGAAAAGCTGGTGGAAGGACCACGTTAATTGATAGCGCCAAACGGTTATATCCATCGAACATTAAATACGCAACTAGTAAGTCTCCTTCTTTCAATATATGCGAATCTTATGTTGCACACTGTTGTTACCACAGTGGAACCACTCATAATGGACACTCATTTGCGGACAGGTCCCGCACACCTTTTTTAGTTACCTAAGGAGTCCTCAATGTATTTTATTACACATTAATGAACATCCCCCACCCTCGAGCGGTCAAAATTCTCGGTCTCAAGAATGTCCATTATCGAGAGGTTCTATAGAAATGAAATTATATCAATTAATCAGGAATTATATACTATGTGAATATACATATAATATGTCAATAATATGTGTGAAAAGAGGATGGTGATGTTTCTCGCTAATAACTAACACCACCTATAAAAGGCCTCCACGTGTAGCTCGTGACGTCACTGAAAAAGGCCATTGGATATAGCAGGCCCGTCATTTCAACTTTTTCCAGGTAGGGGTGGGGGGGGGGAAGGGGAGAAAAGAGGATGTGTATACATAGGCGTACGCAGAATTTTCTCGGGGGTTCAGATTTTTTTCCCCTTCTGAGGGGGGGGGGGGTACGTTTATTCCTGTAAAATAACACTATAATATTGGTCCGGGAGGTTAGAATCCCAAAACCCCGTTTGCGTACGCCAATGTGTGTACATATTTATGTATATATATCCTGGCCCCCAAATGACGGGGCCGTCGTTTTTCTAGTGTTACTGTTACTGCCCGAAAGCCCGAAAGTGGCCATTTCACGAAGTGACCCGGCCAATGCCCAAAATTTAGGTTTTCACCGGTCCCTATGTATTGATTTCTATACATCCCTATATTCATCCTGGTGATTCGGGGTTATCGTCACGTTGGCGTATTTTTTTGTGATAATGATGGGCATTTATAGTTAGCCATAGCTAACCATAATTATTATGGTTTCCCATAGCAATCCTTACGATCAAAACAATCTGAATACCGATATCTCAGTGATGTGTATATAGGGATGTATAGAGATCGACTTATAGGGGCAGGCGAAAGCGCCAATTTCGGATATTGGCCAGGTCAACTGGGCTGGTCACTTCGCGAAGTGGCCAACTTCGGACTTTGGCAGTAATATATCTAATGGCTATAGATGGCGTTCTTGAGTGACGTCACAAGCTTCGTGTGGACAGCGGTGTTATAATAACTCATATATATACAGGGTGTTCTGTTAAAGGCCCGGCAAGCTCGTTTAGAGGGTTATCAGTAGACATCAAGAGGAACAAACATTGCAAGGTGTCGCAAACCCCGTTGAGAGGGTGAAAAACGCGTGCTCACAGGTTTCGACGTCACGCTGGAACGACAAAAAGTGCAATTACAAAAAGATTTATTTCATTAATTATTACAAGAATTGTTCGAAGTGGCGGTGGCTGACGTCATTGCACAGTCTACAACGATTGAAACGATTCCCGGAAGCGCTTGAAACAGACAGCTAACTGCTGGTTGTCCGCAGCGCGTGATCCTATCCCAGCGCATGTGTTTTACGACGCTGCTTACGTCAGATAAGGTGAGCGAACTCACGAACGCATTCAGTGATCAACTGACATCCACCTTTACTCTCCTCTGGTCTCAGAGCCTGCATGCCATGCGTATTTCGCGGTTTTCACTCTCTCAACGTGGTTTGCGACACCATGTTCCATTGGAATTTTTGTTCCTCTTGGTGCCTACTAAAAACCCTCTGAGTTTGTCGGGCCTTTAACAGAATACCCTGTATACAATCCCCTGCACACGGCTCTCTCGCCCTGAATCCCGAATATATAGCATGTCTAGCAACTCCATGCACACCCCCCCCCCCTTTTTTTAAACATTTCCTATACAGGGTAATTCTAAATTCGTGGGACAAACTTTAAGAGGTGATATAAGACACCTAAAATAATCATTTTTGATCAGATTAATGCGTGGTTGAATCACAATAGCAAAGGCATTAGAGGATGTTTTTAGAGCAGCGGTTCTCAACCTTTTTTGACTCTCGGAGCCCTTTTCAGTATATAATTTCTATGGGGGAGCCCTGTTTGACTCGAGGAGCCCTTTTTCGTACATAATTTTTATGGCAGAACCTTGTAGGCCTCTCTTATTTACTTATCTATCAAATTTACTGATTCATTTTATTTTCCTCGAGTCGCCGCGGAGTCTCTGGGAGGTGCACACGGAGCTCTTGGGGCTCCACGGAGCACTGGTTGAGAACCGCTGTTTTAGAGAATACTCGACAGCACTTCACCAAAGAAAAATCATATTTTTCCTACTTTTTAGGGCAATGGGGGGGGGTGTGAAAATTCCTCTCAAAAGCTGAATAATACGGAAATAAATTAGTGTCCCGTATTTTACAGTACAATCAAATGAACCTACACAATAAATCGCCTCCCATCACATTTCTCTGGATCCGCGCTTGGCTTGTTATTGTTCGCACAGCATGAGCATGATGGTCCGTGCACGAATAAAAACCAAACTTTGGTTTAGGAAAAGTTTAATTTTTATCGGTGTATATGTAACTTCTCTTAGATTAGAGTTTGGTTTTTATTTGTGTGAGGACAATCAAGGTTATGCTTCGCCAAACAATGACAAGCGGCATAATTCTTGTGGGAAATTTTGCATTATTCAAGTTACACCATGAGCAGGCCTACAACATTACAATCACCCTGCAAAACTGTCAGAAAAATATGATATTTGCTTTTGGTGAGGTGCTGTTGTGCACTGTCTAAAAACATCCTCTACCACCTTGGTTATGGCGATTCAACCATACATTTATGCCCAAAAATGCTTGTTTAAATGCCTTATATAACCTCTCAAAGTTTGCCTCATGAATTTAGAGTCTCCCTGTGTAGCGGCACATCTAGCAGGTACACTACCACTACTCAACCGTACATGCACCTCCTACACATTCCCTTACGGAATTTCTGACGAATTGGTACATGCCGGAATGTGCGTATACGTGTTGTGAACCTAACGTGAAGTTTGTTCCTATGTAATGCTTATGTGTAGTGTTGCCATCGGCAATCAATTTTTATAATTATGAGTGAAGTATAGAAGTGTGATGATTGAATAATTGTACCGTTGTGTAGGCCTAACGTTCTCTGTTAGACAGATGTTCGGTATAGAACATCAATTTGACGTTCTGGAGCTCGTAATTCTGTTGAGGTAGTAGCCTACATGTAGCCTATTCATTTTGGTGCTCATTTCATAACGTAGAACTTTGAAGGCAGAATGTAGATGGAAAAAAAACCAACTTTTAAAACAAAAACAAACAATTAGCATTGCAATTTTTGAACCTTACCAACTCATTCTAAAGGCGAGTTGTCCATACCCAAGGCTACATAGTAAGGGCTGTCTCATCTCTTTTCAGTTGCTCTTGCAGCCTTGGCTCAGTGGGCGTGGTCTCGAGTGTGAAGTGCGTGACTTCACTGCTTTAATACTTGCTAATTAAAGTGTGACCTCTCTCGAAATACCAGGGTAGCAAATGGCCATAAACCGGTTCTGTCAGGGCGATGACGTCAGCTGGTACGACTCTGGCGCGTCACGAAAGAGCCTTTTTACATAGCCCTGGCCAACACCATCTATAGCAGAAAGCCTCCGCACGAAGCTCATGACGTCACTGAAGAAGGTCATGATGTCACTCTCCACATGTTAATCCAAGATATACAGAAAACTGGATGTTGTGCAGATATTTATTAATAAATATCTTCACAACATCCAGTTTTCTGTATATATATCTTGCATTTCACCTTTAATCAGTGGATATACTAGAAAAAGAGTAAAAATTGCTCATGCGCCGGTTTGCTATACACAGTGGCTATAGATGAGATGACTTTCTTCAGTGACGTCACGAGCTTGGCGTGGAGACATTCTGCTATAGTTGTTGTTACACTTTCGTGCTCCGCGCCGACCAAAAAACGGTTTTGAGGTGTGGGTAGCAAGCATAGAGCTGGCGATTTCAATGTACGGTTTTGCGTAGCCACACACCAAAACTGGGTGTCGCGTAGTTCGGAATCACTTAGCGTAGCCAGTTTAAAGCTGTGGTGGTTTCACGGGGAAGGGGTAAGGGGCTAATTAACCCCCTCCCCCTCCAGCCGAAGAAAACCCCCCACTTTAAAAGAAAAATCATAGCCCCTTGGGATTAAAAACTCCTGTCAAACCCCCCGGACATATAGACGTCAATTTACATCTTATTACAGCTTGATTGCTGAGATTGGTATATTCTAGATTGGATAAGCTCACTTTCAGATTCTATCACATACAAGACAAAAATTATCTTTGATTATTTATATAAGGACTATTACGATTACGGACTGATTATCTGTGGATGGAAACTATATGATCACAATTTGTACGATTATTTATTTCAGTTTATTTATTGTATATCATTGTTATTTTCACATAAATTAATAAATTTCCGGATACACCCATCCCCCGTGAAAGCTCCGATATCTCTCTGAGATGGGAAGCGGGGTGTGTCCGGTCCTTCAATGCTCAATGTCAAATCCCCCTCCCCTAAAACATAGTCCCTGGAACAGTCCTTAGCTTAAGGGTTGTCGCACGAATTCGATTGGACTTAATGCGGTATTGAGAAAGGTAATAAAATGTGCCTTCGGCAATTTTCCGAGCTTCGGCAGTTAGTAGTATCAAGGAAGCAGGTGGCCTGTACGTCCAATTTTATTCGCGTGACAGCAACTATATCAGAATTGCAGAAGAAAAAAATTTTAGCCGAAATTTATAGCCAAAATGTTTTTTGGACGTGAATACGTCTTTTGAATCATCTGACGATACTGGGAGCATTCGCAAAAATTTTCTTGACGAAATTCTTTATATGCTCATATCTCAGGAAGAAGGCTGGGCAACGCAAGTCAAAAGCAATGGTATCGTCAGATGCACATTTCAAAACGGCTACTGTAGTATTTTATCCCGTGAAAGGTTGCGGAAAACAACAATTTTGACAAATGATATCTCGACAAATTTTCGATCATATTTTACAGGGGGGGGGGCTGAATAGATTATTAAATTTTCATACCTTCCCCCCCCCCTTCCTCCAACACAACAAGTCCTCGGAATAACGTCCACCGCTTTTAACGTCACCCCGCCTATTTCAAAGTCAAACCATAACAGTCATGATTAAGTGAATTATTTATTTGCTAATAGATATTTTTGCTCAATTTCTTTCTCTCTCTATTTATAATCTCAGTGGAAAAGAAGCGTCCCCTTGAGGAGAATGAGCGCGATAGCTCGAAGAAGGTGAGTACGTTATGTATGGCTTGATACAAAATTGAATAAATAACATCAGTATTAGTGAAAATCGGGTGATTTAATGTTAACAAGCATCGTATAGCATTAGGTTTCGGTTTGTTGCGCGTTATCTCATAAAAAAGCGCAAGTGGCCATTTTGACGTTAGGCATTTTGCGGCTCTTTCAAAAACAATTTTGTGGTCCCCACGGGTGCATAAACTCTGGTCCAGGGGCCAAATTAAGAGGCTAAATAGTGAAAAGTGCATGTATGTGTAATGAAAAAAAGGGAGAATTCAAGTTTGGTCGTGAGACTACTCTAAATTAAGCCAGAGAACAAAGTTGTTATGACGGAATTACATTAACCATAACGATAATCGATCAAATGATCATGGTTGAATATGATAAATTCATGTAATAAATTTGTGACCAAAAATTAATAAGTCAGGGTTTGGGAAAAAAATTAGAGTTTGCCTGATTTTACCGTCCGTTAATCGAGCGCATCAACTAACGGGCAATGAAATGCGTTAAAGCCCTATTCCGCGGGACCGAAAATCACAAAATGTGTCCGTTAGGGGAGGTTCCAATGTATAGGGTTGTTCGCAAATGGAATAGCTTGCCTCCGGGGGTTCATGAATTCTAACACAATTGCCACGTTTAAAAAGAGGTACGATAGGCATATTGGAATAAATCGAGAGGCTGTTCATAATTAGATAAGACAACCATAATCATTTTTATAGGCAGTGCATTATACAGTATTAGTTATTAGTTTCTTTTCTTTCGTGATATATGCTGTTATTTTGGGTTTTTTTTTAAACCGTGCACAACTCAGGTCTATCGCCACGGGCAATTTACTACCTAGTGAGTTGTGCCGAAAGTGTAAGTGTGTGTGTGTGTGTTTAACAGTCTAATTACGTATCTAATATTGTGTATGATTTTATATGGGGTTCTTTTCTTTCTTTCTTTCTTTCGAACCGAGCACAACGCAGGTCTATCACCATCTATGGGCGATTTACTTTCTAGTGAGCTGTGCCAGATGTGTTACTGTGTGTGTGTACCTAATAGTCTGAGTGCGTATGTAGTATTGTGTTTGTTTTTTCAGTGCTGCCATCTATATTTCAGAAGTGAAGTGAGTGATGTGTTATGATTGAATGACATTTGTACTGTTTGTAGGTGCTAGGGTTCTCTGTGGCAAAACATTTTAAAGGGGAGATCGACTCGCATTCGCTCGTTGAAGTTGGGAACCACAGGATGGATATTGACATCCCTTTCTTGAAAAAAAACCAATAAATGAATTAAATCAAACGAAAGCAACTGAATATGATGGCCTAACTCCAAAAAATTTTTTAAATTATTGCATCCTACAATATTGATGTAATTAAACATCTTATTGGTTCATCTATCAGTGGAAATTATTTCTAAAATGAATTAAAATTTTCTCTTTTCTACCCAATTTATAAGAAAGGAGACCCAAATGCAATGATAAACTACAGACCAATATTGGTTCTTCCAGTTTTCTGTAAAATAATCAAAAAATTTATAAATCAACAACTAATGGGTTTTTTGAACCATGACAATTATTTGGCCCCGAATCAATTCAAAAAAATAAAAACACTGAAATGGCTATAATAAAAATTTGTGACTATTTAAATACCTTCTACAATAACAATAAATACTCTATTGTTGTTTATTTAGACCTGAAACAAGCATTTGATAATGTGGATTCGACCGTATTCACAGAAAAATTACATAGAGCTGGTATACGAGGACGAATATTGGAATGGTTCAAAACTTATTACTGTGACAGACAACAAGCGGTAGTTATATATCGGGAAATGAGTAGTTATCTCCAGGTTCAATGAGGGGTTCCCCAGGGATCTGCTTTGGTTCCCAAATTATTTCTCATTTACATAAACGACTTCTGTAAACTGAAACTAAACGGTCAATTAATTTCATTTGCCGATGATGATGCAGCTCTATACATAGAGGATGACGACATAACAACTTTAATAACAAATACAGAGGATGATGTGAGACGTATTAATCAGTGGATGGTTGCAAACAAACTTGAATTGAACGTGCAAAAGACCAAATATCAGGTTACTAAAACGGGAAGCTTAAATTCCGGCACAGAAATTCCCATTAAAATTCATATCTGTCATCCTCAAGCGCAACAAAACTGCACCTGCCAAAGAATCCAAAGAGTGCATGAATACGAATACTTAGGGGTAACAATACAGGATGACTTGAAATGGAATATCCATTGCGATAAAATAACAAATAAATTCGATTTTACACAGCTCTTTTATGCAAGCCCAAGTATTTGATAGGGGAGGATTTTTTGAAAGATGCCTTTTACGCGTGGGTTTTCTCAATTGTAACTTTACGGTTTATGTGCGTGGGGTGGAGGATACCATTGTAATATCATGAAACTAAGTAACCGATGTAACAAGGTAAGAAATATACTAACACAATCCTATACTGAAAACGATAGGAAAACGAACTGTCACACACTAGAAGACATCAGACAATTATAGAGTTACCGAACGATAAACTTTGCAAAGAAAAATAAAAATTGGCTTCAGAGAAAAACAAATAGAACAGCAGCGAGATTCAAACATGATTTTGAAGTGCCGAAAACAAAAAAATCATCTTTTTCAAAAGTGTTTCTCATTTACTGCTCCGGAACTTATGAATTCATTTCAGTCATAAAAACCAACTACTAATAATAATACTAACCATAAATATGAAATTTACAAATATGCAAAAAGCATTCAAAATTATAATGACATGTTCTGAAACTGTTCATAAAAAAGCTAGATAAATATAAAATTAACAATTTTTTTTACATATCACTGCTTAAAACTATATATTTTTTATGTGTATTAATGTTGTACCCAGAACATACTCGCATCATCTTGTTTAAATTTCACTAAATATGGATTGTCATTTTACATTGAACTCTTATACGCCATGTCTTAAATTTCTAATATGTTTTTTTCTATAATTATACTGCGTAGTTGGCGGCTCACAATGGCGGCGAAAAAATGTAATACAATTTCTTTTTGGCTTCCTGGAAGGACTTGGTGTCCCTTGGGGCCACATAGTGTATATTCGTTATTATGTGTATGTGTTTTTTCTTTTTCTCTTGCATTCCTTTTCGTGTGTTATTGTCCAGTATTTGTGTAATGTGTGTGTATTTGTTTATAATAAAGAAAAAAAACTTCAACCGGCCACCACTATGGTGACGGTAGTTTTCGAAAGACAGTGATTTTGAACACATGCGGACATTGGTCCACGAACTTTAAAGGTCGTGCACTACCTGCTCTACAACTTTTATACAACATTTATAGTGTTGTGCGTGCTGATACTTTTCTACCGGAACATCTTTCGCTGGCCGGATAGAACC
Organism: Pholcus phalangioides; assembly: GCF_987345545.1. Lineage (NCBI taxonomy): Eukaryota > Metazoa > Arthropoda > Arachnida > Araneae > Pholcidae > Pholcus > Pholcus phalangioides. The sequence continues at coordinate 18,222,384 of NW_028301601.1, read as the reverse complement.
CCTATGGGGGCCGAATTTGGTCCGCTGGCCGGAGATTGCAATCCTGATCCAGGGTATATCTCAACAGAAAATATGAAAAAAATATCCGTTTTTCCCTCTAAGTGTTTACCTCTCTTGGCCATATTCCCAGCAGGTGAATATAGCTCAACGTACATATCTCGGCAGATTAACAGGCATTTTCACACGACAACTTATTGAGTTAAAAAAGTGTTAATATACGTCGTTCAGAAAATAAATTTCGTGAGCTTTAACTAAATTAAAATGAATCAAGAATTAATTTTTTTTAAGGAAATTAAGAGAGACATTTTGGATTTTGGACAGATAAATCTTTTTTCTTCCTTCTTATGACAACTACCCTTTGACAATACGCATTCATATACGAGATTCAAGTAAAACATGCAATAGTATAAATATATACACAAAATCTCGAGAATATGCTAAACAAATAACTAAAAACAAAATAATAAATCCGGGTCCCTGGCGGGGGACCTAAAGGACCCCGAGTCATGTACATCCAGATATAATTTCAAAAATCATGTACGAGGTCAGGCATAATGAAAACAATCAGGTTATTCAAGGAATTCGGGGGACTCCTTTGACAATAAGCATTCAAATAATAAGAGATTCAAAGTAACACATGTACAAGTATAAATATATGAGAATAAGTATGAGACTGTAAAAAAATAAATAAATAAAAGTGAGTCGAGAGTGCCCTGGCGTGTGACCAAAAGGACCCCGATTCATGTACAATTTCAAAAACCATGTGCAAAGTTTGATATATGCAGAAATAATCGGGTTTTATGAGGATTTCAGCCCTTCCCTCCCTACGTTCGGGTGCTTAGAGAAGCATTGACTGGTAGTCCAGTGGTTAGGGAGCTAGCTTCCGACTGTGCAGGCCTGGGTTCGAATCCCGTTTCGGGCATGGATGTCTACTAACACGAACAAATTCCCTGGATAGATCGTGAAGATCTCTTGGGAATACATGCTGATTACACATACTTTAAAAAAATAATAATAATTAAATACTTTAAAAAAATAATAATAATTAAATACTTTAAAAAATACGCTGCGCAGCGCAAGAACATAAAATTCTGAACTCCGTTCAAAATAAAAAAATTGGTTATACCCCTTATTAACAATACGGCCAAAAAATCACCAGACACCTAATATACTTTTTAAAGTCACAATTAACCTTTTGCGGTCCCATATCCAGGTAGACCTTACAGGGGAAATAAATTATATTTCCCCTCCAAAAAAGGCCGTTGCTAAAGGCGCGCGCAGGTGTCTATCTTTCTCCGTTTTTGAATCTGGTAACTCTACTTATAACACCTATTTTCCCTTTATTGTGAACTGCCGTTATAACGGACTTCCATTTTGACCTTCTTTGATATTGTTATGAAGGCTTTCTATCGCAGTGTTAAGAAAATGAACCAGGGCCAGTTTTTTTAGTAAGTGCTGGGCCTACTACTTCGCCTGAGTGGCGCAGTGGTAAGATGCTCGTCTGCCACTATGAAGGTTGCTATCAAGGTCCATTGGTTCGAATCCAGCCAAAAGAATATCAAAAAAGTTCTTTTTAACCTATCGAGCCTGGGGCGACCACCGATAGATGGCGCCTTCATTTCCCACCAAATTCCACTGGTTGTAAATTGCCATATGGCGATATATGACCTGGTGTGAGGTAAAGTAGTCTATTATTTTACCATACATGAACTTAGGTCATATCGCTAAGCAGCAATTTACAACCGATGGAGTTTGGTTGGAAATCAAGGTCAACTCATGTTCATTAGAGGGAAAAAAAACTTGTCATCTTTCTCTATCCAGGCTTCCTCACCCTCATCCAGGGAGAGTGATTCAATCTACTGATTGAATTGAATTTAGTCAAAATTAAATTTATAATGAACAAACAGGATCGATGTCTGGAATCCTGGGCCAGGAATGGATCCACAGAAGATGGATGATATGATCCTTCCTACTAGCCTAATTGTATGGGAGAAATATGTCTATGTGCAAACGGGTGTGTGTGTCTATGTCTATGTGTATAGGTCTACGGGCTGACATAAAATTTGTGCTTGCTGCTCTGTCTAGTGCTTTTACCGACCATACAACTCACGACTAAAAATGATTGTATTGGATTTGAGTTTGAGCCATATATTTGAAGCACCTTGTATTATATAGCTTCCTCATATATATATGTGTGTGTGTATATATATATGTGTGTTTGTATATATATATGTGTGTGTGTGTATATATATCGTAACCATAATACCCGGCAATGCCCGGGTTTTCTTCAATTACTGGGAGGATTGAAAAAAAGACAAACCATTGTAAAGGTATAAACTGGTATGCATAATATTGGCAGCATCAAGGAAGTGACAAACCATTGTAAAGGCATGTGCATGTTTGAAACGCATTGTTAGGGAACCACGGTAACCAAAGTAAACACTGCGGAAGTTATTTTGAGGCCCAACAAGCATTGTTGCCCGACAGTTTTTTTTCCCGTTTCGGGCATTTGCCGATGAACTGTGATGAACTTTTAAAGTAGCCTATCAATCCCTGTCCTATTTGGTATATATGCCAAATTTGACGACGATCGCTCTAAAATTGTAGATTTGTATAAAGAACAGACATACTTTCACATTAATATATAATGTTACGAACTATGGGCGATAGATGACGCAATCCTTTATCGCAATCTTCCGTTGGCAACGGGAGCTGACACCGGTTTCGGTAAAGCGCACGAATGCGTGATTGGTGGAGAACTGCCAGGGTGTGTAGAGAAAAATCAAGAAAGTCCCGCCCCACCAGACATTGGTTTCCTCCGTACGGTGGCGCTGCCGACTAGGAAACTGTGAAATACAGTAGAATTTTGTGGAATGCTCTTTTTCTCGAAGTTTCTCCGGGGTTATAAATACCGTGGCGCTCACAAGATGGCAGGCTAAAAGACACTCGAATAGAGAGATTCGATGAACAGTCAGTTGTGTTTAAACTTTGCTAGAAAGTTAGTTGTTAGCTCTCCGATTAGCTTGTACATACGTGTAAATTGCTGTTCTGTAAATAAATCTGTGTTTGTCCGTCGAACCACTTCTTATTTTACAATCTCGAAGTCTTGTGAAAAATTATCCGGAACAATAAGATTAATAATAACGTGATCCTCACGCATTCTCAAGGGATCAGCATGATCCATCCAGGGAATTTATTAGTGTTAGTAGGCATCCATGCTTGATCGGGGATTCGAACCCAGACCTGCACAATGAGAGGCTAGCTCTCTAACCAATCGACTACCAGGTGGCCTATTAACAATGCAAGCATCCATGCATAAAACTCGTGCGTAATAGTAATACTTATTATTAGCACTAATATATATTTTGCATGTAATAATATTGATATTACATGTAATATTGATATATATCATATTTACAATTTGCATACCTATTGATGGATATATCGTTTCCAGTTGAAGACTGACAACAAGACGAGTGATACTGATCCAAAGCCTGGCACGTATGTGAATAATTAGTTTGAATTCCTTCTTTTTATCACTATAAATTGATGCGTATTTACAGGGGTGTGTGTAAATACTATAGCGAGCTATAGCCCAGGGGGTCTATTACGCTCACGTCGTTATACAACGAGGTCGTTAGTGACATCACGCCCTTAACGCAAATTCTCAACGAGCCTCATAACGCAAATCTCAACGACTCCCGTTAAAAACTTGATTTTACTCATCAGCCGGTGGTATATCGTTATCGATTTTACGAAAAATTCACTGGTCCGAGAGTTGCGTTAGCTCCGAAAGGGATGGACCAATCAGACAATTTTCTCCGCTGCTGATAATCAACATCACTATCAACGAGTGCTGAAACACACGCGTTATTATTATTGTATTTTTTATTTATTTGTGCGTGTTGGTTGGCCCTAATTTTCTCGTAAGCTACATTTTTTTTTTAAATTCATCCGGACTCTTTCTATTTTCGTCAAATATTTGAGAAAGGGGTAGGCTATGCACGCACATCAAATTGGCACGGAGAAATTTCCCAAATTATTACGTTCAAAAAATTATGTTCTATTGAAGTTTAATGATGTTATGAATTTTCAAAACGACTAGCAAAAATACCACCATCATATATTCCCATGTTTTTATCTACTGTCTTGATATTAAGACAAAATCAAGAACAAGTGACCTTTTATTTACATCATTAATTAGAAAATTAGTTTCCTTATTTCACACATGAAAATGAAGTGCCACCAAATTTACACTGTTTTTTTTTTGTTTTTTTTTGGCATCTGTTTTATACTCCTATCAGAAAATTTACTCAAGGATTAAAAAGAAATTGTTGATTAATAAAATTTACTTCGATTTTTTATAGTGTGTGTGTGTGTGTAAAAGGGTGTTTACTGCATTACACTTCTATGAAAGCAGCACAGAAAAGAGCAATACAACAGGGGCGTAGCCAGAAATTTCGTTCGGGGGGGGGGGAACCACTTTCATTTCGGGGGGGGGGCCAAAGTGACAGAACAATGGATTTGGCCATCTTTTTCCCTTTTTTTCGGTCATTTTCTCACATTTCGGGACCAGACCCCCAAGTTCCCCCCCCCCCGAAATGTGAGAAAATGACCGAAAAAAGGGAAAAAGATGGCCAAATCCATTGTTCTGTCACTTTGGTCCCCCCCCCGAAATGAAAGTGGTCCCCCCCCCCCGAACGAAATTTCTGGCTACGCCCTTGCAATACAATTACACTCATGTCCATAAATTGAGGATAATGCCAGCTCCGGCAAATAAAGGTTCAGAAACAAAACAAACGTTACTTATTCATAAAGCCCATTTATTAAACAAAAGATAAAGAACAAAAACGATGGTGTATGTATGATACCATTCATAAAAACTACGATTTTTGCTCCCTGGAGCAATTGTAAAAAATATCTCCTTTACAAAAACTTACTATTACATGGTTGGTATGATGGTTAATACATTGTATGTCTCCCATGCGATGAAATACAGTCCGTACAACGCCTAGGCATGCTGAGTGTCAAATTATCGATCTGATCTTGGGGAAGATCACTCCACTCAGCAAGCAATGCTCTCCGAAGTTCCGGTACACATGTAGGAGGTGGTTGACGGGCTGCAACTCGTCGGCCAAGCATATCCCATACATGCTCTATCGGATTCAAGTCAGGTGAGAATGCTGGCCATTCCATACGGGTTATATCCTCAGATTCAAGGCATTCGTTTACGATGTTTGCTCGGTGAGGACGGGCGTTGTCATCCATAAACACAAATTCTGCGCCCATGGCACCCCCTAAACAAACGTACATGTTGTTCCAGAATGATGTCCCGATAAATTTGGGCTTTCATGATTCCGGTTTGAACATGCAGATCTGTTCTGGAACGCAGTATAATTCCACCCCAAACGCGCAATGCTGCACCACCGTAACGGTATCGTTCAATGATGTTGTCTTGGTGGTAACGGGTACCTAGCGTTCTCCATATGAAAGTCCGACGTGAATCAGACTGCAAGCTAAACCTGGACTCGTCGGAAAACATCACACAAGCCCACAGCGACGATGTCCACATTGCATGTTCTCTACTCCAGGCTAATCGTTGTGCCCGAGTGTCATGGTGGTAAGATGCTCGTCTACCATCGTGAAGGTTGGTGTCAGGGTCCCGAGTTCGAACCCAAAGGAGGATATCTATAAGATATTTTCCCTAACGAACTCGAGGCGACCACCGATAGACAGCGCCTTCACTTCCAACCCATCTCACTAATGGCAGTAAATTGCATTATAGCGATATGGCCAGAGTTGGTGTTTGGTGAAGTAGTAGGCTAATCGCTGCCGACAGTGAGTTGCCGTGAGCGGAACACATCTGACAGGCCTGCGAGCATATAGACCAATATCTCCCAAACGTCTGTACACGGTTTGCCTTGAAACTGTGGTACCCGTGGCTGCAGATAGCTGACGAGACAGGTCGGATGCTGTGCTCCGTCTGCTTCTTTTGGCAGTTACTGCCAAATACCGGTCTTCATTCGGAGTTGTAACTCGGGGGCGACCTGTACTGTAACGTCTACTGACATTTCCGTTATCTTGGAATCGTTGTCAAAGCCTAGAGATGACACTTTGGGCAATTCCAAGTTCCTCGGATACTTCCATCTGAGTACGCCCACATTCCAGGTGGCCGATAATTCTACCACGTAAAAAATCATCCACGTGCGTCCTCTGTGTCATAACTATTCGCTTATGGCACTGAGCGCCTTACAGAACTCTTGTGAACAATTTTACTTCTTTGCCACCATTCCTTACATACCCACCTCTTACACTCTCGTCATTGTGACGTACTATCGGCATCATCTGGTGGCTTCCTGAAATTTGCATATCATTCTTGCAGGTGTGTGTGATAATTCTACAGGTGAAATTTTTACTTTAGATTTCGATTTCCGTGTGATTCTGAATTATCCTTAATTTATGGACATGAGTGTATTTTAACACTATCAGTGATATTACAAAATATCGATGTTATTAAACGGTTTAAGGGAAAAATCTGGGGACGTTTAAAAATATATTGACGTCGATTTTGAACGAGAGGTAAAAAAATATGTAGCGAATTTCAAAATACCTTGAAAACATATCGTGATAGAGAGAGAGAAAGATATTTACCAGTTAAATAATATTCTTACATTGAGATGAGTTTAAGATTAGAATAAAGGCATTTCTATGGAAGATTTGAAAAAAAAAACCCGTTTTGTAGAGTGATTTATCTTTGTACCGAGTATAGTAATTTATAACGATTTATCACTATGAATAATTTTTTCCAATCAGTATGTGTACTGATAACATTTTAAACGATAATGCTGTCTTTGAATCATGTTACCAAATTAAGTAACGTAATTCAGAGAATTATTTTATTCATTACAATGAAAAACTTGATAAATTAATAATGAATGAATAATTTCCAATTCCAACTAATTTGTCTCCGTTGCTCTCACCTTCATCGAAAAATGTACGCGCTACCGGCCATGTTTATTTCCGTAACGCGAGCTTAACGAGTGGTCTCCGGTTCTCGTTAGCTAACGTTTCACGTAGCGATGACAATAACAAAAATCGCTAGTAACGATGTGAGAAAAATCAACCTTTAGCGATGATGACGTAAATCTATCCCACAATGCACCTCGAACCCCAAACACGTTTGAAACGCTGGCATAACGACATCAGCGTAATAGATTCCCAGGAAGGTAAGTTGAGAGAGGCGACAAATTTGGGGAATGAGGGGTCAAGAAAGTTTGTAATAAATATGGGAGAAAGACGACAACACATTTGTATGGCCAACCATAAATCCACCTCTGCTTAGAGAGCAAAGGACTACGTGAGTGAGTGACCAGACGAGTGACCCAAGGAGCATGTGAATGAATGTGAACATGCGAGTCACCTACTAGTTTAGCGAGAGATCAAAAGAGTGACCAAAAGAGCGTGCTAGCATGTAAATGATAAAAAAGAGTTATCTAAAGAGCGAGGGACGAGGTTAGTGAGCGATCAAAAGAATGATCACAACAGTTTGCAAGTAGGTTAGCTACCAAAAGTGTGACCTAGAGCATGTGCAAGCATGCGAGTGACTAAAACAGTATGCAAGCATGTGCGTAACGAAAACAGTGTGCAAGAGTGTGAGTGACGAAAACAATGTGCAAGAGTGTGAGTGACGAAAACAATGTGCAAGCACGTGAAGGAACTAAACCAGTGTGCAAGCATGTGAATGACCAAAAGAGTGACCTACAGTGCAAGATACCAGGTGAGTGAGTCATCAAAAGAGTGATCAAAACTGTTTCAAAGCATGTGAATGACCAACAGAGTGGCCTAGACTGCAAGGTATCAATCAGAAATTTGAAGAGTGACTAAAACAGTGTGTACATGTGAGTGAGACCTAAATTATGATCTTAAGCATGTGAATCAGGACCATCCTTACCAGACGCGGGGCCCGATGTGGAAATAATAGCAGGGACCCTTAGTCCCGATTGCTTTCTGGTGTGAGAAAGAGGAATCCAAAATTCAGAAAATTAAAATCACGAAAATTCGGAATAAATGTGTGACTGCACCTGTCGTACACCCCAAAGGGCGGTTGTGATGTGAATGACCGAAACAGTGTGCAAGCGCGCTAATGACCAGAAGCGTGACTTACCTAGACAGTGTTGGCCCAAGCGCCATGTGTTTAAGAAATGCTATAAATTGATCGATAAAAGTGAATAGTGTGAAATTAATTTGAATATCCACTTGGTGCAAGACTTATTGGTGAAGAAAGAAATAGAACAGTAAAAAATCTTGAACAAAAGTAAGGAAACCTACCCCCCCCCCCTCCCTCGTGGTTTAGGTCAGGTGGCCGTTCTGGCCAGCTAACGGGGGAGCTGGTGCTGAGCCGAGACAGGTCCTGTCCGAGGAAATTGAAGGTTAAAGAAAATAAAATGGCAGAAAAACGAGAGTCTTTGACAAGTACGCCTAAGGCGTTAGAAAAATTTGTCAACTTGTAAAAGGAAGTGATCCGAATAGGACATATAAGTTATACCACGAAGGAAAATCTCATGGTGAAACTCAAAAAGGTTTTGAAAGAGTACAAAGCCGTAGCAAGGTCCCACGATGATCAAAGTAAAGAGATTTTAGAATTGAGGAAAGTTCGCGCGCATCTAGCAATGCAACTTAAGGGATCAAAGGAGAGGAGTGTTTGCCTTACCTCGGTAAGAGCAGAAGGTGAGGATGAAGTCCGTAGAAAAGAGGAAGAATTACAGAAGGAGATTGAACAGTTGAAAAAGAGCTTCAAGGAATGTGTTCGATCTCACTAAAGAGAATGTTGATTTGAAAAAATTACATTGAACAGTTGGAAAATGATTTACAAAGTAGCAGAACGATGTGCGCGGATCTTAAAGACCAAGAACTGATAGAAGGATCAATCCTTAGATAGCAATTGGAAATAGCTGAGGTTAGACTCGGGATCCATGACAAACACTTTTATTATCTTCTACTTTAATTATCTTAGTCTGCTTCACGACCACTGAGCTAGCTATAAGTAAACTGGAGTGAAGACTTCCTATACAATAACACAGACGTGCACGAGCCGACGCGGAGGAATACAAAAGTGGGCGTGTGTGACGGAGCGAAATAGGCAAAACATTGCTTATTTCAGCATGTAAATAATGGGGGAAACTTCCATCTTCAGTATTTTTTTCAGTTCTTTTCATATTATTTCATTAGTATAGTCGTCCATCTGCGCTTACTCAAATGCTGATATCGTGTTGTGCCTATAATTGCACCAACCGATGGAGAAAATTGAAGGAAGATGGAAATAAACTTCAGTTTCATAGGTAAGTGCACGTGGTTTTATATTAAAAGATGCATTCATTTTCAGACTATAATTGTAAAATTAAATGCATGTAGTTTTCATTTCACATTCAATTTCTGTTTGATGAGCATTAATTCGAAATAACAAATTAATTTCACATGAATTTCAAACATCATAAATATTTTTTTAAATCGTGTAGAAATTGCTTGTTACTATTTGGGTTAGAATTTTTATGACAGAAAAACTGACGAAATATATATATATGCTTCATTAAAAACTGTATTCCATAATCCTTCGTAAATTAAAGGAACGAAGGACCTAAACTTTTCTATATCTGGTGAAAATAATGGGAGAATGAGGAGTGGTAAAATGCAATTAATATTATTTACATAATCAGTTTTTGCTTAAATATTAAAAGCGAAATATGCAAAATCATAAATGTATCATAATCATCAAAGTGCTATAATTATGTTTATAATATCTAATTACATTATCAATGTATTATAATTATCAAACAATTATCATTGTTAAGCTACAATGTGATTGATTGCTTCCATTGCTTTCTTGAAACCTGGTAATAAATACACTTTTTTTTTTTAAAATAAAGGTCTCTTCGAAACCCAGAAGTTCTTAAACAATTCATGAAAGCTGTGAAAAGAAAGTCTTGGCATCCAACTAAAGCATCTGTTCTTTCTGCTGAGCATTTCACAGCTCTGACATCTACAAGTCCTCAACGATATTTGAAAGATGATGCTGTTCCGGTTTTGCATTGTAAATCATTTCATAGCAAACATATAAGTGCTCTTGTGAATTGCGATTTTAATATTCCAAATTATGCTATGTGGACCTGTTTGTAAATTGTTTATTGAAAAACTTGTATGTGTACATTATGGTATGTATAATGTTTGAAAAAAATATTAAAAACTTTTTTCTCTCTAATTTTCTCATCTCATTTCTTGCATTGAAAGTTGTTTTTTCAGCAGTTAATTCGCGGAAATATTCACTGTTACGAATTTTCGAAGTGGAAGCGTTCAATAAAATGCTAAACATAATGTTAGAAATGTATGTTGTTGTTTTTTTATTGAAAAAATAGTTCTTCTTAAGTTTTTGAAAAAAAAATGTGTTTTTCTTGTACGAAAGTGAGTATTCATTTTTATAAAAAAATTTTAAGATACAGAATGCATAATTATTGGCCGAAAATTGAAAAAAAACGGAATTTGCAGGTCTCGTATGTTGGCTCCTAAGGAAAATGGCCGCGGCTTCAATTCAAGTACTCCGGGATTTTACTAACGTTTTCAAAGAACCAGACTTTATTCGAATTCAGAACATTAACAAGCGTAGCCTAAATACGACTACTGTCCTCTACCATCCCTTAATTCAATCTCTGCCATACTACTTCTCGTACTTTCTTTTTTAAGCTTGACGTTCTTACAAATCGCTCGTTCGCTCGAGCACAAAGTCACGTTACATTTCTTCCTTTTCAGCGGCTGCTCAACAGCTTCCTACACTCGGTCATCCTGACCTGCAATCGTCCCGATTGCCCCACAGTACTGGTCTTTACACGTCGACCTCTTCGGATTACGTCTTGGTAACACTGGCTCATCTTTTTCTTGCACTGAAATGTCTTCATCATCGGACTCAGACTCACACCTCCAAGCTTTTAGTTGGCTCACGTGCGCTGTTGTCGTGTATAGATGACCTTTCACTGTTGATTCCAATTCAGTCACCCGATACGTGTCATTTGGTAATACAGCCGTGACAGTCATGGGTCCTCTATACTTCGGTTGAGTCTTCGTCGGTTGCCCCATGGCTCTCGGACTTTTCTTCATAACAACAACCTCGCCTGGTTCGAACACTATTGTAGCACATCTGCGCTTATCGAAGGTGCTCTTCATTTTTCTTTAATTCTCCACGATTATATCTCGAGCTTCTTTTCTTACTTCCTCTGGATCCATCTACGAGTTATTCTCCTCATCTGCTAACCGTCTCAACATTCCATCATTGAATCTTGGAGAATATCCATGCAACATCTCAAATGGTGTCTTACCAGATGACTTGTTCACAAAGTTGTTCAGATTTCGTTCTACCAACTTGATTTTCACGTCCCAGTCCTTATGGTCTCTGTTCTCCATACCTGTAGTTATCGACGACAATATAGTCCTATTTGCTCTTTCGACCATCCCATTTGCTCTAGGGTGTTTCGTTGAATTGAGCGTATGGTGAATTCCGTTATCCTTGCAGTACTTTTCAAACTGCTGTGACGTAAAACAAGAACCACGATCGCTTATAATTCGGTCCGGTAGTCCAAAGTCATTCACAAAGATGTCGACCGATTTCATTACACAAGTAGTTGAAGTATTTCTAACTGGAAATAATCGTACGAATCTGGTAAGGTTGTCAATGATCACTAGTAGCTCCTGATTTCCCTTCGAACTTTTGACAAAAGGTCCCAGATGATCCATATGTATCACTGCAAACGGTCTTTTTCCGGGTTCGATTGCGTGCAGCAATCCCTGTTGCTTACCTGCCGGTAACTTATTGACCAAACATTCCAGACACATAGCTATATGACGTTTTACATAGCGTTTCATGTATGGGAACCAGTACATTTCCTTGATCTTCCCAACTGTTCTGTCTGTGGCGAAATGCCCCATAAGATCATGAAATTTGATTACAGTACCTTTCCGCATGCACTTCGGAATTACATACAGTAGTTTCAATTTTTCTTTATCGTCCACCTTCCTGAAGAGTCGGTTATTCTTCAGCTCGTACCCAAGAACTAATTGTTTTTCCTCCTTGGTCCGGTCCGTATCGTTTTTCTGTAATATTTCTATCTTTTTCTTCAGTTCGTCATCTGTATGCTGGATCATTAGGATTTGATCTTCCTCAGTGAGAGTTAAGCATATCTCTAATTTCTGATCGATAAATGAGTCTAGAGTATCTTTTGACTCTGCAACAGGTGCTCTACTAAGTGCGTCTATATGTGCCATTTTTGATCCTGATCGATGTTTCACCTCGAAGTCATATTCCTGAATTAGATCAAACCATCTGGTTATCTGTGGATTCATGCATTTCTTTGTATTCATGTAGACCAAAGCTTGACAATCAGTGACGATAGTGAACTTGATCCCAATTAAGAATTGTCGCAATCTGTCCAACGTCCAAACAATCGCCATCAATTCCAATTTACTCGAGTGATATTTACTCTCAGTTTCAGTGGTCTTCTTGCTCACACAATATACTAGATGCCACTTGCCGTTCGTCCCTTTCTGCAACAACATTCCCGCTAACCCAATTGAGCTCGCGTCACAATGGACTTCGGTTTCCGCTCTCGCATCATAGTGTGATAGTATGGGTTGGCACATCAACGCATACTTCAGTTCTTCAAAAGCTCTTGTCTGTTCCTCTTTCCAAGTAAACTCTTCGTTCTTTCGAGTCAATCGTGTCAATGGATCAGCTTTCTGTGCATAGTTTTTTATGAATCTTCTAAAATAACTAGTCAATCCTAGAAATCTACGTAGTTCATGAACGTTACCGGGAATCGGAAAGTCTTTGACAGCTTTCAACTTCCTCGAACCTGGCTGAATGCCTTCTGCATTGACAACGAATCCTAAGAACTCCAGTTCTCTTTTCCCGAATTCACATTTTGTCAACTTCAGCGTCAATCCGGCTGTTCTCAGTCTTTCAAACACTTCTCTAATTCGCTCCATCATATCTGTCCAATCCTTCGCTGGTATCAAGATATCATCGAGATAGCATAAGACCTTAGTGTTCATGAGTGGACCCAACATTTGACACATCAGTCTTTGAAACTCTGCTGGTGCATTTGCTAACCCGAATATCATACGTTCAAACTGTCCTGTTTCATCTGGAGTGATGAATGCTGTTTTCAACTTCGCTTCCTCCGTTAGCGGTATCTGCAAGTATCCATGAGCTAGATCCAACGTCGTAAACACTTTACACCCAGCCAAATTTTCCAGTAAATCATCGATTCGTGGCAATGGGAATTTGTCTTTCACTGTCTGATTATTCAATCGACGGTAGTCCACAACTAATCGATTTTCACCTGTCTTTTTCTTCACCAATAATACTGGACTAGCATACGGTGACCTAGTTTCTGTAACTATACCATTATCTTTCCATTCTTTCACGATATCGCTGATTGCCGTCCTCTCAGACAAACTTGTTCTATACGGCGGTACACAAATAGGTTTGCTGCCTTCCACTTCCTTAATGTCCATCTTAGTCAACGATGTACAACCAAGTTCCTCAATGGACAATGCAAAAACATCTCTATACTCATTCACCAATGACCAAACTTCACGCTTTTCTTCTTTCACAGTTGAATCGTCGAACTTTATCTCATCTAATCGAATTCCTATTCTCTTACGTCCTCGTCCCTCACACGTAGTACCCACATTAGCAAATTTCTTATCGCGAGACTGTAATTCATCGCACAGTTCATCCTTCAAGGCCACACTTGAAATGATATCATCCTCACAGATTACTTCAATGTCCCTTGATCCTATGACGGCCTCACTCACGCAGCAATCAGTCGAAGGACTCACTTCTTCATCCACCAGAACATCCAAGTTTTCACGTAGTTCATCACACACAAAAGCGTTTCTGACTTCGGGGTTTCCTACAGCTTCATCAGATTCTTCTAATTCCCTCATGCTCAGTTTATCAACAACGATTGACGCACGACCGATACACTGTCCTTCACCAAACTTCACAACATGTTTCCCTAAATTCAAAATAGGAACCTTCGTTTTCCCCTTCACGACTTCTAGCAAGACATCAGTATTTCCTTGGCTTCCTTTCATCAGCACCAGTCCGTCCTCCACATCTTCTATTCTGGCATCGATGACCTCCATCGTTGCACCGTCAACTTCTTCTGGATTCATGGTCATCAGCTCTATCCTTTTCTCCTCGACTCCGACATCTCGAACACATGGCAACTCACTTGCGTGCCACACGCGCAGTCTTCCTCCACTCCCGGCAAACTCAATTTCCGGCGACATCAGATAGTTCCGTCCAACTATCAAATCATACGACTGTGCATTATCATCGACGACCAACACATCCACAGCTGACTTTGCACCATCCACTTCCAAATCCACGTTAAGTTTCCCAAGTGCAACTGCTGATGGCTTCACCAGATCTCCATAACCGAATAATTCTTCTGATTTCGGCACATACTTGAGCTTCATATCCTCCGCTACGGACTTCTTCAACAATGTCACACTACTTCCAGTGTCGATCAAACATGAGATGAGACGCCCATCATTGATCCTAGCATTTTTGATGCAGTTCCCTTCGTAACAATCAGCACAACCATTTGCTGCCAAGTTGACTTTCTTCGTTGTAGTCTGATCACAGTGCTTTTGAATATGACCGGCCACACCACACAGGCGGCATGTTAAATTCTTCTTTCTTGGACAATCACGCGACACATGACCCAGGTATCCACACGAAAAACATCTGGGCTCCCGAACTTCACTCATACGAGGTCGATTGTTCCGGTTCAAAGTCGTTCCCATCATCATGTCTCTCCTTGGATCCACGTGCACAATTCGATCCTGAGCAACGGTTCTTCGGTGAGCATCTACCCTTTGGTCATCCCAAAATCCGGATCTCCGTTCATCAGTCCCGGTGAACTTGTGACTTTTTACATTCTCGATCTCGGATCTCACGACTTCGTATTCATCGAGCTTCTTCGCTAATTCATCAGGGTTCACAAAACTAGACCATTGATCGATGAAATGTTCGCGAATTTTCGTCGGTACCCGCGATTTCATCTGTTCTGTGACGATCAGTTTCTTCAATGATTCAAACTTGGTAACATTCAGAAGAGATAGCCACTCGGAAAAGAAGACATTCAATTCATATCCAAAGTCCTTCCAAGTCGACTTCAGACGTCGGGAGTGCTGGATAAACTTTTGCCGTATTTTCTCTGTCGTCAGCTTGAATCGATTCAGCAACAGTCCCTTGACGAAACCATAGTCGTTAATCCTCTCTTTGGGTTCACGGATCACGATTTCGGAGACTTCGTAAGGCAGTAACACTAATAAGCTAGTGACCCATTGTCCCTCTGGTACTCTTGCAAGTTCGGCCTGGCATTCGAAGTACTGTAAATACAGACTCAAATCCCCGTTATCCGCGTCGAACTTCTGTATCTTCTTGGTCAAATCGCACGGTACGATGCGATGACTTTCGGTGTCATCATCGATATTTCGCGACGCCGCACATGTTATCCGAAGACGCTCCAGTTCGAACTGCCGCTCGGCCTCTCGTTCCTGTCGCTGAGCTTCATCTTCTTTCTTCTGTCGCAGAGCTTCGGCTTCTTCTTGACGGGTTTCGATGATCTGCTCGAGGAGTCCTCTAACAAAGTCCTCTTCATAGTTCTTGGACATGACGATGAGATTCTTCAGATCGGCGACTCTGTCATCTGAAGACGGCTTCTCTCCCAACTCCAATGCCAGCATCTCCAAGTCTTTCTTTCGTCCTCTCACGAGAAATGACATTTTCTTCTATCGCAGTCCGGTGCTAAATCCCGCTTCTGATAAATCTGTTGGCTCCTAAGGAAAATGGCCGCGGCTTCAATTCAAGTACTCCGGGATTTTACTAACGTTTTCAAAGAACCAGACTTTATTCGAATTCAGAACATTAACAAGCGTAGCCTAAATACGACTACTGTCCTCTACCATCCCTTAATTCAATCTCTGCCATACTACTTCTCGTACTTTCTTTTTTAAGCTTGACGTTCTTACAAATCGCTCGTTCGCTCGAGCACAAAGTCACGTTACATTTCTTCCTTTTCAGCGGCTGCTCAACAGCTTCCTACACGTATTTGGAATTGTCCCATTGCATTAACACGGTCAGGAAATGTTTTGCCTATCTCTCGCTCCTAAAGGGTGTGATGCGGTCGCGTAGGCGTCCTCACTCCACTTTCCTTATAGCTCAGTGTTCACGACACAGGTGATCGTGGGATGGGGCTTTTACAGGGTCATTCTTAGATCTTGCATTAAGATAGCATCCATACTTAGTGTGCGAACATAATGCATGCTGGTTTCCGATTCTGCGAATCCGCGCCTTTACGGATTAGTTAAAAACTTGAATTTCAGGTTTTTTAACCAATAAGTAACGGCGCGCTCTATACTCTGTTCGTGGTGAATATACGCATTTCAAAAGAATTCTCACTTCTGCTTGAGCAGCTTGTTGGGAGGAAGTAATATTGGTTTCGTCGAAGGCGGCGAGCCGAAGAAATCTGAGGATTATCACGTGGACATGAAGGTAACGTTTTGAAACTCTGGTTCGAAAGAGTAATGCTCATTTTTGATTCAGTTAGCCTCATTATGACAGACACTATAGATCCCGTGAGAAAGCCTGGCCTGGGGGGGGGGGGCCCATTAAAGATCCCAGTCCAGGGGCTGCTGAATGTTGGGGTCATGGCTCGCAACCTACGCACGGATAAAAAAACCGAAATTGTCTTGACAAAAAATAGGATATCAACAACAGATTGAAGTAAATAAACGAAATAATGTGGATGACTCGTTTTTTTCTCCCTATCTGCAGTAAAATAATAAACAACTCGCACAAACTTTTGTAACGACCATGGCCCCACATCCTGCCGCAGGACCCCCCCCCCCCGGCTGTGATCTTTGGCGGGCCCTCAGACCAACCTTTCAACAGCCCTTCTATATAGTAAACTTTTAGCGTAAAAAAATAAAAAAATGACAAGAATTGTCGCAGGCAATGTCCGGGCTGCACAATTCCATTATGTACACAGGTTTTAACCTGGGATACGCTCATTGGCGAAGATCACAATGACGCCATTTAAGATCGAGGGAAATTCTAACTCCGAACCTTTCTCGTGACGTACTAGCCGAAGAGCCGAACATTACCGATTCGGAGCTATGGCTGTTACGTTTGGCAACTTATCGCCAAACACCAGGATTCATTAAAGATCACGATATAACATTACAAAGATATAAAATTTTATAGCAACATAATATAATTATCATAATAATGATATACAATATAATATCACAACTCAAAAAAACATGCTTCCGACTACTTTATTAATAAATGCCCCTGTAGGCCGAACTTCGTTCGCCGCGGGCCTGCGGCCCACAAACGGCTTCGCTCCTCCGGCCATTACAGGGGGCCCCTGCCTCCGGACTGAAAATATCAACTATGTTGTCACCACAACCAGAAATATGGCAAAACTTTTAAGTTGAAACAAGATATTCGAAAAACAGACCGCGGGTACCACAATTAAAAAAAGAATTCGAGTGAGATTACATTGATATTCGACCCCACAACCTTCAACTCATTAACCCCGTACTCTAACCATTACACCGACTGGCGCACGCGGATGGCATCTAAAATTAGATAATGTATTATTAAACGTTGCCAGGCAGTATATTGGCGCCAACCAACAGTCGCCGGAAAAATGCGCGCCAATAAATATGTCGCGCATGCGCATTACATCGAGTTCCGAAGTTAAGATCGGGTGTGACGATTTAGTGACGTAATAGTGATCTTAGCCAATGAGGCGCATCCCATGTTAAAAATCCTATGTACGGTATGGAATTACGCGTCCGGGCTGGAGCCCTGTCATCCCAACTCTTGAGGAGTGTGCCGTGATAACGACAGAATACCTTATCGAATTTTTTTTTTTTGGGAGATATATACCTCTTTCTATTTTAATTAGTGTTATCAACAGTTTTTATTTCAACAAAATTTGGAGAACAGTGAAAAAAAAATTTCCAGGAAAATTCTTCATAACGAATTTACTATCTCCCGTTTGCGGAAAAAACGCACGTGTTCGGAACACGTCCTGAAGGGGCGGGCAAAATTACAACCAATAGAGATAAAGGATGCGGAGGGATATCAAAAATTGGTACAGCGGTTTATTTACATCAGGACCCAAGTTAGAGCTAACAGAGTATACAAGAATCGGAAACCATCGCGCGCACTATGTTCACACTCTAAGGGAAGTTTCCTCTGGATTCTGAAAGCAGTCAGAATTTTCATACCCCTTTTCACTTGGTTTATTTCCTCACATATGAATCTATTTTCACAGCGCTTTGCGTTGAGCCACCTAACATGGCTCCCCTTGCATTTGATTTTCATCCATGCGCTCCAACCCCTAAAATGTCTCAAGACTATTGATGGCCCGAGGTTGAGAAAAACTGGTATAAAAAGGAATTTCCAATGCTGTAAGGTAGCTAAAATTTTATTGAATTAACAATGAAAAACGCTGATATAGTGCGAACCTATTCCCCCCCCCCTCCAAGAAAAAGAAAAAAAAAACCCTTCAACCCAGGTTATAACGACACGATTCCCCCTAATCTATTTATCTATTTTTTTCTTTGAATTGCATTAAAACCGAAAGTAAAATATTTTTTCAAATGTGCATTCAAAACCTAGTGACTATTTTTCTTTCTCAACTCAAGTATTCACTTTCAGTTCTTCTGGCTCGGCTCCTGGAGATAAGGAGAGGAAAGGAATCGACCTGAGAAAGGTATGGTGGTGAACTCTAACATTTTTTTAAATATCAAATATTCAAGTTAATACGTGATTTTTTTTTTATTTACGGCTACGGAGTAATATGAAAGGCCAATTAGACTGGGACTGTGGAACCTATTTTTTTAAGCCGATTTCAAATGGTTGAGCTTTAACCTTTCACCCTGACTGAGGTGTATTTACGGGGGATGGGAGGGCAGGCGGACCATAGCCCCGGATGGCAAATTTGAGGAATGAGTGGTCAAGAAAAGTACAGTAGAATGGGAGGGAAGTGCTGAAAAACAACAAATCCATCTCTGATTAGAGGCCGACCAGGTCACAGAGTGACCTATAGTGTGTGAAGCATGTGAGTGACCAAAAGAGTGACATATAGAGCAAAGGACTAGGTCAGTGAGCAAATGAATGAATGAATGAGCAAACCAGTGAGCAAATACGTGAGTGAGCAACCTAGTGTGAGAGAGTGGGTTCCCCTACTGAGGGAGTTAGGCCCCTTTCACACGGAGTGGATGCGGATGCGGGTCCGCATACCCTTTCACACGAGCACCTTAACGATGCGGGCGCCGCATCTTTAGTTTGAAATTCATGCATAAAAACTATTTTTTCGCCATTTTTGTAATTATTTTTCTCCTTAACCCCTGATTCAGTGCCCATAGGCAGTCTAGAGACATTCTATGGTGGTTTAATCTAGAGCCCCATAGAATATGGGTATAAAGATTCCTTCATTCCAATCCTCACAAGTAGTCGATGGGAGAAAATATCTTAAAATATTTTCAAAAAATTTTGAAAAGAAAATCTGTCAAAAAAAAAGCACCACGAACTTGCTTCCAGCTAACTCAAAAAAGTTTTCTAATACTGTCGTTCTTCGCCGAAACGCGTCGATCAAGAAAAATTTTATTTGCCTTAAAAGAGTGTGAATTTTTTGTATAAATTAAAACCAGGCAAAGTTCTCATTTTTGTGATAAAATTACAGATAAATTTCAAATTTACGCATTGAGTCAAAGTTATTATAGAAATGGGTAAAACAAAAAGTTAATAATTATTTATACTCTACTACTTAGTACTCACATCATCAATTTGAGTTCAAGGAAAAAATACTGAGATCTTCATTTCTGAGATGGCTATGATGAAATTAATGGATTGTGTACTAAAAAATAAATAAATCAGTTGTATTTTAGGTATTAGATAAAGCTTTTGATACAGTAAAATAGGACATCTTAATAGAAAAACTAAATAAAATTGGTGTAAGAGAGATCTTTCAGTCATATTTGTGTGTGCATGTGAAATTTCATTACAAATACAACACCACAACAGGCAAAATGCCCAACGAGGTGGCTGAGAAAAAGATGACCATAACAAATATGGATGTAATATGTTTCAAAAATACAGCAACCCAATTAAAAACACCATCACAAAAATATAAACAATATAAAACCTTACAGCATACTCCAGTCCTGGACGAACTAAGCCTTGAAAAAGCGGAAGAATGACTTTAGGAGAACGCGAAGAGACCTTTTTGAAAATGAGACTAAGCATTCTATTCGATTTTTTGACCACAGCTGAACAATGTTCAGAATACCTAAGCCGCTCGTCAATGAGAATTCCCAAATCGGTGACCCTAGTTTCATCCGGGATAGTGACACCATTCAACTCGTAAGAAAACCGTAGGTTGTTCGAACCAAAATGAGCGACCATGCACTTATTAACTCTAAACATCATGCTCCATTCATTTGCACATGCTGCAATCCTGTTCAAGTTGGTCTGCGGTAATTCCCTATCGCGTTGATTCCCGATTACCCCCATTAACTTCACGTCATCTGCGAATTTGCTAGCAATCCCATAGATACCTTGATCGAGTTTATCGACAAAAAGTGAAAGCAGTATGGGGGCCAAGGATACTTCCTTGAGGAACTCCACTTGTGACGCCTGTCCAACCAGAGAATTCCCCGTTCACTATAACTCGTTGCGACCTATCTCTTAACCAAGATTCTATCCTATTCAGCAAGTTTCCCCCAATCCCACTCTCGTGTAAACGCTTCAAGAGTTTACCATGTTGGACCCGATCGAATGCCTTCTGGAAATCAAGGTAAACAAGGTCGACATTTTTGCTCTTACCCAAAGCCTTAGTCACGTGGTCATAGAAGCAAAGGAGGTTAGTTACACATGACTTCCCCTTCCTGAACCCATGGTGATTATCCGACAATACATTATTCTAGTCTATCCACCTCACAAACTGCCTTTTGATGATAATTTCCAAAATTTTCGAGATGGAGCTCGTCAAACTCACTGGAAGATAATTGGATACAGCCTCTCTACTACCCTTCTTAAATATCGGAACAAATAATCGGAACAAAACCTTGAGACGATACCCTCAGCAACACTACTCCTGTATATCTGTGCGACTGGCCCTAACAATTCAACGTCAGTTACGATTGTCTGCTTGTTTGAACTTGTCAAGTTGACAAGTTTCCATTTAATTTTGTTAAGTCAAAGATTTTTCACATATTTTTTTTTTTCCATTGAAATATTCCATTGAATATTTTTCCATTTTTTTAACCAACTATTCAGTTGTTTCAGTGGACGAAACCAGAACGGTATCGTTTGCGAATGAGACTAGTATACCTTTACTTATGTAACGTAACGCACTTTATTAACATGCTGAATACGATATAAAATTGCATTTTTTTAAAGGATATCGTGTTTTTTTTGTGGTATTGTTTTCTTCGTCATAGGCGAAAGAACTGTTGGAAAAGAAAATTATACAGGACTTCAGAGCAGCAGCTGTACAGATAAGGTGGGGATTCACAAAGCTGGAACGGTTTGCCGAACTTTTCGAGAATGACGACGATGACGACTAACCAAAAGATTATGAGTTTTTGTTATTGTTGTGCTCCAGCATTGCTCTGGCATTGTGAGATGTTTCGTTAAAATAAATATGCTATATATATAAAAAGAGCGCATAAAATTAATTTTTTAGTGAAAAATTCAAGACTACGTGCAAACGGGGGGGGGGGGGGAAGGTTGGTTTTTTCTCGATGCAGATATAATTTTTAAACCTCAGGGTGTTTAACCAACTCCAGCTATAGCAGATATATAAGCTATAGTATAGATCAGTGTTTCCCAAAGTGGACAATATCACCCTCTGGGGAACGATGGAAGGGTACGGGGGCGGTAGAAGCTTGGGGTTTAGTATAGGATCCTATGGGTTGACTTGAGTTGGGGGAGCGATGAGAAGGAAAAAACTTAAGAATGGAAGGTACTTAAAGGCGATGGAGCGAAAAGTTTGGGAATAGATCGGTAGTTCTCAACCGGTGCTCCGTGTGAACTGTCCTGGTACTCCGCGGCCGCTCGAGGAAAATATGAAAAACTAAATTTGAAGAAAAAAATATATAAATGTTTTTGAACAATAAAAGTAAATTAGCTACTTCGATGAATAAATAAAAAAATATGCCTGCGGGGCTCGCCATAGATATTGTTAAAGCCCGTGCGTATCCATGTATTTGTGATTCGCCGTAGGGAGGCGCTTTGGGAGAGAGTGGGGGGAATCGACCTCTCCGGGGAGGGTCGGTCTTTTCTTCTCTCTCTTACAGCGCGCTCCTCAATAAGTTTAAGTTTGGGTTCTCTACTTGAGAGACACGCACGTACTTTACGGGGCCTCCGTTCGCCCATCTTAATGATTGTTTCTAAGCTGTTTTTAAGCAATTAAATTAGTTATTATTGTTACTCCATAGTGTTGCGAACTTATGTGACTCGATTCTCTGTCTCTGGTGAGAACTAGTTAGCTACTGAAAACAAACATACAGTCCACGAAAATACATTGGTCCGTCGGAGCACCGGAGGTAGAGGAAAGACGCCATTCAAACCACTATGGAGCGCATCACCGACCTAAATATGAAAAGAGGGACTATCAAGGCGAAAGTCTCGCGTCTTGAAGGACAGCTAACTGATGATGCTGAACTGATGGACATCGTTCAAATTCGCAACAAATTGAGCAGTGTCGCTGAAATCGCGGCTGACACCAGAAATCTACGAAACGACTTCTTTGAAGTGCTCAAGGACGAGGAGGTAGAAAAAGAGGAAGAAGAACTCCTTTGTCTTGAGTTCAGGATAGAAGGAATCAAGGTTCGACTAGATAGACTTCTCTTAGATGAAGTGAGCATAGGCTCAGAAACAGAATCATCTGGGACGGCTCAAGGCAGGCGAGGGCTACAAATGAAACTCCCTGAGCTGCAGTTAGCCAAATTTGCTGGTTCATTCGAAGAGTGGAACACATTCAAGTGCCACTTTACTGCGGTCATCGGCAACAACGGTGGACTTTCGGATGGACAGAAACTGCTTTACCTACGATCATCGCTAGAAGGAGAGGCAAAACATGTGGAAACGCCAGATGATACCTACTCATCACTGATGAAGGCCTTGGAAATGAGATATGAAAACAAGCGATTCATAGTGAACAGCCACATCAATGCCATTATATGTTTCCAGAGGCTAGAAAGAGAATCCTCGAGGGATCTCAGAAAGCTAGTGGATGAACTTTGCAAACATCTTAGAGCACTGACGCTTGTCGGATTGGGAACCGACAAGCTCTCAGAGTCGCTTCTGATAAACATCGTGCTTCAAAGGGTTGACAAGGAAACAAGAAAGAGTTACGAAATGTCCTTATCTTCCAATGAAGTGCCTGAGTGGAAGGACTTTCTAGAATTTCTCCAAAAACGTTGCGCTGTGCTAGAGAACATCGAAAGATCAAACATCGATTCTTCTTCGGTAAGAGTGAAAGCACCAAAATATGCCGGAGGAGTAAAAAATTTGGTGTTGGAGACCAAAGAGCGCGAATCTTGCCCAGTTTGCTCCGGAAAGCATGCAATTTACAAATGCCGGAAATTTCTGAACATGCCAACGGGGGAACGCTTTCATTTAGTGAGAGGGAAAGGTCTATGTTTCAATTGCCTCTCGAATTCACATCGCATAGCCGGTTGCCAAGCAAGAAGTTGCAGCGGGTGTGACAGAAAACATCACACCCTTCTCCATAGGCAAGAAGTAAGCGACAATACGTCAAAAGGGAAAAAAGAAAGTGAAAGAGGTCGGGAGGAGAAACAGGACAGCGAAGAGAAAAAGATGACCCCTTCAGCTGAGCTCGACCCTCCAAGTTCAACATCGGGGTGTTTTGTTTCGGATAGCTGCAAGCAAACGCTATTGTCCACGGTGGTGATAAGCATCATGGATATCAACGGGGAAAGGAGACCCTGCAGAGCACTTCTCGATTCTGCCTCACAATCGAATTTTATTACCATCTCATGTGCAAGATCGCTGGGGCTGAAAGAAGAAAGAACACATATATCTGTGTCCGGGTTGAACGGAGCAACAAACATCATCAGCAGGAAAATACGAGCTACGATTGTTAACGAGGAGAGAACCATTGCTAAGGAGATGGAGCTTCTCTTGGTTCCAAAGATCACTGGTTTAACTCCAATGAAGCCCGTCAACGTTGCCTCCCTCCGTCTTCCAAACCACATCAAGTATGCGGATGCCAATTTTCACTCTCCTGGCAAGATTGATGTATTGCTCGGAGCGGAAAACTTCTTCCAATGGCTAAAGGAGGGAAGAATAAATTTAAATTCCGGGCTGTTACTTCAAGAGACGGTTTTCGGCTGGATCGCCACTGGCAGAGTCCCACAAGATGGGAATCATATTTCTACGTGTCACTTACTGACAGAATCCTTAGAGGAAAACTTAAAGAAATTCTGGGAAATAGAAGAGGTAAATGACCTCTCCCCTCGCCTTAGTCCCGAAGCCATCCAATGCGAGGAAGATTTCTTGCATTTCTGCGCCCGCAACGACGATGGTGGAAGCATTGTGAAGATGCCGCTGAAGGTAGACCAGCATCCACATCTTGGTCATTCAAAGATGGCAGTAGAGAGAAGTCTAGACTCCCTTTGGAGACGCATGGAAAAAGTTCCAAATCTAAAAAGATTACAATCGGAGCTGATAGAACTACCCCAGTGTGCACAAATAAACTTGCGCAAGTGGTGTATGAATGTGAAAGACTTGATGCCGGCATCATCAAAACCCACTGCCCAGGTTTATCCAGTGCCAGATGGAGCCTCGTCTACTGTGAAGACCTTGGGACTCTGTTGGAACACCACCGAGGACTACTTCTCATTCAAGGTAACCCCTAAATCTTCTCAGTACACAAGGCGGGCTGTATTATCAGGAATAGCTACTATAATTGACCCACTTGGCCTTATCGGCCCGGTCGTTGCTAAGGGAAAAATATTCATGCAAAAACTATGGCTACAATCCTGAAAATACGGTTGAGTTGCATGGGATCGCAGATGCATCTCAAAACGCTTATGGTGCAGCTGTTTACATCAGATGCATTTCTCGTTCAGGTGACATAACCGTCAGGCTGTTGTGTAGTAAGTCTAGGGTTGCACCCCTGAAATCGCTTACAATACCAAGATTAGAGCTATGCGCAGCACTGCTATTGTCCCAATTGATTCGTAAATCTACAGTAGCATTACGAACGTCCTCCGGAAGAGTTATGTTGTGGTCAGATTCCACTATTGCTTTGGCCTGGATCGGCACTTCCGCACACCAGCTGAAGACCTTCGTTGCGAATAGAGTATCCAGCATACAGGAGCTGACCAAGGAATATCATTGGAGTCATGTCTCTTCGTCTCAGAATCCTGCAGATCTTGTATCTCGAAGCGCCAGCCCTAAAGAATTGCTTGGTAATTCACTGTGGTGGAATGGACCCGAATTTTTGATGCAATACATTGATGTTCCTCTCCAAGATTGTGAAGACAGTGACCAATTGGAATTACTTGTGTACATATTGCAAACAATTTATTTACTCTATTGTGTACTTCACATCGTTTGTAAATCATTAGTATGTATAGAGTGCAAATCATTAGTATGTATAGAGTGCAAATCATTAGTATGTATAGAGTGCAAATCATTAGTATGTATAGAGTGCAAATCATTAGTATGTATAGAGTGCAAATCATTAGTATGTATAGAGTGCAAATCATTAGTATGTATAGAGTGCAAATCATTATGTTAGTATTTTTAGTGTGATAATCGTTAGTATGTTTAGTATGATAAATCATTAGTTTGTTTAGTAGGATAAATCGTTAGTATGTTGTACAGTTCAAGTGTAGAGTAATGTGATACGTAATTTGAATGTGTTGAAATATAAATATTTCAAGGCCGGGCGGTATGTTAAAGCCCGTGCGTATCCATGTATTTGTGATTCGCCGTAGGGAGGCGCTTTGGGAGAGAGTGGGGGGAATCGACCTCTCCGGGGAGGGTCGGTCTTTTCTTCTCTCTCTTACAGCGCGCTCCTCAATAAGTTTAAGTTTGGGTTCTCTACTTGAGAGACACGCTCGTACTTTACGGGGCCTCCGTTCGCCCATCTTAATGATTGTTTCTAAGCTGTTTTTAAGCAATTAAATTAGTTATTATTGTTACTCCATAGTGTTGCGAACTTATGTGACTCGATTCTCTGTCTCTGGTGAGAACTAGTTAGCTACTGAAAACAAACATACAGTCCACGAAAATACATTGGTCCGTCGGAGCACCGGAGGTAGAGGAAAGACGCCATTCAAACCACTATGGAGCGCATCACCGTCCTAAATAGGAAAAGAGGGACTATCAAGGCGAAAGTCTCGCGTCTTGAAGGACAGCTAACTGATGATGCTGAACTGATGAACATCGTTCAAATTCGCAACAAATTGAGCAGTGTCGCTGAAATCGCGGCTGACACCAGAAATCTACGAAACGACTTCTTTGAAGTGCTCAAGGACGAGGAGGTAGAAAAAGAGGAAGAAGAACTCCTTTGTCTTGAGTTCAGGATAGAAGGAATCAAGGTTCGACTAGATAGACTTCTCTTAGATGAAGTGAGCATAGGCTCAGAAACAGAATCATCTGGGACGGCTCAAGGCAGGCGAGGGCTACAAATGAAACTCCCTGAGCTGCAGTTAGCCAAATTTGCTGGTTCATTCGAAGAGTGGAACACATTCAAGTGCCACTTTACTGCGGTCATCGGCAACAACGGTGGACTTTCGGATGGACAGAAACTGCTTTACCTACGATCATCGCTAGAAGGAGAGGCAAAACATGTGGAAACGCCAGATGATACCTACTCATCACTGATGAAGGCCTTGGAAATGAGATATGAAAACAAGCGATTCATAGTGAACAGCCACATCAATGCCATTATATGTTTCCAGAGGCTAGAAAGAGAATCCTCGAGGGATCTCAGAAAGCTAGTGGATGAACTTTGCAAACATCTTAGAGCACTGAAGCTCGTCGGATTGGGAACCGACAAGCTCTCAGAGTCGCTTCTGATAAACATCGTGCTTCAAAGGGTTGACAAGGAAACAAGAAAGAGTTACGAAATGTCCTTATCTTCCAATGAAGTGCCTGAGTGGAAGGACTTTCTAGAATTTCTCCAAAAACGTTGCGCTGTGCTAGAGAACATCGAAAGATCAAACATCGATTCTTCTTCGGTAAGAGTGAAAGCACCAAAATATGCCGGAGGAGTAAAAAATTTGGTGTTGGAGACAAAAGAGCGCGAATCTTGCCCAGTTTGCTCCGGAAAGCATGCAATTTACAAATGCCGGAAATTTCTGAACATGCCAACGGGGGAACGCTTTCATTTAGTGAGAGGGAAAGGTCTATGTTTCAATTGCCTCTCGAATTCACATCGCATAGCCGGTTGCCAAGCAAGAAGTTGCAGCGGGTGTGACAGAAAGCATCACACCCTTCTCCATAGGCAAGAAGTAAGCGGTTAAGAAAGGGTTCGCTAGTCAAAAAAGGTTGATAACCGCTGGTATAGGTAGTAGTACAGTATCTACTATAGCTGGTGTTGGTTCAGCCCTGACTTAAACGATGGCAGTGGCACACACATAACCCTTCAAGACAGGATTGAACTCCATGAGGCTGAAAAATAATATTTAAAGCGAGAAAAAAAACTAAAAAAACTCGACGTATGTGCGTGCAGGATTTGAAAGGGTCATAACTAAGGCTAGGAGTTTTATGATTTAAAAACCGTCAGAATTTGTTCCTATTTGTTCCACAAAAATGCATTTATGCCATAAAAAAACTGAAAATATACTTTTATAAAACAGGTTGACGATATTTCCTCGAGAAAAATAAGGGAAATTACAGGATATCGCCAATCATTGTCAAAAATGATGCCAAAAGCACGCAAATAAAATTGTCAATAGTTGCTAATATCGCAGAAAAATCGCCAATCACAGCGACGCCCCTAAAAGTCGTTACGCACATTTTGAGAAACGCTGCCTTAGGACCGGGATCACACTGTAAGAGTTTGATAAAAGATCTTTTATAAAACTTGAAAATTGAAAAAAACAAACAGTAAGCCTATTTGAATGTGTTTTTTTTAAAAAGTTTATTGGTTGCGTTCGCTCAAATGTAACAGATACGCTTATTGACTGAATTTTTCAAGTTTTATAAAAGAAATTTTTATCAAATTTTCATAACGTAATTCCGGTCTCAGAATGAAAATTCATCGAAGTATCAAGAGACTGAATTTTTTGTTGTTTTTATACGACTAACTCAACATCAATTTCGTTACTTCAACACAGGGGTGGCCAACCCCTACATTTAGTACGTTAGGCACTCTTAAACTAATTACTATGAGATGACTTTCTCTATTGAATGCGTTTCTATTTGGTTCATCTTTGGACGTACCTGCTGGACGTCCATGTGGGAGACATGCACTAATACATTTACATTGTATACCCAATTCATGGGGTAGGGGGGAAGGGGAATAAACCCACTTAAAAAATTTATTAGGGAGTAAAGGGCGCAAGCATCCTGAGACCTCAGCTTCCGGTGTCTATGCCCAACATGGTAAAATGAAATTTTCTACCGATATACGTGCATACACAATCTGCAATGCAGTAATCAAATTTATGACTTCAAAATAAAAACAATTTAAAACTCAAAACAGTGACAAACTGAACATGTTTTACTAAGATAGAGGACAGAGCCGATCAATATTTTGATGGCATGGAAAGAATGCTCGTGTCCCGTAAAACGGGGCGTATGGTGTGCTGAAATTCTCGCATGTCTAAAATAATCTTGATTGTGGCATGGCTTGGAAAAGGGTTGGCCACTAGGGTGGGTCGAAAAATGAAGTTTTTATTTTCAAATCGCTAAAGTGTGGAAAAGTTGTTTCATTTAATAAGAAGAAAAACGACGTAAAAAGTTTTTAAACCTGTTGATGGCTTCCGTTCACGTATTGTACTCGAAATTTATGGATATTGACGAAATCGAACATTTTTCTTGAATTTTTTAATATCAGTTAAAATTGTACGATCCACACGCAAATTTTTGTTATGACTTCACTCATGACTGACTTTATGGTTCAATAAAGTAAAGTAAATTATTCAATTAAAACATCATTAATATTTCTCAATGTTTATTGGTGACGCTACGTGTTTGAAAAAACGGAATTATCCAAATTTTTGCAAATTTCATTGTGCAGCTTTTCGCCAGTTTTGTCAGAACCAAGAATTCATCACAAAGTCGAGTTCCAGCCACGCACTACCCAAACAATTATCCAAAGTAGGCGTGTGTGCTTGTAATTCACATTATATTTTAGAACTAGTCACCAAAATTGACTAGATTCAGTGGTTTACAGTTATTACTTCTAATGTTTTTTTCCAAGTGTACTCGTTTGAGGTCTAACCTTTGGGAGAAATCGGACATCACAGATTTAGATAACAGCGTAGATCTGATGTAGCTATCTCTAGCTTCAACTCCACGTACTTTAATTGAAGCCTCGTTAGCAAGTTAGGCACATCTCTCGACTGCCTGAGTGTGACTGAAGCATATAGTCCACCGATCACGAGAAGAACACAGGCTACGTCACGTTACGTCACGTCGGACGATTGTATTATTTACTTTGAGGTAAAGCAACTGCTCATCGAGAATAGCGCATTAGCAACGGCGCTTTCCCGTTTGGCGTCTTTTGCGCTATTTTGGCTTCCTAGAAATTTCACTAAAAGCGCCACGGCAGTGCTCTCGATAACATCGTCATCGCAGTGTTTTTGTTGCGTAAACACCGGCTGTTCGACATTGTCGTCTTAAGGCAATGTCGCATTAGATTCACAAAAATAAGATCTGGTTGAAATTTTCCAGAATTTACGTGGTAGGGCCTCAGAAAAATCACTTAGCCCGGGAAAGCCCGTGATGCTCTTATGACGGCCCGGCTGCTCCAGCACTCACGGCACATTATTTTAATACAAAAAATTTATTTTTTATTCCGCAGAAGGGATCGAAAACTCCAGCCTTTTTTTATACAAATACAAATACAAATACAACGCCACAACAGGCAAAATGCCCAACGAGGTGGCTGATAAAAAGATGCCCATAAAAATATGGATGTCATACATTAAAAAAAAAAAAAAAACAGCAACCCAATTAAAAATGCAATTAACCCAAATTATAAACAATATATTTAATAATCAGTTCCATGCATCAAGCTGAAGCTGAACACTGCTCGTATAAAACATTTTCGACCATGGCCACCAGATGGATGGGCTACTACACCGCACACCAACTCCGGTCATATATCGCCATACGGCAGTTTCCAACCAGTGGAGTTGAGTGGGAAATGAAGGCCCCATTTATCGGTGGTCGACCTAGGCTCCGTAGGTAAAGAACTTGCTTCGCATGTCCTATGCCCGGATTCGAACCCATGGACCTTGATGGTAACCTTCATAGTGGCAGACGAGCTGAAGACGAAGGATGGGCTGACAAAATCCAGCCTATAGGAGAATTCTTATAAATTTATTTATTTTTTTTTCCACACTGTAAATTCAGAATAGACGGCCGGTGAGAGATCCCAGCCAGGATCCCTGCTGCAGCATGAGAGGACAATTCTTCCGATGCCCTTAAGCATGGCTTTGACCTTTGAAGACCGGGCACACCCCGCTTCCCATCTCAGAGAGATATCGAAGCGTACCCGAAGGATGGGTGTATCCGGAAAGTTTTATTAAAAACAACGTAACATGACCACCTCAGACGAAGGCAGCAAAATAAAATAATTTACATAAAAATTGATCGTCAACTTCTGAAGTCATATAACAAATAAATAAAATCTAAACAATCAACGTCAATGGGCAATCAAAATTATAAACAAGATTATAAGATGGTGGTGTATAGCCGTCCATCCCATAAGAATATAGTAATCGTCAATGGATCGAATGATTGCCGATAATCTTGGAATATAAGCGGTGAATTAGGCGCAGTCATCATCGTCTTGGCCGCAAGTCGTTACCGGAATCGTCACCGGGTGAACTAAGATCAGCACAATTCACTATATAGCCTAGTAAATAACACTTAATTCGCGCCTTGCCATCAATGACTTGATTCATCTCATTGCAGGTGAACTTGCTTCTGTTTTCCATTTATCGGCTACTTTTGTTGACGCCGACGTGGTCGAAGATCATATTTCCTCTTAAGATCAATCACTGGGGCTCTTGCCGGTTCGAACTCGTCATCGCTCCCACCGCTCAGACGCGCACTTCCAGTTTTCTTAGTATGTATGCGGTGTAAGTTGTTATCGAGGAACAATATAATCCACCGCATCCGAGCAAGGCTCATAGGGCTCATCAAAACTCTTCTTTTGAAACACAGTCGACCGTTTTCGGGAATAGCACCAAAATGAAATTTTTTTGTACATGGGCAAGATGTCTAGTAATGCTATAAAGATCCAATCTCACCACAAGCACACATGGCGTTGTCCGACTTCTTGAAACGTTCTAGATATGTCGGTAATTGGCCGTGCTCAGTTATCATAATAACTTTCTCTCTAGACCAAATAGTACCATTCCACCGGACGCGTTTCCTTAAGCATGGCTGCCACATCTTGCAGCCGGGCTCTCAGATTGGGATCTTCGACGGGTCACTCTAAAATGAATTTATAGTTGTAAAAAAATTATCAGAATCATCCAGGGCTGGATCCCTGTCAGCCCTGCCCTTGGGGGGACATGCCCTTAAGGTGGCTATAGACGTAACTGCAAACTTGACAAGCAGGCATGCTTTTTATTTGTCTCTACTGCATTTGTCACCTATTTAAAAAGCCCATATGAGTAGCTTCTGTCGAGAAAGTAAAAAAGGAAAAAAGACGATGATATGGCGATAAGAGAAGGCAAACAGAAGAAGAATCGCTAATTGCTAGCAGGTGGCATTCTCTTGCTGCGTTAGAGAAATTAAACCGAAGAAAATGCCATATAATTTACGGTAGTAATAAATTATTATTATTATATTAATAATACTCCTTTTGCATTAAATTATTAATTTAAAGTAATTTTACTCCCTTCATTACTAAATGATCACTACTCCCTTCGAATTTCTTCTGTATCAAATATTTTAGATAAAAATATTAAACTTAATAAAAATTCAAATTTTTTAAATTAATACATTTAATTTACTTCCAAAATTTATAACAACAATTTTCGAGTACATCTTTTAACAAACGCCAACACAAAGAGCGCAGCTCACTCAATCGTGAAGACTGACGGAGTTCACTGAAGCGTGAAGAATACCCTCGTAACAGAGATTTGCGCCAAGACGGCCTTTACTGGCAACCCGGGATAATTTTTATCCTTTCCCCGCGCCGCAATGAACCCTCTCCAGAGAGGGGCGTTCGCGTAACTCTTCTCGTGATCTGAGAACTATATGTGTACTGCACGTGAGAAGGTCACTACAGTAGATCGTGTATCTACTACATCAAAACGAACTACCTCTCCGCCATATTTTTCAGCATATGGATGGTGCAATGAATCGATGAACACCAAGACTCTGCCACCATCCTGTTGCCGAGAGCTCTTCCAGCCCAGCTTCGTTATGGAGTCTGGAACAAAGTGTGTGTACCTGACAGTCTGAGCCACACGTAGTTTTGTATGGGAATTTTTAGCACTGCCATCTATAACGTTGAGTGAAGTGAAATGATTTAATATTTGTACTGTAGTACGACTGTTGCTCCCTATGAAAAAAAATCTTTGTAACAGGGGGATCGGCTCGCATTCGTGCCTCGAAGTTGGGAACCACAAATATAGATGGTGCATCCACAGGGCCAAAATATTTTTCTGGGCCCATTGGATAACAGCTTACTGGATGTGAAAGCTCTCTGTGGTGGAGTTCTTGAATTCGAAAAATTACGCGTAATTTATGGGACACCCAGGGACATCTTAGCATACGGGTCTGACCAGCACCTCCTAGAGATAGATGGCCTCCACAGTCTGCTTGTGACGTCAGTAAGTAGTCCATTTTCTCTGAGAATATTCAAGGGAAAAAAATTCCCTGCTCTCTCGTGCCAGTATCATCGTTGTGCGGAAAATAAATGATAGGGCTCAGAATTGGTGAGGTCTATGACCCATATCCAATCACAATGCGGTACTTGTGAGCCAATCAGGAAGATTCCACGCCAAAATAAGAAGAATCGAAATAGGATGTTGTGGTTCAAAATGTGGCAAATATGCTAGGTAGTCTTAATGACGTTACAGATGAAGTTGACAACCCGTACGGAAGCCTTCTATCTCTAGGACAGAGGTCTTCGACCTTTTTCTTGTCACGAGCACTGTCTGTACCCATCCTCAAAAGAAGAGCACTCTTAATATTACAAGTTTGACATACGAATGCAATTTATATGAAAAAAGGCAAAACGTATTAACATTTTTCTTGAATGCAATTTGTAAAGGGTGTTCAATTGGAAAGTTGATCAAGTGTTCGCGAGCACGAAATCAGACACGAGCAGCGAGCACTGTGAGTGCTTCAGAGAGCACCATGGTGCTCGCGAGCAATGGGTTGAAGATGCCTGTTCTAGGAGTTCTAGATCGAACCGCAAAAAGGTGGCTCTAGGCCAGTGTTTCTCAACCACCGGGCTGCAGCCCAGTACCGGGCCATAACACAAAGTCACACCGTGATTGATTCTCAGGTTCATTTTCTCATTAATTAATTAATTGACTCTTTTTTTTAAAATGTTTTTATGCAAAATTTCAAGCTATGAGTATACTGGACTGAATGATTCACAGAGGAAACCCATGATTTTATTTAAACATGATCCTCCCCATGCACTCCCAAAGAGATTCATAAGATCTGTCACAAGGGAAATTTGTAAGTGTTAGTAGACATCAAAGAACTGGGATTCGAAGCCAGACTTGCACAATCAGAGGTTAGCTCCCTAACCACTTGTAGATTAGAAACTAGAATCGTTATGATTCGACTGCAATGAAAAAGAACTGAAATGTGCAATAAATGGATGTACAAATTTATCTTTCGAGTATAGTGACTGAATACACGAGAATAATCCACAAAATAAGCGATAAGAGTCCTCGTTGGAAATTCGGGCATCAACAGTCCACGGCTTTTTTTTGACTTGACGAAACCGACTTGACCATAATCACGGACTCGTATAGGGGTAGAACATTCTTTGGTTGAGTATATTGCTCGCCGAGCAGTACATTCCGCCGATGTACGCGGCGGTCGTCGCGGTAGCGCCCAGGTACGACGACCTGCTCTGCATCCTGAGCTTTTCCAGCTCCGCCTCCTTGAGTCTCTTCTCTTTGGCCCTGCGGTTCTGGAACCATATCTTCACTTGGGTCTCGGTGAGCTTCAGCGAATTGGAAAATTCGGCCCTTTCGGAAATCGAAAGGTACTGTTTGGCTCGGAACTTCTTCTCCAGGCTCATCAGCTGCTGAGACGTGAAAGGAGTCCGAGGTTTCCTGTTGCTCTTGTGCCTTCGGAGCTGGCACTTGACTGGTGCCAGTTTCATCGATTCTGGGATACCTGCAAAGAGATTGTGGGAAATTAATCATCAAATATATACGTATTAGGATTCAAGAATTTTGGGTCTTGACGTGGAATGTCTCACTCGAATTACGGAAGATTCACCGTCAACAATTCACCGCTAGGAAAATTCATTGATGGGAAATTTCCGACAACAATTAATCGCAGGAAAATTCACCGACAACAATTCGCTGACGGAAAATTCTCCGACAACAATTAACCACAGGAACGTTCACCGACAAGAATTGGGGAAAATTCATCGCTATACAATTCGCCGCTGCGAAAATTTAACAATAGGAAAATTCACTCCTAAAAAATTTCATCGACAACAATTAATCACAGAAAAAATTGTTGATGGGAAATTTGAAACAACAATTAATCGCAGAAAAATTCACCGACAATAATTCGCTGACGGAAAATTCTCCGACAACAATTCGCTGACGGAAAATTCTCCGACAACAATTCGCTGACGGAAAATTCTCCGACAACAATTCGCTGACGGAAAATTCTCCGACAACAATTCGCTGACGGAAAATTCTCCGACAACAATTCGCTGACGGAAAATTCTCCGACAACAATTCGCTGACGGAAAATTCTCCGACAACAATTAACCACAGGAACGTTCACCGACAAGAATTGGGTGAAAATTCATTGCTATACAATTCGCCGCTGCGAAAATTCACCAATAGGAAAATTCACTCCTAAAAAATTTCATCGACAACAATTAATCGCAGAAAAAATTGTTGATGGGAAATTTCCGACAACAATTAATCGCAGGAAAATTCACCGACAACAATTCGCTGACGGAAAATTCTCCGACAACAATTAACCACAGGAACGTTCACCGACAAGAATTGGGGAAAATTCATCGCTATACAATTCGCCGCTGCGAAAATTTAACAATAGGAAAATTCACTTCTAAAAAATTTCATCGACAACAATTAATCACAGAAAAAATTGTTGATGGGAAATTTCCGACAACAATTAATCGCAGAAAAATTCACCGACAATAATTCGCTGACGGAAAATTCTCCGACAACAATTAACCACAGGAACGTTCACCGACAAGAATTGGGGAAAATTCATTGCTATACAATTCGCCGCTTCGAAAATTCACCAATAGAAAAATTCACTCCTAAAAAATTTCATCGACAACAATTAATCGCAGAAAAAATTGTTGATGGGAAATTTCCGAGAACAATTAACCACAGGAATGTTCACCGACAAGAATTGGGAAAATTCATTGCTATACAAGTCGCCGCTGCGAAAATTCTTAATTTACCACCGGAAAATTCACCGACAACAATTAACCCCCCCCCCCCCCCCCCCGCAATTCTCCGCTGGTAAAATCATAAAGAGGACCTTCATTCAATCAAGTCCCAGGAACGTTCGCAAAGTTTCAAGTGATCAAGTTTAAAACAACTTCACCAATAGTGCTTTATTCACCGATGTCAACATCACTACGAAAGCCTTGCAAGCGTCATTAACAGTAAAATTCAGATATGAGCTTTGATTGGGTTTTAATCGTAAACCCTGCATCGAATCCCGTTATAACGAACTCCAAGAGACCGGAGAAATAACTTTGTTATAACGAAGTTATGTTATGAAGGGATTCTGGATTTATACATTGCTCCTATGTAAAGTTATCTGGGCGATTAGAAAAGTTTTCGTTAAAACGAGATTTTCGCTATAACAGTATTCGTTAAAACGGGATTCGACTGCAAGCCAATTTCTTGAATTTCTATACTATTGACGGATTTATGGGACACCCTGTTATGCAGGGGTCTTCAACCTCTCAGACACACATTACGGGCCAACTTAAAATTTTCGACGAAGCGTCTCGCAATAAATCTGTATAATTCGTTCGAATAAATCTGAAATTATTTTTCCCTTAATTACGAAATTATTTTTTCTGACCAATTATTCTTACGTTTTCTTTCATGAATTATTACTTCTAACACAATTCTGAAATTAATGTCAATAATTCTGAAATTATTTATATCAGCAGTTCTCTGCAATTATTTCTTCCCGCGATTCTGTAAATAATTTTCCCATTAATTATTAATTTCCATCAATTATGAAATTATTTTTTCTTGAATAATTCTTGAATTATTTATTTTGGCCTCTCGAAATGCTATGAAATCATGTCTCGAAAACTGTTTTGGCTCCTGTTCCCCGAATTCATTACGACGTCCTTTTCAATGTTTTTGTTACGGTAAATATGATGGATGCGGTTATTGCACATAATAACCGGTTATTATGAGTACTTACCAAGCATTTTGGTAAGTGGTGAATTTCTATAAAAGATAAATTTATACATATCACGTTTACCGGCATGTATTGCATCTTTATATCAGATACGTTCGTAAAAGTTGTCGTCATTGTATCGGGGTACTATAGTAAAATTCGTTATCCTCATATCGGGGTATGATTGTAAAAATTGTTGTCATTATATCAGGGTACGATGGCAAAATTTGTTGTCATTGTATTGGGGTGCGATCGTAAAATTTGTTGTCACAATATCAGGAACATCGAGGTACGATCGTAAAATTTGTTATTATGATTGTCGAATCCCGTTATAACGAACTCCAAGAGACCGAAGAAATCGTTTCGTTACAATGAAATTTCGTTATAAAGGAATTCCATGTTTATTATGCATTGTTCCTAGGTAAACTAATCTGGAGGATTAGAAAAGTGTTCGCTTAAACGAGAATTTCGCTATAACGGCATTCGTTAAAATGGGATTTGACTGTATATCGAGGTGCGATCGTAAAACTTGTTATCATTATATCGGGGTACGATCGTAAAATTTGTTATCATTGTATCAGGGTGCGATGATAAAATTTGTTGTCATAATATCGGGGTACGATCGTGAAACGTGTTGTCATTACATCGGGTTCTGACTATATTTATCATACATATTAGACTCATTTGTAATTTTCTTCATAATTATCAAATTCATAGATTGCGCTTAGCGTATTACGCATAATCACAGATGAAGACGATATAAATTTCAAGTATTTTTCAAATTTACCAACTACACTTGATTATTATGCATAATCACCGGATAAAGCGATAATATTTTCAATATTTATCAAATTTAGGAACGACGCTTGAATATGATGCATATCCAACGGTAAAAGCGATAAATTCATCAAACTTACCAAGACGATTGGTAATAACGGGTTATTATGTTAAATACGGGTTATAATGCACGGCATTACTATCGAATCCGGAAAATGTATTACAGTTCCAAATAAGGCAGTACATATTTCAATGGCCAGCACTCTAACGAATTCCTTTTGCAATTTAATCGTCTTTCTATGTAAAGTAGCTTTTTTCTGGGCCACATTTGGCCCACGGGCCATTGGTTGAAGCCTCCTGCTGTATCGAATCAACCTAAGTATAAGAGAAAACACTCACTTGGATCGGGTCGGCTCATCCGAAGAATTCCAAGTCCAGCATGACTCGCTTGCCAGTTCAAGCCCGAAGAAGCCGCCAAATGACTTTCGGGAAAGACGTGGGACGTGTGGAGAGGGTAGACTCGGTGCAACAGCGGTGACGGAACCACCATCGGTAAGACATCGGATGCCACGGGAGGGAGTCTCTGTACCTCTTCGTGGTGTGTGGTCCCGAAGTGGTCCGGCGAACGCTCGATGCTCACATTCGTGGATGGACTGGACTCTTTCGGCTTCGACGGTGCCAATAGCGATGATATCGAGAAAGATATCTTTTTGGTGGATGTCTTCGGCGATGGCTCTTCCCGGGGTCTGTCACATTTTGACGCGATCTTGTGACTTTTCCTCTCGACGGAGACGTCTTTTCGGACCGTTTCCATTGGTTTCGGTTTCGGATTTGACCAGATCATATCGACGATCACGGACACGCAAATTCAAACTCGTTTTTCATTTATATCGTTATTAAACCTGGAAAAATACACAATTAATCGTTATTTGATATCGTAGTAACTATCTCTCGTTCATATTCGTAATTGAATTGATTGAAATGTTCTGAATAAATTCACTGAAATTTTTTGAATAAATCACTGAAATTTTTTGAATAAATTCACTGAAATTTTTTGAATAAATTCATCAGAATTTTTTGAATAAATTCATCAGAATTTTTTGAATAAATTCATTGAAATTTTTTGAATAAATTCATCGAAATTTTTTTAAATAAATTCATCGAAATTTTTTAATAAATTCATTGAAATTTTTTTAATAAATTCATCGAAATTTTTTTTAAATAAATTCATCGAAATTTTTTTTAAATAAATTCACCGAAATTTTGTAATAAATTCATCGAAATTTTGTAATAAATTCACCGAAATTGTTTTAATAAATTCATCGAAATTTTTGAATAAATTCATCGAAATTTTTGAATAAATTCATCGAAACTTTTTGAATAAAACCATCGAAATTTTTTGAACAAATTTATAGAATAATCGAAAACAGTTAAAAAATTAGCTATTTTTGCTTACTTTAAACGATTTATTACGATTTTCGTTAGCATCGGTTTTGGTTATACGTTGTATCGATCGTTTTGAATCATACATGCTCAACCTATGACCCGAGGGTTAAATGTGGCCCTTGGAATCATCTGATGTCTCGCAGCTAATTTCGTAAAAATAAAAAAAAAACGAGGTGGCTCATTTACGGATAACTCAAGTGACCCACGGTATATTTACAGATCACTTAAGGGACCTGCCGCACCGTTCTATATAACTTAAGTGACTTGCGGCGCAGTTTTACGTCACAATTGTGCTTCACTCAAGTGGAGCATGCCACATTTCATATCATTTTAGCTATACACGAGGCATTTAAAGATGCTCAAGAACCAACGGCACATTCCCAGATCACTTCAGTGACCAATGGAATATTCATAGATCACTTGAGTGAGCAGCGGCACAGTTCCAGAGCTCGTAAGCGGAAAGCCACATTTCCACATAACTTAAGTTACTCGCGGCACATATACAGATAGCTCTGACACGTGTACAGATCGCTGTGACTTGTGGCAACATTCCAGAGCATTCGCATACAGGGCCACAACTGGGGACTGAGGGGTGGGGGGGGGAGGTCCTATGGCGCTGGACCATGGGGGCACCAAATTCATCCTTTAACTGCTCTTCCATATATGCGTACTTGCCCTTGATGACAAAGTTGCGGCACTGCTTGAGCAGTCCACTGTGCAGTTCCCCCAATCACTTCAGTTACCCAGGGCACGGTTTCGCGTGACTTAAATGGCCCGCGACCCTTTTACAAACCAATGAAGTGGCCCCGCAATATCAGGTTTAGTATCCTTGTTTTTAATGGTAGTTTGAATGGTAGCTTAAATTTATTTTATTATATTTTTGCTTGAATAATTTACCTTTTTTTTTATAACTTACACCATTTTGACTTGCATTTCTCAAGTATTATAAAAGAACTTTTATGAAAATTTTATAGTGTAATCCTGGCCTAAATGAGGTGAAATATAAAAATATTTCGCTATAAATATTCGTTTCCATGATAGGGAGTTAGTTATCAATTAGTAATATCTATGCGTGAAATTAGTTAAATAGCGAATGAGAGAGAGAGAGATACTTCTAGTCCGGTCGTATTCCCTATGCATACGTTAGTTAGGCCGGGATTATACTATAAACGTTTAGTAAAAGTGCTTTTATAAAACTTGAAGAATCCAACCATTATACTGATCGGTTTCATTTTCTCGGATGTAACCGATCAGCTTATTGGTTGTATTTTTCAAGTTTTATAAAAAAAACACTTTTACAAAACTTTTATAGTGTAATCCAGGCCTTACATGCGGTTAATGTGATAAACCCGGTTATTATGCATAATTTCCGGTAAATATTCATAATTTTACATCGAACAACATGCTATCGAACATTTTGGTGTGTGATGAATTTATCGAATTCCCCAGTGATTACGTACAACCCCCCCCCCTTCATATGAATTGCATATACAGGGTGCATGGCAAACCTATTTTTTATTCATCTTTTGAAAGTCCGCAAATTATTTTTCTTATTGAACTTTTTGGACGTTCCGCAAATAATTTTCGTTATGTATTCATTTTTTGATGGACCGTAAATTATTTTGCACATTTATCTTTTGCCGGTCTGCAAATTATTTATCTTATTTGTTTATTTTCCGCTGGTCCGCAGGTATAAAAAGGTTGAAGAATATTGGCTTAGTTGATAGAATTTGAATTTCGCTGTCCTAGACCGGGATTACACTGTAAAAGTTTGATAAAAGATCTTTTAAAAACTTAAAAAAAAAAAACACCAACTAATGATCCTATTGGTTACATTAGCTTGAATGCGTTATTGGTTGCATTTTTCAAGTTTTATAAAGGAAGTTTTACAAAACTTTTATAGTGCAATAACTGCTGTGGAACCAGAATTTTTGAAACACGCACACACAAACAGTGTATTTAGTTTGAACGGAAGTTTTCTTTTGTGTTTATTTTCCTTTTTTCCAAGAAGTCGTGTCTTGTTTTTGAAGCAAACAACTGTGATTGATTGTTGGGAATTTGTTATAAAGTCACCTTTACAACCCATTTCTCAAGCAATCAAAAAAATAAGTAAAGATCTAATCTCCTTCATTCTATTCTTCAATATTGCTCTATTCTTCGATGTATTTCACGAATGTAAGCAGGCATTACAATATAAAAGTTTGCTAAAAGATCTTTTGCAAAAATAGAAAAATGCTACCAATAACCCTTTCGGTTACATTCGCTCGGATGTAACCCATGCGCCTATTGGTTGGATTTTTCAAGTATTATAAAAGAACTTTTATGAAAATTTTATATGTCTAAGGGCGGTATTACACTATAAAAGTTTGATAAAATCCCTTTCATAAAACTCAAAAAATCCAACCAATAAAGCTCATAGGTTACATTCGAGCAAATGCAACCAATACGCTTATTGGTTGAATTTTTCAAGTTTTATAAAAAGACCTTTATCGAACTTTTAAGTGTAATACCAGCCTAAAAGAGGTGAAATATGAAAATATTTCGCTATAAATATTTGTTTCCATTGATAGGGAGTTAGTTATCAATTAGGAATATCTATGCGTAAAGTTAATTAAATAGCGAATGAGAGAGAGAGAGAGACACTTCTAGTCCGGCCGTATCCCTTTATGCGTATGTTAGGACGGGATTACACTAAAGTTTTGCTATAAAGTTTTGTAAAAGTGCTTTTATAGAACTTGAAGAGTCTAACCATATTATACTGATCGGTTGCATTTTCTCGGATATAATCGATCAGCCTATTGGTTGTATTTTTAATTTAATTTAATTTTTATGCAAAAATATACGCAGAGCACCCTTCACGTACCACAGAAACTGTTGAAAAGTGGTTGAATTTGATTGATATTTCCATATAATGTTTTACATATTTATCATACTTACCAACTCCATTCGGGAACTATGCATAATCACCGGTAAAAGTGATAAATATAGGAAATTTGATCAAAATTACCTAGATGATTGGTAATTATTCATGATAATCAGTAATTATGCATATTTACAGATGTATCATATTTACCATAACATATATAAGGAATGCTGGAATGTTAAACGGTTATGGTGAAGCTCCAGAATTTTGGAAAAACTGAGAACAATGAATTTTAGTTCTCGGCCAGTGGTAGAATTTAGTGAGAAAAGTGCAGTAAAGCCGGTATTACACTGTAAAAGTTTCATAAAAATTATTTTATAAAACTTGAAAAAGGCAACGAATAAGCACATCTGTTACATTCGAGCGAACTTCACTGATCCGCCTATTGGTTGCATTTTTCAAGTACTTTTACTAAACTTTTATAGTGTAATGCCGGCCTTAAAACGAAATACTATGAAATTTGAAGCATTTGAATACATATTTGAGATTATTATTTCCCGCTAAGGTGGGGATTATACTATAAATGTTTGATAAAATATTTTTACAAAACTTGAAAACTACAACCAATTAACGCATTGGTTTGCATTCAAGAGAATCTAACCAATATGCTTATTGGTTGCATTCGGTAATTATCATTCAGTACATATTTTACGTCATTCTTCAGTTTCACCGTTTTCAATTTTGAAAAATATACAGGGTGCATAGCAAACAGGAGGGGGGGGGGGTATAGCATTTTACTGGCGAACCGTTCAACCTAGAAGTATACTGTACATCCAATTCAAAAAATTTTCCAAATAACGTATACTGTAGTACTCAGATATGTCATTCATGTTTCAAGGGGTTGTATAATTATTGAAATATAAAAACTAAAGAGAGATAGGTGACTTTTTCTCAGCTCGAGGTGTAAAGGAAACAGTTATTTTCCGGATATTATGCTGA
The DNA here is from genome assembly GCF_987345545.1 of Pholcus phalangioides. Lineage (NCBI taxonomy): Eukaryota > Metazoa > Arthropoda > Arachnida > Araneae > Pholcidae > Pholcus > Pholcus phalangioides. The sequence continues at coordinate 18,179,380 of NW_028301601.1, read as the reverse complement.
GGTGAACTCGGAACAAAAAGTCATCGCGTCTCCGCCGGGACCCGAATCCAGGCCCTCTTGCATACCGAGCAAGCATGCTACCATCTACACCACTGGAGACATGGCCCTACCTTCCTTATTAATTTCAGGAAGAAGTTAAGACAGGCTCCTAATGCCTCTACTTCAGCGCCTCACGCCACAGTGCGTGAAATAAGTAAGGCAGGGTCATATCTCCAGTGGTGTAGATGGTAGCATGCTTGCCCGGTATGCAAGAGTCCCGGCGGAGACGCGATGACTTTTCTTTCCGAGTTCACCTCAGCATAATATCCGGAAAATAACTGTTTCCTTGGTATAAAAACTAACTTTCCATACAGTCCCCGTGTGCCCCAAAACACAATTAGAAAATTGTTGCCCTGTCTCTCCTGATTCTGCAAATCGAAAAAAAAAAAAAAATCAGTATGAAATGAAATTTTCGGAAAAAGTCATCAAAAACCAAATTTCTAAATTTAGCTAGGGATCAGATCAGTGAGTGATCTAGAGCTTGTGCAAGCTTGTGAATGACCAATACAGTGACCTAGTCCGAAGCGGATTTTGGTCGTTTGAGGTCCCGGACGCAGAAAAAATACTGGGCCCCTTAAATTAGAAAAAAAGTGTGAAGTTGGTGTTTTTTGCTTGGCTCTTCAGAAGTCGGGGCCCAGGGAACGACCGATGCGCCCGCCGTTAAATTCACCCCTGCCTTGAGTGCGTACAAAGCATGTGAATAACCAAAAAGTGTGACCTAGTGATCGTGAAAGCATGTCAATGATCAAAAGAGTGATCTAGAGCGTTTGCAAGCGTTTGAATGACCAAAACTGTGACCTAGAGTGCGTGCAACTATGTGAATGGCTAAAAGAATGACGCGTACACAGTGAGGGAACTGTGTACGCACATGCGTGTGCAAGCATGTGAATGACCTAGACCAGTGTTTCTTAACCTTTTTTTGCCCGTGGCCCCTTTGCGCCATATTTTTTTCTCGGGGCTCCCCTGTCTTACCCAGAGTTTTCAACTCTCATCTAAAAGCAAAACACTTTATACGTATTGAAATGATTTTTTTCAGTGAATTTATACTGAACAAAAATTTTGCAACTAAAATTGGCCTCCAGACCAGTAGCCTAGAATTTATTGATCTCCCCGCTAGTCCGAGTTCTATCAGGACCGTCTCAATATCATGGGCCCCCTCCTTAGGCAAAGTGATGCTATGGTAGTCCTATACTTAGCTGGAAATAAACAGCCTACATATTTCCTATTTATTTTCAAAATTAATTGTACTAAACAAAATATCATAAGGTAGGGTCACTTATGGGCATGAGGCCTCTCACAAGAGTAGGAGTGACAGAGCTACAGCTCGGGGCTTAATATGGTTTTCATCATTTTTTTTTTCATACAATAAATTTCATATAGGGGGAAGGGGGTTTGAAAAATTTAGCCGGGGACTTGAGAAAAACCCCATCCTAGGGAAATTGTTGCAAAATGTAGGCGGTGAGGCCTGGGTGGGTCCATGCCCTAAAGAAGGCCTTGGTTTTATGGGTGGTTTTGTTGGATTCCCTCTCTCACTGTAAGTGTTAGTCACTAATATAAAAATTTTATTTCTTCACACCTTAATTTTTCTTCTCAGCTCTCCAAACCACCTGTCATGCCCCCCCCCCCTTCTCCATTTTCTTCCGTGGCCCCCTTGAAGTATCCCAGTACCACAAGGGGGCCATATAGCCCCCGGTTAAGAACCACTGACCTAGACCAGTGTTTCTCAACTTTTCTGAACCCAAGGACTGGTAAAATATCTGAAACAATCGACGGATCACTTGCATCCCGTGTTACGGGACATTTCTGTATTCTTTTAGTGGTTCTGAATTTCTTTTTATACATTTGTCCCGTTTTTTCAATGATGTTTATATAAATTTGGTGCTCACTGCAATCGTTAATAAACAGCGTTTTTATAATTTGTGATAATTTTGGGGGTATAAGTACAAATATTCATCTGTTTGAACCGGTTTTTTTTTAATTTTTTCAGGAATTTTAACAATAATTCGGGATTTTGCTGACTTCTGGCAATGTTTTCAACGACAGTTGGCGGCGTCCCTTATTTTACAGTAATCGGGTCATTTGAATGTTGTTTTTTCGTCAAATGTTTGTTCATTGCGATTTGTAGCAACATTTTACTTTTCCCACACTTAACCCCTCTTTACAGTAATTAGCAATTTTTGTGGTAAATTGTTTTTTTTTGGGCTGAAAATTAATGTTGTCCCGTATTTAGGATCGAAATTTCTCGCAGTTTCCTTGATGAGGTATAATGAACCTAAGTACGAAGGTACAATTTTTATTTGCGAATCCATATGGATATTATATTTGTGAATCCATATGGATATTTACAACATTTGAATAATTTTCCATCCAGTTAGAATTGAATTATGAAGTCTGCCTGCGGGCTACCTACGCCATCGTCGCGGACCACAGGTTGAGAAACGCTGACCTAGACTGTAAGTCATTCACATGCTTGCACACACCGTTTTAGTCACTCAAATGCTTGCACGCTGTTTCAGTCACTCAAATGCTTGCACACTCTCTTGATTGCTCATTGACATGGTTCCTTGCAGGGTTCCTTTCATTATTTACACGTTTACACATGCTCTATAGGACCTACAGCAGTGACCCAAGAAGGAACCATGTCAGTGAGCAATCAAAAGAGTGGCCTAAAGCATTTGCCAGCATGTGAGCGACAGAAACCGTGTGCAAGCATGTGAGTGACCAAAACGGGTGAGGAAGCACGTGAGTGACTAAAAGAGTGACTTAAGCAGTATGTGAGCGTGGGAGTGACCAAAAAGTGTGATTTAGAAGCACGAGTGTACTTGCAGGAGTTGAGTGACCACCAAGCGGATTGTAGCAGTGTGGCAAGTTCGAGGAAAAAGTGGTCAAGAAAATTAACGAATGAATTGCGTTTCAATTATTCAGAAATCGTTCTGAGCACATCAGGCAACTATTTTCGTATTTTCTAACCATTCTCGTCCAATAAAAGAAAAGCGTAATTATATGTATGTTAAATTTTATCCGATACGGTGCGGCGGCTACGTTGAACTTTTCTCGACTGAGGCGCTTACGAATACGCGGCGCTTCGGCGCTTACCCCACAAGGATTACGGTTAACATTTTCCTGTTTGGTCCTTTTCGCACGTAGAGAAAAAGAAACATTTTGTAGTTTTTGGTTAAACAGTTGAAACTGATGAGTAGATGGTCCGGAAAGTTCAGGCAAAATGCCAGACATAAATGCCTTTTTTGCCTATTTTCAAACTTTTTTAGTAAAAACGACTTTTTTAAAGTATTCCTGCCATAAATGCCTATTTTAACATGTTTTGAAGTTTATTAGTGAATTTCAGAGGCCATAATCATTAAAACTTGAATATTTCGAGCATTGAGAACAAAAGAATTGCTCTTTTTAAAATTTTCCAACTCTCTCGGTATTAATTATCATCAGAAAGCCACACCCCCTTCCAGCCTCATTTAAACGCGAATAAGTGATCTGATAGATAGAGAAGTTGGTGTTGCCGCGGGCATTAACTTTGAACGGATGGTGTTGGACGTGAATGATGTTGTTTCGGATGAACGCAGCCCATGCTAGAAAAGCAGAGGAAAATTAGACATTTTTGTTTCCCCCCACATGCTTCACATGAACATGTCTCGCTCAGGCATTGGATTACTACTACTACTAAACCACACATGCACCTCGTCCATATTCCTCTGCGGAACTTCTAACGAATTGGTACATGTTGGAATGCGCGTGCCCGTGTTGTGAACCTAACGTGATTAGGCATTGGATATGTATAGCTGACGGGTGACTGTCCCAAGAGGTCATCAATTGACGTCATGGTCGTCTGCTCCTACCCTACGGTGGGGTAGGAGCAGACAGGGCTTTGGGTCCCATGTTGTTCTGCTGATTTTGTTTTTTGCACCATAAATGCACTGCAAACAACCTAGGCTATTTATGTTACATAAATACTTAGTATTCGATTAAAATTACTAGTCGCCCTCAGGGGTGTGTGACAGATGCGGCTACACAGGGCCCCCACGCTTAAAGGAGTCCCGAATACGTGACAATATATAAAAAAAAACTAATTTTTTTATTACATTAGAACAAGGTAGCTATGTTTCAACTATATAGAAATGATAATGATCATTCCAAATAATACAACAAACTATAATTATTCGCAACTCGAAGGAGCCCCACAAGTCATTTTCTCTACGGGCTCCGAGTCTGGTAATTGTGGTCCCGGAATTGACCTATCTACTGACGGGATATTTTGGGCTTGAAATTAGTTTAACTTGCATTATAATGCAGTTAGTTATTATAAACCATATTTAAAGCAGTAGAGGGATTAAATGCAACCAGTTTTTCTGCTAGTCTTTAGATCCATAATACCTTTTAGTTTCAGTTATTTTTCCTTTTTCCATAAATTATAAATGCCTTTTTTTAGTGCCTATTTTAGGCATTTTTAGTGCCTAAACTTCCGGGCTCTACTGATGAGGATAATTAAAAGAGTTTCAGAATGCATTTGTGGAAGAATGGTGCCAGAGGCGGATTTAATAACGGGTGCACCGGGCACGCACCCTGGGCCCTGACTTCGGAAAGGGCCACAATAACCTACAAAACACCAACTTCAAACTTTTTTCTGCTCCTTGGGCTTCAACCGCCCAAAATACGCTTCTGAATAGTACGCAAACTTATCGGTTTGTTTTGCGGGACATATTTCAACTGGAATTGATTTAGCGCGGGCTGTATAAACAGAACTACCATTAGGGGGTATCCGACGGGTGTGATCGCACCGGGTCCTGCGGTCTGCGGGGGGGGGGGGATGTGGCCCACACATACGGAAATAGAACAGAAAAAATATACATACATCAAATAGCATTTTTTGTGTTGTAAACAAAGTGTTTGAGATTCAAACTGATTTGATTCTGGAATTTGCATTCAGAATTCTATAGAACTATTTTCTTTCATCAATTTTGAATTCCCATCAATTCGGTTATGTTTCTTCTTTTTTTCAATTCTAAATTTTTGTCGATTCTGTGATTTTTTCTTTCATTAATTTGAAATTTCGATCGATTCTGGGATTTTTCTTTTCATTTATATTCTTGTATTATTTCTCTACTTTGTTCTATGACACCAAACAAGGAACGAAGTCCGGGATTTTTGCCTTTTATCCAATTGGGTTGGAAAAGGGGATTCATTCTGCGATTATTTCTCATTTATTCTGCGATTATTTCTCATTTATTCTGCGATTATTTCACTCATTCATTCTTGGATTATTTCTCATTCATTCTGCGATTATTTCTCATTCATTCTGCAATTATTTCTCATTCATTCTGCGATTATTTCTCATTCATTCTGCGATTATTTCACTCATTCATTCTGCGATTATTTCTCATTCATTCTGCGATTATTTCTCATTCATTCTTGGATTATTTTATGCATTTATTCTGAATTACAATAAATTTTGGGATTTTTTTTCTTTTATTAATCCTGAATTTCACCTCACACATTTCTGGGAATTTTTTTTTCTATTAATGCTAAATTTCAATCAATTCTGGAATATTATTTCTGAATTTTCCACTCGCTGACCTAGCCTCTAGCTGTTTTGATATGGACGAATTTATTGAGGATCATACAAATTTTGCCGCCCTATTCTCCCATCCTACAATTTTCTTGGCCAATCATTCCTCAAATTTGCCACCAAGCTGCACTAACCGCCCTGGGCTATAGCCCGCCAAGTCGCCCTGTAAATACGTCGCTGTTTGGTTCAACTGTTTTTCAATTTCAACTGTGGTTCACGGTTCCATGTTTCCTCATTACTACTTAATCGTACATACGCTCCGCGAATATCCCTCTGGGATTGCATGTACAATTTCTAACGAATCGGTACACGCTGGAACGTGTGTTAAGAAGGTATGTTTAGCCCTAACCATGACTCTCCCCCAAGGATGGGGCTGACAGGGTTCCGGCCCTGGGGCCCAGGACGACTTTCATCATTTTTTTTTCTCTTTTTTTTCTTTTCCACGCTATCATAAAGGGGTCCGCAAAAGATCCCAGTTTAGGGGCTCTGCTCCAGGATGTGGGGTGGGGGGGGGGCCATGGCCCTGACACACATTTATGTTGTAAGCGGGTTCTAATGCTGTCATTTGTTCATCACAGAACTTGAGAAGTAACTCTCTCTCCACACCAGAGAAATAACAATGAAACATTAACATGTAATGCTTCCTCAATCCCCCCCAAGTTGAAATTCAGACTTATCTTCAATGAACTTGAACTCTACGCCAAGGGTGCTCAACGTTTTGCAGAGTTCGGGCCACTTCATTGGTTTGGAAATCTGTCGCGGGCCACTTAACTGATCCGCAAACGTGAAGCAGGCTGCTTAATTGACCTGTAAATGTGCAACGGGTCACTTGAGTGATCTGGGAATGTGCCGAGGGCCATTTAATTGACCTGGAACTGCACCGCGGATCACTTAAGTGATCTATGAATGTGATCGAAGTCACTTGAGTAATATGTTAATTTTCTACGGGCTATTTAAGCGGTTTGGGAATGTGCGAAGTGCTACTAAAATTATCTGAAAGTGTGCCATGGACTACTTAAGGGATCTGGAACAGCACCCCAGGTTAAATGAGTGTCTTGTAAATGTGCCGTGGGCAACTTAATTGAAGTGAGAATGTGCCGCAGGCCACTTGAGTGATCTGGAACAGCAAGCCAGGTCACTAAAGCGATTCGTAAATGTGCTGCGGGAAACTTATGTGATCTGAGGGGATACGCTACGGAGAGCCGCCCTTAGTTGGTATGCGACAGGTGTGACTGCACCAAGCCCTGCATTCACGGTAACAATAATTTCTTTCATAAATTCTGAATTTCCACCCTGTCTGGAATTATTTTTTTTAAATAAATTCTTAATTTTCATCAATTCTGAAGGTATTTTTTTTCTGGAATTCTGGCATTTCTGGAATTCTGAAATTTCTTCATTTCTGGAATTCTGAATTTTCTTCCATTCTGGAATTCTGAATTTTCTTCTATTCTTAGAATTCTGAATTTTCTTCTATTCTGGAATTCTGAATTTTCTTCTATTTTTAGAATTCTGAATTTTCTTCTATTTTTAGAATTCTGAATTTTCTTCTATTTTTAGAATTCTGAATTTTCTTCTATTTTTAGAATTCTGAATTTTCTTCTATTTTTAGAATTCTGAATTTTCTTCTATTCTTAGAATTCTGAATTTTCTTCTATTCTGGAATTCTGAATTTTCTTCTATTTTTAGAATTCTGAATTTTCTTCTATTTTTAGAATTCTGAATTTTCTTCTATTTTTAGAATTCTGAATTTTCTTCTATTTTTAGAATTCTGAATTTTCTTCTATTTTTAGAATTCTGAATTTTCTTCTATTTTTAGAATTCTGAATTTTCTTCTATTTTTAGAATTCTGAATTTTCTTCTATTCTTAGAATTCTGAATTTTCTTCTATTCTGGAATTCTGAATTTTCTTCTATTTTTAGAATTCTGAATTTTCTTCTATTTTTAGAATTCTGAATTTTCTTCTATTCTGGAATTCTGAATTTTCTTCTATTTTTAGAATTCTGAATTTTCTTCTATTTTTAGAATTCTGAATTTTCTTCTATTTTTAGAATTCTGAATTTTCTTCTATTTTTAGAATTCTGAATTTTCTTCTATTCTTAGAATTCTGAATTTTCTTCTATTCTGGAATTCTGAATTTTCTTCTATTTTTAGAATTCTGAATTTTCTTCTATTTTTAGAATTCTGAATTTTCTTCTATTCTGGAATTCTGAATTTTCTTCTATTCTTAGAATTCTGAATTTTCTTCTATTCTGGAATTCTGAATTTTGTTCTATTTTTAGAATTCTGAATTTTCTTCTATTCTGGAATTCTGAATTTTCTTCTATTCTTAGAATTCTGAATTTTCTTCTATTCTTAGAATTCTGAATTTTCTTCTATTCTTAGAATTCTGAAATTTCTTCATTTCTCTGTAATTCTGAATTTTCGTCAGTTCTGAAACTATTTATTTCATTCATTCTGAATTTTTACCAATTCTGAGAATATTTCTTCCATTTATTCTGAATTTTCATGGGTGCTGAAATTATTTCGTGCATTTATTCTGAATTTTCATGGGTGCTGAAATTATTTCGTGCATTTATTCTAAATTTTTATGATTTTCCTTTTCTGAATATATTTTTGATTCCCTTCTCTGAAGAAGAAGAAAAAAAAAAACGAAGCTAAAAATGCCTCCGCTATTATTTTCGCACCGGGCTCCACGTCTGGGTAAGGACGGCCCTGATGCTACGGACCATTTAAGTGATGAACTGCAACGCGGCTCACGTAAGTGATCCCTGAATGTGCCGCGGTTCACTTAAGTGATTTGCGAGTGTGCAGCGGCATGCTTATGTGACCCGGAAGCGTGCCGTGCCCCACTTAATTAATTGAAAATGTGCCGCAGCTCACTCAAGTGATCTATAAATGTAGCCCAGATCACTAAACTAATCTAGAAGGTGCTTCAGGTCAATCAAGTAGCCTAATCTGTGAATGCGCTGCAACTCACTCGAGCGAACTGGGAATGTATGTGCGCGGCTTTGTTCATTTTTACAAATGTAGTTTTTAGGCCATGGGCCACATCAGATGACTCCGAGACCCACATTTGGCCCGCGGGCCATGGGTATATATTAACATAATGCTCTAAGCCTTAGAGTAGTCTAAGGCTTAGACTACGTATGACAAGCTTCATAGCGAATTTTTCTATCAAATGAATGCTTTTTTGGTTTACACTATAAAAGTTTTGTAAAAGTTCTTACGTAAAACATGAAAAATGCAACCAGTAAAGGTATCGGTTACATTCGAGCGAATGTAACTAATAGACTTACTGGTTGCTTTTATCAATTTTTGTAAAAGATCTTTTATCAAGCTTTTACAGTGTAATCCCGGCCTTAGAGCCGTAGTTACGTCCACTTTAGTGTTGTGTTCTTACTTGCAAGTAATTTTCGTGAATGAAAACTTCAAAGGGTTTTACGAAGAATGATATTTTTCAAATTTCACTTGAATTTGAAATATGAGTTCTAAAAATCGATTGATTGCATCATTACAAAATTTTAATATGATAATTTGCCATATATTATTAAGGCCGGGATTACACTATAAAAGTTTGATTAAAGATCTTTTACAAAAGTTGAAAAAAAAAACCAACCAATTAGCCTGTTGGTTACATTCGCGCGAATGTAACCGATGCACTTACTGGTTGTATTTTCAAGTTTTATAACACTTCTTTTATAAAAATTTAACAGTGTAATCCCGGATTAAGGGTTATGAACCCAAATCTAGGATATATCACATGTATTTGTCTAATTACAGTGTTTTATACACGAATATATACGAAATTTCAAAAACTTCACACATACATTAACAGATCTGAGTGTAACTTATAAGCATACCACACAATCTTTGAAAATTTTGGTTCATAACCCGCATCATAACTAGCTGAATGTGCTGTGAAAATAAAATATTTTACTCGTGTGGAATTTTTTGCAATCGTTTCGAATATTACAAGGATTTTGCTTAAAATTTGACATAAAAATGACATTTTTCCATAGAAAATGACATAGGTTGCCTAACATTCATAATTGTTTCTACCATTTTACAGGGCCTGACTGTGACTTGATGGGGCCCCTGGGCAAAAGAGACTTAGAGGGGCCCTATCGACTGTGGTCAAAGAGGTTTGGTACGTCAGCAGTTTGGTACATCCTGTTTGCAGTGCCGCATTAATGCTTCGGCCAACCCGGGCACCACCCGGGAGCCTGAAGAGAAGATGGAACTCATAAAAATAAGATCTGGTTGAAATTTTCGAGAATTTGTCAGGTAAGGGCTTCCGAAAAATCATTTTACCCGAGGGTCCATGATGTTCTCAAGACGTCCCTCCTTGTTTGCACACATCAAGAAACGACATTGCGTCATTTTAAGTGAGAAATGTAATGAAATATCTTGCAGTAAATGATTTTATCGCGCTCTTATATGAGAAAAATCATTGATAATGTTATCAAATCTAATTTTTGAGTTATCTCTGCTTCAACGCACAACAAAGCTAGAAAGATTACTGTTTTTCTTATAAAAGACTTAAGCGAACTGATGATATTTCATCTTTTTCAATAAGAATGATCATGATCTTTCTCTAGAACAGTTTGATATCGATGATGCTGTCACTAATGATTCAATGATGCTTTCAGCATTTGCAAATGTCTCTCCTAAAGTTCTAGCGTTATTTAAAATTTATGTCATTGTGCCGCTAAACTGTACCAAGGATGAAAATTGTTGCAGTTCGTCTGAAAAAAGTACTTGCAAGATCAGATGTATCAAGTTTTTCATTGCAAATATACAGAATCTTCATGAAGATATGGGGATTTCATGCTGATCGAACATGCGAACTTTCTTGCCATTGTTTGTGAATCATTTTACGGTCAAAGAGATGTGAAATTGAGGAATCGACTGTGACACACATTTTTGTCGTGGTGTTAATATCACAATAAGCGCTGCGTGAAGTCTATTACTGATTGGTATAAGCTATTAAAAATGATATTTAATAGGGTTTGCTAATAATGGAAATAATATGATCTGATTTAGGGGAAATTTTTTGATTTTCCAAAATTTAATCAAATAAAATTTATAAAAATTTGAATAAAATACATGCAATTATCAAATTGAGGGGGCCCCCCACTGAAAACATGGGGTCTTTGAACAAATACCATGTTGCCCATGTTGAAATCGAGCCCTGGGCGAACCCAGTGGAACGAATGATTAAAAATAATGTCTGTGATCGTATCTGAGCGTAACCGTTAAGCAGAGCTTCGAGATTCACATTATATTCTGAATTCTACCGCAAATAAAATTCATAAAAACTTCACTATAAAATAAATTTAGAGCCCCCTTAAAAGCCCATGTGGAAATCTGTCAAAAAAAAAGAAAAAATGCTTTCAAAGTTCACTCTAGTTGTTATAGAAAGGCAAAGTCGAATACCTAAAATTAGAAAACAAAAAAAAGAAGAGAAGAAAATATATATAAAATTTGAATTTACCTTTTTCATTGGTTTCGGTGTGATGAAGTTATTTCTCGTAGTGTCGTGGGAACTTTCTACTTTTTGTATGAGAGAGAGCGGATTCAGTTCGAAATTCTATTAATGGGAGGTTAATACTCATGGATCACGAACCGTACATGGAAAAAAAGAACCATCTTTTTCACCAATTCCTGAAATGGCAGATGGTAATGATAAGTAGGGTGAAAAATAAAAAAATGAATAATATCCGTGTTATTACACGCTGTGTGATAGGTGTGTTAAAAACTAACAGTTTTTCACATGCGAAAGGGAGAAATCATTGCATGAGGTGGAGATGCCGGTGGGACTTACCTGCGAGTTTTTGATTCGCTAGTCGGGAATTACGTCACTGGAAAGAGGGCGGGGTTATGACTGAAATAGAGCATTGGTAGAGAGGGATGCGGTTAAAAAGATGAAATTGATGCGGGGAGCTGCGGAAATATTAAGGCTAAGAAATAATGATCCATTTACAAATGGACTTTCATGGTTCGTATGCAATATCATGTTGAGGAATGATTGATCGTTGAGAAGGTTTTCCTGTTGGGAGAGCAATTCGTTTATCAAGCTTTTTCTTCTTCTTTTTTTTTTCAAAATTTGGTATTAATCTATTGATAATTTAAATTTAATTGTTCGGGGGAAAAAATAATCATGTTCTTTTGATATCGTTGTTATTTAGAACAATAAATAATCATCTACTATTAAAGGGGTGTGCCACGGAAATTAAAGTCGATTTTTTTTTTAAAAAATCACTGAAGAATACAGTCATGCACGCTGCAGTTTGCAGTTAGGGAGGGCCTTACCACTGGGCCACAGAGTACTGACTGAAATATACAGACATGACCGCTGACCGCCCAGAGAGACCATCTGGGGATGGTTTGCGCTCTTTTCCAAAGGGCTAGTCCAGTAATCCGGTGTTTTTAGGTGGGTTTTCTTCAAGGATAGCAAGAGAAAAATACAGTTGGATCCCGTTTTAACGAATACAATTATAGCGAAAATCTCGTTTTAACGAACACTTTTGTAAGATAAGTTTACAAGGGAACAATGCGAAACCTGGAACTCCTTCATAACTAAATTTCGTTACAACGAAGTGATTTCTCCGGTCTCTTGGAGTTCGTTACAACGGGATTCGGCTGTATATCACTGCATGTCTGTGCAAAGAAGTTTAATTTTTTTTTTCGAGCAAATAATTTTTTCCTGGTTGATGACGCACATTGAAAGTCAGTATAAAATTATTTAAAAAAATATATTTTGAATTGCACTGCTTATACAGGGCCTTATCGAAGCCGTGCAAAGCCCCCCAAAAAATAGCACATGAAATACAGCTATTGAAATAATACTACTTTCTTTGTGATTCAAACTATCATAAGAAAAAAATTTAAAAATTTGGGTTGCAAATTTCAAAAGTAAAAAAGAAAAACATTTTAACAAATTAGCGAAACCACAGCCGCACATGCTATACAACAAACAGAGTTGCTGTCGTTAAATGGGACATCTATCAGCAAATTAAGAATGCAAAATGTAAAGAATATGACCTCACCTTATGTGTAAAGGCAATTTTGAATTTTTATCTTCAAACTGGTTGCAGTAATGAACATTTAAAGAACGCTCTGCACATATGCAAAACTACGCATTTGAGGGTTAAATGGACATTTCCAAATAACTGCTAGTACTCCCGTTCTTCCAGTTTCTCCGGTTCTCCAGTACTCCCGCACACCCTTGTCTGATATGCGCCGGATCATCGAGAGTTTACTGTACTCCATTTCAACACCAAGCAAATGAAAAAAATAAATAAAATAAAATCACCAATCGCGGGAAATGAAGCAATACCTACTGTAAATTGCAGTGGATAAAAATATTCCACGAAAAAAAGTTGAACATGACAAATATGTAAGATGAATATTTAGAGTATCTGTATTTTTTAGTCACAATTATCATAATTGTTGAGAAAGTGTTGATTAATAAGTTGCAAAAAAATTTTGAAATTTCGATTTCACACAGTGAAGAGTTCATTTTACCGAGGCTTCAATGAATGTTCGTAAAAAACGGGATCTTTTACGAAAAAAAAAAGTTGAGATGACCGAAAAATCAAATGACTAAATTAATGTACGTGCGAAATAAATCAGTTTCCGTGATAAGCACCCTCTAATTTTTGACTTTAAATATTACTTCAAACTTTGCACGTATACAATTTTGGACGTATAATTTCATTTTCTATTTTTTTCTTATCTAAGAAATAGTACAAGCCAAGGGGAGAAGATGCGTGGTTCAGGACGTGATCTGGCCACGCCGGAGGGCTCACCCGAGGCAACAAGCCAATGAGGGAAAACGTGGTTCAGGACCTGGTGCTTGGCCACCGAGAACAACAAAGGGCTCAAGCTCAATAGAGCTACAAAGACATCAGAAGAGCTCATCGGAATAAATTGTATATTGCATAATATAAATATTTAAATCTGTATATATATATATATATTTTTAATAATGTGTTTTTATATTCATAAAAACACACTTTATTATGCATGTGTTTTTATGAATATAAAAACACATGCATAATAAAGCACCCAACACCGCCCAGCCCGGGGCAATGGCTAAAATTGACAATGGTCGATAGAGCCTGGGCGGTGCACGGTATGAAATGAATGTCTAAGAAATAAATTTCTCAATATAATTTACAGAATACTTAATTATCTTGATACGTTACTTATGAAATAATCGGATGCAGTGAAATATCGGTGAATACTATGTTTCTTATACTTTCAAGAGCCTTAACCATCAGGGTAGAATTTCGTAGGGCTTATCAACAGGGCTACTACTACTGCTTAACTATACATGCACCTCGTACTCATTCCTCTACGGCAGCGGTTCTCAACCTTTTTGTGACTCGCGCAGCCCTTTGAAGTGAAAGAATTCTATAGCGGAGCCCCGTAGGCCGATTTCCTAATTATTTTTTCATCAAAGTTACAGATTTTACTATTCAAAAATATTTATATTTATTTTTTTATTTTCCTTAAGCGGCCGCGGAGCCCCTGGAGAGTGCACAAGGAGCACGAAGGGCTCCACGGAATTTCCAACGTACCGGTACATAATTTTGCGATGCATAATCGGTACAATTTTGATTGTGTTTTTAATTGGGTTGCTGTATTTTTGAAACATATGACATCCATATTTTTGTTATGGGTATCTTTTTCTCAGCCACCTCATTAGGCATTTTGCCTGTTGTGGCCTTTGTATTTGTATATAACGGTGAAATTTTTTTGCAATGACGAGAAGCACTAATTTCTACTTGGATGATTTTCCCTAAAAGACTTTTCACCGCTTTTCTTTCACTATTATTGTACATAATTTGTCTCCTGCGATTATTTTCCGGCTCGCGGCTATGAGCTAATTCCTAATTGGAAATTTGTTGTACAATTTTCATCGTCGTGGATTGTCTATTTGCAGATCTCTAATGAATTCGTTTGTTCTGCGATATTTATTAATTTGTGATATATAAACAATTAACTTTTTTCCGTGATTTCTGGAAACAGACTCCATATCCACAAAAAAGAAGATGCATAAAAATCACATTTTTGTTTTCTGTGGTATGAGTAGAACTCCCAGAAATAATTTAAAAATACCTCGGATAAAATTTGTTGAGATCACTTTGTACCTTTATCAACTGTCGCATATTTATTATAATAGGAAAAAGAGGAATAGACTACGTTTAGTTTGATGTCCGAGTAAGAACAGTCTATCTGATAATAAATTTAGATGAAAAATTTACCTGCCATGTTTTTAGAAATCGGGAGTGAGGGCAAACGACACCCGTCTTTCTGAAATTTAGGTGACGGCAATCGACTCATTTTTTCTGAAAAACAACTCAGTGTGAGGGCAATCGATCTACACTCAATCAATCATAGAAAACCCAATAAAAGCTCTATATATTTTTAAATTTTCTATGATTAAATATACTCTGTTTCTGCAAATCTCACTGCTAATCCATGCACCATCGAAAAACAACTTCAAAAGTAAATTTAAAATATGTAAATTAAATATGAAACACATACGAATACCGTAAATCAAAATTTTCTCAGGGTTATTTTCCCATTCATGAAAAACCAATCTCGTCTTATTTCGAATCAATTTGCGCGTCCTACTGACTTTTAGTTCAAATTTGAAATACCTCTAAAAAGCACAGTATTAATATAAAAATTTGGTGATGAAAGAGTAAAAAAATCATGAGAAAGGAAAGTTTGAAAAGGATCGTGACATATATTAGGGAATCGAGAATTCTTTAAAACATTATCATTATCAATTCCATGTAAAATAAAATAATATTACATGAAAAGGCGAGGGGGAAAAACCACACAATCGTGCAAATACGGAGGTGGTTTTAAAAATTGGATTCTTTTATGAGTATTATTCCACCCGTGATAAGAATCTTATCAATCAATTCCTTTTTATATTTTCAATTTCGCAAAGCGGCAACCAGCTTTGTAATTTTAGTTGAAACGTGTTA
This sequence comes from Pholcus phalangioides, assembly GCF_987345545.1. Taxonomy (NCBI): domain Eukaryota; kingdom Metazoa; phylum Arthropoda; class Arachnida; order Araneae; family Pholcidae; genus Pholcus; species Pholcus phalangioides. The sequence goes on along the minus strand of NW_028301601.1, from coordinate 18,163,756 downwards.
AGAAATAATAATAAATAAAAATTATTATTATTATTTATTTCTTTATCTCGAGAACAACGACAGCTATTAATAAATTACTAGTCGAATGGGTGAAAAGAAAAATGGCTGTTTTTGTGTGTGTGTGTTTGCGTTCCTTCCGATTACTATCAAAGTTGTAAAAATCACGTTTTCTATATATCGCCGACCATTACCACTAGCAGAAAAGGAGGTATAATTGAAAATATTGGCCCTAGAGTTGGTGCTAGTGTGTGTGTGTGTGGTATCGCTAAGTGAGATCTTGCTTGATGCTTTGCCTCCGAGCTATGCTGTTTCTAGCGTCTCTTTTCCATGTTTCTTTTTTTCTAACTTACTAGCGTAACTGGTTTCTTATCCAAACATCTGTAAAAACTCAGTTGTTTGTATGTGTCTCCTATATGTTTTTTTCCTTTCCCAGTGAAACTTCGTGATTTTATACGATTGGATTCGGATGTTTCTGGATATTGATGCTTGGGTATTCCAATATGAAATCCATTCACATGAAAACATCATTCTGAAGAACATATATATATTTTTTTGGTTTTTTTTTTGAGTATATAACGAAATTAATACAAACACAAACACAAAGGCCACAACAGGCAAAATGTCCAATGAGGAGGCTAAAAAAAAAGATGCCCATAAAAAATATGGACGTCAAATATAACCAAAATACAGCAAACCCAGTATAAAAGCATATATCACGAAAGAAAACAACAACAACACAAAGAAACTAATAATTAAATACTATATAATGCTCTGCCCATAAAAATGATTATGGTTGCCTTACCTAATTATGGACAGCCTCTCGATTTATTCCAATATGCCTATCGTACCTCTTTTTAAACGTGACAATTGTGTTAGAATTCACGACACCCGGAGGCTAACTATTCTATTTATGAACAACCCTATACATTGGAACCTCCCCTAACGGACATTCCCCGTTAACGGACACATTTCTTGATTTTCGGTCCCGTGGGATAGCGCTTTAATGCATTTCATCACCCGTTAGTTGCGCTCTCGATTAGCGGACGGTAAAATCAGGCAAACTCTAATTTTCTTCCCAAACTCTGACTTATTAATTTTTGGTCATAAATTTATGTTACATGAATTTATCATATTTCAACTACGATTGTTTTCAATCTCAAGCTAGTGTTGGTAAATGTGATAAATCGTCAATTAAATACCTGAACATATCTATGGTCCAAATGGTGAATTCAAATGCTAATGTTGGTTTTGTTTGTTGATACGCGCGAAGAAAGCCACCATTACTAGACTGTTAATGCTATTATGCATTCTTTTTATCATCTTCACAATTATTTTAGTTTAGTTTTTATTGAAATATATGTGTATTTCCATGTACGAGTAAAAATAATTAATTGGTTTAATGAAGAGGAGAAAGAAACGTTATAAATTTTCCTCATATCAGACTTGTTTCAAACTTTATTTGGGAATTATGCATTATAGCCGGTAAAAGTGATAAATGTAATGAAATTTAATAAAACGTTTTAATCGAGACGATTGGTGATTATGTGAATAACCACCGGTGTGTCGCTTTTGCAGTAACAGATGCATTTGGAACCAATTGCGACCGAAGCCAAACGTCGTATAAATGTGAAAATTGTATAAACAAGGAACAAGGTTCCACTGTATATCGCACATCTATATTAGCGGACACTCCCCGTTAGCGGAAAATTTTTTGATCCCATGTGTGTCCGGTATCAAGAGGTAAACGTAATCAACAGCAAATACTTATATGTTCTGGGACAGACCGAGCAAGTTCCTAGGAGCTGTATAGTGCAAGCATTATTTTGTTGTGTTTCCTTTCTTTTGAATTCTTGTTTTGTATCGAATATTGTTTATGCAATTAAAAAAGTACTCAAAAATTATATTACAGCATTCTAAAATCATACAGGGTGCATTAATATTTACATCACGCATCGCAAATTACTGGCAAACAGTTGATCCTAGAGGCATACTTGCAATTACAGAAAGTATCCAAACAACTTGTAAACCTAACATACATCATTAATATTAGAAAGGGTTGTAAAGTTATTGAAATAAAAAATGTAACTTTTTATATACGATCACCCTGTGCTTAAGAACCCAGTTAGAAAGTTTTTTCTGCGTCTCTCCCGAGGCCAAGAAAAGAATTCCTCGTTTCTAAGTGCAATATTCGCCTAGATATTTGAATTGAATGAAACGGAGAAAAATTGGGGAACAACATAAATAGGGGGGAGGGGAAGTAAAATCGCATTTATGCTGTTTTTAGTTTTATAAATCTTTGACGATTTCCTGCCTTTTGCCTAATCATGGCACCGTTGATTAACGAACTTTTGGCATTTTCAGCATGAAAACATTTCAATAGAAATTAGTCAATGCCGTCGAAATTTTTCTCTTCCGTTCTTTCGCCGATGTTCTTTAATTCAATAAAAAATTTTGTTACTGCTTGACACTTGAGAGAGCTTGAGAAATTCCGTACTATTGCCGCTGGGGTCCAAGTACCTCCATTTGGGAATCGCTGGAATGTAACTACGAATAATTTATTTGTTTTATGTACAGTCGAACGTGGTTAATTCGAAATCTAAAGCCACTGGAAAAAAATTCGAATTATCCAATTTATCTAACATGGATCCATAAAATGACTGCAAATTGCAACATAATTATTAACATTTACATAAGATAATAATTATCAATTATTTAAAATTTCATCATGTGTTACAAAACTGTTTTCCAAATTATAATAATTTGTAATTATAATAACAGATCTTAGCTGCTTCATTATTCCACTGTTCTGGAATCATCATCACTGCAGGGTTTCTTGACCATGTTCAAAGCTTGATTAACAGAAACAGTTCATGATGTTTCCCAAATTTTGCTCATCATTTTTGTGTAATCAAGGAAATATACTTTCATTTACGTATTGCACAATGTGTACTCTCCGATACTTTCCATACTATAAATGATAAAAAAATCCAGCTTGTGAATGGTACATCTTGATCCAAAGATAAAGTTAAAATGGGCATTAAGTTATCAAAGGAAGAGCAAGAAAAAAAGAATTTCCAATGGGTTTTCTCTATTTTAATGGTATATGTATCTGGGGCGGTGACAACAGATCTAATTTAGAACTAATAACAAATAATTTAAGGAAAACCATCAAATATAATATCTAGTCAGTATTCTTATTCATCAAATATTGATTACAGTGCTGATTATAAATTTTGATATACATAAACTTCATTTATATCGAATTTTACTGTTTCTACAAAAAAAACCAAAGATGGTTTACATTGCGACACACTCCTATACAAACAAGACAATATTGAATTCAATATGAGATCGTAAAACCTAAAAATGCACTTATTCAGAAACAATTTTTTATATTTATCACCAAGATCTTATAACACATTATGAAATGATTTAAAATTCGAAAGAAACATAAACCGCTTCAAAACATTGCTTGTAGACTACATATTAACTCCTATTTATTCAATTTGAAGAAACACCAATATCTGCCAAGTGTTTAACCGTGCTTTATTTAGGGAAAGAAACATTATTGGAGAAAAATAATAACCATACCTTGTACTGTGCCTACTGTTTGATCAACTTGTATTATTTATGTATATTTATAATGATATATATTGTGTTTCAATAGCATGTGTTTGCCAACGATAAAATTATTTGTGGTTTGATAGACAGATTGACAGATCATATATAGATTTCTCGGGTCTATTATGGATATTTGCTTTTGATTTTCTCCCCCTCCCCTCCATCCCACTGTGTCGTTTTCCCTTATTCATATTTGGTCTTCCCCGTTTTGTATGGCTTGTGTCAATAAATTCTAATTATAAATTTGTCTTCAAAGATCTGTTGTTAAACAACTTCATCGAGAAAAGCAAAGTCGGACATTTCTCCAGTAGAATTTTTCAAAAACTAAATTTTCTCCTACAGAAAACTTGCTTCTTTTCCCTCCAACTTCAAATTATCCAAAAAAATTTCAATTAAAAAAGTTCTAATATTAAATCCGATAGAGAACTCAATAAGAGTTCGTGAAACTTCGGATTAACCAAGTTGTATTGTATTTCATTTCCTCAGCCAAATTTGTACCCCTCTCTCTGAACATTTTTCTCCTCTGGTATCGAATCTTGGGTGTCTCTTCACATTTTTGTTAAGAAGTTGTCGCCTCGGAGGTTATATAAAAGCAACAGCTGTCGCAAGAGAAAGTCGAAAATGTTCACTGAAGGAGCAGCGTTTTGCTAATGATCATCACCAGGGACGAGCGTTTAAGAAACACCACATTCATCTTTCAGCAACATTTCACCATTAACAACTTCCTCTGCAAATAGTTTCCACCATTTCACAGTGAAAAAAAGAAGACACTATACACGGAGATTCATCCCAGAATCCTTATTCTGTAAAAATATATATTTAAAAAAAAACAAGAAAAAATATACTACAGAATATTTTTTTTTTTTCAGGCTCTTACTTGAAATAGCTTCCGGTTGTCAATCTTGTGTAAAGCTAATTCGGTCCTCCTTAACATTACTTAGACATTTGTTTTAATGGCCTGTGTAATATGAACTTTGTCGTGTCTAGCTCGTACTGTATACGTTATGTCCAACATTTTTCAAGAGAGTAACTTATTCTAACTCTTATTTGCTCTCGAGCACTGCAGTGCTCGATTTAGCACTCAAAAATATTATCGATGAGATCAGGGACACACCCTTTTCAGACGCGGGGCTCACTGCGAAAATAATTTCAGGCCACCTTGACCTCGATTTAATATACAGGGTGGGCAAAAAGTCCGTAGAAATGACATATAAAAATGAATAAAAACCGGAAAAATAACCGAAATAAAAAACGGCTTGCAGGGTTAGCATCGCTAGGGTCACGGGAATTTTTTTTGACATGAAAAGCCCCTCAAAAACAGCCGATAGGTGGCACTCGTACGAGCGACTTCGGTGGAAATATGCAAATGAGACGGTTGTAAGAACTTGCGCTCCTAATCCACAAGCAGTTCACCGTTGTAAACCGTGCGTGTGGACCTGCAGCACTCAGCCGTTGTTGGATTTGTGATTCGCCTGCAATGTGTTATACCCTGCGGTGGTGGTGGTCATCAGGAACACACACTGCTGTAATGAACGATTTGGAGGCATTCTGTTCGTTATTTGCGTATCTTTTCTTTGACTTGTATAGGTCAGCGCCACCTATCGGCAGTTTTTGAGGGGTTTTTTTTCCTGTCGTAAAAAAATTCCCGTGATCTAGCGATGCTAACCCTGCAAACAGTTTTTTATTTCGGTCATTTTTTATGAACTTTTGAAGTTCCCATGGACTTTTTGTGCACCCTATACTCCTTGAGAGGAGGCTCTCTCAGATTCAGCCATTACCGCAGAATATAGCAACAATTAAATGTGGAATTAACTTTGACTAACAATTAAACTTTGAATCGATGAAAATTCAGAACATTTCTAGTACAGAAAACGCGGAGCCCGGTGCGACCGCATTTGTTGGATATCCCTACGGGTGGCTCCAAGTGAGATTCGTGTGAGTTGATATTTCAATTAAATACCCTGTTCAGGAATCGACTGGCATTTTTCAGATTGGGGTTGTAATGTCATAACTGTTATCGTAGGTGCTCTTTTTCTGGAGATGAGCATAGACGGAAGAAAGAATAAGAAATATTAGAAATAATAGGGCAAAACACCCATGTTCTATGTGTTCAATGACAGCGCCGTCTAGTGGTTTAACGCTTGCGTTACGACCATGTATGACAAAAATTGCTTGTTCTGACGTGCCCTATCGGTCCTGGTCCTTAAAAAGTTTTGCCAATCAGTTCTGAATCATCCTATATATCAATATTCTTCAACCCCAGTGTTCTGGTCCGCGGACCGGTGCTGGTCCGTTGGATGAAATGAATTGAGAGTCTATATGTAAAATTGGTTTTTATTTCTGTTTTAGCCATCAACAGGTTTGCGAATTATTTCTCCTAATTATGTTGTTTGCCGGTCTTCACATTATTTTTCATATTTTTTGCCGGCCTGCAATTTATTTCTCCCATTTATGCGTTTTTTTTCCCGATCCACAAATTATTTCTTTTATTTATGTATTTTTTGCCAGTCCTCGAAATATTTCTCTAATTTATGAATTTTTTTGCCGGTCCTCAAAAAATATTTATTTTATTTATGTATTTTTTTGCCGGTCCTCGAAATATTTCTTTTATTTATGTATTTTTTGCCAGTCCTCGAAATATTTCTCTAATTTATGAATTTTTTTGCTAGTTTTGCTGGTTCTCAAAATATTTCCTCAATTCTGAATTTTTTTGCTGGTCTGCAAACTATTTACTTAATTTGTGAATTATTCGCCGGTCCTCAGAATATTTGCCCAATTTATGCATTTCCTTTTGCTGGTCCGCGAATTATTTCTCCTATTCATCTATATTTTGTCGGTCCTCGAAATATTTCTCCCAATTATGCATTTTTTGTCGGGCCGCAAATAATTTCTCCTATTTAGCATTTTTTGCCGGTTCGCAAATTGTTTGTGCTATATTTTTATACATGTTTTTCGAAAATTATTTCTCCTATTTATATATTTTTTTGTCGGTCCACCAAGTGTTTTTCCCCCTTTATGCATTTTTTGCAGGTGCACAAAATATTTCTCCCATTGGAATATGGGATTTATGTTTTTTGTTGTTTTTTTTCCGGTCAGCAAATTAATTTTCAAACTCATACATGTTTTGCACGTCTGCAAATTATTTCTCCCACTTCCACCGGTCCGCAGTTGCAAAAAGGTTGAAGAACATTGCCGTGTGTTTATTTTATGACATAATACCGAACAGTTTCTTGGGATCACCGCTTATTTGCTGCTCCAATCATTGCCCATAGCACTTCACGGCCCTTATTTTCCCATCTGGTTGTTTTACTGTGAGAGAAAGTATTTATTTATTTTCTGTTTACTTCCCCTGAAGAGGATGAGGGCGTTACGCACGGGTCTCATATGGGATAGAAATCCTGGGTTGGGGGCGAATGAAAAAATTATTTTCGTAGTCGTCAAAGAAATTTCAAGCTGTCAACACCGTTGTCAAACTGTTTATCTTGTTCATTAGGAGGACATCTTTGGCCCATTAGAGGGAGACGAAAAAAAATGGCTAGCAAAAGAGCCAAGAAATAACTGAAATTTTCTTTTTTCGTGTTCGCGTTCAAAGTGCGTCTGGAAAAGCCAATGCTTATTTTAGGTTTCCTTGAATAATTATTCGGTTTGGCACCCCCTTGGCGTAGTTTCTGGAGTTTCACTGCGTTTTGTTGGGGGGGGGGGGGTGGGGTTGTAAAGAAATTAGGGCGTCCCCTTGGCCTTTACTCAACAGTAAAGAATGCGCATTCCGTTCTATCCGTGAAGACGTTGGTTTTGGATGTTCGTGGAATTTTATTAATACAGTCGGCGCTCTCTCGTTATAACGACTTCCCCCCCCCCCCGTCGTTCGGTCGGAAACGGACGATAGATCGGAAAGAAACATGTACAGTCGCTATGTCAAAGCATTTGGGACTTATTATACCGATTTCGTAATGCAGGGGTGCAGTCTCGGGCCAGAAACTTGATTTTTAGGGCGGCCATAGGATTCGTACTTCACGGGACATTTTCGTAATTTCGGCTTTCCCAAACTTTTTTGTAAAATGTCCCGTTTTTTTCTCATTTGCAGAGTCTTCATTTGGATTTTTAAATTCAAGAATTAAGATTATTTTCATGATTTACAAATTATGTAATGATAATTACGAGCAAGTTTTAATTAATAATATAGGCCATAATCGTATAAATATATAAATCTCACATATTTGCCAAACATATACTTTCTTTTGTTGACTTAATTGCCTTTGACATTTCTTTTGGCTTGACAGAGTATTTGCATCGAGAATTTTTTGGCGATAATTGACAGTTTTATTTGAATGTGATTTTTCGGCTGTAATTTCCAAATTTTATTTGTCTTTGACAATTTTTTAGCTATAACTCATAACTTTATTTGCATTTGACAATATTTGTCGGCAGTGATTGGCAAATTCTCTTTCATTTGACATTTTTTCTTGGAGATATTGACAATCAGTGCCGTCTTAAAGGCCTGGGCCTACCTGGACACTGCCCGGGGGGCCTCAAACGGAGAGGGGCCTCCCCCAAATGAGATCTGATTGAAATTTTAGAGAATTTGCTTGATAGGGCCTCGGAAAAATCAATTGGCCCGGGGGCCCATGATACTCTTAAGACGACCCACTTGCCAATGTCCCGGATTTCTCGTATTTTTATGAAGGAAATATGGTCAGCTTATGTGTTTATTGAGATTTTAAGATACTTTCCTTCCGGAACACCTATCGCTGGCTGGGTGGAACCCCCATTGGCATTTGGCCCGCGGGTCGGAGGTTATGCCATCGAATGAAAGCATAGTTTCGCACACTCGTAGGCACGGGACGCTCCATATCCTGCTGCTGGTTCCCTAGACTAGGATATCACCCCCGGACTATATTTCTCAGAGGGGCCCCTTTATACTGAATTTATAATATGAGAAAAAATTTATAAGAATCCTCCCGGGCCCCTTAGATTGGTGCCCATGACGCTGTGTGGTTGTGTGTTCATAGTGACGGACTAGCGAGTACATGAGCTCAAACCCCACCGAAGGCTCAATTGTGGTCGGCTGAAGTTGGTTTTCTCTGGTTTGTAGCTTCAAGTCGTGAATGCGATTCCCGTTAAAATGTCTCGCCACAGAGAGCAGCAGGCCTACAGCGGCAAGAATATTGAATCATTATTATTTCATTCACAATTTGAAATATGATGCATTTTATCGCAAGTTTTATGCAGTCTTTCGAACGTTCAAATTCGGCACCAATTAGCTAATTTACAAATTTTGGAAATACTGCTATCAGATTCGGGACGCTATCTAATTATTATTCTATTATTGATGGTAATTATTAGATGGAGTTTTCATGTGATTTTCAAGATTTCATTTTGTGCTGAAAATTTCACGTGCACCTGATTATTTATCTCAATTACAGTAAAACCTCTCTTTTACGGACACCAACGGAACAAAAAAAATTCTTCCGTAAAAGACGGGAGTGACCGTTGATCAGGGGTTTGAAATGCACACTTTTGTTATGCAATGGGAAGTTATAATTTGGCGGAAAAAGAGGGGCGACCGCATCTGAGGGTGAGCATTGAGAGGGATTTTACTGCACTTATTGCTATTATCCACCATAATCACGTGTATCTCTAGCGTCTTGTGCAGTAAAACCGCTATTTTGCGGACACCGGTGGGACAAACAAAATTCATTCGTAAAAAATCGGTGACCGTTTATCCGGAGGATGAAAAGCAGTTTTACTATGCACGTGGTAAATTGTTATTTGGCCGTAAAATGGGGGGGGGGTGCAAAGTAAAGAGAGGCCGTTAAGAGGGCTTTTACTGTATATTGCTTTGCCTTTTACATAAACTTGTGTGTGACATGTCACATTTTCTCGCCCCCCATCCATAAAGAAGGGAATATCTAACTTGTCACGTGGTTGACGCTGTCACTCGGATGTCAGTCGGGAACGTTACGGAAGAGCCACTAATTGCCACAAAATAGCGATACACAGTTCTGGAATGCGTTCACATAAGGGCGAAGGAAAACTGTTTCCCGTTTTGTCGCTGCTGTCATTATGGAAGGTTGTCACTTCTTTTTTTTGTGACTGAATTCTAAATTTGGAATTTTTCCGTAACTGAAAGGGATTGCCTACTTTTACGTGAATACTTATTCAATATAACAATCTATTTATTGTTATTAAATATCACGCGTATATTTCAGTCAAAATTCGTTGCAACACAATGAATGAAATAATTTAAATTTACTCATTTTATATGGAATTTTAAACGTGAATTTCGGTAGAGGCTATAGCTATCATTGTAATGAATTTTCATTAATTGAAGAATTTCCATTGTGTTACCGGTTTTTTTTTTTTTTTTTAAATAACCGTTTAGAAATTTCACTCATAATTCTCCAAAAAATTTTTATTAAATTTGTTTCGTGATTTTTAGGTAAACTAATTTTTAGATTTTTCTATCAGACTTGTTTCACGATTTTAGAACTAATTTGTTTTCCGATTTCAGATAGAATTTATTTTAAAATTTTTGTCAATTTTTTTTATTTTACAATTTTTGTCAATTTTTTATTACTTTAACTTTTTTGTCAATTTTTTATTACTTTAACTTTTTATCAAATTTATTTTACGTTTTTCCATTAAAAGTATTTTATAAAATTCGTAAAACTTATCTTACTTTTTCACAAATTTCAATTTTCATTACTTTATATAAATTTCAATTTTCATTACTTTATATAAATTTCTATTTTCATTACTTTATATAAATTTCTATTTTCATTACTTTATATAAATTTCTATTTTCATTACTTTATATAAATTTCTATTTTCATTACTTTATATAAATTTCTATTTTCATTACTTTATATAAATTTCTATTTTCATTACTTTATATAAATTGCTATTTTTACTATTTTTCAATTTTCTATTTCTACTGTTTTACAATTTCATATTTCTACTGTTTTACAGTTTTCTATTTTTAACTATTTACAACTTTTTTGGCTGTAATCGACAACTTTCATTTGACAACTTTTTTTTTTGTGATAATAATTATTGCATATGGATCCCGATTTTCCGTACTTTTTATATAAAAAAAAATATGGTCTGCCTATTGACTTTTATTCTGTTGCGTGAAAACTTTCCTATCGAAACGCCTTTTTCGCGGGCCGGATATAACCTCCTGGCGGGCCGCATTTGGCCCTCGCGGTGGAGGTTGTGTACCCTCTACCCTAACGTATTCATGTTGTTGGAGTTCGGCTTGCTTCGTTTTGAAATGGTGCTGCCACCTGTCGGTTCCGTTCAACTACATAATTTCTGTATATCTTATTGATTCGAGAAAATTTATCAACTTTTCGACAAAAATAGGAAAATTTATATTTATTTGAAATTATTTTTGGAAAAAAACATATTTTTCATATACAAAGTCAAAATACCGTCGAATCCCGTTATAACGAACTCCAAGAAACCGGAGAATTCACTCCATTGTAACGAAATTTTGTTGTAAAATAATTCCAAGTTTTTGCATTGTTCCTACGTAAACTTATCTGGAGGATTAAAAAAAAGCGTTCGTTATAAAACGAAATTTTCGCTATAACGGTATGCGTTAAAACCGGATTCGACTGTGTTTATATAATAATATTTTCACTGAAAATAAACTGTACAAAACAAAAGTACCAAACGTGCAGTCGTATACACAACATTAAGGAAGCTTTTCATCACACACATAACGTCTTAAAACCCTCCCTTACCATTCAGACTACCTCGCTATAACGAACGCTTAATAAACGATGATAAATGTTCCATTTTTTCCCCCCTACTAATGTAATGACTTGACTATTTGTCTCTAAGTACACTGACCAAAAAAAAAAAAATGCAATTTTTTCCCCTTGTACACTGTTTAACCGAAAAAAAAGGGGGGCGAGAGAGTAACAAATAAGTTTTTAGGGTGTGAAAATCAACGCAAACACTAGTTACCTTTCACGCGACCTTCTGCGGTTTAAGAGGTGAGAGAGGGTCGACACACCAATATAATAATAATACGGGGTGAGAATACGCACCCCCCTGCGCACCTCCGGAAGCATGTAAACGGGGCGGTTGAAGGGTGCCAAAAATATTGAGTGGGTATAAATCTACTGTCAATTTTTTTTTCTCCCTCTCGTAACACCACTCATTAACTTTTACCCCCTGAAGTAGGAGGGGAGGGGGAACGAATGGGATTCCACTATAACGAATGGAAAGTCGGACGCCCCATTCCTCTCGATATAAGAGACAGGTGAGAGAGAGAGAACGCTCTGGGGGTTCCTTTACGAGCTGTTTCATTTACCAGATGGAAATTTATGAATGAGTTTTGTTACATATTCATTCTCTTGACTGAATAAAGCATTCAATGTAAGGGGTTGGGATTGCTATATAGTGAATAAATCTAATCTCAAATTGAGTTTGATTGGTTGTTAGTTTGCTCAATTGCTTCCACTGGTTCTTGCCGTTTGATCTGCTCATATGTTCTTTTCATGTGCAGACTGATTAGTTCCGAATGGATGCCTGAAAGTCTAGATCAGGAATCTTCAACCCCACCACGGTGCTTCTTCATGAAACACCCACAGTGCTCGATGCTCGCGTTCGATTTCGAGCTTGCGAACACTCTTGAACAACGTTCCAATTAAACACATTGTACAAATTATATTGAAGGATTGAAATCACCCTGATTTCATGCACTGGTATGAAAAACTTGCCGTTAGGGGGAGTGCTCTTCTTGTGGTTATAGGCACAGGCAGAGTGCTAGCTTCTAGAAGAAGGTTGAAGACCTCTGGTCTAGATATTGTAGCGGGGATCGAGATCTGTGCCTAGATGCTGTTGGTTGGGGGGATTGGTGTTGTAATCTAACTGTTGTCTATCAGCAATCTAGCTGCTGACCACTCTCAGTTAGATTGTGATTATTGTCGTATTCGTGTTGCTCACCGAATAAGGTGCTAAGCGAGATGACACGGGTGATCCCTAATTGTGTATTCCCCCACATGATATTTCTATTTCGTATATTTTCATAAAATCCACCGGTGAAACTCAACCCAATAAAACTGATTCTGGCTTCTAGTTCGCTAGTTATCAAACCCATTTGCTCACCAACAAGGTGTTAAGCAAGATGGCTCGCTCCGATGGATATTTTATATTTTACAATAAGATTCTCGTTTTGTTTGTTTGTTGTATCCTATGTGTATAATATGACAAGTGTAAGGTAACAGATGAGATGGCGTACCCCCCCGTAAAATGTACCTTCAACCTAATATATGTAGATAGATACAAATACAAATACAACACCACAACAGGCAAAATGCCCAACGAGGTGGCTGGGAAAAAGATGCCCATAAAATTATGGATGTCATATATTTCAAAACACAACAACCCAATCAAAAATGCAATCAACAAAAATTGTAGATAGATAGAGACGCTTACAATCCTGGACTGATGCGAAGCAACTTACTTCCGTTACCTCAGGGTTGTGTCAGAAAAATTAGCAAAGATTAATAGTAGTGCCCCCCCCCCCCTTGCCCCGTATTCGCAAGTATCAAATCACTCACGTCGTTCTCCCTATGAAGACAGCTATCAAGTCGATGGAACGTACAAGCCATTTGGCTAAAAATGGATAGCTGAAACCAATGACCAGAGAGAAAAACTGCACGTGCGCCCAGTGGCACATACGGCTGGAAACCGCTGCTTGGGATTTCAACGGACATTGCCACGAAGCTGGGTGAGAAGAGATCTCGGCAACGGGATAAGTCCAGTGGCAAAGTTCTGGCGTTCTTTCATTCAGTTAGATTGTTTGGGGGTGTTCAAGAGTTTTGCTAGTCTCGAGTAAATATTTGATGAGATCTGCTATAAGTCTCGAATTTCGCAACCTAGAAACCAATAGTTGAGCATAAAAACATGTTTGGGTGGGGTCTTATCTCACATCCGACTCATATCTCTGCCATATTCGACATATTTTTCCAGGAATAACAATTCAATTCACTGTGAATTCCGAGACAGAGCCCTTCATTTACCTCCCAACTGGTGATTTTTCAGCAATTATACCAATATTTCGTCATTGGGTAATTTTCCCGACTAATGGCACCTTTTTTTGGCTACAATTGACGAGAAGAACGCAAAGAAACAAAATAAAAACTCTCTTTACAATTACCCTACTTTAACACAAGAAGCTCGCTTCCTTCGATGGGCCAAAGAGTTATGAATATAGTGCCGGACTATATACAAATGCATACGTGTACAATCGAATCCCGTTATAACGAACGTCAAGAGACCGGAGAAATCACTTCGTTATAATGAAATTTCGCTATAAAAGAATTCCATTGTTCCTATGCAAACTTATCTGGGGGATTAGAAAAGTGTTCGTTACAACGAAATTTTCGCTATAACGGTATTCGTTAAAACGGGATTCGACTGTATAACAAGGCTGGGCAACTCACAAAAAATCTAGGCTTCAGAAAAAATTTTGAAACACCACAAAAACGCCCTCTTTCGTGTTGGCCGACATGCTGCTATAAATTCCGAACATACTGTGCTGCACTCAGCCTGCTATTTAGTAACTCTACGAAGAAAATTTTAGGCGTCAATATCAATTTTATAATCGTCATAGTCGCCATAGCGACTTTGCGATTTGTCCAGTCCTGGTACGGCAAAATATGCATTTGCATATTTTTGCCTTTTTTCAGAATTAATTCATATAAATTATGGCTGGTCCGATTAACCGATTAATCGGGTCGGCTAATCGATCAATTGTTAATCGCAGTTGAAAATTTTAGTTGAGAGTTAATCGACTCGATCAATCCGATTAAAATTCGATTAAAATTTTTAATAAAAGATTATGAATCAACTCGGTTTTTCGTGAAGAAACCGATCAGATGTCATAAAAACCGTGTTATTGAGTCAAATTGAGTTTGATGGAACTCCTCTAGGTGTCGCTGTGAAAGCTTTACATCAAAGGAGTATTAAAAAAGGCGATCAAAATTTATTGTCTCCACTATGAACAGTAGTTTTTCGTATTCATGGAAGCATCAGCTCATCTCATCACAAGTTCCATTCGAGAGAAGTTTCTAGGAAAACAAGCAACAGTACAATCGAAATCAGTGAATAATTAATCAAAAGTAACCGATTTAAAAAAACAAAAAAACAATGACAACATCAAAGTGAAGAAATTACAGGTTTAGGCAATTATACAAATACAAATACAAAGCCACAACAGGCAAATTGCCCAACGAGGTGGCTGACTTAAAAACATCATGGATTCCCGAGCCATATTTGGAGGCCCTACCTACTGCTGCTACACCACACATGCCCTCCCGCGGAACCCCCAACGAATCGGTACATGCGGGGATGTGCGTGTACGTGTAGTGAAACCTGACGTGAAGTATTTTTTTTTGTTTTGTTTCTCTGTAATCCTTGTTATGTGTAGTGCTGCCATCTGCCACCAGTTTTTCTAACTATGAGTGAAGTGTTATGCTTGAATGATTTACCGTTGTAGGACTGTTGCTCTCTGTGGCGAGACTTTTTAACGGGGAGATCGGCTCGCATTTGCGCCTTGAAGTTGGGAACCACAGAAAACCAACTTCAGCCGACCACCACTGTGGGGTTCGAACCCGGATCCTCGCATCGCGAGTCCGTCACTATACTCAATTTAATATTAACATATTAAATTGCTTGAAACCGGCACAGCCTTAATTTTTTAAACTATTCTTATATTTGTTTACATCTACCAAATAGGTGCGTGAAATGAATGAAATATATTCTTATATAGCATCTACTAATATTATTTGGTCGCAGAAATATTCCATTAAAATTCGATTAATCGATTAAAAAATTTTGATTATAAAGTTAAAAATTTTAATCGATTCCCAGCCCTAATATAAATGCATAAAATTGAAGAAATTTCAGTTTAAATTCATATTTTTGAAGTTTAACGCTGGCACGCATTGCGTATATAAAATATATAAAAGATAAATAGCATTTATGGAGAGAGGTGGTATTTAGTGATGATGTGTTTGCAATTTTTACTATTATCAGCAACTCAAGTTGGCAACCTAGAGGTCGTGTTTAAAATTGTCTCATTTCATCCTCATTAGATAGAGCTACTGCTAAAACTTTTGACGCGTCTTGTTTTTTGAACATGATTTGAGAAGAACCAATTACATTGAAAACTCGTTATAACGATACTCGATGTAACGTTAAATCCACCTAAAACGATATTTTTATATATTCATGTTTGGAAATGCCCATACTTCAATGCTAAAATGTTGCCTCTCGATACAACGATAATCCCTTACACCCCTATACAACGATATTTCTTTCTCGGTCAGCAGAGTATCGTTTTTTTGAAGTCTCACTGTATTTTATCTGTATAAAGAAACAATAAATTGTAGTTACTATACTAGGGTGACCAACTTACCCGTATATTTCCCAGTAAATCTTTCATTTTAGCTGATTCTAGCACTAGCATAGCGGCTACTACAAATTGGAAACGCCCGAATAAACAACGTAGGAGCGGTAGCCAGGACCAAAGGATGTTAAGAGGTGTTGCGAGCGCGATACCCGGTTCATCCTTGTCCGAAACTTTTCTTGCGGAGTATAGCAGAAACGGTGGCAACATGACCGCAGAAAAGATTGCTACCGCAGTGAGTTCCGTTCCGAGAGGTTAGCGAACCAACCTCTCGGTGAGTATTAAAAAAAGGCTACCTTTCAGAATTGGGAATAAATTGTAGCTCCCGGTTTAATTAGCCCTCGTGTGCAGAAAATGGCCGAATAATGCGACAAAAATTATCAAATAAACAACGTGTGAATATTATTTGCGATAGAATTCTGTTATTATTATTATTTTGTAAATGAATAATCACTTGAAAATAGAAAATATGCTAATAAAATAATAATAATAAATAATACAGTTTGCTTTTATGTGGGGTAACAATTTGATAATTTAATTTTTAACACATATTTCCTGATTCGGTTAGGAATTTTGGAATATTTCTTAATTTTTCGTGAACGTTTTGGGGAAAATTTTAGTGCATATTTTGGCATTGTCTAATGCATATTTTGGCATTGTCTAATGCATATTTTGGAATTGTCTAATGCATATTTTGGCATTGTCTAATGCATATTTTGGCATTGTCTAATGCATATTTTGGCATTGTCTAATGCATATTTTGGCATTTCTTCAGTGCATGTAATCCGGGCTCTGGTTATGAAATACCTCTCTATTCATAGGTGCGTCTGTAGATAACTTGAAGCATTTGGCGTACGCAAAGGGGGGTTTTAGGGTTCTAACCCCCCGAGCCAAGGCTATAGTGTTATTTTGCAGGAAAAAACGTAAACCCCCTCCCCCCCCCAGACGGAAAAAAAATCTGAACCCCCTCCCCTCGAGTAAATTCTGCGTACGCCTATACTTGAAGCTATATACAGATTTCAATGATAACTTTTTTCATGTATACGTACGAAAACCTGTTTTTTACCACAATTTTTTCCGGGAAGAGACTGGCGTTTTACAGAAATATATCGGTCCCAAAATTAACCAATATATATATTCGTATGGAAAATTTCACTCCGACCAACGCGAATTCGACTTACGCGCTCATTGTCGGTTACCTATCGCGTAACTTCGTGGTACCACTATAATAAAATCAAAAATTAGGAAAACGAGCATCACCTCACACTTCCAAATTTATAAAAAGAAAAAGAAAAAAATTAGGAATAAAGGAGTTTTCAAGAACCAAATTAAGTTTACAATAACACGTTCACATTTAGTCACTTCCCTGAATCACTCGTAAACAGAAGAAGAAAAAAAAAACCACTTGCAAACAGTCTTCAAGCAAGCAATCAAATAAGAAAGGTTCTCAGGGACTAAAAGCAGAACTTAAGTGACCTAAGTGACCCTACTAAAACGAAGTTGTGTTTTTCTTTTTTTGGCCTCGCGCTACCGTGTGGGAACACGCCCCATCATCTCCTCTCCATTGAGATAATTCCAGCTTGTTTAGTTCGTGTGTGTAGGTTTGTTCACAACAAAAACAACAATCATTCTTCACAACACGGAAAATTTTTCGTTTATTATTGTTTTTTTTACACGAACGCCTTCTTTCTTATTTGTCTCTCATTCCCTTAGGAAAGAAAAAAGAAAGAAGAACCTTTAAAACACAGAAAACAATTAACATTTTGTTGTTATCTGTCGTCGAAGAACATTAGTCACCCAATTCCTACTTCAACGGAATATTCCAAGAGGCCGGAATCGGTCAGCTTTTGGGTGTGAAAATCGATCGAAAGGTGATCGATTTTCATTTTCTTCTCTTTCTTTCTCACCATTTCTTATCGTTTTCCCCCCCTCCCTGTGTATTGATGGAACCGAGAGAAATGATTAAGGCGCTTAATTAGTATCTTGATTGCTCAAGTCGATTAATCGAGCAGTTACACACTCATAAGAGACTTGACTAATCTGACTGTAGAAAATGTGTAATTTCAACAAGAAAATTACAATGGCTTCAATAGATTATTCTTATGTTAGAGTTGAATAAATTCTGGATATATGGTTTTTACTAATTTTAAATTTGTTGTTAATTCTAAAATTGTCATGTAATTTTAAATTTTCATGATTCTCGAACTCGGTAATTTTTTTTCTACAAATCTCTATCAATAATGCTATCATTGATAAATTTTATTATTGATTTTCTTTATTATGTGTTTCAAACGTTTCCCTTTTTTTTTTAAAACCAAAATTTCAGTGTTTTTTTTTAAATACATTTCCTTTTTCAAACAATTTTTTTATGCATTTTTACTCATCATCTGAAAATGACGGAAATTAAAAAAATTACATTCATTAATTTATTTTAAACAATTTTTATATAATTTTGATTTATCTGTTGACAGAAATTTTAAGCAAGTTTCTATTGATTTTTAAAATTTTTTTATCGAGTCGAATGAATGTAAAAATCGATCGGAATGTAGTCGATTTTCATTTTCTTCTCTGGACATTGATGGAATAAAGCTACTTAATTAGTATCTTGATTACTCAAGTGCATCAATTGATGCAGTTATACTCTCAGTAGAGATTGACCAATAAAAACTATCAGTAGAAAATGTGCAATTTCAACAAGAAAATTACAATCGTCTCAATAAATTATTCTTATGATGGAGTTTGATAAATTCATTAATTCATTCGGGAAATATTTCTTTTATTAAGTTTGAAACTATTTGTTTCGTTAACAGTTGCCATATCATTTTAAATTTTCACGATCCTCTTGAAGTACCCTCCTTTTATCAAGTACGAATTTATTTTAGAATTGATTTTTTTTTCACTAATTCTGAATTTGTTCTTTAATTAATACTTTCATTAATGCTGGAATTAATAATTTTTTTTATAAATCTCGGAACTATTCGATTCGTTGATTCTGAAATTGCTCATAAAAAAAAAAAAATTCGAATTTCCGTTTTTCTGAAATTATTTTCTCATGGGTAATTAAGAATTTCTTCTGGAAACTATTATTAGAGTCACACCAAATGATAGCTCACAAGAAATTAGAGAAAATTTAGTCTTAAGTGAGTCATCAAGAACATTTTTATATACGTCTGTAGAACTGTATTTATAAGAGAACTTGGCGGGCCCTTCTCTCTCTGTATATTAATGGAACCGAAAGAAATGATTGCTTAATTAGTATCTTGATTGCTCAAGTCGATTAATCGAAGCAATTGTGCTCATTAATATCATCAATGATAATCATTATCATTTCTATAGTTGAAACATGGATATCTTGTTCTATTTTTGTAAAAAGAAAAAAAAAATATTTTTTTTATATTACCACGCATGCGTGACTCCTTCAAGCGTGGGGCCTTGCGTGACCGCATCTGTCACACACCCCTGAGGGCAACACTTGTTAATTTAATCGAATACTAAATATGTATACGTATATTCAATTGACAACATGGACCCCCAGAGGCCTATATGCTTCTTCTCCGCCTTCTATGAGCCATGACGTCAATTCAAGATGTCTTGGGGCGATCATCGGTCCGCTATATACAGACAACCCAGCCCAATGCCTGAGCGAGACATATTATGTGAAGCATGTGGAGAAACAAATTTCTAACTTTTCCTCTGCTTTTCTAACGAGGGCTGCGTTCATCTAAAACAAAATCATTCACATATAACATCATCTTGTCAAAGCAAAATTAATGCATGTCAACACCAATCTCTCATGTCACTTAGTTGCGTCTAAATGGGGCTGGAGGGCTTTCTTATGGTAATTGATAATGACAGTTGGAAAATTTTATTAAAAAGAGTGATTCTTTTGAAGTTCTCAATGCCCAAAATATCCGATTTTTACAGGTTATGACCCTGTGAAATTCACTAATAAACTTAAAACTATGTTAAAATGGGTATTTATGGGCACGAAAATTTCTAAAAAGGCATTTTTACCGAAAAAAGTATGAAAATGGGCAAAATAAGGCATTAAAAAAATTCATTTTGCCTGAACTTCAGGGCTCTAGTGATGAAAATAGTGCACAGGCGAGTTGCAATCATGGAGGGATCAAATGAGTGATCTAGAGCAGCGGTTCTCAACCTTTTTTGACTCGCGGAGCCCTTTTAAGTAAAAAAATTCTATGGCGGAGCCCCGTAGTTAGTGAAGCGGCCAAAATTAGTGAGCGGCAAGAGAAGCGACCAAGAAAGTGGTGCAAACATGTGGAGTGATCAGAAGAGTGACTTAAGACAGAGGCATATGCATGCATGTATAGGCAACTATACAGACTATTCAGGCAACAGAAGAGGGCGGTAAAATTGGAGAAAAGCGGCAAAAATTTGTCCAGGAGGAAAAAAACCACGAATTCACTTCTGTGCATATCGGTTCTCTGATATACAGTAATTTCTTCACTGTCAAACCCTGTTCTTATTGTTGATATCATAATCATGAACTAAGGTTGTTACTGACCGTTCAGAAATTTCATTCATTATTCTTAAAGAATTTTCCAAAATTTTTTCCCGCCAAATTTAACGCATAAGTTTTCGTGAATTTTTGTACTATAAATATTCATCAATTATGCTGTTTGTAATAAATTTGGTTTTTATTGATTTTATTTAATCAAATATTTTCGATTTTTTTTTGAAAGCAGATTTCAATGGTTTTGTTTTTTTTGAAAAAAAGCTGTTTCTTTTTGACATGGTTCTTATTTCCAGAATTTACATTCATTATTTTCCAAAAATTTTCAATTGGTTTTAAATTATTTTTAAATATAATTTTAATTTATCTGTTGATATAAAAGCAAATTTCTATCGATTTTTTGAGATGAATTTTCATCATTCAAACCAGTTATAAAATGTGAAAATTGATGGAAAGGTGATGGTTTGAATTTTTTCTCTATATATTGATGGAACTGAAAGAATTGATTACTCAAGTCGAATAATCGATGCAATTACACTCTCATAAGGGAAAAACAAATATAACTCTGACCGTAGAGAATATGTAATATAATTTCAACATGAAAATTACAACGGTTTCAATAAATTATATATTCTTTTGTTAGAGTTGAATAAATTCTGGACTAAAATACTTTCATTCATTCCGGAAATATTTATTTGTATCAAATTTCAAACTATTTGTTTCGTTAATTCAAGAGAACTGTCATCTAATTTTAAATTTTCCCGATCCTCCAAATATCCCTTTCATAAATTCCGAATTTATTGTAGGATTGGTTTTTTTTCACTAATTCTGAATTCGTTCTGGAATTAATACTTTTTATAAATTTTGAAATTATTTGTTTCCAAAATTGATAATTAATTTTTGAGTTTTCAATATAATGGAATTATTTTTTTATAGAATTAAGAATTTCATATGGGAACTATATTTAAAGAGAGAGAGATACATCAATTGATAATACACAAGAAATTAGAGAAAATTCCGTCTTATGTGAGGTCATTAAGAAAATTTTATACACGTCAGTGGAAGCGTATTTACTAGAGAGCTTGACGGGCTATAGCCCAGGGCAGTTAGTTGGGAGAGGCGAAAAATTTGTGGGATGAATGGTCAAGAAATTTGGTTGAATGGAAGAAGGGTGGCAAAAAATTCTTGTGTGTGTGTGGGCGACAAAACGAGGAATCCATCTCTACCTAAAGAAAGAGGGACTAGGTCAACGAGTGAGCAAATGAGTTACTAGACAGTGTACAAATACGTTAGTGACCGAAACTGTGTGTAATCACGTTAGTAACCAAAACTGTGTGTAATCACGTTAGTAACCAAAACTGTGTGTAATCACGTTAGTAACCAAAACTGTGTGTAATCACGTTAGTAACCAAAACTGTGTGTAATCACGTTAGTAACCAAAACTGTGTGTAATCACGTTAGTAACCAAAACTGTGTGTAATCACGTTAGTAACCAAAACTGTGTGTAATCACGTTAGTAACCAAAACTGTGTGCAAGCATGTGAGTGACCAAACGAGTATACTAGAGCGTTTCCTAGTATGTGAGTGATGAAAAGAGTGACCTAGCGAGTTTCTAATCATGGAGTGACCAAATGAGTGATCTAGAGAGCAAGAAATCAGATCAATAATCTGGTAAAAGTGTGATCAAGCGGGTTTGAAGTCACGGATTACCCGAAACTGTGAGGAAGCATGTGATTGACCAAATGAGTGACCTAGACAGAAAGAAATCAGGTCAGTCAGCGAACAAAAAAAATGACCCAGATATCAAAGGATCAGGCCAGTGAGTGACTAATGAAGTGACCTAGACAGCGAGGGACCAAGTTAGTGATAGGCAAAAAGAATTACCAAGATGTGTAAGCATTTGGAGTGACGAGAAGAGCGACTTAAAGGCAGAGGCGTATTTATAGAGACATTAGACTAAACAGGAAGAATCGGAAAAAAAGCGGAAAAATTTGCGTAGCCGACAGGTGGGAAAAACCACAAATCCACCTCAGCATGACTGTTCTCCGATATACAGTCGAATCCCGTTAGAACGAACGCCAAGAGACCGGAGAAATCACTTCTTCATGATGAAATTTCGCTATAAAGAAATTCCATTGTTCCTATGAAAACTTATCTGGGGGATTAGAAAAGCGTTCATTACAACGAAATTTTCGCTATAACGGGATTCGACTACGTAATATTAAACCGGAATAAATTCTGAATTAAATTCCTTTACTAATTTCGATGTTATTCTAGAATTGTTTTCTTTAATCAATCCCCTAATTGATAATTCTACAAATTTTGAAATTATTTGATTTTGTCGATTCCGAAATTGCTCATGAATTTTTGAATTTTCATTATTCTGGAAGAGTATTTCTTTACGAAATTATGAATTTCTTCTGGAAACTTGTTAGAGATACACCAATTGATAATTTACAAGAAATTAGAGAAAATTCAGTGTCATGTGATGTCATTAAGGAAATTTTTTTATACACGTCTGTGCAGAAGCGTATTTACAAGAGAGCTTGGCGGGCTATAGGCCAGGGCAGCTAGTTCAGATGGGCGACAAATTTGATTAGTCAGTGGTCAAGATAGTCAAAAAACTCGGTTGAATAATATTAGCGGAATGGAAGAGATAGGTGGCACAAAATACTTGTGTGAAGGCGGTAAAAGCATGAACCCACCCTAAAGAAACAGGGAATAAATGAATGAGTGACCAAACGAGTGATCTAGATAGTTTGCCAGCAGGTGAGTGACGAGGAGAGTGACATAGCGAATTTGCAATCATGGGCCAAATGATTGATCTACAGAGCAAGAAACCAGGTCAGTCAGCGACCAAAAAAAATTATCCAGACAGTGAGGGACTAGGTCTGTGAGCGACCAATAAAGTGACCTATACAGCGAGGGACCAAATTAGTGAATGACAATAGGAGTGATCGAGAAAGTGCGCAAGCATGTGGAGTGACCAGGAGAGTGACTTGAAGACAGAGGAGTATTTACAGCATAGCTTCCGCAACCTTTTTTGTCCCATCGCCCCCTTCTTCAGAAATTTTTTTCTCCCATTGCCCCCCAACGCAATCTAACCGATATGATCCTATGTTAAACCCGTAGCTTCTACCGCCCCCCGGGATATTCCATCGCCCCCAACGGGGCGTTAACGCTCACATTGGAAATCACTGATTTACAGGGACGTATACTAGGCAGGCCTAAGGCGGTATAATCAGAGGAAGGAGCGGCGAAATTTGTATAGCCGGATGTCGTAAAAAAAGCATAAATCCATCGCTGCATATCGGTTCGCTGATACAAAGCCTATTCTTATAGTTGAATATATCATAATCCTGAATTCTGGTTGTTACTGATATTTTTTTTTTTTTGTCTGTTCAGAAATTTCATTCATTATCCTTAAAAAATTTTATGTAATTTTTTTCCACCAAATTCAATTTGTAATTTTTCATGAATTTTTTTTTTTTGGGCAAATCTTTATGAATTATGTAATTATTGATAAATTTTGATATTACTGAGAGTTTTTTTTTATCATTTAAATAAAACTTAATTTTCGAATGTGTTTCCGAAATTTTTTAATCCAGAAATTCACCAGTTTTTTCACTAAAAAAATAAATATTTTCTTTCGAATATTTTTCCATTCATTTTAATTATCATTTGTAAACGACCGAAAAATTCTAGAATTTTTACACTTATTTTTGAAAATTTTTCTATTGATTGATGCAATTCGATCCTCATAAGAGACAATCCAATTGAAAACTCTGAAAGTAGGAAATATGTATAATTTCAACAAGAAAATTACAATGGTTTCAACGAACTGTTATGTTAGAGTTGAATGAATTCTGTGTGGATTAAATTCTTTCATTTATTCTGGAAATATTTATTTGTATTAATTTTGAAATGATTTATTTCGTTAATTCAAAAGAACTGACTTCTAATTTCAAATTTTCTTGATACTCGAACTATTCATTTCATCAGTTCCGAATTTTTTGCAGAATTGGTGTTTTTCCCACCAATTTTGGAATCTTTTCTGGAATCAATCTTTTCATCAATGCTGGAATTAATCTATAAGTAATATAAAATAATAATATATAGAATAACATGTCCCCCCGTGACTGATTCATCATCGCTGAGCCGAAACCACTATCGATATCAAATTCAGCCAATAGTTTTTTTTTCATGCCGTAAAGACTCACTAAGAAGGGAATCTTTTTCGAAATTCGTTCACATGGGAAATAGAAAAAGCGGGTTTAAAACCCGCTTCAAGAATTTTCACCGAGGACCGCTCTCCATTTCTTTCCTTACGAAGGAAAAAAGTCGTCAAGCGGGTGCTAGAACTCCCATTGCTACCGCAATATTTGCACATGTGAACGGGGCTTAAGGGTAAGTCAAAAAGGGGGGGGGGGTTCAAAGAGAAATCACGCCAAGCCGAAATCACTGAATGAAGCCATGAGATTCGGTCAGAAGTTTTATTTCATGACGTGAAGATTAAGTAAAAAGGGTTTTGTCGAAATTCGACCCCTAAGGGGGCAGGATCAGAGGTAACATAGAAATCTCGCCAAGCCGAAACCGCTGAAATTCCGGAAATCTGGGCAGAAGTTTTGTATTACGGCGTAAACACTAACTGAAAAGGGTAATTTTTTCTCGAAAATCGATTTCCTGGTGGGGGGGGGGGGGGTCAGCTCATAAGGGGGCCTCAAAGGTGACTTAGTGAAATCACGGATCCACTGAATCTACAATGATGAAATTCGGTTAGATGTTTTAGTTCATTGCATAAAGACTAAGTAAGAAGGGGGATTTATCAAAATTCAACCCCGCGGGGGTGGGGGGGGGGGGGGGTTCATACGGGGGGTTCAAACACAACATAGAGAAATCACGCACAGCCGAAACCGCCGAAATTCGTGAAATTCGGTCAGAAGTTTTATTCCATGACCAAGAAACTAAGAAGGGGGTTTCTTGAAATTCGATCTCCAAGGAGGGTCATCATGGGGTTCAAAGGTGACATATAGAAATCACACCGAGCTAAATTCATGAAATATGGGTCAGAAGTTTGGTCATGACGTAAAGAGGAACAAATAGAGGATTTTTCGAAATTTCATCTCTAAGGATGCCTGCCATAAGGAAGGGGAGGGGGGTTCAAAAGTAACGTTAAATCACGCCGAGCCGAAACCGCTCTGAAGCCATATTCATGGAATTTGGTCAGAAGACTTATCTCATGACGTAAAGACCAACAGAAAAGGGGGGGGGGGTTATCGATATTCGACTCCCTAAGGGGGTCAGGTAGTGAAATCACGCCAAACCTAAACCGCTGAAGCTATGAATATGAAATTTGGTCAGTATTTTCGTAATGCAGAGACTCATTGAGAAGGGATTTTTCAAATTTCAGCACTTTAATGGGGGGGGGGGGGAGCAATCATCACTGAGCCGAAATCGCTGACCATAAATATGAAATGCTGTCAATATTATATTGTATAATGCAGATACCCACAAAGACGGTATTTTTGAAAATTTATCTCCCAAGGAGGTCATGAGGGGGTTCTATGGTGTATGAGGGAATCATTCCAAATTACCAAATCCACGCGAGCGAAGCCGCAGCTAACAGATAGTATAAATTTTTAAATTATTTGATTCTTTGATTCTGAAATTTATCATCAATTTTAATTTTCATTATTATGGAATGGAGAATTTCATCTGGAAACTATTATTAGAGAGAGAGAGAGAGAGAGAGAGAGAGAGAGAGAGAGAGAGAGAGAGAGAGAGATACATCAACTGATAACTCACCATAAATTAGAGGAAAATAGTCTTATGTGAGGTCATTCAGAAACTTTTTATACACTTCTGCAGAAGGGTATTTGCAGGAGAGAGCTTGGAGGGCTATATCCAAGGGCAGCTAGTTCGAAGGGGTGACAAATTTGAGGAATGAGTAGTCAAGAAAATTAGTGCAATGAAAGAAGGGTGGCAAAAAACATTTGGACACGCTAAAACCACCTATACCTAAAGAAACAGGGACTAGGTCAATGATTGACCAAATCAGTGGTCCAGAGAGTTTGATCATTTTTTTGGCACCACGGTGTTTTTCTGCACACGAGGACTAATTAGACCGGGACCTACAATTTATTGCCGACGGCAGGCTTGGTTTTTATACTCACCGAGAGGTTGGTGCGGTAACCCCTCGATGGGGGACTCCCTGCGGTAGCAATTTTTTCTGCGGTCATGTCGCCATTTTTGTTGTACCCCTGTGTCACGAAAGAAAAAGTCTAAACATCCTCTGATACTTTAGGCGAGTATCTATCGACCTGGGCTACCGCACCCTATATATCATTCATTCGCGGTATCCCAGAGAGTTTGATAGCACGTAAATGACCAAAACTGCGTGCAAACATGTGAGTGATGAAGACAGTGACCCAGTGAGTTTGCAATCACCGAGTGACTAAATGAGTCATGTAGACAGCAAGAAACCAGGTAAACGATCCGCTAAAAGAATGACCATGCGAGTTTGAAACCAGGAAATGCCCGAAACTATGTAAAAGCATGTGAGTGACCGAGACAGCAATATGCTAGGTCAATAAGCTACCAAAATAGTGACCCACTCAGCGAAGGACCGGGTCAGTGAATGACCAAAAAAAGTGACCCAGACAGCGAGGGACCAATATAGTGAGCGACAAAAGGAGTGACCTAGGCAATGATTGACCAAGATAGTTAGTGAGAAAAGGAGTGACGTAGAACGTGTGCATGTAGAGTTACCAGAACAGTGATTTAAATACAGAGGCGTATTTTTACAGGAACGTAGACTTAAGCCGGGTTTTCCTAGGAGTAGAATTGCTGCGTCGTGAGCACCAGCGTGAAAACGCTGATTGGTTAAAAACCTGAAGTTCAGGTTTTTTGACCAAT
This sequence comes from Pholcus phalangioides, assembly GCF_987345545.1. NCBI lineage: Eukaryota > Metazoa > Arthropoda > Arachnida > Araneae > Pholcidae > Pholcus > Pholcus phalangioides. Next base: position 18,136,319 of record NW_028301601.1, on the reverse strand, counting down.
CACAGTTTTCACGCCGGACGCACAGCAGAAATCCTGCTCCTAGGTAAACCCGGCTTAAGCAGGCAATAGAATAGGGCGGTAGAATCGAAGAAAATCTGCAAAATCTGGGTAGCCGGACAGGCGGAAAAGACCACAAACCCACCCCTGCATGTCTGTTCCCTGATATATAGTAGACTGTTGACTATCTGAAGCCTGTTCTTATGGTTGATATCATAATCATGAATTCTGGTCGTAGCTGATATTTAGCAATGACCGTTCAGAAATTTCATTTATTTATTTTTAAAGAATTTTTCCTATAAATTTTTTCCCACCAAATTTAATGTATAATTTTTCATGAATTTGTTTTACAGATATTCATCAATTATGTTAGTATTCATGAATTTTGCCATTAATTGATTTCAATGATTTCCTCATGCATAAAAGATATGTTTTGGAAAATTTTTTAAAACATTTTTAATTATTACCTGTTCGTGTGCCCGGTATTCAAAAATTTACATTTATTACTTTACAAAAATTTCCCGTTGACTTATTTTGAATGATTTTTATATAATTTTAATTTACCTGTTGACAAAAGTTTTAAGTAATTTTCTATTGATTTTGGAAAAATCATGCCCTGTGCGATCATCTCCTTTACTATTGTCCCCTTCCACAACACCACAACAAGGGGCCATCCCTCATGTCGTGGCATTAAAATTGAATTGCTATTCTATTTCCGTAATCCATCTTCTATAGAAATTAATGTAACATTTAATTTAGTATGTGATGGAAGCAAAAAATATATTTTTTTCAGTTTATTTAAAATTGTTTTTATATTTTTATATGCCGTTCAACTAGTATGAATTAATTTAGCTCATCGAGACGAAAATTTAGATATCCAATCCATAATAAATAGACTAACAGGGTTTTCAAAAAGGGAGCCGCTATATTTTAGGGTGATACGAAACATCTTGAGAGTAACATTATACAGTAAGACTTCAGTATAACGTCATCCCGCCTATAGCGTCAGTTTGTTTTTTTTTGGTCCTGCTAGTACAATTTGTAACAAATTTTATTCGTTATTATGTCACCCCGCTGATTAAGTCATTTTTATTTGGTCCCGAGGGGGGACGTTATACCGAAGTATGGCTGTAATATCAAATTAAGACAGTAGTTTCCAACGGTGTCGCGTGTCACGTTAGGGTGCTTAGAGATCAGAAAGGGTTGCCGCGCTAACTTCTTCAGATACTCCTTTCCTAACGATATTTTCGCACACCAAAAAATTCCTGTGTAGAACACAGTATTTAAAATTCAGTCCATCACATCGTTTGACAAGCTGTTCTCGCACTAGACTCCAAAGATATTTGCGGTAGTGTAAAAACTTGATGAAAATGAGTAAAAAAGTAGGTCGAAAATTTATTATCCGTTATATTTAAAATATGATCATATTTCACGATTTCGATGAGACGATGACTAGTTTCACAAACACTTTCGCTACAGGCCATTTTGCCTTCGATAACATAACATAGAAAAAACTCAGTCATTAGTCATTACAATTAACAGTCGTTACAGTTTTGCGAAAACTCAATAACTCGACATAAATATGACAGTATATCAAACCAATAGTAAGAGGTCCATTCAATTGAAATTATTCAATTTTTACCTACGCGAGCGTGAACTCAAGTGTTCCTGCTATAATTATCACTTTGAGTTTATACAAAAGTGATGACCAGTCGACCTAATAAAATTTTATTTGTCTTAAAAGCGTGTAAATTTTTTCTATAAATCTCAAAACCAGCCAAAGTTCTAATTTTTGTGGTAATATCACTTCAAGGTTTAAAAATTTTAACTGTAATTTTTTTTAAACATTCTGAGAACGATTTTATCGTCACTCCTCTCTATAATGATGATCAGTGAGCCGGCTGTGATGTTTGTGGTGACAATATGCAAGAAAAACAATTTTAGAGATGAGTTTTTAAAATCTAAAAATATTACGTGGATTCGATGAATAGCATTGATACGTAGTTTTCCAAAGATTTGGTGTTTATAGGCGGAGATGCACTTGAACGGTTGGTGGGGGGGGGGGGAGACACAATGATGATCCCAATTCATATACAGTATATGCTCCTCCTTGTCATGAAAATTAGTGGAATGAAAGAAGGCTGGTAAAAAGGCACTTGAACGCGGTAAAACCATTTCTACTTAAAGAAACAGGGACTAGGTTAATGATTGACCAAATGAGTGGCCCGGAGAGTTTGCTAGCACGTAAATGACCAGAACTGCGTGCAAGCATGTGAGTGATAAAAACAGTGACCCAGTGAGTTTGCAATCGCCGAGTGACTTAATGAGTGACGTAGAGAGCAAGAAACGGTAAATGATCAGCTAAAAGAGTGGCAAAGCGAGTTTGCAACCGTTTAATGCCCGAAACTGTGTAAAAGCATGTGAGTGATCAAATGAGTGACCTAGACAGTTATATGCTAGGTGAATAAGCTACCAAAATAGTGACCCACACAGCGAAGGACTAAGGTCAGTTAATGACCAAAAAAGTAACCCAGACAGCAGGGGGACCAATATAGTGAGCGACAAAAGGAGTGACCTAGGCAATGACGGACCAAGATAGTGAAGGACAAAAATAGTGACCTGGAAAGAGCGCAAGCATGTGTAGAGAGGGGCGTAGACTAAGCAGGCAATAGAATAGGGAATAGGACGGTAGAACAGCACCTTCTAGAGATAGAAGGCCTCTGCACTGTTTACCACAAACGTCATTCAGACTACCTAGCAAGTTTGTCACATTTTGAAACACAGCATCCTATTTCGTTTCTTCTTATTTTGGCGTAGAATCTTCCTGATTGGCTCATAAAATACCGCATAGTGATTGGATGTGGGGCATAGAAATCGCCAATTCTGAGCCCGATCATTTCTTTTTCTCACAACGATGATACTGGCACGAGCAGGAATTTTTTTTTCCCTGAATATTCTGAGAGGGGAAAACGGACTACTTACTGACGTCACAAGCTGAGTGCAGTGGCCTTGCTGGGTAGAATCGGAGAAAATCGGCAGTCTGTGTAGCCGACAGGCGGAAAAGACCACAAACCACACCCCCGCATGTCTGTTCCCTGATACAGTCAAACCTCGTTATTGAGTCACTCTTGGGAGAGCAAAAATATGACTTAGTAAGCGGAGTGACGTGTTAACCGGGTGACGCACTAACGAGGTTTGACTGTATATAGTAGACTGCTGACTGTCTGAGCCTGTTCTTATGGTTGGGGATATCATAATCAAGAATTCTGGTTGTTACTGACCGTTTAGAAATTTCATTTATTATTTTTAAAGAATTTCCCTCAATTTTTTCCCACCAAATTTAATGTATAATTTTTCAAGAATTTGTTTTACAGATATTTATCAATTATGTTATTATTCATGAATTTCACCATTAATTGATTTTCTTAATTATTCCTTTCAAATATTTTCGATTTTTTAAAAATCCGGAATTCCAAAATGATTTCCTTATACATAAACGATATGTTTTGGAAAATAAATTTTAATCATTTTTAATTATTATCTGTTCGTGTGACCGGTGTTCAAAAATTTACATTTATTACTTTTCAAAAATTTTACGTTGACTTATTTTTTGAATGATTTTTATACAATTTTAATTTACCTGTTGACAGAAGTTTTAAGCAAATATTCTATTGATTTTTTTGAAACAGCTTTGTATCAGTGGAACCATTAGAGGGAAATTTGTGTTAAGTGTGAAAACTGATCGGAATTTGATCGAGTTTCATTTTTTATTCACTCTGTGTCCATTGATGGAGCCGAAAAGATTCATTACTCAACTCGATTAATCGATGCGATTGCGCTCTCATAAGAGACTGACCAATAAAAACTCTGACACTAGAAAATGCGCAATTTCAATAAAAAAGTTTTACAATGCTTTCAATAAATTATTCCTATGTTATGCGTAAAAATAATAATTATAGGAAAAATAATAGAAAATTTTACTTTGCACTCAATTATGGCCACAAGCATTTTTATGGACCACAACCTAGGGGGGGGGGGGGGGCTCAGTGATGATTGCTCCATACAACCTTTGAACCCCACCTAGGGGATTGAATTTTGAAAAATTCCCTTCTCAGTGAATTACAATGCAAAAATACTGATCAAATTTCATATTTATAGCTTCAATGGTTTCGGTTCTGCGTGATTTTTCCATACGACCCTCCCTGCCGAACTTAGGTATGGTGATCATTGTAATTAAATATAATTTCCATTTCATTTTTGTTATGCCTGATTTATTCGAGAAGTTTTATTAATATTGATCCTTCATCAGTTTTTAATATACAAACTATTCTAACATTGTACAATAGCATTGAATCGTTCCCCGCAACCAAAATTTGCATGCTTCACATCGAAAACTATAACCAGATCTCGCTATCATGATGCCTCCTCTGCATCTGAGGCGCCTAGGCCGTGTCCGAGTAGATCCATGCGTTAAGACGGCACTGCATACCGCACATACCACGCGTTGTTTATTTTCATACTGCGAACCGGTTTAAAAAACTAACAGTAAATTTTAATTGAAGAATTATGACAGAGAGTTCTGTTCTTTTTCGTTAGGTGGCAGCAGGAGTCCCAGCTCACTGATGTTTATTGTGCGAATACAGTCATAGTAGATTTTTGGAAATATACTAATTAGAGAAGAGAAAAATCTGCTCTTTTTACCGGTTTCCAAATTATATCTCTCATTTATGCTGGTCCGCGAAATAGTTGGCTTAATTTTACCGGCCCGCAAGTAGAAAAAGGTTGAAGAACACGGATTTAGTAAACTTGTTTTTTTTTAATCCACTACCTACCACGAGACAAAACTCATGGTTGCAAATGCTTTTGGGCATCGATAAATGCTATTAGAATGCAGCAATACCTCTCTCTCTCTCTCTCTCTCTCTCTCCTTGAAGAAGAGCCGACTCTGATTACGTTGCTAAAATAATGAAGAAAGCTATATTAGGACAACGGTGTCTTCGCAGTGTTGTCTACGACTTGTATTTTTATCAGCTTCGGCCTGCTTTAATATGGCATTTACACGACCTCGTCACGTTCTCTTGACTTATTATGAATTGAAGGAATCTCTTTATCTCTGTACAAGCTTCGACGATGGTGGCCAGAGCGAATAATAGCCTACTGTTCGGGAGCGTACGCAGAATCGACCTTTGGACACAAAAAGTTTTATTCCCGAGAAATTTCGAGTTACCACCCTTCAAAAAAGATTTAAACTAAAGGAAATCGGTTAAAATGTATAGATATAAAATTGATTTTCTGTGTGAGCGTGTGTTCTTCATCATCATCACCATCATCATAAGTAATCGAAAATATCGTAATTTAATTAAATGATAAAAAAATATTCATTCAAAATCATCGCAATTTAATTGAAGGATTTCAAAAAAAAAAAAAAAATTATCATAATAATTAGTCGAAATTATAATTTATTTGAGGGATAATTAAAAAAAAATTAATCATCATGATAAGTCAAAATTATCGTAATTTAATGGGAAAATTTAAAAACTCATAATTAGTTGAAATTATTGTAATTTTGAAGGATTTAAAAAAAAAAACAACACATTTTTTCTCATAATAAGGAGAAACTATCTTAACATAATCGAAGGATTAAAAAAATTAATCATCACATAATAAGTAAAAACCATTGGAATTTAATTGAAAGATTTCTTTAAAATTAAAATTTGGGAATTTAATTAATTAAATTAAAATTTTACTTTCGAAACATAGTAATTTTGTTTTTTAGTGTAGAAAGAACATTGAAATCATTTACCAATACATTCTTGATGAATATACAGGTATACCATGTACCCGCCCCCCCCCCCCCTCCGTATTCATGTTGAAAACAAGTTGATTTTTTTTAAAGTTGAAATTTTGGACAAATAACAATAGATATAAGTTAGGTTGAAGTTACCGTTATTTGATTGAAAGATTTTTTAAAAAATAATTAATAATCATGGCAAGTTGAAATTTTCGTAATTTTAATGAATGATTGAAGAAATTTAAAATCGCAAATTAAAATAAAATTTCTTTTTCGAATTTTTATCATAATGAGACGTAATTATCGTAACTTAATTGAAGAAATTAAGAAAATAAAATTAGAAACCAAAATATAATTTTAGGGGCCGTTCAAGTATTACGTCATTATCGAGGGGGGGGGAGAGGGGGTTTCCGATTTGCTGACGATTGACATTTGATAATGCTTACGTCATCAACCACCCTTTATGAAAATATGAGTTAGGATTCAGAGGGGCAGAGCTGATGACGAAATTTTGCTGACAAGGGGGAGCGGGATCAAAAATGGCTAAAAATTTGCTTACGTAATACTTGAACGGCCCCTTACGTAATACACACGTAGAGATAGAAAAAACAACTGATTTAGCAATTTTTTAGTGTAGAAAATATGATATTTTTATCCATACAAAATATGATAATTCATTTCTTGTATAGCGAAGTAAAATACAGGCTGTGTCCTGTAACATAACATAATTTATTTGTCCCAGTCAATTACGATAATACTACACAAATTACAGTTTACAATTAAATTGCATATTTTACAGTATTTGAAAGAAAATGCAAGAGAAAGAAAAAATATTTCAATGTTGACGGTAGAACAGCCAATTCATAATGTGATGAAGAAAGCTGGGACAGGGAAGAGAGCAGTATCTAAAAGCTAGTAAAATGCTCTCAACCCTGTGGCATCTCTGCTCTTGGCATCTCTAAGTACTAATGCTGCCGTTATCTCTTCAACTGATCAGAGGTGGAGTTTCAATTTAAAAAAATGCTCAAAATATATTCAAAAATTACCCTGTACCAGTTTTGAGAGCGGAAAAAAAAATCTAAATTTTTATACGGTCCCCATGATCTCTAACTTCTACTTAGAACGTTGTTGCCCTATCTTTCCTGGGGCGGACAAAAAATATTTCAAGTTTGTAAGTGCAATATTCGCTGAGATATTCGAATTGAAAAATCGGAGAATTGTTTGGAAAGGAGCGTTGTCTCTTATTTTTTCTCTGTTCTTCCATGTAACCTTACTCCGATTTTTTAATTGAGAAATATCTTAGTGAATATTGCACTTAGAAACATGAAATTTTTTCTGTTGGCCTCGGGAGATACGAGGGATCGTATAAAAATTTAGATTTTTTTTTAATTTTGTTACACACTGTATTCTCACTCTCAAAACTGATACAGGGTAATTTTTGAACACCTTTTCAGCATTTTTTTTAAAATTGGAATCACAACCATTACGACAGACTGTTGATGCGATAAATGAAGCATTAGCACTTTAAGGACACCCAGCATACCTTTTCACATTCACAAAAACATTCGAACAGAATGAAATTTAATTAAGTGACGTAAAAATCACATAATATTAAGTCAGATACAGCATTGACATATCGTATTGCAAGTTACTGTTGTATCACATATTGTGCAGTATAAATTCTAATGTAGTGTATATGACAGAAAATATTGTATATAGTTTACACTCTGATGAAAAATGAGTTATTGGATTTGACTGAAGTTTTTGAATTTATTTTTATCTACGAGCAATTTTAGAATTTTCTTCGATGCAGACGAAACTAAAACTTTTTCTCGCAGCTTCTTTATTTATGAGAAATCTATTAAAATTTAGGTGCAATCAAAGACTCGTGATTGTTTAGGTTATGCTGGTGGTGCCACCTGTGTTCGATATTTTGAAGTGGAAACGGCGAACGCTTGAATTCATGCTACGTCAGTATCGTGTTGTAGGTCTTCGTGCTCATTTCCAAGAGCTGAAATAAAAATTGAAATCCTCGTGAAATACTAAAACCTGAATATCTCAAATAAAATTTCGGTATCAGAGGAAAAAAAAAATTGAAAAAAATATGAGTAAAAAAATGAAATTTTTTAAAATTTTGATGCGATTTATTAAAATTTGATTCGAAAAAAATTAACCAAAATTTAAAAATTAAAAATAAAAGGTGTAAGATTCAAAAAGTGAAATAGCAAAATTTCCAAATAATTTTTACTAGTTATAAACTTGATAAAAATTCTATCAAAAATTTTTGTAGTCCAAAGAGATTTTAGCCTGGAAAGGGATGGAAATGCGGTCGGCTGAAGGTCCTGTTGGTCCTGACCGGGGCTTCTGGGACAGAGTGGGAGCCATGTTCAGGTTTCGTGGTGACCGGGGCTTCCGAGATGGGTCGTATGAATCCGCTTTCGGCCAGCGATTCCTGAGATATGGATCACGACTCAAAGCTTATTCGAAGGAGCTTCCTCGTCTTGGTCGTACAAATCCAATTACATTCCAGTTACAAATGCCCTTATTGCTAAATTAGTTCCACTGATTTCGACGAACAAACAGCCCATGGGTCACAAAGCCAAACTTGCGTTTTTAGTTTGGGTTCGCATCTGGAAAAAAAAGTTGAGATTCCCCTTCAGATACCTTCCTCCATAGCCAAGTGGGCGATAGAGTCGGGTGTTTCCCGGATCTGGGAAAATACTTTGAAACTATGTGTATAATCATTTTGTTCCGCCGCTGGTATGAGGAGCATCTTGATGATTTCGAAATGCTGGGCTGTTACAGAGAAATATTTTTGCCCCCTCTTCAGCCATGATTTTATTAATTCTGGGGGCAAGGAGTGACGTTGAAACAAGCCCATAAGAGGCCATTCAAGTATTACGTAAGCAGATTTTCAGCCATTTTTGACCCCCTCCCCCCCATTGTCAGCAAAAGCCAGCATAAACTCTGCTTCCCCCCCCCCCCGTCAGCAGGCTTAGAATATTTCCATATCTTCAAAAGGGGGTGGTTGATGACGTAAGCAACCTTCAAACCCCCCTCCCCCCCTTGCCATCAAAAGTCAGCAAATCCGAAACCCCCTCCCCTCTCGATGCTGACGTAATACTTTAATGACCCCTAATTATTACACAGATATGCCACTAAACCAGACATGTACTTTGTCTACATTCCTCTGTGGAATTTCTAACGAATTGGTGCATGTTGCAATGTGCGTGTACGTGTTGTGAACCTAATGCAAGAGTTCGTTACTGTGTAAGGCTTGTTATGTGTAGTGCTGCCGTCTGCAATCGATTTCTCCAACTATGAGCTAAGTGCAATGATTGAATAATTGTACCATTGTTGCTCTCTGTGGGGGAGACTTTTTAACGGGGAGGATAGGCTAGCATTCGTGCCACGAAGTTGGGAACCACAGAAAACCAATTTCAGCTGACAACTACAGATAAGTGACAAAAATTAATGAAAATTTATAATTCAGAGAATACAAAAGTAAAATGAAAGAAAGACAAAATCACTCTCCCAGAATTAACGAAAAAAATAATTGAAAACGAATTAAGAAATAATTACAGAATTAATGAAAGAAATAATTACAGAATTAATGAAAGAAATAATTACGGAACTGATGAATCAATGAAAGAAATAATTACGGAACTGATGGATCAATGAAAGAAATAACTACGGAATTGATGAATCAATGAAATCAAGTAATTTATAATACTCTTATTAGTTCTGAAATTACTTAATCAACCAAATCTCTGAGTATTCATAAATCCTGAAACTATTTCTTCAACCAATTCTGAAAAAAAAATATTCATCTGAAATTAGCTCTTCTATATACACTCTGAACTCAGTACAGAATTGTGCTTCGTATGCGCTGTTCACAATTAATTTTAGTGCTGCCATCTATATCTCATACCAAACTCTGTTTTGACAAATGCCTTGTTTCTTTTCCGAAAGATGGCAGCAAAATGATCGAGAATTAGAATGTGCTTAAAAAAAATGTTTAAAAAAAATGCACACGCACTTGAAAATACAGTAAAACCTGTCTTAAAACGGAATTGCAAGCGACCGACATGTTTTTCCGTTTCGAACACACGTTTCCGCTCAAGTAAAGGCTTAATTGATATAATGTGTAAAATAATGTAAATCTCGTGTGTGATTGAAATAAAATAAAAGTAAATTAATTCAAAATAAGAGATATGAAGAAATTTTTAAATTCGATGATTTCATAACGGTGTTTTTGCTCCAACCTAATATTTGCAACCCCCCCCCCTTGATTTCGCCACCAGGGAGTTGCCCTTTGCTTTTCTCTATTTTATTCTGGCCCAGCTTAGCCTTGCGATCACGGAATGTACACAGCTTGCATGCAATTTTGTAACTCCTGCATCCATCATTTTGAAATTCAACCGTTATACACTGATTTCTCCCACGTGGAAAAGCCTGCTGTTCCGAAAAATTTTGTTACAATTTCAGAAAGCAACTGCTATATGGGTCGTCACCTCAAGTTATCGAAAAATTATGACGGCTTAAGCGGAGTTCCGTCACATTTAATGTGCAATGTTACGAAAATCGTATAAATTTAAAATAATATGACATTTGTTAAAGTATGAATCAAAATAACAATATTAATCAAATTTATAGATTGCGAAATAATAGCAATTTTTTACCTCTTATTACTTAAATTATTGTGGTGAAATATACTGTACACTTTGATTCATACTAGTAATTTTTAATTTATAGACTAACAGAGCAACTGTTTGAATAAGTTGCTTTTGTTCAAAACAGAACTCTCTATTGCACATTAATTTTACATGAACATCAAATTTAATTTTAGTGTTTGAATTCTTCACCAGTAGTTCATGATGCAACTACAAAGTAATCTCGAACACTTTTGACTTGGTGGAGGGGCCCTGGGCAGGGAAAAATAAACAGAAGACCTCAACTTGGGAAAGAACGTCTAATTTTTTTTCAACAAAGATACTATTTTGTTTAAATTTCAAGTCCTAAATTAGTTGAGTCCATGCTTTCTATGATTATTTACTATCTGTGCCCGCGTAGCACTTTGACTTAAACTTGATTTAATTTAATTCTTTGATTTACAGGTTTTACTGTATTATGAGAAATAGACACAAAATATTATTATTAGTTTGATGAATAATCTTTTACAATAAATTTAACATTTTCGGAATTAACGAGAAATTTATATTTTTTTCGGAATTTCGGATTTATTACAGTTTTTGATTGAATAAACGAGAAATTGAAAACATTTCATGTTCGGGAAAAATTATTTTTGCATCAAAAGAAATTATCCTGGAAATCAATGTAGAATTTAATACTTTTCCCTCCTTTGATTCAAGAATGTTTTTGCTGAACTGGAAACTAAATTTTTTTTAAAGTTTTCACTTTCATTATTGACGAAAATTCAAATACTGGAATTCACGGTAAATGTTATGAAATAAGGCATAATTCATGATGAAGTGAAACTTTATCGAATGACTGCAATTCAAACAAAAGCAAAAATACAGTGGAATGAGCTTAATTCCACGGGCTCGTTATCTGAATCACTCGTGCATCGAATCAAACTTTCTCATAGGAATAATGTAAACTTGGTTAATTCGTTCCATTCCCTCCTATAAAAATGAATAATAAAAATTGCATTCGATCACTAATACAACACAATAATATATATATATATATATATTTAGACATACTGCATTCAAGGATTGAAATCATCCTAATCCCATGCATTCGTACGTCAAACTTGTCGTAAAGGTGCTCTTCATTTGGTGCAGCATATGGGTAAAGGCAGGGCACGCGACTAGATAAAGGTTGAAGACTTTGCTCTAAACGAAGAGGAGGACTATCGTTTTTAGGGCAGTGGCTCTCAACTCGCAGAGCCCTTTCGAGTGAAAAAATTCCATCGGGCAAAGCCCCGTAGGCCAATTTTTTAATTATTCATCAAAGTTACTGATTTATTTTTACTATTTAAAAATATTTACATTTATTTTCTTAAATTTTACTGGTTTTTTTTATTTTCCTCGAGCGGCCGCGGAGCCCCTGGAGAGTGCACAAGGAGCCCCAAGGGCTCCGCGGAGCACCGGTTGAGAACCGCTAGTTTAGGGCTATTAACGGACTCACTGTTGTCTGTAAAATTCTTTTGGTGTGACTTTGAAAAAGAGCCTATCAATGCACTTGCCTTTGCCTCCAAGGAAATAGGAGAGTGCATTGCCATTGGACAGATCCATTGCTCGCTTTGCCACAGCTTTATTTGGTTCTTTTCCACAAAATTTTGCACAGATTCCCACATTCTATTCATCTATCTGCTCTCATTTGAAAAGTGAGGAATTTTTCACTTCCTCAAACGCGGTTTCTTCGTTTCCAGTCACAGTGGAGGCGCTGTGTATATATATTTTGTATACATTGTGTAATTAGATCATTCTCAAATCTCTCCCACTTCCACATGCCAACTTCTTACTTGCCCACAAGTCTTTTCCACACTTCTTTCGAAATCCCAGGCTGCGGTCTCCGGCCTTTATGTGACACTGCGCTCAGCTATATATTTTAGTCAAATGGCTTGTACGTTGCATCGAGTTGATGGCTGTCTCCGTGGGGAGAACGACGCGAGTGATTCGGTACTTGCGAGCATGGGGCGAGGGGAACCATCACTATAAATCTTTGCTAACTTTTCTGACACAACTCTGCCTCTTTTGAGGCAACGGAAGTAAGGTGCTTTGCATCAGTCCGGGGATGTGAGCGGTTCCATCTATCTATCCTCAAACGCGATACCCTCCATAGAATCTTAATGTTGCGTGCAAAGGAGATGCATCAGTTTATCTACGGTCAACTTCCACTAGTTCTTGTCTTTCTCATTCACCTATAAGTCCCATGGTCTTCCCCCACAGATATAATCTCTTCGACAAATGTTGGTTCCTGTCTATGAGCTAGACCAGTGTTTCCCAAAGTGGGCAATATCGATCGCCCCCTGGTGGGAAATGGAATGGTCCAAGGGGACGATAGAACCTACTGATTTAACATAGGATCCTATGGGTTTACTTGAGTTGGGGGGTAGTGATGAGAGGAAAAAATTTATGATGAAGGGGGCGATGGAACAAAAAGTTTGGGAGACTTTTTTTTTTCTTTTCAAACCGAGCACAACTCAGGTCTATTGCCATAGGCAATTTACTACCTAGTGAGTTGTGCCGGAAGTGTAAGTGCGTGTACCTGACTGAGTGCGTATCTAGTGTTGTGTATGATTTTTCAGTGCTGCCATCTATATTTCAGAAGTGAAGTGAGTGATGTGTAGTGACTGAATATTTGTACTGTTTGTAGGACTGTTGCTATCTGTGGTGAGATTTTTTAACGGGGAGATCGGCTCGCATTTGCGCCGATGAAATGGATCATAGCTAGTTTCAAAGGCTCTGCTGAAATCGAGTTCATATAGTACAGCTAACATACTCCTCGTTTGTAACAAGACACTTCAGCTGTAACGTCAATAACTATTGGCTGTCCAGTCTGATTTCCAGACTAGAGAATTATTCGATTATTCGAAGAATTATTTCATTTCCAATTCTAGAAAATTAACCCTTTGAGACTAAGTCGGATTTGCCGGAAATAGCCGGTTTTTCTGCAACGCGTGAACCGAATAGGACTTTTTCGCGTCGGCAGGAGACGTGTAACTTTATCACGCTACACGTTTGTGTTTTCCTAGCGTGGTGAATCATCTGTTCTGTCGTCTGCAGTTCCACGTATTTTTTCCGTTTTGCGTAATATAATAGGGAGACAGAAAGGAAAGGAAACAACAGAAGTGAAGAGAAGATCGGTGAAACGTGACGCGCACGACGCATTTGACTCCTCCAGAAACAGTCGGTCAATCACGCCCAACGTAAAGCCCTGGCGTGAGGCGTGTTGCGCTCTGTAGGAAAGCAGTCGTACCGCTTTTCCTATTGGTGAGTGGACGCCGTGTCGCGTTGGGCGATAAATTTTGCACGCGGCACAGAAAACCTGTTCTTGGGAGTGGTTCCGGTGTGGAGAAGGCTTTTGGTGATTCCGAGCTGCCAAAACCGTGGTTTTTTTTGCGTGTGTGTGGCTACGCAAAATTGATCATTATAAAAATTGAACATATAAAACCGCTCACTCTGTTCCAGTCACGACCGAAAAATCGGTTCTGCGCAGTTAGAATTCACGTAGCGTGGCCTGTGTGGACCCGGCTTTAACGTGTTTTTTTTTTCTTTTTATTGTAGGTATTATTTTTTAAGCTCTGGCAATTCAGCTCTGTCTTCAATGATAAAACACACATAATCCTTGAAATCAGGGCTGAATTCCCTGAGGTTAAAAAAAAAAATGTTTACCACGAGAACACCCCCCCCCCTTCTCGCCCTGTCCATGAGTACAGTGTCTGAAAGGGTTAATGGACTTCGCTTATAACGTCGATCAATACACAACGACGTCGGATATAATGACCCATTATTTGTCGCTATCGCTTGCTATTTGCTTATGATTTTTTGCGTTTGCGAAAGAAATGTCTAGAATTAGGACTCGGTATTTTGAGAGAAATTATGTTCGTCTGTTGTTCTGATGATGACTAACAAAGAAAAAATATTAATTACATGTTTGATGCTTGAGTTCTCGCTGACTGACATGGCCGTTATACGAAAAAATCCCGTATTTTTCGGTATTTTTTGTTCTTCCTGATTTTTTTATATAAAAATTTTCTTTTTTTTTAATGAAGCTTAGCTCACTCTAATTCATAATCTTCATTAAAATCTTACAGGAACGAAGGTAATTTGCACAACTCATAAATTTTGCAAAAATGAATATGACTGTAAGTATCAATACAGTCGGTCTCGCTTAAACGGAGAGATATCAACGGTTAAAGCACATAATATCCGATATCCGATTAAGCGGGGTATTCAATTAAGCGGGAAACAATTCATTTGCTGTTTAAAACCGTTAGTTAGTTTGTACATTGAAAAGTGATGAAAGATCAATATTAACAACTCGTTTCTGGAATAAATCACATTTCGAAATGAAATGAAAATTTTATTGAATTACATTGTGATCACACGATACTTAAAATTTTTATTTTTCATTGAGAAAGTTTGCGTCCTCTATGGGTTGAATAAAGAACAAAAAATAAAATGATCAAATGAACGTACTGAAGACAAATTCGAGGTCAGTATTCACTCCCAAGTGTTAGTTTTTTCTTAAATCAGAAACATATTTTGCATTAATTTCAAATGTTCTGCCTAATAAAAATATTATACGCATAGTGGCTGATATGTACTGACGGTTGTCGTGTATATCAATCATGCAATAAACAAGAAAAATTAATTCTGTCTGTCCATGAAAAAAAATTTGGTTTTCCCAGTAGATTTTACCTGGTTCATTGGGGCCAACTGCATTCAATGGGTTTACGGGAAATTCACCGCTAGGAATATTCACAGCTAGGAAACAGTTCAATGCGGGTCAGAAAGGGAGTGAGTGAGTCCATGAGCGAGGGAGTGAGTGACCCAGTGAGTGATCCTAAATGATATACAAACAAATACAACGCCACAACAGGCAAATTGCCCAACGAGGTGGCTGACTTAAGAACATCATCGATCCCCGAGCCATTTTTTGAGGCCCTATCTACTACTGCTACACCACACATGCAGCCCCCCCCACGGAACCCCCAACGAATCGGTACATGCGGGAATGTGCGTGTACGTGTAGTGAAACCTGACGTGAAGTTTTTTTTTTGTTTCTCTGTAATGCTTGTTACGTGTAGTGCTGCCATCTGCCACCAGTTTTTCTAACTATGAGTGAAGTGTTATGATTGAATGATTTATCGTTGTAGGACTGTTGCTCTCTGTGGCGAGACTTTTTAACGGGGAGATCGGCTCGCATTTGCGCCTTGAAGTTGGGAACCACAGAAAACCAACTTCAGCCGACCACCACTGTGGGGTTCGAACCCGGATCCTCGCATCGCGAGTCTGTCACTATACGGACTACTATGGCGGGAAGTTTTAATAATGACTTTATTAGAAGAAATTTAGATGATACGGAAGAAATTACAAATTGCTCTTGCACAAGAGAATATATTCAATAATTCCATTAACTCTATATTTCACTCAGAATCTTCTAACGAAACTTTAAAGGGATAATAACAGAGAATTAAAAGATACTAAAGTAAGTGGATACGCGATAAATTAATCCCCTAAAATGCTTAAAATCACCTCCTGTTATCACTCTGATAGTATAAAAAACATTATTGATCATCAGTGTAAGCAATGGATTATTTTTTTATGATGAACTAGCTGTCACCTTACCAGCGACTTCATTGGTGTGGATTCTGCAATGTCAAATTCACTCAGCAATGATAACCCCTAAACCACTTTAACACCTGATGATCCCCATGGGTGATGAACTTTCAGTAATCCAGAGTCTTAGTGCGTATCTACATCTATATATTGTATATGAAATAACATGTCCTGACTGATTCGTCATCGTCGAGCCAAAACCGCTGCAGCTATAAATATGAAATTTTGTGAATAGTTTTGTTTCACGACGTGAAGACTGCCTAAGAAAGGTTTTTCCATATTCGACTCCTAAGGGGGTCATAAGGGGGCTTCAATAATGAAGGGGGGTCATACGCTGGAATCACGCCGAGCGGAAACCGCTGAAGCTATAAATATGGCATTAGGTCGATATTGTAATGTAGACAATATTATATAGAACAATCGGATTTTTTAATCATTTGTGACACTACTAGGTTACTAACTAATTCACTCACTCCCTCACTCACTTACTCACTAGGTCACTCGATCAATCACTTAATCACTGGTCACTCGCTCCATCACTTAATCACTGGTCACTCGCTCCATCACTTAATCACTGGTCACTCGCTCCATCACTTAACCACTGGTCACTCGCTCCATCACTTAATCACTCATTCATTCACTAGGCCACTCGCTCAATCACTTAATCACTGGTCGCTCGCTCCATCACTTAATCACTCATTCATTCACAAGGCCACTTGCTCACATACTCACTCGATCACTCATTCGTTCACTAGGCCACTTGCTCACATACTCACTCGATCACTCATTCATTCACTAGGCCACTTGCTCACATACTCACTCGATCACTCATTCATTCACTAGGCCACTTGCTCACATACTCACTCGATCACTCACTCACTGACTCAGTAACTCAATCGTTCACTCCCTCGCTAACTGACTCGCATCGAACTGTTGTCGGTGAATTTTCCGGCGGTGAATTTTCCTAGCGGTGAATTGCATGGTGAATTTACCGGACACGCATTCAATGTGCATATCGGCCACGCTAAATTTCTCTTTTCGTGATACGCATTTTAAATCACTGCAGATATGCTGCAACCCTGTATTTCTCGCCGAAGGTCAGCAATAAGAAAATAGTTGGCAATCCCACTGACTTGGCATTATTTTTTGGCGAGAATCGGCGATGTCTGGTATGATCCCAATTTCTACTATTTTTCTCGACCAAATATGGTCACTTAGAAAACAATGAAAAACATCTTTAATATTAGATTTTCCATCTGATTATTTTTTTAATCAAAAAAAGTTTGGGAAACGTCAACCTCGGTTATAACGACAAGATATCGCGATGCCATTAAAAATGAGTTAGTACATTCTCAGATGTTACTTCAACGTCATCAAAGATTTTCATGTGGTATTTTGTTAACGTGAACGCGGTGGCAAGATTATAAGAAATTATTGGATTCACCTAGAAAATTTCGGAATTAGTTTCCCATTCAATCGATCGGTTATTTTACTGAGTCACCGATATCATTGTTATCTCTGGTTTTACGTATTATATGGACTTTGATATCACTTATCGAATCTCACCTTAACCTGGAGGTTAGGGACAAAAGATGGGAAGAGTGAGGTGCTACTGAGTAAATGTACTGTCATGGGAATGAATGAATTCGATTTCTCTCATTCTAACGGCCTGTATTTCATTTATTTTTCTATTTTCTTGCTCTATCAGTTTACTCTAGAATTAGAGATAAAAATGAGATAGATCAATGAAAAACATTGTCTACGCGCGAGTCGGAATGGGAGAATCAAGAAAGTCGCATGAACGAAGATGGGAAGAGTGTATAAGAGTATTATTAATAATAAAAATTACAGAAATTATCCTATTCTTGTGATTTTATTAAAATATCTCTAAAATTGAAACAAATAAATTTATTTATATACTGATATTTTTATTCTCTTATTTAGAGCATTTTGTTGCAAAATTTTAAACAAATTAGTTAGATTATTCTGATTACACAGTTGAGTAATTACTAATTAACTGAATTTTTGTTATTTATATATATATATATACAGTATATATATAATTTCATTTGGTAATTCAATGCGTTGATGCATTACGAATATCCAATTTATCTAGAATTCGGCTTTTTTTTCAATTTTTATGTATCCAAAGCAGTGGCGGATTAAAGTCGGTCGAGGCTCCGGGCGCAAAAGAAAATATTGGGCCTCCCTTAAATTGTAAAACAATGTGAAGTTTGGGTTTTTCGGGCCCTTTAGACGTCGTGGGCTCCGGGCGTGCCCGGTGCGCCCCGCCGTTAAATCCACTTCTGATCCAAAGTATGCATCAAGTAGTCGTGAATTCAACGGGCCTACTTCAATGTCGTGAATTCAATAACCCAAATCCACGTAGATTTGACTTGATACTTTTCTTTAATCCAAAGTATTCACATTTATCGTGAATTCAATGATTTTTTCTGAATCCAAACCTTTGCTTTATCATAGATGTTATATTTATACCTTTCTGAAATCCCAAATTTTTCAATATTATCGTTGACTCTAATTTTTTTTTTTAATGCAATGTCCATATTGAGAATTCAAAGTTTCGATTGTCTGGAGTTTCAATTTATCGCCAATTCAAAATTTATCGCCAATTCAAAATTTATCAAGAATTAAAATTTTGAATTATTTTAAACAAGTAGTTCCATTCATCGTGAATTCAAAGTATATACAGTATTTTTTTGGAATTCAAATTTTCATTCTTCTGAATCGTATATTTTAATTTATAGTGAAATTCAATATTTTGATCTTCGTCATTCCAATGCTCGAATTTCTCATGAAAAATCAAATTAAATTCAAATGAATCCAATTTTAAATTTATCCTGCATTTAAAATTTGGTGTGAATTTTTTTTGGCAATGTTCCAGTTTTAGTTAGACTTAATAAAAATAATAAATATTGTATATATATAAAACCTCCGGTTGCCTTTTTTTCTATCTAAAACATCATAACCGTATGTTGCGATCCATAAATACAAATAAGAATACGAAGGCTACAAGAGGCAAATTGCCCTACAAGTTGTCTGAAAAAAAAAAAAAAAAATTATGGCAGACAGTGTCATAGACATGGCCGCAAGTCTTGACGTGAATACGTTTTTTTGTGCCTTAAGTCGCGTGGTATTATGTCATTACCATGACCATTATGTCTTTGGAATAGCTAACAAACGATACCAATGTCATCTATTTTCGTTGTGAACTGCTCGAGATATTGCGTAAAACCATTTGTTACGAATCAGGGCAGCGGGCCTGATGCCCAGACGGAAGGGGGGTATTGAAACCTCAGTGATATATATCAGGGGAGGCCAACAGTTGGCCCGCGGGCCGTGAAGTGATTTTGTGCGGTCCGCGACAAGGTAAAAGTACCGTGAAAAAATTAAATTTGTGATCATTATCTGAACTATTGGTTCCAACAGCAGATTTCGTGATTAACAAACTCCTTACAAACTTTTTATTTCTAGTGACGAAATTAATTTAATAACTAACTAATTAATTCAATTAATAATGGAGTAGCTTATACACCGAAGCTGCACCACTGATGCGGCCCGCAACGCTATAGCTGACCATTATGTTGGCCCGCGAACAGAAAGAAGTTGACCACCTCTGATATATATCATTGAATGCACCTTTGCAATGTGCATCTGATGATACTTTCTGATTTGCATTGCGTACTTCCCGAGATAAGATTGTTTAAACAATTTTGTCACTCATCTTTTTTGCGAATGCTCCAAGTATCGTCAGATGATATAAAAAGACGTATTCACGCATATAAAAATATGAATGCAAAATAAAAATTCAAAATTTCAGCAACCCAAATAGAGCAAGTTTCAAGAACAAGCAAACAAATACAAATACAACGCCACAACAGGCAAATTGCCCAACGAGGTGGCTGACTTAAGAACATCATGGACACATGCAACCCGCCCACACCCTCCCCCCCGCGGAAACCCCAACGAATCGGTACATGCGGGAATGTGCGTGTACGTGTAGTGAAACCTGACGTAAAGTTTTTTGTTTCTCTGTAATGCTTGTTATGTGTAGTGCTGCCATCTGCCACCAGTTTTTCTAACTATGAGTGAAGTGTTATGATTGAATGATTTATCGTTGTAGGACTGTTGCTCTCTGTGGCGAGACTTTTTAACGGGGGAGATCGGCTCGCATTTGCGCCTTGAAGTTGGGAACCACAGAAAACCAACTTCAGCCGACCACCACTGTGGGGTTCGAACCCGGATCCTCGCATCGCGAGTCCGTCACTATAACCACTCGACCACCACAGCGGCAATGAGAAAAATACAATATATTGCCTATAAGAAGGTATGGTTGTCTTCAATCTAAGTATGGATTGCTTCCAGATTTATCCCAATATGAATATCGTATATTCTCTCTTCACACACCCTTAGAAGTACAAAAAATCTTGAAATATCTCATTGTGATAAATTTCAAAAACCGTGGATCCCGCAAGCAAATTTTCCATTCTAAGGAAAAAAGTAAGAGAGAAAATCAGTCGAAGACAAAACAGAATATGGCGACACATTGAAACAAAAACAAGAAGGAAAAAAGAGCAAAAAGTCAATGAAACCTCTTCTAAAAACATCAAACAATAGAGCGTTTTCATATCAAAAAACCTCCAGAAAATAAGAAAAAAAAAAAAAATAATAATAAGAAGGAAGTCACGTTAGGCGGCCTGATACATAAGAGGCGAGGCGTCATCTTGGGAGAGAACGTGGAAAACAGATATTTCTATACATCAAAATAAAAGAAAAAAAGAGTTAATTTACCCTGAAAGCTTTTGTGCCCATAAACGGTCAGCGCAAGGTTAGTTTTCGTGGCTCCAAATCCTCAAAACAAAGGGTGTTTTTATGAAAATTTCTTGTTTCTTTATTATTTTTCCATTTAGAACGCGTGGCATCGAACGAAAAAGTCCGAAATATTTTGCGTTTGTTTTTTTTTTGTAACCCTACCGTCGTTTTATATGATGATCCGGGTAATTGGGGCCATTTTCTTTGAAAACCACAAAAAAAGAGAGTTTTTATTTTATTTTATTTTTTGTCGACGGCATATTTGTGAGATGATAATGTTACCAGGGGCCTTTCTTTTTTTTTCTTTTTTTTTTGAATGAATAGTTTTATTATAATATCGGTACGAAGAAGAAAAAGAATGTCGGAATTCATTGTCGGATTTAGTAACTGTTTTTGATCGTTGATGTAATTATTATGTAATTAGGTTTCGCGAATTTTTGAGGCGGTGAAAAATGTTTTTGAGTGTTTTTTTCGTTTATTTTTAAAAAAATCGGGAAGTTGCTGAAATTTTTTGTATTGAGATTTCGGTATTTTTTGGTAACGACTCGTCGCACTTCCAATTTCGTTAAGACAGCCTTGACGGAACATTAGAATAATTTTATGGAATTACTATATTAGCGCTGTATTTAAAGTTTGACAACTAGTTCTGAAATTCTTGCACGTATTTTGGAATTCTATATTCAGGCTAATTTTGAAATTCTTCATTCGGATGATTCTGAAATTCTGAAATTCTTCATTCGGATGATTCTGAAATTCTGAAATTCTGAAATTCTTCATTCGGATGATTCTGAAATTCTGAAATTCTGAAATTCTTCATTCGGATGATTCTGAAATTCTGAAATTCTGAAATTCTTCATTCGGATGATTCTGAAATTCTGAAATTCTTCATTCGGATGATTCTGAAATTCTCAAATTCTGAAATTCTTCATTCGGATGATTCTGAAATTCTCAAATTCTGAAATTCTTCATTCGGATGATTCTGAAATTCTGAAATTCTTCATTCGGATGATTCTGAAATTCTCAAATTCTTCATTCGGATGATTCTGAAATTCTTCATTCGGATGATTCTGAAATTCTTCATTCGGATGATTCTGAAATTCTTCATTCGGATGATTCTGAAATTCTTCATTCGGATGATTCTGAAATTCTTCATTCGGATGATTCTGAAATTCTTCATTCGGATGATTCTGAAATTCTTCATTCGGATGATTCTGAAATTCTTCATTCGGATGATTCTGAAATTCTCAAATTCTCAAATTCTCATTCAGTTAATTCTGAAATTCTCAAATTCTGAAATTCTCATTCAGTTAATTCTGAAATTCTCAAATTCTGAAATTCTCAAATTCTGAAATTCTCAAATTCTGAAATTCTCAAATTCTGAAATTCTCATTCAGTTAATTCTGAAATTCTCATTCAGTTAATTCTGAAATTCTCATTCAGTTAATTCTGAAATTCTCATTCAGTTTTAATTCTGAAATTCTCATTCAGTTTGAATTCTGAAATTCTCATTCAGTTTGAATTCTGAAATTCTCATTCAGTTTGAATTCTGAAATTCTCATTCAGTTTGAATTCTGAAATTCTCATTCAGTTTGAATTCTGAAATTCTCATTCAGTTTGAATTCTGAAATTCTCATTCAGTTAATTCTGAAATTCTCATTCAGTTAATTCTGAATTTCTGTGATTTTTTGTTAATTCTGAATTTCTGTGATTTTTTGTTAATTCTGAATTTCTGTGATTTTTTGTTAATTCTGAATTTCTGTGATTTTTTGTTAATTCTGAATTTCTGTGATTTTTTGTTAATTCTGAATTTCTGTGATTTTTTGTTAATTCTGAATTTCTGTGATTTTTTGTTAATTCTGAATTTCTGTGATTTTTTGTTAATTCTGAATTTCTGTGATTTTTTGTTAATTCTGAATTTCTGTGATTTTTTGTTAATTCTGAATTTCTGTGATTTTTTGTTAATTCTGAATTTCTGTGATTTTTTGTTAATTCTGAATTTCTGTGATTTTTTGTTAATTCTGAATTTCTGTGATTTTTTGTTAATTCTGAATTTCTGTGATTTTTTGTTAATTCTGAATTTCTGTGATTTTTTGTTAATTCTGAATTTCTGTGATTTTTTGTTAATTCTGAATTTCTGTGATTTTTTGTTAATTCTGAAATTCTCATTCAGTTAATTTTGAATTTTTGTGATTTTTTGTTAATTATGAATTTCTGTGATTTTTTGTTAATTTTGAATTGCTGTGATTTTTTGTTAATTCTGAATTTCTGTGATTTTTTGTTAATTCTGAAATTCTTTTCTTGTTTTCGAGATTCTTCATTTCGTTATTTTTGAAATTTTTCATTCACTTAATTCATAAATATTTTAATTCCGAAATTATTTTTTTTGATTTTTTTTGAAATTCCGAAATTATTTTTTGATTTCAAAATTCTGAACTACTTTCAATGACTGTGAAATTACTTGTTCGATTAATTCTGAAATTTTTCGTTCGATTAATTCTGAAATTTTTCGTTCGATTAATTCTGAAATTTTTCGTTCGATTAATTCTGAAATTTTTCGTTCGATTAATTCTGAAATTTTTCATTCGATTAATTCTGCAATTTTTTATCCGATTAATTCTGCAATTTTTTATCCGATTAATTCTGCAACTTTTTATGTGATTAATTCTGGTATTATTTATTCAATTATTTCAGAAATTATTAAAAATGCTTTTTATTCAACTAATTTCAAAATTCTTTTCATTCAGTAAATTCTGAAATTATTTTTATTCAACTAATTTCAAAATTCTTTTCATTCAGTAAATTCTGAAATTATTTTTATTCAATCAAATGACCCGAACGGCTCGTAAGTTTAGGTTATATATCAGAGTACACTAATCTTTGTTTGCGACTCTATAGGATTCTTTATTGTACTTATGGCTTTCACCCTGTCCTAGATCATTCCATCGCAGGCGATATTGCCTGCGTTGAGAAATACTGATTTAGATGACTCTTAGGAGATTTTAGATAAATCACAAAATTTAAGTTAGGCCGGCATTACACTGTAAAAGTTTGATAAAATCCATTTTATAAAACTGGAAAAATCCAACCAATGAAGCTCATAGGTTACATTCGAGCAAATGCAACCCATCATCTTATTGGTTGAATTTTTCAAATTCCATAAAAGAACTTTTAGAAAACTTTTATAGTGTAATACCGGCCTTACATAGAGAAACAAGTAAATTTTGAAGAAACTGATATGATATAAATGGAAGCAGCTAGTAACATTCCTGCACATTTATAGCAATAATTAAACGAGAATGATTATCGCGATCTCTTATTAATGCATATACGTAAATTGCTGACGTCAGACTCTCGAAGACATTTTTCTTTCTCAAAAGCTAACATCGAATTACATTGGACAAAAACCGCACGGAACATTTTGACTCATGTCACTTCCTGTGTCTGACACACACCACGGTTATCTTTCATTGCTATATTAGGGTCATTTATAACGGAACCTACGATTTGGTCACCGAATGGCTGGAGAGACACGTGAATTCCCCCTGCTGGAACACTTGAGTTAAGTTGGTATGCTGAATATTGAGATATTGTAAAATTATTTTGATAAATTCACAAGGCTTCACATATTTCTGCCGATTTAAAGCCAGCGTATTGCCGCAAAACTTAAAAGCATAAAAAACTTTCAAAGATGAATGAACTTGGATATTAATTCATACGTTATTTCAGTCCTATATATATAAGTTTCAATTAAAATGACTGATTAATTCTTGAAATGACCTAAAATGACACTTCACTAATTCCGAAAATATTTCTTTCATCTTGGAATCTATTAGTTCTATTCATTCTGGAATTTGAAAAAAAAATAATTCTGGAAATATTTGTTTCAAATAATTCTGGAAATATTTGTTTCCAATAATTCTGAAAATATTTGTTTCAAATAATTCCGAAAATATTTTTTTCATCCTGGAATCTATTAGTTCTATTCATTCTGGAATTGGAAAAAAAAAATAATTCTGGAATTGGAAAAAAAAAATAATTCTGGAATTGGAAAAAAAAAATAATTCTGGAATTGGAAAAAAAAAATAATTCTGGAATTTGAAAAAAAAAATAATTCTGGAAATATTTGTTTCAAATAATTCCGAAAATATTTTTTTCATCCTGGAATCTATTAGTTCTATTCATTCTGGAATTGGAAAAAAAAAATAATTCTGGAATTTGAAAAAAAAAAATAATTCTGGAATTTGAAAAAAAAAATAATTCTGGAATTTGAAAAAAAAAATAATTCTGGAAATATTTGTTTCAAATAATTCTGGAAATATTTGTTTCAAATAATTCTGGAAATATTTGTTTCAAATAATTCCGAAAATATTTGTTTCAAATAATTCCGAAAATATTTTTTTCATCCTGGAATCTATTAGTTCTATTCATTCTGGAATTGGAAAAAATAATAATTCTGGAATTTGAAAAAATAATAATTCTGGAATTTGAAAAAAAAAATAATTCTGGAAATATTTGTTTCAAATAATTCTGCAAATTTTTGTTTCAAATAATTCTGAAAATATTTGTTTCAAATAATTCTGAAAATATTTGTTTCAAATAATTCCGAAAATATTTTTTTCATCCTGGAATCTATTAGTTCTATTCATCCTGGAATTGGAAAAAAATATATAATTCTGGAAATATTTCTTTCATCTTGGAATCTAATAGTTTTGTTCATTCTGGAATTTGCAAACAGTAATAATTCTGGAAATATTTGTTTCAAGTAATTCTGAAAATATTTGTTTCAAGTAATTCTGAAAATATTTGTTTCAAGTAATTCTGAAAATATTTGTTTCAAGTAATTCTGAAAATATTTGTTTCAAGTAATTCTGAAAATATTTGTTTCAAGTAATTCTGAAAATATTTGTTTCAAGTAATTCTGAAAATATTTGTTTCAAGTAATTCTGAAAATATTTGTTTCAAGTAATTCTGAAAATATTTGTTTCAAGTAATTCTGAAAATATTTGTTTCAAGTAATTCTGAAAATATTTGTTTCAAGTAATTCTGAAAATATTTGTTTCAAGTAATTCTGAAAATATTTGTTTCAAGTAATTCTGAAAATATTTGTTTCAAGTAATTCTGAAAATATTTGTTTCAAGTAATTCTGAAAATATTTGTTTCAAGTAATTCTGAAAATATTTGTTTCAAGTAATTCTGAAAATATTTCTTTCATCCTGGAATCTATTAGTTCTATTCATTCTGGAATTTGAAAAAAATAATAATTCTGGAAATATTTGTTTCAAATAATTCTGAAAATATTTGTTTCAAATAATTCTGAAAATATTTGTTTCAAATAATTCTGAAAATATTTGTTTCAAATAATTCTGAAAATATTTGTTTCAAATAATTCTGAAAATATTTGTTTCAAATAATTCTGAAAATATTTGTTTCAAATAATTCTGAAAATATTTGTTTTGAAATAATTCTGAAAATATTTGTTTCAAATAATTCCAAAAATATTTTTTTCATCCTGGGATCTATTAGTTCTATTCATTCTGGAATTGGAAAAAAATATATAATTCTGGAAATATTTGTTTCAAGTAATTCTGGAAATATTTGTTTCAAATAATTCTGAAAATATTTGTTTCAAATAATTCTGAAAATATTTGTTTCAAATAATTCTGAAAATATTTGTTTCAAATAATTCTGAAAATATTTGTTTCAAATAATTCTGAAAATATTTCTTTCATCCTGGAATCTATTAGATCTATTCATTCTGGAATTTGAAAAAAAAAATAATTCTGGAAATATTTGTTTCAAATAATTCTGAAAATATTTGTTTCAAATAATTCTGAAAATATTTGTTTCAAATAATTCTGAAAATATTTGTTTCAAATAATTCTGAAAATATTTCTTTCATCCTGGAATCTATTAGATCTATTCATTCTGGAATTTGAAAAAAAAAATAATTCTGGAAATATTTGTTTCAAATAATTCTGAAAATATTTGTTGCAAATAATTCTGGAAATATTTCTTTCAAATAATTCTGAAAATATTTCTTTCAAATAATTCCGAAAATATTGTGTCTCTTTCAATAATTCTGGAAATTTTATTTCACTAAGTCTGAAAATATTTCTTTCATCCTGGAATCTATTAGTTCTATTAATTCTGGGAATAATTCTTTCATAAATCTTGAAAATACAGTAAAACCTCTCTTTTGCGGTCACCAGCGGGACAAAAAAATTCGTCCGTAAAAGAGGGGATGACCGCATCTAAGGGGTGTCCGTTAAGAAGGGGTTTTACTGTATTTTTCATTAATTCTGGACATTATTCTGGACATTTTGTCTTCATTCCAAAATGTTTTGCTTAAATATTTCTGTAAATATTTTTCATTAATCGCGAATTTTCATAAATAACGAAATAATCTTGGCTACCAACTCTGAAATAAACTTTTACCAGTAATTAGCAAGTTACACATTTAAAGCAATAAATTGAAATTTTTGGCAATATTTAGTGATATCCCGTACTTAGGACCACAATTTCTTTGCATTCTCATCGACGATGCATGGGGAACTTAAGTAATAAATAATAATTAATAAGAAATTAATAAGAAGTAACTTAATAATAATTGAAATGAAAAATGCCATAATAATTGAAATAAATAATTGGTGAATTGAAATAAATATTTTCATTCTTTCTGGAAATATTTCCTTCAATAACTAAAAAAATATTTCTTTTAATAATTGAAGCAATATTCCTTTAATTATTAAAAGATACAAAAAATAATTTCTTTTATTTATTCTAAAATTATTTCTTTTATTTATTCTAAAATTATTTCTTTTATTTATTCTAAAATTATTTCTTTCAGTAATTCTGAAATTATTTCTCATTAATTCTAAAATTATTTCTTTCAGTAATTCTGAAATTAATTCTTTCAGTAATTCTGAAATTTTTTCTCACTAATTTTTACTTATTACCATTACTTCTTTCTCCAATTTCAGATTTTTTTTTTTTCTTTAAAGTATCCGACTACCTTTCTTGTCACTTTTCTTTAAAATGGTTCTCGAGTGAACTTCAAATACATTTTTTGATAGAAAGTGTCTCGAAATGATGAAAACAGTGACAAATTTTGGTCTAGCTATCATATTTTGTATGAAGAAGTCGTTTTTATGTCAAATTTTAGGCAAATTTCATGAGATATTCGAAACACGATTGCAAAACATTTTATTAATGAAATGCTTTGTGATTTCCACAGTGCATTTAGCTAATAATGTTGCAGGTCATGAACCAAAATTTAAAGGATTGCATGATATGTTCATAAGTTACACCAAAATATGTTTAAGTACGTGTGAATTTTTTGAAATTTCATCCTACATTTTGTCTATAAAACACTAATTCAAAAAATATATGTGATAGACCTTAGATTTTGGTTCATAACCTCAACAATATATAGCAAAATACCACATTAAAATTTCGTAAGGATGCAATGCATCAATTTTCACAAATCATGTCACAAAGTCAAGTAAAATGTCAAAAAAAAGCATTCTTCGTAAAACACGTTTAAAGTCTTTATTCGCGTATTACTTGTATGTAAAAACGCAACACTAAAGTGAACGTAACTTTGATTCTAAGCATTATATAAACAAAACAAGGCCTGTTTTGGAATCACAACAAATAGGGCTTTTATAAAAAAAAATGGAAAAAAAAATGAAAATCCATATTTTTTAAAAAAATGACGTTTTCAACGTAGTCGGATACCTTAAATCCTGCAACTACGCAAGCTTTTTCGTCGGCGGGCCACTGCAAAAAAGCGTATATGCACGTAACCCGCGGGCCATGCGTTGAAGACCCCCCCCCCCCCAGTTTTTGTGGGGAAAAAAACATTACTTCCCCAATATCACACGTCCCTAAATGCACATGGCAAAAAAAAAAATAATAAATCTATATACATCTAGAGTACATTCTGGATGGATGTTAGAGGGTGAAAAATATATAACCGATATCAAAGAGATAAATTTATCAATGCATAAGGTTTATGGGGCGGAGGAAACAAGAAGAAAAAAAATAAAAAATGATAAAACGCAAAAAACTGGTATCTATCTCATGCTTCCAGTGTTTACATTCCTGGCCGTTGTCTAAACGGGGTGGAGTCGATCACATACAATGTCTAGCAGAAAAATAAAAAAAGAGCAGCACACTGCTTTCTCAAAAATTGATGCCATGTCTTCCATGTGGGTGGGTCGCACGGCAAGGGGTGAACCAAAAAAGTAAGAAAAAAAAGCCTCACTCACACATATATCCGAGCAAGAATAGATAGCACTAGGCGCCAAAGACCAACAGGGCCAAAGGTGGAACCCTGTGTGACCCAATCTAAACAATAGATAACTTTGTGAAGGCCCTTTCTCTCTTTTACCATCTGGTGCTCTCGGGTTACAATGGCTATGAAACATCGCACCCCCTAAAAAGTCTCTTTCTTTCACGCTCTATATATATATAACTATTTTCTTTTCGTATTACATAATAGTATCGAGCCATTTTCTTCATTTCCCCCCTTTATAACTATAGATGTCTGTATTTCATCTATTATGTATTTTTGTTTTTGTATCCGTCAGTATAAAGGCGTATCGATTCATTATTGTCTTTCTATACGCGTATGCAAACACCGATTAGACAGAGGAGCGATTGTACAGTGGAACCCTCGTTTATGAGTCGCTCAGTTATACGACTTTCACCTTTAATAGGACGTTTGGCTTTGGTAGCAATTGGTTTCCCCCCCCCCCCCATGCATTTTATTGTTAGAACAGTGGTTCTCAACCGGTGCTCCTCAGGGGCTCCGCGGCCGCTCAAAGAAAATAAAATAGGAAATAGTCATTTTTGAAAAAAAAAATAATTATAATTACTTTAGAATAATAAAAATAAATCAGTAATTTTGCTGAATAAGTAAAAAATAGTAATTTCTATGGCGGAGCCCCCGAAGACCATGCCCAAAAGGGCGGGTCGAGTCAAAAGAGGTTGAGAACCGCTGTGTTAGAATAATTCATTTATTCGACGCAATTGTTCAACGTTTTCAGGCAAGAAATTGGCCATTTCGCAACGGGGCCAGCCGCTTCGCGAATTGCGCAAATTTCGTTTAACGTTGGCCAGCCAGTTCGCGAAGCAGCCGGTGGTCAATTGCCAAAGTTCGATATCGAAAGACATGATTAGGGGATCATCGTCAGGTTCGTGTATTTTTCGTGATGATTATATCCACGTTAGTTATGCAGCCAATCAAACCGCATTCACGATGAGGTAATCATATATATATTTTCCGCGAAATTTGGCAGAAAAACTGTGTTTATATAATTACTTATATAGTTTTTTCTGTAAAATTTCACTTCTTTTTCTATCGTCACATGGAACTAATCCAATAAAGTTGCTTTTTCATTCATGTATCACACGTTGGCGATTAAAAAATGGATTTGGCGTCTACTTTGCCGTCTTACGTCAGCACATCGAGCTTTGGCCAGGGATCTCTGACCACTTCGGGGAATGGCCAGCCAAAGTCCGAATCATTTCTGCAATTCGAGCTTTGGACAAAACTCTTGGCCGATTCGCGGAGTGGGCGGTCCCGTCGCGAATTGGCTGCACTTCGGGGTTTAGCAGTATCATATACTTACATCAAATACGCACAATGTTTGTATACAGTAAAAACACGTTGCTGTTCTTCTTGCATAAGTCGTCACCGCAAAAGCCACAAATTTTAAGGTGCTTGCTGACGTATGCGAAAATTGCCAGTGAACTGGCTGAAGACCATTTAGAGTGGACACTTGGGTGATTTGTCTATTCCTTGTTTCTGAGAATACGCAGACTCGGTGAGCCCCAAAGAAACGGGTTTCGATTCTTATGACGGCCATATGTCCTTTCAGAATTTTTTTTTTCACTCAGATACTTTCAGCGTTATCCCCAGAGGGTAAGAAAGTCCATTGTAAGCATTTGGAGGATACAGGTCTGCGGATAAGAGACACATACGGTACACAGTAAGTTCTTTCGATCATTTCCTGTAGTTATGGTGCTTTGCTTGCTGGCTGTGTCAAATCCGCCGTTCGTAAAGTCGAGAGAAAACGAAAAAAGCACTTTTTCTCTAAAAAAAAACAAACCAAAACTGTAAATTTTTGGCAGAATTTGGCAAGAATTTCAAATTAGTGATGAAAGTTGATCTTGTGAAATAATTGAAAATGCCCTTCTATCAACAGTGAAAACGATTACAAAACAGAGAAACAAAATCAAAGACCAAAAGCTGCCGATTGCAAATTATCTACTGCCAAAAAAAATGAGAGTCAAAGGGAAATTTTCTCCGGTCGAGAAGATTTTAGCGCAATTTTTTACCCAATGTCGTGTCCCAAAGGCAGGGCCGTAACTAGAGGGGGCGGGGCGGGGGCAACTGCCCAGGGTGGCAAAATTTAGAGGGCAGCAGTTTTAGGTGGGAACAAAGAGCACCATTACAAAATTATCAAATTTTAAAACTGTGGGGGCGGCGAAAATCCTAGTTACGGTCCAGCTAAAGGTAATGTTCTAGTAAATTTTGATTTGAAATGTGATTTCATTTTTATACAATTAAATTTTATGCAATTAAATACATCGAATTTTAAATACATGTGCATGGACCCCAGAGCTGCCCTTAGAGTGTGCACCAAGTGCGGTCGCGCCGGGTCATTGTTTTAGGAGGCCCCGCACTTTCAACAACAATAATAATTCCTTTCATAAATTCTGGCGTATTCCGCATTTCCATCTAGAAAGAAATAATTCTAGAATTTTCTGAACTTTCATCGTTTTTAGAATTCTGAGTTTTCATCAAGTTCTGAAATTATTTTTTTTTCAGAAATTATTCTGAATTTTCTTAATTCCTAGAATTATTTATTTTATTTATTCTGAAAATTTTCACCAATACTCTAGAAGTATTTCTTCCATTAATTCTGAATTTTGGTAGACGCTGGAATTATTTCTTGCATTTATTCTTAATATTCGTTGGTGCTGGAATTACTTCTTGCATTCATTCTGAAATCTGAATATTCATTGGTGTGCTGGAATTATTTCTTGCGTTTATTCTAAATATTCGTTTGTGCTGGAATTAATTCATTTAATGCATTTATTCTGAATATTCGTTTGTGCTGGAATTAATTCATTTAATGCATTTATTCTGAATATTCTGGAATTATTATTATTATTAGTCCTGGAATTATTTCTTGCATTCATTCTGAATATTCGTTGGTGCTGGAATTATTTCTTGCAGTTATTCTGAATATTCGTTGGTGCTTCAGGAATTATTTCTTGCAGTTATTCTGAATATTCGTTGGTGCTTCAGGAATTACTTCCTGCATTTATTCTGAATATTCGTTGGTGCTGGAATTATTTCTTGCATTTATTCTGAATATTCGTTAGTCCTGGAATTATTTCTTGCATTCATTCTGAATATTCGTTGGTGCTGGAGGAATTATTTCCTGCATTTATTCTGAATATTCGTTGGTGCTGGAGGAATTATTTCCTGCATTTATTCTGAATATTCGTTGGTGCTGGAACTTGCATTCATTCTAAATATTCATTGGTGTGCTGGAATTATTTCTGCATTTATTCTAAATATTCGTTTCTACTGTAATTGATTCATTTGGTGCATTTATTCCGAATATTCATTGGTGCTGCAATTCATTTCTTGCATGTATTCTTTATTTTCATGATTTTGATTTTCTGCATTTTTGATTTCTCCTCTCCCACACAATATATAAAATTCGGAGCTAAGGAGGCCTTGAAATTATCAAGACGCTATTACTTTGGCCCTTACGCGTCTGGTAAGGGCGGCCCTGACGTGGAGGGGGGGGGGAGAGAAGTAATTTTTTCTTTTAAAAGTCTCTTTTTTTATTCGATTTACAAATTTATACGACGTTTCGACTCCGCCTGTTGAACGTCGTATAAACGAGGTTCCACTGTATAATGAGGCGATTGAGTTGTATCTGTCGTTTGTCCAACCATTTGACGTATTCTTTTCCGTGGTGTATGTAAAGCATAATAGACACGGAAGGAAATATGAGCGAGAACACGGTAATCCTATATTTATTTGGGGCTCGTTATGGAAAAGGTTCGACAATGTCTTGGTGATTACTGCTGATTTATGAGGGACACATGTGCTGCAATGGATAGCGTTTTAGAAACGTTTGTATTGATATTTAATGGGTTGGTTATGTGATATCAAGTTGGAATCGATGTTTGTATCAGACCAGGGGTCTTCAACACTTGGCCCTTTTGCCGTGGCAAGCCCATGAAAATCACGGATACGCTGCAATCTACATCTCTCAATGGAAGCCCATGGCCCTACTGATTTTTATCTGAGTGGGAGGCACGGTCATACACACGACTAATGGGAAATAAATGAGGCAGAATGAAGCGCGAATCCCTCACTGCCCGGTTTGAATGACTTCAGGTTCAGTATAGGGCCAATGAAAATTCAGAATTCATGAAATAAATAATATTACAGAATGATGAAAATTAAGAAATAACAGGAGATAAAATTCCAGAATTGACGAAAGCCTCCATTAATTTATCGTAGGTGGCTCCACTCCGGGGCCTAGGATTATCCTCATAATTTTTGTTTTCCACACTGTAAGTTCATAGAGAGAGAGCCCGTTACGAGTGTTACCTGGGAGCCCATCAAATACATCAACTTAGGGGGCCCTACTGCAAGATCGGGATGGGGGGTATGGGTCTCCGTGCCATGCCCGATTGACACTAAAGATCTGAGTCTGGCGGGGCCTGGCTCTATGATGTTGGGGGAGGGGGTAGCATGATGAATACAGATGCTCGCAGGCAAAGGAAATATTTTATTCCCACATGAAATGTGCCCTCTAGTTCTGTTTTCTTCCTGATGGGGCATATTGTCTTTTATTTCACTTGTGCACTCTGACCTATTTCTCTGCGCTTAGAATTTCGATATCTGCTGAATTTCAAAAATAACACACGCTACCTTATGCAATAGAGGGAAAAATTTCTTTCTGCATAGCAAAAAATCTCTACGTATGTACACGGAAGTATTTGTACTCAGTCATTCCCAGGCTATAAACGTCCATATTTTGTAAACTTATTAACCATGCAGTGGAGGATTAAAGTCGGTCGAGGGCCCCGGGCGCGGAAGAAAATATTGTGCCCCTTAAATTAGGAAAAAGTTTGGGTTTTTCGAGGCCCTTTAGAAGTCTGGGCCCCGGGCGCGCCCTGCCGTTACATCCGCCTCTGTAACCATGAAAAAATGATGCCATTTTTAGTTACTTTTTGTCCATAACCAACAAACGGGTAAAACTAAAATTTTATCAGCCACAAAATATTCCTTTCAGAAAACAACTATACAGTAAGCTACAGGATGTACGAGTACTATTGAGAAACATCATTAAAACTGGAGAACTGCTTCTGCCACCTATCAAATAAAATACACAACTGTTAATGATTCTTCAAAAAATAATTGATTAAAAACAGTGTGCATAAAAAAAAGCACAATAATATGATTAAATTTTTAACCAATAATATTAATTAAATATTAGTTAGATATATGAGTGACACTCAAATATGCAAACAGAACTATAATAATATAATCGCAAGGAACTCGCGTTAACTACTTATAACTAAAGATGTATTGGGAGAAGCTTGATTTTTCTAAGCGGCATTACTTATATTATTTTACTGCAAAAAAATATCAACTGTTAAAATTTGCAGCAAATTTGTTATTTTAGTTTATATATAATTTAAAAATATATATTTATTGATATCAGACCAATTTGTTTTTAATGCGCACATCATTATTCACCAATTCTTTTTTTGAAGGATAATTAACGGTTGTGATTTTATTTTATAGGTGGCAGAAGGGTTAAGTGATGTTTCTCAATATAATACTGTACCGTACAGTATTGTTATTTTCTAAAAGGCATATTTTGGCTGATTAAATTTTCTTTTTACCCGTTTGTTGGTTATGGACTAAGAAATATTATATTATGTTGTTGTTAATGTTGGTGTGTAACTAAGAAAGACATTTTTTCTGGTTAATAAGGTTACAAAATATAGACATTTAGAGTCTCAGAATGACTAAGGATGAGAGTACTTCCGTGTACACGGAGTTTCTACTGCGCAGAAAAGAAGGTCTGGTGTAGGTGAAATTAAAGAGAATGCGTCCACTATCTGGAGAATGAAAAGGACCCTTGGTACCATCGATATAAGAATTTTTATTCAGCTCATTCAGTTCAGCAGGGTTTTTTTCCTCATTTCAGCCTCATTTTCCCACGACATTCGAGAAATTTACTAAGACGACATAATTTTAGCTCTCCGATGCTTTT
Organism: Pholcus phalangioides; assembly: GCF_987345545.1. Classification (NCBI taxonomy): domain Eukaryota; kingdom Metazoa; phylum Arthropoda; class Arachnida; order Araneae; family Pholcidae; genus Pholcus; species Pholcus phalangioides. The sequence continues at coordinate 18,101,064 of NW_028301601.1, read as the reverse complement.
CCCGCCGAATCAGGATTCATCGTTTTGTGGTCTGTGGGCTATACAAATGCAGCCTACTCAACCCCCCACATCCCACACCGTAAATATGTCTGTGGGACACTATCTTTCTGTCGTTCACATACTCTCACACCCTCTAGGTCACTGTTTTCATTCCTCGCTCACCAGGTCATTCTTTTTTGTCACTCACATATTGCACACTGTTTTGGTCACTCCACATTCTCTAGGTTAGTCATCCAAGTGGTCTGGATTTTTTTAAAAACGACACACTATCTCGTTAAAATTCAAAACAAAAATCAGCTTTGCGAATACCAGCGCAACAAGAAATTTTTCTTCTGGTGTCTGAAAAAACCCCCAAAAAAAAAACTGTCACGGAACCCCAGAGCTGCACGGAATGCTAGTTGGAAGCCCGTGGCCTAGATACGCAATTCCAGGGGCGGGCATGCACTCTTCCTACGCATTTCCAGTGGTTATTTGAATCACGAGAGGTAGGGAATCATATAATTCACAGTTCCCCAAACTTTTTGTTCCATCGCCCATTCGAAATGTTTTTTTAATTCTCATCGCCCCCCAACTCAAGTCAACCCATAGGAACCTATACAAAATTCAAAGCTTCTACCACCTCCCCCCCCCCGGACTTTTGCATCGCCCCCCCCCCCTCCAGGGGGGCGATATTGCTCACTTTGGGAAACACTGATGTAATTAATGGTAGTGTAAGACTGTATGAAAAAAAAAAAACGCATTGTCCATTGACATTCACATTCTAAGAATTTTTCTGTAATGGTAAGATTTAAGATAACTATATGTTATCTCTAAGAGCAAAACTGTTAGCAGCTTGTTATTAGAAACCCAGTTATTATACCAGACATTGTAAGAAAGAAAGTAAAAAAAAAAAAAAAATGAGTAGAAAAGACAGAAATCTAATCTTTTTTTTGCAAGAAATTAGTAGAGCGCCGTTTAACACCCAAAAGGACATTATCTTTCGGCTCTCTTCTTCTTCTAAAAAAAAAAAAAACGAGAAGTTAAAGAAGAGGCCCCGATAAATTTCTGATTATAAGGCTTTATCGGTAAATGATTAATTTTTTCCCCATTTTTTTTCCATGTTATTTTTTGGTTGGTTTTTTATGAACAGAATTATATTAAGGAGGTCCCTGGTGGTGCCCGTGGATGATTGACAGTCTAAGGCAGTTGAGTGATAAGACGCTTAAAGACTTACTTACTTTATACTCTCTGTCTCGCCTAGCTTTGTCGGCTGCTTAGGCATATGCCTCTTTCTCTCTCTCTATTTTTTTACAGTAATATTTTCTTTTATCGATTTTTTTTTTCTTCTAGCAACTCGATTTTTGCAACGATGACAGAAGCCGAATGACCTGAGTAACCGGCAGCCGCCGGGGGCCCCCGAAAAATATAACACGTGAACACGACGAGAGTGGGTAAAGAAAGTGGTTTTCTAAGAGAGAGATTAATAACCTTTTTATTTCGTTTTTCAATATATCAGTATTTCAATCTCATTTGAATATTGTTTGAGGGTATTTATTATTATGGATTGATATATTTATGATATTTATCGAAGGTGTGGTACGGGTACTCCCTAAAACGGACGGGAAAAGTTACGGTATTTATAGAATCTAATAGAAAAAAAAAATAGATATTTTGTTAACTCCTGAATATATAATGCCTAGTTTTTAATCAGTGGTAAATATTCCTGAAAAAATACATATTTCAATACAATTTTATCTCTCTTCACCGTTACAACCGTGTATTACAGTAGTTATCTTCAATTTGAATAGAATATCATTTATTGTTAATTGATTAATTCATTTAACAAAAAATTGGAAAAGTGAAAAAAGCATCTATCAGCTACGACTGACTAAGGCCGGGATTGCACTACAAAAGTTTGATAAAAGTTATTTTATGAAACTTGAAAAATGCAACCAATAAGAGCATCTATTACATTCGATACAATGTAACCGATATTGGTTGCATTTATCAAGGTTTATTGAAAACGTTCATCGTGTAATTCCCGGCCTAAGGAAAATAAATTTCTACCAAAGAGGGAAAAATATTTAAATAACAAATATTTAAAATACCGTAAGAAATGGCACTGAATATTAGAATTTAATTTCTCAATTGGATACATATCAGTAAAAAATTGCATAAAAAAAAAAGTTGCTCCAAACAATTCAGTAGAATCTGCGAAGGTGAGAACGCTACTGAAGCCAAAAAGCCATTGGATGGGCATAGGCTTTGAATCAGCTACAGGCAGTGTATATATTGTGCATAAAAAATTACCCATCTATAGAACCTTAGTGGAATAAAGTTAAAGTCATGATTTGATCCAATGTATCCCAAAGTGGTCAATATTACCCCCTCGAGTGGGAGGGCGATGGTAAGGTCAGAGGGGTTTGGTAGAAGCTTCCTGTTCAGTGAAGGATCCTATGTGTTGATTTGAGTTGGAGGGTGATGAGAAGTAAAATTTTTTAAAGAAGGGGGTGATACATGGCCCACACATCCTAGACCAGGGCCCCTAGGCTGAGATCTTTTGCGGGGGCCCCCCTTTATGCTGAATTTATAGCGTGAAAAAACAAAAAAGGATGAGAATCATTCCGGGCCCTATCAGTCCTACCTTTGTGGGGGCCATGGGACGGTGGAACAAAAAGTTCGAGAAACTGTGAGTTAAAGCAGTGCAGTGGTTCTTAAAATTTGGCCACCCGTGGCTCTCCTGCCCGATTCATGATTCGACTAAGGCTCCCCAGAATTGTTTAGTGAATATTTTCACTCATAAAAATTCAAAGCACGAATAGGAGGCCAAAATCAATACCTCCAGATCGTCGTGACACCTCGGACAAAGATTGGCAGTAGGAGTCGCGACGCACAATTTGAGAAACAATACACTACAGCAGGACCGGAACTAGAGAGGGCGGGAGTGGGGGAGCAACTGCCACGGCGGAAAAAAAAATTTAGGGGGGTGGAAATTTTAGGTGGGAACAAAGGTAGTTCCGTTTTGTGAAATTATTCAATTTTTAAGATGTGGGGTGGGGTGGGGTGGGGTAGCAAAATAATGCTTGTCCCGAACGGCAAAAATCCTAGTTACGGCTCTGCACAAGAGCATTAAATAATCAGCGCTAATATCAAGGAATTTAGGTTTAATTGATACATTCATTCAAATCGAGCAAAATTCCGGTCTATCGCCACAGACAATTTACTGAAAAAGGGTTGTGCCGGGATTGTGAATCTGTGCCTAACAGCCCAAGTGCGCTGTGGCCAGGCGGTGAACCACCTCTATTTCGCCTCTGGCTCAAGGGCGTAGCGAGGGGGGGGGGAGAACTTGGGGGTCTGGTCCCCCCCCCCCAAAATGTGAGAAAATGACCGAAAAAAGGGAAAAAGATGGCCAAATCCATTGTTCTGTCACTTTGGTCCCCCCCCCCGAAATGAAAGTGGTCCCCCCCCCCGAACGAAATTTCTGGCTACGCCCCTGCTCTGGCTGTTTGGCTCTGGTGAGCCCGCTGCTTGTCTTTGTGGCCAGCCCAGGTGCTGGACCACTTCCACTCCGCCTCTGGCTGTTTGACTCTGGTGAGCCCGCTGCTTGTCTTTGTGGCCAGCCCAGGTGCTGGGCCACTTTTATTCCTCCTCTGGCTGTTGATTTTGGTAATCCGGCACTAGATGGTCTGATACGCGCTTGATTAGCGAGGGTCTACTCTTCAGTAGTTTACGAGTCTTCGTTTGACTCGGGGTCCTTGGATACGTTCTCTTCGTGTGAATCTAGATATCGTTTCACAATTCTATAACTACTGCGTTATAACCTGTTGGCCCGCGGTTCTTCCGGGAATTTTTTTAATTTGGTTTCAATTAATATAAAACCACTTTTTCTCACTAAATCGTCGTCCTTTCAATAAACATTTTCTGATGAATCGAGAGCTAATGGGAGATTAATAAATCTACTTCCGAACCCGTTATCGTACTGCCATGATAACAGAAAATACACTATTAAAACAAAGGGGGGTAAAAGACGTTATTTCTGCAGTTTCAAGCAAAAAAAAAACACCCCGCAGGAAGTTAATAATACTTTGTCCGTAGAAAACTTAGCCAGATAAAGATGCTGCTGCCCGACCGACATCGTTGCATAATCGACGATTCTGTTGATGTCGGCAGTCGATAATAGGACGGGGTGTGTCCGGTCCTTCAATGTTCAATAGACAGGGTGTGGAAACAAAACCCGGTATTAATTCCCAGAATTTCTAACGTTAGAGAAATTCTGTTTTTTCTTAACGTTTATTTCAGAACTGACAGTAATTCATAATCTATGAAACAAATGAAGTGACGCTTAATGAAAACTCAATTTTAATGGAAAAATAATAATTCCAGAATAAAAAATGAAATTCTTCACTTATTTAAGAAGCTTGTATCCTCGTGAACCTAGATATTATTTTACTAAGGCTGGTTAGATTAATCGATCTCTTGTCGATAGCAGTTAAAAATTTTAGTTGCGTTCGGTTTCAAAATTGAGTTTTAAAGTTAGATTAAAATTTTTTTTTTTTTTAAAGTTTGTGAATTAACTTGATTTGTTTGAAAAAGCCGATTATATGAGTTACATACAAATTATGTTCCTATGCATTTTATCCATAACATTTTGGATAAGTGACCATACGTGGAAATACTGTATTTGAATCAATATTTTGATTAAACAATCAATATTTGAAAGTCGATTAAACGAAAGCTGATGATTTCCGTTTCAAATTGAGTTTGAGGGGAATTTCAGAAGACAAGACAAAAATTTATTGTCTTCACTATGAATAGTAGTTTTCATGTTCTTGAAAGCATCGACTCCTCTCCTTTTAATAACAATTTGGGAGGAGTTTTTAGGAGAACAAGAGCAACAATTTTATCAAAAGTAGTTTCGAAATCCGTGAGAGCACCTACTAAAGAAACAAAAAAAACGACAAGATCCAAGAGAAGAAATTTCAAGCTTTTGACAAAATTAAGTTCAGCACAATTAAACCTTAATTTCTCGAAATATACCTACATTTGTCTACATCTATCGAATAGGTTAAGTGAAATGAATAAAATGCATTTTTATAGCTTCTATTTATATTACATAGTTGCATAAAATATTCGATTATAATTCGATTAATCAAGCGATTAATCGATTAAAACTTTTTTGACTAACCCGTTAAAAATTTCAATCGATTTCTCGGTTTTACATTGTACAATTTTAAATACTGCGTTATAGTTTGTTGGCCCGTGGATTTCAAGGAATTCATCAATTTGTTTTAACTTGAAAAATCACTTTTAAACTAAATAACCGTCCTTTCATAAGCATTTTCTGATGAATCAAGAGATAATGTGAGATTAATCCGAACCCCGCGAGGAATCCCGGCATCGTATTTCCATGATAATGGAAAATACAATATTAAAACAAAGGGGTAAAAGACATTATTTCTGTAGTTTCAAGTAAAAAAAAAAACCGACAGAAAGTTAATACTACTTGTCGCGGTGGAACTCGCCACACACATAAAGACGCTGCACGAACCGACATCGTTACATAAACGACGGTTCTGTTGATGTCGGCAGTCGATAATGGACACGGTGGGGAACAAAGCCCGGTATTAATTTACAGAATTTCTGGCATTCCACCATTTTAGTAAGACCGGGATCAAATTAGCCGAAGAAAACGAGAGGTGGAAAGGTTAATGACTTTTTACGCCAGTGTGTGGAGCTTGGGTAGCCCGTCCGTCTATGATATGCCCCTTGCGTCATCAAGAGATCCGAAAATTCTTCTCAACCCCGACACAACACACACAAAAACTCGTTTGATAGATCGCTGTCGGTCGTCTAGCTTAAAACTAACGGACCCGTTTTTAAGAACCCGGTCTATGAAATACCCTCGTGGGGGTTGATAACAATGATATTCCCTGTAGGGAGAAATGTGAAGTCCTTTTTTTAACTCGCCTCGTCATCATACGGAGCATGCCGCCGCTGCTGCTGCTGCCAAATAAGAAATTAAATGAAAAAAAATAAAATAATAATATATATAATGGTGTGGGACATGGAAACCCATTGTATTAATCAGTGGAGGGGGAAAAGAGTGAACTCGCGTGTGGCACACACAAGACTTTGGAACCTCCATTACCCTTTCCACCTCGTCGCTTGAATAATACAAACGGTGCCATTGTTGTTTTTTAAGAAAACGGCTTTCCAAGTGAAAATAAAAGACTGACGAGTTAGTGTTTTTCAAGGCTATTTGGTTTGGTTTTGGTCTCTGGTATTGGAGACCACCTCACCCCCGTTTTTTGGTTTTCTTGCCGGTTTTTTTTGATTTTCGATGTGAGAGATCTCATGTTTTCATTAAGGTTTTTATATTTTTTTATTTCGAAGGCAAGAGGAAAAAACATGTCGTTTTTACTTGGTGCCAGGCGCGTGCCTTGTAAATTTATACCGTAAGCACTTAAGATGCTGCTGCTTATGTGTGTTTTGGCTTCTCCCGATCCGTCAGATGACGCCAATGCCTATATACACAGGGACGTTGTTGAAAACCACTTGAATACTGTGTTGGTTGGATATGGCAGTAGCGATAGTATCGAATTTGATCGATCAGATGAATTGAATTTTTTCCTGTTAGGTGCGGGGGGAAAAAGGCTGATTCTCAAAGCCTCAGGCTATGTCTATTTAATAAGTTATTTTTTTTTTCTAAGGCGCTCTGACATAAAGGGATTCTATTGAATTATTGGAGCATTTTTTGGAGTATTTTAAGAGTATAGTATTTAGAGCATATATTTTCAAAGTATTTTTGAGCATCTATTTTTAAAGTATTTTTAGAGTATTTTCCGGAGCATCTATTTCTTAAGTATTTTTGGAGCATTTTCCGGAGCATCTATTTCTTAAGTATTTTTGGAGCATTTTCCGGAGCATTTATTTCTTAAGTATTTTTGGAGTATTTTCTGGAGCATCTATTTCTTAAGTATTTTTGGAGCATTTTCCGGAGCATCTATTTCTTGAGTATTTTTGGAGCATTATTTTGTGTGTGTGTGTACGCATAATTTTTTTTATGTAATTGAGAAATTATTTGCTTATATAAAGTATAAAAAAAGGCTGATTCAAAGCCTCGGCCTATCTAATAACTTTTTATCCGTCAGATGTTCTGACTTAAAGGGATTCTAATCAATTTTCGGAGCATTTTCTTGGAGCATCTAATTCTAGGGTATTTTTGGAGCATCTCATTCTAGGGTATTTTTGGAGCATCTCATTCTAGGGCATAATTTCCCAAACTTTCTGTTCCATCACCCCCTTTCCCTTCTTCAGAAATTTTCTTCTCTCATGCCCCCCCCCCACCCCTCCTAACTCAAGCGAACCCATAGAATCCTATGTTATACCCGTAACTTCTATCGTCCCGCTGGACCCATTTCATCGCCCACCAGGGGGTGATATTGCGTTTCCACTTTGGGAATTTATTTTTTGAAGCATAATTTTTCAGAGCATTTTTTTTTTTTGGATGCATAATTTTTTAAAAATATTTTTTGATCTAATTGAGAAATTATTTGTATACTCAAAAAAAAAAATAGGCTGATTCAAAGCCTCGACCTAATAACTGTTTTTATTTCAGACCTTCTGAACTTAAGGCAATCTAATGAATGTTTTGTGGATTTCCTGAGATCATCTATTTTTTACGTAGGTGATGTTTATCTAATATTTTTTAGAGTTTTTTTTAGAGCATCCAATTTTGAATATTTTTTGAGCATCTATTTTTTTGGAGCATATATTTTTAGAGCATGCAATTTTAGAATATTTGTTGAGTATTTATTTTTAGAGCATTTTTTGGAGCATATATTTTTAGAGCATTTTTTAGAGCATCCAATTTTAGAATATTTTTTGAGCATCTATTTTTTTGGAGCATATATTTTTAGAGCATGCAATTTTAGAATATTTGTTGAGTATCTATTTTTAGAGCATTTTTTGGAGCATATATTTTTAGAGCATTTTTTAGAGCATCCAATTTTAGAATATTTTTTGAGCATCTATTTTTTTGGAGCATATATTTTTAGAGCATATATTTTTAGAGCATGCAATTTTAGAATATTTGTTGAATATCTATTTTTAGGGCATTTTTTGGAGCATATTTTTTAGAGCATTTCTTAGAGCGTCCAATTTTGAATATTTTTTGAGCACCTATTTTTTTGGAGCATATATTTTTAGAGCATGCAATTTTAGAATATTTGTTGAATATCTATTTTTAGAGCATTTTTTGGAGCATGTATTTTTAGAGAATTTTTTTAGAGCATCCAATTTTGAATATTTTTTGAGCATCTATTTTTAGAGCATTTCTTAGAGCATCCAATTTTGAATATTTTTTGAGCATCTATTTTTTTGGAGCATATATTTTTAGAGCATGAAATTTTAGAATATTTGTTGAATATCTATTTTTAGGGCATTTTTTGGAGCATATATTTTTAGAGCATTTTTTAGAGCATCCAATTTTAGAATATTTTTTGAGCATCTATTTTTTTGGAGCATATATTTTTAGAGCATGCAATTTTAGAATATTTGTTGAGTATCTATTTTTAGAGCATTTTTTGGAGCATATATTTTTAGAGCATTTTTTAGAGCATCCAATTTTAGAATATTTTTTGAGCATCTATTTTTTTGGAGCATATATTTTTAGAGCATGCAATTTTAGAATATTTGTTGAATATCTATTTTTAGGGCATTTTTTGGAGCATATATTTTTAGAGAATTTTTTTAGAGCATCCAATTTTGAATATTTTTTGAGCAACTATTTTTTTGGGGCATATATTTTTAGAGCATTTCTTAGAGCATCCAATTTTGAATATTTTTTGAGCATCTATTTTTTTGGAGCATATATTTTTAGAGCATGCAATTTTAGAATATTTGTTGAATATCTATTTTTAGGGCATTTTTTGGAGCATATATTTTTAGAGCATTTTTTAGAGCATCCAATTTTAGAATATTTTTTGAGCATCTATTTTTTTGGAGCATATATTTTTAGAGCATATATTTTTAGAGCATGCAATTTTAGAATATTTGTTGAATATCTATTTTTAGAGCATTTTTTGGAGCATGTATTTTTAGAGAATTTTTTTAGAGCATCCAATTTTGAATATTTTTTTGAGCATCTATTTTTTTGGGGCATATATTTTTAGAGCATTTCTTAGAGCATCCAATTTTGAATATTTTTTGAGCATCTATTTTTTTGGAGCATATATTTTTAGAGCATGCAATTTTAGAATATTTGTTGAATATCTATTTTTAGGGCATTTTTTGGAGCATATATTTTTAGAGCATTTCTTAGAGCGTCCAATTTTGAATATTTTTTGAGCATCTATTTTTTTGGAGCATATATTTTTAGAGCATGCAATTTTAGAATATTTGTTGAATATCTATTTTTAGGGCATTTTTTGGAGCATATATTTTTAGAGAATTTTTTTAGAGCATCCAATTTTGAATATTTTTTGAGCAACTATTTTTTTGGGGCATATATTTTTAGAGCATTTCTTAGAGCATCCAATTTTGAATATTTTTTGAGCATCTATTTTTTTGGAGCATATATTTTTAGAGCATGCAATTTTAGAATATTTGTTGAATATCTATTTTTAGGGCATTTTTTGGAGCATATATTTTTAGAGCATTTTTTAGAGCATCCAATTTTAGAATATTTTTTGAGCATCTATTTTTTTTGAGCATATATTTTTAGAGCATATATTTTTAGAGCATATATTTTTAGAGCATATATTTTTAGAGCATATATTTTTAGAGCATATATTTTTAGAGCATGCAATTTTAGAATATTTGTTGAATATCTATTTTTAGAGCATTTTTTGGAGCATGTATTTTTAGAGAATTTTTTTAGAGCATCCAATTTTGAATATTTTTTTGAGCATCTATTTTTTTGGGGCATATTTTTTTAGAGCATTTCTTAGAGCATCCAATTTTGAATATTTTTTGAGCATCTATTTTTTTGGAGCATATATTTTTAGAGCATGCAATTTTAGAATATTTGTTGAATATCTATTTTTAGGGCATTTTTTGGAGCATATATTTTTAGAGCATTTCTTAGAGCGTCCAATTTTGAATATTTTTTGAGCATCTATTTTTTTGGAGCATATATTTTTAGAGCATGCAATTTTAGAATATTTGTTGAATATCTATTTTTAGGGCATTTTTTGGAGCATATATTTTTAGAGCATTTCTTAGAGCGTCCAATTTTGAATATTTTTTGAGCACCTATTTTTTTGGAGCATATATTTTTAGAGCATGCAATTTTAGAATATTTGTTGAGTATCTATTTTTAGAGCATTTTTTGGAGCATATATTTTTAGAGCATTTTTTAGAGCATCCAATTTTAGAATATTTTTTGAGCATCTATTTTTTTGGAGCATATATTTTTAGAGCATATATTTTTAGAGCATGCAATTTTAGAATATTTGTTGAATATCTATTTTTAGGGCATTTTTTGGAGCATATTTTTTAGAGCATTTCTTAGAGCGTCCAATTTTGAATATTTTTTGAGCACCTATTTTTTTGGAGCATATATTTTTACAGCATGTATTTTTAGAGCATGCAATTTTAGAATATTTGTTGAATATCTATTTTTAGAGCATTTTTTGGAGCATGTATTTTTAGAGAATTTTTTTAGAGCATTTTTTGGAGCATGTATTTTTAGAGAATTTTTTTAGAGCATCCAATTTTGAATATTTTTTGAGCATCTATTTTTTTGGGGCATATATTTTTAGAGCATTTCTTAGAGCATCCAATTTTGAATATTTTTTGAGCATCTATTTTTTTGGAGCTTATATTTTTAGAGCATATATTTTTAGAGCATGCAATTTTAGAATATTTGTTGAATATCTATTTTTAGAGCATTTTTTGGAGCATGTATTTTTAGAGAATTTTTTTAGAGCATCCAATTTTGAATATTTTTTGAGCATCTATTTTTTTGGAGCATATATTTTTAGAGCATGCAATTTTAGAATATTTGTTGAGTATCTATTTTTAGAGCATTTTTTGGAGCATATATTTTTAGGGAATTTTTTTAGAGCATCCAACTTCAGAATATTTTTTGAGCATCTATTTTTTTGGAGCACTTTTTTTTGGATGTACAATTTTTTAAACATATTTTTTGTGCAATTGAGAAATTATATTTTTACTCCGAAAGAAGGCAGATTCAAGGCTTTCCAACAATCAAATTTTTTGGAATTCTTATTTTTTTATATAATTGAAAATTTTAATTTTTACTGTTATAATGTATAGTTAAGGTGGCCAGATGCCCCGGTTTTTTTTGCTTTTTTTCCCCGGGAAAGGCTGTCGGGACGCCCGTTTGTCCCGTTTTTTTTGCTTGCGCAATGGAATAGAATAATTTTCAATATTTTTCCAAAGTTTAACTTTTTTTTTTTTAGTTACGTTAGATATTATGCTAGGAATTTATTATTTCGGTTATGTTTTTGCCATGTTAGTACTTTCTTCCTTTCAAACCGAGCACGATTCCTGTCTATTGCCATGGACAATTTACTACCGGTTGAGTTGTGCCGGAAGCGTGAGTGTGTAACAATTTGAGTGCGTATATGGTATTGTGCGTGTGAATTAGTGCTGCCATCTATATTTCAGAAGCGAAGTGCCATGCTAATACTTTCTTTCCTTCAAACCGAGCACAACTCAGGTCTATTACCATTTATGGGCGATCCATGCTAATACTGTATTCTTACTGCCTTGCTGATAGCTCTTATTGATATGGCAGTGCACTTAATGATTATATTCATTATGCTGCTTGGCAGCAAGTAGCCTTACAGAAATATGAATTCAGGTTTTGAAGGAATTGTGGCCTTATTGGTTTGCAGGCAGGAAATTCAGAGAATTTTGACGCTGGGATTACAGATGATACAGTAAAAACCCCCCTCTTAACGGACACCTTTTTTTTACTGACGATTTTTTTTGTCTCACAGGTGTCCACACAAGAGAGATTTTACTGTGTTAAGGAAACCAGACATAGCCCGGCCTTTGCCCCTATATGGGATATAAGCCCGTTTTCTCCTAAGGTTGGGATTGTCTCTTCTAGGGAAAAGCGTTTCCGGTGTTAGGCCGGGATTTCACTATAAAAGTTATGTAAAAGTGCTTGTATAAAACTTGAAAAATACAACGAATAAGTTGATCGGTTACATTCGAGCAAATGCAACCAATCAGTTTATTGTCCCGGTTGTTATTAATGGATGCCCAGGTTTTTAATGCCCTGCACAGAGTGACATCTGGTCACTCTGTGCAGGGCCGTAACTAGGATTTTTGCCTCCCGGGGCAAACATGATTCCGTGATTGGACGAATGCATACTGTGATCCTTTTATATGTAAAACCGTACTTTTCCCGGCATGCCGGAAACGAACCAGACCCTAACATTAAAAATCTGGCATCCCTGTGGTGGCATGCCTGTTAATGCCGGGGAATATGGTAGTTATATTTTAAAACTAAAATCTAATCCGTTTTGTTTTTTTTAAAGTAAAAAGTCTCATCTAATTGAAAAGAAGGAATTTTTCTTTCACCAATTCTGAAACTATTTCTAAAGTTAATTCTGAAATTAATTTTATCATTATTTTTGAAATTATTTTTATCATTATTTTTAAAATTATTTTTATCATTAATTTTGAAATTAATTTATCATTAATTTTGAAATTATTTTTATAATTAATTTTGAAATTATTTGTATCAATTCTGAAATAGTTTCTTTCAATAAATCCGAAATAGTTTCTTTCAATAATTCTGAAATAGTTCCTTTCAATAATTCTGTATATACACTGTTCATTAATTATTAATTTTCATCGATTCTGACATTTTTTCAATAGTAGCGCAAATACATTGTTCATTAGTAATTGATATTTTCGCATATTTCCAAATTATTTCTAATATAAATAAAGAATTTTCATCGACTAAACGTTTCCACACACAGCCGAGATCTCCCATTAAAAACTCTCGCCACAGAGAGAGCAACACATCTTCACAACGGTACAAATATTCAATCATTACACTTACTCATACTTTGAGAAATAGACGGCAGTACTAGAAACTCACTGAATAGTCTTTACTTGTTAAGTAGGAGAAGACCCTTTAAATGCCTAATTATGAGGACTTGAAGGAATCGACTAGGAGTAGAGGCCTAAAGTCCAATCCGAACCTTCTCGTGGTGGAGCCTGTAAATAGCTATGTTTAACACGTGTTGAACGGACGCGGATGGGATTCCTCCAATCCGCTTTGGACAGCGTGGAGGATTACGGCAAAAAACACTCTGAAAAGAAATATGAACTCTTTCAATAAACTAAAATTCACGCACACCACTAGAACCGACTGTTAGGCACACATACCCGTTCCGGCACAAATTATTTTTTTAGTAAATTGCCTGTGGCGATAGATCGGAGTTGTGCTCGATTTTGAATAAATGAATCAATTTAACCTGAAAACCCGATTAACATTGCTCAATGTGTGTTCTAGTGCAGTGTTTCTTAACCTTTTTCAGCTCATGGTCCCCCTATCGATCACATTTTTTTCTCGTGGCCCCCCTGTCCTATCCAGGGGCCCCCCTCTACCCTCATTCAAGAGTGAGATACTTTCTATTTTTTTTCTTATGAATGGAATTTTAATAAATCAGATCAATCTCTGGAATCCTGGCTAAGCACGGATTCAAAAATGGTGGATTATCATCCCTCCCAGGAGTCAAATTATATGGTAAAAAATGGTCTGTGTAAAATACGGCACGATCCAACGAACATGCGTGATAAATCGACCCTCCCAGCACATCAAATGTTGCTTTGGTGGTCCTCCATACTTAGCTAGAAATAACAGCTTACATAAATCATGGTACCAAATCCCATATAGTGCAGTCCCCTCCCATTATAGACAGTAAGACACGGATCATGCCCACATAGACCCAAGGGTTAAGATACCCCTGGTTCTATGGACGGATCTGATGAATTCTGAAAGCAGTAATATTTTTCAACCATGTTTCACTTTTAAACCTTTTCTAATCACAGCTCTCTACGACTCCCTTCACCACCTGTCGTGGATCACCTTTCTTCTGATTTTCTCCCGTGGCCCCCTAGAATATCCCAGGACCACAAGGGGGTCATATGGCCCCAGGTTGAGAACCACTGTTCTAGTGTATAGCAATACCACATAGAAACTTTTTTGTCTTTTCTTCATCATTTGAGAAATTATTTCCAAAATTAATTCAATAAATTATATCTTTTATAGATTCTGAAATTATATCTTTTATAGATTCTGAAATTATATCTTTTATAGATTCTGAAATTATATCTTTTATAGATTCTGAAATTATATCTTTTATAGATTCTGAAATTATTTCTAAATTTATTCTGAAATTATTTCTAAATTTATTCTGAAATTATTTCTAAATTTATCTCTGAAATTATTTCTAAATTTATTCTGAAATTATTTCTAAATTTATTCTGAAATTTTTGTTTCAATAGTTCTAGAAAAACATTTTTCGTCAATGTTTCGTCGTGTTGATTAATTAAAATTTCATTAAAAATTGATTTAATAGAAAGAAATTATTTATTTCATAAATTATGAAAGTATTTCTCTGAATAATTATGAACGTATTTCTTTGAATAATTATGAACGTATTTCTCTGAATAATTATGAAAGTATTTCTTCCATTAATTTTTTTCGCATTAATTCCGAAATTATTTGTTTCATTAACTCTGGAAGTACATATTTTATTAATTATTACTTTTTTTCAATTCCGCAATTATTCTTTTCATCAACTCTGAAATTACTTTTATGAATTCTGATACTTGATGAAATTACAGTTTCATCAGTTCTGCTTATCTCTTACTTTTACTTCTCTATCTTACTTCTACTTTTATTAGCTATAACTTTTTTCATCTAGTCTGAAATTATTTCTAATGTTAATTAAGAAATTATTTTTGTTACCATTTCTGTAGTTTATTAAGACGTTATTTCTATCATCACGGTCAAAAACACGGTAAAAATAGATGAATTTCAGGTATCTATCAGATTTACAGATACGCTTGGATATTATGTATAACCACCGCCAAAAGTGATAAATTTATCAAACTCACCGAGCCAAATGGCGATTATGCATAGTAACCGATTAGTCACATTTACCGTATGCAGAATGCAGAGCATGCCACAGAAATTTTAGAAATGTTTCACTTATAAAAATGTGGAAAGAAGTGGAAAAGGTCTTTCTTTAGTAGAAAAATTTGGTTCCCATGTTATTCTAGATGAAATGTGTTTGTCTTGTAGCTCTGGACGATAAAACAAATGCCATCCATTAATAGATGCTTTCAGATATCAGATCACATTTTCGTGATATTTTATATTCAAACATTACGTCATTTACTAAATCGGAAGCTTTTAAAGCCATTTTTTTTACTCTTCTATGTTTGGCTTATGATGGGAAAATAGAGGAATCGCTCGGAGGAATTCGAACTGCCGAAGTTGGTTTTTATAGCTCCCGTTCTTTCTACGAGAAGGGCAGCGAGCACACCAGTTTTTTTTTTTTTAAAGAGTGGAATTGCTATTTACTGAGTTGGGGAGAGAAATTACAAGTTTGTTCGGTTTAAGGTTTCGTTTTTTTTACGCATTTTACCTCCCCACAGTTTATCTCTTGTTTGCTGATTATGTCAAAGATTTTCATCTCCCTTTTTAGTTTTTCTTCCTCTTCATTTCAGTAGCCATATTACCACTGAATGGACCCTTTGAATAGATGGGCTTTATCGTTAAGAGAAGAATGATCATGATGCCGAAAAATAAATGTTCAACAATCGTTAACGATTCCTCTCGCAAAATTGCATATGTATGTTTCTCACATATATTGATTAGATCGTTGTATAGAATAGTTACTTACTGTAGATATTTTTATCAGTTTTATCCTGTAGAGCAAATATTTCCGAGAAAATCAGTTCAATGTTGTCATCTGTTCGATATTTTAGTTTCAAGTAAATTAGTTCTTTTTCAGTGATAGCGATCAAATCCCGTTAACCCTTTCAACGGCAATCCCGAGATATCTCGTCAAACCTGATCTGCTTTATTTCTGTCACCCCGAGATATTTCGTCTTCTAAAAAACGCAGTGAGAAGGAAAAATAGAGAACGAAAATACGCTCAGTATAAATGATGCAAAAATATTCCCCCCCCCCCCAAATAAAAAAAGTATCCCTCTTCCTAGAAAACCGCAACACACATCATGGCAGGTGTTTTTGTATCATAGTCAGAGAAACAAAAGCGATGGGCGGAGTAAATTTTATTGTTGGAGGAGGGTGAAAGCAATTATCTGCTCGCAATCGGGGAAAAAATTCTTCTTAAAATACGTGGCAATTTGGGAAGGTTTCGTAATTTCAAACGTGGCAGTTATAATGCAGACCAGGAAAATTTTAAAAATCGCTTAAAGGGTTAATGCAATGAACATTGGACAGAGGAAAATTTATAATCCAATGCATTTTGATGCATTGCAGTTTAGATTGGCAGTTGTCTTATAGAGTGCGCCAGTTTGATCGTGTAAATGAAATCAATTCTGTATTGAAGGGAGTACGAAAGCCTGGATAACCAAGCGGAGATGAGGATGCGGTTCGGAAACAACAAAAAAAATTTCATATTCCTCTGTAGGGTAATCGAACCCACAAAGGAAGAAGGAGCGAGACAGAGCCTAGTCATGCCTGTATTTCTTTCCTGTCCGGTTGAGTGTGTGATCTACCATTGAGCTACAGAGGACAGATATTTTCTTTGCTTAGAACCAGGGTGGCCAACACCTGGCCCGTGGACCGCGACGGGGTGAACATACTGTGTCATATAATGTGTGATTATTATTTGAGCTATTGATTTTAACAACAGACTTCATAATCAACAAACTATTTATATTCATTATTTCTGGTGGGGAGAAATTATTTACCATCTTCTCACCATACTGTCTCCTTGATCGCCTAAATTGCTCATAAAGTTCTGCTATGGTAATTTTTTCTTTCCACCACCTCGTTAGGAAATTTACCTGTTGTGGCCTCTGTATTTGTAGATTTAAACTATGAATGTATTAGATAGAATAATTTGCAGAAGAATCTGTCTTATTTAGAACGAAACCAGATTAACATTGAATAAGTGTCAGTTTATGAAGTGGTGGGAGTACAAAGCCCCATGTTAGAAGTTTAACGACCAAGCTGTCCGTGTTTCTTCTTATCATTTATAGCCTATAGCTTATACAAATCTGTGAGTTTACCGGATCATTTTACTGGTGCGGCTTATAATGCGGTAGGTGAGGCCCGGGACGCTGCAGCTAGTCGCTATGTTAGCTCTCGAATCAAAAGAAGTTGGCCACTCCGCCTTAGAGCGTATGTATGAACGCTGAACGGAGGATTGCGCATAGACAGCCTCTTAACTCAGCTAATAGCTCTTACGACGTTAGAACCCAGATGGCGACGTATAGAGAGAAACGGTCGCTGTTGTTCATACGAAGTACGAAAGGATAACCAGCTTGTCGTCTCAGCTTGGATAACGAAGCTGAGACGAAGATGAAGTTCGGGAAAAAAATTCACATTCCTCTGTGGAGAATCATACCACCAACCTCTAATTGCCCCAGACAAGTACATGTAATCTGAGGAATAAAAATATCTGTCCTCCGTAGCTCAATGGGAAAGCACTCGCCCGGACAGTGATAGAAGTCGGTAGTTCGATACACCACAGAGGAATGTGAATTTTTCATGCCGAGCTTCATCTCCGCTTGGTTATCCCTGGCTTTCGTACTCCGTATGAACAGTGGAGAGGGACATCGCGTGCGTTTCTCTCTCTCTGTGTTGTAGAGAAATCAACTTTTCCAAATTTACCCTTTAATTGGCAAGCATTAAAATATCCACAGGAGAAAAATTTTGAGGGATTATGTATTGAGAAAATGGAGTACCCTGAATACTATTACACGACCAAAAAAAAAAGATTACCAATATTAAAAAAAAATATGGAATGAATACTTCAGGGAAGCACCCTGTATTTATATGATTTAAGTAGATTTGAATAGCCATTTCTATTGTTTGCCAACTTCTCTATCATAGTTGAAAAATGCACAGTAGTATGTCTCCTCCACACATGGTATTTCCCTTCAGAGTGCAAGGGTCAAAAATTGTTCTTGCTTTGGCTCCTCAAGAAATAGGAAACGTGTAAACCTTTGAGACATTCTGCTGGTAATTATAGAAGCTTCATGAACCGCTCTCAAGTAAAGATCGAATGTTTAGGAGTTGCTTAGAAGCGTTAATGCTTAGAACATAAATTAGAAACGAGCTCAAAACACCAAAGGTTGAGAATCCCTGTGATCTATGGCTTCAATTTTATGGTCCTTTTCATATGACCCGAAATGCAATAACGAGCACCTTTTGCTCATTAAATTTATATTTGAGTAAACTGTTGGTATAATTAAAAAAAAAGTCACACAACCATTTGTCTTATGGGTTACACCAAATCTATTCTGATTACGGTGATACCTGGGCTAACCAAGATAATTCGTTCCGGAGAATTACATTAGTTAACCGAAACGCGATTAACGATAGATTTCTTTGAAAAATCGTTTAATTCGTTTCAGGTACGGTACAGCGCAAAATTTAAAGATGAAGCACTCAAGAAGAGCCACTGTAGAAAAAAGGGAGAAAAAAACTGATCGATTGTTGGGCCGATTGACTGAAAGCACAATTGGATAAATGAAAATTTACAAAAAGATGAGAAACTGAAGATCTTTTTATTTCACACTGCAGTATAACCTCGTTTATATGTCGCTCACTTATACACCGTTCACATTTATACGACGCTGGACTTCGGTCTCAATTCGTTCCAATACATTTTACTGTTAAAATAATTCATTTAACCGATGTAGAACCTCAATTATTCAACGTCTTGACTTAGACTCGAACTTTAAAAAAAAAAAGACTGTAATTTACACGTCTTATATAGTGTAATGCCACCAAATACGCAATTTTTGTAGACAGTGTGAAAACGAGTTGCTCAGAAACAGTATCTCTTGCTATTGTCACCGCAAAAAGTCATACATTTCAGGATGATTGCATTGACAGATGCGAAAGTAGCCATCGAGCTGGCTGATGACCAATTAGAGTTGTCACTCGAGTAATTTGTTCATTGCTTGTTTTTAAAACGCAGACACCAAAGAAACGGGTTTTAATTGTTTGAAAGGTAACCATATATATGTCCTTTCAGAGATTTTTCTCCCAACATTTTCATCGTAGCCTATTCCTAGAGAGTTGGAAAAAAAGATGAGAAATTTTCATAAGCACACAAAGTTAATGTTCTACTAATTTTAATTCTCTAAGCGATTTGAAATGTGATTTAAAAATTCAATTTTCCTTTTGTTTTGTTTTTTCTCTCTCTCAGGTATGATAAGAATGAATTTTTTATAACAGAGAGAGAGAGAGAGAGAGAGAGAGAGGAAAGAGGAGAATCGGAGATGCAATTGAATTAAATTTGCGTAGAAATTTATAATGTTTGGCATGTCTGTTTGTGAAAGTGCCGGGGGTGTCATTTTTGTAAATAAATCTCTGTTGTGCGCGCGACCTACGCATTTAAACAACGTTTTGACACAGCCTCTACAACGTCGTATAAACGAGGTTTCACTGTACGTGCACAATCTAGACGTAGACGCACATTTCGGCATGCATCGATTCGTTCGAAATTCCGTAGAGAAATGTGCACGAGGTGCATGCACGGTTAAGTAGTGGTAGTAGTAGTATTCGCAGTGTCTTGCTCTGAAAGAACGTCTGCACTGAAAACATTCAAGTCTATGCTTATTTTTCAATGCATTTTCTATGGATTGGCTTAATCTTTCATTTTACTTGAAGTGATTCAAAAACTTTTTGAAAGAGAACTTCGTACATCTGGAAAGAGATTCCAGAGTCGAACGTAAATAATTACTCGGATTCATGTGACAGTAATTCTGATGATTTTGATTGGCACGAAATTTCAGTTTACAACGCTGCTGTGATATCTTAGTGTGTGTGCATCCATGCCAACAAAAACGTCCGAAACCACAGAAAACTTAAGAAAATTCATAAAAAAGAAACCATTAAAAATTTTCATTAGTCGAAAAATCCGTAAGCCGAGGTATAACTATACTCCATTGAAAATTCATTACATCATTGTGAGAATTGACGATTTACAGTACTGAAATGACTTAATTGATCTATAGTAAGTCCTAATGCATGATATAGAATTGATTTTGAAATGATAGAGTTGTTAAATAAGTTAAGTAGTTTTTTGATAATTGTAATGTATCAAACTGAATTTTAATAAAGCTCTGAAAGGTTTACGCTTTCTGTATTGAATTGATTTAATTTGCGGATTTGAGAGAATTAAGTTAATCTACCACACTGCTTTGATTTAATGTACAATTTAACAAAAAATTTAACTACAACGAACTACTACAATCAAAGAGATACGGAGTCAATTTGATCTGGGAAAATCAACGGGATTTATTTGATCTTGCAAATTTAATTTAATCTACTATACAGCATTGCCTTAATTTACAACATGGACTTTATTTGAGCTATTCTGAATTAATTTAAGGGGGTTGGTGACCGCATATTTTCCAACACACATTTTCAAATTTTCCAGTTTTTAAATACTATGAAATTTTCTGCGTCCAACTGTGTTCAAGTGTTTGTTCTACCTGTACCAAAAATATTTTTAAAATATTTTAATATAAACTGCTGACAGGCATTACACATGCTGATGTTTTTTTCACTAAAATGTTTTTCTCAAAGTTTTTTTTTTAGGTAAGGAGAACATTCATTTGAACACCACTCATTCAAATGTCTTAAAACTTTGTGTGTCTCTCAACACTGTGGTTCTGTATTACTTCAAAACGAGGAATTTGTTATTACAATTATTTTAAAAAATTTTATTGGCACAAAATATGGGTAAATATTGGTGATTTTTGAAAAAGTTGCATGTTTTGGAGTTAAAATACGAGAAAAAAAAAACAATCAACTATTATAAAATTCTAAAAGCTCGTGTTAAAGTAAGTATGCAACACCACAGTGTTGAGAGACACGTAAAGTTTCAAGACATTTGAATGAGTGGTGTTTGAAAAAATGTTCCATATCTAACAAAAAAACTGTTCTGAGAGAAAAACAACATTTTAGTGAAAAACATTAGCATGTTTAATGTCTCTGTGTATGTGTGTGTGTGTGTGCCAGCAGCTTATATTTAAATTCTTTAAAAATATTTTTAGAATAAAAACTTAAACACAGTTAGACGCAGAAAATTTCATAGTATCTAAAATTTGAAAAATGTGTTTCATTGGAAAATTTTTGTGCACCATAAGCCGACTTTTGATTGATTTTTAAGCTGTTCCCCATTGATTTTTAAGCTGTTCGCAATTGATTTAATTTGTTATGAATTGGTTTATCCTACGATGCGGAATTGATCTGATGTACAAGGTGTCCCATAAATTCATAAATTGTTTAAAATTCATAAAAAATGTGGTTTTTTTTTTGTTGAAAAAATGTTATTCTTACGAAGGTGTGTTTTTTATGTGTGTGTACAGAAAAAAGATTCAGTTTTTGTCAATGGAGGTTGCGCACGAAAGCAGATCAGGAGTGATTGGACCCCTGAACCTTTCTGTTCTGTGCCCCCAAACGTTCATAAAGCTTCAGCCAGTTATTCGTGACTGAGGTTAGACAACTTCCCCAATATTTGATTTATCCACTAATGTCAATATCGCAATGGAAATCTTACATAAGCACCATTTAATGGAAAAATTCAGAAATGAGCTGCTAATCGTGCACCCTGCATTTTACATGACTCTAATTTGCATATTTCGTGATTTGTTCTCGAGCAGTGCCCTCGATGGGCAAAATTTGAACTATTTGTTTTTCTGTACCAAAAAAAAAAAAAAAACCGCCCAGCGTAAGAATTTCTTCGCACTCAGTCCACATTCAAATATATAAATTCTTTCAAATTTTATGATTTTTGAACTATTTACGAAGTTATGCGACACCCTATACAGCAATGATCTTATGCAGATCATGGTCCCACTAGTAATAAAAACGGGGGGGGGGGGCATAAGCGAGAAAAAAGACAAAGAAAATGTGCTGGGTGTCTCTCTCATATGGATTTAATTACCATTTAAATTCAATCTGTGCATTAAGAAACTCACTCTGTTACCGATACATACAGTGGATACAGTGAGACGCTTCTTCCACAACGAACAAAAACCAATTAATCAATTTAAAATTTCGAGTCATTTAATGAATTCAATGCAACAGAGGCGCTCGTGAAAAAATGATGAAGAATTAACGATTTATTTCCTGTTCAAAGTTGATTTCATCAGCGCAATGAAATCGAATGTAATTGATTGATTGAACAAGAGGAGAAAAAAATGACCAAATAAATCATTAATGGAGTATTTATTGCAGAAGTTCATCAAAAATGCTCCTCTTTCTACAAATTTTGCAGTTTTTTGAAAAATAAATAATATTTGTAAGTTCGATTTTTTTTTTTCAAAAAAAAAAAAAAAAACAACTTGAACACACAACAAAATGGAAAAAAAAAAAATCTTTGGTTTTTTTTTTTTGGTATATATACATATTTGGTTATTGGCTCTTTTCTTTGGTTATATGCACGTGATAATAAGACTAATACAGCTCCGACCTGCGTGCTGTACACCTACGAACAAAAATCTAAATCTATATGCAGGATGAAAAAGAAAGAAAAAAAAATTGTAAAAAAGTGATCAATATGAAACTTGATCAGATCAAATGTTAAGTCGGATCCAAACCCGCAGCGCTACGCAGCTTCAACCCGCGCAAAACCGGTTTTGAGAAATGGCTAGCATAGCGTGGGCTATTTTAGCGGTAAATTTTGCGTATCCACCCGTTTTGTGCAGCTCAGGATCGCGTAGCGCGGTGGGTGTGCACCTGGCTTTACGCGATAAAAAAAAAATGTCATGTTTTACATGTGGGGGTGAAAATGTATAGTTTTTTTTTGTTTTTTTTTTAATGTTCACCATCCAGCCATTGTCTGCGAGGTGCTCATCGGCTGCATGTTACTGTACGTCGGGCCATTGGCGACGACACCCGCCTGCGGTATGCTGTGCATCATCTGACCGTAAGTACCTACGGTATACTGGGTGGGGTTCGCGCCCGTTGCGGTACCCGTCGACGGATGATAAGCGCCGACGGGGTACGCGTTGAGGGGTGCGCCGGGATTGTAGGACGGTGGGCACGGTTTCCCGTCTTTCACCAGCACCGGCACGGTGACCCGCCTCGGCGAAGACGAACTGTGGTGGAGGCTGCTGGCCGTCATCTCCAGCGTCTTGTCCTGACGCTGGCGCTTGCACTTGTACCGGCGGTTCTGGAACCAGATCTTGACTTGGGTTGAGGTCAGCTTGAGGACGCTGGCCAGCTGCTCCCGCTCCGGCGCGGACAGGTATCGCTGCTGCTTGAAACGCCTCTCCAGCTCGTACACCTGGGCCTGCGAGAACAGCACCCGAGGCTTCCGCCGAGTCCTCTGACGGGCCTGCTGACCCGCGCTGCCGGAGTCGGACGCGGACGTCTTCGTCGACGATGCCGTCCCCGAGGACGCCGACGAGACGGCTGAATGAGATTGCTGCGGCGGGATGACTGAACTGGACGGGTATCCTGTGGTGTGACATTCTGCAATGGAGAACAAAACTGTAAATGAATTAAAAAGCAGATAATTTAAATATTAAATAAAAATAGTAACATATAGATGTATATATTAAAATTCGAATGGATCAAAAACAAGAATTAATTATTAATTAAGTTATGACAATCATAAATGAAAATTTTCATCGTTTGTTTTCGCAGTTGATGATGCGGTGGTATCATAGCCTATTTAGAATATAAGTAGTATATAGGACCCCTCACCCACTTCCCTCTTGGACAACAAAAAATCAATCAAAAATCTCAAAATCGTGCGTTTTTGTCAGATTAAAAATGATGATAATATATATATTGCTTAGCTAGATCAATTGTAACAGCTCTAGCTATTCAAAATCCTGAGTAATTATGTGAAAAATTAAACCATGAGAAAATATGAAAAAATCAAGTAATTTATATTTAAAAAAAAGGTAGAGAATTTTGTATAGATGTGTTTATTATAAGAATTTTTTTATACATATATATGTCTACTAATATATCATACCCTGTAAAGGGTCACAAATGCATTCTCTTCCTATTCTGTCCCAAAACAATCAAGGTTGGATTAGGCCGGGATTACACTATAAAAGTTTGATAAAATATCTTTTACAAAATTGGAAAGAAACAGCCAATGAGCTGTTGGTTGCATTCGTCCAAATGTAATCAATAAACTTATTAGTTGAATTTTTCAAGTTTTATAAATGAATTTTTATAGTGTATTCCCGGCTTTACAGAGAACAGCACACATTATTTTCAGACCTTTCCTCTTCTACCTTAAGCCGGGATTACACTATGAAAGTTTGGTTAAAGATCTTTTACAGAACTTGAAAAATGCAACTAATAAGCGTATGTAACCAATGTGTGTGAGGTTATTGTTTTGTTTTTTACCTTTTGTAAAAGATCTTTCATCAAACTTTTAGAGTATAATCCCGTCCTCACTTAACTTTCCACCTTGATAATAGCCCAACTCACATATGATACTTAGAGTATTCCATATTACTCAACACTCCATCTGTGAAAAACTAACGTTCCATCTAACCGGACCCTAGCTAAAAATGAGCACAGCACAATAAATGACAACACTTGTGATTGATGTACATTGTGCTTAGTTTGAAATTATTGGACACATTTTCAATAATTAACGAACACTTTTGAAAACTTGCCTGAGGCCAGCATTACGGAATAAACTTTTGTAAAAGTGCTTTTAAAAATCTTGAAAAATGTAACCAATAAGCGTATCGGTTACATTCGAGCGAACGTAACCAATAGTCAGGGGTCGGGAATTCCAGCACAATAGATACGTTTAAGAAGAAGTACGATAAACACATATTAGGATAAATCAAGAAGCTACGCATACTTAGATACTACAACCTCCATAATATATTTTATGGGCAGTGTGTTGTATATTATTAATTATTAGTTTTTCCTTTTCGTGATAACGTATATGCGTTGCTGTATTTTGGTTCCCTTTGACATCTATATTTTTTATGAATATCTTTTTCCAGCCACTTCGTTGAAGAATTTGCCTGTTGCGGCCTTTGTGTTTGCGATGATGTTGACAACCCAGAGAAACAGATTCTATAGCGTCATGGGAGCATTTTGAAATTGTTTACGACTGTTTTACTTGAAAGCCATACCTGAAGGCAGAGAAAACCGAGTGTATTCATATTTCACCCGACTATTACATATTACCCGAATGCACTATATGTATATCAAGTAGACTGGAAATTTAAGCACTAAAAATGGCCCAGTTAGGCATGCAGAAAGGCACTAAAAGTTCCTTAAATAGGCATTTATAATAATGGGGGGAAAAAAAGGAAAAATAACTAAAAGCTACGAAATCAAAGGTTCAAAATACCTTAAATAAATTGACTGCACTCACTAAAGATAATTTTTCAACAACAGGTTATAATAACTGCACTTTATTAGCTAATTTCATATTATTATGCCAAAAAACAGCGTTTCGGATACTTCAAGATTAGGTCGGAGTTTCATTCAGTCGAATACTCGTTATTTAAATTCCTGACGTGAAAAATAGTGCTATGATGAAATTAAAGAGTAATTATTTAAAAACGGAAACCTTTTTCATATGGAATTATTAAAAAAAAACATTATAACCTAATATGTTCCTAACCACATGTGTGTTTTCGAAATTTTTCAAACATTATTGAATTCGGTTTGCATCGATTAACTTGCTGTGGTTGTTTGCAATGCATTTATTTATGATTTTAAAAGATAAAATCAAAATTACATGGGCACACGCGCCCGCAGCCAGAAATTTCGTTCCGGGGGGGGGGGGGACCACTTTCATTCCGTGATAGAGCAATAGATTTGACCTTTGACCACCTTTTCATTCGGGGGCCGAAGTCCCCCTTTTCGCTATGGTCTTGTGGGCACACTAGTGCTACACCCTTCCCAGTTGTAGCAATTGCCGTCAACTGATGGACTATTGGGAGTGTCATCGGTCAGCTATTCATTTACAATGCTGCGCAATGTGTGATCAAGACATTGTGAAACATGTGAAGAAACAAACTTTCTAGTTTATTCTCAGCTTTTCGTATTTACGGCTTTCTTTCGTTTGAAACGCTTATAATTTTGCTGAGAATTACCCGGTTGGTTGATAGCTGCCTATGTAAATTCGCCACTTCTATGCCTAATTTTCTTGTATCTCAGACGTGCCTATGTATCACCTAAGAGGTGTCACGACCCCTGAAGTAGAATTTTCAAAAATGACTTCAGAAAATATTTCATTCAGTTGTAAATCAAATGCAGAAAAAATTCCTGTCATTAGGTTAATTTGTCCTTTCAAAATTTTGCAGAAGTGTGTATTCGACATGCGTTAGTGAAATGAATCCCGGATTTATCAATTGAGTAATTGGAAATATTTTTAAAAAAATGTTGTGAAAATTCCGATTTTTGAAATTCAGAACAAATCAATCGATTGAGACAAAATTTTTTGGATTTGATTTTGAATTGACAATGAGTCATTTAAAAAAATTTGAAGTCATTTAAAAGTCGGTTTCAGGGGACGTGACACGTCTTAAATGAGTGGGGGACTTACTGACAAGTAGAGCCCGGATTGGCCTTTTTTAGCATTAATGCATATAAATTCATAAAATATAAGAATTTTCAGAATAAGTGCATATTTTTTTGAAAGTTTATTTAAGCGTAATCACATTTTTATGATCTTTCAAATAAATATTGCTAATAATACAGTAAAACCTCTCTTTTGCGTTCACCGACGGGATAAAAAAATTCGTCCGTAAAGATGCGTGGCCGTTGATCAGGGATATGAAATGAATACTTCCGTTATACAAAAGGGGAAAATATTATTTGGCCGTAAAAGAAGGGTGACCGCATCTGAGGGGGGGTGTCCGTTAAGAGGGGCGGGGGGGGGGTGTTTTCACTGTATTTTTAGAACACCGGTTTTTCTGCCGCAGGTGGAATATAGTGAGTTAATAGAGATGTTCGTATTTTTTTTCCAAATTTCAAGTGTTTTATTATTAAGGCTATTTCTAGAGATATGTCAAAAGCGTTCAATTTTTTTTTAAAAATAGTGTTGAAATTCCTTTATTACCGGTATTTCGTTAACTAGAAATAAAAAATGCCTAAATAGAAAATATGTAGTTGTTTTTTGCATATGCAGGTTATGTTTGGAGATTTTTTTTTTTGTACATGAATATGCACTAAGAAAAATAGAAAATATTTATTTTAAAAACATATTTGCTTTTTTTGTATGGTGATTTTTGAATGCATATTTTTGAATTTTTTTAGTGCGTATTTTAGCATTTTTAAGTGCATATTTCGTCATTTTAAGCGCATATTTCGTCATTTTAAGTGCATATTTTGGCATTTTTAAGTGCATATTTTGGCATTTTTAAGTGCATATTTTGGCATTTTTAAGTGCATATTTGCATATTTTTAGAGCATATTTCGTCACTTTTTTAGTGCATATAATCCGGGCTCTACTGATAAGAATTGATGCTGGGCATAGAGGTCGATTGCCCTCACGCTTAATTGTTTAAAAAAAAAATGATTTGATTGCCCTCACCACCTGATTTCTTAACACAGTAGATAAACCCTTCATCTAAACTATTATTAGACAGGCTATTTTAGTCGGACAGAGATAGCGAAACATCGTTCATCCCTCTTTTTTTCCTATTATAATATGCAAAAGTTCATGTACATAAAGGTTCAAAGTGACCAACCAGAACAAGTTACATCCGAGACATTTTTTAGTTATTTCTTGGAGGACTTGCAAACGGTTTCCGGGTTATTAGGCCATGGTCTAGGAGATTTTCTTCCTGACGTTAATAACCCGGAAACCGTTTGCAAGTCATTTAACGCCGGCCGTGAAAGCCTCAGACAATATTTTATTTCTTGGAGATCTACTTATGCCATAGAAAATATAGGGTCGGCAAAAAGTCCGTAGAAACTTCATAAAGTCAAAGATAGATGACGCTAAAGGACAAGACTAATTTATTTCGCGCAAAATCGAAACTTAAACTGTCTCGAAACGGAATAAAAAAAATTTGTCCACCACAACAGAATAAAATAAAAATGTATTAACTGACATCGTCATCAAATTACTCTGTGGCTGAGCTCAGTTATAATAGATTTCATTAGATGATGAATTACAATATAAATTAAGAAATAATCATCTATTTAGAAATTAATGTTTCAAGTCAACAGCAGAGGACGCTTGTAAAAGCATTTCTTCTCTGGCACACGTAATCAACACATTTTTGTGTGTGATCACTCTCCCAATTTTTCAACCAAATTGCACATAATTTTTATGTATGGTTACTGGTTATTTAAATATAACATTTCTGAAATTTCGGAATTCCCTCCCCTTTCCACCTATAACAGTGGTGCTCAACCTTCCTGAAAACAATGACCAAATCTGAACCAATTTGTCGGACAACGTGTGTCCCGTATTACGGGACATTCCTGTAATCTTCGTTGTTCGACATTTTTCTTATTCATTTGTCCCGTTTTTTCTACACTAATTATTTTAATTTGTAATATTTACCAAAGTCGTGAATACAAAGCGTTTTCGTAACATAAATTAGATTGTATGGCAAAGTATTATAAATTGTACATGTTTGATAGGTTTAACGCTTTGTCCGCTAATTTTTTTTTTCTTTTTTTGGAATTTTAATTACGATTAGCGATTGTGCCTATTTCTGGCAATGTTTTTGATGACAATTGGCGATGTCCCGTTTTTTACGGATTACTATCTAAGAATACAGTTTACCGAATTTTATTTTTCTCGGTGAATTATGGTCATTTGGGAATATTTATTCGTGAAATACATTTTTGTTTACTGCGATTTGTAGCATTTATGTATTTATTTCCCACACTTCAGCAATTTAAGCAGTAATCATCAAATTTCATTTAAAGCAATAAATTGCAAATTTTGGCAAAATTTGGCGATATACCGTATTCAGGATCGCAATTGGCTGCATTCCCCTCGATGATGTATGATGAACCTAAGTATGAGGGCAGAATTTTATTTAAACCCATATGGGTATTACTGATATCAGTTTTCAACAGGTGAATAATTTTTTCAAGTCAACCTGCGGATCACATATGCCATCGTCGCAGACCATCTATGGTCCACGGAGCATAGGTTGAGAAACGCTGATCTACAATGACGAAAATGAGACTGAAGGCAATCGATCGGTCTTCGGCGGGAACACGGAAATTCAAACCCTTCCATTTTGATAGCAATCGACAGCCTTCTCGTACTTAAAAATTACAACTACAAGTACCTCAATTAATTCGTACGAATGTTGCAAATTTTTAACCTAAAACTCTTTTTTGGAAGTTCTCAAATGCTAAAAATATTTAAGTTCTGCAGAATAAGGCCTCTAAAATTCACGAATAAACATAAAACAACATCGAAATAGGCATTTACGGTAGGGAAATTTCAAAAAAGGCATTTTTACAAAAAGCATGAAAATAAGAAAGGAAAGAAATTTATAACATTTTGCCTGGACTTTTATATATAATAAGAGGAAAATACCAAAAATAATTTAATAAAATTTTAAATTTTATAACGGCATATTATTTCAATAACTTTTAATATACCTAATAAGCAAGTGATAGCATGTATCAATGTTGCAAGTCTAAATATCGCCGTATTCTACTTTGCTTTTAACTAACTTATTAAATATATTTAGTTTTTTTTTCAGAATTTTTAGTGTTTTTAATATATTTCGATTTTTTCAGTATTTACAGTTTTCTTTAAATTTTTGTGTGCTTTTTTCAGAATTTTCCCGGCTTTTTTCTTTGATATACATATTTGTTTTTCTTAGTATCAATCTCGTTATAACGATATTCTGTGGACCAAAAAAAAAAATATCGTTGTAGAGCATAATTTACCTACTGATGTTCCACGGACCCCTCGACCAGCGGTTCTCAACCGGTGCTCCACGTGTGCACCTCCCGGGGGCTCCGCGGCGACTCGAAGAAAATAAAATGAATCAGTAAATTTGATAGATAAGTAAATAAGAGAGGCCTACACAATGTTCTGCCATAAAAATTATGTACAAAAAAAAAAGGGCTCCTTGAGTCAAACAGGGCTTCGTCATACAAATTATATGCAGAAAAAGGCTCCGCGAGTCCAGAACTGATGCCCTAGATTTTCGTGAGAGCTTTTTTCGGGATTCCGCGGAGTCAAATGTTACGAACCCTTAAAAACTACGGAACCCCCGAAAAGCTATAATGGGGAAAAAAACTTTCTTGTGACTGATTGTAACAATTTTATGCATACAATGCAGAATCGTAAACACACAGGAAAGAAAAATAATCATAAAAATCTCAATATTATATACGGAAAAAAATATGTAAATAACACTAGCTATAATACCCGTTGCTGCTCGCGTTGTTGCTCGCAATTACTGGGAGGGTTGAAAAAGTGACAAACCAATATAAAGGAACAAACTATAACGCTGGTAGCATTATAAAAAAGTGACAAACCAATATAAAGGAACAAACTATAACGCTGGTAGCATTATAAAAAAGTGACAAACCAATATAAAGGAACAAACTATAACGCTGGTAGCATTATAAAAAAGTGACAAACCATTATAAAGAAGTGACAAACCATTATAAAGAAGTGACAAACCATTATAAAGAAGTGAAAAACCATTATAAAGAAGTGACAAACCATTATAAAGAAGTGACAAACCATTATAAAGAAGTGACAAACCATTATAAAGACGTCTGAAACACATTGCTAGGGAACCACGGTAACCAAAGTAAACATTCCGAAAGTGATTGTTGGATGCCCAAGAACTATTGTTGCCCGACAGTTTTTTTTTTGCTCATTTCGGGCATCTGCCCAGCTCTTTTCCAAGATTTCATTTTGAGCGCAGTTTCAGTAT
This sequence comes from Pholcus phalangioides, assembly GCF_987345545.1. Taxonomy (NCBI): domain Eukaryota; kingdom Metazoa; phylum Arthropoda; class Arachnida; order Araneae; family Pholcidae; genus Pholcus; species Pholcus phalangioides. The sequence continues at coordinate 18,069,996 of NW_028301601.1, read as the reverse complement.
GTGAGGGCGTATGACCGCATCATGGCCCCCACATCCTAGAGCAGGGCCCCTTGGCTGCGATATTTTGCGCATCCCCGACCACACTTTCACGCGCCCCTTTATGATGAATTTATAGCGTGAAAAAGCAAAAAAAGGTGAAAATCGTCCCGGACCGCAGGGCTGGAGATTTGTCAGCCCACCTCTTGTGTGGGGGCCATGGACCGCATGCTATCTATTAGGAACGTTGGTTGGTTGCCTTGCAATTCCTAATTTGGCCCTTATCTGATCATCCGTTTCCCGTATAGAGGTGTGATTCTAATTTAAAAAAAAATTCTCAAAATGTGTTCAAAAATTCCCCTTTACCAGTTTTGAGAGTGAAAATACAGTGTGTTACAAAATAAAAGTAAAAAAATCTAAATTTTTGTGCGGTTCCCCCAATTTTCCAACTTCCAATTACAAAGTTGTTGCCCAGTCTCTCCCGAGGGCAAGAACAAGCTTGAAATATTTCAGCGAATTACTGCACTTAGAAACACATGGAATTTGTTTTCTTGTCATCTGGGTCCTCTGGAGAGACAGGGCAACAACTTTCTGATTGGAAGTCAGATGACAATGGGAACTGTTTAAAAATTTAGATTTTTTTTTAATTTTATGACACACTCTATTTTCACTTTCGAAACTGGTACGGAGTGATTTTTGAGCATTTTTCAGATTGGAGTTGTCCTGTACCAAGAGATAAAAGCCGAATTTCAATACATTGTACAATTTTTTTTTGGAAAATTTATTTTTTTTATGTTCTTATGCAAACTATTAATTCTTTTCTTTTCTTCCTTGAATATTGTCAGGAAAATCTCTTTGGCTGGTAGTGAGATTTTCCGTATTCCAGAAAAACCAAATTGCAGTATATGGCTTCGTTTTGAGCCCAGCAGCAGTATGTATGTACCAGTCTACTAACTATTAGGATCATGAACTTATATCCAGATACGTTGACTACACATTCGCATCTTGGATGCAAAGAAAGCATTCCTGCAGAATGAGTGTAGGAACCCGTCGCATCATCATCGTCGATGAAAAAAATGGTAAGTTCATTTTTTGTGATTTTTGAAATGCCCACGTCGGGCATGTGGTCGGAAAAAAATACATACTCCGTCGAAATTTTTACATGCTCCGGACATGTCGTGCAATAGATTTATATCTAGCCCTAGTCTGATAAACTATAAAATTGGCTTTATGCTTCGTTTTGAGTTTGCCCCTAGAGAGCGCTAACAAAAAGTAAATATTTATCTAAATCTTCAACAATAGTAATGATTAGGGATACGTAAATTTTGCAAAAAAAATATTTTTAAATCAGAAATATCGCATTTATTCGCAAAAAAAATTTTTTAATCAGAAATTTCGCATTTATTCGCAAAAAAAATTTTTTAATCAGAAATTTCGCATTTATTTGCAAAAAAAATATTTTTTAATCAGAAATTTCGCATTTATTCATAATAACGAATTCCAAATGAAAATTTCACTTTCGTTCACACACACACAAAAACAACTCGAATAAATGAAAGGGTTTAAAGCAAAAATTTCGCATTTAAAAAAAAATATATCTCTATTTTCTATTAATTTAACCTTACTTTTCGGCTTCTTCGACTGTATTTATATCTAACACAACATCAAAGGGGAAAGAAGTGATGCGTGTGGTTTCTCTTTCAAGCACGCTCACAAGTACTGAGCAAAATTACTTTTCCACTTCAAAAAGTGTAAATTACCTAGATTTCGCGAAAAAGTAGTAAAAAAAAATCAGATTTCGGCATTTATTTGTCAAAGTTGGCAAATTTCGCATTTATCGCGGTTATTTCGTAAATTTCACATTTATCGCGGTTATTTCGTAAATTTCACATTTATCGCGGTTATTTCGTAAATTTCACATTTATCGCGGTTATTTCGTAAATACGAAATTTACGTATCCCTAGTAATGATATATCTACATACGTAATCTAATTACATCAATACATAATCTAATTACATGAATACATAATCTAGTTCAGTCACATAATCTAACTAAAAACTAGATTATTTTCATTCCATGCAAAAAATTCAAATAATAGCTTCTCAAAATAATTTTTAATTAAAAATTTTAGGACTTTTAAATTAAAAAATTATATATATCCCAAACTGTGGGTCATGACCCTCTGGGGGGGGGGGGCGACTGCATAAATAAGCGAGAGGGGAGGGGTTGCGAAAGATTTTCCAAAATTTAAACGTCGTAAAATAAATTTATTTCATTCTTCACGACCTAACCTAAAACATACCTTAACTCTTAGCTGAGCTACTTATTATCAATGGGCGCCAGGGACGTAACTAGGATTTTCGCCGCCCGGGGAAAACGTGATTTTGCCGCCCCAACAACTTAAAAATTCGATAAATTTATAACGGTGACCCTCACCGTTATAATGTGAGTGATTGAGTCGTGTCCACCTAAAACTGCCACCTTCTAAATTTTGCCACCCGGGACAGTTGCCCTAATGCCCCCCCCCTCCCCCCCCCCCGATAGGAAGCCCTGCAATCATTCAACTTTGATTGGTTGCTAAACACAAGTTGAAGTATCCGCTGCACACAAGCACGAGCACTGACGTATCTCGCGATCAGAATGTCCGTTTTTTTTAAAAAAATTCCAAAAATGTAGAGTTGAATGCGCATATGTGAATAATATCGGTGCAGCGAAATCTATCAATTAAATTTTAAATGAAGTTTAAAAAAAAGAGAGAGGGGAGTCGCCAATATAATTCCTGTAAAAATAGGGGGGGGGGCCCAATTTTAAATGTTTAGGAACCACTGATCAACAACATTAATATATGCTATAGTAAGAATATACGAAGCTAAAAAGACCTTTCAGAATCTTACTACAGGGTGCCTCATAAATTCTTGAATAGTTGAAAAATTTATTCAAAGCAATTGGAATATTTGAATGCGATTTGCGAAAACGATATTCTTTTCTTTGATACAGAAAAAAATTTATTTCATATTTTATTGAGGACTTAAAGCACACCCTGTATGAAATTATAATATGGTAGCCTAATGTAAACCTGAACGGATCAAAAATTTTCATCTCCCGTAATTTTTTTTAACCACTTATTTTCTGATAATGAAACCATACTTTACATAGCCATAAAAGTAAATTTTATTTTGCTATGCGTCAATGTGTTGCCTAGCCGTGGTCAACCAACACCACTTTGTGGTTGGTTGGGTCAAGCGGCAATTAGAATTCCCCCCTCAAAATGTACCTATTTTTTTTTTCCAAGAAGTTCGATTTCTTCCGATTTTCAGCAGATACAAAGCAAGGGGTATAGGGAAAAAGTTTCCCATTGAGAGAAATCATTTTTACAAAATATCTGGGCTTGTGCCAATGCTAAAATAAGAGACTTTCACAGAGGCGAGATATCTCGTCATTGGCGCTTAAAGGATTAATCCATAGTAACTCGTTTTGATTTTTAGGAATTTTAATGCATTTTTTTAAACGTTTTTTTCAAGGTATTTCTGTTTAATCCAGTTAAACTTAAACTTTTATTTCAGGATGGAATCTAATATTTGATTAGTGATATTAAGGGGTCACATACCTCTTGATATGGGGAAAAAAGTTAAAGCATCATTAAAAATACTATTTAATCATTTATTTATTAGAAATTTTTTTTCACATATTTTTGATTAAATATGCTATCCTATGCTGGTATAAAATTTCACATATTTTTAATACTTAATTTTTTAAAAATGTTCCAAACAATACATTAAAAACAGCTGGCGCGAGTTTTCTTTGATTGATTCTGAATTTTTATTCATAGGTAGATATTTTTCAGCGTTCCTGTATAATATTTCATAATAATGCATGAGTCTTTGAATGCATTCCCCCCCCCCACCCCACCAAATGTATAAAATCGGGGCTGAGATGTCCCGAAATTATTTTCGCACCGGACCCGGTGTCTTGTACGGGTGGTTCTGTAAATACTACAGTATGACAATCTGGTGACCCCGCGGGCGTCAAAGGAGGTTCGAATTTGGCCCGTAATGTCTAGAGGGTTGAAGACCATTCTGCTTTAGATGAATGTTTTTTAACCTTTTTTTTAGCTCACGGGTGCCTCTTTTGCATATTTTCTTTTCGTGGCTCCCCTGTCTTATCCAGCTCCAGCCCACCCTCATCCAGGAGCGAGATCCTTTTAATTACTGAATTTAATTTCATGAAAACTAAAATTTGCAATGAAAAAAATATAAATAAGGTGGATTTATAGATTCCTGGGCCCCCCAGAAGCGGATCTAGAGGGCGATCATTCTTCCCAAAATTCGTCTGTTTCGTAGGATACGAGACAATCCAACGAGTCTACAAAAAATCGTCCTCTTCCGACACGTCACCTTGGGCCCCGTGTCTATCATGGGCTAGAGTTCATTGAGTTTCTTTCTTGGGTGGGGGGGGGGGGTATGTGCAGGGTCGTCTCAACAACAGAAGGCCCCGGGGCAAAGCGGTGTTCTTGAACCCCATACTGTAACAGTTGTATGTTCAATTTTATAAAGTTGACAAGCTGTCCAATTTTATAAATTTTGTGGTCGGCTGAAGTTGGTTTTCTGTGGTTCCCAACTTCAAGGCGCAAATGCGAGCCGATCTCCCCGTTAAAAAAGTCTCGCCACAGAGAGCAACAGTCCTACAACGATAAATCGTTCAATCATAACACTTCACTCATAGTTAGAAAAACTGGGGCAGATGACAGCACTACACATAACAAGCATTACACAGAAACAAACTTTACGTCAGGTTGCACTACACGTACACGCACATTCCCGCATGTACCGATTCGTTGGGGGTTCATTGGGGGTTTCGCGGGGGGGGGGGGGTGCATGTGTGGTGTAGCAGTAGTAGGTAGGGCCTCCAAAAAAATGGCTCGGGGATCCATGATGTTCTTAAGTCAGCCACCTCGTTGGGCAATTTGCCTGTTGTGGCGTTGTACTTGTATTGTAATAAATTTGCCAACAACTTGCGAAGATCATATTACCTTACCAGATCTCATCGAGCAGGCTTTCTATGGGCATGAGGCAGGCTCCTTGGTCATCATCATAGAAGCTGGGCCATCGGATGGGCCCAGCTTCTATGATACTCTTTGCTGGATTCTGAAAGTGGCCACATTTTTTTCCCCCACCTTACTTCACTCGAACGCTTTATTTCTTCACAGCTCTCTGTGGCCCCCTTAACTACCTTTCGTGGCTCCCCCACCCCTTACCGAATTTTCATCTATGGCTTTTTTTGAATATCACATGACCGCAAGTTGGTCATATTGGGGGTCTATATGACCCCAGTTTGAAAATCACTACTTTTAACCCGTTCCGCGGAAACCCATTAACTAGAATCCGAACAGGAAAAAAAAAAAATCATAATTTTTCCAAGCTTTTCTCAGCACTTAATGACATTTTTCACGCCTATCTGAAACCATATGCTTTACTTCAAAAAAATCAAATTAAAGGAAAAAAAAATCATGAAAATACTATACTGACCAAACCCTACTAAAAAAAAAAATCATGAAAAATTAGGTGGTGGTATCATATACAGTGTATGTGTATAAACACGTGTGTAGCCGTATTCTGTCATGATCGCAGCGGAAGGACATCCAACACTGCCACGGGTCGACACCAAGGGTCACGATCCTCTCGCGGTTACGTGATGATGTTCCAAGCGGTGGATAAATTACTCTTAAAACCAAAAAAAATAAATTCGGTGGTGGGGGGGGGGGCTACTGTTTTTTATCGAACGTTTTCATCAGTAAGGTTGGTTTACATCGCTTTGGGTCTGGCACGCTTTATAAACTTTTTAGCCGGCACTTTTTTCACTAGCGTTTGAATAAGATTCCCTTCCATTTTATTTTTCTTACAAGATGGAAACTTTTTTTCCTCTGTTATATATATAAAAAAAATAAGTGTGTATATGGGGACTGAGAGAAAAGAGTGATGATTATGACGAAGGAATGGGAGAAAGAAGCAATGTATATCTGTCAGAAGAAGATTTCGAGCAAAGAAATGTTTAGTTGTAAGAAACGGAAATAGCTTTTTCTTGCTTTTTTTCTTCTTCTTTTGCTCCCCCTCTTCATTTAATATATACTGTGAAATCTCACTGTTAAGAGAGACATGAGAAAAAAGGATTTTAGAGAAACAATGATGGAAGGGGTTCGCTTTGATAGCGAGGCTATAGGTACCGTTCCATCCCTTCCCGATTCATCCTCGAGTCGAAATAATGTCGTTTCATCCCGAGTTTCTTAAAAAGCGTCTCGTTCTGATTCTACCTTTTCTTCAATCGTCCTTTTCTCTATCTTATTCTGACCAAAGAATAGAAGACTTCATAACTTCAAATGTGTATGTTACGGTAAAAGCCCGAAGACTGGTAAGACCAGGGTTTCACCAAGGCGAGTTCAGTTGGCAAAAGCCCGGAGACTGCAGTTGGTAAAAGCCTGAAGACTGGTAAGACCTGGGTTCCACCATGGCAAGTTCATTTGGTAAAAGCCCGAAGACTGGTAAGGCCTGGGTTTTATCAAGGCGAGTTCAGTTGGTATAAGCCCGAAGACTGGTAAGACCTGGGTTCTACCAAGGCAAGTTCATTTGGTAAAAGCCCGAAGACTGGTAAGGCCTGGGTTTTACCAAGGCGAGTTCAGTTGGTATAAGCCCGAAGACTGGTAAGACCCGGGTTTCACCAAGGCAAGTTCATTTGGTAAAAGCCCGAAGACTGGTAAGGCATGGGTTTTACCATGGCGAGTTCAGTTGGTATAAGCCCGAAGACTGGTAAGACCTAGGTTTCACCAAGGCGAGTTCAGTTGGTATAAGCCCGAAGACTGGTAAGACCTAGGTTTCACCAAGGCGAGTTCATTTGGTAAAAGCCCGAAGACTGGTAAGGCCTGGGTTTTACCAAGGCGAGTTCAGTTGGTATAAGCCCGAAGACTGGTAAGACCTGAGTTTCACCAAGGCAAGTTCATTTGGTAAAAGCCCGAAGACTGGTAAGGCATGGGTTTTACCAAGGCGAGTTCAGTTGGTATAAGCCCGAAGACTGGTAAGATCTGGGTTTCACCAAGGCAAGTTCATTTGGTAAAAGCCCGAAGACTGGTAAGGCCTGGGTTTTACCAAGGCAAGTTCATTTGGTAAAAGCCCGAAGACTGGTAAGGCATGGGTTTTACCAAGGCGAGTTCAGTTGGTATAAGCCCGAAGACTGGTAAGACCTAGGTTTCACCAAGGCGAGTTCAGTTGGTAAAAGCCCGCTTGGAAACGTTTTTATTTCGGATTTTTACCAAGTCAGAACCCGTTTTTATTGAAGCGATTAACCATCATGAACTTATTAGTGCCTAACTCTGATTAAATCAACTATCGTTATTTTTTGATAACCACAATTATTTAATTCTAATAACAGACAACGCTTCTCGCCCTGACTTTTATTCCGCTTATTCGAACTTTCCTCCAATTTTTAAATTCAAATATCTCTGTGAATATTTCACTCAGATACATGGATTTCTTTTTTTAGCCTCGGGAGAGATAGGGAAAACAACCTTTTAATCGGGTTTTTGAGGACAGGGTATCCCTATAAAAAGTTGATTTTTTTTTATTTTAGTAATTGGGCAACCCTTTGCAAAATATGAATGATGTATCTGAGTTTTACACTTTATGTGGGCACTTTTCGTAATTGGAAGTATGTCTATAGGATCAACAGTTCGCCAGTAAAATGCACCAAGGTGAATTAAGTAATCACTCTGAGCACCATTACTACTAATTCGTAAATTACTTATTATCAAAAAATTTTCCCTGTAATCTTTCAGAATAAATTGCTTATCATCAGTTGTTCCATAAATTTCGTTTTTTTTAGTTTCTTTCGGATTTTTATCAAGAGTCTTAATAAGCATGGTTATTAATACAGCCCAGATTATATGCAAATGCGTATGTGCATGTTTTGGCCTTTTTTGGCATTAATGCATATAAATGCATAAAATCAAGGAATTTTCAGTGCAAGTGCATATTTTTGGAGGTTTTTATTTCAACTCACTCAATTTTTTTTAACTTTTGAAACAAATATTGTCCATAATATTTTCATAACATAGGTTTTTTTTTTCCCCGCAGGTGAAATTTAGTGAATTTATACATATTTATGGAGTATTTTACGAATATTAACCGTTTTATTGTAAGGCTATAAAGAGATGTGTCAAAGTGTTTAAGTTCTTTTAGAAATATTGTCAAGATTCTTTTGTTACTGCTATTTTCGTTATTGAGCAGCTACAACAAATTGAAAACTAAAAAATGCCTGAATAAAAATATATAGAAGATATTTGCATGTGCGGTATATAATTATATATGAGGAGATATTTTTTTGTAAATGAATATACATATGCACTGAGAAATAGAAAAGATGCATTTTTTAAAGAAACATCTGCTTTTTTTTTGCAAGGTAATGTTTTAATGCATATTTTCTCATTTTTTATACATATTTCGAAATTTTTGACTTTTTCAAAATTTATAATGCATATTCTGGGGTGTTTATAACTGGAATGCATATTCTGGGGTAAATTTTCAGTGCACATTTTGGTATATTTCGAATGCACATTTTGTATTTCAAGTGCACATTTTGTATTTCAAGTGCACATTTTGTATTTCAAGTGCACATTTTATATTTCAAGTGCCCATTTTGTATTTTAAGTGCTTATTTTTGCATTTATAAGTGCTTATTTTTGCATTTATAAGTGCTTATTTTTGCATTTATAAGTGCTTATTTTTGCATTTATAAGTGCTTATTTTTGCATTTTAAGTACATATTTGCATATTTTTAGAGCATATTTTGCCACTTTTTTTAGTGCATATAATCTGCGATATAGTTATTATACTTTAAAGTGTTCATAGGAGAAAAAGCGGGAGTGTTTATATTTCGTTGTGTTTTACCGTTTTTGAAGATTCCCATGCACCTCAGGAAAGACATTACACTAATTAATGCACATGATCTGCAAGGATGAATAAATAACAATAATGTCAAAAGTGGCTTCTATAGATACCAGTGTGAATCTATACAATGTCTCAATAATATTTCTCGCACAATAATAGTGCTAACTAACACCAGCTAGTATTCTTCCGGCAATGGTTACAGAATGTTTTCGTTGGAAATTGCTCATTGTTATCTGAAGATTTGCCATAATCCAAGTTCAGTATAGCAGGGTTCGGCATTAATTGCTGTAATAGTGTTTATACTTTGCGATGCTTATAGGAGAAAAAGCTAGAGTGTTTGTATTTTGTGTTGCTTGTTAAATTTTTTTTTGTTGAAAAAATGTCACCATACCTTTGGCATTCAAGACAGGTTCAGCCAAATTGTAGTGCTCATGGTAGTTTTTTTTTTTGCAAACGTGTAACCAAATATGGAAGAGCGGGTAAACTTTGCCTAATAATACTCATAAAAAGTCACCAATGAAATAGGCAAATACAATAAAAATGCAAAACTAATACATTTCGACAAGCTATGGGTGTCGCCTTCAGAAGATAAAAAAAAAAAATTCTCGTCAAGACGTTTGACTTAGGCAGACGTATATTTTTTTCCGTTCCGCTGAGCAACTGAGAGTTAAGATTTGGTAACCAATGCAAGTGGGATCCTCGGTCAGCGTGATATTTTGTTATCCTCTGAGGACGACATCCATGGTGTGCCGAAATGCATTAGGAGTTTTGCATTTCCCTTGTGTGTTTGCCTTTTTCGTTGGTGATTTTTCTGATTATAATCAAAGCCCCGTTTACATGGGAAAGAGAAAAAGCGCGTTCAAAACCGCTTCAATTTCTTTCCTTACGAAGGAAAAGAGTCGTCAAGCGGGTGCTAGAACTCCCAATGCTACCGCAATAATGCGCATACAAACGGGGGCTCAAATGTATTCAACTTCACTCATAGCAGGGTATTTAAACATCAACAATTTGGATTTCGATTAGTGCGCATGCCAAAAAAAAAAAAAAAAAATGTTCTTACTGGCGTTATCTGCTGTTGAATTGAAGCATTGATGTGTGTTTTTAAAAAATGTTTATCACTTCAATTAGATAGATTAATGTTATGCGTTATTATTTTGACAAGAAAATTAAATTTAGAACAATTTTTGATACGATCAAATATCGGTAACTGTGCGTGCTGAAATGATTTAGTTTCGATTTCTAACAGTTTTCTATTTCACACGTACAAATTTTGATCATATTTTTCACTTCCTATCGTATTTTTTGTTATCCGAGAAATCGTTTTCTCAATAATTTGCATAATACTTTATTATTTTGATGAGTCGTACCCACTTATAAAGTGATCGGATACACAATGGAATATCGGTTATTATGATGAGCTTCACTTATATCTGAGCTTCTTGAGCCAGAACTCTTGAAATAACGTTAATGTGGTTTTTTTCCATATCGGGGATACGGACTCCATATCCACCGAAATGAAAAGAAATACAGTCGAATCCCGTTTTAACGAGTACCGTTATAGCGAAAATCTCTTTTTAACGAACACTTTTCTTATCCCCCCAGATAAGTTTGCATAGGAACAATGCAAAAACTGGAATTCCCTTATAAAAAAATTTTTGTTATAACGAAGTGATTTATCCTGTCTCTTGGACTTCGTTATAACGGGATTCGAAAGTGAAAACTCAGTAGTGAAACCTCTCTGCAACGATACTCTATACAACGATAAATCCCTCTACAACGATATTTTTTCAAATCGTATTTGGATTACCTATAGCCTAATCTCTAGTGGTAAACTCCTCTCGATACCACAATATTCTTTACTAAGATAAATCTTTCTATAACGACATTTTAAAAGAGGTAGCAAAACTGATACAACGATATTTTTTCTACATTTTGCTCAAAATCCCCTTCAATTTTCAGTACTGTTTAATTCCTTACCGGTTTTTGTTCTTTCTAGGGGTGTCTAATAACATCGGTATTTTGCAATATCTTCCCTTCGAAAGTGTTGATGACGTTGCTGTACTACTTTGGTGTAGTACAGAGAGTGCTGTAACTACCTCACAGGGTGAAATAAGTAGCTGAATTTCTCATTTAGAGCAACTCACCAATTAGAATTTTTTGCTGTTTAATAAATGCTTCTTATAAATGCATTTTACTTTGGTATTAATAACGCCAATTCAGTCGCTATATGGAGGTTCACTGTATTTTGTAGTTATAAGTAGAAAATAAATAAAAAACGTCTCGGATGAAACTTGTTCATTTCACTTGTATCTCCCTCTTTGTGTTCTCATCAAGAAAAACAGGGATGGAACCATAAGTTTTCCTTTGCTACCAGATAATTTGCCAAATAATGCCTTACATAACAGGATAAGATACCCCTGCAATGCCGAGAAATCAGGGGGGGGGGTGAGGGCAAACTACCTATCTTTTTGACATTGGGAGTGAGGGCAATCTACTCAGTTTTTCACCCAAACGATTCATCGTGATGGCAATCGACCTACACTCTTGTAGAAGGATTTCATTGTCACTTAGAGGATTGTTGAAGGGTTTCATTGTTACTTAGAACATTGCTGAAGGATTTAATTGCTACTAAGATCGTTGTTGAAGAATTGATTTAATTTTTACTTACAGCATTGTTGAAGGATTGATTACATTGTTACTTACAACATTGATGACGATGTGTAATTTTATCGGTATTCACGCATTTCGATTTATAAGTGAATACACATATTTTATGTTGCTGAATTACACTGTCAATTTACTAATAATATGAACTAAATTTTTTTTGTTTTGTATTTGCGTCATATAACTGATTTTTTTTAAAATATGTAATTTACTCGCTCGTGATAACAAGTGTATAGAAATGCATATGAAATGCACGTTAATAACCAATACCGTAAGTTATGCATGTAATAATGCATAAATTGATCAAAATATAACTTAGAAACATGATGAATCTCTAATATGAACATACTTTAGGAAATGTATTACAGTTGTCTTCAATCTCGTACAATATTAGGTGATTAACGGAATGATTTGCTTCTGTATATTTCAGCCGACGCAATATTTATAGATTTTTTTGTTTATGTTGAAAATTAAATGATTGTCGGACTAATATGATATGATATGTTTTATAGCCGACTTCATATTCTATCTTCTGTATTGAATTTTATTTGCGTATACATGTTTATTTTATTGTTTATGCGTTCGGAGATTTTTTTTAAACATATTTATTAGTGTCCATCTTTTATGCATTTTCCCCTTTACATATGTTCGTGTGAGTGAAAATTTTATTGTTTTTTACTGACATTTTCTGCTGTTTCCTTCCAATTTCATTGACTGTTTGAATTGTGCACCTGTGAAGTTAGAACTTGCACCGATTTGTGTATATTAAATTAATGAATAAATTAAATAAATAAATAAAAGATCTTATTCATGCATCGAAATACAAATAATAAAAAATAAGTCGTAGTAATAATGTGGCAAGAAAATGACGAAGAATTTTGGGAATGTATATTTACAGTGTGATGTGTGTAGTGAATATGGGTATTGAAATTCTCTGAAGTGAAGTTGTTAGCCTATCCAAGTACCTGCTCACGAATTGCTAATGGTGCCCTGGGGTAAGATGTAATTTATTTGCCAGGCTGAGGGTTAGTATCTTTTACTTAGAGCATTGTTGAGGGAATTGATTGTTACTTACAGCATTGTTGAGGGAATTGATTGTTACTTACAGCATTGTTGAGGGAATTGATTGTTACTTACAGCATTGTTGAGGGAATTGATTGTTACTTACAGCATTGTTGAGGGAATTGATTGTTACTTACAGCATTGTTGAGGGAATTCATTGTTACTTACAGAATTGTTGAGGGAATTCATTGTTACTTACATCATTGTTGAGGGAATTCATTGTTACTTAGAGCATTGTTGAAGAATTTCACTGTGAGCGTTGTCGTAGGAATGCATTGTTACTTTAAGCATATTTGAAAGATTTCATTGTTGTTCGAAACATTACTAATGCATTTCGTTGTTATTTAGAACTTTTTTGAAAGTTTTTGTTGTTGTTTAGAGCATTGATTCACTTTTATTCAAATCATTATTGATAGATTTCATTTTTATTCAAATCGTAATTGATAGAATTCATTTTTATTCAAGTCTGTGTGTATATACACAGTATATTTAGATACATATTTTGTTGTTAATTATATAAAACTTTCTTGTTGTTTTGAGCATTGTTGAAGGATTTCGTTGTGTTTCAAAGAATTCTTGCGAAACCTCACTGTTATTCACGGTCTCGTTAAACAAGCTCATCGTCATTTGAAACATTTCTCAGAAATATAATTATTACTGTTCGTATAGCAGCATTTCTCTAAAATCCCACTGCTATTCTGAAAATTATTTTCAAAATTTCATATAAGTCGAAGCATTTTTGATTATTATATGTCTACCATAATTATTCACATAATATTATAATAATAAAAAAAACATAATTATTATTCACGCAACATTTTTTCAGAAATATTTTTGGTACCTTCGATCCGAAAACATAGATAAATATTTGACTCAATAAGAAAAATTCCCACTCAATCGTCACTCGAATTCGGTTCGTAATTTCCTTTTATCATCGATATTGTCTCGCCGTTACTGTAAATATTACAAAATAACGATAACAATAATAAAAAAGCCATTTCTTTTCCCCCCTTCTTCTAGTTTCTCACTTAAAATTGATTAGCCACTTCTCTTATTATCAAATAACCTCACTTACAGAAGTCATGACCAGCTAAGGCCAGATAAAAGACGAAATTAGAGAGCCGTAAAAGAAAAGCAAAACAAAAAAAAAAGTACGAACTCTCTCTCTCGAAAACGTGATTTTAAAGCAAGCGAGTTGAAAAAGGGAGAGAAGAGAGGCCCGAAAAACTCGGTTTTTCTCATAAATCTGAGCATCTATGGCACTCTATTTAACCTTTTAAAGTGCCTTTCGAATAACACTGTCATCAAATTCCTTGAGGCAATTCCCGCGTGGAAAGATTTGTAACTACGAGTAGCAAATAGTGTGAGCGTGTGTGTGTGTGTGAATAAACTTTGTGACTTTGTGATCCCAGGAATGGGGTTGTAAAAATGTGAGGGGGGGGGGGAAGGGAAAAGGAAAGTTGTTCCTTAATTTTTATTTATTCACTCTTAAGATCATCATAAGGAGCTTCAATCGTCCACTCCATTCCTCAAGTAGCCAGTGTCTGTCTTAGCACGTACTACAGCCAACAACAACCTGAAGTGAGATGTTTCTAGAGCCCCCATCTTCAGAGCCAAGAGCACCCACTACAGAGGCTTCCTCTAAAGAGGTGAGTGTGTGTGTGAACCCCATTGAAAGATTCATTGCTACCACTGTGTTGTTGTGGTTGTAATATATAATATTGATCTACTCCCATTTCCCCTTTTTTTCCCGGGAATGCTGGGAAAAAAAGTCACGTATAATCGTATTTGATGTACGATTGCTTGAATATGTATCAAGTGCATTCTATACGAGTTTTTTTACTCGATTATCAGCTTAGTGTTGTTCTTCGGAACCTGATGAATGTTTTGGGTTCCGTCGAGAGTCCCGGACTTGTGGCCCTTCTTTGCTGGGACAGAGCGGCGGGTCATTATCTGGCTAGAAGGACGACTTCTGACCCTCGCTAAACGAATTTTCCGCCCCCCCATGAGCATTTTTTTGGAAAGTTTACTTCTATCATTATGGCATCTAAGTATATTGGAACTTATGAAATCAGTAATAAATACAGTGAAACCTCTCTTAACGATCACCCCTCTTTTACGGCTAAGTAGTAGTTATAAAAATATGCATTTCAAACCCCTGATAAACTGTCAGCCTTTTTTTTTTACGGACGAATTAATTTCTTCCGCCGGTGTCAGTAAAAGAGGAATTTTACTGTAATTTGAATTTTAATACCCTTGTTCAATATTTTATATTAATATGCGCTAAATGGCGGGCTAAAAATGAAAATAATATTAATGCACGTCTATAGACCAGTTATCTAAAATCTGTTGTTCGCGAGTGTGTCTGCCGTGGGAACAGATTTGTTGCCACGATGCTCACGGACGAACCCAAGAATATTCGATGTTAATTTTGTATCTCGTACGTTGAAAGCACTTCTTGGCAACAAACGCTTAGAAGGGTTGCGTAAGCCTAGAAATTTGGTTAGGCAGATACTTCCAGCAGAAGTAAAACAGCGTCGTCTCATCAGAACTTGTTTTATTTAGCAGTTCTTTAATGTTTTTTTTGAAGTAGAAAGTGTATTGAGATGCCCTCTAAGCCCTCAATCAGTGTTGCCAACAGTCATAAAAATTTCCAACAAGATTGTTCATCAAAAACAACTAGAAGCCGGGATTAATTGGTTGAAACAACCAGAATTAATTTTAGATATTATCTGGATGACCATACATCCCCGTATTTTTCGGAAATTTCCGTATTTTCACGTATAATTTAATTATAGACTACTGGTACACAGGAAAATTTTTGAAAAAGACCAAAGATCAGAAAACAACTAGTAACTAGATAGGTATTTTATCCGAATGAATGACCGGAAAAGAAAGACCAGATCTAGTTGGAAATTAACCAAGTTGACAACACTGCCTTCCCTCAATTGTAAAAGAACCCCCTCCCCTTCCAGGACACTGCCAGAAGGACTACTGAACAAAAAAAACCAATTCATGAAGTGGAAACTGTTTCTTCTCCAGGATCGACCTACTTCTACTTGAAAAAGACACGGGGTCCATGAAAATAAACTATGGTTTAAACGGGAGGGGGAAGGGGGTCCAAGGGTGAAAAAAAATTAGGGAACATTGAATTAGTAGCCATAATGGTTTCGATTTCATTAAAGAGTTTTGGACCTTCATAACGCTTCGTTTTATATGACGCTAATTGAAAGTATTTAGTCAGTTAAGATACACAGTATACTCTGGAAATAATCATTATCGACATAATAGATATAATTCCTAATGTCTATTTCTCAATATTAATCACTAAACTGGGAGGTTCTTTCTCAAAGAAGACGAATCTGGGAAAAATATGCTCGAGGTCTACCATAACGGTTCAGCTGGGGGGGATTCTTCAGAAACCACCTCTACTTTTGAAATAGCATCGGCCAGATTTCGGTTTGCAGTAGCAACGATTCAAGCCCGCAAGTCCCGACCAAATCTTCAGAACTTCGGCACGTGTGCAATTTCCGCAGGGCAAATTTTTTAGCCGACCATGTAGATAGCAGGTTGCTGCCATTATGTATTAGTAAGCATTCCCGAGAAAGAAGCGGAGCTCCTTTCAAGTTGCATACACACTCACGCCCACCTATTATAGGTGAATGATTTAAGATCCCTTTTATGGACTTGAGCCCTGCGTCTATAAATAAAGTTTCTTCTCTTTATCTCCTGTGTTGAAACTATACGCGGGATTATCAAAAGTTTCCAAAGCTATTTTTACATTTATTTATAGGAAACTTGGCTTGAGATCTCCATTATTACCAACCAGCCTGGAATGGTGTCTCGGTATCTCTCCTACTCCCATACCGGATACATACTGGAAATTTGCATTTTTCTTAACAATTTCTTTTAACTTATTAAACGCAAATTCTCAGTTTGATATGTTTATTATTAATCTATAGATTATTATAAAATTTATGCAAATAAATTGATCAGACGCACGACTCAGCCTTGACTAAGGTGAAAAGATTCTGGGCCATATACATATTTGACATATTTCAAATTTATTTTCTGTTTGTTTTCGATACTAACAGACTACTTCGGGGTCAAAAATTACAAAAAAAAAAAAAATTGGAGGCTTCCAACAATGACATTCGGAATGTTTCTAGGCTTCGGCAATGATTTCCGGGATGTTCTTAGGCTTCAACAAAGACTTCCAAAATGCTTCTAGGCTTCAACAGCGACTTTCAGAATCAAGGAAACACATTTTCTAGATACTATGCTGAGGTGAAACAAGTCATCTTGTCTCCGCCGGGACTCGAACCCAGGCTGTTTTGCATACCTTGATATCTTGGGTGGGCTGAGAAAAAGCCGTCTATGTCGCTCTCTACCGTCCCACCTGTGGGCCATTTCCTGAAGTTAAGAGAGGATACAAATACCACTACTTCAGCGCCTTACGTCACAGAGGGTGAAATAAGGAAGGCAGCGCCGTGTCTCTCCGGTGTTGTAGATGGTGGCATGCACTTGCCTGGTATGCAGGACGGCCTGGGTTCGAGTCCCGACGGAGACAAGGTAACTTTTCTTTATGAATTCACCTCAGCATGATATCTGTTTCCTTGATATCTTGGGCTGAGAAAAAACTGTCTATATCTGACTTTCGGAATGTTTCTAGGCTACGTTAGGAATGTTTCTAGGCTATGTTAGGAATGTTTCTAGACTATGTTAGGAATGTTTCTAGGCTATGTTAGGAATGTTTCAATAAATTTCGGAATAATAATTTCAGGTACAATTCCCTAACAATTCGTTTTATTTAAATAGTGCAGGGCCCCATATTTATCCACTTTTAATTGGTTATGTGATTAAATTTTCATTTTAAACAATTTGAAAATGCTACATGGTGAATTTAAAAATATTGCCAATTTCATTATTTCACAATATTTGGGAAGTGAATGATAAAGATGATTTTTTTGATTATTTAGATTTTTTCGGATGCTAAGAACTATAAGACACGAAGATAGAGAATTATATTCGATTCGAATCTTGTCTAATAACATGATGTTTGCATTTTTGCGTGTTCGAAATCCAGTATTTTCAATCGTGCCGGTCTAGAGCAGGGGTTCCTCACTTGGGGCCATATTGGCTCCCTTGTGGTCTTGGGATATTGTAAGGGTCGCACGCGTGAAAATCGAGAGGAAAGGGAGATAAAAAAAATGTGCTTAAGGGCCACACAGAGCCATGAAAAATATTACCGATGTGAAGAACAACCGATTTAAAGGGAAATGTGGTGAGAAAAAGTGTAGACTTCCAGAATGTTTCCAGACTCTCAGAATGTTTCTGGGCTTCAGCAACTACTTTCGGAATCTTTCTAGGCTTCAACAAAGATTTTCGGAATCTTTCTAGGCTTCAACAAAGATTTTCGGAATATTTCTAGGCTTCAGCAACGACTTTCGGAATCTTTCTAGGCTTCAACAATGACTTTCAGAATGTTTCTAGGCTTCAACAATGGTGAGAAAAAGTAACTGTTTTCATAGTCCAGCTGGATTTCATTTAGAACTAGAGCAGTCTTACTGTATTGGGAAACCCATTCATGGCCCCGGGGGAATTGTGTCCCAATTTTAATTAGGGACTAGAATGATGAAATCCAGTGCTATGATCTTCGAGAACAGTGCGCAAATATGTATGCTGTTCCTTCGAATTAAGTAGGCCGTGTCGGACCCCAGAACATCACTTTGGCTGGAAGCCTCACGATATTGAGCCTTGCCCTGCATAAAACCAAGACAAGCGTGAAGCTCACTGAATTGTAATCCAGGGGTCCGGAGATCAACAATCATTTATAAATATTTTGTTCTCTACAAACGTACTCAAAAGAATCAATTCGATAAGTGGGAAAGAAGGAGAGGGTCTTGTTTCTGGATGAAGGAGGGAGGGAGGCCCTGGATTAGACGATGGGGGAGGGACAAGAGAAGGAAAGGTGGTCCTAAGAGTGGGATATGCGAGAAAACAATTAAGAAACACTACTTCATACCACACATCAACTCCGGTCATGTATCGCCATACGGAAATTTCCAACCAGTGGAGCTGGGTAGGAAATGAAGGCTCTATCCATCGTTGGTCGCCCCAGACTCGGTAGGTAAAGAACTTGCTTCTGACGTTCTATGCCTGGACTCGAACCCGTGGACCTCGACTGTAAGCTTCATAGCGGATGACAAGCATCTAACCACTGCGGCATTCGGACGCTGTTATTAAAAAAACATTTGTCTAGACTCTAGAGCAGTGTGTCTAGACCGTTTTCACCGATAACCATTTCGAAGCGCATTTTGTATCCATGATCTCACTCCTGGTTTTAGGAGTAAAACATCTTTTTCACTTATTTAACTGACTTTTTAAGTAAATTTATAGCAAAAAAAAAAAAAAAAATTACAAATAGATAGATCTGAAGATAGAACTCCTGGTTGAGGTAGCGTCGGAGCCAGGAGAGAATTTATGGAGGGTGGGCCCGAGGAAATCAAAATTTCCTACATCAAACTCGAGACGAGCACCCACAAGTTCGGAACACGTCTGACGCCAATGCCTGGGTGAGAGTTCAGTGGGCCTACCTTTTTGTGAAGATTCTATGCTGGGCCGTTTCAATACTATGAGCCTCATCAGGGCAGTTCTGTGGCCACTTAACTGGAAGTAACACCTTCCATACATTTGAAAATGGGGTGCGATAGCCCAGGTAGATAAAATACTCACCTAAAGCACCAAAGAATGTTTGGAGGTGTCGCGAGTTCGATACCCGGGGATTCGTCCTTGTCAGAAACTGTCCTGGTGCGGGGTTGCAACAGGAACGGCAGTATGACCACAGAAAAAGATTGTTACCGCAGGAAGTCCCGCACCGAGGGGTTAGTGCACCAACTTCTCGGCGAGTAGGCCCCTATCTGTTCGGTATCGGCAATATTTATAGGTTTCGGTCTAATTAGCCCTCGTGTATGGAAAATGAACGCAATGAGAGATAAAAATGGCCAATGAAAAATCATGGTATCAGATCTCATGCTCCCTACGGGAATGAATTGATATGCCCGGATGTGTCAATGGGTTAAGATGGGTTCCTGGATTTGATTTTACTGGCACAAAGGGACCGCGGAATATAAAAGTTCAGGAACTCCTTTATTAGAGTATAATTTTTAAATTTTCTAACGAAGGCATTAAAGTTATATCATAGCTATTATTATGACTTCAAGTTTCAATACCTGAGATTCAACACGTTCAAGTGTGACGAACCCTAAGCCTGGACCAGTGCCGTCTTAACGCATGGGCCCACCCGGGGCCTCAGGAGAAGAGCCTCGCAAAAATGAGAATTAGTTCAAATTTTGGAGAATTTGCCTGGTAGGGCCTCAGAAAAATCACTTGGCCCGGGGGCCCATGATGCTCTTAAGATGGCCCTGGCCTGGACATTCAGCAGTACCGAATTTCTAGAAAATTTATACCGTAAAAACAGTGATTCTCAGAGTTCGCCGTGGCAGTTGTCAAACATTTTCAAGAGAATTTCTCCAAA
Organism: Pholcus phalangioides; assembly: GCF_987345545.1. Classification (NCBI taxonomy): domain Eukaryota; kingdom Metazoa; phylum Arthropoda; class Arachnida; order Araneae; family Pholcidae; genus Pholcus; species Pholcus phalangioides. The sequence continues at coordinate 18,049,823 of NW_028301601.1, read as the reverse complement.
TTGAAAGTACTGCTTACGCACATGCATGGTAATTAGTAATATAGTTAGACTTTAAGCGAACCATTTTTGCATAACTGTTATTGTAATGAGGGGGTCGGTGATATACGAATGAAAATCAAAGAAGGGATGAATAAACGAGCACTAAAGGTGTAAGGATCACTGGTAAATGTGACACTGGTTTAGATTACTGAACCAGAGGTGAGAATGGAAAATTATCACTCGGGTAAATGCAAGCACGGAAAAAAATTATTACTTAGATACACAGGAAAAAGTAATTATTATTCGGGTAAATCACCTCGGAAAAATTATCCCTCGGATAAAGCAGCACGAAAAAAATTGTTATTCGACCGGCGAATATGCATAATACTCACACAAGCGTCGTTGGTAAATTTGATAAATACTGAAGAAGTTACCGCTTTTACCGAGATTGTGCATAATAACCACACAAGTGTCGTTGGTAAATTTAATAAAAACAATATATGGAATTTTAATCGCCTTTTAAAGGTGATAAATTTGAGATATCTGTAATTCACAGATAATATCTGTAATTATGCATAATAACCTAATGTAATTGGTGAATTTGATAAATACGGGAAAAAAAAATTCCAAATGTGTCTAGTATGTGCGATGCATACAGGGTGATTCAGAAAAGTTGGGAAAAACTTTAAGAGGTGCTAGTACACACCAATACAAACAATTGTGATTAAAGAATGCATGGTCCTACATGAAACGCAAACGCGCGCAACCGCGTTTCGAAACTGCCGCTCCGCAAACATTAAAACGACATTCACGTTGAAATTTATCTGGAGAAAAAGAACACCATGCATGCATGCAAATGTAACCAGGGGAAGAAGAAGAAGAAGAAACTGTATGCAAATCTGCGTCGCAGTGAATAAAAGTCACGGCCGCCATCCCGTACGTCACAACTGTTGGAACGGTTCCGCGCTAGAATAACTTGACAGGGCTGGCGTTTCATACATTTGCATGTTCTTTTTCTTCCGATAAATTTCAACAGGAATGCCGTATTAACGTTTGCTGTACGGCCATTTCGAAACGCGCTCGCGCGTTTGCGTTTCATGTTAGACCAGTGATTCCCGACGTGGGCGTCAACGCCTCCTTGGGGGCGCTGGAATATTTCAGGGGGGTGGTAGAAGCTACGGGTATAACATAGGATACTATGGGTTAGATTACGTAGGGGGGCGATGGGAGAAAAAAGGTTGGGTAACTATGTGTTAGACCATTCATTCTTGGATGACACTTGTTTGTATTGGTGTCTACTATCACCTTTTAAAGTTTTTCCCATTTTTTCTGAATCACCCTGTATACGCGGACCCCGATGTAATAAATTTTACGATCATATCCTCGATACAATTATACAATACATGCATGAATTATTATGTGTGGTATATCATATAGTACGATTCATCATGTCTACCAACGACGCGACGCTTGGGTATTATGCATAGTGTTATTTAAAAGTGATATTATTTAGTACTTATTAAATTTATCAACGATGCTTGGGCACTATGCATAATCTCCGGTAAAAGCGATAAATCTAAGGACATTTATCAAACTTATCAAAATTCCCAGCGATCATGCATAGTAACCAGTTATTATATATACTCCAGCGTGGCCGGACCCCTCGGGGTAAAAGGCTTATATCCCCCTCGGGACAGAGCCTGGGCAGAGTCTGGTCTTACAGTTATTATGTATAAGAACCGGATTTATTCCATTACCGCAACATATAAACCTTCAATGACTCGCCCAGGCCAGACTTTGCCTGCATGCAGTGTCCATGATGCTTCTCTTCTATTCCATCCATAAATATTAAATAATCGTATGACATAATCAGTATCCCGCCATTCATTCGAGTAGACAGGAATATATCAAAAAATTATCCTTAATATCCCATCGTGAGTTTTCGTATCTTATCTCATATCAATAATCCCTCTCAACGTCTTTGATAATCGATAATTTAAAAAAAAAAATGTTTCTGGATATTTATGGCGTGAGATTAATAATGATGTCAGTATAGAGACACTTACTTTTATCAGCGTCATCAGGGCAGGGCACAGCGGCAACGTGATGCTGCGCCGATGACCTCAGCAGCGCCCCGCTGTTCGCAACCACGGAACTCGCTCCGTAACCGGGACTCAAGTCGTGGAACTCGCTGACCACGTAACTGTTCGGGCTCTGACTCGGGAAAGGCGGGCACAGGTGCGACAGGCTCTGCACGTGCGGCGAGGTCAGCGGCGCCCCGGACACCGTCCCCGCCGCGGCCATCTGCTGGGGCGTGTAGCTGGTCCTCGGGTAGTCCCCGAAATGGGGTCCCGGCGACATCCCCCCGGCCGTCGTCGTCGCCGCCGTCCCCATCGCGTAGAAAGTGTCCTCGTCCAGCAGTTTCTCCAGGCTCTGCGCGTGGAAGAGCAGAGCCTGGGCATCGAAACCCGTGTGATCGGAAATGTTGAGGATGTCTTTCACCGAGAAAGGGGTCGTCGATGTCGTGGCCGCCTGTGGACTGGCCAGCATGACTTGGTTGTAGCAGCCGGGGTCGCACCACTCCAGCGTTAACGCCTCCAGTTTTCTAACAGTTGTTGAAATAAAATTCGACCAGAGAGAACAGACTTCAGACTGTATTTCGATCTCGACGCTCAAAACACGCGCGGTGGCATCAGTATCTTCATCCAAAAATTCAGACTATATTCCAATGTCTTAACACTGTCTCTCTCTACAGACGTTTCTTCTCTCCACACAGTCGGTGTTGACGCAACTAGAACTCGTCCAAGACTAAGACACCATTATTCTCAGCCGTTATGGAACCATTTTTTCTTGGTTATCGGGTTATTTTTTTTTTGCTTTCGGTTCACCACAAAATGTTTTACACACACACACACACAAAAAAAAAAATATAATAAAATAACACCGATAACAACACACGCGACTTTTTCTTTCCGTTTCAGCGATCAAATTTAGATCCTTGGATTATGAAGAAAGAGGAGGAGGAGGAGGAGAATGCCATGAACATAATACATCCCTGTGACAAATAATTCCAAGATGACGTCTTCGTCGGTAGGTTGGACTACAACCATTGAAAAACAAGGGGGAAAAAAAAATCATGAAAAAACACCGAAGAGGAGAAATATTCTAGAAAAATAATTTTTCCACCGGTGAGAGAGCGACTCAGTGCGCGCTCTCTCCGGAGTCTTCATATTGTTTGGGGTCTGGAAACCACGCCCCGTGGGATCTCCGTCGACGAATGGGATTCGTGGAAATCGACTGCATCATCCAATCATTCCCCCCCACTCTCCGCGCTGCTGCTGCTGCTCCACGCGGAAATGGCGCGTCATATTTTTAGTTTTTTTTCTCTTGGAGGAGATATGAAGTATGGAAAGAGAGTCTCTGTAGCCAACGGGGGGGGGGGGGTTTCAATTTCAACGTTGTTATCCGTATCAGGCTCTTATGTGCGGTCCACGCTTGTTGCACATGGGGGGTAATCGTTTTGCAATGTCCGGGGTTACCGTCCCGAGGTTTGGATGGCGGGAGATATCTCCGTTGTATGGGCGAGGTCGGTGGGGAATCACCGGGTGGAATTTATGTGAAGAGCGTTACACGCGTGAGATTTTGTGGGGTTTTTTTTTTTTTTTGCAAATTTAGGGGCGTCACGAATTCTGAGCAGGATCGTGACTGGCAAGGTACCGTTTCATGTTTTTCCGGATTCATCTTCAAATCAATGGCTTACTTTACCAGGAGAGGGGCATGGTGCGAAAATTATTGCGGGGCTACACAAAGACGTCTTAACCCTTAACTGGCGTTGTGAAAAATTCAATATAGGTCACGTACTTCGTGGCCCGCAGATAAGTCTGGCAGAACGGCCATTAAAAATTGTGTCGTGGCACCAGCGAACCCAATCTTAATTCAGTTCAGTTCAGTTCAGTGAAAGATTCTGTGCGTAACTGGCATCGTGGTGCAATTTTGAACCCAACAAGTATTAATGCATTTTAAAAATCAACAAAAGAAAATTATTTTCCAAAAAAATGGTCTTTTATTAAGACACTAATGACTTTTGAATTATTTTTTTTAAATTATACAGGGTGTTCTGTTAATGGACCGACAAGCTCAGAGGGTTGTTAGTAGACATCAAGAGGAACAAAAATTGCAATGAAACGTGGTGTCGCAAACCACGCTGAGACGGGGGGTTAAAATCACGAAAAATGCATGCAGGTCTCGACGTCACGCTGAAACGACAAAAAGTTCAGTAATACATACAAACAGTTATAACAGATTTATTTCATCAATTAATACAAGAGTTGTTGGAAGTGGCAGCCGCTGACGTCATTGCACAGTCTACAACGACGTAAAAACGATTCCCGGACGCGTTCCAAGATACCGGGTATGCTTTTGATGTCTGCCGCAGCGACGACGATCCGCGCTACGAGATCCTCCGGTGCGTCCACAGGCGTCGCATAAACGAGTGATTGAAGGCGACCGCATAGGAAAAAGTCACACGGATTGAGATCCAGCGAACGTGGAGGACAAGCAACGGGTACCGCGCGTCCAATCCACCTCCTTGGATTGGACTGGAACTCATTTTCACCATCTCAACGTGGTTTGCGACACCATGTTCCATTGCAATTTTTGTTCCTCTTATGTCTACTAACAACCCTCTGAGTTTGTCGGTCCATTAACAGAAGACCCTGAATATTATATTTTTTGAAAAAAAAAAACCACAATTTTCATGATTAAAATATCTTCAGAAAATAATAATTACTATATTTTTACAATATATACTATAATTTGAAACCGTTATCAAGAAAACCGGTGCTCTTCCGATATGCATTTCAATCTGAACACTCCGGGCGTCAGACAAAAGAAAGGGCCATTCAAGTATTATGTAAGCAGATTTTCAGCTATTTTTGACCCCTCTCCCTTGTCAGCAAAACACTGACCCCCCCCCCCCCCCGTCAGCAAAATTTCGTCAGCAGCTTTTCATATCTTCAAAAAAGGGTAGTTGATGACGTATAAGCAACCTTCAAACCCCCCTCCCCCCTTGTCATCAAAAGTCAGCAAATCCGAACACCCCCCCCCCCCCCCCCCGATGCTGACGTAATACTTGAATGACCCCAAAGACGCAAGTTGAGTCATTTTGACCTCACGGAAACTTTGATCCATGATATAGAGCAGTGTTTCTCTCTCTCAAAGTGGCAATATCGCGCCCCTGGTGGAAGATGGAATGGCCCGGGGGGGGGGCGATAGAAGCTACGGACTTGACATAGGGGGTGGGGTGACTATGGGTTCACTTGAGTTGGGGGCGATGAGAGGAAAAAAAAATGCTGATGAAGGGGGCGATGGACAAAAGGTTTGGGAAACTGATGTACAAGTACAAGTACAAATACAACACCACAACAGGCAAATTGCCCAACGAGGTGGCTGACTTAAGAACATCATGGAGAGATCCCCGAGCCATTTTTTGGTGGCCCTACCTACTACTGCTACACCACACATGCACCCCGCGGAACCCCCAACGAATCGGTACATGCGGGAATGTGCCTGTACGTGTAGTGAAGTTTTTTTTGTTTCTGTGTAATGCTTGTTATGTGTAGTGCTGCCATCTGCCACCAGTTTTTCTAACTATGAGTGAAGTGTTATGATTGAATGATTTATCGTTGTAGGACTGTTGCTCTCTGTGGCGAGACTTTTTAACTGGGGGATCGACTCGCATTTGCGCCTTGAAGTTGGGAACCACAGAAAACCAACTTCAGCCGACCACCACTTTAGGATTCGAACCCGGATCCTCGCATCGCGAGTCCGTCACTATAACCACTCGACCACCACAAAACAGTACAGAGGGGAAGAAAAAGTAGAGTAACATGACAAATTTGTCAAACACGTGTAAACAACTAGCTTGAAAGGTACTGAAAATAAGATTGTCCGGATGAATTTCTTTCTTAAGGGGTGGTAAAATGAAGAATGCGTGGGGGCGAAAATGATCCCACCACGCCAGTTAAGGAGGGGGGAGGGGGGAGATCCAAAAATTCATACATTATTACAGAAGACATCAGTAAAGGAAGAAAATATGAACACATAAAATTTAAACGTAAATTAACACGAAAATTGACGAAAATAATTCCAAACTAATGAAAATTAGGGACAAATATACCGGGGTAGCAAGGAAAATCCGATTTTACTGGCGAACCATTGATCCTACAGGCATACTTGTTATTTATAAAAAAAAGTACCTTAATAACGTGTAGACCATAGATTTCCAACTGGTGTTCCGCGGAACCCTAGAGTTCCGCGAGAGGTTTTTTGGGGGTTCCACGGAATAAATCTGTGACGCTTGATTTACATTCTGATTTTTGACGAAATTTTAAAAATCACAGAACCCGGAGAGCTTCGACTGAAAATAATTTTCTAATCATTGATACTCGTAAAGCTGTTCTTGATTGGAAATTCTGAGAATCAAGTATGCAAATTAGGAGGTGGAGCCCCAGCGTATCATTTTGCCCGAGATCCCCCCATGATTATGCCATGACGGCCTTGAGGATGCCACGTGAGAGAGTTAGAGAAATATTAAAAATTAGTTTGAGTTCTGCCGAACAGAGCATAACAACCATCAAGGGTTCCGTGGAACATTTATTCATTCATTCAAACCAAGCACAACTCCAGTCTATCGCCCTAGGCAATTTACTTCCGATTGTGTTGTTCCGGAAGTATGAGTGTCCCCAACTCCTCCAAATCTCCTGGGTCCCCGGGACGCGAAAACGATTATATACCTTGCATACATCACATAATACACAAAGCTGCCTCGTGACATTTGGCCAGTCGTGGCCCAGTCTTCAAAGTTCAGCAACCGCACGAGCAGTTGTCTAATTGGCGCTGTTTTCAGTGCGCTGCATCACGACGGTGCAGCTTTTGGTTTCCGTTTTTGGCGCACCAAATAAGACGCCATTAAGAATATGTCATATCTTCATAAAGGGGGTGGTTGATGACGTAAGCATCATCCAACCCCCCCCCCCGTTGTCAACAAAATTGGAAACCCCCTCCCTCCCCATCAATATTGACGTAATACTTGAATGATCCCAAACATATTAACCGGTATATTTTGGTGTTATGTTTGGTGTTATGGTATATTTACGTGCATAAAATTTTTACCAGTTATGCAGCGTATAAAAATAAATAATATATGATACCATAACCTACTTTGTTGGTTTTCGTGCCGCATTTTACCGGTTGGAAACCAACAACTAACTTTAATTTAGAAATCATAATAGATACTTTAGTTTTTGTTTGATAGATGGCGGCAAAATTCCCTTATTTTTTGGGACGCATATTTTTTCCCCCAACTATTTTGCGTAGAAGGGAAATGCTCATAAATATTTTCTAAAATTTTAGAATATTCACAGAATTTTTACCCCTTTCGGACTTCATACACAGTATAATAGGACCATAATAATATATAATTTTTTTTGGAATATATGTTTTTTACTTTTTTATATACACAAACTAAGTAAGCAGTCTTTCCTCCCATGAATAACAGCAGGATATACGTACTATTTCACTGGAAGTGAGGTTTTCCGTTTCTCAAAACAGCCCAGTCGCAGTATATGAGGACTCCTGACAGTACTGGGTACTGTTAAATATCAAGACCGTCATAATTGACCAAAATATGTTGACTACACAATTGCATCATCGCTGACAACTTTTTTGAAAGAATTTCTTTGAAATTTTCCGATTTTGTTGTTTTCTTTTTAAAAACTTTAGCGTTCTATGCATGCATTTGTAGTTTAACATACAGCGTTGTTTCATACGTTGGTGTTTAAGAAAGGGCTCTCAAATTCTACTTAGTGATTAGCAGACGCGGGGCCGGGTGCAAAAATTACAGCAGGTCAGGGGCATCTAAACATTCATGGGGCCCTTTTAGCTCCAATTTAATAAATTTTGTGGGAGAGTGGGAATCGACATTCAAAAAACTCATACACAGTGGATGATTCTTATAACGTTCCTACTCTTTTAATTGGGAACGTTATACGAGTCATTTACTGTACACGATTTTTATAACGTCCTCACATAGAACATTTTTCCATTTGGTGTAACTTATTTCCCTTGGTCCCAACTCTTACTAACGAGAGGTCGTCACAAAATCGAGATTTCCCCTTTAAAGAGTTCCCGCTTGCAACGTTTTTTCGAGGTGGTGTTTTTGAAAAACATTATAAGCGGGATCAGCTGCATATCATTACATACAAGGCTGACGAAAAATATCCATACAAAAAAAATAATTATAAAAACGCGATCTAATGTAAATCAAAACAAAAATGAATGGAAATTTTGAATTCGTGAAAATTTAGAACTGAAGAAAATTTTTAATTGATGTGAAAGAAATTATACCAAAACTAATGGGAATTATTGGTGAGTGAAAGAAATACTCACACAGAATTGATGAAAATTCATTACTAGGTGTGAATTATATAAAAAAAATAATAATTAAAATAAATAATTCCAACGCCTATATGAAAATCGGGAGTTTATGAAAGAACTAATTTGAGAATCGACGTAAGCCTTCAATAATTTGGGACCCTCATTGGATTAAGTTTGAATTTGGTGCCTTGGACATCAAATACACCGGCCCAAATCACTGCCTTTCCCTAGAAAAATAATAAGAGGTATTTCTCAAATTACTATTTTATTATGTAATGGAACGAGTGAATCATTTGGAGCGTAATGGAACTGGTAATTCAGCATTTTCAAGTCATGCCAAAATACCCTGAGGCTGCATTTTTAGAACCTCATTCTTATTAACCTAACAGTCCCGTATTTAATCAGTTCATATGTTTGTAGGAGAGAAATATGAATACCTCGTTAGTTTCTAAAGACTTATAAATTTTTCCCTCGTTAGGCCATGTCGATAAGATCGATAACCGGTTCGTTCTAATTAGACCGAAACCTGTTTACGACGAATTACACCGTTTCTGTTGTACACCGGCGTCAGGAAACTCCGGTGTACAACAGAAACGGTAACATGACCACAGAAAAAGATTGCTACCGCATAGAGTCCCACACCGAGAGGTTAGTGCATCAACTTCTCGGTGAGCAGTCTCCTATAAAAAAAAGTGCTGTTCGTAATCGGCAATATTTGTAGGTTTCGATCTAATTAGCCCTCGTGTGCAGAAAATGACGGAGGTGCGGCAGCAATGATCAATGAAAAATCATGGTATCAGATCTCATGCTCCCTGCGGATATGAATTGATATGCCCGGATGTGCCAATGGGTTAAGATGGGTTCCTGGATTTGATTTTACTGGCACAATAGGACCATGGAATATAAAAGTTTATAAGAACTCCTTAGTGCATAATTTTTACTTTTTGAAAAAGAAGGTATTAAAGTTATATCACAGAGTTATTAATATGATTTCAAGTCCTCAATTTCAACACGTTCAAGTTAGACGGACCCTAAGCCTGAAAATTCAGCAGCACTGAATTTCTGGAAAATTCAGAGCTAAAACAGTGATTCTGGAAGAAAGTTCGTCGCCAGGGGGCCGACCAACTTCTCGGTGAGTATACAAAAAAAAAAAAAAAAATGCCGTTCGGAATCGGCAATAAAAATTTTAGGTCCCGGTCTAATTAGAACTCTCGTTCGTTAGGACCGTAGTTCGACAAAAATGACCAAATGATCTAAAGCACTTCTGACGCTCAAAACCACATTTGCCACGCGAATTGAGTTCATGCTAGAATTTTACAGATATTTTTATTCACACATTTTCCTATTTTATTCGCTATATTATTAATTTAAATCGTCGGACATCATCGGATACATGCATTGATTTTGAGAAGGGCGGTGAGTGCTTCCAGTGCATTTGTAAGCCCGGGTTCGAACCCCACCGTCACCGCAGTGGTGATCGGCTGAAGTTGGTTTTCTGCGGTTCCCAACTTCGAGGCGCGAATGCGATCCGATCTCCCCGTTAAAAAGTCTCGCCACGGAGAGCAACAGACCTACAAACAGTACAAATGTAATTCAATCGTAACACATCACTCACTTCACTTCTGAAATGTAGATGGTAGCACAGAAAAATCGCCGCTGTGGTGGTGGAGTGGTCATAGTGACGGACTCGCATCGCGAGGATCCGGGTTCAAACCCAACCGCCGCCACAGTGGTGATCGGCTGAAGTTGGTTTTCTGCGGTTCCCAACTTCGAGGCGCGAATGCGAGCCGATCTCCCCGTTAAAAAGTCTCGCCGCAGAGAGCAACAGGCCTACAACGCTATAATTATTCAAATTCAAATTTCCTTTATTTAAGATTTTTAAACACAGTTACAAAACATTTAGGGGCTAAGCAAGCTTGTGAGCCCACAAAACAATATCCGATACATAGCTGTCGGCATAAATAATAACGAGAGAAAAAAAGAAAGAAAAAAACACACATACATATAACACCAAGAAATAAGTGGCAACAGGAATGGAATTCTTGAACAAAAAAATTTGGCATTTAGCAGCGTATGCAAGATAGAAGAAGGTTACATTACAATATCAAACAGATAATTGAAATCTTCTTGAGTTAGTCAAGAAAATTCATTATTATGAATCATGATTCATTACAATGAATTATTCATTCATTACACTTCACGCTCTATTTAAAAAAATTGGTTGCAGATGGCAGCAGTACACATAACAAGCATTACACGGAAACAAACTCCACGGTAGGTTCACTATATGTACACACACATTCCAACATGTACCAAGTCGTTAGAAGTTCCGCAGAGGAATATGGGCGAGGTGCATGTCTGGCTTAGTAGCACTGAAAAAATCAAACACAACACTACATATGCACTCAGACTGTGTGTTGGATACACACACAGTTACACTTCCGGAACAACTCACTAGGTAGTAAATCGCCCGTAAACGGTGATAGACCTGAGTTGTGCTCGGTTTGAAAGCATTTACATTTGTAAAACGTGTCCTCTCTGGACTGAACCGTGAAAAACTGTGAGCAGGACTATTTGATGGGTCCTTAAATTCATAAGATTAAAGACTAAAAAACTTTAGCACCTTCGACGACTGAAATTGAATCTTCCGTTTCGTTATGTTTCATCTTATTAGTGTATTTATAATTTTTTGAGTACTCATAACAAAAACAGCGAACTATGAAGAATTGATGCGAAATTGCACTTCTTTCAACATTTTTTTTCACGTTTCGAAAAAATTGGTTGCTAATTTTGCACAAAGATGCATTTTCTTTATAGTCACTTGCTGAAATTTTCAGACTATTTGGGTGATTTTTATCGGAACAAAGGAAAAAAAGAAATCCCAAGTAATGGAGCAGCAATGGAACATACATATATATATCAAGGCAGGCGAAACTCGCTTATAATGGCAGATTGCTGCTGAAGCCTCTTTATATATGCATGACTTTTAATGCCCATAACAGAAAATCATATAAATGCTTTTCCTCGAACTAATTGGAGCACCTCATTTTCTTTTTATCTTATATACATACATATATAAGATAAAAAGTATATATTATATATATATATATATAGAAAAATTTACGTAATGAAAAATTAATTTTTGTCGAAACTCACCAATACCAGCACCATAGGCAGCTATAATATGCAGTGTAGTTAAAAAACATTTTTAAATTTAGGAAGAGATAGATGGCTTTTTCTCAGCTCGAGATATCAAGGAAACAGTTATTTTTCTGATATTATGCTGAGGTGAACTCTGAAAGGAAAGTCATCACGTCTCCGCCGGGAGTCGAAACCAGGCCCTCTTGCATACCGGGCTAGCATGCTACCATCTACACCACTGGAGACATGACCCTGCTACCCTGCTTTCCTTTTTTCACGCACTGTGGCGTGAGGCGCTGAAGTAGAGGCAGCCGCCTCAGCTTCAGGAAATGGCCCCCGGATGGGACGGTTTAGAGAGAGAGAGAGAGAGAGAGATAGATGACTTTTTTTCTCTGCTCGAGATATCAAGGAAACAGTTATTTTCCGGATGGGGCCATTCAAGTATTACGTAAGCAGATTTTTAGCCATTTTTGCCCCCCCCCCCTCCGCCTTGTAAGCAAAACACTGACCCCCCCCCCTTATCAGCAAAATTTCGTCAGCAGCTTAGGATATTTCATATCTTCAAAAAGGGTGGTTGATGACTTAAGCAACCTTCAAACCCACCCTCCCCCCTTGTCATCAAAAGTCAGCAAATCCGAACCCCCCCCCCCCATTCCCGATGCTGACGTAATACTTGAATGATCCCATATTATTCTGAGATGAACTCATTTCCTGAAGTTGAGAGGCTACTAATGCCTCTACTTCAGCGCCTCACGCTATAGTGCGTGAAATAAGGAAGACAGAGTCATGTCTCCAGTGGTGTAGATGGTAGCATGCTTGCCCTTTATGCAGGAGGGCCCGAGTTCGAGTCCCGGCGGAGACGTGATGACTGTCCTTTCCGAGTTCACCTCAGCATGACATCCGGAAAATAACTGTTTCCTTTGTTGTTGAAGTTAAATGTTTATGTATGAAAAAGAAATTAATTATGTGAATTGAAAATTTCAAAACTTTAGAATGAAAAATCGTAGAATTCACACACAAAAGAGAATGAAAAAAGTCGTAGCTAATATCTAGGGCTCTCTCGTCAGGGGGTAACACCCTGACATTAGCTTAACACTGAACGTTTCTAAGAGCATCCCTTGGCCTCTAAAGCCCAAATAGATGCTCGATTCCCCCCCCCCCCTTGACACGTTCTGCTGTAGTATCATTGAATTCAAAAATATAGAAGAATCAAAATGAATAGCCGGCTATTTATTTTGGGGGAAAAAAAAAAAAAAAAAAAAAAATATATATATATATATAAGTCGAATTCCGTTCTAACGAATACCGTTATAGCGAGAATCTCGTTTTAACAAACACCTTTCTATTGCCTCAGATACGTTTACATAGGAGCAATGCAAAAACCTGGAATTGCTTTACAACAAAATTTCGTTATAACGAAGTGATTTCTCCGTTCTCGTGGAGTTCGTTATAACGGGATTTGACTGTGTGTATATATATATATATATATATATATATTATACATAATAATCGGTTATTACGCTTACTTATCAGTCGTATTGGTGATAAATTTATTACTTTTACCGGCGAATATGCGTAATTCCCAAGCGTCGTTGGTAAATTTGATGAACAATAAAAAAATTATCATGTTTAACCGGTGAAGCATAATATTTAACCACATAATACCAGCAAGTGTCGTTGGTAAATTTGGTAAATACATGAAAGATTTTCAGTCTTCAAAGAAGTTACGAAAATTCTCTTCTTCCCTCCATTAAGATGTCTTAAAATTTATTAATTTTCCGATTGGTAATTGAGGCTACAAACAGCTTAGAATAATACAGTATACGAACTTTTACTATAGATACCCTCTTTTTTCCGAAATAAAACTGCAAGCCATCAATTCACATCCATTGGAGAAAAGTAAATAAATAAACGTAAAGATATGTTTCAATACTGAGGGTTTTCAGATAAGAAATGAACGTTTTTGTGTGAGCAGGATCGACAATATTTGCTTCTGTCAGGTTGTGCGTATCGAACACATTTGTCCAATGAAGACTGGCTATTCACCAGTTATGTTTGGATTCAAAGGTCAGAAGATTTAGTGCAGCTGTAAGGAGAGAATCGGAACGGATTCAGGAAGGACAGAGTTTGCATTGGTCCCAGACATCAGTAAATATTTTTTTATTCACCTGCATTTCAAAATATGGTCTGGTGATACGTCCCCATTTCGAGATTAGGGCTGTGGTCGGATTTTATTATTTCTCGCAGTTCGATACTCCATCATCAAGCAGTACGGTCTAATAGTCGAAAATTCAAAATGAATTTCTAGGTATAATAACTCTTCTAGTGGAGTTACAATAATAATAATAAAAAAATACAGTCGAATCCCGTTTTAACGAATACCATTATAGCGAAAATCTCGTTTTAACGAAAATTTTTCTAATTCCTCCGGATAGGTTTATATAGGAACAATGCAATAAGCTGGAATTCCATTATAACGAAATTTCGTTATAACGAAATAATTTCTCCGGTCTCTCGAAGTTTGATATAACGGTATTCGATTGTAGTAATAGTCATTCGGTGAGCTTGAATTTAGCATCAGTTATGGTCCAAACCTAGTGATCAAGGTGCTTTACCCTCAAAAATGTAATTCTAATAAACAGTTCTTTGCGGTTTTTTCCGTTACGCCACTGAAAAATTTACACGTTTACCGCATAAGAAAAAAATATACAGTGGAATCCCGTTTTAACGAATACCGTTATAGTGAAAATATCGTTTTAGCTAACACTTTTCTAATTCCCCCCCCCCCCAGATAAGTTTAAATAAGAAAAATGCTAATACCGGGGAATCCTTTATAACGAAGTGAATTCTCCTGTCACTTGGAGTTCGTTATAACGGGACTCGACTGTAATATAAAAACTAAATAAATATATGTCCCAATTTTTGACAATCTTGTAAAAAAATAATTGTTTTTGGAAAATTAACGAAAAACTGAAACAAAAAAGTATTTGAGTTTTTTGTTTTTAATTGAGTGAAATATTGTCTTAGAAGTTGATTTTTTTTAATATTTATTAATTACATGTTTTTGGAAATTGATTTAGTAATTTTCAAGTTCTGGAAATGGATTTGAATTTTTTTGGGAAACAAATGATTTAAATATATTTTTTTTCCTCTGAAAATTTATTCAACAATTTTTTTCCGACGATTGAATAAGCATTTTTTTTAAAAAAATCAATTAAAGAATTGTTTGGAAAAGAAATTTTGGGAACAAATTGAAAAATTTGGAAGCTTGATAATTAAAAAACAGATTAAAATGAACGTAAGTTAAAAAAAAAATTAATTAAATCGATGAGATATGATTGAAAAAATTCTCATCATTAGGCCAATATGAGACATCATAAAAATTTTGATGCAACCCTGGTATCCAGAGATGAAAATTTTTTGTAAATTCCTAAATTGTTTTGAAGCCAGTGGATTTCTATAGTTATAGTATAGTAAAATAATAGATATAAAATTTCACTGAAATAAGTTTAATGATGATGTTTCTTAAATTAGTTATAATTGGTAAGCACTTTTTAAACAAATAAACCAACCAAAACCAGAAAATTAGTTCAAAAAAAAAAAAAAAAATTGCGATGAAAAGTTTTACTCAATAAATACATAGGACTAAAATTGCAAAAACTTCTGGCTATTGTGTTAAAAGAAAAATGTACACTGATTTCCATAGGCGTAAGCAGAATGGGGGGGGGGGGTGTTTCAATTTTTTTTTTCTTCTCAAGGGGGGAGTTTACGTTTTTTAGTGAAAAATAACACTATAACCTCGGCTTGGGAAGGGGGGGGGGTTTAGAACTCCATAGAGGGTGGTTAGAACCCCAAAACCCCCTATGCGTTCGCCAATGCTTATTTGTTATTGTTTTCCTCATGACAGAAGTACGAATGTGCAATGCCATCGGAAAAAAAAGAACGTGGAAAATGAATGTCCGATGCTACTCTATGAGAGTTATTTTCATAAAATGTTTTGTAGCATGTGTTTCATTCAATAGGAATACACATTCGCGTTTCAGGCGAAACTTAGATAACCCATAAAAAAAAGTTAAAATTTGCACTTTCGTGCTTCTGGCATGTGACGGGGACGATATATAACTTTTTATATACAGTCGAATCCTGCTTTAACGAATACCGTTTTAGCGAAAATCCCTTTTAACGAGCACTTTTCTAATCCCCCAGATAAGATTACATAGGAACAATGCAAAAACCTGGAATTTATTTATAACGAAGTGATTTCATTGGCCTCTTTGAGTTCGTTATAACGGGATTCGACTGTACAATTAATCTATTTTGTCTTTATAAATAACATAATTTAAATAAATGGGTCTCAACCGGGGGATATATTGCTCTTTGTGGACAGCCCTGGGATAATCAAGGAGAGGTGGGGAGAAGCACGGGTGGAATCTGCTGAAAGGGGACATGGCAAATGATTTAGTTACTTGGAAATATTTTTTGTAAGCTATAAATTTACTCAAAATCCAACGCAATAAGTAGGAAGCTTTTCACTTCTGAATGGGGATGGGGGTGCCTCCTGGTTATATTTCTTCTTGGGCCGCAAGGAAAAAAATAATCCAATTACGGCTATGGGCAGAGAAAGGTTTATAAACACTGTTCAAAATCAATACCTGACCTTTTAGAGGTTGAATTTTCCGATTTCTTTACGTTAACGGACCAAGAGTTCGTGGATCGATTGGTGGTTCTAAGGAAAGTTTCAAATGGAATTTGAATACGAAAGCAATCAGATCATGTTTAAACGTGTGGTATGTGGCCTTCATCTCATTATCTCGAGGCCATCCACGGAAAAAAATTTTCTTAAAAAAATCTCTCTCAGCTTCCATCAACAAAGTCACTATTCCTTCAAAGATTTCAAGAGCAGAAGAAAAAAGAACAACAAATTTTCTCCAGAAAACTTCCTAATCTTTCGTTGTGTATAAGGTTCTACAAAATATTGCCACTCACACGACTATCAAAAAAAAATTCACTTTTCTCTAAAATTGCCACACCCTGTCTAAGGAACCCTATATTTATGCGTAAACTATATGGAACAAAAAACGGAAGTCTGTCCCTTGTCAGAAAATGGTTTCCTAAAAAAGAAAAATTTTATTATTATTTTTTTCCTCGTATACAATTTTTTTTTTGTTAATGCAACTCTCTCTCTCTTGATGTTATAACAGAGACCGGGACAGTCTTCTAAGTTTATGGAGACTGTCGGTTGGTCTTGACAGTCTCTAGATAAGACCAATGTACGTGACACATTCATTTTTAGCCTTCTTATGAAAAAAGCTTTCTTTTCTTTTCCATCATAAGAGAGAAAAATAGAATGGAGCTCACATTGAAGGTGGTGGTGGTAGGGCTGTAAATGTAAAGGTCAATGAAGTACGTGGCCCTTTCTTTTCTCAAACGTCTCCACCCACCATCAGCTTCCCGTTGTAAAGTTTGCCCTACCAAGAGGAAAAAGAATGGAGGCGATTATTTCTTGGAAGATACCAACCAGCACATGAAAATGATATACATACATACATATATAAAATAAACTTTCTTTATTTTCTTTTCGTGCCACGGCCCATCCTGATATTAGACACCACTGTCTCTGAGACTTGTGATACGAGCATGTATGTCGTTGGGGAAGACCGGAACGAGCATGAAGAGTTCGTTACTATCCATGTCCATGGCGGATTTCAGTGGCGAGATAAACAAGATCACGCGAGATTCAATTTTTTTGTTCATGGATTTGACCAATGCTTTTGATTGCGTGGAGCCTACTTATGCCCTGATACGAATGGCAAGTTCGTGAGCTTGCTGCCGTTGGTACAACAACTTTATCGGGGATTCCGAACGCTTTATTACAAGGTAGTTAGAAATAAACTGACAATACTCAGACGTATGTAGCGCGTCCAGCCATTTTTTCCCATGGTCCAAATAACGTATATACCAAGTGTCAATGAACCTTCACTCGTATATTGGGATGCCGTAGATGAGAAATCTCAAAAACCAATGAACTACCTCCACCACAACGGGCGCTACATAAGTCGGAGTAGTGTCAGTAAAATTAAACGGACACTACTCAGCCTAATTATACCGACACTACCGACCTATATAGAGCCCGTTGTGGTGGAGGAAGTTCATTGAAACTCGATATGTACGTTACTTGGACAATGGGAAAAAGATAACTGAGATAAAAAAAGCGCCCCTTTCTCACCAGGTGGTCAAAAATTGAACTGTTTTCTATTGAATCTTTCTTTTCTCCCATGGTCCATGTATCCTAGATACCAAGTCTCATCAAAATACCTCCATCAGAATGGGCACTACATACATTTGAGTACTGTCAGTTTATTTATAACCACCCTGTACTTGCTTAAAGTTTGGAGTTGGGATATTTCTGCGGAATTCACATCGTTATGTACAGGGTGCATCAAAAGTTCGTCAAAACTTTTAAAATTAATTACAAAGGAACAAATGCTGATGAAAAATAAACTAGTGATTCGCATGAATGGAATCGGAGATGGAATTTGTTTTACAGTAAGAAAAATAATTAATTGAAAGATTGAACAATATATGGCTCTGGCATGCAATGTATGAAGCGGATTATACAAATAGGGTTGCCGGAATCGAATAAGGAATGCACGTGCATTCATTGAATTTATTGACATTTTTCATAAATCTGCATCGAGTATTTGCAATTCAGCGGCTTCCTATTGTTATTAACTACTTTTTTTTATTAAAAAATTGTCCGTCTCCCTCTGATGCGATTCATTTGTGAAAACCATAGTTTTCCTTTTGTCATTATTTTCCCCTTTTTTTAATTAACTTTGAAGTTCTTACGAACTTTTGACTCAGCCTGTACATATCCGTTGCATAATGTCCAATTTATTACCAATCATAGGCAGATGGCCAACAATTTCGATTATACGGATAACTTATCGGTCACCCTGTTCAGCACAGAAAGTGACGACATAAATGTCAAGTTACGGTACTGCTACTGACATACTTGTCTTCCAACAGCAAAATAGATTAGTGCAAATATTTCCCACTGTGTGTTCCGATTTCAGGGGGTTACAAAGTATCAAAAGCTTTACAAATTCACCAATGGTTATGCAATAAAAATACCATATATTTTAGAATTATCAATGCTTTTTTTTTTTGCTTGCTTATAAAAGTGGTCAGTATCATCAAACGTAGAAATGTTTGGAGATTAATCGGAAAATTCTTCAAAATGAAAATTTATTGAAAGGAAGACTCTCTCTCTCTCTCACCGAAGTTAAAATTCCTCGAAGGTAAAACTCACCGAAATGAAAATTCCTCGAATGGAAAATTCACCAAAAAAACATTTATAAACGTAAACTTCACCGAAAGGAAAATTCACAGACAACAGTTCGCTATTGAAAGTGAGTTACTGAGTCGGTGAGCAACTGTTAGGGCACAAACATGGTGCACGCTGGTTTCGGCGCCGTTGCTGCTTGAATAAAAACCAATTGGTAAAAATTTGATGTTTTTTAGCTAATCCGTAACGGTGCCGACACGCAGATTCGAAATCCACGTGCACTATTTTCGTACCCTTAGAATGGGTAAGCGAACGGGTGATCGAGAAATTGAGTGGGCGTGAGATGGAATTAGTGAGAGAGCAAATGAGTGAGGGGGGCAAAAGAGTTGGTGAGCAAGTGATTCATCGAGCGGGTGGTATAAGAAGTGATAAAGTGGCAATGAGCAAGTGAGTGAGTCAGCGAGCGTATGATATAGCAAGTGAATGGGACAATGAGGGAGGGAAAATGTAGAATCAGCAATTCATCAACTCGCTCAATAATTGACTTGTTTGCTCATTGACTTAATCGCTCATGCATTCACTCACTCGCTCTCTAACTTACGTATTCATCAGTCGCTCTCTAACTTGCATACTTATCATTGCAACGCTCGCATATCTAGTCCAATACTTGCCCACCGACTCAGTCACTCACTTATATCGCTACCGTGTGGTGTTTTCGGTGAATTGTTGACGTTGGATTTCTGGTAGTGAATATTCCATTGTTATCAAATTGTTAGCGATGATATTTCCCTGAATCGTTGGAAACATTATCGATCCATGATGTTTATTTTCTGCGTAATTGAATATATATATATTCATGGGTTTAATCTAGAAATATCATTACGGTAACCGCATAAAAGGCAAGAATGTCGATGTGGTTTATCGCGATTTTCAGAAAGCACTTGATCGGGTCAAACATGGAAAACTCTCGAAGCGTTTACGTGAGATTGAGGGCAACTTGGATAGAATTATGGTTGACAGATAGGTCACAACGGGTTATGGTGAACGGGGAATTTTCTGATTGGACCGGTGCCAAAAGAGAAGTCCCTCAAGGAAGTGTCCTCAGCTCCATAATTTTTTCACTTTGTATCGATAAACTCGATCAGGGTATCGACGGGATTGTTAGCAAATCCGCAGATGACATGAAGATAATGGGGGTTGTGGGAAATCCAAACGATAGGGGGATGCCTCAGACAAACGTGAATATAATTGCAGCATAGGCAAATGAATGGAGCATGACCTTTGGAGCTGATAAGCGCATTGTCGCCTCATTTTAGTTTGAACAACCCACGTTTCACTTACGAGTTGAATGCTATCACTATTCCGGATGCAAGTAGGGCCACAGATTTGGGAATTCCCATTTACGAGCTTTTCTGAGCATTCTTCAGCGGTTGTCAAAATTCGAATAGCAGGCTCGGTTTCATTTTCAAAAAGGTCTCTCCACGTTCTCCTAAAGTCATTCTTCCACTTTTCCGGGGCTTAGTTCGTCCTGGACTGGAGTATGCTATAAGGTTTTGCAGACCATACCTACAGATGGACATAGACTTCGTTGAAGGGATGCAGAAAAGAGCTACGCGTGTCCTTGTTGGCACTCAGGGTTTGAGTTACGAAAAGCGACTTATATGTTTACATTAGAAGAACGCAGGTGTCGGGAGGGGGGGGGGCATATGATCGATGTGTTCAAAATTTTCAATGGGATGGATAGGATGGACCATGAATTATTAAAACGCCTTCAATCGACTGCTTTGAGAAGGGGACACCAGTATCGTTTATTAAGGGAAATAGCCTACCTCCGGGGGTTGTGAAAAAGAAGTACGGTAAACATAGTGGGATAAATCGAGAAGTTATTCATGCTTAGAATAAGACAACCATAATTTTTCATATGGACAGTGTATTTAGGGGCGTATCCAGAAATGTTGTTTGGGGGGGGGGGAGAACCAAAGTGATAGAACTATAGATTTGGTCATCTTTTTCCCCTTTTCGGTCATTTTCTCACATTTCGGGGGAGGAGGGACACCCAGATTCCCAAGTCCCCCCCGCGCTACGCCCTTGAGTGTATTATATAGTATTAATTATTAGTTTTTCCTCTCGTGATAGAATATACTTTTTTTATATTGGGTTGCTTTATTTTGGTTAGATTTGAGATTCATATTTGTATGGGCATCTTTTTTTTCAGCCACCTCATTGGACATTTTGCTTGTTGTGTCCTTTGTATTCGTATTTGTATAATGAACTTCCTTTGCTTATACACTACTGTTTACCTATTATTCGTAACAGGCAGTTTTTCAAATGGCAGATAGTTCCAGATAATTCCACCTAACCGAAGCAAATTATGCGTTAGCTTTCCATCTACTTGTCGTTTAGCTCGTTAAAAAGAGAAAAAAAAAACCATATAAAAACAGTTCAAAGAGAAAGAAGCTAGGAAGCGATTTAATAGGCATAGGATGTAGTATAGGCACGTAAAACTCCACGTGGCACCCATCACGCACGGAAAGAACAATAAACTCAAGTCACTCGGAGGTGGCGGCATCTAGCGGCCGCCCGCGTATAACACGACGGACCTATCGATCGACACACACTTCCATCTACGTTACAGAGACTCTTCAAAAGTGTTTATTTTAAACGGAGTTCGAGATGTTCATCAGGAGTTTTTCCTGCCCCAGTCATGGGGGAAATGTTATTCCCACTGGGAAATGATGTACATAGTCGGGTTGTGTTTTTTTCTTTCTACTATGCGAATGCTGAAGATTTCCCCTCTTGGTTTACATCACCAACATCGCTCTTATTTCACCCTCTTTACAGCTGCCTCATCGGCCAGTAACTCATGTTTACCAGCTTTTATGGGAGCAGACATTTTATTTAGTCCGTGGAGATGCCGCATCAATCAAGCATTACCTCCACGCCACAAACAAATGTATACAGAGAAGTCGTTTTTACACCAAGAAACACGCAACGTGTATGAAATGCTCTATACCATCAACACGAGTGACGACGACGACCATAATCCGATTCGGACATGAGGGTTAACGAACCTCTTGTGCATAAATATCTCGTTAACCCCAAAGCCTACGTTTACTTTGAGGTGAGACTATGTTCAGTGCCGTACATGTTCGATCTATGACCCGCGGACCAAATGTGGTCCTCGAGGTCATCTGATGTGACCCGCGACATCAAACCTAATTTTGTAAAAATGGATCCCTCGGTGAAATGAACACATAAACGGATCACAAGTGACCCACGAAAACGTTCTGCATCCCTCAAGCAACCCGTGGCACGTTTCCGAATCACTTACGTGGCCCGCGTCGCTGTTCCAGATCACTGAAGTGTCTCGCGGCACACTTCCAGCTCGCTCAAGTGACCCGCGGTGCATTCCCAGATCACTCATACGACCTGCGACACATTTACGGATCACTTCAGTAACAGCAGCATATTTACAGATCAACCTGCGGTCAGGTTCCACAGCACTTAAGCAGACCGTGGTTCATTTCCAAATCACTTCAGTGACCCGCTGCACATTTTTAAAACACTTGAACAATCCGCGGCACATTTCCAAAGCACTTATACATTCCGCAGAACGTTTCTAGATTACTGGAGTGGCCCGTGGCATATTTAAAGATAACTCAAGAGACTTGTGGCGCTGTTCCCAGATCACTCAATCAAGTGTGGCCCGTTTTCAAACCAACGAAGTGTGTCCCGTTTTCAAACCAATGAAGTGACCCACACTCTTCTAATGGTTGAGCACCCCCCCCCCCAAAGAAGGCATTACGCCTTTACCCTATGACGGGAATTAAATACAGGGCTCGGTGGATTGCCCGCAAACTGGAAAGACTTGAGCTGATTCAAGGAGAAATTTGACGTAATGAAACATTGGCTCATGTTATTTTCTTTTGATAGATAATTTTGCTCCGTTGCACATCTGTACTACAGTCGAATCCCGTTTTAACGAATACCGTTATTGTATAATATAGCGAAAATCTCGTTTTAACGAACACTTTTCTAATCTCCCAAATAAGTTTCCATACGAACAATGCTAAGGTATCCTGGAATTCCTTTATAACGAAATTTTATTATAACGAAGTGATTTCTCCGGTCTCTTGGAGTTCATTATAACGGAATTCGACTGTAATATTAGAATTATGCGCGTCAAAATAAATTAGTTTCGTTTTTCAGCTTTTATGGCAATAATAGTATAGTATAGAACCGAACACGCCCATGCTCTGTCGCTTTTGTGATATAAGCTCATTGATCGTGAGATCGTGGGGGTGCCGTATGGCAATAATACTTCTAAAACAGCATTTCATAACACTAGCGCAATCATTGATTACTTTCTGATCATTTTTGTCGCACCTCGGTCATTTTGTGCACACGAGGGCTAATTAAGACCAGGGCCAACAACTTATTGTGGATTCCAAACGGCAGTTTTTTTTATACTCATCGAGAGGCTGGTGCGCTAAACCCTCGTTGTGGGACTCCCTGCGGTAGCAATACTATTTTTGTGGTCATGTCAACGCTTCTGTTGTACCCAGAGGCGGATTTTACGGTTGCCGCACCGGGCACGCGTCCGGGGCTCCAAGTTATAAAGGGTCCCGAAAAACACAAACTTCACACTTTTTTCTACTTTAGGGGGGCGCCTGGGGCGCCGACCGACTTTAATTCGCCACTGGTTGTACCCCTGTGTTAGGAAAGTTTCTGACAAGGACGAACCGGGTACCGAATTCACCTCTAAACATCCTGTGGTACTTTATGAATTTTATCGACCTAGGCTTCCGCGTCCACTAGCACAATTGGGGTCAGTTACCTCGCAACAATGTTTCTTAGAGTTGTGTTACTCGTAAAAATTAGTGCTTTTTAAAATTAAATAACAATTTTATTGCTACATTTCTTAACAATATTCGTACATTCGCGTGCACATGTGTGTGAAATCTACTTATTAAAGTATTTGAAAGACTCGTTTTATATATCCGTGCTCGATGATGAAATTAAGTTTGTTAATATAAGTTAGAGGGGTTGTGTTTGTGAATTGGCTTGAGGTTACAGCCTGCCTTCGGGGAAAAGGTCATTTTGGATCAAACGAATGTTGTTTTGGTTGGGAAATGGTATTAAATTAAGAAAATAAATGTTATTTCACATGAATATTCTGGAAAAAAATTGATAATTTTATACGTAAAATTAGCATATTTTCTGTATTTCTGCTCTAGTCATTACATAATAAAAACTACCACTTGTAGCAAACATGTTCTTCTCACTGATTAGTTCTATGACATTGTTCAGTAGGATGAAGTAAAAGTTTTTGCGTGAAAAGCTATGCATTTTGTTTTTTTGGAAAAAATACTTGATATTCTCAATACAAAATCATGTTAATCAAAAAGTTTCTAACATATCTCTTAGTGCAGTTTCCCAAAATTTTTGTTCCATCGCCCTTTCCTCAGAATTTTTTTTTCTCGTCACCCCCTAACTCAAGCGTACCCATAGGATCTTATGTCATACCCGTAGCTTCAATCGCCCCCTGGACAATTCCATCGCCCACCAGGGGGCGATATTGCACACTTTGGGAAACACTGCCTTAGTGTTTAGTTCACCGCACAGCCAGAGCTGTTAAAAATACAGTGGGGAAAGTTTCACAGTCATATTTTGAAAATGCTTGAGAAATCGAGTTTTTCGTGGAACGAAAATGCAAAAAACACAAATCTTTAGAAAACGCATACGAAGATTTCATTTTCAGGCTAAGAACATTAAATTCGTTTACCCTTTGCTTCTAGATATCGTAGGATGAAAATGAAAGTTTTGGATTCTAGAATAACTGCACTTTCAGATGAACACATATAAGTGATTTCAAAACAATTTGTGCAATTCGGCGTTTGAATACAGGCAGTCGCTTCAAAATGCACGAACTGAATTCCGTACCATAGAATAAACATTACCGCGTGTTATTTTTACTGAATTTTCTGGTTGGATTTTTGCATTTAAAAAAAAAACGATTTTTTCTGTAGTTCCTCATCATGGCAGATGTTTGACTCAACCCTGTTTTATGACCAGAAAGAGACAGTGTTTGCATTTCCGTGAGATCATTTTTTTATCAACAGAGTGCAGGGAGGAATCAACTCGTGTAAAATTCACGCTTGCAGGTGTTGGCACACATTTTTCCTCGAAAATGAAACTGATACGGGATCTGTTACTGGTACGGGTAATTAATAAACTGAGGGAAGTCAAAGCAATGTGAAAATGAGACACAAGGTCAGATTCTTAAGCAAAAAAAAAAGAATCCATGTATTTACTTTTTTTAAAAATCCCAGCGATCTTTTTTTCACGTGAAAGATCAGTTGTCAAGTTGTTTAAGGGTTGATCACCTAAGAGATAATTATTATTGCATAAGTTTTATGTCTGTTTAGTAAACATGTGAATTTATTTGACCTCTGGGACTTAATTCGATTGGTATGAACTGATGTTACCTTTAATATGTTTGAAATGAAGATATAAAATACGAAGAAAAAAAAGCAATTGGTCAGTGAAGAATAACATTGAATTTGAAAAAAAAAAAAAATTTAATTAAAATACAAAGAGAAAGGCTGTCAAAACACTATAAAAGGAGGGGAAAACAAAAGAAAATCGAGTTTTTTGATTGATTAATGGCTGAATTAGATGAGAAAAAAAAAAAGCAGAAAAATAAGAAAATGAATAAAATTGATAAAATTTCTTTCATAAGATTTGAAATTGGTGAATATAATTGGAGGAAAACTGAAAAAAAAATTAAAAAATAGAAATTAAATTTTTTTTTAAAAATAGAAATTAAAAAAAATATTTTGAAAATAGAAATTAAAAAAAATATTTTAAAAATAGAAATTAAAAAAAATATTTTAAAAATAGAAATTAAAAAAAATATTTTAAAACTAGAAATTAAAAAAAATATTTTAAAAATAGAAATTAAAAAAAATATTTTAAAAATATAAATTAAAAAAAGAGAAATTAAAAAAAAAGAGAAATTAAAAAAAAGAGAAATTAAAAATGAATAATAATGAATAAAAATGAAAAACTGAAAACCTGAAAGTGTATAAAAGGAGAAAAAACTAATGTAAAATCGAATAAAACGATAAACTTAGAAAAGGGAGGGGGGGGGGAATTAAATGAATAACTAAGATATTAAAGAAAAGTTTAATAAAGTTTTATTCTTTTAAAAAAAAAGGTTAAAGGGTATTGCAAAAATGAGAAAGAAACGAATTCAATGAAAAATTGAGAGAAAAAAAAATCAAATTTTTTATGAAAAATCAAAAAAAAAAGTTAGGAAATTTAAAATTATAGTAAAATGAAAAAAAAATTGAGTTAAGAGAAAAAATGAAATGACATCAGAAGATAAGATAAATTAAATGTTAATTGAAAAAAAATCTGGAAAAATGAGATAAAACACTTGAATTAGAAAATAAAACATTAAAAAAATCAAAAATTTTAAATTTTTCAGAATTTAAATAAATTAAAAGGTCATTTTGTTGGTAATTGCTTTTAATGTAAAAAAAAAAGTTTTGATAGTAATTGATATGCTATTAGAAATTTCGATACCAATAACATTTGCAATTGCTGATAAAATTGCGTTTAAATTTCCCATTACTCCTAGCAATTAATTTACTCGTGTTTATTTTTCGAGTAAGTGATGGGAACCTGGGTTCATTGGGTTCTTCAGGCTAGGTTCAGCCGCTGCAATTTACTAAGCATTAGTCATTGCAGGATACTATATCTCGAATGCCACACGGAATTCCAAAAATTCTCACCCAAATTCACTGAAGACCAACAATGTTTTCCCTTCTTTAGATCTAATCCTATTGTTTGCAGGCCACCGCAAGAAGCTGATAGACTGGTGCTTTAGCCTGAGATTTAAGGGAACTGCATATGGAGACAGAAGGAGATGATGCATTTCAAGATACCACGGCCCACTATCAATGTTCCCACAATCCCATAGTGCATCCTAATACCACTCTGACGGTGGTCTGGATACTTCAAGAAGGGGGGCCATCTTGAAAATTTTAACCTCGACTTCGTGGGTGGGGCTGGAGGGCTAATCTTGTAACATACGATACTTTAAAAGTTAAAAAGGATTTACTAATAGATCTTCTCATGACTGACAAAAAAAGAATAACTATATATGAAATTCTTCGTATACGAATTTTTAATGCATTCAATCGGATGTGTCATGCATTGAAAAAAAAAAAACCAATATAATTTAGCTTGCGGATACATTTATTGTCAAAATAAATTTCCATGTCTACAAGAAACTCACGAAATTCGCACCCGAAAATTTCCTCTCACCCGAAAACGCCAAGGAATCCCAGTTTGGCGTAATTGGATCTACAAAAACGACAAAATTTAATTTTGATCTTGAAACAATTTACATTAGAAAACGGCCGCAATAACGTTAAGGTATGCGAAACTTTTTTGTTTTTGTTTTTAGAATATAAGGAATAGAGCATATGGAAGAATATAATTTCTATAATATAGATATACTGGAATACATCTGGAATAACTATACAGTAGATGCTTTAATATATACGCACTTCATCTTGTAAAACGATATAAATGTGAAAAAATATATGTGTGTATATATGTAATTATGTGCATGTTAACCCCCCCCCCCCCACATACCTTGAGCGGGGTTTGTGAATTTTTTAATATTTATTTATTTTTCTCCAATTTTGTTATCCCCTCTTCACGCATAAATGTTTTTGTATTAGCTGTGTTTTTTTTTTTGCCACTAATACGAATTAATATTATCGTTTCTGATTGATGCATTGTAATATTGTAATGAGCTAAGGCTCAAAAATAAATATTCAATTGAATTCAATATATACTTACACCAAAAGCTCTAGAAAATTAAGTCTTTGAAAGAATTTTGAAAAATTTTAAGATAATTTTTGTTAAAGAAATTAAGTTCCATAAAACCAATTTCCATATATTTTCACCTAAATAACAGCGTCCAACAAATAAATAAAATCTAAACAAAAAGAAAAAATAATTTATTCACAACAATAAAAGCTTCAGACGCAAATTTTTTTCCCATTTAAAAAAAATACGGAAAAAGAGAAACACCAAAAAATACAGAAATGGCAGCAAATAATAAACATGTGATAATAATTTGTCATCGTCGAATCCAAAAAAATGTAAGATTCTACATTCTGCGTTATAAACAAAACAGATTCATTTTAAATAATACTAAATAGAATTATTTAAGAATAATAAAGAAGATGAAATATTTCCAATTAAAATATTTACGATAAAAATATAATTAACATATTTTTTATGAAATTATAATTAAAATATTTTTTATGAAATTATAATTAAAATATTTTTTATGAAATTATAATTAAAATATTTTTTATGAAATTATAATTAAAATATTTTTTATGAAATTATAATTAAAATATTTTTTATGAAATTATAATTAAAATATTTTTTATGAAATTATAATTAAAATATTTTTTATGAAATTATAATTAAAATATTTTTTATGAAATTATAATTAAAATATTTTTGATTAAAACAATTAAAATATTTTTGATTAAAACAATTAAAATATTTCCGATTGTCAAATAGTTACGAATGAAATGGTGTCCAAATATTTATGATTGAAATAGCATCTGAACAAGTTATACGCCCATATTTAACTTGAAATATTTTACCAACATAAATAGTGTCCAAATTATTACGAACAAATAATAAACTCAAAATAACAACGCCCAAATAGTTACATCCAAATGTATAATTCTAAAAGTCTAAATATTAGTTCATATAATTGTCTAAATATTAGTTCATATAATTGTCTAAACATCTAAGTCCAAATAATTATGTCCAAAATAGAAAACAAATAATTGCAAATAATTGCAATAAGTATTGCAAATTAAAATTAATAAACAAATGAGTAAAGTTCAATTAAAAAATAAGAAAGTTAATATTGATGGAATATTTTCTGGTCTCCCCACAAGCGAGAAAGGTTCGTTTCTCGGTTGCCGCGGAGACCTACGTTCGTTTAGCATCAGAAGATGTGTGCCATAGATGTAAGCGAAATGTTAGGAAGAAAATGTCCTACACCATGGTCTAATAGCCCGGAAACCGCTTGCAAGTCATTGAAATAATCACTAGTTTTTGTTGAATCGACTTCGCATTTTCCCCATGTCGAATTTCAACATGACCACAGAAAAAAGATTGCCACCGAAAGGAGCCGCCGATAGAGCCTGGGCCGTGTTCGGCTTGAAAGAAATAATGAAAGGTCCCACATAAATTGTGCGCAGAAAATTACCAAATTACCGTGGTGTGACAAAAACGATCAATGACCACGTCGAAAAAAATTTGATCAAAATATTGACTGAAATATTATTAAATATGATCACTTATCCGAAATGGATTAAAATTTGCCGTTGTTTATAATTGTTAAATAATAATACAATATCTTGAAATTTATTTTAAGACAAAAATTGTTTTCAACAAACAAATCAAAATAAATTATGAACTTAATACAAATTTTAATCAAATTGCAATCGAGTCGATTAACTCAACTAAAATTTTCAGCAGCGATCAAAAACTTGTCGATTAACCGATCCAATTGATTGATTAATCGATCCAGTTCTAATAACAATATAATTGAAATAGTTCTTATTGAAAAATAATTGAAATAGTTCTTATTGAAATATAATTGAAATAGTTCTTATTGAAATATAATTGAAATAGTTCTTATTGAAATAGTTCTTATTGAAATAGTTCTTATTGAAATAGTTCTTATTGAAATAGTTCTTATTGAAATAGTTCTTATTGAAATAGTTCTTATTGAAATAGTTCTTATTGAAATATAATTCAAATAGTTCTTATTGAAATATAATTCAAATAGTTCTTATTGAAATATAATTGAAATACTTCCAATTAAATAATAATTTGAATATTTACGCAATAATTAATATCAGACGCAAATTTTTGCACCATCCAAAGAGCTCCGCAAAAGAAAAACATAAACAACACGGAAAAGAATAATAACAATAAAAAGAAATATCAACATTATGATGATAGTTTTGTCATCGACAAATCAAAACGAAGATTCGATTCCACGTTATAAGCGGAACAGATTCAGTTTAAAGAATGAACCAAGAACGAAAGGGGAAGAGAGTTTTTATTATACGGCTAATATTAGAAGCCGGATCAGGCGTAGGCGTCAACATATCGCGTGGCACTGCGCAAAAAAACACACACACACACACACAAGCCGCGCCACACAGGGCAACAGATCGGTTAACTGTGACAAAATATCGTGTTCCTTTTGTAAAAAAGAAAGAAGCCACAAAATGCATCACCTTCCGTTTTAGCGAGAGAGAGATGGACGACGTTGTAAAAGAGCAGCGAAGATTACCCCAAGGAAAAAAAAAAATAAAGAGCATCTAAAAGAAACACACACACACATACAACACATCCTGGTTGTTTAGCGGCTACGTGCCACCTACGTATCGCGATCTAAAAAAAATAATAAAAAATAAAAGCCCTAAGGGCCACCTGCACAGTATCAAAACGCCGGATTAGGTTTGCCAAACACATCTCACATATACATACACACACAAACGAAAATTTTTTGAATGTTTTTTTTCTGTTCTTGTTTTCTATTTTCTGGGGATGATACGCGTGGCGAAATCTAGTATTACGTTTTTATTTCGCTTTTTTTTTTTTTTTTCCCGGAAAAAAAAGGAAAATCGCTCGTAAAACGCGTGAAGTGATTGAAATGGTGACTCTGCTCTCGTTATTCTATAACGCTATCATATAGAAGTCGTTTTTGAGGTTTATAAAACGTCTTTGGTGTTATTTGAATGGCGGTTTATACGGCTATAACATTTCTTTTCTGAGAATCATTATCTTTCATTCGTTAATCTTATCTATAATGCTTCGTTTTAGGGGGGTATTGAAGATATGAATTGTGTGGAGTATATGATTTTTTTTTTTCTACTTGTGAACTATTTTGATTTTAGGCTGAGGGGTCTTCGATGCAGGGACCAATGGCGAGCATTTTTTGTGATTTATATTTATTTTGCATAATTGCCCTTCACGTGGCCCCGTAAGATTCATTCGAAATGCCATGCTTGGTTTACACCGTGCTTTAAGTTGGAGGTGCCCCTTTTTTGGAAGAGTGATATGCAAAGTGCGCGTCGTGGTCAACTCGGAGAGTTGTAAAACCTCGTCTTAAGAGTTGCATCGAGCCATAATGAGCTCGTATTATAAGCCATAATGAGCTCGTATTATAAGCCATAATGAGCTCGTATTATAAGCCATAATGAGCTCGTATTATAAGCCATAATGAGCTCTTATTATAAGCAGTTGGAAGTAAAACCTGCTTTTACCAGTTTTATAGAATAATCGTTTCCACAAGGACGCCAGGTATTGGAATAAATACAGGGTCTTATTTTACCCTACAAATATTACCACCTAAATATTAAATTCAAAATAATAACGCTCGAAAATTAATCCCCAAATATTAACATTCAAAATAATGATATCCTAAAATCACGCACAGATACTAACGTCCAAATATGTAATTACACACAAATATATATGAACGTTCTAATTATATAGCTTCCTGGTAATCACACCAATATAATAAGGTGACTGCCTGCCTCCGGGATACTTTTTCTTTAAAACGGGCATTTTGGATAGAACGTGCGTGGTTTTGGTTTGAATATGGTGTAAAATGGAGAAATAAATGTTATTTCGTGAATATTTTGGAAAAAAAAATTATATTACCAATCATATGTGTGTAAAATTAGTGAATTTTCAAGACTTCTGCTATACATTATACACTAAAAGCTACTGGTTGTATCAACATGTCCTTCTCACAGATTACTGCTATGATACTGTTCAGTACAACGAAGAACTAAAAGTTTTAGAATTGTATGAAATTTTTTTGATTGTATACGTGAAAAAATACGCATTTTTCGTCGAAAATAATTGATATTCTCAATTCAAAATCATGCAAATCAATCGTTTTCAAGCATATCGTTTAGTTTTCAAGTTTCATGAAAATAATTTGAAAAAAACGCTTGAGATTTGCCATTATTTAATAATTGTACCATTTATACCAATGGATGCCAATGAATGCCAATCGAAATAATTTCGGGAAAAATTTCAATGTCAAATTAGTCGTTTATACAAAAAGGGGGGAACATATCCACCTCATTCATTCACTACGGTGGTTTTTGGTAAAACCTCTCGATAACGGTCACCCATGGGACCTAAACTTTTATCCGCTAATGGAACACGAGTGTGAACATAGCGAGGTATAAATAAACCAGACAATAAACGAGGAGTGTCCTTTAATGGATAGTACTGCAATACATTGAGTCCCATCGACGTGAATAAAAAAAAAAAAAAGTGTACGTTGGTGGAAGTGTCCACTAACGGGAGTGTCCGTTATGGGAGGTTCCACTGTATAATTATTGCGTTCCTAATGTTAATGAGAGGACAGTAAAGGTACCTTCCTGCTTGTTAAAACCTTCTGGAAGCAACAGGTGACGTAGAAATCTGCAATTTTTCATAATTGACAAGCTTCAATTTTTTATCAAAAGGTAACAACATTTCTACTAAAATTTTCTTT
Source organism: Pholcus phalangioides (assembly GCF_987345545.1). NCBI lineage: Eukaryota > Metazoa > Arthropoda > Arachnida > Araneae > Pholcidae > Pholcus > Pholcus phalangioides. Next base: position 18,017,337 of record NW_028301601.1, on the reverse strand, counting down.
CGAAACGGAACATTTCCGAAATTCAAATGTAAATAACTCCCTTGAATGTTGGTCAAGGAACATAATATTTAAATATTCTTCTACATTCCTACATGCCACCTGCTGGAGTATGTACTACTTAGTTATGTTGTAATTAGTAAGAAATCAATTAAATCCCCTGTAAAATGGCATTTATCGTTTTTGTTTCCTATTATTATCTGAAATGCTTGGAAATTGTGGAATGTGTATGGGATGTGCATATGTGTACTATTTTATTTTGTGTTTGAAAATTATATAAGTCACATAATCATATATAATCATACGATAAAACATACGGTCCTTCCTGTCCTCTAATTTCAAATTAGAAAGTTGCTGCCTTGTCTCTTTTGAGACCAACAAGAAAAAGATTATACGTTTTCAATATTCGCTGTGATATTATTTGAATCCAACACTCGGGGAAAAGCTTGGAAAGAAGAGTATAATCTAACGGACAACGTTCATTTCCCTCATTTTTACGCTGTTCTTTCCCAACTTTTCTCCGGGTTTTTCAATTTAAATATCGTAGTTAATATTACAGTTAAAACATTGGAATTTTTTTGTTTTTGGTTGGACTCGCAAGAGACAAGACAATAACATTCTAATCGGAAATTAGAGGATTTTTTTATTTTGCGACACGCTGCATTTTCACTCCCGAAACTGGTACAGGGTGATTTCTGAACACATTTTAAGAATTTTTTAAATTCAAACCATATCTCTACGACCAACAGTTGATGATACAAGGGAGATTCAGAAAAGATGGGGGAAAAACTTTGAGATGAGATAGTACACACCAATACAAACAATTGTCATCAAAGAATGCATGATCTAACATGAAACGCGTTTCGAAACGGCCGCTCCGCAAACGCTAAAACGGCATTCCTATTGAAATTTATCGATAGAAAAAGAACACCGTGCATACAAATTGGTACCTGGGGAAGAAGAAGAAGAAACTGCATGCAAATCTGCGTCGCAGTGAATGAAAGGCCCGGACGCCAGCCCTGTGAAGTTATTCCAGTGTGCAATCGTTCTTAACAGTTGGGACGTGCGGGATAACTTCTAAGGGCTGGCGTCCGCGCCTTTTATTTTGTCTTCCGACGCAGTTTTGCATACGGTTTCCTCTTCTTCCCCAGGTTACGTTTGCATGCATAGTGTTCTTTTTCTCTGGATAAATTTCAACAGGAATGCCGTTTCAACGTTTTCGAAGCGGCCGTTTCGAAACGCGCTGGCGCGTTCCCGTTTAATGTTAGACCGCGCATTCTTTGATGGCCATTGTTTGTAATGGTGTGTATTATCACGTCTTAAAGTTTTTCCCATCCTTTCTAAATCATCCCGTTTAAAGGCCGAAGTAGGACTAAAGAAAACCCTGTATATTTTTATATGTATATTTCCTATTAACCCCGAAAATTATTGAATATGTAGTATGAGATGTTCGTATATACTATTTTGCTTACATTTTAAACATACCGAATTATACGTAAGAATACTTTTACTTGGCACCAATATCGGTAAACAGGGTGTCCTGTAAGTGCTAATGCGGCCTTTATCTTATCAATCGTCCGTCGTAGAGGTACGATTCCAATTTAAAAACGCTCAAAAAGCGTTCAAAAATTACTCTGTATCAGTTTTGAAAGTGAAAATACACTGTGCAACAAAATTAAAAAAAAATCTAAATTTTTATATGGTTCCCTTGTTCTGTAAATTCTAATTACGAATTTGTTGTCTTGTATCTCCTGAGGCTAACAGAAAAAAAAACAACTCCATGTTTCTTAGTGCATTCACTAAGATATTTGAATTCAAAAATCGGAGAGAGAAAAGTTAAGAAAGAACAGTGAAAACTAACGGACATACAACGCTCCTTCCCCTCACTCTTATGCTGTCCTTTCCCAACTTTTCTACGATTTTCGAATTCAAATACCTTAGGAAATATTGCTCTTAGGAACGTGGAATATTTTTTCTATTGGCTGGGCAACATCATTCTAATTGGAAGTTAAACGACAGAGGGACCATTTAAAAATTTAGATTTTTCTATTTTGTTACACAATGCCTTTTGCGCATTTTCTTAAATTGAGACCATACCTCTACGACGTACGGTTGATGAGGTAAATGCCGCATCTGCACTTACAGGACACCCTGTATATATTTTAACCTCGGAAATTATTGAATATGCATGAGATACTCATAGAGATACGATTGACTTTTCTTGGTTGGGGGCTTTCACGGTTAGAAATCCCGTTGGATCTACACCAAGCCACACCTCACACGGCAGTGCCGTAACTAGCCATTCCTATGCCCTGTGCAAGAATCTTTATTATGGCCCCTTCTGGCAGCACCACCTATAGAACAAGGCGTCCGCACGAAGCTCGTGACGTCACTGAAGAAGGCCATTTCACCTTCTTTTTTTTTTCAAACCGAGCGCAACTCAGGTCTATTGCCATAGACAATTTACTACCTAGTGAGTTGTGCCGGAAGTGTAAGTGCGTGTACCCAACAGTCTGAGTGCGTGTACCTAACAGTCTGAGTGCGTATCTAGTGTTGTGTATGATTTTTCAGTGCTGCCATCTATATCTCAGAAGTGAACTGAGTGATGTGTAGTGACTGAATATTTGTACTGTTTGTAGGACTGTTGCTCTCTGTGGCGAGACTTTTCAACGGGGAGATCAGCTCGCATTTGCGCCTTGAAGTTGGGAACCACAGAAAACCAACTTCAGCCGACCACCACTGTGGTGACGGTGGGGCTCGAACCCGGGTCCCCGCGATGCGAGTCCGTCATTATGACCACTCGACCACCACAGCGGCCAGCCATTTCACCTATTGCCATTGGATGACACAGCAGGCCGATGCATGCGACATCTTTACCTTTTTTTTTTTGCAATACATCCAATGGCAATAGGATAAATGGCCTTCTTCATTGACGTCACAAGCTTTGTGCGGAGACCTTGTGCTGTAGGTGGTGTTGCTTCTGGCTCCTTCTTGGGCCCAGAATGACCCATTTAAGCCCACATTCTGCCCTCCCCCCCCCCCTTCCATGAGGGTCCGGTGTGGGTGCGTAGTTACGGCACTGCCTCACGGTTACTTAGTTATGCCGATCCAATGTGTTAATAATATCCTTTCTGAAAAACACAAGTCGGTGCGAGAATATTGTTTTTCCTGGTGAAGACTCCACTGGTATAGTCAGTCTTCAACGACTTTAAGGCACCGATTATCACTGATGTCTTCATCCCATCTGCCCTCACATTGAGCACGGGCAATGGCCCATAAGTAAGTATAGAAGCCGCCTCTGTTGTTGTTGTTTTTTTTTTTCCCTAACAAGAAATAGGGCTCAAAATTTATGGCACAGACGCATTCCGTGTCAGGGAGGCTCTCTCTCTCTCTCTCTCAGTCTAATCTAGCAGCGTGTACAGACAGTGTCGTCTTCACTCTATTTTCCAGTGTTAGGAGCCAAAGGAGAGGTTCGAAAAAAGAAATAAATTGTTACGGGTTTTTGAGGAAAACCTTTTTTTAGTAGCCTTGTATTTTTGGTAGTTTCTTTTTTTAAAAAAAAAGGGCCTCCGTTGTCGACTTTCGTATAAATGTTTACATTAGACCGCGATAAAAGCTTAGATATGGATAAAGACCCTTCCATAAACAAACAGGATTAGTTCATTAGCTATTAGAAGCGCCGAGACGATTTTTCGCCATTTTTTGCCAACGATTATCAGTAGCTTTTTATATGAAAGAAAAGCCGTTTATACTGTTGGGTGCGTGAGGGTTTTATCTTTACGCCGTGGGTTTATCACGACGACGTAAGTCTTGGAGTAGTTTCTTACGCCACTGAATTTCGGTGTCGTCAGTCATATTTTGGAAATCACGTCTATGAAGGGGTCCCGTACCTTTTAACATGGTGAAAGTTTTTAGTCGAAATATAAATAAATAAATAAATAATTGAAAATTATATATTTATTTATTTAATTAATTAATGAATAAATATATAATTCAATTATCAATTTATTTATTATAAAATTAACATAATAAATAAATAAATAATTGAATTTTTTACGCATATATTTGAGAATGTAGTATATGCAATCCCACGCTTGTAAAAGTTTCGCATCGCATAACTCTAATACTTAATTGTTTTTGTAAATTTTTTGCAAAAATTCATTAAAGACAGCTTGCGCGGATGATAAAATAGCGTGGTACCAATGTAAAAATTGAATAAAAATTGATTCAAAATCAAGGGAACGGTTTATTTCATGAAATGAAGCAAAAAATTGAGATTTCATTGACTCAACCCTTTTTTGAAGCTAAATTCTAAATATAATTATTTTTTGGATTAAAAATTTTTTTTTTTGATTTTCAAATTTAATTTCAAATAAGATTAAGTGAATGAAACTCCAATCTTTTACTTCATTTTACGAACTGAACAGTTTTCTTTATATATTTCGAATCAATTTTTGCTTTTCAAATTACACGAATATAATGGTATTTTATCATGAGCACAAGCTGTTTTTAATGCAATTTTGCAAAAAACTAAGTATTGGAGATATGTAAAATTTCATACTGGCATAGGATAGCATATTCAATCGAAAATATGTGTAAACAATTTTTTAAATAAATCAGTGGTTAAATAGGTATTTTTAATGATATTTATACAAAAGCATAGCTTTTCACCTGTTAAAAGGTATGAGACCCCCTTTAGTTAATATGTTTCCATTGCAATTTAAAATTAAATTTTTCCCCACTCACCTATGCATTTAAAATTGACTGTTTGAAGTTCATATAATTCAAATTTTCAGTAAAAAATAATCATTTATTAAATTGCTAAAGGGGGTTTCAGGACTATTACGTTCTTAGAGAGATGAGTAAAATATGCTTGATATTATTATATTGATATTTTTATTTTCTACGTGTAGTAAATTTTTCTGTAATTTATTTTGCATGCTTCAAAAATAAACTAAATTGTTCCCATTTATCCCCGTATTTGAAATTGGTAACTTTTAGTCAAACTTGATATTCGATTGGAGAAATGATGTCAGAATTATTGAAAATTTAGAAATGAATGGAAGAAATAATTACAGAATGCACTCAAAAATTCAGATTAAATGAAAGAAACGATTTCAGAATTATTTGAAAGTTAGAATTTTCAAGAGAAATTTTTGGAAATTTTGAATTAATGAAAGAAATAATTTTGGACTTTTTATAAAAGAGTAAGAAAATAATTACAATATTTTACAATACATAATTTTAAAAATATCAACATAATTAACATAATAATTACAATATTTTTCTTACCGTATATACTCGTGTATAAGCCGAGTTTTTATGTGGAAAAATTCGTTCCTCAAGTGGGGGGGGGGGGGGGGTCGGCTTACACTCGGGTCAGTTTTTGGTGAGAAAATATCGACCCCCGCAATCAGTAGTCATTTTTGTTGCAGTGTTCGAAAAAACCGGCATTATTGTTATGGGATATGCTCAAACCCCCGAAAATGTCAAAGACGAGGCAAAGAAATCGAAAACACCATTGGCTTTGATACCAGGTGGGCTAACGTCGATTGTACAGCTTTTAGATGTGAGCATCAACAAGCCTCTCAAAGACTACCTGAGGAATTTGTGGATCGAATGGATGAGTTCCGATCAGGGCCGCAACTACATGTTTGGTCATCCGGGGCAAGCACGCATTTTGGCGCCCCCCATAATGTTTAAGGGAAGATTAAAGAGTGAAATTTGCGCCCCCCTCTAGTCCTGTGCCCGGGGCACCAGATCCGTCTGCACCCCCCCCCCCCACCTAGTTGCGGCCCTGGTTCCGATGTTAAAGAAACTACGAAAAGTGGTGCCTTGAAGAAACCTGACGTTGGAATTCTGTTTTCACCGAAATTATCATTCGATCCTTCAAAAAGTGTTGCATCAGCAATGCTATGGACGGAACTGAAGATGATGTCCTCTTTGAAAGTGACAATAGCGGTGACAGCCTAGATGATAAAAACGAAGATGCCGTACCCCCTATGATGATGGATTACGATTGGAGACTCAGAAGAAATGGATTAAAAAGTTTGAAACGTAAATTTTCTATCGTAAATTTCCGCTAGCAATTCATTTTTCATGAAAATATAAGATTTTCTTTCTTTAAAATGCGCGGATTTTTTTGGAGTCGGCTTATACACGGGTTTTCAACTTATTGCGGTTTTGGTGGTCCTGAAGAGGTTGGGTGGGGGGGGGGGGGTCCGCTTATATACGAGTCGGCTTATACACGAGTATATACTGTATATATAAATAAGATAAATTACAATATTTCAAAATAAATGAAAATTCATTTGTGATTAAGACTGGGATTGCATTATAAAAGTTTGACAAGATTCCAATAAGCCTATTGATTACATTCGCTCAAATGCAAACGATAAGTTTATTGGTAGCAACCAATAGGCGGAACAGTTAAGTTCGTTGGAATGTAACAAATCTGTTTATTGGTTACATTTTTCAAGTTTTATAAAATAATTTTTTATCAAAATTTTATAGCCCAGCCTAAAGCCAAAATTACACTATAAAAGTTATTTTATGCAACTTGAAAAATGCAACCAATAAGGACATCGGTTGCATTTGCTCGAATGTAATAGATAGCCCTACTGGTTGAATTTTTCAAGATTTATAAATAAACTTTTATGAAACTTTTATAGTGTAATCTCAGTCTAAGGCCGGGATTACACTATAAAAGTTTTCTAGAAGTTCTTTTGTAGAATTTGAAAAATTCAACCAATAAGATTATCGGTTGCATTCGCTTGGAATGTATCCCATGAGCTTTATTGGTTGGATTTTTCAAGTTTTATAAAAGGAATTTTATCAAACTTTTACGTGCTGCGACAAAAATATGATCAAAAATATATAATAGAAGTTAATATCCTTCCATTACTCTTAAAATTGAAGAAAAGGAAAAAATTTCACTAAAATAATATTGAATTTGAAATTAACGAATTTTTATATAATATATATTAATAATATATACGTAATAATATAATATATTTACATAAACAATCAGCATAAAATGATAAGTTTTTTAAAGATGGCGCCATTACTCTTAGTGATAGTGAGTAAAATATACTTAGAGTTGATTTTTTTTCCAGTTAGAGTAATTAAAATATTTTGCGCCTAAATTATAGTAATTTGGGAATTTTCGTGGGTAATTTTTCAAATTTGTGTTTTGAAAAAAAAATGTTTTTTGAATTTTTAAATGTATATAATCTTTATCACGCGCGTAAAATTCATGGATGGAGATACGGGGGGAGGGGGGCTGGGGGGCAATACCCCCCAGCGTCCAAGGTGAAGTCGACTGACCTAATGTATATATGCATATATGAATTGACATCGTCATCATCGTGCCCACTCCCCCCGACTTATAAGTCTATATCCGCCTATGGTAAGATTACTAGAGAAATTAAGTTTCAAGCCATAAATTAAATTAAATAATTACTGAAATGAAATGAACATCGTCTTTAATAACATTATTATGATAAGAAGTTGTTTTTTTTTAAATGATTCATTCACAAATTTTTTAATATTTCCGCAATTTGTTTTTCAATTTTTTCTAATAAAAGATTGTTGGAAGATTGGAGAAACGGTTGTTTATTATCCTAATTTTCTAAATTTCTACCAAATTTCATGCAATTTGTTTTTTTAAATTGCGAACATGATCCGAAAACATGCAGTTAGATGAATTTTTTTTTTTTCAAATTAAAAGTTACAATTGATGAAAGAAATTATCTCAGAACAGAATAGAAAAAAAATTGGAAAATGAAAATGCTTAATTAATTAAAGAATAATAATTAAGAATGGAGAGTTAGAACTAATGGAACAAACAATTTCTTAATTAATGAAGGAAATAATTCGTGAAATAAGAAAATTTATTCGAATCAGTTAATATTTAGAATTTAAGAAACAAACAATTCATAAACTAAAGAAAATTGAAAATTTATATACCAATAAAAATTAACAATTTATAAACTAATTAAAATTAACATTTAACCGTCAACAATTTATGAGCCAATGAAAATTGAAAATTAGAAAGTTAATGAGAGTAAAAATTCATAATCCAATAAAAATTAAACATTTTTATTGTTCTTAAACATTAGTTTTTTTTTTAATTTTTTTATTTCCATTAGTTTATACATTTTTGATTTACGTTACTTAAAAATTGTTAATTTTCATTGGTTTATAAATTGTTTTTTTCGCATTAGTTTATAAATTGTTGATTCTCATTCGTTTATAAATATGAACGAATGAGAATCAAATAATTTTTAAGTAATGGAAATCAGTTTCAGAATTAAGGGGGACAGGACTGCACAACAGCTGTACTCGATTTCAGAAATGATAAAAATTTAGAATTAAGAAAAGAAACAATTTCATATTTAACGAATATTCATTTCCAGCTGAAAAAATGCTTCCAGAATAATTGGAATTTCAGAATTGATGAAAAAAATCCCGTATTTAAGGAATCTTCTGATTTTTTTGGACTTAAAATTTGGAAAAAATTTAAAAAAGGTACTGCTACCTATTTATAAGAAACCCTCCCCCCTCCTATTTTTGGGACCCAATTTCTGCATGGGCAACCTTTCAATACGGTTTCATAATTCTCTAGGGGCCCCAAAACTTGATCGATACATATTCACTGACTAACCAAAATACACGTCTTTCATCCCTAATTTCTGCTTTTCCAGGACCGCAAAAAATTCAAAAAGACACATTCACTGACTAAGCATATATCTTTGACACAATTCGTAGAGCAGACCAATGATCCTTGATTTGCCCAGGGACCTCCCCTGCTGGCAATGTCATCTTAGCGCATGGGCCCTCTGGGACATGTCACGTTGCCTCAAGAGCGGTGTATTCAGCGGAAAATTCAATCTGATTAAAATTTTCGAGATTGAGTATATAAAGTAGGTAGGAAAGAGGGAGAATTCATAACCAATCACTTGGGAACCCCAGAAAAATCACTTTGCAAGGGGTCCCATAATGCACTTAAGACGACGCTGCGTGATAGTCCAGTTCGGGTTCCTATCATGATTAGACCTAAAGGGACACTGTTTCTCGAATGGGGAAACGAAGCACATGTCCAAGCCTCACAAATTTTCAGGGCCCGAAATTGGCTGCTTTTTATATTTTAGGCACAGCCCACATGCTATCATATACACCATGAAAAAAGGCACCCATATAAGGACGTTCACAAATTCATATTTTTCCAGGGGTCCCATCTCATATGAGGAACAGGCCCTGATTTTACCCTAGTTTAGTAACGGCATCTGAAGAGTTTTGGAAAGAGATGGAAATGTGCTGCTATCTGTGAGTGTAAGTTTGAAATATAACTGCTATGGAAGTTTTTTGAAAATCATCGCTAGATGGCAGCACTAAAACCAGAATCCGGCCTATAATGACCTGAATTATTAACCGATAAATTTTTATTGCCTTTTCACTAGTCCTATAGCAGAATGCGGAATACAAGAATTTTTGCCGCGATTTGTCCTCAGCGCCAGTTTTACATGGAAGTGGTATCTACAAGGGCGCATACGAAGAATTTTCAAATATACATAATAAAATGACTTAAACTTTTGTCAGTATTTTAATAATCAGTATCAAAATATTCAACAACAATAATAAATTAATATTTGCACGAATAAAATCAAAAACAAGATCGCATTTTTGTAATTTTTTCGATTTAAAAAAAGGTTTCAGAATTCATCAATAGACGGCGCAAAAGTTTCATAATCTCTAGATTTCATATGAGTTTTTAAGGTTTGAACAAACTTTTGACACACAGAGTCGTGTTTACGGAGAAGCCATGGTCCCCACAAGGATGGAGCTGTCAGGGATCAGTCGTGTTACGGAGCTGACCCACAAGGATGGAGCTGCTCCAGCCTAGGAGCCCGAGAGTATTCTTACCATTTTTTTTATTTCATGCAATAAATTCACTACCTTGAGGCCCGCCAATGATCCGAGCATAGGGGCCCTGCTGCAGGATGCGAAGCCTATGAAAAATAAAACCCTTGGTGGGCTATAACCCCAGAGCGTCGGGGTGGGGGGATTAGTGATCAGGAAAATAATTAGTAGAAGAAAGTGAAAATCGTAGAGCAAAATCGTAAAAGGCGCCTTTTTTCCCATATACACATATATAATCCTGGTCTAGAAAAAAGTATCAAAATTTGTATAGTCCACAGGCGTTAAAACCCTTTGCCCAGAGAGCGAGGGACCAGGTGAGAGAGAGTGACCACAAGAGTAATCTACAGCTGCGTTTCTCAACTGCCGGGGCCCTGACATCAGTCAAACCGGGCCGTGAATGATTCTATTCAATGTCTCATTTTTCCCCATTTATTCCCTATTAGTCGTGTGTATGACAGGGCCTTCCCCTTACAGCACGACAGAAACCCAACAGGGTAATATCCTAATAAGTAAATAAGTAATATAATATCCTAATAAGTAAAGGGCTTATATCCCCCAAGGGGCAGAGCCTGGCTCATGCCTGGTCATTGGGGCCTTCCCCTCACACAAAAGGAATCAATCGCGCCTCGGGCCTCCAATGGTTGAGAACAACTGATCTACAGAGTATTTGCAAGCATGCGAGTGACCAAAACAGTGCGCAACGATCAGTGGCGTAGCCAGGGTATTGTCAATGGGAGGGGGGGGGGGCGGAATTGTAAAAGCCTTTTTTTCTGGTCCTGATCTAGGCGCAAATTTAAAATTATGTATTTGTTGAAACTACTATAAATTCCAATAAATAAATAGAATTAAATTTATTTTCTATTTTCCGTTTATGTACCATTTTCAAATTAATTACATTAATTACTATTGATTGATTTAATTTATTTTTTTCATCAATTTAAAATTCCTCTAGTAGCATTTTAGTACACACATATATACAGTCAAACCTCGTTAATGAGTCACTCTTTGGGAGTGCAAAAATATGACTTGATAAGCGGAGTATATTGCAGACACTAACGGGCAAAGGATGCCGTTTACCGAGAAAATTTTGGAACTACCATTCATTCAGCTATTTTAAACGAATTGCCGTGTGACAAATTATTCAAATAATGTCGTGCGTGATTAATGTATTTGGGGTGTCGGAGGCGTGTAAAGTGTTTGAAGTGCAACTATCCGTCTCGAAGTGAAAGTGGCAGGTGTATGAATCGATTGAATACCGAGTAAAATAGAACCGCTCTCACAACCCCGGACTAATGCAAAGCAACTTACTTCCGTTACCTGAAAAAAAAAGGGTTGGGCCGGAAAAATTAGCAAAGATTAATAGTTGTGGCCCCCTTGCCCCATGCTCGCGAGTATCAAATCACTCGCGTCGTTCTCCCCATTAAGACAGCTATCAAGTCGATGTAACGTACAAGCTATTTGACTGAAAATGGATAGCTGAACCCAATGACCAGGGGAAAAAAATTCGCGTGCGCCCAGTGGCACATAAGGGGCCGGAGACCGCAACTTGGGATTTCAAAAGAAAGAATTGTGGGGCAAGTAAAGAAGATGAATTTGGAACATTCCAGAATGATCTAAATACACAATATATACAAAATACATACAACGCCGGGATACAACTGTGACGGGAAACGAAGAAACAAAGCCTCCGTCCACAGTGCTGAGCAGTTGTGTGTGTGTGTGTGCTTCCCTTTCTTTTTACAGAATATGCAATACACACACAGATGAAAACACACAGAGGAACTTCCGTTCATATATAGTGCTGGACATTCACATTTGAATTACTCGATTTGTGAATGAATCGAGTGAAATAATTTTAGTGCCCATCGGTTCTCCCGGCTTTCTGTGGGGAGACTTTTTGAAGGAAAGGATTTGCTCTCCAAGTTGGGAAACCTTAGAAGACTTGTGCAGTACCGTATTTTCCTGCGTATAATCAACACCACCTATAGAACAAGGCCTCCGCACGAAGCTTGTGACGTCAATGAAGAAGGCCATTTCCCCGATTGCTATTGGATGTATTGCAAAAAAAAAAGTTAAGCTATCTATCGCATGCGTCGGCCTGCTATATCCAATGGCAATAGGTGAAATGGCCTTCTTCAGTGACATCACGAGCTTCGTGCGGAGGCCTCGTTCTATAGGTGGTGTTGGTATAATCCGCATGCGAAATTTGTAGAAATACGTAGGATTTAGAAATGAAAACTTGTCTCGTGTTCAAATAATCAATCGATGTTACGATAATTAATGGAATTTATACACGAAACAATAGCGTTATTTACACACGCAACATAATTTGCAGTTTTCAACCGAAAACCTTCAAATTCAGATTCAACAGAATGAGGCTGATAACATCTTTTTCTGCAGATTGTCCGCAGCGGTAGATAATCCGCATTTATTTTTTAAACATGTGTTTAACCACTTTTCAAACAGATGATCAGCGGAAAATTATGCTAAGGAAAGGATTATGGATTTAGCTAAGGATTATGGGAAAATACGGTATATTGAAAACGCTGCTGTGGTGACGGACTCGCATTGCGAGAACCCGAAACCGACCATGGACCCCCCCCCCCCGTTCTGAGTGAGCGGTTATTGAGTTATTGCGTTATTATTAGCGAGTTATTGAGTCAGTGAGTGAGCGAGGGAGTCCATGAGCCATGGGCGAGTGAGAAAGTGAGCTACTGAGTGAGTGAGTGACCGAGCTACTGAATCCGTGAGTGAGTGAGCTACTTAGCGAGTGAGTGATCTAGTGAGTAAGTGAGTGAGTGACCTAGTGAGTAAGGAGTGAGTGAATGATCTAGTGGCTCACTCTCTCACATACTCACTAGGTCACTCACTCGCTCACGGACTCAGTAGTTCGCTCGCTAACTGACTTACTCGTTTATTCACTCAGTAACTCACCCGCTCATTCCCTCTCTCACTGACTCAGTAACTCAATCGCTCACTCCCTCGATAAATGACTTGCATCGAACTGTTGTCGTTGAATTTTCTTAGCGGTGAATTTTCGGCGGTGAATTGTTGTTGGTGAATTTTCCTAGCGGTGAATTTTCCGGCGGTGAATTGTTGTTGGTGAATTTTCCTAGCGGTGAATTTTCCGGCGGTGAATTGTTGTTGGTGAATTGTTGGCGGTGAACTTTCTCAGGGGATCTAAGGAACGTACCAGTTACATTGAAAAATCATCACATAATTCGTAAAACCAATCAGACAGTTCCATTCGAACTCCTCATAACGGCTGAAAAATGAATAATAAAAGCAAGATTTTAGATTAAAGTTAAAAATATCTTGTTTCAGAACAATACGGAAAAAGGAAACGACAGATTTTGCAACCAGTTGTGTGGGAAAAAAAAAATGTTTTGTCCCGAGTTATCCCGTTTGCATACGTCCCGTTCGATTAAACTGGAGGTATGGTCACCCCATTTGCTATTGGATTTCTCTTTCTGATATGTTCATCTACTAGCTGTTACCCATGGATTTGGAAATCTGAAAATTGCTCGGCGATGTTTCTTTCATCTAACATTTCAACCCCTCATGACCCCTTTGTGGGTTTCATTTATAGGAATCCCTTCTTGGCGAGTCTAAATATTATTAAATATATATAATAATGTACAAATTTCATATTTATAGCTTCAGCGGTTTGTGCTCAGCGATGATTGCCCCATTTAACTTATATGAAACCCCCTTCCTTATGAGCCCCCGTAGTACAAGAATTTTGAAAATTCCCTCGTTTTAGTGAGTCTATATTACAAAATGAAACTACTGATCAAATTTCAGATTTATTTTTTAAGCGGTTTTTGGCCCCCTTTATGGGTCGAATTTTGAAAAACCTCTTCTGGGTCTTTACATCATGAAATGAAACTACTGACCAAATTTCATTTTTATATCTTCAGTGGTTTCGGCTCGGCGATGATGAATCAGTCAGTCAGGATATGTTATTTTATATGTTTATATAGATTCGTTACTGTTATCAGAGTCACGATGCGATCACATTAAGCGGCGTACCCTATATAAACTTCTGCGCGCAGATATTCAGTAACATGTTTTCCTCTTCCATGCTCGAAGAAAAAAACACCCGATTACTGGACGGGCCGGATTATCGAGTCTATTGTATTTGAAGAATCAATCACTTGTATCAAAAAAATATTTTCCAGCTCGCACCTCTGGTTAACAGCCACTGCTCAATGGAGGCGTTGTGCTCTCAACCTCGAAAACATTCGAAAGTTTCATTCCACGCCAAATTCAACGATTCCAATCGAAATGGCCATAAGTAGCGTATCCCAGTTAGTTGTCCGGAACACTTGCTCCTCGACATCAATTCCATATGTCTCCCACTCTCAATTTACACACTGATTTTATCTCTCACTCCCACCACGGAGTTGTTTTAACACACGCATGTGAAGGGGAAGGGCCGATGCGCCCACTTTTGGTCCCGCCAACCTCTCGAAATGAAACAAAAGCTTTTGATTTCCACGAGAACCTTTTGGTGAGAGATCGAGAGGGGGAACCCCTTTTGTATTATCTCGAGAGAAAGGGGGGGGGGGAATCCAAACTTTACCAATGGAGGTACGTACGTCTGCGTGATTCTAATCAACTACCGAGTGGATCGTTCTGGTAATTCGCTCCGTTAAGGATAGGGCTCTTCAGGAATCGGGCCCGCGAGTTGGGCCCTTTCATAGTGAACCGTTTGGAAGTTCGTGTGAATGGCAACGTCAATGCCACAGAAAAATAAATCCGAAGAGGGCTTTTCCCGCAATGCTCTTGATAGGATATCCTATCCACGATGTGTGTGTGTGTAAAAGAAATTTAACAATCGATGAAATACCCGTCGTTATTTTCACGTTGACTTAATTTTTATGCAGAGTGTGATAAGAATTAGGTTGTTTTTTTTATCAAAATTGACTGATTGTAGATATTCCAGCTCAAGATGTTTTCGGATTTTGCGTTCTTTAACCGTTTCAGACACTTTTGCGTGGTTGCAAATGTTGTGTGGGTTGCTTTTTCTCACTGTAGAATTGTTTCTTTTGACCTCAGGGAGTTGACTTGAAGAATTGTGTAAATTTTAAGTTATAAATATGGCCAATATGAACTTTGTAGGCTTTCATCAGAGGGCAGAGTTCGCGTAAAGTTGAACTTCCAGATAGTTTTAAAAATGACTTCCAGGAGAAAGTGCCTCCGGGAAAACTGATTTATTACATAAAATTTAGCAATAAAAACGGCACTCTCGGCTTGATGTTGAGCACTTCGATAGAAGCACTGTGCCGGCCGTGAAACACATCGGTTAGGAGTCGCAGCCTATGAGAATTCATGACTGCGTACAATTAAGTTTCATTCTCAAGGTAGTATCCGATGGCACCGAAGGATACAACGCCACTGTGACATAGAAAAAAAAATCACTAATGATGTTTTTCTTGGAAATTGGGGTATCTTTGAAACCGTTTTCAAAAGGTTCTGTATCTCGCAGATATTATTATGTGAAGTCCTAGATTTCAGCATTTTCTTGTAGTCATGAAAAATCTGCAGTTCAACAGACTTCTTCTATGTTATCTGAATGATTTTCAGACAACATAGAAGGAGGGGATCGTCCTAGACAAGAGGCCCCCATAGGCTGCGATATTTGGCGGACCCCTACAACAATTTCAGAAGTGAAGTGAGTGAAGTGTAATGAGTGAATACTTGTACTGTTGTAGGCCTGTTGCTCTCTGTAGCGAGACATTTTAACTGGGAGATCGGCCCGCATTAGTGCCTTGAAGTTGAGAACCACACAAAACCAACTTCAGCCGTCACTACTGTGGTGATGGTGGGGCTCGAATCCTGGTCACTGTGAGGCCATTCCATATTGAATTTATAGCGCGAAAAAACAAGAAATGATGATAATTGTCCCGGGATCTAGGGCTGGAGCCCTGTCAGCCCCACCTTTGTGGTGGTGGAGGGGGAGGGGGAGCATGCTTACACATTCATCGCAACTTCAAAAAAATATCCTGTATAATGAACTCATTGAATTACAACCTGGATGGCAGCAAGAGCCATCTTAGAGAGTTCGGCGAACAAAAAAATTTTTGGGATAACCCTTCTCCTCTTCAACCCGCTATGGCAGTGCTTCTCGAACTATTGTCCGCGACGATGGAATAGGTCAAGGGTCTTCAACCTTTCAGATACGGCGGGCCAAATTGGAACTGTACTGTGAGACCAGGCATGGTCCACGCTCTGTCCCAAGAGGGATGTAAGCGTTTTACCCCGAGGGGCTGGACCACACTGGGGAACCAAATTGGAACTCCCCACGAAGCCCGCGGGTGACCAACTCAAGTAATTTAATGGCATCTTAATAGAAGGGGCCCCCGAGAGCTACAAGAGGACTAAACAGGGGACAAAAATAATTGAACACTTTTATTTACTCCGATATTATTTCTTTTATTAATTATCAATTTTTATTAATTCTGAAATAATTGTTTTCACTAATTCTGAAAAAAGTTTTTGATTAATTACTGATTAAGTTAATTAATTCCGAGGTTAATTTTAATCTGAAATCACTTTGAATATTAAATGATTTTCAATTATTCTTTACCATGTATTTAATTCGTTGACCCTGAAATTATTTTCCATCCCATGAAAACGTTTGGGATTTATCCTACCGGTCGTTGCAATGGAATGATCGCTATAACGTGGGGTCGTTGTAACGAGCGTCTGCTATATAATTTATACTACGAAAATGCCGTGTATTCACGGCTTTGGTAAATATTACAAATTCAAACAAGTATCGTTGAAAAAATGGGACAAATATATACAAAAAAAAATCGGAACAACGAAAGTTACAGGAATGTCCCGTAATACGGGACACACAAGTGGTCCGTCCAATTGTTTCAGACATTTTGCTGGTCCTTATTTTCAGAAAGGTTAAGAAATACTGCTTTATATTGCCCAGTGTATATTTTAATTTACATTGCAAATACATTTAAAAAAAAAATTATTTCGATTTTTTTGGTATTTTGGAAAGTACATATTATTTCTTTGTCATTTCAGTGCAAACTACCCTAGATTAGAATAATACGTTTGCTATCTAGGAAGAGTCGATGCCTTATCAGTGTCATTTATGAGATCTGCCGAAATTTTGCGCGTTCAGAGATTCTAAAATAAAGCCAAATTCAACTAATCTGAAATAGTATTCAAAGAAACAACTATATTCAGCTTTGCTAAGCAAGACTTAATACGTTAGATAACATTAAAAGCAAAGAAAACTGTACATTTGACCGTATATTAACTATTTTAGCTAATTAAAAATCCACTGCTGCGTTGATGTGTTTTTCAATTATAAATTTGCTAATGGCATCAATTTACATCCGTTTTTGTGATTTTCTTTTTCAATACGTTTTTATGTAGGTGAACCTAGAGGGTCAAGTTTCAATAGTCGGTATCCAACGTTTTCTCGCTTTTTCCAAGTGAGTGATATCGCCCATGAGTAACGATGGAAATATTCTAGCAGAATCATTTTTAATAGCATTTCTTCACTAAATAGTAGTAGTGGTTTCTTCACTTTGAGTTTGGATCCTTGTTCCCAAAAATGAGTGATATCGCCCTTAGACGCTGCAGATATAGCATGGAATCCTATGGGTTGACCTAAGAAAAAAGTGAATGGGGTCCTAGTTTGGTCATGGCCCCCACATCCTTGAGCAGGGGCCCCCCAGACTGGGATCTTTGGCAGGCTTCCCGGCCAGACTTTTCATGGGCCCTTCAATAGTAAATTTATAGCGTGAAAAAATAAAAAATGATGAGAATCGTCCCGGGCCCCATGGTTGGAGATCTGTCGGCCTTACCCTTACTGGGGGGGGGGGGCTATGGGGAGTTTTATAGACACTCGATTTCAAGAACGTGCTTTACTGGTGAATTTTATTCACGACCACGATGATTCTGTACCAAAAGATATGCAGAAATTCTCGGTCTCAACCCTAGAATACTAACCTTACGTCTCAAAAACGTAGTCGGCAACGTGCAGTTTTTATTTTAGTTAAAATTTGGACTAAAATTTGACTTTGATTTTTGGTCACTTTTTAGTGATCGTCCACGTATTCGTTCGATCATTTCAGCGCATACAAAATGACAGAAATCACAAGACTTTCAATCACCGATACCTTGCCAAATTTTTACATTGACAATTTCGAATTTCTCTCTTTCTCTCTCTCATAGAACAAGATGCAAATTTCGTTAATTGAAATTTTTTGACGAGAAGCTGTACAAAAATTTAAAGTTATTTTATGGGAATGAAACTATCAAATTTTAATGTCTGTTTTTCAACGATAATTCTTTATATTTTATGTAATCTTTAGAATCAGCTATACATCGTAGTACCGGGTGGATATTAATCACGATAATAGAATATATTGCAGTTATATTTATTAAACAGGAACATTCACGGAATATAACGAACTCATAATCGGCAATTTCGCTGACAAGTGGGAACATTAAGCATTGATTGATAATTTTGCTGACAAGTGGGGAACATTAAGCATTGATTGACAATTTTGCTGACAAGTGGGAATATTAAGCATTGATTGACAATTTTGCTGACAAGTGGGAACATTAAGCATTGATTGACAATTTTGCTGACAAGTGGGAACATTAAGCATTGATTGATAATTTTGCTGACAAGTGGGAACATTAAGCATTGATTGATAATTTTGCTGACAAGTGGGAACATTAAGCATTGATTGACAATTTTGCTGACAAGTGGGAACATTAAGCTTTGATTGACAATTTTGCTGACAAGTGGCAACATCTCGAGAATTGACGATTCCCAGAATTTATGATCCGAATTGCTCAAATTTTCCTCACTAATATACGGTCACCCTAATAATAATGAAACAACAACTTCAATTATTTAATTGTATCTTATTATTTTCATAATTAAAACTTCCCGAAAACGTCAACCTCGGTTATAACAACTAAATTTTCGATGCCGTTATAACCAATTTCGACAATATATCACACAAGAATGAATTCTTATTTCTTGTGAAAGACAGAGTGGCTCAGATTATTATTTTTTTTAAAGCTGAATAGCTACTGGATGGTAGACACCGAAGCTATTTCTAGACTATTTTTTTGGCACTGGCAACTAGAAGTGATACTAAAAGAGTGGAAAAAAAGTAAACGTGAGCGTGTGTGCTAAGTAGTAGTGGATGGTGATCATCGTCAAGCGCACACACACACACACACAAGAGGGGAGGAGTTTGACACCCATTTCATCTTATGTACTCCTCGGCCGGTTAAAGAAGTTGGATGATGTGGTGGAATGATTGCGAGCATCTGCCTTTAAAAAAGACTAATGACTGACTGACTTCTTATATACCTTTGGAAACTGTACAGGAAAGTGACTTGGCAAATGAATGAGCAAAAAAAAAAAGCCATTTTGAGTGGCATATAACTCTATTTCTACACGATTAATGACCTGACGGCGGAAACCGAGAGAAATGCACAGTGACTTGATCTTTTATTTTATTTTTACATGCCTGGAAGACTGTTTTTTGGAGATAAAAAATGGTGTGGTACCTCTCCACGTAGAGATTGATTTGCTCCTGAAAAAAATTATTCGTACAGTAGAACCTCTCGATAACAGACACCCCCCTCCCTCCCCTTGAGATCGAAAATTTTGTCCGTTAATGAGAAGTGTCGGTTAACGGATAGTGAGATGGATAACGTACATTGAGTCACGTTGACGTAATTCCAAAAAAAAGTGTCCGTTAACGAGAGGGGAGGTGTCCGCTATAACGGGAACTGCCCGGTATGGGAGGTTCCACTGCATCCTGAAAATATCAGTAAAATAAAAATAGAATATAAAATATATCTATCAAATTTTCCACAGACAGGGGAAAATACAGTGAAACCTCGTTTATTCGACATTTAAGAGTCCGAGTTACAATGTCGTATAAAATGTAACTGATAACCGAGACTTTAAAAAAAATTGACTTCTCTGCCCTACAGACGTACAAAATATTATAAAATTTAATGTGTATATATATATTGTAGCATAATTGAAGATTGAAATTTTATAATATTAACACTTAAATTGTTAATGATAACAAAATCACTTAGGTGTCCACTCTAAATTGCCATCGGCCAGCTCAGTGGCTATTTTCGTATTTTTTCACCCTAAAATTGATGGCTTTTTCGGTGGCAATATGCAAGAAGAACTGCAAGAAACGCGGCAAAACGCGTTTTCGCTGCGTACAAAAATTGGGGATACAAATGACGTTTTTTTCAAAAGATTCAGAGCTCGTGTCGAAGTGAAAACATCGAATAAATGAATTATTTTATCATCAAAAAAGTGTAGGAACGATATGCGACCGAAACTAAACGTCGTATAACTGAGTGGAAGTCGTATAACTGAGCAAAGTATGAATGAGATCGCACTGTAGCTACGAAACTGTAACTTCATAACTTTAAAACCTTAATAAAAGCCCTTAAAGGGGGATATCAAATTGAATATTCAAAAGAAAATAACTAATGAAATAATTGAACGTAATTATGTGAAGTATTTTTAGGACGTAAAAAAATTTGTTGTATGTTGAATTTTATATTTTCGTATGTTATTTAATTATGGATCCTTTCACAAACATTATAAGCCATAACCGATTACCAAATTTCAAAATCGGTTGTCTTCATAACTATAGATGGAATTTGTTCTCTAGTTATCTATTCCAGCATATGTGAATTTAACCCTACATTGTAATGGAATTGGAGTTTTGAGTTTTTTTCTCACGAACTAAAGTCCTTTACAGACACCTTTTCCTGAATACACATACTTTTCAGGATATGTTAATGTTCGTGGTGTGATATGGGAAAGTACAACTCTTCCGTGACTTCTTGAAAAGTCCCATCCTCTGATAGTGACGGGCAAGCTGTTGAGAAGTGGCTTGGTTTCGATTTGGTTCCAGGGTAGAAGGAGTTCTTTTTCCTCTTGTTGAGATTCTTTTCTCTCTTCTTTTTGGCATTTTCTTTTATCTGACTCTCACTAGATTTCAATTTCCCTATTCTATTTTCCTATTCACTATAATAGAGTGTATATGTATATATACATACAGAACCACTCCATCACATTCTACCCCATATCGTGCTGCTCAGAGGCACGTGCATATGAGGACTCTTCTTTGAGGACTCAATTTCAACCCGGACGGAATTCTTCTTTTTTATGTCCCGAATGTGAATTTCCTATAGAATCGTTTTGCATTTGGAAGTTGTATTTTCAAATAAGGCTCTACTTTTGAAACTTACTTTTTGCTTTATTCCAATTTTTTCCAAAGTTTTAAATGCCGTGAAACTTTTATAAGGGAGAAGTGGGTCTATTAATGGAGGTTAATAACTAAAAGGATATTTTGTGCAATAATAATAGTAAAAGGAAACTGTTCTTCAATTCTTTCACACTTGCGGACTTAAATTAGGGTTCGGGGGCTGGTTTCCGATTCTCAAAGTCGGCGCCGTTGCTGATTGGCGGAAAACCTGAATTTCAGGTTTTTTAACCAATATCTAACGGCGCCGACTCGTAGAACCAGAAAAACCAGCGTGCACTCTGTTTGTACCCTAAGGGACCGTTCAAGTATTACGTCATCATCGATGGGGAGGAGGGGGGGTTTCCGATTTGCTGACTTTTGATGACAAGGGGGGGGGCGAGAATGGATTTGGATAATGCTTACGTCATCAACCAACCTTTATGAAAATATGAAATATTTTTAATGGCATCTTACTCGGGGTGCACCAAAAGCGAGAAAAACCTTTCGATAGTTTGTGGAAACTAACTATCGTGCAGAAACTAACCTAAGTGTAGAATTTCACGGACCCGCATTAGGGAGAAATGATGAAAAATAATGATTAGAGCAAAATACTTGAAAAAAAAAAGTTTCCCATAATAAAGAAACAGATTTATGCGCTTTGAAATTTCACCTCTTGAGGTTAATCGGCCTATCCTTTGACCTATCTTTTAAATTTAGAGACTCCCTTTGCAATAGACAGGTTAGGTACCTCGCCAATTTGGCAACTGCTCGCGAGGCAGCTGTGTGTATTTGTATATTTCTTGTATATTTATTTGTATATTTTCTATGTGTTCATTTGTATATACGGTTTCGGGTTTTCCAGGAGATGCGGAGGACCCAGGAGGATTCTGGAAACATACGCTCACACTTCCGGCACAACTCCATCAGTAGTAAATTGCCTATGCCGATAGGCCAGAGTTGCGCTCGGTTTGAACGCAAGAATGAATGAATACACAAGGTGGTCCAGAAGTCTGGACTCGTTTAACAAAAAAAAAAATGTTCTTATAAAGATATAGGCAAACGGCTTAGAGAATTTGAAAGAAGGGGGGATAGTTTTTTTAAAAAAAGCCTACTGATTTCTACATACTTCAGGGGCGTGGAACACGTCAAGCCTACTTAGCATTTCTTTCCATGTTACTTATAACATGCAAAAAAAATGTGCGATTTAAATGGATAGAAGTGAAAACAAAAACTGAAACCTTATCTTTCAAATGCTTTAAGTCGTTTGTCTCTATCTTTATTTGATAGCTTTCTAATTGTTTCCTCTCCTTTCAAAATAGGCCCAGACATCTAAACCACTTTGCATAACGTATTCAATTTTCCGCAAAGGAAAAAAAAAAGTTCCAAAACTCGCCACCAGCGGGGAACAGCGCTGTATGCAATATTGTTAAACGTTTAACAATATTGCATGCAGCGACACTGTTTACGGTGATGACGCGAACAATTTGGCGGAGTTGAAAAATGCGATACACCGACATGTCCGTAACATTCCTCCTGATATGCTAAGAGCTTGTTGAGAACTGAATAATGCGATTTAACTTGCTTTCAGGAAATGGTGAGCGCCACATTGAACATGCCTCGTAACACGTTTTAGAAACGATTAATAACATTTTAAACCGATGTCTTCACGTCTTATTTCGTTTAACAATATTGCATAAAGCGCCATTCCCCGCCGGTGGTGAGTTTTTGAACTATTTTTTTTACGCAAAATTCAATCCCATGACCTCCTATAAACAACAATTTACACGTTTAATACCATTTTGTTCAAAGTTCCACTTTGAAATGGAATGAAAGTGGAACTTTCAAAAAGTGGTCTTTTAATTTTAAAGACCTTGTATGTGTGTGCGGTTTTCACGAAACTGCGGCGTAACTTTTTATCTTTCGATGATTTTCTTGGTACGATTCATTTATCGTGAAAAGCCGTTATATACTGTTTATTTTTGTAAAATAATACAGATTTATAGCTGGTGCTGATGCATAATTCAATTTCTCTGAATCCGAACATCCATTCCTAATATCCCAAAATTCATTGAAGCCGCTTTGCCATTTATTATAAATCACATCACTCTGTGTAATGTAGGCACAATAAACAAACACATTTATCTCAGTACTCGAGTCATATTACTCTAAGTACCGTGTTATATATAGTGTCTGGATCCCTTTCTCTCGGTGCTCCGATTTGATGGTGCACTTATGCGATTTCCTGACCTCTGTAGGTGTGATAATGTTTATCTAACCATTAAATCATACCGTTTACTTAGGGAATCATCCGTATTATTCCCGGAAGTACAAAAATCCCTCCTTCCGCCTATGGGCGTCAAACCTCTCTTTATATCCCAACTTTTCCGGGTTTTTTTTTTTTTTTTTTTTGCTGTTGAGGGAACATTTCCTTCCGCTTATATCCGCGATAGATATCTTACATGATTATTCCCGTTGAGTGAGGACTTAACAAGGATCGGGGGACGTTTCCGCTGTTGGTGCGTTCGTTCTCATCACTCCATCCATGTTGTGTGTATGTGTGTATACTGTGAATCCCTCTAAAATACTTATTTATTTTCTGCGTCTTGGGTCCTGTCTGTCCACAGAAACGTTTAAGGTGTCTAATACGGCAATGAAAGATGTTTCTTACAACCAGTCTTGACTGCAATGTTCAGAATCAAAGATTATATAGGGGTTTTCAACCAAGGTTGCCCTTACCAGATGCGGGCCAAGTGCAAGAAAAAATTCTGTGGGAGAGTGGAATCGGCAATTCTCAGAAAATGAAACTAATGAAAATTCAGAATAAATGCATTTGCAGCACCCATGAAAATTCAGATTAAAGGGAAAAAAAAATAATTCAAGAGTTGTGAAAATTCAGGTTAAATAAAAAGAAATGATTCCAGAATCGAATTCATGAAAGTTCGGATTGTCAAAATTCCTGAAAGTTCAGAATAAACGAAAGAAATAATTCCAGAATTGTTGAAAACTCATAATTCCAGAATTGTTGAAAACTCATAATTCCAGAATTGTTGAAAACTCATAATTCCAGAATTTTTGAAAACTCATAATTCCAGAATTGTTGAAAACTCATAATTCCAGAATTGTTGACAACTCATAATTCCAGAATTGATGAAAGTTCAGAATAAACGGCAGAAACAATTCCAGAATTGATGAAAGTTCAGAATAAACGAAAGAAACAATTCCAGAATTTTTGAAAACTCATAATTCCAGAATTGTTGAAAACTCATAATTCCAGAATTATTGAAAACTCATAATTCCAAAATTGTTCAAAACTCATCATTACAGAATTGTTGAAAACTCATAATTCCAGAATTGTTCAAAACTCATAATTCCAGAATTGTTGAAAACTCATAATTCCAGAATTGTTGAAAACTCATAATTCCAGAATTGTTGAAAACTCATAATTCCAGAATTGTTGAAAACTCATAATTCCAGAATTGTTGAAAATTCAGAATCTGTTAAAAAACAACTCGAGAATTGGTGGAAATTCAGAATTTATATGCAAGAAGAATTGTATTCCAGAATTATTTCTTTCCAGATGAAAATGCAGATTCACATGATTAACGAAAATTCAGAAAATTCCGAGATTATGAAAAAATTCTACAATCGATGAAAATTCAGAATTCCAGAGCTCATGAAAATTCAGAATTTTAGAGTTCATGATAATTCAGAATTTCAGAGTTCATGATAATTCAGAATTTCAGAGTTCATGATAATTCAGAATTTCAGAGTTCATGAAAATTCAGAATTTCAGAGTTCATGAAAATTCAGAACATATGAAAAAAAAAAATATATCATTCAGCCCCAAAGGAGGGAAGGGGGGCATGCGAGACCACACCTGTCACACACCCCTAAGGGTGTTTTCAACGCATGGCAGGCGGGTCACATGTGACTCCCGGAAATTTTTGGCCTTGGCCCACCGACCATTTTTTGAGAAACCGATCATTTCGGTATTTCGAATTGTAAAATAATTTCAGATTCATCCAGCCACGCGGATGCACATTTGATACATTACCGGGGCCGTCTTAAGCAAGATGTGGGACCCACGGACCAAAACAATTTTTGGGCCACTGATTTCATATATTTCAGGCGTGGAAACCGGCGTCCAAACAGGCATTCATAATTACATAATTTAAAAAATATATATACATTTCTTAATTTTTTTGAATGAAAATATTTCAAGAATTAGAGCAGAAAAGTGACTTCTGAATTAATGAAAAAATAAATGTAGGATTTTTACGGAACGACAAAATTTCGAGATGTATCGAAATAAATAATTTTAGAATTACCGAGGTGAGTAATTTAGGAATTAGCGAAATTGATAATACCGTATATAGAATATTGTATAGTCACTAATTACTACAATAAATTAACCCTATAGCCACGGGTACTGAGAGTATCGCGTTTCACGTTTTCTGGAAAATTTCGCGGAGCACGCTATTACCGCTTTCTACACGGTGGGCAAAAAGTCCGTAGAAACTTTAAAAATGCATAAAAACCGGAAAAGTAACCGAAATAGAAAACGGTTTGCAGGGTTAGCATCGCTAGGTCACGGTAATTTTTTTCAAGACAGGAAAAATAAATAACTCAAAAAACAGTCTATAGACAGCGCTGACGCACACAAGTCAAAGAAAAGTATATCGATCCAGTTCATCCAATCTGTCGGAACTGAAAGATGCGATCCGCCGAGAGGTGTCATGTATACATCCGGCCCTGCTACACTCTGCCTGCAATGTGTTATTCCCTGTGGTGATGGTCATGTGGAACATAATAAATGATTTGAAGGCATTCCGTTCGTTATTTGCGCATCTTTTCTTTGACTTGGGTACGTCAATGCCACCTATCGGCTGTTTTTTTAGTTATCTTTTCCCTGTCAAAAATATGCCCGTGACCTAGCGATTCTAACCCTGCAAACCGTTTTTTATTTCGGTTATTTTTCCGATTTTTATGATTTTTTAAAGTTTCTACAGACTTTTTTGCCCACCCTGTATATACATAGCGGGTAAAAATACCCGACGGTTTTGTACAGTAAAATTAAAAAAAAAACAATTCGCAGCTGGAGGGCTAAAAAAAGAATGAATATACCAAGCTCTCCTATGCAGTACTAGCTGTTACAAGCGGTTTCACTCGCTTGAATTTGGTAATCCGAAAATTCTTGCTTGAGACCCCTTTAGGTAGTGAAAGTTTGAGAAATCCCTTCTCAGCGAGTCTTTGCATCATAAAATGAAGATACTGACCAAATTTCAAATTTATAGTTTCAGCGGTTTTCACTCGGCATGATTTCTCTACATAGTATTTCAACCTCCTTATGACCCCCTTAAGGGTTCGAATTTTGAAAAAAATTCTTAGAGTGAGCCTTTATATGTCATTAAATATAACTACTGACCAAATTTCATAAGTATGGCTTCGCTGGTTTCGGTTAGGCGTGATTTCTCTATGTAACCATTGAACCCTCTTTATGATTCCCCCTCCCCCCCCTCAGGGGGGTAAACTGGAATCATACATCTACGACGGACGGCTGATGAGATAAAGGCCATACTAGCACTTACAGGACACCCTGTATATAGCAGCTGTATTGGATTAGCTCCATATGACGAGAGAAAAACAGTGAAATTCGACAGAAAAAAAATATAAAAATAATTATGCAAACAATGTTTTTCCGCCAAATTTCGGAGAAAGAATTAATACCGCATCGTGCCCGCAGTTTAATGGGTTGCATAACTACTAACGTGGGTATAAATTATCACGAAGAAATATGTCAACTTGATGATGTAATGTCGAATAATGACGAATAATGTCTTTTGTCATCGAACTTTTTCCAGGATCACTGGCCACTTCACGAACTGGCCGGGCCAACAAATAACGGAACTGGCCAATTCGCGGAGGGGCCGGCTCCATCGTGAATTGGCCAATTTTGGCAGTAACACATATACCTTTATATAAGTGCTAGTGTAATTAATTAATTAATATCAAGGAGAAACAAAGCACACATCTTAAATTATGAATACGGCTAATACCGAAATAGTTTTCATATACAAAGTACAATAAACATACACCAAGTATACATATCCTAGTTTCATATAATAAGGAAGTTCATAAAACTAAGTACAATTCATCGTGAAAATATGATTAGGGCCTGTATAGCTAATTAAAAATTGAGTCTGATTTAAAAAAAAAATGTCTTTACCAGAAATAAGAACGATTTTTTGCAGGTATAAGATCCGTATAATTTATTAGTTTTTCCAACATTTCAGGAAAAAAATCGAATTTATGTGCATGTGTGTATATACAGATACTTGACGTTACAGGTTGTTTATATAATTACATAAACTCATCATGTTCAATTTTAGCTATTCACATTCACAGCTAGAAATGTGACATGCTAATGCGTGTGATGTGGATTAGTTTTATACTATGCAGTATTATTTACAAAATTCAGTGAAATTATGCTTCTAAAAAGATATTTGAGTTCCTTGTGTGGGGTAAATTTTGTTTCCATGTATATCTTATAGGGCTGGACATAACTCCAAGAATTTATTTTCTAAATCGGGCACGTAGCTTCAAATAATACGTTAGATGTCCGAATCAATATTTTACATGCCCAAAAATTACTATCACTGGATTTTATACTTGAATTTTTTTTTAAAATACAAATCGATTTCAAATCAAATCAAATTTATTGTTATCACATAACAGTAAAAAAAAAAAAAAAAAAATGAGAAAAATTTACCAAGGAGTCAATCAAAAAAATGACCTATTCTAGTAAATGCTAGTAAAAATTAGTATGGAAAACAAAACATTCAACTAAAAATTCAAATTATTCAAATAAAAATAAAAATTCATGGCAACAGAGGAGTGCAATTTTAAAACAGTTCTACATGCTGCAACTAAAAATATGAATTTTTTGGATGTTGGAATAAAAGCAAAAACGACTAGATGCAGCATGTAATTAAATTAAAATGTTACGTTATTCAAGGATTATATGAGCAACAGAAAAACGTTAAAACCAAATTTTCTATACCATCACAAGTGAGAACATGTATTGCTGCTTGACACATTTTTTTAAAGGATGATAAATTAGTATCGAGAGAGATTTGCTGGTGGTAATGTATTGTAGAATTTTGAGTAAAGATAA
Organism: Pholcus phalangioides; assembly: GCF_987345545.1. Lineage (NCBI taxonomy): Eukaryota > Metazoa > Arthropoda > Arachnida > Araneae > Pholcidae > Pholcus > Pholcus phalangioides. Next base: position 17,988,960 of record NW_028301601.1, on the reverse strand, counting down.
TTAAAATGTTTCTTCAAAAGTGTTTTATGAGGCAACGCAAGTGAATAGATATTATTTAGTCTATTTGAAGATCGAGATGTATTTAAAGGCAAGGAGAATTGACCTTTGAATAAGAAGAGAATAGATTTATAGAAATATAATTGACGTAATGTAAGTATTCTGAGATATTGATGAAATTGTAAAAAAAATTTTTTGTAGTGTTATACTGTATATGATAACAATAAATTTGATTTGATTTATTTACATAAATATATCGAAAATGATATGATTTTTTTCATACAATCGAAATTTTGAAATTGAAACGAAAATTCAGAAGGAATGTAGTCAAAATATAAAATTAGTGAAACCACTAATTATATGATTTTCCGCGCTGTTGGCATCGGAAAAAGAAGTCACCAAATTAAAATTCACCTCATTCATAGAATCATGGCCGATATGCGGTACGGGACCAGACTTGGGCAGGTGTGGGATAGGATAGGGTGACTAGATTTAGCGACTGAGAAACAGGAGTGATAAAAATCGAGACGTTTCACAAAACCACTGATAAAAACCGGATCATATTAAAAAAAAAAATGTTCAGTACTCATTATACTGTCGAATTGCAAGGATATGCATAAAATTACATATTGTAACAAAAAAAAACGGTTTAGTTCAATGTTCTTTGAACATTTTCTCACTTCAGATCACTGAGATCAGGAGAATAGTTTCGCGAACGGTCATAAATGGGAAAAATAGTTTGCAAACCAGCGAAAACAAAGCAAACAAATTCCTAAGAAACCTTCTGTATAAATATTTAATGTTTATAAATAAAATTTATAAGGAACTGAATAAATTGCTATTATAAATAAAAGAAAATATTGCGAGCCCTACCGCCATCTATTGAATGAAAGTAAAACCATCTGATATAATTCCTAAAATAAAATCGTTGTCGGTTATCAACCGATGTGCAGCATGAAAATATACAACATATGGTTTGAAACTACACTTTTTTTCCACTAAATTTCCCATGCTGTATACCGGTGTAAATTTTATATGTGCTAGAAATACCACCATTTTTTTGGAATTTACAAAAAAATTATTTTGAAGCAAACATAGTAACCGGTACTTTGGCGCAAAAAATTTACACCAGTATGCAGCATAAAAATTAAAAAATATACATAGTTTTACACCACACTTCATTCATTTTCACGCAGCATATCGGTTTATAACCACCAATTATTTTATTTTAAGAATTATAACAGATAGTGTTGCTTATATTTGACAGATGGCGGCAAAAGTCCTAACGCAAATGTTTTCTATTTTAAGCAATATTTATGCTTATTTCTCTTCTATACAAAAAATTATCGATACAGGAAAGCTAATAGGATTCGAACTCGTCCATCAATGTTCAATAAAAAGCAACGTAATTCATTCTTCTGACACACAAATGTTTAGCAGTAGTTATCTTTAACAAACGTCTTTCGGTCGCACAATCGCTGCTCTGAAGTTATCAAGAAAGCCGAGCAAGCCGAAGTGCCAAGGATCCCAGCCTATGAGCCTAGTTGCAATATATGAAGGACCGTGACCTTCATCGCACCGGGCTAATAAATATTAGGACTGTAAAAATAGATCAAAATGCGTTCACACTACACATTTGTATCACGGCTGCCAAAGAAAGCATTTCCGTAGAATTTCATGCATGTGTGTAGGAACACTTGCATTATCGTCGATAAAAAATGCAAATAAAAACGAAAATTTATTAAATTTTAAATTAAAATAATTGTAATTAAAATTTTTTTTATGCCCACGTCGGGAACGTGGTCGAAAACAATACATTCTCGGTCGAAATTTTCACATGAAACGAGTCTGTCGGGCAACAGTTTGTCCAGCCCTGATATTGTCCAGCAATTTGTACCAGCCCTGTTATATCTTAGGAATTTTTTTTTCTTTCAAAGAACAGGATTGCATGTTCCAGAATAAGTTAGTATTTATATTCGTTACGGCTAGAGTACGAAATCGGCGAATTGTTCGGTCAGTTGACCAGGCTAGTATCCAAAATTCCACGGAATTTCGGCTGAAATTGGCTGGAGATTCCTATAAAACCGTTATCGATCCTTTAAGCCAGCGATTCTCAACCTTTTTTGACTCGCGGAGCCCCTGGGAAATGCACAAGGAGTCCCAAGGGCTCCGCGGAGCACCGGTTGAGAACAGCTGCTCTAAGCTATCGATATAACGATTTTTTTCATCGTTAAGGTTGTCACAGTTAACCATGATTATAAATGGCCATAATTATCACAAAAAGGGAAAAAAAGGACGCCAACTTGGAGATGACTATGAATCATGCCTTTCCATTGGTCGTGGAATCTCCAGCGACTCGAAGAACTGGTTGGCCAAAGCCCGAATTTCGGACATTGACCGATTCCGGGGTTCAGTCGTAACATATACATAAAAAAAATCGTATTCTTTTCAGCTATGTATATTCATCTCGAAACAGTCTCAAAATCAGTTCATCATCACCTGGAATGTTTCGAAATTTTAAATGTTCCACACGATTATTACAGTCAAATTATAAATTACATACAGTTGTCAGGTTCATATCTGCGACTGTCCGTGCGCTGTAGCCGTTCTACCTGTATGACCACACGCGAGAAGCCAAGGTGAGTAGAAATAACTTAGAGGAACCCCAGGCATCGGGTACGAAGGGTACAGGACTGGGGGCCTAGCCGTGACTTCTTCAGGACTGTACATGAGTTGATCGTCCTTCACCAAGACTTTCACCGAAACCCTACGTCCTGGGGACATAGGTTGCTGAGGTTGTTGGCCGGAACGTGTTGGAACGACCGACTCCTGCAATTGGCGCCGCTTCGTCTTGTACCGCCTGTTCTGGAACCATATTTTCACTTGGGTCTCGGTCAGTTTCAGGGCTTTTGCCAGTTCGGCCCTTTCGCCGCCGGATAAATACCTCTGGTGACTGAATCGCCTCTCGAGCTCGAAGACTTGGGCGTGGGAAAAAGCCGCTCTGGAACGTTTCCTCCTGGGTTTGTTCTGCCCGGTGACGGTGGATGTCGAGAACGAGGCGATGCTGTCGGAGGTGGGTCGTCTTTCAAGAGTCGAACTGCTACCGGTGTTGCCGGTGATGGCTGCTGAGACAGAATCAACTACAAGCAAAAAAAAAATTGACATAAAAATTAAGACAAAATCTCACAATACCAATAACATGCGATTTCTATGTTTATCCACAATTCATAAATCAATTCAATTTTTGTTTTGGATTCGTTGTTCTCTATAACCTGTATATCGCACTTCAATACAAATTGAATACCTCTTGTAAATAAATTACATTCTGCAATAAGACACTAAAAAATAAACAAAAAAGGAAATATTTTTAGTTGTGGGAGTGTATTCTAAAAAAACAAATAAAATCAAGTTTTAGTCGTTTTATCAGATTTAACAAACGGATAAAATTCTGATAAAAATTATCTGTTCGGATAAAATTCTGTTTCTATCATGATTTCATGAAACTATTTCTTTTATAATTTTCTGAAAAACTAATAAAAATAACTAATTAATTAACTTTTCCATAATTTTTTGGAAAAATTTCATAATTTTCTGAAACCATATATTTCATAAATTTCTGGAACCATTTATTTTATAATTTTCTGAAACCATTTTTTTCATAATTTTCTTAAAATATCTCATAATTTTCTTAAAATATCTCATAATTTTCTTAAAATATCTCGATTTTCTGAAAATATCTCATAATTTTCTGAAAATATCTCATAATTTTCTGAAAATATCTCATAATTTTCTGAAAATATCTCGATTTTCTGAAAATTTCATAATTTTCTGAAAATCTTTTTTTTCATAATTTTCTAAAAATCTTTTTTTTCATAATTTTCTAAAAATCTTTTTTTTCATAATTTTCTGAAAATCTTTTTTTCCTAATGTTCTGAAAATATCTCAATTTTCTGAAAAAAATTCTAAATTTTCTGAAAATATCTCAATTTTCCGAATTATCATGTCTTGAGACATCTGATTACAAATTCATGAGATTTTAAATTTATCTGGAGATCACCCACATGGAATATCAATCAAAGACGTAATTATCGTGTTTTCGTTACCTTATTACCTAATTTTATGATTTCCTTAATTTTCATAACGTAATATCTGTATAATAACCGAGCGTTCCTTAGAAGAAAATAGGCAATTGAAATAGATAAAAAATTGCAAAAACTTTTTCTCCCATGAAACTGAAAAAGATTCGATATAATTTCTCCCTTTCTTGTGGTGTTGTTTAATAACAGCATTAACAAACCCTTATAACAGCAAAAGCAAGAATTGTTGAGAAATTAATTGTTCTGGAACTACAATGACATTCCGAAAGAGTTATTGAGTTATCGTTGAATTCAAGAAACTATTTAACATTTTTGATGGACAGTTTTTTGATATTTATCGAGTTTTGTCAGATTTATAAATGGACTATGGGTCTTTTATGTATGAGTCCTGTCTGGAGCATAATATATTTGTGAATGAATACCTTCATGGATTATATTCTGACTGATTAACTAGTAGTCGAAGTGATTTAGTTTTGTGACTAAAAACAGACTCGTAGATATTAAAATCAATTTCATAAACCAGAAAACTTTAATTTCCTAACGCCAAATACTCGATAGTTAGTATTTTCTCTATGTTTGGAGCACAAAAGGAGTGAAAAAAGCATTTCAAAAGTCAAACACGTTACAGTAGGTACTTCATTGTTGGGCCATACTAAAAATAATAAACGGGATTGTTGGAGCTAAGATTCTCTATTATCGTCGGATGTCTTTGTTGATAATTTCGGAGTCGATCGTGTTCTGTGCATGTTGGGTCTCCATTGATGTACATATTAAGGTTTGACGTTAATAAAAGACTAAGGCCGGGATTACACTATAAATGTTTCATAAAAGTTCCTTTATAAAACTTGAGAATTTAACTAATAAGGTTATCGATTACATTCGAGCAAACGCAACCGACGCCCTTATTGGTTGCATTTTTCATTGTAATCCCGGCCTAATACATATACTAAGGCTGGGATTACACTATAAAAATTTGATAAAATTCTTTTTATGAAACATGAAAATCCAACCAATAAAGCTCAAGATCATATTCGAGAAAATGCAACCGATAATCTTATTGGTTGAATTTTTCAAATTTTATAAAAGAACGTTTAGTAAATTTTTGTAGTGTAATCCCGGCCTTAGACACATTCTTGAGTAAACCCCAAAAATAAATAATTAATCAAATTTTAAAAAAATCATAAAAATAAAATTATCACTGAAAGTATTCAATTTAAAGTAAATATGTATGTTACTGGGTGAAAAAAGTGTATTTGTCCGTAGTTTAAATAATATATTAAGCCATCATTTATCAGTTAATAAATGCTAAAATTATATACACTGAAATTTCCGTTAAATAAACCACTGTAATATTTCTGAAATACACTGTAACTTCTTTAATCACTGCAGCTTCGTGAAAGTCGCGCATAATTTTCATTCAAGAACGGAAAAAGAGTACTTAGATTTGAATAAAATAAATTTTGTATGTTCTACTGTCTTTTAAATTTTCCTTTGAGAATTTTACATTATTACTAACACACAATATAACATTACCCTAGAGTAAAAAAAAAAATATATATATTTTACAACTGCAGCCCCCTCCCCCCCCAATTTTAGAGAGAAATATACATGAATAATTTTCATAAAAATTATTTTGAATTCCTTGAAGTTCGAATGTCAGAGAGAAGTTATTTAATAGGTTACAGATTTAAATGAGCCACAAGGGCTGAAAATTAATTTTGAATCTACATAAGCCGTAACTTTATGGATGGATTACTTTTTTATTTAAACATGTCATTTGAATTGATTTTTCTCATCGATATTTCGTATTTTCCTGTTTACAAGTTAAAAACATCGGAATTTTCAAGTGGGCATTGAATATCGCAGTGTCTTATCTGCAGTTTTTTTTTTTCCGAGAGAGATAGGAATCTCGAAATTATTTTTCGTTTTAAACAAATCAGTATCATTTTAAAGTAAGTTTTTGAAGATTTATAGATGCCTGTATAAATACGAATTTAAAAATGGTCTTTGCCCTACAAAATAGGACAAACACCCGTTCCATTTCTTAACATTTCATTACTGATAGATGAAATTTTGATATGGGTGTAATACACCACTACGGAGTGTACCATTGTTTTAATTTTTTCCTGAAAACAGCGAAATTTGCATCTGCGGATTATACGCTGAAAATTAGGGAATTAAAGTAAACGTTAATATGGTTTTTGTTAGGTAAAAAAATAAATACGTATAACTTCAACTTCAACTACTAAGATATGATTATTAGTTATTAAATGCTAAAATTTTATGTAGCCTACTGTAATTTCCTTTAAATAAATCTCTGTCATCTTATTCATTCAGGAACAAAAAATAAATAAAAATAAAACCCCATAAATTTTCATAAAACCAAATTTTGCATATTTAATTAAACTTTGAAGTTCTCCTTCGAGAATTTTATAACTATTATTTATTGAACACAATAAACATAATCCTGATGAAAAATTAATATTTTTGAAACTAACTTACTGAAAATAAAAAAGATGTATCCGAAAAATTATTTAAAATCCATTGAAATCAGAATGCCGAAAAAAACAACAAAAAAAACGATCGAAAGTTATAATTTCTAAAGCCGCAACGTCGTCAAAAGAAATTTAGGTAAAATTAGTGAAAAACCTATTTTTCATTTTCTCTTTAAAATACTCTTTTGAATCGATTTTTTATCATCGATATGATACAATTTTCTTCGATGTAAATTATTTGATTTAAATAAAATTATATTCTCCTAACATTACCCTCATTTTCCATTAAAATTCATTTATCATTAAAGTTATTAAACTCACTTATTTCTAATTAACTTAAAATTTTCATAGAAGCGAAATATAAAATTTAACTGAATTAAAATTATGATATAATTTAGTGCGAACTCACCAGCTTCTTGCTTGATCAAGTTCTCAAGAGACGAACTAGCCATAGTCCTTTTGAAGTGTTCATAAACGTCTTTCTTGCTGTTCCATCTATCAGATTTTTCAGCCTCTTCATCTGTAGGATCATCGTGTTCGATGTCAGTCGATCTCAGAACCCTGGACTGCGATTTGTAATGCAGAGATGGAGTGGTGCTCGGAAATCCCGATTCTTCCGGATTCTTTTTGAAACTCATCGCATCTTTCCTCTCCCTAGCCGCTCGAAACTGAAGCTTCTGGGAATTGAGTTCGTTCGTGGCTTCGGCCAGCCTTTGGAATCCTTCCGATATTTGAGTGGCCAAACTTATCGACAACGGATGGTGGTGCCGGCTGCTGCGATGATCGTCCACACCCTCGTGGGTTTGAGAATTCTGAGCGAGAATATGGATAATCGAGAACGGAGTGCTGTTTGAACTGTGAGAGAAAGCCATGGTTTTACATCCGTCACTTTACGGACAAACAGTGCCACAAGTGAGAAAACCGATGCTATTGCAGTGTTGTCGGGGGGGTTGCCGCCGTAGAGCTGATGACGAGAGACAAGTACAAGAGCTGCTGTTGCTGTTCACATCTCACCCTCCTTTCAAGGCCTTGTTTTTCGACGAGTGACAAACAAAGTAGCCCCACCCCCAGTTCAAGCAATTTACGCTTACCGCGGGACGGAGTAGAGCTGTTAGTGCGTTGGAAATCCCACTTAATCCTCGCTAAAGCCTTTTAACCTCTGGTGTCGTGTGAGAATAGTCTTGAATGTTCAGAGATTCATAAAAAATACAACATTCACAAACATTCACCACAAGCAATTAGTCACTTGAAACTATTATGCTAAATTGAGAACAATTTAGATGAGTTTTTTTTTTGTTGTTGTTGAAATTGCCATAAATGAAAATTGCTATTTACTTGAAAATTCAGTTCAGTGAGGATAATATCACCATAACTTAACCTCTTGAGTCTTGTGAAAATACAAATTTCCAAAGATTAGTGGAAAACAGAATGGACGTACCAGTGACAGCAAATAATTAGTCCTTTGCAAATGTTGAGCTAAATTGGAAACAGCTTTGTTTTAGATGCGTGTGAAATTTTCTTTTTTGAAGTTACCATCAATGAAAATTGCTATTTACTTGAAAACTCAGCACTTGATATGAGTATGATATCCCATAAATTAATCTCTGGACTCTTGTGAGAATATAGTCCTGAGTGTTCAAAGACTCGTAATGACCATAAGCAATTTTCCACTTGCAACTGTTATGCTAAACAAAGAGCAATTTAGATGGGAATTGTGGACATCCCCCATCAACGCAAATAGCAATTGAAGCTCAGTGCTCGGTATTTGAGGATGGTATCCAATTCTGAAGAGAAAGGCTTGTGAAAGGTCTCTCTCTCTCTCTCTCTCTTTCTTTTGGACTTCCTCAAGTGAAAAATCATGGAAGTTAAAGCCCCGTGCTCTCGTGCTCTTCCACCAAAGACAAACAAAGATAAGATAGTGAAAGCTGAGCATGAATTGACATGGTTCCTCCGTGGGGGGTAGTTGGTACCCTCTCCGACTGATTGACAGTAGACAAAAGTGTGAGAGGCTCTCTCTTTGCTTTTCTTTCTTCACGGCCAAATTGACCACGCACGCGTCCGGGGGTGTTTGGTTTTTCTTTAGCGCTCGCGTCAAGTTTCTTGAAGTGTTTGGAATTTATGGGTATAGTTAGTATATGAACGCTAGCGAGAGACAGGAAAAAACAGAAAAAAAGAAAACCCGAAGCGTCGTCTATCCTCCCTGTCTATGAATTGGGTTTGATTTTGTCACTACTATATCCGTTGATGGTTGAGGGTGGAGTAATTGAGTAAGGCACGTGGGTCTTGTCACCATCCAGAGTGACACTGTTTGGCGACGAATCTCCGTTCAGACGGCCGATAAATACGGTCTGCCCCCGATTCCAGCACACGATATCCGATTAAGCGGGGGTATCCAATTATGCGGGGAACAATTCAGAGCCATCCTTAGGGGTATGTGCAACAGGCCCCCCCCCCACTCTTTTTCGAAGGCCCCCATGCTTAAGATAATAATAATAATAATCTCTTTTCATCAACTCCGGAGTAATTTTTTTCATGAATTCTGAATTTTCATCAATTCTGCGCAAACCTGCATATTTATGTAGAAAGGAATAGTTCTGGAATTCAGGATTTTCACACAGAAAGAAGTAATTCTAGAATTTTCATGTATAAAGAGATAATTCTGGAATGATTTCTTTCATTCATTCATTCCGAATTTTTATGTTGGTTGCTGGAATTATCTATCCCCGTCAATAGTTTTTCTTATTTTTTATTCATCGATTCTGAATTTTCATTAGTTCTCAGACTATTTCTTTCATTAGTTCTCAGACTATTTCTTTCATTAGTTCTCAGACTATTTCTTTCATTAGTTCTCAGACTATTTCTTTCATTAGTTCTCAGACTATTTCTTTCATTAGTTCTCAGACTATTTCTTTCATTAGTTCTCAGACTATTTCTTTCATTAGTTCTCAGACTATTTCTTTCATTAGTTCTCAGACTATTTCTTTCATTAGTTCTCAGACTATTTCTTTCATTAGTTCTCAGACTATTTCTTTCATTAGTTCTCAGACTATTTCTTTCATTAGTTCTCAGACTATTTCTTTCATTAGTTCTCAGACTATTTCTTTCATTAGTTCTCAGACTATTTCTTTCATTAGTTCTCAGACTATTTCTTTCATTAGTTCCTAATTTCAATAGGTTTTTGAATTTTTTTTCTTTCATCAATTTAAAATTTTCTTCCGATTGAAATTTTCATGAATTCTTTTTGTTAGTTTGCACTTGTGTCTATATTATTTGTATACACACTTTTTAGGCATTCCTGTACGTTTTGTAATAATGCATGCATTTTTGGATATCGATTACCTTTCCCACAGAATACATCTAAGGGCCCTGAAATTATTAAGATACTTCTGACCCGCTATTATTTTAGTACCGGGCCCCGCCCGCGTCCGGTAAGGGTAACCCTGGAACAATTCAATTGTCATTTTACACGTTAGTATAGTTTGTATATTGAAAAATGAGGAAGGACCCGTAACAATGAAGTTTCTCGAATAAATTAGACATAAAAAATTAAATGAAAATTATATTTAATTACAATGACACTGAAGATTTTTACTTTTCATTAAGAAAGTTAGCGCCCTCTATTAGCTCAACAGAGAACAAAAACAAAATAAATGTACATATTTTTGTATATCACAGAAATTTTCAAAAAGCATTTTAATAATAGAATTTGATTGAGATATTTTATTTCGATATTTTAATTTAAAACTATTTTCAATTTTTGATCTTCTTGAATGGTTATGGGCCCCTATGTTCCATGTGTAAGAGTCTGGGGCAGGGGAATTCAACCTTTTTCCTAGTCGCGAGCACTGTCTGTATCTATCATGAAAAGAAGAGCACTGTTTTCGGAAGTTCGACATACGAATGCATGAAAAATCAGGATGATTTCAATCTTTTTTGTACGAAATTTGTACGAGGTATTTGATTGGAACGGTGGTCAAGTGCTCGCGAGCACGAAATCGGACACGAGCAACGAGCCCGCTAGTGCTTCGCGAGCAACTGGTTGAAGATGTCTGGTCTAGGGAGATCTAGACACGTAATTCTTACAATTTGTAGCGCATAATTTTATTTAATTATTTTTTTCAGTTCTTTCAAATTTTAGTTCATGATTCTTTCATTTTTTTTGCTCAAAATTCTTTCATTTGTTGCTCAAATTCTTTCATTTTTGCCTCACAATTCTTTCATGTTTTGCTCAAAATTCTTTCATTTTTTGCTCAAAATTCTTTCATTTTTTGCTCAAAATTCTTTCATTTTTTGCTCAAAATTCTTTCATTTTTTCCTCACAATTCTTTCATGTTTTGCTCAAAATTCTTCCATTTTTTCCTCAAAATTCTTTCATTTTTTGCTCAAAATTATTTCATTTTTTGCTCAAATTCTTTCATTTTTGCTCAAAATTCTTTCATTTTTTCCTCACAATTCTTTCATGTTTTGCTCAAAATTCTTTTTCATGTTTTGCTCAAAATTCTTTCATTTTTTGCTCAAATTCTTTCTTTTTTTCCTCACAATTCTTTCATGTTTTGCTCAAAATTCTTTCATTTTTTGCTCAAATTCTTTCTTTTTTCCTCACAATTCTTTCATGTTTTGCTCAAAATTCTTTCATGTTTTGCTCAAAATTCTTTCATTTTTGCTCAAAATTCTTTCATTTTTTCCTCACAATTCTTTCATGTTTTGCTCAAAATTCTTTCATTTTTTGCTCAAAATTCTTTCATTTTTTGTCAAAATTCTTTAATTTTTTTGCTCATAATTTCTTTTTTTTTAATTTTTGCTTACAATTCTTTTTGTAGCTCATTATTTTTTTTAAAAAATTCACAAAATTTGAATTTTTAGAAATCATTTAATTATATCTAAAAATAAAAATTATAATTTAATTATATCACTCATAGTTTTTCCCATTTTTATCTCATAATTCGTTCAATATTTTAACTCATAATTATTTCTACCATTGAAAAAATTCAATCTTCTAATTAGTTGAATTCTTTCCAATCTTAATATAAATTCTGAAAATTATATTTCGCTGATTTTCGTCCGGTCGTCGTTATGGAAAGAAACGAATGGAACCGCAATCCCGTTGGCACACACACACCCGAAAATGTCGCCAAATGTCTAACATAGTAACCTTCTTCATTTCCAGGTGACAGACTCTAGGTTGGTACCGCCCCTATTTCTCCTAATAGCATTGCGATGGCGTAAACGAAAGGAGAAGTAGCGGGGGGCAAACGCGCACTGCTATTGGAAAAAAAGGCTATTGTGGGAGGAGAGAAAAATCTCGCTCTCTCTGCACATTCCCTACGTAACTTCCAGCGCAAATGACTTGTAATGAAAACAACGAACAATATTTTTAGTTTTCCGATTGTTACAAATTTTTAAGGTAAAAGCCCGAAGACGGGTAAAACCTAGGTTTTACTGGTAAGAGACCTAGGTTTTTACCAAGGCGAGTTGGTAAAAGCCCGAAATAAGCTTATAAACGTTTTAAGTTCGAACTTTCACCAGGTCAAAGTACGTTTCTAAAGCCGGGATTACACTATAAAAGTACTTTTTATGAAACTCGAAAAATACAACCAATAAGCTGATCGGTTGCATTTGCTCGAATATAACCGATAAATTCATTGGTTGTATTTTTCAAGTTTTATGAAAGCACTTTTACTGTGTAATGCCGACCAAATGGATAGATTAACCATTATGAACTTATTAGTTCTTGATTCTCATTAATTAATTCATAATTTTAATTATATAAAATTAATAATTACAATTATTTAAAATTAGTAATTTTAATTATTTAATTTATAATTTTAATTATTTAAAATTAATAATTATAATTATTTAAAATTAATAATTATAATTATTTAATTTGTAATTTTAATTATTTAATTTATAATTTTAATTATTTAATAGTTATAATAATGCAATAATCATAATAATTCAATGATTATAACTTATTTATTAACTATTGAATTATTCAACCACCTAGAACTTAACACTTCCTGATGAAATAATGGCAAATTATCATTAATTATTTAACTGATTAATAACCCGTTGAAATACAACGGGTCCCGTACTGTACGGAGCGAAATAAGAGCCTACAAATTATTGAGAATGTTTATTAATACCACATATGAAACACTTCAAATAAATCCGAGGGTCTCCAAAAGGCAAATATATAGCTCCGGGGCTCGATGCCACCCCCCTCCCCCAGGCTCGCTTTCGGAATCGACGCTGAGGGCATATATCGGAATATTCTCTGGAATTCTTTTTTCAGGCTACATTGAAATGAAGTTGATGAATTCATAATAATGTGTGTGTTCAGTACTATTCCTCCATTTTTCATACGTATTGAAAGAAATGAGCAAATTTAAGGCAAACTAACACGCTTGAATTCCCTTAGGGGTGAGTTGTCACACGGGACAACTATACTCCCGTTTCGTCTGGGACAACTAAACCCACATCCATTTGTGTAAAAAGATTTTTCTTCTTAACAAGGCAGTTTGCAACTATGCAAATTAATAGCTTATACATTACTTTATAATGGGCATACTCGATAAAATCGATTAATAAATTCATGTCATTGAAGTAAAACAAGACTCGGGACCACGAAACATTAATAATCCAGTTAAAATGTAGCCCTAGTTCAGGCATCTTCGACCCGATGCTCGCGAGCACCACGGTGCTTCCCGGAGCATCCAGAATGCTCGATGCGCGTATCCGATTTCGTACTCGCGAGCACCACTTGGTCAAAGTTAAAAACGTGTGTGTGTACAAATTGCATTTCAGGATTGAAATCAGTCCCGATTTCGTACATTCGAACTTCCCGTAAGGGTGCTCTTCTTTTGATGATGGATACAAGCAGTGCTCGCGGCTAGAAAAAGGTTGAAGAAGACCTCTGCCCTAGATAAAACGGGCGCTCATAATTGAAATTCGATGGTTAACGCAAATCTTCAAAATCATTGATCATGTTCTGTTTTTGTTGCATTTTATGTGTTATGTCGAGCTTTTCGTTCTACCTGTGCAGGGCCGGACTTATTAGGCAGGTGCGAAGGATGCAGCGCCATCGGGCCCACTAAATTTTAGGGACCGCAAGGGGAATAAAAATACTTTAATTATGTACATTGAGTTATATTTTGACTCCTTAACGAAACAAAATCTTAAGCTTCTGTCCAAGACAGGGAAACTACACATCTAGGGTTTCGACAAACATCCAAGAAAGACCCTGTATCTATCTCAAAGTTCGGACCCTAGGCAAATATGATTTTATGTAAGCCCCCCTCCCCCATGTATAGTGTTCTTAGAGGCGGAGGCATGGGGGAGGGTCCCATGATTATAATGCAAAAAAACCAGCAAATTTCTGGGTCCCTGGGCACGTGCCCCCTACCACGTGGGTTTGATGCTCTGGCTGCTGGGCCAGAAAGAGCGCTTGAATTCTCCCCGTAACAATGCATTTAAAAACTGCATGGGGGGGGGGGAGTGACGGAAAAATGCATGCTTGCTCTAGTTCATAGTTCCCCAAACTTTTTGTTTCATCGTACCCATAGCGTCTATCGCCCTCCTGGACAAATCCATCGCCCATCAGGGGGCGGTATTGCCCACTTTTGGAAGCACTGCTCGTTGAAAGAGTATTTAGTTGCAGCTCTCTGAGTGAAGAGAGATAATCCGTCGTCTAGCCCTGACAACCATTTCATTGTGGTGCGCTGTGTACAGACACTGTACACATGCTCCCTCTCCCCCCACATTTTGCAGCAGGGTCCTTAGTCTGTGGTGGGCCCCCAGGACAGATATTGTTCCACCAGCTCCTCTGTGAATTAAAAGGTGAAGAAAAAAAATTGATGGAAGTGGTTTCGTTCCGGGGCTCCCGGGAAGGAGCTCTGTCAGCCCCACTCTTTTGTGGGGGCGCATGATTATAAGAGTACTGGTTCTCAACCTTAAGTACCCGGGAGCACACACTAGCCAGAATTAAAATTACTGTATCAAGTCGTCCTGGGACCAGCTGTACCCACGTCGCGGAACATAGGTTGAGAAAAGCTGATTTATATAGTTAATGATTCTAGAGTCGAGCCCGCTTATAACGAAATCGGATGTTCCGATATTTTTCCGTCCCAGTAGTAACTGCAATACGAAAATGATGTTAGAAATGTCTCTTATAACGAATTTCCGTATTTATTAATATCGGATATAATGAAATTTTTTTGGCAAAAATGTAATTTTTACAGGATCAAGATCTATAAAATTATAAATTCTCTTTGGGCATCATTATACAGGGAGTCCTGTAAGTGCTAATGCGGCCTTTATCGCATCAACCGTCCGTCGTAATCAAACTAATGCTCAAAAGGCGTTCAAAAATTACCTAGTAGCAGTTTTGTGAAAATACAGTGTGTAAAAAACTAAAAAGAATCAAATTTTTATACATGTTCATCTTGTCCCCCTAACTTCCAATTAGAAAGTTGCTGCCCTATCTCTCCTGATGCAAAAAAAAAAAAGAAGAAGCAAAACCTGTTTTTAAGTGCAATATTCACAGGGAAATTCGTGGATAGCCTTTATGCCTTGAGGATTATGTATAATGATGTTTCAACGAATTAAAATGAACAGATATCATGACATCATGATATATGACATCATATGCAACAACTCTCAACAGATCTAAAAGGAACCATAACATACTCATCCCACTCCAAATCAAAACCGAATGTATGAGATGCAGTGCAAATTGTTTTGGTCCGGTGATGAGAAACAAAAAGTCCCACAGCAGCCTCAGAAATCTTAATAGCCTTTCAGATTTCAGGGAACATTTAAAAACATGGTTACTCAATGGCAACGCTTTTACAAATCGCAAAACATGTTGAATATCTATTTTGGATCTTCTAATAATTTCTTGCTTTCTTTTTCGTTGTTTGGAATGAAGCTAGAGATGTCTGTACACATGTCAGGGCTAGACGGATTATCTCTCTCCACTCAGAGAGCTGCAACTAAATACTCTTTCAACTAGAGCAAGCATGCATTGTTCCGTGTATAATGCTGGAAATTGAGAAAAAATCTTGCCTTTCCTCTCTTTTGGCTAAATTTATTTGTAACATTTTTAGCCTCTTAATCCTGGAGTTCATTGTTGCCAAACATGGCAGTGGGAACCAGTCCAGGGCATATAATTGTCATTTTTGTCCCCCTCTGCCAGCTCAACGACACTCACATAACAATAATCATGATCAAGTTTCTTTTCTTTGTCCATTAGAAAAAATTACAATACTAAATTACAAAATAATTACAAAGGGGAAAGAAAAAAATCGCCAAGGAGCCAAATGTGGCCCTTACTGGCAATCACAATTTACAATTTGATATGATTCTTATAAACATATAAATAAATAAATAAATAAAAAGATTAAAAATAATTAACAGAACATGAGTGGGAACCATTAGCATTGGTTTATGTGAATTTCCCGCTCTCCTCCATGAATCTGACTTTTTTTTCTCTTTGCCTAATAATTAGGCAACAACAATTTAACAATATCGACAAAATCATTAATTAATTATTAATTAATTATTTTGTCGATATTGTATGTATAAAATGAATGCTGGGTATTAATCCCTGGTTTCTCTTCTTTTTTTTTGTATTCATCTGTGTTGTGCAAATCTATCTATCTATCTCTTACAATTGTATTTTGTAGATCTTTTTTTTTGTTTTAGTACATGTATTGATGCAAAAAACTTAAAGAAAACAATAAGAGATTCTACTTTGATCCTGTTTAAAAGATATGCCCTTAAAAACTCACTAAACATGGCTCAACAGGAGCAAAACAAATCCTGTTAATGTCTCTTATGCTTCATCATATAAGAGAGAGAGGTGAAAATAGGAGTAACACAGAAACAATCACCGCTAGAAAGATCTGCTGAAACAGGAAACACATATCATCAGAAAATCGTTGAATCATAATAAAAGAAGCAAGAGAGAGAAGGCTATCCAGACACCCTAACCACTCTTCCCTTAATATTATTCTACTGACAAATATGGCGAATGTGATCCTTCTCGAAGGACGGGGGTGGAAATAAAAAGATCAGAAAAAAAGGGAAACTGAGAAAGAAGAATCGGTGTTTATTCTTTCTCCTGTTATACTTCACACGTGGTCCGAAAGGAAAGGACCACCCAAAGTCCCTGGCGTGTCTGTTTCGTAAGAAACAACACATGTCAGTTTTAGCCTTTAGTCGATAACACATGGTCAAGTAGGTTCTTAAAACCCACTTCGCTTACATTTGCAGAGATAAGGTGGTTTATAGGAAAATTTTTCACAGACTGTTTAGTTCGTGGGGGGGAGGAGGACGAAAAAAATCAACATTCACACTAAATGATCAGTTAAGACAATCCTCTGTTATAGGACACCACCTTCTTTGGGGTGTCCTAAAGAGACAAGATGGATGTTTGTAAACAACAAACCTCCCTCTAGGAATAGGCAATCATGTAAAAGAAATTGACTCTTCCAACGTTTCTTATAATCTTGAAAAATGATTCTTAGCCCTTGGTACGTAGCCTACATCACGCAGTACGTGAAGAGTCATTCAGAGGTACGCTAAAAAATGATCAGTAATAGTAGAAAAACCGAGTGAAGTGATCAAAAGTGCTAAATATTAATTATAGGGAAATATATATTTACGACGAGTACGAAATTCTTTAGCAAATCTGCATGCCTCGGTGTATTTCGGGATACGCAAGCCTCCCACGCATTTCTGAGGATACGCGAATTTTTCAGTCAGTGTACGTATACCTTCTCATTTCAGATGATGGGCGAGCCTCTTACACATTTTTGGGAATACACGAGTATTTTACGCGTTTCTGAGAATACGGAAGCATTTTACGCATTCCTGGGAATATGAAAGCATTTTACGCATTCCTGGGAATATGAAAGCATTTTTTGCAGTTTTCTGGGAATATGCAAGTCCTTCATGCATTTACTGGAATACGCAAGTCCCCTACTCATTTCGAGTGAAACGAATGTCTTCAGAGTAAGCAAGTCTTTCTGCAGTCAGCATGATCCTATTCATTTCTACGGTTAGCACGCATCCTATTCTTTTCTAGGGATTCACAAGCCTCCACACATTTCAAGGGGGTGCACACGTCATCTATGCATTTATAACAGCCAGCATGTTTCCCACGCATTCTGGGGGAAAACAAAAAACTCTTACATATTTTAAGTAGAGCGCATGTCTATGAGTTAAAAAGTGTATCACGCATTTCTATGATAAGCGAGCCTCTGATACATATCTAGAGAATCGCAAGCCTCCTACGCATTTCAAAGGTATTCTATGGGATACTTATACATTCCCAGAAGTAAGCAAGTCCCCTACACATGTGAAGGGCATGCATGCCTTAAACGCATTTGTAGGGATACATAACGCACGTGTCTTACGCATATCTATTGTGCGTTCTAGGTAAGTGGTTCCCAATTTTTAACGTTATAAATTCGTTGGATGCTTACTCTTTGCAGGATGAGCTTGTAAACATGGATTCACACCACGTTCAATATACATTTTTGAACTTCAGTCTTATTATAGGAAACTTGAATATAGAAAACATTTCAAGTAGTCTTAAGTCCCCTATATATATAGTACTTTGTTGCTACTGTATATTTACTGTGTACCGTAAGCCTACTTGGCAATTCTAATCACGTCAACGTAACAACCTCGTCTAGAATACCATTATATGCTTTAAATAGTGAAGAATTCCATCAAGAAAACGATGTGCAAGATTGAAGCTATTCGAGGCGTGTCGAAGCATTGTAGCACATGTCAATCAATTTTTGTCTCGTCGAGAGGACTCTTAACTAACAATGCCCTTATTGCATTGACGAGATGAATGGGATTACTACCGTTACAAATACAAATGCAAAGTCTTCAGGACAGGCCAAAAAAATTGCCAAAAAAAAAAAAAGAGGTCGATTGTCCAGTTCAAGTAATCGTATCGTGGTTGAAGATCTTGAAAAGAATTGTTGAAACTACTGAATACTATACTGATGAATGAGCATTCCCTTCCGTTGACTTAGTTCGTTTAGAACTGAGAGGGAATCACAGTTCACACTGAAACTAAATAATAGTGTAACAACTTTGTCAGATTTCTAGATTAAGTATATTTTTAGGTTTTTTGTGCCAATACGCAAGTTAAAAATTAAAATTCTCTACTAGAGGATATATGCTTGAAAAACCATGTGTCCAAACAATAATTTTCCAACAACTTTACACTGCTTCAGACAAGTGCTATTCAACCTTTGCCTACTTGCAGACCGGTGAAATTATGTGGTAAATTTCGCGGACTGGCATAAATGTGAGAAATAATTTAACCGAGGAAAAAAAATTAAAGAAGGAAAAAATTCCCTTTAACTTTTTATATTTTACTTTGCAAAGCAACGTCGTTTGAACTGAATCTTCTGCCGCTACCCCTGTCAAATAAAAGCAAAACTATTTGTTATAATTCTTCAGGAAAAATTGATTGTTGGTTTTAAACCGGTGAGTATCATGAAAATGAATCGAAAGTTTTTTTTTGTTTCAAGCAATATTTATGCGTTTCATTCTTTTAGTAGTTGGACATCTGCTGTTTGTTAAAAAAGCGATTGTGTTAATTTGCAAAGTTATACTTGCAACTTGTTGTTTTTTCTGTAAGCAACAAAAGCCATTTTAAAAATTGCTCCAAGGACACAATTGCTTTTCAAATAATGTTGTAATCGATATGAAAAAAAGGTAAAAAGAATGATGCACATCTAACAGCTTTTTTATATTTTTCTATTCCACAGATTTTTAAATACACTCATGTCCATAAATTGAGGATAATGCCAGCTCCGGCAAATAAAGGTTCAGAAACAAAACAAACGTTACTTATTCATAAAGCCCATTTATTAAGCAAAAGACAAAGAACAAAAAAGACGGTGTATGTATGATACCATTCATAAAAACTACGATTTTTGCTCCCTGGAGCAATTGTAAAAAATATCTCCTTTACAGAAACTTACTATTACATGGTTGGTATGACGGTTAATACGTTGTATGTCTCCCATGCGATGAAATACAGTCCGTACAACGCCTAGGCATGCTGAGTATCAAATTATCGATCTGATCTTGGGGTAGATTACTCCACTCAGCAAGCAATGCTATCCGAAGTTCCGGTACACATGTAGGAGGTGGTTGACGGGCTGCAACTCGTCGGCCAAGCATGCCCCACACATGCTCTATCGGATTCAAGTCAGGTGAGAATGCTGGCCATTCCATACGGGTTATATCCTCAGATTCAAGGCATTCGTTTACGATGTTTGCTCGGTGAGGACGGGCGTTGTCATCCATAAACACAAATTCTGCGCCCATGGCACCCCCTAAACAAACGTACATGTTGTTCCAGAATGATGTCCCGATAAATTTGGGCTTTCATGATTCCGGTTTGAACATGCAGATCTGTTCTGGAACGCAGTATAATTCCACCCCAAACGCGCAATGCTGCACCACCGTAACGGTATCGTTCAATGATGTTGTCTTGGTGGTAACGGGTACCTGGCGTTCTCCATATGAAAGTCCGACGGGAATCAGACTGCAAGCTAAACCTGGACTCGTCGGAAAACATCACACAAGCCCACTGTGACGATGTCCACATTGCATGTTCTCTACTCCAGGCTAATCGCTGCCGACAGTGAGTTGCCGTGAGCGGAACACATCTGACAGGCCTGCGAGCATATAGACCAATATCTCCCAAACGCCTGTACACGGTTTGCCTTGAAACTGTGGTACCCGTGGCTGCAGATCGCTGACGAGACAGGTCGGATGCTGTGCTCCGTCTGCTTCTTATTGCAGTTACTGCCAAATACCGGTCTTCATTCGGCATTGTAACTCGGGGGCGACCTGTACTGTAACGTCTACTGACATTTCCGTTATCTTGGAATCGTTGCCAAAGCCTAGAGATGACACTTTGGACAATTCCAAGTTCCTCGGATACTTCCATCTGAGTACGCCTACATTCCAGGAGGCCGATAATTCTACCACGTAAAAAATCATCCACATGCGTCCTCTGTGTCATAACTATTCGCTTATGGCACTGAGCGCCTTACAGAACTCTTGCGAACAATTTTACTTCTTTGCCACCATTCCTTATATACCCCCCCCCCTCTTACACTCTCGTCATTGTGACGTACTATCGGCATCATCTCGTGGCTTCATGAAATTTGCATATCATTCTTGCAGATGTGTGTGATAATTCTACAGGTGAAATTTTTACTTTAGATTTCGATTTCCGTGTGTGATTCTGAATTATCCTTAATTTATGGACATGAGTGTATAATGTTCCATATAATATATTTTTATAATGATCTATGCTCCATGGTAACGAATTCTTAAATAATGATCCACCTAATAGATTTTTAATTATTGTTGAGTGCAACACATAGTGAAGTAGTAATCAGGTAATGCACTTCTCTCTCTCTCTCACCATTCAACCTCCTCCAGACTATATACTATTAAAAATTCAGCAAAAATAATACTTCGCATCATTTCTCCGAATTGTAATAGATAAATAGTTTTCGTGAATTTTTCCTTTCTTATTTCAACACATTTATGGCTCATCTCGGGTTGTCTCATTACATTAAAATCTCGGTTTCGTGTCCATACATACATAGGTGACATTATTTTCTCCCCGCGTAACCACGGGAAACTATTCACACACAAAAAAAAACCACATTATACAATACGCTTGGGAAAGAAACATTTCGATGGAACCACTAACTAAAAATCTCAATATAGGGGGGGGAAAAAGAGAACTATTTGACGCGAATAATATCATTGAGTGACAGCGTAAATGCCTTTTGTGGTAATAGTCCCACAGATTTCCAGTTGATAAAAAGGCGTTTCTGACTCGTGTGTTGTGTGCGGTCAGTTTTGTCCACACGGCACGAGCCGCCATATCATTTCAACAGTGATTACTTTGACGAGGTCTTTTATTAAATACGCGATTTTTTATTTTCGTGTCGATGGTGTGAAAAGAGTGATACTCGGGTTACGTACAGCGTAAAATACACACGGAAAAAGGCAATTCGGGAAATATATCTGTAGTGTATTTCTCGAATGTAATCAAGCTTATTTGATGGGGGGGAGTAAGTTTTACTTGGAAAAGACTTTCGCGGAGGGAAAACTGTGAAGAAAGGAGGATTTTTTGGGGGAAAAAAAAATCTAATCCGTGAAATGGCTTTTAGTAAAAGTTACTTTTCCCTTCTATAGGGGGCATGTGTGTGTGTATTGTCACGAAGCGATGTTTTTCGATCATTATTGGTGATTTCCATTTGTAAATTGAAATTATTTATGGACGTGTTGAGGTACATAATTATTATTATGCTCGTGTGTGATTATTACTGTTTTTTTGTGAGTTTTTTGGGAATGTTCCTTGGACGGGAAAAGTTTCTCAGAGAAAGGGTGTTCTTAACTACTACTCTCTACACTGTACGTGTAGACCAAGGTTATTCCACCTTTAGGGAAGTGCGGGTGACTTCATTGGTTTGAAAACGTGTCGCGGGCCACTTAAGTGATCTGGATGAGCACCGGGGGGGGGGAGGTGGCGTTTAGTGATCTGTAAATGGGCCGCTGGCCGATTTAGTGATCTGGAATGGTGTCACGGGTTATTCAAGCGATCTGTAAATATGCCGCATGCCACTTGAGTGATCTGCAAATGTAAAGCAGGTCGATTGAGGGATCTGTACATATGCTGCGGATCGCTCGAGGATCTGTAAATGCATGTTACTTAGGTGATCTGTGACGCGGGTAATTTAGTGATTTAGAACTGCACCGTGGGTCGCTTAAGTAAAATAGTTATATGTAAATGTGCCGCATGCCACGTCAATCGAGTGATGTGTGAATGTGCCGTGGTTCGTTTAAGTGATGTGGAAATGTGCCGCGGGCCACTCAAGTCATCTGTAAATATGTGTCGCGCGTCAGTTAAAGGGTCTATAAATATGTACGCTTAATTCACTTTTAAAAAATTGTGTTTGAGATCGCGGGCCGCATTCGATGTAATTGAAGTAAGTGAAATAATCATGGAAGATTCAAACAGTTATTAGTAGAGCCCGGATTATATGCACTAAAAAAGACGCAAAATATGCTCTAAAAATATGCAAATATGCACTTAAAAATGCCGAAATATGCACTTAAAAATGCAAAAATATGCACTTAAAAATGCAAAAATATGCACTTAAAAATGAATAAATATGCACTTATAAATGCAAAAATAAGCACTTAAAATACAAAATGTGCACTGAAAATTCCAAAATATGCATTAAACACCCCAGAATATGTATTAGAAATCTTGAAAAGGTAAAAAATTCCGAAACATGTATAAAAAGAAGAGAGAAAAAATATGCATTAAAAAAATCCACCAAGCAAAAAAAAGCGAATGTGTTTTTAAAATACAAGTTTTCAATTTATTAGTGCATATACATTTCATTTTTACAAAAAAAATATCCCCTCATATATAATTATATACCGCATATGCAAATAACTTCTACATATTTTTTATTCAGGCATCTTTTAGTTTCCAGTTTGTAGTAGCTGCTCAATAACGAAAATAGCAGTAACAAAAGAATTTCGACACTATTTCTAAAAAAAAAATTAACATTTTGACGCATCTCTAGGAATAGCCTTACAATAAAACGGTTAATATTCGTAAAATATTTTATAAATATGTATTAATTCGCTAAATTGCACCTGCGGGGAAAAAAATCGATGTTATGAAAATATTTATTTGGAAAATTATAAAAAAAATTCAGCTTAAAATAAACCTTCAAAAATATGCACTTATACTGAAAATTCTTTGATTTTATGCATTTATATGTATTAATGCTAAAAAAGGCCAAAATATGCAAATGAATATGCACATATGCATATAATCCGGGCTCTAGTTATTAAATTTATTCTAGTTGAATTAAAAACGATCAACAATTGATATATTGATTAATAATGATAAAAATAATGAATTCAAGATTGAGGTAATGAATAATAATTAAAATAATGAAAAACTGAGATTCTATAAACCCTATTGCACAAGGACGACAGGCTGAACATTACACGATCCGGCCTTCCTTATTTCCTGGACCTGGGTCTCAGCGGAGACTCCTTTTTTTCCCGAAATCACCCTTAGCATAATATCCAAACAAATATCTGTTTCCATGATATCTTGGGCCGAGAAAAAATTTGAAATATCTTGGGCTAAAGAAGAAGATTTAAGTACAGCCCCCGTTACTTCAACGCCTGCCTGGTCCCAACGTCCGAAAGTAACACTTCTAAATGGAACTCTTCTACCCTTGAATAGCAGAAATAAATCCGTATGGAATGAAATCCCGGATACACACACACACGTGTCAGTTGTCCGAAAGCGTACGCCCTGGACGTCCGCTTCAGCAGCGAAACGTGTAATCTTCTAACTTGTATTGGACCTGTCTCAATCATTGAAAAAAAAAACAAAAAAAAACCCGGCTTTATGCCTGTCTATTTTCGCTCAATTTAGAGAGTTTTTAGGAAATCTGGGCGTAGTAGTGCCTTTTAAGAGAGATTTTAGTAGTGGATAAAAGGTGCATTAGGACCGGTTCCGTCGGATTAAACCCATTTAATCCAAGGGATTGTCCACAAAGGAATACGTTCGGAATACGTTCGGAATATCGCCTACTGTGTTATTGTCGATATTTATTGAAAAAAAAAATAGCAATAATTCATCTAGCGATGACCGAAATAGTGATTCCTAATTGGCGCTTGATGCGGTAATCAGTTGAATTATCTTGCCGTGAGATCAGGAACTAGGAAAAAGGGTCCCTTGAAATATTCCGAGGATGGAAATCATTATTTACACCAGCGTTTCTCAACCTTCCTGAACCCTAATTCGCAGGGCAGCCCTTATCAGACGCGGGGCCCGGCGTGAAAATAATTTCACGGCTCGGAATTAATGAAATAAAAAAAAATCCCAGAACTGCGTCGAAAATTCAGAAATAATTCCGGAATTGATAGAAATTCAGCATTTAATGAACGAAAAAGTCCCAGAATTGATGGAAATTCAGAATTAATGCAAGGAATAATCCCAGAATTAATAATAGAAATAATCCAGAATCAATGAAAGAAATAATTCAGAATCAATGAAAGAAATAATCCCAAAAACAATGAAAGAAATAATCCCAAAAACAATGAAAGAAATAATCCCAAAAACAATGAAAGAAATAATCCCAAAAACAATGAAAGAAATAATCCCAAAAACAATGAAGAAATACTGTAGTACCAGAATTAATGAAAGAATAATCCCAGAATCGATGGAAATTCAGATTTGAGGAAATAAATAATTCGAGAATTGATGAAATGAATAATTTTCCAGAATTGATGAAATGAATAATTTTCCAGAATTGATGAAATAAATAATTTTCCAGAATTGATGAAATAAATAATTTTCCAATTGATGAAATGAATAATTTTCCAGAATTGATGAAATGAATAATTTTCCAGAATTGATGAAATAAATAATTTTCCAGAATTGATGAAATGAATAATTTTCCAGAATTGATGAAATAAATAATTTTCCAGAATTGATGAAATAAATAATTTTCCAATTGATGAAATGAATAATTTTCCAGAATTGATGAAATGAATAATTTTCCAGAATTGATGAAATAAATAATTTTCTAGAATTGATGGAATGAATAATTTTCCAGAATTGATGAAATAAATAATTTTCCAGAATTGATGAAATAAATAATTTTCCAGAATTGATGAAATGAATAATTTTCCAGAATTGATGAAATAAATAATTTTCTAGAATTGATGGAATGAATAATTTTCCAGAATTGATGAAATAAATAATTTTCCAGAATTGATGAAATGAATAATTTTCCTGAATTGATGGAATGAATAATTTTCCAGAATTGATGAAATAAATAATTTTCCAGAATTGATGGAATGAATAATTTTCCAGAATTGATGGAATGAATAATTTTCCAGAATTGATGAAATAAATAATTTTCCAGAATTGATGAAATGAATAATTTTCCAGAATTGATGAAATGAATAATTTTCCAGAATTAATGAAATGAATAATTTTCCAGAATTGATGAAATGAATAATTTTCCAATTGTTGAAATGAATAATTTTCCAGAATTGATGAAATGAATAACTTTCCAGAATTGATGAAATGAATAACTTTCCAGAATTGATGAAATGAATAATTTTCCAGAATTGATGAAATGAATAATTTTCCAGAATTGATGAAATGAATAATTTTCCAGAATTGATGAAATGAATAATTTTCCAGAATTGATGAAATGAATAATTTTCCAATTGTTGAAATGAATAATTTTCCAGAATTGATGAAATGAATAACTTTCCAGAATTGATGAAATGAATAATTTTCCAGAATTGATGAAATAAATAATTTTCCAGAATTGATGAAATGAATAATTTTCCTGAATTGATGAAATAAATAATTTTCCAGAATTGATGAAATGAATAATTTTCCAGAATTGATGAAATGAATAATTTTCCAGAATTGATGAAATGAATAATTTTCCAGAATTGATGAAGTAAATAATTTTCCAATTGATGAAATGAATAATTTTCCAGAATTGATGGAATGAATAATTTTCCAGAATTGATGGAATGAATAATTTTCCAGAATTGATGAAATAAATAATTTTCCAGAATTGATGAAATGAATAATTTTCCAGAATTGATGAAATGAATAATTTTCCAGAATTGATGAAATGAATAATTTTCCAGAATTGATGAAATGAATAATTTTCCAATTGATGAAATGAATAATTTTCCAGAATTGATGAAATGAATAATTTTCCAGAATTGATGAAATAAATAATTTTCCAGAATTGATGAAATAAATAATTTTCCAGAATTGATGAAATGAATAATTTTCCAGAATTGATGAAATGAATAATTTTCCAGAATTGATGAAATAAATAATTTTCCAATTGATGAAATGAATAATTTTCCAGAATTGATGAAATCAATAACTTTCCAGAATTGATGAAATGAATAACTTTCCAGAATTGATGAAATGAATAATTTTCAAGAATTGATGAAATGAATAATTTTCCAGAATTGATGAAATGAATAATGTTCCAGAATTGATGAAATAAATAATTTTCCAATTGATGAAATGAATAATTTTCCAGAATTGATGAAATAAATAACTTTCCAGAATTGATGAAATGAATAACTTTCCAGAATTGATGAAATGAATAATTTTCAAGAATTGATGAAATGAATAATTTTCCAGAATTGATGAAATGAATAACTTTCCAGAATTGATGAAATGAATAATTTTCCAGAATTGATGAAATGAATAATTTTCCAGAATTGATGAAATGAATAATTTTCCAGAATTGATGAAATAAATAACTTTCCAGAATTGATGAAATGAATAACTTTCCAGAATTGATGAAATGAATAATTTTCCAGAATTGATGAAATAAATAATTTTCCAGAATTGATGAAATGAATAATTTTCCAGAATTGATGAAATAAATAATTTTCCAGAATTGATGAAATGAATAATTTTCCAGAATTGATGAAATAAATAATTTTCTAGAATTGATGGAATGAATAATTTTCCAGAATTGATGAAATGAATAATTTTCCAGAATTGATGAAATGAATAATTTTCCAGAATTGATGAAATAAATAACTTTCCAGAATTGATGAAATGAATAATTTTCCAGAATTGATGAAATAAATAACTTTCCAGAATTTATGAAAATTCATAATTTAAGGAAAAAAATCCTAGAAGTCATTAAAATTCAGAATCGATGAAAGAAATAGTTCCAGAATTAATGTAAATGCAGAATTAATGAAAAAAAGAAATAATTCCAAAATTGATGAAAGAGTAACTTCTAAAATTTATGAAGGAAATAATTTCAAAACTAATGAAAGAAATAATTTCAAAATTCATGAGATAATTCTAGAATTGATGGAAATTTCAGAATCAAATCAGTTGAAGCTCAGACACTTTGTTTATAACATAAAAATTTTATTTTTGATGTACGTATATTTTTCCAGTTTCATTATTTTACCATAACTGAGGGACACCCCTCCCCCCCCCCCCCGCCCCAAACCACGGGAGCTGGTGCGACCGCACCTGTTGGTTGCTATCGCACCCCCCTAATGCGGCTCTGCAAGGAACAGCAAAATGTCTGAAACAATTCCACGGACCACTTCGACCCATATTGCGGGTCTCATTCCTGCATTTTTGGTTGTTCCAAATGGTTTATACATTTGTCCAGTTTTCAATGACACTTATTTGAATTTGTAATGTTCACTAAAATCGTGAATAAAGATCATTTTCACAATAATGAGATTATTATAGCTGTAAATATAAATGTGTGTGTGTTGTGTATAGTTCATCTGAACAGTGTACAATTGTCAGGTTCAACGTCTTTTCTCAATTTTTCAGCAATTTTTACTAAAGTTGGAGCTTTTGACGATTTATGACAACGTTTTTATGCCAACTGGTGATGTCCCGTATTTTATTATTCTACATAAAAAAAATCTCAGTTTCCCTAATTTTTCTCAATTAAATACAGTCATCTGGTCATTAAAATGCTTTTTCCGTCGAATAAATTTTTGTTCACGGTGACTTGTATATCAGTCCTTTATTTTCTCACATTTCACTCATTTTTGTAGTAATGAGCAAATTTGTCGTAAATTGCAACTTCTATCTACAATTAGTGATATGCCGTATTTAGGATCGTAATTTCCTGCAATTTCCTTGATAAAAATTTACCTTTTTATCAAGGAAATTACAATCCTAAATACGGTGTATCACTAATTGTTCCAACAAAATTGAATAATTTTCCATTTTGCTGAAATTCATTAATCAAGTCTGCCTGTGGACCACCTAAGCTATCGTCGTGGACTACCTCTGTTCCAAGGATCGTAGGTTGAGAAACGCTGATTTAGATCAAGGGTCCCCGAACTTTTCACGTCCTTAGTGCTCTGTACCGGATCCCAAGTTGATTTAACCGGACCCTAAATTACTAAATTGTAGGGGGAACTGAGATTTTATATACCGTGCAATATATACGGAACGTCGTCAACTGGCATCGAAAACGTTGTCATAAGTCGCTAAAATAACCGATTTTAGTTAAAATCGCTGAAAATTAAGGAAATCTACACATACTTTGTTGAACTCAGCTCTCTAGTCCTATTATATATTAACTTGAACATATGGGTTTTATTCCCAAAATATCTAGCGGCACCCTAGAATATCTCCGCGAGCGTTTGGGTATCGCTGATTTGGTGAGATGAATGTTCCACAGCAATATATTCAATATATTCATTGCTTCAAATAACACTTTAAAATGCGCAAGATGATTTTGCACACCCAAAATGGGTGGGAGGATTGTGTACACCTTGGGATGCGTCTACCGACACCCTCTCTCTCCCGCTCGAAAAAAACATTTATATTTTTAGTATAGGCATCCCCCCGTTCGAAGATCTTATATTCGCTTGTGGGTTTCGTACAACTTGGAATGCGTGAAGAATTGCTTATATCTATAAATGATAGAGGATTTTGCACACCTTAAAATACGTAGGAGGCTCGCTTTCCCTGAAATATACGTACGTATTATTTTTTTAAATATGCCAAAGAGGCATTCGTACCCTTTGACATGCGCGCACAACGGAAAATGTGTGAAAGGCAAAGTTTTTTTTTTTTGTACCACAAATGCGTCATGAGGCTTAAGAAATATGTTTAGACCAGTGCTTCCCAAAGTGAGCAATATTGTCTCCTGGTGGGCGATGGAATGGTTCGGGGGGGGGGCGATAGAAGCTACGGATTCAACATAGGATTCCATGGGTTCACATGAGTGGGGGGGGGGGGTTGAGAGGAAAAAATTTCTGGAGAGAGGGGCAATGGAATGAAAAGTTTGGGAAACTATGGTTTAGACTCATACTTAATACTAGATGGCTCAGGGCCGACTTCATCGGATGCGAGACCTAGTGCAAAATTAATAATCGAACCCCCTCCCCACCCCTTCATCGGCTTTAGCATCGGCACTGTTTGGAGGCAATTTGTTCTTGTATTCTGGGAATTTCGGCGGCGATTGGTCAAAGTGCGAAAATGCGTGAAAAACACGCACTTACGCAATGAAGAGATAAATGTTCCACAGTGAAAAAATACAACAAAAATTTTCCCTTAGAAAAGAAAGAAAAATAATTCCAGAAACGTGAAAAGAGAAGGACAAAAGGGCGAATTTTCTAAAACGTAGGAGACGACATCAAAAACGAGGATTTCTGGTAACCCTACCCTAGCCATTACTAAACTTGAAAAAAAGTTATCATATGCTCAAACTCTCAAATGTAATCCAGACAAACTAGAAGAAATGATACAAGAACTGGCGAAGCCAAGTATTCAGGTGGGCTTGAAAATGAATCTGCAAAAAACTAAAGTTGTGTGGAACTACTTTGCGTTGAAGAGGACAATCTTGCTCAACAATACAGAGACAGAAGAAGTAGAAAGTTATAGTGGAATAAACAGAAGGATCAGGATTGGATGGAGCACTTTTGGCAGAAACTGTGTAGTTCTGAAGAGCCACATGCCATTATGCCTGAAAAGAAAAGTTTTTAACCAGTGTGTGGGTACCACTTACTTATCCAGCTGAAAAATTGACGCTCCCAAGCAAGACGATGCAAAGGCTACAGACATGGTCCCCACATCCTGGAGCAGGGCCCCTAGGCTGGAATCTTTTGCCGGCCCCCCGACCAGGCTTTCACGGGTCCCTTTATGATGAATTTATAGCGTGAAAAAACAAAAAAAATTGTGAAAATTGTTCCAGGCCCCACCCCTTGTGGGGGCCATGGCTACAGACAACACAAAGGAGCATGGAAAGATGTATGCTAGGCATCACAAGAAGAGACAGAAAACGAATCACTTGGATAAGGAACCACACAAAGGTGTATGATATCATGGAAACAATTAAACGTCCAAAATTGAAATGGGCTGGACATAGTGCAAGAAGACAGGGCAACAGATGAACCACAAGTAATCCAGCTTGGTACCGTCGCGGTGTGAAACGTCCGAGAAGGCGTCCCCACGTGAGATGGATCGACGAGATCAGAAAAGGGGCTGGAGTCAACTGGATGGTTAAAGCATCAGACAGAGCAGGGGCGTTTCCAGAAATTTCGTTCGGGGGGGGGGGGGGGGGGACCAAAGTGATAGAACCATAGATTTGGCCATTTTCTCAGGGCCGTCTTAAGAGTATCATGGGCCCCCGGCCAATTGTTTTTTCGGAGGCCCTACCAAACAAATTCTCGAAAATTTCAACCAGATCTCATTTTTGTCAGGTCCATGGGTGGGCCGTGGGCCCATGCCTTAAGACGGCACTGCATTTTCTTCCCTTTTTCGGCCACTTTCTCACATTTCGGGCGGAGACCAGACCCTCATATCCCCCCCCCCCCCGAGACAGAGCAAAATGGAATAATTTAGACCTTCATCCAGCAGTGGATTGAAAATTGTTGTTAATATAATGATGATTATACTCAAAACTGCAGTAGTGACATCTATCAGTTGAAAGATATACTACAAATATCGAAAGGCGATTTCCCCATAACTTTTGTGCTGCCATCTATAAGTATAATAGTAAACCAAACATTATATATTTATTTATTTATTTTTATTTCTGAATTTTTTTATAAGCTCTATATCACACAAAATTATCATACTTTGCTCATTTATGAATCAAATTCAAAATTGATAACATTTTTAATTAAGAAATAACATTCATTAAAATCTACTTAAAATAATATATAATAAAAAAAATTATTAATGAATTTATTACTTCGATTAGATTTAAGAAGGCAGGATGAATCTGTATTTTTTGCAAGTGGTCAGAGGATCTACGTTGGCCATCGGATCAACTAGTCGCAACGGTTTTTGCTCTCTGAAATAAGTGTTATTTCGAACCGTCAGTATAATGACGTGTGTTTTCGCCTAAGAGTTGCGAGTTTTTGCTTATGGACACGGATCAACGGTCTTGATATTTCAACGGACATCGGTTGGTTTCCGAAACTTTTTCTCGTGGTTTGTTTTGGTCGTACGGTCTTGCCCAGGGTAAAAACCTGGCCCTGACCATAGATGTGGCTCGTCAGGGGTAAGTTCTCGACTTTTTCGACTGCGTCATGCCACTCTGCTGTATCTATAGAAATCCCGTTGACAGGGCCCAAATTTTGGGGCTTCGAAGGCTTGCGGAAAATGCTCACGATGACAAAGGGAGAGATCTCGAAACCTTTGCGGGAAGTTTCTTTCCCTGGATTCGAGCTCAATATGATGCAGGCAATGATGGTTTTGTTGATGACTGTGAAGTGATTAGAGAGTTATTAGATGTAATTTCAGTGTATGTCGAGTATCTGGTAGAGCCATCGAATGGAGATATATGCCGTAAACTAGTAATTGAAGCTGTCAGATTTTTTAACAATTTGGATGGTTTTGATTGTATACATAAACTGGCTAGTGCTTTCAAAAAAAGCTTTCGCTTTGAAACAGATGGTAAAGTGCCAGTAATTAGCAAAAAAGTTAGGCCTACACATAAAGCAAAATGTGTTAAGGAAGGTCAAAATTTTTTAGATGAAAATAGTGTTTCCTTTGTACCAAATTCAAATAGTGATACTAATGGTTGCCATTTGGTATGTCATGCTCAAACCTCAGTATTTACTAACGGTTGTACCTCTGTGGAGGACACTAAATCTTTGGATAAACATGATAATTCTTCTGTTAATGACACCGATAAATATAGTGATGCTAAGGATTGTCATGTAGTGTGTAATGCTCATATATCAGAAGGTGTAATTAGTGATGGTAACACCTTAAATGTCACAACATTTTTTGATGAAAATAGTGTTCCGAATGGTGATAATTCTG
The DNA here is from genome assembly GCF_987345545.1 of Pholcus phalangioides. Taxonomy (NCBI): domain Eukaryota; kingdom Metazoa; phylum Arthropoda; class Arachnida; order Araneae; family Pholcidae; genus Pholcus; species Pholcus phalangioides. The sequence goes on along the minus strand of NW_028301601.1, from coordinate 17,956,444 downwards.
ACAAATATAGTGGCACAAATGATTATAATTTAATGTGTGATGCTCGAACTTTAGAAGATGTTCCTAATAATAGTGTCACTCTGAATGACAAAAAAATTTTGGATGTAAATTGTGTCTTTACTACTAATGGTTCTGATATGTATGGTTGCTCTACTGATTGTCTCTCAGAGTGTAATGCTCAAACCAATGAAATTATGCTTAATGGTGGTATCACTTTGCAAGATAAAACTGATGTTGTTAATGATTCTGTGCTTTCTAATAAATATTTGTTGAAATGTAATGCTTGTGCACATGATAAACGTGATACTGCGCACACTAATGCTCTAAAGCACTGCGTTCCTAACGTTGGAGGTGCTGATCATGCTAAAATTCATAAAACTTTTTCTCACATTGTTTGTAACTCCCAGTCTGAATGTAACGTTCTTTTGGAAGGGAAAACTCGTGTTGATGGTACACAACTGTCAGTTGACTCGGGTATTAGTGGCTATAGCAAAGCCCCAAATGAGTCTGCTACTTCAAACTGTTTCTTGAGTGAGAATACGTGCGCTAATGACAGGTTAGCTACTGTGAAAAGGGGTGACCACTCTGTCATGGACGTTCTCAATGTATGTAATGACCTGAATGCTTCTGATTCCCTGAGCAGTGATTGTGGTTTGGACTGTTTAACCTATGGTATTAGAATTTCTAATGTTTTTGCTCCTTTGAGTACTTCTGATCCCATGAATGCTACAGAGAACGATGATGACATGGTGGGCACTCCAAAAAATTCTGATGCTAATGTCAATAATATCATAAGTGATGTTGAGTATAAATCTGACTCCTTATCGGAGATGCAAAATAGTGTGTTAAAAAATAAAACGAGTATAACTAGAAAAAACAAGAAATCTAGGAAGAAAGCGAAAAATAATTATTGTGATAAAAATCTAGATAATGAATCTGTTATTGATTTTATGAACAGTGAAGATGTAAACGCTGACCTTGTTGGTGATAATGCGACATTCAAAGCAAATAAAAAGAAAAAAGGGAAGAATAAAAAGAGAAAGATCCCTACTCATGATGCTGCGGTCCCTGGTACTAGTGGACTTTCTACAGCTGAGCTAAAAGCAGCAGAGAGGAAAGGACAGATGGAACTTATAAATTCTAAAAAAGATGACAATAAGAATAAACTGACAAGCTCAACCCAGCTCTCTCGGGTTAAGTCTTCCAAAAAACAGGTTGTGTCTGCGACCCATCAGCTTGACAAAGATAGAACACAGCTTGCTACCAAGGCTGCACTCATTAACAAACCTGGTCCTCAAAGACCCCCTACGGTTACTGGTGTTCCTGCGGATGTAGCTAAAGAGGATGGGGAACTTTCTGACGAATCAGAGGATGACAGTGACCACAACAATGATTACTTCACGCAAGTGAACCACAGAAGAAAGAAATCGGGTATTCCCCAAATAGTTATCACCAAATGGGGTGAAAAATGGATTAATGACTTCAAAAGAATTAGGGGGATGTGCGAATTCCCTCCGGTAGCCAAACCAACATCGAGAAATATATTATTAAATGTCTTTTCTGAAAAAGATCATAGAACGGCTACTAAGTATTTAAATGAAAAGAATCTGGAATACCACACATACCAACTAGACAGTGAGAGATCTCTAAAATTCGTCATCAGAGGCCTTCCGGCGAACACCAGCTTTGATGACATTAAATCAGACTTGATCAACAAGGGTTTTGAGATAAAAAAAATCTCCAATATGAGAAATTATTCCACTGGGCGTATTCTACCACTGTTCTTGATAGAAGTACCTATCAGCAGCAAAGAAATTGCCAACTTAGTTGATATTCAAGACGTACCAATTGAAATAGACCGTTACAGAGGTAATAAATTCCCTCTACAATGTAGAAATTGTTTATTATTTGGACATTCATCATACTACTGTTTTAATTCACCAAACTGTGCTTTTTGTGCCCTTGGACACAGCACCAGAGATTGCCCCTCAAAAGGGAATCAATCTAAAATGAAATGTATTATGTGTGGTGGTCCACACACTGGAACTTTCACAGGCTGTCCACAAAGACCTTCCAGTAGAAGTGACGGGGCAAGAACTTTTCTTCCCAAGCTACCTCCCAGCTTAATGAACTTTCCCTCTTTGGAAAAAAGTTCTAACAAGTCTGAAACAAGTCAACCCCTTCACATCTTCAGTCCTTCGTCCACAAGTGGGCTACCGTCTAGACCTCGAATAAATCCTTGGAACATAGGAGCTAACAATAATGACAAGCAGCCGACTCAAGACCAAGAACCCCCTGTGGAAATAACGAGGAAAGGATTACACATTTTGGGGCAAGGCAAGCCACAGCTTTCCATGGAAGAATTATCAGTGGAGCTGCACAACAAATTTTTAGAGGCAGAGCGTGAAAAACTTACTAAATTCAAAGCCAGCGAAACAGGAATGAGATATAAAGAAGTCTTAGAAGATTTCATGACCCATCATGCTGTACAGGACAAACTTGAACTGGAGATGGAAGTGACGAATCAGGGTAAGGGTGTGTCTTCAACAAACCTCTCCCTTCTACGGCCTTCACTTTTCCGGAACTATAATGACACCAAATGTGATCAAACCTACATCATAGTCGAAAGTATAGAAGAGAATATAGACAGAGACTTACCAAATAATGACAACTCACAAAATAAAGTTTTAGTCCATCCAACAGCAGCAACTCATTCCCCAGCTCAAAATATTGAACAATTACTGAACCTCTTAGAACCGTTCTTGAGGGAACTGGGTCTATCCAGGGACAAAATTGAATTCATACTGCAATTTTTGATAACTATAATCTCACACTCCAACAATTAGCACGCCAAGACTTGCAAGCAGCAAACCGCTGCGTATTATGGCATGGAATGCCACAAGTCTGAGAAATGACCTTAGAGAGTTTGGGCAGGCACTCTACGACATGGAAATTGATGTAGCCCTCGTATGCGAAACATGGTTGAAGCCTTCACACACCACTAACATATTTAACTACACCTGCCTCAGAAAAGATAGACTAAACGAAAGAGGAGGTGGAATAGCAGTCTTCATCAAAAATGATATACCATTTAAAGAACTTGATACACCAGACTCCGACTCCATGGAATATCTGGCAGTTACCATCTTTATTAATAGGCATCCAATATCTCTATGTGCAATATACAAGCCACCTAGAAAAAGACTTGACCTGAATCTACTTAATTTTCTGATCAACACCAACAATCCAATTCTACTGGCTGGGGACTGGAATTGCAAAAGTCCTGCCTTCTGCAGTAACAGATCAAATTCCTGTGGTAGAATTCTGGAAAGATGGTGTAGAAACAAATGCCTACAAATACACTCCAGTTCCACACCAACCCATCACCCTGGAGGGCGGGGTACACCGGATGTACTTGACTATGGTCTTTCTAAAAACTTTCGGAATAATGTTGACTTAGAATCGTTCACTGGCCTCAACTCAACACATAATCCAATCATATTCACGATTGATCTAACAAGGCCTCAAGATGTTCCTTTCTGCCTTGCCACTGACTGGAATAAATTCAGGGATCTGCTAGATGTTGACGAAGCTCTCGAGCTTCGGCATGCAAACAAGGAGGAAGTTGATGCAGCAACGGTCATCTTTTCGGACAGTATTAAAGCCGCATTACACAATTCAACTAGAAAAATCAAATATCCGGGAAACAAATTTGGAATCTCTCTTGAGCTAAAGGAAAAAATTAGACTCAAAAATAAAATAAGAAAATCCTGGCAAAGATTTCGTCGCCCTTTGGATAAAGTTGCCCTCAATCGACTGGAAAAGGAAATCAGGAAAGAAATCAAAGGATTCGTCAACGAGCGCTTTTCGAACTTCGTTGAAGAGGCCACTGCGAGTGAAGGTTCCCTTTGGAAAGTTTGGAAGATCTGTAAAAAGAAAAGCAAGAAAATTACCAAAATTCAAAACGAACGAGGTGAATTGGTTTTCACTGATGCTGAGATAGCGGAAGTGCTTGCCGAAACTTATGAGGGTCAGTTCAAACCTAACACGAATCAACCGATTGGCACTCAGCGGGAACACTTGCATAAAATTGAGGAATTTCTCAACAGGCCACGTCATCAGAGTCTTAGTGGGTTTCAAGATTCAGAGCTAACAACTATGGAGGAGGTTAGAGAACTTATTAACAAGCTCACGATCAAAAAAGCCTCTGGACTGGATGAAATCTCCAATCTTGCTCTCAAAAATCTGCCCCTATCTGCCCTTATGACTCTCACCAACATTTTTAATAGCTTGTTAAAAACTTGTCACTTCCCGAAGATATGGAAGCTTTCAGTAATCAAACCTATCCACAAATCTGGCTCTAACCCTCTCATAGCCAAAAATTTCCGACCGATCAGCCTTCTGAGCAATATATCTAAGCTGTTTGAGCGTATTATTCTTATACGATTCAATAACTATCTCGAATCTTCTAATTTTCTTCGTCCTGAGCAGCATGGATTCAGAAGAAACCACTCCTGTGTCACACAGCTGCATCGAGTCGTAGAATTCGCAATACAAGCCTTCAACCACAAGGATTTCACCTGCGCAATGTGCTTGGACATTAGTAAGGCGTTTGACAAAACGAATCACGTAACTCTGTTGGCCAAGCTTGTTGAATACGGTTTTCCTGACCACTACGTGTTGTTCTTCAACAGCTATCTTAAAGACAGGCATTTTCTGGTAAAAAATGGAAATGCTTGTTCTTCTGTTCGTCCAATAAGAGCCTCGGTTCCCCAAGGATCAGTTCTTGGGCCTCAGCTCTTCTCCATCTACATCAATGACTTCCCTGCCCCCCAAATGGGCATACTGGGACTCTTTGCGGATGATGCAATTATTATCACCAACAACAGAAAATCTGATAAATGCAGAGAAAATCTTCAGGAGACTCTAGAGGAGGTTGAAGACTGGTGTGAGAATAATGCTGTCGAGCTTAATCATGCCAAGTGTCAGTTCATCTGGTTAACAAGAAGAACCAAATTCACTAGAGCACCAATCTACCTGGGCAGAGAAGCCATAAGACCTGTGAAGGAAGTGAAATATTTGGGATGTATTCTAAACCAATCATTATCCTTCGTTCCGCAAATAAATCACGTAAGAACTAAGGCTACCCAAACCATGGGAATGATGTCACGCATTACATTTCCAAGTGCAAGACTAACTCTTAAAAACAAAGTCATATTGTTTAAATCAATCATTAGACCTATCATGACCTATGCCGCCCCAGTATGGGCTCATGTTTCAAAAACCAACATGCAGCGTCTGCAAAGTCAACAGAATAAAATACTGAGAACTCTTGTGCGTGCACCAAAGTACATCAGAGGGGCTGACATTAGAAAAGACCTGAAGATTCCAACCATCCTCAGCTACATCCAACAAATCTCAGAGGATCACTTTGAAAGGATGAGGAACTCAGAATACGAGCATCTGAGAGAGCTGGTCGATTACAACCCACGTGAAAGACTAAAATTTCTTAGGCCTCAAAACGTGCTGCACGTGCCATGGTCGGTGCGTTAGGGTCTGAACTACTGAGCTGTATAATCTTTGTCTATCATAATATTTTTGTACTTTTAATTTGCTATCGAAATAATCGATCAACTCTATTGCATAGAGTGGTATTGTGGTTTGATGTACATGACTGATCTTGCACTGCATCAATTTGTATAATTTCGGCTAACGCACTTGTTTTTCTATGACTTCTTTTGTATGTTAGATTTATTTTTTATTATTATTTTCTCATTAGTGCATTATGTAGCGTTTTGGTGAATTGTACATAAGTAATTTCATTTTGGTGTCTATTATAATATACATTTATCGCATAATATGTATGTGTATATATGTGTGTGTATGTATTTATATATATGTGTATATATACATATTTTTTTTTTTTTTTTTTTTACTACTATTGATTTTACTGATCAACTGCTCTATTGCATAGAGTGCCATTTTGGAGAAGTTTGTCTGATCTTTGTGTATTTTACTATTCTGATGGTAGCATTTATCGGACTGTATGTGTTTTTTTTTTTTTTTTTTTTTTTCTCTATTAACTTACAAGCACTTCACATCTACACAAACACGCACAAACTTGTCTATAACCCTCTTCATAGCTAGCAAGAGCAGTCTGTAAGTCGCCAGGCAGCCCCTTTGGGCTGGGCAGCGACGAGAAAAATTAAATTCTGTCTGTCTGTTATTACTTCGATTGATAAATATATATATCAATTCAGCTGAGTCTACGCCCTGCGAGGTTCCTCATTCAGTGCCGTCTTAACCCGGGAGCCTCAGGAGAATGATATTCGGTTGAAATTTTCTAGAATTTACAAGGTAGGGACTTAACCACTTGACCCAGGGGCCCATGATGCTCTTAAGGCCCTGTTAGTGAGGGCTCACTCCACCATTCAAGATGAAATGTCAGTGGACACCACTTATCTGTTCCCCGGTCCGGAGAATAGGGTATGTATTGTAACGATTTCAACTCCCCGCGTTAGCGGACAGTCTTAAACGGCAAACACTAATTTTTTCCCCACAAACTTTAATTTATTAATTTTTGGTCATAAATTGAAAATTTATCATGTTCAACTAATATTATGTTTAATCCTAAGCTCGTGTTGGTGAATATGTTGAATTGCCAATCAATTGCTTACTTAACTGGACATGACTATGGTTCAGGATTGTGAATATTCGAATGGCAATGTTGATTTTGTTTGTTGATAACGTGCGAGAAAGCCAACATTAGGCCCCTTTCACACGGAGCGGACGCGGGTCCGCATACCCTTTCAAACGAGCGCTGAAGATGCGGACGAATCGCCCGCATCTTTAGTTCGAAATTCGTGCATATAAACTGTTTTTTCGCAATTATATTAATGAGCAGGGACCATCATATGGTGTTTTTAAGGGTATTTATGGCAAATAATTAAAAAAATTCTGTGAAAAATCACCTTCAAAGAGTAGCCAAAGATGCGGACGAATTCGCTCCGCATCCGCATCGTCTGAATAGCTCCGAATAAACCTATTGTCAAAACTTCTATGTGCGGATGCGGAGCCCGCACTTAGGTTTTGACACATGCGGACGACGTCCGGACCCGCATGAACATTTCCTAGGTGCGGAGATTTTTCGGCTCGTCTGAAAGGCGCAGTATATTCCAATTGTTAAAACTTCTTCCGGACCCGCATCCGCTCCGTGTGAAAGGGCCCTTACAAGGCTGATGACGTTTTTGTGAAAATGTTTTGATCAAGTCCACGCTTATTTAAATTGAATGTGATGTTTATTGCAAAATAATGTGTAGTGCACGTATCATGTACGGGTAAGAATAATTGTTTTGATGAAGGAAAATATAAATTTTTCCACATTTATCCGACTTTTAATTTTTAATTGGGAACTATGCAAATAGCATGTAAAAGTGATTAATGTCGCAAATTTAATCAAACTTTCCTTATCGAGATAATTGGTTAATATGCATAACCACCGGCGCATCACTTTTACAGTAGCAAAAGCATTTAACATTTAAATACATAGGAACCAATTATTAAGACCGAACAAAAACGTCGTATAAACAAGGTTCCGCTGTATATCGCACCTCCTTATTAGAGGACAATAATCTTTGGTCCCAAATAAGTGTCCATTATCGATAGTGTTGTACTGTATTCTGTAAATGATGTAGATATTAGGGGAATAATGGTAGCACACGATTATCATTATTAGTTATTATAACATTGTATGATTGTATGAAAAAATATATTTTTTAAATATAATATTGTAGTTCAGATTAGTGACTCTTTCAGACTATGAGCGTCGCGGTTCCTTCTGATTCCGTAAGTTTCTGAATTCAAGGATGTAACGGGTAATAAAGCTATGATTTCCCAACCTTTGTGCCGTAGCAATCTGAAGTAGCCTAGTTCAAGATCGGGCTGAGATGGTATGAGGTTTTTGGTATTTTTCCCAAAAGTACCTCCTTCTCTCAAACATGACGTCACTTTAGGTGTTGGAGTGGGGGTGCACAACTTTTTCAATCCACGGGCCAGATACATTGATATTTCCACCCATAGGCGTATGCAGAATTTTCTCGGGGGGGGGGGGCTCAAAATTTTTTTTCTTCTGAATGAAGGTAGAATTTTACGTTTTTTCCTGCAAAATAACACTATAATCTCGGCTTGTGGGGGGGGGGGGGGGTAGTATCCCTCCCCTTTACGTACGCCAATGTTTCTGCCACCTGCGGGCCAGAAACATGTATAAATAGGGTGACCTTATAACTCGTATTTTACGGGACATTTCCGTAATTTCGGACGTTTCAACTTCTTTAGAAAATGTTCCTTTTCCTCTCTTATTTGGAACGGGGCTTACTTGAATGATAATTATGAATTATTATAATTATGACTATCGGTTCACGGGAAATTCACTGCCAACAATTCGTTGATGGTGAATATAGTATTTCGCACTAATATTTACGGAAAATTCACAAATTTTCAGAACAATTCGTCTATGGGAAGTCACCTCTCGTCGACGGAAATATTCACCCCATTCACATTGACCGAGAATTCACCACCACGTCGACGGAAAATTAATCGTCAATTATTCATCGATGAATAATTAACTATTCATTGACTATTCGCTAACTAATCATTGACAGAAAAGGATTAACACTTCATAAGGAAGGAGGAAAATATCCACCACTAATATTGACGAAGAAATGTTGATATTTCACTATCAACAATTCATCGACAGGAAAATTCACCGATAGCAATTTGATCGCTAATATTCATATCCTTAAGGAGAGTGCGTAAGTGAGTGATTCACGAACTGTTACTCGTTAATTTTCCTACCGTATAAATTTTCCTTCGAATCAATTTTCTTTCCTGCGAATTACGTCTCGATGAATTGTTGTCGGTGAAATCACCTAAAAATATCAACCACAACAAAACTTTTTTTAAAATTAAATTCATAACACCATTTTTCGAAACACATATTAAAATGCATTTTTATAGTTTAAGGGAACATAAGTCTACTTGATGGAATTTTTTCCCATTTACAACTTTCAAGACAAATTTATCCGCATTTAATGCTGCTTTCTGTCAACTTTCCACCGTTTTTCGAACTCGAATGTCTTAGTGAATATTGCACTTACAAACGTGGAATTTCTCTCAGAAAACGTGAATACGAAAATTCCAGCCATGCGGTGAAATTTGGTTGAAAAATCTCGAATTTTCTTATACATTTCTAGGACGTTACACCTTGTATTTACTTGGCGAAGAATTGCTCAAAAGAATGAAATCATATACAGTATTTTATTCCTCTCAGAAGCGCAATTTATTCATTTCTCCCATAAAGAGAATTTCCGGCATCCGCGTCAACGGAAAATTCACTGTCTGCGGAAAATTCAATACAATCAATTCGTCGACGGAAAATTTTCCTTAACATTGATGAAAATTTTTCATCACTAAAACATTGGCGATACATTTAACCACTAACATTGACGGAAATTTTTCAGCATTAACATTGACGGAAAATTCGCTGTCTACAATTTGTTGATCGCAAATTCACTGTTAACAACTCACCGACAGAAAATTTTCCTCTCTAGCATTGACGGAAAATATTCACCGTAACATTGACAGAATATTTTAACCGCTAGCATTGACAGAAAATTCAATGCCTTAAATTTATCAACATCATATTCCTTAATTATAATTTATCGACGAAAATTTTCACCAGTTACATTAACGGAAATGTTTCAGCTCTAACACTGACGGAAAATGTTCAGCATTTCAGCATTAACATTGACGGAAGACTTTCAGCATTAACATTGACGGAAGACTTTCAGCATTAACATTGACGGAAGACTTTCAGCACTAACATTGATGGAAAATTTTCACCACTCTAACATCGACGGAAAATTCCATGTCTATAGTTTGTCAACAGCGAACTCACTGTTAACTTATCTATTTATCGATGGAAAATTTTTCATATTAACATTGACAGAAAATTTTCAGCACTAACATTGACAGAAAATTTTCAGCACTAACATTGACAGAAAATTTTCAGCACTAACATTGACAGAAAATTTTCAGCACTAACATTGACGGAAAATTCAATGCCTTAAATTTGTCAACCATAAATTCATTATTTACAATTTATCGACGAAAATTTTCACCAGTAACATTAACGGAAAATTTTCAGCACTGAGGGCCGGGATTACACTATAAAAGTTTTCTAAAAGTTATTTTATAAAATTTGAAAAATTATACCAATAAGATTATTGGCTGCATTTGCACAAATGTAACCTATGAGCTTTATATTGGTTGGATTTGTCGAGTTTTATAAAATTATAAAAAGGCTTTTATCAAACTTTTACAGTGTAATCCCGGCCTAATACTGACGGAAAATGTTTAGCATTTTCAGCATTAACATTGACGGAAGACTTTCAGTACTAACATCGACGGAAAATTCCATGTCTATAGTTTGTCAACGGCGAATTCACTGTTCTGATTTAATCGGCTGGCATCCCCTAATATCTGCACTGTTTCTTTAATCGCCTTCGCCAGTTTCATATCATTCAAGTCGTTCGCAGCACATTCCCAAATCACTTCTGTTACTCGTGACAGATTTACAAATCACTTGAGTGCCCTGCCTCGCTTTCACAGACCACTTAAGTGACTTGCGGCGTTGTTCCAGATCACTTAAGCAAGTTTTCAAACCAATGAAGTGTCCTGCACCCTCGCAAAGGTTGAGCACCCTTGGCCTAGATAAATTTATCAGGATGATACGATGAATTGACTTTTCGAGTCCTCATCGAATTCACGTGTGACGTCTTTGCATCTCTCCGGCCTCGGAGTCTAAGATGGGAAAGTCTACGTTGGCATCTATCCTTGTCGACGATTTGAAGTGCCATCTATCTTGCATCTTTTCTCGATACAAATGAACTACCACATGAACTGAACACGACAGTCTGCCAGCGTCACTGTTTTGGAAATATTGCTACCTCGATCTCGTCCACAGCCATCTGCTATCAAATAATTCATCGATGAAAATTTTTTTCCTTTAACATTGATAGACAATTTTCACCACTAACATAGACGGAAAATTCATTGCTCTCTCAACGGAACTATTTCAACTACTTTCACCTCAGCTATTTTCACTACTCTTATTAACGGAAATTTTTCATTTTTTGCAAATGCTAAAATGCATTTTGACGTTTGAAGAGGCATTCAATCTACTTGCCACCATAGATATAAGCAAAACGAATCTCTAAGGAAACGTGGATACAAATATTTCAGTCACACCATAGTCTCACTCTTTCTCGCAAGTTTGTAGGACGTCACATTCCAGTATCTACATCTCGAGGAATTGCTCAAGAGAATAAAGTCATATTCTATTCTCTTAGTAGCAGCAGCCTTTATTCATTTCTCCCACAAGCAAAGAGAATTCCCGGCATCAGCTCGATGGAAATTAATCGTGCCGACGTATTTATCTCGCCCTCGTAAGTAATCCAGTTGCCGTATCCATGGCCGTGTGGCGATGCTGCCCCACGGCACCACCGCCAGCAGCTACAGAGAGAACTGCAACCTCTGTTACTCCGCAAAAGACATTTTCTCTTGCTAAGATATGCCTTAAGTAATTACCCCTGTCCTGCAGGATGACCGATTACCCTGGGAGGAATTCCTCCCACAGCACAGGGGGGTATACTTGCCTCGCGCTTGTTTGTATCTGGTTGGTGCTCGCTATTCATTTGACTAATCATCCAACCCTTTTCTGTTGCATCACGGAAAAGAGTCCAAGAACCTCTAGAGTACTTTTCCCGAAGTTGTTCCACGTGGTGTGAGTGTGTGCGTTGGAGAGAAAGCAACTCTTTCTCCTTAACTTAATTACTTCTAAATTAAGCTGCTGGTTGAGTTAATGAATATATTCAGTAGCCTTCCGTTTAAGATAACTGCTTCAATTAACAGAGCGAATTATGGACCTTAACTTTGGAGTCTACCCCGCTACTACGCTCCTTCGCTTCTGTATAAACGTGGACTTTTCGTGTGGTGGGAAACCCCCCCCCCCCACCCGCTTGTTCTAATAACACTTTTAGCGTTGTTTTGGGTAAGAAGGTGGTTTTCTGAAAGTCTAGCGAAATTAGAATACGCATAAATTCGTTTTTGAAATTACGCTATTTGAGTTACACAACGTTTTTCGGAGAAGTTGCTCAGAGGAAAACAGAAGGATTTTCCATCATGTGTTTCCGGGAGTAGCTCGGAGATAAAACCCCGTTGTTTTGTTTTGAAGATTGCAAAACAAAAAATGCCAAAATCTCTAATGCCTCGAAAAATGCATTAAATTATAACTGTTATCTCCAAAAACCTTCCTGCTCGCTTCTCATCTCGGTTGTAAAATCATGTGGTTTCCAAGTAGCCTTACGGGTGGATTCACTTCTACAGACACTCACCATGTCGTGTCAGACACGTTACCATTCTTTAACATGGAAATGTCTGTTTGCGCTTGTTGTCTGTTCATTGGTTTTATAATAAATGATGTTTGCCGTGTCTGACACGACACGGTGTGTGTGTCTGTAGATGTGAATCCATCCTAACACTAGAACGACGGAAGAGGCCATTTTGACAGAAAAAAGTTTGGGAAAAAAACATCTCCAAATGCGGAAAAAACCGTTTTACCCGCATTTAACGCTGTTCTTTTTTCCCCCTAATTTCCTTCGTTTTTAGAATTTGAACATCTCAGTGATTATTGAACTTAGAAACTAGGAATTTTTTTTGTTGGCATCAGCAGAGTGAGGGAACAACTTTCTAACTGGTTTTGGGGCACACGGGGTCTGCATATAAAGTAATTTTTTTTAATTTTAATAATTATACAAACCCTTGAAACACGAATGACATGTGTGAGTACTACACGTTATTTGGAAATTTTTTCTAATTGGACGTATATCTCTAGGATCAACGGTTCAACAGTAAAATTCCGTACCCCGTGTATGCTATTGACCCTGTATAAAGATATTGCCCTCAATCACCTGAGCCCAATAACAACAACAACAACAAAATTTTCATGTTTCTGAGTGTAAATGAGGAAAAAACATCTTATGAGCTTGTCCATTAGCTCATGCGGTTGTTTTTTTCTCATTTTCAACGATTTTGAGTTCAAATATCTCGGTGAATATTGCAGTTAGAAACGTAGAATATTTTTGCTGACCTCAAGAGATATAGGGCAAAAACGGTTTTTAATCGGTTTCTTTTTGGGACAGCGTGACGAATAAAATGTGTTTCTCATTTTAATGACTATACAACCCCTTGCAATATGAACGACGTATCTGGAGTCTACACGCTATTTGGATACTTTTCCTAATTATATCTCTACGATCTGCGGTTCGCCAGAATATGCGGCAAAGGGACTTGAGCATTCATCCTGCACACAGTAAAAAACAAAACTCACTTACACACCCTGTATGATCCATAAAAAGGGCTATCAACCTTGTATCCTGTGGTCCCCTTGAGAACCTGGGATAGTCTCAAGGCTAAAAGCAAAGTGATAAAAAAATCCACACAAGAAATCGATTCAATCAGTGAAAGAGAGCTTGCTCTTGAAAGGGTGGGCCACGTAAATTGGTCTCAGTGGTTGGCCTTGATCATACATGCTCATTCTAGGTCCCTTGGACTCATCCGATGTGGCCCGCGACATCAAACCTATTTTTTTTAATGAATTTAGCAACACATTTCCGGGTCACTTACGCGCCCCGTTACACATTAACAGATCACTTAAGTGACGCGCGGTGCAGTTTCATATCATTCAAGTTGTTCGCAGCACATTCCCAAATCACTTCAGTTACTCGTGAGATATTTACAAATCACTTGAGTGACCTGTCTCACTTTCACAAACCATTTAAGTGACTTGCGGTGTTGTTCCAGATCACTTAAGCAAGTTTTCAAACCAATGAAGTGTCCTGCACCCTCGTAAAGGTTGAGCACCGTTGGCCTAGATAAATTTTTTCAGGATACGATGAATTGACTTTTTGAGTCCTCATCGAATTCGCGTGTGACGTATTTCCATCTATCCTTTGTCGACGATTTGAAGTGCCATCTATCTTGCATCTTTTCTCGATACAAATGAACTACCACATGAACTGAACACGACAGTCTGCCAGCGTCGCTGTTTTGGAAATATTGCTACCTCAATGTCGTCCACAGCGATCTGCTATTTGTCAACATCGGACACATCTTTCGTCTCCTCATGTTGGCGGCATGTTTGACTGTGAGAGAGCAGACCTACGTCTTATTATCAGAGTCCGGATTGTATGCGCTAAAAAAAGTGGCAAAATATGCATTAAAAGTAAAGATCAATCTGCCCTCTTAACCACTTCACATACAAGGTTTGGACAAGAAATTTGGATCATCTCTATTTAACGAATCGGCGATAAATATGGTTCCTAACGTAACCACACGTTAGAAAAAGGAAGAAGGGGCAAAGGAAAAAGTATAATACATAATACAGACAAAAGAGAGTTTTTTAGTCCTCTTTTCACCCTCACCCTACGTGTTCTCTTCCGTTCTTACATGTACATGTGACAAAAACATACTCAAATAATGTACTACGGTAATTAATTGTTTATTGATTATTCACAAAACGGGTTCTTAACCATTGATCCTTTGAGAGATTTCAGGGGGCTCCGTGGAATAGGATGCGAAAAGCAATCAACTCATTGTTTTTGCGTGGCCTATATATACTTAATATTACTTATTTTAGCGGCAAAAAGGGAAACACAAAAGGTTAAGAGAATCCCCGATTTATTTTATTAATTATAATTTACAAATACAAATACAAATACAAATACAACGCCACAACAGGCAAAATGCCCAACGAGGTGGCTGATAAGAAGATGCCCATAAAAATATGGTTGTCATATGTTTCAAAAATACAGCAACCCAATTAAAAATGCAATTAACACAAATTATAAACAATATATACACATGATAAAATATTATACAATGCCCATAAAGAATACTTATGGTTGTCTTATTCTAAGAATGGATAGCTTCTCGATTTACCCCAACATGTTTATCGTATTTCTTTTTAAACGTGTCAATTGTGTTACAATTTACTACCTCCGGGGGTAAGCTATTCCATTTATTAACAACCCTATTGGAGAAAAATTCCCTGCGACACCATAACCTTGCATTGTCCCTCACCAATCGATACTGGTGTCCCCTTGTAAAAGCAGTCGATTGGCGGTGTACTAAAAGTTCATGGTCCATCCTATCCATCCCATTGAAAATTTTGAACACTTCGATCATATCTCCTCGACACCTGCGTTCATCCAATGTAAACATATTCAAAAAATGAAGTCTTTCTTCATAACTCAAGCCCTGTGTGCCAATAAGGACACGCGTAGCTCTTCTCTGCACCCCTTCAACCAAGTCTATGTCGCTCTGTAGGTATGGTCTCCAAAACCTTACAGCATACTCCAGTCCAGGACGAACTAAGCCTCGAAAAAGCGGAAGAATGACTTTAGGAGAACGCGAAGAGACCTTTTTGAAAATGAGACCAAGCATTCTATTCGATTTTTTGACAACCGCTGAACAATGTTCAGAAAACTTAAGTCGCTCGTCAATGAGAATTCCCAAATCGGTGACTCTGGTTGCATCCGGGATAGTGACACCATTCAACTCGTAAGAGAACCGTGGGTTGTTCGAACCAAAATGAGCGACCATGCACTTATCTACGCTAAACGTCATGCTCCATTCATTTGCCCATGCTGCAATCTTGTTTAAGTTGGTCTAAATTTCCGGGCCATGGTCTGATTAACCCTTAAATATCGTTGTGAAAATTCTGCCCGTAACTGGCATCGTGGAGTCATTTTGACCTCAGCAAGTATGAATGCATTTTAATGGGCTTTCTCTACTTGATCTCATTCATCTGCCAATTTATTCACTGAATAATTTTTCGAATTTCTTTAATTATTTTCCCAAAAAATTTCTTTTATCAAGACACACATTCGAAAAAATGGAAAGATACATTACTTTTGAAAAATTTAAATTACTTATTGAATTTTTGAACGCAACTTTCACGATTAAAAAATGAACAGATACGATTGAAATATACTCAGAAAACAAAACTTACAAATTAAAATAATATTTACTATATTTTCACAAGCACCAAAATTTTCCTTATTCTATGTCGAAAACACAGCACTTGTTAACAACACCATGACATGTTGATCACACTAATCTTGCGTACAATTTAGTAACAATACTATCCTCATACTCACGTCGGATATCCGATGTTTCATGACTAATTTGAAACTGTTATCGAGAAAACTGGCGCTCTTCCGATACGCCATTCCAATCTGAACATTCCAGCCGTCAGACAAAAAAAGACTTATGCAAGTCATTTTGACCCCACGGAAACTTTGATAAGTGACATAGAGTGAAGAAGAAGTAGAATACCATCATTAATTTATCAATCACGTGTAAACAGCTAGCTTGAAAGGTACTGAGAATTAGATGGGTCCAGATGCAATTCTTTCTCAAGGGGTAGCAAGATGAAGAATGAGTGGGATCCAAATGACCCCACCACGCCAGTTAAGGGTTAATCCAGCGTACTAAAATATAGTAAAAAGTTCTTTTATTAAAAGAATTTTAGAATGTTTTTATTTTTACTCTTTTCAGCTCAAAACGAACATATCTCAGATTAACTAATAAGAAAATTTCCTTTCCTTTCAATACGTGTTGTATAACCTTTTACATAAGTAAATTAATAGAAGAAAACAGTATATATTTAGGGGGTGGGGTGGTATTGGATTGGCCTTGAGTTTGTTTCTTTCTTCCATCCATTTTGAGAAAATTGCACCAAGTTTTTGGTGCAAATCGCCATTCTTGTAATAAGGGGTCATTCAAGTATTACGTCAGCATCGGGGGGGGGGGGGTTTCGGATTTGCTGACTTTTGATGACAAAAGGGGAAGGGGGGTTTGAAGGTTGTTTACGTCATCAAGCGCTCTTTTTGAACATATGAAATATTCTAATCTGCTGACGAAATTTTACTGACAAGGGGGGGGGGGGATGAGATGGTCAGTGTTTTGCTGACTTTTGCTGGGAAGGGGGGGGGTGGTAAAAAATTGCTAAAAATCTGCTTACGTAATACTTGAATGGCTCCTAATTTAACATGAGAGTATTGTTACCTTTTTCTGAACCAACCTTTACATCGCGTTACTCGTCCTTTCTATTTTTTTGTCTTCGAATTATCAAGTTTTAGTACCATAACCAATCTATTCACACCTAAAGCATCATCTGTGGAAGTCGTCATCAAATTTTGAACTTTAATCCTTCAAGCGGTTTATAAAACTTTCCTGATCCGAAAACTTTCCTCTTTACTGTGTTACTTACTTCTGTTATCAAACTTATATTTTTCCGGTCCTCTCCTATGCCTCCGAAATTTGGGCCCCCTGCACTGCTAGCAATATCGAGAAGCTGGAATCAATACAAAATAAATCCGCCCGTTTTATCTACGACACTTGGTCCTCCTATGTGTCTGTCTCTGAACTTAAACGCGAACTTAATCTTCTCCCTGTAAGTACTCACCGTTTTCTTCCTCGATTTTAACCATGTTTAACCATGCTTAACCCATTTTAACCATGCTTAACCCATTTTAACCATGTTTAACCATGCTTAACCCATTTTAACCATGCTTAACCCATTTTAACCATGTTTAACCATGCTTAACCCATTTTAACCATGCTTAACCCATTTTAACCATGTTTAACCATGCTTAACCCATTTTAACCATGCTTTTTAAAATTCTTCATGGACATTTTAATTTTGATACCACCGGTATTATCTCCAAGCCAACATATATCTCCAGCAGACTTGATCATCCACTTAAGATAAACCCCATCTCCGCCTCCACCGACTGCTTTAAATTCAGCTTTTTTTTCGCATACCATTTCTAACTGGAACACTCTCTCCCCTGCACTGTCTTTGATTCACCCACACCATTTATATGTTCGAAAAATGTAAAACTTTTTTTTTTCTGTCATCATCAACCACATTCTCATGTTTAGGCCTCGCCCAACATTATTGTATAAATAAATAAATAACAGCGACATTTGAAATTTCGAAACTTACATCAATTGCCACTTATTTTCAAGTAGAATTATTTTTTTCCCGATTGTGTGTGAGCAGATAATTGCTTCTTTGCACCCCCACCCCCCAAACAAGAAAAATTTACTCCACCCATCGCTTTTATTTCCCTCACTATGATACAAAAAACACCTCCCATGACGTGTGTGGCTTTCTATATGAATAGGAACACTTTTTTTGGGGGGGGGATATATACCTTTTTTGCATCATTTATACTGAGCGTATATTTTTTCACAGTGATGAAAGAAAAGGGAAAACACGCACAGTCTTTTTTTTTTTTCTCTCGCTCCTTCTCTTATCCAACCTTGAACAAGAGCCGATTCCTCCCACTGGTAGTTGATTGATTGTAGGGGACGGTGGAAAACATGTTTTATTGTAAAAACAACTTCAACTCGTTTTTAGAGGCTGAGGTATTTTAGGGCTGAAATAAAGCAGATCACGTTTGACGAGATATCTCGGGATTGCCGCTGAAAGGGTTAAAGAGTCCGCATAAAAAATCCGAAGTGATCGAAAGATCACCGAAGACTAAATAACCCCCTCAGATCACATAGAATCGGTTCCAGAAACTTGACCTGCACAGGTATAACTGAATGGTGGGGATATGCACTGAACTCTTCAGTTACACCTGCACAAGCGTAACTGTGCAGGAATAACTGAGCGCGCGTGTGTAGGGACGTTTTACACTCTTCCTCAGGCAGCTACTCTAACCGAACGTAAGCTCATTTCCGTATCAGTGCTTCATTTAAGCAAGCTATCAAAGCGAAACCCCTAAGATAATAGACCAAAAAAAAAAAAAAAGAGAGACAAACGCTTTCTCTTGCATTGTTTCATCCGCATTAGGACGCCATGCTATCATTCTTACCACCGCAGCAGCCGCGCGTGTATGTGTATGTTTTTCCTTAATGCGAGCGTACATTAAGTTAACTCGAACTCGTTATACAATTTTTAACGATCCTCCTCGAATCAAAATTAATAGATCTACTCAACCCAAAGTAGAGGAAACAAAAGAAACTGGCAACCAAAAACAAAACAAAAACAATAAATTTTCTTACCCCCCTTTTTACTTCGTTTCTTATTTTAACGACGTGCCAAACAACATTCAATTTCGATTAAGCTCCGCTAATGGCACGCTAAATCAAATTTTTATGAGAATCTACAGACTGGGACGGAGAGAGAGAGAGAGAGGGAGAAACATCCTTCTAAGAAGAGTCGTTGCAGATTCTCTTCCATAAACTTAATTATTCTATTGTCTTTCAAGCTCATTCTTTTTTTAGGTATGATGGGAATATGGCCTACAATTATTATCGGACCCACAGAACGGTTCCGATAGTCTAACGAGGCTTAGTCTTATATTGTTTTGTGTGGACGGTCCGTCTCAATAAACGAGCGTTTATCTAATGACCCTAAATGAAAGGTTGGTAAAATATACGCATTTTCTTTAAGGTCTCATGATAATCCTGGTATGATATTGAAGGAAAGTAGCTTCGAGGTGGAACGTATTTAAAATAAAGACCAGTCTGGTATGTGAAGTCGAATCATTAGTTATTTGTATCCCTGTGTTAAGTATCCATTGAGTATGATATTTCAATATTTTTATAATGGCGAAGTGCGAGTTATCGACGCCAAAATATATGCCTCAGTTGATACCTCCGTGGGACGGGAGGGACACCAATGTCTACAAAAGATCATGATGGCTTCTATTATCCAATGGAATTACATAATAGCTGAAGATGCTTTGGCAAACAATGGAGAATTGAAGCTCGGTTGGTCTCCAATTACGAATTTTTAGTGTGTAAAAAGTCTACGGACGCCTTCCATAATCTAATTTCTTCAATGGATTGTGAAAGAGAAGCATCAATAAGTAAGGATAGATTACGAGGCATTTTGACGATTCAAGCGCTCCTTACATGAGTGTACAACTGTTATACACACATGCAATAATACCGGCACAGCTTAGTCAGCAGAAATTGCCCATGGCAATAGACCGGAGATGTGATCGATTTGAAAGGAAAGATAATAAATGGCAACTTTGCTTCAATTTGGCAACTTTTTTGGCGATAATAGGTAACGATTGGCGATGCATTTTTCAGTAGGTAATTGGTTCTCAAACTTTTGTCACCCGCGGCTCACTTGCCTAATTCAAGGTTTCTCTGCGGCTCCCCAGAACAGTTTGGTAGCTATTTTCTCACATAAAAGAACCTTTTGAAAACATAAATAGGGACACAAATCAATGTCTCCAGCTCGTCGCGACGCCTCTGACAAAGGTTGGCGACGCACGAACGGCACACAGGTCTCCAATTTCGTGCATTTCTTTCGAGTTACCTGGCTGGTACCTTCCGGGAGGCTGAAGACTTTGTACTCCTGGTTAAGTACTCCTTTAGTCCTTTTAGAAAAAAGTATAATATTTCCGAATACTCCCTCTCTCTTTCTCGTGTCAAAATAAAAATAAATAAAATATATATTCCTTCAACACATCATTACCCAATAATTTTAAACGAAAACGTAGGCCTAAGCTTAACAGCAGAGAAATACGATTACAGTCGTAGTTACTCATCTCTCAAGGGCTATTCAGAACACCGTAGAATTTGTATTACAAGCAGTTCCGGTATCGGAAATATTTGGTGGAAAACATAATTCTTTGTCATTGCCCTCCTTTTTCTGTTTCTATCTCTACTACTTACCAGCCACCTTGGTAAATCCTCTTTGAAACAATTTTAGAGCTTCAGCAAAAGAAAAACCACTTGTTAACATGCTTGTCATAAGCGTGTTCGGACCGCCTCTACGGCGCCAAATGGCTATTTTCTTGTCTAATAAGACACTGAGAGAGAAAAGGAAAGATTTGTGATGTTTGCCGAGTTTTTTTATATATTATTGCATCTAGAAAAGTGCCAACATAGAGAAAGAAGTCCATTTCACTTGTACAAAGTCGTTTTTAAACGTAATTGTTTAAGAGTTACCTTTGGAAAATGCTCAAGAACAAGTCCGTAATATGACTTTGATTTCATGTCCTTGACCTTAAGACAACTGTAGGGTTCAATAGCTAGGACACGACCTACAAAAGAATTAAATGCAAAAGAAATAACGGTAAGCTTCTGCCACTTTTTTTTCTCTAAGAAAAAGAAGAGATATTATGGAAGGAAACAATATGATGCCTGACTGATGGTGCCGTTATATATAAGCAGGAATTGTCTATTATGTATTCAATTATCCGTATTATGGAGGAATAAATAGGTATGGATGTATTGTTGGTAGAATCTGGTCAATAATTTTATTACTGTACATCAGCGTTTCTTGGCATATGCTCCATTACCTATGGTATAAGTGGTCCGCAGGTAGACCTGATAAAATTATTCACCCGTTTTAATTGATATTAATAATATCCATATGGATGCAAATAAAATAATACCTCGTACTTACCACATCATACATAATCGAGGAGAATGTAAAAAATTGCGTCCTAAATATGGAAATATATCACTGAATTTTTCCCAAAAAATTAAAATTAATTGCTTTAAATGTAACTTAATAATTACTGTTATAATTGCTGAAGAGTGTGGAAATAAAAATGTATGAATATTTCAACATCTGTTCAGGTTTTTGGTTGAAAAATAATAGTCGTTTATTGTTGGTGTGGTGGCGCCTTTTGCTACACATATGTGCAAGGAACAGACATGACCAAAGATGAGTGCGTATACGCACCCTTGCCCAAGTTCAAGAATGTATATCCTAACCAGCGATGGTAACGTCCGCCAGCAAAATTTTCTCTTTTGAGCAACTTTTTCTCATGCATTCCAAAAAATGTGTTGCCATCCACCAGTGAAAACTATGAAATCAAGAATTTAACATATATATATAGGCCTATATAAAATGCTATTGCAATTCTTTTACAATGTTAAAGTTTCTCACAAACTTGTCAAATTTTCTCATTAACGCTCAGATGTTTCCCGTGTGGACAAATTCTGGCCAATTTTTCCCACGAATATGAGAAATTTCCCACGGGTTACTATCACTGCTCATAACCCTATTTCAACGCTTTCACTCGCCCTTTGAGAGTGTGTAAATAATATCTTTACATTTGAACCCCCTGTTGCCATCTAAAAATACTAAACATCAGCCTGCTTAAAAAACCCGGTTGAGCTGAATAATTTTTTTTATTTTATTTCGATACTACAAAAAAAAAAAAAAAAAAAAAAAAAAAATTGTAAGTTGGTATTCGAGGGATAATTTTTTTTTCCAGATGGGTGGGGAGGGGGGTACTCGCATTCTCTTATTTCTTCAGCATAAACCTGTTATTTCTCTGCGTACAGAATTTCCATATCTGTGCGGAATGACAAAACAAAATGCTACCTAATACTATATAGGGAATTCTTCTCTGCTGAACAAATAACTCTCTGTACAGTGAAGCATTCTCAGTCATTCTCAGACTCTGCACGTTCATACTTTAAAAAAAAAAAACTTATTAAGCATGAAAAAATGATGCCTTTCTTTGTTACCGTTGTCCATATCGGATAAACGAATAAAAATAAAATTGTACCCGTTAAAATGTGAGCCTTTTCTAGAAATTATTAAAATTAAATTCACACTATACAGTGTAATACAGTAGACTCTCGGTAACTCGACAAACATGTCGACTTAAGCGTATGTCAAGTTAACGGGGTTTCGCTCTAAATATTTGTTCGATCGTCTTTGTGTACGGAACGGGCCATTCAAGTATTACGTAAGCAGATTTTCAGCCATTTTTGACCCCCTCCCCCATTGTCAGCAAAACAGTGACCCCCCCCCCCGTCAGCAGCTTAGAGTATTTCATATCTTCAACAAAGGGTGGTTAATGACGTAAGCAACCTTCAAACCCCCCCTTCCCCCCCCCCTTGTCATCAAAAGTCAGCAAATCCGAAACCCCCTCGATGCTGACGTAATACTTGAATGACTCCTTATATACATTCGAACAACTCCATTGAATAAAGTACTAATTCTCATTAATTTTAATTCAGGGTTGTTTCATAATACATAGAATCAAAACATATAAAAAACAAATTAACCTCATGGAAAATAATCAAGCATATGTGTTTGCTTTCTTTCCCGAAGAGAAAACGAAAATTCTTTGAACACTATTCATTTATCCCGCGATTGTTCGGCTTCTTCTTGAGTGCGTAGGAATCGACGTATCACATCTACAGCTTTTAATGCATCCCGGCCAGATGGTGCAGATACAGTCAAATACCGTTATAGCGAAAATCTCGTTTTAACGAACACTTTTCTAATCTCCAGATAGGGTTACATAGGAATAATGCAAAAACCTGGGATCCCTTTATAACGAAATTTCTTTATAACGAAGTGATTTCTCCTGTCTCTTTGAGTTCGTTATGACGGTATTCGACTGTACTTCTTCATTTGCACTATCTGTGTGTTTCTATTTCTTCGTTACATGAAGCACTTGCTATTTGGCTAATTGATTCTAGAATATCGTAGTCGTCTAAAAGTCCTGAAGTTACACGATCATAGTCAATACTCACAAATTCATCCTCATCACCTTGCAGCGTTATAGCATTATTCATGCTTTCTCCACACGTAATCTGAGAGAAATCTTCAGAGAAATTTCGTTTTCCAAAGACTCAGAACAAAAACCAACATGACGGAAGCATTTCCTAATCGTGGCACTCATGACACTTCAATGCAGAATCAACTATTTCAACAACATCTTAAACAGATTTTTTTTTGCGTCTATTCCAAAATTCACAATTTTTTTTTATGGTCTGTAATTTTCTGTAAAAAGTTTTCATACTTAGAATAATTCCTTGATCCAGTTCGACTTAAGCGGAGTTAAGCCAAACATGTGTCGAGTTAGAGAGTTTTCCCTACATTGAAGTTAGTATTGTGCCAACCAAGGGAATAATAGATGTCGAGTCATCCCCGTGTCGAGCTATCGAGATTCCACTGTATTAAATGTGAAAAATTGAACTGGAATCACTGCTGTCACCTATAAAATAAAAATACAACAGTTTTTTGATTCTTCGATTGAAATTTATGTGCCACGTAGAAAAAATCAATATACAGTGTGATATTGCTCGAATTATACTAAAGTTGATGTTCGTATGCGGTAAATTAACATTACTAAAATATGCAGAAGCTAATGTTATTTCATTTAGAGAAGAAAAAAGATAATATGTCTGACTGACTGACTGAGGTAGATACATTTTCTCAGGGCGTACCGACTCTTTAAGACTCCCATAAGCTTCCCTGTTTAATGCTGCTCCGTACGAGCTGGATGAAGAAGTTAAGAAACTGTTTGTATGTGATAGTTGAATGTGTGAGTGTACGCGTATAATTGGCGTGTCAATAAAAGATAATAAAATTTACAGCCTATGCTGTACTCAGAGAGTCAGTATACGTCAAATTAATTGAGATCATTTTAGAAAATATGAATTCGATAAGTTGTTTCTTACTTATCACAGAAATTTGGAATTTGTAGAGCTATGTCCGAAGGAGGTGAAGTATCAAAATTCAAGAACGCATTTTATACACAATTACAAAATCAGTCAATTATCTCAGCAAAAAATTGACAAAAAAGTGTGGAATTCTACACCTAATGGTTACAAAAGAGTATATATATGTTCATTCTAATGCGTGAAAATTTAATTGCGTGATTAAATACAATATATATGATTACATATGGATACAAGATTAAATGCGGTAAATATGGGTAAGCGTTCAGTATATATGCAACACTATACCTCCAATCAATGAAGAGAGAATTAGGACTATTTACATTTTTTACAAAACTAAACCAATTCACTGACACATATTAGGCCAGTATGCTCGTAGGTGTAAGAAACTTCAACATCTCTCCCGCAGGATAAGGCGAGATGTCTCTTATGTGCTGATATTCTGATGTTTCAGCCCTATTGGAATATCATAGTTTGACTAAATAGTCATGCATGGTTTCAATGTTCAAATCCTTCATTATGTCATGATTCCTGATATACCATTGCGCCCAGGTATATCACCGAAGTATTTTGTTTTGTTGCAGTTGTTTGATGATAGAGGGTTTTGCTGTGGAAAAGCATGGTGCTGCATAGCACATAATTGGTCTAATGAACGACTTGTACATAATGGTTTTGTTTTTGAGGCTAAGTGCAGAGCGTGTGTAACAGACCCTG
The DNA here is from genome assembly GCF_987345545.1 of Pholcus phalangioides. NCBI lineage: Eukaryota > Metazoa > Arthropoda > Arachnida > Araneae > Pholcidae > Pholcus > Pholcus phalangioides. Next base: position 17,931,142 of record NW_028301601.1, on the reverse strand, counting down.
TTTAGAAGTCCTACAGCCTTAGATGCTCGAACTTACGTCTCATGAATGTGAGCTTTGAAACTGAGCTTTTTATCCAAAATAACACCAAGATATTTTGTCTGAGACTTGGGTTGTAATATAGTCTGCCCTATTGTGATAGTGGTATTCGGCGGGAGTTGCTTTCTTGCAAACCATATAAAGTTACATTTGCTCTCGTTTGAGACCACTGCATGTAGCTGACACCAGATCTCGACCCTTCGGACCATTTCTTGCAAGTTCCTCAGAGCTTGCTGAGGGTCCCTGGTTGCCATAAGGACTTACGAGTCGTCAGCATAAGAAGCTAAGATTCCTCTTTGTGGAGCAGGAAAATCGTTAATAAAAATATTGAAGAGTATTGGGCCAATTACTGACCCTTGACAACTAGATGCCTTAAGTGGGCGTTTTTGATACGGACCTGAAATGGCCTATCCCTGAGGTAGCTGTGAACCATATGTATAAAGTGGGAGGGAACCTTCTAAGTATCATAACGGCAATCAGTGTTGAGTGCTTAACCTTATCGAAGGCCTTCTGCATATCAGAATCAAAACATGCTACATAATCCTCGTGGATGAAAGCTTCTTGTATGTATTCTACTACCCGGACCAGTTGCGTTACACAAGAATGTCCGATACGAAAAGCATGTTTTTCATCTCGGATAAAGGTGTTATCCTCGAGATACAAGATTATCTTGTCTTAAATACTCAAATTATATATATATACTAGCTATAATACCCGGCGCTGCCCGGGTTTTCTTCAATGAGGCTGTCAGAAACACGTGATATCTCCCTCTTTCTTTGAGGGACATGCAAACCGTGTCTAAGTTAACCAATATGGCGACGTCCTGCGCGACTCATGAAAGAAATAAATCTAAATTTAAAGAAACGTAGAAATGAATAGTCCCCCCCCCCTTTTTTTATGGGTGTTAGGTATTTCGATTCCCTCCCCCTGAACTTCAAGTTATCTATTTCTGCCTGTTTGAGCTTCCAAAAATGCTTAATTAAAGCTGTGGAATTTTTTCGATGCACTTTACGGGGCCCATAACTAATTTTAAAAACATCCTAAACTATATGAATTTATGCAAATAAATATCAAAAGACAATACGGAGACATTAATTTTCATGCTTGAGAAGATATAAATAAAAAGTTGAAATCAATGTTATTACATGGATATCAAACTCAAAAGTAGATCCGGCAAATTATTCATATTTTTAATTTTCTGGGCTTCGTATCTCCAAGTGAATTCCATATTTCAAAAATCGAGAATTCAATTTAATTTTTAAAATTATTGATGTGGCAGGGAACCCCCCCCCCCACTAAATTTCCGTATTTATGCAGTTAAATCGGCAATTTTAATACTGATTTCTATGAGGATCACCCTTTTCCTGACCCTCAAAGCGATGATGGTGATGATTATGACGTCTATTCAAAAAGCCTCATTACTGAGAGTATTGAAAATGTGGCAAACCATTATAAAGGCATAAACTATTATACATAACTGGCAGCATTAAAGAAGTGACAAACCATTGTAAAGACATAAACATGTCTGAAACTCATCGCTAGGGAACCACGGTAACCAAAGTAAACGTTCGGAAAGTGATTGTTGAGGCCCAAAAACCATTGTTGCCGGACAGTTTTTTGCCCATTTGGGGAATTTGCCCTGGTCTGACGAAATTTTAAAGTAGCCTGCCTATCGTTCAAGTCGGGTCACATTTGGTATATATGCAAAATTTGGCGACGATCGATCTAAAATTGTAGATTTGTATAGAGAACATACACACACAATTTTGTGTGTGTATGTTCACCAACTATAACTGATAAAATTTTGAAACAAAAACTTGATAAGTCAAGTAATATTATTGCATATAGAATATTAATCTCAATATCACACTCTATTGATTTTTTCTACTCGGCAGATTAATTCCAAACCGATCATCAATTTTAATCGAGAAGCAAAACAGTTGTATTTTTTATTGGATAGGTCACAGCAGTGATTCCAGTTGAATGATGTTTCATAACACTGTACTCTGAAAACTTAATTTCAATATTTTCGGGAGAAAACGCACACTTTTTTTACTGATAAAATTTCATTTTTATTCGCTTATTGCTCGTGGACAAAACTGAAGAAAAGCACCGTTTTTTCATTTTGAATAAATTTATAAAGTATGGATGTTTAGCGTCTGAGAATATTTTCGTGCACGTAGCATACTATTTTTATAAGATTCCTTTGACTTTAGGCATAAACTTCCACTCGGTCTCCACGGGGACTCGAACCCCGGTCTCGCGTTTTCCGGACGAGTGCTCTACTCATGTCCAAATAAAACCAGTCTTTAAAGGAAATATTTCTCTGCGTATGCTATTTTTAATTTGATCATTTTTGTCGCACCACGGTCATTTTCTGCACACGAGGGCTGCTATTTTTATAAAATGCCGTCCGATTCGCGAGCAAAGCATGCTATAGCTAAGGGGCCGTTCAAGTATTACGTCATCATCGATGGGGGGGGGGGGGTTCCGATTTGCTGACTTTTGATGACAAGGTGGAGGGGTTTGAATAATGCTTACGTCATCAACCACCATTCATGAAAATATCAGTTGGGATCAGAGGGGCAGAGCTGATGACGAGATTTTGCTGACAAAGGGGAGGGGTTGGTCAAAAATGGCTGAAAATTTTCTTACGTAATACTTGAACGGCCCCCAAGCCTGGAGAAACAAAATTCTAATTTTTCCTCATATCTTGTCTGCGTTCGACTCTCTCTGAAACAAAAATACATTCATGTCTAACAACATCCGACCAGAGCAAAAATAATGCACGACGGCACCAAGTTTTCTATCTCTCAGCCATTTACACCTATTCGCGTTTAAATAAGGCTGAAAGAGGGGGAGGGGGTACTTATAATAATAATATCAGACAGCCGTTTCTCAACCTTTCTGAAAGGAAAGACCAGTAAAATGTCCAAAGCAATTTGACGGACCACTTGTGTTCCGTATTACGGGACATTCCTGTAATTTTCGTTGTTAAATTATTTTTTTTTTTTACAATTGTCCCGTTTTTTCAACGATGTATTATTTGAATTTTTAATATTTGCTGAAGTAGTAAATACATAGCGTTTTCATGATGTAGAATATATACAGGATGTCCTATAAGTACTAATGAAGCCTTTATTTCATCAACCGTCCGTCGCAGAGGTATGAATCCTATTTAAGAAATGCTCAAAAGGCGTTCAAAAATTACCCTGTACCAGTTTTGAGAGTGGAAATACAGTGTGTAACAAAATAAAATAAAAAAATCTAAATCTTTGTTCGGCCTCCTTGTCCTTCAACTTCCAGTTAGAAAAATTGTTGCCCTGTCTCTCCTGAGGCCAGCAGAAAAAATTCCACGATTCTAAGTGCAATATTCGCTAAGATATTCGAATTCAAATATGGGAGAAAAGTTACGAAAGGACCGCATAAATGAGGGAAAGGAGCGTTGGCCGTTAGTTTTCGCTGGTTATTTTATAACTTTTCTCCGATTTTTGAATTCAAATATCTCAGCGAATATTGCACTTGGAAACATGGAATCTTTTCTGTTGGAGAGACAGGGCAAGAAGTTAAAGGACAAGGGGCTGAACAAAGATTCAGATTTTTTTATTTTGTTACACACTGTATGTTCACTCGCAAAACTAGTACAGGGTAATTTTTAAATGCCATTTGAGCATTTTGCAATGTAAATCATATCTCTAAACATTACATTACATTATATTACATTAAATTGTAATCATATCTCTACGACAGAGGTCTTCAACCTTTTTGAAGTCGCGAGCACTGCGTGTACCCACGATTAAAAGAAGAGCACCCTTACGGCGAGTTTGACATACGAATGCATGAAATCAGGATGATTTCAACCATTGAATGCAATTTGTACAAGGTGTTTAATTGGAATGTTGATCAAGTGCTCGCGAGCGCGAAACTGGACAAGAAAGAGCATCGAGCACTCTGGATAATTCAGAGAGCACCGTGGTGCTCGCGAGTAACGGGTTGAAGATGCCTGCTCTACGACATGCGGTTGATGAAATAAAGGCATTTCTCCATCAAATATGGTCATCCAGACATTTGGATATTTCTTTTTTTCGTGAAATACATTTTTGTTTACTGCGATTTGCTGCGGCCCTGTATTTACGCACTCTTCAGCAAATTTCAGCAGTAATTAGCGAGTTTGATTTAAAGAAATACATTGCAATTTTTGGCAACGCTTAGTTATAACCCGTACTTAGGAAGACGATTTCCTGCATTCTCCTCGATGATATGTAGTGAATCCAAATACGAAGGTAGTGTACAGTTTTATTTGAACCAACATATGGATATTACTGATATCAATTACAACGGGTGAATCATTTTATCAAGTCTGCCTGCGGACCATAGGTTGAGAACCCACTGATATAGGAGAATTAGATTTTACAACAAAGAACAATTCTTTTGAAGGTCTCAGTGCTCAAAATATCCAGGTTCTACAGAATATGGCCTCTAAAATTCGCAAATAAAGCTTAAACTTTTTTTAAATAGGCATTAAAAAGGGGTTCTTAGATAAAAGGTGAAAATAGGCAGAAAAAGGCAGTAATGACATTTTGCCTGAACTTTCGAACTTTACTTATAATTATCAAGGGTTCCGCGAGAAACTTCACGCGTTGGAAACCCCTCCTGTACGGTTTACGGAAAATTCACCGACAGCAGTTCAACACGAGTCAGTGAGGCAATAAGTGAGCGAGGAATGAGCAAGTGAGTGAGTCAGTAAATGATGTAGTATGTAGTAGTTAGCGAGTGAGTGACCTAGAGATAGAGTGAGTGACCTAGAGATAGAGTGAGTGACCTAGAGATAGAGTAAGTGACCTAGGAGATGAGTAGGTGACGTAGTGAGTGAGCGCCTTGGTGAGCGACCCGGTGGTAGACTGAGTGATCTAGTGAGTAAGCGCATGGACTGGTGATTGACTGCGTGTGACAGTGAATGACCTAGTTAGTTAGTAAGCGAGTGACCAGGGATCGAGTCTGTAGCAAAGTCAGCAACCTAGTGAGTTGATGATAGAATGAGTGGCATAGTGAATGAATGACAAAGTGAGCGACCTAGGGAGTAAGTGACAGAGGGAGAGCGACTCAGTGTGTGAGTGATAGAATATGCCTAATGATTGACTGAGTGAGTAAGCGAGGGCAAGCTAGCTCTCTAGTGACAGGCCGGTTTCGCTCATTCATTCACTCACTCGTTCATTCCATCATATCAAACTGATGTCGATGAATTTCCCGGGCACGTTCCTTTACACACATCAGAAACGCAGGGCAATATGGGCCCTTGGGTCAGGGATTTTTTCTGAGGCCCTAACTGGCGAATTCTTGAAAATTTCAAACAGTTCTTATTATTGTCCATTTGAGGGCCCACCGCTTCTCTTGAGGCCCCCCGGACCAACCCCGGGTGGGCCGACGCGTTCAGACGCACTGCAGAAACGAAATTGCTATTCACCTCGAGCTTAGAATCCGAGGGAAATGCCGTATTTTGGTTCTTTTGACGATAAGAACTCAGAAAATCTCTTCGCCCATCTATTATAACGGCCACTTAGTAGGATGAAGTTTTTATAGGTTTGGAAACGCCAAACCTCCCCATCCGTGTATAACATAATAAGAAACGCAACGCGATAATAATGGTATAGTAGCTGCGGACCAGTTCATATTATAAACTTGTGCTTGAAGAGATATACTAATGCTGTTATAGAGCCTATCAGACGCCGTTATTTTGATAAAGGCGAAGATTTAACGACGGAAGGAGACCTAAAAGTTATTTAAGATGGCGAAAAGTCTGTTTTTTTTCTACTCTCTCTGAGGGAAATGTCCTTACGGCTATTGTTTTCGGTGACTTTCTGATAGTACGAAAAACATGCTTATCACCACTGAGAAAACGCGAATTGTTTTGCATTTTTATGTTCTTTTTTAGTGTCGCTTCTTTACGAATTCCTGAATATTTTTGGGTAAATTTTCTCTGGAAAATTATAGTAAAATGATTCTCAGGGAAATGCTATGACGTTCGATTTTGATGCCTGATCATATGGTAAGCGAGTGTGTGTGTGTTCGTAATATTGGATAGTAATGAAAGTTCTGAGTGGTTTTGGTAGTTGTATGTTTCAGTTGCTGATGTGTCTTTTTATCGCATCAAAAAATTGTGAAGGAATGGGGAAATTCAATGCTTACTGAGACGGCATTTAAGGGGATCTCATACCTTTTTACATGGTGAAAAACTATCTGTAATAGAAATACCGTCACAGTGGAGGCGTTGTATATATTTTGTATTTAGATCATTTGCGAATCTTCCACCTCAACATGCCAACTTCATCTCTTCTTACTTGGCACATAAGTCTTCTCCTCACTTCTTTTGAAATCCCAAGTTGCGGTCTCCAGCCCTTATGTGCCACTTGGAACACGTTTTCTCCTCGGCCATTGGGCTGGCCAATGGCTTGTACGTTACATCGACTTGATAGCTGCCTTCATAGGGAGAACGACGCGAGTGATTTGATACTTGCGAGCACGGGGCAACGGGGCAGGGGGGGGGGGCACTATTTTTAATCTTTGTTAATTTTTCCGACACAACCCTGCCTCTTTTGAGGTAACGGAAGTAAGTTGCTTTGCATCAGTCCGGGATTATGAGCGGTTCTATATCTATCTGTAATAGAAATATCACATTAAAAATCCATACTATTTAGTTATTGATGCATTTCAAGTTTTTTATACATGTTCTTGATTCTATGTGCTATCTATGCTGGCGTAAAGTTTTACATGCATCTCCGATGCTCTATTTTTGGTAAAAAAAAAAGCAGCAAAAAAACTTGCGTTCATGATAAAATACCACGACGTCAATGTAATTGGATAAAAACTAAATTGGAAATAATATAAAGAACACGCGCACACTATTCAGTTCTTGAAACGAAGCAAATGACTGAGATTTCATTGACTCAATCTTATTTAAAATTACATTTTAAATTTCAAAGAATTTTGAATTTAAAAATAAAATTTAAATTTAATTAATTTTTAAATTAATTTGAATTTTAAGTTAAAAATTTTAATTTGATAGAAAGCGCCCTAAAATGATGGAATCAATAATAAATTTTGGACTGCCTATGTAATTTTCTATAAAAATGTAATTTGTATGTCAAATTTTAGGCAAAATTCATTTAATGTATGAAACACGATTACAATAAATTCTATCTATTGAATATTTTGTTGTTTTCATTGTACATTCAGATAGTCGTGGTGCAGGTTGTGAACCAAACTCTATGACATGCTCATAAGTTACACCGAAATATGTTATGCACGTGTGAATTTTTTTAAATTTCACTTAACATATTGTGTGCCACTGTAATTAGACATATATATATGCTTATGGCTCACATAACCTCAAAAATATATAAAATAATATAATATTGAAATTTCGTAATGATACAAAGAATAGACATTTAGAAATCATGTTTCAAACTCAAGTAAAATGTCAAAAAAAGCAGCATTTTCCGTACAACACGTTTAAAGTTTTTATTCACGTATTTACTTGTATGTAAAAACGCAACAATAAAACGGACGCAACTTCGGTTCTAAGCGTCATATAAACAAAACAGGACGTGTTTTAGAATCACAAGGAATAGGGCTTTCATATAACATAAAAATAATAATAAAAATCTATACTCTCCTTTTTTTGAATGACGTTATCAATGCAGTCGGATAACTTAATATGATAATTTAAACTTTTCTCCGCTCAATCGAATACACGGACAGTATTATGCTTCATCCGTCAACTGTTAATACGCATCAACCACTATATACACACACACACAATGATTTTATAGAATGAAAACACATTTGGAATTAATGTGAAATAAGTTACTAAGTTAAAATTTTGAAATAAAATAGATTTAAGAGAAAGAGAGAGAGAGCAGGTACTCTCCAAGTATGTCTTCAATACATACATTTAATTATTCAATTTCTGTTCTCGGTTGAGACAATAGAAGGCGCTAACTTTTCTAGTGAAAAGTGAAAATCATAGGCATTACGATCATTGTAATCAACTGCAATTACCATTTAATTTTTTAAGTTTGATTTATTCGAGAGCATTCATTAATATTGATCCTTCATCAGTTTCCAATATACAGACTATACTAACGTTGTAAAATGACAGTTGCATTGTTGCACGCACAATCGGACAACCCGCTTAAACGGATATTTTCTGCTGGAAACGTTGATATCCGATTAAAGCTGTTCCGACTGTATTTGACAAGGCAATGAGCCTCGGACTGGCCTTGACCACCAATTCTTCTGATGGCCCGAAGAGGCGGGAAAAAGAAGCCCCAAAAAGTGATTTAAAACAACAATAAGACAACAAAAAAAAAAAAATGAAGGACCGCGTATTTTTACAAACAATAGGTTGCTTAAAACAAACCGACTCCCATCTGTCTGTTAACTTAATCTTCGAGACCGATAATAGAAAATATACTGTAAGAGAGGAACAACGTTAAAGGCCTATAATCGAGTTGCTAGAGAAGAACAGATCGTGACTATGCAGTTAGTCTTAATGTCTACTTCAAATCTAGAATCGTGAATAGTTAGTTCCTTTCGGTAAGTGGCCAATGATAACTTCTCTCTTAACTTTTTTTTGCCAAAGATTTTAACAGAAAGGAAACCAAAAAAATACAAGCAAAATATAGGAGGGGAAAGGTTTATTTACTAGTCGTCACGTTTCCACGGTGCGGCCGATTACCACAACTAATATTTACATGCATTATATTTTTGAGTGCCGTACAAAATTACGGAGGCCAGTGATTTAGATTTCGTTTTTCATTTTTTTTTTTAAATATTTCTGTTCGAAATTATAGACCATTGGTCACGTGAAGATCCGCGTTCAGATGTCGCATTCTGGATGATTGTTTTCTCTCTTGGATCTCTCGAGGTATTTAATAACGCCCCATGTTAGTTGCTTGGACCGGCCCACGACTAATTTCAGATTCTTGTTAGATCATGAAGTCCGGATGATTCTTTATGAATCTGGTGTTTATTCAATTTGTTTGTTTGTTTGTTTGTTTAAGTATGCATAATCAGGGAGAGCTTACGTTTTATTATTTCATGGGCCTTTTGAGAAGGGAATTGTTGAGAATCGGGAATATTTTTGTGGAAGGCGTAAACTTCGGGGGGGGTAAATGGTGTGGTTTGTCTGATATTTGCGTGTCGTGATCGTAATTGAGGATGATGATGAATGGTTGTAGGGAACAAATATTTCATTTTGGAATTTTTGTTAGTTTTTTCTTCATTTTTTTTTGATTTTGTAAAAATCTGAAAAATTCGTGTCCAAAAGAGAAATAATCACTAAAATGATTCTGGAGCAAGTTATAAAACAGTCGAATTCCGTTATACGCGAAAATTTCGCTGTAACGAACACTTTCCTAACCCCCCCCAGTTAAGTTTGCATGGGAACAATGGAATTCCTTTATAGCGAAATTTCATTATAACGAAGTGATTTCTCCGGTCTCTTGGCGTTAGTAGTGGTGTTTTGGGTCGTTCTGGCTCGTTATAACGGGATTCGACTGTAATTTCTGTAACCATACGGAAAGAATATTCTCTACAGAATTAAAGTAACCCGTTTTAAATACGTTAGTTTTCACACGGGTACAGGGTGGTTATAAATAAATTTTTCTGACGTATGGAACGCCCATTCTGATGGAGGTATTTTGATGAAATTTATACATGCTATGAGATGGTATAAGATAAGTTATATAGGATGTATGGACCATAGGGAGGAAAGAAAGATTCAATGAAAAAAAAGTTACATTTTTGACCACCAGGTGTAAAAAATGGAACTTTTTATCGCTGCTATCTTTTCCCATGGTAAAAATAACGTATATACCAAGTTTCAATGAAATACGGCAACCACAATTGGCATTACATAGGTCGGAGTAGTGCCAGTAAAATTAAACCGAGTAGCGGCAGTTTATTTATAGCCACCCTGTACTTAAGAACTATTTTAGGATAGCATACTTTGAATGGATATCCAAATTGGTATTACGGATTGTATTTGACCATGTATTTAACATGTGTATTCAAATATACACGACACCGTGATATTATTCGAGTTTACGTAATGGTGTTTACTCAGCATTAATACAACAAATTTAAAAAAAAAAACAAAAAAATTTTATAAATTTAACTTGATATCAACCAGCATGCCAACATCCGTTTGCAATGCCATCTACCAAGTGGTCCAAAAGTTACAGAAAAGCAAACATTCCATAATATTGGACGAGCAAATTCCAAATGCAGTTTTTCCACAAATGCTTAGAAAGACATACAATCTTTTAAATATAGTTCATAATTTTACTGTTAGAATAGTCAAGCTTTCCTACTTATACGTTACACTTCTTACGGCCGTATTCCCCCAACGCAGTTTAAACTACAATCGCAGGTAAAAGGATTGAAGATCGAAACGGATTGGTTAAATTGAGGATTTTAACCAATCCGTGTCGATCGCTGATCCGTTAACCTGCGATTGTAGTTTAAACTCTGGTGGTGAATACGGCCATTAGCCGCAGGTCATTACAGTTAATGTATTCTCACTGCTTTCTGTGAAAAAAGCATCGAGATATCACCTGCGTACATGTTTAACGGCTAAGTCAGTTCTTGGCTTCATTTTTCGAGTTTTTGTTTGCAGCATGTCATATCCGAATAATTTTTTCTAGGTTAGGAGAGTGTTTTCGGAATGTTATACCTGCAGAGTATGTTTTAAGTGGGATATGTGTGCAATAACAGAGGTAAAAATATATGGAAATGAATAGGCCGAAAATCGGGCATTACATAACACCCGTATGTTATATCCATGGTATTCCAGGGTGTAAGTCAGAGATCTTCAACCTTTCTTGAGTTCCGAGCGCTACCTAGGCTCCATCTTCAAACAAAGAGCACCCTTACAGCAATTTTAATACGCGTATGCCTGAAATCTGCAAAAATGTAATCTTGGAATGCAGGGTGTTGATCAAGTGCCCGCGTGCACGAAATCAGACACGAGCATTGAGCACTTTCGGTACGAGAGCGCCATGATGCTCACGAGACACTGGTTGGAGATGGCTGGTGTACGGTGTTGCCAACTTGGTTATTTTCCATCTAGATCTGGTCTAAGTCCGTCATTACACTATAAAAGTTCGTTTATAAAACTTGAAAAATTCAACCAATAGGCGGATCAGTTAAGTTTGCTCGAATGTAACGGATGTGTTATTATTGATTACATTTTCAAGTTTTATAAAATAATTTTTATCAAACTTTTATTGTGTAATACCGGCCTATAACACATTTTTCCTGTGTGCTAGTAGTCTATTATTAAATTAAGTGAGAATATGTGAATTTCCCGGAAAATACGGGACGTATAGCGATCAAAACAGGATTGCAGCATGGGCAAATGAATAGAGCATGACGTTTAGCGTTGATAAGTGCGTGGTCGCTCATTTTGGTTCGAACAACCCACGGTTCTCTTACGAGTTGAATGGTGTCACTATCCCGGATGCAACTAGGTTCACCGATTTGGGAATTCTCATTGACGAGTGGCTTAGGTTTTCTGAACATTGTTCAGCCGTGGTCAAAAAAGCGAATAGAATGCTTTGTCTCATTTTCAAAAAAGTCTCTTCGCGTTCTCCTAAAGTCATTCTTCCGCTTTTTCGAGGCTTAGTTCGTCCTGGACTGGAGTATGCTGTAAGGTTTTTGGAGACCATACCTACAGAGGGACATAGAATTGGTTGAAGGGGGGGCAGAGAAGAGCTACGCGTGTCCTTATTGTCACACGGGGCTTGAGTTATGAAGAGAGACTTCATTTTTTGAATATGTTTACGTTGGATGAACGCAGGTGTCGAGGAGATATGATCGAAGTGTTCAAAATTTTCAATGGGATGGATAGGATGCCGCCAATCGACTGCTTTTACAAGGGGACACCAATATCGATTGGTGAGGGACAATGCGAGGTTATGGTGTCGCAGGGAATTTTTCTCCAATAGGGTTGTTAATAAATGGAATAGCTTACCCCCGGAGGTAGTAAATTGTAACACAATTGACACGTTTAAAAAGAAATACGATAAACATGTTGGGGTAAATCGAGAAGCTATCCATTCTTAGAATAAGACAACCATAAGTATTCTTTATGGGCATTGTATAATATTTTATCATGTGTATATATTGTTTGTAATTTGTGTTAATTGCATTTTTAATTGGGTTGCTGTATTTTTGAAACATATGACATCCATATTTTTATGGGCATCTTTTTATCAGCCAACTCGTTGGGCATTTTGCCTGTTGTGGCGTTGTATTTGTATTTGTAAAATAATGACTAAAATTAATTCAGTTTCGAGTTGTTTTCAATGAAGACTCCAGTTAGAAAATTCTTTGACTGTTGGCAACGACGCTGGCGTAACTGAATTCGATTGCGTACCCGTAAAGGATGAACCTAAAATATAGTAAATTTTTCTTTGAGAAGAATCCCCAAGAAAAATGTTGAGAGAAATCTTATGGGGAGAGAGGTAAGAATCTCTTTTTCTCTCTCTCTCTCTCTTCTGTAGAACGTCTCCATAACGATCGGGATAAGACAAAGAAAACATTACAAGGGGGGGGGGGAGGGGAAAAGGACCGCAGGAATCTGGTGGAGAGGAAACCTCAGCATAAGCGAAAAAAAAAAAAAAAGTCCTTTAAATCTTAACGTCATTTTATCACGCCGTAAAACCCATTGAAAAGGCCATTAACGTGAGCTATTATGTGACCAAAGCGACAAATATGGGCTCTAGTAATGGACCTTTATATGTACTGCTGCTCCCTCGTTGAGGTCAAACTCGAATTACCCGTGTTTATCTGTGTTTTTCCTCCCGCTCTCTCTTTTATTTATTTATTTTTGCACTGCTTCAAGGTTATGTTCTCTCAAAGCAAGTTTTCTCTTATGAGATATTATTATTATTTTTTTTTTCAAAACTATTCCGATCGTAATAAAAATTTTCTGATTACGCTCAACAGATGACAGGTGTTTCTGGATCGGAATTCGATCTGAATACAATCTTAACTTATGGGTCGCGACCCATCACCGGGGCTCTCGAGATGGGTCGTTACATAGATCTACTAACAACCAGGGACTTTGAGCTGTGGGATCCCGACTCGAACGCGATTCGCCGGGGCTCCGGAGAAGGGTCGTACAAATGGATCACGGGTGGAGGTATGGATTACGATCTAATCTTCATTCGTTTGGGCTTCCGAGTTGGGTCGTAAAAATCCACCAAGCCAGAGATACTCGAGTTATGGGTCTAAACACGGACTTGATTGGTAGGAGGTCCCGAGTAGAACCGTCATTTCAACTTTTTCCGGGGGAGAAGAGCAAAGACCATATGCTTAATGTCATCATCATCGTCCAAAAGCCCTGTATAATTATTATTATTGTATCATCATCGTCAAAAATTTTCAATCCACTGCTTCCAATCCATTTTCCTCCTTTGAATTTTTTCTTTTTAGAGGGTTTTTAGCCGTAATACTCCACGCTGGCCAGTGTGGACTGGAGGAAGCTCATCCGCGTCCGTTCACTACGTGTTAAACATGGCTACTTGGCGCGGATTGGACTTTCAGTCTCTAGTCCTCATAATGAAGCAATTAAAGGGTCTCTTCTCCTAGTTAACAAGTAAAGGCTTATTCAACAGCCCATACTCAATGTATGTATATTTATATATATGTATATATATAAACTGAAGAGCCAAAAAAACTGGTACAGGCATGCACATGCAAATAAAGAGATATGGAACCAATCAGAGTACGGCGCTGCGGTCGGCAACGCCTATATAACACAACAAGTGTCTGGCATAGTTGTTAGATCGGTTACTGCTGCTACAATGGCAGGTTATCGAGATTTAAGTGAGTTTGAACGTGGTGTTATAATCGGCGCACGAGAGATGGGACATAGCATCTCCGTGGTAGCGATGAAATTTGGATTTTCACGTACGACCATTTCACGAGTATACCGTGAATATCGGGATCCGGTACGGCATCGCTGCGGCCGGAAGAAGATCATGCAAGAACGGGACCAACGACGAGTGACGAGAATCATTAAACGTGACAGACGTGCAATCCTTCCGCAAATTGCTGCAGATTTCAATGCTGGGCCATCAACAAGTGTCAGCGTGCGAACCATTCAACGAAACATCATCGATATGGGCTTTCGGAGCCGAAGGCCCACTCGTGCACCCTTGATGACTGCACGACACAAAGCTTTACACCTCGCCTGGGCCCGACAACACCGACATTGGACTGTTGAGGACTGGAAACACGTTGCCTGGTCTGACGAGTCTCGGTTCCAATTGCTTAGAGCTGATGGACGTGTACGGGTATGGAGACAACCTCATGAATCCATGGACCCTACATGTCAACAGGGGACTGTTCAAGCTGGTGGAGGCTCTGTGATGGTATGGGGCATGTGCAGTTGGCGTGATATGGGACCTCTGATACGTCTAGATACGACTCTGACAGGTGACAGGTACGTAAGCATCCTGTCTGATCACCTGCACCCATTCATGTCCATTGTGCATTCCGACGGACTTGGACAATTTCAGCAGGACAATGCGACACCCCACACGTCCAGAATTGCTACAAAGTGGCTCCAAGAACACTCTTCTGACTTTAAACACTTCCGCTGGCCACCTAAATCCCCCAGACATGAACATTATTGAGCATATCTGGGATACCTTGCAACGTGCTATTCAGAAGAGATCTCCACCCCCCTCTTACTCCTACGGATTTATGGACAGCCCTGCAGGATTCATGGTGTCAATTACCTCCAGCACTACTTCAGACATTAGTCGAGTCCATGCCACGTCGTGTTGCGACACTTCCGCGTGCTCGCGGGGGCCCTACACGATATTAGGCAGGTGACCAGTTTTTTTTGGCTCTTCAGTGTATATATATATACATATATACCATTTCTATTGTAATTTCTAAAGCCGGGTGAGCAATGCCACCCCCCCCCCCTGAAATGATGGGCCTGCTTCCGAAATGGGTCATAAAAAATCCACTGTCAATCAGGGAGCTATCAACTCCTGAGCTATGGGTCACTAACCGGATTTGCTTGCGATTGACTCCTGAGATCATGGATCACGACCCAAACTTGATTCGCAGGGGCTTCTGAGATGAGTCGTTAAAAATCTACTTACAGTCCTGCCATATATAAATGTGCTTATTGCGTCGCTGTTTTAACTAATTTCGAAAAACAGAGTCAAACTGGGTCGTGAAACTGATCTTGTTTATTTTGGGTCGCGGGTGAAAAAAGGTTAAGAACCCCTGGTTCAATCAATTTCGGTTAAAATGGTTTTAGATCAGCGTTTCTCAACCTATGGGTTCTAACTATGACATAGGTGGCCCGCAGGCAGACTTGATAAAATTGTACATTCGTTGTAATTGATATTAGCAATATCCATAAAATGGTCCAAATAAAATTATACCTTTACACTTAGGTTTTAGCATACACCATCGAAGAGAATGCAGCAAATCGCGATCCTAAATATGGATGTTTCTAAATTTTCCTACAAATTGCAATTTATTGCTTTAAATGCAATTCGATAGTCACTCCTAAAATTGCTGAAAGGAGTGGAAATGTGGGTGTATACAAATCGCAGTCGACAAAAATGTATTTCAGGGGAAAAACATTCAAATGATCTGATGACCATATTTCATTGCGAAAAATGAAATTCGGTAAACTGGGATTTTTAGATTGTAATCAGTAAAATATACGGGACGTCGCCAATTGTCATCATAAACATTGTCAGAAGTGGGCACAATCACGCAAACCTTGATTAAAATTCCAAAACAAAACTTTAAACCTGACAAATATGTGAGATTAATAATATTTATAATTTTTGCCATAATTATCATAACATGATTTATATTTAGAAAAGCTGTGTGTGTGTGTGTGTGTGAAATCGCGGTTTTAGTAATATTACAAATTCAAATAAGCATTGTTGAGAAAACGGGGTAAATGTATAAAAAAATCGGAGCGAAACGAAAATTACACAGGAATGTCCCACTGTGCGGGACACAAGTGGCCCTCAAATTGTTACAGACATTTTACTTGTCCTCGTTTTCAGAAAGGTTGAGAAACCCTGTTTTAGGCCGGGATTACACTATAGAAGTCCTATAAAAGTTCTTTTATAAAACTTTAAAAATGCAGCCAATAAGACCATTGGTTGCATTTGCGTGAATATAACCGGTATGATCATTGGTTGCATTTTTCAAGTTTTGTAAAAGAACGTTTACCAAACTTTTATAGTGTAATCCCGGCCTTAGATCATTATGATGTGTAAATGTTATTTTCATTACGATTTTTAAATTCCATCTTGATAAGAATACACTTGACACGTTATAAATGTTGAATGCATATGCATAAAGCCATTTATTTGTGTCAAGGTTAGTTAGGAATTATTACTTGCTAATTACTAGTAAGCCAAAAGTTTTACAATATTTGCGAACAAGTAGTTTCAGTCCGGAGTAAAATTACCACCAAAAAATTAACTGCTACAATTAGTAAGGCTGTATATTGTGGTAGATGTCATGCTGGTAGATTCTGCATTGCTGTGTAATTAGGGTGTGAACTATAGTGCGTCCGTATTTCCGATTCCGGAAAACCCCCGTCGTCTCCGATTGGTTAAAAACCCGGATTTCAACTTTTTTTTAGCTCGAAATTCGGGTTTTTAACCAAGCGGAGACGACGCGGGTTTCCAGAATAAGATTCGAGAGGCGCGATGTTGAACTTGCAACACCTCCGAATTCAAGAATTTGCATTTCCCCCATTCACGCACCAGGACATCTGTATGCAAAACGCATAGGTGCAGTTGATTACAGCTCATTAATAAGATGGTTCACAAAAAATTTCATTCATTCGGAAAATGTCAAGAAACTCCACAATCAACCACGGTCAAAAGGCCAGAAGTGTGGATTCCTAGGCCTTGAGCTCAGATGGTGAAATTACTGTAGCGACGGCAATAATTTCAGATTGTGACCACTGATTGGCTTTGGCAGTCAAAAACCAAAAAAGTCAAAGTCAGAAACACAGAATAAAAGCAATTTTCAGTTCAGGAAGGAATTAAAACTTACGAGCACGCGTTGCCCTTATATGAGGTTATGATTGTTTTCATCTAAGTGTTGACTGCTTCTCAACATGAACATCGTATTTCCTAAACGTGTCAATCGTGTTAGAATTAACGAATTCCGGAGGTAAGCTATTCCATTTATTGACAACCCTTGCTTTTCTTTCGTTCAAACCGAGCACAACTCAGGTTTATCATCATCTATGAGCAATTTACTACCTAGTGAGCCGTCCCAGAAGTGTAACTGTGTGTGTGTACTTAACAGTCTGAGTGCGTATGTAGTGTTATTGTGTTTGATTTTTTCTGTGCTGCCATCTATATTTCAGAAGTGAAGTGAGTGATGTGTTATTGAATTACATTTGTACTGTTTGTCTGAGGTGGCACGGTCATTATTGCTGTGGAGGAGGGGGGGGGGGAGGCACGATGCTGATGATGTCAATTCATATAAACACAACATTAGATCAGTAGACTCCACCTTTGACGCTGCAAATGCCGCCCCCCCCCCTCCCGTATCTCCGTCCATGACTTAATGAAAGGGTACATGTGTGATGTACATGTCTGTCAATCTATTTTTATCTTTCGTATCCAAACAATTTTTGTACAGCCTCACACTTGTTTGTGCAGTAGACTCCCGCTAGTCCGGCGCAAATCAGATTTGGGGGTGCTGCAGGTCGAAGTCGCGGGATTACTTGAAGCTAATGGAAAAAGCTTATTCAAATAATATGAACTTCTGCGTATAGATATGCAGTGACATGGTTTCCTCTTCTACGCCTAGAAGAAAGCGCAGGATTGATCGACGGGCCGGACTAGCGCACAGCTGGATTATAGAGAGTCTACTGCATATGTATACGCAACTTTGAATCTCGTATTTGCATACATGTTGTCAACGTTCTCTAGGCACCCTAAAAGAGCACTCCTCTCCCCCTCCCCTGCGAACTCATTGTATTGTCTGATTATTTTTGTATTTGACTGACCTCGCTTTTTGAAATTGTTTCTGAATGTATGGGATACTTTGGGTCCTACGCCAGGGCCCCATGATTTATTTTTAATTTTTACTTATTTGTTTTGTACAGTCTCGCACTTTTGTGTTCATATTCCCACTTGTACATAAAACTTTGAATCTCGTATTTGAATGCATATTGTCAAAGGTTCTTCTAGGTACCCAAAATAGGGGCTCCCGAACTCCTTATATAACGATTCTCTTCGTATGTGTCTTACTTGACACAAGTTTTTGTAATTGTATGTGATGCACATACACGACTAGGGGTCCCCTTTAGGTCCCATGATAGGGACCATCAATTATCTTTTTTACTTTCTTTAAAAACTCAGAATTTTCTCCGAGATTACCCTCCGGGTAATACACGATCTCTTGTGTATTATCCGGAAATGCGATATTTCGTTTAGTTTTCGAGCAGCACTACTGATGCTGCGCCAAATACGATATTTTCAATGATTGCCATCGATACGAAAAATAAATACTCAAAAAAAACTATCTTCCATAAGAAGTTATGGTGAAATTACGCGCAGTGTCTTTGAATTTCCATCGTGGATACCTACGTAAATGTTTACAGGTTATTTTAGTGCTCTCTGTTGCCTTTCTTCCCTTTCCCATTATCTCACTAGAGAGTTGGCTGAGGGATCTTGTGGATAAAAAAGAGACCCGATGAATATTTCATGCGTTCCAGAGGCTCGCGACCTTCTCTCCCCCTGAATATTGATGAATCTCGGGGCTTGATCTCCCGCCCCCACCTCAAGAAACCCACTGTCGGCCTTACAATAATTTATGAAGAGTTTCCAATTGAGAAATTGCAACTTAGGCCTCACTCTCTCTCTCAGATCACGCCTACGTGCGCGCGTATTTTTATGCGCGGGCAAGCCTGATGCAAATCGGATTACGCTTGGCGTGGAATCATGTCCATATGCATCTACGACGCGGGAGATATAACCTCAGTGTGGCGAACGTAAACACGTGTACGTGAACGACGGAGCCATCGAAACATAAAATTTTATAGTACGTTAGCGCAAGGACGATACTTGGCGCTTTTCAACTACGATGTTTTGCGTATTCGATGTTTTTAAAAATTTATTTTTCGAAATATATGATAATAGACAGAACATTGTTAAAAATATAAGTGTTCAATAAATTCTTAACTAGTTTGAAAATGCAAAAAAATTAGGCGAATTAGTATAGTCAAAAGTTGCCAAAAAAGTTCCTACAAAGTAGAATTGTTTTTAGTACAGAAAAAACAATTTAGGAATTTAGTTTAATTTTTTGTCGATAGAGAGCAGTGCACGTGAGTGCGGCAGAAATGATTGGACCTGATTTTTTTTCAATCTCTTCTGTGTCCGAAACGTTCGTAAACCTTCAGCCAGCGATTTGTGGCTGAGGGAAAGCGACTTCACCAATAGTTATTTATCCACCAATGTCGACATTCACAATGAAAACCTTATTTATGTGAAAGAGCAACGGGAAAATTTAGAAATGAGCTGTCAATCGTCACCCTGCATTTCATAAGTCTTTGGGTCCGCATATTTCCATTGACTTCCTTACGTGCAGCGTAAGACATAAATTTCAACTAATTTTTTGTTATAAATGAACTCCTCTTTCTTGAGAATAACTTTTTCTCGCAAACCGCATTCACATCAACCTATCTATCACATTCCTTGATTATTTTATGAATTTTTAAATTATTTACGAATTTATGGGACACCCTGTATAAAATCAGCCGTATGAAGCAATTTATTTCAAAAGACACATTGATTATAAGTGACGTCTATTAATATTGGAACACTCACTCTTGATAGGATATCGCCACTCCCTCGCATGCCAGAAGCACGAATGTGCAAATTTCCAAAAAAAGTGCGAAATGTGACGTTTTAATGTTTACCCATCTCTATGAGTGTAATCTCCATAAAATGCTTTATAACAGTGGTTCTCAACCGGTGCTCCGCGGAGCCCTTGGGGCTCCTTGTGCACTCTCCAAGGGCTCCGCAGCCGCTCTAGGAAAATAAAAAAAACCATTAAAATTAAAAAAAATAACTATAAATATCTTTAAATAGTAAAAATAAATCTGTAATTTTAATGTATAATTAAAAATAGGCCTACAGGGGCTCCGCCATTGAATTTTTTTACTAAAAAGCTCTCCGCGAGTCGAAAAAGGTTGAGAACCGCTGCTTTATAACATGCGTTCCATTAGGAGGGCTGAACATTTTCGTTTCTGACAAAACCAAGATAGCAAAATAATGGATCCAACCGGCTGATGAATCAATCCATAGAAGAGGAAATTTAATCATTAATGATTCTGGCCTTGGAACGGGACGATATTGCTTTCTTATAGCATCGACGCGTAAATGTTTTTTAGAAAGCAATAAATGCGCAAATAGTTTACGGAAGTCTTTCTTGTAGATCATTAGGAATGACTTTCAGTTAATTTGGTCCGAAGATTCAATTTTATCACTAGTTGTATTACTAGTTGTATCTGCATTCATTGCAAAGTCGTACGCAGCAGAACTGAAATTTTAGCTTTCATTTCGGTCCAATTGATTTTTCTAGAATAGCATAAAACGGCCCTGTTACGTATTAGAGGGGGGAAGGAATAACATTATTTAAATTTCAGATAGTTTCAAGTGTCCGATCCCGTTAGCTATAGTTTGGGGGGGGGGGGTTTCTGGAGTCACGAGCACCATCCATAAATCATGGGGTGAAGCGCCACCCATGTGATAACTCTCATATAGGTGTGATCACATATAAATCATAGGAATTCTCGATTGAAACTTGAAGCTCAAAAAATCTACCACCAGAAATTCACCGACAGAAACGAAGAATTTGTCGACAATTCACAGCCCTTAAAGCCCAACCTCCTCCAACTCATCGATGGGAACATTTACGAAGAATATTCACGATATCGAAGGATAAGTAAAAATTCTCACATCGATGGGCAAGCGATTCACCGACAAATCACTGTCTGTAAAATTCATCGAAGGACAAGCGCAATCCATCACCGGAAAATACGTTTAGAAAAAGGAACGAAAATTAACGAATAACAGAGTTGAGCACCACGTGTGTTCTTAAATGAGAGAGAGAATGAGCAAGTGAGCAGTTAACAGAGCGAATCTCACTGAGTTAGGTGACCGAGGAAAAGAGTAAGTGAACGAGCCATGTACAATTGCGTGAGTGGTCGATTGAGCGACCGAAAGAGCGATCAAGTGAGTGAGCAATCGAGTGACAAAGTTATCGAGTTACCGAATGAGTGAATAAGTCAATGTGTAAGTGAGTAAACAAGTTAGTCCATGTTGAATCATGTTTAGTGTCACGTATAAAATAGCCATTATCATCGAGACACCTAGAAAGGTGAGAGGACTTCGTCTTGTAGCGACAAAACCATTTTCTTTTTGTTCCAAGGGACGTCTAATCTTTAAAAAAAAAAAGCAAGATAATAAACAGCGATTGGCTAAAGCAGTGGTCCCCAGATACTTTTTTGTCGTGGACCCCCAAAGGAAATCTTTGTGCCTGCCATGGGCGAAAGAACTATTGATGTATGTCATAGACCCTCCATCTCTAGCCATCTTTCAGTGAGAATAATCGCGAACAATAAGGAATTTTTATACAGTTTCGGAAGCCCCCGAGAATGAACATTGAGTTGTGATCCATAGCTCACGAATCCCTGGCTGTAAGTGCATTCTTACGACCCCTCTCAGAAGCCCCTGCGAATCCGGCTTCAGTCGGGACTCTTAAACTTAGGTTAAGAACCCCTGCCGTAAGAGTCTCCGAAGAAAATAGGATGATTGGAGGAGTCTTTAAAAACAGATTTTCAAAGCTAAAAACGTAAATGTAATTAGACGTAATAATTATTTCTCCTGAAATTTTGAAATTGCTCCCAAAATCACTTCCAACCGCAAATACAGGATGTTTATAATAGTTAAAGTTCACGCACTCTGAGTAGTTTATTCATCCGAAAACAGCCACATTTTCATGATATCTTAATGAGACCACGAGAGAGAGAGAGAGAGAGAGATTTATGTAATTTAAAAAAAGACAGTTCAATTTTCGACCACCAGGTGAAAAAGTGAGTGGTCATAGTGACGTAGAGACACTGGTTCGAATCCAACGTCGCCACAGTGACGGTCTTCTGCGGTTCCCAACATCGAGGCTGGCGCGAATGCCAGCCGATCTCCCCGGTAAAAAAGTCACACCGCAGAGAGCAACAGGTCTACTACGGTAAAATCTTCAATAATTAAACTTCCCTCACAGTTGAAAAAACTGATGGTAGATGGCAGCACACTACACATAACAAACTTTACGTTAGGTTCACAAGACTGATATGCACATTCCAACATGTACCAACTCGTTAGAAATTCCGCAGTGAAGTATGGGCGAGGTGAATGTATGGTTTAGTAGTAGGTAAAAAGTGACGTTTTTTCTTGAATTTTGCTTTTTCTACCCATGGTTCATATAGCGTATATACCATGTTTCAATGGAGTCAATGTCTGAGCAATTTCAGTATACTGACACTGCTGAGACCTATGTAGCGCCAGTCAGTTTACTGACGCTACTCAGACCTATATAGCGGCCGTTCTGGTGGGCCTATTCCAATGAAACTTGGTATATATGTTACCACCAAAGCACGAAGTGGCCAGCCCAATTGACCCGGCCTGTGTCTGAAATACGGGCTTTCGCCGGCCCCTATATATCGGTCCCTATACATTCTTATGTTGGTCTCTATGTTTCGGGGTTATTGCAGCGTATTATTTTTTTTTGAGACAATTATGGCCATTTATAATCAATTAGCCATAGCTAACCATAATTATAATGGTTAGCTTTGGCAACCCCAACGATCAAAGGAATCTGAATATTGATATCTTAGCGATCCATATATAGGAACCGACATATAGGCCGGACCAATCCCGGCGAAAGCCCAAATTTCGGACATTGGCCGGGTCAACTAGGCTGGCCACTTCGCGAGATTTGGGTGAACCACTTGGCCAACTTTGGGCTTTGGCAGTAACATATACGGTAT
Source organism: Pholcus phalangioides (assembly GCF_987345545.1). Lineage (NCBI taxonomy): Eukaryota > Metazoa > Arthropoda > Arachnida > Araneae > Pholcidae > Pholcus > Pholcus phalangioides. The sequence continues at coordinate 17,907,975 of NW_028301601.1, read as the reverse complement.
ATGGGAAAAAGGAAAATGCAATAAAAAAACTACATTTTTTTCATCTGGTGGTCAGAAATTGAACTTTTTTATTGCATGAAACTCTCTCGTATGGTCTCATTAAGATGTCCTGAAAATTTGGCTGCATTCGGATGAGCAGAGTACGCGAACTTTAATTATAAACACCCTGTACATTAAATACACTACCCGACAGATGTGTGCTCGAGCTAACCGATGGCGGCACGAACGCCCGTCACTGACATGTGTAGATTCACATTAATCCACTTCCCCTCCATGTGTTACAGTTAACACACCGAGAGTCATGTCAGGATCGCGATTGACATATCAGGCACGTGACTTTTAATGTCGGGGGCCACGTGGCGCATTTCGTGGGAAAATAGCGCATCGCGCGGGTAGGAGAGGATGACTTCGTCACATCAATGGCACAAGGACCCGTAACACAAAAATGGCGCACTACTGTATTAAACCCGGATAATGCACTCAATGGGATGAGTTTTGGATCCCTTCCTGTAATGGCCATGAAAAAAATGCTTAAGCACTGTAGGTTGGCGACATTATTAACGACTTCTTCGAAGAAGAAAATCGCCAAAATGTGATTTTCGTTACGAGATGGCACCAAATCGAAAATTCCATAAAATATTATCATAATTGCTGTACTAATTAATTTATATTATCAGAAAATTGAATAATATGAAAACGATATGAAGAAACTGTGAACGTTCCCGAAGATAATAGTACGAGAATTCTCGTAATAATTTCCAATTTCTAATTTACGATTACTGTGTAAGTTAGAATTGGAATTTATTTCCGATACATATGTTACGGTAAATATGATAAATACGGTTATGATGCATAATCACCGAGCATTTTGGTAAGTTTGACAAATTTTTCCTAAATTTACCGCTTTTACCAGCAATTGTCGTTGGTAAATTCGATAAATTTTCCTAAATTAATCACTTGTTCCGGCGATTATGAATAGTACCCAAGCATCGCGTCGTTGGTAAACATGATAAATCGTACTGTATGATTCAGTCGAATCCCGTTTTAACGAATACCTTTATAGAGAAAATCTCGTTTTAACGAATACCTTTATAGAGAAAATCTCGTTTTAACGAACACTTTTCTAATCCCCCCCAAATAAGTTTACATAGGAACATTGCTAGGTAGCATGTAATTCCTTTATAACGAAATTTCGCTTTAACCAAGTGATTCCTGCGGTCTCTTGGCGTTCGTTGTAACGGGATTCAACTGTATATTATACATGATGATTCATACATGTATTGTATCATTATATCGGGGTACGATCGTAAAATGTGTTATCATTATATCTGGGTCCGAGTATATTCATCACACACATTAGACTCATTTGAAAATTTTTTCAAATTTATCAAACTACACTGGGTTACACTAAATCACTATTATGCGTAATCACAAATAAAGGCGATAAATTTGAAGCATTTATCAAATTTACCAACGGCACTTGGTTGTTATGCATAATCTCCGGTAAAAGTGACAATATTTTCAGTATTTGTTAAATTCACCAACGACGCTTGGGCATTATGCATATTCGCCGGTAAAAAAGTGATAAGTTCATCAAACTTACCAAAGCGATTGGTAAGTATGCACAATAATCGGTAATTGTGTATAATAACCGAATTTGTCTCATATATCTTAAATAATGCGTACCTTTTGCGTGTTTTGTAGATTTAAAGCTTTTTTCTGCTTCAAAACAATTTCACAGGTATGAAATAATTTTCGCAAAATTTATAGATAAAAATATAAATTTTACAAAGTTCCGCACTGAATTTTAATTAATCTTACATTTTTCGGATGACAATAACTTTCTAATCACAAGCAGAGTAGCGATGGGATAAATAATTCGATTTTTCAGGGATTTCTTACGATTTAATGGATTTGCAATGGATTCACGAATTTTAATGAATTTGTAATGGATCCACAAATTGTAATGAATTTCCGACGATTCGTGAATGATAATGAGCATGTAAGAATTTTATGAATGCTAAAGAATTTCTGACAATTTTGCGTATTCAAATGAAATATCTAAAGATTTTGTGAATTTTTAAAAGTGTTTCAGATGATTTACAGGGTGGGCTAAAATCCGTAGAAACTAGTTTATAATTTATAATGATGCAATACATGTATGAATCATCATGTATAATATACAGTCGAATTCCGTTACAACGAACGCCAAGAGACCGCAGGAATCACTTCGTTAAAGCGAAATTTCGTTATAAAGGAATTACAGGTTACCTAGCAATGTTCCTATGTAAACTTATTATTAGCCTACGGATAACTATTCTATTTTTTACCTAAATAAGTTAACATTCCATGATTTATACGAAAAATATGTTTCAAAACGGTGTTCCACACATGATCAATAATTTTTAAGAGAATTAATTAATAATTAAATAATTAATAATAATTAATTAATAATAATTAATTAATAATTTTTAAGAAATATTGTTTTTATAATATGCTAAATTAACTCTTTTTTTTATAGGTTTGTGCATAATGCCCAAGCGTCGTTGGTGAATTTAACAAATACTAAAAATATAACCACTTTACCCGAGATTATGCATAACAACCAAGTGCCGTTGGTAAATTTGATAAATGCTTCAAATTTATCGCCCTTATTTGTGATTACGCATAATAGTGATTTAGTGTAACCTAGTGTAATTTGATAAATTTAAAAAAATTTTCAAATGAGTCTAATGTGTGTGATGAATATACTCGGACCCAGATATAATGATAACACATTTTACGATCGTACCCCGATATAATGATACAATACATGTATGAATCATCATGTATAATATACAGTCGAATCCCGTTACAACGAACTCCAAGAGGTTAAAGCGAAATTTCGTTATAAAGGAATTACAGGTTACCTAGCAATGTTCCTATGTAACCTTATAATTAGCCTACGGATAACTATTCTATTTTTTACCTAAATAAGTTAACCTTTCATGATTTATACGAAAAATATGTTTCAAAACGGTGTTCCACACATGATCAATAATTTTTAAGAACTGTCTCGATGTCTGAATAATTAATATGATGCTAGTGATAATTAATATGATTGCTAAACTCGAACTTGAGTAAATTTATATGTCAAATTTGTAATTATAATCACAACTAAAGAATCGTAACTATTTATTGCTAAATCAAAGATGAATTGTCTGTATGAGTGGAAATAATAGAGTACTTTGAAATAAACAGAAAATTTTTAAATAATTTTTTTTTTTTAAATAACGTGATCAGCACGTATTCCCAAGAGATCGTTACGATCTGTCCAGGGAATTTGTTAGTGTTAGTAGACATCCATGCCCGACCCGGGATTCGAACCCAGACCTGCACAGTCAGCAGCTAGCTCCCTAACCACTGGACTGCCAGGCGGCTAGATAGCATATATGATATGATCCTATGTAAACTTATAATTAGCCTACGGATAACTATTCTATTTTTTACCTAAATAAGTTAACATTTCATGATTTATACGAAAAATATGTTTCAAAACGGTGTTCCACACATGATCAATAATTTTTAAGAACTGTGTTAATTTTTAACTATTTTTAATTTAGTAATTTTTAAGAACTGTGTTATTTTTAAGAACATATGTTTACATATATGATAGCATATATGTGCTAAATTAACTCTTTTTTTTTTTATAGGTTTGTGAATTGCACTTCGATTCTACTGATTTAATGTATGTCACTGAAGCTTACGATGGAAAGACAGGACGGAAAATTAGCACCAAGTTGCACTCATCCAAATTTGAAAGATACAGCGATACCCCGCATATATTTCCTCGTCTACCAAAGTACCTGTCGACAGAGATAACCCAACATCAAAAAAGCAGAGAATTGAAAATGAAATTCTATCTTCAGCCATAGCAAAACGTTTAATATCTGAAAAGGAATATGAAAAAAATGTGTTTTTTTTTTCAACTTTAGATGAAGAAGCGTTCGATAAAAATGGAAGCAACGTGGACTCAAATAACCAAGGATAATTTGGTAATTTTCATTTATGTTACTAAGGAGCCCTATCCCAGTATAAAGTTTTCAGTCGTCGATAAAAACCTTAAATGTGAATTAATTTTTTTTTCATAAAAATGTGAAACTCACAAAACTGGGTAAATTTACATTTCCGTTTTTTACTCGTAAGGGGCCATTCGAGTATTACGTAAGCAGATTTTTAGCCATTTTTGACCCCCCTCCCCGCTCGATGCTGACGTAATACTTGAATGACCCCCCCCCCTAATGCACATGATCTTGAAGATGATGGTTTTTGAAATGCGCTGTAAATGTAAACGAATTTGCTGACAGACCCAATCACTTAATTCAATGCATGCGAGGATAGCTTGAATGAACTACTAGGGCAGCGGTTCTGAACCGGTGCTCCATGTGCACCTCCCAGGGCCTCCGCGGCGACAATAAAAGGAATCAGTAAATCTGATAGATAAGTAAATAAGAGAGGCCTTCAAGGTTCTGCCATAAAAATTATGTACAAAAAAGGGCTCCTCGAGTCGAACAGGGCTCCGCCATAGAAATTATATATTGAAAAGGGCTCCGCGAGTGAAAAAAGGTTGAGAACCGCTGTGTGCTAGGGTATGCCTAAGACAAACAAATAATATCTTCTGTTAAAGAACAGATCAGTTTAAAAATCGTCGTAGGTATTCTACAGATTTTATAATTTTGTGTTCATTTCTCTCCTCATTCATGCAGATTTTTTTTATAAAGTAGTTCAAGGAGTAGGTCCAAGGACGTCACGACGTCAGTTGTGGAGGCTTTCTTACCTATAGGGGATGTTGGGGGGTGAACCCGGAAAGAAAAGTTGAATGGTCTCCGCTGGGAATAGAACCTAGTCCCCTTGTAAACCGTGCTATCCATATACACCACAGAAGACACGATCATTCCTTCTCTTTATTTACGCACTGTGGCGTGACATGCTGAAATAGAGGCTCAGAGGGAGCGGTAGCCCGGTCGATAAGATGCTCGCCTAAAGTACCAAAGGATGTTTAGAGGTGTCGCGAGTTCGATACCCGGTTCGTCCTTGTCAGAAAACTTTCCTGACACGGGTACAAAAAAAAAAAAAAAACGGCGACTTGACCGCAGCAAAAAATTGCTACCGCAGGGAGTCTCCCATCGAGGGGTTAGCGCACCAACCTCTCGACGAGTATAAAAAATAAGCCTGCCGTTCGGAATCGGCAATAAATTGTAGATCCCGGTCTAATTAGCCCTCGTGTGCAGAAAATGACCGTGGTGCGACAGAAATGATCATATAGAGGCTCAGAAGCCTCCCTTAACTTCAGAAAATGGCCCCAGGTGGCCCAAGTAGTGAGATGATTATGATTTTTTTTCTCTGCCTAATGTATCAAAAAAATATTTTTTTTGCATTAAAAAAAATTAAATTCATCTCAATTTTATGATCTTTTGAAGTTTCTCGAAATGACTAATAATTTATAATGCACTTCTCTGATGATTTTTTTAAACCAATAAATTTCCAAATATTGGTGAAGTAACGATGGTTTCTTGACCATTGGCAGAATAGCATTGGATTTTTTAGATTCCATGATATAAACTATGAAATTTCTCACAATTGACGAAAAACTACGAATTCCAAGGTTACTTGAATAATAATAAATTTCTAATGATTTTTTGGAAAGCAAAAAGTTCCTTATTTTTTCACTGACTATGGATTTATGATGATGATTATTTTCTAATAATGAATTTATAACGATAGCGATTTTCTGACAATAAATTTTGTAACAATTTTCTGACAATAAATTTTGTAACAATTTTCTGACAATAAATTTTGTAACAATTTTCTGACAATAAATTTTGTAACAATTTTCTGACAATAAATTTTGTAACAATTTTCTGACAATATATTTACAATGACTTTCTGATAGTTACTTTGAAACGATTGTCGGGAAATAAATTTGTAACGATTGTCTGACAATAAATTTGTAACGATTTTCTGACAATAAATTTGTAACGATTTTCTGACAATAAATTTGTAACGATTTTCTGACAATAAATTTGTAACGACTCTGATAAATTTTGTAACAATTTTCTGACAATATATTTACAATGACTTTCTGATAGTGACTTTGAAACGATTTTCTGAGAATTACTTTATAACGATTTTCGGACAATTAATTTATAACGATTTTCGGACAATTACTTTATAACGATTGTCATTCAATTGCTTTGTAACGATTGCCATTCAATTGCTTTGTAACGATTGTCATTCAATTGCTTTGTAACGATTGTCATTCAATTGCTTTGTAACGATTGTCATTCAATTGCTTTGTAACGATTGTCATTCAATTGCTTTGTAACGATTGTCTATCAATTTTAAATATTTTTATCAAGTTTTTAATTCAAGTTTTTAAATATTTTCCAACTGACGATGAATTTGTTACGATCGCCTGACAATGGATATTTTACGACTAACAATTAATATTTTACGATTGCATGATAATGAATTCGTAATGATTGTCTGACTGCTAATGAATTCGTAATGATTGCCTGACTGCTAATGAAGTTATTATGGTTGTCTGACTGACGTAAATAGTCCTTATGAAATAATTCTTTGATTATTTACTTAAGGACTATTACGATTACGAACTGATTATCTGTGGATGATGCTCTATGATCACAATTTTTGCTTCAGATTCTTTATTGTATATATGTATATCGTTGTTTGTTATTTTCACATAAACTAATAAATTTCCAGATACACCCATCCCCCGGGAAAGCTTCGATATGTTTCTGAGATGGGAAGCGGGGTGTGTCCGGTCCTTCAATGTTCAATGTCTGACTGACTATGAATTCGCAACTCTTCAACCGAGTTAGAAAACAATTAACTAACAGCATAGCACAATGGTTCTCATCAACCTTTTCCGACTCGCGGAGCCGTTATTTGTAGTAATTTCTATGGCGGAGCCCCGTGTCCCCTCAGATTTTTTAAAATCAAATTTACTGATTTGTTTTATTTTATCGAGCGGCCGAGGAGCCCTGGGAATTTCATACGGACCACCGGTTGAGAGCCACTGGCATAGCGCAGTTGGTATGTTCACGCTTTATTTCGATGGATTCACAGTGGATTCATTTTGTCAGTAACATACTCGTAGAAATGCTAATTTTAAATTAAGGTAAACGGAAATTTAAAAGTGGCTTTTTAAATGGTGCAAACTACAGTCGAATCCCGTTTTAACGAATACCGTTATAGCGAAAATCACGTTTTAACGAATACCGTCATAGCGAAAATCTCGTTTTAACGAATACCGTTATAGCAAAAATCTCATTTTAACGAACACTTTTCTAATCCCCCCAAATAAGTTTACATAGGAACAATGCTAGGTAACCTGTAATTAATTCCTTTATAACGAAATTTCGCTTTAACCCTTCGACAGTTACGCATATTCAGATAAATCCTTCGAAAATGGGCAGAGCCTGTTCAGGAAAGACGATGCTTTCCCCCATTCTCACCAGTAGGTAGCCGGATTTTCGGTAATTGGGGATCCTCCCATCGCAACAATACCTCAACAACATGAATAGACCTATTGTAGGTTAGCCACAATGGCCTCACTGAGTGTTTAAATGTTTATGAAACCTAGGAAATAAATTTTTCCCCGATTTCTTGGAGAAAAATGAGAAATTTTCATTTTCACCAATTTCTTTCTATTTTTTGGATTCATGCAAATAGATCATTACTTTAATTGAAAGATAATCATAAATAATTACTATTACATGAAAATCTCGAGCGTCAACGTTTTTTCATTTACAACAGAGTATTCGATTGAAAATAATGAAAACTTCGAGAATTCCAATAAATTCTATACATTTTCACTTCTGAAAAACGCTCAATGTTTACTAATTTATTTTTTTTAATCAAGTAATGGTAAAAAAAATTAATAAAGAAATCAAAGAACGTAAGTGGAAACTTACGAAGAATTTTAATCATTTTTTTTAAAATTCTTCGACGAAAATTATGTGCGTCTTACTTGAGGCTTCGACGACAATATTTTTCCACGAAAACTTTTCTTTTTTCCTTTCTAGATGTGGCTTATACATCCTTACCGGAATTTACGGGGATTGAATCGAAAGTTTCGTGAATACTCAATATAAAATCAATTTCTATTGTGTGACACACATCGTGGACATTCAATGTTTACTGGATAAATGTCAGTCTATTAATTTATCTGTTGGTATTCAGTATGCGATGATACGAATATTCATATATGTACGCTATATTTAAACTTCCGTAAAATGTTTTGAAAAAAAAATATTAATAATTAACAGTTGATTAGTTACCATACAAATGAAATAATTTTTTCGTGGATAATTTTGTCTTCGACAAAGTTTCGTGAAATGTTTGTCTTATGCTGCCCCAATTATTTTCAATATACAAGTTAGTTTTCATCAACTCTTTATACTAGGTGTCCTGTAAGCAGGACCGGAACTAGACGGGTGGGGGAGTGAACTGCCTGGGCGGCAAAATTTAGGGGGAGGTAGTTTTAGGTGGTAACAAGAGCACCTTTAAAAAAAGTATATCGAATTTTAAAGTTGTGGCGGTGGCAAAATAATGTTGGCTGCGGGCGGCAAAAATTCTAGTTACGGTCCTGTCTGTTAGTACTAGCTCTGCCCTTATCTCGTCAACCGTCCGTCGTAGAGGTATGATTTCAATTTAAAAAACGCTCAGCAGGCGTTCAAAAATTCCCCTGTACCAGTTTTGAGAGTGGAAAATACAGTGTGTAGCAAAATAAAAGAAATTAAATTTTTATACCGTCCTCCGTGCTTTCAATTAGAAAGTTGTTGTCCTGTCTGTCCCGATGCCCAACAAAAAAATTCCATGGTTTCTAAATGCTATATTCACAGAGGTATTCGAATTCGAAAAACGGAGGAGATTTCGGAAAAGAACAGCGTTAAATGCGGGAAAACAGTTTTACACGCTTTTAACTCTGTTCTTCCCCAAATTGCCTCCACTTTTCGAATTTGAATATCTCTGTGAATATAGCACTTGGAAACTTGGAATTTTTTTGTGGATTGTTCGTGTCGCACCAACACGCTTTGATTTTGGTGCCACATTATTTTGTTGAATATATTCTGCAGCAAAGTCATTGATCTACGTTACTATGTTTCCAATAACTGGTTCATAAAAAAAAAAAAGGTTTAACTAGTTGAATGAATTTGAAACGTTGTATAGTGGGACCTATATGCCTGGGTTCCCACTAAAATGGCGTACTCGAGGTGGTGGTGGAATTTTCAATACAACACGACTGCACTAGTCTCTTACACTCTGGAGTTCATCCTAAGATTCGGATGAAACTGATGAAAACGAGCAATCGTTCTCCGAACTTGATATTAACATCTCTCATCGAATTCATCTTCACTCAATAGAGCCAGTATTATTGTACTTATGGGGGGGGGGGTTTGCTTTTACTCGCCTGTCAAATAGTATGAATGTTATACAGAATCATCAAAAACCATTGTGAAACACACATGGCTCAAAAAGTAGAAAAGAAGAGCGAGGAGAAAGGAAATAGGTGGGAAAGTAGGAATGTGTGAGATCACGAGACAAGCATTGTTTGAAACAACCAAATGCTTATTTGTGTTTACCTCTGGTGTTGGCTATAACAAGCCACGATGATAAGAGGCTTATACTAATGGGCGGATACAGATAACTTCACGGGTACCAAATGAGAAATTCTTGTCTTTTTCTTGAAATTCTTCCTCTTCCTAGAATTTAGTTCTGCCTTGTTCAGTTATGATCAGCTCTGGTCAATACAACCAATTTATTTTGAATGAACTGCTTGCTTTCTTCCATGGGCGTCCGCAAAACCTACCTTTGGGGAGGGGGTAAAAAGAGACACTGGTGGGATTGAAAAGAAGGAGTGTTCACAGAGTCTCTTCCAAAAAAATTGAGTTAACTCCCTAATCCAGACTGATCCGTGGTTCCGTCACATTTGTCAAGCTGTTTTTTCTTTCAAACTTAGGCCGTAAGAGTTGAAGAAAAAAAACCAAGTTTTTCTTCGTTTTATTTGAATGCATTAACACCTTATATAGTTCTCTTTGTATAACCTTATAATCTTCGGACATCAGTATAAATACCTTTCCAGCTCAATCGAATTTCCTATTCAGTTGTGACATTATCAGGTTAAAAGAAATTGTAAATAAGATGACAAAAGCTAATGCTATACAATTGATCCTAGCTAATAAGACAGTTAAAAAATTTTCGCCCATGGCACAGGATAAATACGACAGATCACCAATGATCTTTACTGAATAGAAACAGGACGTGAAAGTTTTTGCTTTGTGGGAGCTTTCTTTACTTTTTAGCACGCAGACATATAGTATAAAAACAGTGAGAGAATAAAATAATGCGAGGAAAGAACGAACACAAGTCTTTTACTTTTCATTGAGTGTAGCACTCACTACGAGGAAAAAACAGATCTCTGATAATACAGATTCAAGAATTGATCGGATAATCTGGTATTCAATGCTCTGCCCAAAGTATATGCACCTGTTTCTTGGGCATTGTAAAATATATTGAGCATGAGATTTTTTCTTTGGTGACAATGAAATCCGAAATTTTGACACACCACACGCTTTCCACCTTATTCTTCTTTCTACCATCGCCCAACTTCTATTCGGTGATCAACTTCACAAACGGTCTTTTTTTTCGGAATACCGAACGGCCGTTTCATAAAAGTTTCATCGTACTTTCAAAATGTTATTATTTTGAGAGCGACAGAATTTTCCAATGAACTGCATCGTATATCACAACCCATGTAAGTGGGCATTCTGTGATCCACGCAGTTTCGCTACAAGAGCGCTTTTCTGAACACAATATTGACATTTATCAATCACAGAAATAACAGACAAGACTACGCCAAAGAGATGAATGTGATCATGGGCGTAGGCAGGATTTTCTCAGAGGGAGAGAGGTGCGTTTCACAATTTAATATTTCCTTGGGGGGGGGGGGGGGGTTACGTTTTTTCCTGCAAAATAACACTATTATACTGGCTCATCGGGGTGGTTAGACCTTCCCTTTTGCGTTAACTCAGGAATGTGATAAGTTAGGATTGGAAGATTGTGCAGGCTTGGGAAAGTGTCACTTCAAAAACTTCACAGAACTGACTGCAATGTACGACCTAAAGTTCCAGAAGTTTAAAATAATTATGGTAATATTCAAGTTCGATGCTCGCAAAGAACGTGAAAGATGTGTAATGGATACTAAAATTTCTATGTTTTTGGAATACATCAGCAGTGTAATAAACTCGATTTATAGACTGTGAGTTTATTGAGGAAATGATATGCATAGATAATAACGAGAGATTGTAGTTGAAAAAATAAAGAAATGATGAAATTGCGAAATTCCTTACATTTACTCATACAATATTGTTTGTCGAGACCGATACAAAAGAATGTGTTTGATTGTGACAGACTGTGATCAATGATAGTTGAGGGGAGAGAGTTTTTCCATTCGACTATAGATAGTCAGAAGATGAAGAAATAGGATTTAATTTTTGGGGACGGTTTATATTATGTTAGAGATATAGGATGGATGGCTTAGTTACAGTATCATAGTTGACCACGGATAATTTTATATAGCATAGTTTAGCGGAAAATAAGTCAGTTTATGATGAGAGGGTGAAGGAGTGGGGGGGGTCCTTTCTTTACTACGAAAAAAAATTCAGCTCAAGAGGTGTTAGTTTAACGTTCATAGTTATTTTGAAACATAAATTCTGTATCATATCCATTTCTAAACTAATCATCACCCGAAAGTTTCAAAAATAAAAAAAAAATCAAATATAGAAGAAATAACTGAGTGAAAGGGAAAAAAAGCGATACTCTATTTTTGGACTGAAAAAAAAAATACTTCAGACCACAGAAACATCTTCAAGAATTCTCTTTCCCTACAACCCTTTGCACCTCAAGATAGCAATTACAATGCAAGGGATAATAGCATTGTTACCGTGTGCTTTCTGTATTGTGTAGCTGTATAGAGCGTCCTACAATGTCATGATCTCTTCTGAATACTGGAGGAGGAGCTCGTCAACTGCAGGGGCGACAGATTTACACAAAGAAAGTAGGGGAAGGCAACTGATCAGGTCGGCCGGATATATACGGCGCTGCCCAGATTCGCCACAACATTTTTGAGCGGATATATACGGCGCTGCCCATCGAAGGGTTAACGAAGTGATTCCTGTGGTCTCTTGGCATTCGTTATAACGGGATTCGACTGTATTTATGAAAGAAAAAAAAATCTTATTGTGAAATATATATCATTTTTTAACATTTGACAGCAAAAATTTATATATATATTTTTTAAATCATTCATCATGGTTTTTAAGGGGGTTGATGCACCCATATTTTACAAAAAACACATTTTCCAATTTTTCAACTTTTAAATACAGTCGAATCCCGTTTTAACGAATACCGTTATAGCGAAAATCTCGTTTTAACGAACACTTTTCTAATCCCCCAAATAAGTTCACATAGGAACAACGCTAGGTAACCTGTAATTCCTTTATAACGAAATTTCGCTTTAACGAAGTGATTCCTGCGGTCTCTTGGCGTTCGTTATAACGGGATTCGACTGTACTATGAAATTTTCGGCGTCTAACTGCGTAAAAGTTTTTTGTTCTACCTAAACAATTTTTTTTTTGAATATTTTAATATAAACTGCTGGCAGGCATCACACATGCTAATGTTTTTAACTAAAATGTTTTTCCTCAAAACTAAGCTTTTTGTTAGATAAGGAACATTTTTACGATCACCTTTCAATCTAATGTCTTGAAACTTTGTGTGTGTTTCAACATGATTGTGTTACATACTTTATATAACACCAGGATTTATTTTATGAAAATTATCTAAAAAAAATTTATGGCACAAAATATGGGTAAATTTTGGTGATTTTTGAAAAAGTTGCATGTTGTGTGTGTTAAAGTTGAAATTCAAGAGAAAAAAAACCAACAATTAAAATCGCAAAAGCTCGTTCGTGTTAAAGTATGTAACACCATAGTGTTGAGAGATTCACAGTTTCAAGACATTTGAATGTGTAAGTGGTGTTCAAAAAAAAAATGTTCCTTATCTAACAAAAACTTAGCATGGAAAATATTAGCATGTGTGATGCTTTCCAGCAGTTTATATCAAAATATTTTTAGTATAGGTGGAACAAAAACTTTTACACAGTTAGAAGCAGAAATTTTCATGGTATTTAAAAATTGAAAAAATGTAAAATGTGTGTGTTTTAGAAAATTTGCGTGCACCAACCCCCCTTAAAATGATGCATATTGTTTTTTCAAGTTAACTCAGAAAAAATGATTAATAAATATTATGATTTTAATAAATATAGATATTACACACACATTTATGTTTTTCATTTTATTTTAGAATTGAAATCTTCAACAAAAAAGAAAGAATAATACTAAAAGCACATGATAAATCGCCAGAAACTGCAACTCCCATCCAATAGGAAAATGCTTGAGCAGAAATTTCTTGTCATCCTCGCTCTTCTCACGCACGTTTCCCGCACCCGAAACGCAGAAATCCCCGAGCCCAAATCCCAACTGAGCAATATCAAGTGGGCTTTTGAACAACAGTTGGGGGCCTCCTGGTTGCCTAATTCATGACGTCGGGAAATGGCTTTTGATGGGTCCCGCCCCCGGGTGCAGAGAAGAGAGGGCAAAAATCCATCTCCTCCGTATCCTCAATCCCATCAGACATATTGAATCCCCCATTCGTCCCCCCAACCATTGCGTAAAATTCAACAAACACACACACTTCGCTCAATTGATTTCGGAACACGTTGTTGAGTGCGTTTTCCGAACCGTATATCGAATATTCAAACACGGGGAAAATACATTTTAGCAATTCCAGAACCTAGTTGAAATGCGTTCCGGTGTGGTTTGTTCTGGAGAAGAGAATGAGAGGTTGGAAAAGAGAGAGTGGATTCGCGCGGGTTCCGATTTTTCACAGGGATTCCAATGCGATTTAATTTGCCTAAAACTCATCTCGCTAATAATTAATCATCGGAGTCAGGTATTCGTCGAATATATCTAAGAGTTGAAATCAATTTGTGCTCGACGACTCGTTAATTCACTGCAATGAAATATTTCGGTTGCGCGGAACAGCAAATTTAACCTTCGAATTAATATTCGAAATTATCTCGATGGAATTAATATATTAGTGGAGAATTCTCATTAAAACTCCTTCACGGATAATCCTTCCCAATTTATTTGTGATTGAATAAGGTTTTTGTATAATTATATTTTGTTAAAATTGTAATTTTGTATAATTATTTTGTTGAATAAATGCTTGAATGTTTTTGTGACACAAAAATTAGTTTCATAATTTGTGACAGCCATTTAATAAATCAATTTTAATTGCTTGATTTACTACGCTGATGAATAGATGACTTTAACTGTGTTTATTAAATAATAAATATTTTGATAATCTATTTTTGGAATTTTTTCATAATAATTATTATATGATATTAATTATTAATTAACTATTAATCAGGCCCGTTTCCAGTAATTTCGTTCGGGGGGAGGGACCAAAGTGATAGAACAATAGATTTGGCCATCTTTTCCCCTTTTTTCGGCAATTTTTTTCATATTTCTGGGGGGGGGAATCCGAAGTTCCCCCCGCCCCCCTTCGCTACGGCCCTGCTATTAATTATTAATAACAATCTTCATATTTTTTATACGAAAGGTCCAAAAACGCTTCATCTTACTGCCACAAAGAGTCTTTTAACGTCATCTTATCGACACAATGAGTTCCGCAGACCTTATAGACACAATGAGTTCGTGGACTTCCGAAGGCTTAATCTTATTGGCATAGAGCAGCGGTTCCCAACCTTTTCTGACTCGCGGAACTCTTTTCAGTGTATAATTTCTATGGCGGTACCCTTTAGGTCTGTTTTTTTTGTTTGTTTATCAAATTTATTCATTTATTTTATTATCCTCGAGTGGCCGCGGAGCTCGTGGGGAGTGAACATGGAGCCCCAAGGGCTCCGCGGAGCACAGGTTGAGAACCGCTGGCATAAAGTATTCGTATATTTCATTTTATTGGCATAGAGGATTCGTAGATTTCATCTTATTGACACAAAAGGAGTGCGTGGACTTCAGCGTGTGTCCGTGGATCTATAGCACAAAGGTGTGCTGAGGACACAAAAAGGTTTAGAATCTCTGAGTTAGGGTACTTTAAAATCTCTAAAGGTGGTCCACGTACCTTCGCAGGAGGTTCATGAAGGTTTTAAAAGCAAGGGTTCTTAACCAAAGTCCACGGACTTCATGGGAGTTCTAAGTTTTAATGAGATATCGATATAAGTTGTTTTTTTTTCATTGCTATATGCTGAAAATTATATCGTAAACGAGTCCATGGTCTTCATTTTACTGTCATTACGGGTCCATGGTTTTTATATTGCTGTCACATAGGGAGTCTGAAACCTTCATTTTACTGTCACAGGGGGAGGGGTCCGTGAACGTATTGACGGGCGCGGTAGCCCAGGTCGATAAGATACTCGCCTAAAGTACCAAAGGATGTTTAGAGGCGTCGCGAGTTCGACATCCGGTTCATCCTTGTCAGAAAATCTTTCCTGAGACAGGGGTACAACAGAAACGGCGACCTAACCGCAGGAAAAATTGCTACCGCAGGGACTCCCCCATCGAAGAATTAGCATGCCAACCTCTCGATGAGTATAAAAAAACAAGCCTGCCGTTCGGAATCGGCAATAAATCGTAGGTCCCGGTCTAATTAGTCCTCGTGTGCAGAACATGACCGTGGTGCGACAAAAATGATCAAATGAACGTATTGACACAAAAGGTTGGTGGACTTAATGACACAAGCCCCCCCCCCCTAGTGTTATTGATACAAAGAATTCGTGATGCACAAAAGGTTTAGATCATACTTTCCCAACCTTTTTTGTCCCATCGCCCCCAACGCAGTATAACCCATAGAATCTTATGTTATACTCGTAGCTTCTACAGTCCCCCTGGAACATTCCATCGCCCTTCCCCTTCCATCGAACATTCCACGTTGGGAATCACTGGTTCAGATCCTTTAATCAAAGGGTAGTTTGAAGTCACTGAAAATGGTCCGCGTACCCTCGTAAGAGATTCCCAAGAACTAAAAGAAGGAAAGGGTTCTTAACCACGGGTCCATGAACCCCTTGAAAGTGTCTCGAGTTTGAATAAGGAAACAATTAACTTATTGTTTTTAATTGCTATATACCGAATATTATTAGAAGTCCGTAACCTTCATTTTACTCTTAGGTTCCACGGATTTTAAGTTATGGGTCAATGAACTTTATTTTATTTACGCAAAGGGGACCCGTGGACTTTATTTTATTGAGCAAAGGGTCCTCAAACGCCATTTAATTTGCACAAAGATTCCGCGGGGCGCTAAAGATTTAGAACGCCTGATATTAGCCTAAAACTGTAAAATTGTTTACGGTGAAGTCCAGAAAAAACAATCTAATAAGAAACGATAGCCTATCAATCAATGAACGGATGACATAAAAACGTTGCTAATCCCGCAATTTCACAAGTCAAATTAATTAATTTTTATCGCAAACCTGTCTCTCTCCTCCTACAGTAAGTTAATAACATTAAAATAATTGCTGCACCCAATGAAGGTTAACGACTAAGTAGATATTTTATCGGTGACAGCAACAAAACAAACAAAAATATGGCATCATTTTTTTCAATAATTCTGAAATTACCTTTTCTCATTAATTATGAAATTACTTTTTTTTCATTAATTCTGAAATTAATTTTTTCCTTAATTCTCAAATTACTTTTTTCCTTAATTCTCAAATTACTTTTTTCCTTAATTCTCAAATTACTTTTTCTCATTAATTCTGAAATTATTTTTTTCATTAATTTTGAAATTATTTCTTTCACTAATTCTGAAAATATTTTTTCTTTAATTCTGAAATTATACTTTCCATCAATTCTGAAAAGACTTCGTTCAAAATTAATTCTAAAATTATTTCTTTCATTAATTCAAGTGTAAGGAGGAATGTGTACGAGTTGCATCAACGGGTAAAGTAGTGGTAGTAATTTCGAATCATTTCAGTCACCGTAATTTAGAAATTATTTTGAAACTTTTTTTAATTCTAAAATTTTTTTATTTTTCAATAATTCTGAAGTTATTTCTTCATATATATATATATATATAAATTCTTGAATTGTTTTTTTTTTACCATTTCTTAAATTATTTCTTTTACTAATTCTTAAATTATTTCTTTTACTAATTCTTAAATTATTTCTTTCACTAATTCTTAAATTATTTCTTTTACTAATTCTTAAATTATTTCTTTTACTAATTCTTAAATTATTTCTGTTATTAATTCTGAAATAATTCCTGCTCTTAATTATGAAATCATTTATGCTATTAATTCTGAATATATATTTTTCACAACTTCTGAAATTATTTTTTATTCAATCTGACTATATTTCTGTTATTATTTCTGAATATATATCTGCTATATATTAATTCTAACACTATTTGTTATTAATTCTAACACTATTTGTTATTAATTCTAAAATCCTTTTTGTTATTAATTCTAAAATCCTTTTTGTTATTAATTCTAAAATCCTTTCTGTTATTAATTACGGATTTTTTTTTAATGATGATTATTTTTTTACTGATTCTGAAATTATTTTTCATCGATTCTGAAATTATTTTTCATCGATTCTGAAATTATTTTTCATCGATTCTGAAATTATTTTCCATCGCTTCTGAAATTATTTTTCATCGATTCTGAAATTATTTTTCATCGATTCTGAAATTATTTTTCATCGATTCTGAAATTATTTTTCATTGATTCTGCGAAATGATTTTTCATTGATTCTGTGAAATTATTTTTACAAACATATCGAAATTATTTTTACAAACATATCGAAATCATTATTTCATCATGAGCTTTTCAAGCATATTTCTGAGAATTCGCCCTATTATACACCAGACGTTGGCATCAATCTCTCGAGGGAAAAAACAATCCAACAAGAAAACGATAATCTATCAATCAATGAACGCACAACACAAAAAAATGCCTCTTTGCTAATCCTACAAATTCACATGTCGAACTAATTAATTTTTATCGCAAACCTCTCTCCCCTCGTACAGCCAGCAGTTAATAACATTAAAATAATTGCCAGACCCAATGGAGGTTAACGGCTAAGTAGATATTTTATCGATGGCAGCAACCAAACAAACCAAAATAATGCCCATAAATTGACAGTTTTGGGCTCTCCCGTAATATTTCCGGGGCTATACATACGCGCGTGTCACGAAGCACTTCGGGGATGACGAGGATTAGAAAACCCTTTAAAAGGATAGTTCTCAGTGGCGTAAACAGAAAAGTAAGTAACGGAAGGTGGTTAGGGTTTGCGGTTTTGGGCGTCTTAATGTCCTCGTGATTAAGTTCTCCGGTGTCTTGGGATGACAGCTGCTTGAGTGAGAGCACCTTAAGCACGTTTTCATAACTGTTACGTCCTCGTGCATATTTTAAGAGGATGTCTTCTCACGCAGCTTATTAAGGATATTCCACGCGATGTGTGTGTGTGGGGGGGGGGGATGAAAAGATGTCTCTCCGCATGTCTCTCGATGTCTCGCATTCATTGTGATGTTAAGGTGGTGATTGTTAGAAAGAGAGGGCTGGTGGTGTAATGTTTGCGACAGAAAACGACGGGTCAGAGCTAAAATATGCGAGGAGTTTTATGTCGCGCGTAACAAACCGCTCGAAACAAAAGTTATAATCTTGAGGGTTCCTTATTCATTCATGATGTGTTGTTTCGGCGAAGATTTTGCCCGTGTGTGGATATAAATTTGAGCTTTAATCTGTGTCTTTTCTGCTTTGAATTATTTCTTGTAGGAGGATTATTTTGGAATATGTGTCAACGGGAATGAGGAGGGGGTTGAATTTTCTGTGATCGGTGGCGAATGTATATATTTTAGTGTTTTTGTAATTTAGACTATGGGAATTTAAAGCGTCACCTATTTATGAAATGGACTCCTACTACCGAGCTATCTGTATTGCAATATAGAATAATTCGATATGGGTATATACAGTATAACCCAAGGGCGTAGCGAGGGGGGGGGGGACTTAGGGGTCTGGTTCCCCCCCCCCCGAAATGTGAGAAAATGACCCAAAAAAAGGGGAAAAAGATGGCCAAATCCATTGTTCTGTCACTTTGGTCCCCCCCCCCCCGAACGAAATTTCTGGCTACGCCCCTGGTATAACCCCCTCTTTTGCGGTCACTCGCGGGACAAAAAAAAATTCGTCTGTAAAAGAAGCGCGACGGCATCGGGTTCAGCGGCGGTTCCTGTTAAAACTGTAAAATACACACCATTTACGATGACTGGAAGGTTCTTTCTCCACAAATGAACGAAATTTTAACAATGTTAGATTCTTTCGAAGTCATGAAAATACATAATTATTGCACAGATAGACAATTAAAATTGTAAAAGAAATATTGTGCAAAGTTTACATAGTGAAGCATATGGCAAGTTCTCTGTCTCTAGAAACTTATTTTTCCTAACTTAAAATTGAAATTTAATTAACACATCAATACAAATACAGGACACAAACACACAAACACATATTACATTCCAATATTAACTCAAGGGATCGTACGATCCGTCGAGGGTTCATTAGCATAGCAGGGTTCATTCACTTGATTTCTCTTTTTCAGCCATTCTTCTTGCCAATGTTCCTTTTGCTTCAAAATGGAACATATCTGTGTGCGACATTCATTTGCAAGAGTACAAATTTCCATTTTACGTTTTTCACTGTATTCGATATGACGTCAGTATTTTTTCTATGTCATCGCTTCTCCTATTGATAGGGAGTGACGATTACTGCAGCTGACAATTTGAAATCCTTTAAAATATACGAGCGCAACCATAAAACTAACATCACATTTGGCAAACATTAACGAACTTCAAGTCAAAATTTCATTGAAAATTAGCCAAAAAAATGAATCAATATTGGAACTTGTGGTGCCATCTGATACAAATACAACGCCACAACAGGCAAAATGCCCAACGAGGTGGCTGAGAAAAAGATACCCATAAAAATATGGATGTCATATATTTCAAAAATACAGCAACCCAATTAAAAATGCAATTACAAACAATATATACACATGATAAAATATTATACAACGCCCATAAAGAATACTTATGGTTGTCTTATTCTAAGTATGAATAGCTTCTCGATTTACCCCAACATCTGGTGAGCATAATTTGAACCACAATTGCAAATAGTGGTGTCTGTACAAGGGTTTCAGTCCGTTGGAACGAATTATGAAAATGGTGTCCGTGGCCGTATCTGAGATTGACCTTAGCAGGGGTTCGAAATACATTATTTGCCTAGGCTTTTCCCTGGATATTTTTATTTGGCCGTAAAACAGGGGTGACAGCATCTGAGGGGGGGGGGGTGATCTTTAAGAGGGGGTTTTACCAGTAAAACTTTTTTTTGTGGATACTCGCTTGACAAAAAACTTGTCCTTAAAAGAGGGGTGACCATATCAGAGGGGGGGGGGGGTTTCTGTTGATATTATATAATATAGTACTAACAATAACTGAAATGGTTATTTAAGTACTAATTAATTCTGACGATTTGAGATACAAAATAGTCCTGAAAACGTATAATTACTGCATAGACACGGAATTAAAATGGCAAAAGATATATCATATGAAGTGTACATACTTAGGAAAACTGATCAATAGACTTTTGGTGGGGGTTTTCGCTGGGTATTTCAACTCCTTCAAAATGTATTTTAAGCTTCAAGACCAAATCCAATGACTTTCCGTCATTGTGTTCACAGGAAAATGTATTTAATCAATGCATCGCGAATTCATTAGCAAGAGCACGAACTCAAATTTTACGTTTTTCTGTTATTCGGTGACATCAATTTTTTTCTCTCAGTGTTAAGGAACGACACTTATGCTAGAACTGGCCATAATAAACAGCGTGGAATCATTCGTAAAATATACGAGCGCAACCAGCAACACATGTGATTTCAGATTCCAGCCGGACATCATAGTTGTCAATCATTAACACGTTCACTGTGGAGCCTAAAATTGCTTGTCGAGCCCGTGGGGCGCATTTTCTTTTAAGATTAAAACTAGTTTTGTACATGGTGCCATGAGCCTGTACCCCTAGTACAGGTCCTTCATGACGCCAACGAACAAACTTCAAGCCAAAATATCATTGAAAAGTATCCGAAAATACAAAAAAGTTGATCAAATATTAAAACTTTTGCTACCCTCTAGTGCGGTTATTGGTGTCCGTACAGGGGTTTTAGTCCAATGGAACGCGAATGACGAAAACAGTGGCCGTGGCCATATCTGAGGGACGGCCGTTAAACAGGGGTTCGAAATGCATCATTTAAATCGGATTTTCGCCGGGAAACTTTTATTTGGCCGTAAATCGGGGGGTGACCGTTAAGAGGGGGGGGGGGGTTTACTGTATATGCACAATACACACGTATGAAAGACAAGATAGAAACAAATATATATATGTATCTCGCGGCTAATTCGACCACACCCAGCGGGTCAAGTTGTAGTTTACGAGTCATTATTCATCACCTTCTATCGATACGGCACTGAACACTAACACTGACTGATCTCCTCTCTTGGAATTGATTATTATTACCGCAATTTCCAGTTACACGAATCTGCCTATAAATGCTTAGAGAGAGAGGATTGATAACGTCTGTCAACGTCGGCCATAAAAGCGATGGGTCAGTATCGATTTTAGCTAGATGTATTTCTCTCTCTCTCTCTCTCTCTCGGGCCGAGATAGCCACACACGTCGAATTAAGCGATTAGCCCACAGAGAAAGAGAGAGGAAACATACAATACTGTGAATAATGCTTTGCTCTCCACTCAAACTCACTTAGACGTAGATGGCCATTAAGGCTCTTGTTTTCAACATAATCTCCAATAACACTTTCAGGGGGATTCGTAATCTTAATTCGCATCGCGGTTGCGGTTTTTTTTTTTTATCCAACATCACTTGTGAATGATCTGTCCCTTCGACAGTTTCTTCTTTTTTTTTTGCTATATTTTATGTCTCTATTTCTATCTATGCCTCAATTATTACGGTATATTTTTTCTTGTGTTACTTCACACTAATTGAGTCAAAGTACAACTTTACAAGTTCCTCCCCCGACTTATGAACGAGGTCAAGAGCATTGGAGCCATTATTATTACAAAATATGTTTAAGATTTTTTTTTTTTTTTCCTGTTTTACTTTTGTTGAGGAATCTAATTTTTCGCATTTTTTTCAGCAGTGAATGTCTGAGAAGTGTATAAATTATCAATCGAATGACGTGCGTCTAGTGGAGGCTCTTAACCTTTTTTGCGCTCTAGAACCATTTGTGTCGACAAGATGGAATCTTTGAACCTACTGTGACAGTAAAATGAAGGCCACGGACTCTTTTGCAAAATAGTTCAGTACAGTAGAATTGTAGTCACCATTATGGTCGAATCACTGGCGTTGAAAGTTGTGTACTGGCAATTTGATTGAAGCAGTGGTTTATCCTTAGGTAGCTCAACTACGACTCCACAATAATTACTTAAATCCCAGAGAACGGCTAAATATGCAGTTTATATTAATTTGACGTTACACATATAAAAAGAAACTAACATACACGGACACATAAAAAATAACATCTTGAGACTCTGCAAGAAACGAAAGCCTTCTATTTTTTTTACAGTGGAAGAGAGGTAAAGAAAAGGCGCGCTCACGAAAAACGATGTGTTGGCAGATTTATGTTATATAAAGAGCGCTAACACCTACACACTCTTGCCGACAGCGCCGCCACAGTACCCCCCCCCCACCCGATTCCGAAGGACGTTAAATTTGATAAGGTGTTACAAAACGAACTTTCCGTCCGGACCTCGTGAAGCTAGCCCTGTGGTGAAGCTAGGGCATTAAATAGAGATGATTTGCAAAGAACAGATTCTTTACATTCGAGAGAATTAAACAAAAATGCAGGTTTTAAACGATCAACAGAAATACACTTACGATTCATTATTAATACGCAAAGTAAAAAACTTATCAGTCCTGCTAAAAACTTCATAAGGTTCCTATGAAGTGGAGGCTGCTGTATCGAACGCCTTGCAGTGTCATCTCTCACAAAAACGTGTGTGGGTTTGGCCAAGTCCTTGTGAACAAAAATGTTTTTTTGAGGAATGATTGGACAAAGGCGGAGGACGAAGCTTTGACAGAGACATACGCAAGTTCGTGACATAATCGGATTATGAGATGTGCGTACCGGAATCTTTGAAAAAGTCTCCAGGTAACCTCAGAGATGTTCCGTAGACCCATGTCCGCCGGCGTAGAACCAAAATCAGGTTTGAAACTCGAGCGCATTCCGTGGAGAATGGTAGGAAGAACGTCAACTCAACTTTCAGTGGCGTGACACATGATGACAGCTTTCAGGTCTGTGTGGAATCATTGTCGTCTTAAGGCATGGGCCCAAGCGCCTCAAGCGAAGAGGGCCTCACAAAAATGAAATTTTGGAAAACTTATTTGGTAGGGCCTCAGAAAAATCAATAGGTCCGGCGGCCCATGATTCTCTTAAGACGACCCTGTGTGGAATCTCTCGATGGCTCCATTGCTTTGTTAGTGGCAAGCAGTAGTACGCACCCTGTCTACACTCAGCAGCTTCGCAAGGGTTCGGAAGCGGGAAGCGTTCAGATTCAAACTGAGAACCCTTGTCCGTAGTAAATGCGTTCTGGAACGCCAAAACGGGAGATCCAATTTGAGAAGAAAGCAAATGCTACAGTTTCTTTGCAACTGTCCCCGGGCGGCAGAATTTAGGGGGGGGGGGGACATCAATTTTATAGGTGGGAATAAAGAACACCGTCATCGAGTTTTAAAGTTGTGGAGGCGGAAAAAAATTAATGTTTGCCCTGGGCAGCAAAAATCCTAGTTACGGCCGGGGCTGGGTCCGGTCCGATAAGTTATCGGTGGGTTTTCTTCGTGCATATAAAGAGAAAAAACATGTCTGTGTGCGTTGAAGTTTATATTAGTTAACCCTCTAATTCATAAACATTGAATTATCCAGAGGAATATTTTTGAGGAGTTATATTGAGCAAACGAGGTGCCATGAATATCATTTAATAACAAAAACAAATATGGGATGTTGCACTTCAAGGAACACGCTGCATTTACATGACTTACATAGATTAGAATAATGTAAACAATTGTTTATTTTTTTGCCAACTTACTTTACTATCATTTTTGAAAATTTCACAGCAATATTTCCCCTCTACACAGGTAATTCACTCCAAAAATTCAAGGTTCAATTAACATTCCTTGCTTAGATTGTTAACAAATAGTGGAAGTGTAACTTTGAGCCATTCTTGTGGTAAATATAGAAACTTCATGAAAATGGAACAAACAAGTAAAAATCGAATATTTAAGAATTGCTTAGAAGCATCAATGCCGGAACTATCTCATAATATAAAATGCCCTCACTTCAGAAATGTAAGAAACTCGTGTTGCGTCGAAGCAACACAGTCAAATAAATTGTTAAATGGGCTCTTTCAACTAACTTCCAGTAATCCGGTGATTTCGGTAGTCCGACTCAACCTGGTTTGATGGGTGCGGGATTAGCCAGTCTACTGCACAAACAATCACTTGATTGTTTTCTCATTCATACTCAAGAGTACCAAGGTATCCGGCGACCAATAAATTAAGAACCCCTGCTTCAGAGCCCAGAACCCTTAAATACCGCCTGCAATGGTACGTGAAACCAGGCCCGGAACTAGATGGGACAAAGAGGGGCTACTGCCACGAGCAGAAAAATTTAAAGGAGGAAAATTTTAAGTGGGAATAAAAATACCATTATATAAAATCATCGAATATTACAGTGAGGGGGGGGAACAAAGTTAGCGCCCCCCACCCCCATCCCCACTCAAATTATTGTTACGACCCTGCATGGAACACTTTTTAGTGGCTCTAAACCACCCTTAGGTCAGGTAGGTATGTTACTAAAGTATTTTTTCTTCATTTTCAGCATGTCTTACAAAAAGACATGCTGAATAAATGTTCAATGCTTATTTTTAAACTTCTCAACCACGTTATTTAAGTAACCAAATTCATATAAAAAATTGTGCAATTTAATTACGAATCGCAACAGCGTTCAATAATGGGTGAATAAGTTGTGGGCCTCAAACGCTTTTTGGAATCCTTAACTTCATTATCTTGAGGGGTATAGCCGGCATAAATAATGGCGCAATTTATAGAACTACTTGAAAACTACTTAAGAAAAAAATAATTTCAGAATTTTTAAAAGAAATAATTTTAGAATTTTTAAAAGAAATAATTTTAGAATTTTTAAAAGAAATAATTTTAGAATTTTTAAAAGAAATAATTTTAGAATTTTTAAAAGAAATAATTTTAGAATTTATAAAAAAAATCGTACATAATTAAAAAAAATTTATTTCAGAATTTTTTTAGAAGCAATTTCAGAATAAGTAAAAGAAATATCTTTAGAATTAATGGAAAAATAATTACAGAATTAGTGAAAGAATTGATTTCAGAACAATTGAAAGAATTGATTTCAGAACAATTGAAAGAATTGATTTCAGAACAATTGAAAGAATTGATTTCAGAACAATTGAAAGAATTGATTTCAGAACAACTGAAAAAAAAGGAATTTCAGAACAATTGAAAGAATTGATTTCAGAACAATTGAAAGAATTGATTTCAGAACAATTGAAAGAATTGATTTCAGAACAATTGAAAGAATTGATTTCAGAACAATTGAAAGAATTGATTTCAGAACAATTGAAAGAATTGATTTCAGAACAATTGAAAGAATTGATTTCAGAACAATTGAAAGAATTGATTTCAGAACAATTGAAAGAATTGATTTCAGAACAATTGAAAGAATTGATTTCAGAACAACTGAAAAAAAAGGAATTTCAGAACAACTGAAAAAAAAGGAATTTCAGAACAATTGAAAGAATTGATTTCAGAACAATTGAAAGAATTGATTTCAGAACAACTGAAAAAAAAGGAATTTCAGAACAATTGAAAAAAAAAAGAATTTCAGAACAATTGAAAAAAAGGAATTTCAGAACTAAGAAAAAATTCGGAAAAACTGGTAAAATAATTCCGAGAAATATTGAAAAAGGCAATTTCAAAATCTGTAAAAAAAATTCGAAATTAATAGAAAAATCATTTCAGAATTACTGAAAAAATTATTTTCAGAACTGCTGGAAGAAACAATTTCAACATAAGTAAAGGAAATAATTTCAGAATTACTGGAAAAAGTAATTTCAGAATTAGTGAAAAAAATAATTTTGGAATCAGTGGAAAAAATAATTTCAGAATTAATGGAAGAAATATGATGACACACAGAATAAATAAAAATCTTCAATTATTTAGGGCCCTCGTTTATACAAGAGACCGTGTTGGCCAATGCTTTAACATCTACATTACCATTTTTTATTTTCTCAGAAAAAAGTAGAATAAGTAGGATAAACTGGAACCAATGATATTTTAATACAAGATATCGATAATATTTTATTCTGAAAGGACTGAAGACTTCTAAAACTTCGAGGACTAATTCATTTTAAGCATTTTTTTTTTCGCCTCATACGTTTAAAAACCCGTCGAAAACCAAAACACAAATTTCAGAAACTGCAAAATTCAGATTTTTAACATTGACATGCCATGAAATGTATATCAAGTTACTATCTTCTAGGATGCTATAATTGTTTTGAAACGATCTCGAAATGAAACTTAATCTTAAATGAAACTTAAAATGTGAAAAATCAGCTCATATACTGTGCTGAATGCGAGCATAAGTGCGCGTGCTAGTTATGAAACGAGATTAATGAAGTTCTGACGGGAACGAGACTTAACAGCAGGAAACTACTCGTGACTATGGGGTTTCTTTTGTTTTTCTTTTGTTCTCTGATTGTCTCAATGTTACGAGTTGGTGAAGAGAGCAATGAAGAGATGTCATCACCCATCAGTTAATTCCATTTCTATTCATTAAAGCAGAGCAAGAGAAGCCTAATGAGCTGTGGGACATTGGGGTGTTTTTGACAGTCAGCGTCCTAGCTTGACATCATTGTGAATGTTTGACCCAAGTCTTATTCAATTTCCTTTTCATTACCAGCCGGTACACTGCTCAGGGCAATTGAAGGAGCATCCGGTTCCGTCGTTATTAGAGGAGAGAAAATGATTCATTAAGAACAAAGTTCGTTATGGACGAAACTTTCATTCGTATGGGTTCGAGAAGTATATGGTACCACTTTATAACTTTATAGTCAAGTATTATTAAGTAGGTCCTTCGACACTCTTCCAAATAGTACAAATACGTGACTATACCACTTTATATACACGTATTAGTAGTATTTAGAAAAGTATCGGAGGATCTACCCCTTTTAAAACGTCTTAAGGGTCGTCTTAAGAGCATCATGGTCTCCCGGACAAAGTGAGTTCTCCTACTTCATTGAAAATGCTTGCCTATGAAAACACTCTTATTCTCAAAAATTATAACTCGATCTCATTTTCATGAGACCCCTCTACACTTGAAGCCAATGCATTAAGACGGCACTGCCTACCCTCTTTTTAAGACACTGACACAATGAAACTGAAATTGTGCATCTGCTAGTTATCGAAGTTCATTCATGAGATGAATGAATTTTGTGATGAAGTAAACTTTAATGATATTAATTTATACGAATTTGCTCACTGTTACCTTTCATTAGGAGTATCCGACATTTCATCTTTTTTGGGCTGCAATGGATTGAAAGTATTCGACATTTCATCTTTTTTGGGCTGCAATGGATTGAAAGTATCCAACGTTTCATCTTTTTGGGCGGCAATGGATTGAAAGTATTCGACATTTCATCTTTTTTGGGCTGCAATGGATTGAAAGTATCCAACGTTTCATCTTTTTGGGCCGCAATGGATTGAAAGTATCTGACGTTTCATCTTTTTGGGCCGCAATGGAAGAACAAAAATATTGGGCCGTGTATATACACAGAACAAGAAGAGCCGTTTTGGGCCAGACAAGTCAAACCTCAAATCAAGTTAGGTAAAACAAGTCAAGCTTTTTATCCGGAGCTCGTTCTGTTGATCCCAAAATCGAAGGATCTGAATTTCGAACGTGTTATCGCAACAAGCCGATGGCCGTCTACCTGGCTTTTGTCATTGTAGGTGATGGGGTGGGGGCAGGATTTTGAAAGTTCTCGAACATGTAAATAACACACTAATAGTGAACATATCTAAAAATTACGCGCAATGTTGTTAAACACTTGTAAGAGCGATCAAAAATGCGCTGATAAGCGTACCAGAGAAATTGGTTTTTAGTAGCGTCCTATGCTGTTGATATAATAACACTAATTTTCGAATAGACGACAGATTCAGAAATATGTTCATCTTTTACCATGTCTCTGTAAATTCATCAATAATTTACAGAGACATGGGCGGATATACGCCCCCCCTCCCAGCGTCAAAGGTGAAGTCGACTAATCTAATGCATATATGAATTGACATCATCATCATCATCGTGCCCCCCCCCCCAGACTTCCAAGTCTATCACCGCCTATGCACAGAGAATACTTGATAATTTGGTAAGTTATGCCAACTTATAAAATAATCGGATACAATGAAATATTAGCGGTTAATACAATGTTTCGCTTGCCTTCATCCGGGCAGCGGGTAGGAAGCCACGGCTTTAGATATTACTGAGAACCTGCATCAATGCCTTTACTACTGTGAAAACACGACATTCTGTTCTAAACTATACTATTTTTTTCGTTCTGTTTATTATTTTATTATAGTTTTGGATATCTGGTACAGTTCAATGATTATAGAATAATAGCATTGATAATAATGTAATTACTGATTTTAAACTAATGCAGTCAAACCTGTCTTAAACGGAATCGAAAGGGACCGAGATTTTTTTCCGTTGAACACAGGTTTCGAACACAAATTAGGTAATGGTGTAGTACGTGATTGAAATAGAATTAATCGTACATACGGCTTTTTAAAACCATAGCATGAAGTACGAAAACGGATTTTGCTAATTCTAAGGATGGTTGTAGTAGAACTCGCATTAGCAAGCAAGAATTGCATAAAAAATTCCGATAGAACTCTTTAACATTTTGTATGATCCTTCGGTATATATTGGTCGCGGAACATAGTCCGCGTAGTGTTTCTATATGAGATTTTCTGTCGAAGAGGGTAGAATTTTCCTTTTCGTTTCCGCGTTAGACAGGTTTCGTTTAATCCAGGTTTTTTAATGTGTATTTTGGCACTGAAATCACGGGACAACGATTTTGTGATCGAATATAAAGATAGGTTTCACTGTATTAATATTTATTCATTGACTGAAAATATCCAGCGGTTTGAAACGCCTCTGAAAATGAACAATGTGGCATTGATGACGTAATAAATCATAACATACATTTATGCGCTAAAACTATATAAAATATTACATCCCCGAACAAGAGCATATTTCGAAAACCAAGTGCATGGTCGCTCATTTTGGTTCGAACAACCCACGGTTCTCTTATGAATTGAATGGTGTCACTATCCCGGATGCAACTAGGTTCACCGATTTGGGAATTTTCATTGACAAGCGGCTTAGGTTGATCATTTGATAATTTTTGTCGCACCACGGCCATTTTCTGCACATGAGGGCTAATTAGACCGGGACCTACAATTTATTGCCGAATCCGAACGACAGGCTTGTTTTTTATACTCATCGAGAAGCTAGTGCGCTAACCCCTCGATGGAGTACTCCCTGCGGTAGCATTTTTTTTTTTTTTTTTTTTTTTTTTTTGCGCTCATGTTATTGTTTTTGTTTTACCCCTTTGTCAGGAAAATTTTCTGACAAGTTTTCTGCGGCTTAGGTTTTGTGAACATTGTTCAGCGGTGGTAAAAATAAAAGCGGATAGAATTCTTGGTTTCATTTTCAAAAAGGTCTCTTCGCGTTTTATTAAAGTCGTTCTGCTTTTCAGAGGCTTAGTTCGTCCTGGACTGGAGTATGCTGTAAGGTTTTGGAGACCATACCTACGGAGGTACATAGACTTGGTTGAAGGGGTGCAGAGAAGAGCTGTGTCCTTATTGGCACACGAGATAGATAGGGTGGACCATGAATAATTAGTACAACGTCAATCGACTGCTTTTGCAAGGGCACACCAGTATCGATTGGTAAGGGAAAATTCTAGGTTATGGTGTGCCGCAGGGAATTTTTCTCTAATAGGGTTGTTAATAAATGGAATAGCTTACCCCCGGGGGTAGTAAATTCTAACACAATTGACACGTTTAAAACGAAATACGATAAACATGTTGGGGTAAGTCGAGAAGCTATCCATTCTTAGAATAAGACAACCATAAGTATTCATTATGGACATTGTACAATATTTTATCGTGTATATATATTGTTTATAATTGCATTTTTAATTGGGCTGCTGTATTTTTAAAATATATGACACCATATTTGTTATGGGCATCTTTTTATCAGCCAGCTCGTTGGGCATTTTGCCTCTTGTGGCGTTGTTTTTGTATTTGTATAATACATCAGGTGTCCATGCTACTACTATCATATACAGGACCTCCTCATACATTCTTGGGCCTCATGACAAGATTTTCCAAGGGCTCCTACAATTTTCTTAATGTTAAAAAAATATCATAGGGTCCAATCTTGTGGCTCCTCAACTCCATTCACTGACGTTGGGGGGGGGGGGGCATGGTTAAATTATGAAATCATCAAGTTTGTCGAAATTGGTAAATTGCCTTTCAAAAATTATAAATTTCACACCAAAAAATTGCCGCTGTTTTTTGTTCTTCCCAATGCAAACACCCACGTATATATTCGGGTCAGTTCGAAAGGGCAGTCGCACACATAAAAAAAAAAATACTAGTCTTTACCCGTTCCTTTTCCCGGTCCTTCCGGTCGTATTTTTTGCTCTGGTCGTTCTCAAGAGAATCTGTCCCTTTTCCCCTTCAAGAATGATGTGATGCCACTGACGATGATGATACTATTAAAAGATTAAGATAGGAATAAAAAGAAAAAATGAGATGATAAGTGGGTTTCTATTAGGGCAGCAAATTAAAAGAGCTTCCGTCCCGCCAACTGGACACAAAGTCGTTACGAGCAGGATGTTCAATCAAGAAATGAAGCGCATTTAACTCATCAGGACCAGAATTAAATTACGCCAGACACAATGAGGAAGAGAGAGACGAGGCACATCACACTGCAAACATTTTGTAAGCCTCCGACTATATATATTTTTTGTGAAGTAATTGTGGGAGTATTGCTTTGTAGAGCAAATGCTGCTGCCTACACAAAACTATGTATCGGTAGATCGATAGAATGTATCCCCAAAAATCTGTGATCAGTGGTACTCAAACTTTTGTGAATATAAGGCTCTCTTCATGGCCCCCACATCCTGTAGCAGGGCCCCTAGGCTGGGATCTTTCGCGGGCCCCTCCGGTCAGACTTTTAACGGGCCACTTCTGTAGCTAATTTACAGAGTGAAAAAGCAAAAAAATGATGATAATCGTCCAAGGTCCCAGGGCTAGAGCCCTGTCAGCCCCCCCCCCCCTATGTGGGGGGCCATGGATCTGTTACCCTAGTCATCGTTCATCTTTGGTTCTCCGGAATAGTTCGATAGATATTGTGCATTCGTAAAAGATCCTACGAACAGCCGCACACATTAATATATCTACTTCACCGCTACGCTACGCTCCTGGCAAATGTTGGCGTTGTCCCGAGGAGCCACGACACACACTTTGAGAAACACTGCAACAGATGAACAATGTCTCTGTTTTTTGTTTTTTTTTTGCGCGCGATGCAGAAAAAGACTAAGACATGTCAGTCCAAGACACGGTCTTCAGTCATCACAATATTCGTCTCCTGATTCGACAAACTTTTGACACTTGCAAACAAATTTCTGAATACCACATAAAAAGGAAGCCAAATCTCTTGTACCCAGAGCATTTTGGGGCACTGCAAATAATTACGCTCTGCCATTTTTGGTGTGTTCAGCACGTATTTTCCCGATTTATATAGCCTAATACAGTAGGGCCTCTCAAAGTCGGACTCCGGAGTAATTATTAGACATTAAAATTAATTAATTCGCCCATATTTTCGTCGCCATGAAAAATCAAATGACAATCTTGACAAAATCGGGAGCCCGAAGAACAAAACATTTTTGAGGTCTCAATTTTCATATATTTTTGAAGGGGGAGGAGGACCTGCATTCAGATAGGGTCGCATAATTGCAGAATAAACAGAAATGGATTAAAAACACAAACCACAAAAATATATGCATATTATACAAAAATCTATAAAAAAAAAAATCTGAAATCAGTGAAAGAAAAAAAACGATAGAAGATCGAAATTAATTTAAAAAATAATTTTAAGTTTCACTAAAATTTATATTCAGTGAAAAATAATTCTACAGCGAATAAAAAAAATCTTGAGAAATAATTACAGTATATCGATGAAAATTTTGAAATATCATCAGAATCTGTACAATAAAATTTAAAATTAATGGAAGTTTTTTTAGGTTAATAAAAATTTACAGAATTGTTGAATAAAATTGCTTCATAAATGATGAAAACTAGTTTCAAGTCCCATAATGACAATTCGGAACTAAAGATGGAAATGGTTTCAGAACTAAAGATGGAAATGGTTTCAGAACTAAAGATGGAAATGGTTTCAGAACTAAAGATGGAAATGGTTTCAGAACTAAAGATGGAAATGGTTTCAGAACTAAAGATTTCAGAACTAAAGATGGAAATGGTTTCAGAACTAAAGATTTCAGAACTAAAGATTTCAGAACTAAAGATTTCAGAACTAAAGATTTCAGAACTAAAGATGGAAATGGTTTCAGAACTAAAGATGGAAATGGTTTCAGAACTAAAGATTTCAGAACTAAAGATGGAAATGGTTTCAGCACTAAAGATGGAAATGGATGGTTTCAGAATTAATGAAACCTAATTTCGAATATAGTAAATCCCGCTTATAACGTTCCCTCCATCTTAGAGAACGTCTTTATTTTCATGGTGTCAACTTTCACTAATACTCCTCGAGATTTCCCGTTTAAAGCGTTTCCCCGCTTTCAACGTTTTTTCCATGACGGTTTTTTAGAAAAACATTATCAGCACATTTGATCCGTGTCCTTCATAATAACAATTCAGAACTGAAGAATAAATTTGTTCAGAACTGAAAACTGATATTAAAGGGAAGAAATAATTTCATAATAATCAAAAAATCATAATTAACGAAAGTCTTTGACTATTTTTGCCTTTCTGCACATCCGTAAAGGCAGCTTTTTCGCAGTTACGTGGTCGAAACAATTCTCCAACACCAAAATACAACTGGTGATTTCGGACCGCTGCGTTGTTCCAATCCTCCAGGCCATAAACTGACCAACCACTCCCGTCCGTGCAAGGACCTCCATCCATACCGCATCGTAATAATTGAGCGATGCGTTCTGATTATCACCCTCTCCATCCCTCGATTGAGCTTTCTCTCTCAAGAGCCGCATTTAGCCCAACCGAACGCATAATTTCGATATAAATATCTGATTTACAAGCACGGATTCCAGACCCAGCAAGGGTTCCTGAAATGTATTGAAGGTTATTATTATTAACACAAACGCATGCATATAATTTATCGCCGTGGAAATCCCAGCGACTGACCACTATAATCCAGAAATTCCCACTCTATCCTCTCTGTGTTTGTGCTTTATAAACATTTAAACTCAATCGCCAATGTCGGACATTGCCGGTCATTATCCCGCAGCTCCTTTCTGATGTAGGTTAAGGGGGATACGGAGAGCATCTCTCTCTCTCTCTGTGTATCTGAACTCCCGTGACTTGATCAGTCAGGCCTCTGATGCAGCGCAGATGGCCGCCCACTGTTGCCTGCCGCCCTCTCTCTCTCTCTCTCTATCCGTTTTACCTTGTGTTTTGCCTGCTGCTGCTGCTGCCGGACTCGTGCATTCATCTTAATCAGCGTCGCTGTAGCACCGCGTTGGGACGCTAAAGTGCATGAGGAGTGGGGGGGGGGGGTGCTCGTTTTATAGAGAGGGACTGGTATGAATGCGTTTGCGTGCATGGGTGCACCATTCCACTGACCAGGCGTAGCATCTTCTATGCCCTCTCCCACCCACCCAATCTAAAACCAATAATCGGCTTATTTGGCGGTCGCGTGGCGGAGACTCCCGTGTAATATAGAGGTGCTCGACCAATTATCGGCACGTGCTTGTGTATCATGCGTATTGTGTGCATAAGCACCCACCGTACAAGAACGATTCGATGTTGTTTTTTTTTTTGTGTGTGTGTTTTCTTATTATCGCGTGTCTACTAACCTTTATGGTATGGCTCTATTAAATTTGACGTGTACTTATATTAGAAGGGAATAGATGGATGTTAATGTTTATGGTTTTTAGTAGGCTGTCAGGTGGTGTGTTGGCTCTTGTTACGGTAACCCTTTCACTTCCATGTAAGAGCATACATATCAATAAAAGGGTTTCCCACTGATTGGAAACATTATCATGATATAATTGGCTGTAAAATATTGATGGACCCATAATTGATAATTTCAAAGGGTATCGATAAATAGCGAACAATAAAAATGCTGCGATAAATTTCTGAAGTCCTTCTGAAGAATAGGTCTACACTGCGGCAAATTATATGTTCATGTGATTTACTATTATTCAGGTTATTTTATCCAAAAACTTCTGAAGCATCAAATTTTAAAATGCTTCATCATTTTGGGATGTTATTTAGCCCTAAATTTTTTCTTGGTGGGGGGGTCATTCATAAAAATTTTGACTATAATTTATCACCAAAATTTAAAACTATATTACTCTGTGGCGCATAAAAATTTAAATACAGATTTCTGTGGCACACCAAAATTTATAGGTGAACTCGCCTACTAAAACGTATAGATAGATTTCTGTGGCACACCAAAATTACAACTAGAATTGTGCTGCGTACCAAAAATTATAGTTAGAACTCTACGGCAGAAATTTATAGCTAAAATTTTGGCTAAACCGGGTTTTCTTAAAATAGGTTTTCGGTGCCGCGTGTGGTGTGAAAACGCTGATTGGTTAAAAAAAAAAACCCTAAATTTCAGGTTTTTAACCAATTCCGCTCCCTCACGCACATTGCGCAGAAATCCTGAAATAGGAAAACCCGACTTAAAAAACTCACAGCTAAAATTCTGTGACCCAAACTAAAACTCGCAGCTAAAATTCTGAGGTGAAAACTTGTAGATAGAACTCTGCGGCATTCCAAAATCAGTTGGTGCTTCTGCCTATGATAGGTGTTGGCAAACGTAACATTAGTCGGTGAAAAAGATTCTAGGAAATTCTATGGAAAATTCAAGTTGGAGGAAGTCATTTACCACCCGTATATAATTACAGCGCTACTTACAGGTAGTTATACCTTTTTCCGGATACGTGTGAGGGAGGAGCGGGCAGTTTCGGAAACAACCGTCAAAACCTACAAGAAAGGCTTCGTAGCCTTTTATTTGGCAAAAAAGGACAATCAGGCCGGCCCCTTCTGTGTATACATACAGAAAAGACGGCCTTCTTTTTTTTCTGCCAAACACAATGGTGTATAAAATTTGTTTCTTCTCCGGTCTTTTCACTTTCATGGCGGCTGTCAGTAATTGCTGTTCCGTACGTGTTTATCTACGAGTTACAAAGAGGCCGGGCCAAGAAGGAGGTGGCCCATTCCTTTCCTTCCGCAAGGTGCGGGCACGCGGGGCGCCAGTCTGTCACACGAAGTTGTTGCAAATTATGTGTTTTATAAGACGTTAAGAATAAAAGAGACTTGCGTGCGTGTGGGCATTTCGGCATTGTAGGTCTTTGCGTATACATCAGAAGCGGTAAATTAGGCCATTGCAGAGGTTAAATATCAGACTTTCTAATTAGCTAAAGCTCTATTGATACTTAATGAAGCTAGTCACAATCATTTGATACCTGTCGCGTGACTCTAATAACTACTCGCACTCCCTAATATTAAAGGTTTTATATTTGTTTTTGTCCTATATAATTGAGGCCGATGATTATGCGAGGCGCATTGAAATAGACTGATAATATTACAAATATTCGATTATAAACATTTCGTTTAATTTACCAAGCAATAAACTTCCAAGCGGAAGGGAGACATTGGAGCATAGGATAAGTCCGAACTGAAGCAAATCCAGGGGGATGGGAGGTTGTGATCACTACCAACACCGAGAGACTATAAGCAAGAAATGATACTGGAAAATAATGGTCTTGTCGCGTAAAATACATTACGCTTATTATAAATTAAAATAGACGACAGAATATCTCTTCGCATTGCTGAATAACTGTTATGCGGCCAGATATTGTAGTCATAAAATACACTTATTCATAAAGGACATATAGTTTAGGCCTCAAAATTTGATCAAGATATATTTACTGAGTAGATAATTAACCCCAGCCACGAAGGGTGCCCGAATTCTTGCTTTGCCCAGGATCCCCTCATTTCATACTTCCCTCGGTATGAAGCCATTTTTTCGAAACCTAGTGTTACAAAAGAAAATTGATTTATTGCATCATCTACACTTTTCAACGCCATTTTTTACGTGTTATATAGAGTTTTATGACAGACAGCGGCATATGTGATTAAAATTTAATTTTTTTTTTAAATCTACGAAGAAAAGAGAAAACAATCTACCCCCTGACATGTATTCTTGCGCAAACTGCACTTTTTTTCAAGTCAATTTGTTGATAATTAACACAGAAACACCATAACATCTTTAAAGACATAAATTCAGACTTGGTTCAGCAGCGCATTCCTGTTAACAGAATCCTGACATTAGGATTACATTATCATCACTCTATAAGGAAGATTTCCACTTTCACTCATTTTTCCAATTTTTCCTTTGGAAAACTATGCTATGACAAATATTTTGCTGAAAACTGCCCATTTTTGAAGTCAATAGGTTGATCTTTTATTAACTGGAAAGAAAGTGTCACGGGCTTTTCATCCGCCATCTGTGGAGACTTGAACTAGCGGCAACGTTACCTATGGCGATGATTTTTTGCACTTTTATTCATAAATTAAATTAATAGGAAATTCGGTGCTATTTCGGACCATTTCCCCTCCACAATTCTCTTAGAGAAGTTTAATTACGGTAACGCGCTTTATATACACAATTTCTATTCCTTACACATACCTTATTTTCTTTTCATAATATCGTTAAAAAAATTCTTCTTCATTTTAGGTTGAAAACTCCTTCAGCTTCATCAAATAACGTTTCTCACGAATCCAATATATTGCAAAATATACCAAAATAAAAAGTGTTTTTACTCTTGTTTCCTTCTCAAACCAGACACTTCTACGCTAACAATCCCCATTAGGTCTTATAAATCACGAAACACCATAATAGCTTCTAAAATTTGCACTCGCTTTAACAGCGTTCATTTCAGTACAATTCAGACCTTAAGTATCATCATCCAATCTATAAAGGAAAACTTTTCACTTTCACTCATTTTTCCTAATTTTTGCTACCGCTGCTGCCGTTCCAGAATCGCTAGGTCTTTTTTTAAAGTTTTTTTTTTTTTTTTTTTTTGGATAGTTTTGTGCCATAATTGGCAATTTCGCTGTAATGTAGCAACTGTTTGGCGTCATTTCGCGGTGTCCCGTATTTTTCGGATCGAATTTCTCTTATTTTCCTCGAGGAAATGTGGTCAGCCAAATTTTTTCTTTGCATTACGTCACTTTTTACGATGTAGCGCTATCTGTATGAGTGAAATTTTTAATTTTATTCAATTCTTCAAAAAAAAACAAAAAACTCTACTGCATGGTAAGCATTTCAATGTCGACCTTGAGTCGGTTGATTATTGATTAATTTTTGAGATGGCTCTCATGGAGTTTTCTTCCACCCTGTATTTTACAATCCATAATATTATAAAAATAGTTCTACGGAATTTTAAATTGCAAATAATGCGTTTTACTGACCACGTACATTATAATACACACTGAAATGCAGATATATTTTTACTTGTTTCCTCCTCAAACCAGACACATTTACACTTACAAATCCCCAGTCGGTCTTATAAATTACCAAACACCATAATAGCTTTAAAAACAGAAAAATTTACACTTGACTTAGCGGCGTTCATTTCAGTACAATTCAGACATTAGGCATTATCATCACTTCCATAACGTAAAGTTTTCACTTCCACTCATTTTTGCAATTTTTGCTGCCGCCGTTTCGAGAATCGCTGGGTTCCCAATAGGATGGATCGAAACTCCCTCCCGTTTTTAATTAAATGAGAGGGTTCCCATCCCATTTTCTCTCTATCTTCCACCAACCACCCAACCAAGCAACCAGAACACAAGAAGCCGTATTTTTCCTCCTTATTTCTTTAACTCGTCGTGGTATGTATGTAGTAGCCCCTACTACAGAGTTAAGATCCAACAGCACATTAATTCGAGACTAAATATTTGATGGCAAATCGGTTTGAAGCCGAAAGGCTCTTGTTCTTAATTTGTTTCCCGTTCCGGCACCTACCTACCTACCTACCTACCTGCCTGCCTGCCAAGACATAGGTTGTGTGTTCCTCTCCCTTCCTTGTAAGAAAGAATAGCAATGGCGGGGCGGTATAGACCCTTCCCGAAGTTTTCTTACCACTCTCTCCTATCCCCTAATTGAACGATGATGTAGAATCCAAAAAGCTTTAATCTGATTTGCAATCATCAACATCTATTATCGAGGCTGGATAGTGTAGTGCGCCAACTAACCTAATGGATATTGCTCGTTTAGTAATCCCGACTTTCTCTCTACCCGTCCCGTTTTTCCACCTCTTTTCTTATTAACGTTGCCGAAGTCACTATATTTTGTTGGTTTTTTTTTTTTTCTTATGGCCATTTGCCACTCAGTTTCTTGTAAGAGTTTGGCCTCCAAAAACAAAAAAAACACCACCCTACCCAAGCCTAGAAATTTTTTTTTCCCCTGTCCCGTTTTTTTCTCCCGTTTTTTTTTTTTTTTATTATAGGAGACCTTGTTCTTGTTCTCTCTCCGCCACTGCATCATCTTTATTGTTCTCTTTAATAAGTGATAAAGAAAATGTCGTAAAAAAACGGGATCCGCAGTGGCGAAGTTTTTAATCTCGTTAATAGGCCCATATCGCCCGATTTCCTTAACGAACTGCCTTGTGTTTTTTTACGGTACTTTTTTTTTTTAGTATTTTTTCATACTATGTATACTCTTTTTCTCTCTCCCCATAACGTTTTCTTCTCGTAATAAAAGAAGACGTAACGGTAGACATCCATTACAACAAATAAAAATTTATGCTTTCGGGTTAAGGCTGTTTTTGAGGAGCGATAAGAAGCAGAACCCGTTGTTTCTTGAAATATAATTTGATGGGATGTTCACATTTTTTTTTTATTTATTTAATTTTTTTTTTCCATTCTGCGCGCCCCCATCGCCCCCCTTTCCCCCCCATTTATTCAACGACAGGCTTTAACAAGCGGGAAGAGAATACGCTCCGGCGTTTAGGATGATAATAGATAATACATAATACATAATAATAACAATAAAAAAAAAAAAATGTGTATGTACCACCGCAACCACCGCCACATGAAGATATGAAACATCAGGTTTAAACGTATTAAGTAATAAAAACGCTTGAAGAGGAACATTTTTTCTGCGGTTCGTAGCTATTTGTAAAAAAAAAATTGCTTTTTTTTTCGTGCGTTGGGAACAGTAAAAATGCCATGTTTGTCGTTAATTTTCCGGCTTTTTTTTTTCTTTTCTGCTCTTTAACTAACAAACTAGCTATTCCTGGAATGTTTTAGGTAGAAAAAAAAAATTGTTTTTCTGTTGTTTTTATCTTATATTTTTTGTGACTGTATCCGCTGTAGCGAAATAAAATTAATCACCAACGGTTACAGCTCTTTTGTATTAATTAGTTGGTGACGGTGTCTTGGACATGTCACATTCTTTTGGATTTTGCTTAATTTTTCACTCACCTTAAATGACAAGATGACCGAAGATATCTTTTTTTTTTTTTTCTTTACTAGAGGAATTTTTTTTGTGTGTGTGGTGGATATTTATTTGAGAATTTGTTGCCAGAGATATCTTTCTCTTTATTCGAATTTGAATTTCTTATCTCAGATCTTGCGGTCGATTGCAATGTGTTTATTCTTTTACGGATACCGTATTTTATAGGGGAGATTTAATGTTTTGAGCAGAATACTTGTTCAGATTTTCTTTCGTGTTTTTTTTTTTTTTCGTCCTTAAAATTGGATACCTGACCTGCTGTATACCCGAAAAGTTGACCATAGATGTCAATTTAGACGCTCATTTTACGCCCCGGCTTTGAAATTAGTCATTTTTTGTCCCGTTTGATTCCCATCAAGAATAACATTTATGAGGTCGATGAAATTTCTTTTCCGTAAAATTGAATACCTGACCTGCTGTATACCCGAAAAGTTGACAATAAATGCAAATTTAAACGCTCATTTTACGCCTCGGCTTTGAAATTAGTAGTTTTTGGTCCCGTCTGATTCCAATCAAGAATAGTATTTATGAGGTCGATGAAATTTCTTGTCCATAAAATTGAATACCTGCTGTATACCCGAAAAGTTGACAATAAATGCAAATTTAAACGCTCATTTTACGCCTCGGCTTTGAAATTAGTAGTTTTTGGTCCCGTCTGATTCCAATCAAGAATAGTATTTATGAGGTCGATGAAATTTCTTGTCCATAAAATTGAATACCTGCTGTATACCCGAAAAGTTGACCATAGATGTCAATTTAAACGCTCATTTTACGCCTCGGCTTTGAAATTAGTAATTTTTGGTCACGTCTGATTCCCATCAAGAATAATATTTATGAGGTCGATGAAATTTCTTGTCCGTAAAATTGGACACCTGACCTGCTGTATACCCGAAAAGTTGACCATAGATGTCAATTTAAACGCTCATTTTACTCCCCGGCTTTGAAATTAGTAATTTTTGGTTCCGTCTGATTC
The DNA here is from genome assembly GCF_987345545.1 of Pholcus phalangioides. Classification (NCBI taxonomy): domain Eukaryota; kingdom Metazoa; phylum Arthropoda; class Arachnida; order Araneae; family Pholcidae; genus Pholcus; species Pholcus phalangioides. Next base: position 17,866,911 of record NW_028301601.1, on the reverse strand, counting down.
CCATCAAGAATAATATTTATAAGGTCGATGAAAACAAGACGACCTCGGATATAAGGGAATTTTGTTGACGCTTTTGTTTCCCCAATGGTGTCTTTCCAAGTAATTCTGATAATTAGAGTCTAGCACAAGCATCTTCAACCCGATGCTCGCTAGCACCATGGTCCTCCCCGAAGAACCCAGAGTGCTAGATGCTTGTTTCCGATTCGGTGCTCGCCATCACTTGGTCAAAGTTCCGATTAAACACATTGTACGTATTGTATTCAAGGATTGAAATCGTCCTGATTTCATGCAATCGTATGGCAAACGTGCCGTGAGGGTACTCTTCTTTTGATGATAGGTGCATGCAGGGACGTAACTAAGATTTTTGCCGCTCCCACAACTTTAAAATTCAATAATTTTATAACGATGTTCTTTGTTCCTGAAATTGCCACCCCGTAAATTATGTCACCCGAGGCAATTGCCTTCCTTGCCCCCCCCCCCCCCGTTTAGTTACAGCCCTGGATACAGACAGTGCTCGCGACTAGAAAAAGGTTAAGACCTTAAAGTTAAAGGCCTTTGGTCCAGCATATAGGGGGGATTTAGTCTGCTGTTATAGTAATACTTAACAATGAAAAAAATGTTTATTACATTTTAGACAATCGCATAGCATTTTCGGCTAGAATTGCCAATGTCCATATTTTGACCTGAATTCCCGTATTTTTCTCACTAAAATGTGGCTACCCTAATTAAAGAGTCTTGAAAATGCTAACCTCAGTTAGAATAAAAACTTGATTATATATATATGGTGACAAAATTTCGGGAAATGTTGAATGTTAAGTATTGTTTTCCTTCTAACCGAGTTTGGTCGCACTTAACAAGAGGACTGCTGATACGACAGGGATGGACAATGGACACAACTGTTCACATATATATGTTACGGTAAATGCGATAAATCCAGCAATTATGCATAATTACCTTCCATTTTAGTATGAAAAATTTTGCTTATTTCTCACATGCACCGGTGGTTCGGTAGAAGTCCCAGCTCGTATTGGTGAATGGAAATCGTAATTGGTAAATCTCGTCAATCAATTACTTAAATAAACAGGACAAGCTCAACCTTCAGTCTAGGAGGATAGATTCAATGTCAATCGGAGAAATATCATTATGTTCGAAAATGTTGATAAATGTGAAGAAAGCTAAAATTTAATAATGCTGATAATAATTGTTAAATTTTTTATCTTTATAACAATTATGTTAATTTAATTTAATTTTTATGGCAAAATATGTATAGTGAACTCATCACGTAGGCTACTGATAAGTGGTTGAACTCGAGTGTTATTTTCACATGATTTCTTTCATATTTATCACACTTACCAATCCGGAATTATGCATAATCACTTATAAAAGTAATAGTAATTCAAATGTGAATGCCCAGCACTGTCAACGGAGGCTCTGCTTGATTATTCCCATCGCAGTGGAGGCTCTGTGTGTGCATATTGCATATTCCATAGAAGGAAAGGGAAACAAAACTGCCCAGCACTATTTACGGCGGCTTTGTTTCTTCGTTGCCCGTCACAGTGGAGGCGCTGTGTATATATATTTTGTATGTATTGTGTATTTAGACCATTCTCAAATCTCTCCCACTTCAACATGCCAGCTTCTTCTTCTTACTTGCCCACAAGTCTTTTCCACTCTTCTTTCGAAATGCGAGGCTGCGGTCTCTCCGGCCCTTATGTGCCACTGGGCTCAGCTGTATATTTTAGTCAAATGGCTTGTACGTTGCATCGAGTTGATGGCTGTCTTCATGCGGAAAACGACGCGAGTGATTCGATAGATACTTGCGAGCAAGGGGAGCCAACACTATAAATCTTTGCTAACTTTTCCGACGCAACTCTGCCTCTTTTGAGGTAACGGAAGTAAGGTGCTTTGCATCAGTTCGGGGTTGTGAGCGGTTCTATATATTTATCTATTTATAAAACTTATAAATGTAAGAAAATTTATATAACAGGTAATTATGCATAACTATCGACTAACTATCACATTTTCCGTAACATATATATATATACAAATTCAAAATTCCAATTTTTTATTGATGTTTACGATTGATAGATTGACATGTGCTAATCATTAGACACTTGGTTTAGGATGGACCATTGACGTCCGCAAAAGGGGGGGGGGCAAAATTGTAGTGTTATTTTGCAGGAAAAAACGTAAACCCCCCTCAGAAGGAGAAAAATCTGACCCCCCCCCCCCGAAGAAAATTCTGAGTGCGCCTATGGGATGGACAGTCTTCTACGGAACACCACACACGCACCATTTTCTGGCCAGGGCGGCCCAACAAAGGATTTCCGAAGAGGAAAAACTGCTCTGAGGAGCCGCGTATGAGCGTTTATTAGGGTAAAGGGCACCGCGGGTGGAAAAAGTTTGAGAACCTCTGGCCAAGATGAATGTTTACAAAGTGCATATACGTTCTAAGTAGTAGTAGTAGTGTTTACCAAAACTAAATAGAATAGCCTATACCCCACAAAAAATATGTATTTTCTCATCGCATTTCTAATTGATTAGTAGATACATCAAAATACGAAAACTCTCATATCATAAAAAAACACTATACAGCTCTATTTATTTAACTAAATGGATGAATAAAACTATCCGGAAAATAAAAAAAAAAAAACTAATGGAAAAATGAAATAAAACATGTGACATGAAGCCGAAAATAAAATACATATTTCTAAGATATCGCAAAAAAAAAAAAAAAAAATAGAACGGTATCAGCTATATTTCGCTTTTACATGGTCACAGTAGTATCCGAAGTGTATCATAAATTATCAGTTCGCGCTCTCTAGTAAAAGTGTCGTCTATCTACGATACACTACAGTGATATACGCTGACCATAAAGTTACCGGGGGCGAAAGAACAAAACGCAAAATAAAACACTACCTACATATGTATTACTACCACAGGACAATCTAAAAATACTGGAATAGGGCACCCCGCACTCTAACCAACCAAAGTTTTTTTTTCTTGCGGCGCTCGCTCGGTTCTTTGTCTTTTTATCCGTTTCGGCCAGCGGTTAGTGAACATAATGGCCTCGTTCAAAGCCGTTACCTCCTCCTTTCCCGATGTATGAGGCCGGCCACAACATATATTCACTCCTATCTCATACCATGCAAGAAAAGATACCATTTCCTCTAATAAAACGGATACAAAACAGAGCATATAAGACAACCACTTAATCTTTGGTATGTAAGGAAAGCCTTTTTTTTGGTGTATTATTTTTAGTATTATTATTATTTTTTTTTTTTTTGGGCAGAATGGAGTTCAGCTATTACGTAAGGAAGATTGATAAAACGCACTTTAAAATAGACTGATTCTTTTTTTTGTTTTATCCTTAAAAGGGAGTTTTGTTTTCCGGTTTTTTTTTTTTTTTACCTTAAATAAAACAATTCCAGAAATATATTTCATTTCGGAATGTTTCATATCCCATTTCGATGTATGTAATGCATTATTATCCTTTTTTTTTTTTTTGGTTTTTGTTTCAATGCTCGATGTAACTGAATTATTTCAGAGCAATCATATCATCAATCGCGGGTCACTTTTTATGAAGACGGAATATTATACAGGACGATTCCGTTATTCCCCCTTGCCGCATTTTTTACTGACGAACCGTTGATTTCTAGATGCATGCTTCCAATTAGAAAAGGTATCCGAATAATGTGTAAAACTCACATACGTCATTGATGTTGCAAAAGGGGGGTTGTGTAGGTATTAAAATATAAAAATTAACTTTTTGTACTGCAACCTCGTCCTTAAAAACCCGATTAGAAAATAGTTGCTGTCTGAGGCAGTGTTAAACGTTTCTAAGTAGAATATTTGTTTAGATATTTGGATTCAAATACAGGGTGGCAAAAAGTCCGTAGAAACTTTAAAAAATTCATAAAAACCGGAAAAGTAACCGGAATAACAAACGGTTTGCAGGGTTAGCATCGCTAGGTCACGGGAATTTTTTTTTAAGACGGGGGGGGGGGGAAGAGACCCTCAAAAACCGCCGATAGGTGGCGCTGACGTGCACAAGTTGAAGAAAAGACACGGAAATAACGGAACAGAATGACTCCAAATCGTTTATTACAGCAGTATGTGTTCCACATACACCACCACAGGGGATAACACATTGCAGGCGAGTCACAAATCCAACAATGGCAGCAGGTCCACATGCTCGGTTTACAACGGTGAAGTGGTTGTGGATTAGGACCGCAAGTTCTTATAACCCGTCTCATTTGTATAATTCCACCGAAGTCGCTCGTACCAGCGCCACCTATCGACTGTTTTTCAACTTTTTTCCTGTCTTAAAAAAATTTCCGTGACCTAGTGATGCTAACCCTGCAAACAGTTTCTTATTTCGGTTATTTTTCCGGTTTTTATTCATTTTTTTGCCCACCCTGTATTAGGGGCCGTTCAAGTATTACGTCATCATCGATGGGGGGGGGGATTTCCGATTTGCTGACTTTTGATGACAAGGGGGGAGGTTTTTATAATGCTTATGTCATCAACCACCCTTTATGAAAATATGAGTTAGGATTCAGAGGGGTAGAGCTGATGACGAAATTTTGCTGACAAGGGGGGGGGGGTCAAAAATGGCTAAAATTTTGCATACGTAATACTTGAACGGTCCCTCACAGAAAAGTTGGGAAACAGTATAAATGAGGTAAAGAAGTGTTTTTCGTTAGTTCATGCTGTTCTCCTCCAATTTTTCTACGATTTCAAATATCTCAGCGAATATAACAATCAAAAAGGCTAATTTTTTTCCCTTGGTCTCAGGGGAAACTGGGCAACGGCTTTCTAACTAGGTTTTTGAGGACAGCGTGTCCGTACAAGCAGCTGACACATTTTCATTTTATTTTAATAACTATACGACCCCTTTCAATATGAATGACTTACGTGAGGTTTTACACGTTATTACAGTAGAACTGGGTTAGTTCGAATCTTAGATAATTGGAGCTTTTACGAACTCCCCTTGAGTTTTCTACTTAATTTAATGTTAAAATTTTATGTGTGGTTCGAAGTTGGAGGAAAAATTTTCCGATTTTCGTATTAGCAAATTTAGTTTGGAATAGTTCTACAAGAAGTCTCTGACTTTGCTTTTCTCTCAAGAGAGAGAGAGAGAGAGAGAGAAGTTATTAAACTACAAACTACAAATTTTCAAAAATTAACAAATGCTTGACATTTCTGTTTTTCCGCTACTTTTTTTTTTGATAATTTAAGGCCCATTTTTACATAAAACTATGTGTTAAATTAAGTAGCTGGATTGCATCGAGTATGAGTGCAACTCGATACCGATTATGCTTTTGAACTCGACACCGATTACGCTTTTCAACCTATGGATCAAGGTCCATCATTCAGCATCTGAATATTTTTTGTCGTCATTATACAAATACAACGCGATAACAGGCAAATTGCCCAATGAGGTGGCTGACTTAAGAACATCATGGATCCCCGAGCCATTTTTTGGAGGCCCTACCTACTACTGCTACACCACACATGCACCCCGCCCACACCCCCCCCCCGCGGAACCCCCAACGAATCGGTACATGCGGGAATGTGCGTGTACGTGTAGTGAAACCTGACGTGAAGTTTATTGTTTCTCTGTAATGCTTGTTATGTGTAGTGCTGCCATCTGCCACCAGTTTTTCAAACTATGAGTGAAGTGTTATGATTGAATGATTTATCGTTGTAGGACTGTTGCTCTCCGTGGCGAGACTTTTTAACGGGGATATCGGCTAGCATTTGCGCCTTGAAGTTGGGAACCACAGAAAACCAACTTCAGCCGACCACCACTGTGGGGTTCGAACCCGGATCCTCGCATCGCGAGTCCGTCACTCTAACCACTCGACCACCACAGCGGCAAAAGTATAACTATCTGGAGGTGGGTGGGTTTGAACCCATGTACACTGAACTCTGCCCATCTCTAACTCCGCATCTTACCAACCCACCACTACAGTAATGAGTACGGAAAGTGACGGAAAGTTCAGATTTTAATACGTTAATAAAAGTACATTTACTTGATAGCATGAGATTGATAAGCAAAAAAAAAAATGGGAAAACACCTTTATAAAGGATGATTACGAACCGTTTCCGTAAACCAGGCTTTGAACATGGTCAAGAAATTCTGCAGTGATGCCGATTCCAAGAGCAGTGGAATAATGTAGCAGCTTGGATCAATTATTATACTTAATAAATTATTAAAATTTGGGAAACAGTTTCGCTATTCATGATAAAATTTTAATAATTGTTATCCAATGTCAACTTTTATGATTAAGTTGCAATTTGCAGTCTTTTGACAGATCCAAGATACATAGTTGGATAATTCGGTATTTTTTTTTCAGTGACTTTGGATTTTGAATTAACCAAGTTTGACTGTAAATACTTATTTGGATACTTTTCCTAATTGGAAGTGACTCCACGATCAACAGTTTGCCTGTAAAATGCTACAAGGGGAATTACCTTGTATAGTATACTCAATTTCTTTAGTGTTTTCCCCCATTTCATTTTTCTCCTTATAGTGAGTTTTTCGCAATTGATTTTGTTCTCGAAGAATTAAATGTTACCTTTACGGGTAATATTGATATATCTTTGTGTATGTTTAAATTCATTTTGCTTAATTTAATAAGCCCCCGCTTAAGCTTCCTGGATTGGTTTTCAGTGTGTTGTTTTTTTCCCCAAAAACGAGGTTCTCAACAATCCGACTCCGAGACTCCACAATAACGCTTATAAAAATAATTTCATTCTGATCATTTTGATTGTATAAGCGGTTAGTTTTTAATACCGGCAAAATCAAAACTAAAATTTTAAAAACAAATATTTCCGAAAGAAAAATGTTCCATTAAGTAAAAATATGATTTATTGATAGAATTGTTATTAAATATAACTACAATTATCACCCCCCGGGGGCGATATTGCCTAATTTGGTAAAACATTGATCAAAACTGATAAAGTTATACTGGTGTTGATAGGTACAGTCGGCCCCGCTTAAACGAATATCAACGGTTTAGCACATAATAATCGATTACGCGGGGAACAATTCATTTGTCGTTTCACACCGTTAGTATGGTTAGCCAGTCAAACATTTTTCTATGTCCTAAATAGTGCAACCATCGTTTTGAATCAGATAACTTTTCACAGTTTTCAAAATCTTTGGCAATTTTCTTTTTTTAAAATCTTTTCGCGCGTCGATTAATGTATTTTTTGGCTTTTTTTTAGCATGAAACTATTGTGATACAGCTTCGTCGACACCACTGTTATCCGCTAAAAAGAGTTTTAATGATTAATATCTTTTCTCATCAAACTGTTGAGTTGTTTTGTGAAAAGAGAGAGTGATTTATTTTTCATAGTGAAGAAAAATTCTAAAAATTTAGCCGGATTAATTGAAGAACATTTTCAATTGTCAACGAAGTTTGAAGAAGTAAAATTGAAATTCGATGTGCATTGGCGCGAACGCTGGTCGACACGTGTGGAACTTAAGATTTTCTATTCCGTCTCCTTTCTCTCACCAATCTTCTGCAACTTCATCAAAAATTTCGCTAATGCTCGAGATTTAGAAATTCCACACTCTTCAGCTATTGAAGTTTGAGTTTTTTTTTGCTTTTTATTGCATCCAAAACTTGCAATTTTTTGAGCAAACAGAAATCCATTCTTTTGGAAGTCAATTTTCTAATTTGAAGACATTGCGTGAAGTCATGGCATCTGTGTAGATTTTTCTCGAGTTTACTTTTATTTGAATATTTAGCGCCCTCTATAAATTCAACAGAGATCAAGTTCGAATTTTTATAACTTTTATTTCAAAACATGTTTTCTATAATTTTGAAATGTTTTCTGTGATAAAATTATCATGTACATAATGGTTAACATATATTTAAAGTTGTCGCGTGATTTGAAATACAGTGAAACCTCACACCAGGAAAAATATCGTTATAGAGGGGTTACCGTTATATTGAGAAGAAGCATTATCATCAGGCGCTGATAAAAAATCATGCTGTTGTTGAGATCTCTCCTGAATTTACATTTTTATTGTCACCCCCCCCCCCGATAAAATTCATTTTAAGTATTTATTCGTTGCAAAGAATTTCAATTGATTAGGTGATTAATAAAATTCAATTAGTTGTTTCACCCTGTTAAAGAGTTTTCGCAACACACTTTTATGTAATACTCAGTAAGTAGCTTTACAGTAACTTCGTCATTTTCGGAGAGCAGATAGTGCGAAATAACAATATTATTAATTAAACACCTTCGAAAGACAAAGAACTGGTGAGGAATTTGAAAAAATGCGTGTGTGCGTGCATTGTTTTATAAAATTTGTTGAAAAATGCATTGTTTTATAAAACTTGAAAAATGCAACCAATAATCGTATCATAACCAATACGTTTATTGGTTACACATTCGATGTAACAGATACGCTTATTGGTTGAATTTTTCAAGTTTTATAAAAAACATTTATAAAACTTTCATAGCGTAATATAAGGCCTAAGAACAAGTAAAGCTTTCCGGCAAAAGCTGTCTATAGCAGTGGTTCTTAAAGCCCCGTTGCCCGGCTAACTAATTTTTGTAAATGGGAGGCCCGGTCATGCCCTCGACTAACGGAAAGTAAATGGGGAAAAAATAAAACAGCAAATCGCTCACGGCTCAGTTTGACTCGTGTCATGTACCGGGCCGTGGGCCAGTGCTTGGGAAACACTGGTCCCTCCCCTTCGCTCCAGACATCATTTTTAACGGTTTTAAATAGATTTTAATGATTCTTTTTTAAGGGTTAGACCTGAGGTGCACATATGTGTCCCTAACTCAAATGGTCCTAGTAAAGATATCTTAACTCCAATTAATTAATTGATTCTTCTGTCTTTCGCATTTTGACTTACAATAAACACAAATCAATCAAAAAAAAAAATCCTTTTAATAGTCATTTTTGGTTCAGGTGTGAAGATGCTATATAACAAGAAATACGATAAATAAAATTCGAAATTATTAATTTTTACACATATTAAATTTATTTATGGGAATTTTTTTCTAATTTCAATTCGAAAATAAAAAATTGGAAACGAAGTCCAGACAAACAAGACCAAATACAGTAATCAACACGGTTAAATTTCCTTTGAAGTTTCAAATTGTTTTTTTTAGAAAAAATTAATTAAAGGCCGGTATTACACTATAAAAGTTTTGTAAAAGCTCTTTGATAAAACTCGAAAAATTCAACCAATAAGATCACCAGCTAGGAAAGCAGAACAACTAAACTAGGAAAGCAGAACAACTAAACTAGGAAAGCAGAACAACTAAACTAGGAAAGCCAAACAACTAAACTAGGAAAGCAGAACAACTAAACTAGGAAAGCAAAACAACTAAACTAGGAAAGCAGAGCAACTAAACTAGGAAAGCAAAACAACTAAACTAGGAAAGCAGAACAACTAAACTAGGAAAGCAAAACAACTAAACTAGGAAAGCAGAACAACTAAACTAGGAAAGCCAAACAACTAAACTAGGAAAGCAGAGCAACTAAACTAGGAAAGCCAAACAACTAAACTAGGAAAGCAGAGCAACTAAACTAGGAAAGCAGAACAACTAAACTAGGAAAGCAGAACAACTAAACTAGGAAAGCAGAGCAACTAAACTAGGAAAGCAAAACAACTAAATTAGGGAAGCAAATTACCCTATTACATAGTCCTATTTGCATTTACCCTGTAGATAGGAAATGCGCATGGTAAAGTGAAAAAAGCATTCTGTGACTTGCGTAACTATAAATTTTATATAATTTTTTTTCAAAGTAAAAAAATATATATATTTGATAAAAAATCATGAAAAATTCTGTTCAGTGAGCATTCAAACTCAAATTTTCAGTGCTGTATACTCCTATCAGAAAAAATATTTTTTCAGTTCAATTTCTCTGAAAAATAAACGCTTATAATTTTTAGCCTTTGACATATATAAATTGATTCTTCTTCCTCTATCAAAATGCATTTCATAAATAAAACAAATACTGCCATACGCGTGTATAAATATTCCAATGGAATATCCTTCTTTAAAAAGGCGTTTCAAATTTCTTGGAAGCAAACAGAAAGAAATTTTGCAAAGAAAATAAGAAAGCTGAAATATCTTGTTTGAATTGAAAGCTATAAACATCCATCTCAATTTCGAAACTAAAGCTAATGTTTTCAGATCTGCTTCTCGAGATATTTCAAATTGTGGATTGAATTCGAGATGGCATCTGAAGCATCTTTCTGTCTGTGTGTCTGGTGTATTACCTTCGAAAATATCTTGTGTAGGATTACCGTAATAAAGCTTGCCCAATACAGTGTGTCCTGTAAGTGCTAATGCGGCCTTTATCTCATCAACCGTCAGTCGTAGAGGTGTGATTACAGGTAAAAAAATTCTCAAACGTTGTTCAAAAAATTGCCTTGTACTTATTTTGAGAGTGAAAATACAGTGTGTCATAAAATTAAAAAAATCTAAATTTTTATACGGTCTACTAGTCTTCTAACTTCCGATTCAAAAAGTAGTTGTCCTATATCTCCTGAGGCCACCAGAAAATATTCCATGTTTCTAAGTGCAATATTCGGTAATATACTAGAAGTCAAAAATCGGAGAAAAGTCATGAAAGTTTGATCATTTTTGTCGCACCACGGTCATTTTCTGCACAGGAGGGCTAATTAGACCGGGACCTACAATTTATTGCCGATTCCGAACGGCATGCTTGTTTTTTATACTCATCGAGAGGTTAGCTCGCCAACCCCTCGATGGGGGACTCCCTGCGGTAGCAATTTTTTGCTGCGGTCAAGTCGCCGTTTTTTTGTTGTACCCCTGTGTCAGGAAGAAAAGTTATGAAAGAACAGCAAAAACCCAACGTTTAACGCTCCATTCCCTCATTTCATGCTATTCTTCCCCAACTTTTATACAATTTCTTTTATTCAAATATGTTAGTGGATATTGCACTTGGAAACTTGAAATACTTTTGTTGGCCTCAGGAGAGACAGGAACAACAACTTTAGGAAGTTAGAGGGCAGGAGGATCGCATAAAAATTTACGATTTCTATACAGTTACACACTGAATTTTCATTCTCAAAACCGGCACAGGGTAATTTTCGAGCGCCTTTTGAGCTTTTTTTAAAATTGGAATCATACCTCTACGACGGACGGTTGATGAGATAAAGGACGCATCAGCACCTAACAGGACACCCTGTATATTAAGCGTCTATTTATATAAAACAGGAAACACATAATTTGGTGCCAGAGTTTTTACAACTGATTTTATGTGAATTTCAGGTGATGAAAGCAAATATGGTATTGGTTTTTGCCCATCATCTCTTGTTTGTAAGATATTACAGTGTCGTTATCTCTTTTAATAAAATCAGGAATGGCTTTTCTGTTCTATTTTTAGGGTGCAACAATATGCAACAAAACAAATCAGGATGATTAACACAACTTCTCTCTTCGACTGGACGTAATTCTTTCTTTTCATCCATTCAAATATTGTGTCATCGGGCTCAAGTTGGAACCTTGATTAATTCCTGCGGTTATGCGACTTTTCTCTGATATTGAGTCCTCCCGGCTTTTCCGTGGAGTTGTATCGGACATGTTTCTCTTCCATTACTCAGAATCGTGAATTCTCTGAATGCGACTGCATAATAGTTGGTGATTTAAATCTTCCGTCTATAAATTGGATCAGTGGCGTACCTCAACACAGCTCCTCGAAAGACATTGAACTTGAATTTTTATCGTTTTTTTTAATTACCATGATTTTCAGCAACTTATATCTCCGCCGAATTATGAAGAGCGTTACTTGGATCTATGCCTTGCGAAGCTTCTCTTCTACGGTGCCCAAGTGAGGATCCATTAATTCGAGAAGAATTCCACTATTCCAGTTTCGAGATCAACATTTTTTGTGTAAAAAGTGATGTCACTAAAAAGTACGTCATTCTCATTTTTTGTTAGTTCTGGTTTTCGTTTATTAGAGGTTGACAAGAGTTTAGCCCTTCCGGTGTACCCAATAATTAAGTTCCCAGCTATTATATTAGCCGCATGGTCCCCCATGGGGGGGGGGGGCTGACAGGGCTCTAGCCCTGGGGCTCGGGACGATTATCATCATTTTTTTGCTTTTTCACGCTATAAATTAGCTACAGAAGGGACCCGTTAAAAGTCTGACCGAGGGCCCCGCAAAAGATCCCAGCCTAGGGGTCCTGCTACAGGATGTGGGGGGCCATGATTAGCCGCAAGCCGAATAGAAAGAGCGGCAGTACCCACTATCGCAGATCAAGCTCCAAATAAAAAAGATATAGTTCCAATATCCTTATGATTAGTGGGTGTTTCAAGTTTTTTTCTTCTCGGGGGGGGGGGGTACGTTTTTTCCTTGAGGTGGGACTCCCCCCCCCCCTCTTCCACCTTTTGCGTACGCTCTGCATTCGGGCTCACAATGACGTAGACGATGTTCTTACTTGTTTCTTACGTTCGATCTTCAATGCATTTGACTCTGCTGTCAATCGGAAAAGTGATTCCAAAAAAATCTTTTCCTCATTGGTTCGACACTAATGCAATCAAAGCAATACCAAGAAAAACTCAATCAGAAATAAACTTCTATCTAGTAATTGACAATTTCATCTTAAAACACTTTTCATGACCAACGTAGACTCATTAAATCCCTGATCCGATGTGCCCGGGAATCGTACTATCTCCGCATTGAAGATGGTATTCATACGGACCCTTCTACATTTTGGAACCATAACTTTCCTTAATATTCGTAAATGACCTTCCTCTGTGCATAATCTAATGCATAAGTTTCTAATGTATGCTGATGCCGTGAAAATTTATCGCGAGGTTGGGAGTTTAGAATATTGCATAGCTCTACAAAGATACCTAGAGTCTCTCCATGATTGGTGTGGGGACAAATTTCTTCCAGCTCAATGTTCGTAAAATGCCACGTCGTCAACTATACAAGAAAATTGCCATCGACCGAATTTGACTACACCATTGATGCAGTCTCAATCAGTCATGTTTCCGTAACCAAAGACCTTGGTGTTCTCTTCGAATCCAAGCTTGCATTCACCAATCATGATATCACCAATAAATGCTTAAAACTGCTAGGATTTGTTGTGAGGAGCAGCGACAATTTTTCAAATCAATTGCAACAATTGCGACACTTTTCAAAACTTATGTGCTCTCGATACTGGAGTCCACATAACAATCTAGACTCACTGATGCTAGAAAGAGTCCAGATCAGATTTCTACGTAACATGTTTTTACAGGCAATTCCACGTCTACTTTAATGACGTAAGTATAACTGAGCTGCGACGTTTTTTCCATTTCCAATCATTTGAATGCCGGAGAAGAAGTTACCTTCGCTTTTTTGTATAAAATTGTAAATAATATTATTGATGACTGCGATCTTCTTCAACTTTTCTGTGCCAATTGGAAATAGGCCTGTTCGGCGGACTTTTCACCTCCCTAAACCCCGAACAAATATTTTGCGACGGTCCCCTATTTTTGAGATGTGCAATATATATATACAATCAGTGCGATGTGAAACCCGATATGTTCAATTCAACTGTAAGATAATTTTTTAAAAGTTATATGTGAGTTTTGAATGTTCATGTTATTATGCTTTTCCGTGTGTATTTCGCAGTATCGTGTTTTTAATCATTGTTTCACTCATTTTTGTATTCCCCTTCTGTATTTCTCTTCTTTTGTCCATCTCTATAATTAGGCACTGCTTGCCTGTTGAGATGTGAATAAATAAATAAATTTATCTTGACCTGAAAGGTCTAAAAAGATAAATATGAACTCAAGAATTTGATTATGATTGAGGGGGGTATTCCCCAATTAATCATTTTGAAAAACATTGAATACTGCCGACGCAACTCTTATTAAAACAACTTTAATTCATATATAAATATAGTGTGTTTTAATTTAATTGTTCAAATACGGTGTTCGTAAGCAGTGTAATAGTTTGTAAATATTGAATAAATAGTGTGTGTGTGTGTGAATGTAGTTTGCAAAAAGGAAATTATTTTCATAAAGAAAGTTTTTTTTTTGGTACTGGAAAAAAAAGTTCAAGCTCTTGTTGATAGAGGGCAATGCGTAAAAGCAAATCACGAAATATGCAAATCAGGCTGTCTTTATCCTGAAAACGGCAGAAAAAGTTTAATATACATAAAAGTATAATGTATGGGGGTCATGGGCGAAGATACGGGGGGGGGGGCATAGACTCAAAGGTGGAGTAGACTGATCTAATGTATATATGAGTTGACATCATCATCATCATCGTGCTCCCCAGACCTCCACGTCTATCTCCGCCTATGATAGGAGTCAATGTCTGGGGCTGTTTGCCACACGGGTAAGTTGTCACATGCATTACAGTCGAGTTCGGTTTTATTACATACCCCCCAGGTCAGATATCTTCAACCCGTTGCTCGCGAGCACCATGGTGCTCCCTGAAGCACGCAGGGTGCTCAGTGCTCGTGTCCGATTTCGTGCTCGCGAGCACTTATTATCAACGTTCCAGTTAAAACACCTTGTACAAATTGCATTCAAGGATTGAAATCATCCTATTTTCATGCATTTGTTTATGATGTGTACAGTTACGTAGCATGTATGCAAAATATGCATTATTCAGACGGTCGTGGACAAAATAAGTTTATACAGCACATAATTGAAATGTGATATAGCATAAATGTTGTTTTTGATTGATATCTGTAAAGTTTTGAGGAATTTATTTAGGTTTTAATATAAGATCTGTAACAACATGCAGACATTTTTGGAAATGATGATTTTTTTGTTTTTTTGAGTTTACGCAAACAGTTTTCCTTTGAAGTTGACGGTAGGCCCTATGTCACAGCTCTTCAAGCTTTTTTTAGTCGAGAGCACTACCTGTACCCCTCATCAAAATAAGAGAACCCTTGCGGTAAGTTTGACATACGAATGCACGAAAAATCAGGAGGATTTTGATCTTTGAATGCAATTTGCACAAGGTGTTTAATCAGGACGTAGATGAAGTGCTCGAAATTAGACGTGCTCACAGAGCACTAGGGGTGCTTCAGGGCGCACTGTGGTGCTCGCGAGCTACGGGTTGAAGATGCATGCCCTATGGTGAACCTAAGTATGAATATACAGTACAAGATTTATTTGAACCCACATGGACACTTCCGGAACTAGAGGGAAGGGGGGCAACTGCCCCGAGCGGCATAATTTAGGGGGGGGGGTGGCAATTTTTTAGGTGGGAACAAAGAAAATCGTTATAACATTATCGATGTTTTTTAGTCGTGACGGCAAAAAATCCTAGTTAAGGCTCTGCATTTGGAAATTAACAATACCAATCAAAACAATTGAACAATATTACAAGCCTGCTTGAGGGCCACCTGTGCCATCGTTCCGGTGGTCACTTCTGGTCCGCGGACCATAGGTTGAGAAACGCTGATTTGAAGTATTGTCTTATGAGAGAAATATCGGTTTTGAGTATTTTATTGGTATCCGTTTACCGGGTCGACTGTATCTCCAAAAACGTTATCAAAGTATTTCAGACATTTTACTGGATTTTTTTATGTTACTCTGAGCTTTGATTAAAATTGCACAAATTTCGTAAAGACCACGTAAAAAAAGAGCCTTAAAATTAAATTTCTTTTTGATGCCTAAATATTTCATTACAGCGCATTTTAAAAAGTACTCATAAATTTTCGATTTTTCATCGCTTTACAAGACATAACATCTCATTCCATTGAAGAAATCTTGGTCCAAGCTAATCTTTATTCTCAAAACACGCGGAACATATTCACAATTTGCATAAAAATACAGTCTATGCAGGTGTTAAATAATTTTTAGTTAAACTGAATGAAATATTATAACCTGAAAAATGAAAAATGGAGTTATTGTATTTCATAGAAAAATGTTGAAACCGAAAACAGGTATATTGCGTTTATATTTCCTCTCTTTTAGCGTTTTTTCCTAGTTGATTGATCGCAACGCATCGCCGGTTGAGGCGGAGCTTCGTCAGCGCTGTCAATCATCGCCGCGGACCAATAGCAACTTGTTAAGAGGGAGGGGCATGAGTACGAGGGCTGTGTTCCCATCTTAATATAGAAAGCGCTTACTACAACGTCCTCGCTCATTCAGTAGAATTCAGCTCGGAGCGTGTGTCAACCGGTTCAACGTTGTAGGAAAATATCTCCGTGTTTTTATTGAACATCACCAAACATTCGGGAGGTGCGTGAGCACATGCTCGGACGTAAAAAAAATTGAGCTCAGTCGGATGTGTAAAGGATAACGATAATCTCTTTGAAAAATACATGTGCTGAAAATTCGGACTTGAATGCTTAAAAAAGACATTCGTTTTTTCAGCTTCTTCCTGCGAAATTCAAGAATTTCGGACTCTGATAAATTTTTCAGATAGGAATTTGAGTAAGAAGAAAATGGATGTGATTTGGACTAAACGGAACGCGTAGATGTGGCAGAAAAAAGACATTGGGAAACAGTAAATACACTAGTCTAATAATACTTTGACAGCTGTTGTTTTGTCTCAAGATGTTATGTGATAGGATATCGAGAGTCGACATAGGCTCACCGAGTAGCGTGGTCGACGACGACGAAGAGCACGTGGACGTCATGGACCACGGTGATACGGACGACGGTGGGATCCATTCCGAGGCGTCCGGACAGTCGCCGTCACCGCTGTCCACGTCATCGAATTCACCGTGTAACAACAGGTTGCTGCTACCAAACAAACCAAAACTGTCTTTCAGCATCAGCCGACTACTCGGAGATGACCATCACAACCAGCATCAGCAATATCGCCAGTCATCGTCTCCTCACGATTACCGCGACTCGGAATCGCCACCCGCGAAAGACACCGCCGCCACCAACGTCGAGAACAGCACGGTCACCGATGACTGCCAGGAGAGTTCGTACAGCTCGGCGTCATCGCCACAGATGTCATCCTCACCGGTGAACTCTGGTACTTTCCCGTCTAGGAGCACCACTAACGGTACGCTGATCAACAGCAGCAGCGGTGCTTGTTGTGCTACTGGACTCGGTACCCACACGTACATTCATTCTGATCTCAAATCTGGTACCATTCCCGTGATGGCTCATTATGATCCTCTACAGAGTGGTGCCAACGGTACCGTGATCAGGGTACCAGCTCACAGGCCGGCACCGCCTTTACCGTACCATCATCCGGCATCAAGTTTCTCTTGGGTTGGAGCTCAAACCGTAGTCAAAGACCGATTAGCAGGTATGTCATCCCATTTACTGAAAATTAACCATTTTATTCACAACTAAATTTTTCATCATAACAGTGAAAATTTACCTTTATTTACTCCGTAATGTATGCAATGGCAACCCCCCCCCCCCAAGAGTCCAAAGTTTCGAAACTCCATATAGATTTTTTCTCCACGCGTCAGCATCACAGGAATTCTCAAGCTCTTTTCGCTCGCGGCACACTGTTTGGGAATCAATGCATTGAAATTATATAATTACATATTACTGCGTTAAACACCATCAGAAACTATTTTGATAAGATTTTTCTGTATTTCCTATCAATGATTAGTCACTGATTTATATATATATATATATATTTAGAATGTTTTCTTGCAATTCTTTTTTATTGAAAAGATTTCATTCTTTGTTCTCCATACCTTGAAATTCATTTCAAAATTTGTTTTCTGAAAAACAGGGATGCTCTACAACTAATGAACTTCCCTGAAAAATTCAACTTCTAATTTTAGTAAATACAGTGTCATGGAAAAAATAGTACTGTTAAGATTATCATAGGCGTACGCAGAATTTTCTCATAAGGTTTTTTTCTTCTCAAGAGGGGGGGTTTACGTTTTCTCCTGCAAAATAATACTATAATCTCGGCCTGCGGAGGGGGGGGGGGGTTAGAACCTGAAACCCGCCCTTAACGTACGCCAATGGGAGTCTATACTCCCATTGGAGAATACCGAAGAAATATCCCAATCTGAGTATTTTTGGGGAAAAAAATATATTACAAGAATGATAAAACAAAATTCATGATACGTGTTTTTGAGCTCTAATAGCTATAATTTGAGCTCTAATTTTGAGCTCATGATAACTCTTTTAAAAGAAGAAAACAAATTTTGTGTGTGTGTGATGGTTCTCCACGGACGAATGTGGCTTTTCTTCCTGAAATTATGTTCGCTTGATATTCAGTTATCTATAAGCCTTCTCCGTATAAAGAGTCGGTTATTATCGACATCTATTGTCGAGACAAGATAATTAGGATAATTATTTATATATGCACTTCCTTCTCAAGAGGACGTAACTATTCACAATAACAAATAACGCAAATCTTTAAAAAAATATTGTTTTTCTAAAATTCCTGACATAAGCATTTTGTTGGAACCTCCTATAAGTGCATGATTTATATATTACTTCCCTTATTATATATTGCTGCTCAAATATTCGTGAAAAATGTCAGATGCCTTTAATTAAAATACAAATGCAAACGCAAAGACCACTATAGGCAAAATGTCCAACGAGGTGGCTGAAAAAAATTCCCATAAAAATATTGATGTCAAATGTAGCCAAAAGCATATATTTTGAAAGAAAGAACTAATAATTAATATTATATAATACACTGCCCATAAAAAATAATATTATGAGGTTCTTATCTAAATATGAATAGCTTCTCGATTTAACCAACTATGT
The DNA here is from genome assembly GCF_987345545.1 of Pholcus phalangioides. Classification (NCBI taxonomy): domain Eukaryota; kingdom Metazoa; phylum Arthropoda; class Arachnida; order Araneae; family Pholcidae; genus Pholcus; species Pholcus phalangioides. The sequence goes on along the minus strand of NW_028301601.1, from coordinate 17,848,242 downwards.
TTATCGCATTTTTTTCCAAACGTGTCAATTTTGTTAGAATTCACGTACCCCGGGGGTAAGCTGTTCCATTTATTAACAAACTTATCAGAGGAAAAACACCCTGTGACACTACAACCTAAAATTCTCCCTTACCAAACAGTACTAGTGTCCATAGGCGTACACAGGATTTTCTCAAGGGAGGGGTTTTCCATAATTTCCTTCCGGAAGGGGAAGGGTGTTTCCAGGCTTTTTTACTATAAAATAACACTAAAATCTCAGCTCAAGGGAGGGATATGAACCCCAAAACCCCCTCTCTTGCTTATGCCAATGCTGGAGTCCTCTTGCCTTCTAAGCAGTTGATTGACGATGTATTAATAATTCATGGTCAATCCTTTCCACCCCCATTGAAAATGTTAAACACTTCGATAACATACCCCCCCCCCCTTCCACCCGACACCTGCTTTCTTCCAATGCAAATATATTCAAATTAAAATGTTTATTAAAACTTACATGACTCTCAAATACATTAATAAAACTTTGAGAATTCTAGTTGGTTTTCCAAGTTTTATGGACTTCTTAATATGTTTGATTATAATCTTCTGGACACCCAACGTATTGTGAATATAAGACTTAATGACATTTCTGGAATGTTTGATACAATTTTCTGAACTACTCAAATACTAAATATGATTTTTTGAATTCAATATACAGTCAAACCTCGTTAATGAGTCACTCTTGGGAGAGCAAAAATATGACTTTGTAAACGGAGTGACTCGTTAAACGGAGTAAGCCATAGCTGTGCAAATTCCTACCTGAGGACAATTGGGACTTCCAAAAAGTGGCACGGTAAGCGGAGTGACGTGTTAACCGGGTGACGCACTAACGAGGTTTGACTGTATTTGATATAATATTCTGAACTCCAACTTGTTTGATATAATTTTTCAAGTAGTTTTGATAGTATTATTTCTAAGTAAGTAGCCTACATGATATCATTTTCTGAACTCCAAATACTCAATATAATTTTCTGAACTCCAACTACTCAATATAATTTTCTGAACTCCAAATACTCAATATAATTTTCTGAACTCCAAATACTCAATATAATTTTCTGAACTCCAAATACTCAATATAATTTTCTGAACTCCAACTACTCAATATAATTTTCTGAACTCCAAATACTCAATATAATTTTCCGAACTCCAAATACTCAATATAATTTTCTGAACTGCAAATGTGGGAAATATTTTCCCCCGAACTCTTTAAATAAAGAACTGGATATAATTTTTTAAGCTCCAAGTATTCGATACAGTTTTTCGAATTCCAAATATTGGATATAATTTTTTTAAACTCCTTAAATGTTTTGATAAAATTTCCTGAACATATATTTTCTAATTCGATACCTTTCGCAGTTATAACCAATTTAATTAGTTAATTGCAGTCTAATAGTTTTCGATAAGACGCGTAGAAATATAAGTAGTGAAAATCAGAGGAATAATCCGTGAAAAATGCTCATCGCTGAAGTATGTAACATGCTATTGTTTCGAAGAAGGAACTCCACCCATTTAATCGATTCTCTTGGTATGTGGGGGTTGGGCTAATCATGGATAGGAAAAAAAAAAAACGATTTTCTTTCTATTCTATCAAACTTATAACAATCCATATCTCCTCCTATTCCTTTAACACTTCCAAACCAGCGTGTTTTATCATTTGCGACAAGAACAATGGATTACCGATAATGATTTCGCATCAATGTATCTTTATTGATTCTTTTTCATCGTTGGCTGTATTTCGCCGATTTTCTGGCACCATAGTGATGTGTTTCACCACTTCTATTTTTAATACCGCCATTTATTACCATCACAATTTTTTTTTTTTGTCATGTGGTCTATCATTGAGAATGCTGATGGATTGATCTGGTAGAGCGAGTTTTTTTTTTTGTACTCTATGAGACAGGATTACCACGTTTTATCATGTTCCCAAATGTAGAAGTCTCCTCTTGGGCAAAATGTTCGAATTAACGCACGGATCTGGCGATAAAAACATGTAAATTTGGATTCGCTTGAGAGCCAAGATTTATTTTATTTATCATTAATAATAGAACTGGTTTTTACTATACATGGAATGCATTATATGATGTATTGCTATTTGAAAAAAAAAGGGGGTAAAAACACTCATAAAAGAGGAAATAAATGGGAAAAAAATCCGATAAAAATCTAAGAATGTATTTAAAGCATATAGACTGGCTATGAGAGAATAGAAAAAAAATATCAGGTATTATCGAGCTGAAAAATCCTTATTTTTAGACAAAATCAAAATATTTGATATAATTTTTTTTGTTATTATAAAAACTAACCTATATGGTTGAACTCGAAATATTTATGTAATGAACTTCGTAAAACTTCTTAAAAAAATCTATGTGTAAGTTTTTAGAATTACTTCAGATGAAATATGTTTTGGAGCCCTGTCGAAAATCCCACGGATGTCTGTTTGGGGGAACATCATTGAGATATTTCGTTAAATTTTATGTAATATTTTCTATAGATGGCGCGTTGAAATTTTCTATAGATGGCGCGTTGAAATTTTCTATGCGTGTGAAATTCGTTTTGGAGCCTCATTGAAATTGTAATGAACGGTTTTTAGCTTTATCGAAATTGTAATGAACGATTTTCAGTCTCGTCGAAATTGTAATGAACGATTTTCAGTCTCGTCGAAATTGTAATGAACGATTTTCAGTCTCGTCGAAATTATAATGGAAAAATTCTCAAAGTCTGAACGAATTTATACGTCTCATTAAAAGATAAGATTTTCAGTCTTATTGAAATGATAATGAATGATTTTGTCTCGTCGAAATTATAATCACGATTTTCAAAGTCTCGTCGAAATTATGATGAGTAATTTTCAACGTTTCATCAAAATTACAAAGGATGATCTTTAAAGTCTCACATAAACCACAAAGTATGTTCGAAATTTCAATGAAGGATTTCAGAAGTTTCATTAAAGAATGGTTTTCAACATCTCATCCAAATTATAGCGAATGATTTTCAAAGTCTCGTCCAATTTTCATGAACTACTTTCACTTTCTTATCGAAATTATGATGAAACAATTTTAAATTTCTCATCGAAACTGTAATGAGTGATTTTTTTTCTCATCAAAAACGACTTTTATAGTCTAATCGAAATTATAAATGAATAATTTGCTGAGTCTCTACGGAATAATAATAATAAAATATGTGTGGATCATATACCTACCCCATCTCTATAAAGTATTTCTACTTAAATTCAAGGCTCTAACACAGTTTCTCAAACTTTTCATTCCATCGCCCCCTTCTTTATTTTATCTTCTCGTCGACCCCAAACTCAAGCCACCCCATAGGATCCTATACTAAACCCCGAGCGATATTGGTGTGTTCAGTGTTCTCCAAAGTGGGCGATATTGCCCACTTTGCAGAACACTGCTCTAGCATATAAAGCCTGATATATATTTTCTATCCTTTGTCCCCAAAACATTCGTGAGCATTCTCAGAATAATTTCACATATTTACAATCTTTTTTCTTTTTTGGTATAGCTATCATAAACTGAATACGCTATCAAGAGGCTTCATAATATTTTCATGTCAGTTATTTGGCTAATAAATAATTTTTTTTTATTTAGTAATGCCTCTCGTTGAACCTTGGTACCGTTATCATCCTTCGACACTAAAGATAAGTAAATGTCGTATAATGTTTAATGGTACCACGTAATGATATTGCTCAAGGTTGTTGCAATGATTTTTGCTGCATCATTAGGTTGCATTGACAAACAGCTGATACCCAAAGTCTATTAAGATAGATGACTGTATAAGCAGTCGTAAAAACTGGTCGTTACTTATACGATTAACATCAAGAGCTTTGAATCGTATCAGCGCTAAGCATCGGTTTATCCATTAAATTTATCTATTAAACTTGCTTACAAATTTCGTGATGCCATCAATCGTAGAGATAATCAAAAACCAAATCACACAAATACAATTATGGTGAATGTGTAATGAAAAGAGCTTATGAAAAATATTTGTATACTTTGAGGTGAATCAAAAACGGATAGTTAATTAGAAAATATTCTTAAAATTAAAATTATGAAAATTTTAAAAAATATATTTAAAATTAAAAAGTACTAAAATTTAAAAATACATATCAAAATTAGTAAAGAAGAAATTTAAATTTATAAAAATTAGGAAAAAACGAATTTAAATTTATTCAAATTAGAAAAAAAAACAATTGAAATTTATTAAAATCAGTAAAGAAGAACTTTAATTTTATTAAAATTATGAAAGATGAATTTAAACTTAAAATTTGAATTTTTTTAAATTTATTAAAATTAGTGAAGAAGAAATTTAAGTTTTCACAAAATCGATTTTAATTTATAAGACAATAAAGTAATGTGAAGTGACAATAAAGTGTAAAGTGTAGCTCTGTAAAGTTTTGCTATATTTGCGTTCAATGATAGATAGTTTGCAGAGTGAGAAAAGAAAACTCACCTCTGAATTCAGAAAATTGATCGAATCTTATTAAATTGTTTTAACGTTTGATCAAATTCAGAAAATTTGACCGGACATTAAAGGGGTGCAGGAAATTATATCAAGTAGGCATGAGGTCTTGATAGTCTATGACAGGGGTTGTCTCAAACTGTGTGCCGCGACACCCTGGTGAGCCGCCAATTTTTGTCAGGGACGCCTCAGAGTTTCAGCCTAATTACGATGGTTTTTCGAAGAGATTCTTTGTTAACTTGCTCCGAAAAATGGTGGTGCACGGATAAGGGGGCGCCGCGGGTTAAAAAGGTTTGAGAGCCCTGGTCTATGAGTTCAAATAGCCCATATCAGGTGAATACGAGGTTTTATTAAGATACTTCGACCACTGAATTCACAAAAATTGACCTCACACTACTGTGCGTGTTGTAAAAAAAAAAAGGAAATTCATGTCTCCGTAGTGTATTGGTTAATGCTCAAGTCGAATTGCTAGAGGATTGGGGGGTCTGATTCCGCTGCATATTGCCAACTTTTTTTTCTTCCAAAAGTTGGCATTATGCTGGGGATAATTATTATTCTCGGGATGGGGATAATTACTGGGGGGGGGGGGGGGGGGGAGGATTATTCTCTGTAATTAATATTCACAGCGAGTTTTTCATTCACCGAGTAGAATACGGGACACCAGCATGTTGTAAAAGTTTGTGGTCCGTCGAATTGTTTCAGACATTGTACTGGTCCTCAGATTCAGGAAAGTTGAAAAACACTGCTGGGAACCAGCCCGTATACAGACGTTTATTGGCATGGTATCCCGGATAAGCTATCGTATAACCGATTTCTACTGTATTGTGAAACTTATGGCTCATTTGAATATTTTAAGCATTGGACATATTAGGATCCCCGTACCATGAAATTCGGATAATTACTATGAAATTCGGTTAATACGAAACATTTTTGATGTGCTTGGACTTTTTCTTAACGAAGTAAAAATAAAATAAATGGAAAAAAAAAAATATATTTTTTAGCAATACCTATATTACGGTAAATCATTTACTGTAAATGTGATAAATGCGGTTATTATTCATAAAAACCGGTTATTATGCATAATTGCAGAGCATTTCGGCATGTTTGATAAATTTCCGTCCATTAAATCACTTTTACCGGTGATTATGCACAGCACACAAGCGTCGCGGCGTTGGTGAACATGCTAAATCGTACTATATGATATACTATACATGGTAATTCATACATGTATTGTATCACTATATCGGGGTAGGATCGTAAAATTTGTTATCATCGCATATCGGGTCTGAATATATTCATCACACATACTATACTCAGAATTTTTTTTCACATATTTATCAGATTTCACCAATTACACTCTAGGGTATTATGCATAATCACGGGTAAAGGTGATAATTTTTTTACCATTTATCAAATTTACCAACGACTGGTATTACGATAATTTTATGTGAGTGATAAATTTATCAAACTTACCAAGGCGATTAAACTTACTTAACTTACAATAAATTTATCAAACTTACCAAGGCATTCGGTAAGTGTGCATAATAACCGGTTATTATGTATAATAACCGGTTATTATGTATAATAACCCATTTATCACACCGTAACACCTATATTAGAGAAATCCATCTTGCATTTCAAATGTTTTCCTGCAATTTTTGTGATTCGGGTCGAAAACATTATTTTGAACATTACAAAAAAATTTCGCATGGTGTCTCTTGAAATTTATGCTTCCGTGACAGCGCATAGTTATAAAATTCATCTGCATTTCATGTTTCCATCGACTTTCGTAGCTATTATCTGCCATACCGGTAAAGTCATGTTATGTAAGTAACAGATGGTTAGCCTTTGAAAGATCGCAGCGCGATCAATTTCATTATTTGTGAGGCGTGGCACAGGTTACTGTGTAACAGAGCTTGAAATTCGAGCGGGCTACAGGTGCGAGAGCGTCACACGCTACCGATCGAGCCTCCAATTATGCACGAGTGACTTGGGTGATTTTTTTTCCTAGAGCCTATTTAGCCGTATATCCGATGACAATATTGTAAAATATTGTAACTACCCCAAATTGATATTCCTCATTGTAAAGCCAGTGTGGCGAAATTAAATTTAAAATCAATCATGTCACTGAATGAAAATCGAAACGCACCAAAAGAAATGAATATATATGGGCTACGGTAAATGTGATAAATCAGTTATCATACATAATAACCAATAATTATGCATACTTATCAATCGTCTTTGTAAATTTGATAAATCTACCACTTTAACCGGCGAATATGCATAATACAAAAGTTTCATTGATGAATTTGATAAACACGAAAGAAATTATCAATTTTACCGGCGATTACGCATAATAACCAAGTATCGTTGGTAAATTTGATGAACACTTGGAATTTATTATAAATTAGTCTAATGAATATAGTCGCACCCCAATAAAAAGATAAATTTTACCATATTCCCCGATATAATGATACGATATATGCATGAATTAATCGTTTCGGTAAGTTTGATAAATGTATCACTTTTAACCGGCGATCATGTACCCCAGCGTCTTAGGTAAACATGATAAATGGTAATATATTCAACATAGTACGATTTAGCATGCTCTTTACTATGCAAATCACCATTTCGTACTGTTAAATATGTTTAATCAGTCCCGATTTCCACGACAACATTTATTATTTAAATGACCGTACATGTGAGCGAAAGCCGGAATCGGATACAATAAGCTTTGATATCATGAATTTTTCGGAACATCCTTGAAATAACTCCCATGATTTACTACTGTTTGACGGATTCTGAAATCGAACCTCGATATAATGAATTCATATTTACAGATTTCACGATTATATCCTTATATATAACGAATTCCCAATTTCACAAATTCTTTGATTTACAAAATTCTTTCAAGTTCTCATTTAACAATTTTTTTTTAGCTTATACAATCAGACCTCAATATAAAAAACTCCAATTTATCGAATTTTACTGTCTTAAGGCGATAGACGAATTCTACCATTGGACCTCGATATAAAGATACTGTATTTAACAAAAACGATATGATCGTGCCCGGATGTAACGAACTCTCATTAAAAAAACTTCGAAGTCGTACTCCGATATTACGAACTGCTATTTAACAAATTCTTTAATTTGACTAATTTTCACAGGAATGAAAAAAAATCGTTAAATCATAAAATTCATTAAATAGGGCTTTGTTATATCGGGATCACACAATATTTATCACAAATACTACCGAGACTCATTTACGAATTTTTCCACATTTTTACCAAATTCACCAATTAAATTCTAGGATATTATGCATAATCACTAGTAAAAGCGCTAATATGTTTTAGCATTTGTCAAATTCACCCACGATACTTGGGTTTTGTTCATAATCACCGGTAAAAGTGATAAATTATCAAACTTACCGAGCATTTCTATATTTTTGCAGTGCCTTTTTCACTCCCACCCGGTATGCCACCCGTGCCTCCCAGACGTATCGGGCATCCCTACCAGAACCGAACCCCACCAAAGAGGAAGAAACCCCGGACATCCTTCACGAGGATGCAGATATGTGAACTGGAGAAGAGGTTCCACAAACAGAAATACCTGGCTTCTACCGAGAGGGCCACGTTGGCCAAACAGCTCAAAATGACCGACGCTCAAGTCAAGACCTGGTTTCAAAACAGGCGGACGAAATGGAGGTGAGTTGACTAGTAGAAGCCTCAAGAATTTCTTAAAATTATGAATTATTTTGCAGAGGGTATGAGAAAGGACAAGAAAAAGTCATTATTATCATTTTTTTTCCTCCAAGTCCTTACATCAGGAGTCTTCAGCTAATGATGGGCCACACGTGATGCTGAAGGTGTATCGACAGTTCCACACGGTGCATTTTCGTATATGGGGAATTTTGAGGACGATTCCGCAGAGTCCGTTTCAGCATTTGCGAAAACAAAGGGCCCTTCTTGTCTTTCTTTTTCTGTTTTTGCAGTGGCCCGCCAACTGAGCGCTGACCCAGAAGGGAGCGATTGTCCCTCCCAACAGCTGCAGATAACATGGCGAAAAATTAGCCTGTCCCGTAAAATACGGGAGGATCCAACGAACTACACAATGAATCGCCCCTCCCTGCACATTAGACTGGATCCGTGCCGGCAAACAACGAAAAGGTTTACGTCGTTCTAGAATTTGAATGTTTTTAACTGAAAAAAAAAATACACCTTAATGAAAAATATATTCCGGAATTGGTGAAAGAGAAGTTTTAAGAATTAAAGAAGCACAAAATTACTTTCAGAAATAGTTTTAGAATTAGTGTAAAAAGGTATTTTGCAACTCACGAAAATTTGTAATTAAAATATTTTAGGAATCAATAGGAAAAATATTTTTAGAATCAACGAAGAAACCATACTCAGAATCAACGGATAATATTTTCAGAAAGAAATATTTTCAGAATTATTGAAAGAAATATTTTCAGAATTATTGAAAGAAATATTTTCAGAATTATTGAAAGAAATATTTACAGAATTATTTAAAAAAAAAAGTTTTCAAATTAATTAAACAAAATTATGGTTGGTGTTATTCAAAGTGTCACTATATTTTTGTGGCCATACAAAAATCCCGGTTTTAAAGAAAATGTTCCGAGTAAGGGAGTAGAAACACACCGTTTGTTTACAACGTTTATTACCGTTCAACGGCCCATTAAACACCATTTCATACAAAAATTTTGATTTATAACTTAACCCCATAACTAATATATGTATTGGACACAAAATGATATCTATATATAATTTATGTTAAAAAGTTGTTCTTAAAGACAGATGACGTTAAAAAAGCAAAACTAATTCATATCAGTACGCACAATTATAACGAAACCGAAACTATGCTAAAAGGAAACAAAATTTTAAAAAAATGTATTAATTGATGTTTAACTATTTAATTCATTTATTATTGAGCTCAATTATAATAAATATTATTAGAAACACAATTTATAGTAGAAAATTAAAAAAAAATGTAGACAAACATATCGCATAAAATACGCATCAATCAAAAAATTAGTGTTTTAAATCAACGGTAGAGGGCGGAGAGCATAAATAGATTTTTTATTAATTACCAAATTTCTTTAGGTATCCTACTACCTTTCTAGGCACTCTTCTATAAAATCGTGGTGGAGTGAACTTTAATAGCGTTTTTTGACAGAAAGTTTCTTGAAACGGTGGAAACAATAATGTCTTTTGGGGTAGGCTACCTATGTCATTTTCTATGGAAAAGTCATTTTTATGTCAAAATTTAAGAAAAATTCACGCGATATTCGAAACATGATAGCAAAAAATCTTTTCAACTGTACATTGAACTATTGATGATGCAGGTTAAGAACCAAAATTTAAAGAATTGTATGGCATGCTTATAAGATTACACGTAAATTCGTTGACGTACGTGCGAAGTTTTTGAAATTTCGTTTTATAAATCTATATATATAAAATTGATTTTCTGTGTGTGTGTCTGTGTGTGTGTGTGTGTGTATGTGTATGTTCTCTATACAAATCTACAATTTTAGATCGATCGTCGCCAAATTTTGCATATATACCAAATGGGACCCGACTTGAACGATAGGCTACTTTAGAATTTCGTCAGAACAGGGCAAATGCCCCAAATGGTCTGAGTTTCAGACGTGTTTATGTCTTAACAATGGTTTGTCACTTCTTTAATGCTGCCAGTTATGTATAATAGTTTATGCCTTTATAATGGTTTGCCACATTTTCAATACTCTCAGTAATGAGGCTTTTTGAATAGACGTTATAATCATCACCATCATCGCTTTGATGGTCAGGAAAAGGGTGATCCTCATAGAAATCAGTATTAAAATTGCCGATTTAACTGCATAAATACGGAAATTTAGTGGGGGGGGGGGGTTTCCTGCCACATCAATAATTTTAAAAATTAAATTGAATTCTCGATTTTTGAAATATTGAATTCGCTTGGAGATACGAAGCCCAGAAAATTAAGTATGAAGTAATTAGCCGGACCTAATTTTGAGTTGAATATCCAATGCAATAACATTGATTTCAACTTTTTATTTATATCTTCTCAAGCATGAAAATTAAGTTCTCCGTATTGTCTTTTGATATTTATTTGCATAAATTCATATCGTTTAGGATGTTTTTAAAATTAGTTATGGGCCCCGTAAAGTGCATCGAAAAAATTCCACAGCTTTAATTAAGCATTTTTGGAAGCTGAAACAGGCAGAGATGGATGACTTGAAGTTCAGGGGGAGGGAATCGAAATACCTAACACCCATAAAAAAAGGGGGGGGGGACTATTCATTCCTACGTTTCTTTAAATTTAAATTTGTTTATTTCATGAGTCGCGCAGGACGTCGCTATATTGGTTAACTTAGACACGGTTTGTATGTCCCTCAAAGAAAGAGGGGCATGTCACGTGATCCAAAAAAGCCTCATTGAAGAAAACCCGGGCAGCGCCGTATTATAGCTAGTCGTATATAAAATACTTGTATATAGAAGGTTAAATGTGATAAATTTCAGATGTTTGTTCATGGCTTAAACAATGTATGACAAAATATCATGTTAAAATTATTTGAAAATCGATACAATTAATAGATTTTTAGAAATCATGTTTCAAACTCAAGTCAAATATGAAGAATAGCATTCTTCGCATAAAGTTTTTATTCACGGATTACTTGTAGCTACACACGCAACACTAGAGTGGGCGTTACTTCGGTTCTAGACATCATATAAATAAAATAAGACCTGTTTTGGAATCACAAGAAATGGGTCTCATAAAAAATTGAAAAAAAAAATCGATATTTTCTTCCAAAATGATGTCTTAAAAGTAGTCAGATACCTTAACGAAACTGCCATAATTCTTGCATAACATTACAAGTTACTTAAATAACATGTATGAGAAGTTTCAATTCTCCCCCCCCCCCCATTACCTACAATGACGAAAATCAGACTGAGGTAATCGACCTGTTGCCGGAACACGTTGAAAATTTAAACCCTCACGCCAATAGACCAAGTCCCATCAATTTTGAGGCTTTCACGATAGCCGTTCCAAACTCTGCGGCTGTCCCTAAAATATTCATCAAAGATTGAAGATACCAACCCATCTCGGGTTATTTCTATTACAGAAATTCAAAATTTGAAATTTCAGCAGATAAATATCAAATTCAAAAAATCTATGGAAAGTAAAAAAAAAAAAAAAAAAAATGCTTCAGAGAAAATTTATGTCTTACTTCATATTTAAATTTTTTCAATAAATTTTTTCTCCCATACACCTACAAAAAACACAATACGAAGCTGTATTTTCCCGGAACTATATTGCTTTATACGGACGAATCATTCCAAAAAAACAGTGCTTTTTATATTATTCTTGCAACATACCGGGTACGTACGCTCTTTCACTTTGTCTCGTTGGAATGTACTTTACCAGAGTGTAATGGTACCCGAGAGATTCAAGTTGAAACCGCTATTCTTTTTATACGAAATGGGCAAAGCATACACACACACACACACACACACACACAACGCACATTCTTTCAGATATAAAAGTATCCTATGGACTGGCGGTGCTCATTTTTTGCCATCGTTTAAAGAACACTATAGGTCTGACAGCAAGTTTATATTCTGAACACATCTACGTGGAAACAGGAAAAAAAAAATTAAAAAGAAAGTACAGTACCCTACGACGAGTAGAATATTTTATTCGTTCATCGTGGCCAGAAAGAATTCTTAAAGTGCTCTTTTGGGAAATAAATAAATAAAACTATTTCCACGGGCTCCTCTCCCTCAACGAAACAAAATAAGAAAAATACTTGCAAGATACTGATTTTATAAATTACGCTCTTCAAATAAAATACCTTTTTTTTTTTTTTAAATGGGGTTTTTATCTAACGAAAATCCCCGCCCCAGAAAATTTGGAGCTGTTGTGTTGAGAACATGAGATGTCTATACCTTTTTCCACTTTGGTGAAAGTGAGTTATGAAATCTTTTAACCCGGACGCTCTTTCACGATTCGTCAAATTATCTTTTTCGACTTAAAAATAGAATTTTTATTTTCAAGATAGCTATCATTTAATATTACATGAAATGCCTGAAATCTTTCGTTACGGAAACGATGTTTTTCCTGGGTTTTTATAAAGAAAATGCGCTTTATTTGCTTTGATATTAAGGAGAGGGCCGGAATCTTGACTTAGGTTGTTCCTGGCGCCATGATTGGTTGTTAGACTACTTATGTTATAAATATTTATCCAAGCGTTTATAGTTTAAAGATTATGTTCGACTGATTTAACGAAAAAACTGGCCATGATCAATATCAGAGAATATAATGTTTGAAAATCATTTTTAGCCAAGTAATCGTTATTTAATTAAAGAAGTGATTCTAAAATTTTACGCGCCGATTGTCTCCTTGTCCGGTGATTATACAGCTGCATCTCCCTCACAGGAACTATTATTGCATAGGGTAAACTCTATATTACTTTCCACTAAAGAGCAATATCCTCGTGTTGACTCGGCGTCCTTGATAAAGCTCGGCGACTTTCCTTTAAGACGTAGTGGGTATTTCGAGAATCACTGAGTTCAAACATTCTGGGAAAATCAATTTTCACATAAAAGCATTGCTTAAATTTGCATGAAATGAATATTGTTGAAGAGACTTTCACCTAAATTGTAATTAAATAATAAATTTTCTTTACAAGCTATGTTTATGTAATTTTCAGCTGAAAAAAAGCAAAAGGTATTTAAGATATAAGCATTCTGTGGAGGAATAGTTTTTCACCAGGATTTCTTGAAGAGTAATTTTTGCACAACCATTTTTGAAATTTATTGAAGTGGAAGCCATTTTTAGCTGGAGTATTATTAGAAAAGTTATTTCCATCCAATAAATTGTTGGCGAGTCATCGGAAGAGAAATGTTGTTGAAAAGTCATTGATGAAAAATATTGTATAAAACTTGATGCGGAGATATTGTTGAATGGTCATTGGCCAGAAACATTGTTGAAGAATCATTAGAACATTAATACTGTTGAAGAATTATTGGAGCATAAATATTGTTGAAGAAACATTGGAGCATAAATATGGAAGAAGAATCGTTGGAGAATGAATATTGTTGAAGAATCGTTGGAGAATGCATATTTTTGAAGAATCGTTAGAGCATAAATACTGTTGAAGAATCATTATAGCATGAATATTTTTAAAGAATCATTGAAGCATAAATATTGTTGAAGAAACATTGGAGCATGAATATTGAAGAATCGTTAGAGCATGAATATTGTTGAAGAATCATTGGTGCATAAACATTGTTGAAGAATCATTGTAGCATAAACATTGTTGAAGAATCATTGTAGCATAAATATTATTGAAGGGCCATTGCAGTAGCATTGTCGAAATCTTATTGATCTGAAATCTATTGTCTTAGAAGCACTGTTGGAAATTGATTGATGTGAATGCCATTTTCAGCTGGAATATTATTATAAAAGGGATTTTTATTTAAGTATTGTTGAAGAGTCATGGGAGAAGAAACACTGTTGAAGAGTCATTGGTAAAGAAATACTGCTGAAGAATTGAAGCAAAGATATTATTGAAGAATTAATTCACAGATATTGTTGAGGTATCATTGGGGAATAAATATTGTTGAAAATTGATTGACGTGGATATATTGTTGAGGAGTCGCTACATCTAATCTACGAGTCCACGATAATATTCGATAAAAATAGTATTTTACACGTTTTTTTTTTGTCATCAAATTATTAAACTATATCCAATTTTCACGAAAAAGTCGAAATTCTGCCAGAAAAACAATGACTCAATCCCTTAACAAGTTGAGTTATAGCCAATATTAGAAAAGTTAAACGCCGGAAAAATATTCACATAATTTCGAAACCAATTTCGTCTAAACGGAAATCCTCCATTCAATGAGGCGTGTGTGTGTGTGCTAATAGCATGCTAATCTTTATGTATGCATTCTATTAAGTCACCTCCGGTAAGCTAAAGGCTTCATATTTAAAAAAGAAATGCTCAATGAAATTATCTTCAACGCGGGGTCATCAAGTCATTCGGCCTTGCTAGCGGGAGAGAAGTGATAATAAAAGAAATTAATAAAAATAGAATAATGCTTTTTAGAGAAATGAGATGAGATATGAAACTGGGCGTGTCACCTGCTGATGCAAATACACCATGATTGGGAGGGGGGGGGGCGCTCAATTCCCCCGAGGGGCACCATTCGGGTTTATGCGCTGGGCGTTTAATCGCCGCTCACTCGATTAACGAACTCTTTAATCAGTATATTAAAAATCTATGTTTCGTCACTGCTCTCCAACTCGTTTCGAACTCATGAATTTCTTCATTAAAAAATGATGAAAAAAAATAATGAATATTCTCCTGCTCATTATCTATCTCGTGATTATCTAATTTTTTTCCCCTCCGAATGTAAATTATCTCGTAAGAAATTTGAATGTTTTTTGGGAATAAATGTAGTTTTAGCTGGATTTATGAATAGTAAAGAGTTTTGGAAATGTGTGATTTAATTGAGAAAAGAATTGAGAATGATGGAAAAACATGCTTCTTCAAACACAGGGGCTCTAAATTTTTTTCTATGCCGTGACCCAAAATCAACAACATGATCAACTTTGCGACCCATCGACTATTTTGAACTAAAATTTCTTGTTAAATACAGCAGGCTATAATTTCTCATTAACAGAATTTTCGTTAAAACGAACCGTGAAAATGATTTTGGTAAAAATGGAGCTAGTAAAAACGGGTCCACGGTGTCTTAAACGGGTCCACGGTGGGCCAACAGAGTCTGAGCCCTGGGCCCCCGAATCAAACAGGGGGAGGGGGGGGGGTTGGAGCATCAGTTATTGGAAGACTTTAATAATTCTGAAAATTATTTATTTCATGAATTCTGAATTTTCATTAATTCTGGAGTAATTTCTCTTTTTAATTTTCAATTCCTTCATTAATTTTAGAATTATTTTTCACCTACTCTGGAATCATTTTCCATTAATTAAGAAATGTTTTCCGTTAATCCTGAATTGTAAGTGAATGAATTCTTACTCCCGATCTCAAGACCCTCTGCAACTCTCTGAGAATAATGTTAATGAGTCTTGCTTATAATTGCTTAGGATTCATATCCGTATCAAAATTTTCAATGCAATGCTATCCTCAAAATCTTTCGTGGCACCCCTGAATGATCTCCTGGTACTCTAGTGAAATAGTTCTCAAATGGCTGTCCGCAAGAGATTGCTAGGGGTCCGCAGAAATTATTTCAAAAATTCTTTGAAAGAAAATTATTCAATAATTCTTTGAAGGAAAATTATTCAATAATTCTTTGAAGGAAAATTATTCAATAATTCTTTGAAGGAAAATTATTCAATAATTCTTTGAAGGAAAATTATTCAATAATTCTTTGAAGGAAAATTATTCAATAATTCTTTGAAGGAAAATTATTCAATAATTCTTTGAAGGAAAATTATTCAATAATGCTTTTGGAGAAAATGACCTCAGCAATGCTTTTGTGAAAAATTATCCAATAATGCATTTGTGAAAAATTATCCAATAATGCATTTGTGAAAAATCACTTCAGTAATGCTTTTGAGGAAAATTTTCCTTCAGCAGTATTTCAGGTGAGAATTATTTCAACAATTCTTTTGGAAAATATATTTTAACAACGCTTTTAGGAATATCAATTCTTCAATAATATTTCAATCCCTTTGAAAGTGAAAAAAGGGCGCGGTAGCCCGGTCGATAAGATGCTCGCCTAAAATACCAAAGGATGTTATATTTTTAATTGTCGCGAGTTCGATACCCAGTTCGTCCTTGTCAGAAAAATTTCCTGACACAGTGGTACAACAAAAAACGGCGACTTGACCGCAGCACAAATTGCTACCGCAGGGAGTCCCCCATCGAGGGGTTAGCGCACCAACCTTTCGATGAGTATGAAAAACAAGCCTGCCGTTCGGAATCGGCAATAAATTGTAGGTCCCGGTCTAATTAGCCCTCGTGTGCAGAAAATGACCGTGGTGCGACAAAAATGATCAAACGAAAGTGTTAATGGAGTTGTCGTAAAGCTGTTTTCTGTGTATCACACAAAAGTGTGTAGTAAACTACTTTCCAGGGTGAAACGAAGGTATTTTATTCATCAACCAATCAATTAGAATTTTTTTCTGGGAGTAAATGCATTTTACGGTGGTACTAACAACGCCAATTCAGTATAAATGCAAACAAAAACATAAATTTGGTGGTGAATGATGATAATGCCACCTCTCGGTACAACGATAACCTCTCTACAATGATATTTTTTCTTGCAAAGTATCGTTATATCGAGGTTCCACTGTAATTCACAATGAAGAAGCTCAATGAAGCTTCGAGATTATGCAGTTGCGTAAAGCTGTCGCTTTATATCGTAAAACAGAAAAACGATTGAGCCATTTGTTTTGTGTTTCCAATTTTGAACTCTACGACCAGTCCATTGCTGTAAGACAGTCCTACTAGGGATGAAACCTCATAAAACAGAAGTCGATGAACATTTTTGTACGAGGAAACCTATCTCAATGCCCCGAGGAAATACCAAGAAACAAGTGGAAAAAAAAAAGGAATAAGAAGTCATCTTCTTTTTCTTATCCATCATGACCCATCATGCTGGTTTTTAGCTTTGCAAATCGTTCGTCCGTCCCTCCGCCTCTTGTCGGTTCCATCCATTATTACACATGCCTTCACTTAAATGATTCATTTCTCGGGAGGAAATACTAGATGCTGCTAACGACAAGCTCCTTCGGGCACTTATGGAACATGCCCACATACCTTCTTCCTCCAGACCAAGATGGTCATGTAATAGAGGAAAAAATGAGAATGTGTAAATTGCGTCATATCCATCCGAACGGCCGAGCGTTTCCATACACATAAAAAAACGTCGGAACCGATTGCTCTTTTCTTTATATCGATTTAATTACTTTTGATGTGCATTTGTTTGAGCCATATACTGTATACATTAAACTGGCTCTACAAGTTTCCAACTGGTCCGTCTATAGTAGCGTCAAACTTGTCAAGCTGGGCTTCCGTATCAATAATCATTGTCAAACTTTGATTTGAAATTCGGGAAGTTATCCGTTGATGAAATTTGGTTGAGATATCTTCTCTGTCGAATACTGTATATGCATTTTTTTTTTGAAAATGTGAATCGAAAGCAGTCGTGTTCCGATCGAGCTAGGTTTTTTCTCACCCTCATTTGCCTAGGCATGTCGTCCTTAATCTTTTCTACCCTTTTCCAGAGCCCTTGAAATGATTTCCATGATCAAGGGGAACCCCTTGGAACCCAATAATCTCTATGTTCTAACGCGCGGTTGCGCAAACTTTTCGGTCCGTGAACGAATTGACTCCGTGATGGCGTGGGCCAGATTCACGACATGAATACCGTCCGAGAGGAAGAAACTGATGTACCTATTGTGTTGTGTGTATTGATACTATTCTTTAGGGAAACAGATGGAACCCCTTGGCGTGTCTAATTTGGCATTTAGAGCTTCGTGATGGCTTGCTCCTTGCTCCAGGAGGTTGTGCACTTCTGCCCTGAGGAAACTTCAAAAACAATATACACGTGCAAGGGAGTCTAAAACAATCATCTCCATTTCTAAGGAATACAGGAAAAAGTATTAATGCTTTGGGTAGCTGTTGAAACAATCATTTCCAAGGAATCCAAGAAATAATGTTCGTTAAAGAAAAATAAATGATACTTTCGTACTATGGATCTTCAAAAACAATATGTATGTTATAGGGGACGGGTTCTGAGAATCATCTGGAAAATATCCATATTTTAGAGCAGCAGTTTCAACCATTTTTTGTTCTAGACATTTTTGAAATAATATCCACATGCATTCCTGAGATTTTCGAAATAATACCCACGTTTTAGAGAACCCGTGAAATATTATGTGCTCCTTATATTCACTATCATTTTTTGCGGAACTTCTATCAATGTTTCGAGGGGAACCCAATGACTACAAGGAGTTTCTGGTCTAAGCCAAGATATAGACATAGTTAGAGACGTAGTCTTCGGCTTTTCTCAACAAGAAGAATCATATTTGATTGTATGAGTTTGACATCGATTTCTGAAAAGAATTAGTTTATAACTAATGGCGATTGGATCGTTCATTAGGTCGCCACGTTCCACACTCATTTCCATATCAGGTTTATTTTCTTCGGTCTTTTTTAACTTGACGTCTTTTCTGTCATTTTTAATGATCAAAACGCTATGAATCCTTGATTTGCGTTGATGATCGTTTTGATTCTTGAGGGTTATTTATGCGGTCATCTAAGCACTGACGGAACTCGTCGATTTGAGAGCATTTGGTACGATGGCGGAAACTTCCTTTGAAGCCCAACTTCTTAAAAATAATGAGCTCAAATCCGTTTGACATCATTCGGAGTAGTTATATATTAATCAGTTCTTCGTAGTTTATACTTATCATTTGATGAGTGATAAGGTGTTTAATTATCACTTTTTTAGAAACTGTTTACTCATTTTCGGAAAAAAAGATTTAGGTATTTTTTTACGGAAATAAATTAATTTGTTAATTAGGATTAATTTTGTGAATTTAAAGGAAAAATTGTTGCTTATCGAGATTATTTTTGTCATAAGTATTAATATACGCGTTTGCAGTGTAACATAGATTATATTTGATTATTTTAAACAAAACATTTTCTTGCTGCATACATGGCTATCTCCGAAAATCATTGTTAGCAAAGTGATGTTTAAGATGTCATTTAAAGTTAATTTAAAGCAATGACTGAAACTTTTGGTACCATTGGTTTCCTTGCCCTTTAATTATACAGCTGCGACACTCCTTCACAGGAACTATAATTGTTTAAATAGGTAAACTGTGATTTCTTTTAACTACTGTGTATGCACAAAGGAATATTCTCGTCTTGACGCGGCGTCCTTTAAGAGCCTGGTGACGTGACGTGAGGGATACTTTGGGAATCTCTGAGCGAAAAAAATTTTGAAGAAGTCATTTTCAGCTTGATTTTCTTCAAAACATTGCTGAAGTATTTTTTCTCTCAAACATTGTTGAAGTTATTTTCTCCAAAGATATTGTTGAAGTTATTTTCTCCAAAGATATTGTTGAAGTTATTTTCTCCAAAGATATTGTTGAAGTTATTTTCTCCAAAGATATTGTTGAAGTTATTTTCTCCAAAGATATTGTTGAAGTTATTTTCTCCAAAGATATTGTTGAAGTTATTTTCTCCAAATATATTGTTGAAGTTATTTTCTCCAAAGATATTGTTGAAGTTATTTTCTCCAAAGATATTGTTGAAGTTATTTTCTCCAAAGATATTGTTGAAGTTATTTTCTCCAAAGATATTGTTGAAGTTATTTTCTCCAAAGATATTGTTGAAGTTATTTTCTCCAAAGATATTGTTGAAGTTATTTTCTCCAAAGATATTGTTGAAGTTATTTTCTCCAAAGATATTGTTGAAGTTATTTTCTCCAAAGATATTGTTGAAGTTATTTTCTCCAAAGATATTGTTGAAGTTATTTTCTCCAAAGATATTGTTGAAGTTATTTTCTCCAAAGATATTGTTGAAGTTATTTTCTCCAAAGATATTGTTGAAGTTATTTTTTCCAAAGATATTGTTGAAGTAATTTGCAGCTGAAGCATATTGAAGTTATTTTCTCCAAAGATATTGTTGAAGTAATTTTGAGCTGAAGCATTATTGAAGAATTTTCAAAACATCGTTGAAATAATGTTTTCCAAAACATCGTTGAAATAATGTTTTCCAAAACATATTGTTGAAGTAATTTTCTCGAAATATATTGTTGAAGTAGTTTTCAGCTGAAGCAGTATTAAAGAACTGAATTCCCCCAAAAGCACTGCAGAAGTAATTTTCAGCTAAAGTATTATTGACGAATTAATTTTCTCTATATAGCATTGTTAAAGTAATTTTCTCCAAATAATAATTATTATTATTATAAATAATTTTATTGTTGAAGTAATTTTCAACTGAAGCGTTGTGCTTTTTTTTTGTTTTGCAAATTAAAAAAAAAATACATTATTAACATGATAAAATAACGTAAAATTTTATATAATTAAATAAAAACTAATTCAATTGAAAAAAAACTGTTCAGTTCATAAAATGAGACAAAATATTTGAGTTCCAAAAATAAGATTGTGTCAATAAAATCTAAATCTTCACCTCATTTTATTAAATGAACAGTTTTGTTATTTTGAATTATTTTTATTCAAAAAACATTGATTTCATGAGACTTTATCAAAGGCGCTGTTAGTAAAGCATTTTTTTTTCTTGATGTGAGCAAATTTGCAAAAAAGTTAAGTATCGGAGATACGTTAAAAGCACTGTATTGGCATAGCGTAGCGTATAACAATCAAAAATATGTGTAGAAAAATTTTGAAATAAATCAGTGGTTAACTTAAAAAAATTTATGATATTTGTACTGGATCATAGTTTTTTGAGGATTTTTGAAAATGCTGAAAGGTATGAGACCCTGTTTACTTTTCTTAGACTTAAGTTGTAAAGAAACTGAATAATTCAACCAAAATCATAAGGAAAATGAAAAAAAAAAAAGGGGGAATAATTCCTAAACGTTATAATCACATACACTGGCGGCGGAAAACGTTAAAGTCGCAATTTCGTAGTTGAAAATTCACATTATGCTAAAACGGCGGGAAGTGAAAACACTCGAAAGGCATTTGTAGTTAACGACAAAGACAAGACCTTGGTCCGAATCTCCAACGTCGACAAGAAGCCAAAGCAAAAAAAAAGAAGAACCAATAGGGTTATTTCGACCACTCTCTTTAAAATCGGGTCCCAGTACTAAATTATAGGTCCACTTTCTACAAGGAGGCAAAATGGTGGGCATGTGAAACAACGGAACAAATTAAAATGCCCCCCAACTTTCTCTTCCTATGCATGTAGTACTTAAGACGACCAAAAAGAAAAAAAGGAGGAGAGAGAGTGAGGAACCCTTCCAATGATGGTGATGATCTGTCCGGCGCCATGGATTTTACGTATGTACTGTACTTACTTTAACCTCGCACACCAAACGCTTCTGTGGTGATTGCCGTGCGTACCCTGCTCCAGGGTTTGGGTGGAGTTATAAGTATAAGATTATGGCAGAGGGTTTCCGGTGTATTCGGTGCCGTCTTGCTGACTCCAACTAATATCACTGTGTACGTTTTTGTTTCCTTCAAATGTGTATGATCTC
Source organism: Pholcus phalangioides (assembly GCF_987345545.1). Lineage (NCBI taxonomy): Eukaryota > Metazoa > Arthropoda > Arachnida > Araneae > Pholcidae > Pholcus > Pholcus phalangioides. The sequence goes on along the minus strand of NW_028301601.1, from coordinate 17,826,518 downwards.
GGCGATTATCTTAAGTTTTGAAGACACTTTTTTTTATGTTTTTTTACTGTTGATTTCTGTACGGTATTGGTTAAGGTACTTAAAATTACGTTCCAGAGAAATCGATGTCTCCTCATATATCTCCCCCCTCCCCCCCGTTTTTAGAAGAATTTCGTATTGAACCCTCTCTGTCTCTACCATCAGCACTGCCGCCAATAGTCAAGGGCCAAGGCAGTGCAAGGCTTTACCAGACGCGGTGCCCTATGCCATTATAATCGTTCCTTCACTTTAGTCTGTGGATAAGTCCTTCACTCATTTCTATTTTATAATTTGGATTTTTATGAATATTTTCATTGTTGAAAGGGTTTTATTATTACAGAAAATGATTTGTGCTAATTATATTTTTAAATTTCTATTGTTACGAGTGTGTCACTTCCGTCCTCAACCACCCTTGTCGTACCATTAAAACGGTGTTCAACTCATAGTTTAGCACCGTTATTAATGGCTAAGCTTCTTATTATAGATATATTCGAAGAGGAAATTGTAATATATTTTCGTGTGATAAACCACAGGGTGTTATTATTAAAATTGCAATAGTTTAGAAAATATTTTTCATCTGGTTTTACCCTTTTCCTCCACATCATATATCAGCTATGTAACTTTAAAGGTGAAACATATATATTGGAAGTACTGCAGGTATAATTATGCAAGAAGATCTTCCCAACGGATTAAGACCCCACCTCAAGCCCTTAATTAGCTTCCGCCCTTTTCAAAGTCTGCTCGATTAATGGTAAAAAAGACTATCTGAAGCTCAGTGCCGTCTTAACGCATGGGCCGACCCGAGCACTGCCTGGGAGCCTCAAAGGGACCTCACAAAAATGAGATCCGATTGAAATTTTCTAGAATTTACCAGAGAGGGCCTCAGAAAAACCACTTGGCCCAGTCCCCCATGATGCTCTTAGGACGGCCCTGCTGAATCTGCATTGTTGTCTTTTTTGGCGTGAATACCTCTTTGAAATCGGGTGCCCGTCGTAACCAGCTGGAAACCCGATAAGTTGATCGTCGAGGTTCACTTTGAACGCTTATACCTTACAAAAACAGTTATGGTACGACTGTATTTCGCATATGTCTTACCCTCACTTGAGTATGGCTCAGTGATATGGGGCCATATTCCTGCAGTGATGAGCGTATGTATGTGCGTACGAACGTGCGTACAGAAAAAGTTATTTATTCTTGGATACTCGAATATTCTTCAAAATATGAGCATTTCCGATTCCCATCGGAACATTAACACTGATTCAGCTTCTTAAAAAAATTCATGGCTTAGTGTAACACATACAAACACTATCAAAAGTATTGAAAATATTATACTAAATTTGGAAAAAACCCAAAAAAGAAAGAAAGAAAGTTGATGGAAGTAATGGTGCCTGAATTCTTCAGTATTACGAATTCAAGACGTTAGTTATTTTCAGAACATCTGAAACACACGGACGAGCTCAGTACAAGATTGAAAATTCAGAAATGATTCAGTGGAGTAAGATCGGATCATTTTCAACATGGAATCCTGAAGAGAAAAAAAATATTTATAGGTAGGGAGAAAATGTGTAATGTATAGGAGAAAAATACTCGCGTATACTCAACTGGATATCGATCTGATTCTGACACGTAGGAAAAGACGTGGAAAAAGAGTAGCAAAGAGAAGAAGAAGAAGGCTCAGAGAGAGAGTAACCGCATCAGTCTGAGCACAGGGCCGAGAAGTTGGCTGTGCGTTAAATATTTCAAGCAATCCACTCAATGAAATGGCTGCACGTTCCTATTCCGAGCCTGACTTTTGTAGTTAACACAGTTTCTTATTCTCTTAGGAGGAGCACTTCTCACGTTTTAGGAGCACACCCCGCGATCAGCCCCCCCCCCCCCTGTCCCCTTTGCAAGCCACATTCGATGGTTAGTTACGTTTCCGCGAAGTTATGCCTGGAATTCTGTTGTCACATTCCTCGGAAATAAACTATGTCTGATAGTATTTGCGTGCGTATTCTCTCGAACGTCCCCCCCACCCACCACCTCTCTCTCTTAGACTGAATTTTCAACTGAGGATTTTAGTGTTGCGTTAGGTTGAAGATTCTCCAGGGTATTTTTAGTTCGCTGCTGGCCTATTATTTGTCTCTTGCAACTTCATTCGTTCTTGGAATCAGAATTAAATTCTATTTGTGATCTTTAGCCGTTAGCTATAACGAAAATCGATGTCTTGCAATGCTGAGATTATTTTGCGAAATTGCTTCTTTGAAATTGTCGTTATCGCTGATGTGTTTGGTTGTATCAGCGGTGATCAGACGCGGATCTAAAGCGATGTTTTTTTGGGATGGGCGATTCATTGTTCAGGTTCGTTGAATCATCACTGATTTTACGAGAGCCCGATGAATTTTTCCCTTCATTTTTGGTTTGGCTCTTTGGAGGGGTGGTTGCTCCCATCACCTTTCCTGTGGATTCTCGCATGAGCCGTGGCAGGCTTCTTCAGCTGCGAATAAAGCTTAGGCGGGTATTTTCGGCTACGAATGCTGCCGAGGCAGACACCATCAATGGCGAATAAAGACTAGGTGATATATCCAGCTACAACTGAAGCGGAAATCCCATCAAAAACATTTCATGTAGGAACTGAAGCGTCGAGACTCTTTAGCCGTAAAAAGTTGTGATATCTGATGTAGAGCCAAGTCTAATGCTGTTAACTTTGACACTTCGAATCACAAATCACCCCAAGCCTGTACACCTTTGGTTGAAGATCATTTTGGGACTTTGGCAATTACGCAGCACGTGCTACATCTTACTATGCTATGTAAAATTAAGTCAACGCTAAAAGTACAGATATCTCTTACATAAACAGTATTTGAAGGAGTTTGATTAATGGTGTGAATAATAAAACTTAACCACGGCCGACACATTCTCGTGATGCGTAATTGCCAAGTCCCAAAATGTTCTTCAACTAAAGGTGTACAGCAGGCATCTTCAACCCGTTACTCGCGAGCATCTCGGTGCGCCTTGAAGCACCCAGAGCGCTAGATAATCGTGTCCGATTTCGTGCTCACGAGCACTTGATATTCGTTAAAATTAAACCACTTCGTACAAATTGCATTCAAGGATTGAAATCATCCTAATTTCATGTATTCGTATGTTAAACTTACCGTAAGGGGTGCTCTTCTTTTTGGTGATGGGTGCAGGCAGTGCTCGCGGCTAGAAAACGGTTGAAGGCCTCTGGTGTACAGGCTTGGGGGTGATTTGTGATATCATAACTTTTATGATCAGATATCATAACTTTTATGATCAGATATCATAACTTTTATGATCAGATATCATAACTTTTATGATCAGATATCATAACTTTTATGATCAGATATCATAACTTTTATGATCAGATATCATAACTTTTTACGGCTAAAGAATCTCAAGACTTGGCTTCAGTTTTTACATGAAATGTTTTTGATGGATTTCACTTCTTTTCGTAAATACCGTGGTCCTCTTTTTTTTGACATTGTGTACCGTTTGGACACCGTTTTATATTGTGCTAACACTCTTTTAGTCATTCACATGCTTGCACACTATTTGGGTCACTCACGTGCTTACACATTGTTTTGGTCACTCACGTGCTTACACATTGTTTTGGTCACTCACGTGCTTACACATTGTTTTGGTCACTCACGTGCTTACACATTGTTTTGGTCACTCACGTGCTTACACATTGTTTTGGTCACTCACGTGCTTACACATTGTTTTGGTCACTGACATGCTTTCACACTGCGTGCACACTGCTTTGATTACTCACATGCGTGCACACTGTTTTGATTACTCACATGCGTGCACACTGTTTTGATTACTCACATGCGTGCGCACTGTTTTGATTACTCACATGCGTGCACACTGTTTTGTTCACTCAATACTTACACACCCTCTAGGTAACTCTTCTGATTGCTCATTGACATGGTTCCTTGCATTATGGGTCATTCTTTTGATCATTTACACTTTTGCATGTGCTCTATAACTTTTTTTTGGACATTCACATGCTTTCACACTGCCTAGGCCACTCTTTTGATCATTTATACGTTTACACATGCTCTAGATCACTTTTTTTGGTCATTCATATGCTTACACACTCTCTAGATCAGTGTTTCTTAATCGCCGGGTCACGGACCAGTACCGGGCCCCAACACTAGTCATACAGATCCGTAAGTGATTCACAGTTTCATTTTTCTCATTAATTTATTAATTTCTCGTTAGAGTTGTGTGTATAGCCGAACCTTTCACTTACACAAAAGAGATTTGCCGGGCCGCGGGCTGCCAAAGGTTGAAAACCACTCTGGGTCACGCTTCTGGTCATTCACATGCTTGCTCAAGCTCCGAGTCACATTTTTGCTCACTCACGTGCTTGCAAGCTCTCTAGGTCACTTTTTTTGTCGCTCACTGATCTAGTCTCTAGCTGTCTGGGCAGATGCGGTTTTATTGAGGGTTATACAAATTTTGCCGCCCTTCTGAATTTTCTGTCCTGGGCCATAGCCCGCTAAGCCCACCTGTAAATACGCCACTGACGTTTTTCATCGTAGCTCAGTTTTGAATTGGTAATATTTACTAAAGTCGTGGACAAAGATAACATGCATAACTTATTATTATATTAGGATAATTGTGTTACAAAAATGTGTGTATGTTCATCTCATCTTTTCGTCGTGCATAACTAATACTGGACGTATATTTTAACATTATACAGGCCGAATTCAGATCGTGTTTCATTATTTTTACCTTTCTGATCCCCTTTAGAAATGATATCGCCCGAGAAATTTATAAGGAAAAACATTTATTTCCTGTATGTTTTTTGGATTCGTCTTTGTCCATGAAACAAAATTAGAATTAAAAATTAGATCGTTTTTTCCATCGGAAATTGATATATTTTCTTCATATCACCTATGATAATAGTGATATAATAAATGAAATTTTTGTTTTCGAAATTAACACTGAATTTATATATTGACAGAGCACTAAACCAACACCAATGTCGATATATATAGAAACCATTTTTTCCGGTCTTCGGCAAATATTAAACAATTTCAACTATACATGGCAATCTCTTAGGATTTTTGTTTTTGATGATCGGTGAGTGAGTCACTCTGTCAGTGTCAAAATAACGAAACTTTGAGTTCAAATTTCCCAAGAACTACAAATGATTAAAAAAAAAAAATTAAGAGGTTTAATTGAATTTGTAAAATGCTCTAGATATACCAGGTTTCAAATCTATGAGCAGCTCCAATGCGGAGATATGAAGGTCTCAAAAGTGCCTAAGTGGCTTCCAGGAAAGGATGTTACGGCCGTGCTTGTTTTGCTCGACTTGACGAAGGCCTCCAGATGGAGTAAAGGCAGACATCTTCAACAGTAAATGAAGTAGAGGCAGACATCTTCAACAGTAAATGAAGTAGAGGCATGCATCTCCAGCTGCGAATAAAGCCGAGACAGATATTTCCAGCTGCAAATGGAGCAGAGGTACATATCTTCAGCTGTGAATGAAATCGAGCAGGCACGATCATCTGCGAATAAAATCCAGCAGACATCATCAGCTGCGAATGAAATGAAGGCAGATATCCTTAGCTTCGAATGGAGCGTAGGCAGACATCGTCAGCTGCGAACAGAGCTGAGACAAACATATCCAGTGTCGGATTGAGTGAAGATTGACATCAACAGCCGTGAATGAAGCAGAGTCAGATACCTCCAGCTCCGAATACAGCTGAGACAGACGTATCCAGCGTCGGATTGAGTGAACATTGACATCATCAGCTGTGAATGAAACATCTCCGAGACCGTCCATCCCTTTCGGAAAGAGCGCAAACCATCCCGAGATGGTCTCTTTGGGCGGTCATGTCTCTGTCTGTCTGTCTGTGAATGAAGCAGATTCAAACATTTTGAACTGTGAATTAAGCCGAGGCAGACACTATCAGATGCAAATGTAGTGGAGGAAAACACCATTAGTTACGTTAAATCACCCCATATTTCACGGAACAGAATTTTTTTCCTAATTTTTTGGCTCTTTTAAAGGGTGATTGCCCCGATCCCCCTCCCCCCCCCCGGACACGCACATGGCGGTGATGATTATTCGGTTATTACTTGTGTGTGTGTGTGCGTGCGTTATTTTGTTGTATTTGCTCTGGTCAACCCATGGCCCACACAAGGACTGGGCTGAAAGGGTTCCAACTCGAGGGCCCGGAAACAGTTCGCGCAGCGTTTTTGTTTTTCGTACTGTAAATTCACCAAAGTATGGTCCTGTGAAAAAATATGGTCAGAGGTCTGCCAAAGATATTAGACTAAGGGTCCTGCTGCGGGTGTGGTGAGAAGGGGGGAAGGCATGTGTCAGACCTTGATTTTTGAGATTTTCCCGTTTACCTAATATTTTTGGTCATAACTTACTCTACGATGTCCACACGTTGTGGTGTTTTAATTCTTCTTGATGGTTTTTACGTAGAATGTAGTTGGCGCAAACCTCACACTACACTATTGGTTTTGTTCAGTTGTGCCCCATATTTTCTGCTTAGTCGGGATTACACTATAAAAGTTTGATAAAAATATTTTATAAAACTTGGAAAAAAAACAACAACCTATGGGTTATATATGGCCTGTTGGGTTACAAACCTTTTATAGTTTAATTCCGGCCTTATAGTGATTTTTACGTTGACTATGTTTGGTCATACTGATCATGTCACTTGCTACCCTTGATTTTGTTCGGTTATATGCCCTGTCTTATTTTTCCAAAACATGGGCCCCCATATTTAACTGCATGCAACAACTTTCATATTTATGTACTCCCATTTGAAAATCATAGTACCAGATTTCATTCCGTACGCCCCTTTGGATATGAGGCACTGGGTCGTGCCCATGGGTTGAGAGGACAACTCTACTGGATTTTGAAAGTAGTCATATTTTTTTCCCACCATATTTCACTCTCGAAAGCTTTATTTCTTTGTCTATGATATCTTCACAACTCTCTGTGGGCCTCTTCACAACTTGCCGTGGCTTACCCGTTCATGTAATTTTCACCCGTGGCTCCCTTAGAATATCCCAGGACCTCAAGAGGGGGAAGAGTCATATGGTCCCAGGTTGATAACCAACGGGTTTGATTACCATTAACGTAAAAGCCGATGTTTCTGGCATTTCTTGATTTTGCTCGATTATGCCCCGCGTTAATTCAGCTTTTTTACGTTGATATTGACTTCACATGTTCATACGTGGTGTTACCCTGGGTATTACAGATACACAATTTTTCTCTCGTTTGTCTTGATATAACTTCTGGTACATTCACGTTAATCCAGATGTTTTTTTGACGTTCCTAGCGCTATCCTTAATTTTGTTAAGTAATTCGCTATTTATCATTTTGCTTGATTTTTTCATATTATTTGGTTATAATTATGCTCTCGATTTTTTCTGTTATACTCGGAGTTACCATTGTTAAGTTTGATTATAATTCACATTTACCCACATGTTGTTTGGCCATGCACCGCACACATTATCCTTGATTTTTTTTTTCAATTATAATTCAAGCTGCTTCGGATGTTGTTTGGCTTTTTTCCACGTCGACACTGTTTAGTTTCACTCACGTTTAATCACAGTTCATATTGTCGTTGATTTGTTTGTGATCCCCGGCGTTAACCTTGATGCGTTTGATTATGATTCACTCATTCACGTGCACCCAGATGAGATTTTCGACTATACATAGAACTAAAATGGATTTTTTTCGGCCATACTCAGCGTTATTTCTGGTGTTGCTTTCTTTAATTTTCACATTATTACTAGGGCTGGGAATCGATTAAAGTTTTTAAATGATTAATAAAAAAATTCTAATCGATTAATCGACAGATTAATCGAATTTTAATCGAAATTTTTGCCGTGTCTATATAATATTAATTGATGCTATAAAATATTTTTTATTGATTTCTCATGCACCTATTCGCCAGATGCAAACACATGTGGGAATACATAGATTAAGGAATTAATTAACTGTCCCCCTTGAAGCAATTTAAAACACTTAACATATTTCGTCAAATTCTTGAGTTTCTTCCCTTGGATCTTGTCGTGTTTTTTTTTTTTCCAAATCGGTTATTTTAGATCCGTCACTGATTTCGAAACTGCTCTCGATTATACTGTTTCTTATTTTACTACATACAAACTCCCACAAATGGTAAATGTGAGGAGAGGAGCTGATACTACCAAGAAAATAGGAAAAACTACTTGTCGCATAGGGGAGACGATAAATTTTAGTCTTGAACTGAATTTTGAGTCATCAGCTTTAGTGGAATCGAATTGCATTTTCCAAGGCCAAAAAAATGTGATCAATATATTGATTCAAATGTTTTTAAATATGATCCAACTTATATCCAAAATACTATATGTAGGTTACATACTTCAAAACACATCCAATCGGTTTCGTTGAACAAATCAAGTCAAATTTGAAACTTAAGCAGATTTTTAATGGAATTTTAATCGAATTGATCGAGTCGATCAACTCAACTAAAATTATTAAATGCAATTAACAATTGATCGATCAATCGGAGCAGCCCTAATTATTACCGATAGCATTTGTGGTCATACCACAGCACTTAACTCTCGATTTTTATTTTACTTATTTATCATTATTATTAAATTTTCTTGCGTTATACCGGATATGCTCTGGCGGCTTTTTCGGAATTTCTTTTATAAGTTTGACTTCAGAATCAGTTCCGAGGTCAATTTAAAAATTCATATTTTTGTCCTTGACTGAAAAAAAAAAAATCTCGTTAAACCTCTAAGCGGCATTGACGAGATATCACGGCTCCTTGAAGGCCTCTTATTTCAGTATCGACAAGCCTAGCTATTTTGAAAAGTTGATTTCTCAATGGAACACTTTTCCCGTGTACCGCGATCCTTGCACCTTGTGGAAATGTGAAGAAAGCCTACTATATTAAAAAAAAGTTATGACATTTACAGAGGTTTAATGATTTCTGCTGTGCCGTTTAAAGGGTTTAGGATAATATACACCGGTGTATTTAATATATCTTTATATCATGCACAGTTCAAATCAAGTTTCAGTCCAACGCCCATAGCAACAACCATAAAGGGTTTCGGGTAAGAAAATAGTAATAAAGGTTGATAATGTCTTAGATATCATCTCAAAAAAAAAAAAAAAAAAAACACGGAAAAGAAACTTCTCAAATACAGGAGGAGCCATTAAAGAATATAGAATCAACGAAAATCTCAAAGGAATCGAACTATAATCATTATAGAACCAAGTCGCGGAGATCGGTTACGGTTCCGGAAAAGTGGACGGAAAAGAATTGCATCGCGTGCAGTGACAATAAAAACCATCTCGGAAATATTATCCATAACGTGAGCTTTTATTACAACTCTCTTGTAGTAGAGAGAGAAAGAGAGCGAAAAATGGCTTTATGTCTGTGTCGATCATACCCAAAACCCTATATTCAGGTACTCGTCCGAAATGCAGTGTATCTCGAATTCCAACTACCGAATATTGCGTATTCTTCTCTCCTCCCCCCCACATTTCCCATTTTATCTCTCCTGGATCTTTATCCGATTTTTTTTTCTTCTTCTCCCATTCTCGTCCATGGGAATGTATTGTATTGTATGATTTCGTGTTCCGAGGACGAGTGGAATCACGAGAATATAGACATTACATTAAGGGGGGGATATTTTTGGGGAGGTTTGGAACAGTCGCGCTTTATAGCTTTATAATGGCTAGAGAAATGACAACATACTTCCCGTGTAACACCAAATTGAAGCTTTATACTTGCACGTGAGGATAGAAATACTTCTTCTATTTTGTTTTATTACTATTTCAGTTTTCTATATGTCCTTCCCCACCCCCTTTCCCTGCAATTCAACCCATTTTCGGGAGTTTCTGTCGATTTTCCGTTAAAGTACAAATGTTTATACATTTACGAGTAATTCTATTACGTGATTGGACGTCTATACACGAAACGCATATAAAATATCGATATACAATGATCGATGCATAATAACCTTAAATAATAATTATTATTGCTCTTTGTAGATTGAGACACTCCGTCTCGGGCTACTGAATCGTTATCGCTCTCAGGAGAATGTAGCCTTGAGAACCGCACACACTCCCACGTTAACAATCCAATAGTAGCCTCTAACGCAGTTTTCCAAAACTTTTTGTTCCATCGCCCCCTTCTTCAGAATTTTTTTCTCTCTCATCGCCCCCTACTCTAGCGAGCTTATAGGATCCTATGTTAAACCTGTAGCTTTTATCGCCCCACGGACCATTCCATCGCCCACTGGGGGCGATATTGCCTACTTTGGGTAACATTGCTCTAACGCAGTGTTTCTTAACCTTTTTCAGCTCGTGGCCCCCCTGTCCTATCCAGGGCCCCCCCCTACCCTCATTCAAGAGTGAGATACTTTCTATTTTTTTCTTCTTATGAATGGAATTTTAATAAATCAGATCAATCTCTGGAATCCTGGCTAAGCACGGATTCAAAAATGGTGGATTATCATCCCTCCCAGGAGTCAAATTATATGGTAAAAAATGGTCTGTGTAAAATACGGCACGATCCAACGAACATGCACGATAAATCGACCCTCCCAGCACATCCAATGTTGCTTTGGCGGCCCTCCATACTTAGCTGGAAATAACAGCTTACATATGAAAATCATAGTACCAAATCCCATATAGTGCAGTCCCCTCCCATTATAGACATGAAGACACGGATCGTGCCCACATAGACCCAGGGGTTAAGATACCCCTGGTTCTATGGACGGATCTGATGAATTCTGAAAGCAGTAATATTTTTCAACCATGTTTCACTTTTAAACCTTTTCTAATCACAGCTCTCTATAACTCCCTTCACCACCTATCTGGATCACCTTTCTTCTGATTTTCTCCCGTGGCCCCCTAGAATATCCCAGGACCACAAGGGGGCCATATGGCCCCAGGTTGAGAACCACTGCTCTAACGTATAGGGAGCATGTAGGAAGGCCATCAAACGTCCAACGGAGGACCAGAGCACCCCTATCAGGCTCGGGAACCCAACCCCTTCCCTACCCCATCGCATACACCACAGAGCCCACCCGAAAAGTACGAGATGGGCAAGAAGTCTCAGATGTACAACAATCAAGGCGATAGCCGTAGGGGCTGGAGTTACATATCGTACACCATTTCCAGAACAATAGCAAAATATACGTAAAACATCAATATGCAAAATAATATGAGAGCATGGGCAGAAAGTGCCCTGGACGATGCGACATCACGATACTCAAGATAAATAGCATTCTTCAACACAGCTGTTCTCAACCTTTTTTGACTCGGGGAGCCCTTTTTGGCATATAATTTCTATGGCGGAGCCCCATAGACCTATTTTCTACTTATTCAGCAAAAAATTACTGATTTATTTGTATTATTCTAAAGTAATTATAATTATTTTTTTTCAAATTACTGTTTATTTTATTTTCCTCGAGCGGCCGCGGAGGCCCTGGGGAGCGCACAAGGAGCCCCAAGGACTCCGCGGAGCACCGGTTGAGAACCGCTGCTCTAACAGAAATAACAACCAAAAAAAGGAAAGTGCGAATATATTGCCACACACATTTTTAGACTTCGATATATATTTAATCCTTTAAGAAAACTGGTTCAAACTTGAACTATCAACGTCTAGATTTCATAGTTTAATCGTCTGAAATAACCGGTTGAGACTTGAACAATCCAAACGTGAACCGGATAACATCAACACGGAATGAAGCAAACATTACATAAACACACCGTTCACAGGCATTGTTGTCGAAGGTAGGGAATACCCATTTCGATAAACAACCGGGGAAGATGTTTATGGTCTCATTGTAATACACTGTGGAAGAGATCTATCGCCCTATCATTTCTTTGATTCTACCGCAACAGAGAGAGAAATCAATCTTCCCCTACATACACACATAACGACTAATGGACATTTTAAACAAGTACTAAATCGGATATAAATCTTCAATTTATTCGATAAATTGCTTCCGATAACATAAAAGAGGTGGAAGGAGATCAAACCTGGTACATATAAAAAAGCCGGGCACAACCATTATATTCATTTTTCGATGGGATAACCCCTCGCGTGCACGATAAGCTAGGCTCTCAAACAAGTGATCGTTGCAATCCGTTAAAAGCTGTCGGTCATCCATTTATTTGACCATCAATGGATTTTCTTTTAACAGAAAAAGCGTGAAGTGAATGGAAAATTTAGTAGACACTTTTTTTTTTTTACACTGTGAAAAAAAAAAAAAAAAAATCAATACACTGTATTTTACCTGTCGTGATGTTATAGCGGGGCCGGATAACCCGATATCGTGTCAAATCGTCCATTTACGGATACTTTATTATAGTTTCCCATAGCTATGATTACTCAGACACTAAGTAACACGTAAATGCAATTTTAAAAACAATAATTACAACAAAAAAAAAAATATCGTAAGTGTCTGAAACGGATTTATTTGAAAAATAAAACGATATCCGATGAGAGCTTTTAAGCATTAGCCATTCCTTATTGTCGCTGATACCATCATGATGATAGACTAATCACCAATACGTTTACGTACAGGGTGTCCCGTGAGGATTGCAGGAACTCTGCAGCTCTGGGAAGATGAAAACGTCCTATATAAAGAAGCGAACCTCTAGAACTTTTGAGGTTTTCAAGTAAATTTCGTGACAAAAATGCATGACGTCACATCCGGATCGAACGTAACTGGATACTTTGGTTACTAGATACGTTATTCTTTGGATTTATTTTATAATGTCATTTGGAAAGAACTGGTGTACCGAACCCCACGAAGCAGGCTTCTAAGTAATCTGTCTGAGTACCCACAGTATTTTGTGGCCTAGGACCAAGGACCCATTCAAAATTTATTCAGTAATCGACAGCTCCGACATGAAGTCCAAGCTAAGCACCCATGCGTTTAAAACACTCGACACTCCTGTCCAAGTTGCGTTTATTTTTGTGGACAACGCGGTTTTCGATTCGTGTTCAAAATCAGCTATTCTATGAGACATATACACCATAAACAATTCGATCATCTCTTTATTTGAGCAATTTTACATGCATGCACAAAATTTTCTCCTGTTCACTTTTATTGGTATCGAACGTGATGTCACAAACTTATTTTCACGTTTTTGTTGGTATTAGGCCGGTATTACACTATAAAAGTTTGATAAAATCCCTTTATATCTCTTAAAAAATGAATATCATAGGTTACATTCGAGCAAATGCAACCGATAAGCTCATTGGTTGAATTTTTCAAGTTTTATAAAAGGACTTGTAGAAAACTTTTATAGTGTAATACAGGCCTTAGAGGAGCGGTTCTTTGAACGCATTTTACCTACACCAAGCATGTTCTTCATAGATATGCATGGGGTGTTTCTTTACATGTGAAGATGTGCTCAATATGTAGGCATAGCTGATAAAATGTGCTTCCGTAGTCGCCCTCAGGGATGTGCGACAGGTGCGGTCACACCGGGCCCCACGTTTTGGTTCCATTTACAATAATTTATTTCGTACATTCTGAATTTTCATCAATTCTCGAAATCACCATTTCATCTAGAAAGAAATAGTTTCCTGCATAAATTCTGAATTTTCACCATAACTGGAATTGTTTTGGGTTTTTAAATAATTTCTGAATTTTCAGCAGTTCTTAAAATATTTAATTTATTCCGAAAAATGATGAATTCTGTAATCATGAATTTCGATCGATTCTGAAACTATTTCTTTCATCAATTTTGTCTTTAATTTTCATAGGTTCTGGAATTATTTCTTGCATTTATTCTGAATTTTCATTTTCTTAATTTTCGCTTCCCTCTCAAACAGAAGAAAAAATCGGGGCTACGGGCACCGCGTATGGTAAGGGCGACCCTGTTTGTTACCGACGCGTGGGAACACATCCCGCAGAGCTGAGACTTTGTTACATGTACATACATTGTACGTGAAATTGTTTACATCAGGTGTTTTTAACTATTTTTATTCCACAGACTCTCTGTGTCCCAAAAAATAGAAACCTTGGACCCTTTGAATCCCAGGGCCTTGGACATTTTAAAAGGTTCACTAAACCGGACACATTTGATGAGACGTAAGATACTCTGATTCTCATTGCCTTGAAAACAATGGGTAGTACGCGGTTCCTTAGAAACATTTTATCTATTCCGAGCAATGATTCTTCCTCAGAGTTCGTGTCGTCTTTACATGGCGCCTTATATTTTGTAAATGGGTATATAATAATTCTTATTGATATTAAAGTTATATTTATTAATTTTTCCTTTCTTTTTCGTGTCCAGGAGGCAAACAGCCGAAGAAAGGGAAGCAGAACGACAGGCCGCAAACCGACTGATGATGTCTCTCCAAGCCGAAGTCGTCTCGAAGACGATATACGACCAGAACAGGGACTCGTTATGCATAGGCAACGCGTCGTTGCACGCACTGCAGACTCTGCAACCGTGGGCCGCGGAATCAGCAGCGGCTGCCCACGCGGCCGCGGTGGCCGCTGCCGCAGCCGGACACCACAGGCATCAGGACGGTAGGCCGCAGTTCCTCGGTCCGCCACCTCCACCACCGCCCCCACCACATTCCTTAGCATCACCGATGTGTTGATTTAAGTTATGCGCGTGATTAACAGACTATAACACCATTATCATCGACTACGAAACCCCCCCCCCTTTCTTTTCAGGACTTGACGAAATATATAGTCTTGTGATATTTCCGATATAAAAATTTCATTTTTGTGACCACCCGTATTATGTTTAGTTTCCCGTGTACAAAGAAAAAATTTGAATAATGTTATATTAAAATATTGAATAGACAGATAATACAAATTTAGATTTTTTTATTAATTTTTGTTAGAAAGTTCGTGGTGCCTTGACCTATGAGTTTTCCCTATTGCGAGTGATTTCACGCTACATACGGAAAATATTCGCTGAAAACTGCAGAAATTCATGAAGAATTTTTGATTAATCCTTTGATTGCACCAGTGTCATTTTATGTTGCAACGGCATCGGAAGCAAACAGCTGAAGAATCGACAGGCCGCAAACCTATAAGACGTAACTTTACAAGATGCGCTCTGATGTAATGTCTTTTTTCAACCTTTTTCTTGTCGCGAGTACTGCCTGTATCCATCATCCAAAGGAGAGCACCCTTACGGCAAGTTTGACGGACGAATGCATGAATTCAGGATTGATTTCAATCCTTGAATGCAATTTTCACGATGTGTTTAATTTTAAAGTTGACCAAGTGCTCGTAGTATGAAATCGGACACGAGAATCGAGAACTCTGGATGCTTCAGGGAGCACCGTGGTGCTCGCGAACAACGGGTTGAAGATATCTGAGCTAGTGTAACGAGCAGTGTTGCAGCTTGTTAACCCGCATTTCAGAGTAATTAGCTACTTTCTGGATATAAAACGAGGTTTTCCAGCTTGCCGAGTTGCGTTCTGGCTTGTGAACGCTGCGTTCCTAGGTAAAGAGCTGCATTTCCCCAGGGTAAAAAGCTGAGTTATGACATGTAGAAGTTGCATTTCAGCTTTTCCAGCAGCGTTCAGAATTAACAAGCTGGGTTATGGTGTCACGGGACGCTTTCCGGCTTGTTAAACTGCGTTTCAGTGAAATTAACTGCTTTCGAAGTAATCAGCTGAGTTCTGGCTTGTTAAGTTGCTTTCTGCAGTAATGCTCTACGTTCTAGCTTTATAATAGCTGCATCCTGTCTTATAAAAGCAGTGTTCTAGCTTTGCAAGTTGCACCCTTGAATAAAAGAGCTGTCTTCCGGAGTAACAAGCTGATTTCCAGCTATTCAAGTGGTGTTCTGGCCTGTAATGAAATGCGTTTTTGGCTGATAAAAACTGTTTCACAGGGTAAAGAGTTGCGTTCAAGCTTATTAAACTGCATTCTGGCCTATAGTTCTGGCTTGTTAAACTGCGTTCTGGTAGAAGGTGTTTTACAGCGTAGAGAGTTGCGTTCAAGCTTGTTTTTAAACCGCGCCCTGGAGTAACAAACCGAGTTCTGGTGTCACAACGAAACTTTTCTCTGACTGCTCATTTAATATTGAAGGGGGGTAAGGTGCACCACAACATCCGCGTTTGTTCGGCTGACTTATATACAGTGAAACCTCTATATAACGATACGCTGCGGACTAAGAAAAATACCAATGCAGAGGAATTATCGTTATATCGGGAGTAAGCCGTTTTACTTCAGAGTATTCACATTTTCAAACAAGACTTGAAAAATATCGTTATAGATGGATTTATATCGTTATATCGAGTATCGTTGTTCCACTGTATATATATTCAATATTTATATTTCCAAATGAAGCGCTGATCGGGACCAAGAGACCCAAAATCATTGAAAAAACATCCATTTTCAACGTTTACTAATTTTTTATTTTATTTATTTAATACCTCACACTTTATTTTGTCATATTGCCCTTAAAATTATTATTGATGGAAATTAAAAAGCGGGGCCCTGAAAATGTTTGGGCACCGGAACTCATTTCTTATAACGTTCAAGAATGAATCAATCTCGTGAGTCAAGGTACCACAGTATTTAATAATTTAAAATTATTTAGGATCCAAATCGAACCTGCACAATCAATATGCCAAACACGAATAGAAGTAAAAGTAGTGCTTTATGTAATAAATAACGTATATTAATTAGACAATTCATTATTACAAAATCAGACATGATTAGAAGTTGATAATTAACAATATTTGCAATAATTCTGAAAGCAATAATTTTTTTAATGCATAATTTCATTTGAAATGAAAAAAAATTCAGATTTCTATGCGAATTTTACAACAACTAAAAATTATAATATCCATTAAAAATCAGAAGGAGTAATTTATCATAATTATTAAGTTTTTTGACTAATGAAATAAATGAATTTTATCAGATCAAACTAAGATTATATCACACCATGCTCTTGTACTCTACGACGAAATTCGAGACGAAAAGAGACTTTGTAATTATTAATTATAAAATTATGATTTTTTTTCTGGAATTATTATAAATTTTATTTTGTATTATATTTGTAATCACGGAAGAAAAATATTTCACGAATTATGCGATGTCTGTGTACGAGGAGACAAAATCTTTTGCACTGTGTAAATTACATAGAGTGTAATTATAGTTATAATAAATTATAAGAAAGTATTAAAAGAGAGTTTTTTGCAAAAATATGTATTCGTACTGGTTTCCTGTGTTTTCTGTGTGCGTTTCAAATACAGTGACTGACGCATTTGCGCAAAGCTTTGTTTAATTTTTTTTCAAATTTTTGTATGAAATTAACATTTTTGGAAATTAAAAGGGTTGAATGAGTGCCATAGTATTTTTGTTTAAATTTGTTTACAAAGAAATTTTATTATTTATGGCTTTTTTTTTGAAAAATGAACTTTTTGGAAAATTTTCCATGAACGGAAATAAATTAACAAAAAAAATTCTTGAATTTCTTTTGTCACTGATATACACGAGGTTTCACAATATCATAAACACTAATTATTTCAACTAAATTAGGCTGATAAATTTTTATTAATTAAAAAAAATTATTAATTGTGAATTTACATTAATTACAAAGAAAAACATGCTAAATTAATATCGATTTTTTTTTTAAACTTCTCAAATATGTTATTTAAGTAGCCGGTTATCATGTGCAAAAAAATTGTACAATTTGGTCATGAATTTGAGGAGCGGTCAAAATGGTTTAAATCGAATGAATACAGTAAGTCCCGCTTATAACGTTCCTACTTACAAGGTTTTCCCGTCTTAGTACGACTTATTTTCGTGGTCCTAACTCTAACAAATTCTCATTAAGATTTCCCATTTAAAGTGTTTTCTCGCTTACAACGTTTTTGAAAAACGTTATAAGTGGGATCCACTATATTTTCCGCCTTGGACATAATCAAATTGTTTTGTAGGCTGACATGAAAAAATTTTAGTGCTTCGTTTTAGGTATCATCTTAACGAGATTCGACTACATAAAAAATAATTTCCCCTATTATTTTTTTCATTTTACATCATATGGAGAAATTTATTAATTTACCAATTATATACACTGCTCAAAACAATTAGGGGAGCAAGCAAAAAAGTGAAGAAAACCGTGCGAGACAGCCACGTATTGGCATACAATGGATAGTACACGCGTATCAATGCGCAATACAGAAAAAAGACGTACAAAAATTTGGAATTAAGCTTTAATTCTTTGAAAATATGGAAAAAACATGAAAAGATGATTTAGGGCAACAATTTGGTTACATGTAAACGATAAAAAAAAGTACTGTTTAGACATGATGCATGAGTTTTAATAGGGCGCGTGGTCTCCTCGAACAGCTGACTGCTGCACACCTGTTTGCCATGGATGCGATGAGGTTATCGATCAGACTTTGGGGAATACTGTTCCACTCCTCAAGAAGTGCAATCTGCAAGTCTCGGACAGTAACAGGCGGCCTTGGTCGCGCAGCAATGCGTCGTCCATCAGGTCAGGAGAGCACGCTGGCCATTCCATACGCTGTATTGTTTCAGCTTCAAGCATGTTCTCCACCAGACGAGCTCTATACGGTCAGGCATTATCATCCTGGAAAACAAAGGAATCTCCAATGGCTCCAGCGTAAGGGATGACATGAGGTCGCAGTATCTCGTCTGCATACCTTCGGGCCGTCAAAGTGCCATTCCGAATGATATGCAGGTTCTTTACGTCCGCCTATGCTGATTCCACCCCATACCATCCAACCAGCTCGTCTGTATTGTGACCTTTCACGAACGAATGCGGGGTTATTTCGAGTGTCCCTGTCCCTCCATACCAGAACACGTCGGGTGTCACACTCCAGACTGAATCGGGACTCGTCTGTAAACAGCACTTGGCTCCAATCATGTTGCTCCCAATCTCGATGTTCAGCAGCCCATCTTCTTCGGGCCGCACGGTGGCGTGGGGTCAACGGAATGCAGACCATTGGCCTACGTGCATAGAGCCCTCCCTCATGAAGCCGATTACGTACTGTTTGGCTGGACACCCTTCGTCCTGTTGCCAAGAGCAACCGTCTTTGCAGCTGCGTAGCATTCTCTGTTCTGTTTCGACGGGCTGTTAACCGTATATACCGGTCATCAGTTGCTGTAGTGGCGCGCGGCCGACCTTGCCCCGGTCGACGTCTAACATTTCCTGTTTCTTGGAATCGATTCCACAGCCTTGCAACAACACTTCTGGCGACTCCAACAGCGTCCGCGACACTACGTTGTGTTTGCCCTGATTCCAGTCTGCCTATAACACGCCATGCCATGGATTCCGGTAAATCACGTTGTTGAGACATCCTCAAGTCACCTTGTCTGAAAAAAAAATACTGCGCAATCGAATTTCACAGTTACGGCAGTAAAACAGACGTTTCTGCAACATCCCGATTTCTGCCCTTATCTCCTTTTTCTGGTTTTTGACGTCATGAACTTTGATTTGCATATGAAGTTTTCTTCTTCCGTTTCCTGCAAGGCTTTAAATTATGGATGATTCATTTTATGTTACTTATCGGTATACATCTTTGCGTAATTTTGTTAAAACCATGTGCTCCCCTAATTGTTTTGAGCAGTGTATATATATATGTTACAAACTCTTGAGGATGCAGCCTTGCAAGGCATGGCGAAGATAATAATAACCCCAGACCTTGAAATACAATTTTTCAACTGCATCTAGTGGCGGGATAATAAAGTAGAAGTATGCTTGTACAGATGGCAGCAGCTACACAACGAATTATTCCGTCATGTGATAAATACCGAAAATCTGCATGACGGCATTTGCCGTCGTAGGCACCACTGTTACGTATAGTCGCGATGGCAAATTCTGTCGTAGCCAGATGACTGGTTAAGTGGTTTGGTATTGTGCCGGAGGGCCACTTCAGTCATCTGGAACTGTTCCGTATGTGGCTTAGGTGATCTGAAATTTCTTCGCGGGCCACCTGAGTGATCTGAAAGTGTGCCGCGGTTAATCACTTAATGGATCTGGAAATTTTCCGTTGGCCATTTGAGTGATTTGGTAATTGATCGGGGGGGGGGGGGGTTCCAGTCAAATAAAATATTTCTACGTCGAAATATCGCTCTGAAAAAAACACCGCCGACGAAAAATGTACAAAATGACACGAAATAAAACGCAAAGTGAAAAATTGAAAAAAAAAGTAAATTAGAAAAGAGAAATTTGGCATTTACACAGTGATTTATCATCAACAATGGATGGGTGATGCGATTTCACTTTAATTTTGTCATGGCGGCCCGCTGCTTACACGCGTGGGCGGCTGATCCGCCACCCCACGCAGCGAACGCATCCCGACCCCACAACTCTATGGATCACCAGAGGCTACCCCGCGGGGATTTCGGGACGCTAACTATCGGCTTTGAGTATAAGTGAACCGAACTTGGCTACGTGCCATCATTAAGTGATTTTCTTATTGGTACAAGAAAAAACTGTGTTCAAATCTTTATCAATAGGGACGCTGCGCAAAAGTTAACGAAGAGTGATTGGACCCCGAACCTTTCTTCAATCTCTTTTGTGTCCACAACCTTCGTATACCACCACCGTAACCACCAATAGTGCTTTATCCATAAATCTCAACATCACAATCAAAAACCGTTTGCAAGCGCGAGCAAAAAGCAATTCAGAAATGAGCTGATAATCGCACATTCTGTATGTTATAGGACTATGATTTACATATTTCTAGTAATTTGTTCCATGCAGCGCTCTCTATCGACAAAATGTTGAACTAATTGTTCGTACTTGGGAGGAAGGAAAAAAAAAAAAAAACCACCACCTCTCCGTGGAAAAATAACTTTTTTCGCAAATCGCATTCAAAGATATATAAATTTCTTCAGTTACACAGAAAATCCAGTTTCTTCAACCCATAATCCGCTGTTTATTATACGCAGGGAGATGCGGTAAATTTCAGTTTTCTGCATTTTCGGCTACACCCTATCCATCATAACTTAAGCTCGAGTTAGGGGGTGCCCCCCTCCCCTCCCCTACCGCCACTTGTACCGTAAACGAGGTGCAAAATTCACGTCCGAATTCGTGCTCGTCTGTATCGATGACACAGCCCCAGCCATTTTATTATATGAATTAATTGTTTTTGCGTTACCTGACGCGTAAAGGCGATCAGACCCCCCCTCCCCCCATCGCCCAACCCCGCCCCAGTTCGTAAAACGTGCAGCTAATTACTGTCCAAGTACGAACACCATCTGGTTTTCACAATCACATCATCGGTGGATCATGAAAGTCACTCACAACAGACTCATGATGGGAAAAGTGACATTAGTAGGTATTTTTCAACATACAGCGCTGTCACATAAAAAGAGAGAGAAAGGTAAACGTTACGGGGTTACGGGCTGTCAAATGAAAAGAATCGCGAATGTGCTATAAAATTCAGGGATGATTGAGGGATTCAGGGAAAATTGAGGTAAAATATGGGAAGATATTGGAAAGAAGAGAAAAATTCAGCTGTGAGATTGCGGCATCTCCATAAAATAATATAAAAATTGAGGCCCCGTTACAAAAAAAAAATAGTAAATTACAGTGAAAACTTGCTACAACGATGAATCCCGCTATAGCGATATTCGATACAATGACAAATCCCTCTACAGCGATATTTCCTTCAAATCTTGTTTGTAATTGCCTATCGTCTACTGTTAAACTCCTCTCGATACAACGATTTATTTTGTTACGTTAAATCCTTCTATAACGATATTTTTAATAGATTTTTTTTTAAACACCGGGAAAACGTTACATTTTTATATTTTGCTCAAATTTGTTTTGAATTTGGTTTTAACATCGTCACTGGCTTTCGTTCTTGTGAAAGTGCCTAATAACATCGTTAATTTTCACCTCAGGATCACCCAAATCGCTGAGAAAATTATTGCTATAGATAGATAGAACCGATCACTACCCCGGACTGATGCAAAGCACCTTACTTCCGTTACCTCAAAAGAGGCAGAGTTGTGTCGGAAAAGTTAGCAGAGATTTATAGTGGTGGCTCTCCTTTCCCCTTGCTCGCAAGTACCGAATCACTCGCGTCGTTCTCCCCATGAAGACAGCCATCAACTCGATGAAATGTGCAAGCCATTTGACTAAAATGTATAGCTGAACCCAACGACTAGGGAGACGAATTGCACGTGCGCCCAGTGGCGGAGACCGCAGCCTGTCATTTCGAAAGAAGTGTGGAAAAGACTTGTGGGCAAGAAAGAAGAAGAACAAGAAGAAGTTGGCATGTTGAAGTGGGAGAGATGTGAGAATGGTCTAAATACACAATGTATACAATATATATATACAGTCGAATCCCGTTTTAACGAATACCATTATAGCGAAAATCTCGTTTTAACGAACACTTTTCTAATCCACCATATAAGTTCAATAGAAACAATACAAAAATCTGGAATTTCTTTAAAAACGAAATTTTGTTATAACGAAGTGATTTCCCCGGTCTCTTTGAGTTCGTTATAACGGGATTTGACTGTATATATACAGCGCCTCGACTGTGACGGGAAACGAAGAAGCAAAGTCTCCGTCCACAGTGCTAAGTAGTTTTGTTTCCCTCTTCTTTTACGGAATACGCAATATACACACACACACACACAGAGCCTCCACTGCGACGGGAATAATCAAACAGAGCCTCCGTCGGCAGTGTCAGACATTCGCCGCTGCGGTGGTCGAGTGGTTATAGCGACGGACTCGCGATGCGAGGACCCGGGTTCGAACCCCACAGTGGTGGTCGGCTGAAGTTGGTTTTCTGTGGTTCCCGACTTCAAGGCACGAATGCGAGCCGAACTCCCCGTTAAAAAGTCTCGCCACAGAGAGTAACAGGCCTACAACGTTACAAATATTCAATCATTACACTTCACTCACAATTTGAGGTATAGATGGCGGCACTAAAATATCATACACAAGCTGCACACTCAGACTGTTAGGTGCACTCACTTTGTTCCAGACTCAGCCACGAAACTGGGCTGGAAGAGATCTCGGCAACGGGATAAGTCCGGTGGCAGAGACCCTGGCGTTCATTCATTCAGTGCTAGACATTCACATTTGAATTACTCACATACATTATTTTACATTATAAAAATTTCCCGTTTTTATACTATTGGGAATGTACATAAACATTACTATGAAGGTAATACATATTAGAAACAAATATCACCATAAGCTCATAGACATATTTAAGGCTACAAAATTATTATCGTACTATAAAAGTGCGACGAGAATAATCAAACACACCCTCCGTTCACAGTGCTGGGCGGCAGCGATCACATTTGAATTACTCACATATATTTACAAATATATCTATGTAATATACGCTATTTACATAATATAAATTTCCCTTTTTATATAATTGGTGATACACATAAACATTACTATGTACAATACATATTGGGAACAAATGCCATTATGAGCTCATACAAATATTTAAGGTTACAAAAATATTATCATACTATGAAAGTGTATATACAAAAACATTCATAAATTATAGTGTGAATTACTTAAATATTACGGTTTAGGAGCCTAAGTGCGCCCCTCTATATTGAATCTGCATTTGTTTCAGATTCTACTTCCGAATCACTAGTGGAATGTTCACTGCTTCCAGTTATTATCTAAATCGTTTTTATTATTATTCATCAGATAGCTCAAGACTTGTAGTTTTCTCGTTACAGATCTCTCTTTGTAAAATAATTTTCCGCTTCCACAAGATCTCCCGTCCGTTCGACGTCGCTTCTAAACGCGGGTGCAAAACGCGTTAATGTTAAATTAGTCTATCTTTTATGATTTTTCAAAATCCATCCAAATTTTTGGGACATCCTATATTTTTTTCAGTACAACAAATTCCAATTTTCTATTTGATTTGGGATATTTTCAAAAATTTCAATTTCTATATTTTTTCCAATAATAATTTACTGAGAAGAGGGGTGATTCAATTCAGCAAATTATACATTTTACATATTACTGACCCCTTTCGCTTTAAAACGAACCTTAGAATTGCGATTCATTTTGCACAATTTCAGTGAAAGACCCGACATACTGTACTGTAATTCTGAGCTGCCTAACGGCCCTCAGAAAGATACGAATGTCTTGTTTCTAGACGAAGAACGCCAGAAGTATTAAGAATTTTAGATCTTTTTAGATTTTCAACACTTAAAAATTTATTAACCTCTAACTGATATTAGCAGAAGTCACTGAACCCAGGGCCGCCCTTACGAGACGTGAGGTCCGATGCAAAAATAATAGCGAGCCCAGGTGCGCCTAACAATTCCTTGCACCGAAATGCTTTGAACCGCGCTCCCTTTACATCAATTATATACACTGAAGAGCCAAAAAAACTGGCACACCTGCCTAATATCGTGTAGGGCCCCGCGAGCACGCAGAAGTGCCACGACGTGGCATGGACTCGACTAATGTCTGAAGTAGTGCTGGAGGTAACTGACACCATGAATCCTGCAGGGCCGTGAATCCCCAGGTCCATAAATCCCTAGGAGTAAGAGGGGGTGAAGATTTCTTCTGGACAGCACGTTGCAAGGCATCCCAGATATGTTCAATAATGTTCATGTCTGGGGATTTAGGTGGCCAGCGGAAGTGTCTAAAGTCAGAAGAGTGTTCCTGGAGCCACTTTGTAGCAATTCTGGACGTGTGGGGTGTTGCATTGTCCTGCTGAAATTGCCCAAATCCGCCGGAATGCACAATGGACATGAATGGGTGCAGGTGATCAGACAGGATGCTTACGTACCTGTCACCTGCCAGAGTCGTATCTAGACGTATCAGGGGTCCCATATCGCGCCAACTGCACACGCCCCATACCATCACCGAGCCTCCACCAACTTGAACAGTCCCCTGTTGACATGTAGGGTCCATGGATTCATGAGGTTGTCTCCATACCCGTACACGTCCATCAGCTCGAAGCAATTGGAAGCGAGACTCCTCAGACCAGGGGGTGAACTATCTCTGCGGTCCTTAGCCGAAAAAAAGTAGTTAAGCCCCGATTTGTCCTTAGATGGCCAGTAGTTCGACTTTTCGATACTATCTCTAAGCTAAGGACTTTTTTTAGTAGTTACTTAGGACCGCTGCTAAGGACTGCCTAGCACCAGTCCTAAAGCAGCAAGAAAAGTAGTTCACGGCGGCCATCTTGGAAAAGAGGAAATTTTGCCTCTGGCCGCGAGCTCTCGCTGTGATATTTAGCGATGAAATATGCTGTTTTTTTTCGAATTGAAAAATTTTTTACGATAATAATGACAGAGAAAACTTGGATTATATCTTCGGTGTCATCAAAGTTGAAGTGATTCATCGTTATATCCTCAAAAACCTGCTGTAGTATACATACGTGTATGTTGACATCGGCGATCGAAGCCACGACGAAGTGCTAGCATGTTCATTACTGAGGTAAGAATTATTTTATTGCTATCGAACTATATAAGAAGAGTGTTAGAGATATTATTAATATTTTTTTGCTCGGTAAATGCGTTATTTAAAAATATAAATGGACATAATGTCACGCAATCAATAGGGCAGTGGATCCCACTTGGTAATGCTGGAAAAATATCAAATAGCCCATGTATATTTTGGGTTGTATTGAAAATATTTACATGGCGAATGAAAGATGAATCTTCTATTACGATAATATCAGATTGAAATTTTACATTCTATGTTTTTTGCTACATTAATTTTTTTTAATGAAAAATTATGTCTAAATGAATTGAGCACATGCGTAAATAAATAATAACAAATACAATTCATTGATAATAAATTATAGCACATAAATGGCAAAAATTTTAATTAATTTTTTTGTGATGAGTAATGGTGAAATTGAAATAAAGCATGGTAAAAATTGGCAGTAATGTTAAATATTAAATTTTGTAAAACTCATGCACTAAATTTAGTGTAAAGGATTAAAATATAGATTTGATATTTTGAACTGTTCAAATGAACAATATTGTAATACTTAGTGAAAGTTAAATTTTCAGAAAAAAATCATATGCTACTACTTTAAAAATTGCACTCTGTAACTCGCTCTGAGATTAATATTTAATAAGGAATCATTATATTGTTTTGTTGATATAAAAAATGAAGTTCGTACAATAGGACTAAAAAACAAAGTTTTAATTTCACGCACAGTTTTTAGTGTTGAGGTATATATATATTATAATGAAAGGAAGCAGATTAGTGTTTGAAACATATTACTACTTCAGTATTTGGGTTATGGCCTTGCTGTGTGTGTTCAAATTGAATTTTTTGCCAAAAATTGTTTTTGATTTTGTGTGTATGGGTAACGACAGAAAAAAAATTTCCATGTCGAATACTTAAGAACTTTAAAATATAACATTTTGAGATGTTGTGGAACTGAAACTTTTAACATTTAAACTTTTAACAAGCATTTATTTTTTAATGATGTTGTTAGTAAACAGCTGATATATATATATACTGTATATACATTTGTGAGACTTTTCTAACTCTTGAAAAATTTTGTTTCCCAGGAAATTGGCTGTAGGTAGCTACGAAGTTATGTGAAGGTTTTCAAAGTTATCAAACAATTATACCAGAGCAAACAAAGGTAATTTTAATTCTTTGTATTTGACTTTGAGCAACAGTTTCCATTATTATTTTCATGTAAAATAAAATATTTCCATGCATGATTTAATGACATAAATTTTAACATTGTGTCGTTTCATTTTCACTGATTTCATTTGTATCAACAACCCTAGTGGAACAAATACAGTCGAACCCCCGATTTAATGCCACCATCCCACCCAAATAATTTTGGCGTTATATCAGATCGCAGACATAATAGCGTTTCGGAGAGGCTGTATTACATAAATTCACACGTTTATTAAGAAATGTATTTCAGTGTCTCATTTATGTTGCATGATGAATAAAATAACCTATTTTATGCACATTCAATTTTAAGTTGAGAAAATTCATAAAAATTGTAAACTGTAAAATCACTTGAATATTTCTCAATATAAAACTTAACAGAAACATACTTCCCTCTGAAATTATTGTAATTTCAGCGACACATTTTATATGTGCAAAAACAAAATAAGCAAGGGGGAAAGGTGGCATTGTTTTTAGTCCATACCATATTGGTTTCTCTCGAGAAATATCTTGCTATGAGTAATTATCTTTATAATAATTTTTTCAGATACTATTGAAAGAACAACTGTTTTTGACATAATTGAATTGAGCAAATTAAGATAGATTTCTTAATGGCTACCTGTACCACTCAAAATTTGACCAGTGCAAGTAAAAACATGTATACTGTTGAAAAACCTGTCTTGGCTATATAAATGAGAGGGAGGGCATTAAAAAAAACCTTTAGAAGCTTTGCTAACTGAAAAGCAATATTAATTCTTTGAAAAACGTGTTATATTTACTGATGAGCAAATTTTGTGAATGGAAATATTAAAACAATATGTTTGACGACAAATAATATTATACTTTTTAACTAGTAAGACCATACAACACTGCAAAATTTCTATGTTAATTTAAATAGGGTCCACAAGAGGTTGCTAAGGATGTGTTTTAGAGCGAAGCTGAAAGTAGATTGAAAATATTAAGTAAGCTGCGTGCCAATAGGTTTTTTCACTTCATCTGTCTGACCAAAATTTTAGGGTAGAACCATGGCTCGAAAAATTGAAAAACATTTTAGGTGCCGGCCAAATTTCTTGGCAGCCAAGCATATTTTTAGGAGAAATAATCCAAAGTAAAAACAAATTATATTCAACTTTTTTAGCACTTGGTGATGATCTTCACATATCGGAAGATGCAGACATAAACTCCAAATATTTTGTGATCTGCATAGAAAATTTTAGGTGTCAGTATGATTTTCTTTTTTGCAATGTTGGCTCCTAAGATTTGAGAAGCCCTCGGTAAAAAGATCTAGACATGAACAAGTGCATCTGTGTGCAATGCCAGGCCTCCCTTGTAAAACACAGTTGATGCATTTTGGATCCTACTGTGATAAAATGGTGGCGAGTCAACAAAGTGCTATTGTGCACGAATTATCTCTACTTATGCAAATAAAGACTGTTATAATTTGAAATCAAATATACAGTACATTTAAAGATTGATAAGCATAATAAAGTTGTTTTTTTCTTCCTCTTTCTAATTTCAGGTAAATCAACATTTGAAGATGCAAATGAAAATTAATGAATCTCAAAAAATTATATTCTTGAAGGATGCGATTTCTAAGAAAAGTACAACAAATAAATTGTGATTATGATAACTTTCTATGAATATATGTTTGAAATAAAATGTTTTTGTATGACAAATCATGTGTGCAAGTTGTTATTCAATTCATGTTTCTATTAATCAACTTCAATCAATCATTCATCTTCTAATCAACTGAAATGAAATATACGATCAAATGAAAGTTATCAGGTGAAGTTATTTGTTGGAAGCTAAATATGAAACAGATAAATTGATGAAAGATCTTTAATATAGAAGTATATATCTTTTAAATATTGAAGTATTCACTTGCATTAACAGGTAAGTGCTCATTCATAGAGAATCATGTTCTGATAATATTTTTTAATACTGAGGAGAAACCCATAGTTTAAAATACAGAACTACAATACGCAGCAAGGCAGTTAATTCTTTTAATTATAAATTATCAATAATTTATTATTTTAATTGCTCCAGAAAGAATTTGCAATTCGTTGTTTCAATGAATTTAAAAGGAATAAAAATGGATAATAAAAAATCATTTAACAAATTGGTTTTTAAAAAAAAGTAGCACTCAATATTAAAAACAGTATTCAGCTGGGGCCTCAAGTACGGCTCCCGAGGTGAATAGGGGGCCCAAAAATCTATAATTATTTTGCATAATAACCCTTTCAAGAAGAGCCCCCCCCCCCCCCCCAAAAGAAAAAAGGGAAAGTCTGCCCCGAAAAGGCACATTACGGCCATAGGCTCAACTAGTGCCGGTAACCTTAATTTAAAATCTTACATTTGGTTGTAAGAATTTTTTTTTCAAATTTTGATTTCATCAGTATGCGACCCGCTTATATGCAGCTGGGGTCCCATATACTCGCTTCTTCAAGCATCCAAAAGTGGGGTCCATGAGCTCGGACAAGAAAAATACTTTGACTATTATTATATACTGAATCTTATTCTAAAAAAAAAGTCCCAAGATGAAAAATGCAACGTCCTCATACGGTTACAAAATAATTAAACTAGCCAGCGATATTAGAGAAAAAAAAATTGCAAAACACGGGTGACAAAAAAATGTATGGCGAGTCCTTCGGAAAAAAAAAGTTTGTTTACAACATGTTTGTTTGTAAACATGAAATCGCTGCCACAACCCACTGCGGAAAAACGATTGCTAAATAATTAGTAGTAGTTGTAGGCTTCAAACGGCATCCCGATTGGTTAGAGATCTGTTACTCTCGAAACCAAAAATTTTCTCCCCCTCTAACTACTGTTTCACGTCACGTGACCTTAAGGACTGGTAGTACATAGTACCTCTTAACTACTAGTAGTTGAAGCGGTCCTTAGCTTCAGTCCTCCGACCGGTAGTTCATTAGGACTAGTAGTTACTAAGGACTGCAGAGATAGTTCACCCCCAGGCAACGTGTTTCCAGTCCTCAATAGTCCAATGTCGGTGTTATCGGGCCAGGCGAGGCGTAAAGCTTTGTGTCGTGCAGTCATCAAGGGTACACGAGTGGGCCTTCGGCTCCGAAAGCCCATATCGATGATGTTTCGTTGAATGGTTCGCATGCTGACACTTGTTGGTGGACCAGCATTGAAATCTGCAGCAATTTGCGGAAAGGTTGCACGTCTGTCACGTTTAATGATTCTCGTCAGTCGTCCCGTTCTTGCATGACCTTTTTCCGGCCGCAGCGATGTCGTAGATTTAATTTTTTACCGGATTCCCTATATTCATGGTACACTCGTGAAATGGTCGTACGTGAAAATCCAAATTTCATCGCTACCTCGGAGATGCTATGTCCCATCTCTCGTGCGCCGACTATAACACCACGTTCAAACTCACTTAAATCTCGATAACCTGCCATTGTAGCAGCAGTAACCGATCTAACAACTTTGCCAGACACTTGTTGTGTTATATAGGCGTTGCCGACCGCAGCGCCGTACTCTGATTGGTTCCATATCTCTTTATTTGCATACGCATGTGCCTGTACCAGTTTTTTTTGGCTCTTCAGTTTATATTCTGCGGGGGAGAGGAATCGGCATCTACAGAGTGGGTAAGAAGTCTGTAGAAAATTTAAAAATTTATAAAAACCGGAAAAAAATAACCGAAATAAAAACGGTTTGCAGGGTTAGTATCGCTAGAGAGGTCAAGGGAAATTTTTTTTTGACGGGGAAAAAAAACTCAAAAAGCAACCACCGATACGTGGCGCTGACGTGCACAAGGCAAAGAAAAGATAAGCAAATATCTAACAGAATGACTCCAAATCGTTTATTACAGCAGTATGTGTTCCTGGCCACCACCACAGGGGATAACACATTGCATGCGAGTCACAAATCCAGCAACGGCAGGTCCACATGCACGGTTTACAACGGTGAACTGATTGAGGATTAGGAGAGCAAGTTCTTATAACCGTCTCATTTGCATATTTCCCACCAGAATCACTCGTACTAGCGCCACATATCGGCTGTTTTTGAGTGTTTCTTTTTGGTGTCTTAAAAATGTTTCCGTGACCTAGCGATGCTAACCCTGCAAACCGTTTTTTATTTCGGTTATTTTCCCCGTTTTTATTCATTTTTAAAATTTCTACGGACTTTTTGCCCACCCTGTATTTTTTCAGAACACGTGGGAGAGAGAGGAGAGAGAATTCTGAGAAATATCCATGCAAAAAATTTCAAACAATTAACTAAATGTAAATTAACACAAAAATTTATGGAAATTCATCGTTAAAGGTAATTTTTAACTCAGGAGAGAAACATTTCACGGAATCAATGAAAATTTTATGCATTTGGTGAATTAAAAATAATTGAAATAAATAATTCATGAGTAGGTGAAAAACCAGAATTAACGGAAGAAATAATTACAAAATATATTGATTAAAATGCAGTGTCAACGCTAGAAAAAAATTCCAGAATTGATGAAAATTTGGAATTCAGGGGGGGGGGGGGAATTTCCGGAATTGATAAAAATTCTAAAGTTTACGGGGGGGTGAAAATTTCAGAATGGATGAAAATCCAGAATTAACGGAAGTGATGATTTTAGAATTGGTAAAACCCTACAATAATTAACTTCGAGCGCGGGGCTCGGTGCGTAGGGCCGTCTTAAGAGCGTCATGGGCTCCCGGGCCAAGTGATTTTTCTGATGCCCTACCTGGTAAATTTTCGAAAAAATGCAACTACTTCTCGTTTTTCTAAGGCTCTACTGCTCTTGAGGCCCCCCTGGCGTGCCCTGCTGGGCCTTAAGACGACGCTGTCGGTACGATCGCACCTGCTACATACGCACTTAAGGGCGGCTCTGACTAAACCGCCGTTGAAAAATAGTCAAAAATGTCATATATTTATTTTTACGAATTAGGCTCTTTTCTGACTTTTACCCTATTGAAGAGGACTTCAACCTTTTTTCAAGTCGCGAGCACTGCGTGTATTCATCATCAAAAGAGCACCCTCGCGGCAAGTTTGACATACCAAAGCATGAGATCAGGATGATTTCAATCCTTTAATGCAGTTTGTACAAGGTGGTTTATTTGGGACGTTGATCAAGTGCTCGCGCGCAGGAAATCGGACGCGAGCATAGAGCACTCTGGTGATTCAGGGGAGCACCATGGTGCTCGCGAGTAACGGGGTGAAGATGCCTACCCTATTGTATAACCAATATTATATTTTTTTGTTTTCATATCTTCACCAATTCCTTCCCACATCGCGCCTGATGCCTATTCGCCAGGAATAAACGACAAAAAAATGTTTCGTTATATCCAACCTCATTTCATTTCCACTGACGTTATAGACAATGTCGGTTAACATTATTCTCTACGAGAATTCATCAGAACCGCCAATTATTGATGCCATAATAATCAAGGTGTCGTTACAACCGAGTTCAACTGCGGAAATTTTCCCGTTAACTTCAGATTGAATCAGCTTTTCACTGGAAGAGTTCTTCTCTGAGAACTTAACTTCTTGAGAAAGGATCGGCTCGAAAAGAGAAAAGAAACTTATCTCGAGATCAGTTTTTAGCTGCTGTAAGATGTTGTTTATCAACTGAGACGTTTTTCCTCTTGGAGCACTGTTATGTTATCGGCACACTAAAATGATGCGAAGACTGATATTTGACACGCCAGAAAACGGGAGGCTTCCTTTTTTCTCTGATATTTTGCTTCAGAAGAAACAAGAAGCTCGCTGCGAAAATCGTGGGTGGTCCACCAATCATAAATCCAGGTGTTTATATGCTGATCTAAATGCGTCGACTGTTCTGCTAAGTGCGGAAATATAAATATGCAGTTGTTAACGTTAAACGGGTCCTTTTTTCGTTTTTTTTTTACTGCGAATTTCGTGATTTTTTTTAAATGTTTTTGTTTCTCTCTCTCTCTCAAACATGCTTTTCCCTACACCACGATGAGAGTGCTCATTGTTCCAACTATATACATTGCGTACATGCAGTGGAAGTCCGCTATAACGAGATTCTCACTGTAACGAGTGATTGTCAAATAGCCGATTCAAGGATATGTTACTGCCAAAGAATGAAGTTGGGGGCCACTTCGCAAACTGGCCGGCTCGGTTGATCTAGCCAATCCGAAATTCGAGCTTTTGCCGGGATTTGGCCTCCCCTATACGTCGACCGCTACACATCTTTATACATGGATCACTAAGATCTCGATATTCAAATTCCTTTTATCGTTAGGGTTTTCATAACTAACCATAATAATTACGGTCAGCTGTTATTATGGTTATTATGGCTAACTATAAATGACCATAATTATCACACACAAAAAAAAAAATACCCCATTGTGGCGAAGACCCCGAATCATTAGAATCGATATACAGCGCGTCCATAACAAAAAAAAAAAACAACCCTTATTTTAAAGTAGCCTACAGGCGAAACCAGTCATCAGAAACTTGTGAAATTTTGTGGTCGACTTCATGGGTGGGGTATGGGAATTTGCTTTAGGGCGAAAAAAAGAAATTAGGTGCATATGTCGCCACCAGAGGGCATTTTATTAAGAAATGACACATTTAGGCAAAGGTTTACAATTTGAGCAATTGTTAAACACTTTTACAATTGTTACTGCAACGAAACATGTTCCACATGATGGCCATCATTTTCAGATACCATATGAAATCGCAAGATGGCATGTTCCACAACTTATCGAATCTTTCTGACCTGATCTTTCGTCATCTCGTAAACTTATCGTCATTGTACGCAGCCAACACATTGAGAAATAAGATCTCCGCGAATGCTTCTAGGTTTTGTAACAGCTGCTGCGTGATATCACATAAATTTACATGTTTACTACGGGTATTCAAAGTGAAATGCCCTCTGGTGACGACATTTGCGCAACTAGTTCCCCCCCGAAACAAAGTACCATCCCCCCCCCCTCCACTTCACGAAATCCTCCACAAGATTTCGCACTTTTCTGATGACTGGTTTCGCCTGTAGGCTACTTTAAAATAGGGTATTTTAATTATGAACGCCCTGTATATGGGCCAGCCAAAGCCCGGCGATTTTTGGATATTGGCCAGGTCAACTGGGCTGGGCAGTTCGCGAAGTGGCCAACCACACGAACTTCGGCAGTAACATATACACAAAAACAGTCTGCCTCGGTTAAATGGATAAAATTTTCTGGAATCAAAATTTTACCCCATAGAGACAATGTTAAAGTGCTTCGATTGATCAAATAAGTTCAGCAGCTTCTCGCCGTTTTAATCGAATAATTCACACGACAGCTGTTTGTTCACATCACCCACAATCAGAGCCGCATACAAGGTTTTGCCACCTGTGAGCTATACGAACTTTGCCGTCCTTCTCCCATTCTAGTCTAATTTTCTTGACTACTCTTTCCTCGAATTTGCCACCCTGTGCTATAACCTGCTTGCTTCCCCGCCCCACCCCCCACCACTCCGGCAAGTAAAACTGTGTCTCTAAAGTCGCTCGTTTAGTCATTCAGATGCTTCCACACTGTTTTTGGTCACTCGCATCCTTGCGCACTCTCTGGGGTCAATCACTGACCTGGTCCCCTCTCACTGCAGGTCATTAGTCTGGTCATGCACACTCTGTAGGTCACTCGTTTGGTCATTCACATATTCGCTCACGCTTTTGCTCACTCACGTACTTACAAACTTACTAAATCACTCTTTTAGTCACTCCCTAACAACACCACTCACTCTAAGACGTTAAGGAAAAAAATAGAAAACATATAAAAAGAATTTCACATTTTAATTGTCAGTCAAAGAGATAAGACATGTAAAATATAAGTAAAACAACTAGAGCTCCGAGTTTGAAAAAATATTACTGATATTTTATTGTCCTTTTCATATCCGTGACCAATTTTGAATTTTTTTGGTATTAAGACCAATTGTATTGTTTCACTAATTTGTGACCAATTCTGTATTATTTCAGATATTTGTGTTTTTTTCGCATGTTTGTGAGCAATTTTGTATTTTTCATAATGTGACCAATTTTTTTCCATGTATTTATAATCAATTTTGTATATTTTTCTCATATTGTCGTCAATTTACATCTGCATGTAACCAATTTTTTTTTTTACATACATGTTTCTTGCTAGTTGTTCGAACATTTGTTTTTCGCTATTGCTGCCAATTTTTTATTTTTTACTCTATTGTGACAAATTTTGAATTTTTACCATTTTGTCGCAAATTTTGAATTTTTACCATTTTGTCGCAAATTTTGAATTTTTACCATTTTGTCGCAAATTTTGAATTTTTATCATTTTGTCGCAAATTTTGTTTTTTAACCCTATTGTGACCAATGCATTTTATGTCGTTTTTTTATATCACCATTTTTGCTTCCTTCACGTAATTGTTCATGTGTCTGATGTCTATTTTTAAAGTCTTTTCTGAACTCTTGAAACATCTCTATTTACTAGGCCGTTCTATACCTTGGCAAACATCTTTCCATGCAAACATACCATGTGAACAAAAAAGACGCCCTAAGCTGAGATTGCCCTAAGCTTTGATTTACCCGAAATGTATAGCATAAAAAAATCTCAAAATTGAGTAGAGCCTACCTAGGCAATATACGAATAATAATAATAGCCATAGGGCTACAAAAATAACGTGATTCTACAGCCGGGATATCGAGGCGGTAAATTAAATTCATTAAAACGTCATAGCGTAGATAAACAAAGATGTCGTAGAGAGTAAGATGGACTTATTCGAACATTAGAAAAATCGGGACGGTTCCTTAACGTTCCACCCCAACGACACCACTCACTCCAAGACTAAGACCAATTTTTCCTGCACATATTTATGATTTACTGATTTTGTATTTTATTTTATGTGATGAACATTTTCTTGCACATATTTGTGACCGATTTTTAATTTTTTTAAGTGGTGACCAATTTTTTTCGCACATTTGTGACTCTAATTGTGTATTTTCTCATATTTTATTACCAATTTTTCACATATTTGTCATAAGTTTTTTTTTTCCATTTATTTGTCACAAATTTTTTTCACATAGTTGGGAAAATTTTTTTGTACTTTTGCCCTACTCTGACCAATTTTGTATTTTTAACTTATTCTGATAAATTTTGTATTTTTTTCCCTATTATGACCAATTTTGTATTTTTTCCCTATTATGACCAATTTTGTATTTTTTTTTTCCTATTATGACCAATTTTGTATTTTTTTCCCTATTATGACCAATTTTGCATTTTTACCTGATTGTGCCTAATAGCATATATTCTTTCTTACATAGACAATTTTTTTTCCTACATATGACAATTTTGTTTTTTACTACATATGGCTCATTTTGGTTTTTTATATACATGTATCATCACCATTTTTTTTCATACATTTTTGTGTCTAATGGCTATTTTTAATGACTCCTCTTAACTACAGAAATATTCTATATTACTAGGTCATTCCACTCCTTGGACAAACATCTCTGTATGCAAACATACCATGTGAACAAAAAAACAACAACAAAAAAACACCTATATTGCCGTAAGCGTTGATCTACCCGAAATGTACAACAACTACGCATACAAGAAAAGCCTAAAATAGAGTACCTAGGCAATATGTACGAATAATAATAACGTCCACGGGGCTACAAAAAAAAAAAAAAAAGAACGTGATTCTACAGCCGGGATATCGAGGCGATAAATTAAATCCATTAAAACGTCGTAACGTAGATAAACGGAGATACCGCAGGGGAATAAGATGGACTTATTCAGACATTAGAAAAATCGGGACGGTTCCTTAACATTCCACCCCAACAACACCACCACTCGCTCCAAGACGTTAAAAATTTAAGAGCAAAAACTATATATAAAAAGAATTTCACGTTTTAATTGTCACTCGAAGAAATAAGACAAGTAAAAAATGAGTAAAAAATAAGTAAAAAACTAGAGCTCAGAGGTCGACAGAAGATTACAGAGACGAGTTGGCCGTGAGATTTATAAGATCATTTTTAACGACATCGTTCTCGATTGTGGACATAGTTATCTTTGTATTTTTTAAAGAAAAATATGTTATATAAAGGAAAAGCTTTACCTTATCATATAAATGAATAGCTTCTCTCTATAAAGTAAACGTATTTCCAAGAGGCGTTAGGCCAAGTGTTTATGGCGGATATT
Organism: Pholcus phalangioides; assembly: GCF_987345545.1. NCBI lineage: Eukaryota > Metazoa > Arthropoda > Arachnida > Araneae > Pholcidae > Pholcus > Pholcus phalangioides. The sequence goes on along the minus strand of NW_028301601.1, from coordinate 17,789,765 downwards.
GAAGTTACCCCGAAGCGATTTAAACACTCAAAAAAAAAAGTCTTATTATTTTTTTATGGATTTATAAATTAAGGCTTTGGTATTTAATATATTTTTAGGTACTTTTCAGAATTTGAAAAATATTCCTGAACGTGACGAGATACTTCTTTTTTAGAGGAAATGAATGGAGAATACGTGACGTTGGGGATGATTTGCATAAAGAGATTTCATCTTTTAGTTATGATTTAGTTTTTATTTGAATTTAGAGATGAGATTTTTAGAATTCACGGATGATTTTTTTTAGTAGAATTTATAGATATGATGAATGTATTATTATTTAAAAAGTATGATTTTTTATGAGAATTTTGATTTTTTTTCCCCTTAGATAAAAATTCGGCTGTATTCCTGAATTGTATGACTTTTGAAATGCGTCAGGGAAATTGGTTTTGGGGATAAAATTGTATATATATTAAATATATTTTTATTATTAGAGCTGTGATTTTTAGCCAGTGACTTCAGGGTGTTACTAAAATGTTATGCAGTGGTATTTAAATACCTAATCTTATTTCGAAGTTTGCCGTAAATGGTCGGGGATGATTCAGAATATAACTAATCAGCACATATAGTTATAAATTAATATAATTATTAGATTATATAATTATCTTCATTCCTGAAGTGAATTTTACAAAAAATTCTAAATCTTAAATGTCTGAATTCAAAAGAATACGTAATTTCAAATAGGATTTTCTTTTTTTAAATTTCGTTTTTTTTTTGTAATTTTAATGCTCGAAGCATTCTAATTAACAGTGATGCCCATTGCTGATGGGTTTCATAGTTATTTTAATCTCTGGTAGTTTTGGCTACCGAATTTTCAAATGCTTAGATTAATTTTAAAATCCAATAACGAAAGTAAAAAATTCTTGAATCAAATTCAAAACTTCAGCAATCAAAAATAAAATTCTTAGCCTTGATTGAAAAATTTCAATTCGTTATTAAAAAAAATAAAAATAAAATATAGAACTCTTAGATTAAATTAAAAGAAAATCAATAGTCGAAAATAAAATTCAAAAATTATGTGCTTATTAACAATTATATTCAATTTATACAAATACAAATACAACGCCACAACAGGCAAACTGCCCAACGAGGTGGCTGACTTAAGAACATCATGGATCCCCCAGCCCCTACCTACTACTACTACACCACACATGCACCCCCCCCTCCGCGGAACCCCCCAACGAATCGGTAAATGCGGGAATGTGCGTGTACGTGTAGTGCAACCTGACGTATAGTTTGTTTCTGTGTAATGCTTGTTATGTGTAGTGCTGTCATCTGCCCCCAGTTTTACTAACTATGAGTGAAGTGTTATGGTTGAATGATTTACAGTTGTAGGACTGTTGCTCTCTGTGGCGAGACTTTTTAACGGGGAGATCGGCTCGCATTTGCGCCTTGAAGTTGGGAACCACAGAAAACCAACTTCAGCCGACCACCACTGTGGGGTTCGAACCCGGATCCTCGCATCACGAGTCCGGCACTATAACCACTCGACCACCACAGCGGCAATTGAATTTATTCAATTATATTCAATATTATTGCAACAATTATATTCAATATTATTGCAACAATTATATTCTTGATTAAATTCTCAGATTTCTTGAATTCTCTAAATTCTTAGATGCAAGTTTGTTTGCAAGATACAAAAAAATTGCATGTCATAAATAAAATTTATTTCAAAACCTGTAAAATAATAAAATAACTGTTATAATTGATAGATAAAAACAATTTTTTTTGTAATATAAATTGGCCTCAATTATTTTTAGTATTAAAGTTACTAAAATTATAACATTTCAAAGAAAATTAAAAATACATATTTATATCCAGAAATAAATATACAAAAATATGTATTTACATACGGATATCATAACAGTCAGGCTTAGCTATATTGAACTATAAAAGATTTGCTTATAAGAGGTCATACGGGACAGTGCTAAAAATTTCTCATTCTTTTCATCCAGAAATCTGCTATAAGCAATGTCCGCTATAGCGAGGTTTGACTGCGCTTCAAAATTCTTGAAATATTTTTCAAATCAATCACATCAAAGAAAGAAAAAAAAAAAAAATGTTCAAATACGTTTACTACGTGGTCAAACGAAATTCAAGCATCGAAAATCACTAGACATAATCGAAACCGATGGCTCTTTTTCAGGCCATCAGTAGCAGTAAATAAAATGGACATGCAATATAGAATAATGGGGGGGAAAATGGATTTCATTGGAAAGAAGAGAGGGAGTTTGGACATAAAAACAGACAGAGGAGAGGGAGTAAAAATCGCAGGCCACGCCATTTAGGATTGACTTCCAACTCTAGTTTTTGTCTGCTCCCAGAAGGGCACTTTCGGGTCTATATATAAAGCCACCTAACAACTTCAATCCACCAGCCGTACGGTTATTAATTGAGCTTAAGAGAAGGGGCCAGTGCTTTTGGATATATTCCAGTTACAGACTTTTTGGGCAAGATGAGAGTAATTTCGTTTGATGGGTACAAGTATTTGCCATAACAATAGAAGAGTGGACCCCTCCGACCTCTCTCTATTTTTTCCTTTGGCTTCTGCAGACCACTAAACGTCCACTGCCGTTATAATATATAAATGAATAAAGAGTGGCAAGTAAAAAAAATATATTTTTTCTTACTCTTCTACGTATATTGCGGTATTTTACACAAATTCCCCCCGTTTTTCCTCTTGTAACATTTCCAAAGAAGACTCGACCGTTTGTTCCGGCAATTTACTTTTAAAAAGATTTCTTATTATTTTTCCATATTTTTAGATTCCCCTCTGAACAAATACGTAATTATGTACTTTCGTGAGTAGTTTGATTTTTTTTTGAAAGCAATTTTGTTATTTTGCTGCTTCTGTGTTAGAAGTGTCAAAATGCAGTTATAGTCAATCATTGTTGGTTTTTGTTTGATTGTAGTCGTCGTTTTGTTTGTCTTTGGCAAAAAACTGATTACCACAAATCGATAGTTTTTTCTTTATATTTTACATTATTTTTTAGAAGAAAAAAAATTGCTTTTAAAGCGGACAAAAACCTGTCTGAAAAGAAATAAGGAATTGTGTCACTTGGCCAATTTTTTTTTTTCACATTTAAGTGGGTTCACAATGACTCGATTTACGAGGAAACAAAATAAAAAGTGATGTTTTTGGTGTCGAAAAAGTGTCAAACGTTGGGAATTATTATTGTGTCGTAATATGGTTCCGTAATATAATTGACAAAAAGACTATTTTCTTGAGAGTTCTCACTGTAAGGACCTGTGAATTTTAATTACTATTCCATAAAATTAGGATCTTATTTCTTTGTATAAGGAGTGGATTGATATGCTGTATTTTATAGATCTCACGACAGCTTTTGATACGGTAGATCGGTGAATCTCAACAGAGGTGCACATAGCCCATGTAGCCACGGTGAGATATTCTAAGAAGGGCAATGGTGAAAAAAAAATCGACTGAAAGGGGAGCTATGGTAAGTTGATGAGCTGCTTCTGCGTAGTGTCAGAATTCAGTTACATAATCAAACGTTGTCGTTTTTTTTGTTTGGCTGCCAGCGTCACTTTGTTTGTCTTTTGTTCAAACTGATTACCACAAATCTATAGCGTTTTTTTTTAACTTGCTTTAAATCAAAGAAATTGATTTTGAAGCGGACAAAAATCTGCATGAAAAGAAATAAGGAACTGTGTCATTTTTGACCAATTTCTCCGCGTGTGAGTGGGTTCACAACGACGTGATTTACGAGGAAACAAAATAAAAAGGTGATGTTTCTGAGTAAGAAAAAGTGTCAGATGTTCGAAATTATTGTGTCGTAATATGATGAAAATATACGAATTTTTGCCATTCTAATTTTTCTTAGAAATGGGAAGGCGTTTTGTGCAAAATTTGCTCGACCGACATGTTGAAATAATAGTCTGAACATGTATCGGATGACTTTCTATTAGTTTTTACATTTTTAAAAGTTTTTAATGAGATTTCAATTGATGTTTTTTAATGTTTTTTTTTTTAATTTAAAACTTCCTTAGTAGAAATTTAAAAATTTCCTGTAGATTAATATATATATTTTTAACGTATCAGGTTTTTCTCACATTTGTGATCAATTTTGCATATTTGAACAGTTGGAAGTGTCAAGATAATTTCGAAGTGTCATAACAGACAACAGTTAGAAATCTCAGAGGCAAATATTTCAACAGTTGGAAAAGTTTTACAGATATTTTTGGACACATTTTCACATTGTATATTTTCACATTTTTTATACACCGATAGATTTATCTAATTCTAAATTATTCTCAACATTTCTTCCCTTTTCACACGTTTTATATTGTTTTTGGTCGATTTGGTACTTTTTATCAGTTTATAGCAATCTCATTATTTTGTATTACGTATTACTAACTAGGTGCACCCAAGTTTCACAGTATTTTTGCAATTATTTTCTTTTTTAAAACTGTGACCAATTTTTTGACACATTTGTGAATAATTTTGTGTTTCTTTTTCAAACTGGAACTAATTTTTCAGATATGTGTGACCAATGTTTTTTCTTTCATACTGTGACAAATTTTGTGTATTTTTCATTGTGTAAAATACAATTATAATATATTTTGGTACTTTTCACATTATAATTTTGATTTTTTTCGGTCTTTTGTGAGCATTTTGTTCACGATGAAAATAATTTTTTCATATTTGTGACCTATTTCTTTTCACTTTCCCGACAGGGGTACAACAGAAACGGCGACATGACCGCAGAAAAAATTGCTACTGCAGGTAGTCCCCCATCGAGGGGTTAGCGTACTAACCTCTCGATGAGTATAAAAAAAAACAAGCCTGCCGTTAGGAATCGCAATAAATTGTAGGTCCCGGTCTAATTTGCCCTCGTGTGCAGAAAAATGACCGTGGTGCGACAAAAATGATCAATGATCAATTCTTTTAACATGTTTGTTACAATTTTGTATTTTCTTCACATTACGGCCAATTTTGCATATATCTTCTACTGCAAATAATTTTGCTTTTTTTTTCATACTTTTTGTTTCATATTTTTTTTTACATATTTCCTATGAATTTTGTATTTTTTCATATAGTAATTAATTTTTTTAATGTCCAATTTTTACTTCACATATTTGTGTAAAACCAATTTTTTTCGCATATTTTGAAAAAATTCTGTATTTTTTCGCTATTGTGATCAATTCTGCATTTTTGTTTTTTCTATACAATGACCGATTGTTTTTACCACATTTATTAGCTACTTTTTAAATTATTTGTGGAAATTTTTACATAGCTCTAGTCTCTACAGGAGGACTGTAAATAGTGGTCTGACGTTATATGTATACGGCCCATCTGAGGAGAGTTTTTGCCGGGAGTTGTAAATGACAGGCGATGTATCCACACAGCCTCCGCATGTCGACTCCCTCGAGCCCGGAACGTTAATCTATTAAGAGACTGACTCTCGGAAGCCCGGGCTATTCTTCCCTGGCCCCCCACACCGAGCCTCTCTACCACTAACTCTTCCGCTCGCTTTAACCTACACTGGATTCAGTGCCGCTGACATCGCGTCGCTTTAATGCATTTGCGGTGAGGCTTTAAATCGTTTTCTCGTTGACGTAACATCCAACCATTTTACCGCCGTCTCTTTTCACACAAGAGGCCCAACAGCATCATCATCGTTTTCGAAACGGTCGAAGGCTTCGCTAATCCCTCGTAATTTGTCCCGAAAATCGCTAGGATTTTCTCCAACACCTCTCTGTCCCGTATTTTCCCCCCATCCCTTCAACTGAAATACTGAATTGAGGCAGAGAAGTAATTGTTATGTAATGTCCACATATACGTGTAATTGCACTTAATACGCGAAAAAACTTCGAAATTCCGTCGTGAATAAATAGAGTTTTGTAAAAATAATTTATATATCAACAAAAAATTATTCATATGTTAAATTTTCTTGATGTATCAGATTAATGCAAGTTTTGGATGTTTTTCATTTGAATTTTGGGATTAATTTCTGCATGCCATGTGTCCGAATTCTTAATATTTTTCTGTAATGGGAAGTTAAGTTGCCTACAGGCAACTTAATTTAACTGGTGAGCTACTTTGTTCTCTTTGCAATGTTCGACTTTAATGTATGGCAGAGCCCTTGAAATTTCGCATTTCTTAACACCTCTCATCTCTGTCCCGTATTTTCCATCCCTTCGAATGAATACTGAATTGAGACAGGGAAGTGATTGTTATGTAATATCCACATATACGGGTAACTTACTTCATATAATGCAGTACTTTTTTCAAGAAAAATTCGAAATTTCCATCGTGCACATTAATAAAATTCACTAAAATATTTTTCCTAGATTTATAAAAAAATTACTCACGGATTAAATTTCTGGAATATATCACATGATAAATGCTTTTCTTTTTAAATTTGGGATTGATTTCTGCAGACCATGTGTCCGAATTCTTTAATTTTTTGCAATGGAAAATAAATTTCAGTGCCTATAGACCAGTTTCCCAACATTTTTTGTCCCATCACTCCCTTCTTCAGAAATTCTTTATCCCATCGCCCCCAACGCAATCTAACCAATAGGATCCTATGTTATACCCGTAGTTTCTACCTCCCCCCTGGAAAATTCCATCGCCGCCCGGGGGCGTTAACGCACACGTTGGGAATCAATGCTATAGACCAGCGGTTCTCAAAATTTTTTGACTCGCGGAGCCCTTTTCAGTACATAATTTTTATATCGAAGCCCTGTTTGACTCGAGGAGCCCTTTTTGTATAAAATTTTTATGGTGGAACTTCATTGGCAGGCCTTTTTTTTTCATTTATCTATCAAATTTACCTATTTATTTTATTTTCCTTAAGTCACCGCGGAGCCTCAGGGAAGTGCACACGGAGCACCGGTTGAGAACCGATGCTATAGACCTTTAGTGCTATGCTGGGGAACGACATTCATCTGGAACCAGTACCGAAATTCTAGACCCCCCCCCCCCCTCCTTCCATCTAGTTTAACAGAAATGCATAAGCATTGCTCGTGAGGTTCTGCAGGGAGAAATGTCCTTTCTCCAGTTTTCCTCGGCTACGTAACAGACCTTGCTGAAATGTTGGGGGAATCTGATATCAATTCTATAATTGTCTCATATAATGACAATGGTTCTTAGCTAGGTGTCCACATTTGGGGGTTCTCGGGGAGACTTTAGTGAGGGGGGAATACGCTTTGATGAGAAAACAATTAAATTATTGTCTTTGCATCATCATTATATTATATTATATTTATATCCAGTATATAAGTGCATTGCAAGCCTACTGGATTGTTGTATTTAAATAAGATAAATATGCTGAGTATTATTCAATAAAGGGGTTCATTTTATTGGCACAAAGATCCGTAGAACACAAAGGGGCAAGAGCTTCAGACCGAAAGGTTTTCGTTCATTGTCAATTTAACGATTTTGTCATCCTAGAAATAATTCGAGTCCGCGCATATGCACAAATGGCAATGTTCAGATGTCAAAACGATATTTAGAATTTTAATTGCTCGCAGCTTTTTTTCTCCCCCTTATACCAATGTATCACCTCGATTTTAGGTGTCAAAATGACCCCAATCAAATATGGCAACTGTGAACCCCCTTTACCCCAATGAGATTTTACTCATCAAAAAACAGCAGCCGCCGCTTATAAGAATCACTGGTTATATGAATCAACCGCTGGTAAGAATCACGTCGGCAAAACAAAACTTTGTTTTAACGGTGAAAGATCATCAGTGATAAGAATCAACCGCTTATAAGGATCGAATGGGCGAACAAAACGTGATTCTTATAAGCGGTGGCCACTGTATCTGACTTCATTGCGGAGCTTTGATTAGATACGCGCGAAGTCATCGATTAATTTCTGAATCTGTCTCCGTCAATGGGAAAACATCATTGAAGCTCTATAGGTAAGAACGGTATCATTGGATATATATATATATATGTATCCTGTCTCTTTCTGTGTAGCAGACCAAACCTGTAATCAGACATCAACTCCGTCGGCGCGATTTAAACACTACCTCGTTGCGAGGGAGTACCTAAGAGAAAATTATATGTTGTGAGAAAGAGTCAGACTAACTTCGAGAACATTCAGAAAAGAGCATTGTCAAGATGGGAACAAGTGCAAAAGTTACACGGCTAGTAATTTCTTCTTCTAACCTGCTCATTTTGATTTTCTTCCTAAATGTTAGTTTTACGATAGTAATTTGAACGAGCAAAAATCGTAAAGATAGGTGATTTTGAAGGTTCAAGCCTTACGCCTTCTGGTTATCAACCAAATAACTCGAATATTGACTCCTTGTACAAATTTGGGTTACAGTGGCTCCTGAGACGGATCGCGGGACTCGGTTTTTTATACACTTGGCGCACCATGGTTCCCATATCTCAGATCTGGGGGATCATATCCCCCTCTATAATGAATTTATAGAGTAGAAAAAAAAATTGTCCCGGGCTTTGGAGAGCTGTCGGCCCTGCTCTTGTGAGGGGCCCATGTATTGCATCACTAGTTTCAGAGGCGTCTCAAAGATTTCGGCGGCCTGGGCTCGGGCCCACTCGAGCCATTGTTTTATGTACAGTAGTTTTTGGCAGTTTCTGCATCGAACATGGCATGATATTATTACAGAATACACAGGGATTCTGAAAATTACCTATGAAAAATTATGGCGTTAAACAGACCGTAACTAGAGGGAGGCGGGGGTGGCAGTTTTAGGTGGGAACGAAAAACAGCATTACAAAATTATCGAGTTTTAAAGTTGTGGGGGCGGCAAATATTCTAGTTACGGCAATGCGTTAAACACAACTGCTGTTTGAAATTCAGGTGTGATGAGAATTCGAAACGTTAGAATAGCGTAATTCCGGAAATAATGAAAAATTATTTTAGAATTTTAATGAAAAATAATTCTAAAATGAATGAAAAATAATTCTAAAATGAATGAAAAATAATTCTAAAATGAATGAAAAACAATTCTAAAATGAATGAAAAATAATTCTAAAATGAATGAAAAATAATTCTAAAATGAATGAAAAATAATTCTAAAATGAATGAAAAACAATTCTAAAATGAATGAAAAATAATTCTAAAATGAATGAAAAATAATTCTAAAATGAATGAAAAATAATTCTAAAATGAATGAAAAATAATCGGAAATTATAGCGAGAGAAAAAAATTCTAGAATCCTATATAAAAGAAATAACCGGAATTCATAACAACTTTCAACAATTTGGGGCACCCCTCGCTTGATTCAGGTCCTGCTGGCCCACTTAGTTAAAACACAACGAATTGGCTTCACTTACTACTTCATCCAATACAAACTCAAGCCATATCGCTATTTTCTGCCATTTATGAGTTGGGTTGGAAATGGAGATGCCATCTATCTGTAGTCGCCTCAAGCGACCTAGTTGATTTTTTTATTACAATTATTTTTGAAAAATTATAGCGCAAAATATGAGAAAAGTTTTGGTGATTTTTGAAAAATTTGCATGTTGTTGAAGTTCGAGAAAAAAATAACGAAAAATTAAAATCCTATTAATGCTCATGTTAAATTGTATAAAAGTGAGTATGAGGGGGAAAAATTGAGTGACTAAAGTGAATAGAAAATTTTTATATCATCCTTAAAGGAAGAAAATATTTTTCCCATAGGAATTCAAGATGCTCATTTGAAGCACAAGCTTATTTTGTCCGCAACAATCTCAATAATGCACTTTATGCATGTATATGTTAGCGCCAAAGCCCAAAGTGCGGCCAATTCGTGACGGGGCCAGCCACGTCGCGAATTATCCAAGAGTTTTGGCCAAAGTCCGAATTGCACAAATGATTTGGATTTTGGCCGGCCATTTCGTGAAGTGCACGGAGATCCTTAGACAAAGCTCGATGTGCTGATGTAAGATGACCCGGTAGGAGAGCAAACTACATTTTTTTCTAATCGCCAATGTATGCTACATGTCTATATATAGCAGCTGTATTGGATTGGATCCGTGTGACGAGAGAAGAAAATTTGAATTTTAAAGAAAAAAACGATAAAAATGATTATATAAAATCATATAGTTTTTTTGCCAAATTTTGGAGAAAACAATTATTACCACATCGTAACAGCGGTAGCCATAACTAACGTGGATATAATTATCACGATAAAATACACCAACTTGACGATGATCCCTAATCATGCCTTTTATTTCGGACTTTGACCACGAATCACTGGCCACTTCGCGAACTGACCGGCCAATGTTTATCGAAATCGGTCAATTCATGAAGTGGCCGGCCCAGTTGCAAATTGGCCAATTTTGGGCTTTGACAGTAGCATATACAACTTTGACCTTTGAAAACCAAACACACCCCGCTTCCCATCTCATTGAGATATCGAAGCGTTCCCGGAGGATGGGTGTGTCTGGATATTTTATTAAATATCTTCAGAATAATAAATAAAAATATTACATATAGATTGCAAATATAAATTCACATATAATCAATGTTCGTCAATGGACGATCATAATATACGGAGGAAGAAATTAAAAAATCAACTGTAAAATCTAAATCATAATCTTCCGAAAGTTCTTGATTCCATCCGAAGATGAACATTCTAGCGTCTACGGATGGTAAATAAAATTGTGGAATCGCGACTTTGACGTGATGAATTATCGCTAATATATATGATCTCAATTTGTCGGTGGTTTATACGTCCTTGCGTACTGATCTTTGATTCGGATCTGAAAGGTATAATTGTTAGATCACTCTCATCCTATAGTAAAGAGTTGATTTGAATAGTAACATATACAACTGCTATATAAGCTAATTTCAAGACCTCGCTTATAACATACGCTTCTGGAATCACCAAGGGAGGTATAACCGAACTCGACTGTACATGCAAAGTATGGGAAATCACTGCTTTACATAGGCGTACGCAAAATTTTCTCAAGAGGGGTTACGTTTTTTCCTGCAAAATAACACTGTAATCTCGGCTTTTGTGGGGGGGGGGGGGCGTTAGAACCTTAAAACCAACTCTTTACTTACGCCAATGTTGCTTTATATGATACTAATGCTTCATCTCAAATGATGATGTAGCCAAAAACAAAGCGGATACAGTCTATCTTTTCGAAACCGTGGCTGATGTAAGAAGGTTTCGGTGGCGCCTTCAAGACCGAATTGCAAAGACAAGGCGTAAATTTACTTATCAGTGACAAGTTGGAGTGATAGGAACACATACAATCACAACTGACACTAACTGCTCTTTTAAAGCCGCTCCCCTCCTTTAAAAACTCAATGGAGGTTGGCAAAAAGAAAAGAAGAGAAGCCTTTCATTAGCGTTTTACCGTTCGCCGAGAGAACCGCCAAGGGCAAAAAACAAACCTTAAAAGAAAAAGGTCCAATTCTCACCGAACTGTTTCTTTTCTTTCGTTTACCTTCATAAAAAGAAAGAAACAGGTAGGTGGTCATCACACAGCCACAGACTACTAGAGAGAGAGCGACCAGTTGTTTGAAGACAGGTAGGTACATGTGGTTGTAACGCCCAAAAACACTTCTTTTTTTTCTCGCAATAGTCATTACATCCCTTCGAAGACATCACAAATTGCTTGTTATTGTCCAATTTCCGCGTGGATATTCGCAAAATGTATACAGGGTGTCCCGGTAATTCCTAACTCGTTCTAATACATAATAAAGGAAAAACGTTTCTGAAAAAATTACGGAATTTAATTTCACTCTGTGCGCTGTCTCTGAGTTATTTGAAATATATTATAAATACAGTATACAGCAAGCATCTTCAATCCGTTGCACGCGAGCACCATGGTGCTCCCTGAAGCACTCATAGTGCTCGTGTCTCCGATTTCGTGCTCTTGAGCGCTTCATTAACGTCCCAATTAAACAGCTCGTACAAATTGCACTGAAAGATTAAAATGATATCGATTTCAGGCATACGCGTACGTCTAACATGCCGACAAGTGGATACTGGCAGTGCTCGAGACTAGAAAAAAGTTGAAGACCTCTGGTATGCAGGGTATCTTGTAACTCCTAATGCGGCTTTTATCTCATCAAGCGTTTGTTTTAGGGGGTATTGTTCCAATTCAAAGAAATGTTCAAAATGTGTGTTCAGGAATCACTCTGTACTAGTTTCGAGAGTGGCAATGCAGTGAGTGTGCCATGAAATAAGGAATATAAATTTTTATACGGACCCGTTGTCCTCTAACTTCCAATCAAAAGTTGTTGACCTGTTACTCCTGAAGCCAAAAAGAAAAAAAAAATCCATGTTTCTAAGTGCAATATTAGCTGAGATATTTGAACTGATACAACGGAGAGAAGTCTAAATGCTGGAAAGAAGCGCTATCCGTCAGTTTGGATTGTTTCCCGTCCCCCTTTTCTCAGATTTTCGAGCTCAAATATATCAGCGAATATTGACATTAAAAACATGGGATTTTTTTGTTGGTTGACAGGGCAACAACTTTCAAATTGGAAGTTAGAGGACCGTGGGACCGCATAAAAATTTAGATTTTTTTTATTTTATGACACACTGTATTTTTACTCTTGAAACTGGTAGAAAATGATTCCTAAACCTGTTTTGAGCATTTTTTTTTAATTGGAACCACACCTCTACAACGAACGGTTCATGAGATAAAGGCCGCATTAGGACTTACAGGACACCCCGTATATGGAAGTGTTTTTTATTGTCCTCAGCTTTTCCGAACCCAAGGGCTGGTAAAATATCTGAAATAACTCGAGTAGCATTATGATGGGCCTAATGCAGTGGCTCTCAAACTTCGGCCACCCTAGGCTCCCTTGCCCTTGTAAACGTCAGCCGCATCTCCCTAGAACTGTCGGAAAAGAACCACTTCAAAGCATAAAAAAAAGCACATACAAAAAACACCGATTGCTCGTGGGACACCCCTGACAAGCGTAAGGGACGCCCCCTCACCCCACTAAAAGTCCCGACGCATACTTTAAGAACTCCTGATGTAATCTTTTATTCGAACGTACGTGAATATTACCAGTATTTTTTGTATGAAAGTCAATTTCTATTTGTTTACAATAAACTCTTCTCTCGTGGACCACCTGCCCCATCTTCGCGGACCATAAGTCGAGAAACACTATTTTTTTATATATATTACGGTACATAAAACATAAAAATAACATTTATACATGAAACTTACGTTGGGCTCTAAAAAATATTCTAATCGAAAATACTAACATGTGACGAAGAACAAAACAACAACATTGTTTTACGACCAAAACAGACCGAGCTATAGCTGGCTAATTAAACTTTAAGCACCTTTACGCCTAGAAATGGGAGTTATCCACAAAATTATTACAGAAACAAATAGTTTTTTCACCAATTCAACAGGAGCACTCTAACAGCTCAACAGTTCCGGGTCGTGAGCGGTCATTAATCAATCCTAATAACAGCTAACAAGGAAAGGGCTCTAAGGTGTCGCAAAAAAATTATTTAAAAAGATCAAGTACGTTCATCTCTCACCCAGGAACAGATAAAAACTTAAACAAAAAATTTGCGGCGTAATTCAATTTTTAAATCCGCAAAAAATTAATTACTAAAATTTACAACGTTTGGCTACTCATCGCGTCTTGCCGATTATCTATGAAAACTTATTTTCACTTTCTTTCCTTTAGCTTCCTGTCTCTAGAAAAACTAGTAATGTTTTTCTTTCTTTCTTTGTCTGTAATGTACACGTTCGTGTGTCGTTTCAATGACGACACTCTAGGCAGGGCCGTCTTACGAGCATCATGGGCCCCCGGGCCAAGTGATTTTTCTGAGGCCCTTCTAGGAAAATTCTCAGAAATCTCAACCAGATCTCATTTTTGTGAGGCGCCTTTTCTCTTGAGGTCCCCGGGGCAAGTGATTTTTCTGAGGCCCTTCTATGAAAATTCTCAGAAATCTCAACCAGATCTCATTTTTGTGAGGCCCCTTTTCTCTTGAGGCCCCCGGGGCCAAGTGATTTTTCTGAGGCCCTTCTAGGAAAATTCTCAGAAATCTCAACCAGATCTCATTTTTGTGAGGCCCCTTTTCTCTTGAGGCCCCCGGGGCCAAGTGATTTTTCTGAGGCCCTTCTAGGAAAATTCTCAGAAATCTCAACCAGATCTCATTTTTGTGAGGCCCCTTTTCTCTTGAGGCCCCCGGGGCCAAGTGATTTTTCTGAGGCCCTTCTAGGAAAATTCTCAGAAATCTCAACCAGATCTCATTTTTGTGAGGCTCCCGGGGCCAAGTGATTTTTCTGAGGCCCTTCTAGGAAAATTCTCAGAAATCTCAACCAGATCTCATTTTTGTGAGGCCCCTTTTCTCTTGAGGCCCCCGGGGCCAAGTGATTTTTCTGAGGCCCTTCTAGGAAAATTCTCAGAAATCTCAACCAGATCTCATTTTTGTGAGGCCCCTTTTCTCTTGAGGCCCCCGGGGCCAAGTGATTTTTCTGAGGCCCTTCTAGGAAAATTCTCAGAAATCTCAACCAGATCTCATTTTTGTGAGGCTCCCGGGGCCAAGTGATTTTTCTGAGGCCCTTCTAGGAAAATTCTCAGAAATCTCAACCAGATCTCATTTTTGTGAGGCCTCTTTTCTCTTGAGGCCCCCGGGCCAAGTGATTTTTCTGAGGCCCTTCTAGGAAAATTCTCAGAAATCTCAACCAGACAGATCTCATTTTTGTGCAACCAGATCTCCCCTTTTCTCTTGAGGCCCCCGGGCCCATGCCGTCTTAAGGCATGGGCCTGGGATTTAATTTGGGATTCCGTGGCAGCTTTTTTTTTTTTTTTTTTGGTTACACTTGATCAGACGCCACGGCACGAAACCCTTAAAAATCCCGAATGCCTTTCTTGTTGCTGATATTCGCAAAGCTGTTCCCTGTTTTGGATTTTAACGAGACAGTGTCGAGTTTAAAAGAAATTCCAGACCACTTGGATGGCTATCCTAGAGAATGTGGAAGCATGTGAGTGAGAAAAAAAATGACTTGGTGAGTAGATAAGTAGTAGTAAGGGACGAAAACAGTGACCTAGAGGGTGTGAAACCATGTGAATGACTGAAAGATAGAGTCACAGAAACATATTTTCGGTATGGGGGGGGGGGCAAACAGGATATATTCCGGGGTGGCTAATTTTGATAAATGAGTAATCAAGAAAACTAGACTAGAATTGGTGAATGAATGAAGGCAAAATAATTTGTATAGTCCACAGGCCACAAATCTGCATCCGGAGGAGGAGCGGGATGGGGCAAAGCCCGCATTGCTTAAATTTCATGGAATGAAATGAAGCTGAAATGAGAAAAAAAAATCTTGCTGAGTTGAATGAAATTTTATTTCATTCCGGTGGTACCAAGGACCCTTTTCACTTTCCAGACAATGCGCGCACTCTCTTCAATTTCGCCAGCACAGATCTGTTGTTTCTCTGGTCACAGAATTTCGATGTCTGCGTGTGTGTGCAATGAAACAATATCATTCTGCCTCGTATGCAATATAGAGAATTTTTTTTCACCATGCACACGGAAGTACTCTCATTCTTAGTCATTCTGAGACTCTAAACGTTCATTCATATTTTGTAAACTTATTTACCACGAAAAAAAAGGTGTCTGTCTTAGTTATTTTTGTCTGTGACCAACAAATGGGTAAAAAGAAAATTTTATATCAGCCAAAAAAAATATCCCTTTAAGAAAATAAACTATACAGTACAGGATGTATATTATATTGTATTGAGAAACATTGTTCAACTAGAACTCTTTTCTGCCATCTATCAACTAATAAATACAACTTTTAATGATCCTTCAAATTAGAATTAATAAAATTGATATACTGCATAAAAAAAGATATAATGTGACTTCAATTTCTTCGGTCTATTTCTGCGATTAGTAAGAAATGCGTATAAACTTGAAAAAAAGCAGTTTAATTCCAGTATTATACGCTTTCCGATTATAAACAGAAGTTGGTAAATGTTGCAAATAAATATTTTAATGTATACGAATTTCAATGTAAAAATTTAATTATTATTGCTTACAAATTTTTGCCAACATCATCACATTCTATCGTTTTATTTCATGTTAGAATAAATTTTTTCCTTTTTCTGCTAGCATTTCTGTGCTCATCATGACTCCTATCCAGAAGCCAGACTCTCCCCCCCCCCCTTATTAGTGGGACCTCATTGATAGTGAATTTATAGTGTAAAAAAAACTCAAATAAACACCCTATAGAACGAAACGATTAACCTCTCCGCTAATTGTACGCGAAGTACAGATGACTGGGTACCAAGCAAAGATAATTGGAAAGAATCGGACCACGCACCACGAAAGTGCGAGGTCGGCGGTTCGATTCCTCACAGTGGAATGTGACTTTTCTTTCCAATTATCTTCGCTTGACAACTAGTCATCAGTACTTCGTAAAATACCCTATAGCCCCGTTTACATGGGAAATAGAAATAGCGGGTTTAAAACGGTCCAAGAATTTTCACCAATGACTGCTCGACATTTCTTTCCTTGCGAAGGAAAAAGTCGTCAAGAGGGTGCTAGACATCCCAACGCTACCGCAATATTTGCACATATTAACGGGGCTTATGATTCAATGATTACCATCATGATTATTTCAAGCATTTTCATGATTATTTAAAGCACATACCAGAGTTCTTGTACGGGAGCTCTGGTGATGGTTATAATCAAAACTGTTGATTCGTGAATATGTCTCCCAATAGTTGACGGGGCTCCACCCTCTTGAGTCCCAACTATCAGTTCAATCAGGCACGGCACGGAGATCCATGCTTCCTCCCCCCCATCCTGCAGTAGGACCCCTAAGCTGAAATCTTTAGTGGAATCCCAGGTAAGACTCTTAAGGCCTTCCCCCCGCCCACATTATGAGCTTATAGTGTGAAAAACAGAGATGACGAGAATAATCTCTGGTCCCGTGGTGGAACACTACCTGCCCCGCCACCTTATAGGGGACATGCGGGAACCTCAGCTGAATAAGGGTTCCACGATAAGATCTGGCACAATGATTTATGACAATAAATATGTATATTAGGAGCAGAGACCTCTACGCATGAGATGATTAGTTGGCTGCCCCCCTCCCAAGCCGACCAAAAATTTAAAAAAAGTCAATATTTCGGTTAAAAAAATTAAAATGATTTTTAAATTGGAATCATAAATCTACGACAGATAGTTGATGATTCAGCAGCCCTTACAGGACACCCTGTATAGTCATAATTATCATAGTTATCTTCATTTACCATTTCATAAGTAAAGATTACAAATCCGAATCCACTTCGTGTTGTAAAAAAACGGAAGAATTTATAAAATTTCTGAACAGACAAAAGTGCATGGGTCTCCCGTAAAATACGGGACACACGGTCACTCATGCTGCAAGTTAGAGGTCCGTGGAATCATCTCGGATATTTCACTGGTCATTTGGTTCAGAAAGGTTGAGAAACGCCGCTATAGGAGAAAAAACCTCTCAAGTTTCTCGTATTTTATGAGAATTTAGTGAAAATTTCGAGCAAATTGTACAAGATTTTTTCTTCAAGAAGAGGGAGAAAAAAGCATAGTGACATCTTGCAGTTACTTTTTTGGTTCCATTCGGTTTTTATCTTTGGTTCGTGATAAGGACTCAACGTGCTCAGCGTGGTTACGGTCCTATTTTCGCTTCAGACGCACCAATTCGACGTGATTTTAGGAGGCAGTGATTTAAACTGTTTGATAAGTCCGATGATTGTGAATGTGACTTTTACTAAGCTCCTTTTTCATTGAAATTGGTCATCTCCCTCCGTTTACTTAGATAATGATAAAAAATAACACCACGGTTGATTTAATGGTCGATGGCGCCTTTAACACATCTCTTTCTCTAGAGTCTCTTTCCTTAAGTTCTCGTTGTTGACGTTAATCGTTGGAAAGGAAAGCTCTATTCACAGCTTAAACCGAGAGAACTTTATGGACTTCTCACCATTGAGTTTTTATGGACGTCACGATTCAACGACACTATTCAACGGTCCAAAAATTTTTGTCAAATTTTGTCAAGTTCGACAAATTTTGCATCAATCCAATAAAGCATGTACAGTTTCGTAATCACGGAAAAACCTCAAAAAAAAAATTATCAATAAATAATTTCAGAATTTTATCACATGCTTATGTGGTCGAAATATACGGTATACTTTGCGGTAAGTGTGATAAATTGGTTATTTGCATACCTACCAATCGTCTTGTCAAGTTTGATAAATTTATCACTTTCACCGGCGAATACTCATAAAACCCAAGCGTCGTTGGTAAATATGATAAATACATAAAAAACGATCACTTTCACCGAATATTATGCATAATCACCACAATTTGATAATTACTTCAAATTTGTCGCCTTTATCTGCGATTATGCATAATACCCTAGTGCAGCGGTTCTCAACCGGGGCTCCGCGGCAGCTCGAGAAAAATACAAAAAAACAGTAAATTCGGAAAAAAATAATTATAAGTATTTTTGAATAATGCTATTAAATCAGTAACTTTGATGAATGCATGAAAAATAGGCCTACGGGGCTCCTCTACAGAAATTATATACCAGAAAGGGCTCCGCGAGTCAAAAAAACGTTGAGAACCCCTGAATTGGTGAATTGTATAAATATGAAATGAAAATTCCGAATGAGTGTAATATCAGTGATGAATATAGTCGGACAGTTATAATGATAACAAATTTTACGATCGGATCCCGATTGAATGATACAATACATAAATTAATTAGATACAATACATCAATTAATTACCATGTAGTATACATCATATACAGTCGAATCCCGTTATAACGAACTCCAAGAGACCGGAGAAATCACTTCGTTATAACGAAATTTCGTTATAAATTCAAGTTTTTTTTTTTCATTGTTCCCATGCAAACTTATCTGGAGGATTAGAAACGTGTTCGTTAAAACGAGATTTTCGCTATATCGGTATTCGTCAAAACGGGATTCAACTGTAGTACGATTCGTCATGTTTACCGACGGCGCGCGTTTGAGTATTAGGCATAATACTCAAAAAACGCTTCGGCACTATGCATAAGCTCCGGTAAAAGTGGTATAATGGTAAAGTGGTTTTGATAAATTTCGGAAAATTTATCAAATTTACCATCGACGCTTGGGTTCTTTTCATAATCGCCGGTAAAAGTGATATATTTATCAAACTTACCAAAATGCTCTGTGATTATTCACAATAGCCGGCAGCCGGCTACTATGAATAATAACCGCATTTATCACATTCTCATCTACATTATTTCTTTGAGGTGAAATAATCCTTCCATTACACCTTGTTTATATTCTTAAAAATCTCATCAGTTTAAGATACCCCGAGCACAACGACACTATTCAACGCTCTAAACTTCACATCAAACTTACAAACCCTGTACAATTTCCAATACCCATTAATCACAGAAAACTCCTCGAAAAAAATTACCATTAAATAATTTCAGAAATTTTTATCACGCTCTCATGTAGTCAGAATATATACACACACATACATTTATTCAGTATTAACTCGAAAGAGCAATGAAATGAAAAATCCCTCGCTTATTTTTCCAGGGGCTACTCCGGGTAAGACGACCGTTTATTACTTGACGGGAAATCGGAAATAAGGCTTTGGAAATTTAATTCCAAATAGGAGGGAACTATAATAAAGAAAGGCAACAGAAAAATGCCGGTACTCTTTTAATTGGAAAGCATTAGCGCGCGCGTTTTCGCTGGCCCCTGTATTTTCCGTCAATTTAGATTAAATCGAATTTTGTTCACTTCATTTGCGCGGGGGATTAACCCTTAATCCCCCAGGAAGTCCGCGAATGAAAACCGTCCTCCTCATATTTTCACGCTAAAATTCCAATAAAGCCCTCCCCCTCTCGCCTTTTTGGGGGCAGGGAGGACGAGGTGGATTTTTCTAACGTTATACAAAAGTTACCGAAGCAATAAGTCCTTTTTTTATCCTATTCCTGTTACTCTCTTCTAGATACCTGAAGAAAGTAATAAGAAGAAAATGAAGAAAGAGCAAAATAAAAAGTAAAGTAAGGTGAAAGGAGAGAGAAAATTGTATACTTCATTGTAATAATTTGTGGAAGCGGCTTTTGGGTTGAGGCGAAGATTGGAACAATTTATTTTGTAGAACTTTTCAGGTTCTTTTTTGGCTTTAGCTTTTAATGGAAGTTCTCTCTCTCCTCTACTTCTGCTCTATCACTTCGCTTTCATCTTTTCGATGCTCTGCCGCACGTTTTGTTAAAGGATGGAGCGATGCCGATGCGAGGAAAAATGCTCGTTGGGGAGGGATTGATCACAAATTTTATCGCGATTATTCGGACGGTCGATCGGTACGTGGGTGTGAGGAGAGTTCGACGTCAATGTGCACCGGAAGGGAAATTCGCCGCTGGGGAAATTTACCTCCACATACATGCGCGCGATACACCGACAGGCTATTTACTCATTGACAAACTGACATAGTGAGTTGAGCGAGCAAGTGAGTGATTGATCGAGCGAGTCAGGGCGTGCGAGCAGGTGCTGGGAAAATGAGCGAGTAAATGAGCAGGTGAGCAAATGAGCGAGTAAATGAGCAGGTGAGAAAATGAGCGAGTAAATGAGCAGGTGAGCAAATGAGCGAGTAAATGAGCAGGTGAGCAAATGAGCGAGTAAATGAGCAGGTGAGAAAATGATCGATCGCTCTCTCAGTCAGCAATTTACCCACTCAATCGCTAATTCACCCACTTAATCGGTACCTCTTCCACTCACTTGAGCACTCATATGGTCACTCACTCAATCACTAATTCGCTATGTCATTCTTATGGTCATACATACGGTTATACGGTTATTCGCTCGGTCATACATACGGTTATTCGTTCGGTCATACATACGGTTATTCGCTCGGTCATACATACGGTTATTCGCTCGGTAATTCATACGGTCATACATACGGTTGCTCACTCGGTCATTCATACGGTTACTCACACGCTCACTCAGTCGGTAACCCATCCACTTGGCCGTTCAATCACTGAATCGCTAATTCACTCGGTCATTCATACGATTTTTATACATACAGTTACTCACTCACTCATTCACTCACTGGTGACGAACTAATGTCAGTAAATTTTCCCAGCGAGGATATTTCCGTCGTTGAATTGTTTGTCAGGGAATTTTCCTATCGGTGAACTGCTCGACAGTTAATCGCTGTCGGTGAATTTTCCGTGGCGATGATGAAACCTGCCCGATGGAGTTTATTTGCTCCGTATTTTTGTGCGTATAATTCGGCGATTATAGTCCACGTTAAAAAAATATCGAAATTTTTTACTGCGTATGCGTACTTTTATCTACAAATTTGTTTTCTGAGTTGTTTGGAGTATACAAATCAGGATTGTTGATTTTTTACATTTTGTTATAGATTTTTTTTGATTTAAATCAGATTTTTTTGTTTGTTTTATACTGATTTTTTAACAAAATATATATTTAAATTCATATATTACTAACACACTAGTTATTAATCTATATTTTCTTAGAATATACAATTAAAAAAATTAATTTATAAAAGTAACGACTATTTAAAAAATATTTACACACTAAAGAATCATATAGCCTACGTGTGAGATATATCAACATTTTAAGAAAAAGAGAAAAAAACAGCTAACATTTCTTCTATAGATATCTCGTATATCGTATATTGAATAATTTTACCCTCAATAATTGTTCATTTGCTTCGTTAGAAACACTAGTTTTGATGCTTTGCCTGCTCCTAATCTGTTTCGCTAACTGGAATGAACTGCACCAAATGTTGAAAAAATCTCTTCAGCACAAGCAGTCGGTTCTTTGGCTGTGGTTAGCAGGTTCAAAAATTGCATATATCACTCTCTCTCTCTCTCTCTCTATAATTACATCTCTACCCAAAACATTATAAAAACTATTCGACCACTCAAAATCAAACATTGTATCAACAGAACAGCAAAACATTTTTAGCATGAAATGGTTCCAAATTCCCCAAAAATTTAAATTTAATTTCCTTGGACCTAGAGCCACAGTTTCGTTTGATAAATTCAAGACCTTTATTCCTCTCTTCTTTACTGACATTAATTCCCATATTCGAAATTAACACTGATTAGCTTAGAATAAATGCAGCAAAGTGTGCATCCGTTAATATGATTGTTCATATCTATTTTTTATATGTTGAAGACTAGATCTTTTTATTGTTTGATGTTGACGCTTCTTTTATCCTCAATTGCAGCTTTTTCCATGCTAGTTGGGAGTACCAATTAAGCTAGGGAGCAGTTGCTCCATTGTACAAAATCAATAGTTTTGGCTATCGATTTCAGAATCGCAATCATGTCCTAGACATTTCTTTTTTAAACCAATATTTACGATTTCCCTGGAGATATCACTATCTATTTGAAATCTGTGGTCTTCACAAACTTTTGTAACAACTGACCAATTTTAACATAAGATTCCAAGATAATGACAATAAGTGTCACTTTACTTCCACCTTCAGTATGATATGCTCCAATCATCATGTATCAATAAATAATTTTGGTTTTACCGGAGATGCCCTGTTTCCCCTCCGGGGGGGGGGGCGAAGTGCTTACGTTGCTTCTTGCGACAGAGCCTGGGCGTCTCGCGGTTTCTCCAGTTCTCCAGTATGATATGCTCCATGCTTTCAAGAGATGATGACTTTGAAAATATTTAAATATACTGTATTTATAGCATGCTTTGTTACATCAGCTTTAACCAGATCTTTGGCTAGCATGTTTAAAATATGGGCACTGCATAAGTTAGTCCCGAAAAGCCAAGCTCTTCACCCACAGTCTTTCTGGAAGAAATCATAATTGCAGTTATTGTCTATAAAAAAAACTTGATATTTTACATTTGAAGTTTTCTTCTGTTGATTTCACTGAATTAAAAACGAAATTAGCTAAATAATTTCCAGCATGTGATGAGCCAGATGTGTCAAAAGTATCAACACGGATGACTTTACCATACTGTTTGATAACACACACACACGATTGGTTCATCTTGGATATTCATCCATCCATCGATTGCCATGCAAACTGTGTGATTTTGTAAGTCAGCTTTACACATCCCATAACTTTATCACTGTAAATCTTGAGCAACCATTTGTCAGCTAAATCAGTACGACTATGGCATCTCTGATATTTAATATACATGTTAATATATATTATAATACTATAAATAAAATATTTAAAAATATTATAATAATAATGAAAATAATTTAATGAAAAACATTAAATCACTTTTTAAAGCTGCACGAATAATTTTATTTGTGATTAAAACAGAGATATTTTCTCATATCTGATATAAGTCGATTTAAATCAGTGATTTAAAAAAAAATCAGTTGATTTAAATCACTACGACCCTGAGACAAATATTTCCAAAATTATGAAGAGATGGTATTTTTTCGGCCTGAAAAATATACTGAGAAATCGAATTTTCTGGATGTTGATGCCGAAACTGATGTTTGGAAAGAAAAGTGATTTGTCTCCTCCGGGAATCGAACCCGGGTCGCCTTGCATACCGGCAACTGCGCTAACCGAAATTAATTTGTGAAAACAATTTTTTAAAGATTTATTGATGACATATGGATGCGAGTAGAAAAATTGACTTCCCCCGCCCCCACAAAATCGTAACAAAATACCACCTCAGTTCCGTAAGCTTTCATTACTACTACCACTACTAAACCACACATGCACCTCGTCCATATTCCTCTGCGGAACTTCTAACGAATTGGTACATGTTGGAATGCGCGTGTACATGCAGCGAACCTGACGTGAAGCTTGTTATCTGTGTAGTGCTGCCATCTGTCATCAACTTTTCTCACTATGACTGAAGTGTAATGATTGAATAATTTTATCGTTGTATAGGGCTTTCTTTTCTATCTTTCTTTCAAACCGAGCACTATTCAGGTCTATCACCTGATGATATGTGGGTGATTTACTACATAATGAGTTGTGCCGGAAGTGTAACTGTGTGTGTACCTAACAGTCTGAGTGCGTATGTAGTGTTGTGTTTGATTTTTCAGTGCTGTCATCTATATTCATATCTTTCATTACTGATGAATATAATTTTCGCGTGCGGAACATACGACTTTGCTTACTATACGATGATATTATTTTCCAAAAAGCAAAATTTGCATCTGCAAATTATCTTTTAGATGTTTGGGCACTCTCTGAACTCTCAGATGGTCAGTCATTTGAATCAAAAAGGGAAATTAGGATCTGATTTCAAACCGATCATTTCGAAACTTATTGGTCCATTTTCAAAAATTAAGCAAATTACAATTGATTTTGTAATTAATTGATAGAGCCTAGAAGTTCAAACCCAATGTGCTACAAATGTCTTTTTTGCCTATTTTCAAATTTCTTTTCGTTTGGAATGTCTTTTTCGTTAATTTTGAATTTCGTTGTTGTTTATACCAATTTCGACACCTTTTCAGAAGTTTATCCGTGGGGCCATAGTCTGTTAGATTGGAATATTTGACACTTACCGTGAATCTTAGACAGGGCCAGAGGCGTCGGTGAACAGATTTTATGTATTGCGAGAGAGGGGGGAGTCAACATCTAAAAATTTATGCATTGACAATTAGGAAATTAATTGACGAAGATAATTCCATCACCCCCTAAAAATTCAGAATTCCAGAACGGACTAAAATTTATAAATTTATGAAAGCAATAATTGCAGAACTATTTCTTTGTAGATAAAAATGCAGAATTTAAAAGTTATTTCTTTCTAGATAAAAATGCATTCCTGTGTCATAAAAATTTTCTGGGTCTCCCAAGTTGGGGGGGGGGGCTTAGCGGGTTCCTTGCGGAGATGGGGGGGGGTGGGGGGAGTTACCTCGTTTTGGTTAGGTATTGTGAAAGTTGCACTAATTCTTGAGTTGGATCTTAAGTTTAAATCCATCTTATCCAGCTGGGCCGGATTGCGTTCCGGCGTCTGATCTACAGATATATGGCGCATGTCCCTAGGGTCACGTAGATTGTTGAGCTTACCATATTTTACGTAGATTGTTGAGCTTACCATTCAGTTAGCTTTTAGTATTGAAATTATTTTGGTTTCCAGTTACTTTCCGGTTTGCAAATCATCCCGTATTTCAGTCATTTTTGGTGTATTGGAATAATTTTTTACTTCACTAATATGTTTTTCGTATTGAAATGATTTACATTTTCTTTTTTCGCACTAAAATGATTTTCGATTCAATATATATATTTTTTGATAGTGCTGAAGTGGGTTCGAGCGTTTGAGTAATTTTCGTATCAGAATTAACTTTCACAGATTCAATTCCGCATTTTGTTGATAAACCCCTAGAAAAATATCGAACGGACAACGTTGAATTTCGCATCCACGTTCTCGGGAGAAAATAATAGTTGTGATCTCTTAGTTCCGTTATTTTTTTACGTTTTTGCATATCTTATTTACATGTTCTATCTCTCCGACTCGAGAATATTTCATTACGGAAGAGCCGCGATTTTCGAGGAGATCAAATTTGTCTGAACATGGATTAACATTTGATGACTCCGTCTTTCCCGTTTTATTTTTATTTCCTGGGGTTTTAGCCGCTGAAGCTTTAACTCTTATCGCGCTCGAGATGTCACTTCAAATTAAGACGAAATTTTTCATGAGGCTAAAGCAACTCGGGGGGCTGGGTCTGGGGGCGAAGGAACGTATGATGAGGTTCATGCTTTGAGTCATACAACATTAAACACGTGCCCCTTGAAGGGGGAGCAAAAAATCGAACATTCAGGATAAATGCAAAAGTTTTCCTCCTCAATGTAAAAAAGCTTACGCAAAAAAAATGCAGAAAATGTATTTATAATAAACTGGTTCAAAATGATGATTAAATTTCAGTGAAAATAAATGAAATAGGTACTTTACTCGGAGGAATTCCTAAGAATTTAAACTCCGTATTTTAAAATTGGGGAAATACATGATTTATTAATAATGCCAAAAAAAAAAGTGTAATTAAAATTTTTGCTCGTTATAAATTATACTAAAATTTCCATGACGAATAAAATCAGAATATGAATAAGTTAATAGTAATATTACAATAAAGGTTTCTTATGATTCATAGTAGACATGAAGGAATTTTAAAGGATGACTGTGTCATAAATTAGTTTTTAGTTTGTTTTTGAGATTTTGATTTGATCAGTTTCTATCTCATTGAATAAATTAATTGAATTATTTTTGTACCTTAATCTCTTTTAGTTCTGATATCTTTGGCTTAGGAAATTCTGTATTGCTTTTTTTTGTGTGTGTTTAATGGATTTGTTTTTCAATATTCTGGAAATTTATCTTTCGATCTTCTTTTGCATCCGTATAGATTTTGTTTAGTTAAATATTTTTGTGTCCCATCAATTTCTTTTTATCCAGGTAAGTATTAGATACTACTTCGCCAAACACCAACTCTGACCATATCGCTATTTACTGCCATTAGTGAGATGGTTTAGAAGTGAAGTCGCTGTCTATCGGTGGTCGCCTCGAGTTCGTCAGGGAAAAAAACTTATCTATATCCTCCCTTGGGTTCGAACCCGGGACCCTGACAACAACCTTCACGATGGCAGACGAGCATCCTACCACCATGCCACTCGGGCACAGAGATCTAGATACTGGTAATTTTAGGTTTGATTAAATTTTGTTTTGTATCCTGCTGAATTGCTGTTCCGTTAGTTCTTTTTGTATTCTAGCCTACCACTACTATACCTCCACTACTTTTTTTTGTATCCAAGTAATTTGGTGTTTCATCAATTGTTTTTTGCATCCTACAGAATTACTAGGATACAAAACTGATTTTTATTCTATTTACTTCTTCTTTGGTATGTGATAACAATGTTTTTCGTTTTTTTTCGTATCCTGATAACCATATTAATTTTTTCCCTATTCTCATAATTAATTTCCAATTGAATTTTTTTTGACCCCATATAATTATGTTTCCTTGATATTTTTGAGCTCCAAAAATCTAGTTTCAACAAATTGTTTTATGTTAAGAAAACAATGTTTTCACACATAATTTAGAATTTCATTAAATTTTCATAAAATACTCATTAACGGTGAGAATCCCTTTTTTTTTTTTCACATACCGACAGTGTTAATGTGTCAATACATTTATTTATTCCAATAATATTGCATTTAATTAAATATTCATGCATCAAAAATTTTCACCGACTTAATCATTCCGATGATTTCTAAGCAACAAAATTCTTTCTTCTCCAATTTCGATTATTCCTATTCCGGTTTTGTGTATATAAATAAAAATTCAAATGAATTTTAAAGAAATTACGATAAAATTTCATCGAAGAATGGATTTAATTCAGATTTTTATTAGCCTTTTAACTAATATGTATTCCCATATTTATTTTTCTCAATTTTATTTCCATATAAATTCTGCCAAAACAAAAAACAATTTTATAATTAGACTATTTTTTTTAATTGAGGTTTGTTGAGGTGTAATAAGGATTTCACCTAGTTATTTTCGATCTGAAACGAATGAAACAGTATAGGTAACTCTTTTTACTCAGGTGATTGTAAAAATTACCTTTTCCTCTTTTATGGAATGTCTCTCTGTGGTACCCAGAGATGACGTTGTGGGCCGGGGGGGGGGGCGGCGACAGATGACTGAAGGGCGCACAGAGACGTCTCATTTCATAACAACCTCCTCAAAAATTTAATTCCCCCAGAACATCGTACAGTTCGAATTGCGGTGATGTTCGGCTTCTATCTTATACAGAAATATAAAACTCAGATAACCGACTCGTTTTAGATGGACTGGGCCCCGGGGAAAAATGGCGAATGTGTTCCCCTCAGCTTTATGATCTTCGTTTTTAATTACGGCCTTTTATGTTCGCTCTTGATTGCCGCTGTTGGGATGGGAGACCCATGGGAAATATACTGGATGGGCCTAGCATGACGTAGGCATGGTAACTGAAAAGGTCGCAAAACACAATGAGCCTACCCACCATACACCTCCGTTCGCCCTCTACTTACCTTCGGCTATTATATCTAATTTTTTTTTCCGCCCTCCCTTCCATCCTTTACTAAAAATCAGTGGAGTCTACAACAACTCGGTAGCCATAGATTGATGCGCTGCGGAATTCAGCGTAACATGGTTACCAGAGACCCATTAGAGATAAAGACGCCATTATATAGACAACATTGGCTATTCCGGCTCCTTAATGAATAATTTTTTTCATGGTTTTTTATTTTGGTCATTTTGTTTAATGATGACTGGTAATTGGTTATTATGGCCGTTAAGAAATATTGCTGTAAGAGATATTTTCTGACTAGAGATCATGAACCTTGGCGCTATCTTGAAGATTTCCGAATGAAATTTTTCCAATTTAGCTCTACATCAGAAAATGCGTGATGGAAATTCATCCAAAACATTATCTTCTATAATAATTTTCGGATAAATTTGTTTGTATATTTCTTACTTAACCTTTTAAAAGCCGAATTAAGATTTGAATTGATTTTCTTAATTTTCTTCAATTATTTTCCCTTCTGAATTTTTAGTTTAGAGATGGCAATCATAAAATTCATGGGGAAAAAAGAATTCATGTATGATTTCTGAACATGCCCGTGTCTACAGAAACAACATTAAAATTAGAAACGAAACAATTAAATTTTATTCTTCCTTTAAAATAGGTAATAGGTAATTTAAAAAATATTAAATTTATGGCATAAGTGCTGAAATGAATGATTTTTTTGTAAATTATGTTCGAAATTTCACAAGTTCAGGAAAACAAAATGTTCTTTTATGTAAGGAAAATATTTTCCACCAATTAACAAAACCGATGTTTGGAAGAATAAAAAACTTTTCCTAATAATATTGTTAGGAAAATTATGTAAATAGTCATTATTTATCAACTATTATGTCATTTTTTACCAGTAAATAACAATTAATGAATTTCTCTGCAAATCTCGCCAAATTGACGACAAACTTGGCAAGTCTGGCGACAGTTCCGATGATTTGGCGATGTCATAGTGCCAAGACAAGTGTGAAGATCCCACGAGAATCGTTGAGATTGTTCTGGAAGGTTTCTTTTGCCCATATAGTGGCGCCACTAGAGGAGAAGAACTATGAGTAGTTTGGTTGGCATGTTTCGTTAAAATCTCTGCTCGTAAATACGTGTAAATAGATGTTTTGTGAAATAAATCTGTGTTGTCCTTGGAATTGTTTCGTGCTTTGCTATCTCGAGTGCTTGTGAGAGACATTATCCAGAACAATGCTAACACAAATTACCGACGGATAAGGCGATTTTTTGAGTAAACCCAGTGTTTTTTCAATTGGGAACATTTGCCGTTAAATGGTTAAGTTATCCGACTACGTTTAAAATATCATTTTGGAAGAAAATATTGATGTTTTTTCATTTTTTTAAGAAAGTGCCATTTCTAATTATTCCAAAACAAGCCTTGTTTTGTTCAAATGACGCTTAGAACAGAAGTTACGACCACTTTAGAGTGTTGCGTCTTTTGCGTCGAGTAATCTGTTAATAAAAATTTTTATATTGTTTTGCGCAGAATGCTGTTTTTCACATTTAACTTGAGTCTGAAACATGATTTCGAGAAATATATTGATTGTATCATTTCAAAATTTCAATATGATATTCTGTCATATGTTGCTATAAGGGTTATAAATCAATATCTAAGGTCCATCACACATATATAGGCGTACGCAGAATTTTTTCGGGGGGGGGGGGTTCAATTTTTTTTTTCTTCTCAAGGGGGGGGTTTACGTTTTTTCCTGCAAAATAATTTGCAGGAAAAAACGTAAACCTTCCCTATAATCTCGGCTTGGGGGGCTTATAACCCCAAAACCGCCCTTTTGCGTACGCCAATGTACCACACAATCTTTTAAATTTTAGTTCATAGCCTGCACCATATATCACTAGCTGAATGTACTGTGAAAATAACAAAGTATATTCTAGATCTTTTTGCAATCATGTTTCGAATATTACATGAATTTTGCCATAAAAATGACTTTCTGATAGACAATGGCATTAAATTTATTATTGCTTTAACTATTTTTTGAGACACTTCCTTTCAAAAAAATTAATTAAAGTTCACTCTAGTACCATTTCATAGGAAAGTGACAAGAAAGGTATTCTCTCGGATACCTTAAATCTGCATCTTCAAAAATTTTTCATAAAATGCCATAATTTGACTTTTATGCCACTTTTTGCCCTGAAAGGACCTCAAATGACTTGAAAATAGTTCATATTTGCTCTGCAAGATTGCTCATGTATGTGTCGTTATGTAAATGCATGTGCTTATAACAAAGAAATTAAGATAATCACTGAAATGCAAATTAATTTCATTTCGAAAAAAAAATATTAAAACACTAAATTTTTTTTACACATAAAAATCACTAAAATACGAAATAATTTCAATATAAAAAATTACTGAGACACGGAATTATTTCAATAGAAAAAATACCTGAATATTAAATCATTCAGGGAATATTCCTCTGGGGAATTTCAAACGAATTTGTACATGCCGGAACGTGTGTTGTTAGTGTGTATGTGAAATTACTGGAATACCGAAAAAATAAAGAATTATCAAAAAATTATTGAAATACGAAATAATTTCAATGCGAAAAATCCCTGAAATGCGAAATAACTTTGATTTACGAAAATTAGGAATACTATGTATAGATTATTTGTAAATGGTGTTTATTGAATAAAGATAATCTATAATTTAATTAAACTTTTTTCTATTACAGAAAAGTGAAGAAAAGAACAAAAAATTGTGTGTTGATAAGTAAATAAATTAAATTATTTATTTGCGCAATGTAATTGATAATAAAAAAAATTATTTCTAATTAATTGAAATTTATTTTTGCTCTTCTGAATATGCATTAAGACAGGGACCCGATGGTCAGAATTTATGATACATCTCCCATCCAAAGCCGCCCTTAGGGGGTGTGCAACAGGTGTGGCAGCACCGGGCTCCTAGGGTTTGGTGGGGGGAGGGAAATGAAAAAAAAATACATATATGAAATATATTTTCAATACTGAGATTTTTTCTTCCAACAAATTCTGAAATTTCATTGATTTTGGGATATTTTCTCTCATTAATTCTGAACTTTCATCAATTACGGGAATTTTTCCGTTCATTCATTACAAATTTCCATCAATTCTGGGCATTTTTTCGTTCATTCATTCCAAATTTCCATCAATTCTGGGAAATTTTTCGTTCATTCATTACAAATTTCCATCAATTCTGGGCATTTTTTCGTTCATTCATTCCAAATTTCCTCAATTCTAGGAATTTTTTCGTTCATTCATTCCAAATTTCTATCAATTCTGGGAATTTTTTCGTTCATTCATTCCTAATTTCCATCAATTCTGGACATTTTTTCGTTCATTCATTCCAAATTTCCATCAATTCTGGACATTTTTTCGTTCATTCATTCCAAATTTCCATCAATGCTGGGATTTTTACCCTCATTAATTCCGAATTTCCATGAATTCTTGGATTTCTTCTGTCGTTAATACTGAATTTTTTTCAGGAAATTTTTTTTTTCCTCCCCTCAAACAAGACTTCAAGTTCTAGGAAATATATGGCTCAAAATATCAAAGATGAAAAGCATTAACTACCGGCGTTTTAGGCCAAAGCCCTGTCAGAATGTTATACATATAGATATTAAGCGGGCCGCAAAATTCTAGAGCCCCTGCCCTGATTGTGAGTTTCGGACAGTTCTAGATATTTGAAATAGTTTTTATTTTGCTTTTAATTATGAGAGATTCCACTTGTTTAATTTGACCCCTGGAACCTTCATCCATTGATCGTAATAGACCAGCCATCTCCAACCTGTTGCTCGCGAGCACCCTGGTGCTCAATGAGTGTTCAATGTACATGTCCGATTTCATGCCCCCTTAACACTTGATCAATACTGTACTTCAAATAAACACCCAGTGAAAATTGTATTCATCAATTAAGATTGTGCAGATTTCAGGCATATGTACGTCGACGTTAACGTAAAGGTGCTCTTTATTTGATGATAAGCGTAAGCAGGGCTCGCAACTCGAGAAAGGTTACCCCTGTTATAGACGGACAGTCAAATTCAACAGTTTGCTCGCGAGCACCCCACGATGTTCACTGAATCACCCAAAGGTGCTCAATACTACTGATTTCAAGCTCCACAGTAATTGCCATACGGGTGCTCTTCCTCAAAAGCTGGATGTAAGCGGTGCTCATTACCATGCACCCCCCCCCCAAGTGGGGTAGGGCTGACTGGTCCTTGGGAGGATTTTCGTAAATTTTTTCTTCCATACTTACGTTCACTACAGAAGGGGAGGGGGGGCATGAAAAGTCTGGCCTGGGAACCGCCAAAGATCCTAGACTAGGGGTTCCTATGCATCATAACTCAAGAAAACGAAGGGACCCACGTCCCCGCAATAATGTGCAAAATACTGTAATTAGTGCGCGTTATTGTTGGTTAAAAAAAATCTCTCAAAGCATTATTGATTACATTTGTGTTTGTAACTTTCCACAGTAGATGGCAGCACTACCGATAAAAGTCAATATTATTTCCACATTACTGAACTGACCATATTTCTTCGAGAAAAATACGGTATTGCAATCCCAAGTACTTGATCACCAGCAGTAAGTACAGATAATCACCAGTTTTTGTCCAAAACTGTGCCGAGGTAGCCAAAATGCCAATTGTAGCTAAAGATTGAGATACCAATTGTAGCTAAAATCGCTGAAAATTTTCCAGTTTTCAAGAAACAAAGCATTATTTAGCACAAATCACAGGAAAAATGAATCCTATAAAATATTGTTTTTCTATATGACAAATATGTGTCATGATTATTCATATTTGTCATGATTATCATAATTATTATAATTTATAATTGCGATAAATAATTTCAATCCTTTATTTCACAAAAGAAAAAAACAGGCGTCGCTGAAAATTAAGGGAAAAACGGGACATTTTTATTTTTTCTTAAAGTCCGGAAACACCTGAATTACTGCAAAATGCGATTCATATGGTCATCCGATCTGCATTCAGTTTCCTCATAGTGTATCCGAGAGTGTTCAACCTTTAGGAGATTGTGGGCAACTTGACTGGTTTGAAAACGAGTCGCGGGCCACTTAAATGATCTATAAATGTGCCGCGGATCACTTAAATGATTTTCAGTGATGCGGAACTATCCCAAGCCCTTAACTGCTCTGGAACTGTCCCACGTGTCACTCGGTTCTTTGTTCCAAAACTGTGTCATGGGTCACTCAATGATCTATAAATGTGCCATTAGCCGCTTAAGTGTTCTGAACCTTCACCGCGGATCACTCAAAATATCTGTAATTATGCCACGGATCACTCAAAATATCTGTAATTATGCCACGGATCACTCAAAATATCTGTAATTATGCCACGGATCACTCAAAATATCTGTAATTATGCCACGGATCACTTAATTGACCTAGAAATTCACCGTGTGTGACTTGAGTGGTGCTTAACTGAACTACAGACCATTCATTTACTTGTTCTGAACTATGTCGAGGATACTCAATGATCTGCAAATGTGTCACGGGTCACTTAAGTGATGTGGAATTGTACCGCGGGTCACTCAATGATCTGCAAATATGTCACGGGCCGTTAAGTGCTCTCGAATTGTGCCGCAACTCCCTCAAGTGCCCTGTAAATATTCCACTAAATTCATTTCCACAAAATTGTGTTAGAATTCGAGGCCACATCAGATGTCTCCGCAGGGCCACATTTGGCCCACGGGCCATGAGTTGAGCCCCTGTGGTGTATACTGCATTTCGAAAATTAAAATGTGGGACGAATATTGTTATTTTCAACCCGTTTTTTTTTCGTCTTCACCGACATCTAGCCCTGGATCTGCATATGCTGAAATGGAAGCCCTGAGTTTAGCAGTGGCGGCGGAGCCGGTGTGGGGGTTCTCAAGCACCACAGTATTTGGGACTACAGGTCTCAACCCTGCCATCCCCCCCCCCCCACAATGGGTGGTGTTGGCAGGGCTCCAGCCCTGGACGATTTTCATTTTTTTTGTTTTTTCACGCTATAAATCCATCATAAAGGGGCCCGCAAAAGATTTCAGTCTAGGGGCCCTACTCAAGGTGCCTCTGGCGTAAGCCTTTTGTACAGGCGGTCAGCCCTGATTGTTCCAACCGCCTAGCCAGTTTCAGTTATTCATAGGAGCAACATAAGCAATAAAAATACTTTTTTTGGTTGTTTAAGTACCATATTACAATTTTTAAATAACTATTAATTATTAAATTTCTTAATAATTCATTTGCGATTATTTGTTAATGATTAGATATTCGTTGGAAACTTTGAAATGAAGGCACATGCTCAGGTTTTCTTGGAAACCCACTCACTCACCTCTGTTTACAAAAGATGGCGTCACTATACTAAGAAGTATGAATAGTTCTCCTAACTAAAAGAAATCTGCTAATTTAATTTTGATTCCGTCTTTGATCATTAGACCTACCCAGTGCCGTCTTAACTCATGCCCCCCCCCCCCAGGCACGGCCTGGAGCCTCAAGCCGAGAAGGGGCCTCACAAAATGAGATATGATTGAATTATTCGAGAATTTACCAGGTAGGGCCTCGTAAAAATCACTTGGCCCCGGGGGGGCCCCATGATGGTCTTGAGATGGCCCGGGACCAACCAGCCACACCGTTTTCAATACTTTTGATGTACCTGTTACGGTGAATGCGATAAATCCGACTATTATGCATAACAAACCAGTAATTATGCATAATCGCAGAGAATTTTCAGAAAGTTTGTTAAATTTCCCTAAATTCATCACTTTTACCGGCTACTATGCATAGCACCCACTATTGTTGGTAAATTTAATATGTACTAAAAAAAAATTATCACTTTTACCGGTGATTATGCACCCAAGCGTCGCGTCGTAGATAAGCATAATAACCTCATTGGTACACCCCTGACCCACCTGAAGGTATACAACAGAGATCTTCAAACTTTTTGCAGTCGCGAGCACTGCCTCTACCTATCATCAAAAGAGCACCGTCACGGCAAGTTTGACATACGAATGCATGAAATCTGGATGATTTGAGTCCTTGAATTACAATTTGTGCAAGGTGTTTAATTGGAACGTTAACCAAGTGCTCGCGAACACGAAATCGGATACCATCTTCGAGAACTATGTGTACTTCAAGGAGCACCATGGTGCTCGCGAACAACGGGTTGAAGATGCCTGGTACACAGGATTCTTACGTAAATCAGACGCTGCAGTCCTGCCCAGTGTGGTACTTGGCAGGACGGAAAGGGAATAGTTCCCGAAGCGACTGCCAATGCGGTCAGATTTGAGGGGGCGAGGGAAGGAGGGGGGTTGCCACCCCTCTTAATGTCCGTCATGTGGTTTTAGCTATAGATAAAGATCTATAACCTTCAACAGCAGGGCTTAGCGCTACAAAACGGCAGTGCCAAGCCCCACTCTACACGCAAGGGCAAAAAACCCAATAGTAGGGTAAAACTAACCTATCTCACGACGGTCTGATAAACACGATAAATCCTACTATACTATATACAGCCGATGATCTCGTTCTAACGAATACCGTTACAGCGAAAAGCTCGTTATAACGAAAACTTTTCTGATCTTCCCCCCCCCCCCCAGATAATTGTAGTTAGGAACAATCCAAAAATCTGGAATTCCTTTATCACAAAATTTCGTTATTGCGAAGTGATTCCTCCAATGGAGTTCGTTATAGCGGGATTCGACTGTAATATACATGATAATTCATACATGTATTGTTTTATTATATCGATGAACGATCTTAAAATTTGTTGTCGTTATATCGGGGTCCAACTTTATTCATCTGGACTCGTGTGGAATTTTTTTTTTTGCTATTTATCAAATTCACCGATTCTTTCCGAAAACGAGGACCAGTGAAATGTCCTAAACAATTTGATGGATCACTGTCTGTCCCGTATTACGGGACATTTCTGTAATTTTCTTGTTGTTTCGATTTTTTTCATGCATTTGTCCCGTTTCTTCAACGATACTTATTTGAATTTGCAATAATTAATAAAGTCGTAATACACAACGTTTTCGTAATATATGATAATTATGGTTATGATAATTAATCATGTTATGATAATTATGACAAAATTTGCAAATATCCGTCTCACATATTCATCAGGTTTAACGTTTAGTCCTCAATTTTTTTTGGAATTTCAAATTACGATTAGGGTGCTTGTGTTTACTTCTGACTATGTTTCTAATGGAAATTGCCGGTGTCCCGTATTTTACGGATTATTATCATTCAGGATCGCAGTTTGCCGTATTTTTCTTCAACGAAATATGGTCATTAGATAATTCGAAGTTCTTTTTTTCGTTAAATACATTTTTGTTCACAGTGATCTTTATTTTTCCCACACCCTTCAGCAATTTTAGCAGTAATTAGCGAATTGCATTTAAAGCTGTAAAATGCAATTTTTGGCAAATATTTTGTGATATCCCATATTTTGTTTGGACAGCCGCATTCTTCTCGTTGATGTATGCGTATCCCAAGTATATGAAGGCATAATCTCAGTTGAACCCATAGGGATATTATTAATATCAATTACAACGGGTGAATAATTTTATCAAGTCTGCCTGTGACATCGTCGCTGACCACTTCCAGTTCGCGGACCGTAGTTTGAGAAACGCTGCACTTGGGTATTATGCATAATCACTGATAGAGGCGATAAATTTCAAGCATTTATCACATTTACCAACCACACTTGGTTGTTACCCATAATCACCGGCAAAATTGATAGATTCATCTAACTCAACATGACGATTGCTAAGTATACATAATAACCGGTTATTATGTATAACGTTGAAACGTCTCGCCACAGGCCTCACAACGATACAATTATATTCAATCATTACACACACTTTATTATTACATTTCACTTAATGACGGCATGACGAAAACATTGACGGCAGATGGCAGCACTGCACATAACAAGCGTCACGGACACAGCAACAGATTAAACTTTAGGTTCAGAACACGCTCATGCACAGCCTCCAGCATGATCCAGGCCATTTTTCGACCACCTGCTAAAATCTCTTCGTTAAGGCAGAGCAGCGAACCATGATCTGGTTAGGAGGAGGAGGAGTAGGCTGACCATATTCACTCAGGGAAAGAATACGGGAAATTGGGCTTCAAAATACGGGAAATTGGGCTTCAAAATACGGGAAATTAGGCTTCGAAATACGGGAAAATACGGGACATTGCTAATTATTGCCAAAACTTAACAAAGTCACCAACTCATGCTAAAACACCGAAAAGTCACCAATCGCGAGAAACGAAGAACCACTTCAAATCAGGAGCGGCTTGAGCGAGGGTGCAAGCAGTGCCGTCTTAAGGCATGGGCCCACCCGGGCACGGCTCGGGGGCCTTAAGAGAAAAGGGGCCCTCACAAAAATGAGATTTGGTTGAGATTCTCAAAAATTTCCCTGGTAGCGCCTCAGAAAAATCATTTGACCCGGAAGCCCATGATGCTCTCTTAAGACGGCTCTGGGTGCAAGGGATGCGGTGCACCCGGGCGGCCGGTTGTAAGGGGCGGAAGCACAGTCTAAGCTTTTGTTTAGATACAAAAATATTTAAAAATTTGGATTAATGAAAATTAAAAGACACCACGTGCTGTCACTCTTTTGAGCTATACCTTGATAACGGAAATGTTGAGGAAAAACTTGGGGGAACAGATAGGGCCTGGGGGCCGTAATACCAAAAACAAGAATATGGACTCCATAACATGGGGCGGGAAATTGTACACCAAAAAAAGGACTGTTTTTCAAAAGCGGGACGTATGGTCAAGTACATTTTAGCTGAACATTGGTGTACGGCTTGGGAGGGGGTAAAAAATCAGGTTTATCCCAGAGTCCCCTTTGCTAAAGCCCTTTCACCCACGAGTATCTTTGGGGGCGGCACATGAGGTTTTGCACCCGGGCGGCAGGTCAACTAGAGAAGCGCCCCCTGCTTCAAATCACAGGGAATTAAAATAAAAAACAGGAAAGTATGCGAGATGAATATTCTTATATGTAGTCCTAATTGTCGCAATATAATTTCTGAGCATGGGCGGAGATACGGGGGGCGTGGGGGGCATTGTCCCCCCCCCCCCCACAACGTCAAAGGTGGAATCGACTGTTCTAATGTATATATGAAATGACATCATCATCATCGTGCCCCCCAGACTTCCAAGTCTATTTCCGCCTATGTTTCTGAGTTGGGAACAGGGTCGCAATTGGGGGGGGGGGGGAGCAGGTGGGTCTCGTGCCCCGGGCGCT
This sequence comes from Pholcus phalangioides, assembly GCF_987345545.1. Lineage (NCBI taxonomy): Eukaryota > Metazoa > Arthropoda > Arachnida > Araneae > Pholcidae > Pholcus > Pholcus phalangioides. Next base: position 17,751,511 of record NW_028301601.1, on the reverse strand, counting down.
GGACCAGAGAAGGCGCAAATTTTATTCTCGAACCAACATTACAAGGGGGCGCCAAAATACGCAGTTGCCCCGGGTGACCAAGAATCTAGTTGCGTCCCTGGTTGGGAAGATAACTTTATTCTTCGGTTTGGCTTAGCCGTTGGCAAAGCCATTTGCGGTCCCGTTCAACGCACACGGGCCACCTTTTCAATGATTATTATCAACAGGGGCGGCTTCGGACAAAAACCTATTATTTTGCGCGTTGATTACTAACTTATTTCTAAAAAATACACAGACGCCCTAATACATACGGACGTCTGGTAACCTTATGCTGCCACGACTTTTGACCTTTTATTGCCCCTTCGTTTGATTGTGTACCATGTAAAAAATTAGTTTGTGAAAGTACAAAGCTGTAAAAATATGGTTTCATTATTCAGGTATGAGAAGGAAATAGCGATATATAATGAGATTACACTCATTAAAGAGATTTATTGGTGATGTGCTGCCATCTCTTATTATATTTTGTAAATTTAGAAATTCTTGGTTTACATCTTGGCTACTAGAGAGCAGCACAATGAGAGAAGGAATAATAAATCCACTCTAAATGTAATAATAGTAAATAATTAATAATAACAAATTTGAGTTTTATATTTAGAGGCGTGCGCAGGAGAGGGTGGGGGGCGGCGGAGATAGACTTGGAAGTCTGTCATTATTGCTGGGGGGCACGATGATGATGATGTCAATTCATATATACATTAGGGCAGTCGACTCCACCTTCGACGCTCGGGGGCAATGCCCACCACGGCCGCCGTATTTCCGCCAATGGTCTAGGGGGGGGGGGGGGCTTTCTCCCTCCCTCTTCCCGACTATTCAAAATAATTATGTTTTGGTGGGAAAAAAAATAAGAATATATATCGAAAGACTGAAGAACCCTTGCATGTTGTTACGTTATTTAATTTCTGTTAATTCAAAATACAGTTGGATCCCGTCATACCGAACTCCAAGAGATACCGGACAAATCACTTCGTTATAAATGAATTCCAGGTTTTCGCATTGTCCCTATGTAAACTTATATCTGGGGGGGGGGGGAATTAGAAAAATTCATCGTTAAAACGAGATTTCCGGTGTAACGATATCCGTCAAAACGGGATTCGACTGTACTATATGGATGCTATCAACTCAAAATTTATCTGGAAGACATCTGCAGTGCCTCTCCCCCCCCACCTCCAAAGCCGGTGAGCTCTCCTCAAAAGGGAATTCATATTGAACGTACATACATTACATAGTGGAACATCGGTTAACGAGCGGTTCGTTTAGCGAGCAAAGCTCCTTCCCTACAGTGTGCGGTCAGCGTTCCTCACTGGAAAAATTGAGTGTGACTGATATACGAAACTAGATTGTTGTAATCGCGCGTATGTGCGCTTCTTTTTTATATAAGTTCTGCTTGGCCAGGAGTTGACCGTAGACGAACTGATGGACCTCCATTGCATGCAACAGCGAGAGCTTATATAGAAGGTATCTTTTTCTGAGGAAGAGAGAAGTCCCCCACTTTTCAAATGTGATTAGAGCGATGTGTAAAATGTGGGAATCCGTGCAAAATTCTGTAGAAAAGTACCAATGAAGGAGAAGCACAGTAAAGCAAACAATAAATTGTCCAACGACAATGCAATTTCCCATCTCTGAGAAATCTGAAAAAGGAGGGAAAAAAAAGCAAGTGCCAACGTTCTTTTTAAAATCACACAAAAATAATAAGAATGCAAAACAACAGTTAGTACGTAAATCGCCCTCTTCTCTATCGTTGTTTAGAGCAGTAGTTCTCAACCTTTGAAAGCCCGCGGCCCGGTTGATTTCATTTTCGTGAGTGAAAGGCCCGGCCATATATACGATTAATGAGAAATAAATGCGTAAAAATGGAACAATGAACCACTCACGGCCCAGTTTGACTGATGTCAGGGCCCGGCGGTTGAGAGACAGAGTAAGTTGATTTGTATACATTATCGTATCGCATGTTTGTTTATGGCGTTATTACATTATATGTACTGCACATATTTCATTTGAAAGCTATTATTCACCTCTCTTTCTGTGTGTGTGGCCCTCTTTTAAAGTATCCCAGGGCCACAAATGGCATCAGATTGTGAACTACTGCAGTATTATAATATAATATTATAATACTGCAGAGTTCGCAACCTTTATATTATAACATGCAAAGAAAAATCATTTCACTGGAACTTTTCCTGTGACCTATAATTTTCCGATTGAAGTTGCTGACAGGCTGTTGAATATTGTAATAGAGTGATAAAACTATCGTATCATATAAATGATGATTTAAAAAGCAATAATATATATAAAATTATTAAATTCACTGAAAATTTTTACTAGTTGACGTTTGTAAACAGTAATATTATATTTGTTAATTTCGTCGAGTTGGCCGTCTATGAATTTAATGAATGATTGCCATGAAAGAGGACATGAATTAAAACCAAACAGTGTCCTCACAAAGCCAAGGCTTTACTTTGCAAAATTTATTCATATTATTTTACTTCACAAAATAATCAACCATTAAAATTTTTCTCAAATTTCATAGTTTAATAAATATTATTGTTTATAAAAATATTTTATCATACCATATTATATTATTTTTTTAATATGATACACCAATTGGAAAACTTTTTATCAATGTTAATTGAAAAATCATAATTTTATTCGGTAGATGGCAGCAGATATTTAATCTCAATTATTTATGCTATTAACATTTTTAGATTGCAGTGGTTCTTAACATGGCGCCATATGGCCCCTCTAGCGTCTCTAGGATATTCTGGGGGAGCACAGGTTAAAATCAGATGAAAGGGGGAACCACGTCAAGTGCTGAAGAGGTGCCCTCAGAGAGAGATGATAGATTTCAAGTGAATTATGTTGAGAGAAAATGTTAATACTTTCTGAATCTAGCATAGCAAGGAACCAGAAGCATCTAAATCCGCGGGCCCATATGGGTAGAGCCCGGGCCCTCATATCCATGGGGAGCACATGATGAGATCTGGTACTACAATTTCTGGATGTAATTAATATGTAAGCTATTACATCAAGTACGGGTGACCCCAGAACGCTTTGTCAGTGGCGTCTTGATACGTGGGCCCACCCTGGAACGGCCTGGGGGCCTCAAGTTTGAAAAGGATGCTCATGATAACGATATTTGGTCAAAATTTTCGGAAGCTTCAATATGTGAATAACATACTAGACAGGCATTTCTATCCAAGTACGGGACCTTAGAAAACTTACTGTATCCAAGAGGGGGGAGGGAAGCCAGTGGGGCTTTTAAGACGACCCTGCACTCTTTCTAGGCCCCAGAATGTTGAGGCGCCCACCCCGCAGAGGGAAGTTCACTGATTTCTAACCCAGGATAGGCTCGACCCAAGGTCAATATCTCTGAAAACTCATTGGCTCGTCCAATGTATGTATTTTATTGTATTATACATAATTATTATTACATTGTATTATTGATTAAATGTCGTTCTTATTGTCATTTTCATGTGAATGAATAAGTGGAACGAATTATCCGTGTTTCCATTATATCCTTAGGGACAGTTTGATTCGGATAACGAGCACGTTCGCGGAACGAATTAAGCTCGTTAACCGAAGTTCCACTGTATTTCCAAAAGTCTGTGTTCTTTTTGGAGTTTAGACGTTTTCTCCAATTTAGAGAAAAGTGTTGAGCAAAGAGTTCTGAAATTTCAACCACATGAACCCCTGTGCGTGCTTTTATTGAGAATTTGACAATTTTCAGTGTAAATTTAATCACGAGTGCATTTAGGGGACCGACAAGAAAACTTAAATAAGGAAAAAAAAAGATTTTTGATCAACCCTAGTATGATAATAAACTGCAAATGATTTGTAACTTTTACAAAATAATTTATTAACTTTGTGCAATGCTTGTGTGCATTTTCGTGATAATAGAACTTATATTCACGAAGATACAAATGTTTTCTGTAAAAATTCCAAATTTCTTCTTAATATCTTACTTAATATCTCATTAATCACTTAATATTGATCCGTGGTAATATCGGTAATCCTCCGGATTCCGTGGCGTTTGAGCAAGGGGGGCAGCAAGGAGGTTGCCATGGAACCACAGGGTTCAGCGGGACACCAGAAACCCATGGTATAGATGCAGGCATCTTCAGGCTGCGAGTGAAGCCGGGGCAGGATATCTTTAGTTGACAATGTAGTGAAGGTAGACTTCTTCAGCTCCGAACAGAGCGGATGCAGTCATCTTCACCTGTGAATGGACTGGAGGCAAACATCTTCAGCTGCGAAAAAAGCCGAGGCTGGCATATTCAGCTGCTGAGAAATCCGATGCTGGCATATTCAGCTGCTGAGAAATCCGATGCTGGCATATTCAGCTGCTGAGAAATCCGATGCTGGCATATTCAGCTGCGAAGAAGGCCGAGGCTGACATTCTCAGCAGTGGATGGAGCGAAGGTAGACTTCTTCAGCTCCAAATAGAGCGAATGCAGTCATCTTCACCTGTGAATGGACTGGAGGCAAACATCTTCAGCTGTGAAAGAAGCCGAGGCTGGCACATTCAGGTGTGAAGGAAGCCGAGGCTGGCACATTCAGCTGTGAAAGAAGCCGAGGATGACATATTCAGCTGCTGAGAAATCCGGAGCTGACATATTCAGCTGCTGAGAAATCCGGAGCTGACATATTCAGCTGCTGAGAAGACCGAGCCAGACATTCTCAGCAGTGGATGAAGCGAGGGCAGACGAGGATCTAGGGCAGAGGTCTTCAACCTTTCTCTAGCAGCGAGCACTGCCTTTACCCATCACCACAAGAAGAGTACCCTTAAGACAAGTTTGACCATACGAATGCATGGAATCAAGGTGATTTCGATCCTTTAATGCAATTTGTACAAGGTATTTAATTGGGACGTGGATCTAGAGTGCTCGCGAGCACGAAATCGGGCACGAGCGTCGAGCACTCTGGGTGCTTCAGGGAGCACCCCGGTGCTCGCGAGCAACGGATTGAAGATGCCTGATGTAGGGTGAGATGATGTGTCGCGAGGAGCGACTTTGTGTAGCTTCGTTCGTTCATCCGTCCCGTTTTTACAGGACTAACAACACTATTAACACAATGCATTTTTGCTCATACTGTTCTGATCTTGGGCCGACCCCTCCCCCCCCCCCGGATCCACACCCGCCAGGGACATCTTTTTACCGTTTTCCTTTCAGTTTCTTTCAGATTTCCCTATTCAATTTAATTCTTTGAGTCGTATTGTAGTTGCCTGCGAGAATTCCTGGCCGGACTGATGCTGAAAAAAAATTCTCCCAGCACGGTCTATCCAGCAGCTTAAGTCCCCTTGGGGGGGAAATAGCGGGGCGATGTTCTGGTCTGGTGGTATCAAGGGCAGCGCCCGGGAAAACACATTCGTGAGACGGTCCTGCTAATCATACATTATGTCATGATTACAAGAATCTTTTTAAGTATAAAATATTGTTTACCGAGGCTGTAGGTGCGTACGGGAACGCACATGAAGAGGGTGCAGGCAATAGTTTCGAGAATTTTCTAGACAAATTTGGAGTTATTAACCTTCAAGAATAACTTTAATCTAACACAAATTGATTAATATAGCGTATAAAGGCTTTTATGTATCATTTTTTTGATTTTTTTCACAAAAAATTCAGAAATACTTTTCGAGAGATTCAGAAATATTTTTAGAAAGATTCACAAAACAAAACGAAAAATACAATTTTGAAACTTTCAAAAATTGTCGTTAATTTTTTTTAAATTATTAATTAATACAATTTTTTTTTTTTAATTTCACAAATACAAACATGTAATACACAAAAAACAAAACAAAAAAACGAATGCATACATATTACAAACAAATACTTTGTAGCCTCAATTGACTGAAAAGTCCTTTTTTTGATAATTAAGTTTTAAATACAATTTTTTCTAAATTAATTGGAAAAAAAATTATATTTTGAAAAGAAATTTTCGAGCGCCTGATACCATGGAATTTTCTGTCAGTAGTAATTAAATGTGTTCCTATTTCGCGTGAGATCGCCGATATTTACGTGAAAATAGCGGATTTATAAGCCTAGTTTGATTTTCGCGTCATGTATAATTTCATTATTACAATAAATTAAATTATAACAAATTCATTGTGTAAGAATCTTATATATAAATGTGAAAGTATGTATGTATGCTCTTTATACAAATCTACAGTTTTAGACCGATCGTCGCCAGATTTTGCATATATACCAAACAGGTCCGGGAGTGAAAGGTAGGCTACTTTAAAAGTTCGTCAGAGCTGGGCAAATGCCCCAAATGGGCGAAAAACTGTCGGGCAACAATGGTTTCAAACAATGCGTTTCAGACGTGTATATATGCCTTCACAATGGTTTGTCACACCTTTAATTCTGCCATTATAACAGTTTATGCCTTTATAACGGTTTGTAACTTTTCCAATCCTCCCAGTAATTGAAGAAAACTTGGGAAGAGCGCCGGGTATTTCTGCTAGCCTATATACAGGGCACAGAATAAGAATAATATAGAGAGCGCGCGAGGGGTTACAATGTGAAGCAAAGATCCGGAGTCACGTGACTCCGGTCAAAAGGCCGGTCAGGGAATCTCGCTTTCAATGCTTCCCTTATGGCTATTCGTATGACGATCTACACGCGCTGTCTTATTTTTGATTAGAATGGACAACACTTCCGCAGCTTTCGGATGTTCTGAACGGTTTAGGAAAGGGGGAACTGAGTATCCTTTCACAAGGGAATACTTTTTTGCTAATTCCCCTTCTTATAAATTAAAAATTGGAATATTAAATTGACGATTCAATGAATTTCTGACGTAGTCTCAGGTTTTAATGATTCCATTTTGGATTTAATTCAATTAAAGTTCCAAGTTTTGGTAAAATTCAAATGTCATGAGCCATTATTAAATGTTTTAATAGAATTTTTGGCAATAAATGATTGAAGTAATGAGTTTTATTAACTTTTAACTGAAATATACGTCTCCGCAAGATTTGGCGAGATTTGGCGAGCTAGTGAGTTTATTCGAGTTTCGCTCAACTTGAAGAAAATATGCTTTTCAGAATGAGGAATTTATGGCAAATATTTTATTTAAATAGAATGTAATGAAAACGCGCCCTCTAGACAATGGCAGTTTTGCAATGGCATGTATAACTACCTCTAAAAATAGTATTTTTACCTCTCTTCACGCCTGAGACAAAACTATTACAGAAAAGAAATTTTTTTATTGATTAATTTGTTTTTGTTGTATGTGAAATTGCCCTCAAATAACAAAAATCAATTAATTTATTTATTAACTTATTTTCAGTCAATATCTTCATTAGGACCATCTGAGTTAAGATCTGAAGTCACTGTGTAACTCAGATGTTAACTGAATGAAAGAACCATTCTAAAAACTACTTAATGCCTAAAAAAAATGAAGATTCACATATGTGTACTTCTAGAACGAAGAGGTTACACATATGTCACATGTAACATACATTTACGTACTCTAAATTATTACATATACACGCTACACGAAATTTCATTTCTTATAATTTAGAAAAGTACTGACGATGAGGTATTGCAATTTTCTTGAAAAATTCATTTTATTCCTGAAATATTATGTAAGTGTTTACATTTTTGTGTGATAAGGTTATAAAAGGTTTTTCAAGAAAATGTTGGAAATGAAACTTTTACTTATTATTTAAATATTTCATGACTGAATATGGTACGAGTGCGAATGTGTTACATTACATAACATAATATAATGCATTATAATTATATACTCAAAATAAATGCATGATTAAAGTAATTTCAATGTTCTTGGAAGATAATTTTTATGTTTAAATAAACCCTAGTTAAAATAAATTTTCGAAATTAAACGTGACAAAGTGAATGAGAAGAGAATATTTAAAAATATAAATGAAATAGGCTGTATATATAAGAGATAGCTAATATATATAATAAGATTTAAAAACTCAAAAGTCTTAAATTATTAGGAATTATCCCTTTTGGAAAATAAAACAATTTCGTTTTTCAATATTTGTTTATATTATATAGAATTGATTTATTTTTTTCGAATCCCTCATTCCCTAAATATTTTACAAAAGAATGAATGAAATTCATTGAAGAAATGAAGGAAAGTTTTCATCAACTCGATCGAGTCAAATTTCGTTACAACAACATCCTAGCATTAACACGAAATCACCATGTCCTGCGAAAACGAGCCAAATGTAATAGCGCAGAACCTATTCTTTCCCCGACAATACTGCTCATCTTTTTTTCACGTTCGACAAGTTTTATGAATAGCGTGCGCGGTCTATTATATCTTTAGTCGATGATACAGGGTATCCTGTAAGTGCTAATGCGGCCTTTATCTCATTAACCGCCCATCGTAGAGGTATAGTTTCAAACTAAAAAATGCTTAAAAGGCGTTTGAATAATGTTCGTTGCACAAGCTGGACATATGGCGTCACTAACAACAGAGAACAATAACTAGGACAACAAAACTGGGAATAAAAATGTTCAACGCCAGCTGATGAACTCAATGCTTACCTCAAATCATCAACACTCTGGCACGAAGTTAAAAAATTATCATTACCCACCAACATACGAGTACAACTGCAAAATGACTCAGCACTGCGATCATTTTCACGTCAGTTGATCAAACTTGGCAATGGAAGAATTCCCGTAGAGACCCAAGCACTGGACTCATTACGTTCCCAAATGGATTTTGCCAGTTGTTAAACCTCAGTTCAAGAACTTGCAGACAAAGTCTTCCCAAACATTCAACACAAATCACCGAAACCATGAGTGCCTTTGTGAGAGAGCGATTCTTGCACTGAAAAATGACAGCGTGAACAAGATCAACGAAAAAATCCTACAAATTATTCCAGGAGACTCCACATCTTACAAATCGGTTGACACTGTCACAGACACAGAGCAGACAGTTCTGTATCCTGCAGAATTTCTGAACTCTTTGGATATTCCGAGTGTGCCACCACACAACTTGACCCTCAAAGTCGGAGCAACTATAATGCTTTTAAGAAATTTGGAGACAGTGAGACTCTGCAATGGCACCAGACTCTAGTGAAAAAATTTCACAATTACATCATCGAAGCAACGATTCTAATTGGATGTGCCAAAGGAGAAGACGTCTTCATTCCACGCATCCCAATTATCACTGAAGAAATGTCATTCACTTTCAAGCGATTACAGTTCCCGATTCGTTTAGCTTTTGCCATGACAATCAACAAAGCGCAAGGCCAGCCGTTAGCAGTGGCAGGTATCAGCCTACTTGAGCCCTGTTTTTCACACGGACAGCTTTACGTCGCGTGTTCGCGTGTTGCTAATCCTAAAAATTTGTACATATGCACACCAGATGGAAAAACAAAAAATATTGTGCATTCACAAGCGATTGCCTCAAGTTTTTAATTAAAATATTTAAAAATAAAAGTAATTTTTTCTTACTTGATGCGGATTTTTTTTTGATTAAGAAATAATTAATAAGCTATACGTGTATATAAATTTTTTACGGGGCGGGCAACGTCGCCGGGTATCAGTTGTAAATAAATAAACACCGGCAGTAATTTACTTGAAAGAGGCCGTGGAAAAATTCTGGTCTGAGAGCCGCTAGGTTTCTCGCGGTTTCTCTAGTTCTCCAGCCGCTAGGAAATATCGTATCTTGCAGCTCGGAATTACAGTCGGGTCCCACTTAAACGGGTGTAAAAGGCTGCCGCGCAGAACATCAGATTCAACGTTGTATTCGTTTATGCGGGGTGGGGAACAATTCAATTGCTGTTTCACTCCGTTTGTATAATTTGTATATTGAAAACTCTGACGTTAAAAAGGTCAATATATTAATGAAATCTCTAAAATAAATCAAACTGTAGGCTGTGTCATATATACATGTACAACAAGGCCGTAAGTTCTGGCGGTAATACGTTCTTTGGGTCCACCTTAGCGGTGTAGGTACTGGTATAAATGAAATTGGTATCATCGGATTTGTACTTGAAATGCCTAGCTGACGATACCAATGTTGTCTATTTGAGTTGCGAACTTCTTGAAATATAGCGTAAAACATTTTCATTACGAATTGGACTATTCGCTTGGTTAACGTTACTGTCAAGTGTAATCAAGGTATAAGGTGACACTATTCAGACGTATGTAGCGTAGTATAGTTAAAGTGGCACTTCTCAGCTTGATTACATTGACACTACTCCGACCTATGCAGCGCCTGTTTTGATGGACGTATTTCGGTGAGACTAGGGTATATACGTTATTTGGACCATGGGTAACGCTGGTAAAACAGGCCACTTTTTTACCTGGTGGTCAAAAGTTTTGGATTTTTTATTGAATTTTCCTTTTTCACATGGTCTATATATATTCTTTCTATATGCCAGTAGCTCTCAAACTTTTTTCACCCGCGGCCTTCCTAATCAAAGCTTTTATCCGCGGCTCCCCAGAGCAGTGTAAAAAAATCACTTCGAAGAACCTTTGTTAGCGTGACCACTCCGCGGTACCCTTGATACAGGTTGGTGGTGCACCAGTAGTACACTCCCTATACGTTAGCGCCCCACGCCATCCCGCTCGATGGGCCAGGGCTGGAGCCATGGATGGGCCAAACTTAAAGGCAGCGAATGAAGTCGTGGCGTTTATGTGCAGATTTTTCAAAATTTTTTTTTTTACTTCCATCAAAAATTCTAGCGTCCTCTATCAGCTCAACAAGGAACGAAAATTAATTAAAATAATTGATTGTACTGAAAATAACTTTTACATTACGAAGACCCAAGTCTTAACTAGCAACATATTTACCATAATTTCGAAATGTTTCATTTAATAAAAATATCATGTACATAGTGGTCATTATGTAGGGTGTCCTGTAAGCCCTAATTCGGCCTTTATCTCATCAACCGTTCGTCGTAGACGTGTGGTTCTATTCAAAAGATGCTCAGAATGTGTTTAGGAATCACTCTGTACCAGCTCCGAGAGAGAAAATACAATGTATCATAACATACAAAATCTAAATTTTTAAACGGTCCCCGTTTTACAACTTCAAATTAGAAAGTTGTCGTCTTACATCTACTGAGGTCAACAGAAAAAATTCTGTCTCTAAGTGCAATACTCGCTGAGACATTTCGAAAAGTTGAGAAATAACAGCATAAATGAGGGAAAGAAGTGTTGTGTCCGTAAGTTTAAGCTGTTTCCTCGCAACCTTTATCCGATTTTTTAATTCAAATATCTCAGCGAATATTGCACTGAGAAACATAGTTTTTTTTTTTTTTTTTTTTTGTTGGCCTCAGAAGGAATAGGGCAACTACTTTCTAATTGGAAGTTAGAGAACGGGGGGGAGGAGAGTATAAAAATTTAGATCTTTTTATTTTATGCTACAATTTCTTCTTTTCTTTCAAAAGGAGCACAACTCAGGTTTATCGACCTGGGTAAATTATTACATAGCAGGCCAGTAGCCAGAAATTTCATTCTGGGGGTGGGGGGGACACTTTCATTTCGGGAGAGGGGGACCAAAGTAGTAGACCAATAGATTTGGCCATCTTTTTCCGGTTATTTTGTCACATCTCGAGGGGGGGGGGACCAAACCTCCAAGTGAACCCCCCCCCCCCCCTCCAGCTACGGCCTTGCTACCCAGTGAGTTGTGCCAGAAGTTTAAGTGTGTATACCTAACAGTATGAGTGCGTATCTAGTGTCATGTGTCTGATTTTTCAGTGCTGCCATCACAAGTGAAGTGAACAAAGTGTAATGATTCAATATTTGTACCTTTTCAGGCCTGTTGCTCTCGGTGGCAAGACTTTTTAACGAGGACATCGGCTCGCATTGGCGCCTCGTAGTTCGGAGCCATAGAAAATCAATTTCTGTGGCACCGGTGGAGTTCGAACCCGCGACCTGCGATGCGTGAGTCCGTCACTATGACCACTCGACCACCACAGCGGCTTTATGGCACACTATTATTTTCACTCTCGAAGCTAATACGGTGTGATTCTTGAAGACATTTTGCGCATTTTTTTTAAAATTAGAACCATACTTCTATACGGCAAACGGATAATGAGATGAAGAACTTACAGGACACCCTGTATATATACAGTTGTCGTGTGACAATAATCGACTAACAATAATTCAATTTGGCGGAAAAAAGTTTAATTTATCCTATATTCAGCGGGGAATTTTAACATTGTCTCAATTGGGAGAAATTTCGGTTCCAAAGGATTTTATCCGTTCAGCCGGGTATCCATTTATCCGTTACCCGATTAAGCGGGGCCGACTGTTTGTTTCGGAAGCAGTCTTTTTTGAATAATATTTCAAGCAGACGTCGCGCGATGTCAAAACAAATGAATTCTTCTCATCATATTAATCAACAAAAACCCTCAACCGATCGGTAGAGCAAAAATATCATTCGAATCAATTAATTAATCTATATCAATGCAACCGACAACATTGCCGTATTAGCTTCAGTTACAGCAGCGTGTCAATATCATCACACATCTCTGCCGCCGCGTATTATCAACTGAATATTAAATTACAATGCACATGCACGACGGTACTCGGAATCGATTGGTGACAAAAACACACACTGGCGACCTCGTAAACAACCGGAACCCTATTATTTACCTAAAAGATAGGAAAAAAAAAAAGTAAGGAGAGGAAAATTATGCATCTCTCGGTTGTGTGTGGTACCGGGCCACTCCCACGCCATTAAAGTTATTATTTTTTCCACGTTTAAACCCCCGTCTTCGGGACTCGAAGCCATTCATTAACACAGGAAATTGGACCTGAATGACAAAACTCTGGACCGTATCATTGCCACGCGGCTGTTAATAATTAAATTTATTGCGGAGATCCCCCCAGAAGCCCCTCCAATATATATTTTTTTCTTTCATGGCAGATTACATATTTCTCACGGATTCCTCAACAGCCCAGGTGTTGATTTAAAAATAGGGGTTACCTTCGCGTAGGCGTTTTGAAAACATGTTGTATGTTGAAAAAGGCGTCAGGGTTCTGTTATCTTTCATGTTTGGTGGTGCCGCGGTGGCTTGATGGAAACATTAACGTCTCCTTGGTAACGAATAATTTGAATAATTTCATTATTAATGAACTGGAAAGGGGCGGGTGTGAAATACGTGTATCGAGAAAATGCACCGATAATTTATTTTGGAATTTCTTGCGCTGGTGCTATCTACAGTATCTATCCTTTGAATTGAAAAATTGATTTTTTGCCTTTTTTCCATCGTGGTGAAAAAAAAAAAATTGTATTGTCATTTTTCTTGAATATTTAATTTCGATTTCTATGGTTCTTCACATTTTTTTTTCATTTTATCTGTTTTTAAATTTCATAACATTTTCCCATTTCATAACATTTTTCCATTTCGCAATATTTTTCCATTTCATAACATTTTTCCATTTCATAACATTTTTCCATTTCATAATATTTTTCGATTTCATAACATTTTTCCATTTCATAACATTTCATAATATTTTTCCATTTCATAACATTTCATAATATTTTTCCATTTCATAATATTTTTCCATTTCATAATATTTTTCCATTTCATAATATTTTTCCATTTCATAATATTTTTCCATTTCATAATATTTCATAATATTTTTCCATTTCATAATATTTTTCCATTTCATAATATTTCATAATATTTTTCCATTTCATAATATTTCATAATATTTTTCCATTTCATAATATTTCATAATATTTTTCCATTTCATAATATTTCATAATATTTTTCCATTTCATAATATTTCATAATATTTTTCCATTTCATAATATTTCATAATATTTTTCCATTTCATAATATTTTTCCATTTCATAACATTTCATAATGTTTTTCCATTTCATAACATTTCATAACATTTTTCGATTTCATAACATTTCATAATATTTTTCGATTTCATAACATTTCATAATATTTTTCCATTTCATAACATTTCATAATATTTTTCCATTTCATAACATTTCATAATATTTTTCCATTTCATAACATTTTTCCATTTCATTACATTTTTCCATTTCATTTTCACAGATTTTTTAACTTTCATTTTACTTTTCATCATCACTGCATTATTTTTTGCAGCAGATTTTTTATTTCGATTTCGCATTTTTTGCTTTTACCTCTATATTTTATTCTTATTTTCTTTACATTTTTCGTTTCGTTCATTTTCATCTATGCTTGTACCTCTCCAATTTCATTTTAATCGCATTTTTCTTTTGTATTTTCAAAAATTACCACAAAATTTTAATTGTTATTTCATTGCACTCACACACAATTGATATTTTAATTTCAATTGAATTTCTTCATTTTTGTTCTCATAACATTCGTTCTTTTATTTTATTCATTACATTTCTCCTTTTTATATTTCATTGGCATTTTTCGTGTTTTTTTTTTTACTTTTACCCTTTATTTTTAATTTTAACAATTTTCATTTTTATTTTCATCACTTTTTATACAGCAGCCCAGGTGTTGATTTAAAAATAGGGGTTACCTTCGCGTAGGCGTTTTGAAAACATGTTGTATGTTGAAAAAGGCGTCAGGGTTCTGTTATCTTTCATGTTTGGTGGTGCCGCGGTGGCTTGATGGAAACATTAACGTCTCCTTGGTAACGAATAATTTGAATAATTTCATTATTAATGAACTGGAAAGGGGCGGGTGTGAAATACGTGTATCGAGAAAATGCACCGATAATTTATTTTGGAATTTCTTGCGCTGGTGCTATCTACAGTATCTATCCTTTGAATTGAAAAATTGATTTTTTGCCTTTTTTCCATCGTGGTGAAAAAAAAAAAATTGTATTGTCATTTTTCTTGAATATTTAATTTCGATTTCTATGGTTCTTCACATTTTTTTTTCATTTTATCTGTTTTTAAATTTCATAACATTTTCCCATTTCATAACATTTTTCCATTTCGCAATATTTTTCCATTTCATAACATTTTTCCATTTCATAACATTTTTCCATTTCATAATATTTTTCGATTTCATAACATTTTTCCATTTCATAACATTTCATAATATTTTTCCATTTCATAACATTTCATAATATTTTTCCATTTCATAATATTTTTCCATTTCATAATATTTTTCCATTTCATAATATTTTTCCATTTCATAATATTTTTCCATTTCATAATATTTTTCCATTTCATAATATTTCATAATATTTTTCCATTTCATAATATTTTTCCATTTCATAATATTTCATAATATTTTTCCATTTCATAATATTTCATAATATTTTTCCATTTCATAATATTTCATAATATTTTTCCATTTCATAATATTTCATAATATTTTTCCATTTCATAATATTTCATAATATTTTTCCATTTCATAATATTTCATAATATTTTTCCATTTCATAATATTTCATAATATTTTTCCATTTCATAATATTTCATAATATTTTTCCATTTCATAATATTTTTCCATTTCATAACATTTCATAATGTTTTTCCATTTCATAACATTTCATAACATTTTTCGATTTCATAACATTTCATAATATTTTTCGATTTCATAACATTTCATAATATTTTTCCATTTCATAACATTTCATAATATTTTTCCATTTCATAACATTTCATAATATTTTTCCATTTCATAACATTTTTCCATTTCATTACATTTTTCCATTTCATTTTCACAGATTTTTTAACTTTCATTTTACTTTTCATCATCACTGCATTATTTTTTGCAGCAGATTTTTTATTTCGATTTCGCATTTTTTGCTTTTACCTCTATATTTTATTCTTATTTTCTTTACATTTTTCGTTTCGTTCATTTTCATCTATGCTTGTACCTCTCCAATTTCATTTTAATCGCATTTTTCTTTTGTATTTTCAAAAATTACCACAAAATTTTAATTGTTATTTCATTGCACTCACACACAATTGATATTTTAATTTCAATTGAATTTCTTCATTTTTGTTCTCATAACATTCGTTCTTTTATTTTATTCATTACATTTCTCCTTTTTATATTTCATTGGCATTTTTCGTGTTTTTTTTTTTACTTTTACCCTTTATTTTTAATTTTAACAATTTTCATTTTTATTTTCATCACTTTTTATATTTTCAATTTCATCACTTTTTACATTTTCAATTTCATCACTTTTTACATTTTCAATTTCATTGCATTTTACATTTACATTGCATTTTACATTTACATTGCATTTTACATTCTTATTCTGTGTGCGTGTGTGATTACACTTCTTCTTTTCAATTTTAATCACATTTATTCCTTTTTATTTTGATTATCTTAATTTTTATTTACTTCTAATCTTCATTTTTATTTACTTCTAATCTTCATTTTTATTGCCACACCATTTTTTAACTTTCATTTTTTAGTTCCAATGTCATGAAATTTTCAATTTTTTAATCTTTTTCTTATCTAATTTTTCATTTTTATTCATATTTCACTTTTCATTTTTTTTCTTTTAATATTCCTTATTATTTGATTTTTAATTCTTATTTTACTTTTCATTATTCCAATTCTTATTTTACTTTTCATTCCAATTCTTATTTTACTTTTCATTCCAATTCTTATTTTACTTTTCATTCCTATTCTTATTTTACTTTTCATTCTAATTCTTATTTTACTTTTCATTCCTATTCTTATTTTACTTTTCATTCTAATTCTTATTTTACTTTTCATTCCAATTCTTATTTTACTTTTCATCCTAATTCTTATTTTACTTTTCATTCCAATTCTTATTTTACTTTTCATTCCAATTCTTATTTTACTTTTCAGTCCTATTCTTAGTTTACTTTTCATTCCAATTCTTATTTTACTTTTCATTCCTATTCTTATTTTACTTTTCATTCTAATTCTTATTTTACTTTTCATTCCAATTCTTATTTTACTTTTCATCCTAATTCTTATTTTACTTTTCATTCCAATTCTTATTTTACTTTTCATTCCAATTCTTATTTTACTTTTCATTCCTATTCTTATTTTACTTTTCATTCTAATTCTTATTTTACTTTTCATTCCAATTCTTATTTTACTTTTCATCCTAATTCTTATTTTACTTTTCATTCCAATTCTTATTTTACTTTTCATTCCAATTCTTATTTTACTTTTCATTCCTATTCTTAGTTTACTTTTCATTCTAATTCTTATTTTACTTTTCATTCCAATTCTTATTTTACTTTTCATCCTAATTCTTATTTTACTTTTCATTCCAATTCTTATTCCATTTTTCATTCCAATTCTTATTTTACTTTTCATTCTAATTCTTATTTCATTTTTCATTTTATTTCTTAATTCATTTTAATTTTCATTTTCCACTACTTATTCCATTTTCTTGCATTTTATATTTTTTAGAACATTTTCTCATTCTCCATTATATTTTCCAATTCCTTATTTCCAATTCTTATTCTCGGTCTCATGCCACTAAATATTCCATCACTTACATCTTTTTTTACTTACACCAAATATTCATTTGCATAATATTCTTCAGTACTATTTTCATCGTACTTCTCATTTTCATTTTACTTATGCATATTCATTGCGCATTTCATACGTTAAATGACGATTACTCATATTTTTAAATGCGTAAATAAGCTCAAAATTTAGACAATTCCAATTCAGTTTCCAATCGAAATATGGACACTTTTTGATGAATTATGTCTAAATACTGAAAAACACATCAACATTTCTACGAAAAAATGTAATAATAATTTACCCTATACTGTATTGTCCCATTAATACACGATATAACTTTACGGTGATATAATTTTCGATATTTCATAATTAATTTAGTAATTTTTATATAAATATTCATTTTAAGGAAAATGTTATCAAACAAGCAATTTTCAATAGAGTTTGATAATATATATAGCAATATTAAATGTATTAATTATTTAATTGCGTTCGACATCAAATAAATTGTTTTCAACATTACTGGTGCCAAACTTTGCTAACAATCGGCAATTTCTCAGTGTATTCTCTCCCCTCTTTCGTTGTGACACAACAATGCAGTTTTATGCAGGTTTCGTTTTCTGCTCCCTATTATTTCATTCCCATTTTATTTTATTTTATTTTTTTATTTTTTTTGCCCCACCCCCACGTCTTGCCACCACGCGTTGCCATCGGTTACGGTTTACGAACCAATCGCATCGCTAGGAAATGAAGTTATTTATTTTTAATTAGACCTCACAGGTGGAGCTATTCTTACGATTTGCTGTCGGCGCAGATGAAAAGGTGACGGCGGTCCTATAATTTACGGGTATCAAATCCAAGGGGCTGGTATTCACGGGAAAAATTATTCTCCGACCCGGATATACAGTACCACAGGGGTAAAAAAAAAATATATATCATTCTTATAGGGCGGAAAAATAGATCTTTCTCGAACTTTCTTTTTATGTGTGTATAACAACCACATTGGTCATATTATTTTCATTTCCTTTCTAGTAAAAAACCTCTTTCTTATAATTTTTCTTCCTTTTTTTTCATTTCCTTTCCGACATTTGCTTGTATTCGGCTCAGCATGACCATTTATTGTGTTTGAGATGGGTTAATAACCTTCCATTTCCAGTGATTATGTGGTTGGGAATTATCACTGAAGATTAATTTACCCCTTTTTTTTGTATTTGTGTTTTTATTAGGGCTGGGATTCGATTGTATTTTTCAACTGGTTAAGGGTTGTTCACGATTTTTTAAAAATGACTTTAATTGCAAATCAAATGCCTAAAATTTCTTATCAATTTATTTGCGTTTTCAAAGTAAAAGAAAATGTAATGGATTGCAGCGTAAAGGTACTGTTACAGTGAATGTGATAAATTCGGTTATTGTACGTAATTACCATTACAAACATTTTGACTTGATAAATTTATCTGAATTTATCACTTTTACCGGCTATTAAGCATAGTACCCAAGCGTGGGTGGTAAATTTGATAAATTTTTCTGAATTAATAACTTTTACCGGTGATTATGCATAGTTACCCAAGCGTCGCGTCGTTAGTAAACATACCTTTATGTCGATCCCTATACACCCCTATATATGGGTCACTAAGATATCGATATTCAGATTCCTCTGATCATTATTGTTGCCACAGTTAACCATAATAATTATGGTTATGGCTGATTGATTATAAGTGGCAATAATTATCACAGAAAAATACGCGAATGTATCGACGAATCTTACTATAAGATATACTATAGCCTACATGATAATTCATATATGTATTGTGTGTCATTATATCAGGGCAAGATCGTAAAATTTGTTATCATTATACTATCAGGGTCTGTCTATACAGTCGAATTCCGTTATAACGAACTCCAAGAGACCGGAGAAATCACTTCGTTATAACAAAATTTCGTTATAAAGGAATTCCAGATTTTTTTTATTTTCTATGTGAACTTATCTGGTGGATTAGAAAAGTGTTCGTTATAACTAGATTTTCTCTATAACGGTATTCAACTGTATCCATCACACATACTAGACTTATTAGGGTTTTTTTTTCACTAAGATATTATGCATAATCACAGATAAAGGTGATGAATTTCAAGTACAGTAAAAGTGATATACAGCCGAATCCCGTTATAACGAATGCCATTAAAGCGAAAATCTCGTTGTATATCGAATATCGAAATATTTTCCAATCCTTCAAATCAATTTACATAGCAAGAATGTATTGCGCAATTCCGGTATAACGAAATGAAAAATCCGTTGTAACGAACTCTAAAACAAGTGTACGAAAAACACAAGAGCCAATCTCCATCTACTCTTTCAACGTTTTTGTAAAAAAATCGGTCGAAATTGAAATTGTAAATTCAAACATTAGTTATAGGATCTCCTACGAAAAAGATCTAACTTTTGAATTTACAAGATATGTGGATGCAACTGTCTTACCGGTTTGGTTACCGGCCAGTACCGGTCCACTCATAAAAGAAAAGGTTTTGGAATTCACACGTGCTGTTGGATGCGAAAACTTTCAAGCAAGTGTCGGCTGGTTGAATCGTTTCAAAGGACAAATGAACGATATTCATCAGATCAAGAGAACCTTCCAGACCATTTGTTTGAGCATGCGTATACTTCACAGCAGCGGTTCTCAACCTTTTTTGGACTCCCATTTTCAGTATATAATTTCTATGGCGGAGGCATGTTTGACTAAACGAGCCCTTCTTGTATATCATTTTTACAGCGGACCCCTGTAGGTCTCCTTTTTTTATTTATCTATCAAATTTACTGATTTATTTTATTTTCCTCGAGTCGCCGCGGAGACCCTGGGAAGTGTACACGGAGCCCCGGTTGAGAACCGCTGCTTTAGAGGAATTTGTTGTTTCCTTGGCTTCCACAATACTTATGCAAATAATAATGATAATATAATTACGGATTATTTGCCTCTAAAATGTTAATTAAGTAAACCAATGCTTAATTGATTGGAGTTGCTCTGTGTTATTTTTTCAAATTCAACTTCATTCGATCTTTTTATTAGCTAAAACTGACAACTCATTAGAATTTTATGGAATTTTCAAAGTTTGAAAAGATTTGTAAATTTCAAAAACACCGGAAAATTCAAAATTTTTTAAAAAATACTTCTCATTAGGAGGCTGAAGTTGGCCACTTCGCGAATTGGCCGGCCCAGTTGATCCAGCCAAAGTGTGAAATTCGGGCTTTCGCTGGCCCTTACATATCGATCCCTATATATGGATCACTTAGATATCAATATTCAGATTCCTCTGATCGTTATTGTTACCACAGTTAACCATAATAATTATGATTAGTTATGGCTAATTATAAGAGGCCGTAATTATCACAGAGAAACATACCAATGCTTCGATGACCCCGAATCATAGGGATCGATATACAGGGTGTTTTGTAAATGCTAGTACGTCGTTTATCTCATCAACCGTCCCACGTACAGGTATGAATCCAGTGTAAAAAATACTCAATGGAAGTTCAAAAATTACCTAGTTTTGAGATTAAAAATACAGTGTGTAACAAAATAAAAAAATCCCAATTTTTATATTCCCCTGTGCTCTAACTTTGAATGAGAAAGTTATTGCCCTGCCTCTCCTGATGCCCCAAAAAAAATCAAGGTTTTCAAATGCAATATTCCCAGAGATATTCGAATTCGAAAAATGGAATGAATTAGGGAAAGAACAGCTTTAAAATTAGAGTAAAACGGTTTTTCCGCATTTAACGCTGTTCTCTCCAAAATTTCCTCCGTTTTTCGAATTTGAATATCTCTGTGAATATTGCACTTAGAAAAGTGGATTTTTTTATTATGCAATCACGAGAGATACGGCAACAACTTTGTAATTGGGTGGTTGAGCACACGAGAGTACAATATAAAAATTTAGATTTTTTTTTTGTTTTATGACACACACACTGCAGGGTAATTTTTGAACGCCTTTTGAGCATTTTATATTAAGTGGAATCATACCTCTACGACGGACGGTTAATGAGATAAAGGCCGTGCTAGCACTTACAGGACACCCTGTATAGTTACCACAAGGGTGGGGGCTGAAAGGGCTCTAGCCCTGGGACTTTGTATCATCACTATAAATTCCTGAATATTTTGTAATAATGCTCGAATTTTTTGGACACGACATCTGGCTGATGCAAAGCTAGATCCAGGAGAGAAAATTCAACTTCCCTTGCCGGGTGAGACCACTACACTACAAAGGCAACGAATCCTCTCTCGTTTGAGCTGAACGGGGCCGTACATGGACAGCCAGTCCCAACTCCGGAGAATGCTCACTTTACTGACACTGCCACCAGATGGCGACTTATCCGAAGATGATGTCACGCTTCACTGTTACCACGAGGGTTTTAAAAAGTGAGAGGACGAGGGTTCGATTCCCCGGAAGGGCATTTGAATTTGATTTCTTGAATCTGTATTCGCATCAGCCCTCGTAGAAATAACGAAGAGTGACATCATCATCTTCGAACGATTCCCCTTCTCTAAAAATGTATAATATCTAAAATCCCAAACGTTTCTGGGTCCCCGAAAGTATCAAGACGTTCCTGGCCCTATTTTTTTTTTTTTTTTTGGCATCGAGCCCCACGTCTAGTAAGAACCGCCCTGATGATGATTACCAAACACATTCCAACGTATTCACATTTTTCTAATAACATATCTATATTCGACTTTTCAGATAATTAACATACGTGACTCGAAACACGTTCGAAACCTGTCCAACTGAACACGCACGTCCACTCTTTATCTTCCGTAGACGACGAATTTGACAATCATTTTCTCATCTGTCTGACATTGAAATTATATAATTATCAAACATTTTCCATCAACAAAAATTCAATCAATAACACACACACACACACACACACACACACACACACATATTTCTCTCCCATTGCGCTGTGTTTTTGAATAACAAGATATCCGATAGGTGCCAATAGTACCAAAAATGATAATAATACAACTCATCTTTGTTTTGTTTTTTTTACTTTCCTCTGGTCGAGACATGGTAGCCGCCAATACTACTACTACTACTACTACATACTTGGCCATCCGATCAAAATTATAGATTTCGTAAGACTGGATGATTCAATTTGGCGACGGGTTTTCGCTGGCAAAATAGACAAACAGCAAGACCAGACGGGACAGTGGTATATAAGAGTAAAGGAAAAGTAGAGAAAACAATTATCCACACGACGAGATGGCATCGAAACCTGCTATAAGAGAATTACTTAACACCAACCAACACATTTCATCATTTTTTTTTTTTCTATTTTCCTTTCTTAAAAGAAGCGTCAATTTTTTTCTCTTATTTTTAATGCTTTACACTTCTTATATTAGAGACGAGCTCGTGCCGCCGCTCACGCCTACAGCAAAGCAATTCGCGCCCCGTATTATAGTGGCCAGGTTTCGAAGCCTCTAATTTCGGAGCCGGCACCGGTTCTTATTCGCAGGCATCGCCCGTGCGATGGCTGTTGTAACGTGTATAGCAAAGAAAATATATATACTAGTATAATACGACTTTTTTTTCTCTCAGAGAGAGACAGAATGAACCATTATTAATACTAAAATTGGAAAAGAAATATCACAAGATCATGTCTCAACATTTCAGATGGATCGTCAGCTATGTCTGCTAACACACGTTACTATGTATTTTTTTTTATTGTTGTGTAATATATTGATTGCTATAACATATCAAAAATCCCAAAAGCTACAAAATTTTTTGAAAAAAAAATCAATGGTCCAGTTTTGAAACTTTAAAATTTGACACCTTCTCATCCTTAGAAGAAGATATTACTGTAGTACACCAGGCATCTTCAACCCGTTGCTCGCAAGCACCGGGAGTGCTCGATGCTCGCAACCGATTTGCGTGATCGCAAGCACTTGATCAATGTTCCAATTAAATTCCTTGTATAAATTGCGTTCTTGGATGGAGACCATCTCGACTTCATGTATCCGTATGTCGAACTTGCCGGAAACGGGTGCTTCTTCTATTGATGATGGATACAGTCGGTGCTCGCGACTAGAAAAAAAAAAGGTTGAAGACCTCTGCTTTATACCATAGTTCTCCAAACTTTTTGTTCCATCGCCTCCCTTCTTCAGAAATGTTTTTCTCTCTCATCGCCCCCTGACTCAAGCGAACTCATTGGATCCAATGTTATACTCGTAGATTCTATCGCCCTCTTGAACCATTCCATCGCCTACCTGGGGACGGTATTGCCCACTTTAGGAAACACTGCTGCATACTAACGAATACTCCGCGTTTGATTTACAAGTATACAAATACAAATACCACGCCACAACAGGCAAATTGCCCAACGAGGTGGCTGACTTAAGAACATCATGGATCCCCGAACCATTTTTTTTGGAGGCCCTACCTACTACTGCTAGCCCCCTCCCCCCGCCCGCCGAACCCCCAGACCTGATCGGAAGCAAACTTTCAAATCCAATTGCTAATGGTTATGCTTCTTTGCCTCTCACGAAGATGGAACGTAGACCTGTAAAACTGAACACTTTTGCACTCTAGATTCCAACACAATCCCAACATCCAAAAAAATCCCAGCAGCCTGAGATGCCGACTTAACGGAACCTATAGAAGCCGAAATCCCTATAGCCACGATTCCCTTAGTTCCGAATCTTTATAGCCGTAATCGGAAGAGCGGAAATTCCAATAAGTTCGAATTCCGACAATCCGAAATCACAACCAGTCAAAATACCGACAATATATCGAAATCCTTACTGGCAAAATCTCTCTACAGCCGACATTCAGACACCCCTAAAAAATAGATCCTGACAAGCCAGTACCGAAAACTCAAACAAGCATCACTACAGCTGAAATCTTAGCGCCCCTGGGTGGCGATAGAATGTTCCAGGAAGGCGGTAGAAGCTACGGGTATAACATAGGTTCCTATGGGTTAGATTGCGTTGGGGGGAGGGGGCGATGGAAGAAAAAAATTCTGAAGAAGGGGCTGTGGGACAAAAAAAGTTAGGAAACTATGTACGCTGTAGGCCAGTGTTTCCCAAAGTGGGCAATATCGCCCCATGGTGGGCGATGAAATGGTTCGGGGGGGGGGGGAAGGGCGATTGAAGCTACGGATTTAACATAAGATCCTATGGATCCACTTGACTTGGGGGGGGGGGGGAATGATGAGAAAAAAAAAGATTCTGAAGCAGGAGGTGATGGAATAAAAAGTATGAGAAACTATACACTAGGTCAGTGATTCCCAACGTGAGCGTTTACGCCCCCTTGGGGGCGATGGAATGCTCCAAGGTGGGGAGTGCGGTAGAAGCTACGGGTATAACATAGAATACTATGGGTTAGATTGCGTTGGGGGGCGATGGGAGAAAAAAGGTTGGGAAACTATGCTCCAGGCCAGCAGTTCTCAACCGGTGATTCGTGGAGCCCTTGGGGCTCCTAGAGCACTTTCCAGGGGCTCCGCGGCCACTTGAAGAAAATTAAAAAAAAAGTAAAATTTAACACAATAATTGTAAAAATATTTTTAAATAGTAAAAATAAATCAGTGACTTTGATGAATAATTAAAAAATTGACCTACGGGGCTCCGCCGTAGCATTTTTTAACTTAAATGGGCTCCGCGAGTCAAAAAAGGTTCAGAACCGCTGCTCTAGGCCAATGGACGTGCTGAGCGTGGGCCGGTTAACGGATTGAAGTGATTTTCAGGACGTAATCCATGCACAGTATTGAGTGTATAAATATAATTAATTAGAGAAAAAACATCCCCTTATCTCGCTTATTCATGTACTATATTATATTGTTTCTACCTTTCAATTGTATTTACTCCCTTATTTTGAAATGTCATCAATATATGTAGTTGTATTTTTTGTTCTTTATCATTTTTATCAACAAGCAAGTAATGTATCAAATTCATGTAATATGGCAATTTGTGTAATTACAATACAGTGTATTTTATGTCTTCATTATAACTTTTTTTTCTTACACTCTTGAATATAGTGATATGACTGATGCTAGTCCCACAGTATGCCAACGGCCATACCATGCTGAAAACACCGGTTCTCGTCTGCCGGAGTCCCACAGTATCTGTAGTACCGACTGAACTTAATCACAACAAATTTCGGCATGAACTCATATCATGAATATATCGATTAAATACCTCTGATTGGTGTTACATTTTATAATGTTTGGGATTTCGGGGTAGCCTAACATCAGCTACTTCTTTTCCCCCTTTTATCACTTATAATTTTTTCGACTGTGTTGTTTTGTGTTTTATCTCGATGAGCGCTTCCTTTTGCAAAGATATGTAAACAATCCTCTCCTGCCTCTTCATTCTCTACACATATACTACACAACACACGCACATGCACAAACTTGCCATTCCTCTTCACATACCACCCTTGGGGATATGTAAGGACTGGGCTGCGACAGAAACGTTTTTATGTAAGACACAAAAGAGTGCAATGTGGTAAACTAAATTGAAGAGCCAAAAAAACTGGTACAGGCATGCGTATGCAAATAAAGAGATATGGAACCAATCAGAGTACGGCGCTGCGGTCGGCAACGCCTATATGACACAACAAGTGTCTGGCATAGTTGTTAGATCGGTTATTGCTGCTACAATGGCAGGTTATCGAGATTTAAGTGAGTTTGAACGTGGTGTTATAGTCGGCGCACGAGAGATGGGACATAGCATATCCGAGGTAGCGATGAAATCACGTACGACCATTGCACGAGTGTACCGTGAATATCGGGAATCCAGTAAAAAATTAAATCTACGACATCGCTGCGGCGGAAAAAGATCATGCAAGAACGGGACTGACGAGAATCGTTAAACGTGACAGACGTGCAACCCTTCCGAAAATTGCTGCAGATTTCAATGCTGGGCCATCAACAAGTGCCAGCGTGCGAACCATTCAACGAAACATCATCGATATGGGCTTTCGGAGCCGAAGGCCCACTCGTGTACCGTTGATGACTGCACGACACAAAGCTTTACGCCTCGCCTGGGCCCGACAACACCGACATTGGACTGTTGAGGACTGGAAACACGATGCCTGGTCTGACGAGTCTCGGTTCCAATTGCTTCGAGCTGATGGACGGGTATGGAGACAACCTCATGAATCCATGGACCCTACATGTCAACAGGGGACTGTTCAAGCTGGTGGAGACTCCTTGATGGTATGGGGCGTGCGTAGTTGGCGTGATATGGGACCCCCTGATACGTCTAGATACGACTCTGACAGGTGACAGGTACGTAAGCATCCTGTCTGATCACCTGCACCCATTCCTGTCCATTGCACATTCCGACGGACTTGGACAATTTCAGCAGGACAATGCGACACCCCACACGTCCAGAATTGCTACAAAGTGGCTCCAGGAACACTCTTCTGACTTTAGACACTTCCGCTGGCCACCTAAATCCCCAGACATGAACATTATTGAACATATCTGGGATGCCTTGCAACGTGCTGTTCAGAAGAGATCGCCACCCCCCCCTCTTACTCCTACGGATTTATGGACAGCCCTGCATGGTGTCAATTAGCTCCAGCCTTCAGACATTAGTCGAGTCCATGCCACGTTGTGTTGCGGCACTTCTGCGGGTTCGCGGGGGCCCTACACGATATTAGGCAGGTGTACCAGTTTTTTTTGGCTCTTCAGTGTACTTTAATGGGGCAATGCACCTAAGTGAATTTTATTAATAAAATAATCCCTTAAAAGTTTTTGCGGCGAATAAATGCATAAAAGTGCTATTTCTGGTGGCAGGGACACCGGAACATATGTGCTCATGTTGCGAAAGCAACACCAATTATTTGAATGGTATTGCTCAGCAACACCAATAATCATTGAAATATAGCTCATTCCCCCCCCCCCCCACCAGTTCGGTCGATGGGATAGTTAACAAAAACGGGACATTTTTGTTGAATGTGTGACGTATGGTCTTCATACATATACAAGTGAACATTATGTTCATTATTCGAGCAATACCAAACATTTTTGACTTCCGGCGTCCCTGTCTGGTGGTATTAACAATGCCGATGTAGAAAAAAAATGGTACCTACAGCATAAATTTGATCACGGGTAAGGATAATGATGCCTCTCGATATAACGATAGACCCTCCACAACGATATTTTTTTTTCCTCTTGGTCCACCGAATGTCGTTATACTGAGGTTTCTCTGTATTACACGCAGCCGGATTCAATTTATAATGCAAAAAGGGGACTTGAGAAAACCTCACATGTACGTCACGTGCATTTGATCTCATCTCATATTTCTTTTCTGTCCGTATGTTTCCTTCTGTCCCAACCAAATCGAAAGAGACTTGTAGTACAAGCATTAGTCACATTTGACTCGCTTCTTTAGTACCGACACATCGGGGGACAAATCTTAAAAATTGCTAATCATATTTGACGTTGACAGAGTACTTCCTTTTGGCTAGTGAATGGGATCTTACATGGGGAAGCAGCCAACATAAAGAAAAAAGAGAGCGAGGCAAAGTATCAGATCTCGAGACTTTGTTTTTTTTTTGCTTCTGTTCACCAACTGAAAGTCTTGTAAACGTAATGAGAGATAATTACGAACTTGTGTGTTGGCTACAAATGGCTTGGGAATGGCTCCAAATAATCACCGACGTTATTTTTTTTTCTTCTATGATATCTGTGATGCCAGTTAAGATTAGTATCACATGTTGCATGTCCAAGTGTGACAAATATATTTGAATCGTGTTCAAGAAACTCAGAGATTCCAGTTGTAAAAAATGCGGTAGAATATTATTTATACGAGAAGAGAGAGGATATCATACATTTGCATGTACGTATCAATTACCACTCAGTGTACCTGCGGAGAAAATAAAGAATATAATATTAATGAACGGACATTATGCAGATTGAGAATAAGTTGTAGAATACCATATATAATAAACTCGTCATTTGCCAATTGCGAATGAAATTAAAGCAAATATATTTCTTAATTAGTACGTGTTAGAGCAGTGGTTCTCAACCGGTGCTCCGTGTGCACTTTCCAGGGGCTCCACGGCGACTAGAGGAAAATAAAATAAATCAGTAAATTTGATAGATAAATGCAAAAAGAGGCCTACAGGGCTCAGCCATAAAAATTATATATAAAAAGGGCTCCTCCAGTCAAACAGGGCTCCGCCATAAAAAGTATATACTGAAAAGGACTCTGCAAGTCAAAAAGGTTGAGAACCGCTGTGTTAGAGGATCAGCTGGAGCAGGAGTCTTGAATATTCTACTCTGGATATTTAAGCCTCGATGACTATTTGCACAATAAAGGAACACTAAGTGAGAAAACGTTTCCCGTCGATGTAGGGTCGAATAGGAGGCCCATCTGAACACCATAGGCCCTCGGGCAAAATTATGTTGTGGGGCTCCGTGTATAGCTAGACGTAACCGCCTATATGTACCTATTCACTTTCGAAAAACATGGCACCATATCTCAGCATATAGGCACCAGGCCATATCTTGATGGGGGCCATGGATGACCTGCATAGAACCAAGGCTATGTTAAACACCTGGGAAGCCCTACCTAGCAGGAAGAACTAGGGAAAAAAAAATATCGAATCTCATCATCATCAGCTCCTCCCCCCCCCCCTCCGAATTATAGGTCTCGGAACCAGGGCCCGCAACTAGAAATAAAAATTTACTCCGTTGCCCAGGGATAATATTCATTTTGCCACCATTCCCCGTAATTCTGAACGAGCAGAACTAAACGTGCACTTTTCCTCGTCCAGTGCTCAGTTCACCAGACTCTCCTGCTTTTCCCTTGAGTTATTACCCCTGATGAGCCCATGCGTCAAGACTGCCCTTGTTCTACGGGCAGCTCTGCTGGATTCTAGAAAGAGTCACACTTTTCCACCATATTTAACTTGAAAGTTTTATTTCTTCACATCTGATTTTTTTTAGCTGCCTCTCAGGGCCACATATGGCCCCTTAGATTTTCTCAGGACCACAAGGTTGTTATGTGGCCCCAGGCTGAGAAACGCTCATGTAGCCTACACGTTCTGCATAATTCTGTATAACCTGCGAACATTATGTTTCTGGTGTAACTCTTTGGCACAAAGAAAGCCCGAAGAAGCTTCTATTTCAGAAGGAGATGATATTTTAGCAAAACAACATCTGGTCTCTTAATCAAGGAGGCTTCTACTCTTCATGTTCTTCTTAAGCTCCTCTATGATCTCTCAAGAACACCCCCCCCCCTCTCGTTTACTTAGTGATTATCCTCATAACATTCCTACCTCCCTTCTTCCGCATATTATCACTAATGACTTGCGGTCGCTTGATGGAACACATCTCTGGAGAGAGATCACACTTCTTGATTGTAGTTACGTAGGGGGTTTTTCGCGAAAAACGAGATGTTTTGTTGGCTTTTGGAGAAGGTGGGAAAAGAGGAAGCGGTTCTGCTTGGCTGAGGGCCCCAAGGAAGGATTTGGATCCTTAAGGAATGTCACCATCTCCTCTCCTTCCTACCTTCATCATCATCCTCTTTTTTTCTAAGAGAGTAAGGCTGTTTTCCGAAAAATTTTTCCTACCGCATGGAAAATATATCCGTAATTACAAGAAACAAAACGCCATCGTGACACTATTTGGGTGGAAAACACCACAGTTTAAAATAAGTTTTCCTTTGATAAATGAACACGGTCGAAACATTACACTGGTATTTACATAAGAGATATCATTATACACATGCTTCAAAAGTGCTTGGAAGTATTAGAGAATAGCAAAAGCGTAAAAAAATACTAGAAGCAAGGGGATTCTATTTCAAAATGTAGCTTCAATGGATCTTGATTTGAAATTGTGAGATTGAATCAATGTCTTTAACATTGAAAAATGAAGATATTGTGAAAACGCTTTGGAGTAGTAGGTAGGGCCTCCAAAAAATGGCTCGGGGATCCATGATGTTAAAGTCAGCCACCTCGTTGGGCAATTTGCCTGTTGTGGCGTTGTATTTGTATTTGTATTAAAGGGATCCAACAACATTGGAAACGTCCGGCCTTCCTTGGTTTGTTTACATGACACTCAGAACCGAAGTTACGTTGACTTTAGTGTTCCGTTTTTGCATACAAGTAATCCGTGAATAAAAACTTTAAGCGCGCGTTTAACAAAAAATGATATCTTCGACATTTCGATTGAGTTTGAAGTATGATTTCTAAAAATCTATTCATTGTACCATTACGAAATTCTAATATCGTATTCAGCTATATATTTCCGAGGTTATATGAACTAAAATCTATGGTATATCACACACATTTGTCTAATTACAGTGTTCTATAGATGAAATGCGGAATGAAATTTCCAAAAATTCACACGTACAACAGATTTGATTGTAACTTATGAGCATGTCATACAATCCTTTAAATTTTAGTTCATAACCTGCATTATTACTAGCCGAATGTGCTGCGAAAATAACAAGACATTCATGTATAGAATTTTTTACAATCGGTGTTTGGAATATCACATGAGTTTTGCTTAAAATTTGACTTTATCATATAAAATGGCATAGGTAGTCCAAAATGAATAATTGTCTCCATTATATCGGGACACTTTCTATCAGATTATTAATGTTAGCATAAAGTTCATACTAAATAAAAATGACAAGAAAGGTAGTCACTTCTACCATCAGTATCCATAACGAAATTTGTGACTAATATTCGAATTACTTCAGAAATTTAAAAACATAATTCTTTTTTAAGGAAAACTATTTTGATTAGCATTTAGTTATTATGTAACTCCCACACGCACGAAATGAATAAAATTCTTTTCAGCTCCAAAAAAAGGCTAAAGAGAATTTAGTCTGGTGATTCGAGACAAGGTCTCTATGCCTAATCTGAAAAAATAACTTGATAACATCGAAATTGTTTCATTATGAATTCATTAATAGGCGAAAAATCTCCGAAAAATCACAAAATAATCGATTCAATCATATGCTTTTAAGCATATTGAATTATCGGCATAAAATATTTCTTATAACCATAATGAAGGGAAAAAATTGGGTGATTTAATTTATGAATTATTGATTAAAAATGTTAAATATATATAATTATATAAACTTTATGAACTGACAATCGTATTCATGAGAACAATCGATTAGTCGATCTCGTTAAAGTTTCGATTCATAATCATTTCACCTCTAGATTTTTCTACTTCTTTTCCCAATCACTATTATAGTTTTTTGTTCACTATAAATTTTTATTATTTTAAATTCTTTTTAACTTTCTTCAGCTCTTACTTATCACAAATGTATTTATATTTATTCATTTTATTCTCATTTATTTCTTTGCTTATTTATTTTATTCATTTTATTTTCATTTATCTTTTTGCTTGTTTATTTTATTCATTTTATTCTCATTTATTTATTTGCTTATATATTTTATTCATTTTTTTTAATTTGGTTTGTTCATTTTTAATTCAGTTTAATTATTTCTCATTCGCTTTAACAATTTTTGTTTTTCATTAACTTCACTAATTTTTGTTTTTCATTAACTTCACTAATTTTTATTACATTTTTGGTTCATTTTATATTCCTTTTATTAATTTTATCTATCTTCCCCTTCCTTTTTATCTATAATACATTAATTTTATTCGTTTTCAGTTGTGTGTTCATTTTTTGATCGTTTCATTCATTTTCCTCCATTTTTTGAATTTTTCATTAACTTTATCCTTTTTATTTATTTCATCCCTTTTTCGCTAATTTTTATCTGAGTTACCCATTTCATTTATTTCATTCGTTTCCAGTTGTTTTATTCGTTTCATTGATTAACATTTAATCTTAGTCTGATTTCATTCATTTTTCAACCGTTTTATTCATTCAATCATTTTCAAACCGTTTTATTCATTCAATCATTTTCAAACCATTTTATTCATTTTAAGAATTTTTCAAACCATTTTATTCATTTCAAGCATTTTTCAAACCCTTTTACTCATTTTTCAAGCAATTTTCAAACCCTTTTATTCATTTTTCAAACCATTTTATTCATTTCACTAATTTTTCAGCTACCGTTACACTTATTCATTTCATTTATTGAATTGAAAAGCAATGAAAATTGATATAGATAAATTTTCATTTCTTCTCAATTTATACATTTCGTTTATTTAATCAATTTTCATTCATATTTATCTAGTTCATTCACTTTAGGCATTTCTCTATCAAATAGTAATAGTTAATTTTATCACTCATTTATTTGATAATAATTTATTTTTTCATATTTTTGGTTCTTTTTTTCGTTGATAATTTAGTTTTTCGTTCGTTTTCACGTCTGTGCATCTTTTATTAATTTTCCCATTATTGCATAGCAGATCAAACACAGTAGAACGCCGATGTAACGCCACCATTTGTCTCGCAGATTTGCGGCGCTATAACGAGTTTGGCGTTATATCGAATTACAAATTAACGTGTGTAATCCCTATATATGGAAGATCTGTTCACTGAAAAATTGTGGCGCTAAATCGGGGGGGGGGGTGCTACAACCGCTTTTTACTGTACTAGTATTATACTAGTGTACTAGTATTACTAGATTTTATATATCTCTCTAAAGATGCTCTTTTTCCAATCGTAACTTTTTTAATTTATTTTATACGTTTTCATGAAACTATAAAATTCAATTTTTTACAGAATTTTGAATTTTAAGCCTCGTTGGCAGTGGTGTTCGGCAGAGAAAGAATGAAAATAATTATTTATAATTATAACTTTACATGGCGTTTAATAAAAATACTCATACATACATTTTATGCCAAAAAAGTGAAATACAGCCGACGCTCGTTATAACGGTCCCCCTTCCTCCCACGGAAAATGAATATTATATCGGGAGGTCTTTATATATCGGAAGGGAAAACATATAGCACAGTCGTTATATGGAAACCATTTGGGACTTTTCGTTGTAATGGAATGGTCGCTATAACGGGGAATTCTTATAACGAGCATCGATTGCGTTAATTTTTGTGTTTGGTAGAAGATGACTTCGTATACACGTGTATATTTATACAAATCCCTGGATTTTTGAGTTGGCTCTTCACCCAACAAGATTGAGATCCTCACTGATTTGCTTCACACATTTAGTGTTAAGAAAGTTAAAAAATATATATATAAATAAAATAAATTCGCTTCCTGCGTTTTTTCTCGTTGAGTGCATTCCGACTGATTACAGTAGTTCTCATTGACAAAGTTTCGGGGTCGGGGCTACTATTTTTTGCTGGTTGCGTCACATTTGCCAACTAGTGCTAAAAGTGTTTCCCAGCCGTGAGTGCTGCGTCAGCTAGCTCTTTCTCTCTCTCTCTCCCTCTCTCTCGCAGAGATAGTGACAACAGTACAACGTTGTTCTACGGCAGTGGCGGAGGATATGCTGGCGATGAAAATCATAACGCGACAAAATAAACCGACCTCCTACGTGCGGACTAGGTGAATTCGAGTGAAATTGGATTATGCTGTTACGCGTTGATGACCATGAGTGATTCTTGGTGAACGCCAACAAACAAAAACTGACTGCAAAATGAAAAAAAGAATTGCAAAAACATGTTTTTATTAATATTTCAACGTTTTTCGGATATGCAAGTTACTTTCAAAAATATATATAAATTATAGGATTTTCGATATGAAGTTTAGAATTTCCATTCTAGAAAAATCCAAATTTCTCAGTACTTCTATAATTTGCATTTCTGTCTTTTCAAGGATGCTTTTATTCGGCATATCCTAGTGGGCCCACATAGGCCTACAGTGATCGGATTCCCAAAAATGTCATAAAGATCTCATATTACGTCTCTAATAAAATTTTCGTGCATATGTTAATTGATATCTAGTTAATTCATTCTTCTTGGCAGCAGTAGTTCAATAAGCAGGACCGGATCTTGAATCGTGCAAACTACGCTGCCGTGGAAGGCATCAACATAAGGGGTTCTGATTTTTTAGGGGACCAACTGAAGGGGTGGGGGGATTTTTTTATCACGAAAATGTAAATATTTTTATCACGCTTACACTTGAAAAATATCCAGAACCAGCCTTGTTAATAAGTAACAGTAGTTCAATTAGTTCATAAAGTTCAATTAGCACAGCATAGTATGTACCTGTAGAGGCCTATTCTATGCATATTATTCGGATTTGCTGAATGAGATTTTCCTGACATAGGCTACAGTAAGACCCCTCTGCAACGGATAACTCTCAGATGATGTCACCCCTCTTTTACGGCCAAATAATAATTTATCCTTGTATAATAAAAGTATGCATTTCAAATCCCTGATTAACGTCACCTCTTTTAACGGACAAATTTTTTTGTCCCACCGGTGTCCGCAAAAAAGAGGTTTTACCGGGCTTATTGATTGCACATTCCTCAGTAAATATTTTCTTTAAAAGACTCAAAGGAGGGAACTCGCAATTCTCTTTTAGTTTAAATTTCTATATAAACATAAAGTTCTAATTGTTCACCCAAAGTACTGTATTAAGAATTACGAGACGCATCTATGTGCAATCTTCACAGAAAATCAATATTTCCCAATATCTAGAGGAACTTTGGCTTGAAGTAGCAGAGCATATTGTATCGTAAAACGGTGTAACGTAAACAAATTCATGATCGTGAAAAGATGAATATAATATGGTAATCAAAATTTATTGCTTACTATATTATATTCAAACAAGAATTATCTACATCAAAAAATATAAACCAAGTGAGAGGTAACTGAGTTTTCTTATGATTACTCGTATTCATCATCTCCACAGACTGGAATAGCGCTAAAAATTTCTGTGAGCTACCAAAAAGCGGAAAATATGAGTGACTAACCTTCTTTAACACTCTGCTTGTAATAGTTCGGAATCGGTCTTAAAAGGTAAATTTGATAAAAGTAGTGCATTAAAGTGCATAAAATGTATGGCCACTGATTTGCTTTCACCGTAAAGAATAGCATCCACCTTTGAAATAACTTCAGACTGCTAAGTTTTTACAACTCCATACGAAACCCATGCGTTATTCTGAATAGCGTTTAAACTACACACATTCTACTGATCCATTGAACCATTGGGTTGAACCATTCTTTATACCGCGGACTCGTCTTCTCAACCCATACACGTGAACTTCATTTATTCAATAGTTTCAAGTCGTTACCTTTATAGTTTTGTTGAAAAACTCTCACCATATCGGTCATGAATTCGTTTTCTGACTAGCAACTCTATGCAAATTTTCACTTATTTTTGAAAGATCGTTCAGAACTAATTACCGGTTCTTATGGACACGAAATGTGATGATTTGATGCCATTTTGGCTGCAAAAAAATGATGCAGACGAAGAAATTCTGGATGTCAATGTCAAAGTAAGTGACGAAGTGGTTTTCAACGACAATGACACTGTGCCACAGTTTACAATGTGACAGAGCTGAAGGAAGAAGAATCTGATTTTTGAGAGGACGAGTCCATCTTTAAGGAATAGGGGTTTGTTGGGTAGTGCACTGAAGGTTAAATTTATAGAAGAGCGTTATGTCACTACTTTCGCTTCTAACATTGTGAAAGATCTACTTCAGATCTGACTGATTGTATTTTAGCAAGATTTCATTAATTTACTGCTGTTAATGCTACTTAGTTGGTTTTATTTTGTTTTTGCTTCTCCATCCTACTTCGACTAGATGCCAATTTCAACGCGTTCCGGTAGTGAAGAAAGATGGAGAAGGAGTTAAGGAGAGAGAAGAGAAACAACACGTTGAGAAACGTCTGCATTTACTGCATTGGATGGAGAAGTGACAGGAAAAAGAAAAACTTCTCGTCGTGGTTTCTAAATTTAAAACATGCTAACCAACGATTTCTTTTTACGAAACAACACCCTTGAGTGTTAAGCGAATAACTCGAGTCGTTGCGCACCGACACTTTTGCTGTTCCTGTGAATCGCTGGAAACAGCCAGAAATCTGTCTCTATGTGTCTGTGTCTTTTATACACATAAATATGTGTCTCTCTTCTAACTTTTTTTTTTTTTTTGTTCATTATAGAAAGAGCGTATTCTTTTCTACACGAGTGTATATACGCGTACACATGTGTGTGCAAATTGCGAACAAGAATCTCTTTGTCCTGTCTCGGTTGCTAATCTCGTTATGCGCGCTGCTAAATGTGATGAAAGCATTTTCTGGGAAATGAGGTAAAAATAAAGAAGAAGAGAGAGAGCTTTTCAACGTCAAATTGATGTTTCTGGTGTACGCCTTCTAGTGGGTAGATCCCTTTGTTTCTTTATTCGAGATTCGCATCCGGAAACGACATTTTTCTCTTTCATTTTGGCTTGACACTATGGTGCTTCGAGCTCATGATCTTTTACTGACGGATCGCAATGAAGTCTTCTCCGTTCAGTTAAAGCTTTGGTTTTCTCAGTTATTACGTTCCGATGGTTGGGTAAATTTTAAAAATTATTACAGGTTATGAATTTCTAGTTTATACCTAAAATGTTGATGCAAGTAAAAAGCAGACAAGCTAACGCTAAGGGACAATAGTAGCTGAAAGCCTCCCACTGCATGTCGGCAGTAGTGAAATACAAAAGCGAAAAAAAGAAAAATCACAAAAAATAAGAACAATATTATAATTTATATCAATTAAAAGACTGAAATGTTACGATTTCTTGAACTTTCACAAAACATATATTCATTCTCAACTTTGTTTTTCCCCGAGCATCTTATAGTGATGAACGAAATCAAAAGAAAACTAAAATAATATAAATTAATCATAAAATTGGGTTAACTTGAACCAAATTCAAAATGTAGCCGTATCACAGCTATTTGTTCAATGTTTTTCTATGTCAAATGCTTTGGATAGATTCATCAATACCTCAAAAAACAAATGACTACAAATCATAGGCGGAGATAGACTTGAAAGTTTAAGGGGTTGCGGTTATTATTGCTGGGGGGGGGGGCATGATTATGATGATGTCAATTCACATATACGCATATACATTAGATCAGCCGACTCCACCTTTGACGCTGGTCGCCCCCCCCCCCCGTATCTCATGCTACAAATAGTTTTTTCGAACATTCTTCTAAAAGCAAATGAATTGCAGTTTCAGTAGGCACGATACTTATATCAACATAATAATAATTTTACTTAGAAAAAAAAAAAGAGTAAATTTTGAAATACAATATATATATATATATACATGCAATATTCTACTCAAGGGATCGCTTGATCCGTCCAGAGTA
This sequence comes from Pholcus phalangioides, assembly GCF_987345545.1. NCBI lineage: Eukaryota > Metazoa > Arthropoda > Arachnida > Araneae > Pholcidae > Pholcus > Pholcus phalangioides. Next base: position 17,713,937 of record NW_028301601.1, on the reverse strand, counting down.
TACAAGCAAATATTTCTGTGGTGGCAAACACTTTCATATAATAGCAAGTAGAAACAAGATATACAAACAGACACGAATATTACAGAGGCCTTGGTGTGACAACACTGTATACCGGGGGTGGGGCTAAGAAGTACCTTCGTATTGTAATAAAAGATTAATATAATTAATAATTAGTTTTTTGAAAGCTCTTAATTCTTTTTCATATTTTATTTCATTTGGCAGATTATTAAAATATAATGGTGCCAAATATATGAATTGCTTTTGGGTTAATGTTTGTTCTCAGCCACTTCGTTGGGCATTTTGCCTGTTGTGGCGTTGTATTTGTATTTGTAATTTAGGTTGTATAATATTACATTGAAAACCTTAACGAAGACATGTGTTTGTTGGGCATTGCCTGATTTTTCAAACCAAGTAGGACTTTTATAAATAAACAGTAGACATCGGTATATGTATAGTTTTTCAAATCTATAGTCTGATTTATAATTATAGGCAGATAGTGTAGGGCAGTGTTTCTTAACCTTTTTTTGACCGTGGCCCCCTCTTTAGACCATATTTTTTTTCTTGTGGCACCCCTGTTTTACTCAAGGTCTTCGACCCTCAAAGAAGCGATATCCTTCTTACGTATTGAAATGATTTTTTTCAGTAAATTTATACTGAACAAAAATTGTGTAAATAAGATTGGTCTCTAGACCTCTGGGTTAGAATTTATTGAACTCCCCTCTAGTCCGAGTTCTATTCAGGGCTGTCTCAACATCATGGGCCCTAGACAAAATGATGTGCTGGTAGTCCCATAATTAGCTGGAAGTAACACAGCCCACATATTTACCACTTATCTTCAAAAGTCATGTACAAAACCTCATGAGGAGAGGTCACTTAATGGACATGAGACCCCTGGGCGTGGCCCCTCACAAGAGTTGGATTGATAGAGCAGCAGCGTGGGGGGACCGAATATGATTCTCATCATTTTTTTTTTCACACTATAAATTTAATATGGAGGGACCCATGAAAAATCTAGCGAAAGACCCCCTTCCTAGGAGCCCTGCTGCAAAATATGAGGGGGGGTCAGTCCGGGGGGACTTAAGATGGCCCGGTTTTTATGCGTGCTGGATTTTGTAAGTAGTCACCCCCCCCCCCAGCATAGTTTATTTGAGACATATATGCGGGCCAAATGTGGCCCGTGACCTCAAACTTAATTTTGCAACAATGAGTGAAGCAGCGCATAACCAGGTTCCTTACGTGGCCCAGGCACATTCTCAGACCACTTAAGTGATCCGTGGCACATTTGAATGATTCACAGATCATTTAAGTGGCCTGCGGCATATTTTCAGATTACTTGATTGTCCCATGTCACATTTTCAAACCAATGAAGTAGTCCGTGCACTTAAAAAGGTTGAGCATCCTTGACTAAAAAGCTTCACTTCTTCACACCTAAATTTTTTTTCTCAGCTCTCTGTGGCCCCAAATCACCTCTGATGCCCCCCCCCTTTTCTCATTTTCTCCCGTGGCCCCCCTTAAAATATCTCAGTACCACAAGGGAGCCATATGGCAAAATGATGTGCTGGTAGTCCCATAATTAGCTGGAAGTAACACAGCCCACATATTTACCACTTATCTTCAAAAGTCATTGTAATGTACAAAACCTCATGACGAGAGGTCACTTAATGGACATGAGACCCCTGGGCATGACCCCTAGGACATGAGACCTGTTTGGCCCGGTTGAGAACCACTGGTGTAGGGTTGCGAGAGAAAATAATATTTAGATTTTTTTTTTCAGAGAACTTATTAAAACTTTCAAGTTGGACTCATAATCAACTCCCCAAACGCATATAGCATACTGAATAAGTGAGTAAAACCAAGTAAAATAAAGTGCATGAATAAAAAAATTGAGGAGATATAATATTTTTCAAGCAATATAAACGAACATTCGTGTATTTTATTTGTTACCAAGTGCAGTTGTATGAGAATAATCATTTTCTTTATCATGATCTTCTGAAGGGATTTCGTTAAAAAAAAAACTTTATAAAGTCTTTCTTTAGTATCGACCATACATTTCAATTCATATGTAATCCATTCACTTTTCAAATTAGTTGCTGTTTCGCCTTTAGACTGTTTTGTCCAGAAATTACGATGCCCGAATACAATATCAAGAAATTCGTCATTTGCATCGGTCTCATTAAAAATGTTTTCATCAAATTCATAATTTCTTACACATATTTCAAACTTGTCATAATCTATATTTTCACAAAAACGATTACTTTTATTATTTAAAAGTTGTGTATTAATTCCAAAGTTATACATTTATTAGCCAGTGGTGAATGGTCCGTTTTCTCTAACTTTGATACTGCTGTTTCATATCTAGAATTCAGCTTCGCGTTTTCGAATGAAAACGTGATCTAAACACGTGACTTTCTTGTTGGTGTATTTATGTATGATAAAAAAACCAAATTCAGACATGAGACTCATTTACTCATCATTGTCCGTATTCGACTTCAATATATCTATATCTGAATATCACGGTTTGTCGGAGGCACTCCATTACTACGCTTAGGAAGAGCCAGTAAACGGCTGTCGAGGGTAATGTATCTACATTAATATCTCCAGCATAGATAATATTTTTATACCTTAAATTACTAATAATTAATCTGAATTCATTTGTATAATTCATTCGAGGAAAAATCATGAGCTCTGTAAATTAAAATTATGCATAGATCTAGCATTTTACTGCACAAATGTAAGGCTTCAGCTGTATTCATATTCAAGACAGTACTTAAAAATGAATATTTGTTATTTACGTATGCAATAACGCCTCTCTTGATATATTTCTATTTCGACATTAAAAAAACTGTTATAACCAGAAATATTGTACAGATCAGTTTCGGGATCTTTGATCCAAATCTCCGACAGTCATGCAACGTCAAATGAATGGAGCTACTAATTTTTCTAAATGTAATAATAAATTGTTAAAATTTTTAAGGGCGCTTCTAATATTTACATGCAACATATTGAAAGTTTCAGGACTGTTTGTGAAAAACTCACTAAGTCATCGAATGTTTCAAGGCAAGGGGAATCGATGCTTACATTATTTATTTTTGGGAGAGATTCCTGGGAAAATTCTGCTGTTGAATAATTTTACCCAAGTCACTTATATCACGAGTATGATAAAGTTTTTCACCCTGCCTTTTCCTCAGCAAGACCTTGCCGTCTCTCACCCATGCAAAGTGAAAATCGTTATCCTTCTCGAACTTCCGAACATGATAAAATAGGTTTTTGAGAGTCTTATGGCCTTATTCACCGGCAGAGTTTAAACTATATTCGCAGGTTAAAGTATTAGCTATCGACACGGATTGGTTAAAATCCTAAATTTAACCAATCCGTTTCGATCTTCAATCCTTTCACCTGTGATTGCAGTTTAAACTGTGTTGGTGAATACGGCCCGTTAGTAAGATGTTCATTTATGAATAACTTTGAATCACCATAACGTTCGTTGATTTCACTTGCATTTAGTCCTTTTTTTGCTTCGAATAGCTTCGATCCATTCATCTTGCACCCCGGAGTCTCTAAATTGGACAACAATTGGCCTACTCTTATTTTTGTTTATCATGTTTACCCTATGTAGCTCCATTATATCTCATTCGGTTTAGGACACGTTTAAGGTTTTACCAATTTTAGTCACTATTACCATCACATCCTCCCTCTTTTCTTCCGGCATTATCTGTATCTCGATGTTGCTTGACTTCGAGATACAGGGAATGCCAAAAAAATAATAATTTTCACTTCGCAACTTTTCATTGCCTGTAATTCTTCTTTCTTTACCTCCGATAGTTCAGCTTTCATGTCCCGAGTGTTTTTTCATCATTGAACTCGATTGATTTTGTCAATTCCGTCATTTCGGATTTCAACACACTGTATTCTTCAGAGAATTTTTTTTCTATCTGTTTAGTCATAATTTGGCATTCTTCACGAGTAATATCATGTACTTTCTGAAGCTCCAATTTTTCCCGTTTTCGCACACTCCCTCTGTTTATATTACAATTGCAGACGACAACCATAGTGCGTCGGAGTGCATTAAGAATTTCGTATTTTCTCGCGTATTTGACTTTTTCGTTGTTTTACATTTGTGGCTGTGTGTAACAGGCAGAAATTCTTCCATTCCCTCTCAATTTTGGCACATTCGAGAGCAGCATCCGAAAGTTTGAGAAGTCTATCTGAACGTTAAGTATACAGAGAGAGAGCCCTTTATGGGAAATTTAAAAAAAGGAACTATATCATCCTTCTTGCATATCATTTCTCAGTAAATACTTATGAGAACGAGGTTGCGTCGCATTTCAAACAACCTGAGATGACGAACAAGGCTCGATTGTTCCGTTCAGAAAAACTGTGTTAGTGTTGTTTTCTTTCACTTCTCGATTCTTCGAAGGAAAGGTATAGATATTCTTCTTGAAAAACAATCTTAACGCTTCAAAAACAAGGGTAGGACAAATGAGTTCTTCAGAGTAAAAGACACTGAACACCACCAGACATGGGAAGAGAGAGACACATAATAGACGCCACGGGTCTTACGCCATTGTTTTGTGTTATTGTTTTTTTTTTTTTTTTTTGCCTCGGGTTGTTCTGTCTTTCAAAAGTCATTAGTGAGCTTGTCAAGTTTAAAATTAGGTATTTGCCAGCAATTCCTCTCTTTCTCTCGTCGCCATCTCTCTCCTTTTTTTTACAACCGCTGAAGAAAACAATTGCTCTCGTCACGGGTAACTCTATACAGTTGGAATGAGGCATGATGAGTTCGACTTTTGGCTTGCCTTGGCTCCATGTTTCTTTTTTGGACGTGGTCGATATCAAGTTGATAACCAGGTGAAGACGCTCTCCTAATGACGCTAAGAAGATGGTCCTTAACGCCTGTGTGACAATACGCAGACTTCAAAGAATGTGCTTAGCATCTCGATTCGTTTGCAGACACCATTACCTCTTTCTTTAGGTGGTACTTAATGAGTTCTTGGCTTTTCGACATTTCTGTTCTTGCTAATGACACAAAATTGGATTAGTTGTGAAAATTCAATCTATATATATAAAATTGATTTTCTGTGTGTGTGTGTGTGTGTGTGTGTGTGTGTGTGTGTGTATGTTCTCTATACAAATCTACAATTTTAGATCGATCGTCACCAAATTTTGCATATATACCAAATGGGACCCGACTTGAACGATAGGCTACTTTAAAATTTCGTCAGACCAGGGCAAATGCCCCAAATGGGCAAAAAACTGTCCGGCAACAATGGTTTTTGGGCCTCAACAATCACTTTCCGAACGTTTACTTTGGTTACCGTGGTTCCCTAGCAATGCGTTTCAGACGTGTATATGCCTTTACAACGGTTTGTCACTTCTTTAATCCTGTTAGTATAAGTATAATAGTTTATGCCTTTATAATGGTTTGCCACATTTTCAATATGCTCTCAGTAATGAGGCTTTTTGAATAGACGTCATCATCAGAATCGCTTTGAGAGTCAGGAAAAGGGTGATCCTGATAGAAATCAGTGCTAAAATTGTCGATTTTACTGTAGAAATGCGGAAATTAGTGGGATTTTCCGCCCCATCAATAATTTTAAAAATCGTATTGAATTCTCGATTTCTGAAATATTCAGTTCGCTTAGAGATATACGAAGCCCAGGAGATTAAATATGGAGTAATTAGCCAAACCTATACTTTTGAGTTGGATATTCGAGCAATATCATTGATTTCATTTATATCTTCTCAAGTATGAAAATGAATGTCTCCATATTGTCTCTTTTGATATTTATTTGCATAAATTCATGTGGGTTAGGATATTTTAAAATTAGTTATGAGCCCGTGAAAAGTGCATCGAAAAAATTCCACAGTTTTAACTAAGGATTTTTGGAAGCTGGAACAGACACATGGATAACTTGAAGTTCAGGGGGGGGGGGGAGATTGAAATACCTAGCGCCCCTTAAAAAAAAGAAAAATATATATTCATTTCTACGTTTCTGTGTAAATCTAGATTTGTTTATTTCGCGCAGGTCGCCATATTGGTTAACTTGGACACGGTTTGTATGTCCTTCAAGAAAAAGAGAGGGAGATATCACGTGATCCAAAAAAGCCTCATTGAAGAAAACCCGGGCAGCGCCGGGTATTATGGCTAGTGATGAATAAAGGGGATTTTATACATATGTCTCCCGGTCAAGCATTTTCGTGTTATTGGGATACATCAAGACCTCGCAAAATTTCAAACTCTATTTCGTGTTACGAGATGGCGCTGTTGTTTCGTCCTCTATTAGAAATATTTAATGATTCATTTCATTCGTGGTCCCTCGCAAAATTATGAGAACTGAAAAAAGACCACATAATTGAAGTCTAATTAATTTGATTTAAAATGAGTAAATGAAAGATCCCCACACGAAGCCAATAGAATTTTTAGATTCTGAAACAGGGTCCCTAGGGCAGGATTTGATCACTCGGTGTTTGTGTGTGTGTGAATTTACTTGAAGTAAAATTCTATTTTATATCAATTACTATGTTCAAAATTTATTTAGAATTAAATTTATTCTCTCTTTCAGTAAATATGGTATTTATAATTAAAGTTCCACTTTAAAATGGCCATGAAAGGAAAATTACTGGACAAAATGTTATCAACTTGGTAATAGTTTACAGGAGGTCATGGGATTCAATTTTCCGCCAAAAAAAAAAAGTTCAGAAAGTCTCCACCAGTGGAGAATGGCGCTGTACGCAATACTGTTAAACGAAATGAGACATGAAGACATTCGTTTAAAATGTTTTTAATCGTTTCAAAAACGAAACTCTTTGAGGGGATTATGCAAAATCGCAATGGCTACATGGCTTACGGTAGGGGGAATGCGATACACCGACATGTCACATGGCTATGTGACATTCCTCCTGATATGCTAAGAGCTACTGTTGAGAACGCAGTAATGCGATTTAAATTGCTTTCAGAAAATTGTGGAAGCCACATTGAACATGCTTTGTAAAACGTTTTAGAAACGATTTTTAAAAAACATTTTAAACCAATGCCTTCACGTCGTATTTCGTTTAACAATATTGCATACAGCGCCATTCCCCGCTGGTGGTGAGTTTTTGAACTATTTTTATTACTTATGCGGAAAATTGCATGTGATGCAATTCATTATAATAGAATTAAAATGCTTCATGCAAGTAACTGGATTCATTTGAGATTGGGTAATTCAGTTTTTAACAAGTGCAGAAGAGCAATTGATTGCCATTAGCACAGGGGCGTATCCAGAAATTTCGTTCGCGGGGGGGGGGGGTCGCCTATTGAGGTTCATTTCTGGGGGGGGGGCGACCAAAGTGACAGAACAATACATTTGGCCATTTTTTCCCCTTTTTCGGTCATTTTCTCGCATTCGGGGGGGGGGGGCACATCCTAAAGTTTCCCCCCCCCTCCCTCGCTACGCCCTTGCATTAGCAAGTATTTTACAGTTGTAAGTCAAACGATCAAAGTAATATTAGCAATGATCTTTTTAGCAGGCTTCAATAGAATCTTGATTTTTACTATGAATTATATACGGTATCTCTCTCTCTCTCGATCTCTAAATCTGTCTATCTCTATTATCTGCATGGCCTCATCTATTATCGCCTTATCCCATGACCTCCTGTAAATTATTATCAAGTTTGATAACTCAGTAGTTTTCTTTTTACGGCCATTTCAAAGTGGAACTTTAATTATAAAGACCCTGTATATCATTAGCTTAGAACTCTAAATCGACTCTCTGAGATTGATCACTGGATTATATCCAATCAATTTATTTAAAATTAGTCATTTTACATTCGGTTAATTTGTTTATAATTATAGGTCACAGTTCATTATATTAGGATAATTTTTAATAATTACATTTATTTAATAATTTTGTTTTGTTCATCTAGAAATGAATTCATTGAATATCAATTATCATATTCATTGAATCTCTGGTTTTGGGGATCGCTCATTCTCTGAATTTCTAATACAATGGATTCCGCTTATAACGTTCCCACTTGGAACGTTTATCCGCCCAGTACGACTTATTTTTGTGGTCCCAACTTTCGAAATTCCTTTCGAAATTTCCCGTTTAAAGGGTTTCCCGCTTACAACATTTTTTCACGACGGTTTTTTCGATAAACGTTATAATCGGGATCCTCGGTAATCTCAACTTTGAATTTCAATAATCTGATACGTATTCAGGTCATTAACAAAATATTTTCGAAGCTTCTATACATACATATATATATATATAAAAAAATTAGCAAAAATCATTAGGTAATCAAAATGATTATCTTCTCTCCAAGAGCAATCAGACTTACAAATCATTTGAAAATCGGCATTTCTGTCGGAAAACTTTCTAAAATTCCTAAAGGAAGATTCAAATAGGCTAGAACTGTTGAAGGCTAGGCCGAAATGTGACTTTTTTTTCTTCTACTAGTTTATCATTCGGTAGAGGTAATTTGCGATTTTTGAATAGATAATGTCAAAGCCACTAGAAACACAGGCTGTCTTATCACCTGACATTATTAGTGGGCAAAATGTGAGCTCCGTATCATCGCTTTGCGCCGCGTTCGCTGTTGTTACACATTCTAAGCTATTCTGAAGCATTATTTATTTATCCATTTCAGTGGCAATCCCGAGATATCTCGTCAAATTTGATCTGCTTTATTTCTGTCACCCCGAGATATTTCGTCTTCTAAAAATGCAATGAAGCTGTTTTTACATTAAGACATGTTTTCCATTTCTCTCTCCCTCAACCAATCAACTGCAGTGGGCGGAGTCAGCTCTTGTTCAACGTTAGATAAGAAGAAGGAGCGAGAAAAATAGAAAAAGTCTATTTCTCTTTTCCTAGAAAGCCGCAGCACATGATGGCAGGTGTTTTTGTATTAGTCAGGGAGATAAAAGCGATGGGCGGAGTAAATTTTATTGTTGGAGGGGGGGGGGCGAAAGCAATTATCTGCTCATAATCGGAAAACAATTCTCCTTAAAATACGTGGCAACATGGTGGATGTTTCGCAATTTCAAATGTGAACGTTATAATGCGAATCACGAAATTTTTAAAAACCGCTTAAAGAGTTAAAAAAAGTTTTTGAGATTAATCATTTTATGATATTTTTTCTAGAGTAGTTTTCATTCGATTTATTATTATTATTATTATTTGGGGCGGCAATCCTGATTGCACATTAATGGAAGCCGATGAGTCAACACCATCTATAGCGGAAGGCATCCGCACGAAGCTCGTGACATCACTGAAGAAGGTCATCTCACCTATAACCATTGGATATAGTTGGCCGAAGCATGCGCCATCTTTACCCTTTTTTGTTGTATATCCAATGGCTATTGGTGAGATGACCTTCTTCATTGACGTCACGAGCTTTGCGCGGAGGCCTTCTGCTATAGATCAGTGTTTCTCAACCGCCGGGCCGCGGCCCAATACCAGGCCCTAACACTAGTCACACCGGGCCGTGAGTGATTCCCCGTTTCATTTTTCTCATTAATTTCACGTTAGTTGTGTGTATGACCGGGTCTTTTACTTACGCAAAAGAGATTTACTGGGCCGTGAGTTTCCAAAGGTTGAGAATCACTGATCTAAGACAATTTTTCTCCCACCTTTGGTCCGCAGACCCTTGAGGTCCGTGAGTACTTTGTAAGGGGTGCGCGGTATCATTTTCATTTCGGATTTTATAGGGGTCCGTGGAGAACTGACTTTCACTATAATGGGGTATCCGTGGATAATTGCCGTTTTACGATGGGGTGTCCGCGATACATTGAATTTTACTAAGGGGGGGGGGGGGGTGTTGTCCGCATCGTCGAAAGAGTAAGAAAATACTGCTTAAAAGCAACTTTGAATTAAGGGCCACAATTCCCAAGCCGGACTCATCCAACACCATCAATAGCAGTGGTTCTCAACCTTTTCGAGCCCACGGCCCGGTTTCATTCATTTTTGTGAATCGAAGGCCCGGTCAAATACATGACCAACGGAAAATGATCATCACTCCTTGAGGTTAGGGCCCAGCGGTTGAGAAACACTGCACTAGATATCATAGTTAGTTATAATAACTGATGCTCTGTGAAATCCCTGGGTTCCACGAGAGCGTTTCTTTGGGGTTCAGTTTCACATAAATGCTGCAAATTTTTTTATTGGAGAAGAATGAAAATATCTATATTAGAGAAATATTCGTGTTTTTTCTACACGTTACATGGACCAGTTTTGATACCATCAATGGCTCCACCTGAACCAAAATAACGTTGGATATGTTTGCTCCAGGTTCCGACCGAGTCCGAGGTACTTACTGTCTCCAGAATTTCACACCAAGGTAAATTGTGTAGACTTTCTGACCCGTGTTATTATTGCATTAATGTTTCATTATATATGTGCTCATATAACAGCCATGGTGTCATTTCACATAACCTAGTCTCAAGAGAAAATACCTGAGGTAAGATATAAGAGAGAGAGAGAGAGAGAGGCTGTAATTACACTCTAATGGCCTGTAAGACGATGGACATTAGTGGGTGGAGGAGTCCATTAAAAGGAGAGAGAGAGAGATTGTGAAAGAAGATCTCTCTCTCTCTCTCTCTCTCTCTCGCGGTCACTTATTCAATGCCCCGTTATGTTTAAAACGGAGATTCAGGCAAAAATGGGCCAGAGGTTAACTTAATTTACTATGCTCCCGACGCATTCCGTCTCCATTATTAAAAACGATTAATGGTAGCTGTAATTATCTGTGTTAATTATTTGCACAGTACCCCTAAGTAATTAATAGTAAGCGTAATTAGAGGCTCTCGCTACGCTTAAATGAGCGAATGGTCTCTCCTTCTCTCTCTCCAGCCGTGTATAGTCGTTGTTGAGATTGCTGTCGCTCTCTTCGCTCGCTCTTAGTCTTCCCACTCATTGTCTCTGGCTCAGTTGAAATAGTTTCTGACTCAATGGCAGGGAATGTAGACCATCCAGTATATTTGGGGGATCCGAGTAGAAATTGAAATTAAAATTTCCAATTAATTTTTATTCTTAATAAGCGATTTCGCAACACTAGAGGATGATGATAAGAAATGACTACAGTAGAACCCCTCTTTTGCGGACACTCGCGGGACAACAAAATACATCCATCCGTAAAAGAAGTGTGAAAACTCTTGCTTATGTTCCTTTCGCTCCAAAATGGAGCATATCTGAGTCCCGGCATTCATTTGCTAGAGTTTGCTAAAATTTTCATTTTGCGTTTACCACTGTATTCGATGACATCAATATTTTTATCTATGGAATCGATTCTCTTATTGATATAGTGATGATTACTGGAGATGACAATTTCAAATCATGTAAAATGTACATGAAAAGAAAACTAACATCACAGTTGACAAACATTAACAAACTTCAAGCCAAAATTTCATCGAAAAGTAGCCAGAAAGCGAATCAATATTACAATTTGTGGTGCCATCCAGTGAGCATAATTTGAACCAAAATTGCAAATATTGGTGTCCGTACAGGGGTTCCAATCCAATGGAACGAGTGACCGAAAATGTTACCCGTGACCGTAACTGAGAGTGCCTATCATGCAGGGGTTTGAAATAGATTATTTGCACAGCCTTTTTCCCGGGATATTTTTATTTGACCGTTAAACAGAGCTGACCGTTAACGTTAAGAGGGGGGGATTTTACTGTACTGATAAACTCGTTTTCAACAACTACGAAGATTCGGCGCAATTTTGTCGTTATAACCGAGTTTGATGTTTTTAAGACCTTTCAAATATGAAAAATATAATCACATGCAACCAAATACTGCATCATGCATTTGAAATTTCATTACGATTAGAATGACCATAATTTACCAAAAGAAATGTGGGAAACTTGATCACGAACACGGGAAATCGCTAATTCTCGGCAATTGTCAGTGAAATTATTCATTATTGCTTTTACCGGCCGAATTAATATTTGAATTGATTTTGAAATTTTTCATCTGTTATTTCCTGTCCTGATCCTTTAGTTTAGAGACATCAACCATAAAATTCATGTAAGAAAAATTATATATTTTTGTTTAAATCAATGAAACCGATGTTCCGAATTGGGAACATTGGCCGTTAAAATTATAAACAGAATTGACACTGATAAATTCTGCAGTTAATGAAAATTTATTTATGACAAAAGAATATTTGGCACGCGGAACATTTGTTTGAGGAATATTTGTATCTGTGTACAGTCAAATGAATTATAATATAATTTCTAAATTATGGTAATTATCTTCATTCCCTGATTTTAGTAAAAATTTTAATTTTAAAATAGAAACAGAAAAATTGGGAATTTTTATGGAAAGGAAAAAAAAATGGGAAAGTGCAAAATCACGGGAAAATGTCCCGTTTACGAGCGCGCGAGTCATATTACTGACCAAGTCAAAGCGTCGGATATAACGTATAGTAATATCCGACCATAACGTATAGTAAACCTTTTTTTTCATAAAGAATCAATAGAATAACAAACAAACATTCCGTGAATGCAATCAACTCTAATTTTTGGAATTTTTCTGCAAAAGTGTCACCGAGACGGAAGCAAAAAAACACGAAAAATGTGTTCGTTATATCCGAGTTGGCTGCATTTTCATCGACGTCACAAGCAAGATTCGCTAAGATTATTTTGTACGGGAATCATCCCTGATTGCCAATTATAGGCGTTATAACCGAGGTGTCGTTAAAAAAGCTTATGACTAGCCCTGATGTTTATGATCCTGATGATTAATGAGCAACACTGCAGTTCATATGATTCTGAAGTTTATGACTAATAATGAAATTTATGACTTCTCCTGAAGTTCGTCAACAGTCCTGGAGATCATTAGTTATCCCGCAATGCATAAATGATCTTATGAAGTTTCTGAGTTTTTCCTGAACTTTATCAACAGTCCTGAAGATTATGAATTGTTGGAAGTTTACGAATAGTCCCGAAGTTTATGAATAGTCCCGAAGTTTATGAATAGTCCCGAAGTTTATGAATAGTCCCGAAGTTTATGAATAGTCCCGAAGTTTATGAATAGTCCCGAAGTTTATGAATAATCCTGATGTCCACGCTTAGTCCTAAAGTCCAAGCATAGCCCTGAAGTCCATGCATAGCCCTGAAGTTCATGCATAGCCCTGAAGTTCATGCATAGTTCTGAAATTCATGAATAGTCTTGAAGATTATGAGTAATCCAGTCCTAAAGTTTATGAACAGTCCTGAAGCTCATACATTGTCCTGAAGCTCATACATTGTCCTGAAGCTCATACATTGTCCTGAAGCTCATACATTGTCCTTAAATTTATGAATAGTCCTGAAGATCATGAGTAATCTAGCCGTTTATGAATAATCCTGAAGTTTATGAATAATCCTGAAGTTTATGAATAATCCTGAAGTTTATGAATAATCCTGAAGTTTATGAATATTCCTGAAGTTTATGAATATTACAAATACAAATACAAATACAAATACAACGCCACAACAGGCAAAATGCCCAACGAGGTTCCTGAAATTCACGAATTATAGTGAAGTTACGGATTGTACTGGAGTTCTCAATAACCTAAGAGTTCTCTCTCTCTCCTAAACTTCGTCAATTAGAATTCGATTTACATTGAATCCCGCTTATAACCTTAAAAAAAACACTTCCATAAGAAACGTTGTCGGCGGGAAACCACTATATAGTGAGTTATGAGACCACGAAAAAATAAATCGCACTAAGCGAGAAAATCTTCTAAGACCAAACGTCCTAAGTGGGATTATTGTTTTCAATATTAGTCGCTATATTAAGTGAATTCATTTAGAATGTTTCATTTTATATCAGTCACTATGTTCAAAAATTAATTTAAAATTAGACTTATTTCAATATATAACATTAAACGAATTAAATGAGATTATAATAAAGTTATCTAAGATTGATCGATAGGCTGTATTCGATCAATTTAATTATAATTAGATTTATTCAAAAAACCGATCATTCTATATTCAATAAATTTGTTCAGAATGAGATCTTTTGTGTCCATTACATTAGGAGAATTTATAATAATTAGATTTATTATTTTTGTTGTTATATGTAAACAGTATTACAGTAAATGTGATAAATGTGGTTGCTATTCATATACTTACCAAGCATTTTGGTAAGTTTGGTAAATTACTCCACATTTATCACTTTTACCGGCGATTATGCATAGTACCCAAGCGTTGCGTCGTTGGTAAAAATAATAAATTTCCCTAAATTTATCACTTTTATCGGCTATTATGCATAGTGGGTACCCAAACGTCATTGGTAAATTTGATATATTTCCTTAAATTAATCACTTTCACCTTCGATTATGCATAATAACGTAAATGTATAATAAGCGTCACGTCGTTGGTAAACATGATAAATTACACTTATATGATACAGTATACATGATAATTCATACATGCATTGTATCATTACAATGAGTATACAATCATAAAATTTATTATCATTATGTCCGATATTCAGCACACATACTGGACTCATTTGGATTTTTTTTTCATATTCATTAAATTCACCAATTAATCTTGGGTATTATGCATAATCACAAATAAAGATCAAGTACAGTCGAATCCCGTTTTAACGAACTCCAAGAGACCGTAGAAATCTCTTCGTTACAAAGAAATTTCGTTATAAAGGAATTCCAGGTTATTTAAAAATGGTCCTATTGGTCCTATGTGAACTTATTCGGGGGATTAGAAAAGGGTTCGTTAAAACGAGAATTTCGCTATAACGGTATTCGTTGGAACGGGATTCGACAGTATTTATCAAATTTAGCAATGACTCTTGGGTAATTATGCATAACCGCCGTTGAACATGATAAATTTATAAAACTTACCAAGACGGTTAAAAAGTATGTACAACAACCTATTTATCATAATTACCGTAACATATGTAATTGAATTTTGAATCAAATTTATTGAATATCAATCATTATGTTCGGTGAATCTCAGGTTTTAGTCTCACCATCAACTCCCTGAATATTTTTTCCAGGGCAAATAATTTTGAATTAGAAAAAATATATAATAATTGATATAATTGAATACAGTCGATCCTACTTATAATGTTTTCCAGCTTAGTATAGCTTATTTCCGTGGTCTCAACGCTAAGAAATTCTCATTAGGATTTCCCGTTTAATGCGATTTCCCACTTACAATGCTTTTTCAAGTTATAAGCGGGATGCATTGTAATTATTGATAGTCTCAACTTTGAATTTTATCAAAGAATTTTACAGAATCATGACTATAATCTGGCATGTATTCAGGAGGTGAAAAATAACTTTTCTAAAATGATAAAAAATCATTAGCAAAAGTCATTAGTAAAAATCATTAGGCAAAATCAAAAAAAATAATATTTTCTTCTTTGAGACTTACAAATTATATGCAAATTGGAATTTCTCGAGAAACAAAAATTTCTAAAAAACCCATACGAATAAGCTAGAACTGTTAAAGGCCAGGCCAAAAAATGCTTCTTCTTCTATCAGTTTAAGTATTCAGTTGAGATAATTTGTGATTTTTGAATGGATGATGTGATTTTCTACGTCATCGTTATTGTGAATTCCCATTCACAAAAGAGATAGGAGTTGCCTTATATTGTGCCTGGAACTTGTGTGATTTGCATCGGAACAAACTTCGTTGATGACTTAATCGGGTTCGTGAAAGAGATCATTGAACAAATCATTTTTAAGAATGAGAAAATGCCATTTTTCCCCCCAATTAACTGTCACGTGATTGCTTATAGTTTAAACAAGAATGTGTGCTTATTTTGACACGCCCTGAATATATTTATTTTTCCACGGAATGGTGATAACTAGAGCCCGGATTATATGCAAATGCATAAGTGCACACGCAATTGCATATATTTTAGCACTTTTTTATAGTACATAAATGCATAAAATTACCAAAATTTTGCAAAAAGTGAATATATATATTTTTAGCTTCTTTTTTTTTTATTAATCGCTTGGTATTGGTAGTTTCAAGATTATTTTTAACTTTTTGTTCTTTGAATTTCATATTTCATCAAATTTCTTCAATTTTTTTCATGAAAACATTTCGTATTAGTTTAGTATTGTTCATTTTAGGGCTTATTTTTGCACTTCTAAATGCATATTTTTGCACTTCTAAATGCATATTTTTGCACTTCTAAATGCATATTTTTGCACTTCTAAATGCATATTTTTTCTCTTCTAAATGCATATTTTTGCACTTCTAAATGCATGTGTTCCTCATTTTTTCGCTGTTTAGTATTGTCCATTTTAGGGCTTATTTTTGCACTTCTAAATGCATGTGTTCCTCATTTCTTGCGCATGTTTTTTTTTTTAGTTTTACTGAATTCCCCCCCCCCCTAGGTTAGGTCATACTTCGGTATTTTTAGCATGGATATTTTCCCCCTTTTTGTGAACATTTGTGATTTTAGTGAAACTTCAGCATTTTTAAATGCATATTTTGTTTGTCATTTCACGCATATTTTTCAGAAATCTTATACATGGTCTTTAGGTTATATTGAAGAATTTTTAGTCATTTTTCTATTTTATGCATATTTCGGTATTATTAAATGCATATTTTCATAGTTTCCATGAATTTTAATTTTAATTTTTCCACGCTTATAAACGCATACGCATACGCCTGCATTTTTGGTGCATATTTACGCATTTTTATAATGCACATTTTTTCACTTTTTAAGTGCATATAATCCGAGCTCTCGTGATAACTGATGAACTTGAGCGCTCGAAACGCCATGAATTCATGACCTCATTTATTTATACAGGGTGTCCCATAAATGCATAAATAGTTTAAAAATTAATAAAGAGGAATTGGTACAGCCTACTATTCGAATGCAGTTAGCGAAAAAGTTATTCTCACGAAAGATATTTTTTTTTGTACAAAAAAATCAGTTCAAGTTTTTGTCGAAAAAGGGAGCTGCACGGTAACAAATAACTGCAAATATGCAAATCAGCGTCTTGTAAAATATAGGATGTACGATTAGCGGCTCATTTTGGAATTTTCCCATTACAGACGCTTGGTTGGTGCTGATTAGGGCTCGGATTTTTGTGACGTCATATTTTGGAAATTTTTGAGCGACGGTCATATATTTCAGGTATTTTCAAACAACTGCTCATATTTTTTGGTCATTTATCACCAAAAAGTTTGATCTGTAAACCATAGGTGCCAATTCCCATACTTGAAAAATCTGTTGTTTATCACGTGATGAAATATTCCGCTCCGAAGCAAACATGTGTGATACAAATAAAAGGGGTAAACTGGAGCAATCTGTCTTTGAGGGATTTCATGGTGTGACCATATGGCCCGTTTTCTCGAGACGATCCCATATTTTTCGCGTCCCAATTTTTTTTCTCGTATAAATGTCCCGTTTTTTCCGTATTTTCAATGGAGCCCGCTGGAATTTTTTTATCCTGCACTGAAATCAAGGATTAATAAAGGGTTTGTGTGGTTTTCATTTGAATTTTGTGTGCCAGATAGTTTTAATAAAAAATAATTTAAGTTTTAATAAATAATAAATTAATTTAATTTTTTTAATTTGATAAATTGATGCACATATTTACGGTTTAGTTCTTTTTTTTAAATTTTATCAGATAAGAACCATTAAATGAAAAAGATGATATAAAATAATGCTGAAAATTATGAGGTCATATTTTCACGTTTTTTAGGTCGTAAATGCTTGCATATCATAAATCCGAGCAGTAGTGATAACTGGTGAGATTTTCCATTGGGATATTGACCGTTGATGGGTAAGGCACTATTGGTGAAGTTGTTTCATCTGTCACGATCGCCGGCTGAAGCTTTACAAAAAACGTTTAGGAAACGTTAGGAATAGATATCCGTTACCCGATTGAGCGGAACGGACTGTATTTTCCCTGATCAAATATGATCGCCCTAATCATAATAAAGTAACAACTTTTTATGCACAATATTTGATTGCAACTGCACAATATTTGATTGCAACTGCACAATATTTGATTGCAACTGCACAATATTTGATTACATTTTTCGTCGTAAAAGTTGCAGATAACGTCATTCTCGGTTGTAACGACACCTCGGTTTTAATGGAAAAAATTCGCGGAAACTTCGATGTCATTGTAACTGAGTTTGACTATTGAAAAATTGTTAGATAGTAACCCCCCACCCCCCTCTTAAGGGTCAACCCCTGCTTTTCGGCCAAATAAAAATATCCCGGAACTAAGCCCATTTACATAATGTATTTTGAACCCCTTGTTTAACGGTCACCCTCAGATACGGTCACGGACATCCTTTTCATCATTCGTTATAACTGGTCTAAAACCCCTGTACTGACACCACAATTTGTAATTTTGTTTCGCATTATGCTCACTAGATGACAGCAAAATTTAAATATTTGATCTTTTTTTTATATTTGGCTACTTTTGAATGAAATTTTGACTTGAAATTTGTTAACGTTTGGTACCTCTGATGTCCGATTAGAATATAAAATCATGCGTTACCAATTGTGCTCTTATATTTTACATTATTCTTCAGTACTTAGTATGGCTCTAGTATAATCGTCGCTCTCCATCAGTAAGAGAAAAAATTGATTTCTCATCCAAGTGATAAACGTAAAATTGGAGTTCGTACTCTTGCATATTAATTCACTATATTGATTAAATACATTTTCCTGTAAACTCAATGACGGATAAGTCATTGGATTAAGTCTTTCAGCTTAAAATACATTTTGAAGGAGGTGAAATACTCAGCAAAACCCATCGCAATGCGACACTGACCAGGTTTTTCCCAAAAGTTGTTAATCAGTATGTAAGCTTTGTAAAATATTCCTTTTGTAATTTTAATTTCGCATCTATGCAATGATTACCTATTTTCATGACTTTAAACTCATCTCATATTGTCAGAATTTCATTCACATTCAAATAAAGAACCGTTTCAGTTGCTGTTAATATCATAAATACAGGAACCCCCCCCCCCCTGATACTGTCACTCTTCTTTTACGGACAATTTTTTTTTTGTCCCGCGAGTGTCCACAAGAGAGAGTATACTGTATACCAATCAAAAGTGAACTATTCTGAAAATATCTGCGAATAAACTTGGAATTTTCCATTCTAAAACGGAATCGGAACTTTGATTTTTAAATCTTAACTTTGTGACTTTTCCCTCGGTTCGGGAGCAGATCTGCGTTTATTACGGACATTGTGAAGCTCATTTGTGCTCAACTTGGTTTTAATTACGGGGTAGCCGAAGCATCTCTCTCCTTCTCTCTCTCTCTTGTTCCACTTCAGAAGCGCGTGTAAAATTCGCAAAATACCATCGCATAGCGTCTTCTTGGCAATCGGGTGCGAATCGTTGGTGATTAGAGGGAGCCCTCGGGATGCTGAGGAGACCCATTAAAGGCTTCTTCAGCGATACATCAGCGAAATCCTTCTCCCCCTCTTTCTCCTCTAGCTCCTTTTACACAGGCTATTCTCTCTCTCTCTCTCTCTCTCTCTCTCTCTCTCTCTCTCTCTCTCATTTCAATGTTTTACCACGCGAGAAGATTATCAAAATCATTTGCTCGAATTTCCCTATTTTTATTTGGTTTTCCTCAGCGCACTGTCTGATTTCCTCTTAATTACGTGTTGTGTTCGGGAGACGTGATTGATTGCTGAAGGCAAAAAAAATAACAAATATAATTTTCAGATGTAATCTACTCTTCGTTTTACGGATGTGGGGCTATTAATTAGATCACTAATGTCGCATGTATGTTTCTACTTGTGGAACTGAAGGAATGATTCAGTCCCACAAACGCGGTGGAATCGCCGAGGTTGCTCAATAACGACGCAAATCATAACAGCGATATATTTCAACATTCTTACAATTCGAATGCCAAACATTAAATGCAGTACAAGCGTAGATATTTGTACTGTATGGGCGTGGTTGGTGCCTACTCAATAGGACTGATTTCGGGCACACAACGCCGAATGAAGTGTTTCCAAATAAGTCTAAGGCCGGGATTACAATATAATTTTTTTAGGAATGATCTGTTATGAAACTTGAAAAAAATGCAACCAATAAGCGGATCGTTTACATTCACTCGAATGTAATTAATACTCTCATTAGTCACATTTTTCAAGTTTTGTAAAAGATATTTTATCAAACTTTTATAGTGTAATTCCGTCCTAACTTATATTCAGACACATTTCTGTCCCAACATTCGAATGACAGGCCTTAATTTTAATATCAATTTATGAATAGTTACGATGCAGTCCTTTCAAGTTGCCAATCATTTTTCCCATTAAAACCGTAAGTTGAGATGCGGTTCTTATATTAAAGCCGTAAGTTTCAATGCAGTTCTTACATCAATGCAGTAAATTGCGATGCAGTTTTCGCTCGAAAACAATAAACGGTGATGCAGTTCTCACACGAAGACATTAAACGGCGATGCAATTATCATACGAAGCCAGTAAGTTATGATGCGCCAAAGTAACGCAGTGTTAAGATGCTCGTCTTTCACTATGAAGGTTACCGTCAAGGTCCTTCGGGGTTGAATCCAGGTAGGAACACCAGAGACAAGTTCTTTACCTACCGTGTCTGGGCAAGAACCGATAAATTGCACCTTCATTTCCCACTCAACTCCACTGGTTGGAAATTTATGTATAACGATATATGACCGGAGTTTTTTGGTGTGCGGTAAAGTAGTAAGTTATGATGTAGTTCTCAAAAAGACAGTAAATGGTGACTCAGTTCTCACATTAAGGCAATAAATGGCGATGCAGTTCTCACATGAAGACCGTAAATTGTGATTCAGTTCTAATATTGAGACAGTAGCTCTTGCATTAAAACAGTAAGGTGCGGTTTTAATTAAATTTTTAAACTTTTGTGCGCATAATTAATAATTAGAACAAAATTATCGATAAATTATGTAAAGAAAAATGCGATGCAAATTTTTGTAATGATAAAATAAATTGCAATACGAATTTTTGTATTAGCATGTAAGTTGCTATGCATTTCTTAACATGAATACAGTGAGTAGCGATGCAGTTTTCACATTGAGGCAGTGAGTGATAACGCAGTTCTTAGATAGAGACAAGGAAAGGCGGAATCTTCATGAGAGAACTGCATCGCAACTTTGTCTTAATATGAGAACTGCATTGTCATTTACTGTCTTAATGTGAGAACTGCATTGTCATTTACTGTCTTAATGTGAGAACTGCATTGTCATTTACTGTCTTAATGTGAGAACTGCATTGTCATTTACTGTCTTAATGTGAGAACTGCATTGTCATTTACTGTCTTAATGTGAGAACTGCATTGTCATTTACTGTCTTAATGTGAGAACTGCATTGTCATTTACTGTCTTAATGTGAGAACTGCATCGCAACTTTATATCTTAATATGAGAATTGCATCCCAACTTTGTCTTTGCGTGAGAATTTCATCGCCATTTAATGTCTTCGTGCGAGAACTGCATTGCAACTGACTGTCTTAATCATGTGCATAAGCTGCGATGCAATTATACTATTATTGTTATTCCTTTTTGTATGTAACCACAAGTTGCGATACAACTTCCAGATCAGAAAAGTCGAAAAAGTCTTAATACTATAATAAAATAAAGTGTAATACGGTTTATACTTGTATAATAAGCTAAAGTATACTGTGTATACATTAATTTTTCTTATATATAGTACAGTAAATGCAGTTTTTTTTTGCGGCGAGTTCTAACGTTATTTAGGCGACATCCTTCGATTTACAGTTGCAACGCAGTTTTTTCTACATGAAGTTATACAAGACTTACTTCAACATCAAGTTGTGATACAATTTATTACATAAAACACTGAGACGACTTTCCCCTCAAACTCCGTTGTAACGACACTTCGTTATAATGTCAATATTTGGCGGTGAGGGCTGATTCCCCATGAAGATTAATGCTAATGTATTTTCCTTATAATGTTGATAAAAATACCCTGAACTCGGATATAACAACACGTTTCTAATCACTTTATGGCGTTTTCGATAGCTAACGATAGCAAAGAAAATAATTTATAAGCAGTTTGGCCATCCGACGTGCTCCTAATTAACATGGCCCGTATATGGGGCACATTGCTGTATTTTCTCGTAATTTCGCTTTTGCCGACTTTTTCCATTTGTAAAAAAATTGCGTTTCGCCGGGTTTTCTCGACGAAATTTAGAAGAGATGAAGAGAAATTTTTCATAATTTATAAATTGCATGAATTCAATAAATTGGAAATATTCATATTATTTATTTACCTTGATAATTTATTTCCCCGTGAAA
This sequence comes from Pholcus phalangioides, assembly GCF_987345545.1. Taxonomy (NCBI): domain Eukaryota; kingdom Metazoa; phylum Arthropoda; class Arachnida; order Araneae; family Pholcidae; genus Pholcus; species Pholcus phalangioides. Next base: position 17,691,691 of record NW_028301601.1, on the reverse strand, counting down.
TGTATTTTAAACGGCTGCATATACAGCATTGCACTGCATATTATAGGCCTACTGTATTTTTCGTCAAGGGTTATTCGTGAGCCATATTTGGCAATTTCTCAATTAGTAATACTTATGACGAGAATCGATGGTATCTCATGTTTACGACACCGATTTAATTACTGTTTTCTCTCGATCAAATATAGTCACTCCCAATCATAATGAAATAATTTCTTGCACAGAATTTTATTCTATCGGATGTTGTTCTCGAGAACGGCAACCTCAGTTGCAATGACAACGACAAAAATTAACTGCATCTTCGATGTCGTTGCAACCGAGTTTGAAAAAAACGAATGGAATCACAAAATACGATCGTTTCTATAACAAATTCAATAAATTTTTTTATTGTTATTATAGTTATTAAAATCAAAGGAGTCTGGGTGATATTTGCCACGAATACAAAACACACGAAGAAATTAATTATTATTTTTTCTATAATAAGCGAATTCTGGATTTTTTTCAATTATGACAATTTTTCGATTCGGAACTTCGATCATGTTTCGTGTTCATCGGCTTTTCCCCAAAGGACTCATTAGTGATCCTCATCTTCGAAGCCATCAGCCATTAGTGAGAAGTAATGGTCTTGTCGGAGACGGTTAGTTTTGTCAGAGCAGAGCATATCCGGACCAAGTCCCGCTGGCCGTCCGTCGTCACAGTCAGCTAGTTTGGCTATCCGATCCTGCTTCGGCTTGAAATGAAAACCCCTGCTGTATCCTTGAATATTATACAAAGATACCCGCCGTAGATTAGAAGAGGAATTATTAAGACGCGCTCTCAACTTGATACCCAATACTGCACCGAGTGTTCGTTGTTCAAAAAATGAGTGATCTGATAATAATTATATGATGGTGACTGCTTCTCCACCGTTTCGGCTGGCCTTAGAGAGATGGGCACCCTTCGGATATGTGGAGGACCATCTTAGTTTATCCCTACTCATTTGCTTATTAATTTCACAATTTTTTTTTTTTAATTTTTAATGCATTCGATTCCGTTAGCTCATCAAAATAAACACATGCAGAGGTGCAGTCAAACTCGTTTATCAATACACCGCATCAAAACCTACAGTTTCAGGTTATTCCCATTTGAATTCCGCTTTTAACATTTACGAAATGCAAAAATTACGAATACAACAAGGATTTTTTTAACACTTTCGCTTTCGATGGCGTCTTTTCAACATTTTTTTTACAATTCGGGAGAGCTTAATATACATTTAAGAAATAAAGCTTTGCAAGATTTGCGGAAGACTGGTTATATGTTGAGATGATGATGATTTAATAAAGAAAATTCATCCCTATCTTCACGCTGATAAGAATGCTGGACGAGTGCTCTACCTCTGAGCAATTGAAACAGACAGAATATTTCCTCCTTGGAGCGTGTATATGTTGAATGGCTCCGTGGAATGGACGGCAGCAGCATTTAAATAATAGCTCGTAAATGACATCAAGGCTACGAGATGGCGACATATATGTTGAGAAAGATATCCTCTCCTTGTTAATGTAAGATTTTCTCTAGAATGAAAATCATGTTTTAAAAAGTGGAGAGGGCATCTTTCTCTACAAATAGACCTTTGTCCTCCTTTCTTATTGATAAATAGCAATAAAAAACAAAAAAAATATATTCTTGCATGTATTCCTATAGGCCTACTACTGCACAATTTGTCGACGAGGCTAAATTTTGGAAGAAAACGTTTCTAAAAGCCACGGATTGTTATTTCATCTGTAAAAAGCTTATGAACCATATTAAAGGATGTATATAAAATTTCCTTCATTTCTCCTCTAATGGTTTCATTGATCATATTATTTATTTAAGCTTTCATAATTTGTGCATTACTTCACAAATTAAGGCAAAATAATCGCTCCATGCACATTAAAAGTATCTGCTAGTATATTAAAGTATCTGCTTAAACCAGTATCTTGAGAATATCAACATGTATTTTAATAATATAATTTTGCGATATTTTCCATTTCGTTGTAACAGAATCTGACGGTATTTTTTGTTTCATTTATTAGTCCGTAATGTGATTTTAAGAATTTCAGTGTGTTTCACACACACGGGGCTAGCCCAGCAAATGCATAGATTACAGCCTAGTTATAATTAGCAACACCGATACCACAGCGAGGAATTTTTTTGGGGGAGGTGGCACGCTTAATTACGTGGCACCACCTGCGGTAGTTATTTTCCCTTGAAGATTTCGCACAATTCGTTAGGACAGATTCCGAAGATTCCTTTGGTTATGGCCTTTACAGTCACTGAACTTGAAGGATGTAGTCGGACCTCGTTAAGGCGAAGTCAGCGAAACACTAGAAATATTTCGTTCAACAGTATTTCGTATCAACAGCGATTTTATCATGTCCAACGAGAAAATCTTAAATTAATTTGTACTGAGGGAATTCTCAACGAGAGATTCGTTGAGTTTAATTTGAGTTCAGCCAATGGACAGACAAGCTGAAATTATGCTCTTAGTTAAAATTAGGAATGGTAATCGATTAATAGATAATTTTTAATCGATTAATAGATAATTTTTAATCGATTAATAGATAATTTTTAATCGATTAATAGATAATTTTTAATCGATTAATAGATAATTTTTAATCGATTAATAGATAATTTTTAATCGATTAATAGATAATTTTTAATCGATTAATACATAATTTTAAATCGCTTAATAGATGATTTATTTTTAAACCGGTTAATAGATAATTTTAATCGATTAATCGAATTTTAATCGAATATTTTTGGGTCATATAATGTTGATACAAATGCTATAAAAAATATAATTTATTCATTTCATCTCACCTATTCGGAAGATGTTTACAAATATAGAAATAGGTTAAGAAATTAAGGCTGCCCGTTTCAAGCAATTTAATATATATATATATATGCTGAACATGATAAATTGTCAAAACTTTTAATTTCTTCACTTGGAGAGAGATCTTATAGTTCTTTTTTTATAACGGTTATTTTTGGTTATTATTCACAGATTTTGAAACTACTTTCGATTATGCCGTTGCTTGTTTTCTTTGAAATTCCTCTCTAATGGCACCTGTGGGGACATGAGTTGATGCTTCCAAGAATATGGAAAGTAACTGTTCATAGTGAAGACAATATATATATAATATTTTGATCGCAATTAATCGATTAATCGATTAAACTGACCCAGCCATAGTTAAAATGTATTTTTTTTAATTTCGAAGACTAACGTATACAACAAAAAACATTGCACAGAAAAATTACATTTTTTCACCAATAAATAATGAAGCAGAATTCATGGATAATTAATTCATGGGTGACCCGATCTTCATTGGTCGTCGGCAAGAATATCACAGAATGAAATTACTGTTGACAGAACATTGTGAAATGCTTGACGGGATGTTAATCAATGCATTTGTCAATCCAATCAAAGGAAAGCTCCAACGAAAAGAATTTACCCCATTCCGTATTTATCATCATAATACAGTTTTCCCAGCAAAAGAGGCAAAAGCTCTGACAGGCATAGTTGATGGCCTAACTGCAGTTTTGTGTGTGTGTGTGTGTCTGCCAACCCTTACCTTCTAACTATTATCATATTCTCCTACACAAAACTGGAAAATGGAACGTGAGTTCTTTGTTGAGGTCTATTTACAAAATCTTTCCAACATACGGTGATACGAGAGGTTCATGACTCCTCTCTCTCTCGGCGGTGGTTTTCCTTCCACGTCCTTGAATAATGATGGACATAAATTTGCCACCGTGTGGCGCTGGTTCGCATTTTTACGGCTGTCTTCTCGCACACAGGAACAAACCGTTAAAGACTTTAAACGTGTAGGCGGAAGGGGTGTGTGAAAAGAATCTTTTGTTAAGAGAATGAAATAAGTGGCGCAAAACTGGCGCCCCAGCAAAAATTTTCCTTTTGGGAGAGCAGAGAGTGGGGTATTCGGTTCTCCTCTCGTGCGGCCATTTGTCAGAACTCTGGAGCTCGTTTTTACAAGGAGCCTGGCGTTCTCATAAGAGAAAAGTGACAGTTAAATGAGGTGCTTATGCGCGCAAGAGGGAACAAGAAATATTTTTGCTTTGCCCTTGATGCATAATATGATCCGCCTGGAATGGGGGAGTTCGTTAAAGAATTAATGAATACCTTGTAAGGAAGGAGCACCCGCTCCACAAGACGTTTCCCATTATCATTCCTCGGGGTTACTGTATGGAGCTTTAAAATGGGATATTTAGCAGCCAGGTGACTTTGCACCAGATACAATAACACACATTATGGTGTTTTCTCTCTGCAATAGTGAAGCACTAACGAGTCCGTTATGCTAAAACTCTAGCAAACATTTTATACAACGACATCCATGTATAACGTAATAGAATATTCTAATACGAAGTCTAAGTACCAATCAGGCTGGTTCACAAGTGAAGCCGTAACCGAGTAATACATTTTTTTGTATGTTCTTAGTCTGTTATGAGACACCTCACGCATGCGTACATTCCTATTAAACAGGGGTGCGCAACATACGGCCCTCGGGTCAAATGCGGCCCGACAAGGGGTTCCATCCGGCCTGTTAAAGGTGTTCCGGTAGTAAAGTACCAATGCACACACAACACTATGAATTATGCACATGTTTCCTTAATAAAAATACAAGAAATCGGTTTCCATTAGAAATATCACCCGTTATCGCAAAAACTGTCAAGTAAAGTTGCAAAACAATAGCAGCCAAAAAAATTGTCAACGGCAAGTAAAGTTGCCAATTACAACCAAAAATGTCAAAGGCACATAAATTTATCAATTACTACTAACACAATTGTAAAAAGCAAGTGAAGTTACAGCCGAAAAATGTCAAAGGGAAGTGAAGTTATCAATTACAGACAGAACAAATTGTCAAAGGTAAGTCAAGTTGTCATTGACAGCTAAAAAAAATATGATATTTACAAATATCAAGAAATAAAATTCTTGATATTTTGTATTAAATTAAAATAATTACAAATATCTAATAATTTGTAGAGAAAAGAAGTCGGGTCAGCCAAAAAAATACAGGGATGTCCCGTTAAATACGGGTAATACGATTATTCCATTCAGATTGTAAGTCAGCGAATCGTCGCATTGTTTCAGACATTTCACTGGTCCTTGGGTTGAAAAAGGTTGAAATGCTCCTTCAGAGGAATGTTCAAGAAGATTCCTACAAGAGATAATAAATGATAAAAAAATACGTGACAAAATAATTTCTTGGAGCAATAGGCATAGCATTTTTGTTTAGAAAATAATTTCTAGGAACCCACTCACATAATATACACTGCTGGCCACCCAAATTGCAACACCAAGAAAGACAAGAGATATCGCAACAATATTTATTTTGTAGATAACATGTTGACCAAGCATCAAATGATTAAATTTATACACTTCTGTGAAGTGTGGTTCCTGCCAAAATCAGTAGCCAGAGTAGCCGCCATTGTTGGAGATCACCGCTGCCACACGCCTCGGCATTGATTCAAAGAGACTTTGGATGTGTTCTTGGGGTACAGCAGACCAAGCAGCTTCCACGCGTTGCCAAAGTTGATCTGGTGTGGCAGCTGGGGATGTAATCTGGGTCAATCGTTGAGCAACCATGGACCACATGTTTTCTATCGGCGAAAGATCCGGAGAGCGAGCTGGCCAGGAAAGCAATTCAATCTGGCGATTGACGAAGAACCTTTGGACAATGCGTGCCACGTGTGGTCACGCATTATCCTGTTGAAATATGGCTGTGGGCAAGCCCTGAAGGTAAGGAAGGACAACTGGCTCCAACACCTCGGAGATGTAGCGCTGGCTTTTTAAAGTACCGGCAATGCGTACTAGAGGAGTGCGAGAGTGATATCCAATACCGCCCCATACCATAATACCCGGTGCAGGACCAGTGTGGCGGTGCATAACGCAGCTGTTCAGCATCCTCTCTCCACGGTGTCTCCAGACTCGAATCCGACCATCGTGGTGTTGCAGACAGAAGCGTGACTCGTCAGTAAAGACAATTTCATTCCATTGTGCCGTCCACATTCTTCTTTCATCGCACCATTGGCGGCGGAGACGTCTGTGGTTCTGCGTCAAGGGTAGACGAAGCAATGGACGTCTTGCGGACAGACCACTCTGCTGTAAACGGCGTCGAATGGTACGCGCAGACACTGGATGATGCGGTACAGACTGAATGTGCTGTGCTATTGAGTTCGTGATGTGACTGAGCGATCCGTCACTGCCATACGCCTGTCATCACGTGAAGTGGTGCACTGAGGTGGATGCGATCGAACACGTCGGTCCGTCGTACCCTCCTGCATCCAACGATCACATATCCGCATTACAGTTGTTTGGTTTCGTCCAACACGACTACCGATTTCCCTGAAAGATAATCCACAATCTCGGTAGGCCACTATCCTTCCTCTGTCGAACTCGGATACTTGATCAAAAGATGATCGTTTTTTTTGAAAAAACCACAAGAAAAACACAATTGCCGTACTTCAAATCGTCGAAATCGCCAAGCCTTAAATAGCGCTTTGAAGTGGCGCCACAGGCGCGCGTGATGTGCGTCTGCGCTGAAATTCTAATCATTTGCATATCTCACATCCGCTAATGCATGTTGTAAATTTCATATTATTTGCATGCTTCCTTCAGGGTGTTGCATTTACGGTGGCCAGCAGTGTAATTTCTAGGAATATAGACATCATTTTTTTAAAAGAAATTCATCCTTTTCAATTTTCAAAGAAACACGTACATTTTAGTTTCTACAGGCTCATAATAATTTCTACGATTAAAATATCTATATCCTACGGTTCCTAGTAATAGTTCCTATTTTGTTCATAGACACAACATTTTTTTCAATGAAACATATACATTTTAGTTTCTAGAAACACGCTCCTATAAATTTCTACGAAAATATAGACGTAACAATTTCTACTAACAAAGAAATACATACATTTTAATTTCTACAGACTCATAATAATTTCTAGGAACATAAACATAACAGTTTTTAAACATATCGGTGGTTAACACAATGATTTATAAGTATAAACAAATATTTTTTTCTTTCCAAGAACACACAATAATTTCTAGGAATTCAAGCATTATATTTTAAAACATTGAGACATATTTAAACGATGTCAAAACCATTTTCAAAACAATGTTTAAACGATTAAATTAAAAAAAATTCTTAGATTAAATTAAAATTCGGTCTAAAAATTAAAATAGCCTAAATTTTAATCAATAAGTATGTGTGAAAGCCGTTTCGTAAAGCTATTTCGTATTCCACAAATAGCATCGAAAATAATCTCTCCTCAAACAACGATAATAACATTTCTCATTATATATAGAGTCGCATGATGACATCTTTCATTATTTTGGCGAATATCATTCAATTTAAAATCCCGAAAAATAATTTGTGATAGATAATCTGAAGAACACGGGGGGGGGGGGGAAGAAAATAAAAATTATGAAAATTATTTTTCACGACGTAAACAACATCCAATTTATGCATCGAATGCAATGCAATTCCAGTTCTCTGATATAGGCCTCAAGCGCAATTTCATTCAAAAAATAGTTTTTCTTCCAAAACAATATTGAAGCGACGGGAAAACGGAAAAACTAATTAAGATATATATGTTGAATTTTTTTCTATCGAAATGAAGAAATTTTCTGATTATTATTTTCAATTTTTAAATTGCTGAGAACTTCATATTCTTCAGATTTTATTAGTTGGGAATAAAAGTCAATCTTCGAAATATTAAGTAAAATATAACCTATTTTTAGGTGAAAAAACACGCACATGTTAAAACGAAATGTGAAATAAATGGAAGTAAAGCTAAAGAAAATTGATTTATTAAATAATTGCAAAATATTGATATAAATACCTGAAAATTGTTTCGGATAATTTTCATTCGTTAATTCCAGATCGCCGAATTTTCTTTTGCGTTTCGTCATAATGATGAAATTAAAAATTTGAGCATGATTTTTAGTATTTTCAAGTTTTTAAATTTTTAATCAAAGTAGAGCTGCGTTTCTCAACCAGTGGTCCGCGGACCACAGGTTACCCGCGACGATGATCCGCAGTCAGAATTGATAAAGTTATTCACCCGTTGTGTAGTTGATGGGTTGAAATTTCACCGTACTCATCGAGGAGAATGCATGAAATTGAGATCCTAAAAACGAGATAAATCTAAATTTTGCCAAAGAGTGTAATTTATTGGTTTAAATGAAATTTGCTAATTACTGCTAAAATTGCTGAAAGCTGTGGAAATGAAGGGCAAGTCGCTGAAAATAAAAATGTATTTCACAAAAGAATTATTCAAATGATCTGTGATGACCGCATCTCATTGAGAAAAATAAAATCCGGTAAACTGGGATCATGAATAACAATCCGTAAAATACGGGATTGTCATGCGGATACGCCAATTGTCACCAAAAACATTGTCACTGTGGGTACAATCACCAGTCGTTATTAAAATTCCAAAAATATTGAGGACAAAATATTAAAACTGACAAATAAAACGACACAAACATATGTGATCTCATTAATGTAAATGTATATTTATAATTTCGCTCATAATTAGCATAATACACGGCTTTATATTATGAAAACGCTGTGTGGGTTGTGCATGTGTGTATTCATGACATTGGTAATTGCAGTCGAATCCCGTTTTAACGAATACCGTTACAGCGAAAATCTCGTTTTAACGAACACGTTTCTAATCCTCCAGATAAGTTTATATTGGAATAGTGCAAAAACGTGGAATTCCTTTATAACGAAATTCCGTTATAACGAAGTGATTTCTCCGGTCTCTTGGAGTTCGTAACAACGGGATTCGACTGTATTACAAATTCAAATAAGTATCGTTAAAAAAACGTGACAAATGTATAAAAAATATCGGAACCACGAAAATTATAGAAATGTCCCGTAATACGAGACACAAGTGGTCCATCAAATTGTTCCAGATATTTTATTGGTCCTTGTTTTCAAAATGGTTGAGAAACACGGAAGTATAGTATGTGACACAAAATATTTCTACAGTTAATGCACTTTATTTTTTTTATTTCAAGATGTCCTGGTTTTTTTTATCACTGAATTTGCGTCGTGTCCCGTTTTTTTTTTATCCAGTATCCAATTTCAAACCACACCGTCACCACGATACTCGGTTTTCTGTGGTTCCTAACTTCGAGGCGCGAATGCGAGCCCATCTCCCAATTGAAAAGTCTCGGCACACAGCTATCAACAGGCCTACAACGACGCAATTACACAATCATTACGCTTCACTCATACTTTGAAAAACTGATGGCAGATGGCAGCACTATTAACACGCATTACACAGAAACAAGCTTCAAGGTAGTTTCACAACACATACACGCACATTTCGCAGTATGGCCCTGCTCTTCTCGACTATCTACCAAAAGCTCTTCATTGAGAGAGAGCGACGGGCCATGGTCTCGTTATAGGACGTGTTTTTTTTTTTTTTTTTTTAGGATTTGTCCCGGTTTCTCAGTCGCACAGGGGCGTAGCCAGAAATTTCGTTCGGGGGAGGGACCACTTTCATTTCGGGGGGGGGAACCAAAGTGACAGAACAATGGATTTGGCCATCTTTTTCCCTTTTTCGGTCATTTTCTCACATTTCGGGGGGGGGGGCCCAGACCCCCAAGTCCCCCCCCCCCCGCTACGCCCTTGCAGTCGCATGATCTAATCACCCATATCCTGCACCTGCCCATGTCCAGTCCCGTACTGTAAATCGGTTATAATTTCATTAGCAAGATGAAATTGTAAACTGGTGACGTCTTTTCCGACCCCAACAGCTCGGAAAATTATAATTAGCAGTTTGACTAATTTTACTTTTCTAATTGGTGATCACGTTCCTTTTGAATTTTCCTTTCAAAATTGCGATTAAAAAAAAATTACATCGATTTCAATATTTTTAATGAAAATAAATCAATTTTTTTTTAAATTTTGCTCTATGATCAACGTAATTTGCGACCAAAGCAGTTACTATGCACCCTGTATATTTTACATAAAACACGAAACTCAAAATTATATCACGTTAAACATACTTTACTTACTTTTCAATTTTTTATAATTCACTCCGTCATTTACAAAAATAAGGAAAATGGTAGAAAATCCAAATTTTTTGTTTAATACTTTCACAGCCATTTTTACTACACAAAAATATTATCATATACACAGTACATTGTTGTTATCACGTCGGTAACGTCTCGGTATCGGAAATAACAGGCGAAACCAGTTGCCGGCAATTTAGCAGTTGAAATAACAATTCGCTTTCATAATCCACTATTATTACAAATGTTTATTTTTTTTTTCTGCTTTAAAGTTTTACGTAAAACCAACTTTTCTTTTCCCCCTCCCTAGAGAACTCAAATAAACGGATTCTTAGATTCTTACAACAGACAAACGAGTTCTTTTAATTTTGCAACTAGACATGGCAGTTTGAGGATACGAAGAAGCTCAAAAGAACTGATTATTTGAAGACAAGAAGTAAAAAAAAACAAACGCTGTTCTCTGTTTCAGCTTGTCAAAAATCCTGTCAAGAAGAACAGCCTATCGAAAACTGATCTTGTTCTTCAACTGCTTTCTCAGACAGAAGCCTTATTTTATTTTGTTTTGGTATTTTTGAATCCTAAAAATGGCAGCTGATGTCATTTGTAGAGTTCAAGCAAACATCAGTTGCCATTCGTGTTTTGTTTCCTTTTCAAAATGTAAAAGAAAAAATGGAAACCAAATATAAATTGCTACTTGCTGTTTTTACGTGTTGCCTTTTATCATCAACGCAACTGCTCCCGTTTTTTTTACTTATCTCTTGTAATTCTTTCTTGTATCTTTAGACATGTTTCATGCTCATAACGCCTTTTTTTTTTTCCTACGGTTGTCAAATGTATTTAATTTTTTTTTTTTTTCAATCACATGCATGATTATCGACACCACGCGGAAACTATGCAAATGTGGAAGACATCTCCAGTGGACGGCACTGAATCATGAATTTAATGGGAATGAGAGAGTCAGGCGGCTTTTTTTCTCAACACAAGATATCAAGGAAACATTTTCTGGATTTTTCTGATAAACTCGGAAAGATAAGTCACCTTGTCTCCGCCGGAACTCGAATCCAGGCCAGGCCCTCTTGCTTACCGGGCAAGCATGCTACCATCCACACCACTGGAGACCTGACCTCCCTGCCTTCCTTATTTTACGCACTACGGTGCTCACCTTTTCAAGTTCACCTTGGCATAATATCCAGAATATATCTGTTTCCTTGATATCTCGGGCTGAGAAAAAAGCCGTCTAACCGTCCGCTCTCTACCGTCTCTCTACCGTCCCACCTGGGGGCAATTTTCTGAAGTTAGGGGTCATTCAAGTATTACGTCAGCATCGAGGGTGGGGGGGTTCTCATTTGCTGACTTTTAGTAACGGGGGGGGGGGGCTTTTTTGACGACGGTTGCTTACGTCATCAACCACTTTTTTTTGAACGTTGACGAAATTTTTCTGACGGAGGGGGGGGTAAAAATGGCTAAAAATTTGGTGACGTAATACTTGAATGGCCCTCTTGAGAGAGGCTACTAATGCCTCTGCACTTCAGCGCCTCACGCCGCAGTGCGTAATACAAGGAAGGCGGGGTCGTGTCTCCAGTGGTGTAGATGTCTAGATGTCAGCATGTTTGCCCGTTATGCAAGAGGGCGGAGACAAGATGACTTTCCTTTCCGAGTTCACCTCATCACAATATCCTGGAAATATGTTTCCTTATAATTGGAATGTTTTTTTAATTATTTTTCTTTTCTTATTTCATGTAATGAAATGGCTATTTATCCGCAAAAATGGCCACACTACATACGGGGTATCCCATAAATTCACAAAAATTGAAGGAATTAGTTCATATTTGAATTTGGTCTGCGAAAAAGTAGAAAATTAGTTCAAATTTTTTTTTGTCGATAGAGAACGTTGCACGAAAGCAAATCAGGAGTGATTGGATCTTAAACTTTGTTCAATTTCTTCTGTGTCAAAAACGTTCCTAAATCTTCAGCCGGAGATTCGTGTTACTGAGGTAAAACAATTCCACCAATAGTGTTTCTTCATCCACCATTGCCAACGTCACAACGATGACCTTATGCAAGCGCCAGTAACAAGAAAATTAGGAAATGTGTTGTTAATCGTACACCATGCATTCTATAGGACTCTGATTTGTATATTTCCAGTGATTTGCTTTCGTCTAATACCCTCTGTCGGCAAAAATTCAAATCAATTTTTTTTTCTGTACCAAAAATTATCTTTGTTTTCGTAAAAATAACTTTTCTCAAACAATCTTCAAATATACCAATCTCCTCAGTTTCTTTAATTTCTAAAGTATTTTTCGAATTTATGGGACACCCTGTAATTAATGCTACGTACAAACACAAATACAAGACCGAAACAGAGGAAACGTCAATAACAAATATGAACGTCATTTACAGTATTTTCTAAAATACGGCAACCCTATTAGAAGTGCAATTATAAAAACTAAAAACTATGCAGGGTGCATAGCAAACAGGAGGGGGTATGGCATTTTACTGGCAAACCAATTGATCATAGACGTATTTCCACAGGGCCGCAACTAGATGCTTGGTCATCCGGGGCAAGCACGCATTTTGGCGCCCCCTCATAATGTCGAAGGAGAGGTCAGAGTGACATTTTCGCCCCCTTCCGGTCCGGCACCCGGGGCACCAGACCCGCCTGCACCCCCCCCTCCAGTTGCGGCCCTGTACTTCCAGTTAAAAAAAGGATCCAAATGACGTGTAGTACAGATATGTCCTTCATGTTGCAAGGGGTTGTATAGTTATTAAAATAAAAAAATAACTTCTTATACAGTCCCCCGTGTGCTCAAACCCCAATTAGGAAGTTGTTGCCCTGTCTCTCCTGATGCCAACAACAAAAATTCCACGTTTCTAAGCTCAATATTCACTGAGATATTCGAAAAACGGAAGAAATTTGGCGAAATTTTATATATATATATAACACTAGAACAGACGGATTTTGGACTAACCTGAAACCGCCGTTAGGGGTCACACACACCAGGGGCGTAGCCAGAAATTTCGTTCGGGGGGGGGGCGGGGACCAAAGTGACAGAACAATGGATTTGGCCATCTTTTTCCCTTTTTTGGGTAATTTTCTCACATTTCGGGGGGCCCCCAAGTCCCCCCCCCGCTACGCCCTTGACACACACACACACAATTTGCCGTTCCTAAGAAATTAAAGTCCTATTAAAAGTAATTGTTGTTTAATTGATGAATGATGGGGAAATGATCATATACAGTGAGACCTCGTTACAACGTTGACCTATTTAACATCACCCCCATCTGCAACGTCACTTTTTTGAAAGTTCCGAAACCATTTAACACGCATTAACGCTGCTTCCCCCCTCCCCCAACTTTCCTCCGTTTCTCGAATTCGAATATCTAAGCGAATATTGCACCACATGGATATATATTTTTTTGTTGTTGTTGTTGGCCTCAGGAGAGACAGGGCAACAGCTTCCTAATTGGGTTTTAAGGCACACGCGGACTGTATAAAAAGTTAGTTTTTATTTTATTTTAATTACAATACACCCCCGTGAAAACATGAATGACATATCAGAGTACTCTACACCAGTGGTTCTCAACCTGGGGCCATATGGTCCCCTTGCGGTCCTGGGATATTCTAGGGGGGGGGGCACAGGAGAAAATCAGAAGAAAGGTGATCCACGACAGGTGGTGAAGGGAGTCATAGAGAGCTGTGAAGAGAAAAGCTTTAAAAGTGAAACATGGTTGAAAAATGTTACTACTTTCAGAATTCATCAGATCCGTCCATAGAACCAGGGGCATCTTAACCCTCGGGTCTATGTGGACATGACCAGGGTCTTTATGTCTATAATGGAGGGAGAGGGACTGCACTATATGGGATCTGGTACTATACGATTTTCATATGTAAGAACAGCTTACATGTGAAAATCATAGTACCAAATCTAGCTCCAGCTTAGTATGAAGGTATGAAGTGCCGCCAGAGCAACGGTTGATGTGTTGGGAGGGTCGATTTAATGTGCATGTTCGTTGGATCGTCCCGTATTTTACACAGACCCATTTTTATCATATAATTTGACTCATGGGAGAGATGATAATCCATCATTTGAATCCGTGCCTAGCCAGGATTCTAGAGATTGGCCCGATTTATTAAAATTTCATTCATAATAAAAAAATAGAAAGTATCTCACTCTTGGATGAGGGTAGGGGGGGGCCCTGGATAGAACGGGGGGGGCACGAGAAAAAAATGTGATCCGTGTTGTGTGTGGAGGGCCATGAGCTGAAAAAGGTTAAGAAACACTGCTCTACACCATGTTTGGATACTTTTTTCTAGTTGGAAGTATACCCCTAAGATCAACGGTTCACCAGTAAAATGTCATACCCTGTACGCTATGCGCTCTGTATATTCATGATAAATATAATACATTGCCTATAAAGAATACTTATGGTTGTCTTATTCTAACTATATTATAGATAGCTTTTCGATTTACCCCAACATGTTATCGTACTTATTTTTAAACGTGTCAATTCACGACCCCCCGGACGTAACCACTTATTAACAACTCTTATTACGGAAAAACTCCTTGCGTCACCACAGCCTTGAATTGCCGTCCCTTACCAATCGTTACTGGTGTCCCCTTGTCAAAGAAGTCGATTGACAGCGTATCAATAATTCATGGTCCATATTAATACATCCCCGTTTGAAATTTTGAGCACTTCGACCGTATCCCCCCGACACCGGTTCTCTTCCAATCAATGTAAGCATATTCAAAAAATGAAGTCTGTCTTCATAGCTTACGCCCTCTTGCGCACGCGTGGCTCTTCCCCTGCATCCACCCACTCGAACAAGCCAATGTTCCTCTTTAAGTATGGCCTCCACAACCTGACGGCATACTCCAATCCAGGACGAGCAAAGCCCCTGAAAAGTGGAAGGATAACTTCAGGAGAACGTGAAGAGACCTGTTTGAGAATGAAACCGAGCAATCTATTCGATTTTTTTGCAACCGCTGAACACTGTTCAGAAAATTTAAGCTGCTCGTCAATAACAATTCTCGGATCGATGATCGTATAGTTGTTACCCAGAATAACATCCCCACTCAAATAGTAAGTGAAACGTGTGTTGTTCGGACAAAAATGAGAGCGACCATATGAGTGTGATTTAATAATGTAAAATAAGTATGGGACACTGTGGCGGTGCTGGGGGCCCACGGATACAAATTGAATAGTTGTGGGTGTCATAACAGGTCACTAAGGGGACCACAGAGAGATGTGAAAAGAAAAATTCAGATATGAAGTAATGAACCCTTTAAGAGAATGAAATATGATGGAAAATGTGTGACTATTTTCAGAACCCAGCAGGACTGAGCATAGAACTTCATCGGAAAAATGGTCTGAAAATATACCCACTTCTGTCTTAACGACATCTCGGTTATAAAGGGGAAAAAAAATTTGCGGACTTTTCGATGTCGTTATAACCGAGTTTGGAGAAATGTCTAACATATCAACCTAATAAATGAACTGAAAGAAACGCAAATTTCGAGACCGAATGACTAACCGTTAGGACATTGATGTAACAGAGATACCGAGTATTAAAAAAACTCAGCTAAATGACCCACCTCTGCCGCTGCAAAGCTTTTTGGCGCAACTGCAACCGACTAATGGGAATCAATCAAAAAAAGCACAGGCAACAACTTTTTTTTTATTGCGTGTAGCGTGTAAAATATCCACAAGCCGCATACCTGCCGTCAAAGCTCGGATACCTATCCATTCCAACTCATTCATCTATTAAACACGGGGCTCCTCCTAAAACCCGGGGCGATGACGGGCCACTCAGTGATTCGCGAATGCCTTTCATTGCTTTCCTCCACGTAAGAGAAGAGAGTATCTCTCCATCTCTCTCTCACCGGGACTAATCCAACTCACCTCTTGTATAAGTCAAACCATGCACAAGGAGAGAGAGAGCGAGAGTGCTCTCGAGTGCGGTGCTCCTGAAAACCGTTTCCCACCATCCATATATTATCTCTCTTTCCCCGACGCAATTAACTTTTGTATATGTGGTGGTGGGGAGATAATGTTGGTGGTCCCTCATTGCCATTTCGTTCCACACAAAACCCTCTCGTCGATTTTTCTTTTATCCTTTAGATTTCGAGCCCATTAATTCAGCTCGCAAATAACCCGAACTCAGCCAGCCGTTCTTAAATGTTATGTTGTTACACGCGTAACCAAAAAGATATCGATTCCCCGGCGTTTTTCCATCCTCACGGGCTGAGTTCATATAGGGCGCCAAAATAAAAAAGGAAAAACCGTTGCTTATGCGCGTGTGATACTCGGATGGTTGGCCACGAAATATTTCTAAAATTCGTGTAAAGTTTTCATCGTTTTTTTCGCCCCCCCCCTTTTCGCATATAATTAGCTGATGTATCATTTTCGAAGAATCTCCCGATTTTTTTTTACATATTTCTGTGTATTATGTGGCACGTCTTGTACGTATCTGTCGCTTACGCATAATCCGCTTCCCTCCCCCCCCCCTCCTCCAGATATCCGCAGCTGCGGTTATCCAACCAAATGTAATGAGATGATGGAAGACCGCTGGATTCCTGGAGTGAAATCGGCCCGGAAAAACGGATACGATTTTTTTTTTCTTCCATCTCTCTCCTGCGGTTCTTCGTTGTAATATACGGCAATAGACCGTTATGTTAAGGGGGCTGTTTTGGTCCTGTTGTCCCGTGTGAGTGTGGATGATGAGATTTGCAGATGCAGGGTCTATAGATGTCACCAAGTGAGAATTGAATGCTTTGAAGTATAAAGTAATACAGTATAACCCTCTTAATGGTCACCCCTCAGATGCGGACACCCCTGTTTTAAGGTCAAATAAAAATATCCTGGCAAAAAGATTATTTAAACAATCATTATTAAACAAGGTATTTCGTGCTCCTCTTCTAATGATGGGCATGTACCGGAGTTTTTGACTCAAAAGAATACCGTTACACTTGGTACCAGAATTTTTAAGATCTTAACATGCGAACGGAAGGAGAAATGGGGTGGATAAAACTCAACTGGTATTTATGACCTGAGTATGAAACGTCACTATCTCAGCAAAAGGATAAATGGGAAGGGATGAATCGGAATATCACAACTGGCGGGTCAGTATCACGATAGGCCACTATGAAGATGGGGCATCCAACAGTGCGACGGGAGTCATAATGATTGGCAAAAAGAACAACACGTCATTTCCCCATGATTAAACATTTCTTCTCTTTACTGGTTGGCCAAATAAAAAGGCTGGAGGGCCAAAAACTCCACTAGTAAAAATGTTAAAAAAAGGCTTGATACTCATAGGTCTTATGTAGGGTATCTTTACCTAGTTGTTTTGTCTATGAGCATCATAGTGCTCACTGAAGCACCCGAGAGTTCACGAGGCAAATGTCCCATTTCGTATATCAGTAATGATCATTTAATTAAAGAATCATGAACTGCTGGGCGCGGTAGCCCAGGTCGATAAGACACTCGCCTGAAGTACCAAAGGATGTTTAGATGTGTCGTTAGTTCGATACCCGGTTCGTTCTTCGTCAGAAACTCTCTTGGCACATGGGTACAACAGAAACGGCAACGTGACCACATAAACGATTGTTACCGCAGGGAGTCCCACACCGAGGGGTTAGCGCGTCAATCTCTCGATGAGTATAAACACTGCCGAACGGAATTGGCACTAAATTATAGGTTCCGGTCTAATTAGCCCTCGTGTACAGAATATGACCGTGGTGCGACAAAAATTATCAGTGATCAAGAACTGCTTATTTGAATTTTAGTATATGCCAGAGTTGCTATTGGATGTTGTTCTGATGATGGGCACAGACATGATGTTGTTCTGATGATCGGCACAGACATGATGTTGTTCGTGACTTAGGAAATGGTGGTATGATTGCAATAGGCATAGATAACTGTTGCTCGCTACTCAAGAAAATGTATTCCGCGATTGTGGGCTTAGACCATAATTTCCTAAACATTTTGTTCCATTTCCGTCCTCTTCTTCAGACATTCAGACATTATTTCTCTCGTCGTCCTCCGACTCAAGCTAACCCATAGGATCCTATATTATACTCGTAGATTCTATTGCCCCCCTGGACTACTCTATCGCCCACCGGGTGGGGGGGATATTGCCCATTTTTGGGGGGGGGGAAGCACTGGCTTAACGTTGCTCGCGACATCGAAAAATGTTCTGGTGATGGGCATAGATGGTGTTTGCAACTCAGAAAAGGTCTTCTGATGATGATGTCATAGACTTTGTTTACGACTCTGAAAAGGTGTTCTTTCGATGATGATGAGCATAGACGTTGCTCGCTGTTCAAAGAAAGTGTTTTGGAGATGTGCCTATACGTTTCTCATGACTCGAAAAATGGTTCTGATGATGGTGATGGGCGTAATGTTGCTCCCGACTCAAAAAAAGTTGTTCTGATGAAGGAGGATATAGACATTTTTTTTACTTAAAAAAGAAGGTGTTTCGATAATGGCCATAGATGTTACTCGCGACTCACAAAGGCATTCTGATGTTTTTAGACATTGCTCGCTACTCAGAAATGCCGTTCTGAATGTAATAGTTATAGACGTTGCTCGCGACCCAAGCAACTCGAAAGAAGTGTTCTTAATGATAGGCATAGATGGTTTTTGCTATTTAAAAACGATGTTCTTCTAAAAATGGGCATAGATTGTATATACTCGTGACTCATTAAAAAAAATCTCCGAACACAATAAAATAAACATGTACACACAAATAAAATTCAATATATAAAACGAATAAATTTAAAACATATAAATACATACAAAATTTATATAAAAATATATACAAAATTTATATGCATAAATTAAAAAAAAATTAAATTGAAAGTACTAAAAAATCATTGCATGTCATTCCAAATTAAAATAATCAATTCAGTTGATGAGAAAAAGTAGCGAAACCAGTAAAAACAATAAAAAAGATTTCATACAAGAAAGTCTAACAAACGGGAAAAAACACATAAAAGATGACATCTATTAATAGGTTAAAAAAAAAACCACGAACGCTATTTCATGCTATATATATACAAATAAGCATATTTACACCAATAAAACTCAACATGATGAACTAAAATGCATTGCACGTTAAAAATGATGAGACATCAGAAGCGCTGAGAGAATGACAAAATCTGTGATATGTGCATGAACATACGAGTTCTGTTGGCAATCTGTTCCTTACTCTTCAAAGTCGGCACCGGAAGTTATAAAACTTAACATTATTCCTAACAGTTGAAATTTTGATTTCTAACGGATGTCTTCTCGGTGATGGTCTGGCAATGATTTCAAAAAATGTAGTTCACTGACCCGTATAACCTATGTTGTGTACAAGTTAGCACAGCTTTAAGTCGGCTTATAATGGGCATGGATGCTTCTCGCGATTCGATAACGACAGTGGTTCATAGGCGGAGATTGACTTGGAAGTCTGGGGGGGGGGGGCACGGTCATTATTGAGGGGGCACAATGATGATGATGATGATGTCAATTCTCTCATATATACATATGTACATTAGATCAGTCGACTCCACCTTTGACGCTGGGAGGGCAATGCCCCCCACGCCCCACCCCCGTATCTCCGCCCATGCAGTGGTTCTCAAACTTTTGCCATCCGCTGCTCACATGTCCAATTCATCTGCGGCTGCCCAGAATATTTTAGTATATACTTTCACTTGTGAGCGCACCATTTCGAAGCATAAGTAGGCACGCAAATCAATATCTCCAGCTCGCCGTGACGCACACTTTGAGAAACACTGGATGAAGGTGTTCCCCGTTCTTAGACATAGCTCGAAATGTGGAAAAAATGTTCGGTTGTTGTGGGCATAGACATAGCTCGCGACTTGGAAATGGCGTTCTTATTCTAATGGGCATAGAGACGTTGCTTACGATTTAATAAAGGTGTTTTTCTGATGATGAAACGTAGACATTGCTCGTGACGTTTTTTGATGAAGGGCACGTTGCTAATGCTCGTGTCTCTTTAAAGGTGTTCCGATAATGAGCATAGATGTTGCACGTTACTTAAAATAGGTTGAAGAGCCCCCCCCCCCCCATCTGTTTTCGAAACGCTGTCCGCGGGAAGTGCTCCAAAACGTAAAAGCCAGAATAACAATGAAGGCTAGTGAGTATGACAAATGGAAGAATACAGTCATTTTACTAGGCGGTGTTTGTCATATCATGATGACAAAAGCCTGATGGATGGGGTGCGATCATGAAAATGACACACCAGTGTGCTCAAAGGAATGAGTTAGAACAGGACCCATATGTACATGGACCGATTTGACACATTACTTCAGAAATCTAAGGCCAAACTCAGAAATTATTAAAACTTTTCATAAGTTTTTACAGATGGAAATCAATGTAATCTTTACGCCACAATTATAGGTAAATTTCCGAGAAATATAAATATTTCGTGGGTTCTCCTCTCTGATTCCAAGTCTGTCATAAGCTGAAAATTTGAAACCTGTGTGGTCGCTTTGATTTTTTTCTTTTCATCCTCAGAAGAAGAAAAATTAGTAAAGCAAGAGACGTACGAGAAATTCCCACTCGATCAGTAAATCATGCCACGTTTAAGAAGTGACCGGCGCTATAGGACCATATAAATTAGGACTTTATCACCGGTCGGGTTCCTTGAGAAAAAAAGGTCATGAGTGAAGAGCTACCATCCCCGTATTATCGGGAATCTTTTTTTTCCTATTTTATGGTCATTTCTTTCTCTTTCCTTACTCATTTAAGTTCACTTAGGGAGAAGAGGCTGTAAAATGGTTTATGAGATCGTAATTTCCACACCTACCTTTTTACATGTCCACTCGCTGATTAGTCCACGGTTGATTGATGGCCTGAGAAGACCATAAAATCCAGGTTAACTATTAACCTTTTGCACAGGACTGTTCTTTTTTCGTACTTATATATGTCAGCATTTTTTTTATTTTTAGTCGGACTGATATCAGTAAAAACTCGAAATTTTCTAAAAGACGTAGATAGTGAATTAAACTCATATGGAAAATCAACGAATCATTCTGTTTTTTGGGGTATCCCTATATTGAATTATTTTTAGAAATTTTATGACTTGATAAATTTGTTTGTTTCGTTCTCCATAAATGATGGGAGATGTTTCCGATTCTTGAGGACCAGTTAATGAGACATTCTTCTATTTCAAAGTAATTTATCCCCCTTTTTTTTTCATAAAAATTTCCCGGTTTTCTCCGTTCCCCCCCCCCCCCCCCGATTGCATTACAGTTATTAGTGCAGTTGAACCTAGTTTACTTCGACGTTTACTCGTTAAAGTCTTGTCAAAGTCAAGGACACAGAGTCGTAAGTTTTACACGCCTTGATTCACGAATTTTCGAAAATTTGTAATTATTACAAATATGCCAATATAATACAAATTGAGTCAAATAAAGTTTAAAAATGTATTAAAAAATAGATTGCACGCATGATAAAATAGCCCGACAACAACAGCCATATAGGAGCTGGAACTGTGACGTCACAAAACACGCGTTCGCGTGCGAAATATACTCTCGTGTGCGCGGAGGGGTGAGACGTCATAGGGAGTAGGGAAAAATATTAAACCTATCTTTGTCGGACAAGAAATCGTCAAAACCAACCCACCCAACTTTATTCTCCTACATGTCCGAACCTCTATTGACATCCCCGACCACCAACACCGCCACAACCCATCTGCATCTCGAACCTTCATCACGCAATCAGTTAGGGGAAAAAGAAAGGTTTTTTGAGGAAAAAGAAAGCATTTCACTTTTTTGTGATGAATTTCCTCTTACTCACAGAAATTCACTCTTATGTTGCTTTCACTGTTATGTCGCTATAGAAGTTTCGCTTCAAAAAAAAATTTCCAGTTATAATTGAGGGGGGGGGGGAATTAAATCGCTCTCATTTTCAAATCATTTGAAGTAAAATTTACCAGAACATTACTTTCGGGAAACGACATTGAGTAAAATCTTCTCGACTTGGGACAACTTCCCATCTGGGACTCTCATTTCTTTTGGGAGTATATGATTTGCAACCAGCAGCTTGGATTCTTTCTTTGCTTTATAATCGTTTTCAAAGTTGCCACAGGGATATTCAGTTGTTTTGCAAGATCAACTTCCGTCATCAGTTACAAAATTTCCAGTTTTGTTTTTTTAGGGAAAGCGCTTTCCGTTTTCTCGACATTACGAACGGCGGATTTGACACAGACAGCAGCAAAACACCGCAACGAAAGAAAATTCTACTGGAAATGATCGAAAGAACCTATTGTGTCTCTTATCGGCAGAGCTGTACCCACCAAATACTTACAATGTGAACTTTCTTACCCTCGGGGAAAAAAGTTCCTATAAGGAATGAACTCTGTCAGTAAGAGACCAAAATAGTGACCTAAAGAGCATGTGCAAGTATGTGAGTGACCAAAACAGTGTGCATGTATGTGAGTGACCAAAACAGTGTGCAATCATGAGTGACAAAAACAGTGAGCAATCACGAGTGACCAAAACACTGTGCAAGTGTGCTGGGAATAACTAAAAGAGTGACTAAAGAGTGTATGAGTAAGGGACTAACTCAAAGAGTGACACTACACTTAGAGATACAGGTGTGCTTGCAGGAGGGGGCGAGGCGAAGCGCATTATAGTACAGAGTGGCGAATTCGAGGTAAGAGTTTTCAAGAAAATTAGACTGGAAGGGTAGCAAAATTCACGTATCTTTCTCAGACAACAAAACTATATATGCGCCTCTGGGAATCATACTTCCACGACGGACGGTTGATGTTGATAAAGGCCGCGCATTAGCACTTACAGGACACCCTGCATCAATGACGATAATTGCGATATTTTTACGATCAACGAATCAGAATCGTTTCGAAGAAATCTCAACAAATTATAAGAATGAAAACTCCGACTGCCAACAGTAAATATCGCGACCTTGAATAGGATACATCCTTCGTCCATTTACCAAAAAAAAAAAAACAGAATCTTTCGATGATTCTCCATCCAGCATGAATCCGTTCCCATATCATCTGTCAAATAAAACCGCTCGCCGAATTCGCCTTGAGCTTATCGTACAGAAAAAGTTGAAAGAGCTGATAAATTTCTCATAAAACAGAGGAGTTCAGAGCAATTAAACAGAGGCGAACACTTCGCATAACAAGCAAAGATGTCTGTTCCCCCCCACTTTTTAAGTATCAACTTTTGCTTTGAATCGTAATCAGATCACGTAAAGGTTCCTCTCGGACATCTCCGTACACCAAAAAAAGGTTTTATTATTTGTTACTGTTTTGATTACTGCGGCAATAAAACTAAGTGCTCGTTAGTTTACGTAGAGGATACTAAATAAATTGAGCTGTTGTCTCTTATAAATGTACGAGAAGGTGCAGTAAAAATAATTTGAATAATAATAATAATAATAAAAGCCCCGAGATAAACAGCTTTTGCGATATGAATACAGAATGAACACGTATCTTTATCCTTTGAAATATTTCACGTATAAATATTATAAAATTTATTTATGGACAAACTAGTTTTAGAAATGCAACTTGTGCTTCAATTTCAAACAAACAATAATGTAATACAGAAATAAAGTTATTTTTTGTTCTGGATTATGCTATTACCCCGTTGATGCTGAACTGACCTCACACTATAAAATTACACTATATTACACTATAAAAGATTGATAAAAGTATTTTTATAAAACTAAGTATTTTTAAAAATAAGCGTCACCAATAAGATTATTGGTTGCATTCTAGAAAATTCAACCGGTGATCTTACTAGTAGAATTTTTCAAGTTTTACAAAAGGACTTTTATCAAACTGTTATAGCGTAATTGGAAAGTAATTTGAGATTGATGAAAATGTTTGGTTCGTTGGAAAAAAAGTTCCTAACGAAAATGTTTTAATGGAATATGACATTTCTCCATCTATGGTCCGCGGCCCAGAAGTGGGTCCGCGAGATGGCATAGGTGGTCCACAGGCAGACTTGACGAAATTATTTACCCGTTGTAATTGATATTAGTAATGTGGGTTTTCAACTAAAATTACTACTTCATATTTAGGTTCCCTGCACATCATAGAGGTGAATGAAGGAAACAGCTATCCTAAATACGGGATATCCCTGAATTTTGCCAAAAAAATCGCAACTTATAGCTTCAGAATCCAACTTGCTAATTACTGTTAAAAATGCTGAAGGGTGTGGGAAACAAAGGGCTGCTACAAATTGCACTAAAAAAAGATATTTCTCACGAAAGAGTATTCAAATGATCTGATGAACATATTTCATACAGGAAAAGTACGGCAAACTGTGATCTTGAATGATAATCATTTAAAAATACGGGACATCGCTAATTTTGTCATCAAAAGCATTGTCAGAAAAAGGCACAATCACCCCAATCGTTATTCAACTCCAAAAAAATTGCTGACAAAACCTGACAAACATGCGACTTTCTAGAGATTTCTTCTTTCACTAGGTACTGTCCATATTTCTCAAGCTAATGTTTCTTTGCATCTCAAGGCCGGTATTACACTATAAAAGTTTGATAAAAATTATTTTATAAAACTTGAGAAATGTAACCAATAAGCACATCTGTTACATTCGAGTGAACATAACTGATCCGCCTATTGGTTGCACTTTTCAAGTTTTATAGTTCTTTTACAAAACTTCAACCAGTAAGAGTTACAGTTACATTGAAGCGAATATAACTGACAGGCTTGTTTTGGTTTTTTTTTTTTTAATGTTTTGTAAAAAATCGTTTATCAAACTTTCATAGTGTAATAGATTACACGATAAAAGTTTTATAAAACAACTTTTATAAAACTTAAAATGCAATCAATCAAGGATATTGTTTACATTCGTTCAAATGCAAACCGATCCGCTTATTCGTCACATTTTTCAAATTTTACTAAAGAAACTTGATATTTTTCTAAAATTTTTGTAGTGTAATGCTGGCCTAAAGCCGGGATTACACTAGAAAAGTGTTATGAAGGTTCTTTCGTAAAACTTGAAAAATGCAGCCAATAATCGTATGGTTGGATTTGTTGCATTTTCAAGTTTTATAAAAGAATTTTTATCAAACTTTTACAGTGTATAATCCCGGCCTAAAAGTGGTACTTCTGGCATCATGTTTTTTTTTTATCTTGTTTCATCTGTTCCTTGTATTAATTTCCGTCTGTTTTGTATATTGTATTTTTGTTCATTCCATCTATTTTTCGGGGTTTTTTCTTCAGGGTACACGTGGCTTTATCTTACTTTTATTGAATTATCAATCTATATACAGAATTCATAGCAAACATGGGGTACGACATTCTACTAGCGAATCGTTTATCTTAGAGGCATACTTCTAGTTAGAAAAAGTTGCCAAATCGCGTGTAGTACTCAGATATGTCATTCTTGTTTCAAGTGATTGTATAGTTATCAAAATATCAAAAATAACTCTTTACACAGTTCCCGTGGGGCCCAAAACCCACCAACACAGTTGTTGCCCTGTATCTTCTGCTGCCAACAAAAAAAATTCCATGCAATACTCACTGAGATAGTGAAATTCGAAAAACGGAGAAAAATTGGGGGGGGGGGGGAAGGGAAAGCATCTGTAGAAGCGGAAATACCGTTTAACCCGCATTTAACGCTGTTTTTTTTTGGAATCAGAAGAGACGGGGCAATAACTTTCCAATCTGGTTTATGAGCACACGTGGATGGTATAAAAAGGTAATTTCTTTTATTTTAATAACTATACAACCCCTGTGGCAACATGAATGGCATATCTAAATACAGTAAAAAAATCTCTTACCGGTCACCCCTCTTTTGCGGTAAAATAATAATTTCCCATTGTATAACAAAAGTATGCATTTCAAATCGCTGATTTATAGTCACCCCCCCCCCCCCTGTTTCACGGACGAATTTCATTTTTTTTTTCCGTTGGTGTCCGTTAAAGGGAGGGTTTACTGTACTACACGTTATTTGGATGCTTTTTCTAATTGGAAGTACACATCTAGGATCAGTGGTACGCCAGTAAAATACCATACGCCCTGTTAGCTAAGCATTCTGTACAATGTGTAATTGTACAGAGACACAACTCTGTATGTGTTTATTCGACGGTTCAATTTTAACGTGTAAATTTGATAAATTATTATTGTTATTATTTTCACTTTTTTTTATATTTTCATTAATTTATTGTTTTTGGTATTTTCCTGTCCGTATTTGGTTTCCCAACTCTGTAATTTGGCTCACCCTGTTCAGATACGCCAATATATAATATATATATATATATATATAAATGAATATAAAGCACATACATAAAAACAAATTTCCCTTCTGATTTTGAAGGGAAATTTCTATTATTCAAGAATCTGAGATCATTTCAAATGCACTATCAACACAAAGACCCAAATACAAAAATACAAAATCATACGAAAAAACAAAATCAGGTTCTATTTGTAATTATCTCATCGTTTCATCGTTTTTTTGTTTTTAAATCAATAAGTGATATTGATTTAA
Source organism: Pholcus phalangioides (assembly GCF_987345545.1). Classification (NCBI taxonomy): domain Eukaryota; kingdom Metazoa; phylum Arthropoda; class Arachnida; order Araneae; family Pholcidae; genus Pholcus; species Pholcus phalangioides. Next base: position 17,665,123 of record NW_028301601.1, on the reverse strand, counting down.
TGTCTATAACGTTTTGCTACTTAAGTCTGTTATATATACATTTTGGTATTTGAATTCTGAATTATGAAACATGTACACTCGTTATAACGGCCTCCATCGACCCGTCAAAAATAGACGTTATGTTGGAGGGTCGTTATATCGGAAGGAAAAACATTAGAGGTTAGGTTATTCGTTATATGATAACATTTGGGACTTATCCTATCGGCCGTTGTATATATATATATACATATATACACACAGTCGAATCCCGTTTTAACGAATACCGTTATGGTGAAAATCTCGTTTTAACGAACACTTTTCTAATCCCTCAAATAAGTTTACATAGGAACAATGCAAACAACCTGAAATTCCTTTATAACGAAATTTCGTTATAACGAAGTGATAATCCGATCTCCTGGAGTTATAACGGGATTCGACTGTATTCTGCTTTTCATAAAAACTTAAAAATTTTAATATAGAATCTTTTTTGAATTAATTCCGTGATGGTAATCCTGACAATCAATACCAGAACTAAATAATGATAAAATTATTTCATTTAAATGAAAGTAAAAAATATTAGAATAGAAGAAATTAATTTTAAGTTCACTGAATTAATGACTGCCATCCACCTGAATAAAATTTAAGAATTTACTTTCATGTCCTACATTCGAAAGTGTATCGCAGACTATAAATTTTAACACAGGGCTTCTTTCGTCCAATGATATTCACGACACAACCATTAAAATCAGTGGTTTTTTTTTACTCATTTCTTCCCCCATTTTTAAAAATCGTAGACGGTGGTCCATGAAAGTCCTTATATTTTCTGAAATAAACTCTTTTTATCCACTGACAAAGGACGTGATGACCGTCGATGGGCGTCCGAAGAACGCGAAATAGAAAATTGGCCATAGCGGACCAATTGCTGTGAAGAAGACGTCTGTATTCAAAAGAATAATAACAACAACGGAAGGAAGTAGGACGCTCTGCCCGGCCAAATTACCATTTACGATGATGATAACCACCAGAGGTCAAACTCGTGAGTGAAAGCAGTGATGGAGACAAGACGCTTTATTATGTATTATTATTATCATAGAGTTATAGAATGCGATCATTTCTGGGGAATTTTTATGGGAGCATTATAACGATAACAGAGAGAACGCGTCATAAAAAGAACAAGAACGCCTTTCAGTATCTCGCGCCATCCTTATTTCCTATTACAAATTTTCATTTTTACCTTTTTTAGATAAAATGTGTTTTTCTTCAAAAAAATTATAATAACCACATTAGAATTTTATGTGCTCTTATTTTAGAAAATAATGGGAATATTTTTTTTAGTTATTATATCTGGGCATTCTCTGATAGTGTTTGCTTGTTTTATAGCAGCGTTTCTCAAGCTGTGGTGCGCGGACCAGAGATGGTCCGCAGCGATGCCATACTTGGTCCGCAGGAGGACTTGATAAAATTATAAACCCGTTTTATAATTTATATTAGAAATATCCATGTGGGTTACAATAAAATTATACTTTCATACTTAGGTTCAACGTGCATCATCGAGGATAATGCAAGAAGTTGTTATCTTAAATACGGGATATAACTAAATTTTCGTCAAAAAAATTACAATTTATTCCTTTAGAAGCAATTTGTTTTTAAATGCTATTTATAACTGTTTTTAAATGCAATTTATAAAAAAATGCAATTTATAACTGTTTTTAAATGCAATTTATAATTGTTTTTAAATGCAATTTATAATTGTTTTTAAATGCAATTTATAGTTGTTTTAAATGCAATTTATAATTGTTTTTAAATGCAATTTATAATTGTTTTTAAATGCAATTTATAATTGTTTTTAAATGCAATTTATAATTGTTTTTAAATGCAATTTATAATTGTTTTTAAATGCAATTTATAATTGTTTTTAAATGCAATTTATAATTGTTTTTAAATGCAATTTATAATTGTTTTTAAATGCAATTTATAATTGTTTTTAAATGCAATTTATAATTGTTTTTTAAATGCAATTTATTGCTAGTTACTGCTAAAATTGCTGAAGGGTCTGGAAACAGAGGGCTGCTACAAATCGCAGTAAACAAAAATGCACTTGACGGAAAAAATATTCAAATGATATGATGACCATATTTCACCGAGAAAAATGCGGTAAACTGGGACCTTAAACAATAATCCGTAAAATACGTGACATTGCCAATTGTCGTCAAAAACATTGCCAGAAGTAGGTGCAATCATCACTCGCTATTAAAGTTTGAAAAAAAATTGTGGACAAAGCGTTAAACTAGACAAATCGGTGAGGTGAATATAATTTTCACCATAATTATCAATAATATAATTTATATCATAGTTTCTCAACCTTTTTCGTCCCATAGCCCCCTTCTTCAGAAATATTTTTGTCCCGTCGCCCCCAACGCAATCTAACCCACAGGATCCTATGTTATACCCGTAGCTTCTACTGCCCCCTCCGGAACCTTCCATCGCTCCCAAGGGGGCGTTAACGCCCACGTTGGGAATCACTGCTTTATATTATGGAACCGCTGTGTGTGTTTATTACGACTGCAGTAGGCCTACAGTAATTACAAATTCAAATAAGTATTGTTGAAAAAAACGGGACAAATGTATAAAACGAATCGGAACAACGAAAATTACAGGAATGTCCCGTAATACCGGTCACAAGTGGTCAAGTTTCATATATTTTTCTGGTCCTTGTTTTCAGAAAGGCTGAGAAACACTGTTTTACACATAGCGGTATTCCGGTGGATCTAATGCTCCGAGCGCTGGACTGGAGGGGGCACTAAATTCTTATTTTAAATTTCTTTAAAATTACATGAGGAAGGCATAATGCATGCTTGCCTGGCTCAAACAGTAGGCCAATCTAGATGTGACTCTGGGTGGATAACCCTATGTAGAACTCTATTTTACCCGTAGAAATGCTCACAATAGAAAATTAGGAGGTCCACATTCAGTGTGTGAAAATTAGGAGGTCCGCATACGGTGTGAGGAAATTAGGAGGTCCACATACGGTGTGTGAAAATTAGGAGGTCAGATACGGTGTGTGAAAATTAAGAGGTCCACATACAGTTTGTGAAAATTAGGAGGTCCACATACACAACCCTGCCTTTTTTTGAGGTAACGGAGATAAGTTGATTTGCGTCAGACCGGGGTTGTGGGCGGTTCTATCTATCTACAGTGTGTTCGAAAAAAAGGTTGTGCTGCCACGACAACCCATACGAGGACACACAGTGATTAGATTGTAATTCGTTAAAGGTGCTTAATTTTAAGTGGAATGAACGGTAAAATTTAGACTTTTCAGATTATAACCTATATAAAGACTACATAACATTTTTAACGTTTATCTCCTAACATTAAGTGTTTTTTTTTATTGAACTGCAATCTCATCACTGTGCGTGCTCTTATGGGGTCTCTCTCTCTCTCTCTGTATACTGAAACATTTCATTCATCAGTTTCATGTCCTTCGTTTCATAGAGAGATTTAACATTTTCTACACTTAGGCCTTGAACCAATAAAAATGTATTTTATTCATCATGTAAGAATTAATGGCTGTCTATAAGCAGGACACGATCACACCCAACATTTTGATGTAATAAAGTATTAAAATTCCAAAATCATGCCAATATTATAGAATGATGCGGAAAAAAAGTACACTCAATTCTTTTCCTATATCATTTTATTTCGAAGAGAAAATCAACATCTCATATAGCCTGCAATCCTACATCCAAAGCTGCAGGCGTGGCATATTTTCATATACTTAATATTTTACACAATATCCTTACAAATCACAATAACAATTATAAAATACGAAAAATTACCCAAAAAAAAAACCTGAATTTTATCGAAATGTACCAAGAAAAATGGAATTATATTCCCCCTACCGAATAATTATGGCCATGATCCTATTTCTCAATTCCACGTCTCATTTGCAAGCGTTTTACATCCAGAGCATCTGAGGGTCACGTGAGAGGTCACGTGTCCAAGGGAAATAACTGAAATCAGAATTATTTATTCGTGTTGAACACAATAGGAGAACGTGGTACGAAATACGATACCCGATTTTACATAAAGCAGTTGCTCGCAATAACGGAAATGTTTCTTCTCATGTAAAAGAGGTTTTTATTCATAAATGCAACGTCTAAATTAAAACTCGATGTTGAAAAATGAATGGCAAAACACAAAATTAAATATATTAAATGAAAACGAGCAACTCCCTCGCCCTATATGTATTTTTTTTTTTCTTTCAAAAGAGAGAAAAGGGAAAACCCTATTCCTTTCATGTAGCGCATGCTGAAACCTGCTTTGAAAGATGATGAAACGATTCTTTCGTATATACTACTTATTCATGAAATTAATTTGCTTTCTGGAAATTTCGAAAAAAGAAATATTAAAATTAATTTTTATACAACAAATATGTACATATATATAAATTTTGGATTTTTTTAGATGATTAAGTGTCTAGGTGTGAAGCAATTTATACATTATTATCGAGCATAAAACTGTTAAAAGATTCCAGCGAATGAGAAGCCCGAGTGGCGTGGTGGTAAGATACTCGTCTACCACCGTTAAGGTTACGGTCTCGGGTTTGAACCCGAGGGAGAATATAGATAAGATGTTTTCCCTAACGGACTCGAGGCGAGACCACTAGTAGACAGCACCTTCATTTCCAGCCCGTTTCATTAATAGCGTACGGCCGGAGTTGGTGAAGTAGGGAAACTGTACGTGGACACACACACACAAAAAAAGATTTTTCAATACGGTAAACGTGATAAATCCGGTTATTACGCACAATCGCTAATCATTTTGGTAAGTTTTTGATAAATTTCATTAAATTTATTACTTTTACCGGCAATTATGCACAGTACCCAAGCGTCATGAAGTCAGTCACTTTTACTGATGATTATGCATAATACCCGTGTCGTTGGTAAATTTGATAAGTACTAAAAAAATTATCGCTTTTACCTTCGATTATGCATAACTGAAACCCAAGCGTCGCGTCATTGGTAAACATGATATAAATCGTATTACATGATATACTAAAAAAATTGTGTAGGGAAAAAAAGTTGAACCTGACAAATATTTGAGATGAATATTTATATATATATTTTTTTTCATGTTATGCGAGTATCATGTTGAAGTAACAGCATGATACTTGCATAAAATAAGCAAAAGAAGCGTTAAATTTAACGTAAAACGATTTCGTTACGAATGCAGGCCCTGGTGCCTAGACCGGAAGAAGCATTAAAAACCAGAGTAGCATCATTAGATGCGTCTCAGAAATGCCTATCAGACATTTCAGTCATTGGCTTCTATTTGCGTTGCGAACCTCTCTCCGTAATTATCATAATATGATCGCATCACGATGGAAACACTTTGTATCCACGACTTTTAGTAAATATTAAAAATCCAAGTAAACTTGAAAAACGGGACAAATATATAAAAAAATATCGAAACAACCAAAAATTTCTGGAATGTTCCGTAATATGGGACACAAGCAGTCCGTCAATTTGTTTCAGACATTTTAATGGTCCTCGGACTCAGAAAGGTTGAGAAACGCTGCTCTATGGAATTTCTATCGAATCGAACATGCTGGAACGTATGAATACGCGTATCCATAACGTGTTAATGTTGTCAAAGTTGGGCTTGTTTCCGAAGTGGGCAATGGCAAATGCTTGAATTTTCATGCTACGTGATAAGTATTATGTTGAGGGAATCCTAAAACAAGCTTGAATTTTCATGTTATGCAAGTATCATGTTTAAGTAACAGCATGATACTTGAATAAAATAAGCAAAGGCTGAGTTAAATTTAGCGTGAAATGATTTCGTTACGAATGCGAAATTGTTTTTCGCTATATCTCGAGAGATTCGCGACGCAAATAGAAGCCAATGGTGTCGTTTGACAGTCATTTCTGAGACACATCTAATGATGCTACTCTGGTTTCTTCCGTATTAAAACAAGAGTATCATCATCAGATGCGTCTTAGAAATGATTACTACTACTGAACCATATACATGTACCTCATCCATATTCCTCTGCGGAACCTCTAACGAATTGATGCATGTTGGAATGTGCGCGTACTTGTAGTAAAACCTGACGTGAAATTTGTTTCTGTGTGATGCTTTTTATGCGTAGTGCCACCAGTGTTTCTAACTATCAAGTGTAATGATTGAATAATTGCATCGTTGTAGGCCTGTTGCTCTCTGTGGCAATGCCGAACAGAACTATATTCATTGTTTTGATGATTATCCGGCACTTGTTTCCGATTCGAGTTCGTAATACCGGAATCGCGCAATATATTGCTCCTATGTAAACTGATTTGAAGGATCGGAAAAGTTTTCGTTGTAACGAGATTTTCGTTATAACGGGATTCGATGTATATATATACAGTCGAATCACGTTTTAACCTGGCGTGAAGTATGTTCCTGTGTAATGCTTGTTATGTGCAGTGCCACCAGTGTTTCTAACTATCAAGTGTAATGATTGAATAATTGTATGGTTGTAGGCCTGTTGCTCCATGTGGCAATGCCCAACAGAACTATATTCACTCTTTTGATGATTTTCCGACACTTGTTTTCGATTCGAGTTCGTTATAACGGATTTTTCATTCCGTAATACAGGAATCGCGCAATATATTGCTCCTATGTAAACTGATTTGAAGGATCAGAAAAGTTTTCCTTGTAACGAGATTTTCGCTATAACGGCATTCTTTATAACGGGATCCGATATATATATATATATATATATATATGTGTGTGTGTGTGTGTGTGTGTGTGTGTGTACAGTCGAATCCCATTTTAACCTGGCGTGAAGTTTGTTCGTGTGTAATGTTTGTTATGTGTAGTGCCGCCATCTGCTACCAGTTTTTTTCCTAACTATGAGTAAAGTGTAATGATTGAATAATTGTACCGTTGTAGGCCCGTTGCTCTCTGCGGCGAGACTTCCCAGTGTCTCAGAAATGACTATCAGACGGCACCATTGGCTTCTATTTGCGTTGCGAACCTCTCGAGATATAGCGTAAAACAAACGTATCGTTACGGAAGCGGGCCGCGAGCCTTGTGCCCAGATCCGAAAAGGTTTTAGAACCAGAGTGGTATATCATTGGATATGTCTTAACGAGATATACCCAAGGACATCAAATACACTGATATATTCCCCTGACACTTTCTGAGGTATAAGCGTTTAAATTATTTCGCTACGTAACATTTTACGAATGCACTCGGTATCGTCAGATAATTTGAAAGACAAATGCACGTCAAAAAGAAAAAAAAACTTAATGGTCAATTTAGGCTCAGAGGTTTGAATAGTATATTCGCAAAACACCCTCGAAGGAAAAAAAAATTTAGGCAATATATAGGAAGTAATTTCAATTTATGCGGTCAGTGCAAAATTATGAATAAAAAAAAATTATCCATCGTATTTAAGTAGACGATGAGAGGTAAAAAAAAGGGCTGTACGAAGAAATAAAATGAAAGGCAATAGGGAGGGAGGTTTGAAAGATTGGGGCAAAAAAAAAATACAGGATATCATTTCTGCCAATTACAGCTTCATCAATATCAAGACATTCGATGCTATAAGAGAAGACGGGGAGGACTAGAAATAATAATAGTACCGAAACGCAGAGATGACTTAAATCCCTACAGACAGAGGGGGGGGAAACGAAACTAGTTTCTCGAACGTAATTCGATTGAAGGGGAGGGGTTCAAGTCTCCGTTCTAATGGGCGCGTTGGCCACCTGTAGAAACCTGACATGAAAGAAACAACCAAAGTAGACCCAAGAAGAAAAAAAAAATACAGGTAAAAGAAACATGTCGGTTCCTTTGAAGACACCTCTTGCACCTACACCACACAAGTTCCGCTTATACACGTTATTCTTTCATTCTTTCAATTTTTTTTTCAGAGCCCTAGCAATGAGAACCTGCATTCGTTGCCGGTTTGCTGCAGTACAACACTCAAAATATGAAATGTATATTTCTTATTTTTTTTTTTTTACAATCATGATAGATAGCGTATTTTTTTTTTCCTTTAGCTCTTTGTTAAAGTCATATCACGATTCAGGGACTACTACCGGGTCCTTTTTTTCTCTTTTTCTTGATGCATTTCTTTAATTTTTCTATTTTTCTCTCTCTCTCTCTCTCCTTACTTCTAGCATATTAAGTTCACTTACATTTTTATATTGTGGCAACGCAGGAAATTTTTTACTGTAAGAGAAAGGAATAATAATAATAATAATACTAAATGTTTTATTAGGTGTTTAGAGGCCAGATTATCGCAATCTGGGAAGGCTATCGTGGCGAACAGTAGCAGTGGGAATCATTATTTGGGCCTCTCGTGTGGGCTTCACTTACGTTTCTATTTTCTCCTTTTAAATCAGTGTTTCGCAAACTTTTTCAATCCGTGGCCCCCTTTAGAAAATATTTTCTTCACGCGCCCCCCCCCCCCCGTTTTCAAAGGTCCACTATTCTCATCCCAGAATGAGACCCTTTCTACTCATTGAATTGAGTTTCCGGGAATTACTAATCACAGAACTAAATTTACAATGAACAAAAATTTTATAAATGAGATCGATCTCTGGAACCCTGGGCCAGGAAGAGAGCGAGCATATCACCTAAGAGCCGATTTAAATGTGAAAAATAGGTCTTTGTAAACTATGGGACGATACAACGCGAACCTGCAATCGATCCATCACCCTGGGTGCACGCCTAACCTGGGCTTGAGTTCAGCGAGCTTCCTCGTTGTAGGGATTTTATGCATGGACATCTACAAATACAAATACAAATACAAATACAACGCCACAACAGGCAAAATGCCCAACGAGGTGGCTGATAAAAAGATGCCCATAAAAATATGGATGTCATATGTTTCAAAAATACAGCAACCCCATTAAAAATGCAATTAACACAAATTATAAACAATATATACACATGATAAAATATTATACAATGCCCATAAAGAATACTTATGGTTGTCTTATTCTAAGAATGGATAGCTTCTCGATTTACCCCAACATGTTTATCGTATTTCTTTTTAAACGTGTCAATTGTGTTACAATTTACTACCTCCGGGGGTAAGCTATTCCATTTATTAACAACCCTATTAGAGAAAAATTCCCTGTGACACCATAACCTTGCATTGTCCCTCACCAATCGATACTGGTGTCCCCTTGTAAAAGCAGTTGATTGGCGGTGTACTAAAAGTTCATGGTCCATCCTATCCATCCCATTGAAAATTTTGAACACTTCGATCATATCTCCTCGACACCTGCGTTCATCCAATGTAAACATATTCAAAAAATGAAGTCTCTCTTCATAACTCAAGCCCTGTGTGCCAATAAGGACACGCGTAGCTCTTCTCTGCACCCCTTCAATCAAGTCTATGTCCCTCTGTAGGTATGGTCTCCAAAACCTTACAGCATACTCCAGTCCAGGACGAACTAAGCCTCGAAAAAGCGGAAGAATGACTTTAGGAGAACGCGAAGAGACCTTTTTGAAAATGAGACCAAGCATTCTATTCGATTTTTTGACAACCGCTGAACAATGTTCAGAAAACTTAAGTCGCTCGTCAATGAGAATTCCCAAATCGGTGACTCTAGTTGCATCCGGGATAGTGACACCATTCAACTCGTAAGAGAACCGTGGGTTGTTCGAACCAAAATGAGTGACCATGCACTTATCTACGCTAAACGTCATGCTCCATTCATTTGCCCATGCTGCAATCTTGTTTAAGTTGGTCTGGAGCAACTCCCTATCGCTTTCATTCCCGATTACCCCCATTAGCTTCACATCATCTGCGAATTTGCTAGTAATTCCATCGATACCCTGATCGAGTTTGTCGATAAAAAGTGAAAAAAGTATGGGGCCAAGGACACTTCCCTGAGGAACTCCACTTGTGACGTCTGTCCAACCAGAGAATTCCCCGTTCACCATAACTCGTTGCGACCTATCTCTTAACCACGATTAATCTAATCTAATTAATCTAATTAATCTAATTAATCTAAATATCATAGAGTTTCCGGGGAAAGATAAAATGTTCTGCGGGGGGTGGGGGGGGGGGGACCTCATACCAAGTTGTAACATCTTACACATTTACATACTTACATTTAAAAAAAATCATAGTACCAGATATCATTGTGTAAGCCTCCAATAGATATGAGACCCCAACCTTGCCCACATGGGCCCATGAGTTAATATGGCCCTGGTTTTATGGACAACTCTGCTGGAATCTGAAAGTAGTAACATTTTTTTCCACCATATTTCACTTGAAAGCTGTAATTTTTCACAGCTTCCCGTGGCTTCCTTCACCACTTGTCGTGGCTCACCTTTCATCTGATTGTCAACTGTGAATTCCCTCCTCCTTAGAATATGCCAGTACCGCAAGAGGGGGGGGGGGGGGGCTACATGGCTCCATGTTGAGAACCATGGTTTTAAATAATACACAGTAGATCCAGCTTATAACGTTCCCTCTTAGAACATTTTCTCCTGCAGTGCGACCTAATTTTTTTAATACTCATTAAGATTTCCCGTTTAAAGCGTTTCCCCGCTTACAACGTTTTTCATAATTTTTTTTCAAAACGTTATATGAGGAATCAACTGCAACTATTTTATTAGTTTATTTTATCAAAATTAATGTCTGAGTTAGAATTAACTGATCTTAAGAGAATCTATTACAAGCGTGATGACCGAAAGCGATAGTCTAGGACAGTGTTTCTTAACCTTCCTGAACCCAAGGACCAGTGAAATGTCTCAAACAATTCTACGGACCACTTGCGTCCCATATTAAGGGACATTTCTGAACTTTTAGTGGTTCTAAATTTCTTTTCATACATTTGTCCCGTTTTTTGAATAATGTTGACTCAAATTTATAGTGTTCACTAAAATAGTTAATAAACAGCGTTTTTATAACTAATGATAATTTTGGGCACAAATAGGCTGCAAATATTCATCCCACATTGTCAAGTTAAACAGGTTATCCTCAATTTTTCAGCAATTTTAACTTCAATTAGGGATTTTGCTGACTTACGGCAACGTTTTTAAAGATAATTGGCGATGTTTCTTAACAGTAATTGGGTCATTTGAATGTTTTTTCCATCAAATTTTTGTTTACTGCGATTTGTAGCAACCTTTTATTTCCCTCACCCTTAACCCTTTTTTGCAGTAATTAGCAAATTTGTCGTAAATTGCATTTGTGGGCTGCAAATTAGTAATGTCCCGTTTTTAGGATCGCAATTTACCGCATTTTCCTCGATGAGGTATAATGCACCTAAGTATGGAGGTACAATTTTTATTTGTAAATCCAAATGGGTATTACTATAATGTCCTTTACAACAATTGAATAATTTTCCATCCAGTTAGAATTAAATTATCAAGTCTGTCTGCGGACCCCCTGCGCCATCGTCGAGGATTACCTCTGGTTCGCGGACTATAGGTTGAGAAACGCTGGTCTATGAGATGAAAAAATCCCCCCCAAAAATACTCTATGTATGTGGCGCAAAAAATTTTACTTCAAAGTTCAAACTTTTAAGCAAACTTTAAATTTTTCAAACACAAAGTTCTTCTCTCAATACGTTTATTCTACATAAGTTTGAATTAATGTAATTTTCTCTCTTTGAGGAAAAAAAAAGTCATCCCATTATCCGTATTGACGTATTATCCACTCATGCGAATTGCGAGTAGTATGTCCACTAATGAAATATTAAAGAAATGAAGGATTTGCTTGGCCACGGTGTTTTTTTAGAAAAAAATATTGATCACACTCTCATCCATACGCCATCTGTTATCCCTTAAAAAAAATAATTTTTGTAGGCAATTCTTTTAACATTTATTTATTTATTCTAATTTATCAAGAAATAAAACTGCAGATCATTAATTCGCTGCGGTCAGTTATCCGCAATTAGAGATTCACAATTTTTTTACGTGGTATAATCCGTGGATTGTGTTGAGATATATTGCTCACTGGGATACTAATTCATTCAACTCGTAAGTGAAACGGGGGTTGTTCGAACCAAAATGAGCCATGCACTTGTCACTACTAAAAGTCATGCTCCACTCATTAGCCCATGCTACAATCACATTCAAGTTTGTCCGGAGCATCTCCCCTATTCCTTAGATTCACGACTACCCCTCCCCCATCCCATTAGCTTCACGTCATCTGCGAAATTGCTAACAATCCCATTCATACCCTGATCGAGTTTATAGATGAAAAATTAAAAAAGTATATGTCCAAGAACACTTCCTTGATGGATTCCACTTTTCATACCTGTTCAGTCAGAAAATTCCCCGTTCACCATAACCCGATGTCACCTCTCTCTCTCAACCACAGTTCAATTCAGCAAACCTCATGTAGGCCCTTCAAGAGTTTACCATGTTGTACCCGATTGAATGCCTTGTGGAAATCAAGATAAACAACGTCAATGTTTTTACCCTTGCCTATATCCTTAATCACATGATAATATAAGCAAAGGGGGATTGGCTACACATGACTATTTCTACGTGAACCCCTTAACTTCACCGATTTTGTTTTTCGATAATAATTTCATCGAAAACGGAACTCAATCGAAAAACTCATTAGACGATAATTGGACATGGTTTCACTACTATCCTGTCCTAAATATCGGAACCACATTAGGCAAGCTTCCAATCCCATGTGACGATACCCTCAGCAGCACTACTCCTGTAAATCTGTACAACTGTTGCAGCAATTTCATTACCACATTCCCTAAGGACCCTAGGAAAAATATCATCTGTTTCTGGTGTTTTGCTTTCACATACAATTTTTTACAAATTTTAAGACTTCCTCATCTTCAGTTACTTGAATATCGTTGAGGGCTTTATCACCCCATGACACACACATACTTTGGATATCACCTTTTCTATTAAAACTGAATCGAAAAAGTCATTCCAAGCACTACACATGTCTACATTGCTCCCTACCCTAGACCCTTCTATCGAAAGGGGGCCAATTGTTCTCTTACAGCCATTGTTGACATACTTGAAAAATTATTTTAGGTCAGCGCCATTGTTATCTGCCAATCTAGATTCACCTTTCTTTTTTGCTATCCCTAATCACTTTCTTCAATGCCCTTTTTTGTCACTAAATGATGACAAGCCACTTTTGTGTGTGTGTGTGTCCTTTTCATTCCAAGATTTAAAAATTGCATCATCAATAACCTCTATCACTAATAATTGTTTGATCACTTTCATTATTAACCAATCACAGCTAATTGCCGTAAAACTTCTGATAAAGAATCCGAAGAATGTAAATTATAAATCAAGTGAGTAATACGGTACCGAAATTATATTTTGTATATCAAACTATTTTTTCATTACAATCATTTTCATTACTATCATTAAATTAAAAAACTAATGGGAATAAATTTCAATTATATTAATGCAGGTTGAAAAATAATTGTATAATCTTTTGTTCAATGATGCTGTAACTTTCTTTGAAATTAGGGACTCTTTAGCGGAAAACACATCACATCCATCTTCATGTTCGTTATTATTTTCCTCCCATGTAATGATGTGCTTTATGAAGACGTCAAAGTTCTTGGTCCATCTAAATTGCTTGGTAATAATGAAAGAAAAGCGTTTTTTAACTGGTTTTCCCTGTATATAAAGTCATATATCATCTCAACAATTTCACGCTCTGTCCCCGAACTAATTTAAAATCAAGTTTTCAAGAATGGCTCCAAAATATAAATGTTGGGAATTACATTATAATACATTGTGCTATTCTGGTTACTACGTTGACCGTTAGTTGGGTCAACGTATTCCAAGGGTGGAAAAATTACACAAAATACTCGTATTTTCTCGCAGACACAAAATCATACAAAGAGAAAAATCCGATTGAAGTGTTAATAATTACAATTGGATAATTTTAATTATTTTATTCAGGTTTTTTTGGTAAAATAATTTAGGTTTTTAACTACATTAATATATATATATTGATAATCATAATCCAAGAATATTTCTGAAATTTAAAGAACTCCAGAGAGAATATTTTTGCCTCTTGAATAATGGTAGGCAATAAGACAGGGGAGTCATCCAGGAGAAGTTAATATGGTCTAAAGAGAGGCCATGGACTGAAAAAGGTTGAGAAACACTGGTTTAGATAACCATGTTGGTCCTTTCATGAAAAAATGGTTCTTTCTGACGCTTATTCATGAAATCCTAGTTCGTTTTTGAGCCGCTGTGGTCATAGCGACGGAACCGCATCGCGAATGTCGGGATTGGAAACCCGTCGGCGGCATAGTGACGGTCAGCGGAAGCTGGTTCTCTATGATTCCCAAATTCGAGCCTATCTATCCGTTGAAGAGTCTCAATACACAGAGCAACAGACCCTACAACGCGTCGTTGTAGGGTCTATCAATCATTACATTTTACTCATAGTTTGAAAATAGATGGCAGCAGTAAAAGGAATTCAAACACTAGATACGCGCAGACTGTTAGGTAGACATGCATACATCCGGCACAACTCATACAGTAGCAAATTGCCCGTGGCGATAGAATGGACTTGGGCTCGGTTTGAAAGAAAAAGAACGTTTTTGCGTTCTTGCATGGAATTTAAATTCGTTTTTATGCTCTCTATTGGTCCGTTTTGACGACTTAAAATAAAACTTTGGTTCTCTTTTACATTCCTTCATGAAATTATGATTCGTTTAAAAGGTTTTCGTAATATTTTGGTTCTTTTGACGCTCCATCACGTGATTTTGGTTCTTATCGTCGCTTCTCTTTTCGATGTTTCTTCATGAGGTTCTCAACGATGGCTCTTTCTACTTTTCTACATTATTTCATTAAATTTTACTTCTTTATAATTGCAATGTGTAGGTTTAATTTTAGACTCACAGAATATGTAGGCATATACACGAATAAATGTATTCATTAGGCGAGAAAAACTTAACGAGAAATCGATCGAATGCCTTATTTTTTTGCCAGTTTTCACGACTATATTCATATTCCTTTCATAGACTAGGACAATTTAGCCCACGTGAGAAAAAATTTCTGATCCAAAATTTCAAAATTAAAATGTTTTGTGTAATATTTATTAACTTCAGTGTTAAAATATTTTTTTTATTTTTAAATATGAAACATTTCTTAAAATATATGTTTTATTATTAATTTAACTAACCATTTGTTTGAAAAATTTGTGTCAAAGATGGACATTTTGAAATTTACTTGTCCAATCCGTAATATTTGCCCCTAGAGGGCGCTAACAAAATGTAAATATGTAACTAAATCCGCACCAACGATATGGCTTCATAACAGTAATATAATTATATATCTAGATACATAATCTTTTAGTCTAATTACGTAGATACATGATCTGGTTCAGTTACATGATCTATCTAAAAACTATTTTCATCTCACGCAAGAAAATTCAAGTAAGAACTTTTGAAAAAAAAAAAATTAATAATTAAAAAAAAAAGATATTCGTCAATTTAGAGATTTTTAAATTTAAAAATTAGGTAGTATATGATTTTTTCTGTAATTGTCTATTATTCCTAATCACAGACATATGAATACAATGAAAAAATAATTTAAAGAAACTGACATTTTTTCTGCGCAGAAAGAAATTAAAAACCCCATCAGAGGCCAAGTGGTTAAGCCACGTAAAATTCTTAAAATCACCCCAATATCTCGAGTAAAAGATGATTCCGGAATGTCAGCAAGAAAATGTCAACGAGGCAAAATTAGAGAGGATACTATCAATGTCATCAGGAACAGTACACAGTATATGCCCATTTATTTTCATCGTTCAAAGTATATGAAACCTGAGCATCGAGTTACAGGGTATTCCACTTCATCATCCCGTTCCACCTAACCTGTACAGCAGGTGGCTAGCCCATAACATACTGTACCTGGAACAACTATCGAGGGAACGCTCATTTTATCCATTCGCCCCATCCCCTCCCCCGCGTTTCATCCATTTTCGATGCCTGAAGTAAGAGGGATTCGTTTGAGGATTTCAACAAAAAAAAAAGGTAGAAACGGGGCTCGGTTTATTAATGGCAGGGTTTCCTGAGAGATGTGTGTGTGTGTGTGTGTGTACTCCGACTAAAAAAGTCTCGCATTACACGGTAGTCCTCAATTTTGTTTAACGAACCTTCCAACGTTTCAAAACTGCTGTCATTAACAAAACCTGAACTGGATCAGGGGGGGGGGGGGGGGGGATGAGGAAGAGGAATACGAATGAGAAATTTCGATATTATTCTTTGGGAGAAGAAATGAGATAATCATGGTAATCGTGAGTCAGAATTGTTTTTTTTTAAAGATTGTTTTTTTTCCAATACAGTATTGTTAAATCTTAAAAATCGTCGTGCTGTGGAACCTCGTTTATACGACGTTCAAGAGGCCGAGTTAAAACGTCGTATAAACGAATGTAAGTCGAATAACTGACACTTTTATTTTATAAATGAATTTTCTTCCCCCCCCCCCCTCTACAGGCCCTACAAAATATTATACAAATACAACGCCACAACAGGCAAATTGCCCAACGAGGTGGCTGACTTAAGAACATCATGGATCCCCGAGCCATTTTTTGGAAGCCCTACCTACTACTACTACACCATACATGCACCCAGCCCACACTCCCCCCCCCCGCGGAACCCCCCAACGAATCGGTACATGCGGGAATGTGCGTGTACGTGTAGTGAAACCTGACGTGAAGTTTTGTTGTTTCTCTGTAATGTTTGTTATGTGTAATGCTGCCATCTGCCACTAGTTTTTCTGACTATGAGTGAAGTGTTATGATTGAATGATTTATCGTTGTAGGACTGTTGCTCTCTGTGGCGAGACTTTTTAACGGGGAGATCGGCTCGCATTCGCGCCTTGAAGTTGGGAACCACAGAAAACCAACTTCAGCCGACCACCACTGTGGGTCCGTCACTATAACCACTCGACCACCACAGCGGCCAGATAAATATAATGTTCATAATATATAATATAATAGATATAATATAATGTAAATATAAAATTCAATGTGTTCAATATTTCCAAAATTCTGTTGCAAAAAAATATCACTTCAATCATAAATGATGGATGGAAACTAAATTGAATTTAAAATCACTTTAAGAAATATAATTTATCACAGCATTACCTTTTTGGGACGCAACATTTTCAAAACATTGCAGCAAAATCTTCTCGACTTTCCCATATTGGACTCTCATATATTTAGCAGTTGATGATTTACAACATAGTTTCCCAACCTTTTTTGTCCGATCGCCCCCTTCTTCAAAAAATTGTTTCTCCCATCGCCCCCCCCCCCCAACGCAATCTAACCCATAGGATCCTATGTTATACCCGTAGTTTCTACCGCCCCCAGGGGACGTTAACGCCCACGTTGGGAATCACTGATTCACAACCACCAGCTTGGTCTGATTTTGTTTCTCAGCTTTATAATAGTTTTCGAAGTTGACACAGGAATATTCAACTCCTTTTCAAGATCAACTTTCATCATTAGTTTTGCATTTAATTCTTGCATTCTTCCGAAATTTTCAGTATTTTAGGGGTCATTGAAGTATTACGTCAGCAACGAGGGGGGGGGGGGTTCGGATTTGATGACAAGGGGGAGGGGGGTTTGAATGTTGCTTACGTCATCAACCACCCCTTTTTGAAGATATGAAATATTCTAAGCTGCTGACGAAATTTTGCTGACAAGGGGGGGGGGGGATCAGTGTTTTGCTGACTTTTGCTGACAAGGTGGGAGGGGGGTCAAAAATAGCTGAAAATCTGCTTACGTAATACTTGAATGGTCCCTTAAGAGAAAATGCTTTACGTTTTCTTGACATCACGAACGGCCGATTTGACACAGCCATCAAGCAAAGCACCACAACGAAAGCAAATTCTACAGGAAATGATCGAAAGTACTTACTGCGCATGCGTCTCTGCAGAGCTGAACCTTCCAAATGCTTACAATGCGTATGTGTATGTGTTTGGAATTCCTTATCCTTTACTAATAGGCCTGCTAAGCCATCCATATTCCTCTGCGGAAGTTCTTACAAGTTGGTAAATGTTGGAATGTGTATGTACGTGTTTTGAACCTAACGTAAAGTTTGTTTCTGTGTAATGTCTATTAAGTGTAGTGCTGTCATCAATTTTTCGAACTATGAGTGAAGCGTAATGATTGAATAATTTCACCGTTGTGTACACCTGTTGCTCTCTGTATCTGGACTTTTTACCGGGGAAACTTTTCTTACCCTCTAGAGGATAACGCTGAAAGCATTGGGAGAAAAAAATTCTGAGGGGACATAAGACAGTCAAAATTATCAAAGCCGGTTTCTTCGGGGCTCGCTACGTCTGCATATTCTCAGAAACAAGCAATAAACAAATCACTTAAGTGTCCACTCTAATTGGCCATCAGCTCGCTCACTGACTATTTTCGTATACGTCAATAATCACCTAAAAATGTATGGCTTTTGCAGTGGCAATATGCAAGAAGTACTGTTGTAGCAAAACACGTTTTCACTGCATACAAAAATTGTGCGGATTTGATTTATATAAATGACGTTTTTTTCAAAAGATTTGAAGTTCGGATCGAAGTGGAAGCGCCGAATAATTGAGGTTATGCGTCGAATAAATAAATTATTTTAGCATTAAAATGCATAGGAAGCAATTGCGACAACAAACGTCGTATAAACGTGAAATAAGTCGTATAACTGAACAACGTATGTGAATGAGGTTCCACTTTATATCGATAAACACAATTTGAATTTCACACTTGTTGTAAAATATTGGTTCATCATATTATTATAGGTGCGTATTCGTCCGTGCGTGCTCGCGCTAGCTTAGGATTCGACGAAGTTATGTTGTGATTATTGAATAATAATAGAGTAGCTAATTTCAAATGTGAATGAATATCATTCATTTAGAATCGGAATTCATACAGCAATACAACATATTAATAAAAATAATATGTACTCTAGATATAGTTATACAGGGTGATCAGAAAAGATGGGAAAAACTTTAAGAGGTGAGAGTACACAACAATACAAACAATTTTCATCAAAGAATGCATGGTCTAACATGAAACGGAAACGCGCTAGCGCGTTTCGAAACTGCCGCTCCGCAAACGTTAAAACGCCATTAATGTTGAAATTTATAGGGAGAAAAAGAACACCACACACATGCATGCAAATGTAACCTGGGGAAGAAGAAGAAAGAACCGAATGCACAAATCTGCGTCACAGTGAATAAAAGGCGTGGACGTCATTCAGTACGTTACAACTGTTAATAACTTCACTGGGCTGGCGTCCGCGCCTTTCATTCACTGGGAACCAGATTTGCGTACGGTTTCTTCTTCTTCCCCAGGTTGCATTTGCATGCGTGGTGTTGTTTTTCTCCCTATAAATTTCAACAGGAACGCCGTTTTAAGGTTTGCCGAGCGGCCGTGTGCGTTTCATTTTTGTTTCATGATTCACACACGCAACGCACGCACCTATAATTATATAATGAAACAACATTTTGGCAACAAGTGTGAATTTCAAATTGTATTTATCGATTCGTTCAATTTGTGTTTCATGTTAGACTATGCATTGTTTGATGAAAATTGTTTGTATTGGTGTGTACTATCACTTAAAGTTTTTCTCATCTTTTCTGAATCACCCTGTATAATTCAAGAAGTTGCCTTGAACAGTTTTTAGAATATCCTTATGAAACATCACGTAATTCAAATGCATTTACGCGCACACGAACAAAGCGTTAAAAATGAAATTATACATATATATTTCATGAGAACGCGTCATTAATGAACACATTGGTTTCAAATAAAGCTTACTCTCAAAATACATTATATGGGTTGAAAAATCAAACCTACATATTCCATAAAAATCATTGACGTGAGATTGTAGGTACATTTCATGGAAGTCGTCATAACGACGAGAGTAAGAAAACAGCATAAAAACTAACCTTTACTTCACGAAAGACGGTCAAAAAGAACCAAAATTTCATGAATGTGAACAGGGGTGCGGTAGCACAGGTCAATAAGATGCTCGCCTATAGTACCAAAGGATGTTTAGAGATGTCGCGAGTTCGATACCAGGTTCGTCCTTGTCAGAAAACTTTCTGACACAGGGGTACAACAGAAATGGCGACATGACCGCAGCAAAAAATTGCTACCGCAGGGAGTCCCCCATCGAGGGGTTAGCGCACCAACCTCTCGATGAGTAGAATAAACAAGCCTGCCGTTCGGAGACGGCAATAAATTGTAGGTCCCGGTCTAATTAGCCCTCGTGTGCAGAGAATGACCGTGGTGCGACAAAAATGATGAAATGAATGTGAACATCAAAACGAACTGAAATTTCACGAAGGAGCAGCATCAAAAAAAGCCAAAGTTTTACGAAGAAGCCTCGAAACAAATCAGCATTCCATAGAAGAAGGTTAAAACGAACAAGCATTTTATGAAAATCATCAGAACGAACCAACGGGGGCGTAAGTAAAGAACATAAAAACGAACTAAAATTTCATGAGAAGAAGCATCTGAAACGGACAAAATTTCTTTAAAGTGCGCCAAAAAATAAGTTCATGAAGCGCCAAAAAAAATTAGGTAATAAAAATTCATGAAGAAGCATTAAAAAAACTCATGGAAGTTATCAAAGGAACCAATTTGGGCAAAAGAAAAAAGTATAGAAACGAACTAAAATTTCTCAACATTTCATGAAAGTTGTAAAAACGAACCAACGGAGATCGCAAGATGTGACGTTAATTAAAGGAGGTCAAAATGAGCCAACATTTCATGAAAGTTGTCAAGGAAACCAACATTTCATGAAAGTTGTCAAAGAAACTAACATTTCATGAAAGTTGTCAAAGAAACTAACATTTCATGAAAGTTGTCAAAGAAACTAACATTTCATGAAAGTTGTCAGAACGAACAAATTGAGAGCGCGAGAAAGGACCATAAAAGCGAACCACAATTTCATGAACGAGCATCAACACAACTAATATTTTAGGATGAAGCGTCGAAATGACCGAAATTCCTGAAAAAAGGGTCACAAAACAAATCACAGCTTCACGAAAAGCTTCAAAACGCGAACGGTATCTATTTCAGAAAAATTCATTTTCGAATATTTTAATAATTTCATGGTGGATTTTACAATGAAAAAAATTATGTGAATAATCCATATCATTATCATCATGACATTAATTGCATGCTATGAAAAAGGAAAGTGAAAAAAAAAATCAATAGAAGCTATCTATGGTTACGATGCATTCGAACTTTTACGTGAAATATTTTTATTCATAAATTTCCAAAAAAGAAGAACTCACACGAATCTTACAATTATACAAAAATAATACTTTTTTTTGTTAATTATTCACAAGAAGAATGCCAAAGCGTTGTTTTCAAGGTTGAAGCAGCTCCTCTCATTCGAGCAGCTTCCACAGCAGTCGTCATTCCACTGTCTCATTAGCATTCATTTCAATTAGCGCCGTTAATTAAACAACATTAATGAAACCGAAAACGTTGAGAACACGCGCTCTCCTCTCTCGCTCTCTCTCTCTCTTTCTTTCTCTTCTGTCTCAGAGAGAAGGCTCGCCTCGTTTACGCTCTTCACGTCTTAACTATGCATTTTTGAAGTAATTAAGAGCCATGTTAATGTCCCTGACACTCGGCCTGTCGGCATCTCCTTTGAGAACATCAAAGGAAAAAACCGCCGGCCCTACCAGAGGTAGAAAAAGAGAGGCCCAAAAAAAAAAAAATAAATAAAAGGACCGCCTACCAAAAACCTATGATTGACAGCTCCCAAATTGAAAGGCGTAGGTGGTCCCACACGCCGTAAGAAAAGAAAGCCTAGGCTTTTTCCCTTTAGCAATATATAGCTTTTTTTTTTCCACCTATAAGGAGCGTGCCTTTCTCTCATGTATAGCGTACCTCCATTCCCACGACAATATTAATGTTAAAAAGTTCAGAAAGATCACATACGGGGCTTCGAAACCAACAACCTGTTCAACTTAAGAGATGACTTACTTTTGTTAAGACATAATTGCGATTAATAATAGTCCGATTTTTCTTTTTGTTCTGTATTCGCACAATTTCTTATATATTTGTGTTCTTTTTCTTTGTGTAAAGGTTCGTGCCTAAAGTGCCGTGTTTAGGTAATCTATGTGATAACTTTGATTTATGAGGGAACGTGGTTTCCTGCGCCATTTTATTTATTTATTTATTTTTTTTCTCTCCTGCCATCTACTTCCAAGGTTTTTCATAAAGTTACAGCTCTGTTAGCAATAGGTCATTCACAATCACGTTGAATGTCAGCCATTTAACGATGTCTGTACTTCAAAAATAGTGTTCCGCTGTGATTTTCTTTTTTATATTCAGGCACTTAAAGTGGAACGACGCATTCAGCCATTTTTTCACGAAATGGTTTTTGGTGCAATCAAATTATTGTAGCAAAATTATTAGCAAAAATGACGTATCCATTTGATAATGATGAGATCTACACAATGGATACTTGCCCCGGGCGACAGTGTCAGTTTTTGTCATTGCTTGTAGGATCTGTATCGAGACTTTTTAACGGGGGAGATCGACACAACGTTTGCGCCTGAAGCTGAGAAACGACAGAAGACCAAATTTAGCCAAACATTACTGGGGTTCCAACTTGGGTCTACTTGATGCGAATCCCCTCACAAAAGGGGTCAAACTTGAGGGAGTGGCAATTGAGGGATTAAAAAAAATTGAAAACTTATTTTTACTTCTTCAAAACATAATGCATATGTGTTACGTACGGTAAATGTGATAAATTGGTTATTATGCTTACTTACTAATTACCTTGATTAGTTTGATAAATTCATTATTTTTACCGGCTAATATGCATAATACCCAAGTGTCGTTGGTAAACTTGATAAATACTCGATAATACCCTAGTGTAATTTGTGAATTTGAGAAATAGGAAAAAAAATTCCAAATGAGTCTAGTACATCTGATGAATATAGTGGGACCCCGATACAACGATAAAAAATTTTACGATCGTGCCCCATATAGTGATACAATACATGTATGAATTATCATGTATAGCATATAGTCTCCCAAACTTTTTGTTCCACCGCCCCCTTCATCAGAAATTTGTTCCTCTCATCGGCCCCTAACTCAAGTAAACCCATAGGATCCTATGTTAAATAAGTAGGTTCTATCGCCCCCTTGGACCATTCCATCGCCCACCAGGGGGCGATATTGCCCACTTTGGGAAACTCTGATGTATAGTATATCATATAGTACGATTTATCATATTTAACAACGACACGACGCTTGTATATTATGCAAAATCACCGGTAAACGTGATAATTTTTAGTGCTAATTAAATTTACCAACGACGCTTGGGTACTATGCATAATCACCGGTAAAAGTGATAGATTTAGGGAAAATTATCAAACTCACCAAAATGCTCGGCGGTTAAGCATAATAACCGGATTTACCACATTTACCGTAACGTATGCATCAAAACATAATGCATAATAAAAGCATTGTTACTGAGAGCATTGGCAGTGGCCAAAGCAAATCTGCCCTTCCTGACAAAAATTCTTGTGTTTAGGGATGATAAAAGTGAACGCGAACATTAGTTAAGTATCCGAATGAATAAGATCTTTTGCATATACTGTTGATGTGCCATTCAGAGTTTCCTTTTAAAAACATAGAAAGAGGATCCACTGAGAAGCAAGAAGTGGCTGCTGGGAATGCAAAAGTTGTTTGATTTATTTTCCAAAACCAAAAAGAAAAGAATGACAAGAATTTATTGTAAATGAAGAAAATCTGTATCTCTGAAGAAAATGCCTAAAGATTAAAATTTCCGGTGATAAAGAAAAACAAAAATTGATCTACTGCTTGAAAATTCAAAAGAATATTACCGATCGCTCAAAAAGATGCGTAAAATAGAACCAAAAATGCGAATGATATGTCTCCATAATACCCTGGAAAAGACCAAAAGTTCGAATATGCCCAAAATATGACTTGTCATAAAAAAAATATAATATGTCTCCATAATACCCTGGAAATTGTAACCAAAATTTTGTTCATGCAATAAAACGTCACTGCCGATGAGGCAGTAGAAGCAACGGGTACGTATAATATAAGACCCCATGAGATTTTTGGTTTTTCCTTAATTAATAACGTGATCCTGAAGATATTCGTATGATTTGTCTAGGGAATTTCTTGGTGTGTAGGGAATGATGTTATCCCCCCCCCCCCACTTGTTAATACAAGATACGAAGCAAACTGGTTGCTATGTAGAGACGATGGCGATTTTTAGAAAGAAAAACTCATTTCGGCTTCTAGTGGACTTAACCCACGCCCTCTCGCATTTTGGACGAGTGCACTGCCACTGCCCTACAGAAGCAGACATAAAACATCTTCCTTGGACTGCATATTTGCTGAACGTGGTAGGCGATGGCGGTGACATCAATCAGATAATGCATAGTTTCCCAAGTTACTGGTTCCACCGTCCCCTTCTTCAGAATTTTTTTCTTCTCATCGCCCCCCAATTCAAGTCAACCCATAAGATCCTATACTAAATCCAAAGTTTCTCCTGCCCCCGTGGACCCTCTCATTGCCCACTTTGGGAAACATTGAGCTGATTGCTCGTGAATTAGCTCTAAGCCACCAGGTGATGACATTCATGTAGAGAGAGATTTCCTCTCCAATTATTAATGCAACATCTGCAGGAAACTGGTCGTTATGTAGAAATGATTATTTTTGGAAAGATAAATTCACTTCTGCCGCTACGGGGACTCGAACCCACGGACTCTCGCATTCTTTTCAGGTGATTTTCGCTTTCCAATAATCATAATATCTATAAACAACCAGTTTTCAAAACCCCAGACGCATGCCTGGTGCCAAAATAATAGCGGGGCCAGGTGCATCTCAGCAATTTCGGGAGCACCAAAAATATTTAAGACTCCCCTTCCCGCCCCCTTTCATATATTTTGTGGGGAAATCAGCATTTATATTTTCAGAATATACAGAAATGTTCAGAAATATCCCTACAAACGACTTTAAACACGCATATAAATCAACACAAAATGAAAATTCAGCACTGTAGGCAATTTTAGAAAAAAAATATTCTTCAGAAACTTATATATATGAATAGTTTGTAATTTTTGAATTAAAATAATTGCAGCACCATTAAAATTTTCGGAAATAATGAAAGAAATAATTCAAGAATTCATGAAAATTCAGAAATAATGAAAGAGCAATATGTAATTTAAGAACTGATAGAAAATTCAGAATTAATGCAAGAAATAGTTTAAGAATTGGTGAGAGACTTCAACAATTTACTGCCAGGGCATCAATTTTTAAATAAATCAATATTTACTGCTGAAGCTATGAATTATTTAATGGTTAAAAAGGCCAAAAAAGTTGTTTTGTTTGGCATTATTATTTTTTAGTGTTTTTTTTCCTTAACATACCGTTCGACACATCCTAAAATGCATGTTTATAAATGTTTGTGTGTGCCTTTGGAAGCACGCTAAAGAAAATTTGAATGAATTTCATCAAAATAGGAAACGACAAGGGACAAAATATAGCTCATTTCTGTTTTACAGTTGTTTTTCAACGAATTTATTCACTAAACCATAAAAATTTTCCAAATAATTTGATTAGATTGACCAAAATGCATTCATTGTGTTTGCTTACGCTGTTTTAGCAGAAAACATTAAAGAAATGTAATCCCCATTTTGAACGTCTCTTGTCCCCTCATCAAACTTTCTCTCCGTACGATCAAATAATTATTCAATTTTCTAGGTAGAAAGCAAAATAAAATTACGCAGCGATCGATGGACTCCTAAAGAACCGCGAATCACATCACGGGAAAATTGTTTTTTCTTCGGAACGAAATTTCGAAGTTTCTAACAAGCACGGCATTCGCTCACTTATCGTACGTTTTGGAAAAACATTTTTCCTGTTACTCTTGTTTGACTAATTAATGAACACTTATCATGTCAGCATGTTCATAATTACCGGTAATTTGATCGCTATCGGCAAGGAACGGTGAGAAACCGATGAGACAAGCGGGAAATATTATCCCTAGTGGGAGAATGCTCGTTTGGAATAATTTTGTTTCCTGTCGGATAATAATCAACGAAATTGTATGACACCGGGAGGATAAACCTGTACATATTGTAATTATCTTGAATGAGTGTCACTTTTAAATTATCAAAAGCTCTTTCAAGACGCTCTAGGATCGATTTTTGAACACGTAAGCTGATAATTATTGTCGAGAACATAATATCAACTATAGCGTTATTAGAATTCGACCCAATCGTTCGGATATCATGAACAGACTTCATTTATAGGTGAATGAACTTCAACGGGACCAAAACTTTGGTTTCTTATATCCGCGTCCAGAAAATTCACTGACGACAATTCAACGAATGGAAAATTTATCGCTGGGAAAATTCACCGAAAACATGAGTGAATGAACGAGTGATTAAATGACGAGTGAAGAAGAGTGAACGAGTCAGTGAACAAATGAGTAAATGAATGAATCACTAACTAGGTCACTCACTCTGTTACTCCCTGATTAATTTGCCTCCGCTGTTACTCGCTGAGTATGCATCTGATTCCATCACTAACTCACCATGTCGCTCATTCTATCGCTAACTCACCATGTCGCTCAATCTATCGCTAACTCACCATGTCGCTCAATCTATCGCTAACTCACCATGTCGCTCATTCTATCACCAACTTCACAGGTTGCTCATTCTATCACCAACTTCACAGGTTGCTCATTCTATCACCAACTCACCAGGTCGCTTACTCTGCCACTTGCTAACCAGGTTGCTCACTCTGTTACTCCCTGACTAGGTCGTTGACTGACATACACTCAATCATCGCAGTACGAAAGGAGGGGGGGGGGGGGGTATTCTATCCCCCCAAACCGAGATTATAGTGTTATTTTGCAGAAAAAAATTTAAACCACCCCCACCCCCCACCCCTGAGAAAAAAAAATTGAAACTTCCCCCCCCTTGAGAAAATTCTGCGTACGCCTATGCACTCAAATCACAGTCAAGCACGTACTCATTTTGTCATTCTGTCAGTCGCTCACTCGATCACTCAGTCTGCCACTGGGTCACTGATTATGCCACTCACTCACTTAGGGCACTTACTCTATCTCTAGGTCACTCGCTTACTGCACATTCACCAACTCTAACCATTATGTTACGCCTACCGTATCCTTTACAGACTCACTCACTCAGTCATTCCTCGCTCACTTACTGGTTCACTAACTCATGTCGAACTGTTGTCGGTGAATTTTCCGTAAACCTGTTGTATCCGAGTTATTGAAAGAATGTCTCATAAGACGACACCAAAAAAATGTTGTTTGATACAGTGGGACTCGACGGTATCTGTATTCCAGTGCCACTTTACTAGGGTTCAGTCTCAGAAAAATTGCCAAAATTTGAAAAAAAAACCATAAAAACGCAATTGTGCTGAAATAACCAAGTGTAAGAAAATTTCAGGATTTTGAAAAGACGCAATTGCAAAAAACAACAGAGTTTCTCAAGGTTTCAGGAATTTGAGAAACCACAATTGCTGAAAAATTCAAGTCTCAGAAAATTTGAAAAAATAAATAAATAAAACGGAATTGCTAAAATAACCAAGTATCAGAAAACGTAAAAAAAAACCAAAAAAATGCTAAAATATACAAGCATGACTGAAAATTTCATGACTGTGAAAACGTAAGTGGTAAAATACTCTTTCTACCAGTGGTAAATTCTAGATAAACGACTTTATCTATAGTCTAGAATCTAGACCAGAGGTCTTTAACCTTTTTCTAGTCGCGAGCACTGCCTGTACCCATCATCAAAACAAGAGCGCCCTGAATGAGATATACGAATGCATGAAATAAGGATGATTTCATTCCTTGTTTAATTGAAACGTTAATCAAGTGCTCGCGAGCACGAAATTGCACACAAGCATCGAGTACTCTGGGGACTTCAGGAAGCACCACGGTGCTCGCGAGCAATGGGTCGAAGATGGCGCTGATCTGTAGACTCTAGATAAAGTCGCTTATGAGTAACATCAGTAATTGAAAACAAAAAACAAATTTCCTTTCATTTCTACTAAAAACCTCCATGATTGTTTTTTTTTTTTTGCTCTTTATTGCTTTATTTGTAGTTTTTACCATAACCTCTTGTGTGCGGATAAGTCAGGGCCTATAGTGTGCCCATAGGCGGAGATAGGCTCGAAAGTCTGGGGGGGGGCATGATGATAATGACGTCAATTCACATATACATTACATCAGTGGTTCTCAACCTTTTCTGACTCGCGGAGCCCTTTTCAGTGAATAATTTCTCTGGCGGAGCCCTGTTTAACTCGAGGAGCCCTTTTTTGTATATTATTTATATGGCGGTACCCTTTAGGCATCTTTTTTTTTGTTTGTTTACCAAATTTTTTGATTTATTTTATTATTCTCGAGTGGCTGCGGAGCCTCTGGGAAGTGCACACGGAGCCCCAAGGACTCCGCTGCATTAGATCAATCGACTCTTATCTTTGACGCTGAGGGGGAGGGGTTTCCTGAGCGTGTCTTCTCATGGCCCGGGGAAGTCTTTCTCTCGGGGCCCTTTTAAAAGGTTATTATTATGCAAAATAAGTGTATATTTTTGTGAGCTCCAGTTGCCCCAGCCCAGTTACGGTCCTAGGTATAAGTTATATCTCTAATGGAAAGAAGCTCACTTTACTACATACAGAGCTGTAATCCTTAAGGCATGCTACTAATGCCTCTACTTCAGCTCCACAAGCCACGGTGCGTGAAATAAGGAAGGCAGAGTCGTGTCTTCAGTGGTGTAGCTGCCAGCATGCTTGCCCGGAATGCAATTGGGCCTTGGTTCGAGTCCCGGCGGGGACCAGATGACTTCACGTCCGCATAAAATTCAGAAAATATCTGTTTGCTTGTAATCCTTACTGTTTGTGGGGGCGAGTGGAGAAAGAAAGAGAGTCGCAGTCAATATGTGGGATGGTGTTTATATTTCAAAGGTGAAAGTGGCAATAAGTAGTCCTCCAAATAACCTTGACCAAATATATTCTGCAAGTTCCTTCTAGTGAGATGAACGGTGGCTAGGGCCGTCTTAAGAGCATTACGGGCCCCCGGGCCAAATGATTTTTGAGGCCCTACCTGGCAAATTCTCGAAAAATTCAACTACTTCTCATTTTTCTGAGGTTCCTATTCTCTTGAGGCTCCCGGGCCGTGCCCGGGTGGGCCCCATGCTTTAAGACGGCACTGACGGTGGCAGTTTTTGAGGAAAAACAATTTTTTTGATTCCTATATAAGCGGAAATCTGATTCCTTCACCGATGAGTTTCCTATGTTGAAAAAGCGTTTGGTTTTCGTTTTGGCGATGTGGTTCTTAAAAACCATAGTATCCCAACCTTTTTTGTCCCATCGCCCCCTTCTCCAGAATTTTTTTTTTTCTCCTATCGCCCACAACACGCAATCTAACCCATAGAATCCTATGGGTATGAACCCGTAGCCTTCTTCCACCACCCTGAAACATTTCGTCACCCTCAGTGGGGGGGCGTTAACGCCCACGTTGGGAATCACTGTTGTAAACGGTTGATTCTCGCAACCGGTGATTCTTATAACCAGTTCATTTTTGTAATCGGTGATTCTTATAAGCGGTGGCTATTATATTTTAAAAATTGGTTCACTTCCCGTTTTTTTTTTTTTTTTTTCACAAGAGAGCTATTCGCCAAATACAGGGCATCCGCAAAAATTAGGTTTGCCAGGAAATTTCCGAAGGGAAAAGAGATGAGGCACATTTTGTGTTGCTCTCTCTCTCCGCTCTCACTCTCCCCATTATTGATGAGCGTCATTAGCGTCTGGTAGAGGAACCGCAGAGCAGTTCATTTTCGTGAACACGCGTTCGCTGCCAACGCGACATAATATGCTTGAAGAGGTTTGACACGTACATATAAACACCATGCATACACATATAGAGCTCCAGCTCTGCTGTTCTTTCCCTTCTCTCATTCAGCCCTTTCCCTACGGCTGAAGAGACAAATATCTTATGCAGAGGGTATTGTGAGAATATTCCGTTACACAACGCTTGTTATTTTTTTTTTTTTTTTCAATCAATAAGTCAGTAATCACAAAGTCAGTAAGTAATACGTCAGTTACAGAGCCGCCTTTAATGTAGGGTAATGTAAGGGTGTGCGACTGGTGCACCAGGCCCCGCGCTTTGTGAGGGCCCCCTTCACTCACGGTAAATTATTGGAGGCTTTTTCTCACCAAAAATTATTGAATTATTCCGTGCGTAAATTCTGAATTTTCATCAATTTTGAAATTTTTTTATACCATTAAATCTGGATTTTTTTCATTAATTCTGGAATAATTTCCCTCATCAGTTCTAGTGTCATTTTTTCATGAATTCTGATATCATTTTTTCATGAATTCTGGTATCATTTTCTCATGAATTCTGGTATCATTTTCTCATGAATTCTGGTATCATTTTCTCATGAATTCTGGTATCATTTTCTCATGAATTCTGGTATCATTTTCTCATGAATTCTGGTATCATTTTCTCATGAATTCTGGTATTTTTTCATGAATTCTGGTATTTTTTCATGAATTCTGGAATCATCTCTTTCCTCCGTTCTGGAATCACTTCTTTCATCAATTTTGGTATCATTTTTTCATCAATTCCGGAATTATTTCCTTCATCAATTCGAGCACCATTTTTTTCATGAATTGTGCAATTATTTCCTTCATCAATTCTGTTACCATTTCTTTCATGAATTCTGGTATCATTTCTTTCATTAATTCTGGTATCCTTTTTTTTTATCAATTCTGGTATTATTTTTCATGAATTCTGATTTTCGTTGATTCTGGAATCATTTCTTTCATCAATTCTGGAATCATTTTTTTCATCAATTCTGGATTTATTCATTTCCTAAATTCTGGATTTATTCATTTCCTAAATTCTGGATTTATTCATTTCCTAAATTCTGGAACAATTTATTTCATACTTTCTGAATTTTCATTATTTCCGGAATCATTTCTTTCAATTAATTTTAGTCCATTGATTCTAAAACTCTCATTAGTTTAACATTACTTTCAGTGCTGAATTTTACTGTTCATTTACATTTAATTGTGCGTTTTAAATTTTTTTGTATAAAATTTTCTCAGCATTCCTGTATATTCTGAAGTAATAAGTGCCGATTATGCTCCCACTAAACATATAAAATCGGGGTCTTTAAAATTTTTGGTGCCCCAGAATTGTGAAGACACATCTGAGCCCACTATTACTTTCGCACCAGCTCCCGCGTGTGGTAAGGGCATCCCTGGTAAGTTATTTGACCTAAAAATGTCTATAATATCAATTTTCCTCAGCTATAATTCCCTTAAAAATGTTATTTCTTCACAATCATTTTTTCCCCCTCAGCTCTCGGTGGCCTCCCTTAACCACTTTTCGAGGCTGCCCTTCCACTTGATTTTCACCCGTGGCCCCACTTAGAATACTTCAGGATGACGGCCATGTGGTCCAGGTGGAGAACCACTGGCGGTATGCCATCGTATACCTACTGCGATGGTTCCCGATTTTCATGCTTAGAAGACACGTATGTAAGGGGCCATTCAAGTATTACGTCAGCATCGGGGGGGGGGGATCCCGATTTACTGACTTTTGATGACAAGGGGGGAAAGGGGGGTTTGGATTGGATAATGTCATCGACCACCCTTTATGAAAATATGAAATATTCTTAATGACATCTTACTCGGTGCTAAAAACGAGAAAAAACCTTTAGATAGGTTGTGGGCACTTGAAGTAACATTTTTCCCCTATTGATAAGTGCCCTATCAAGCCACTTTGGTGATTTCTAAATTTTTCACGGATAGAAGTGATCTGGAAATGTGTCCGGGCCGCTTAAGTGCTCTGGAACTGTGCCACGCATCACTCAAATGATCCGTAATTATATGCCGCGAATCACTTAAATAATCTGAGAATGCGCCGCGGGTACAACCGCACTGGGGGCCACTTAAGTGCTCTAAAACTACGTAACATGTCACTCAAGGGATCACTAAATGCGTCACGGGCCGCTGAAATGCTCTGGAATTGTACCACGGGACACTTAAGCGATCTGTAAATGTACCCCTTAGTTCATTTTTACAAAATTAGGTTAAATCAGAAAACCCCCAGGGGCATATTTGGTCCGCGGGCCAAGGGCTTTTATGCGATTTATCATTCTATGGCTCTGATCCCACCAATATGCGTTAGGATTCAGAAGGGCAGAGCTGATGACGAAATTTTGCTGACAAGGCGGGGAAGGGGGGTCAGAGTTTTGCTGAAAAGGGTGGGGGGTCACAAATGGCAAAAAATTTACTTACGTAATATTTGAACGGCCCCCTAATGTACAAATTCGCTGCCGAAAACCGCTATGTGTAGGGCTACTTTACAAACTGATACTTACCAAGGCATAAGTCATTCACGGCCTTTATCCTAAAGCACCGACATGAAGAAATCATTGGGGGCAAGTCGTACCGCCAGTCGTACCGCTTACACAGGAGGGAGAGGGGTGCGTTGTACGTATTATACGTATGTTACTGCCAAAGTTCGGAATTGGCCGATTTCATTGTGAATTGACATAGCAAATGTCCGAATTTCGAGCTTTGTCCAGCCAGTTTGTGAAGTGGCCGGGGATTCCCGGCCAAAAGTCTGATAGCAAATGACATGATTCGGGGCCATCGTCAAGTTTGTTTATTTTTTCGTGATACTTTATGGCCACGTTAGCTATGGTAACCCCATCATGCCGCGGTCATAACTCGGGAATCTTTTTTTTCCTCCAAAATTTGACAGAAAATACAGAAAAAATGCGTTTATATTAATAATTTTGAAGTTTTTTCTCTCAAAACTTCTCTTCCCCCCCCCCCGCCCCCTCTCGTCACACGGAGCTAATTCAATACAGTTATTATATAAAACCATGTATTACACATTGGCGATGAAAAAAAATGGATTTGGAGCCTACCGGACCGTCTTACATCAGCACATCGAACTTTAGCCAGGAATCTCCGGCCACTTCGTGAATTGACCAGCTGAAGCTCGAATCATTTGTGAAAACTGAACTTTGTCGCGCATCGGGCTTTGCTGGCAGTAACATATATATAATTATCGTGGGGGGAGGGGAGAGAGAAGGGGCACAACAGTTGTTATGGCAATCAAATACCCTCAGCACCCAGATTCCGGTGCCCTACGATTGTGGGTGCCCACTGGGGTTGGCACCAACCGGCAAACTATATCTTCTTGTTTGTCAGATTACGAATAACCAGCTACTGTCAGATACAGCATTTCTCAAGTATTGTACACACACAACAGACCTTCTCTTCAGGCTATGCCTAATTACGACTAATGTCTAATTCTGTTCGCGCGCGTGTGTATATATATATATACATATATCCATTTCTCAGAAGGGAAAAAAAAATGCTTTCTCCTCGAACAATCTCGTTATGGTCTTTTCCAAGTCGTTAAGGATCTTTTTCGGATGTATATACTACGTGTATAACATGCGATATGGAGATTTCAAGCATAACTCGTAAAGGAGAGTATGAGGAAAGAAGAAGAAGAAGAAGAAACGTCTATAAATATGGTCTTGAGACTGCTGTCGCCGGTCTCGTGGGGGTCTCCTTGGGTCACTTACTTCGGAGACAACATGGACTGAGGGAGGGAGAAGCATTAGTTTCGGCGAGCGATCCAACAAGTCACTTTTTTTTTTGTGAGTGGTTGTGTACCAGTGTGTTGTCGGCTTTCAGTTATATTAACCTCATACTCCTCTGAGGTCAAGAGGAGGAAAAAAGAAATGGCAAATTAGACAAGGACCGCCGACCACATCCGGTCGCCATATGATCAAAATTATGTATCACTTGCCCTCGACTACGACAAAAAATTGCCAGACCGAGGAGGGAAGCATAACTTTTTGCTTGTATGAATGACTATTCGGTGTACAGAAGTACCCCGAAAGGATTATAAATCCCAGGATTCAATTAGAAATTCAAGTAAAGTACGGAAAGTGATCGGCAGAGAGAGGGCGCGACGGTTGTTCTTTGATGATTCATCATGTGAGAAATAACTTTGGGAGAATTTTATAAAAATCCAATTTTTTTTTTACATGCGTCTCCAATCGAAAAATTGCCAAAAATTAAAATTTATGTATTTCACCAAAAATATGGATAAAAATTCGATGAGATATCGGTGGTTAATATTCTTGATTTTTTTTTTTTTGGCTTCATTTACGTAGCTACGGGGGGGGGGGGGCAAAAAGTCCATAGAAACTTTAAAAATTCCTTTAAAAACGGAAAAATAACGGAAATAAAAAAACGGTTTTCAGGGTTAGCATCGCTAGGTCACGGGAATTTTTTTAAGATGTGGGGGGGGGGGGGGATAACTCGAAAAACAGGCGATAGGTGGCGCTAGTACGAGAGACTTAGGTGGAAATACGCAAATGAGAGACGGTTATAAGAACGTGCACTCCTAATCCACAATCAGTTGACCGTTGTAAACCGTGTATGTGGACCTGCTGCACTCTGCCGTTGCTGGATTTGTGACTGGCCTGCTATGTATTATCCCATGTGGTGGGGGGTCATGTGGAACACATACTGCTGTAATCAGGGGGGGGGGGGCTTGGGGGTCTGGTCCCCTTCGAAATGTGAGAAAATGACCAAAAAAAAGGGAAAAATATGTCCAAATCTATTGTTTGGTTTCCCCCCCCCCCCACCGAAATGAAAGTGGGCCCCCCGAACGAAATTTCTGGATACGCCCCTGGCTGTAATAAACGATTTGGGGGCATTCTGTTCGTTACTTGCGTATATTTTCTTTGACTTGTGTACGTCAGCGCCACCTATCGGCAGTTTTTGAGTTTTTTTTCCTGTCAAAAAAATTCCCGCAACGAAGCGATACTAACCCTGCAAACCGTTTTTTATTTCTATTATTTTTCCGATTTTTATGGGTTTTTAAAGTTTCTACGGACTTTTGCCCACACCCTGTATAATAGGCCCGTAGCCAAGAATCAGAAAATTCCGGGACTTTAAAAAAGGACCTGAGAACCAAGTCTCCGAAAATTTGATTAGTTTGAAAAAAAACGCAATCGTTCAGATATTTTGAAAAGACATAATTACCAAAAGAACCAAGTCTCATAGAATTCCAGGGCTCTAAAATTAGGCTCAAATCGTAAAATCACCCAAGCTCAGAAAATTTCAGAACTCTGACAAGACCCAAAAAATAAAAGAAATAATTCGGTATAATAGAAAGAGGGTAGAAATGTGACTACTTAGTCTCAGAAAATTTCAGGACTAAAAAAGCCGCATTAGCGCTCTCTTACAGCATAGTTCCCCAACCTTTTTTCTCCCATCGCCTCCTTCTTCCGAAATTTTTTTCTCCTACCGTCCCCCCCCAAAGCAAATTTAACCCATAGAATCCTATGTTATACCCGTAGCTTCTACCGCCCCCCCCCCGGAACATTCCATCTCCCCCCCCCCCCAGGGAGCGTTAACGCCCACGTTGGGAATCACTGGCTTACAGGAACCCTCCTGTATAATGTATAATGTATTTATCGTGCTTTAAACTATTCACATTATTTAACTAATGCACGATTTTCGTATGATCCTTACGTTAAAAACCTTATATATATATATATACAGAGATAAATATTTTGTTTTCCTACAAAAACCTGCTTTTTTGATATGGTGAATTCGAGGATGAGAAAAAATGCAGTTGTTTGTTGAAATAATGATGGCATTGTACTTGGAACATCCTTTCAGATGATGGAAGAAAAATTAATTACCAAAGAAAATTCAATATTACAGTCCGTTTCGTGTTTGGGAGGAGTTCTGGAATTCTTATAATGGAAGTTTTGATGATAGATTGTGGAATTTAACTTTGGACGTCTGGAATAATAATAATAATAATAATGATAATTATAAAGAAAGATCATTTTTATAAAGTTCATCGAACCAAATGTTTTTTGATCTCGCATTGTAAACAATACGAATAAATATCGCATGATTCATTTCATATTAACAAAACAAAAGTAAATGCAAGTTTATTTGTTCCATAAGGTCCAGTTATCTACAGACGACAGTGCCGTCTTAACGATTGAGCCCACCCGGCCGCGGCCCGGGGGAGGGGGTGGCCTCAAGAGAAGAAATCCCCTGAGAAAAACGAGAAGCAGTTGAAGTTTTTCGAGAATTTACCACGCAAGGCCTCAGGAAAAGCACTTGGCCCGGGGGGGGGGGGGGGGCACATGATTCTCTTAAGACGGCCCTTGATAGTCAAACTCAGTAATAATGGCATCGAAGATTTCACGAAATTTTGTCGTTATAACCGACCGAGGTTGACGCTTTCTTCCTTTTATAAGTAAAAAATACAACTTGATGCAATAAAAATGCCATCAGTTGTTATTTCATTATGATTACGGTCTAATATCTACAATTCATTAACAGCGATGTTCTTTGATTGCAACTGCTAACTATGTATGTGGTTTATTGGACAGTTAAGTGTCCAATGATCTCTCTCCAGTCTCATGCATGTCTTCCTTACTTTAATACTTGATTTTTTGTTAATTACCGCCATATTTTTTATCATACAGGGTGTCCACTTCTGCGGGACTCCGATATACAAATTATATACTAAAAAGGGCTCCGCTAGACAAAAGAGGTTGAGAACCGCTGATGTAACGGGTCTTTTACTCACAGTTAGTTGCATAGGCAAGAAATACCACAGATACGGGAAACTGGCTGAGTGGGAAGATATCGATGTTTCAAGATAGGAAAATTCATCGCTGCCGTCACAGGGACACGAACCCCGGTCTCTCGTTTGCCGGACGAGTGCTCTATCAACTAAGGGGTCATTCAAGTATTACGTAAGCAGATTTTCAGCCATTTTTGACCCCCCCCCCTTCCCCGTCAGCAAAATTTCGTCAGCAGCTTAGAATATTTCATATCTTTAAAAAAGGGATGGTTGATGACGTAAGCAACCTTCAAACCCCCCCCCCCCCCCGTCATCAAAAGTCAGCAAAGGGGCCGTTCAAGTATTACGTCATCATCGATGGGGGAAGGGGGTTTCCGATTTGTTGACTTTTGATGACGGGGGGGGGGGAGGGGAGTTTGGATAATTCTTACGTCATCAACCACCCTTTATGAAAATATGAGTTAGGATTCAGAGGGGCAGAGCTGATGACGAAATTTTGCTGACAAGTGGGGGGGGGGGGTCAAAAATGGCTAAAAATTTGCTTACGTAATACTTGAACGGCCCCAAATCCGAAACTACCCCCCCCCCCTCGATGCTGACGTAATACTTGAATGACCCCTAAGCTATGAAGACAGAAAAAACCTCCTCTTCGAATCTCTTCTCCACTGCTCATTGCTGTTGATTGTTTTTATGAGAAAACTTTAACAAATAAATCCACCTGAAAATTAATTGAAGGAATTTCCTCAGCATTAAACCACTTCATCATCCACATAGACCCAAAAATTGGGAAATTAATGGACCAAATTAATGGGAAATTGTGTGCATATCAAAGGTGCTCAACCTTCATTAGGGTGCGGGCGGCCACTTTCTTGGTTTGAAAACGTGTCGCGGGCTGCTTGAGTTATTTTTAACTGTGCCGCAGGTTACACGAGTGATCTGTAAATATTCCGCAAGTTAATTAAGTGATCTGAGAATATTCTGAGGACTACTTAAATCTCGTGGAAATGTGCCGTGAGCCACTTGAGTGATCTAGAACTTTCCCGCGGGAAACTTCATCAGGGATTCTATGGAGCGTAGGCCTACTACTAAACCACACATGCACCTCATCCACATTCCTGTGCGGAACTTCTAACGAATTGGCACGTGTTGGAATGCCCGTGAATTGAACCTGACATGAAGTTTGTTTCTGTGTAATGCTTGATATATGTACTACCCCCATCAGTTTTTCTAACAACGAGTGAAGTGTATTGATTGAATAATTATATCGTATAGAAGACCTATTGCTCTCTATGGAGAGACTTTTTTAACGGGGATATCGGCTCACATCTGCGCCTTGAAGTTGGGAAGTAGCCTACTATGAAGACGTAGGCCTACTGTAGGCTACATTAAGAAAAATCCTAATTCGTCAATCAATGCAACCTCATAATGGCTGAATAATAGTAATAAACGCAGGATTTTAGCTTAAAACCAAAATATCCTGTTTTAGAACATTATAGCCCCGTTAACATGTGCAAGATTGGGGGTCGCTTTGGTGATAATTACCGGCATGATAACTTTTTCCCCTCGTAGGGAAGAGAAAGGTGGGAGTAAAGCTCATCTCAAAACAAGCCCATCTTTCTTTGGGGTGGATTGGAGGTCGACACCGACCTTCTCTCCCATAATCCTTTGCGCCGCGGAAACTGCTATAAGCTCCTTCGTCAACCATCTTGAATCAATCACTTCCGTTCAACCTACGTAACCAGTGATGACTTCCAGAAAGAAGACGAGGGATTACCGGCATAAACTTAACGTCATGCGAACGGTTTGTAGCAAAAATCCCCGTTACCGGGAACTTCCCGTGGTGTTTTATTGTACATGTGAACGGGGTTTATGAGGAAAATAAAAGCAGATTGAAAATTTTGCAACCAGTTGTGTGTGTGTTTGGGGGGGGGGGGGGTTTGTTCCGAGTTGTCCCGTTTTCATACGTCCTGTTCGATTAAACTGGATCATCTTATTTGCTCTTGGATTTCTTTCTCGGATGTAGTTATCAATTGGTTATTGTTATCAGGAACCTCGAGTCCCGATGTGATCGAGTTGAGCTGCCTGAAATACAAGGCCACAGCAGGCAAAATGCCCGACGAGGTGGATGAACAAAAAAAGTTGTCCATAACAGCAGTAACATGTTTTCTCTCTTCCATGCGACTTGAAGAAATAACGCCGGATAACTGGACGGGCCGGATTATCGAGTCTACTGTACTTTTTTTCAAACTTTAAAAATTCATAAAACTCCAACGAATTGTCAAGATACCAAAGTTGGGGGTACATTTTAATAACACGTGCAGAATAAACATTTCTACAAAATTTTTAGGATTTTCGGTACAGAAGTTTCTTTTAAATCTTACGAGCTATTTATGAGCTCATTAATGAGCTCAAAAACATCATATAGGCCCTATACATTTACACTACGATTCATCACTACTTCCTTCCATTTCGAAAGAACTAGACCAACCGATTGGCACGGAAGTTTTTGCATTTGATTTGCAATTGAATGAAATATATTTTTTTTAGGGCCGGTAATTACTCCATAAAAGTTTGATAAAAATTATTTTATAAAACTTGAAAAAATGTAACCAATAAGCACATCTGTTACATTCGAGCAAACTTAACTAATCCACCTACTGGTTGCATTTTTCAAGCTTTATAAACGAACTTTTATCAAACTTTTATATAGTGTAATGCCGGTCTTAGTAATTTTTTTTTTTTTCAAAAATCGATTTCAGGGGTCGTAACACCTTTTAATATACTGGCTTTTTTCCCCCTCATCCATATCATATATCAAGTTACAACATCATATCATGTACATACAGGGTGTCCTGCAAGTGCTAATGCGGCCTTTATCTCATCAACCGTCCGTCGAAGGGCTTTAAAAAAATTACCCTGTACCAGTTTTGAGAGTGAAAATACACAGTGCGTCACAAAAAAAAATTTCTATACGATCTCTTTGTCCTTTAAATTCCAATTAGAAAGTTGTTGAACTGTCTTTTCCAAGCAAATTAAAACTAACGGACGGCGATTCTTTCCCTCGTTTTTGCTGTTCTTTCCACAACTTTGCTCCGATTTGTGAATTGAAACACATCTCAGCGAATATTTCTTTAGTAAAATTGGAATGTTTTTCGTTGGCAACGGGAGGGATAGGGCAAAAACTTTCTAATTGGAAGATGAGGGGCGGGGAAGGGGGGGGGAACGTACAAAAATTTAGATTTTTTTTTTTTTACTTTGTGACAGAACACTGAATGAACCGAGCATCTATCGCTATTGCAATTTAAAGCACAGTGATCATAAGACCGCGAACGTGCCGGTCACTTTGGGACACACTGTATTTTTCACTCTTAAAACTGGAGTGCGGGGTAATTTTTGAGTGCCTGTACGCAGAATATTCTAGGAAGGGGGGTTCAGATTTTTTTCCTTATGGGGGGGGGGTTTACATTTTTTCCTGCAAAACAACACTATAATCTTTGTTCAAGGGGGGAGTTAGAGACCCCCCCCCCCCTTTGCGTACGCCAATGCCTATACGACGGACAGTTGATGAGATAAAGGCCACATCAGCACTTACAGAACAAACACGCTGTATACAAGTAGAGCCGTATCTAGGATATTTTTCGCCCCCAAATCTTCAGAATTCGATAATTTTATGTTTGTTTTTTTTCCATTCAAATTTAAAATTACCTTCCAGGTGTTCCTCCCCCTCCCGCTCTCCTCTGGTTACGGCCCTCGTGTAAAGTATATCATAGTCTGCATGGTCTCTGTGGGGAGATTTTTCCCCAAATGAAACACCGTCTTGCCTTCGCACCGCGAAGTTGGAAAACCGAACAAAACCAACTTCAGCCGACCACGGTGCTCCCTCTGAAGTACCCAGAGTGTTCGATGCTCTTGTCCGATTTCGTGCTCGCGAGCATTTGTCAATCAACGTTCCAATTATATACCTCGTACGAATTGCATTCGCGAAGATTGAAATCATCTTGATTCCATGCATTCGTATGTCAAACTTGCCGCAAGGGTGCTCTTTTTCGGACGATGGGCTGTGCTCGCGACTGCAAAAAAGGTTGAAGACCTCTGTTTCAGAGTAAAAGTCATCGTTGAATTCTGAAAAAATGAAATTTGAATAGCATATAAAGTGCATTATTTAATTTATTTAGTTTTTACTTCTCATGTTGTAGGGCTACCTAATAAAATATTATAGGTATTGCCCCCTCCCCCTCCGCAAGAGTGGGGCTGATAGGGCTCCGGCCCTGGGACCCGAGACAATTGTCATCATTTTTTGTTCCTTCACGCTATAAATTGACTATAGAGGGGTCCGTAAAATAAGATGACATAAGGGCCCTCCGGAGGTTCCAGCCTAGGGGCACCTGGAACCCCAGTCACCTGGGAACACCGCGTGCAGTTGGCATCACTTTTTTAATTGCCCTATGGCGATATATGACCGGAGTGGGTGTACGGTAAAGAAGCCTAGGGACAGGGCCGTCTTAAGAGCGTCATGGGCTCCCGGTCCAAGTTATTTTTCTGATCCGGGCATAGAACGTTAGAAGAAAGTTCTTTACCTACCGAGCCTAGGGCGACCACCGATGCATGGGGCCTGCATTTCCCACCCAACTCCTCTGGTTGGAAATTGCCCTATGGCGATATATGACCGGGGCTGGCATGCGGTAAAAGGGAATAGAAAATAGTGGTTTTTCTGAAATTTCAATCACATTTAATATTTGTGAGGCCCTTTCCTCTCTTGAGGCTCCCAGGCCGTGCCCGGGTGGGCTTATGTGTTAAGACGGCACTGCCTAAGGGCCCTCCTGCTCCAGGATGTGGGGGGCATGATTATAGGCTCCTTTAGTGCCCATTACAGATCAAATTATGGTGAACTGAGACACAGATAAGGAAGAACAAATAAGGAGCAAACATATATATGGGGTCATTCAAGTATTACGTCAGCAATCGGGGGGGGGGGGGTTTCGGATTTGCTGACTTTTGATGACAAGGGGAGGAGGGGGGTTTGAGGGTTGCTTACGTCATCAACCATCCCTTTTTGAAGATATGAAATATAGTAAGCTGCTAACGAAATTTTGCTGACGGGGGGAAGGGGGGGGGGGGGGGTCAGTGTTTTTCTGACTTTTGCTGATAGAGGGGGGAAGGGGGGTCAAAAATGGCTGAAAATCTGCATGTAATACTTGAATGGCCCCTATAATAACATTACCCCCCTCTAAAAATTTACAGTGCGGATAAGCTGCGACCACTGCACTTATTCTCCCCCCACTAGTTTCGGCCCTGTAGATATTTAGTACAAGTTATTATACAATTGTACTAAATTGCATCAAATATCAAAATATGTTTTACCGCCAATTCCTAAAAACACCCGGAAAAAAAAAGAAAAAAAAAATCCAGCCAGATCTCTCTCTGTGCCGGCTCGTTTCATTTATTTTTCACCAAATTCAAGGATGCGCATCAGCGAGCTCCCTCAGCCCGTCAATCACCCAGCAACGAAATTTCATTGGCAGCAGCCCCGGCAGAGAAGGTGTCAACAAAGGGCGGGGCTCAGATCCAGTAGGAGGAGCTTATCCGACGACCGTGAATGGCAAGTGGGAAGTGGGAGGAGTCTCCGCGCTGGAACCTCCACAGAGAGAGGTAAGTTTCTCTTCCCTTCTTTTTTTTTTTTCTTCTTTCAAAGCCCGAATGATTACGGGCGTCTTTTCAAAGCTCGGCAAACGGTTTCAACACGAAGGCTCGTCTGACTCGTCACATTTTAGCGTCTGTGCCTGGCTGTTTGGCAAGAAAATTGGAGAAGGGGGGAAAGAAGAGTCCTGTGTGTGTGTGTGAAGAGTGATTTCTTTCCTTGGAAGAGAAGCCCTCCTCCCTCCCTGCCCCTTTTTAAGTTGGGTCATATTTCATCCAGAAAACTTGCTCCGACGGTGCTGACTGCTTTGCTTTAGGACGTTGAAGTGGTGGCTTTTTTGGAAGACCGCGCCCCGAGCATACGTGGGGTTGGTGCGCGCGTGTATGTGTGTGTGTGTGTGTGCGTGCATATGCATGGTGTGCTTGTGGAGAAGTATTTACTACAGGGATTTAAAGGAACCAGAGAGAGAGGGGGTGGCGAGGCGTTGTGTGATTCTCGTTACCTCATCAGATGTTAACCTGCAGGACAGAAGCTAGTTCCACTGCCGGATGTGGTTGGCAGATAGACGTGGTGGCATCGCGTCAACGGGACGGGTGGAAAAAGACACGCGCCGTCAGCGATTTTTCGTGCGACGAAATAAGCAGCAGCAGCAGCGACGACGTCATCATCAAACTGATTCCGGCAGGTAATTAATGCGACGGCGACGACTTCTCCCGTCGTGTCCAGGTCGGAGAAATACGCTGGTTGTGTTTGTTTTGATCCACGTGATGTTGGCTGGTTGTGTTTGTTCAGGAATCTCCATCAAAAATATGATAATTATCCATTAGAGGACTTTGCTGTGTTTGGAGATCATGAGGCTGAAAAAACACTCTTGAACCAAGATCGTGCTCGCTGTTTCCGGGAACGCTGCAGCTCATAAGGTTCTGGAACGACTCCCTTCCCCCGACTAGTAATCATTTACAGTATTATCGACGGAGGACGATGTCAGCGAATACCGATTCGGAGTCTCAGAGTTCCGACAAGCCGTCTTCGCCGACCCGCGAAGACCCGGAAGACCCTTCGAGGGATAATAATATTATCAGGGACGATGATGAAGGGGACACTAAGGATATCGACGTGACTAGTGTTACCAGTGCTCCATCTGAGCCGGCCTCGGACGAAGAGGAGGACGAGGAGGAATACTTCAAACCCATCAAGAGACTATGCATGGCGCCGGTCAGGAACCAGTCGCACGGACATCACCACCACCACCACCAACAGCAGCATCCTCCTGCTCCTCAGGTGTCCCTGCGGCCCCTCTCGCCGAAACCAACGTCCAGTAGGCCCCTGAGCTCGTTTTTCATCAAAGACATTCTAAGTCATAAACCCGTAATAAGTTCGAGGTGGCCTCTGCCCATCACGTCGTCCTCGTCCGCGTCGTCCGGAGGGTCATCGACGGAAGGTCGGGGCATCGTCAGGCCGTGGGATCTGGAAACGTCGTCGGCACCCCCGCGGCGGAGACCTCGTTCGGCGGACGATGATTCCAGGTCCGAGAGGTCCGAGAGCGATTCTCCCGAAAGTCCCGCCGCCTCCAACCAGAACACGTCGCCACTGGACGCTCTGTTCGAGATGACCAGCAAAGCATTCGAGGGTCTCGACGCCGGTGAGAAATCATCTGGTAAGTCGACAACCATTTTCATTGTAATTTTTTCTCTGCTGATAATTTCAATAATTTCAGATATATAATTTCTTCTACTTCAGCATAACGTTACAGTATATATGTGACCACTCTTAAAAACAGTGACCACAATGGTCCCACTCTTCTAAATATCACTCCTGAAATTCAGAAAAAAATCTCAAACAAAATCCAATTTTATTCGCAATTGAAAAATTTTACTGCAAAAAAGTTATTGAATTATTTGCAAGACCAGCGGTTCTCAACCTATGGATCGCTACCCAAACTTGGGTCGCAGGGGCTCCTGAGATGGGTCGTACGAATGCACTTTAATTACATTCTGTTATAGATCCATTTGTTGCGCCACTAGTTCCTGGGGTGTCTCGGCGATTTCGTCGGCCTAGGCTGGGAAACAGACATTTCTGTAGGCCCATTTTGAGCCATGGTGTATTATATAGGGCTACATGCAATAGTTTTGGGTAGAATTCGGCACCCAAAAAAGAAGCCGCTAGCATTGTTTACTATAATTAACAATACTTTGTTAATAATACTTTTTATTGGCAATACTTTTCATGATATAGGCTAGTTATAGAATGCACACATTTATACAAAAATATGCAACCATTAAACCATAGTTTCCCGACCATTTTTGTCCCATCGTCCCCTTCTTCAGAAATTGTTTTCTCCTCCTTGCCCCCAACACAATCTAACCCGTAGCTTCTATCGTCCCCTGGAACATTCCATCGCCCCCAAGGGGCCTTTAACACCCACGTTGGGAGTCACTGCACTAAGCAAAGATTGATGAGATTAATGGAAGAAATAATTCAGTAATGAGAGAAATATTTTCTTGAATCAATGAAAATTCAGAATTTATGAAACAAATAATTTCAGAATTATTATGAAATTATTATGAATTATTTATGAAAATGCATAATTTATGAGAGAAATATGTAGGCTTACTTTCAGAAATAATCAAAATGCAGAATTTATGGAAGAAATAATTTCAGAATTAATGAGAGAAACAATTTCAGAATTAGTAAA
The DNA here is from genome assembly GCF_987345545.1 of Pholcus phalangioides. NCBI lineage: Eukaryota > Metazoa > Arthropoda > Arachnida > Araneae > Pholcidae > Pholcus > Pholcus phalangioides. The sequence continues at coordinate 17,620,143 of NW_028301601.1, read as the reverse complement.
AGCTTGGGCCCCTGGGTCCAACTTGGGACCCCTGTTATGCTGTGTTTGAGGATCCTTTGGCTAATTCGCTGTGTGGCCCACCTGCTTCATTAATTTCGAGAACTAAAAATTTTATTAATCAGGAATCTCTAATTAGAGTTTTCAAATTAAAAATTGAAAAATGTTCGTAAAGTTGACAGCGTTGTTGATTTTGGGTCACCGCTGAAAAAGGTTAAGAACTCCTGAAAATATAGACAATATAGACAATACATGCATAGTCTTGTATGTGTTCTCAAAGAGGAGAAATAGAATACACAAGTTTAGCTACGCGAATCCGTTTTAAACATCACTCCCGTTATAGCGGGCCATACTTGATACGCTTTCAAGGCAGAACAAAGGAACGATTCATTAATTACTCGAAGCGATGTTTCCAAGAAAAGCTGAGCCTCAAGTGCCAAAGCAAACTCATTGACTTAACTCATATGTAGGCTCAAGTGGACTGAGCCTCCCAAACAATCGAGCTAAGAGGAACGAAAACAATAATTATGATTCTGACTTTTACGGTGAGATCTCTGTACAGGATTATCCTACGAAGTATTCTGTCGAACTATCAAATTTTAGGTTTTAAAAGTTTAAAATGTTGAATATGAAGTTGCCCTCTATGATCCTGTGTAGGGATATATAGAGGGATATATATCCAACATATATAGAGGGATATATATCCAACATATATAGAGGGATATATCCCTATTTCTCTTCTCTATATTTGGATATACATACTTTGTAAAAAAAAAAATTTACCAATTTCTTTTCTAAATTTTTTGCTGTAGAAAGTAGTCTGCATCTTTTAGTGTTATTCAGTACAAAACACGGCTATATAAATACAATATTTTCTTTTACCTACAAAGTGTCGAATACTTGTTGGTGCCATTTTTTGAAAGCTTTTGAAACGTCGCACCAAAAACTGCTTAACTCATATGTAGACTTATGTTCAGATGTACTGAGCCTCCCAAACAATCGATCTAAAAGGAACAAAAACAATAATTGTGATTCTGACTTTTAATATTAAATTTTTATACATGATTATCCAAAGTTTAAGATGAAATCTTTATACATGATTATACACAACGAAGTTCAAATTTGAGGGTTTCTAAGACTTTAAAATATTTTATATGAATTTCAATGAATTAATCCTCTAGGTCCCGTACGTATTTGAATGCATACAGTACATGGTCAAAAAACCTGGTTTTTTTTTCTCAATTTTTTTGCTGTTTTAGAAAGAATAGTCTAGATCTTTTAGTGTCATTTCAGTACAAGAAAAAACAGTTGTACTATGCTTTTTAATCTACAAAGTGTTGATTTCTTGTCGATGTCACCTTTTGAGAGCGGCTGAAATTTTACGTGTTAAGAGATTTATAGAATCGCACCAAATTGAGGGGGGATTAAAATAAAATTCAAGATCGAAAACTATACAACTTTGTTAAGATTTTATCTGTGATAACAGATCTGAGATAACATTAAAAGAGAGAGAGATCTGAGATAAACCAACTGCTGCTTTTGCTCTTAATTAGCTGACTAAAAATTCACCTTAATTAATTAAATTATTGTGATGATGATTAAAAATACGCTAACAGCACCAATTGTGTGTGACTCCCGTTATTGCAAAAAAAAAATCAATACATTTTCTTCGTGGGTGAACTATTAGTGGGTTAAGGAATATATTTTTGGGTATTATAGCCATTAAAAACGGCTATGAGATGATAAACGTAATTTCTTAAATGACTTTCTTTGACTCATACATTATCGTGATATTGATCACGTGAAAAATGGTTAGTAGAATTCACACAATTACTCTTTTTGTTCTTTTTTGAAAGTGTGATTTGTCAAATTATTCATTGTCGATCTGTCTGGTTATTCATTGTTTGATGATTGCGTTTTGAGTGAATTTTTCTAGCAGTAATTGCCAGTTGCGTCATATATTTTTCATCTCTTCGAATAAATTTCGTATTTTTACGCAACTCGGTCTTTTTATCATCCTAATTACCTAGTATAATTGTTTGTTTTTGCGGAAGATTAGTTGGCATGTTTCAGCTTTTTCAAGCCTTTTCAAAATAACTTACAGAGTTGCTTTTGAATCATTGGTAAAAAATAACTGTATGAAAGCCTTAGCTTAGTCGTGGTTTGAAATGGTTAGACGTGGAAACTTTTAACAATTGTTAAATATTTGGTATTGATTGAAGTTATTTTTTTTTTAATCTAGAGCTTTGTTAGATGATCATTCTTTAACCAAAAGCAGTTTCCCGAACTTTGGTTCATTCGCCCCACAAACCAAACCATGTGATATTTTTTTATACAGATGGCTTCTACCGCCCCCCTGTCATTGTACTGTAGAATTATGAGTGTTGTTAGATGAACATTCGTTTATCAAATGACAATTGTTGAATCTAGAGCTTTGTTGGATGACAATTATTGAATCTAGAGCTTTGTTGGATATGACAATTATTGAATCTAGAGCTTTGTTGGATATGACAATTCTTGAATCTAGAACTTTGTTGGACATGGCAATTATTGAATCTAGAGCTTTGTTGGATATGACAATTATTGAATCTAGAGCTTTGTTGGATATGACAATTATTGAATCTAGAGCTTTGTTGGATATGACAATTATTGAATCTAGAGTTTTTCTAGACGTTATTGAATCTGGAGTTTTTCTAGATGACAGATATCGAATCATAAGCTTTGGTAGATGGAAATTATTTTATCACAATCTTTTTATATGATCATTCTTTTATCCCAAGCGTTGCTAGATCGTCATTCTTGAATTTCAAGTTTTATGAGATGGACATTCTTACATAAATTTAGTACTTTGTTTAAAGTTATCCTTCTTTGATTTCAATATTAAGCGTTGTTGAAAATCGTTCTGAAACATCGTTCTCGATTGGAAATTATTATAAAATATCTTGATTATTTAGAAATTACTATATTTAGGCTAAACCTCCGGAATTGTATCAAATAATTGTTAAGTACCGAGTTTTGTTAAAAATCGAAGCAAATTATGAACAACCGTAAATATCGGCTACTGTATCATAAATATATACGGCTACATATCAACAACAACAGTAGCCAATATGCAACTCATTATACCAGGCATCTTCAACCCGTTGCTCGCGAGCACTCGATCACTGTCCAATTATACACCTTGTACAAGTTGCATTCAAGGATTGAAATGACCCTGATTCCATGCATTCGTATGTCAAACTTGCCGTAAGGATACTCTTCTTTTGATGATAGGTACAAGCAGTGCTCGCGACTAGAAAAAGGTTGAATACCTGTGCATTATACAATAGTAGCTTAATGTTTGTTTACTAACTAAAAATCGGCAGAAAATATTGCTAGTTTCCTGTTTTTAACATCCACTAATTGCAGGAAAGTGTGCAGCAAATTTAGTACACAACAAAATTCGTAAAAGCATCATCCAATAATAATTCGTCTTCATCAATTTATACGTAGGCACCTCATGCGAAAAAACAAAAAAGCAGTGAGTTCTTAAGTTTTAAGTAAGTGCAGTATTTTTAAATAAATTTCATTCATTAACTAGTTATTAAAGTACATATATTAATCACAATAGCAAATTTTCGAATTTCAATCAATATACACGATTCAAATACAGTTATAGTTCATTTAAAAAAAAAATGCTAACAGAGAAGAAATGTGGGATTTCAACAATCAAAAAACTATGCAAATATCCTGAAAATTAAAAATGTTTTGGGAGCAAATTTAAACGAAGGGGGGAAAAAATCTATAAATTTAAATAGCAATGGGAAGTCGAAATATTAATCAGATATTTCCATTATTTCTTCAATAAAATTTGATTATTTTTTAAGGAAAAATAAGCAACTTTATCTATGCGGAAAAAAAAATTCAGTAAAAATTACAAATACACAGTATTTAAATTTTGAAATACCTGATATTAAAAGAAGATATTATTGTAATTATTTTGAAAGGGTTTTATTTGTAAACTTGAATTTAAAGAATTTCATCTTACTTAATATTCTAATTTAAATATATCATTATTATTTAGGAAAATAAATATTGAAAATTTTTATTTGGAATATATCAGTTTCTTTTATTAGTATAGCCTACTCACTAAAGAAAATTGGGATCGATCCTAATTGATCAAATTGATTAGAACTTGATAAAGAGGAAAATTTGAAATGAACTGCATGGTTATAGCCTTATTTTTAATATTAATCTCGGAATTGTTTTTTAGGAATGATAACAGATAATTATCGTTCACATTTGTGAAATAACAACAATTTTCATTTAAGTTTTACAGATCGAAATCCATTTTTTAAGAAATATTTTCAAAATTTGTATATTTTATTGATGAATACGAAAAAAAAAACTATTATAAAATCATATTTTTTTATAATTCATAATAGAGAAATTAATGCTACACTGATAAACTAATGTCTGAAAGTTTGTTTGAAAATTTCACTCATTCCCAAACGGTATACCGCGGAAAATTATCATTTTCATGAGGGTGCCACAGGTCACAATTCAAGGGAGATTTCTGACACGGTTGTCAAAAATTCTAAAAACACTTCCCTATACTCGAATATACAAAAATTTATAATCATTTTACAAAATGAATGAATTTTTACTTTTCGAATGTTTCAAAATTAATGTGTAAGCATCATGTATGTATATTGTTTTTAGTTTTTATAATTATATATTTAATTTGATTGCTAAATTTTGGAAACATATGACATCCATATTTGTTATGGGCATCTTTTTCTCAGCCACTTCGTTGGGCATTTTGCCTGTTGTGAGCTTGTATTTGTATTTCTTAAAAAAAATTAAATATAAGCTATTTGATCAATAAATTTTTAAATTTACTTTTTGTTATTAATATTTGCAGAATTTTATTAGTTGAATTACCAGAAATAGAAGATATAATTCTAGAAGTATCGGATATACAGTAGGGGAAACCAGGGATAGTTGTCACACTTTTTAAATTTCAGTTAATTTCGGCTATGTAACTCAAACCAGGGCAAGTTGTCACTGACCATAGGGGTACGTTGTCACACAACCTTAATTAGGTATTCACTTATTTTAAAACATTGGTAGAACTAAATAAGCTTTATAAAATTTATCACGAATTCTCTCATCTTCAACTCTATTTTATTGCCAACCTGCCCATCAAAATGGGGAAAAAAGCTGAAATAATTGATTACTTTGGTTTACATAGGCATTTTTTATGTATCCCACTTCTCTTGCGAGTTACATTCAGAAATTATGAATGTCGACACGTAATTACATTGCAATTTGTTTGAATTTTGCTTCTGGATGCTTTTTGAACATTGATTTTGGCTATTGTGCTAAGCGTTGCCACTTGTGTACAGTGGCATCTTAACAGAAGGGGGGGGGGGATACAACGGGTCCCATAACACACAGAGTGAAAAAAAGCATCCAAATTATTGAGAATTTTATCAATATACATTCGCAGCATTTTAAATAAATAATTTCAAGGGGAATCCAAGAAAAAAGGAGCTGGAGGCCCCTTGCCCCCAGGTCTCACTCCTGGAATCAACGCTGAGGGCATATATCAGAATATTCTGTGAAATTGTAATTTGTCAGCCTACATTGAAATAAAGTTGATGAATTCACTATAATATAGTATTATACTTTCATTTTTCATACATACTGAAATAAATCAACAAAGTGAAGCCAAACTAACGCACTGTGATTCCCTTAGGGGTAAGTTGTCACAAGAGACAACAAACCCCATTTCGTCTGGGGCATCGAGCCCCAGATCAGCATATCTAAAAAATTTAATCCATGAACGATTTTTTTTTTTGTTAACAAGGAAGTTTGCAACTATGCAAAATAATCGCTTATACACATTACTTCATTAATCGATAAAATCGATTAATAAAGGCCCGCTATTGAAACAAAACATAAACCGAGACAACGAAGAATTACTAATGCCGTCAAAATTCACAAAAATCTTTCTAAAAATTAACGAAAGTGTCCGAAGCAAATGAATATTAGGAAGAAGAATCCCCTTAACAAGATGTACAAACTGTACCATTATGGACACTCAGCGGGCATCATCTATACTCAGAGAAATTACGCGTGTGACAACCTACCTGTGTGACGAAAAGCCCCGGTCTTCCCTATATAGGCCTATTGCATATGACGACACATTTTTCGTCGCTTTTGCTTCCATTTTCTGAGCGTTTTCCCAAGAAATCACTAGAATTAGAACTCATCGTATTAAGGCAGTGTTTCTCAAAGTGTGCCTCACGGTGAGCTGGAGATATTGATTAGTGTGCCTATTTGTGCTTTGGTTCCCATATATATTGTTTATAATTTTTATTAATTGCATTTTTAATTGGGTTGCTGTATTTTTGAAATATATGACATCCATATTTTTATGGGCATCTTTTTCTCAGCCACCTCGTTGGGCATTTTGCCTGTTGTGGCGTTGTATTTGTATTTGTAAAAGTGGTTCTTTTTATATGGGAATATGTCTATGAAACTAGGTATTCTGGGGAGCCGAAGATAAATCATTGAATTAGGCGAGGGAGCCGCGGGTGACAAAAGTTTAAGAACCACTGGGTAAAGGGAATGTTTGCCTTCGCTCTATCAGTGAAAAGTGTTAGAAAAAAAACAGATTTATCACATGTTCCGACTTGCACCATGTCCCGTATTTATGATCCCAATTTCCCGTTTTTTTTCTCGATCAAATGTGGTCAAACTAATCCTAAACTTTTTTCATTGACAAAAACTCTTCGATTGCAGGTGTTAATAATTTAGTATTCACTTAAATAACCCTCGAATTAAACTCGAGGATAAATAAACATTTATTTCTGGCATGATAATACCAATTTACCTTGTATCATACAGCTATCATCATTAGTTAGTCATATCAATTAGTTATCATGTCGAAAACTCAACTGTCACTGGGCTAAACATCAACGAAACCTACGAACCTGTGGGCTATGCCATAGCAGAAATTGGAATGAAACTATAGTCAGTGGCTGTGTTCTGAAATACACTCTATCTCTGCGGAATTTCGGGGGCCCACGGGCTACCCTTTTGAAAAACACTGTTATAAGATAATTTATAACAGGTTTTTTATTGAAAAAAATAAGTTATTTATATAATACATTTTCAGTATTCATAGAACTAATCTTCTTAGTGTCTCTTTTGAACATTTTTGTGCTTATTCAAAGCATTTTAGGCCAAATTTAAACATTTTTAGCTCGTTTTTGTTCAGCATGATCCTCCAATGTCGTTGTACGATGATTTTGTTAGCTTTTTGGTTACTGAAAGCATTTGTCCCGTTACAAATATGCTTATGGACAGATATAGTTTTGAATAAAGTAAAACCGAGACAAGAATAAATCTGACATGGTGGCTAATGTTCAAAAAACTCATATGATCAGTAGCTGTAGCGTTTTTTATTAGAACCAAAATTTTTCTCAAGACGAATATAATTCTACAACAAAAACTGGGCGTTATATCCACAGCAACTGGCCCTTGGATTTCATTGACAGGTTGTGGGGGGTAGGCTGCAACACTGACCTTCGCCCATTCAACCAGCAATGTCTTGTCAACCAAACATAGCTTATAACAACTCAAAGCTTAAAATAGAATGAAAAAAAAGAAATCGAAGTTTTATTGATAAACAGCATTTCTAAGAGGATTCCATTTACATATCTGGCCTTCCGGGGCCCGTTGTATGTCTACGGAGAGGTTTTGTGATAGACGCAAAAAAGCATTTCATTTTGATTCGAAATCTAGCCCTATCATGGGGAAATGATTCCTCTTCAGCGAACTTTCAGACTGTTTTTTGAGATTGAATCCGAATTGATTATTAGGACTGCTTAAACGACTTAAGGTGTCCTTGGGCACAAACATTTTTGAGGCCCATTGAGCCACTATTTCTTACTTTGAGAGAAAAAAATATTAATGAAAATTCATATTTACTGAATGATTGAAAGAATTACAGACAAGACGAAAATTCAGAATTAATAAAATAACTCATTTCAGAATTTCAGAAAATTCAAAACCAACGAAGGAAATAACTTCAAAAATACGGTATTAATAGTTTTTATATTATGAAATCAGAATTGCGAAAATTCAGATGAAGGACAGGAATTTCAGAATCGGTGAATATAATTCAGATTACGACGGAAATAATTCCAGAAGGATGGAAAATTGCTCTTTAATGAAGGAAATAGTTTCAGAATTATTGGAAATTCACATAAAAAATGAAATAGTTTCAGAAGGGATGGAAACTGTTTCTGATGATAGAAGAAAAACAATCAGATGGGGGATGAAAATTCTTATGAAAGAAATGTTTCACGTCTATATATAGGAGATGAAACTTTATTTTTAGAGAAATAAATCTTTCCAGAAGAGAAATAAAAATTTATCTTTAATGAAGAGAAATAATTTCACAATTGAGGGAAATCAAGATTTGATAAATATTCAGAATTAATGAAGGAATAATTTCAGAACTTTTGAAAATTCGGGAAAGAAATAATTTCAAAATTATTTTAAATTCAAAAAATAATAATTTCTCTCTCCCTCTCTCTCTCAGAACGAGTGGGAATAGGCCTATGTATAAAAAATATTTTCAGAAGTAGTGAAATTTTTTTTTTTTTGTTAGTTAAAGGAAGCAGGCTACAGAAGCGACAAAAATTTAAAATAGATGAAAGAAATAATTTAGAATCGATTTAAGAAATAATTTTAGAATCCACTTAAGAAATATTAAACAATAATTTTAGAATTGATTTAAGAATAATTTTCGAATTGATTTAAGAATAATTTTCGAATTGATTTAAGAATAATTTTCGAATTGATTTAAGAATAATTTTAGAATATATCTAAGAATAATTTTAGAATATATCTAAGAATAATTTTTGAATTGATTTAAGAATAATTTTAGAATTGATTTAAGAATAATTTTAGAATTAATTTAAGAAATACTAAGAAATAATTTTAGAATTAATTTTAGAATTAATTTAAGAAATACTAAGAAATAATTTTAGAATTAATTTAAGAAATACTAAGAAATAATTTTAGAATTAATTTAAGAAATACTAAGAAATAATTTTAGAATTAATTTAAGAAATACTAAGAAATAATTTTAAAAAATAGTTTAGAATTCGTTGAAGAAATGGTTTTAAAATCGATGAAAGTTCAAGAATCAACGATATAAATAATTTAAAAATGTTTGTGTGTGTGTGTGCATTGGCTCTGGATCAATATTATCCGAAAACATAACTTTGAGGAGTAATTTCACTCCTCTCCAAAATTTTATGGGTAAAAAAAGTGGTATTTTTTTTTTCACCAGTGAGAAATAACTAGTGAAAAATTACCTAAAATTTAAAGGGGGGGGGGCGCACTTTCACTCCTCAACTAAATTTGGGGCAGTAAAATTAAATTTTGATGAATCAATCACGCGTGTAGATGCGTGTTGACGAACACTGCTTACGACATCAAATTTTGGTATAAACCAGAGTTCCTCAACATTTCTGAACCCAAGGAACAAAAGAATGTCTGAAATAATTCGACGGACCAATTGTGGCCGTATTACGGGGCATTAATTTAGTTTTGGTTGTTCCAATTTTTCCGATTTTTTTATACAATAAATATTGAATTTATAATACTTTATTTACTAAGGTTACGAATACACAGCGTTTTTATAATACAGGATGCGATGTAAAGCTACCATTTGTCGCGCAGATTTCTGCGATATAAAGAGTTTGGCGTTATATCGAATAATAAATTAACATACGTAATCCCTGTATATGAAAGATTTGCTCACTGAAAAATTTTGACGTTAAGCGGGATTGGTTCTAAATCGAGGGACTCTACAACGGAGTTTAACCGTATATTAAATCTCATATATTTTTCCAGGTTACTTGTTTTTTCGAAATTTTTCAGCAATTTTAATAACAGTTTGTGATTGCGGCTTACTTCTGGCAACATTTTTGATCACAAATGGTGATGTCCCGTATTTTACCTTATTTAAGATTCCAGTTTAACGTATTTTTCTGAATGAAATATGGTCATCTGATCATTTTAATTTTTTTTCCCGCATGAAATACGTTTTTTTTCTGCGATTTGCAGCATTGCTTCCACTCTTCGGTGATTTCAGCAGTGATTAGCAAATTTAATTTAAAGCAATAAACTGCATATTTTGACTAAATTTAGTGATACCCCCGTATTTATCGCATCCCGTGGGAACGCAATTCATACCATGATGATGTGCATTGAACCAAAGTATGAAGATATAATGTTTATTTTATCCTTTATGGATACATTACTAAAATCAATCGCAAAGGTTGAATAATTTTTCACATTCAGTTAGAATTAAGTTTTATTCGAATTAATTTTACCGGATCCACTTGCGGACCACTTATACCATCGTCACGGACCATTAAGAAACACTGGTGTAATCTGCGACAATCTTTCGATTTTTAAGAATTTCTGAAAAGTATAGTGACACTTTGTGGTCATACTCTACACACCAGTAAGCAGTGTCGTCTTAACGCATGGGCCCACCTGGGCTCGGCCCGTGGGCCTCAAGAGAAGAATGAGCCACACAAGAATGAGAACTAATTGAAATTTTCAAGAATTTGCCATGTAGGACTTCGGAAAAAGCACTTGGCCCGGGGACCCATGATGCTCATAAGACGGCCCTTCCTGTAAAATGGGGGTCTTCAACCCGTGGCCCACCAAGACATAGATTAGTGAAAAATGAAATCAGCATTGCCCTATTTGCCCTATCTAAAACCAAGATCGTAATTCTCATTCATTTTGGACATTCTTTGTAATCGTGAGAACAGTTGGTTTTTCTACAGAAATACAACTACAGAGTTCATGGAAGCTCAGAATTCCAGAGCTGATGAAAATTCAGAACTTATTGAAGAAACAATTCCAGAATTGGCGGAAATTCCGAACTCATTGAAGAAACAATTCCAGAATGGATGAAAATCCACAAGTTGCGAAAGAAATTATTATTACCGTAAGTGCTGGGGGCCCGGTGCGACCGCACACTCCTAAGGGCGGCTCTACACTAAACGTGGCCCGCGTAACTTATTGATAGAGCCCTCGGATGTGGAAACGTTGAAGACCCCCCCCCCCCTACTGTAGAACATTTCCATGTCTCCCGAAAATCAAAATCATTCAAATAACGTATGTGGGGAGTCCGGATCGTCAAAATTCACGTCCTCCTGCCCTGTCTCCAATCGGAACGCAATTCGATGGAGTGGCTATAAAATGCTCAATGAAAAAAAACCCTCAAGTATTAAAACGAAATAAAAAATAAACAAAAATAGGGTAAAAAGATGAGAAAAAATCACAGAAGAAAATAACAGTGTTGCCACGCGAGAAATGCTGAGAGACGAGGAAAAATGACTCTTAGACGATTAGTGTAGTGTACATACGAGAGAGGCGCTGCTGCTGCTGCTCTGATTTACTGTCAGTGACTACGGCTAAAAGCTTAGTCGAGTTGAAAATGACTTTTTCCTCTTATAATATTTTTTAGTATTATTATTATTATATGTTTTAACTCTCACCTCCCTTATTTTTATGATTTTTTTTTTCTTTTCGGAGTGAAAACGATTCGCCCATCTGCGATATCTATTTCACAGCGTGGCCAAAAAGGCCCTTCACATTTGCTTGTGGGGGTGGTTGCCGGCTCTCTCTCTCTTTCTCTCCGTGCTAGAGTTTTATTATAAAAGTACTTATACATACAACATGGAGAATGGTTGTGGAAAAGGGTACGAGAGAGAGAGAGAGTCAATGAGCAAATCGCCGCCTTTTAATGCCATTTTCCAGAGAGAGAGAGAGAGAGAGAGAGACCGGCTCATTTCCAGCGAATTGCTACTAGCAGAATATCAAATTAATGGGGTGTTCTTGTAAGTGGGGGACCATCTAAAAATTGTGATGTGAATATCAAAAAGGATTTCAATGTCTTCAATGGAACGTGGAGGAGGATACAGTTAAACTCCGTTATAACGTAGATCATTTGAACGGCCTCGGCTGATTCCTATGGATAACGCCCCCCTGAGCAGAATCACGGTGGTGTTAGAAGTCACGGGTAGGCTACGGTATCCTACATAGCAGTGTTCCTCAACCTTGGGTTCATATGGAGCATAATTTTTCTCGTGGGCCCTGTCATCATATCGGAACGTCTCCCCCCCCCCCACCCACTCCCCTACACGATCATCCAAAAGCGAGATCCTTTCTACTAATCGATTTGAGTTTAATCAAAACTAGATATATAATCAACAAAAATTTAGTAAATGTGATCGATCTCTGAGATCCTGGGGATTCCAGAACGGATCCAGAAGGTGGGTGAGGGGATCAAAAGCTGAATTATATGGGGAAAATAGGTCTGTGCAAATACGAGACAGCCAAACTAAACCTGTGCAAAAAAAATCCCCTCTCCTGACGTATCACCCGGGGTCTGTGCCCTGGGTTAAGTCCAGTGAGTTTTTTCCGTCTTGTGGGGGGTGGTGGTGGTGGTTATGCATGGTCGTCTCAGCATCATGGGTGCTCGGTAAGCACTCCAAAATAGTACCATCGTACCAGATCTCTTATGTGAACCCAGGCCCGGAACTGAGGAGGGCAGGGGGCAACTGCCCTGGGCGGTAAAATTTAGGGAGGGGTATCAGTTTTAGGTGGGAACAAAGAACACCTTTACAAATTCAGCGAATTTTAACGTTGGGGGGGATGGCAAAATGATGTTAGCCCCGGGTGGGAAATATCCTAGCTACGGCACTTTGTAGATCCCTATGGATGTAAAGGCCCCTGGCATCCCAAATGTGCCCATGGGTTGAGATGATTCTGGTTCTATGAACAGGTCTGCTGGATTCTAAAGACGGTTAAATTTTTTCCTACTTAAAAGCTTTTTTTTCATCCCAGCTCTTTGTGGCCACCTTCACCACTTGTCATGGCTCTCGGTTCCACCCGTGGCCCCCTAGAATATCCCAGGACCACGCCTCCCACATCCTGGAGAAGGGCCCCTAGGCTGAAATCTTTGGTATGCCCTCAAGCCAGACTTCTCACGGGCCGTTTCATAGTGAATTTATAGCATGAAAAAACAAAACGTGATGGTAATTGTCCCGGGGACCAGGGCTGGAGCTGTCAGACCCACCCTCGTTTGGGTCCATGGCCAGGACCACAAGGAGGAGCCATATGGTCCCGGGTTGAGAACCACTATTGGTTCAAAAATATTCTGAAGCGATTTAGATTTTTTCTTTAATGTAGTCAAACTTCGTTTAACGACACCGAAAATTCATTGAAATTTTGTTGTTATAACCGGGTGGACGTTTTGAGACGCATTACATTTTTCAAAGGACGTTTTAAACGTTAAAAATACAAATAGATTACTCGGATGCAACCAAACGCAAAAACAAATTAAGTCATTTCCCCAAAATTGTGTGACATTATTGACCAAGTTGTTGTCAAACACTTGGTTATAACGTGCATAATTTGCGGTCTCTGTTGATTCCTATGGAGAATAGTTGTTGATGAACCTTGCTTATAATGCCGATAAAAATCCAACGACCTCGGATATAATGACATATTTTCCCATTACCGTCTTTTCCAAAAAAATACCCCCTTTTTTCAACGGAGATTACTTTAATTCAAATGCTAAAATCTAGGATGAAGCTGATTTTTATAGTTTGCAGTTTCTGGAGAATGCTGCGCAATGATTTTTTAATGAGGATAGTATGTAAGGATTTCTAAATAATTCTATGTTATGATTTCTAGACGCAGCTACGCATGTTCATTTGCGACATGAGAACATTTTTTCTGGTGAGGATGCCTCAAAGACATTTCCTTTGTGTTTTTTATCTCATTCACAGTGGCGGATTAAAGGCGGTCAAGGCCCCGGGAGCAAAAGAAAGTATTGGGCCCCTTTAAATTAGAAAAAAGTGTGAAGCCCTGGTTTTTCTGGGCCCTTTAGAAGTTGGGGCCCGGTGCGTGCACCGTTTAATTCGCCTCTGCTCATTCTACACAAATACAAAACGGAATCTTTGAGATTTGAAGCTCCTCCCTTTCCACACGCTGTAGAAGGATAAAAGGTTCCAAAGTCAGGTCTTTTACAGCAGGGGTTCACAAACTTTTCAGTCCGTGGGCCAGTTATGCGTTACTTCTGAAACTTGTATTTATATATATTATGACTTGAATTTTACAGGACATATATTCCCGTAATCTTGTTTTAATTTACATAAAATGTGTCCCGTTTTTTTCTGGTTTACAACAAGGCTTGATTGATTTTTTTTAAATCAAGGATAGAGATTATTTTTATGACACAAATTAACGCCTTTGACAATTTCTTGGCTGTAATTAACAAATTTACTTTCTTTGACAATGTTTATGGCTGCAATTGGCAACCTTAATTGCCTTAGAGTAGACAATTTTTTTTGCTATAATTGACAACTTTTTGCCTTTTTCATTTTTTTTGGCTGTAATTTTTCAACTTTACTTGGCTTTCGCAATTTTTTTTTTTTTTTTTTTGGCTGTAATTTGAACTTTACTTGCCTTTGACATTTTATTGGTGATATATAATTGGTGATATTCCATATAAATTCTGATTTCCCATTTCCTGTATATTTACGACAGAAATATGGTCAGCCTAGATATTTATTGCGGTGTCTGTATTGATACTTTTTTTTCCCGGATTACCTTTCGCGGGCCGGATAAAACCCCTTAGCGGGCTCGCGGGCTGGAAATCGTGCATCCGCTGTTTTACAGAGTTCAGGTTTATGTTGAGCGGCTGTAAGAGACGCAACACCGTTTTTTTGCCCATTGACCTGTTGACGACGATGGTTGGATTAGTGAGCCATTTCTGCTTCGTTCCAAAATCCATTGCCGATGGGTTGGTAGTATCCGACAGCTTTGTGTTTCCAGCTTGTGCGTGGCGATATTTCTCTCATCTTCCATTCAGCTGATGAACTAAGAGGATGACGACAGACTCTGGAAGACAAACAGCAGCAGCAGCAACAGAAACAAGAGTAGGAGAAAAGAGCCATCCTCGTTTCAGAGGGTTTTTAACAAATTACTGTTCCTTCTTCTTCAACGGGGCGAGTGATCGACAGCCAATAAAACTGTCGTCAGGGCCTCCTTCAGATGTAACCAGAGAACCACAGTTTACGGAAGCTACTAAATTATGTTGCGCTTGCCCTCTCCTTCATAAATAAAATAAGAACTTTCCGCACAGCACATTTTGCCGTCCATTGAGCTCATCAACAGAAATAGCAAGAAAAAAAGAAGAAAAAAAAAACCAATGAATTTTTTTTTTGCGCCCGTTTCCTCGGAAGTACCAGAGTTATTGGGACCTCCCGTGGATGTCTCACGTGGGTCTTATTCCCACATAAAATTTATATGTATATGCAACGCGTTCTTAATCAGACAGTTGACAAGTATAAATGGGACATGGAAGGAACGGAGAACAAAATACAGCTGGCTATGCCATTTAGGACAGGCATCTTGAACCCGTTGCTCGCGGGCACCATGGTGCTATCTGAAGCACCCAGAGTGCTCGATGCTCGTGTCCGATTTCGCCCTCGCGATCACTTGATCAACGTTTCAATTAAACCACCTTGTACAAATTGTATTCAAGGATCGAAATCGTCCTGATTTCCTGTATTCGTATGTCAAACTCGCCGAGTGGGTGCTCTTCTTTTGATGATGGGTACAGTCAGTGCTCGTGACTAGAAAAAAGTTGAAAAGCCTATGTATTATTAGTATCATAGACTAGGCCTACAAGTTTATAATGTGTAAAAATATCGATGGGTTTTAATAATCACTCTCTTCAAAGCAATGTTTCTCAATGTGTACGGTCAGTGGCTTCCTCCTTTCCAAAGACGTCGTGGTACTCGACGGTTGAAAATCGTTTTTTTTTCTGTTTTCTACAAATATTATTGCCATGAGGACGATGCTGATACACAGGCCAAGGGAACCGAGGATGCCGTGACGCCTTCATTGAGAACAGCTGTATTACACGTGTAGGTGGATACTCGGGGGGGGGGGGCGATAGGCACGATTTCCTCCCTTCTCGTTTAGTTAAAAATTTATATTTGTATAGCAAACTTTTCTCGAGGGGTCCCACTTTTTTACTGCAAAAATACACCATAATCTCGGCTCAAAGAGGGTGGGAGATTTAACTCCCAAACCCTCCCTTTGCGTATGCCAATGCTAACAAATGACATTGTTTAACCATTTTGCTCGCAAGCGATTGGTAAGAAACTCGGAGGATCTCTGTTTGGCGAATTGGTGATAAATATGGTAACCTTTTCCTAACCTAATCGCATATTGGAAAAAAAAGGAGGAAAGAAAAAATAGAAAAGTAAGAAAAAACAAACAACACACAAATGAAAGGGAAAACAGTATAATACATAAATATAAGATATACATACATACTTATATATATACATATACCCCCCCCCCCCATCTGTAATACTCACAGATAATAGAGTAGTATATATTTTTCTTTTAACCCTCAACTGCCTGTTTTTTTTCCGCTCTTAGATGTATAGTAGAAGGATACATCACGTAGGTAAAAAGAACTACCTTTTTTCCGTAAGGTTGCAACAAAGCTTCGCGTTGATGAGGAGAGACGAAAGAAAACAGGGAGAACTTTCATTAAATTTATTCCTCTTACGTTTGGACGCAATATTACGTGCTTAATCATAAAGTGGTTAATAAATGTTGCCACAATGTTCTAAAAACATAAATTACGAAGACATTATCCAAAAATTATTGATCACAAAAACATTATTTAGAAACCACCACATGCAAGAGCGTTAATTATTTAGAACTAATAATTGCATGAGCATTACTAATCTATTGCAGCGCTTATTTATATTATTCATATATTATTAAGAATCATCAATTACAAGAGCATTGCTTACAAAGCATCATTTGCAAGAACATTGTTTATAAAGCATTATTTGCAAGAACATTGTTTGTAAAGCAATAATCACTGTCCTTATTGTTTAAGATCCTCAATTGCGCAAGAGGATTGTTTGAAATGCAAAGATCACAACAGGCATGTTGGATGGCAATCATCAATTGAAAGAGCACTGTTTAAAATGCAAATATAATAGTCACAACAGGCAAAATGCCAACGAGGCTTGCAATCATAAATTGCAAGAACATTGTTCAGAAATCATCAATTGCAAGAGCATTGTTAAAAATCATTAATATTAATAATAGTCTATACTGTTAAAAATTCATCATAGTTTATATTGTTAAAAATCATCAATAACAGTCCTTTCTATTTAAATATCATCAATTGTGTAAGAGCATTATTTTAAACTCATCATTTGCAACAGCATTGTTTATGAAAAAGACTTCAATTGCGGTATTTATTGTTTAAAATTATTAATAGCTGTCCTTATATTGTTTAAAAATCATCAGTTTATTATTTTATAAACAGTTTATTACTTATGAACAGCAACTAACATTGCTCGTAAAGCGCGCGTCGAAATTGTTTAAAAATCACCAATCGGGAGAGCATTTCACAAAACATATCAACCGCAGTCCATATACAGTAAAACCTCTCTTTTACGGACACCAACGGGACAAAAAAAATTCGTCCGAAAAAGAGGGCTGACCGTTAATCAGACATTTCGAAAGCATACTTTTATTATGCTTGGGGAAATTATTACTTGGCCGTAAAAGAGAAGTGTCCGTTATGAGAGGTTCTACTGTGTTTTGGTGCTTCGTTCCTTGTACATGTGCCGAGGGGGCGTGGTACAGCAAGAAAAATAAATGCGAAGAAGAGAGATAGGGTAGGGAGCAGGCCTACAGAGTATATGGATATTTATTGTCTGAACAGAGTTGGAGAGAGATAAGTACAGTTCTCTGGTTCGAGTTCAGGGCGGAAATAGTCAGTGTTTCATTTCAGTCCCAAAATACGCTTGGGTGGTGCGAAGAAGACAGCAGGAAAGAACGGTACTGATTGTGTGAATGGGTATCGTGTAAAAAAATTATAGGGAGAATGGGAGGCTTACCTACATTTCACGCGTACGTATATATGGATGTGTATCCTGCCTGTCTTGGACCGTACGGGGGGTCCTCTGTCAGTTAAGAGTGCGAAAATATACGATTCTGTGTTTGTGATGGAAGGGCGATGGCCATCGTGGTTTCCGCTTCTGGGAGAGCGAGTGTATGTGAGCACACTTAGGCGCATGTACTGTACCAACACCTTCTGCAACGGAAAGCCTGCGCGCGAAGCTCGTGACGTCACTGAAGTCGTCCATTTCACCTATAGTCATTGAATATACTGCAAAAAAGGGTAAAGATTTCGCATACGTCGAACTGCTATATTCAATGACTACAGGTGAAATGGACGGCTTCAGTGGACGTCAATGCTTCGCGCGGAGACTTTCTGCTATAGAAGGTGTTGACTGTACAGGGCATAAGTTACACCAGGAGATGTGATAAAATGTTAATACTTCGATCTATAAAGGGTATCGGTGACTTAACACACAGTAAACTAATTCCAAAGACAGTAAAAGCCTCTCTTTTGCGGACACCGGTGGGATAAAAAAAATTTCCCATAAAAAAGGGGTGACCGTTAATCAGGGGTTTGAAAAAGCACACTTTTATTATACAAGGGGAAATTATTATTTGGCCGTAAAAGAAGGGTGACCGCATCTGAGGGTGTGTCCGTTAAGACTGGTTTTACTGTACGCGTGATCAATGAATATTGATCAGATCAGAATATTACTCGAATCATTCAAGTGACTAGTAACATATTTACATGTCACCACGATACAGTTCCACGGCATTTAAGTTACCCATGACACATTTAAAGATCATTTAAGTGACCCGTGGTCCATCTCCAGGTAACTGACCGGGCCCGCTCTGTTCATTCTCAGAACAATTAAGTGACCTGTTGTGCATTCCTAGATCAATGAATATCCTGTCCATATGACTTGAGAGGCACAGTTGGAGAGAGTGCACAGTGGACAGAGGCGCAGTTCTAGATCATTTAAGTGACTTGCAGCATATTTGCAGATCACCGCGGACCCGCGGCTCATTTATAGAGCATTTAAGTGGCGCGCGGCATAGTTCCAGATCCCCTAAGTGACCTGCGGTGATGTTCCAGATCACTTAATTGGTTGCCCGCGGCGAGCTTTCAAACCAATGAAGTGGCCCGCACTGTCCTTGAGGTTGGCCAACCCTGCTCTGCAACGATATTTTTCCTTGGTCCGCAGAGTATCGTTACATCGAGGTTCCATTGTAAGCTACCTGCGAATATTGAGAAATGAAATGTTAATACCGTACTGTGATAGGTATTCGCGGACTTATACAAAGCAAAATAATTGCAAATACCTGTGACGATGAAAATATAGATCGCTTTTACAATTTATTCAATTAGACCAATTTTTAAAGTGAAGGAAAACTTTGATGACTTATCTGAAATATAATTCAGCAACAATTTCTTAATACGATTGTTTTAAGATCTATTCTTTCGGCGGCAAATTTTATCTTGAAGGAGGATAATAGAGCGTTTGTTGATAAGAAACTATCTATAAAACAATGCTTACCAATTAGGGCTTTATAAACAATTCTTCTGGAGATGTTGTCTTTTAAAATTCTCTTAGAAGTGCTCAACCTTATGAATTCTTTTGGAAGTGATTGTTTCAAAGCATGTCCTCTTGCGATTGGTATTTTCCAGATAAATGCTAATCACAATTAATTTTTTGTAAACAATTCTTTTAAAATTTATGATTTATAAACAATTCTTTTAAAATTTATGATTTATAAACAATTCTTTTAAAATTTATGATTTATAAACAATTCTTTTAAAATTTATGATTTATAAACAATTCTTTTAAAATTTATGATTTATAAACAATTCTTTTAAAATTTATGATTTATAAAATGTTAACAATTCTTTTAAAAGTTATTTTTTAAAAACAATTGTTTTAGAATTTATTTTTATAAACAATTTTCTAGAATTTATTTTTTATAATTAATTCCTTAAGAACTTATGCTTTGTAAACAATCCTCTTAGAATTTATGCTATATAACCAAATCTTTTAGAATTGATGCTTTATAAACAATTCTTTTAGAATTGATGCTTTATAAACAATTCTTTTAGAATTGATGCTTTATAAACAATTCTTTTATCATTTACGCTGTGCAACCTCTTCTTTTCGAATTTACGATATGCAACTAGTTCTTTTCGAACGATGTTTTATAAACGAGTTTTTTTTTAACTTGTACATTATAAACAATTCTTTTGGAATTGGTACATTACAAGAAAATTCTTTTGGAATTGGTACATTACAAGAAAATTCTTTTGGAATTGGTACATTGCAAGAAAATTCTTTTGTAGTGTAAAGCAATGTACCATTGCACTGATGCTTTACAAACAATTATTTCCTGATTGAGAAAGATTGTTGTAAAAAAAATTTAAAAAATTTAATTTCTGATAAGAAAAAAAGTCAAAATAAAATATACTCTTGTTGCTTTATAAACATTTATTTTTTTGAACCGGTTGTTCCAATATATATATTTATGTTTTTATTGTTACGTATTATAAACAATTCTTTTGAAACTGTTACTTATTAAACAACTTGATGTTTTATATACTCTACAATTATTTTGATATTTCTGCTCTATAAACAAAGTTTAAGAAACTTTGGAAACAAACTTTTAGAATTGAAGCATTGCAATTCTTTTGCAACTGATGCTTTATGAATAATTCTTTTGTAAATGGTTGTTTCTAAGCAATGTTCTTCGAATAAATGTCATTCAAACTATTATTTTGGAATTATTGATTTCTAAACAATGGAATATTTGTTGGAAATATTCCATTATGCATAGATGTTTAACAAACGATGTTAGAAGAATGTTCCCAATGGCAATGCTGCAAGCAACGTCTTAGTATTGGTATTCGTACGACACAGTAATAATAATTCTCAGTAAATTTTACCGAAACGCTAATGATAATGATTTTTTAACAACGCTATGTCATCAATTCCAAGCAATGCCATGCAATGACGATTCCTGAGCAATATCCTCGATGACAATAGTCTTTAAATTATGTCCTCAATCGCAACAATTTTTGAAAAATTTCTCCGGATAGCAATCATTTCTGGGGGGAAAAAAACTCAGTAAAAACGATTCCTGAACATCTTTTGATGTCAGTGATTTATTGATAATG
This sequence comes from Pholcus phalangioides, assembly GCF_987345545.1. NCBI lineage: Eukaryota > Metazoa > Arthropoda > Arachnida > Araneae > Pholcidae > Pholcus > Pholcus phalangioides. Next base: position 17,598,944 of record NW_028301601.1, on the reverse strand, counting down.
ATCTGCACTGTAATGTATTCTAACAATAAATATCATGCTTTCATGGAATACCATACGGGTGAACAGAAGCCAAATAGTCCCGTGTACTTGTAATTTGTGTACCCGAGCGTTTCCATCGATGTAAATACTATCCCAATTCTCCCTAAGATTCTTTCTTTCATATCAAATATTTGATTTCGAACCATCAATTGTTCGTAAACGCATCAATTGATTCGCAATCCATTCAACGAAGCAATGTACTTAAGTTGATTGGAGATTAATCTCCGGTTTGAATCAAGAAGTTAGAATGATTGAAGTCCTTCCTAATCCTTTTCCAAAGACGAATCATGTCATTGATCCATAACTCTTCGTATGTTTTCCTCATAAGATTGACGTATGACAAAAATGCCTATGGATACTTAAAACTACCAAAAAAAAAAAAAGACGCCGAACAATAACGCCATCTTGAGAAATACATATTTACGTACACGAGCATGTACATTCGTAGATAGCTTCTTGCTCCAGTGATTGATTGGCTGGAAAAGCATACCACGTGACCAACTTGGAAAATAGGTTCTCCACCAATGATTTCGCCACTTTTGTTTTGGAAAGCCACGAATGTTTATGAGCGATGTTTTATCGGCCGTAAGCGATATAAAAAGAACAATGCATTCTTCTCCTTTTAAGGCTGCATTATTATTATATATAACCGAACCTCTCGATGGCAACAACACATACACACACACACAAAAAAGGAACCCATAAATTTCGAGTCGTATCTTGTCTCGTAAACGGGCCAATGATGTCCATGGGATTCTGTGCCGGTCTTTCATTCCTGTGCACGAAGGGTTGGTAGCGACGCCAAACAGTGATAATAACTCATGGCGTTATGGCAATAACAACGCTTTGTTGTTCCAGCAATAACACAACAACACAATCCTCGTTCTTGGTCGGGGAAATAAATATAAAACAAAAAATGAAGCCCATTTCTTCCTCGTATTTTCTTTGACATCCTCATAATTTTGGGAAATCCTATAGGTACGCGCAATCGTAAAAATAGAACATATACCATGAGTTATAACGTCCTTAGCTTTGAGAATCGGATCAATTTCGGGTGTGTTTTCGGTCGAGAACCTTCATTTAGTATGATGACCACTGGAATCTCATGGTTTTCAGTTCAACAGAACGTTTGAAAATCATGTGCAATTTCTACAACACTGATTTCTGTGAATGCAGAATGCAAGCCAGCATAAAAGATGGATTCAATATCTCTGAATCATTTCGTGGCAGTCAAGTTTGGGATACAGTGTCAGCCGTTTCAGAACATTCATCCAGCGCAATGAGAGCGAGGTATATGAAAATGATATTTGCACCTCTCTTTTCCATCAACATGGTGTCTTTCTCATCTTTTGAAGGACATAGCTCCGTCTATTTTCAGCTAAATGAGTTAAAATGCTAATTAAATATCTTCTTAGGTCTGAATGAGACTGTATTCAAGCGCGTGAAACTTCGATCTACCCCTCGCGCTTGCTATTGGACAATCAGATCAATGATTTATACTTCTGTGAACTTACAGGGTGTCCAAGCAGTTAAAAAAAAACCCCAACAAATCAAGGAAATATTTAAGAATTGAAGAAGGAATTCAGGTAGCAGGATTGTGAGCGTGGCACAATTTATATAGGAAACTGTTCCTATGTGTTTGTTGATATGAAATCTTATTAATAGACTGTTGAGAGCGATAGTTGTCCATAATGTCTTGAATGAATCGCACGAGACAGCCAAGTCTCAATGCAAAGCCTCCATCTGAGTATAAAGTTCTCGTTTTCCCCGACAAACATTTCGATGATCACATCATTGCTCTGAACTAGAGTGTTTTGGCCGGAACTCAAGTCAACATTAATTTTTCTCCAACATGGACATTGAGAAAATTTATTTCTTTTGATCCCGAGGAATTCAAGGGAGAAAGCTCTATCTTGAAAAGTTGGAGACCTATGTTCTAATTGAGAACTAGCCCCTCTCCGTTCTCAATGAAAGAGGGAATGGAATGGGGCATATCATATTGATTGGAGTTGAATCTATACGAATTTATTCTCCGGGGCCACTTGGAAGATTCTATATAGCTTAGTCTAAAAAAAATCGCCACAAACACCAGAACCCTGCTCTGGTGGTCCTAGGAAAAATTTCAGGGGTTTCGTGAGCATTTATGAGAAAACAAATTAAGTAATTGCTTGTGCATTGCTACGTACTGGATGTTATTTTGTAAAGGGGACCGTGGTCTTCATCTTATCGACGCATTATGGTCCATGGAACACCAGAGGTTAATAAACAACCTCTACATCAAAGAAACCTCAAATATCTCAGAGTTTAGAACCACTCCACAGAGTATGGGCTATAGCTTTTCATTCTACGATTGCTACTCATAATTGCGGAAAGCGATGCCCATTTCGATATCGCGATACACTGTCGTCGGAGCCAGGGGTGCCGTGGGAGCTCGAGCACCCCGAGAATTAATTTGGGAAACAAAATTTTCCACATAAAACAGCTCTAGCACTCACAGGTCTAAAAAATTTCCAACGCCCTTGTCGTTATACCATTTTCGTTTATTTCCCAAATGGTATCACAGTGCTATCTGCCGTGAACATATCTTGCTAACAATGAGACGGCTTCTTAAATGAATTACGTGGCCTGTCCCACAAATCTGCTACCCAAACTATTTTCGTTAACACTAAGCATTTTTTTTGGCATAGTCTTTCAAAATCCATCAATTTTATTTCAAGATACATTGTTTATTAAAATATATATTTTCTAAATAGTTGAGTGTCAATACCGTCTATACGTTTATCAAAAACCGTCACCAAGAAGATGGTGCAAGCGGGAAAACGTTTATAGCGGGATCCACTATACTGCTTTTATCATCCCGTGTATATATGATCAAGCTTTATAATCCCACATGAATAATCACTTATCATACTAAAGATCCCTCCACGATTTTCAAAAATAATCAGTAATGTCCACCGACCGCAGGCTTCTGGCAATGAATGACGGCATCTTGGCAGCGAGTGTTTTGTCAGCTTCTATAAACCCTGAAAGCATATTGCATGTGTGCGTGTTTGTGTGTACACGTCTGAGCAAAATGACAGATCTCCCCCCCGCCCAGTAAATTTCGTCTGGAGTCATTCGATATACGCGAGACTCCCCGAATATATATATATATTTTTCTGAAAAAAATCCCCTCCTCGTCTACTTACTTCTTCAATACATGTTTCAACTTCCTTTTCCAAGTCACTTAATTCATTGGTAGTTGACAACACTTGAGAAACCGGATCCCATGGAAGGTGGGCTGCTGTTGTTGTTGCTGCTGCTGCTGTTGAATAAGCTATATATTTCCTCAACCCCCTCGTTCAACCATCAACAACCATCTTGTAATGGCAACCAATTCGTTTTTCCTTTGCCCCTCGTCGATATAATATATCTCTTCTTGACTGTCCAAGTGAGGGGAAAAGAAAGCCCCAAAAATCACATGTTCTTAAGAAAAAAAATACGAGTATAGATCGATCATGCATGTCTTTCTGGAGGTTTGATGACTTTCAGGCACTTTCTTTAACCTCCCTTCCTTAAGTACGTGATGATGTTTTCAGATGGTCTTAGCTTTTTCTTAAGTCTCCTCCAATGATGCTTTCAACGAGACTATGTTAACATATACGAAAATGTCAGGAAGGAACGTGAATTTTACAGCGAATTTTGAAAGTTCTAGTAAAATATTGATAATGGCAGTAAAGAAATAAACAAATGTGATAGTTAGACTTCCAGAAAGTGATTATTGAAGAAAGTACGATAATTAAAATTTTTATTCTGTCCCGAGACTAAAAAATTGCCTATTTTAATAAATTTTTCGTTTATCTAAAAAGTGATAAAAATTGGTTGAAAATTTACTGAGATATTGACGTTTATGATCTTTGTTATCTTTTACGTGCAAGACGTTCAGACATACACATGTCTCAAAAACCTATTAGAACTTTGAAATGTTCATGTTACGGTAAATGTGAAAAAATCCGGTTATCATGCATAAACATCGGGCATTTTGGGGTAAGTTTGATAAATTTCTCTAAAATGATCACTTATACCGGCGATTATGCATAGTACCCAAGCATCGTTGGTAAACATGATAAACCGTACTATATGATACAATAATATCGATACAATCGATATACGATGTAATCGTACACGATAATTCATACATGTATTGTAACATTATATCGGGCTACGGTCGTACAATATATCATTATATCGGGGTCCGACTACATTCATTGCACATACTAGACTCACTCGGAATTTTTTCATATTTATGAAATTCACCAATTACACTAGGGCAGTGTTTCTCAACCTATGGTCCGCAGACAGACTTGATAACTTTAATTCTAACCAAATGAAAAATATTCTTATTGATTTCAGCAATATTCTATCAATAAATTTTATTGATTTTAGTAATATTCTAATGAGTTCGAATATAAATTAGACTTTTACACTAAGAGTAACCATATCTAATTGAGGGAAATACTGTTCATAGCAATACTAAATGTGTGGTAAATTGTAGCCAAAAAATGCAGTTGACTACAAATTTCGTGACTATTGTTAAAATTGCGGAAAAGTGGGAAAATGAAGGACTGCAGCAAATCTCAGTTAAATGAAATCTATTTCATGAAAAAGCATTTATCACGTGGACCATTTCCATTGAGAAAATTACGGGAACTGTTATGTGAAGTGCTGCAAAATTCATATGATATTGCCAATTTTTTTTTAAACATTGCCACAAACAAGTTGGCAAAATCACCAATTGTTGCTGAAATGGCGGAAAAGTATGAAGGAGTGGAAAATGAAGTACTACTGAAACTCACGGTAACTTGAACTCAAGTTTACAGAAAAAAACGTTGATCATACGACAAATTTGCGAGATGCGTATTCAATTATATTGACATAATTATCACAGTGTCATTTACACGTTACGAAAGTTATCTTCATTCACCATTTTAGTAAAAATTACAAATTCGAATGAACTTCATAAAAAAACGGGACGGAAAAACGGGAACAAAAATACGGGACGCATGGTCACACAACTCATGTTTTAAGTTGGAGGTACGACGAATCATCTCAGATATTTTACTGGTCCTTGGATTCAGAAAGGTTGAGAAACACTGCACTAAGGTATTATGCATAAGCACCGATAAAATCGATAATTCTAGTAAGCTATTTGTCAAATTTACCAACGACGCTCGGGTATTATGCATTTTCTCCGGTAAAAGTGACAGATTTTCAAACTTACTAAGATGATTGGTAAGTATGCATAATTACTCGTTATTATGTATTTTAACCAATTTTATCACATTTAGTGTAACACCTACAAGTGGATTTCACGCCTCCCTCTATTATACAGAAAAAATTAACCACAAAAGTTATCTGAATTTCACTGAGAATTCAATTCAGATCATTGAAATTTTCGATTTTTGGCAAATTTTTAATTTTGTCAATACGTGGAATTTTGTGGCTATTTTTATTATAGCAAAAAAATTTACCGTTGAAAATTGAATGAAAATTCGCTCAGATATCAGTGATTATAATTTTCAACTTTTGTCGTTTTTTATACGTTGAAATGCTCATATTTCAAAAATTTTTAGGGCTTCGAAATTTCAAAACTAAAATTTGCGTCTTTGTTCCACCGAAAAAAACTTACCGTATAAATTGATAGAAAATTCGCTGAGATATCGGTGTTTGTAATTTTTGATTTTTGTCATTTTTTAGGCACTAAGGCCGGAATTACACTATAAAAGTTTGATCAAAGATCTTTTACAAAACTTGAAAAATTCAACCAATAAGCGTATTGATTACATTCGCTCAAATGTAACCAATATTGGTTTTTCTGTTTTTTTTTTAAGTTTTGTAAAATATCTTTTATAGTGTAATCCCGGCTTAAAATTGAAATGTCTCAGAAAATTTTAGAACTTGGAACTAAAACTTTTAAGAAATGTCAATATAAATTACATTTTTTCATTACTCTCTGTTTTACCAGAAATAAATTACCAAAAAATCGATTGACGGTACTGAGACATCAATAATGGAAATTTTTGACAGTTTTTAATGTGATAAAATACAGTAGTGACGCTTCGAAAACTTTTAGAACTCTGAAATATCGATAAGTGTAAAATTCACGCATTTTTTTTAATATAACACTGACAAAATTTATTTTAAACTTTCACTTTTGCCATTTTTTTAGTGCTGAAATTACCTTGTCTCTCAAGAACTTTGGTAATATCAATGTCTTTTAAAATGTCAATATGGCCCGGATTACACTATAAAAGTTATAAAAAAGTTATTTTATAATACTTTTAAAAATGTGACCAATAAGCGTATCGGTTACATTTGAGTTATTTCAAACAACGGGCTTATTGGTTGTGTTTTTAAAGATTTGTAAAAGATCTTTTATCAAAATTTTATTGTGTAGTCCCGGCCTTAGAGAGAATTGTGATTCTCATTGATTAATAATAAACCAAGATATCGATAATTTAAATTTTTTTGACATTTCCATTTTAAGTAAACATGTAAATGTTAAAATTGTATTAAGAACTAGGACGTAAAAATAACAATTTGCTGAAAATTCACTGAGATTTGATTTTCGTCATTTCTTTACGTGGTGAATGAACTGTCTCAAACTTTTTCAGGAATCAAGAACTTACTATCACCGATATCTTCATGAATTTCTATTCAACTGTTAAAAAATAAATTTTTTTTCGGTGTAATGGAAAAGATAAATGATAAAAAAAAAGATAAAGATGAATTAAAAGGAAGTGAAAAATTTTTGGCTGTGGAGGGGGAGTATAAAAGATTTTATTTTTATATAATAATAATAATAATTCAATAATAATTTTTTTGGAAATTTGATCATCTTGCCAAAATTCTGGTTTTCCTGCAGACAACTTTTTGATGTTTCACTGGAGTTTTATTTCATATTTTACTCGGAAACAAGTTTGTCATGTTTCGAAAACTTTTAGAAACTTTGGTGAAACATCCTGATATTGAAACCCTTCTTTAACAATTGATAGTTAGACATTGTTTGTGTAAAAATAAAAAATAAAAAAATAATTTTACCCAATGCTTTATTGATGCTTGAAATTTTTTTAAATGAAATTGAAAGAGACACGAGAATGTTTAGGAATCGCCTTTCCATACTCGTTAGGACGGGTCATTGAAAAGTGTCGTTACAGTTAGTGACAGCAGAGGCGCTTACATGAAGAAAACATTGGGGACGGGGCTGAAAGTTGCTATTATTGGTTCAGCCCCCCCACAAAATTTTTCTTTTGGTGGAGGTGTCCCAAAGGTCCTTAGTCACTAGGTTTAGGTGTCTATGAGTGACAGTCTCACAGCTTTCCTGGAAAAAAAAAATCAATGGCGACATGATTTAGATACACAGTGCTCTTCAACCGCAGGGTCCGCCAAACATTTTGCCCCCATCAATATATAGTTACTACATAATGTTAGATTTAATAAATATAATACCTACTGTATATTAAATTTAGTTTCTGTCAATCCATTAGCGAATTATTTCACCTATTCATTTACATTTTTTCCGGCTCACAAATTATCCGTTCTTTTTATTTATTTATTTTTTTACCGGCCCGCAAATCCTATTTTGTGTGGTATTTTTTCCTGGTCCTGAAATTATTTCTTCTACGCAGACCGAGGTCATCTACATCAGTGGTACTCAACCTTTGAAAGCCCGCGGCCTGGCTGATTCCTTTTTTTGTGAGTGAAAGGCACGGTCCATGGCCCCCACATCCAGGAGTAGGGCCCCTAGGCTGGGATCTGGGATTTCGCTGCCCCCCCCAAGTTCAGACGTCTTACGGGCCCTTCTATATTTCATGTATAGCGTGAAAAATCAAAAATTATGAGAATTGTCCCGGGCCCCAGGGCTAGAGCCCTGTCAGCCCCGGCCTTTTGGAGGGACATGGTCCGGTCATACACGCGACTAATGGAAAATAAATAAGGAAAAATGAAACTTTTTGAGTCAATCGCGGCCCACTTTGACTGACGGCAAGGCCGAGAGGTTAAGGAACACAGGTCTACATAGTTAAGGTGGGTCCACAATGCTCAGGTTTGCTCGTGTGACCACCCAAACTCGTGAGAAATGTGGACGGAATGACAAGCCACCATTTGCAAGCAACGCTCCATTCAATACTGGTATCGATCCAAGTCCTCGTTAGAAACTCATTGAAAGGTATTTCCAGAGAGGGAGACACAGAAATAAGAAGAATTAAGTACTTTTCGCTCTACGTGTGACCACTGGTCATTAATAGGAATAATAATAAGTGATCACGGAAAGCATTCTTTGGAATAGCGAACGGCACGGAATTCGTCCTGATCCGCATTACTAATGGCCACCATAGTACATGGAAGAAACGAAAATGGCACGAGTTTTTTTGTTTTTTTTGAATTTCAGTCATCAGCGTACAAGTGTGCAGTAATGTTTCTCTCGGAACTGGGGACTAACAATGCACGACACACCGTCGACGTTCGGTCCAAATTGCTATACATACTTGGCGAGGAAAGCACATGCAGGAGTCACGCAAAGGTCAAAATCTTATTATAAGACGGGGGGGAAAAATGGAGGATAATTACAGATGTTAAAAGATGTATGAGTAGAAATTTGATGTGCGTGCAAAATGGCCACTAATAATACAATACTTCCCAAACGATGTGGCAACGTTTCTAATTGGATCACTTTTGGTCCAATTATTTTCCATAGTCCATTAACAATAACCAACCACACAACTTGACGAAAGAATATGATCATCAATTGTCCTAACTCACTGGTTCTCAAAATGAGGTCCGTGGTCTACCAGAAGTTGATAAAGGGTCCATGGGATGTGTTCAAAAATTGTAAGGAAAATACAGCGAGTAATGTTGTTACTTTTTTTGGGTCTAGTAAGGGGTGGCCTTGCTACATATCTATGCCCGATGGCCCATGATGGAACATGTAGGAACGACCCTGATAGATTCCCGACAAAGTCGTAACAAATCGGTACTTCCAAAATGGGTGATATGAAACCCCCGAACCGAGCTGCGTTAGAATGGTTTAATACAGCGTTTCTTAACCTTTTTTTTTGCCCGTGGCCCCCTTTGAAGCACATGTTTTTTCTCGTGGCTCCCCTGTCTTACCCAGAGTCTTCGATCCTCATCTAGAAGCAAGATCCTTTATACGTATTGAATTGATTTTTTCAGCGAATTCATACTAAATGAAAATTTTGCAAATAAGATTGGCCTCCAGACCACTGGCCTAGAATTTATTGAGCTCCCCGCTAATCGGAGTTCTATAAGGACCGTCTGAACATCATGGGCCCCCCTAAGCAAAGTGATGATATGGTAGTCCCATACTTAGCCGGAAATAAACAGCCTACATATTTCCTACTTATTTTCAAAATTTATTGTACTATGAAAAATATCATGAGGGGTGGGGTCACTTATGGACATGACACCCCACGGGCATGACCTCTCACAAGAGTGGGACTGATAGAACTGCAGCCCGGGGCCTGATGTTGTTTTCATCATTTTTTGTTTTTTCACTCTAAATATGGGGAGCGGGGGGGGGGGGAATTCTGTGAAAAATCTGGTCGGGGGCATGCGAAAAACGCCATCCTAGGGAACCTGCTGTAAAATGTAGGCGGCGAGGCCAGGGTGAGTCCATGCCCTAAGACGGCCCTAGTTTTATTGGTGGTATTGTTGGATTCTGTTCTCAGCTCTCTGCAGCCCTCCAAACCACCTGTCATGACCCCTTTCTCCATTTTCTTCCGTGGCCCTCTTGAAGGATCCCAGCCCGGTTGAGAACCTCTGGTTTAATATATAGGTTAGTAGAAATTGCAGGTACAGCATAGGGTCCTCCTACGAATTTACTTAAGATGGGTAGGACAGTGTTTCGCAACCTGGAGACACGTGACTCTCTTGAGATATTCCAAGTGGGCTCAATCGATTGCTCTCAAAAGGAAAAAGAGCAACCAAAAATGTGTCAATTTGCGTGGCAAAAAATTTTTGTACTAGCGCTTCTCTGCTGTTGACTTAATACGCTAATTTTTGAGTAAATGCATATTATAGGAATATGTTATATATCTGAGGTTGAATAAATTTAATGCTATAAATTATTTTTGAATAAAATTTCCGTTTCGAAAAAAGAATTTGTTGTGAATAGAAGAATTTAATAGAAGAATTTGGTGGAGTAAAATATAGTTTGATATATTTGTTTAATATTTTATTGCTGTGGACAAATTTTTTTCCGGCTTTTCACGTAAGTTTCAGTTTCGATATTTTACGCGTTCCAAAATAATTTTAGTTTTAGTTTTTAGCGTCATCTATCTTTGACTTTGAATACTAATTTCGAATTTTTACGCATAATTTTGGTCAATTTTTTTTGTACTTTCTATATATCGTTTCTATTCCATCCAATTTTTTAATAATTTTGCAGAATAATTTATTATTTTGAAAAATTAACCATGCAAAAAAAAAAAAAAAAAAAAATCAGACAATGTAAATGTAAATTAACACCAAACTAATAAAAATTCGAGATTGAAAAAATTGATAGCAGATGGCAGCACTACACATAAAATAAGCATCACAAAACAAACTTCAAGTTAGGGTCACAACACGCACATTTCAACATCTACCAATTCGTTCGAAGTTCCGCAGAGGAATATGGACGAGGTAGGTGCATGTGTGGTTTCGTAGTAGTACTGCATTCCGTGTTTCCCAACAATGCTGTCCACAATGGCCCATCGCAAATCACTGCGATTCACGAAGAATTTCACGGCTACGACTTCATCATCATGGTCATGGATTTTGTAGGTCTGGTATAAGCGTCCGACCCACTTAGCGGGTGGGCTCCTTACAGCTCTCTCTATTTTTCTCCCAAGATATATCCTTAATATATATGAAAAAAAGGAGAAAAGATCTCTTTCTTCTCTCTCTCTCTCTCACACACACGACGCGAAACCGAGTCCATTTTTTAATAGAGTCTTTTCCTTTTCACAAACTGCGTTGAACTCTCCATTGATTAGAACGGACACCTTTGAATCGTGCCGACGACGTCGACGTGCGAAAAAGAAAAATAATAATAATAATAAAGATTTTCGGGGGGAGGGGATGGGCCCCCCCCCCCCAAAAAAAAACTACTGCTACTATTACCTGGTGGGAGAAGAAAAGAAAACCGTAGAGAAAAAGGAGGGAATTCGATGAAGGTTCTCTTCTACCCTCAGGTGAAGCTAAAATATGGGGCGAAACCTTGAACAAGATAGACGATTCCTTCGGTAAGGAGTTTAGTTGTAGAAGTCGCACGTGCTTCTTATTATTTTCTTTCCTGTGCCACAGTTCGATTTCTCAGTTAGACCGAGGAAAGGAAAAAAAAAAACCACTCCTTCATTGAGACTGTCATTTTTTTCTGCCATTTTTATATCCTTTACTGATTATTAAAGACCTGAGGGGGGATCGTACACGACTTACGTTCGAAGTTATTTCCAGTGGAAAATCATCGTTCCCTCATTAGAAGATCAGTAGTTTTCACAATTTTGAACTTCAAGTGGCCCTTGGAGAAGCGTAGGAAGCTTGTGTGCCCCCCCCTCCCCCGCCACCCTAGAAATGCGTTTAGGGGAAAGCGTATGCCCCCCTTCCCCCTTCAGTGCATATTCTTAGGAAATCGTGAAGTCGTAGGTTTGTGTGGCGATTGAAATATGTTGGAAGCTTCAAGTGGCCCTCGGATAAGCGTCGAAGGCTTGCGTAACCCCCTAGAAATGCTATTCAAGGAGTTCGTGTCCCGCCTCCTGAAATGCGTAGGAGGTTTGCTCGCTCCTAGAAATTCGTTGGTGCGTGTGTAACGATTGAAATATTGTATGAAGTGGGGGGGGGGGGCTTATACTTATTCGAAGAAATTTGTGTGTGCCTTGAAATGCACAGGAGAATTGCTTACCTTTTTTTTTTAATATTTAAATAATCGTATGAGGCATGCATACGACTTGAAATGCATAGGAAGTAAGCGTACAACATGGAGTGTGTAGGACGCTTTCATATCCCTACAGATGCATAGGGTACTTACGTACTATAGGAGTATATCAGAAATACATTAGAGACTCGTGACACTTGGACCAGACATCTTCAACCCGTTGCTCGCGAGCTCCACGGTGCTTCCTGGAGCCCCCAGAGTGCATAATGTTCACGAGCATTAGTTCAACGTTCCAATTAAATAACCTGTACAAATAGTGCACTCAGGACATATGCATTCGTATGTCAAACTTACCGTAAGCGTGTTCTTGATGATGGGGGTACAGGCAGTGCTCGTGACAAGGAAAAGCCAGACCTCTGGCTTAGACGCACTCATGAGTCTTAGCAATGTTCCCCCATTTAATTGAGCCAAAATTCAATGCTTCCTACGAATACATAGGAAGCATGCGGAATCCCAGAAACGCGCAGCAAAATTGCGTACCCAAATGATTGACCATTCCCTGATAGGCCCAGAGCATGCATATATTATTTCAAGGGTTCCTCAGAAATGCATATTTCCCCCGCAGAGCATGCATAATATTTTAAGAGTTCCCTATAGAGCATGTATAATATTTCAAGGGTTTCCTAGAACAAACATAGTATTTCAAGGTTCCCCCCCCCCAGAACATTCACGATATTTCAAGGCTTCCCTCAGAACATCTGTAACACTTGGAATAAACCACCAAAAAATTGAAAAGAAAAACAAAACAAAAAGAAACCATATCCGCATGTAAAAATGAAACATGACACAAAGAAAATCAATTTCTCTCACACGCCGGTCTGTAGACTCGCAAATCAATGAGGATCCATCTTTGAAATAAATCGCTTAATTTGTGGTCGTTCCCTACTATCGAAATATTCTTGACCATGGTGCAGTCATGTCGCGAGTTAAATCTACCCCCCCCCCCCCCGTCCTGCTCCAACATGTGCAATAGGAGCGTGTTGCGGGAGTGGGGGGAGGGGGCGATAAATACCACCAACATCACATACGCGCATCCCTCTCTCTTTCTTTCATCTTTACATGTATGTAAGAAACATGCGTACGCATACCTACGGAGTTTTCTTCCAGAGGCGACCAAATTCGCGCCTTTCTTTTTTTTAATTACAGACCGGCTGGGCCTTATTTTCTTCTTCTTCTTCTTCTTCTTCTTAAAAGGCCCGGTCACGCTGCGCGGGGCTGGCCCATCGTGCGGCTCCTTTTGATGTTGGTCGCTCCTGAGAAAGAGGGGGGGGGGGTTCTTTTCTGAAAGGCAAGATTCTTCTCACTCTCTCTCTCTCTCTAACCTCCTCTTCTTCTGCGATACCTACTTTTTCTCATAGGTATCATCTGTTGCGGAGAGATCCAAGCGAGCAAAAAAAAAAGAGATCTGTCTACCAGAAAAACCCCAGGGATCAACACAATTCGTCTTGTTCACACACGCATGGTGTGCAAGGGGCGAAAAAAAAAAAAACACCTGAGAAGTGTGGAAAAGTTGGCGGTTGTGCACAAGTCCCTCCGATCGGGGCCGATGATGATGATAATAACATCATCCGCGTCATAACCTTGACGCGTGATAACGTTGATTGTGTCAACTCTTGGTGTAATTAACGAAAATGAATGGACAATGGACACTTTATCTCTCGGGCGGGGGGGAAGGGGGGCTCCTTTTGATGTCGAAGCTCGAGCCTCATTACGCCAAGACCTCACAAGGAACTGCAAATTTAATAAGAGGCTTTTATTGATTAATTATGAATCAATTAGCTTATAACTGGAATCACAGGAAGGTGCCAATTTCCGAAGGGGCCGGGGTCTGGGTTCCGACGATGGTGGCACAGGGTAGGTATTAAAGCAGCCCTTGCGATTAGAATAAAAAAAGTTCTTGGGCAATGATATGCGTTTGTGGTGTGAATAATTTCAATTTACGGTTTTTAGGTCTGTGAATGACGTCTTTGGGACGTCTTGGTGAATTCCATACTCGCCCATGTGGGCTGTACTTCCATGCTTATTACTACGGGATTTGAACTGTAGATTGGTTCTCTAATACTGCAACATAAGTTTCTGTCTTGGACATAAGCCGATTCCCGAGAACCCTGTGAAGAAGGTCCATGACTGTATTCGTCCAGTCCAGTGGTTTCTAAACATTCCATATTCCCAGTACCCTTAGCAATGCATAAAGAGGGTTACGTTCCCCGTATAAATGTGTGAGAGGTTTGTGCCCCCTCTTTTTGGAAGTCTTGCGTAGGCTACACTCCCAGACATGCATGTATACATATCCAGGATGTATTTCCTCGCAAATTTTCGGGGCCCAGATGGATGCCAAACTTGACACCCTCTTTCGATATGTTAATTTTTTACAAGTACACTGCCGGCCACCCAAATTGCAACACCAAGAAAGACAAGAGATATCGCAACAATATTTATTTTGTAGATAACATGTTGACCAAGCATCAAATGATTAAATTTATAGACTTCTGTGAAGTGTGGTTCCTGCCAAAATCAGTAGCCAGAGTAGCCGCCATTGTTGGAGATCACCGCTGCCACACGCCTCGACAATTCAAAGAGACTTTGGATGTGTTCTTGGGGTACAGCAGACCAAGCAGCTTCCACGCGTTGCCAAAGTTGATCTGGTGTGGCAGCTGGGGATGTAATCTGGGTCAATCGTTGAGCAACCATGGACCACATGTTTTCTATCGGCGAAAGATCCTGAGAGCGAGCTGGCCAGGGAAGCAATTCAATCTGGCGATTGACGAAGAACCTTTGGACAATGCGTGCCACGTGTGGTTGCGCATTATCCTGTTGAAATATGGCTGTGGGCAATCCCTGAAGGTAAGGAAGGACAACTGGGTCCAACACCTCGGAGATGTAGCGCTGGCTTTTTAAAGTACCGGCAATGCGTACTAGAGGAGTGCGAGAGTGATATCCAATACCGCCCCATACCATAATACCCGGTGCAAGACCAGTGTGGCGGTGCATAACGCAGCTGTTCAGCATCCTTTCTCCACGGTGTCTCCAGACTCGAATTCGACCATCGTGGTGTTGTAGACAGAAGCGTGACTCGTCATTAAAGACAATTTCATTCCATTGTGCCGTCCACATCCTTCTTTCATCGCACCATTGGCGGCGGAGACGTCTGTGGTTCTGTGTCAAGGGTAGACGAAGCAATGGACGTCTTGCGGACAGACCACTCTGCTGTAAACGGCGTCGAATGGTACGCGCAGACACTGGATGATGCGGTACAGACTGAATGTGCTGTGCTATGGTTCTTGATGTGGCTGGGCGATCCGTCACTGCCATACGCACAATACGCCTGTCATCACGTGAAGTGGTGCACTGAGGTGGATGCGATCGAACACGTCGGTCCGTCGTACCCTCCTGCATCCAACGATCACATATCCGCATTACAGTTGTTTGGTTTCGTCCAACACGACTACCGATTTCCCTGAAAGATAATCCACAATCTCGGTAGGCCACTATCCTTCCTCTGTCGAACACGGATACTTGATCAAAAGGTGATCGCTGTTTTCTTCGAGGCATAATTGATCGTTTTTTTGAAAAAAACCACAAGAAAAATACAATTGCCGTACTTCAAATCGTCGAAATCTCCAAGCCTTAAATAGCGCTTTGAAGTGGCGCCACAGGCGCGCGTGATGTGCGTCTGCGCTGAAATTCTAATCATTTACATATCTCACCTCCGCTAATGCATGTTGTACATTTCATATTATTTGCATGCTTCCTTCAGGGTGTTGCATTTACGGTGGCCAGCAGTGTATATTAACAAATATTTTTAATTTTTGATCGTCTTGGGGGGGGGGCATCTCCACGCTCCCCTCTAACCCTGCATACTCCTCTGCCTCCCTAGAATGCTATACATAAACGCCCCCGAAATTACGAGGCCCTGCGCGTACGAGGCCTGTATACACCTGAAAAATCGTGGGAGGCTTGTGTATAATAAACTCGTTGAAGGCTTATTTTCCCCGATAATTGTGTAATCCTTGCGTTTCCCCAATAAATATTTAAGAGGCGCTTACGTACCCTTGTACATGCATGCGCGCGAGGCTCGTGTACAGCTGGAAATGCGCAGGAGGTTTGTATGTCATAAATAGACAGAATACACATATGAACGTACCTGTTCCCTTCTTATTTGTACCATAACTAATATTTCGCAATTTTTTGCTACTTTACACATATTTTCTACCATCTCTCATTGCTTTTCGTGTGCCGCCCCCCCCCCCCCCCCGCCGAATGAACTGTCACTTACCATCCATTGTGCAGCAATTGGCATCATTCGTATCAGAATATTCAGGGTCATCGAGAAGAAAATATGAATCGCTATGCCTAAGGACAGGCTCATGGTGCAGTTCAGAAGGGTCCCCAACTACCAGAGGTGCACGTACTACATGTTGGGAACCACTGATATAGATCTATTCAATTTGTTATTGATGACTCAAGAAGCAAAGCAATACTCGTAGGGACGTGAATGCAAATGGACTAATGGACGAATGTTCAGACGAATTCAAAGCACGATGTCAATTCCGAACATTAGTTCTCAATGATTATACATTCGACACTGCTATTCATTTCTTTTCATGATACAAATGACCGGATAAATGAATAGCAAAACAAAAAAAAAAACTATTAGTTATTCAACAACTAAGAGACCGAAATAAATGACCGGTTTGTTTGAAAATAATGGACTCGTCACAAGGGCTATTTCTAGAGGTCCATAACCGGTGGAAAAAGGAAAATAATAAGGGTCATTTATTCATTTGATTTTTGATGTCTTAAGAAGGAGATAGAAATCTAGAATGGCTTGAAGATTTTGATTTGGTCATTGTCAATCATTGAAAGAGTAGAGTTTCTCTACCGAGGTTCCGAGGAATCATCGGGAACCCCGTGACATCGCTGGGTATTCCGCGAGCAATAATGAATAATGATGAATGGCAGTGGCAATAGCTATAAGTAGAGAATAACAGGTATAATTTCCAGGATTTGCTAGAACATTGTTTCTCAACCTCGTTAGTTTTTGGTTGTTCTTTCCCGGTTTTAAATTCACATATCTCAGTGAACACTGTACTTAGAAGAGTAGCATGGAAATTTTTTATTGTTGGCATCCGGAAAGACAGGGCAACCACTTTCTGATTGGGTTTTTGGACGCAGTGTGTCCATATAATTTTTTTAAATTTTATTTTAATAACTATACAACCCCTTGCAGCATGAACGACAATCTGATATTCCTGACTTCGAACATTTATATTCCTCAAGAATGACTTTAACTACTGTCACTATTTTCTTGCTAGTCCATTTTGAAAACCCATCAGTTGATTGTGGGACGCTCTGTATCAACCATGGCTTCAATGCACTACTGCAGTTAGTTAATTAGCAGAGCAATGATGGAGAGGAGTATGAGCTGTTATAGTGTCTTCTACGGCAGTGGTTCTCACCCTTTGGAAGCCCGCGGCCCGGTAGAATTGTTTTTTAGGGGGAAAGGCCCAGTCATAAACACGACTAATGGGGGGGGGGGGGATATAATAATGAATCATTCACGGCCCGATTTGACTGATACCAGTGCCAAGTACTGGGCCGCGGCCCGGTGGTTGAGAAACACTGATCTACAGTACCTCGATCTAAGGTTCACGGTTCCTGAATACTTTGAGAACCCATTGCCCACAAAAATTATTTACATGGGCAAAACGGGCGAGAGAAACGCTGCGATAGAACATGCGCCTTCCCAGTTATTGGAGAATGAAAATGGAAGGTATAACTTCTCTGGAATGTATTTTTTTTTTCTCTTTTATTTTATTCGTCGAATAAAAGGATTGTGATTCATTCCGTAGAAGTTTTCTTTGAGTGGGGGCGACAGCAGTTGTCTCGGAATTTGACAAGATCCTCTTTTTCAAACGTGACTTTCCTAAAAGATATTTTTCGAGGCATTCGATCCGAGAACGTGATGGAATTTCGCACTTGGATGTGATCGAAGAAGAGTTCCTTTTCCTTCTTTTTTCCGAAGGAACAGATTCAATGAATTTTCGAGGATTTTCTTTTATGATGCCAGCGATGTGTTTTCTCACCCTGGTGTTGATGATAGTGATGTGCGAAATACTTCTATAATAATAATAGTATTAGTTCTCTGGACCTCGGCGAGAACTTATGAACTGTCTAAAGACACTTAAGGGGTCATTCAAGTATTATGTCAGCATCGTGGGGGGGGGGGGGGTTCCGGATTTGCTGACTTTCGGTGACAAGGGGGGAGGGGGGGTTTGAGGTTGCTTACGTCATCAACGACTCCCTTTTTGAAGATATGAAATATTCTAAGCTGCTAACGAAATTTTTCTGAAGGGGGAGGGGCTGGGGTCAGTGTTTTGCTGACAGGGGGGGAGGTCAAAAATGGCTGAAAATCTGCTTACGCAATACTTGAATGGCCCCTAAGCAAAGTGATATTTCAAGGCCAGGGCTGCAAATATAAAAACCTACCGATTTTCGTATTTTATCCCGAAACATCAGATATTGTTATCACGGTCCTCCTAATAGGCCTCCGACACGCGGGAGGTCCATACGATGGTTAAGATAACTTGAGGAATTACTCAGTGATATCGAGGTTTTATCATGTTTTGATCAATAACGCTATGATTGAAGCATGAGTACGTACCGGAATGTTTCAGATCTGATCCATAAATCAGCAGTGGTCTTCAACCAGGTGCGCATCACTCGTGGACCCTGGAAAGGACTATATTACAATTTGATAAGGTACAGACAATGAATTGATAGTTTTTAATAAAAGATTTGGAAAGTTTCTGCCCTCGCGAAAAGTGACTCAATTGCCTCGATGCCCATGAAGGTTGGAAACTACACTGAGTTAGTGACCATACAGTTTGCCTACCGTACATCAACTACATATTATAGGAGCAAATTCTATAGACCAGCGGTGCCGTTTAAAAAACAAATCTGAATACGTACACTTCTCATTCACTTCTTGATTATCGGGGGTGATGCACAGTTTTGTTATCGAAGGCAACGTAGAATTTCGTTATTGGTGTCGGTGTAAAGTCACGTTATTGGGAACAACATAGCCTTGTTATCGGGGGCGTATCTGAATAAATTTTTACCCAAATGGTGGATAAGTCGAAGAATAGTTATTGAGTTTTGTCCAGGGTCTTCATCTCATCCGAGGATGATGTCACTCTCCGCTATCATACAAAGGTGTTTTTTTTTCAACTTTAGTAAGTCGTTATCTGGTGGCATTGTCAGGACGTTGGTTCGATTCCCCGAAGGAACAGTTGAATTTTCTCTCTTTCCAAAGTATATCTTCGCATCAGCCAGCTGTTAAAAAAAAAAACACCTTTGTCTTCATCTCATGCCTACATTAAAGGTCTGTTATACGCCCCTGTGGCGTAAAACGCATTATTAACACTCAATCTCATAAATATTTTGGAAAAATTGTCACACATCCTTCTAGGGTCCTGTTTTGACACGAAGGGTCCCTGGGCCAAGAAGGAATAAGGAATCCCCTTCAACTAAGGTCAAAGATGCTTCGGCCACTCTGTGAATATTCGTTTGAGTTTTGTGGGCCCAGTGCTACGAGAAAGGGGAAAATTTCATCTTACACGCGGAAATAAGGTTCACCCCGAAAGATAATATTTGGAGAAAGCCAGCAGAGAGAGAGTTAAGAACATCATAGGTCCCCCGTGCAAAGTGATTTTTCTGAGGTCCCTACCCAACTAGGAATTACCGCTTAAAAACTTGCAAGCTTAATCTTAACCATATCTCATTATCATGAGATTTTCTCTGCTCTTAGGCCACTAGGCAGTGACCGTGTGGGCCATGGTTTGGAGACGAAACCTGCCTGACACATTAGGAAATATAGTCGTTGATGGTGGCCACTTCCAACAACTTACAGTAATTTTAGCGTCACCTGAAAAAAATTTCCGGACAAATAAGGTTAAAAAAATATTTTAACTTCTAAAAATGCATTTACGATTCTTTGGACCACTCTGTATTAGACCCGTTCCGAATGTGACTGCAGAGCCATACTAATAAGAAACAAATGTGTCACCCAAATGGCTCTTATCTATACGGATCATTTGATGCCGCTTGAATAAACACTTTCAACTTTTTTCTTATATATTTGTCGCACGTAATAATAATCATCATGACACACGGAATCATCATCCAACACCAGAAGTAAAATGCTGTCTCTTTCCAGCAGTAAATACTCTTCTGGAAAACGTTTTCAACGAAAAATGACACAGCGGATGAGAGTTTGGTTTTGGATGAGGATGAGCAGGAAAGAAGGGGATGGGTGGGACATGGTTTTGGTGTATCCCATCATTCTTAAAAACGCCGTCTGTCACACGGAGCTTTTGGCACACACCAACGTGCATTGCGCATCGCACTTTTGGGAGAAGATGAAGGCCTTTCATCAATCACTAGGCCGCCGAAAAGGGCTCCGGCTAACCCCCCCCCCCTTTTTCTCCTTCACATGCACACCTTTGGCACTCTTTGCTTCGACAAATGGCTTTCGACATTCCTTGTCGTCGTCGTCGTCGTCGTCGAACTTCACACACACACACACACTCGTCGTCAAAAATTCAAAATTCTAGTCGACGATCTCGAGTTATCGGTTTTCGGTAACACCAAGAGAGTTTTATCGATGGCCCTTCTTCAAGGATTTTGGCTTTTCCTTTGCTTTTTATTGGTTCGGGGGGGTGCCTCTCTCTGCAATGGAAAACTAATGTCCTCTCGATGACACTTGAAAGCGAAATCGCAGATGAAATAAATGGCCGATTTCTCACTTTCTCTCACGCACACACTCTCTATCTCCGCAGCCATTTCTCATTTTTCCACGAGAAAATATTGAGAGTTATTGGGAGACTTGTACGTATGCTCTCCTTTTGCCCTCTCTCTCTCTCTCTCTCTCATGGGAAAGGAGACGGGATACCCATGGAAGGAAATATATTCCAGTTATTGCCCTAACGACCGAAAAGCTTTTTATAAAAATTGGAATCGATTAACTATTTGGGGAAGGATTATTATTCTTATTATCTCTCACTTTTTGACGTTACTGTCATCACTCTCTTAGGATAGTGTGCCTAATGATAACTGAATAAGAGCCAATGGTCAGAGCTCATGAGCTGTTATGGTCTCATCTACGGCAGCCCGATACATGATTAAAGGTTCAAGGTCACAGAGCTCAAGTCCTTGGATGGTTGTGTCTGAATATTTCACTAGAATTACAGTCGCCCCCCCCCCCCTAAAATGGATGTCAATGGTTCCAGTGCATAATATCCGATTATGCGGGGAACAATTTAATTGCAGTTTCATACTGTTAGTATAGTTTGTAAAAATGTCTTAAATAATTTGCAAATATATATATAATCAAATGTATTCTTTATTACCATCCTTTTGGAGCAGAAAAATTTTCACGGTTTTTGAAAGGTTTGGCGATTTCCTCTGCTTTTTTGCTTAATTACTGTACCGTTGATTAATGCATTTTTGGCTCCTTCAGCATGAAACCCTCTGCAATACAAATCAATTAACACTGATTACATTTTCCCCCTTCCGTTTTCTGATCAAGCTCCCATTCTTTCACCAATATATTCATTGATTTCATTCGAAATTTTCTCGATAATTCGAACTTACACCTGAGCTTAATAAATTCTATATTCTTTAGGAATTTCAGTTTGACAGTTGTTTTATTGCATTCAATTCTTTTTTAAATTTGTTGCACTAAATCAAATATTTTTTTTAGCGTCCATTTTTTTTCAATTTCAAGACCCGGCATAAAGTTATATAGCGTTTGCGCAGATTTTTTGAAATTTTTACTTTCATTGAGAATTTTTTAGCGTCCTCTATGGTCTTAACAGAGAACAAAAATAAAATGAAATAATAATATTAAATGCACTGAAGACAACTTTGACACTACGAGGCCGGTCTACGTTTTTTAAAAGTCTCAATTAGCAACATATTTGCCATAAATTTCAAGTGTTTTATCTAATAAAGTATTATGAGGCTATACATACAGTAGTTAATGCGTATTTAATTGATGCTCCCTTATATAAAGTATTATTAAAATGTTATTACCTTGATTCTGAGTGGGTCTCAACGTTAAAGTGACGATCGGTCGCATGTAGCTTTCTCTCCGTCAGTAGTATAACGGAAGTCTTCGGCAACGACCAATCGTAGGCCTAATGGATGTCTGCAATGCGGCATAACGGTCATCTTGAGTCTTCGCTTGCTAATTGTGTTTTCGCTCCAGTGTTACGCCTGCCCTCTTTTTAATTATTATTTTATTTTTTTTGGAGTCCCATGTGCAATCTCTGCGGCTATTCACCTGCTAAGTTGCTGGATTTCAAGGAGTAGAGTCCATATGTACAAACATCCAGTTTAGGATTGTGATTGGTAATCGTCAGAGTGGAGGTGTCACCAACGGATATTCCAACGGTCGTTTTTCATGCAGTTTTATGGTGATTTCAGTGCTGTGTGTGTGTGCTCAACAGTGTTTTCCCCCCTCCCCAGTGATACGTCTGCCCCATTTTTGCCCCTTTTTCTTAGGTTTTTTGTTATTTCAAACCAAGGTAAGTTCTGTTTCATAATTACTCAGTGCTATGGGTAAAATCTGTCCTTTCTCAAACATTGATGACATTTCTGTAGTCAAACGATTGAGTGCGTTAGCTGCAGATTATGCTGACTCAGGTGAGAGTAGAGAGATATTTGATAACGTTGTATTTGATTGGATTAGGGAAAAGTACAAGGAAGGTAACGATGTTAACAAAAATGATGAATGTGATATTGCTGATAATTTTGTTGAACTGTTCTCAGTGTATGTTATGCTTTTGGATACTGATAATAACGAGGAAAATTCGGTACATGATCTTTTGTTGTCCACAGCTCAAACCCTTTTTGATGGGTTAAATACCTCTTCTTGCAAGCATAGTATGAATCAAAAATTTCGAAGTGTGAAAAAGCCAATTGATACCCCCTCCGCAGACCCTTCACCTGAAAAATCTCAAAGCAAAAGGGTCAAGAAACTGAAAAAAAAGAAAAAGAATCAGATACATGATTCAAGTGTTAGCAGCTCTGCTTCCTTGTTGGATAGTATTACCCCTTCAAAAGGTATTAAGCAGGTAAAGGGCGAACTTTATATGGCTGAAACACCATGTAAAAAGGCCAATAAAAGGACTAAAAAGAACAAGGTCCTTAACAAACAACTTGATAAGTTCCAAAATTCGGGATCAGCTGGGAAACATCAGCTAGATTGTGATAATAACAGCAGTTTTCATCTTGTACCCAATGAAGTGGAGGCTACCCCTCCCGTAGGAAAAAGTGATGGTGATCAAAGTAAGAATGACTGTAACGACACATCTTCTACTGACTCATCTTCTGATTGTGACACACATTCTTCACAAACATCAACTTTTTCAGTCGAAGGAAACGAATCTTCACATATAAATGCGACACAGCAAATTGAAAATAACACTAAACAGGAACAAACAGTAGAGCAACAATTGCCTAATAGTGTTAACTCTGATTTGGCTAATCAGCCTAATGACAACAATGGCTTTACTGTTGTAAGTAGGAAAAAGAAAAAGACTAACATTCCACCGATTATTTTGACTTCATGGGGAAACAACTGGATTGTTGATTTCAGCGAAATTAAAGCTGTATGTGAGTTTCCCCCCCAACAAAAGCCAACGGACAACAAAATAACCTTCCAAGTTTTTTCAGAACTTGATCATAGGAAGGTAACAAAAATTTTTGATGACAAAAAATTCAGATATTATACTTATCAAACAAATAGCAACAGAACCTTAAAGTTTGTCATCAGAGGGTTACCTGCAAATGTTAACCCCCTTGACATTAAAGCAGACATTGAAAGGCAGGGTATACCAGTGGTCAAGGTTTGTAATATGAAAAATTATTCAAATGGGAGACCTTTCCCACTTTTTTTGGTAGAAGTTTTGATTGAACATAAGCATTTTGCTAATCTAACATGCATAGGTGACATCAACATTAGTATCGAAAGATACAGAGGAATACAGTCTCCCTTGCAGTGTAGGAACTGTCAAAAGTACGGGCACAGCAGTTATTTTTGTAGGGACCTCCCTGCGTGTGCATTTTGTTCAGGGTCTCATGAGACTCGGAATTGTACTCATAAAGGTGATAAATCTAAATTGAAGTGCCTTTTATGTGGTGGCCCTCACACGGCTACATATTCTGGATGTAGTG
This sequence comes from Pholcus phalangioides, assembly GCF_987345545.1. NCBI lineage: Eukaryota > Metazoa > Arthropoda > Arachnida > Araneae > Pholcidae > Pholcus > Pholcus phalangioides. The sequence goes on along the minus strand of NW_028301601.1, from coordinate 17,574,694 downwards.
CTAGACCTGAAGTGCCAGGGAAAAAAGGCAGGATATTTGAATCTAAACTGCCTGTATCACTTAGGGGCCCTTCGATGGAAGAATTTCCAACTCTCCCTTGTCAAGATGAAGACAACTTTAACATAGGACACAGCTCATTATTCATAAGATCTACTAATAACACAAACATTACACCTAATTCTGATAAAACACATGACAGAAACATGGAATCTGAAATTTCAGAATTAAGGAAAAAACAAGAATTTTTGCATTTTACTGTTAGGAAAGGGCAACATCCCTTAGGACGAGGTAAAGTGATTAAATCAATTGATGATATTTACCGAGAATTGCATCAAAAATTGTATAAAAATGTGATGAACCAGCTTATTATATACACAGAAGAGCTGGACATGAGTGACATCGACATGGTCAATGATGATAGCTATCATACCTCAAATGAGGAAGTGGACTTTTCTAATCAAAATGCTATCTCACTGGCTAAAAAAACACACGGTGATCATTCCAACTCTGATAACCTGTCTAAAAATTGCACGGACACTGAAAATTTAATCAACAATTTTGGAAAATTGTTGGAAGGGGCTAACATTGACAAAAACAAGATTCAACAAATACTCTCAGTTTTGATTACTATTCTAATATCGCCTAACAATAGCTCAAACAATTGATGCTCCTCCCAGGCCACTCATTGTAATGGCCTGGAATGCTAATAGCCTTAGAGGCTCTAAACACTTATTTACTCAAATGCTTTTTGATTATCAAGTAGATATTGCACTTATCAATGAAACTTGGTTCCTTCCCAGCACGGTTTTCAACATAGGTGGTTATCAATGCGTCCGACGGGATCGACTACATAACCGGGGGGGAGGAGTCTGTATATTTATTAAAAATTGTATTCCCTATCAGCAAATTATTCTTTCTGATTCTACTGATATTGAAGCTGTGGCGGTCTCTATTCATATAAATAGAGTATCAATGGACTTTTGTGCAATTTATAAACCGCCTAATAACAGCTTGGACTTAAATTTGTTAAAAGAAATATTCAACACCAGCTCACCTGTTCTAGTAGCAGGTGACTGGAACTGCAAGTCATCTCTGTTTTTCTCGAAGTCAACAAATAGAAATGGTAAAATTCTTAGGAAATTCTGTATTGACAATTTTCTTCAAGTAATCTCTTCCCCTCAGCCAACTCATTTCCCTGGCCAAAACAGAGGAACGCCTGATGTCATTGATTTTGGTATAGCAAAAAATTTTTTGTACGATATACAAATGTATACTAAGGCAATTTTGTATTCTCCTCACAATCCCCTGTTCTTCAACATAGACTTTTTAATACCCAGAAAAAGGCTTTTGGTAAATCACATTGACTGGAATGCTTATAATGACAGACTTTCTTCAACCGCACTAAACACTGTTGATAACCCAAACAGTGATGACATTGACCAAGCTGTTGATAATTTGACCCATCTTATTAATGACTCAATTAAAGCCTCTTCTACTCAAAAAATCAAATCTGAGAATCAATTTGGCTTGCCTAAAGAAATTTTGGATAAAATTAGGCATAAAAACAAAGTTAGGAAAAAGTGGCAGAGGTACAGAGGTGCCTTAGACAGAATAATTTTAAACAGACTCCAAAAGGAGATCAAAAAAGAAGTTGCATCTCACATCAATGACCGTTTTTCTGACTTTGTGGGTAATGCTACAGCAGAAAACGGCAATTTATGGAAAGCTGGGCGGATATGTAAGCCCAAAACTACACGAATTAACAAAATTAAAAAGACAGACAACACAATTGTTTACACAGATCAGGAAATTGCTGAAGCATTCGCAACTACTTATGAAGGGCAATTTTCACCCAATAGGAATCAGCCTAACAATACTAAACTGCGGCTTCGTAGAAAAGTCGCACAATTTATTCACTTTCACACAAATAATTCTACATGTCACATGGATCTAACAACTAATGATGGAATCAGCTCAATCATCAACTCGTTGGATGTCAAAAAAGCACCAGGTGCTGATGAAATTAGCAATAAGGCCTTGAAGTGCCTGCCAGAAAATATCATTACTCACATAACAGAAATTTTCAACAGTGCTTTAACATTAAATTATTTTCCAAAACCTTGGAAACATTCTGTTATAAAAACAATTCACAAAGCTGGGACTGACCCACTTATGGCACAAAACTTCAGACCAATAAGTTTACTGAGCAACTGGAGTAAAATCTTTGAAAAGATTGTCGCAAATAGACTTACACAATTCATCAATGAAAATCATTTAATTAGACCCGAACAACACGGGTTTCGGCCTGATCACTCTTGTGTGACACAGCTGGTTAGAGTCTCAGAGTTCATAAATGAAGCTTTTAACAATTTTGATTTTGTGGCTGCATCATTCTTAGACATAGCAAAAGCATTTGACCGTTGTGATTATGCTACATTGCTTTCCAAACTCATTGACTTAAATATGCCTCCGTATATGATCATATTCTTCTATCACTATCTTTTAGGTCGAACTTTTCAAGTAAAAATTCAAAACACACTTTCTTCAATAAAACAAATTCATGCCTCTGTGCCTCAGGGCAGTGTGTTGGGGCCACAACTGTTCCTACTATACATTAATGACATACCTTGTCCCCAAAATGGCATAATATCTTTATTTGCAGACGACTGTGCAGTTTTGTGCAGTAGCAGGGATGCAAATCAGGCCTTCAACAATTTACAAGAAACCATGGATGAAATAGAATATTGGTGTGATGAATCTGCCATCCAACTGAATAGCGACAAATGCAAATTTTTATGGTTCACTAGACGTCGTAAAATACCGGACAGACGACTTCAAATTGGTACACAATCTTTAAGCCCTGTTAGACAAATAAAATACTTGGGCTGTATCCTCAACAAAAATCTATCTTTCTCTTCACACATTGATCATGTAATAAACAAATCTAATAGAATTATGGGTATGCTCAATCGCATCACATTTCCACAGGCAAAACTTTCATTAAAGAACAAAATTATTCTTTTTAAATCCATAATAAGGCCTACTCTACTCTATGCTTCGCCAGCTTGGGCGCATGCTTGTAAAACGAATATCAAAAAACTACAGACTATGCAGAACAAAATACTCAGAAGATTTGTTGGAGCCCCTTGGTTTGTTCGCGGAATAAACATCAGACAAGACTTGGACATACCTCACATATTCACATACATCAAGAAATTAAACAATGATCAATTCGAGCGAATGTTTAGTTCCCAATTCGAACATCTGAGGGAAATTGTTGACTATGATGCTGACTGCTTAAGGAAATATAGGAGGCCCAAACAAATTGGGCGCCTTACATGGGAGAATTTGTAAAGATGCTTTCTTCTACAAATCTCATTGTATACATACTATTTTAATACATAAATTCTCTCATTCAATTGTATATACTCACATTACTTGCATACTATGTATCTATCCACTTTTGACATTTTTTCGCATCTATTCGATTTGTACCTTCTCATTATTGAATTTTGTATATACATATATATTTCCCAATTGAACTTGCATATTGAACTTTGACCTATATATGATGTACATATGAAAAAGGTGTAAAAAAAAAAAAAAAGAGCGAGAAGACTCTTTTTGAATTTTGGATTGTTTTGCTACATAAAATTTGTCAATAGTAAATCCCCATTAATTTCTGATGCACTGAGTTGAAACAGAACTTTGTTACCTGTATTGCATTTTTGATGTTACAGCTGGGGTTTTTGCGTCACGACTCCCATGTGATGTTTTTTCCCCCATTCCACTTCGAATATATGTTGCAAGCTGCAGATTGTGTGACCTGCTTCTGTGAACTGTGATGACATTTGCCTGCTTCTGTGAACTGTAATGACATTTGCCTGCTTCTGTGAACTGTGATGTTTTTTGCCTGCTTCTGGGAACTGTGATGACATTTGCCTGCTTATAGCCAGATCATGACTTTTCACCAATTTGACCAGTTCTTTTTACATACACTACACATTCATGCAAACACATATCTATCTACAAACATGTACACATTTTCTTCTTCACAGGCCTTCTTGGCCAGTTTTTATGCCGGCAGTTGGCCCTCGCGGGCTGGGAATCGGCTTAAAGTTCAATTCTGGTCTGGTCTGGTTATTACCTTGTATAAATTATGTTCCGTATATAAATGTTCTCGGGAACCCCGTATGGCGAACTATGTTTGCCGGGCCGGGGGTTTGGTATATCTTAATGCGTATTTACAGCTGTCATGTGTCAAACTCAACATTTGATTAAGCGGAGAAAAGTCATTGAAATCATTTTATTAATCGGGGAATGTTGGCATTGTCTCCATGGGAGAAATTTTGGTCCCAGAAGATTTTATTTGCTTTAGCTGAATATCCGTTTATTCAGTTACCCGATCAAGCTGGGCCGACTGTATTTCGAGACGAAAAAAATGCAAATCCAAACCACACTACGTCTCAAAATTTATTCCACAGTTGCCACTAGGCAATTATTAGCAGCTGTTAGAATCAGATAGGTATCTTCAGCCTGAAAGGTATACCACCTTCTCGTCCTTAACGGGAATAACCGAAGGATAAGAATGTACAGAACGTATGAAATTTAGTGGATAGCGAGATCTAGGTACTCGAATTACCGTTTAACATTGTGTGATTTTTACACCAAATTTGCATTAATGTTTCACGAAGATCCTTGGTGGATCTAAGAAGAGTCAAATGACTACTCAGACACCTCTGCAAATTTCACAGGCTTTCGATTGGATTTAGGAGAGAACTTGGCAATGGCTATCTATGCATCCAAAAACTCTTTCAACAACTTTTTCAAAGTTTCCGACAAATATTTTATGGAATCGTCGTCTTGGAGAATGCCATCGTCTACAAAGAAAATTTCCATTGATTGGTGAATACGGTCACTAAATATATGCCATAACACTCCGCAGATTCCATTTTATTGCTGATCTTAGCCCGAAATAACAGAAACAACCCCAAATCACAACACTTCCTCCTAAAGCTTGTACAATAGGGGCAGTAACTCGTTCGTGCAATGCAACAGGGCCATATGTTATAATCGAGGTGCTCTGAATATATTGTATTATACTCCACATAACTGGCTTTGTGCAATTCAATTTAGATGCAAAGTCAAGATGCATTAATCGCAAATATGATGTAGTATGGCCACACAGCTCGGGTTTTTATCAATACTGAGTTATGTAGAAGCTAATGATACGGATAACCGGAACATATGAGATTTTGAGACGACGCCCTGTGGCATTACATGGGTCGTAAATATGGCACGGCACTTTTTTTTTTGCAAAGCAGTGCATATATTCTTCAAAGTCTGTAATTCTGTCTCTTTCAGTTGTATATATTACTTAGTGCGAGAGTGGGAAAATAATTAAAATTCCACGATAGTCCATAAAAATGACTACCAAATGTCAAAGGAGTGCCACACAATGACGATAACGACATCCTGATGAATATATAACCAAGTACAAGTACTTGGATTGTGTATTCAGAGTGTATGTATTCACCGAACTCTGCATAGCTTTTTCCTCACTGCTGTATAGGTTACTTTGCCTTATCCATCCGAAACTCTCGAGCTCAGTGCTTACCGAGAATGTGAAATAATTAAAATGCCGGTGCACAGTCCATAGAAATGACCACCTAATGTCAAAGGAGTGCCACACAATGACGACAGCGGCATAACCAAGTACAGGAACAAAAGAAATTAATTCCAACTGATTTTCGCTCATCATTCTGCTCGAATCTGGAAAATATTACTTGACAGTCTATAAGTGTTTCTCTCTTGCGTCCCATAGCAATTTCCAATTCAGCTTCTACGAGGACCCATCCATGCATCAGTGTAATCAGTTGGTACCTCGCCACCACCACCGCCACCAATTCGGCAATGACGTGACGAATCTCATTCCAAATTGTCATTGAGGAGGTGGGAAACATCAGGTTGGAACATGCTGACTGAAAATTTAAGTTTCGTTTCTTCTCTCTCTCTCCTTGCTCTTTCTCGCGTTTCTTCTTTCACTTCACTCCACTTCCTTTAAGTTTTTTTTAGTTTCCGCCGATAGAAGACCAAGTGATTAATCATCTCGATACGTGTGACCACGCCCCCATGATTATACACACACACACACTCTCTCTCTCTCTTCACCCATACTAACCACTACCAACCTTAACGTTGCCTTTACCCATGACTGAGTTGCTTCTTGGGCAATCCAATGAATCCACCATTGGGCATCTAGAGTCTCAACGGAAGTTGGTCGTCGCGTAATTGGGCATTTTTTTTTTCCATTCTCTTGGTCTGGTTCTCTTAATAAGAGGTGCCGCTATATATGTCCGACGTGACTGGTAAGAATAGGAAAAAAAATGAAACAGTTCTCTCATTACTATTGGACACACAAACAGCAGGGGAATCGCTGCACTTCATTAGCATATGCATAAATCAACTGAAACCGTGCATTAAAGATAAATGAAATTATAATGACTGAGTGGAATATCGCGTTGAGACCGTTCCTGGAATTTAAATTAATCCTTTTTCTTGTTTTTCTCTGTGATTGTTGTTGTTTTTCCCCCAATGTTCTGTTAGAAAATGGTAATTACGTCGATATTAATAGCCCTTCGTATATAAAGGTATTACTCGTTTGTTAATCGCTGTGTGAGTGTGTGTTTGGCTTTTGAAATTCGTGGGTATTCTCCGATGAAGATCGTATCTCGGATATGCTTGTGATTGATTCGAAAATGGTGGTCGAAAATTATTTTGAATTTAATTAGGAATATGATTTGATGAGTTAAAATTAATATTTTTTAGGGTTTTATTTCTTTTTTTTCAATTGTGATGATTACCACTATTTGTTTGAAGTTCAAAATTTCAATACAGTCGAATCCCGTTCTTACGAACATCATTATAGCGAAAATCTCGTTTTAACGAACACTTTTCTAATCTCCCAGAAAAATTTACATAGGAACAATGCATAAATCCAGAATTCTTTTATAACGAAATTTCGTTACAACGGAGCTGCAGCATAGGTCAAGATAGACTTGGAAGTCTGGTGGGGGGACGATGATCATGATGTCAATTCATATATGCATATATACATTAGATCAGTCGACTCCACCTTTGGCGCTGGGGGAGGGGGCAATGTCCCCTCCGTATCTCCGCCCATGAGTAACGGTCGAATTCCGTTATAACAAACTCTAGCAGACCAGAGAAATCACTCCGTTGTAACGAAATTTCGTTATATAGGAATTCCAGGTTTATGCATTGTTCCCATGTAAACTTTTCTGTGTGATTAGAAAAGTGTCCGTTAAAACGTTAAAACGAGATTTTCTCTATAAAGCCAGGTTTTCCGAGAAGCAGGTTATTCCAAAAAATGTTTCTATTCCTCCAAAAATACACAATAATCCCTAAAAATATTTGATATTAGATTTAGTTTATTCGCCAAAAAAATATTTTATTCGTGAAATATCTCAGAGAAGGTATTGCTATATCGGACAAGATATTAGCGATTTTATTCTCGAAAATTATAAATTTCATTCTCGGAAATATAATATTCTTTATATTCATGGGAAATTCTATATTTCATTCTTGAAAAATTCCATATTTTATTATCCATTATCCAAAAAATGGTTTTGAACACTCTAAATCAGCATTTTTTATCAACGATAGCTTTCTATGATTTGAATCAGCAGTGCCACAACAGTGGCTTCATTAATTATTATTAGCGTCGTTATTAATAATCACTTTAAATAAGGATCATTATCAACAATCACTTTGTATAAGGATCATTATCAACAATCACTTTGGATAAGGATCATTATCAACAATCACTTTGGATAAGGATCATTATCAACAATCACTTTGGATAAGGATCATTATCAACAATCACTTTGGATAAGGATCATTATCAACAATCACTTTGGATAAGCATCACTATCAACTATGACTCTGAATCATCATTGTTACAATAATGACATTGTCACACCAATGGCTTTTAATCAATATTCCCACAACAGTGATGCTCAATCAACATTCCCACAACAATGGCTTTCTATCATCATTCCCAAAACAATGGCTTTCTATCATCATTCCCAAAACAATGGATTTTATTAAGAATATTTTATTACCAATTACTTTGAATCACCATTGTTGTCAACAATGGCTTTGAATAAGCATTGTCAAATCAATGACTAATCCGCATTCTTACAACAAGGAATCTGAATCAGCTACCACAACAATAACTATAACAAACTTTCCCACAACAAGGGATTTATTGAACATTGCTATCAACAATGGCTCCGAATAAGCATCATTATTAACAATGACTTCAAGAGAATAAGCATATTCTCACAAAAATTACACTAAATCATTGTTTTAACAATGTTTGTTTAAAAATCGACATCTTTACCATCTTGCTTCTTACAATAAAGCCAATAAAGTTTGTTTAATCGACAATTTTTTGAGTCAAAAATGTTCGATTTCTAGACAAACGCTTCAAGTTACAATATAAAATATATTTTCATCAAAAACAATTTTCAACAACGAAATAATCGACATACCATTGTTTCTTGGGGAAAAAAAAACCGAATAAAACACAGCAACAAAACAGAAGATAAATGTCATATCACTGTCAATCAGTATCAATTTCTTTTAAATCTCTTTCTCTCAGTTTCTGCCAAATCTTCTCAACCAACCAGATCAGAGCTTTGTTACATCAAGTCTCCAATGGAAACGAGGCTTCTCACTCAACAATCGATGACATCCAAACAATACAAAAAGGGGGGAACCGAGCAAAAAGAAAAAAAAAAATGCCTCTTCATTATTGTTAAGGCTCGTTTTTTTGGCATGATCTATCAACGTACCTGTGTTGAAAAATCAGTTTCTCTCCCATTATTACTATTATTATTATTATTAGGCTGAGTGAAGTGTCAGAATAGAATAGAAAAGAAGCCCGATTCAGCCACCGAAACTGACTCGGAACGATCCATCTTCATAAAAATTGAAGCGGAAGGATAGGAAATTGGAGAATGGGCGGAAATAAGCTAGGCTAGGTGTGTGTGCGGGCTTTCAAAACCAAGATGGCATCCATGACAGGAGGGTGCCGTGTTGGTGCCTATTTTCTATTCTGTCTCATTTCCTCAAATTAGTCAAAAAATAAGAGATGGGCACGAAGGGTAGGGAGCAAAAACAATAAAAGGAGGAAATACAACAATGCATTTGAGATTGGAAATCGATACACAGTAAGACTCGATTACAAAATGAAGTCGGGCGGAGAGTCATCGAAATTTTGTCCTTATAAGCGAGGTGTCGTTACAGTGGAGTTTGACGTTTCCAAGACCGTTTATGGAAAATACAGGGTGGACGTGTAAAAGCCCTGAACACATTTTACAAATTAATGAAAAATCAAAACAATTCCACATGAAAAGGTGTGGTTGCACTACAATGCAATTCATCACCATAAATTTACAAATAGCTTATAAATTCATAATAATTGTAGGTAAACGTGCACTTGAAAGCGATTTTCGAAAAATTTATCGAAAAAAATAGGATATTTTATTTTTGTACAGAAAACAATTTTGGTTCAAATTTTTGTCAACAGACGGCTCTGCGTAAAAGCAGATCAGTTGCGATTGGACCTTAAATTTTCTTCTATCTCCTCTGCGTCCGAAACGTTCGTAAATCTCCAGGCGGTGATTCGTGGCTGAGATGAAACAGCTTCACCAACAGTGGCTTATCCACCACCGTCAACGTCAAAATGAAAACAACTTTTGGTTACAAGTAACAAGAAAATTCAGAAATGAGGTAGTTAATATTACGCTCTGAATTTTATAGGACTATGAATTGCACATTTTCAATGATTCGCATTCGTGAAGTGTCATCTATCGACGAAATTTCAAAATAATTTTTTACTCTATTACAAACTTTATTTTTAACTAATTTTGTGCCAAAATGAAAATAAAAATCCCTTTCGTGAGAATAACTTTTTTCACAAACCTCGTTCAAACGTACCAATTCCTTCAATTTCAATGAATTTTTAAACTTCTTACGAATTTATGGACACCCTGTACTTACGAAAGTCTAAAGTAGTTTTTTTTATAAATAAAAAAAAATTAAATTTTATTCACAGATAGCACTGTCTCACGAAATATTCGACATAACGCATACAATAATAGCACAGTGTATATACAGGGTGGGCAAAAAGTCTGTGGAAATTTTAAAAATGAATAAAAAACCGGAAAAATAACCGACATAAAAAACGGTTTGCAGGGTTAGCATCGCTAGGTCACAATTTTTTTGACAGGAAAAGAAATTACTCAAAGACAGCCGATAGGTGGCACAGACGTACACAAGTTAAAAAAAAGATACGCAAATAACGAATAGAATGCCTCCAAATCGTTAATTGCAGCCGTATATGTTCCCCATACTACCACCACAGGCGATAACGCATTGCAGGCGAGTCACAAATCCTGCAACGGCAGAGTGCAGCAGGTCCACATACACGGCTTACAACGGTGGAAGCGCAAGTTCTTATAAACGCCTCATTCGCATATTTCGACCTAAGTAGCACGTACTAGCGCCACCTATCGGCTGTTTTGAGTTATTTTCTTTTTCAGTCAAAAAAATTCCCGCGATGCTAACCCTGCAAACCGTTTTTTATGTCGGTTATTTTTCCGGTTTTTATTCATTTTTAAAATTTTTACGGACTTTTTGCCCACCCTGTATAATTAATACATATGACGATTTGAGTTTCAACACCAAACTATGTACCATGTTTCGACATTAGAACTGTTTCACACCCGTTTAAGTGAAACTCGAGCTACAAAGCATTTTATGCGTTGATCGATTTTTTTTGTGACAACGCGTCATCTGTGGATAAAATTTTAAACTTTTTTTTACATTTATCAAAGGAAACACTAGCTAGGTTATGATGAATATTTGTATAAGGCCACGCAAAGTTGGTGAATCTATAGCGTAATTGATGTTATAATTAATTATTAATCAAATAATTACTTCATTATCAATTATTGAATTAACTTAATATAAATAATCATATTTTTTTAAAAGTGCGCCTGTTCTTGTGCAACCAGTAAAAATTTTGGGTCGCGCCTATGCTCATACACTCTGTATGCTACGCTTTCAGTGGATCATTGAAAAGGTCCTTCACTTTCTTGGTTACTCTTTTGATCATTCACACGCTATGCGTGTATATATACAGTGAAACCTCGTTAAGTCGTCACTCCGGTCAAGTCGTCATTTTTCTTCAGGTCTGTCCAGCGTTTATAGACAGCAATGCTATTAAACCCTCATTCGATAATTTCGGTTAACTCGTCACGATGGCTTCCTTTTTCAAAAGCTTGTTACAAGCATTGCAATATGATTAAAAGTCACCATAAAAGCCTTATGTACCGAAACGCAACAGTTTCAAGTAACGAAAGTTACGCTGTGGAAGTTATTTTCCAACTAAAGTTTTTCAAACATTAGGGACTGTTCAAGCTAGACCTGATTTCTGCATACTCTCCTCTCCCCCCCCCCCCAACTAATTATTTAGGCTTCCAATTTAAACAAATCACCTTTGTTGAAAACCAGACATTTTTTTGCAAAGTTAAGGTCTTCTAATTTCTAATGTGTGCTTTTCCTTACCCCAGACCCTCCACAAGTCCCTCAAAGTGGACCCTGTGTTCGAGATTACCTTGTTTACCTTGTAGTTAGTATGTGAAAGATTAAATTGATAAATTTTACCAAGATTACCTTGTAGTTGTTTCATGAACTGCTGATAAAGAATTAAAACACTAAAATTAAATTCCATGTACATGCGAAATTAATGTGCAATAGAGAGAGTTCTGTTGTGAAGAAAAGCTAACTATTCTAACAGTTGCTCTGATTAGTCTAAATTAAAAATTACTAGTATAAATCAAAGTGTAACAGTGTATTTTAAGATGATAAGTCAAGTAATAAGAGCTCTAAAACAGGTAGAAATTTCAATTTTTGCTTTTGAAATCTATAAATTTTCTTAATATTGCAATTTTAATTCATATTTTAATAAATGTTATATTACTTCAAATTTATAAGATCTTCACAATATTGCACCATGAAACTAACGGCACTCCGCTTAAGCCGTCATAATTTTCCGATAACATCAGGTGATGACTTATCGAGGTTTTACTGTATATATACAGTCAAACCTCGTTAGTGCGTCACCCGGTTAACACGTCACTCCGCTTACCAGATCACTTTTTTAAAGTCCCTATCATCTTCAGGCAAGAAATGGCACAGCTATGGCTTTTTCCGTTTAATGAGTCACTCCGCATATCAAGTCATATTTTTGCTCTCCCAAGAGTGACTCATTAACGAGGTTTGACTGTATATAGGTCACTCTTTTCCTTACTACCGTGCTTGCACACTCTTTTGTTCAGTCACATGCTTGCAAAAATTCTCTCGTTCGCTCGTTTGGCCACCTACTGACTTAGCCCTTCGCACTCTGGGCAGGGGCAGAGGTGGATATTGTGGTGAGCTATATAAATTTTGTCACGCTCCGTCCATCCTACTTCTTGAACAATCATTCCTCTAATTCGCCGCCACCTACGAACCTCTCGCTCAGGTCCCGATAAGCCACCCCCCCCCGTACATACGCCACTGCCTTGCTCTAATGGGAATCAACCGCGACCGTTAATTATTGACGTTACAGCCGAGGTCTCGTGTTGTAACCGAGTTTCACTTCAAATTGGTGGCATATGCAGAGATTGATCCCGTAAGGAAAAATTATGAAAATGCTTCGAAGGCGGAGTAAATATAAGGGCTTTCAGCCGACGTGAAAGATAGAGAGTAAAAGGAATTTTCAGCCATCCTTTCTCCTTTAAAGGTGGGAGGAGCAAAACGGATGGAAAAGAGAAAACCAAAAAAGTAGAAAGAAAATAAAAATAAACTTACTCTTTACCACGTCACGTGGGTAGTTGGCCATTGTTCCGCCGAGCCGCAACAAATTTGCCGCTGTTGAATGAAGAACAAGCGCCATAGCCGGCATTTGATTTATAGCCACTAAAGAGTTGCTCTTTTGCCGCAAGCCCAGGGATGGAATGCTGTGCATGCTCCTTGGCATCAACATCCACTAGCCATAAAATACATCACAGAATTTTTATTTAAAAAAAAAACACATACAAATACATGAAAAAGGGGGACGTATGGTCATAAAAAAACTGCGGCCTACGTCATATAAAACACTTTTTTTTTTGTAAGATATGGCATTCATCATGGGGAAAAGTCCACGTTTATCTTTCTCGGACACCCTCGCATATTTTTGTGTGTAGCCCATACTTTCCCAAACTTTTTGTTCCATCGCCCCCTTCTTCAAAAATTTTTTCTTCTCCTCGCCCCCCTCAATTCATGTCAACCGATTGGATTCTATACTAAACCCTAAGCTTCTGCAGCCCCCTGGACCCTTCCACCTCCTCCACGGGGCCCATGTTGCCCACTTTGGGATACACGTCCAGCTAATAGTTTTCCAAACTTTTTGTTTCACCGCTCGCTGCTTCAGAATTTTTTTCCGCTTATCGCCCCCCACAAAGCAACCAAATCCATACAAATGTTATACAGTCGAATCCCGCTATAACGAACTCCAAGAGACCGGAGAAATCCTTTCGTTAAAACGAAATTTCGTTATAAAGGAATTCTAGGTTTTGACATTGTTTGTATGTATCTGGAGGATTCAGAAAACGAAAATTTTCGTTCGTAAAAAACGAGATTTTCGCTATAACAGTATTCGTTAAAACGGGATTCGATTTTACCAGCAGCTTTTATCAACCCCCCCCCCCCGGGCTTTTCCATCTCCCCCGGAGGGGGCGGTATTGCCCTATTTGGAGAAACACTGGTCTAGCGTATCTTGTTGATCAAAATCCTGACTATTTTAACCATTTGCGGTCCAGAGGCAGGGCCACAACTAGATGCTTTATCACCCGGGGCAAGTGCGGATTTTGGCGTACCCTTGTAATGTTAAAGGAGAACTTTCAGAATAAAATTTGCGCTCCCTCTGGTACAGCGCCCGGGGCACGAGTTCCGCCTGCTCCCGCCTAGTTGCGGCCATGTCCAGAGGTACATAATAGTATACCCCCCCCCCCCCCGCAATCAAGAAGGCCCCTGGTTGCTAGCTTTTACATTCACAGGTGCCTTCCTGTAATCGTAAAGGGCCATTATAGCACTGAAGTACCGTTTCATCCTGATTTCGAGTCGGACCTATAAGAGTTAATCAAACAGTGTTTCGCAATTAGTGTTCGCGTTTTTTGATGATGAATACAGGCAGTGCTCACGACTAGAAAATGGTTGAAAATTCATATTTTCAAATATTTTCCCATACTTGTATGACCTCGGAGGTATAGGCATCACTGACTTTCGCTTGGGGACCAAATTTCGTACACCAAAATCATGGCTAAAGCCGAAGGAGAGCACAGAACTATGATTTTTGAGAGGAAAATACATATTACTTCCAGTAAGGATGGAAGGGGGTCATGATGTTGACAATTTAAAAGGTATTGACGAGATATCTCGTCTCTTTAAAAGACTCCTGTTTTAGCACTGACTAGCCCAGATGTTTTGTAAACTTGATTTCTCACTGAAGCACTTTTCACTATATCCCCCTTAGTTTTCAATTAAGTTGGAAGTTAGCCTACTTCATTAATAAAGATATGGTATTTCGAAGGGAGTTTAGTGGTTTCTGCTGTGCCGCTTAAGATGGCTCTGCATAATAGGCCCCCATACCACGAGAGGAACGTCGTCCAACGCAGCCGTGGGTGAAAAACGTGTAAGAAACCCTGGTTTAGATGTATTCTTCACTGAACAAACTCAGTCATGGTTGTCCACAGTGTTTTGGTTACTGACTCGAAATCAGTGCCGCATTTAAAGATCGCGCCTTAATAGTAAAGTGACCACTGATTTTTCAGCTTGTAATGCATAGCTTCCCAAACTTTTTCTCGCATCGCCCCCTTCTTTGGAAATTTTTTTCTCCCAACGCAATATAATCCATAGGATCCTATGTTATACTTGTAGCTTTTACCGTCTTTCCCCCCCCCCCGGAACATTCCATCGTCCCCAAGGGGGAATCACTGTTCTAATGCTATAAAATACGATTTGATTTCCTGGATGTTATCCCATAGACATTGAAATATGAAAAATACAGAGAAAATACATTTAAATTCGAGAACAGAATATCAAGACAGATAAGAGCGATTAGGAAAAAGTGGAAAGTCCCGAGAGAAATAAAAAGTCACACTGAATGCAGTGCAAATCGTAAGTGGTAAGTGATTACTGCCGCCCTCACACGAACGCATTACACACACACACGCACATGTATATATCCTCAAACACACGTAAGTTCTGAAATTTATGCTCTCCTATAAAATGTTTCGCCTCGTAGAAGCCAGTGAAAATCAGTAAAAAGGAGAGTCGAAATCACAAAAAAAAAAAAAAAAAAAAAAAGAAAGTGCGAGATAGAAGGTACACACACACAATACCAAGAGATGGAGAGTACACACAGTATGGGGAGCTCCTCGGAGAGACGCATCCCAGAAACTCAATTTACAGTGGAATTCCTGGAATGTGTGAATGCTCTCCACCCCAATGTAAGCTCTGCTTCCGTCAGGTGGTGGATGTTGGAGATTTCTCCTATCCTCTCTGACTACCAGGAGCAAAAAAAAAAAAAAAAAACAGCAAGAGAGTCAGTGTTATCCTCACATAATACCAGGAGTACTCAGGGATTTCCGGGAGCGCAATAATGACGCTCAATCTTTTTAGTAGCGTCGCTCGTAGATGTGAATGAAAGTAATACGAAGAAGAAGAAGAAAAAAGTACAGTATACACACATATTATACTGGGAGTTTCTGTGGGTATTTGTGAAGTGTGGGGCTGCGGTGGTTTCTGATACGGCTCCCTTTTTAGCCAGATACACAAGATCACAGAGCTTCACCGTGACATTTAATACTCCGAAAAGTCCCGGATTTTTCATTGTTATTTTATTTACTTCACTTATCCTGCAGTATTGCTGCGTAATTCTCTTTGATGTCTGGAATCCAGAACTATTTTCTGCAGTTTTATTTATTTTTTTACAGCTGCCTTGAATCCCGTTATGCTTATTTTCTTAATATTTTCGTTACGATGGAATATTATGTTATTACTTTTTCTGATTTTTTTATACGCCTTTTGATTTTTGCTGTTTTGGCTCCGTTTAATCGGATAACGGATACGCTGCTTAAACGGATAAAATCCTTCGGCACCGAAATTTGTCCCAAAGAGATAAAGTTCCCAGCTTAATATTCGACGCTTTTTGTCTTCTTGAAATCTTGAATAGGTGAAACGAGGGTCCTCGCCGACTGTGGGATCAGCTGATAGCCCCTTTATCATATATCTATGCCGATTCGAAAACATTAGTGCGCTAAGAAAATTACTTTATTAGGGTATAATAGAAAATACTCTAAATATTCTGGTGCCATTTTTGGGATAGAAAAATACAATGGATACAGCAAAATCAAGTTTGATGGTATGTCAAATCAAGCCCCTACCAGGTATAATATTATCATAGGTTATGCAAAATAAGAAGTTTGCGATATTTGATGGTGAAGGTGAATAATATTGAAAATATTGTGAAAATGAGGTACCAGATCAGAATTGAACGCTTCCGTAGCCGTATAGCCTTCGCAAGCTATCTGGCGATTTATAGATCACCAGGGGTGGTATGTAAAGAGGAAAGACAAGTTCGTTCATGTGCGTGAGTTGCATAGTGTATGTATGTGTAGAGAACGAAAAGATCCAGGAGTGGATTGTTTACAAATCTTTGCAAAATGTGTGCTCATCGAGACAAAACACAAAACAACACATTCGAAAGAATAAAGGGGGAAAAAGTCATGGAGGGGGAGCAGCTGATATTATGTTACACAAAAACCCTAAACATTATAATGTTTTGCACAATAGAGAGACACCAATCAGTGATATTTAATCAATACAAGATGAGTTCATGCCAAAATTCGGAGCAAGCAAGCCCAGTCGGCAGCACAGACACTGTAGGACTGGCATCAATCATATAACTATATTCAAGAACGTTAAAGAAAAAGTTATAATGAAGACATAATACACACCATTTCTGTATTGTAATTACGTCAATTGCAATATCACATGAATTCGATGTAGTATTTGTTCATCCAAAAAATAATATTAAAATAATAATAATCAAGAATACGAAAAATAACCATATTGCTGTCATTGCAAAAATAAAGAGAAAATACAATTGTAAGCTATTAACAAATAAGACAATGCAAGAGCAAATAATCAGAGTAACACGAATAGATAGTAATTAGTAGACGTAAAATATTTGGTAATTATAATATTAATTATTTAACTTCTTTGAAACTTGAACTTTTCTCGAAAGAGAAGTATTGTTTTTTTTCATCATAGTATATATGGCATATACAGCAATGATCCTTAAACTTTCTACGGCTTCTCCGCGAGTCCGAAATCTGATATAATAACAAATTCCCCAAAATGTAAAGCAATAGCTGCTTTTCTGATTACCCGAAATTTGAGGTAATAGCAACTTCCCTGCGAGATAAAAATCTGAAATTATAATGGCTTCTCTTTTCTAGCCCAAAACTTGAAGTCATAGTGGCTTCTTCAAGAGCTGGAAATCTGAAATAATTTCAACTTTTTGAGAACGCAAAATCTGAAATAATAGTGGCTTGCCTCATTATCCCAAAATTTGAAATAATTGTGGTTTCCCATCGAAATCAAAATCTGAAAACAATAGTGGCTACTGTGTGAGGCCGACGTTTGTTGTGATAGTGATTTGGCTCTCGATTTGGCTCATCGATCAAATTTTAACGTCTTTTATGGCTCCCTACTTTGGTTGTTTTTATTTCAGTTTTTTTTTATAATTCTCTAACTATATTCGATAAAAATCATAAAATTTAACGGAGTACTACGTATATGTATTGAATACATTCATGATCTTCCCATATTCGTTAAAAAGCAAGATTTAAAGTCAGGAGAAAATTTTATAGATAAATTTACTTCCATCTTATTAGTGAACAACGTAAATTTTGTAACGATTAAACAGCTTAAGGTATCCGACTACTTTTCTTGTCACTTTTCTTTAAAATGGTTCTGGAGTGAACTTTAAATACATTTTTTGATAGAAATGTCTCGAAATGGTGAAAACAGTGACAAATTTTGGTCTATCTCTTATATTTTGTATGAAAAAGTCGTTTTTATGTCAAATTTTAGGCAAAATTCCTGTTATATTCGAAACACGATTGCAAACTATTTTATTAATGAAATGCTTTGTGATTTTCACAGTGGATTTAGCTAGTAATGTTGCGGGTTATGAACCAAAATTTGAAGGATTGCATGATATGTTCATAAGTTAACACCAAAATACGTTTAAGTACGTGCGAATTTTTTGAAATTTCATCCTACATTTTGCCTATGAAACACCGTAATTCATAAAATATATGTGATAGACCTTAGATTTTGGTTCATAATCTCAACAATATATAGCAAAATATCACATTAAAATTTCGTAAGGATGCAATGCATCAATTTTTACAAATCATGTCACAAAGTCAAGTAAAATGTTAAAAAAAATAGCATTGTTCGTAAAACACGTTTAAAATCTTTATTCGCGTATTACTTGTATGTAAAAACACAACACTTTAGTGAACGTAACTTTGATTCTAAGCATCATATAAACAAAACAAGGCCTTTTTAGAATCACAACAAACAGGGCTTTTATAAAAACTATCCATATTTTCTTCCAAAATGACGTTTTCAACGTAGTCGGATACCTTAAAATCAAGAAATCATTCAAATTTTCCGATTAATTCTGATTAAATGAATTTTGATACATCCGCGCTGGTTTATTGTCTTTGTAATTGGTATTTCATGCAATTTTTTTCATGTTTTCTTTATATATTGGAGGTGAAAGATGGAGGTAAATTTATAGAAACACATCACCTGCTATTTCCTTTTTAAAACGCATCATGTCGAATGAAAATAATTCATGTTTAACTCCTCCGCTTCGTAGATTTATCGTTGCGAATAGAAAAAATAAGAGTATATTGCTACGTTACGTGTGAAAGGAACTCATCTCTCACAGAAACACTGACAATAAAATTGCGTCCAAACTCGTATATAACATCCTTACGTCTGAAGTATCCACCGTATTTTTCATTTTGTTCTCCAGGATTTAGGGTATTCACTAAAAGTGATCGTAATTTAACCCATTCTGCCTTCATTTTATTGTTGTTTTTCCTAATGTGAGGCAGGAAGTGAACAGTTTTGTGAGCTAATAAAATACAGTCACTGTCCGTGGAGCTCATTAGCAGCTGTGGATACCTGAAAAACAACACTGGGACTAGAAGTACACCGGAGCACAATTTTTTACGAGTATTTTCGTGTGCCATTTTATGCTGTCAGTTTTTTGATGGTTGGAAAAAATGTTCCGGTTTTACCAATTGTTCTGCATTTCCTTTTAAAAGTAATGCTTTTGATATCGAATTTTGGGATGTATATGTTACGGTTAATGTGATAAATCGGTTATATATATATTATACATATTAACCGGTTATTATGCATAATAACCGAGCGGGGTTGGTAAATTTGATAGATACGTGAAATTTATCTCCTTTATCTGCGATTAGGCAATACACCCTGGTGTAATTGGTGAATTTGATGAATATGAAAAATATCCAGATGAGTTTCGTATATGTCAGGAGTATAGTCGGACCCCGATATAGTGATAACAAATTTTACGATCGTACCCCAGTACAGTGATACATACATGAACTACCATGTATAGCAATGATTTCTAACGTGGGCGTTAGCGGTCCCTTGGGGGCGATGGAAAGTTCCGGGGGGGGGCGGTAGAATCTACGGGTATAACATAGGATCCTATGGGTTAGATTGCGTTGGGGGCGATGGGACAAAAAAATTTCTGAAGAAGGGGGCGATGGGACAGAAAAGGTTCGGAAACTATGATGTATAGTATATATCATATAATACGATTTATCATTTTTATCGATGACGCGATGCTTGGGTATTATGCGTAATCACCGGTAAAAGGTATAATTTTTTAGTAGGTATACTTATTAAATTTACCAACGACACTTGTGTGTGTGGGTACTATACATAATAACCGGTAAAAGCGATAAACTAAGGGAAATTTATCAAACTTATCGAAATGCTTGGTAAGTATGCATAGTAACCGGTTATTATGTATTATAACAGCATTTATCACATTTACCACAACGTATACACTACTTCCAATATTTTAGTTTTTACATTTCCTTTAATCAATTTTTAGGATTTTTGCTTCTTCGCCAACGATAAAAAGGTATAATAGGAGGTATACACATATAATAGATATAAAATACGAATGATATCACGAGGGACAAAAAAAATCACGATAAGCCATATTAAAGCTTTGCAAAAGTGTTATAATACCTATTAGGCGTATGTTACAGCATTTCGAGAGATGGAAATAGGCATTTCCTTTGTCTAACACAGACTAAATCTATCCTATTTTTATGCCCCGGGACATTAAGTGGAATCGAATGACCCTTTCTGTTGGCCCCAAGATCGCATGATCCGTTATAATTAAGCCTTTACTCCACAATAACGACTCCCAAACCAATCGCGATACTTCCATACCAACCTCGTGGCAGCCAACCACAATTTACCATTTCCTATTTCGAGATTTATAATGCCGGACGGCTTAACATCCCTACCGACTCGTATAATACCACTTTTAGGGTTTTATTATTATTTTTTGGTTTTGTTTTACCAGGAATCCAACGCCGGATAGCGAAGCGAGTCCGTGGGTATATAAAACACGGACATTCAAAAGTACTAATTACGGTTTTTCTCTTGGGGGCCCCCATAATAAATAAGAACGAAAATAAAAGGGCAGGTGAACACATTTTTTTTTTCGATTCATTGGTCACTCTTTCCCTCCTCAAGTGTAATTGTTATACATGGAGTTGAGGTCAATTGTTCCGTTTCCCGCTGAAATGTCTTCCATTTTCGCAATAAAATATCTGTGTAATAAAACTGATTTTTTGATCGTATCAAGAATAAATTAAGGTGAAGGAATTTATGCGAAAATTTAATATTTTTATTAGAATTCTCATATTATAAGAACTGTAAGAGCCTGGATTATATGCACTAAAGTAGTAGAAATACGCACTTAAAAATGCCAAAATATGCAATTAAAATGATCAAGATATGCATTAAAAACCCAAAATTTGTATAAAAAAATCACAAAATATGTACATAAAAATCTTGGAAAAGTTTAAAAATCCATAAATATATGTACCAAAATGGGAAAATATGCATTAAAAAATTACCATGCGAAAAGAAAGCAGGTATGTTTTTAGTTTTTGAATGCATATTTTCTATTTCTTAATTCATATTTTCTATTTCTTAATTAATGTTCATTTGCAAAAACAATTTTCCCCACGTATGGATATTGGCCTACTGCACATGCAAGCAACTTCTACATATATTTTTATTTATGCATTTTCAATTTCTAGTTTGCTGTAGCCGCTCAGTAACGAAATACCAATACCAAATAAATGACACTATTTTATATAAAAAAGATTGATCACTTTTAACATAAGTCTAGAAATAGCGTTACAATAAAAAGATTGATATTTAGAAAATACAGAAGGTATTAACCATAAAAAAAACCTCTATCACATCAGTGAAGCCCATCTGCGGGAAAAAAAACCGATGTTATGAAAATATTATGAGCAATATTTATTTGAAAAATTATTTAAAAAAGTGACTGAGCTTAAATAAACCCTCAAAAATATGCACTTATTTTGAAAATGCTTTGATTTTATGCATTTATACGCCTTATTGCTAAAAAATTCAAAATTTTCAAAATTGCATATAATCCGGGCTATCAATCACTACCAATCAATATAAAATTTCTTTAGATATACGTATTCTTTTTTCTTCAGTAATTTTAATTTATAAATGGATTTTTAATTGCACATCTCAGAGATATTTTTTAAATTAAAATATCAGTGTCATTATGCTCTATCGATATTGGTACAAAATAATTATTGACAAAAACGCACTCAATATTCTTTTGTACGTATTTAATATTTTATCGAAAATTTTCATGAAAATAATGGTAATAACTACTTGCAAATTATAATCAGAAAGGATATCGTAATGAAAATGCAAGGTGGGGGGGTCTTTAGTTTTCCAGACTTGCGGGTCAAAAAAAAAATTCCATGAAGCCCGAGGGCCAAGAAATCATACTGAGGTATCTAAATTCACACAATGGAGTCTTAAAGGGTGGGCCTGACGGAACCCAAAGCTCCAAGCCAAACAGGGCTGCCTATATCACTGGGGGGGGGGGGGAATTTAATTTATACACTGTATTCTGAAATAATTTTTCCATCGAATATAAATTTCCATCAATTCTGGATTTTTTTGTCTTTAATTATGAATTTCCATCAGTTCTGAAATTATTTTTTCATTAAATATGAATTTGCATTAATTCTGAAACTATAATTCAAATAGTTCTTTCGATAATTGTGAAATCATTTCTCTCATTAATTCTAAAATTGTTTCTTTCAATAATAACTAAATTAATTATTAAATTATAGTGTTTCTTATTGATAAGGAAATCACAGTATTTCTCATTTAATATGAAATTATTTCTCGTTTATTCTAAAATTGTTTCTTCTCGTTTATTGTTTCTCGAGGGAGAGAGAGAGGGAGAGAACCTCTCTTTATATAAGCACTACTTTCAACATTTCTATAAGTTCCACAACTGTGTAAGCCTATCCGTCAGTTGGCCACTGCAAATAGCTTGGACGGGCACATGGCCTGCGGGATAGGCGTTGAAGACCCCCCTGCCGTGGGGCCTAGTGAAAGCTACAAAAAGTCATAGGAAAATTATTTATACCAATTTTCTATCGCATTCAAGTACTTACTGGAATTGATTTACTCATTGATTTAATTTCCAAGTATGATTTTTGGTGATTATCACCATTCCCGATCGAAAAGGAGATAAGAAATTATTAATCCGACATAATTATTATGTTGTATTCCATCATCGTTTAATTTCCCTCCACTGTAACTAATAACTTTTTAATTGAGGTAAAACAGAAAATAAAATAAAAAAAATCTTTAAATAATAATGAAAGAAAAAAAATATTTTTATTATCAAGGAAGTCATAAAAATTATCCCATGGTTGAAATCATCACCAATTTACGCTGTATTCTGGAAACTCTCAAGGATGATAACCTGGGACTTGGTTTTTCCCACGATCAGTATTATTCCATTGACGTTTTCATTTTGCTATAACACACCTAGAATTTTTTTTTATTTTTATGACGTTTAAACGGGGGGAAAAAATTTAAGTCTAACGTCGTTAAACAAGGACCAAAAAAAATAAGTCACAATTATGTATTTTCACAATAGAACAAGAAAAAGTCAAGGATTCATGTTGCACAACCAATAGCTATAGTGTGAGAATAAGAGAGAGAGAGAGAGAGAGCGTATATATGTCTCATCCCATACTTTTTACGACGTGCGCTGCAATTAATATGTTCCACTTCAGAACTAAAGTATGCAGTTACGTAAACGAAAAATAATAATAATCATGATAATAATCGAAAAAAAAAAGGACGTATGGGTGTAAGTGACTTTCTTTTGGAATCGTTTGAGCGAAAAAAGAAATCTTTTTTCAAATGGCGTTCCTAAACAGGCGTTGACCTTATAATACTTTTAAAAGACGACGGACGGGAATGTCGCTGCCGACACCTTTTAGTTAGGGTTTTACATGTCGCAGGCGAAAATTAGTGGGTCATTAATGAATGAGTGCTTCATTTTTTTTTCTTCTTCTCATCCTGTTCAACCTAATAATGTGCGTGAGTCATTCGAGTGTCATCAGTACATGATAATAGCTAATTCGCCGAATGATGTTCTCGTTTTTTTTCCCCTTGTAACATGTATTCATTATGTTATTATACGAATGGGTTTTTTTTTTTGCTTCCCAGATGTAAAGCTATTTAGCATTGGTTTTTTTCCCCGTAAATGATCGATCTGTGCTCAATACGATATTTGAGGATAAATAATACGTAATAATAATTTGCGAGTGATTGATAAACGGGGAATTAAGTTGGGGGGGGGGGAGGGAGGGAACATATATACAGCAAAAACCCGTTATAACGACAGTTCACAAACACGAGTGAAATTTCTGTTATAAAGAAATGTCGTTATGAGCGAAAATTTCCACTTTTTTGTTCTGTCGGGGGTATGAAATTGATGAAAATTGCTGCTTTATCTTCATTAATCACTTCATTCGGATTATCTCTATTTGAGGAATCGGCGATAAATCTGGTAACCCATTAATAGCCTAACCGCTAGTCTAAAGGAAGGGGAAAAGGGGAAAAAATATAAAAGAGAGAAATATTTAATAGATAAGGTAGTAAGAGAGTTTCTCTCTGTTCAGTCTCTTTTCACCCTCACCCTACTACATGCGTTTTATTTCGCTCTTACATGTACAGTTGGCTATAGGCCTGCAGTAGAAAGATACATTATATGTGTGGGAAAAAAATTAACATGACTAAAGAAAGAAACTTCAGTTGATAGGGTTACTATATATAAAGTTTCGCGATGGTGAAGAGAAATTAAAAAATACACAGAGAACGTATTTGAATTTACTCCACTGGCGTTTGGACGCAATATTACGTCAGTGATAGTAAAGGGGTTAAAGCACAAAGCAATAAAAATCATTTCGTTCCAATATTAACAAATGAACAGAACTCTAGTTATGAAATTGATTTTTGGTCCCCAGCAGTTGATTCTTCAATGGATGTTTTTCATAGGATTTCTTTTATGATCAAAGCGCTTAAACTGACTAACTGAACAATTCTCAATTATTACATGCACCCTTCTGTATCATCGCTCACTTCACTTTTTTTTTCATTTTTATGAATTTTTAAGATCATTCGAATTTTTCTTGAATCCAAAAGTTATTCAAAAATTAATCAAAAGTTACAAATATCAAAAAGTTACATAAATTTTCTGGAATTTTTCAAAACATTCATGAAAAAGTTATGAAAATTTATCAAAAAAATTGCGGAAATTATACAAATTCATCAAAAATTATACAAATTCATCAAAAATTATACAAATTCATCAAAAATTATACAAATTCATAAAAAAAATGAACAAACATTTCTCAACAGATTTAGAACATTTCTCAACAGATTTTAAACATTTATCAACAGATTTTGAACATTTATCAACAGATTTTAAACATTTATCAACAGATTTTAAACATTTATCAACGAATATATCCACAGAAATCATTCAACAAATTCTCAAAGCAGAAAACAATCTGTTATTTTTGCACTTAAATCAAAAAAAATTGATTACTTCTTTTGAAGGAAGAAAAAAATACCAAAACGCTACTATAATCACATTTCATCACTGTCCATTTAATTCCAATTCAAACAAAAGCAAAATGACCGCTTGCGCTGCTTAAAACAATCAACTCCGTAAAATGCGCGTAAAAAGCAATTAATCATCACTATTACGATTTTTTCCTCCAGTTACGCATAAGTAATTCATTTCTGCCACGAGTTTCAAATCCCCAAGAAAAAAAAAAAATTACATATAAACTCCACAACTTCGGGAAAAAGATGGATAAGGTCCACGATTTCCATCAAAAAACCATTTATAAAACCACTAAAACCATAATTGGTTTGCGCCACATCCAAAGAAAGAAAAAAAAGAGACTCGGATAGAAAAAAAATTGAAATGCTATAAAACAGATCGAAACGTTATAAGTGGATAAGAGAGAGAAAAAAAAATCCTAAAGTAATAATTCGTCGGAGAGGTCATACAGATTAATGCAAGGGAATATGTTCTGTTCTGACAATTTACGGCCACCGGACTAGAACGGTATGAAATTATATACGGTCCTAATAGTTATTGTACGGAAGTAGAAGTGGGAAAAATAGTACAAACGTCGCGTATTAAATGAGAAATGCGTATCGAATATTAAAAACCATTTTTTTGCAGCTCTCTCTTCAATCTTACGGCTGTTAATAGACGCCAGGATGTGATTGGATGAACGACTATAGATCAATTTTACACTTTCCCGACCTTATTCTTCATTCCACGGATGTAGTTGTCCTTTTTTTTTTTTACCCTTCGAAGGATAGGACCATTATTATTATTGAAATACTCATAATGCCATGAAGCATGCCCTGGTCAGTTATTACGGATATCTATGGACAAACGGTGATTTTTCTCTCTCTCTCTCTCTCAGATGCTTTCTACGGATATTGCTAGTGGTCAGCGATTATAACAACGATCTATCGCCATTGTTGTTTCCCCCTTTCTCATGAGAGAAGCCCGTGTAATTCATATGTAAAAATTAACTAGAAATGGGAGTTGAGTTGTGTGTTTGAAATGCCCGTGGCGCCATTTAGAACGGTTGGAAAACAATTACTGGGTACCGTTTTCTTCGTGTTTATTACGAAGGATTTATGCATTCATTGACAGTACGTGATTGGAATTGCTTTTCTGTACATGTCTGTTTTATGCGAATGTATGTTTATGATGGTATAATAAGACTATTCTCTCTCTCTAGTTTTGTTTTATTATTCTTAATATTGAAAATACACTGGATACCGCTTACAACGTTTCTCAAAAAAACCCGTCATAAGAAAAGAGTAAGCGAGGAAACGCTTTAAACGGGAAATCTCGATGAGTATTAGTGAGAGTTGCGACCAAGAAAATAAGTCGCACCAAGCAGGAAAACGTTCTTATTAGGGACATTATGAGCGGGATCCACTGTATACCAATTTTTAAGCAATAGAAATTAATTTTTCTCAACAAAGGGTTCAATAGTAATGGTTTTTATATACACGCACTCTTTGGAGTAGTCATTAAAAATCTTCGGTGAAGGGGGAATGAAGAACGAGCTCCAAATGTCAATATACATTATATTACCTATGAAGTGTTATTAGGTGCATTGCAATACAATATTTTGGCGAATATTGGCGGAAGGGCAGCGGACCCAATCAGACCATCCTAGACTGCATCATATACATGAGGCTTTACCCCAATACAGGTATTTACTTATGCGAACATATTTAACAATATGTTCCAAAAAATCGCTTACATTTCACGGAAAATAAGAGATTAACACCATTAACAACAATGTTTAAAAAAATGACATTTTTTTTTAAATATTATGATAAATATATTTTCTCTAATTTGAATTTTTTTTCCAATTTTAACTGCCATTTTTTTTTTTAATTTTTAATCTTTCTTTCAATTTTATTTTTTTAGAATTTTTTTTCAAATTTTGATTAAAAATTTTTAAAACTTTTTATTTGTATTTTTTTTAACCTGTGAGTCGAAGATCTATGCTATAAGGGTATAGGATTAAATAATGATGAAGTGTAAAAATATGCAGTTATAAAATTGTAACTTAGACAAAGGCGAAAATATTTCTTATATCCCGTAGCCTACTTCTATCAGGGTACTCTCAACTTTTGGTGTTCCACGGACCATTTGTGCCAACGAGACGAAGATCAGGGATCCCATGTGCCAATAAGGTCACGAAACGAACCCTTTTGCAGAATAATATTCAACATATAATAATGTAAAGACAATAAGTTTTCTCCTCCAAGCTCACGGAAACCCCTGCAACCTCAACGTGCAACCACTGCCTTAACACATGGGATTCACCTTAGCAAGGCCTGGGCCTTTTTTTTTTGTTTTTTTTCCTCAAGCGGCTGGAGAGTGCACAAGGAGCCCCGGTTGAGAACCGCTGATCTAGATCATAGTTCCCAACCCTTTTTCTCCCAACGCAATCTAACCCATAGAATCCTAGGGTATATCTGTAGCTTCCACCCCCCCCCCCCTCCCGGAGCATTCCATCGCCAATGTTGGGAATCACTTATCTAGATAGAGGGGGCCACAAAAAATCACTTTGCCCGGAGTCTCTATGATGGCGTCAAGACAGCCGTGACTTCCACTCATGACTAACGTCCACGCAAATTACTTGGACATTGGCCCAAACACTCAACAACGCCGCCACCGCCAACAAATCGCCGAGAATCGAAATCACACAACCTCGGCAGTAACCAAACTGTAAAAAAACAAAACGAAACGCACACACACACACCAGCATGCAGATCACGCACCAATTTACATAATTCCCATTCGATTTTTCTTCTCCCTTTTCATTTCCCGTATATATATTCATACTCTCTCTTCTCTCGTATAGCAGTTGTGCGTTAAAACTGAAATCGTTACGCTATAAACGCCATTGAACGAGGCGTGGGGACGGTTTAAAGTTAAACGAAATTTAAGAAATAAGAAAAAAAAAAGACAAAGAGAGGGCGTTTTATTTGATATTTCTCTTTTTCGGTTTGTTTCAACACTCTGTTAAAATATGATGAATTGCCCAGAAACGGGTGTCAACTTTTTTTTATTATTATTCATTTTTTTCCCACTATGAAGTAATGCCAAGCGTTTACAGCAAATAATCAACCAACACATAATGCCCGTACGCATACACCTGCAAATAAACTGACACCTACGTGTTCATGAGAGGAATATGAATTATACTAGTTATAACTAGAGAAAAGGGGGAGTCTTAAACCTTCCTTTTTTGCAAAATCCTATTTCTCTGATCTGTGTTTTTAATTTTATGTTGTGCATGTTTTGCCGATTTCTAGTAAATATGCCGTGTTGTCGACACGTCATAGTGCCAATTGTGGCACCATTAGTCGATTGACTCAGAACTGATATTCGCGATCACCAGCGATTTTCTTAAGGTCATTAGAAAAGTAAAAATATATTCATATTTGAACGTCCTATTGACAATATGGTCGCCAACAGTTGCGTATTTACAGGGGGGGGGGGGGCTTAGCGGGCTATAGTCCAGGACGGCAAATTTGAGGAATGACTGACCAAGAAAATTATTAGAATGGGAAAAGGGTTGCAAAATTTGTATAACAATCAATAAATCCACCTCTGCCAGGACAGCAAGGGGCTAGGTCAGTGAATGACTAAGAAAGTGACCTAAAGAGTTAGCAAGCACGTGCGTGAGCAAAAGAGTGACTTAGAGCGTGCGCAAGATTGTGAATGACCAGACCAGTGACTTAGAGTACTTGCAAACATGTGAATGACCAAAAGAGTGACCTGGAGTGCGTAAAAACATGTGAAAGACCAAAAGAGTGACCTAGAAAGTGTGAAGGCATGTCAATGACCAAAAAGAGTGATCTAGAACGTGTGTAAGCTGGTGAGTGGCCGAACAGTAAACTAGAGCACGTGCAAGCATGTGAATGATCAAAAACATTACCTAGAGCATGTGTGAAGGTGTGAATGATCAAAAACATTACCTAGAGCATGTGTGAAGGTGTGAATGATCAAAAACATTACCTAGAGCATGTGTGAAGGTGTGAATGATCAAAAACATTACCTAGAGCATGTGTGAAGGTGTGAATGATCAAAAACATTACCTAGAGCATGTGTGAAGGTGTGAATGATCAAAAACATTACCTAGAGCATGTGTGAAGGTGTAAATCATAGGTTCCCAACCTTTTTTGTCCCATCGCCCCCTTCTTCAGAAATTTTTTTCTCCCATCGCCCCCCAACGCAATCTAACCCATAGGATCCTATGTTATACCCGTAGCTTCTACCGACCCCCAGGAACATTCCATCGCCCCCCAGGGGACGTTAACGCCCACGTTGGGAATCACTGGTGTAAATGATCAAATGGGTGACCAAGCAAGGAACCATGTCAGTAAGTAATCAAAAGAGTGATCTACAGCGCGTGCAAGCACGTGAGGGACCAAAACAATGTGCATGCATGTGAATGACTAAAACAGGCTTTTGGGAACCGCTGTGCGATCGTGCGATCACGGTGACGGACTCGCACCGCGAGGACAAAGATTCGAACCCTACCGGCGACACAGTGTCCGGCTGAAGTTGGTTTTTGCCAACTTCGAGACGTGAATGCGAGCCGATCTCTCCGTTAAAAAATTCTCGCCGCAGATTGCAGCAGACCTACATCTCGGCAATACACTATATTAAATATTGAATATTATTCAATCATTACCCTTTACTCATGCTTGATAAATATAACATGGTAGTAGTAAAAATTCATGCATAACACTAGATAAGCACTCGAACTGTTGGGTGCACATGCGCAATTGTGGCAAAACACATTTCGATAGTAAATTGTTCTTGGCGATAGACCGAAGCTGTGCTAGGTTTGATTTAAAAAAAAAACCTGTTGTAGGGGTCTACGTGACGGGCAATTCCTAGGAAGCACGTTTAAGGTACTCAGAGAAGCCGCTACAGCAAACCCTTGTAGCTAACTTGATCGAAAACGTTCAGTAGCCTATGTATTGTTACAGATTCTTTTTTTTTCTCACATCTCGTGGTTTAATAATATATTGTATATCTCAAATAACTTAGTACAGAAAA
Source organism: Pholcus phalangioides (assembly GCF_987345545.1). NCBI lineage: Eukaryota > Metazoa > Arthropoda > Arachnida > Araneae > Pholcidae > Pholcus > Pholcus phalangioides. The sequence continues at coordinate 17,544,162 of NW_028301601.1, read as the reverse complement.
TGGAAAGTTATTTGTGTCGGTAAAATCACGTATATAACCATCAAACTTCATACTGTTAATAGTTTTTTTTTACCCGTATGCAGTGGAGTGCCATCTAAACGCATGGGCCCACCTGGGCTCGGCCCAGGGGTCTCAAGAGTAGAGGGGCCTCAGAAAAACCAGAAGTAGTTGAAGTTTTCGAGAATTTTTCAGGTAGGGTCTCGGAAAAATCACCAAGTCCTGGGGCCCACGATCTTCTTAAAACGGCCCTGATACAGTTTTATTCCAGCAAAGACGAGTGTTGTGGTTCTCGAGCGGATGCGTCAATTGCGTTTACCATTTCACGGCAACCATTCCCAAAAAAAACAATATTTCTCTCACACGGTAAAGGAAATTTTAGAAAATTCTACAAAACTAGAATCTTTATCATTTCTCAAAAATAACAAAATTATGACCTTTTTTTTTCCTACCTCCGCCGACGTACTACGTATAAACTTGATGCAATGCCATTAGTACATAACATTTATAGATGTAAAAAAACTCGTTGACCCGACACTGGAATTCTAAAAGCCTTCTTATTACGTATTTTGCACTGCACTTGTACTTTTTCCTCCCCGAAAGTCGTAAAAATAAGTGGTAATTTCAGATAAAAACTAAGACCTCGAAAAATAAAAAAAAGTGGTAGAATCCAGCTCGTAATGCAGAAAGTATCAAAATAAGATAAGATTAAGTAAATCGTAAATATACGTGATGGAGAAGAGGAATAAAAGTATCATTGTATTATGTATATCTCACTGTTATTTTATATCACTATGCTATCAAATAGGATTTCAGTGAATATTTTCATAGAAATTAATTTCTAAAGGAAATCTTCTAAAGAAAAAAAAAACAAAAGAAGAAAATTTTATTTAAATTTTATTCCACAACAAAGTCAAATTGTTTTATATACTTCTATTATATGCCATTGTTATGGGTATCTTTTTCTCAGCCACCTCGTTGAGCATTTGTCCTGTTGTGGCCTTGATATCTTGAAAGTAAAGTATTCAGATTTTAATGAAAACAAATTTCGATATTTTAGTGAAAACCGAAGTTCAAGATTTCATTAAAAAATTCAAGTAAATAATTTTGCTGTTTTATTGAACGTAATTCTTGCAAACTTTGCAGTGTATAACCCTTTCAGCGGCAATCCCGAGATATCTCGTCAATCTTGGTCCACTTTATTTCTCTCACCCCGAGATATTTCGTTTTCTAAAAACTCAATGAAGCTGTTTTTACAATAAAACACGTTTTCCCATCCTCCCCTCCAACCAATCAACTGCTAATGGGCGGATTCAGCTCTTATTTAAGGTTAGATAGAGAGGAACGAGAAAAAAACAGTCATCTGCTCTTTCCCCCCCCCCCCCCCCCCAACATTCCCCCCAAAAAAATTCTTCTCAAAATACATGACAATTAGGGAAGGTTTCGCATTTTCAAATTCGGTGGATCGGGAAAATTTTGAAAATCACTTAAAGGATTAAGCAAACAATATTCAAGACGATTTTGCAAACATTCAAGTTTCTTCCAGGATTTTGGGAAAACATTTGCATATCGAACGGTTAGAAACTAAAAATTATGCAAATTAAGAGTAGCCTACTATTTAATCCTAATTTCAAAATCAAGTTGTTCGTTTGCGTTGTGTTTCACTTTTCTGCTATGTGATATTTTGACCATATTCGTGTATGGTTTTTATTCATTTAATACAAGACTATATTTTCATTGAATTTGCCCGTTCGTACGCTCAAAACTGTTTTCATAATGTCGATTTTGGGTATCTCTTGGTAAATAAATATACATACACATGATAATAATTTGATTGAAATGCGTTATTTGTGCATAATACAAGGTTCATCTCAACTCATTCAAATTTCTCGGAATATTTGAATATTTTCTAGGACTTTTCTCTTATATTACGTTGGCACTCACAAAATTCCCTCATTAATCAGAGATTTTATTTTTCTGCTTCTAATATATGTAACTATACATTTTTACTCCACATATTCAATTTACTTCACCTTCACATACTTTCTGTTTCTAAGTCCTTTTCATGGCCATTTCCCTATCGACACCTCCAGTTTTTTAACTCCAGCTTCATACTTTTCCATTCTCATAAATTGAAACCCATCTTTGCATCCACAGATTTTTTTCAAATTTAGTTTCTTTCCTCGAGCAATAACCGATTGAAACAACATCCCACCAAATTTTGATTCAACTTTCTGAACAACTTTTGATTCCACAACAGTTTCCGATTTCCTTTGTAACGTCAACCGTTTCTTCTGTCAAACGTTATCATCGTATAGGCTTGTATAGGCTTCGGCCAAGCAATATCGAATATATTTTTTTTCTCTTTTATTTCAATCTTTGAAACTAAGTAGGCTATTTTACATCGTGTATCGATTTACATATATGTAAGCCTACTGTGTTTTGTGCCTTATCAGGTGTTCCTAAATCAGTCAACAGAAAATTTTACCTCCAAGAATACCCTTTTTTTGAGTGCCACATTATAATTTCAATTTACAATCATCGAAAATTTAACATGCATATCAAATAAGACCCGACATGTATGATAGGCTACTTTAAAACTTTGTCAAAGCTCGACAACTGTGCTGAACATTAAAAAAAAACACTATCCATCAAAACAATATATTATTGCATTCAACAATCACCTTCCCCAAAAATGCAGATACAGTCAGGTCAGAATCGCTTAAACGGATATCAACAGTTTCAGCACACAATTTAGCGGGGTATTCGATGATGCGGGGGGGGCAACTAAATTGTCATTTAACACCGTTAGTATAGTTTGTATATTGAGAAAGCTGTGTGTGTAGAATAAATCAGCCGTCTCAGTATGAATATAAAAATTACATATATTGATTTACGATTTTAATATCTAAAACTTTTACTCTCGTTGCGGAAGTTAGCGTTCTCTATGGGCTCAATAGAGAACCAAAATAAAATAATTAATGCGCATGCTGATGACAACATGAATATTTCAAGGCCATTATGAAGTTTGAGTGTTTCTTTTAGTTTTTACGGGTATTCTCAAATATTTTATCAATGAAAATATTATGTGTATGGTGATTGATGTGCATTAACAGTTTTCATATTAGTCTAGCCGAAATGCTTAATTACAATAAGTGCCAATGCAAATAAGCAAAATTAACTGTATGTTGCATGGACTATTGGATGGAGCTATTGGTTATATTATTTTCATGATATGTTGCTTCGTAAATGCTTCAAAAATGTAGTGAAACCCGGACAGCAGCGGGCATTCCTGCTTGAACTCTATGAACGAATATGAAGGAATTAATTTAAAAAATTTCTTTTGCAAACAATTAAGTTTTTCCAACTTTTATACTGAGTTTCCGGGAAGGAAAAATTGAACCACAACAAAACTATTACATCTACAAAAAATTACAAATAATTGAAAAGTTTTGGATCTAATAAAGCGATGCACACGTGCCGTGCACAATTTTTTCACTGCGATAAAGCTATCAGGAAATGAGATGATAAGTTCATCAAAATATCAATTTATATTCATTTTCATTATATGTTATAATATACGGCATGGGCGTTATTAAATATATATATATAAAATTAATTAACAATTTATCCAACTCAGTCAGCCATAAATTGGTTTTTTTTTTTTGTTATTATTATTTTGGAAAGCTGGCAAAGGATTAATTGAAGTGTGGAGCTCTCTCATATATATTACGGATCGGAGGTGAAGTTGAATTCGGATCATGACCTTAGGCTGGGAAAAAAAAAAAAAAACGTTATTATAAGTGTTGAATGATGAAAAAAAAAAGAAGAAAAGAATGAAAATAATAGTGAAAAAAAAATAGAGATGAAAGAAAATTGCTAGAGCTCATTTTCTCCGCGACAAATTAATTTGCGGCAGGAATTAATGAGTAGAAAACGGCTCCAGTCGTATTTTCCCCTCAACCCATGTGTGTTAAAAGGTGATCTCTCCCAACTCATATACTCGTATATACCGTAACAGTGGGAAACCATTAAAGCTCTTGATAGGTGGGAGTGGCCTAGAGATGGGCGAAGCCGAACGCTGACTGGTTGACAGCGGTTTCCGAAGACACGCCTACTACATTCTGCTTCATTGAGTTCCTCTCTTGCATCACATACCCTTAGTCAAGGGCGCTTCGAGTATGTGCTTGAGTTTAGCTCCTGTTATCCAACTGGGCTTCTGCATAAAATAATACAGTAGGTCACGTTTAAACGAATATCAATGACCTCGCCATCCCATATTCGATTAACCGGAGGGGGGACACACGAATCGCTATGTTACACACTGTTGTGTGTGTTTTGTGATTAATGAAAAGAATATTAGAAATTGAAAAGAAAATTACTTGTACAAAACAGATACGCTTGTGGAATGTAAAATTACTGTAAAAAAATTGGGGGGAGGGAAGGGTGTGTGTGTGTCATAGACACGGCTGCAAGTTTTGACGTTAATACGTTTTTTGTGTCTTGAATCGTGTGGCCATCGGCTTTTGTCTTTGGAATAGCTAACGAACTATAACAACGTCGTCTATTTCCGTTGCGAACTGCTCGACATATAGCGTAGAACAATTTGTTACGAATCAGGGCAGCGGGTCTGGTGCCCAAATGGGAAGAAATATTGAAACCGTAGTTGATGTCGTTGAATGCACCTTTGCAATGTGCATCTGACGATGTCATTGCTTTTGACTTGCGTTGTGTACTTCCTGAGATATGAGCGTTTAAAGAATTTCGTCACACAATTTTTCGTGAATCCTGTCAGTACGATCGCGTTCACATCAAAATACAGGGTTTCCGGATCAAATGTCGCTGATTTTAATCAATTTCTACACTTTACAAGAAGTTGTAAAGGATGAGAAAAATGTATAAATGAAAAAGCAACACTAAAAGTTTTTGCAACAAAAAATCAATGCAGTAGGTCACGTTTGAACGAATATCTCATATTCGATTAACCGGGAAGCGCATGAATCGCCATGTTACACTGCTATGTGTTATAAATATTGTCTGAGGCTTTCATGGCCGGCAATCATTTCCTGGCCATGGTCTAAGGTCTAAGAGATTTACTTCCTGACGTTTCGCCCACGTCTGTGGCAGACATCATCTGAGGTTATTCGGACGTAAGTCTCCACGGCAAGCGGGAAAGGCTTCGTACATCTACTGTCACCGACGTGTTCTCTATATTCACTTTTGAGACTTGATCGGCCGCAGGAGAACCGCATCACTACACATCCACACAAGTCAACCAATGCGGTTCTTCTGCGGCCGATCAAGTCTCAGAAGTACATATAGAGAACAAATCGATGACATTAGATGCACCAAGCCTTTCTCGCTTGCCGTGGAGACTTACGTCCGAATAACCTTAGATGATGCCTGCCACAGATGTAGGCGAAACGTCAGGAGGGAAATCTCTTAGAAGCCATGGCCTAATAGAAAACGTTTGCAAGTCACTGCTATGTGCGTTTTGTGATTAATGACAGAATATTAGAAATTGCAAAAAAATTACTTATACAAATGTATGCTTGTTGCATAATGTGCTTCCTTTTGTTGACAGGATGAAAAATGGCGGCCATATCACGTTAAAGCGCGTTCGCCGCATCCATTGAGATTGTTTCTCTGCAATTCAAAAATTAAATGGGGATTTTATGTCTCCGAATTCGTCACGATTGTGCTTATTAATTAACCCTATTGGATTGTGTTGTCTCGTATGAAGAAGTGATCCTGGAGTAGAAATAATGTTCACTATCGATGACAGCTAACATCTTCGCAGAACCATTTGTGCCTTCTCTAATTTTTTGTGGAGTTGGGCAGCAAAAATTTTCAATTATCGTCACCTTACGCCACAATTTTTAAGCTCTGAAATTAGGGACATTTGGTCTGGGCACCTTTTATAACAGAAGAAAAATAATAACATTCACACAGCAATTATTTATAAAATCAAAAAGAATATTAATAAAAATTCAACGGAAGATATTTTCGGTGCCTTCTGGATATAGGCCTACTCAATGGTTATTTTATGGAATTTTTGTCTGGGTAGGAGATTATTATAATAACATGTAAAAGTTTGATAGTAGGCCTATGTGTGTGACAAAATAAGAAAGAATCAGAATTACAGTCGAATAGAATATTAATATTATGTAATTAAATATATAATGTTAGGCCCGTTTAGGTCCTAGGAATGTTTTTGAATAGATCCCCGCATCATTATTTTGCATGCCGGAAAAATATCACTTGATGTAGGCTACTTTCTTGAAATAACATTGATTTATTTGCCTGAAAAATATCGCAGGGTAAAATCAAAAGGGTACAATACTTTCATTTTGTAATTGAAATTTTCAAAGAAATAAGAAAATTCAAATAGGATGTGGCCGTCAATTAAAAATCTAAAATTATTGAAACCTCTGATAATTTTCCCGCCGTTTGGTATCGGAAAAGACGTCAACAAGTTACGATTCACCTCGCTTAGAGAACTGCCTCATCATAGCCGATTTACGGTACCTACGGGACCGGACTTGGCTCTAATCCTCATAAAACACTGGACATAACGCAAATTAACTGATAACAACCGGAACATCTTGTGTGAGTGTGTGTGTGTGTGCGCGCGCGCGCGTGTGTGTGTTTTTTCAGAGGGCACGCATTACAGTGTCGAACTGTAAGGCCAGAACTGGATTTAGAACGGGGGGGGGGGCGGAAACTGCCCCGGGTGGCAATTTTAGGTGGGAACAAAGAACACAGTTATAAAATTATTGAATTTTAAAGTTGTGGGAATTGCAAAAATCCTAGTTACACGGCCCTGTGTAGGGTAATGGATAGATTTACTTATGTCACTGTGATGTCACCTATTGAATGGTAAGACAACTATTTGTTATATCCTTAAAATAATTGGAGTGTTGGTGTTGAATCAAAATAAATAGGTATCAAGTGCGATGCGAATATTACTTTGACTGTAATCAATATAAATAAGAATCTTAGTTTTATAATGTCTTTTTTTTTGTCTAATGAAGTTTACTGTAATTTCATACATGTTTTTGGGGCAAACCGGAGATGCGCATATGAAGAAAACATTGGGGGGGGGGGGGCTGAAACTTGCTGGTCGTCCCGTATATACGGGACTCGAGCACGTACGCAGGAGAGGGAAGGTGAAGGGAAGGCATTGCTTTTCCAGAAATTCTTACGGGTGGGGCTCAAATGGCCTCAGGCCCTAGGTTCCGGCACCTATGCAGCAAACCCTTTTTTATACTACCATGTAGCAGAAAAACATATTGACTGAAAAAATCGATAATTTGTCACTTTTTTTTTTTAATTTTTTATATCGATTTTAAACGTCACTTCCAGGCGCGATGGTAAGACAATTTTTGTTTTTAAAAGGGCTGGAGAGCCGAACAAATTTTAGAAACACTACTTAGCGGGAGCACGGGATAAATCCAAGTTTGAGGCTTAGATGAAGATGATATCACTCTTCACAGCCGTCCCTAGGAGTGCGTATGCGACAGGTGCGGTTGCATCTGCCCAGTGCTTTGCGAGACCCCTCACTCATTGTGAACAATTGGAGGCTTTCACCAATTATTTCTTGCATTAATCCTGAATTTTATTAATTCTGCAATGTTTTAATACTGTTACTGCTGAATTTCTATCAATTGCGGAATTATTAATTTCATTAATTCTTAATTTTCATCAATTCTAGAATTTTTTTTCCCGTTAGGTCTGAATTTATATCAATCTGAAACTATTTCTTTCATTAATTCTAAATTTTCATCGATTTCGAATTATTTCTTTCATTAATGCTGAATTTTCATCGATTTAGAGAATCATTTCTTTCATTTATTATGAACTTTCGTAGATTTTGGAATTGTTTCTCTCATGAATTCTAAAATTTCATTAGAGTTCTGGAATTAGTTCTTTTATCAATTCTGAAAGAAAATATATATATATATATTTATTTCTTTAATCAATCCTTGTGTTATTTCTTAGTTAGCATTAGTTCTGAATATTCACTGGAGCTAGAATTATTTCAGTTACTTTCAACTCATTAATTCTAAAATTTTCATTTAGTTTAGGGAATTGTCGTATCTCATTGGCTTAAAATTACGTTCTGCGCTGGATTATTCATCAATTTTTGTGTCAAAATCGACATTTAATTGTGTGGTTAACATTTTTGTGTGTATAGATATTTCTCAGCATTTCTGTATATTATGAAATAATTGATGCAGATTTCCCCACCCCGAAATATATAAAACAGGGATAAAGGGGGGTTTTAGTGCCCCGAAATGGTTAAGACGCACCTGATCCCGGTATTATCTCAGCACCATACCCCGCGTCTGGTAAGAGCGGCCCTGCTTTCAGGGGGGTTTTAAGATGGCTTCCAGGAGGAAAGTGCCTCCGGAAAAAGTGTGATTTGTTTGGTCAGAAAACATGATAACTCCAAAATCACATTTTTGAGATATATGCGATTTCATTATCATTTAAAAATCAAAAATAAAGCAAATACGCAAATACAAATGAAAATATCATACAACAGAATGTTGTTTAGCCGTACGCATGTATTTGTGCATTTATCTCACTTCTAATTAGTCACAATTAGCAAGACTTACTTTTGGATCAAAATTACATTTTTTGGAGGTATGTTCTGACCAAACACCACAGAATTTAGCAATAAAATTCTGGAAAAAAATTGAATATACACTGCATCATGGCTGAAAAAATTTGAATGAAGCGAATTATTTTGCCACAAAATAAATAAATAAATAATAATAATAATAAAGAAATAAAAATAAAATTGAAAATTTGAAAAAAATGAAGATTTGCTGATATTTGTCTTTAATGCATTTTTTGAGTATCAACAATGAAAACAAAATTTTTTTTTTTAAATTCCAAAAAATGAATGCTCGGGTCTGAAAGGGCTACGGGAAATTTCCAAGCCACAAATAGTATTCGACAGGTATTCTGCTGAAAAAAAAAAAAAAAAATTCAGGCCACCAAAGTCGAACGAGGATCACTTTTAGACTGCGATGAATGATTTCAATGGGAAACTTCTCAAGTTTTTTCTTGTTTTTTTTTCTTCGCATCCGCACATACTGTCGATGCCGTCCAAGAAAATAGCATGGACAAGACGAGAAAAGAATGTTTCGTGATCAGACCACCACAGTCGGATCCTTCACGTCAAAAGCTGAGGAAACGGAAAAAAGGGCTTTATCGCTTTTGTAACTTGCCACTCAAGATCTTTGATGACTTGACGTGCTCTTGTGTATTGCGTTCATCAGATACATCCCGAACAATAATAACACTAATAATAAAAAAAAGAGGTTATTTGAGGAGTTTTGTAACGAACTTTCAAACCTTCCATCTCTCTCTTGTATCCTTCCCCCTTTTTACTTCATCGTCATATTTTTCTTGGAATCATTAGCGCACTCATCACGTGCATCATCATCTCTCTCTCACACATACACAGTCAAGTGAGATTGAACCGAGATTTTTCTTTTGAATAGAGGAAAACAAAAAAAAAAAGATATTTTTATAATAATCACTGACTATTAGGTTGAGCACTATTTAGGCTGTCATCGGATTTAACAGCTTGGATTGACGTCATTCTTATTTTTCTTTTTATTACTGTATTATTGTTATTTTTGTTTCATTGAATGTCAGCCAATCAGGATTCTGGACTTTTTTGCCAACGAGTAATTTTCTGATGAGAGACTATAGACGTGCAAATAAGACCATGAGAGAGTAAAAAAAAAAAAACGTCTTTTTTTTTTCACTTGTAATGACGACGCGTGGATTTAACGAGAAACAAATTACACTTTTCAGCTGAAATATGTTATTTGAGATGACATTAGTTTTCTATAACACATTTTTTTCCCTTCTAAACACTCATTAAGCGATATTTTGAATCTCATCAAAAAAGCTTAATTCATTGGAAGTGATTCATCCGCTTGCTTTTATGGTTGTTTCCCCCTCCCCCAAAATCTCTTCATTTCGTCAGTTTTTTGAAGTATTTTACTCTTTGAAGGTTTCGTTTATCCTTCGAAGAAATAGTGTGTTTCGTTTGTAGAATTCTTAATGAAAACTTTTACAAATGTTCTGTCGAGAACCTCTAGGTGTTAAGTTCAGAGAATCGTATTGAATTAAGAGTTTAATAAGAAATAAAAATTTAATTAGGAATATAAATGAATTAGAAATAATTAGCATAATTACAAACATACCTAATACAGTAGACGCCCCTATACCTATAATTAGGTTACTTCCATCCAGCCATCTCTTGGTACAAGAGAAATAAGGGATAAGGGATAATATTCTTATAGTTGAATTTTTTTTTTAATTCGTTTTTATAACCCATAAGTTCGCTTGTGTAAAATATATATTAATAGGCCTACTTAATAAGTAAACAATTAGTTTTCCAATCATTATTCAAATCTTGTTTTAGGGGGGGGATATAATGTGATTAAATGGTGAATGTTTTTCTTAAATAAGAATTAGGTTTATTCAAGTTTTATTGAGTTATGTTAGAAATTTAACTGAAAATAACTGGATAAAAAGTATTTCACTAAAAACTTGTTTTACTTCTGAATCAACTAATCTCGTTATAAACAATGAAGTGTTTCGATATCAAGAGTGAAGAATTGGAATATTTAAGACGATCAGTGGCATCTCTCTCTCTCTATTTATTAACGATTGAGCCAACAGAGCCTGGGCATGGGGTCTCAACCCTATCAGGGGGAACCCCGAATTACTGAAGACTTTTTTTATTCGGAAATTATATCTTTCATCAGTTCCGAAATTATTTTTCATTAATTCTGAAATGAATTATTGAATTATTTTTCATTAATTCTGAAATGAATTATTGAATTATTTTTCAAATGCCTTCTGAAATTCTTGAATTATTTTTGAAATGCCTTCTTGATTTTTTTTACTTACACAAATAGAAAGATATTTACATATACAAACATCTATACAATGTAAAAGAGTATATGCATGTACAAACATTTATATAATGCACAAGCATGTATACATATACAATCATATAATACACAAACTACTGACTTGAAGGAACAGAAATTACTTCTTCAGAGCTCTAAATAAAATAAAAACATTTTTGACATTTACTTCGTTAATTTTGAAATGTTTGCATTTTTTACATTAATTCTGAATTTTCGTTAATTTCCAAAATTTTGGTATTTCCTTCATTAATAATTAATGAACTATTCAGAATAATAACTGAATTCAGTATAGTGAATGAATTCAGAATTATTCTCAATTTTAGTTAGTTTCTGGAATTTTGGCATCTCTCCCATTAATTCTGAATTGTTCATTTCTGAAATTTTGGCATCTCCTTCATAACTTCTGAATTTCGTTAATTCCTGTAACTACGTTGTTTCCCCCCCCCCCCACCCCCGGATGTTAGCACCCCGTCCTCTCAATTCGTTGCTAATTTCGCATAAAATGGTCCCCTGAAATTATTTGGACAACCCCCGAGAATATAAGAGCTTTGGTATCAAGTAGGCTTGCAACACAACGAACTCTCCCACCCTATCAACATGCCTTAACGGCAAAAAAGACAAAAGTTGTAGGCATGCAGGAAATATTTAAATTCAAGAATTTCCAAATAAAACAAAATAAGCAGAATCAATGTAATGAAAAATTCCATTTTGTTATTCATTTAGGGAACAAAATACAAAATAAACGAATTCACAATCATCTTGGAAAGTAAAGTGATAGCAGATATTGCGCATATTTCCCACTCCTAGACAGTTAATTCAAAAGACCACCGATTCTATCCTTTTGGGATTTTCAGTATTCCGCCGGTAGGTAGCTACAGACTTTCGCTTTCAGTGAATGAGAAAAAAAAAAAGATTCAGTCATAGATGAATGACGTGGAGACTCTCAATCATCCACTCACTCACTCGAATCATGCATATAAATCGATGATTTAAGCTCTTTTTACGCATCGATTCATAGCGAGATGATCGATTGTATCAAAAGAAAATAAGATAATAAACGAGTGCGGTTATTCAAGAAAGAAATCATTTCTTTTTATAAGCAAAATAAATAGCATTTTACTTTTATTTGAGATGAACGTGCCTTGGAAGCATAATAATAATATTTACTGAAAGAAGAAGAATGTTAATTTCATGCTAAATCATAAAATGTTACAATATCTTCGAAATTACGAGAAAAAAATTTCTTTTCCGGCAAATGATAATATTATTTGTAATTTAATAAACATATGTTACCTTATGATAGTGCACAATTGCAACTTTGTTAAATTTTTTTTCCCCTTAAAAATTTGGTGTTTATTTTTTTCTGTTTTTGAATTTATGGTAAAAAAAAACAACTAAAAACAAGGCTAAATTTTCATTAGTAAATTAATCTAATCCTTCATTCGAGATTCCGTTCTTTTGAGTTCATTGTCCAAACGTCGAACTTGAGGTTTAGTTATTGCATATATTTTTGGTTCTAGTAGGCTATCTTTTACATTTGTGACACAAAAAATTCTCAAACTTGAGCATAAAATTCTTTCCTAGTTTTCAAGAATTTACTCTTTTCAATTTATTACCTGAATTCTTTGATGTGAGAATATATATTTTTCAAATTTATGATTCTCACATCTCTAATTAGAGGATCGATTATTTCCGATTTGTGGTTCAAATCTCTCATTTGAGGACCAATTCGAGGATTTTAGGATCAATTCTTTCCGATTTTTCTTTTGTTTTTCCATAAAATAATGTGAAAATATTTTTTAATTCCCAATATTTGATACAAAGTTATTTTTTGCCGTCATAAAATAGCTTGGAATTTTTGATATTTTTACTTTGCTTTTCACTGAAATTTTAAAATGTCTAATAAATATGTTTCGCACTGTAAGTTCTTATGAACACAAGTTTGAGTATAATTACATCCATGTTTCAAATCTCAAATTTGAAATCGAACTCTTCTAAATTTGTCATTGAAATCGAATATTTGAAATTTAGCTCTGAGAAATGATAGCTCGAATAAGAAATTTGAGGCTCAATTCCTTTTAATTCTTTTTGAAACACAGTGTACAATTATCGCAGTTAAATAACCTGCTGCAATCGAAAGATAATAAAAATTAGTGTAAACGCCACGGTGGATATTCAAATACACTTATTCCTATTCATAACGAAATAATTGAAAAATATCTACTACAGTGGAAACCTTAATACAACGATACTGTACGGACCAAGAAAAAAATATCGTCAGTAAAAAGGTTATCGTTACATCAAGAGGTAGTATTATCATCAGATGATGGTGATCAAATTTGACGGTGACCATCAAATTTATACTGCTTTTTGGCATTTCCACTTAATTAGTGTTGTTAGCACCACCATAACATGCATTTTATGAGTGTTTATTTCCAGCAAAAAATTGCAATTCGTTAATTGGTAAATAAAATTCTTTAAGTTAATGGTTTCACCCTGCAAAGTAGTAGGCTTACTACACAGAAAATAGCTACGCGACAACTTCATTAACACTTTTAAAATAGTACAAAATACCGATGTTATCACTCACCCCCCAAAATAATAAAAACTGGCGAGGGATTTAAAAATATATTGAAGGTGATTTTGAGCGAGATCTCTCAAAAACTATCGTTGTAGAAGTTTCGATATCTCAGAAAATATCGTTATAGAGGAGTTTATCGTAGTAAAGGATGTCGTTGTATCGAGAGAAGTTTACCATAAGCCTACAGGCAATTCCGAATACGATTTGAAAAAATATCGTTGTAGTGGGATTTATCGTTGTAGCGAGATTTCACTGTAAAGAAAAGAAAAACCTGTGAAAAAGCCACCTCAATAGTTTTCATTCCAACATTTCCCTGACATTCTAAGTTACAGAAAACACGTAATATCCTAGATTACCTCACCGCACGTTTTTTTTTTTTTCCTTTCAGTTATTTGAAAGCTAATACTTATCTCGAAGGCGTAACACATAACGCTTTCCGTAGCAAACAACTCCACTCACATCTTTAAGCCGTAGAATAGTGTTAATATGTATGTATATATATATATAAAAAAATAATAAGAAGAAAAGAAATGACCGCCGCCATTTTCCTCCCAGGCATCAGTCGGAATGAATAAGCGGCAAAATGACACAAAACGTGTTGTTAAGTAAGCGTTTTTGGCCCCCCCCCCCTTCCCTAGCTCACGGGTCTTTGAATGACGCTTATTGCTTCTTAAATGATGGGGAGGGGACCCCGGTTATTAAGGGGGGAATGGAAGGGCCCCCCTGCTATGATTTCTTACCGTTGCCTGTCGTTACCCACCTCGTGCACGTCCCTATCGGATCACGCGATCCAAGTGATGGTGGTGGTGGTGGGGATCGGTTCCACAAGTCAACTAATATAATTCTGTGAGCATCGTCTTCAGGTGCCTGGAATCTTGTATTTTGTTGTTGATTCGAAAACCGTAGAAACTGCGTAATATTGCGATTATCTGATTTTGAACACGGACATTAGCTTAGCGCCTATATATTTAGTTGGCGCTTAAGAAAAGACAGCTGTTACACATTGTTCCGATTTGTTTCTATAATTTCGATAAGAAAAAACTTCGGGGGAACCTGACACTGTAGCTCATGAGTTACCCCAAGTTTCCTTAATTATTCCAATATACCCCAATTCCTTTTTGTTGTACCTACAGCACGTACATTGGCGTACGCAAAGGGGGTTGGGGTCTAACCCCCTCAAGCCGAGATTATAATGTTATTTTGCAGGAAAAACGTAATCCCCCCCACCCAGAAGAAAAAACATTTTGAAACCCGCCCCCTCCCCCGAGAAAATTCTGCTTACGCCTATACACGTAAATACACGTCTTTATATAAAAGAACTTTTAAGTTTACTTCAATAAGTATAATTGTATAAATTATGGTAAATTGCATACGGAAATATGGGAATGTTCTTACCCCTCTAATTTACACGCATTGAAATTTCCAGAGGAGAACAATTTTGAGGGGTCATACAGTAGACTCTAGCTCAGAGATCTTCAACTTTTTTCCAGTCACGAGCACTGCCTGTACCCATCATCAAGAAAAGAGCACCCTTACGGCAAGTTCGACATACGAATGTATGAAGTCAGGGTGGTTTCAGTCCTTCAGTGCAATTACTACAAAGTGTTCAATTGGAACGTTGATCAAGGGCTCGCGAGCACGAAATCGGACACGAGCACTCTGGGTGCTTCGGGGAGCACCGTGGTACTCGCGAGAAACTGATTGAAGATGCCTGCTCTAGCTAATCCAGCACAGACCACCTTACTTCTGTTACCTCAAAAGAGGCAGAGTTGTGTCGGAAAAAGTTAGCAAAGATTTATACTGGTGTCTCCCCCCTTGCTCTATACTCGCAAGTATCGAATCACTCGCGCCGTTCTCCCCATGAAAACAGAAAACTCATGCAACATCAACTCGATGCAACGTATTGGAAGTCAATTGGAAAAAAAAAACCCCATTTAAATAACAAACTTCTGCGCAAATGACATGTTTTTCTCTCAAATGCCCGAAGAAAACCCGCTAAACAAAGCCGGATTACTGTGAGTCTACTGTATCAAGCAAATGAAAAAGCCTGACTGCCATGACAAAAAAGTTTTTTCATGGTCAATATTTAAAAAAAAAAATGGGTATTTCAGGAGCACACTGTATTTGTATGATTTACATAGATTTGAACAGTAGAAAAATGGCATTTATTGTTTTCCAACTTACTTTTCTATCATTGTTGAAGAATGCAAAGCAGTATATACGTCTCCTAGGCCGGGATTACACTATAAAAGTTTGATGAATGATTTTTTTATAAAACTTGGAGAAATAACCAACAAGTAAGTAAAAGGTTCAAAACACGTTCTTGCTTGGTTTGCAAAGAAATAAGAGGCGTGTACCTTCGAACCATTCTGCTGGAAATTATAGAAACTTTATGAACAGCTCAAAAATGAAAATCTAAAGTTTAGGAGTTGCTCCAAAGCCGAAACGAACTCAAGGTATAAAATGTCTTCATTTGGAAAATATAAGGAGCTCAAGTTGTGCTTTTTCAGAGCAACACTGCCAAATAAAGGGCTAATGATTTGCAGCTAGTTTGCATTGGTGAGACTTTTCCAAATTTGCGGCTATCGCAGCTTCCTGAGATTTAGGAAATTTGCATGCGTATAAAAAAAAAAGTGTTCGTTACATTGAAGGTTTTTTGCTATATCGGTATTCGTTTAAACGGAATTCGACTGTATTTGAAAAAACGTTGGTTTGCAAAAAAAAAAAAAAAAAAATTATTCTCACGCAGAGGGATATTTTTTGGTAAAAAATAAAAAATGAGTTCAAACTTTCCTCGATAGAGGGCGATGCACTGTAAACATGCGAATGATAGTCATAAATTAATTACAGGGTGTACGATTAACAGCTCATTTCCGAATTTTCCTGATACTGGCGCTTACATAAGGTCTTTACTATGATGCTGATATTGGGGTGGACAATGCACTATTGATGAATTACCAATAGTGCAAATTTTACGACGCACGTTTGGGACACATAAGAGAAAAATAGATATACACCAAAAAAGCTTTCCCTTCGTGAGAATAACTTTTTCCCAATCCCCATCTACCCACATTCAAATTTTTACAATTCCTTCAATTTTATGGATTTTTCAATTATTTGCGAATTTATGACATTTTCAACCAGAAATTTCCCATGTGATTTATTTTCACAAAACATTTTCCGCCCATGCAGTGGCTGCTCTGTACCTCAATTTACGAGTAGACCTATATACTGCTTTATAAAAGAAATAATCAGTTTCTCAATAATTATTTTTCGAAGCGTTTACGGTATATAACCTATTCTACTGAATTACAGCGCGTTTCTGGCATTACTGTAATTTGTAAATATCTTTATTTTAATTTTCACACTAACGATTTCCAATTTTTACGCTACACAAATTTACGAAGAAAAATTAATTTTCTAATGTTTTTTATATTTTTTTCACGAACTTATATACTATATGCAAGAACTTATGTCCAAGATCCCTGGGAGAATTGACTGATATGCAGGGTGTTTCAAAAATGACTCCTTAACTTTGTAACGGTGATAGGTAAAAAGATGAAACAAAGTAATAAAGTTTAATGGGCAGAAATGTAATTTTAAATACACCGTGGTTGGCAAAATTAGCTACAAGTTAGTGCTTTTAAAAAGTTGATGAAATACTTATTCATGCAAACATGGGTCGAATTGATGAATTACAATGAATTCGAAATTTTCGCCTTACCTAGGAATGACATGACATATGCAAAGAGTAGAGCTTAGCCACCTTGTGCAAATTTTCCTACTTTAATGAATGCGTATGTCTCACAGACGAACTGTTTCAAACAGTGTTTGAGGACTTTAAAAAATGCCCACCAAAGATAGAAGTTTACTGTGACACCACCTATTAGTTAAAACTGTAACTAAATTTTTAAACCCGTGTATTTAACATTCCAGCCGTGTCCATCAACCCTACCACTTGTTTCATCCATCTATCACTGTTCCTTTTGTAGTCCTTTCTGCAACATCCCATACAAATACAAATTAGCAGTCCCCAATAGGTTTACACTGAAAATCACCAGTACAAAAATCCACACAACACACACACTATTATCTGTAAATAATTCATCTATCAACGCAACTAATGATACAAATACTCATTGATGAATCAAAAAATTCCCCTCGTAGATTGATTATTCCTATATGGTAAACCAAAACATATTTCATACGTTAACCATTTAGTAGTGACAAAAATACGTTTTGAACATTCATTACATTCCGATCGATTCATTAGGATTTAACCAATCAGCGCATCGTGTGATGGTGGTAAACAAGTACTACTGGTATTAAATGGGATGCAACTTCGGTGATCATTGAAGTTTTTGTGCGTAAGCCTATGCATGCATATATGTTTGACGACAACAATCTTTATTATTTTATTGTCACTTGTGTGATCACAGGGTGTAGAATAACAATAATAACAGTAATAAAAACTAGAATGTGAGAACGAGATGGTTCGTTAATTCTCGGAACGTGTAAACTGGTTCCGAGTAAATCTCATTTAGATTTGAAGCCGTTCGATGAACTCAAAGAAAAAAGAAATCAAACAACTAATAATCAAATCAAACACTATGTTTATCCGTCACCAAAACAAATGGTGAGAGTTTACTTCTTCTTCTTTCTTGTTTTCGGCGTCTCTTGATCTATGATTTTGCGTTTTATCTTCAGATTTCTTCATCCTTTTGATCATGTTCTTTTCCCCGATCAGTAATAGTAATTATTGTTGTCTGTGTCTGACCCCTTGAAATTCATCTATCGGAGGAAAAATAATGATTTTATGTTTGCATGGATAATTTTGAAAACTTTTTTTTGAAAAATATATACGTGTAATAAGAGGAAAATCCAGGATGAAAGAAGTATTTTGCTTATTTTTGGCCTTTTGAAAGAATCTCCACTATGAAAAGTAGAATTTTTACCCCCAAAAAATTGTCGCTACGAAATACAGTCAAACCTCGATAATGAGTCACTCTTGGGAGAGCAAAAATATGACTTGATAAGCGGAGTGACTCGTTAAACAGAGCAGGTCATAGTTGTGCCAGTTCCTGCCTGAGGATAATTGGGACTTCCAAAGAGTGATCCGGTAAGTGGAGTGACGTGTTAACCGGGTGACGCACTAACGAGGTTTGACTGCACTTCATAAATAGGCCTATTGTATTGAGAAAAAAAATTTAACAAATTTTCAAGAATTTTGATGAAGTAAATTTATAGTGCTCATGAAAAAAATGATAGCTATGCATTTATCAATAAATATTTTATAAATTTTCAAAAGTAAGTAGGATACTTTTTACATAGTTCCAAATTTCTAAACTAATGCTTTTTGAATAAGAGTTTGTGAATTTTCAAAGAAAAATTTTGGGAATTTTCAAGAAAATTTTGTGATTTTTCAAGAAAATTTTGTGATTTTTCAAGAAAATTTTGTGATTTTTCAAGAAAATTTTGTGATTTTTCAAAAACATTTTGAGATTTTTGCAAGAAAATATGATTTTTTAAAAACATTTAGCAATTTTTCAAGAAACGTTTTATTATTTTTGAAAGGAAATTTCGACTTATTGAAAATAGTTTTATGTAATTTTTAAGAAAAGTTTGTTAATTATGAAATAAAAAAAAATTTGGAACTATGGAGAAGTTTTAGAGGACGAAAGTCTTTACTTTTCCAAGTATTTGAACATAATTTTCGAAAACAATTTTATTTAATAGTAATTTCGTATTTTTTCCCCTGTAAGTTTTGATATAATCCGATTATTTTCATATCTTCTTAATTTTTGCATTCTCAATAAATGTAGGAATTTTCTTCCAAAAAATATTCAGGCCTTCTTTGCCCTTTTTTATATTGATTTCCTAATTTCTAGAGTCCGTTATTTTCTAACAACTTTGATAATTTGTTTCAAAAATTTAAAGATCTAAAATGTAAAAAATATTTTTCTTTAAAGATATTTGGAACATGATTTTTGCCTTGTACTTTATAGTTCCAGCCATTTTTCCACCAGCAATTTTTGTCAATTTCGTACAGAATTTTTTTAAATGGTTCGTGAACCCCATTTTCTGCTATAAATTTTTGAGATTTTTGGCAATTGGCCTATGCAAATACTATTTCATTCTATTTCTTGCATCTTCTGTCTTCCTTTTGATGGCTACAGGCTGTCCGGAAGATTTTAAATGCTCAATTTCGCTACCTTCTATACTTATTCCGCATTTTATTTCTAGCATATCATGGCAGATTACCAGAATTCTGGTATTTTTTACGGTCTTTATTCTCATCGCTCAGTTTTGTTGTATTTTTCGTATTTTTAAAAATATTTCTGGAAGAATACCTATATTTTTCAAATTACAAACGAAATAAGCATATTTCACCACTTTTTTTTTTCTCTTTCTGTGTATATTATCATGAATTATATTAGGATATGCTTTACCCATTGAATAATTGGTAACTTTCCTTGAAAAGTTAGGAGTTGAATAGCGCAGATAGCCATGAACTGAACGCAAAACATGCTTTTTTAGATTATATCCTTGCCCAAAAAGAGTGACTTGCAGTAATTTCGGTTACAAAAACGTTTGGTATTAAAATAAGAAAGAAAAAAAAGAGAAAAAAAACACTCGAAACCGAAAAAAAAAAACAACTCCTCCTCTCGGATTTTCTCAGAAGTATATAATCCCGAAAAGTAATTATATTAGCCTCGGAGAAGTGTGAGCGGAACATCATTATGTAATCCAGGGTCATTTTAGAGCATTCAGTGGCTAAATGGGGTGGCTGTATTATATATTTGCATCTGCCATCACACTCTTCGGGGTGGAAGAAAGCATTTCTTTCCGTTGATTGCTGTCACGTGATGACCATTTCCTGGCATTTGCCCATCGAAAATTATCCACCAACGAATGGAGAAATATTTCCCTTTGTTATTTTCGAGGTGGTTTCTCTTGGACACGTTCTACCACACATGGATATGCAGCATCTTGCAGCTGACCTCACCCGAATGTCCTCTAAAACCTGCCTCTGTCATATCCGATGCAAATGGTTACTTACTATCCAATTTCCCACTGAGTCCTATTTCTCTTCGAAACTCCTTGGTGTTGCATAGCAGCGTTTCTCAACCTATGGTCCGTCGACTGGAGGTGGTCCGCAAGCAGACTTGATAAAAATATAAACCTTTTGCAATTGATATTGGTAATATTTTCATATGGGTTCAAATAAAATTTTACCTTTCTACATTATCGAGGAGAATGCAACAAATTGCGATATTGAATACGATGTGTCACTGAATTTTGCCAAAAATTGCAATTTATTACGTTAAATTAAATACAATTCGATTGTTATTGCTGAAATTTCTGAAGGGTATGGAATTCAAGAGTTGCTACAAATCTGTTTTCGAAAATATACCTTTTATTTCACGAAAAAATATTCAAATCATATGATGACCATATTTGATTGAGGAAAATACTGTAAACTGGGACCTAAATAATCACAAGGTAATAATTATTGTTATAATAATCCGTAAAATACACGGCATCGCCAATTAACATTACAAAAATTGATAAAATTAGGCACAATCATTGATCGTAATTAAAGTTGCTTAAAATTGCAGAAATAACGTTAAACCTGACAAATATGTGAGATGAATTTTTATAATTTTTACCATAGTTATCATAATATAATTTATATATATTACGAAAACGCATTGTGTGTTTATTACGAACTTAAGTAATTGTTACAAATACAAATAGGTATCATTGAAAAAACGATAAAAATGAGAAAAAAAAATCGTAACAATGAAAATTACAGGAATGTCCCGTATTACGGGACGCGAGTGGTCCGTCAAATTGTTTCAGACGTTTTACTGGTCCTTCTTTCCAAAAAGGTTGAGAAACGACGTTGTATAGAAGCGGAATTATTTAAAAATCTATACACAGAATGCAGAGGGAATCTCCTAGAACAGGGGGTCTTTAGCCTTTCAAGCACACACATTGCGGGCCAAATTAAAACTTTCCGTGAAGCCCGCGGGTCACCAAGTCATACCCGCTGGTGACCAAGGCACATCCGATAACCTTCAGGGCCACCTTTGGTCCGCGGGACAAGGGTTTACCATATATGGCTTAAAGGGTGGGTCGCAATGAATTTCTTAAAGAGAAATTTTGAGCTCTTCCCCGTCAAATAGCATTGAAATTAACAGAAATCGATTATAATAACACATATAAAAGTATTTTCTTTCGAAATTTTAATTTTTTTTTCATCTTGGGGGAGGGAGGTGCACGTGCCCGCTCTGCCCCACTCCCGCGTGCGTTTCTGATTCCAACAATATGCGTTAGTAGGTAGGGGGCAGTGCTGGAGAAATTTTGCTGACAGGAGGGGGTTCAAAAATGGCTAAAACTTTGCTGATGTAATACTTGAAAGGCTTCTTATTTTGGAATAATTTTTTTTCATCTATTCCGACATTTTTTTATAATTATTTCTTTTATTAATTCTGAAACTGATTTTAATAATTCTGAAATTATTTTTTCATTATTCTAAAATTTTGGCCAATAATTCAGAAATTATCCTTTAATTTCATATATTTCGAAAGGCGAAATTCAACATCCAAAGGTATACATAACTATAGAATTTACAGAAATGCTGAAAAAGAATTTAATGAAACGAATAATTTCACAATTACTGACAAAAATAATTGGAAGAATAGGTGATAGAAATAAATTTCGGAATTATTGATAGTAATTTCAGAATTTTTAAAAGTGATAGTCCCAGGAAAAAAATCAAATTTGTGAAAGAAATAATTTCATAATTAATGAAAATTAAAAATTAATTAAATTTATTTCAAAATTAATGAAAATTTATATGATTATAATTTTTTTTTTCAAAATGTTGATTGATTTTGAAATAAATTATCAGTTCTCATTAATTTTGAAAATAATTCTGAATTTCCATTGATTTTGAAATTAAATTTGAATTCTCATCCATCCTGAAATTGATTTTGAATTCTCCCATTCTGAAATTATTCACTTGAATATAATTCTAAATTATCATCATTTCTGAAATTATTTTTCCCGATACTTTTCAATTACCATCAATTCCGAATTATCGTCAATTACGCGAAATTGATTCTGAATTCCCATCAATTCCGAAACTATTTCTTTCGTTAGTTCTGAAATGAATTCTCAGTTATTCAGAATTCATTTCAGAAGAATTCATTTCATTTCATTTGAGAATAATTCCCGAATTTTTGAGAATTATTCTCATAAATTCGGGAATTATTCTTTCCGATAAATCGGAATTCAAATTAATCCTTAATTTTCAGCTATTATAAAATTATTTCTCAATTTTCTCGGCCGTTATAAAATTATTTTTGAATTTTCAGTCATTGTAAAGTTATTTGTAAATTTGTAATTAATTTTGAAATGATTTCCTATTGATTCTAAAATTGCATCCTCTTTTGTGTGCCATTGTTTTTAAACTGGTGTTTTTCAGTACTTTTTACATACTGTAACTATAAATGCTTTTGTATATGGACCCCCCAAAATATATCAAATATAGGCTCAAGAGGACCTGAAACTCTTTGGCACTCGAGCCTCCGAACATTTTAGCATCGACAGCCCAGATATTTTATAAAATTGAACTTCTCAATGTGAAAAAATACTTTCCCCTATATCCCCTTAGTTTGCACCAGCTGAAGATCGAGATAGACCGTACTTCGGGGGGGGGGGGGGGGGGGGGCTCAGTGATTTATGCTGTGCATAGGCGTACGCAGAATTTTCTCAAGGGGAGGGGGTTACGTTTCTTCCTGCAAAATAACACTGCAATCTCGGCTTGAGGCCCCCCCCCCCCTTTGCGTACACTAATGATGCTGTGTCGCTTAAAGGGATAAGGAAAATAAGAAAAATGCCTGACAGACCAAAAAAGTATTGACGTGGTGGATATCGGTCACCCAACGTAATGCAACAATAACAACCAAAGCTATCATGAGGTGTCAAATTATTGAAAATTTTGTAAATTAATGCCTTTTTGTTTTCTAGTGACGGACAAAACAAAACTAGATAAACTGAGATAATGCTGACTGAGATCTGAACATGTTTAGCTTAAATTGATATAAGCTGAGTGTAATAAAACATTCTCGGGAAAAGTATTCGGTCACACACACACACAGTCATTAACCATATACAGTAGATGCTGTTTGAAAACCGGTCGGTCATGATATCGTGCTCGGAGATATCATGGGAATATCCCGACAAATGAGGTAATCGAATCTTCGTGCCAAAATACATGTCAAAACATCTGTCCCGACAACTAGCTTTGACGACAAAAATATCTTGTCTCATTAGGTTCGGTTGATAAACACATCACGTCTAATTGCGTCGACACAATCAGCTGCCTTGTCAGTGGTGTGTTCCGACGATGTCATCGAGAGTTATTACCTCGTGCACGAGAGATGGACAATAATTGGTGACTGATTTCATCCAGGGACGTCTAATTGTTTACTACCAGGCCTCTTCTTTAGATTTTTTTTTCAATTCAATATCTTCCCTCTGTTGCTAATCTTGGAAAACGTTCAGTGATACCTCGGCTAACGAACATGATTTGTTCCGAAATCACATTCGTTAGTCGAAATCTTCGCTGGCCGAAACGCGATTTCCCATGGGTTTCTATATGAAATCATTTAATTCGTTAGAGATATGGCCTAAAATCCAAAGATGAGTTTTTTTGAAACACTGAGGCTGGCATTGAGTCGCTATAAAAAAAAAGGAGCTTCAAGAGGTACCGACATGAAGAAAACATTAAAAAGACTGAAACCCGCCATTCGTATTTACGGGACTCAAGCCTCAAGCCCGTACGCAGGAGGCAGAATGGCGCATTCCATTGTATATTCATGAATCTTTGGTAGGCTCGGCCAACCCCCCCCCCCCCCCACCCTTACAGAATTTATTGGGGAGTGGGCTCAAATGGCCCTAGGTTCCTGTTTCAAAGAGGTGTGATAGTTAATCGGGGGGGGGGGGGTTGAGATGCATACTTTCATTTGGGGAACTAATTATTTCGCCTTAAAAGAGGGGTTACCGCATTCGAGGGGTGCCCGTTAAAAGGGGTTTCACTTTATTGAAGATAATTTTGTTTTACTCTATGTAAGACAATCAACACCAGCTTTGGGCTACAAATAACCATACCGCTTCAGTTCGTAGGTGTCGAATCTCATTTGTGTCCCCACTCATTTGTGATTTGGTCAGCTCATTTATGTGTCTGATACATGCAGATGGGAAAAAAGAGATAAGCTCTTAGAATGTCCAGACTATTCAGTTTTATGCTGAGTCTTTCATTGAAAGAACACGTGTTTTGAAAACATAAGCTCTTTTTTTCAATTAATTTCGATTGTCTGAATATTTTTTTATTTTATATGAAATGATTCAAAAACGTTCAGAAAAAGAAGTGAAGGTACATCTGGAAAAGGATTCCGAGATGGACATGAATTAATCGGGATCGAGTGACAGTAATTCTGATGCGATGCTTTCAAATAAAATTCAGTTCATGACGCGGCTGTTTTATGTTAGCCACATGCATCTATATCAAAGAAAAGGTTCGTTAGCCTAATTCGTATTCTTTAGCCAAGGCCAGAGGCGGATTTCACGGAAGGCGTGCCGGGAGCGCGCCCGGGGCCCTGAAAAACCCAAACTTTAGACCATTTTTTAATTTAAAGGGGCCCAATATTTTCTTTTGCACCGGGGGCCTCAACAGACTTTAATACGCCACTGGCCGAGGCAGAAAAATCACGAAAAATTTTTTTTCGTTAACCGAAAATTTCGTAAGTCAAGGCCTTCGTTAGCTGAGGTATCACTGTATATGCATGCATGTGACGAAGACTTAAGATCTGATAATGGTAATTTAAACTGAAAAGTGAGAAGTGAGTGAGAGAGAGAGAGAGAGAGAGAGAGAGATGTTCGTTCTCCTTAAATACAGTATACAGTGTGGTCGATGAAAACTTCTATTCTGATAACTGTGATAATATCTGTTTCAATGGACGAAAAACCATGTTTTTTTGTAACTGCTTATCCTAATTCTTGTCGACGGGCTCTTTTAAATAATGTGAACATTTTATCGCGCCATCTCCCGGAACTGATAACAATGAACATGAGCACATAAAACTCGGTTCACACTCATTACCCGCGTATGTAATCGATGTTCAGCTGTAGAAATTGTTCTCATGAGCTGTTTTTTGATAATGATGACTTAAAAAGTGCGAACTGAATACCTCAGTCTATTGCTTAATTATGCATGAAACTACATGTATATATTACATGTTTAAACATTATTGCCAATTATAGTAAACTTAAGTTCATTCGTCATATTATGTATAATTGTCGACCATTTTGATAAGTTTGACAAATTTCCCTAAATTTATCAGTTTCACTGGTGATAATGCATAATACCTCAGCGTCGTTGGTAAATTTTATTATTAATAAAAAAATTATCCTATTTACCGGTAGTTATGTGCAACACCCAAGTGTCGTTGGCAAATTTCAGTGCTGCCAGCAGTCAAAAAATTTTCCAACTTGATTCTTCATCAGAAACAACTAGAAACCGGGTTCAAAACAACCAGAATTAATTTTATTCATCATTTAGATGTCCATATCTCACGGGACATTCCCGTATTTTCACGTAATTTAATAATTATAAGCATGGGCCCCACATCCTGAAGAAAGACCCCTAGGCTGTCAGACCAGACACGACCCGGGCTCTGTCCCTTCCGGGATGTTGCGGAAGGCCCCCTAGACCGGGACCTATGGTTGGTCCCCCAGAGACCAGACTTTTCACGGGCCCCATCTGCAGTGAATTTATAGCGTTAAAAAAAAGAAGAAATGATGAGAATCGTCCCAGTCCCCAGGACTGGAGCCCCGTCAACCCACCCTTGTGGGGGGGGGGGGGCATGATATGATTATAAGACTACTAGTAGACAGAAATTTTTTTTGAAAAGACTAGAAGAAACAAGTAGCAAAACAACAAGGAAAAACCAATAGATGGGCTTTTTTCGAACTAAATGGCTGAAAAACAAATAAACCAGATCTAGATAACTAAGTTAGCAACGCTTTTCGGGGTGCAATCGTAAGATTCATTAAATGGATTCGTTATATCGATGTCCAATTGCATAATAACCGGTAAATCTGATGAACTTTGGTACGATTTATTATGTTTTTAGTAATAAAATGAATAAAATAAATTTAATTTGGTTTTTTGTAAATTTTCAAATTTACTAACGACCCTTGGGTATTATAAAAAACACCGATAAAAGTGATGAAACCATCAAACTTACCGAAATGACTGGCGATTATGCATAGTGATCGGTTATTATGTGTAATAATGAGAGCCGGATTATGTGCACTTAAAAACTGGCGAAATATGCTCTTAAAATATGCAAAAAAGCACTTAACATATGCAAATAAGCACTTAAAAATGCCAAAACGTGCACTTAAAAATGCCAAAACGTGCACTTGAAAATGCCAAAATGTGCACTTAAAAATACCAAAATGTGCACTTAAAAATGCCAAAACGTGCACTTGAAAATGCCAAAATGTGCACTTGAAAATACCAAAATGTGCACTTAAAAATGCCAAAATATGAACTTTAAAATGCCAAAATATGCACTTAAAATATACATTAAAAAACACCGAAATATGAATACAAAACTGAAAATATATACTAAAAATTCCTGAAAAGTTAAAAATTTCGAAATATGTACCAAAAATGAGAAAATATACATTAAAAAATCACCAATAAAAAAAACCAGTATCTTATTAAAATGCATATTTTTCATTTCTTATGCCTTACACTATTTTGGAAAATTTATTTTATAAAGCTCGAAAAATGCAACCAATAAGCGTATCGGTTGCATTCGAGGGAATGTAACCGATTATCTGATTGGTTGATTATTATTTTTTTTTTTTTGAGTTTTTGTAAACGATTTTTTTATCAAATTTTTATTGTGTAATCCCGCCATAAGTTTATATTCATTTACAAAAAATATCCCCACGTATGTATACACTACCATATGCAAATAACTTCTACAGATTTTTTATTTAGGCATTTTTTTAGCTTGTTGTAGCTGCTCGGTACCAAAAGAATTTTGACACTATTTCTAAAAACATTTAACACTTTTCATATATTTCTAGAAATAGCCTTACAATAAATCGGTTGATATTTTGAAAATACAGTATTACCGACATCTCTATTACTTTACTACATCCGGGGGAAAAACCGATATTATGAAAATATTATGAGTAATATTCATTTGAAACATTACAAATAAAAAGAGATTGGAGCTTAAATAACCTTCATAAATATGCACTCATTCTGAAAATTCTCTGATTTTATGCATTTATATGCATTAATGCTAAAAAACGCCAAAATATGCAAATGCATTGCACATATGCATTTGCATATAATCCGGGATCTAATGATAACCAATGGCATAATATTATACATAATAACCGATTTATCACATTCACTGTAACAGACTCATGGGAAAAGAATACGAAATCCCACGAAAAAAGAGTGAGGTTATTTTATCTTGATTTCTCTGGCAGTTACTGGCAACATTTCAAGCACAGTTGCTCTGTTTCCTTCTCAGTGTTTTGACAGCAGATGATGTCAACTATTTTTGTTTCTTTTTCCTCAATTTTACTGTTTCTAACTGTTGTTTCATTTTTTTTCCCCCCGTTCCATTATCTTATACTGCTGGTTTTTTGGTTTTTTTTTTTGAATCGATGACGTGTTTTTGAGCGATGAGCAGTAGAAATCTCCTAAACGAATGACTGGGCGGCTGTAAACACAAGTTGGCAGTTTACTACGTAAATCGTGATAAAAATTTTCGATCATCAGCTAATGAGAGCATATTGCTTGACCCCCCGACTAGTATTTTATATCTTATCTTTCTATCTCGTTCCGGCTATTGCTACCAGAACATCAAGAAGCGAAATCTGAAAAGAATGGGATACTTTCATCCATGGATTCTAATCCTGTCTCCAACACAATAATGAAAAATAATTCTGTGACTTGCCGATAAAGTTCCGGGTCCCTTGTGGAATTTCAAGGGATGTTTATCAAGCTCCAGTAGTAAGAGCCAATGTCAAATGCACAGAGGTTCCCACGTTCATGTTGAATCTGTGATGGTTACGAGACAGTTCCATGGAACACGAAGAAACCTGAATACACTGTATATATACGTACTTATAAAATCAATGTCCTTTCTCCGCATGGAGCAATAGCGCACATTCATTTGGTCCTCAAGTTATTCTCCCTAAGATTGATTTTTATTACCTATAATTCTACATCAATTCTGAAAATATTTCGATGCTTTTGAAAATATTTCTTTTCAATAATTCAGAAAATATTTCTCTCAATAGTTCTCAAAATATTTTCTATTATGAATTTTTATGAATTGTGTATTACTTAGTTTCAACTGATGCTGAAATTATTTCTTTCAATAATTTTAAAATAAATATTTCAGAATATAAATTATAAGGTATAATATTTATATAATTACTTCTTTGAATAATTATGAAATTTTTTCTTTCAATAATTATGAAATTTTTTCTTTCAATAATTATGAAATTTTTTCTTTCAATAATTATGAAATTTTTTCTTTCAATAATTATGAAATTTTTTCTTTTAATAATTATGAAATTTTTTCTTTCAATAATTCAAAAATTATTATTTTTTCACCAATACTAAAATTATTTCTTTAAATAATTATGATACCATTTCTTTCATTAGTATTTTTTGTCCAAATGGATTTAAAATTATTGCTTTCATCAATTGTAGAATTTTCTCAGTGAGGATTATTTTCCAGGAATTTGATAAATTCAGTTACTATGTAAGCCTTTCCACGACGGGCCACAAAAATCTTCGTGGACAATGCTCTCTGAGGACCCCGATTTAGAAATTCAATAATAAATTCTTCATTTATAAAATTAATAAATTTATCTACCTTAATAATTAAGATTAAGAAATGCTGAAATATATTATATAACTAAAAAAAAAAAAAAAAAACATGCTAAGAAAAATTAAATTAACTAATATTTTTCATGATCATGTTAATTTAAGCTAGAATCCTTCATCACCTTATTAATTGTGTTGTTTATCGTTAAAGTCGTATCTTTAATAGGGCTGGTTTGATTAATCGGCCGATCAATCGATTAAAATTTTTTTGATTGACCAGTTAGAAATTTTAATTGACTCCCAGCCCTAAATTCTAAGTATGAATTTTCTCATTGAACCCGTGTTTTCTTTCTTTCCAGACTCAGCTCGTGATCACTTGTCAATGTTCAGCAACAGACAGCAACCAAAGAAGAAGAGGAAGTCCCGGACGGCTTTCACAAACCACCAAATATTCGAACTGGAAAAAAGGTTCCTGTACCAGAAGTACCTATCGCCGGCGGATCGGGACGAGATCGCCCAGTCACTAGGACTGACCAACGCCCAAGTCATAACATGGTTCCAGAATCGACGAGCGAAACTCAAGAGGGACATGGAGGAGCTCAAGAAAGACGTCGAGAGCACCAAAGTGCAGGGTATGCACCGAAGCATCATCGAAAACATCCAGGACTTGAGCCTGCTGAAAAAAAACAAGGACGGTAAAGTGATATGTTCCGTTCTGCCCTGAGACAATACAGTTTCTGTGCTGTAGAAACGACCGAAGAAAAAACCCCGGTTTTTATTTTTACGGTGGTTTTTTATTACTACTGAATACTACATTTCCATGTATAGATCGATGAACTGGACGACACTTGGTCCTTCTGTGAAACGACGTCGATTCCCGTTAATAATCTCGACATCGGTGGAGAAGTCAATAGATTCATCCGTTATCGAGATTGGCACCATCTCCATCGTTTTGAATGGTGCAGATTCTTCACATAATTTACATTGCGGGTTAAAAAGTTGGTAAATTATTTTGCCGCCATATTGTGAGGGCCATTTTATTGGAATAAAAGTGCTGTAGTGATTATTTATTTAAGCGAGATACTCACGGCACTGACCATGTTCCTATGATGAGATTTCACATGAAAATTCTGGCCAACAAATTACTTATTATCCATGAGAAATAAGTAATAATTTTACAGCATCGTAATGATTATCTCTCTCCTAGAAATTCTCAGACTTCTAAAGTGACTTGGAATAAAATTGAAAATGTCTCGTGGCATTCATTCCTAATTCCTAGATGGCACCCTAAAGTGGAACTTCAAACAGGTCACCACAGTAGGCACTCATTTAGATCAATATTTTAAATATAATTTTTATTCGAAATATCTCGAAATAGCCCCCAATAGCCGATCTTCATATAAACCAGTAGTTCTCGAACCCCTTGTGCTCTTGGGATATTCCAAGGTGCCACGGTTGAGAATGAAGTGAAAGGGGGAATAAATTATGATTGATGGCACCCTGCTAGACAATAAAAATCATTTAAATGCATCTTGAACATTCAATAACAAATCCCTATATTGCAGCAAAATTGAATAAAAAAAAATCATAATTATATTAAAATTGTTCTCAACGAAAGAATCGAAGATTTACGAATCCTCGATTACTACAAAATATCATATTGATCACATGCAAGAGTGTCGACGTCTCATCAGAAGAATGAAACTGGACATTTCATATAGATTAAACGTCCATAGTCCGAACTCAACTATGTATATATATATAATGATTATATCAAGTGAAAAGAAAAAAAAAAGACTGAATATTTCTTTTCTTATTTCCGCCGGTTATATAAAATGAAAATTTATTAATTAGTATTTCTGTTCATAATCGTTATTAAATTAATGAAATTTCCGATGTAAATAATGTTGTATGTATTATGTATGTGTATGTGTGAGAGTATGTGTCCAGGGAGGATAATAAAATACATTTCATTCTGTGAAAAAAAAAAAACCAAGATGTGGTGTTTTTGTTTTTTGTGTCTATTAACACTTCTAAGCATGAGAAGCAGTGTTTGTCAAACACGGCTTTTCCAGAATTTCACCACAGGAATTGGATCTGTTACTGTGGAAGGCAGGACTTTTGTAATTCCAGTCCCCAGCCAGTACAATTGGATTGTTGGTATTGATCAGGAAGTTAAGTTCAGATCAAGTCTATTTCTATAATTTTTTATTAGGTGGCTTGTATATTGCACATAGAGATATTGGATGCCTGTTAATTAAGTTTTTCCATGGAGTCAGAGTCTAGTGTATCAATTTCTTTAAATGGTATATCATTTTTGATGAAGACTGCTACTCCACCTCCTCTTTCGTTTAGTCTATCTCTTCTGAGGCAGGTGTTATTAAATATGTTAATGGTGTGTGAAAAGTCTTCAACCATGTTTCGCATACGAGGGCTACATCAATTTCCATATTTCCCAGAAAGCCTGCCTTAACTCTTTAATAAATTAACTAGAATGCTGAAATACCCTTCTGAATAATATTTACACGCTGAAAAATATATATTTTAATTATAGAAATAACTCTTCATATACTCCTTTTATTTTCTATCCTCCCTATTAAAAAAAATAGAAAAAGTATCTAGCCGATAGCCCGCTAACACCTTCCATTTTTGATGTTAAAGAATGTGGAAAGAAAACAACAACAAATTTTCTGCACGTGCATTAAAAATGAATTGCGTTGCCACCGTCGCTGAACAAAAAAATTCAGTAAATGTATAGTAGTAGTTGTATATCCCAAGCTTAATTTTGATTGGTCATTGGTCAATCAGCCAAAGGGAAAAATCACTTTTCCCTGTGTTGAAAGCGATTTCTTTGATTTTCCCTCTTTCACGTCACGTGACGTTAAGGAGTGAGCCTAAGAATAATTCCTTGGTATCGTTTTTCGGATTATTCTTAACGTCATGCTTATGAACCGGTGCTTATAATTCGAATCGGATGAGAATAAGCATGAGCAGGTAGTATAGCCCCAGTATCTGTAGAGGGTATTTGAGGATCAGATTTGCTGATGAGCGCAGCCTTGGTAGCAAGCTGTATCCTATCTTTGCCAAGCTGATGGCTCGCAGTTTTTTGGAAGACTTCACTTGAGAGAGCTGGGTTGAGCTTGTCAGTTTATTCTTATTGTAATCTTTTTCAGAATTTATAAGCGCCATCTGTCCTTTCCTCTCTATTGCTTTTAGCTCAGCAGTTGAAAGTCCACTTAGTAACTACTGAGGTTTGAGTATGGCACACCAAAAGGTAACCATTAGTATCGCAATTTAAAGTTGAAACAAAGGAAACACTATTTTCATCCAAAACATTTTGACCTTTCTTAACACATTTTACTTTATGTGTACTTTTTTTACTAATTACTGGCAATTTACCATCTGTTTCAAAGCGAAAGCTTTTTTTTTTTTTTTTGAAACCACTAGCCAGTTTATGTATACAATCAAAACCATTCAAATTATTAAAAAATCTGGCAGCTTCAATTACTAGTTTACGGCATATTTCTCCATTCGATGGCTCTACCAGATAATCGACATACACTGAAATAGCATACATTAACTCTATAATTACTTCGCAGTCTTCAACAAAACCCATCGTTTCCCGCATCATATTGAGCTCGAATCCAGGGAAAAAAACTTCCCGATAAGGTTTCGAGATCCCTCCCTTTGTCACCCATGAGCATTTTCCGCAAGCCTGCGCAGCACCAAATTTTGGGCCCTGTCAATGGGATTGGAATAGATACAGCAGAGTGGCATACTACAGATACTATAGATACAGCAGTTGGAAAAAGTCAAGAACTTACTCCTGACGAGCCACATATACGGCCAGGGCCAGGTTTTTACCCTGGGCAAGACCGTACTACCAAAACAAACCCCGGGGAAAGCTTTCAGAAACTTGAAGACAACGCTGTCCGTTGAAGTAACAAGATCGTTGATCCTAAAAAAACACGCCATTATACTGACGATTCGAAATATCACTATTCACGGAGCAAAAAACCGTTGGAACTTTGATTTCAAAAAGTTATACTATTTCAACCTTGAGAGTCCAAAAACGAAATATTAATTTAATTCTAGTACATTAAAATTTAGAAAAAAATTCACCATTTTGAAAAGCTAAGCGCTTGAAATTAAACTCAAGAAATAAACTAATTATCTTTTCCATTAACTAAATGTTTTTTTTAGACTTTGGAGTTTTGAGAATATTTTTCTCTTAATGTAAATGATTAATTCACTTACGTCTATAATCTTCACGGTGAAAATAATAAATCGATTTAGAAAAAAAAAAAAAATCAGCAAATTGAATTTCCGGCAAATGCCATTTTTACAGGACAGATGACAGCACCATTAGATTAGGAAACATGCCTAATGCGGACAGTATTGATTGAGATTATGCATCGAGAATCTCAGTAGGAAAGAATAGCGTTGACACGAATAAGTTGGTAGTGAGATTTTTGAGAATGGATTTAAATGCAATAAAGTTCGTTTTCTCTTATCGGGAAAAGTCCTGGAATACATTCCTTTAAGCCGTGACAATCCCTGGAAGCTGACACACACACAAGACAAGTTCCGACATACTCAGATTCGTTAGAATTTCTATGAAGTTTACTAGATTCATGCATGGTTAAGTAATAGCAGTAGTTGGTATTTCAAAAGTTAACTTAATTTTTTTTTTTTTTTTTTTTTGAAATCACTGTCACAATTACGGTATCCTCGAAGTAACAAACATAAGCAAAACAATTTTTTACGTATTGTTTACTGCATTAAAAAATCACGTAGAATACATGTTAATACACTGCTGGCCACCCAAATTGCAACACCAAGAAAGACAAGAGATATCGCAACAATATTTATTTTGTAGATAACATGTTGACCAAGTATCAAATGATTAAATTTATAGACTTCTGTGAAGTGTGGTTCCTGCCAAAATCAGTAGCCAGAGTAGCCGCCATTGTTGGAGATCACCGCTGCCACACGCCTCGGCATTGATTCAAAGAGACTTTGGATGTGTTCTTGGGGTACAGCAGACCAAGCAGCTTCCACGCGTTGCCAAAGTTGATCTGGTGTGGCAGCTGGGGATGTAATCTGGGTCAATCGTTGAGCAACCATGGACCACATGTTTTCTATCGGCGAAAGATCCGGAGAGCGAGCTGGCCAGGAAAGCAATTCAATCTGGCGATTGACGAAGAACCTTTGGACAATGCGTGCCACGTGTGGTCGCGCATTATCCTGTTGAAATATGGCTGTGGGCAAGCCCTGAAGGTAAGGAAGGACAACTGGCTCCAACACCTCGGAGATGTAGCGCTGGCTTTTTAAAGTACCGGCAATGCGTAATAGAGGAGTGCGAGAGTGATATCCAATACCACCCCATACCATAATACCCGGTGCAGGACCAGTGTGGCGGTGCATAACGCAGCTGTTCAGCATCCTCTCTCCACGGTGTCTCCAGACTCGAATCCGACCATCGTGGTGTTCCAGACAGAAGCGTGACTCGTCAGTAAAGACAATTTCATTCCATTGTGCTGTCCACATCCTTCTTTCATCGCACCATTGGCGGCGGAGACGTCTGTGGTTCTGCGTCAAGGGTAGACGAAGCAATGGACGTCTTGCGGACAGACCCCTCTGCTGTAAACGGCGTCGAATGGTACGCGCAGACACTGGATGATGCGGTACAGACTGAATGTGCTGTGCTATGGTTCGTGATGTGGCTGAGCGATCCGTCACTGCCATACGCACAATAGGCCTGTCATCACGTGAAGTGGTGCACTGAGGTGGATGCGATCGAACACGTCGGTCCGTCGTACCCTCCTGCATCCAACGATCACATATCCGCATTACAGTTGTTTGGTTTCGTCCAACACGACTACCGATTTCCCTGAAAGATAATCCACAATCTCGGTAGGCCACTATCCTTCCTCTGTCGAACTCGGATACTTGATCAAAAGATGATCGCTGTTTTCTACGAGGCATAATTGATCGTTTTTTTGAAAAAACCACAAGAAAAACACAATTGTCGTACTTCAAATCGTCGAAATCTCCAAGCCTTAAATACTGCTTTCAAGTGGCGCCACAAGCGCGCGTTATGTGCGTCTGCGCTGAAATTCTAATCATTTGCATATCTCACCTCCGCTAATGCATGTTGTAAATTTCATATTATTTGCATGCTTCCTTCAGGGTGTTGCATTTACGGTGGCCAGCAGTGTACATGAATTTTCCAGAGAACGAAATTTGTATGGAATGGTGCAACTTTTCATACGGAGTGTCTACATCACAAAATATAATTTTATCCCAAAAATATCTCACTACCTTTTGAATAATCGCGGTATATGTAAAAATCGGAAAATAATATTCAAATCAGATTATCAACAAGAAAGTGTTTTTCTTAAATAAAAAAAAACTAATTCCTGTTTCATATTCGTAGGGTGTTCAACGCATTGCCTGTAGGCGACGTATACCATTCCGAGATTTTTGCCGTGATTCACCAACGAGCATGCATAATTACGAAAATGCTGAATGACATTTTTTGATGAAAGAAGCAATTTCAAAATTAATGGAAAAAATCATTTAAAAATTATTGAAAGAGACTTTAATAATTTCAGAATCAGAGAGAAGTAATTACTGAATTTATTAGAGAAATGATTTCACAGAATCACAAAAAAAAAATTGTAATTAATTTTATAAAACATTTCAGAATTAATTCTTTAAACAAGATTTAATACAGATTTAATAACAGCATAATTTCACAATTGACTAAACTTCATGTGTAATAAAAGAAATGAGACAATCATGAAAATTTACATTCAATGGAAGGAAACAGTTTCAGAATGCGTAAAATTCTTAAAGAATTTAGGGGCCCATTGGCCCGCCCGTTAAAACATAACTGCACATTGCATTAACTACTTATTAATCTGGATAGCATCTTACAATCTAAACACATCATCTGTTGTTACGCGGGATTTATGGAATATTTTAATTGGCCAACAATATCTGGAAGATGGAAAAATCGTTAACCTTCAAGGTTTGAATATCAGTGAAACCTCGCTACAAAGATACACGATGTAACGATAAATCCCTCTACAATGACAAATTTTCAAATCTTGTTTGAAATCACTCCTCTAGACGATTAACCCCGTGTAACGATGTTTTTCGAGAAGGTTTTGGAACCTCTACAATGATATTTCTTTCCATTTTGCCACATCATCATATAGTATGTCAGTTCTCAACGTCAAGGACGTCTTTATAACGATGATTTTGGTGGTACCAAATACCGATATTTGGTACCACCTGATCACCCGAAAGTGTTGAATTTTCCGGTATCACTGCTTTTTGTGTGGTACACCAAAATATATTGCTCGTTACAGGGGCATTACATATACCTGAACTTTGCTTACCAACTAAACAATTAAATTTTCTTGTGGAGAATGAACACTCAAAAGTACATTTCTTTTTTGTGGTATTAAACTCGACAATGCATAAAAGATGCCAATAACAGCATAAATTTAATGGCACGTGATGATAATGTTGCCTCTCGATATAACGATAATCCCTCAACAACGATATTTTTTCTTTGTCCGCAGAATATCGTTATATCGAAGTTTCACTGTGCATGATACATACACGATCAACCCCCCCCCCCCCCACCACCCTATTAAATTATACCGATTTCTCTTTACTGAATTTCTATGGTGTTTTAGAAAGCGCATCTTTTAGTGTAATTTCGGTACACAAAATACGGCTACATAAGTAAAATAATTTTTTTTTGCTAGAAAGAGTTGATTACTTGTCGATGTAATTTTTTGAGAACTTCTGAAATTTTAAGTGTTCAATTATTTATAAAATCACACTAAATTTACGGAATGGGAAATAAAATTCAAGATAAAAATTGCCTAACTCTATGACTCTCCTAAGCGAGATTTCATCTGTTTATAGATAACATCAAATTAAGGCAAAGTGTATAATATACTCTTAATTAAACACTTTAGATAACACTAGTCAACAGACATTTTGTATCTCACGTGCGATACATGAATTCTTACAGATTTTTGGGTGTAGAATAGGAATCTGGCCTTAAAAATGAGCTAACACGTGAAGTGTTTATGTACTATAATTTTTCTTTTTTAATTTTGCAAGGGTTTTTGTGTTATTAGCATTCATTTTAATGGCAAAATAAATTTATAAAATCAACTCTATGACTCTCCTAAACGTTTTGTAATTGCACATATAAGTCTGTAATTTAAAAGCGCTTTCCCTTACAAATCAAAAAGGGAAGTGAATCAGATGCACGACGCACGTTCAGGAAAGTAGAGACCGTATTATGACACATAACCTCACTCCAAAGATTAGAAGATTTCTAAACGCAAGATAAAATTTGTAGTTCTATGTTGAAACAATGTAACTTTCCGGAACAAAGATGTCAAGTTTCAGGTCAAGAAATTACAGTTTTTGTACAAATTTTTCATTACAAAATTCAATGTATTTGTGTGGAAATGACCTAAATGAGTTGATGATGGAAGTGTTCAGCGCAATCCGCTGGATTGTCGAGTATTTATCAACTCAAGTAAAATAAGCTTATAAGCAGTAATAGTGCGCAAAGGAAACAAACGCCCCTGAGCCTGTGACTTCCACAGTGGAAATAAGAAAAAGTTATGAAAACATGATTCTCTGCTACCAGAGGCAATCTAATATAAAGATGATGAGTAGCGGAGAAATGCTACGATAGTTCAAAAAAATATCGCTGCTTTTATATCTATGGGATAGCAAAGAGCCCAAGGACCACTATTAAGTTAAAGAGTGGACTATATGAGGAAATTATCATTGGAAGCTCATATATCATTGGAAATGAAAAATGTTTTAATAACCCACTGGTTAAGCAGTGTTAAAGTCATTTTGCCTCCACTTCATATTAAGGTGCGTCTATATAATGAAAAATTCCGTAGAATCTCTTTATAAAGAAGGGTCAAGGGCTTTTGATCATTTGAAAGAAATGTTTCTAAATTGACCGAGAGAAAGCTAAAAGAGGGCATATTTGTTGCACATCAAATCAAAAAAAACCGTTGAAGGATGCACATTTTGGATACCAAGGTGAGAAATCACAAATTAGCTGCTTGGTTCTCTTTCAAAATAGTTGCTTACGGAATTTTTGGCAACAGAAAATTCAATTACTAAATTTCCATAGAGAGTGATTCATTGGGCAACTACAATAATAACCTAGTATGTAACATACCACCCGAAGTTCCCCTTTTTAAAAAATTCTCCCCTCGATTTTTTCCCACAATATTTGATACTTTTGGCGATGAACTAGGCGAACACTTTCGCCTAGTCATCCTCACTGGAGAACTGAAGAAACCACGAGACACCTAGGCTCTGTCGCAAGAAGCAAAATAAGCTCTTCGGCCTCCCCCCCCCCCCAAACGGGGGAGGTCCAGGGCATCTCCGACAAAACCATTATTTATTGATACGTCGAAGACAACATATAGTGAAAGGAAATTAAAAATTATGCAAAAAGAAGCATCAAATTAATCAAGTTAAAGTCAAAGTGCAACGGGCACGGATAATAAATAATCATGGAAAGTTGTATAAAATCATATCGCAAAGGCGCAATCAGAAATTTGATTAAATAAAATAAATAAATAAATAAATTGAAATTAAATAAATAAATAAATAAATTGAAATTAAATAAATAAATAAATAAATTGAAATTAAATAAATAAATAAATAAATTCAAATTAAATAAATAAATAAATAAATTCAAATTAAATAAATAAATAAATAAATTCAAATTAAATAAATAAATAAATAAATTCAAATTAAATAAATAAATTTGATAATTTGATTGATCGAGGATTGTTTGACAGAAAGGCAGAGCACCCCATTGCTCTCGGGCAGTTCAGTACACTCTGTCCAATCCTCACTATGGAGCATCGCTATAAAAGACATTAGAACTCTTCAATGGTGAGGGATTACTGTTGCGGTTCTTAATCAGAGAGACCGATGATGACCTTAAAAGAAAAAGCAATATGATGCCTAGTTTGTCAAATCACATGAACGTTAAACTTCTGACGTATATTGTAAATTCAAGTGGTTTTTCTTGTACATTATCAGGAATAAAATCTTTAATATCTGCGGGTTTTTGGAATTTTATTTAGAACCTGTCAATATTAGCCAATATTGTATTTTCGCGTTGTTGTGATAGTTGCGTATCTTAGTATTGTGACGTGTTAGAATTTTTTTTTTTTTCCACTGAAATCAGTGCCTGAAAATTAGATTAATTCACCCATTTGCTATGCAGATGGGGGAAAAGTTTAAATTCGTTGACTTATTAAAACATTTACTTTAATGAATTAAATTACTGTATTGATGCATAGTTTCAACTAGAAAAATATTCTAACAGCTAATTTTCTAATTTTAAATATTCTAACTAATTTACGCCTATTTCTCTGTAAAAAAAATTTTTTTTTTTCAATATGTTTATATGGAGGTGAGGCATAGAATGTTAAGGTAGTGAAAGTCATGGAAAACGAGGAATCACTGTCATATTACTGGCAATCGAAGTTTACAGAGAAATTGAACAAGTGTTTTCTCTGTCTCTTTCGCGACATGAAATGGAAGAACACAGGCATTTTTTATATTTTCAGTAAAAAAAAAAAAAAGTGTTCCATCAATTTCGTTAGCTTTTTTTTTTTTTTTCCATGCCTTTTAGGCATTTTCTACGAAACGTAAATCCAGTTGGGTGCAACGACGCGAAAAATGCGGTCGGATGCAGATGATTATATAGAATGGAACTTTTTTTCTTTCAAGATAACTTTTCCCGCATATATATTGCCGAAATTAAACTTGTGATGTCTCTTATCATCTTTTATCCGTTTTTCCTTTGCCATGTGAATTTCCAAACCCTGTTATAAGTGTCGTTGGACGCGTTATTGCCACCGGATTTCTTTCGTAAACCGATGGAAAAAAGAAAAACAAGGAGATTTAAAAAAAAAAACGAACCAAGTTATGATTGTCTAAAGGGGTTTTAAATTGTTAGATATTTTTCCTTTCATCGCCATCACAATATCGTAAGAGAACGTGAGGGGGTGATTATCCATGATACGTCAAAGTATGAAATCCAAATTCCCAACAGTGATTGATTATTCTTTTCATGCATGATTTTCCATTGAATTCAGCTAATTTTAATTGATGACCATCGAAAATGCAGCATTAAGCGAGAAGCATCTAACAGCTTTGAAATTCCCATCAAGCGTGCAAATAGAGGAGAGATTGAAATCATAGAAGGATATAAAAATTGAAATTCAACAAATTTAAACTTTTTTTTCTGAATCTTTTTAGCAAATGAGTGAATTAATTTAATTTTAGGGTGCTGAATTCGATAAAGAAATCAGTTTTTCTACATGACATCACAGTTCTTAGATACATAGATTCATAACTATCGCAACAACGCGAAAATACAATATTGGCTAATAAACTAGCTCTGAATACGATTTGAATTGCACTCCGAATTTAAAGATTTTTTTCCTGATACTGTACATGAAAAAGCACTTAAATTAACAATATATTTCAGAAGTTTAATGTTCATATGATTTGGAAAACTAATTATCACACTCATTAACCATCACAAGAATAAGAGATGCCGCACAAGAAGTCTGACATATATATATAGCGTTAACTAAAATTATTATGATGCTAATCATTGAATCACGGGGTGCTAATCTGAGTAGTTGGTTTAATATATCTCCTGAATATGAAATGAAGTATCTATCCTTGATGGATCTCCGACAAAATAAATTTTATTTTACCCAAAAAAATGCCTTTCAGAAAATATTCAAAATAATTATACAGTACAGTATTGTATTACATGAGAGATACACATAAAAGAACCGCTTCCACCACCTATCAAAGAAAACTGTTGCAATTCTCCTTTGATTAAAATGAGCAACCGATTTATGATGAATCTGCTGCATGAAAAAAGAAATATTACATCAGTTATATATATAATATTTTACAAGCAATAATGTTAGTTCAATCATCAAGCTTGCCTCGAAATTTTAGCAGTTGCTGTTTGTTTGGTAAATTAGTATAGCCGTAATTGACTTTTATATTCGTCTCAGTTACAATCACAGAAATCTGAGGACCGCTTGCCGTTGCTAGTTGGTGTGAAGTACCGAACACTGAGCTCTTATCTGCTCCGTCTTGGTTTCTCTACATAAATAGTGTTATTAATCAGTCAAAATGGCAAAATGGTTGCTTAAAAACAACCATCGGTGATTATTTTATATTGTATAAAACCCTCTTCAGGTATGAACAAGGCTGAACCTTTGATACTTATATTATACAAAAATTAAACTATGGTGAACGGTTACAAAAAGAATTTTAAGAGCATTTATGTTATAAATGTATGTACGTCTTTCAGTACTTTACAATAACAAATTCAGTGAATTAATGATTTACATAAAATATTCTCATTACTACAATACAATATCAGTATAGTGATTTACAGTGTCACAATTTGCAGAAGTTATAATAACTTTTACCATATCAGTTTACACACATATTCAAAATATGTAAATCTCGAAGATTACAAATATTTTCATTATCTACCGCATTAAATAATCCAATTTCACTAAGTGATTTACTTTGCTACAATTTGCAAAAGCTACCAATCTTTTACAACATGAGTTTGCATCATCTTTCCTAGTACATTTCAATTCAGAGAAAGTTGATATGTGTGTATACATGAAAACTCTCACAATGTTATTAGAATTATTTGAAGTGACTTTTGATCATTTGACAAATATATTAGACAAAGATGAAGTAGAGTGGAAGGTTACAAATGTTTATTGGAATTTAAAGAGCATTAATACACTCCCTACAATGCCATCAGAATCATTTGGTGTAACTTTTGAACATCTGACAATTATATTAAATAACAAATCTAGGCCGAGAAGTTGTATAGAAAATGGTTATATAATTCCCAAAGCATTTATATTATACACATTTCAATGCGTTACAGTAATCAATTTAGTGAATAAATGTATTTAAATAACATATTCTCACTCTATCATATAAAATAATGCAATTTTTCTATAGTGATTAACTTTGCCATCATTTGCAGCATTTTACAAAATAATTTATACAATTTATTTATGGTGGTATTTGTCTATACCAGGGGTTCTCAACCTTTGGAAGAACGTGGCCCGGTAGGATTCTTTTTCTGAGTGCGAAGCCCGGTCATAACAACGACTAATGGAAAACGAACGGGGATATATATGAAATGATGAATCACTCACGGCCCGGTTTGACTCGCCAGAGCCCGGTACCGGGCCGCGTCCAGGCGGTTGAGAAACACTGGTCTATATCATTCATTAATAGAAGATCCAGATGCAGACGAAGTTCATGCATAACTTCAGCATTATCACTTGTTCTATGACAATTTAAATTTCTTTCGAAAAATTTTAATCAATATATTCTTTGGTCTTGGCTGTGCCAATTTCTGTTCTACTAGGTAGTTTGATTCTGACAAGGGCGTAGTGAGGGGGGGAGGGTACTTAGGTGTCTGGTCCCCTCGAAATGTGAGAAAATGACCGAAAAAAG
Source organism: Pholcus phalangioides (assembly GCF_987345545.1). Classification (NCBI taxonomy): domain Eukaryota; kingdom Metazoa; phylum Arthropoda; class Arachnida; order Araneae; family Pholcidae; genus Pholcus; species Pholcus phalangioides. Next base: position 17,501,069 of record NW_028301601.1, on the reverse strand, counting down.
GGAAAAACATGGCCAAATCTATTGTTCTATCACTTTGGTCCCCTCCCGAAATGAAAGTGGTCCCCCCTCCCGAATGAAATTTTAGGCTACGCCCCTGGATTCTGAGCTGACAGTATCAGCTTCTGAAGCATCTTGCTTCTCAAAGTACTTTTGGCCAGTTTCATTATATATTTGTAGTAGAAGGATAGAATTTGAAAATCAGCATGCAGGTCCCGGTTACTCTGAAGTATTTTGGAGAGCACCTATGAATCTCCTGAGAATATAATTTCAATGTTTCTGGATCTAGTAAATATTGCTTTTATGAGCGAAAGCCCAAGTCGGTGCACCATATGTAAGTTGTAACAGGTCTGATAATTTGTTCATACATTATTATCTTGCTCTTTAGTGAGACATGTGGGTAGCAAAAACGAAGAAGGCTTTCCATTGGAATTTGGGATTTTTTCATCATTTGCTGTATATGATACTTGGAATTCAGGCGAGTGTCTGTTTATACTCCTAAGTACAGGGTGATTATAATTAAAGTTCGTTTTTGAAAAGGCTTTAAAAAAACATTGGTCAAAAGACTTGATATTTCACCTGAATATATATATTCATGAAGCACTGGGGTTTTGTCTGGCAAAGGGAAAAAATAGTTCAAAAATTGACTGATAGATAGCGCTGTACTCATCATAAGATGCAAATTAAAAGACATGCTCACCACACATTGCAATTGTGATGAAAGGCGGGGAACATGCAGGTTCCTGTTATTCTCTGCGTCCGAGGACGTTGTTATTGAAGGATCGGGCTCTGCTTTTGAAACTTTTTTACAAGAACCGTGACTGTGTGTGTGGAATCTGCATTATAGAAATTCCGGACATTAAAGGGTATTACAAGCAACTCTGGTCCCCGATGTCTGCGAACGGTCTAAAGAAGATGATTGCTAAATTCGAAGAGACGGGTTCGTTTGACGTGGAATGTGGCAGAGGGAGGAAAGGCATTACTTCGACGTCAATGGAGCAAGTGGCTACAGCATTGCAGGAAGCGACAAGCAGTGCTTTGGGAACGTGAAGTGCTCGGGGAATTGGCCGAACTTTAGACATGCCTGTCAGCACGGTTCGTAAAATTTTGCGGAACATCCTGCAATGCTGCTATCCATACAAAATTACGCATGTTTAAGAGTTGTTTCCTGCGAACCTGCCAATACACGAGAACATATCGCCCTGCAATATCTTGCTCGGATGGAAGTGGACCATGCATGGCCATGGAACATTTTGCAGACAGACGAAGCCCATTTCCATCTCCAAGGATTTGTTTATTTGATTATTCCCGTAGCAGTGCAGGCTCTGTGGGATTTCTGTATGTGTGTATATTGCATATTTTGTAAAAGGAAAGGGGAACAAAACTGCCCAGCACTGTGGAGACTTCGTTTCTTCGTTGCCCGTCACAGTGGAGGCACTGTGTATATATATATTGTATACAATTGTGTATTTAGACCATTCTCAATTCTCTCCCACTTCAACATGCCAGCTTCTTTTTCTTCTGTCTTGCCCACTAGTCTTTTCCACACTTCTTTCGAAATCCCAGGCTGCGGTCTCCTGCCCTTATGTGCCACTGGGCGCACGTTCAATTTTTCTCCCTAGTCATTTGGTTCAACTGTCCATTTCAATCGAATGTCTTGTACGTTGCATCGAGTTGATGGCTGTCTTCATGGGGAGAACGACGCAAGTGATTCGATACTTGCGAGCACGGGGCAAGGGGTACCACCACTATAAATCTTTGCAAACTTTTCCGACACAACTCTGCCTCTGTGACTTCTGGTTGTGGGGTCATCTAAAAAATGTTGTGCACAGTGTTCCGATTGCGAACTTAGCTGATTTGAAAAACCACATTACGCAACAAATTCACAACATCACCCCCTGATACACTTCGATCTGTTGTGGAACATGCTGTTGTGCGCTTTCGGCTCGTAGGAGAAAACTGTGGACAGTATATTGAACATTTCTTGAGTAGCAACTAATTTACCACATCCTTTTTCTGATGGTTTCCATCACCGTTTGCTTTTCTACGATTTTTCTTACGGTCACGCCTTTTAAATTTGCATCTTCTGACGATTACAGCGCCATCTATCGGCCAATTTTTTGAACTATTTTTATTTTCCAGACAGAATCCCATTGTTTCATGTATATTCAGGTGAAATATCAGGTCATTCTCTGATCAATGGTTCTTTTTTTTTTTTTTTTTTTTAACAGCCTTTTCAAAAACGAACTTTAATTACAATAACCATGTACAAGATATACAGAAGACTGGATGTTGTGAAGATATTTAGTATTTGAGATGTTAATTTTTTAATCGAGGGACCCGGGTTCGACTCCCGGTAGAGGCAGAAATGAGTTTTTTCCTTCCTTAAAAAAAAAAAAAAAATTAACATCTCAAATACTAAATATCTTCACAACATCCAGTCTTCTGTATATCTTGTATTAACAAGTGGAGAGCGACATTCATGTCATAATAACCATGTACTTTGTTACTGTGTTTGGATCAATCGCATGATGTTAAAGTAAGAATTCTGTGGAATCTCCTCATGGTTAGCCACACATTTCTATCAGCTTCTAGAGGTTGCTAAGAGCCTAACTGTAATTTTTTGCCTCTTGAAGGCATTCACGAGTTGATTTGTTGATACCATGGAACTCTTTTAACACCAAATTACTCAGCTCTGGCTATGTTGTGGTCATAAGCAGAGACAGACATGGAAGTCTGGGGGGGGGGCACGATGATGATGTCAATTCATATATACATAAGATTAGTCGACTCCGCCCCCCCCCGTATCCCCCCCGCCCATGGTTGTGGTCTTATAAATTTAATCAACCTTAATGCACACAAATACCGCTTCGAACAATTTAGACAAATGTGGAACAAGAGCGATGGGTGTGCACGAACTGCAGTACTCCTTTGGTTTTCCTCGCTACGATATAACTTTTATAATTGCATTTTTCCAGTTATCTGGAAGGCAGCAAATTTGATGATTCAACTAATATTATTGCTTACATAAATATTAACTGATACCATATTGTAATATTTTTTTCATGGGGCACATTAATCAAAATCCGGTCGCTTATTTTAATCGAAGAATTATAACAGTTTTATTTGATAAGTGGGGAGTGGGGAAGGGGTTCTAGTTCATTGGATGTTCCTCACATGTAATACGGGCTGATATTTCATAACACAAACTTTAAGAGGTGAGATAAGACGTCTGAATAAACATTTTCGATCATAAAGAGTGTGCGGTCGAATCGCAATAGCAAAGGTGGTAGTGGATTCAGATTGTGCAGAGAATAGCGCTCACCACTAAAAAACAAATAGAATATATTTCCGACGGATTTGCTGCGATATGTGTTATCAACCATTCGAGGGTGCATATGCATCTTCGGATTGGATTGGAGTTTGTTTTTTTGTTTGTGCAAGTTCCATCAAGATTATGTTGCGCCAAACATTGATCAAACGATACAATAACTTGTGGTAGAATTTGCGTTACCCAAGTTGCACTATGAGAACACATCACTCACGCTACAACACAGGCACCCCTCGCCCTACGCCAGTGTTTCTCAAAGTGTGCGTCGCGGGACTCTGCCACGAAGCAGGGCTGGAAATGATCGTGTGCCTATTTGTGCTTTAAAGGGGCTCTTTGACATGGGAAAATACCCACCAAATAAATCTAGAGAACCGTGAATTGAGCAAAAGTTTGGTGACAAAAGTTTGAAAACTCTAGGCGATTAATTGGTTCCACAAAATCATCGCGTAAGACGAAATCGCGCAAAGTGAGTTGAATTTAACTTGGGTAAGATATTGGGATGAGGATTTTCTTCAGAGAAAGATGAAAAAAAAAACACGTAATAAACACGTAAATAAACACGCTCTCTCCTAGCAGTAAAATGATATTTTTAAAATGAGAGAGAAAATTGAAAATTCAAATTTTTAAATAAATCTCGCAAATTAAAGTATATGAATGAAAGTTTAATTAATACTTTTTACTTCTGTCTTCAGTAGGCCTACTTTCGATTGATTCTAACGTGAGGGTGGATTTTTTCCTTCCTGAAGAGCCTAGTATGATAGGCTGATAACTTTTTTAATGAAACAGTGGTAAGAGAATTGCCAGATAATTATCGAGTATTCCTCGCAAATACGAAAAGCCCAGTTTCATTGGGATCTTTTTCTTTGATTAAAATTCTGGTAGCATTCTCAAAAGATGTTGATTAGTGATATCTGGTGAATTGAATTTGATCCCACATCTGTCGCATCTAAATTATAAAATCCAACGGATTTTGTCATTCTAAGTACGTCTTGTGTTCAGTTTGCAAGCCCATTTTTAAGATGAACATCAAAACTCCAGGTCAAATTCCGTAGGTTACAATTTCTAAAACTAAATTTTCAAAATCGCCTCAAAGCGAAATTGTGTAAAACGGGACCGCGTGAAGCGAGGGGCATCTGTACACTGCAACCTGCTCACGAGCAATAGCGTACACAAGATCGACGGTTAGAGGGGCACATTGGGTTTGCGGGGAGCACAGGGAATCTCTCTCATAGAAATTTTGAGCAACTAACCTTCAAAAGGCAGTTTTTAAATAAACAAATGGATGAAAATTACAAACAGTACAAATGTATTTCCTTTCGATATTTTAATTGTTTATTAAAGTAGTTTTAATTTTTGATTGTCTTGGGGAAAGCCCGGGCCCCATGTTCTCACTTGCAAACTACGCCTCCGGTCACAAACGTATGAACTCTCAGGGATGCTATTTCGCTAGAATATTTCTCTGCAACGTATAAATAAAAAGGTAGGAAAAACTTTTAACATTATATGCTAGTGTAGGCAAGGGAATGCGGAGAATCGCGAGTTTGAAAACTAGGAAATGAGGAGGGCGATTTATTCAAACTAGGAAATGAGGAGGGCGACTCCTGAATAAACCAGGACGTTTCATTCAGGAGAAATTCCTCTTGTGTCATCTTAAATCATCGTTACTCCCCCAAGGGTATCGTGCCCAACACTTTGGGAACCACTGTATCAAGGTAATAGAGGTGAAGTAAGAAAACTCTTTTTTTCAGACATTCGTATCTTAAGAATAGGCGGAGATAGACTTGAAAGTCTGGGTGGGGGTCACGGTTTTGATTGCTGGGGGGTATGATGATGATTATGTCAGTTCGCATATACATTAGATCGTTCCGCTCCCTCCTTTGACGCTGTGGGGGTGTGGGCGGGGGGCAATACCCCCTGTATCTCCTGCCATGATTTTAAGGGCCTCAAAATATTATTCGCCTCAGGCGGTAGAATTTCTAGGACTGGCCCTGCCTAGAACACTGTCACTACTCCAAAAAAATGCTAATTTTTTTTTCAGGAAAAATCAAATTTTTAATTGTCATTTTTTGAATTGTGACGCGAATAAAAGCCCTTAGAATAATTTAATTTGGTAATAGACAAGTTTTTATTATATTTTAACTATCTTTTAATTACTTTTTGATGTCAATATTATACTCCCGTGATTTTTACTAAAATTTAGGATTTTTCTGCAGTGGTGTATGTATTCCACCAGGTGTGCGATTTTTTTTACACCAGGCTTCAAAATCCTTAGAATTTGACTATTTACGATAATTCAAAACTTTTCAACAGATGTCGTCACCAGAAGTATTCCAAATATACGACCAAACACGAAGCAGGTGAAGATACAACGCAACCCCCCACGCCCTATTCCAACTTATCCGCATTAATGAGAATGTACTAGAGTGAACCGACCACCCCTGTCATCCATCAAATAAAACATTATAATTGAAATTCTACAAGAAGAATTTCAATCGTGAAATACCCCTCGTTTAATGGATTGAAGGCGGAGCCGAACAGTCCCATACAAGGTTTCTGAGTTATCGCTCATTTCAGACATTGCCATAAAATTTCGAGAAAAGCAACACTGAATTGCTATTTTCCCCAGTAAAAATAAAAACAAAATAATAATTTCCATCGCACTCAAATAACACAGTGGTATGACACCGGGACTACACAGTGCAAAACTATCAGCAATGAAAATCAGTAGCAGTAGCAGCCCTTAAGGGTCTCACAAGAGTTATTTGGAAGCACAGTAGCCATCAATTTGGTCGGTCGGATGCACCCGAAGTGTTACTAATTACTATTTTAGCCGTTAATGGTATCTTTTTTTTTTTTTTTTTGCTGTATGTATCGTACAATCATGCAATTCCTCACGTAATGCCAGAAGCCTCTCCAATATATATATATATATAAATTTTTATTACTGTAATTTCGAGGACCAGAATTCAGTCATTATGGGGAGTAAATGAAAACATTATGTCTCTGGCAGAAAATACCCTTTACAACTCTATTTTCATTCGCTCGACCATTCGGAACAAATCGTCGGGGGTGGATACCTTCAAGGCAGTAAAAATAATGAAAAAAAGAATATCATGTCCCTACAGAGAAACAAACGCCATCACGATAATACAATGTCCGCAATTTTCGACGGGAACGGATATTCGAGATTACATAGTCTGATTGAGTCCAGGAGAAGTTAATGAGTTTGTTAATAGTTATTATTATTATTAGTCTGAATATGGTTTTTTTTTTTTTTTTTTTGCTATTTTCTCCTCCTTATAACACGTCGAACGCATTAACCGAAAGCATCACGTATTCGGCAAATCCATTGCCGGTGCGATTAGATTGAGCGATTAGAAGCGATGTTAGTCACAACATGTGTCAAAGCTACCATAATGTAATTACTTAAGATGCCGATTGCACATGATTTCGTGTTAAAAAAAAAAGAACCCATGGAGACGGTCATGGAATGGAATAAAGAGAGAGAGATAGAGATTATTATTATAACGTGTCCCCAATTAGTAAGGGAAACTCGACCAATTAGCGGTAACTCGGTAAAAATCCTGGGCTATTAAATTATGCGAGAGCATGAGCGAGTCATTTCATAGCCGGCCGCCCTATATTTTAATGTACAGAGATGGGGAAAAATAACAAAGGGGTTGATTTTCAAGTCCTTGCTGGGAATCATTTGGCTGTTTAATGGGAATAAATAAACCTAATAAGCATTTTATTAAGCTCTCCCAGCAAAAGTCATAAAAGCAACCCAAACTGCCCTCGTGCCCGGAAAAAAAGCTGCTTTTAATGACCAGCTGCATTAACGGAACACGATAATAATAGTAATAGCGGAGATTTTTAATGATCGTATACATAAGGATCGTGAGCTCTTATGGCGATTAAGATATTCGTTTCTGTACCTTAAATTGCTTCACGTCTCTGTTTATTGTGAAACGAATTCTTTTTTCTTTTTTTAATTTTCTCTTAAAGCGGAGAAATACTTGAGTTTTTTCTAAACTCAATGGACGAAGATTTCGATATTTTGAATCCTTGAACTCAATTCATTTCCTGTAGAATCTGTAGAATACTCATTAAGTTAAATTTAGGATATTCACTACTATCAAATGACTTTATTACTGGGAAGATTAAGGCTATCCGTGTGGTATTCGGAATGAAATTATTTTTCGATTAACGCAGTAGTCGATGCAATAATTACCAAAAATAATACCGTAATTTCAGGTAAATTATTGAGGTATAAGAATGATGATGGTGGCTTACACGTCGTACTAAAGTCGCACGTAAATTTCCATCAAGAGCTGTCTTTTTTAACAATAACAGCAAAAACATTGATATCGAAATACAATTTAACGTTTCTCAAAATTATTAATTCATAATTTTCCCTTGTTCAATATTTGTATTTATATAATATTTTTTTGAAACTCAGAAACAGGTAATGCATTTTTATTAGTGAATAATTGTTATATGAAATGTAGAATTTACTAAAATGTGATTTTACGGAACATTATTTAAGAAAAGAATTCAGTGGTGTTTGAATTAAGATCTAATTCATAGAAAAATTGTAATTTATCTTCATCGATATTTGATCAGTTTTTTCTGCATTCTTTTGAAATTACCGTCCGTCATTTGCGGCCAAAATAAAAATGGCTAAAAGAAAAAAGAAATTACGTAGGACCAAACACAACATTCTTTTTACGCTATTAACGTTATATCGAATATTACTCTAGAATAAAAAATATTATAATTTTTAACCTGATTGAAAAGAAACGCATTAAAAAAATGCTCATAGAAATTAATTAAAATTTCTTGAAGTCAGAAAAAAGATAATTGAATAAGACGAACTTTAAATTTATCGCAAGAAATGAAAGAGGGTTTGAAGCTTTATTATGGGAAATTAGGTTATTCAAAAAAAAGTAAGACGCAGGATAATATCGAAAGTCGCAGAAAGTAGAGAAATGTCAAAGGATCTCCTAAATCAGGGACGGCCAATATTTTCCCACTCTGTGCCACGTTCCGAATCTTAGCACGAAGACCATACATCCTGTTTTTAGGAGACAATAACATTCTCTCCGTTCGTACAAAATATTGTTCGGCTGTCCTTTTATTTTCGTGAAAATGTTCAGTTTTCAGTCTTTTTGAGTTCTAAATTGCATTAATTTTTCAGTCATGAATTCAATTATCGCAATGCCGATTGTGTTTGTATATATATATATATATATACATATATATTGATAGAAGTTCACCTTATCTGCACTATGTTGACACCAGAACCTGAGAACTCTAGGTGCTTACCTCCCCCCAATAAACTTTGTAAGAGGGCTTACAAAGTTTGGACCGCCACCAAGAATTCATGTACATGCAATGTAATTGTATTATACAATGCATATTTTCCATGTGGGACGATCCTGAATCTCGTACGCATGGAATGTACCACAACTATGCCCAAAGATAAAAAGCGGAACAGAAACGCATTGAATAGAAAGGCCACCACATAGTTATTATTTCAAGAGTGCTTATCATACTAAATATTGGTTCTGCAGGCTGCAAAACCATCATTCATAAGGCCTATGAAAGATCTATACTGATGAAAAAGATCTCTTACAAAACTTAAAAAACAACCAATGAGCTCATTGGTTGCATTTCGCTCGAATGTAACGGATAATCTTATTGGTTGCATTTGTCAAGTTTCAAAAATATTTTTTATAAAACTTTTATCGTGCAATGCCGGCCTAAGAAAAATTATTGTTTAAAAGTTGAAAAGAATTTCTTTGATTGAAAATAAATAGAATTTCCTTTCAATTTTTTGAAAAGCGTTTTGAAAGCTTCTCCTGATACCATGATTCTGTGGGCCGCGAGTTTGCCACTCATGTCCTAAGTTAAGACTTTTCGATGCTGTGCATGGAATTAAAAGAATAATTAATACAAATGCAACATTTTTTTTTCTAATGTTAAGTTTAATAAATTTCCATTTAAGGGTAAACTAATGTCTGGAAAACATGTATGTGCTACAAACAGATATACGCCTATTAGTCCCATAAATAAGGTATTTGTAATTAAAGCTGTTGAATTTTCCTTTGATAAGAGGTTCGAGATGTTATCTCTTTTACCTTTTCACAAAAAAAAATACACTGTACAGTAGAGTCTCGAAAATCTGGACCCCAAAAGTTAAAGTTTCCGGATGATTCAAGGCACTGAAAAGTTTCAAATTTCTTTCTTCCTCTTTCTCTTTCTTATTTTCCTTCAAGAACCAAAATTCTCCATTTTTTCACGACTAAAAAAAGTACAGTAATTATGCTAGTACTGCTTTACCGATTTCATACATTCGTGGATCCCAGGGGTTCTGTGGATCTCAAGTTGGAAAACACCGCTGTAGAATATTTACCGGGGAAAAAAAATCATACGAGAAAGCATGGAAGTTGATCATCACGTAAAAAAAAAAAACGTCAATGTCTGTCTGCCACAGCATTTAAAATCAGTGAGAAATCTTTATAAAGTCAACTAAATACTCCACCCAAGAACATCAAAAGCGCCAATATTCACCTTTGACCGACATTTTAGAAGGAAAAATAAGAATAAAAGAAAGCGTCCTATACTATCGTCAGAAATTATTACATACGTCAACAGTGAATCGGTTCACAGATAAGAAAATATTCTAAAACGGCCGACTATACGGCCATGAGAAAAAAAAAATTACCAAGGAGGAAAAAAAAAGCGCTAACGGAAAGGCCCTGGTGATGAATTGGTGCTTAAACTTTCAGCACCATATCACATCACAACGCAGTACATCGATGATAGGTTCTAGTTCGGAAAAGAGCACTCTGTTTACGTTGACCTTTAGCTTCCACTTTTCCACTACCGTTTTTCGCGAAATAATCTCTCGCACTGGCTATATCAAGAGAGAGATGTGGGGGGGGGGGGCGACTTTATCAATCTAATGCGTGATTAATAACATGATGATAATTAATGATGACGTTAATGGCTCTGATAAGATGGGGGGTTTGGTTGGGTTTGTCCTATTACCCTCTGTAATACAACCGACACACACGTGCTCCTTCCTTTAATCAGAAAAGGCGGTGGCCGACCGATTTAGGTTGGTTGCTCTTTTGATCCGTCCGGGATGGATCCGAATTGTTTAAAATTGAGTTCAATGCAAAGTTTGTATGAGTTGGCGGGGAAGGTGTTGTAAGCGGAAAAGGGAGAGGAAGACAGAAATTTTGAATTTTAAGGAAGAAATTAAAGAACTGTCGAGGGAGGCATAAATCAAGAAATGGGCTAGGGATGACTAGAAATTTCGAAAAGGCAGAGAACGAAAGAGATAGTGTAAAAATTCAAAAACGAGCATTAAGGGGCAGAAATCCGCAAATGGGCGATTGAGGCAGAAATTAAGGAATAGGCAAAGAAATCAAAGAATTTGCCAAGAAGGGACAGCGATCAAAGAATTGGCTAAAAAAGGACAGAAATAAAAAAAATGGGCAAAGAAGGGACAGAAATCAAAGAATGGGCAAAGACGGGGCAGAAATCAAAGAATGGGAAAAGAAGGGACAGAAAACACAAAGAATGGGCAAAGAAAGGACAGAAAACACAAAGAATGGGCAAAGAAAGGACAGAATTTCTGAAAAAGGCATGGAAATGGAAAATTTAGAAATTAGCAATAAGGGGTAGAAATTCGCAGATTGGCAAGTATAGTAGAAACTGAGAAATGAACAAAGAAGGAAAAAAAAATTTTCTTAAATCCAGGGAAAGCAAAATTTTGTAGATGAGCAAGGAGAGGTTGCAAATCGGAAATAGCCAAAGTGGCAGAGATTAAGAAATGGGCTAGGGAAGGTTAGAAATTCTGGAAATGGGCAGGGAGAATAAAAATTTAGAAATGAGCACGGAGGAGTCACAATTTGGAAAAAGATAAAGAAGGTAGAAAATTCTGAAAAAAAAGGCAAGGAAGAGACAGAAATTATGAAAATGTCAGAGATCTTAACTCCAGAAATGAGCAAGAAGGGGCAGTGATTTAAAATTGGGAAAAAAGGTAGAAATTAAGAAATGGGATAAGAATGGTTAGAAATTTTGAAAGGCAGAAATCAACTGACCCTTTCCCCTCGGCACAATCAATAAACCTCTGTAAAATGTCATATCAGTCGCGGTAGACCAGATGGATTAGATATTTGCCTAAAGTACCAAAGGATGTTCAGAAGTGTCGCGAGTTCGATACCTGATTCGTCCTTGTCAGAAAATTTCCTGATACGGAGGTACAATAGTTAAGGCAACAGCATAACCACAGAAAAAGATTGCTACCACGGGGGCTAGCACACCAACGGTGAGTATAATATAATAATAACATATGCATATGTTGCATATTTATTAATAACATATGCATATGTTGCATATTTATTAATAACATATGTATTAATAGCATATTTATAACATATTAATAACATTATTAATAACATATTTTGCAGTTCTTTATACTCACTCTCGGTGAGTATAAAGAACTGCAAAATATCGAACGTTGTTGTTCGTAATTGGCAATGAATTGTATGGCAAGGTCTAATTAGCCCCCGTGTGCTGAAAATAACCGACCGTGGAGCGGCCAAAATAATCAACTGATAAAAATGTGATATATTTTGCAATAAAGTAGGCTTTCTTCCTGTGTTTGGGGCCATTCAAGTATTACAGATTTTCAGCCATTTTTAGCTCACCCCCCCCCCCTTGTCAGCAAAACACTGACCCCCCTGTCAGCAAAATTTCGTCAGCAGCTTAGAATATTTCATATCTTCAAAAAGGGGAGGTTGATGACGTAAGCAACCTTCAATCCCCCCCCCCCCCTTGTCATCAAAAGTCAGTAAATCCGATACCTCCTGCGATGCTGACGTAATACTTGAATGACCCCTTTTCAGCAGATACACAGGAGTGTAGGGGAAAGTGTTCTCTTGAGAAATTAAATGTACAAAATATCTGGGTTTGCCATTGCTAAAATAAGTGGATTAATCAGGCGAGATATACAAATACAACGCCACAACAGGCAAAATGCCCAACGAGGTGGCTGAGAAAAAGATGCCCATAAAAATATATCCCGTCAATGCTGGTGACAATGTTAATGGACAAGAAGAATAGACAGAAATTAAGAAATGCGCATGTGAGGGAGAGATATTCGATTCATAATTTCAGAAAAAGTGAGTGGTAAAAGAAGCAAGAAAAAGCAAATAGAATTTCCAAAAAAGCATTTATTGGAATGACAGGGTTTTTTTTGTGACCAAATTCCAAATATACGAATGAACTACATCTCAAAACGACATGGACAACGGATAGGCTAGATTTGTGATTCCCAAAGGGGTGTGCCATCGGATCGGTGATGGTGACCAATAACAGTGCAGCAATAACAGACACAATATTCAAGAGGCTGAATCAAAACGTATGAATGTGTAAGTCGAATAGCTGTCGTGTAAGTTGAAAAGTCGATAGACTTTTTTTAAAAAAGAATTACTTCTCTCTTCCCCCCACAAAATATTATAAAATTCAATATGTTTAATTTCCAATTCTGTATTAAAAAATATATAAAATTTGAATCACATGCTTGAGGGATAAAAAATTGAATCGCATTTGAAAACCCTTAAAAAAATAAAATTTAGTGGAATACCTTTGGTACACCGTGTACACAGTGTGCCTTTGGTACAATGGATTAAAAGAATTGAAACAAAATCTTCTCTACTTGGGAAAATTTCCCATCTTGGACTCTCATATTTTTGGCAGTTGATGATTTGCAACCAGCAGCTTGGTCTATGATTTTGTTTCTCTGCATTATAATCATTTTCAAAGTTCTTCCAAAATTTCGTTTTCTCGTCATTACGAACAGTGGATTTGACACAGAAAGCCAGCAAAACACCACAACGAAAGAAAGTTCTACAGGCAATGATTGAAAGAACTTACTGCGCATGTGCACCGTACGTGTCTCTTATCAGCAGACTTGTACCCTCCAAATGCTTATAATGTGGACTTTTTTACCTCTTGGGGATAACGCTGAAAATATTGGGAGAAAAAAAATTCTGAAGGGACATATGGCCGTCAAAATAATTGAAATCGGTTTCTCGGAGGCTCGCTGCGTATGCGTATTCTCAGTAACAAGTAACAAACAGATCACTTAGGTGTAGGTCTAAATGGCCCTAAGCCAGCTCACTGGCTATTTTCGTATACGTCAGCAATCACCTTAAAATTTAAGGCGTTTGCGGTTCAAATATGCAAGAAGAACAGCAACGCGTTTTCACCGCATGCAAAAATTGTGCGAAATTTCGTGGATATAAATGACGTTTTTAAAAAAAGATTCGGAGTTCGAGTCGAAGTGAAAATTGATGTTTTTTTCGTAGAAAAAGTAATTATTTTACATTAAAGTTTATAAAAAAACCAATTACAATCAAAGCCAAAAGTCATACAAACGAGGTTCCACTGTAACATGGCCTCATAATGAACAATGATGAAAGAATTCATCTTTAAATTTGTGATTTCGATTTAAAATAATGTGGTGGATATCTTACCTGTCATCATATCTTACACGAAATCATCAAAAAACGGCAGTTATTTCAATTTCAGACTCATTCTGCTGAAGTGATTCAAAAAACGCCAACTGTTTGAGCAAAGGCATGCCGAAAGACACTGCGCATGTGTACAAATTACGAATCCCCCCCCCCCCCATATTTTTTTCATGAAATTGCTAAATGGTTCTAATTTCAAAATAGCTCTTTTACTTACAATGACGTTTCAATAATATCCATATTTAATCAACCCATATATATATAGATATTTTTATTTACTTACAATGTGTCAAAAATAACAAAAAGGAGATGAAACAGAAAAAGCCTAACAGAGCTTTAGAGCTCCCCAGTTGGCTTCGATGCTATATAAGTGATAAATCACTCCAAGTAATGGAGTTAAATGAGCACGGTGGATAAAGATTGCAGTTTTTATATACACTATAAGCTTTAAAAAGAGAAGCCATTATCTCAGATTTAATAGTTTGTATTTGGAGTGAATACGCGGACGTGCAGACTCCGACACTATTTTTAGCTAAATTAAATTGTTAAGTTGCCTTTTTTTTCCATAACAATTCCACGTGAAAAGCTATTCTTTCTGAGATTCTGATAGGCCCAATCTTTTGTAATTCATTACTTGCGTCACTTGGCCCACGATATCGATTGCAATCATTATATCTCTGTCCTGTAATATTACAGTTTTTTTTTTTTTCTGTATAAATCCAATTACTCATCCTACATTATGTTAGTAATTTTCTTGTATTGGATGATCTTACAGTTATGGATATTAATGTTATATTTATGTTCTGATGTTTACGCCCTATTTTTGTAGTTTTTGTGTTTAAAGACTGATTATCGCCGAATTTGGCACCATTAGAGGATGTTTTTATTTGAGAGATATAACTAAAACGTTTATCGGAAAAAATTCTTGTTCAATTCTTAAAATAAAAAACCCTCTTAAATACTTGAAGTGCAATCCAATTTAGTGATTTTGAAGGTTTCGCCATAACCGAGAAAAACTTGGAAAAGTAATTTACAGGGGATATATCTGAAAAGATGATGTCACACATCACCACTATTCGTACAAAGGATTTGACACACATGTTCTCACACACGTGCTAGACCTACGGTGACCATACATGCCGTATTTTCCATGACAGTCCCGGCCTTTCCTGTTTTTCTGGCTGTTCCGGTTTTTCTCGTATTTGCAACGAAGCCAACTTGGCTTTTATTCTTCAAATCAACAATTAAAATTATATTCCCAACTCAGAAATTACATTATGACAGTTATGACTGCAAATAAGAATATTTCTTTCATATTTGTCGTGTTTTTTTTTTTAATTCACTGCAATTCGAAGTAGAGCTTTGTTTGTTTTACTCGACTGGTGACTTTTCTGTGATTTTAGCAAGAGTTGGAGACTTTGCTTATTTTTGGCAATTATAAGCAATATCCCGTATTTTCCTGTATTTCGAAGCTCAATTTCACGTATTTTTCTCGAGCAGATATGGTCAGTCTAGCTTGACCACTACGCTATGGAAGCAACTAACTACTTTCTTTAGGGTTTGCATGCACTGAATGGGTCGTATATAAACTGAAGAGACAAAAAAACTGGTACAGGCATGCATATGCAAATAAAGAGATATGGAGCCAATCAGAGTACGGCGCTGCGGTCGGCAACACCTATATGTGTCTGCCAACAAGTGTCTGGCATAGTTGTTAGATCGGTTACTGCTGCTACAATGGCAGGTTATCGAGATTTAAGTGAGTTTGAACGTGGTGTTATAGTCGGCGCACGAGAGATGGGACATAGCATCTCCGAGGTAGCGATGAAATTTGGATTTTTACGTACGACCATTTCACGAGTGTACCGTGAATATCGGGAATCCGGTAAAAAATTAAATCTACGACATCGCTGCGGCCGGAAAAAGATCATGCAAGAACGGGACCAACGACGACCGACGAGAATCATTAAACGTGACAGACGTGCAACCCTTCCGCAAATTGCTGCAGATTTCAATGCCGGGCCATCAACAAGTGTCAGCGTGCGAACCATTCAACGAAACATCATCGATATGGGCTTTCGGAGCCGAAGGCCCACTCGTGTACCCTTGATGACTGCACGACACAAAGCTTTACGCCTCGCTTGGGCCCGACAACACCGACATTGGACTGTTGAGGACTAGAAACACGTTGCCTGGTCTGACGAGTCTCGGTTCCAATTGCTTCGGACGTGTACGGGTATGGAGACAACCTCATGAATCCATGGACCTTACATGTCAACAGGGGACTGTTCAAGCTGGTGGAGGCTCTGTGATGGTATGGGGCGTGTGCAGTTGGCGTGATATGGGACCCCTGATACGTCTAGATATGACTCTGGCAGGTGACAGGTACGGAAGCATCCTGTCTGATCACCTGCACCCATTCATGTCCATTGTGCATTCCGACGGACTTGGACAATTTCAGCAGGACAATGCGACACCCCACACGTCCAGAATTGCTACAAAGTGGCTCCAAGAACACTCTTCTGACTTTAAACACTTCCGCTGGCCACCTAAATCCCCAGACATGAACATTATTGAACATATCTGGGATACCTTGCAACGTGTTGTTCAGAAGAGATCTCCTCCCCCCCTCTTACTCCTACGGATTTATGGACAGCCCTGCAGGATTCTTGGTGTAAATTACCTCCAGCACTACTTCAAACATTAGTCGAGTCCATGCCACGTCGTGTTGCGGCACTTCTGCGGGCTCGCGGGGGCCCTACACGATATTAGGCAGGTGGACCAGTTCTTTTGGCTCTTCAGTGTATATAATCAGACCTAACTCATCTAATAGCTCACATACACTGAAATATTTGCCACTAGATGGCGACTGATCTAACTCGTCATCTGCGACATCATCATCAGTTAGGTCACCATCTGGTAGCGAATATGAAAGGGTATATGAGCTATAAGCGAAAAAAGAAATTTTTCCAACATGACGACAACGTTGAAAAGTTTTGAAAAAATTAAAAATGATTTTTTATTTAAATATTTATGGGAAAAAAATCGGCGGCTAAATTACTAGAGGTCACTACAAAATAACTGAAAATATTTATATCATAATGCTATTTTTTTTAAATAATTCTATTATCTCTGGTTCAAGGTTTCACTTAATAACAAATAACAAACTTGTACAAGTTTGTAATACCTTCTATATTACTTTGCGCATCTCCTGCACTGTACGGTCTCGCCCTGAGCATGCAAATCCTAAACCAGTGGTTCTCAACAGGGGCTCCGCGGCAGCTCGAGGAAAGTAAAAATGAAACAGTAAATTTGAAAAAAAGAAATAGTTATATATAAGCATTTTATAAATAAGATGAATAAATCAACTTTGATGAATAAATAAAAAATAGGCCTACAGGGCTCCGCCATAAAAATTACAGACCAGAAAGGGCTCCACGTGTTAAAAAAAGTTGAGAACCGCTTCCCTAAACAAAGGAGTTCGTTGCTTCCAATTGCGTAGTGAAGCAGTTCTCAACCTTTTTGACTCGCGGAGCCCTTTTAAGTTAAAAAATTCTATGGCGGAGCCTCGTAGGGACAACTTTTTAATTATTTATCAAAACGTCACATTCATTTTTTAATATTTAAAAATATTTATAATTTTTTTTTTAAATTTTACTATTTTTTTTATATTTCCCTCAAGCGGCCGCGGAGCCCCTGGAGAGTTCCCAAGGGCTCCGCGGAGCACCGGTTGAGAACCGCTGGCGTAGTGGTCTAGCGCGCTCTTCCCTCATGAGAAAGGACGTCGGGGTGCGATTTCCTGTTGAGGCAGTTTCTTTCCTGAATTCATGTTCGCATTAGCGAGTTGTTAATGTCATTAGATGATGATATGTATTCATCGCTCATTAATCTGGTATGTTTTTATTACAGGCTCATCAAAGAATTACAGCGGAAACTGAGCCTGACATAATGATAAATCCCTCTACAACGATTTTCTTCGAATCTTGTTTTAAATTGCCAATAGTCTAATGTCATGTGGCAAACTATTTTGAGCGCCCCTAAACAAATAACTGAATTTTATTTATAAAGCAGTTGCATGTAATAGTTTATATATTATATGTGTTACGGTAAATGTAATAAATACGGTTATTATGCATAATTGCTGAGCATTTAGGTAAGTTCGACATATTTTTTTAAATCAATCCCTTTCACTGGCGATTGATTATGCATAGTACCCAAGCGTCTTTGAAAAATTTAATAAGTACTGAAAAATTATCCCTTTTACCTGCAATTATTGATAATACCTAAGCGTCACGTCGTTGCTAAATATGATAGATCGTACTATATGATATAGCTTACTATACATGATAATTCATACATGTATTGTATCATTATATCGAAAAGAGTTCGACTATATTCATCACACATACTAGACTCGTTTGGAATTTTTCTTCATATTTATTGAATTAACCAATTATAACAGGGTATTATGCTTAATCCCAGAAAAAGTCGATAAATTTCAAGTATTTATGAAATGTATCAACGCGAGACGTTTGGGAATTATGCACACATTTGCCGGTAAAAGTGATAAATTTATCAAACTTACCAGACGCTTGGTAAGTATCGACCAATTTATCACATTTACCGTGACGCATATATATGTATAGTTGAATGTGTGTAAATACTTCTAAATGCATTTTCTCTAGTGGTACTAACAAAGCCGACTTGGAAGGGAGGGTAACGTTCTCTCGATATGACGATAATCCCTCTACAACGATATTTTTTCTTGGTCCGAGCTACTCATCCACTTGCCGAAATTAATCACCCACAAAGCAGATAAGAATAAAGCATTGAGCAATTAATATGAGACGGAAAAATTGATTTGAATAAATATAGCGTTGGCTCCGCTTGAATGCGAAACGGATTAAAGGATAACCCCAGTCTGGGCTGTAACTAGGATTTTCGCCGCCCGGGGCAAACATTATTTTGCCGCAGCCCACAACTTTAAGATTCGATAATTTTATAACGGTGTTCTTTGTTCCAGCCTCAAATTGTCGCACCCTAAATTTCGCCGCCCGGGGCAGTTGCCCTCCCTGCCCCTCCCCCCTAGTTACGGCCCTGCCCCCAGTTATTCGAATAAAATATTAAATCACATCACTCAACCACTATTTATATATAGAATACTTTTATTGAGTAAAATATTTTAATTTAATGGGAAAAGTTACCCAAGTGTTGAAACTTGGAGAAAATTTAGACTTGAGAATGTGTGTGTGTGTGTGTGTGTGTGTGTGTGAGCGCTGGCCTCGAATACGCCATGCTGAAAACGTCAATTCTCGTCCGATCACCGAAGCTAAGTAGTATCGGGCGTGGCTAGTACTTGAGGGTGACCACCTGGGAACACCGCGTGCTGTTGGTATCACTTTCCCGGGTTCGAGCCCCATCGTAGTGATGGTCGGCTGAAACGTTTTTCTGCGGTTCCCAACATCGAGGCGCAAATGCGAGCCAATCTTCCCGTTGGATAGTCTCGCCACAGAGAGCTACATGCCTACACAACGATAGAATCATTCAATCATTACACTGCACACATAGTTGGAAAAATTGCCGGCAGATGGCACAACGCTACACAGAAACAGACTTCTGTAGGTTCACTACACATACATGCACAGCTTCCAGCATGGCCCAGATTTTCTTCGAGACCACCTGTTAAAATCTCTTCATTGAGACATAGTGGCGGAACATGATCTGGTAAGGAGGAGGCTTCGAATCAGCACCTCCTAGAGACAGAAGGCCTCCGCAAGGGTTGCCAAGTTCATCTGTAACGTCATTAAGACTTCCTAGCAAGTTTGCCACATTTTGAAACACAGCGTCTTATTTCGTTTCTTCTTATTTTGGCGTAGAATCTTCCTGGTTGCGTCACAAATACCGCATGGTGATTGGATGTGGGGTATAGAAATCACCAATTCTTAGCCCGATCGTTTGTTTTCTGCATAACTATGATACTCGCACGATCAGCGGAATTTCCCCCCCTAAATATTCCGAGGGAAAATGGACTACTTGCTGACGTCACGTGCAGCGTGCGGAGGCCTTCTATCTCTAGGAGGTGCTGCTCGAATACTCTACGTACATTTAACTTATTTTTGTTCTCGCTTGAGCTCATAGAGGACGTTAACTTTCGCAATGAAGTAAGTATTTATCAACAATGAAGTAAAAAAAAAATCTTTTAGGTACTGTGATCGTTGTAAATCAATATAATTTCCTTTTCATTTTTGTTGTATGATTTACTCCAAAAAATTTATTAATGTTGATCCTTTATCACTTTTCAATATACAAACGACACAAACCAAATTGAAAGCAATTGAATTTGGAAGAGTAGATCAATTTTGCCCAAGAATATTAAGAAGTCACCAACGAATAAGGCAAATACACGAAAAACACAAAAACTCCTAATGCATTTCGACACACGGTGGGTGGCGTCTTGAGAGGAAAAAATATTTAGCGACTTAAAGTGAACAGTCGTAGTCAAAATGAATCTGAGATCATGCGTATAAGGCTATTGTAGCGCCCTCACTGGACACTTGCAAACGGAGTAAAGCATGGTAGTAACGTAGAATTCATGGTTTAATGCTTTTGTTTCTAACGTATCTAATCATTACGGTCTAATCATTATTAGACCTTGAAATTAAAACCATCAGAGTAATTGCGAAAGACGGTGGGGGAGGGGGGGGGGGTTCTATACACACTAAGATCGTTGCATGCGTACTTTTTTTTCGCTGAGCAACCGAGAGTTAAGATTTGGTATCCAACCCAAGAGGGATCCTCGGTCAGCGTGATCAGTTGTTAAACATTTTTTCCCCTCTGTAGACGACACCCACTGTGTGTCGAAATTATTTAGGTGTTTTTGTATTTTTCGTATATTTGCCTTATTCGATGGTGACTTCCCAATAGTAATTGAATTGTTCCACGCATAATCGATTAAAAGTGGTTATTATTAGTCCTCGGCCTTCACAGGTATAAGCACAAGTAGGCTGACCATATTTCTTCGAGAGAAATTTGGGATTAAAAATACAGGACATCGCCAATTATTGCCAAAAATGACGCCAAAACCGAACAAAGTCGCCAAATATTGTTGAAATTACGGAGAAATCACAATGGCGGGAAATGCAGCATTACTGCTAATTGCAGTGGATTAAAATGAATTCCACGAAAAAAAATTTTCACTAAGACAAATGTGGGAGATTCATATACTCATTTATAGTTGCAGTTATAATATAGTTTATAAGTTGAAAATAATTTCAATCTTTGACTTCAAGTAGGCTTCGTGCAAAATACGGGAAAAACCGGGACACTTTTACTAAAACGTCGGGACAGCCAAAAAAACAGAAAATACCGGGACTGTCCCGGGAAATACGGGACGTATGGTCACCCTAGGCACAAGCAATATCCTGACTCGCCCCGTAGAGACATATGCTTACATCATGACGGGTATAGTGATCACAATCGAGACTGAATACAGTGGATCTTCAGTAACGTTTTTTGAAAACATTATAAGCAAGAATACATCTTTGAATGAAAAATTTCAATGTGGATAGCAAGAATTGCGACCACGAAAATAAGTCGTTCTATACCGGAAAACGTTGCAAGTGGGAACGTTATAAGCGGGTTCCAACGTAGATTCAACACAGCTATATTTCGGAACTGATTCCAGATAAAAACACGGTTAGAAATACTTATTTCCACTACCAGCACCAAAAAAAAGCGTGTTATAATACAAGACTATTAAGAAGACATACTAATTCAATCGGATGATTATTTTATCTATAGAATTATTAATATAATAATCAATTTCCTGTAAAACAGAGGACCACTTCATCCGTACCCTTTACGCGAACCCTATTATTAGAGGGTTCTTTTTCCGCCGCGATTCCTTCGGCATTCTCAACCAGGAAAGGGTTTTGAAGCTCATTAGAAGAAACATGGATATAACGTTTATATCATTTATCTCTATCTCTCTTCAAAAGAGATTCATAGCTCTAAGGGTTAAATGAAAAAAAAAAAAAAATGGTAAAGTAATATAGTATATGCAGTGTTTTTAT
The DNA here is from genome assembly GCF_987345545.1 of Pholcus phalangioides. NCBI lineage: Eukaryota > Metazoa > Arthropoda > Arachnida > Araneae > Pholcidae > Pholcus > Pholcus phalangioides. Next base: position 17,479,119 of record NW_028301601.1, on the reverse strand, counting down.
CTTATCATATCTTATAAAAGCGGCTTGCCAAAAGTAGTAATTTGATGTCCATTGCTCCTGGTGTATATATATAGAAGGGAAAAAGATTGTGAGGTGCGGATTTACGTAATATTTTTATATATTTTTCTCCCTCTAAGGGACCCCTCCCTTATAGAAAGAATCAGAGAAAGCAAAGGTGTCCGAAAACGTATTTCTCATAATAGCGGGTAATAGAGATTGATTTATATCCTTTGCAATTACATCGGGTGAAGTTTCCATTTGTATATATATATATATATATATATATTACTATTATTATTATTTTTTAGTTTTCCCACTATAATTTCACTTTATCGGTGCCTATTACGCCACACCCTTGGGATGATGGTGCTTCTGCAACCGTCGGTCGCAACATGATTTTTTCTCTCTCTCTCTCTCTCTTTTAATTTTCATCTCTAAGAAATGTCGCGTACTTCTCATACAAATTAGGACCCCGTACTTGAAACAGCACCAAGCCCCTCTTCTTTTTTTTTTTTTGGCTAAATAAATCATAATTGGCTAGATTTTTTCCCCTCTTATCCTTTACGGTTCTTTTCTAATTCAATTTTTTGCGCGAGCTGCACGTCAGGTAATACACGTTTTATATATTTTTCATGTGAGAGAGAGCGAGAGAGCTCGTTTCCTGATAACGAGATGAAGGGTGGGTTTTTATGCATATTATCGAAGAAGAATCTGCAAAATATGGATAATGACGTCAGGTATGTATTTTTTTCTTTTATGCCTATGCTGGGTGCGCGAAAAGAAAAAGAAGAAAATGGTGATCAATCATTTTATTTATGTGATGTTTTGCAGGTGTGAAATTTCCCGAGACTTCTTTGAGAGGATAAAGATCGGCTTCCGTATGAGGAATGGAGATGTGTTATTTGATTTTCGCCTTAATCCTTGATGTTTCTCTGAATCAACGTGATTATAGAAAAGAATGAGTGTCCACATTTTCTCAATAACGCAAGGGTAATGCAATATATCTTCGCATCATCCAGCTGTTAAAAACCTTTGTATGGTTAGCGGAGAGTGACATCATCCTCGGATAAGTCGCCACCTGGTGGCATTGTTAGCAGCTGTGATCTTTGGCCTGAGTTAGGTCCGACCGTCCATGTACGGTCCCCGTTCAGTGCACGAGCTCCAAGGAAAGATTGAGATATTCCTTGCCTCTGTAGTCTAGTGCGTTAATCCGGAAAGTGAAATGACGTGGGTTCGATTCTCCGCAGGGACAGTTGAATTTTCTCTCTTTCCAAAATAAAGCTTCGCCTCAGCGAGCTGTTAAAAACCTTTGTAATACAAGGGTTGTTCGGAAAGTAACGATATATAACGTATCCTTTTTTTATGGGCATCTTTTTCCCGCCACCTCACAGTGACGTATTTATAGGGATAGATAGATAGATAGAACCGCTCACAACCCCGGATTGATGCAAAGCACCTTACCTCCGTTACCTCAAAAGATACAGAGTTGTGTCGGAAAAAGTTAGCAAAGATTTATAGTGGTGGCTCCCCTAGCCCCCCCCTCCCCGTGCTCGCAAGTATCGAATCACTCGCGTAGCCCTCCCCATGAAGACAGCCATCAACTCGATGCAACGTACAAGCCATTTGACTAAAATGGATAGTTGAACCCAATGGCTAGGGAGAAAAATGGCACGTGCGCCCAGTAGCACATAAGGGCCGGTTACCGGAGCCTCGGATTTCAAAAGAAGTGTGGAAAAGACTTGTGGGGCAAGTAAGAAAAAGAAGAAGTTGGCATGGTGAAGTGGGAGGGATTTAAGGATGGTCTAAATACATAATGTATACAAAATATATATACAGCGCCTCCACTGCGACGGGAAACGAAACAACAAAGTCCCGTATTTATAGGGAGATTTAGCGGGCTATATCCCAGAACGGCAAGTTAGTGGGGCGAATTTGAGAAATGAGTGTGACAGAAAATCGGTAGAATGGGAGAAGGGCGGGAAAAATTTGTATTGCATATCATAAGTCCACCTTTGCCCAGAGAGTGAGGAACTACATCAGTGAGTGACAAAACGAGTGACCAAGAGAGTTTGCAAATATGATGAGTGAACAAATGTATGTGAAAATACTTAACGAGAGAGAGTAAAACAGTGACAGGGACGTGTATAAGCACATGACAAATGAGCAAAAGAGTGACCTAGAGCGTATGCAAACACTTGAATGATCAAACGAGCAACCTAGAAAACGAGAAACCGGGTCAGTGAGTGACCAAAAGAGTGATCTAGTAGTAGAACGAGTGTAATCATGTGAATGACCAAAAGCGTGATTTAGTAGTAGAGCAAGTGTAATCATGTGAATGACCAAAAGAGTGAGCTAGAGCGTGTGCAAGCATGTGTTAGTGACCAAAACAGTGTTCGGACATGTGTGAGTGACTAAAACAGTGGCAAGCATGTGTGAGTGACTAAAACAGTGGCAAGCATGTGTGTGTCACTACAATAGCGTGTAAGCATATGGATGGATAAAAGAGGGATCTAGTGAGTGTGTGAGCGCGGGAGTGACCTAAAGAGCAGGCAAGCATGGTGATGGCCAAAAGAGTGACTTAAAGATACAGGAGACGTAGGGGGAACTGTTTATAGCACAGTCGCGAATTCGAGGAATGAGTGAAGCCAAGAAAATTACATCAGAATGGGCAAAGGGAGAAAAAATTCGTGTTGCCTACAGGCGGCCATACCATAAATCCGCCTCTGCCACCTCGTTGGGCAATTTTGCCTGGTGGCCTTTATATTTGTATAGACGGGAAAGTAATATTTCATTGGGCATGTTGGTAATGCTGATTTTAACTATGCTCTTTTAGCTTTTCCCTCGTGATATTTTGGCATTGCTATGACGAATCTGCCTCGAGAAGTAGTAAGCGCTTACAGTAGCACAGCGGCGATTCAGCTTCCCGCTGGTTGTGAAATGCACTGTCACATGAGTCCTCGAATGAAGAAATCGTCTCCATTAATGAGAACCACATCGACAAAATGCAACAAGATGGTGCTGTGAATTCTCTGGAGGTAAAACCGATATTCATGAATCCACATAATAATCATCAGCAATAGTCGATACGCATTCATAGAAAGCTGAGAAATTTAAAATCTTTATTTTAGTGAAAAAAATCCGGTCGTTGGTTTCTATTTTCAGGGACAGAAAAGGCATTCTTCTGATTGTTTTCATATCACCCAGCATCGCAATTAGTGCTGCAACATATTGCCAAACTTGTAACGCCTTCGATTGGCTTAAAAATTCGAGAAAAAAAACAACCAAAAGTTAAAATCCTTAATGCTCGTATTAAATTATATAGAAATATCCATAGTATTTGGGGAAAAAATTAGTGCTTAAAGTGAATAGAAAATTTTTAAATATTCCTTAAAAGAAGGAGACTTTCCCCCTTGGGAAAGCATGGAAAGCAAAAATCGTGCACCAACCCTCTCAAAAGAACATATTAACCGATTGACGCGGAATTGTTGATATCAGACAACTGACTACGTGCGGGGCACTTTTTTTTTAAAAAACTATAATTCCCACGAAAACGAATGGGGTTTAAATCAAAATACTGTACGAAATAAGGAAATCCAGTGAAATTTCTGAAAAATCTTCAAAACTTTTTGACATATTCTAAATTATGTCCTCAAAATCGGCTCATTTTCGGTACTTACGCCAGGCATTGCACACTGAAAACCACACAATTTATTTGAATACTTTTGATACTGTATGTTTATATGACTGTTATCTGTGCAATGAACTAAAAGTTTTAAGATACACAAAATATTCTCGGAGATTTGGCAGTTTTCGAGAAGCAATACGTGAATTTTTATTTTTAAAAAAATTCAAATATTTCATTTAAACCATTTTTCATTAAACCTGTAAAATATTAAATTCTAAACATATGGCCAAGATCCCAGTTCATTGCACAGCTAACGTTATCTGGAAAGCTGTTAAATAATTTCATGAGAATATCTTCCAAAGTTTTTGAAAATTTTGTTTCGCGTGGAATAAAGTAAAGGGGTCGTTCAAGTATTACGTCAGCATCGAGGGGGGGGGGGTTTCGGATTTGCTGACTTTTGATGACAAGGGGGAGGGGGGGGGTTTGAAGGTTGTTTACGTCATCAACCACCCCATTTTGAAGATATGAAACATTCTAAGCTGCTGACGGGGGGGGGGGTTCAGTGGTTTGCTGACTTCTGTTGACAAGGAGGGGGGTCAAAAATGGCTGCAAATCTAATGGCAACAAATACATCACCAAAAAAACGCGTTTCAAAATTGTTTGTTGCGTTCAAAACCATTGTTACAGGTGATTTGAATAAGCCATAACTTTGTTGTTACTCATTGCATGTATGTACAAGAATAAAATAGTTTTGGATTCTGTGTAAAACATTCTTTTCCAAATGAATTTGTAAAAACTATTTTCGACAATTTTCGTAAAAAATCGTCATTTGAACGTAGTCAGTTGTCTTAATTCCAATAGAACGAGATATTTTTTGAAGTAATTTTTGAAAATTCGACTTCAAAGGTCGTGACACCCCTTAACGCAAAGTAAAGGGTAGACCTATATGAAAATGTGTTTCATTGAGAATGAGCTTTACAAAATATCTGTTTGTACTCGTCATTGCTAAAAACAACGTTTTCAACCATTTAGCGGCCAATGTTCCCAATGCGGAGCATCAGTTTTATTAATTAAAAATATATATACAGGGTGGGCAAAAACTCCTTAGGAACTTCAAAAATGAATAAAAACCGGAAAAATAACCGAAATAAAAAACGGTTTGCTGGGTTAGCAACACTAGGTCACTGGAATTTTTTTAAGACAAGAAAAACCCCTCAAAAACAGCCGATAGGTGACGTTGGTACGAGAGACTTCGGTGGAAATATGCAAACGAGACGGTTATAAGAATTTGCGCTCCTAATGCCTCGTCAGTGCCGGTGAGATGGCTAATGCACATTACATAGACGAGAACTCGGCAATACTTGTTGATAAAATGCTAAATTACAAAATATGTCGTGCTCAAACCTCATTTCAGTTCACGAAGTTCTGTGTAATTTACAGCTCCAAGCTGTCGAAAACACAATCCAGTCAGTATTACAGTGGAACCTCCCACTAACGGACAAACCCGTTTCTGATTCCTGGTCCTGTAGAATAGGGTTTTAATGTATTTCACTCCCCGTTAGCGGACACTCTCGATAGCAGACAACGAAAACATTCAAACTCTAATTTATTAATTTCTGGTCATAAACCGAGAATTTATCATATTAAAGTAAAGTTGTTCGATAGCAAATTCGTGTTCATAAATATGATAAATCGTCAATTAATTAATTAACTGAACATAACTATGGTCTAGGATGGTGAATTCAAATGATGATGCTGGTTTTGCTTGTTGATACCTTGTGGAGATTAATATTGTAAGACAATGTAACATTATAAGACTGATAATTCTTTTGTGAATGTTTTTAACTTCACACACCTACTTTAATTTATTTTAATTTTTATTGAAAAATATGTGTGGTGCACGTATCATGTACGGGTAAAAATAATTGATTGGTTTAATGAAGAGAGGAAGAATGATAATATTATACAAAGATTATAAACGTTTCCATATTTATATCCAGACTTTCCAACTTTATTTGGAAATTATGCAGATTCGTCGTTAAAAATGAAAATTTAGTGAAATTTAATGAAACTTTCTTTATCGAGAAGATTGGTGATTATTAGAGCCCAGGTTATATGCACTAAAAAGTGGCAAAATATGCTCTAAAAATATGCACTTAAAAATGCAAAAATATGTATTTAAAAATTCAAAAGTATGCACTTAAAAAATGCAAAAATGTGCACTTAAAATACCAAAATATGCAATGGGGATCCAAAAATATGCATTAAACACCCCAGAATATGCACTAGAAATCTTTAAAAGTCAAAAATTCCGAAATGTAAGCAAAAAAATGAGAAAATATGAAATTTAAAAAAATCACCATCCACAAATAAAAAAAGCAGATGCGTTTTTAAAATGCATCTTTTCTATTTCTTAGTGCATATATATTTTCATTTACAAAAAAAAAATACATCCCCTCATCTATATATATTTATACCGCATATGCAAATAACTTCTAAATATTTTTAATTCAGTCCCATTTTAATTTTCAGTTTGTTGTAGCGGCTCAATAACGAAAACACTAGTAACAAAAGAATTTCGACACTATTTCTAAAAAAAAAAAAAAAATGAACACTTTGACATATCTCTAGATATAGCCTTACAATAAAACGGTCAATATTCGTAAAATACATTCATAAATATGTATTAATTCACTAAATTTCACCTGCGGGGAAAAAAAAACCGATGTTATGAAAATAATGTGAACAATATTTGAAAAATTATTATTATTTGAAAAATTATTTTAAAAAATTGAGTGAGTTTAAATAAACCGTCAAAAATATGCACTTATCCTGAAAATTCTTTGATTTTATGCATCTATAATAAGCATTAATGCTAAAAAAAGGCCAAAATATGCTAGCATATAATCCGGCTCTAGTGATTATGCATAACCACCGGTCTATCACTTCGACAGCAATTAAAATCTATAGGAACCAATTGCGACCGAAGTAAAACGTTGTATAAATGAGAAAGTCGCGTAAACGATAGTTCCCCCATTAGTGGACACTCCCGGTTAGCGCATGAAATTTTCGGTCCCATGGATGACCGTTATCGAGAGATTCTACTGTATATGTGTAGGCGCCGTTTCTTCATAGATCATCAATCGGCAACCCCCGAACAAAACAAAACAAAAAAAACCTAATAATAACCTTTTTTAAGTCGATCCTGTAATTTTTACCACAACTCACGTTTGACTATAGCTAATAATTTAGTGTAAGAGATGTGGGATCCGAAATAATGATAATAGAAACAGTTTCGCTTTGTTCTCTCACCGCTGGGTATAATACTTGTAATACGTACAATTGATGCGACTTGGATGTAGCAGTAGAGAGGTAGAAATAAAATATTTCTTGTTTTTTTTTTTTGTGGGATAGGTGCTCTTCAAAATAACATGGACGTATATATATTTTTTTCATAAAAACCCGTTTTCTTATTTTCCACGAAAAAAAAAAGAAGTCTATTTCATAAAAGAAGGTAGGCAGGGTGGGGTACAAGGAGAAGGAACCATTTTTTTGTGGTCGGCATTTTGAACCTGATTGAAAGACTTCCAAAACGTTGCACTCAGTAGCGTACGACGTCTCAGGGAAGTGTGAAAATTGCAGCCTAAAAGCGCCAAGGAGGGTTACGCCCTGTTTCCGAAGGGTGCATTTCACGTGAGTATCGTGTTATATATATATGAGCCCTGTAATAAACTAGGTCTTGCCGACAGAATCGGGTCTTGGCCGAGACCCCCTCGTACGAAATTTTGGTTTGGCCTCCTATATTTGCGGTCTGTGATGTTTGAGAATCTGTTTCGAATTACCCGTCTTTTTAGGCCGGCTTAATGGTTTCATTTTCAAGTTTTATAAAAGAACTTTTATCACACTTTTGTAGTGTAACACCGTCCTTGGGATGGGATTACACTATAAAAGTTTAATAAAAGTTCCTTTATAAAACTTGAAAAATGCAGCCGATAAGCGTATCGGTTGCATTCGAGTGAATGTAACCGACAGGCTTATTGATTGTATTTTCACAAAGAGCTTTTACAAAACTTTTATAGTGTAATCCCATTTTTAGGTCAGGATTACAATGTAAAAGTTTGATGAAAAATCTTTTACAAAACTTGAAAAAAAAAACAACCAATGATCCTTAAAACCTAAAAAGGAAAAGATCCTTAAGCTAAAATTGATTAAAAACGTCCTTATGGGGGCGGGGCGGGACGTCACTGTGGTTACGAAATAAATTCATTATTTGGAGTAAATAGGAATTGGAGTCTGGAAATATCACTATTGAGGGATGATGTCACAAATACGTTCTTCTAAACGTCATTTTGGTAAAATTTTATCGTGGAAAAAAGTTTTTGGAAACTGAATCATGGTGAAATAATTTAAAAAACTTAGCCATGAGTAAATGTTTTTGAAAACGATGGCACAAGGAAATAGAGCCGTCTTTGAAAACACATGATTATCAGTGAACATTGCTGTCATTAATGGCGCACACTCATAGAATTGTGTTTGAAAATGCGTCATACGGACAAACATCTTTAAAAACATCATTGTGTGGAAATGTCTTTATGGCAGAAACTGTTAAACTACGAGGGTGATTTTAAATTCATGTGATAAACCTTGAGAGAGAAACAAAAAATAACTGGCGTGTACGCAAACCAAAATGAAAAATTGCCTGTTTTATCGAAATTTTGTTTCGAAAATATATTTTTTCTGGCTCGTTTTCATGAAGGTTTTTCTTAGAGTACCTCGAAATATCGTATTGATATTTTTCCTCGTTATACAAGACCCGTGAGACTACAAGTCTCACTCTCCTAAACAAGCATTTTTAGTCATAGAAAGTTCGGTCGAACCGCAATAGCAAAGGCGGTGGAGGGTGTTTTTAGAATATGTGTGCACAACAGCATTTTTTACCGATAGAAAATATATTTTCCGACATATTTGCTGCAATAAGTACAATCAGCCATTCAAGAGTGCAGGGTATTGTAATGTAGTAGGCCTTCTCGTGGTGCAACCCGAAAAACGCAAATTCTACTACAAGCCATTGTACCTCTTGACCATTGTTTGCCACATCTTGATGGTCCTTGCACTAATAAAAAACAAACTACAATCCAATCCGAAGATGCATATACACCTTCGAATGATTGATGGCACATATCGCAGTAAATCCATCGGGAAGATATGATACTTGTTCTTGGTGCAGTTCTGTTGTGCACTCCAAACTGAAAACGCTTTCGAAAATCATTTGGGTCAGTCATAGAAGCATATTCTGTAAAGCGTCATCATAAAGTTACAGTCGGACTCCGATATAACAAACTCATATTTAACGAATTTTAATTGAGGTTGTTGTGTGTGTATATATATATATTTATATTATATATAAACCGTAAATTATTAATCTGAACCCCGATGTAACGATTTCTCTCGATTAAACGAATAAAATTTTCCGTTTTACTATTCGTTAAATTGTGTTTGACTGTATAACGGGGAAAAATATCAATACGATATTTCGAGGTACTCTAAGGAAAACCTCCATGAAAATAAGCCAGAAATATATTTTCCGAAACAAAATGTCGGTAAGACAAGGCAATTTTTCATTTCGGTTTGCGTACACGCCAGTTATTTTTTGTTTCTCTAAAGCAATTCCATTAATAAAACTTCACACAATACCAGAAACATACCAACGCCACCTACAAAAACAAATTTCTATATTTTTTTCCACGGTATTTCACGTAAGTACAATTCCATTCAAAATCATCGATGCGTTTTTTCCCAAAGTACAAAAAAAAAAACACCCATAAATTTTATAGAAAGAATTAAAAAAAAAGCGAATAAAGGGGCATTTCCACAGCATTTTTCTGTTCAATTTATAATACACACATGTGTTTAAGCTAACACTGATGATGATGGTAATTGAAGCGCTTCTTCCCCCCCTTTTAGCAATAATAGAGAGGAAAAAAATTAATTGTATCACAGCATAAAAAAAGGGTAAAAATTGCGATCGAGAAATCAACGCTTGCAAAAAATTGCAAATAGCAAAAAAAAAAAAATTAAGTTGATAATTAAGTAATGACGGAAGTCATTTGTTAACACGCTTCCTGTTAAATACTTATTATTATTATTTTTTTTTTTTACATTTTCTCTTCCTTTTTGTAATTCTGTGTTGTTGTTTTTTACCTCTAGCTATATACATCACACCGGGGTGTTGTCAAATTTCAGGCAAAAGTGAACCTCCCGTTGTCTCAATGACAAATTACGCGCTTGCAACATCACATGTTTAAAAATGGAATGCAGATGTTCATTGAATAAGATTTTTTTTTTTTTTTTTTAAATTGTGTATGTCGGGGGATTGTACTTATATTTAGGAATGTATAATCTAGAGGTCAGGATTATTATATTTTTGTTATAGTATTTTCATATATCGGTAAATACAAACTCACTAGGTGAGTGTCTTTGAAATTTGGAGAGAGCGTCTCTTATATTGTTACAAACTGCGATAATTTTTTTTTTTGCCATCGTTGTCGCAGGGCCGTCTTAACGCATGAGACCGGGGGCCTCAAGATAGTGAGATCTACCCGAGGATGATGTCACTCCTCGCTAGCTGTATATTGAAGGTTTTTCGAGAATGTTCAACTGCTCTTGCGGGGAATTGAACCCACGTATGGATAGCGGTAGATGTCATCATCCTCGGATAAGTCGCGGTTTGCTGGCAGTGTCAGTAAGTTAGGTCCGACCGTCCATGTATGGTCCCGTTCAGCGCACACGAGCTCTTAGGAAAGATTGAGGTATTCTTTGCCCTTGTAGAATCTAGTGGTCACCCGGAAAGTGAGAGGACGTGGGTTCGATTCTTCGCAAGAGCAGTTGAAATTACTCTCCTTTCTGAAAAATCCATCTTCACATCAGGTAGCTGTTAAAAACCTTCGTAATGAGATCTAATTTAAAAATACGATAGTGAGAATGCTAATTGGTAGGGAAGCATTTCTAGCGAGGTTGAGGAGGCCTCAGAATATCTACTCTTCTGTATACCCATAATGCTCTCAAGACGGCCCTGACCATCCCCCTCCTCAATATATCTCAATGACAGTATCACAAAAATTCAATTGTTTTATAGCATGTTAAACTTTGTAACATAAAAACCATATACATGAGAAAAAATACCTACGCACAAATTAATTTTTTAAAACTATATTACTGTATAACTTACTTAAGAGACTGTGATTGGGCAAAACACACACATTACTAGTTATTGCTTCAATTTCAAGTATTCTCATGCTATTCCTCTTAAGATTCAACAGGAGAAAAAACGTAATTTTAAACTTACTCAAAAAGAAAGGTCATATTGTCGTTTGGTTGCTGATTTGTTTCTATAAAGCAGATAGTGGTGTCTTAACTCATGGACTCACCCGGTTAAACCCCGGGCTTCCCAAGAGAAGGGGGACGTCACAAAAATGAGATCTGGTTGAAATTTTAAAGAGTATGCATGCAAATTGGTCTGGTAGGGCCTCAGAAAAATCACTTTTCCCGGGGGGCCAATGACGGTCCTGCGTTGTCCAAATTTTTATGCATGAATTATTGTGAAAGGGAAATTAAATCCTATTTTGAAATTCATTGTAATAAAAACATGAGATAAGATCAGAAAAATACAGTAAAATTGTTTTGCGACAGTTGACGCCCTCTCCCCTCAAATAAAAGAAATTAATGAATTGCAAAAATACAAATTTAAAAAAAAAATGTTTATCAGTAGAAATTTACGGATCTTACAATTGAATAATATATAAATAAATCAATATAGGTAAATGTCCCGTAAGTTCGTAAATAGTTTAGAAATTCATAAGAAGGGACATTTTTTTTCAAAAAAATTGTTGTTTTTGTGTATGCGGTTTTACAAGAAGTAATATATTCTCTCACGATAGTTTTTCCTTTTTTTTAATAGAAAAAAGAAATCCGGTTTGAAGTTTGGTCGATAGAAGGCGCAGTATGAAAGAAAATCAGGATTGATTGAAAACCTGAACTTATCTCTTTTCCGAAACGTTCGTAAAGCTTCAGTCAGCTTAGGCGGCTTTTTCGTGGTTTAAATACAACAATTTCACCAATAGTGCTTCATCCACCAATGTCAAAATCCCAATTGAAACCTCATGTAAGTGCAGTAACAGGAACATTCAGAGATGAGCTGTCAATTGTGCACCCTGCATGTTATAGGTCATTGGTGCACGCAAAGGGGGGGGGGGGGCCTTGAGCCGATGTTATAATGTTTTATTTTTCAGGAAAATAACGTAAACCCTCCTCCCGCAGAAGAAAATCCTGCGTACGTATGGGACTTCGTATCAAAATGAAACAACTTTGTTTTGCAAACCGCATTCAAATATACAAATTGCTTCAATTTTAATGAACTTTAAACTATTTACGAACGTATAGGACACCCTATCAAATAAAATAATTAAATAGATTTCGAGAGATGTAGGCGATTTCATTTTTTTAAATATATTTCGTAATTGTTTTAAATTATAAATTTTTATTAAAAAAAAATAAAATAGGAGGTCCAGTCTTCCTCTCTCTTAGGGGATCAACACAAACATAAAGTTTTTTTTTTATTCCCCAGAAGTGGTGAACTCCATTTTGTGGTCGCCTATCAACCAGGGCCGGACAAATCTACTTCCTGGAACGTTCTGGGCATGTAAAATTTTTGCCCGGTAATGCATTTTTTTTTTCGATCACACATCCGATGCTGGCATATAAAATCGGGTATGTATTATTTTAAGTTACATAGGTGACAGGATGAAATTTTTTTTTAGATTTGTCCATCCCTGTAAAGCAGTGTGGGTATCGTGCTGGAATCTCGTCCTGAGGACGCAGGTTCGAACCCCGTTGACAGCCCAGTGGTGGCCGGCTGAAGCTGGTTTTCGGCGGTTTTCTAACTTCGAGGTGTGAATGTCGATCTCCCATTTGAAAAATTCTCTCCGCAGAGAGCAGGCAGACCTACAACACGATACTGACATAACATAAAGATTCAAGCATTTCATCTTTACCTCAGAAAATGTAAGGCAGATGGCGGCATGAACACGAAATAAGCGCAATATAAATGCATTAGGGCCACACACACCTCCCCAGAATATACATTCCGCTATGTACCGATTCACTAGAAATTCCGTAGAGGAATGTGTACGAGCTGCATGTACGGTTAAGTAGTAGTGGTAGTGTTTCTCAACCGCCGGGCCATGACGTCAGTCAAACCGGGCCGTGAATAGCTCACCGATTCATTTCTATCCATTTATACTCCATTAGGCTTGAGTATGACCGGGACTTCCACTCACATAGAAGAAATCAACCGGGCCGCGTGCTTCTAAAGGTTGAAAACCACTGCTGTAAAGGACCCCCTTGGGGGAAGAGATGTCCTTTACGTTGCCATACCAGACTTAAAATTAAAAATAACCGCAATATAAAATATTTGTAAATTGTTTTAGGTATCACTTTTTTCAGAATTTGATGTCATCAAAACAAGCCTTTGCAACTTTGCATCTGGGACTCCCGTCGCCTATCCTTCCGAGAAGGCCCATGCGTTAATACTGTAAAGCTCTATAGTTCTATAATGGATTTTATAGTAAAAGGAAAAAGTAGTGAAATTGTCCACCCCCCCAAATATGCATTTACCCCCCCCCCCCCCTAAATTCCTAGCCCCAAAGAAATCACCTTATTGCCCGCCCGAAAACGCGGGAACAAATATTTCCCTTTCACCATCTTGAACGCTTGCTACAGGTTATAATTAATCAGCTTCGATTTTTATTCATAGCGGTGCCTAGTTATCCCGAGCACGTGCAATCACTTACCTCCAGGTCACAAAACACAGACCCACAACCTGCGCGTTATCATCCATAGTCATTATTATTATTATTTACCAGCTATAGAACGTGGGCGTTTTATTTTTTGTGAACGGGGCACATTCTTAAGTCGCCCGCTCCGAAAGCAAAAATGGTGGCACACCTCGTTCACCGACATGAAAGGAGAGTTTAAAAGGCCGTAATAAAAAGAAATCAGAAATAATAATATTTTCTTCATAATTTCCAAACAAGCCGCTAATTTTCTTCTTCAACACAGAGCCGTAATTTACTCCCGATGGCTGCGAGACACATTTATTAAATATTTATTACAAGACGCCATTTTTTTTCTAAGTACCATTGAAAAATGACCTTTTTTTACGTGAACAAAAGAGGATAATGAAACATAGTTTAGGCAATTTTTTTTTTTTTTTTGGCACCCTTGTATCGGCAAGGTCATTTCATGTCGTTGGTACGTTACCTTCTTGCAAGGAGCGATTACGTACATGAAGGCCCTCCTCATTTATCATGTTCTTACCGCGGTGGTTAACATGCCGAGTAGGAGTTGGATTGGATTTTGAAAGCCGCTTTTTGATAAGCCTTTGATAAATAGCTTTGTACAACTTTTTTGGGTATTTAATATGCTAGTTGCATGTTGAGCATGTCATGTTTCAGTGTTGAGTATGCTGAACATGAATAAACACACTTCGAAAGAGAAATTAATTTTTTTTTTTACATTTTTAAAAATTATAACTACAAATTTTTCTATGGCATTTTATAGTTATTATGTATAGTAAACCCCCCCCCCCTTAACGGACACCCCTCAGATTCGATAACCTCTATTTTACGGACGAATTTTTTTGGTTTCGCTGGTATCCGCATAAGAGAGGTTTTTTTGCTGTATAATACATTTGCATGTTAAGCATGTGATCGTTCAGAGAGTTGAGCAAGCTGAATATGAATAAATACTGAAAATTACATCCGAAGATTTTAAGAAGTAAAATTCAATTTTTTGTTTTTTTGCATTTTTAGAGATTATAAATTCAAAATTTCTACGGATTTTTGGATATATGTTATACCAGTGACAATTGAGCATGTGATGTATCAACAGACTTGAGCATGTTGAACTGAAAAAAACATTTGTCCGAAAAATTTTAGAATTATAATGAGTTTTTCATAAAATAAAATAATGAATTCAAATTTTTACAGCTTTTTAAAAGAATTTTAATTAGTAGGGCTAGGATTTTTATATATGACCTAAAAACCGACAAAGTTTCCGAAGAAAATGCATTTGAGCCCTAAAAAAAAACCAAAAATATGTCCTAAATACCTGCTTTTATTGGCTGACCATATTTTCCTCGAAAAAATTACGGAAAATAAGAGAAATTCACCAATCATAGTCAAAACTGATGCCAAAAGTGCACAAAATTTGCCAATAGTTCGCTAATATCGCCAATCATAGTTAAATGTAAGTAAAATTGTCAATTATTGCTAAATTCGCCAATTGCGAGAAATAGAGCTAGGGACGAGAGAGAGAGAGAGAGAGATTGGGGGGGGGGGAAAGAAAAAAAATCTCTCACTCTCTCCCTTTTAATTACTATG
The DNA here is from genome assembly GCF_987345545.1 of Pholcus phalangioides. Taxonomy (NCBI): domain Eukaryota; kingdom Metazoa; phylum Arthropoda; class Arachnida; order Araneae; family Pholcidae; genus Pholcus; species Pholcus phalangioides. The sequence continues at coordinate 17,464,056 of NW_028301601.1, read as the reverse complement.
ATAAAATATACGAAAAAATTGCTCCAAAATATAAAAATATGCCTTATGTTCTGAAGATCATGCGAAATGCCCAAAAATTACTGAAAATCGTGAACAAAAAAGGCTCTATCTCGTTTAAAAAATAGCGAAATATGCAAAGTGCATAAAAATACGGTCATAGAAATCCAAGCTCTACTGATTAGTTTTATAATATGTGCTGCCATCTGCCTTCGAAACATCAGACTTTCTGCATTTAGTTGTATTTGTATCCGATAGATGACGACAGCAGCAGTTTTAATTCTTGCAGGGCAAACGGAAGACGTCACCCAGGGCTCACGATTTCACAGGGCTACTTTTGAGTTTTTTAGGCACAGCCGACACGTGCTGTTTTCCCTGCCATCAGTTATGACAACTCGTGGGAAATTTCCAGGCTAGAACAAATTGTCTCCAAATTGCAACGCAAAATATTGCCATCTTGAGGTTCCACACCTCAAGTGAATATTTGTTAACGTGCCACCCCTGTGCTTTGACACTGAGAAAAAAAAAACTGTGCTGTAATGGAAATGTCATTAAAAATATTATTTATATATAGCCATTGATTTGGTACGCAGAAAGGGATTACGCTTTCGAAATTGATTGCTGTTGGGCAGGCAGTGCCGTCTTAACGCATTGGCCCACCCGACCACGGCCCGGGGGCCTCAAGAGAAAAGGGATCTCACAAGCATAAGAACTAACTGAAATTTCCGAGAATTTTCCGGGTAGGGCCTCAGAAAAACCAATTGGCCCGGGGGCCATGATGCTCTTAAGACGGCCCTGCTGTTGGGTCGGATGGAATGAACGTCAACATTAAGAAAAATCTCGTTGTTAGATGTATTCAAATCTTTCGTGGTTACAGATTGCATTGCTTCTTTGATGCTTATTGAATATCAATGAACTGCCACTTCGTCATCTTTCCCAAAAAATTGATGGGACGGCATCTGCCTAAAACTATCCTTGGAAACACGCGAAACTCTTGCCGTGACAATCTTTTTCTGGTTTGTGTTTGTTAAATCTGGAGTCAGTTTCTGACAAGACCACAAACAATATGCTCTTCTACAGGTGTAGTCCTTTAAGAACAATATAATTACATAAAAGTTAATTCAAAATAAAGGAAACTATTCAGTTCATGAAAGATTTGAGTCCATTCATAAATACTTGGGATATAATAGCAAATATTAATTAATGAAAATATTAATTTTAAAACTTAAACTTCAATTTTAAATAAGACTGACTCGATGAAATCTTAATCATCTTCATCATTTTATATAATTTACTAGTTTTCTTTATTTTGAAAAATTTTTGTATTCAAATTACATTGATGCAATGCTATTTTATCATGTGCGCAAGGTGTTAAAAATGGGATTTTTTTTTAAAAACTTGCGGAAAAAAATTAAGTATTAGAGACGTGTAAAACTTTGCACTGGCATAGGTTGGCATATTGAGTCTTTTGAGGTAACGGAAGTAAGGTGCATCAGTCCAGGGCTGTGAGCGGTTCTATCTATCTATCTATCTATCTATCCACTTTTATTGACAATTCTTATTTTTGAAGGGTGACTGAGAAACAATCAACCGATTTTCAAATATTTATAAAAAAGTTAAATCATAGAGTGTTGAGTTGTGTGCAGGGCCGCAAGTAGTGTGGGGGGGGGAGCTCGTACCCTGGGCGCTGGACCAGAGGGGCGCAAATTTGATTTTCAAACTGTACTTGCAACATTACAAGAGGGCGCCAAAATGCGCACTTGCTCCGGGTGACCAAGCATCTAGTGGCGGCCCTGGTTGTATGTGAATATATAGAGGAAATGCCTACATTTTACATTATGAACATAACGCCAGTGTGTCGTTTATGAAGCTCTTTTCACATGAAGTCATTGGAAAAGATTGGGAGGGCTTAAAAATATCGGGAAGAATGAGGGCTTAAAAATATCGGAAGAATGAGGGCGGAGGTTAAAGTTATTGTGGAGAGTATCACGGCCTCCACAAGGCCGGGGCTGACACGGCTCTAGCCCTGGGGCCCGGGACAATTCTGATCATTTTTTTTGCTTTTTCGCGCTATAAATTAACTATAGAAGAGCCCGCGAAAATTCTGCCCAGGGTGCCCGCAAAATATCCCAGCCTAGGGGCCCTGCTTCAGGATGTGGGGGAGTATAGCGAGCTCTAATAAAAAATACTCCTGTAGTTGAAAAATGAATTTGCATAATGAAAGAAAGATTTGTGTGCAACAAACATGAAAATGGAATGAGTATATATATATATATATATATATATTCAAATACTATAACAAATCAACTAAAATTATCATTCCCGCTAAAGGAACCTGACTTGACTTGGGGGCTTGGAAACCAAGGGCTTTAGGACGACGGAATTAGTGTTATTAGATTGTTAGTTTTTTGTAGTGAGAAAGAATCCCATGAATAGATAAAAAAATCTCCATATTCGAAGATATGAATGAACCAGAAAATATTTTTCGCACTCTGGGCCCTGCATTTGGTGATGCAGGACCCACTCTGCACCATTACGACGTGCAAGCTATTGAATCAGTCCTAACTTGCTGCTCTGTTGAGGATACCTCCGCAGGATTCAAAGCCAAAAATCATGTGGGTAGTTTGAAAACTCATTATAAAACAGATCTGCGCAAGCCAACTAAATATCGAAAAATAATTTGATTTTATTCATCACTGATTACGAATATTAAACTACATTCATTAACAAAAAAAATTATGAATGTCCCGGAAAACGGGACATATGATTGCCAAATGTAGACCGGTCGCCAATAAGATTCTTATCAAAAGTGTGGGGGTAAGGGGGGGGGGGAATCGTGCTTCAAAAAGTTTGGGAACCACTGCCCATGATGAAAGGGCATGATGAGAGACTATAGTTCGTGGTAAATTCTCATATTTTTTGGATTTTAAATCGTTGTGTTGCCATCTAGTAGGAAAGTTTAAAACTATAAGTTTCAAAGCTTATAAATTCTTAAAAGAGATGGCAGCACATCAGCTACGAAGAGAGATTTTATCTATGAAAATTTTTCAATTTGTAAGGAATTCAAATCACTCAATTTTAATGCCCACACAGATTATGTAACAGCAAAAGCTACAAATGTTTTAGGAATGCTGAACTGCATAACGTTCCCACAAGCTAAACTTTTATTAAAAAATAAAATCGTTCTAAACAATAATTAGACCTACAATAACTTACGCTTCAGCGTAGCTTGGGCTTTTCTCTGCTAATGCACCATTCAAGTATTACGTAAGCAGATATTTAGTCATTTTTGACCCCCCCCCCCTCCTGTCAGCAACTTAGAATATTTCATTAGAAAGGGGGTGGTTGACGACGTAATCAACCTTCAAACCCCCTCATCAAAAGTCAGAAACCCCCCCCTCTCCTCGATGCTGACGTAATACTTGAATGACCCCTAAGTGGAATATAGACAGGTTGCAAAGATTTCAAAATAAAACTCTTTGAAGATTTGTTAAAGCTCCATATTTCATTATGAATAAAAATATTAGAAAAGATCTGCATTCCTATCCTACTGGACCATAGGGGGAGATAGACTTGGAAGTCTGGGGGGGGGGAGGGAGCACAGTCGTTATTGCTGGGGGGGGAATGGTGATGTCAACATATACCTTAGATCTGCCCACTCCACTTTTGATGCTGGGGGGCCAATGTATCTCTCAGAACAACGCATATAGAAGGCCAAAACATATATATACATATAAACTGGCCTCCTTCATCATAGAGGAACACTCAATCATGTTTTTTTATATTTAATCACGTTAATCATATTTAACCACATTATTATTTTATTTTTAATCGCATTATTCTTAATAATACGCCACTCGCCACTTCTTAAGCCCCGTCATGGCTCAGCCGAGAACCGGCAAAAGCTTTCTTGCAAGATATTTGCATAGGAGGGTTATGGGCTACGTCACAACGGATTTTATGATTGGGTTACCTGAGGACTTCACCAATAAAAGAACTTGAAAGAAACGAAAAGTTACTCTTCACCTAGGGCAGGTGTTCTCGAAACTTTTAATCCGCGACACAAAGCCAATAAGTCCAGCGTCACCACCCATGGGACTTTGTTTTTTGAAAGTAGTCACACCAGTGACGCAATAAGTGCACTTATAACAGGACCGCAAGTGGAATGTACGACTCATCTGGGAAGCCCCTGCTAAGTAGGCCGTGGCTATAGGTCAAGAACCAAATATTCCATAGCCAGGGCCGCAAGTACATGCTTGGTCAGCCGGGACAAGATTGCATTGGCACCTCCCTCCTGTAATGTTGAAAGAGAAGTTAAAGTGTAAAATTAGAGCCTCCTCTGGTCCTGGGCACCAAACCCGTCTGGACCCCCCCCCCCCTGGCTGTAAGACAGTTTTTACGATCCTTCTCGCAAAGATTGAGTGGTGGCCCATAGCTTAAGAATCCCGTCGCTGGCGGTCGAGTGGTCATAGTGACGGACTCGCATCGTGAGTACCGGGACTTGAAAAGTAGGACAAAAGGGCACATTTTCCAAAACTTAGGCGGACGCTTGAAACGAAATAAAAAAGGAGGACATATCTCCTAACTCGACAATATCTATTTTTGCGGCTTTCCTTATTTATGCGAAGGGCGTATTTTTCGCGGGGGACAAACAGGGCACACAAACAGGGACAATCGTCCAAGGCCCGAAAAAAAAAATTGGCAACATTTTTCATTGTTAGCATGGCTCACATGCCCCACCCCCATGTTCATCTCCTGTCTCAAAAGAATACTACATTATATAAAAAGCCCAAAAAATTCATATTTACCCAGGGCTCGGACTTTGTTTGTATAATATATTATTTATATGAAAGTAGGTTTGTCATGTCTGACACGATACGGTGAGTATCTGTATATATGAATCCGCCCTTACTCAAAGACATAATCCTCCTCGAACCATACAGGAACCCAAAACCACCTTAGGATGTCTATCGTTAGGTATAATGAAAACTGGCCACTGCCAGTTTACAACGACGTAAAAACGATTCCCGGGCGCTCTCGAAGATACCAGGTATGCTTTTGATGTCTGCCGCAGCGACTACCGCAAGAGTGCTAACTTACGTCGTCCGCAGAGCGTGATCTTACCTCAGCGCATGCGTTTCGCGACGCTGCTTGCGTCAGATATGGTGAGCGAACCCACGAACGCATCCAGTGATCAACTGACATCCACCTTTCGTCTCTGAAATCAGAACTTGCATGCGTTTTTCACGATTTTCACCATCTCAACGTGGTTTGCGACACCAGGTTCCATTGCAATTTTTGTTCCTCTTGATGCCTACTAACAACCCTCTGAGTTTGTCGGTCCATTAACAGAACACCCTGTATATACAGTAAAACCTCGTTAGTGCGTCACACGGTTAACTCGTCACTCCGCTTACCGGATCACTTTTTGGAAGTCCCAATTATTTTTAGGCAGGAATTGGCACAGCTATGGCTTACTTCGTTTAACGAGTCACTCCGCTTATCAAGTCATATTTTTGCTCTCCCAAGAGTGACTCATTAACGAGGTTTGACTGTATATATAAATTATGTCATTTTTCGCCTAGGCCCGAAAAAAAAAATTGGCAACATTTAGTAGTCTCATTAACGCATTTCTCTGTAAATATCGCCAAATCAACGTTAAACTTTGCTAATTTGGCGAAAGCTCCCCGATAATCTGGTGACGTCATGATTCCAGAGGAACGGGTGGGATCTCGCGAGAATTTTTCCGAACTTTGCCTTGAATACATAAGAGCGCCGCCAAAGTGAAACCAGGTGGCAGTTTTTTGAGTAATTGAGGACGAGATCTCTTGTACGTGAGAGAATTTACTCTCTGTTTAGCGCGTTTCGTCAAACCTCTGATTGTGAATACGCAGAAATAGCTGTTGTAAATAAATCTGTGCCATCCTGCATGGGGCAATTCAAGTATTACGTCACAATCGAGGGGGGAGGGGGTTTCGGATTTGCTGACTTTTGATGACAAGGGAGGGGGTTTGAAGGTTGCTTACGTCATCAATCACCCCTTTTTGAAGATATGAAATATTCTAAGCTGCTGACGAAATTTTGCTGACGGGGGAGGGGGGGGGGTCAAAAATGGCTGAAAATCTGCTTACGTAATACTTGAATGAAACGATTTTGTTTCATCCTCTATTTCATTTCAAGGACTTGTGTGAGAGATATTATCCGGGACAATATTATAAAAATTGAAAAAAAAATCTATATATTCCAGCTCTAAAATTCAAAATTTAAATGTTCTAAAATTTCAAAATATATTTAAATTTCAAAAAAAAATCTAGAAATGTATCGAATAAAACTTAGAGCTAGTATAAACAAAGCAATGGCGTACACACTCTGACCAAACGGTAAAGATAAGACACGAATAAAATTTGCTCACTAATTTAATTTTAGAAAAAAAAAAAAATGTTTAAATCTCTCTTTTTTTCTAAATACTCCCGGTTCTATTTCCCAATTTGGGAAATTCGAGCAACGAAAGCAACCGTAAAACGCCTGATTTGATTCCACGAAAACTTTTTTTAAACTAAAATCATGTATTTGTTTCTTTGAACATCAACCATTTTTTCATCTATGATTCGAAATAGAATTCAAAATACTCACAAGATTGAAAGTATTCTGATTCAAAAGTATTCAAAGTATTCCGATTCAAAAGTATTCAAAGTATTCTGATTCAAAAGTATTCAAAGTATTCTGATTCAAAAGTATTCAAAGTATTCTGAGATTCAAAAGTGATCAAAAGTATTCAATGTATTCTGAGATTCAAAAGTGATCAAAAGTATTCAAGGTATTCTGAGATTCAAAAGCGATCAAAAGTATTCAAAGTATTCTGAGATTCAAAAGTGATCAAAAGTATTCAATGTATTCTGAGATTCAAAAGTGATCAAAAGTATTCAAGGTATTCTGAGATTCAAAAGCGATCAAAAGTATTCAAAGTATTCTGAGATTCAAAAGTGATCAAAAGTATTCAAAGTATTCTGAGATTCAAAAGAATTCAGAGTATTCTGGTATTCAAAGTATTCTGAGATTCAAAAGTATTCAAAGTATTCTGAAATTCAAAAGTATTCAAAGTATTCAAAGTATTCTGAAATTCAAAAGTATTCAAAGTATTCAAAGTATTCTGAAATTCAAAAGTATTCAAAGTATTCAAAAGTATTCAAAGTATTCAAAGTATTCTGAAATTCAAAAGTATTCAAAGTATTCAAAGTATTCTGAAATTCAAAAGTATTCAAAGTATTCAAAGTATTCTGAAATTCAAAAGTATTCAAAGTATTCAAAAGTATTCAAAGTATTCAAAGTATTCTGAAATTCAAAAGTATTCAAAGTATTCTGAAATTCAAAAATATTCAAAGTATTCTGAAATTCAAAAGTATTCAAAGTATTCTGAAATTCAAAAATATTCAAAGTATTCTGAAATTCAAAAGTATTCAAAGTATTCTGAAATTCAAAAGTATTCAAAGTATTCTGAAATTCAAAAGTATTCAAAAGTATTCAAAGTATTCTGAAATTCAAAAATATTCAAAGTATTCTGAAATTCAAAAGTATTCAAAGTATTCTGAAATTCAAAAATATTCAAAGTATTCTGAAATTCAAAAGTATTCAAAGTATTCTGAAATTCAAAAGTATTCAAAGTATTCTGAAATTCAAAAGTATTCAAAAGTATTCAAAGTATTCTGAAATTCAAAAGTATTCAAAAGTATTCAAAGTATTCTGAAATTCAAAAATATTCAAAGTATTCTGAAATTCAAAAGTATTCAAAGTATTCTGAAATTCAAAAATATTCAAAGTATTCTGAAATTCAAAAGTATTCAAAGTATTCTGAAATTCAAAAGTATTCAAAGTATTCTGAAATTCAAAAATATTCAAAGTATTCTGAAATTCAAAAGTATTCAAAGTATTCTGAAATTCAAAAGTATTCAAAAGTATTCAAAGTATTCTGAAATTCAAAAGTATTCAAAGTATTCTGAAATTCAAAAGTATTCAAAAGTATTCAAAGTATTCTGAAATTCAAAAGTATTCAAAGTATTCTGAAATTCAAAAGTATTCAAAAGTATTCAAAGTATTCTGAAATTCAAAAGTATTCAAAAGTATTCAAAGTATTCTGAAATTCAAAAGTATTCAAAAGTATTCAAAGTATTCTGAAATTCAAAAGTATTCAAAAGTATTCAAAGTATTCAAAAGTATTCAAAGTATTCTGAAATTCAAAAGTATTCAAAAGTATTCAAAGTATTCTGAAATTCAAAAGTATTCAAAAGTATTCAAAGTATTCTGAAATTCAAAAGTATTCAAAAGTATTCAAAGTATTCAAAGTATTCAAAGTATTCTGAAATTCAAAAGTATTCAAAAGTATTCAAAGTATTCAAAGTATTCTGAAATTCAAAAGTATTCAAAAGTATTCAAAGTATTCTGAAATTCAAAAGTATTCAAAAGTATTCTGAGTTTCAAAAGTATTCAAAAAGTATTTTAAGATTCGAAAATATTCAAATTATTCCGATATTTCAAAATCTGAAAGTGTGAAGATGGCCAACATATTTGTGCATAACTGCGATGCCTAGTTATGAAATTTCGGGAAGAACTAAAAGATTAAAGGTTAAAGTTTCATAAATGAGCCCGAAAATGATGAACCGAAAGCTTGCATAAGAAGCCTTCTTTCTGTTACTATTCGTCATATATGTGTATTCACTATCAATATACGAGGCATGTTTTTTAAGTAAGTGCCGTTTTGAAATTCTGCCGCTGTGCAGTGCTGCGGTTGGCATTCCGCACACGCGCGCTGTGTACCTACATCTGTTAGCAAACTACAGACGCCATTACGGAAGCATGTTTAAGTTTGTTTGTGAGTATTCGAAATGTCTCCGACTGTGAAATACGTTCTGTGATTCGTTTTCTTAGTGCTAAAGGCTTGAAAGCGGCTGAAATTCATCGTGAGATCAGTAAAGTGTATGGAGGAAACAAATATGAGCGATGGAATGGGGTACGGAAATGGCTTAGAGCTTTTAAAGATAGCCGCACAAATGTTCATAATGAGGAACGAAGTGGGCGACCTTCTGTCATTACTGAAGATTTAGTGCAGAAAATTGACGAAAAATTAAGGGAGAACAGACGCTTTACCATTTCCTCATTATCTAATGAGTTTCCTCAAATTTCCAGAAGTCTTCTCTATGGAAATTGTGACCGAACGCTTAAATTATCGAAAGTTGTGCAATCAAAAACAAAAGACGTGGCATGTGAATGTGTTGCAGCTGTTGTTAAATCAGGGGCCACAGACATCTATGAGGATGGGATTCAAAAGCTGGTTGTACAATGTACAATACGATAAGTGCCTTAATATTGGTGGAAATTGTGTTGAAAAGTGGATTTAGGTACACAGGCTTTCATGTAAAAAAAAAATTGTTAAGGAAAGTCAATTTGTTTCCTTTTTATTGCAAAACGGTGCTTACTTAAAACACATGCCTCGTACTATCAGTTATTATCAATATATGCGATTCTGAATGCCGTTACAAGGGGCCCATGCCTTGTTGAAACTAGTATTGATCCTCTCAGACAGCGCTTCGGATCTGTTATCAATCAAAACCTCACTTTCTAGGTGAGGTTTCACGGGATGTTTCAGTCATAACGCACGGGAGATTCGCCGAATTTTATGCACCAATACAAGAGTCCGATTTGCCTTGCTTAAATCCCACACAGGCATATTTGGCTATGAAATGGTTACTACTACTACTAAACCAGACATGCACCTCGTCCATATTTCTCTGCGGAACTTCTAAGGAATTGGTGCATGTTGTAATGTGTGTGTATGCGTAGCGAACTTGACGTGAACTTTGTTTCTGTGTAATGCTTGTCACGTGTAGTGCTGCCATCTGCAATAAATTTTTTAAAGTATGAGTTTTTTCTCAACTCATAGTGAGTGAAATGTAATGAATGAATGATTGTAGCGTTGTAGGCCTGTTGCTCTCTCTGCGGCGAGACTTTTTAATGGGGAGATCGGCTCGCATTCGCGCCTCGAAGTTGAGAACCGCAGAAAGCAAACTTCAGCCGACCACCACTGCGGCGACGGTGGGGTTTGAACCCGGATCCTCGTGATGCGAGGCTATGAAATAGCTGGCAAATTTGCCAAAGAGGCCACAAAATTACCGACTAAAGGCGACCACCTTTGGCCAAGGATGTTTGGAGAGGACGTGATGCAGGCGTGGCAGACCAACTACTACTACTCAACCGTACATACACCTCGTACACATCCCTCTACGGAATTTCTAACGAATCGGCACATGCCGGAATGTGTGTTATGAGTGTCGCCCTAACGCATTTATGTTGTCGAGTTGCGCTTCTTTTGTGTTCATGCTGCGATTTCTCTTTTCCATTTTATTTTATAAAGTAAAGATGGAAATGCTTGAACTTTTATGTTATACTAATATCGGAGTGTAGATCTGCCTGCTCTCTGCGGAGAGACTTTTTCAAAAGAAATGGCAGACCAACTGGAATACATGGGCAGCAAAGGATGCCACCAGGATACATTCATTGGCGTTTGAACGTATGACCTAGAGTGAAAACAATATTCCAATAGTGGAAAAAAATGAAAATATTCTAAATATTGAAAAAAAATTGAAAAACCAAAATATTCAAAATACTCAAAAAATAAAATACTCTAAATACTCAAAAAATTGAAAAAAATCCAAGTATTCAAAAAATTTAAAAAACAAAAAATTCAAAATATTCAAAAATTTAAAAAACAAAAAATTCAAAATATTCAAAAAATTTAAAAAACAAAAAATTCAAAATATTCAAAAAATTTAAAAAACAAAAAATTCAAAATATTCAAAAAATTTAAAAAACAAAAAATTCAAAATATTCAAAAAATTTAAAAAACAAAAAATTCAAAATATTCAAAAAATTTAAAAAACAAAAAATTCAAAATATTCAAAAACACTAAAAAATTCAAAATATTCAAAAACATTAAAAAATTCAAAATATTCAAAAAAACTGGAAAAATCAAAATATTCAAAAACATTAAAAAATTCAAAATATTCAAAAAAACTGGAAAAATCAAAATATTCAGAAAAACTGGAAAAATCAAAATATTCCAACATCAGACAAATCTAAATGTTCTAAAAAAGACTAATGTCTAGAGTGTGTATTCAAATTATTAAAAAGAAAAAAAAACTTATTTTTTCAAAACCGTTAACAAAAAGTTTGCAATCGTATTCAAAATAGCTCAATTCTCGTATATTGGATATATATATGTAAATTAATGAAAAATTTCGAAAAAAATTCAAAATACTCAAATTCCATGTGTATTCATGGCTATAAAATCCATCATTCCTGTTGGAATAAATAGTACACGTCGAATCAAACTTTAGTAGTAGTCGTAACGCAAGCAAAGCCTATTGCATAGACATTCTAAGCAAACGGTGTAGATAAGACACGATTTAAATTAACTCACTAACTTAATTTTAGGGGGGAAAAAATCAACTTTGAATCCATTGTCTTTTTTTTTTTTTCACAAGTACTCCAGGTTCTATTTCCCAATTTGGGAAACTCCGGCAATGAATGAAGCGATCCGTGAAACGCCGAATTGATTCCACGAAAACCTTCTCTTTTTTTCGAAACAAAATCAAGCATTTTTTTTTTCTTCTCTTTAAATTCCAACCCCCTTCTCCCTTTAAATTCCAATCTCTGCTAATTTAAATGCTTACGGGTTTTCTTCTCCTTTAACAAGATTTTAAAGGAAACCTTATCTCCCAGAAGGGTAGGAAGAGATCGGGATCTTGTATCTTGATAAAATAAAGTTTAGTCAAAGTCTTTTACTTTTGTCTCGAAAACCGTGTTTTGGCAGAAAACAGATGAACCAAACCGAAAAAGAATGGCCGGTTACCGTACCGCATGTGTATATATATAAAAGGGTTAAAACACGTTAAAAGATACTGAAGGTGGTGCTTTTCTTTAACGGAGAGGAGAGAGAGAGCGAGAGAGAATCTCTCTTTCTTAGTCGCGCGAGAGTTTTAATTTATTGTTTCGGCCGAAAAATTCTGCTTCGGGGGATTTTAAAAGGCGAAATTTAAGAAAAAATATAATTAAATAATAATTAAAAAAAAATATATATACACACATAAAAATAAGAAACTTGAAACGCGGGGAAGCGGAGGCTTTTAAAAGTGGACCGACGTCGATCTCTTACACACAACCAAACCCCCTTTAAACTTTAATGAGTTTTGCATTTTTAAGCTCGCGAGTCTCTTCTCCTCACCCGAAAACCTTTAATTTTTTAATGAACTTTCTTTAATTAGCTTCCCGCCAAAACTTTGTAAAGTGATCTGAAGTTTAGATCAGCACTTAAGTGAGAGGAGAAATTTTTTTTTAATTTTTTTTTTTTTATCTGTTAAATTTTGTGGAATCTCTCTCAAGTTAAGCTCCCAGGAGTTCTCAATTTAGCGTGTTCACAGGGGCTTTGGCGTTGACTGAAACAGCCCGATAAGGATTTGAATCATCTCCTCCCTCCATCTACTCCCCCTCATTTCTTTTTTTTTTTTTTTAAATAATAAAAAAATAAAGAAATTTTCGAATTTTTGTTTCTTACTAATTTATTTTCGCGTTAAAAACACGGGCTTAAAAGGGGTTTTAACTAAAGATTCAGTTTTGTGATCGATGCAGGTTCGGATCAATCGAGTCAGCGACTGTCTCTCTCTTTTCTTTAAAAAATTTTTTTTTTTCAAATTTTCTTATTATTTTTATTAAAAATTATTATTTTCCCTCTTTTAAAACTGCGTTTAGTAGATAATTGTTAATTTTGTGCTTGTGTGTTAGAATTACTTTCAGAAGCTTAAAAATGTCTTATTTGAAGGGATTATAGTCGAGTTTTAGATTATTTTCGATTTTGGAGAAAGTAGTTTTCTTATTTTGAATTTTTTTTTTTTTCTTTTAACGGTAGTTCATGAATCGGAAATTTTCCAAGTTTTGCTTTCTATTTGATATTAATTTTAGCAATTTAAAAAAAAAAAAAATTGAAATTGATATTGCTTAATTCGATTATCATAATGCGATGAGTGTCTTTGTAAAAATATTTGTTATGATGAGATTATATAACAATATATATAAAAGCATTCGAGGTTTTTGGCTTTTATGGGTTTGGATCAGCACTGAGTTACTACTTAGGAGTTGAATGGATATGCATGTCGATAGATCTCATTATATTTTAATGAACTTTAAAATAATCGCGGAAAGAATTGTTTTTCATTACTATTAATTAAGGCATCTCATACCTTTTAACATGGTGAAAAACGATGCTCTAATAGAAATATCATTAAAAATACTATTTAACCATCGATTTATTCCAAATTTTGTACACATGTTCTTGATTGTATGTGTTATATTATGCTGATATAAAGTTTTACATATCTTAGATACTCAATTTTTTGTAAATTTTCAAAAAAATGCATTAAAAACAGCTTGCGTGCATGATAAAATGCCATGACATCAATGTAATTCAATAAAAATTGATTACAAATAAAGGAAACTGTTCAATCTTATTTAAAATTAAACTTTAATTAAAAATTTTTTTGGAATTTAAAATTTAAATTTTAAAATTTAATTTTAAATAAGATTGCGTCAATGAAATCTCAACAATTTGCTTCATTTTATGAATTGAACAGTTTTTTTTAATCAATGTTTGTTCAATTACATCGATGTCATGGTATTTTATCATGCGCGCACGCAAGCTGTTTTCAATGAATTGTTTTGAAAATTTACAAGAAATTAAGTATCTCAGATATGTAAAACTTTATACCAGCATAGGATAGCACATACAATCAAGAACATGTGTGAAATATTTGAAATAAATCGATGGTTAAATAGTATTTTTAATCATATTATTATTAGAGTATAGTTTTTCACCTTGTGAAAAGGTATGACACCCCTTAAAGAAATTTTTTCAGGGTAGCCAAAAGCAAATTTACCACAGTTTTACTCTTGAAGGGACGAGTTGCGTCAGAAGTGAGATTTTGTCATTATATCGTCATCCAGTAGCTAGCGACATCTATTTTTCTTAAATGGAATCTAGCACCTAGCTAGTCCAGTTGAGCCGGTTTTAGACCCACGAAATAACTTTAGCATAATTTTTCATCAATTAAATTTGTTCGCAAACATAGCAAATACAGCTAAGAAGTCGACATTCTCTTACAAACAATCACAAAATATATTTTTTTGAATATTAGATATACATATTGAATCCGCGTTTCTCAATCTTTCTGAACCCAAGGACCAGTAAAATATCTGAGATGATTCGACCGACACCATGTATAGCAGTGATTCCCAACGTGGGCGTTAACGCCCCCTGGGGGACCGGATGGAATGTTCCGGGGGTGGGGGCGGTAGAAGCTACGGGTATAACATAGGATCCTATGGGTTCGATTGCGTTGGGAGGCGATGGGAGGAAAAAATTTCTGAAGAAGAGGGGCAATGGGACAAAAAAGGTTGGAAAACTATGATCTATATAGAACGATGGTGACGTCCGCGAAACTCTTGACGTCACTGAAGAAGGTCATCTCACCGATAGCCATTGGATATAGCAGGCCGACACATGAGCCATCTTTACCCTTTTTTTTGTTGTATATCCAATGGCTATAGGTGAGATGACCTTCTTCAATGACGTCATGAGCTACGCACCGAGGTTTTCTGCTATATAAGATGTTGATTCGATGGATTCCCCCTAACTCACAGCATGATGTGGCCACGTGTCCCGTATTTTACGGGACATTCCTGTGCTCCGTCCGTTCCGACATTATACAACTATTCCGTTGTTTTCAAAGAAGGTTTATTCGAATTTGTAATCTTTACTTAGAACGGTGAGATAAGATATCTTTCATAAATTATACTGCACTATGATAATTATGAATATAGATATGAATACCCATTTCACATACTTGTCATGATAAACGTTTTTTCCTTGAACAACATTTGAAGTCACCGTGAGTTCCAGTAGTCCTTCGTTGTAGGCCTGTTGCTTTCTGTGGCGAACAACAGGCCTACACAACGGTTCAATTATTCAATCATTGCACTTCACTCATAGTTATAAAATGGATGGCAGCACGACCCAGTAACAAACTCACGTTAGGTTCACAACACGTACACGGAAATTTCAACATGTGCCAATTAATAGAAGGACGAAGCGCATGCGTGGTTTAGTGGTAGTATACGTCGCCGTATTTCTGATAGATTTTACTTTTGTATTGAATTTAATGCGAAGAAGAAAACTTACATTTATTAGTTGATTGATTAAGTAAGCGAATTGATTAAAGAATTGTTCGTACGTTAATTCGAAGAAAACGCCACGCGCGACCTCGGATATAACGACACAATTTCGTCGGTTTTGGTTCCATCTCTTTTACGGCATTTTTAAAGGAATTCCAAGAATTAGACCCGTATACTTGGCATTCCTGTATTTTTCTGTGATTTTGCAGTTATATACTGATTTTTATAATAAAAATGTCCCGCTATTCAATTAAACAAACTTTAATTCATAATCTTAACTGAAAACGGGGAATGGAGATACAGTCGGCCTTGCTCAATTCGCGTAGCGGATGAACGGATACCTCGCTTATACGGATAAAGTCCTCTGGAACCGATATTTTTCCCATAGAGGCAATGTTATAGTTCCCTGCCCCAAGTAATAATTTCAATAACTTTTAATGTAGCATTGTGATTCACACGAGAGACAGCTGCAAATATACACGGTGATTCAAATGTCAGTAGGACTAACTTCGTAATCGTTAACTTTAGAATCACACTTCCAAAAAGTTTTCAAATGTCATGCGGTTTTTTTAAATGGCGTAATTTTTTTGAGGGGATCGTACAGATAAAAAAAAAATAAAAACATTAATTTTCATACAGTCCCCGTATGCTCAAAAGCCCAATTAGAAAGTTGTTGCTCTGTTTCTCCACGTTTCTAAGTGCAATCAATATTTATTGAGATATTTGGATTCAAAAGTTGGGGGTGGGGGGGAATAGCATGAACTAATGGAAACGCCGTTTTTCCTTATTTATGCCGTGCTTTCCCATGTCAATTAATTCACTGCATGCTAACTAGTTTTTCGAATTTTTTTAGAGCTGAAACGGCCTACCAAAAAATTTATATTATTATTATTATTTCATTTTTTTCATAATGTGTTCTGAAAGGATTAAATTACTACAAACTTTCAGTAGAATTGCCTTTTTCATCAAGGGTTATTTAGAAAAGCAGTAGAGTCGACCCCCTCCCCGTATTCGCGGTATCCATATTAGTGGTTTTCTTTCCTTTATTGGAAATAATTTTTGGTAACTCACACAAATCATCATTTCATGTGCTTTGTTTACAAATTTTGAGTTATGCATGTGTAGGATGACTCATTTTTGGATGATTCGCTAATGCCATCAC
Source organism: Pholcus phalangioides (assembly GCF_987345545.1). NCBI lineage: Eukaryota > Metazoa > Arthropoda > Arachnida > Araneae > Pholcidae > Pholcus > Pholcus phalangioides. The sequence goes on along the minus strand of NW_028301601.1, from coordinate 17,447,624 downwards.
TAGAGCCGTGGCAGCTCTTACGAAAGAAATAGTCACCTCGGGTTGGATTAACCTTTGGCCACCATCTAGAACAGTGGTTCTTAACCGGGGGCCATATGGCCCCCTAGTGGTACTGGGATACTTCAAGGGGGGACCACAGAAGAAAATGGAGAAAGGGGCCACGACAGGTGGTTTGGAGGGCTGCAGAGAGCTGAGAAGAAAATTTAAGGTGTGACGCGAAATAAAACTTTTATATTAGTGACTATATACTTACAGAATCCAACAAAAAACCACCCATACATAAAACCAGGGCCGTCTGGGACTACCACAGCATCACTTTGCCTACAGCGCCCATGATGTTCAGACGGTCCTGAATAGAACTCGAACTAGCGGGGAGCTCAATAAATTCTAGGCCAGTGGTCCGGAGGCAAATCTTATTCCCATGGTCCCAACCCGGGCCTCACCGCCTACATTTTGCAGCAGGTGGTTTTCGCAGGCCCCGGCTACATTTACAGACCCTTCTCTATATTAAATCCGTAGTGCGAAAAACAAAAAATGATGAAAATCATATCAGGCCCCGGGCTGCAGCTGTGCCAGTCCTACTCTTGTGAGAGGCCTCATGTCCATAAGTGACCCCACATTATGATATTTTGTATAGTACAATGAATTTTGGAAATAAGTAGGAAATACGTAGGCTGTTTATTTCCAGCTAAATATGGGACTACCACAGCATCACTTTGCCTACAGCGCCCATGATGTTCAGACGGCCCTGAATAGAACTCGGACTAGCGGGGAGCTCAATGAATTCTAGGCCAGTGGTCTGGAGGTCAATCTTATTCGCAAAATTTTCGTTCAGTATAAATTCACTGAAAAAATCATTTCAATACGTATAAAGGATCTGGCTTCTAGATGAGGGTCGAAAACTCTAGGTAAGGCAGGGGAGCCACGAGAAACAAATATGGTTCAAAGGGGGCCACGGGCAAAAAAAGGTTAAGAAACAATGATCTAGAACACAACCAGTTCTACAGAGCCATCTGAAGAGATTATAAAAGGCAATGTCACGTTAGCAAAACAGGTGGGTGGAAAAGGGTTCAATGATATGGATTTAGAGGAAGTCGAACATCTAATTAATAGCAAATTCAGAGGCATTGACAGAGGAGGAATTCAGCTCCTGAAACTGAAGCGGTACCAGATGAAGAAGATCAAGATAAAGAAGTAGAGGACAAGTTTTCACCCTGCGTAACAAAGCACAGAAGGGCTTTGCAAGTTCAAATCAGCAATTCATTATTTTCATGACATAGATTCTTCCTTGTTACGTTCTTCACATCTAGAAAAATTGGTAGAAGAAGCCTTGTCAACATACTCCAACATACTTGATCATACGAAGAAGAGAAGAAACGGTAAACAGAAATCACAAAGATCTTTCAGAAAACATCGCCAACACTCGCTGCACCCTCTTTTACATTCCCTTCTACCCTCTGCGTCACCCTGCTCTTCTCATGATGTTCTATAAACGAGATATACAAAAAGTAACCAATGGTTTCGGTTATTCGCGGCCACCCCCCCCCCACCCCCGCCGGAATACGGGGGACCTACTGTACATGGGAACTTCACTTACAAACGGCAACATTTTAGCAAGAATGAACGATGTCCTGTACAGTATATGGTCTCAATTTCCCCACATTTTCCTCGATGAAATATGGTCTTCCTAATCATAATGAAACAGAAACGTCTTGCACATGATTGCATCTGATTACATTTTCCGTCAAAAAAAAAAATGTCTCTTTAACATCAACTTTAGTTGTAACGATGCCTCGGTTATAAAGACAAAATTTCGGGGAATCTTTAAAGTCGCGTTATAACCGAGTTTAACTGTTGTTTCACGTAAATTGCGATTTAAATCATTAAAATATTATCTTGCAATACTTTTACACATGCAGAAAGGAAGAGATGACTTACCCAATTGTTAATACAATTTTATTTGAGTTTTAGTAGGTGGAAAGACTAAGTGAATATTCATTTCTATGCGTACGTATTGGCAAAAAATTTTAACAACACAACACAGACACTTACATCATACAATACAAATGAAAGGCAACACAACAAAAAAACACTTGCACTACGCAACTCTTTCTTAGGGACCCACTTGGTCCGTAATAGGGCGTAAAAAAATCTTGTATGCAATAAGCAGCACACTCTTGATTTATTTCAGTTTTTTTAGAAGTAGTTAAAAATTTGCCTTTGTGTGGTTACCTATTTATATTTTTGATAAACGTTTCAAAATTCGGAATAGAATCCAAAAATGTGAATATTTCTTTCTTGCGCGGCGACGTTCATTTATTCTAACGTCTGATATTTTTTTTCTGAATTTGCTACAAATGGTTGGTTCTATAGGTAGAGCTCGGAATATAAGCACTAAAAAGTAGCAAAATATGCACTGGATAACGCTAGAATATGCACTGGATAACGCTAGAATATGCACTGGATAACGCTAGAATATGCACTGGATAACGCTAGAATATGCACTGGATAACGCTAGAATATGCACTGGATAACGCTAGAATATGCACTGGATAACGCTAGAATATGCACTGGATAACGCTAGAATATGCACTGAAAAATGCCGGGATATACATTACCATGAAATCAAAAATATGTGCGAAAAATTAAAATAAATCCATTTAATATCATACGCTGATGTATGGCACCAAAAATGAAAAGTATACACAAAAATGAAAAAAAAAATAAAAATTGTGAAAATATGCATTAAAAATGCTGAAGTTTCGCTAAAAATATGCAAAAAAATGAAAAACATATTCATCGTAAAAGCACTGAAGTATGGACTTACCTAAGAAATAAGAAAAATATGCAATAAAACTAGAAAATATGTGCAAAAATTATATATTGTCGTGGTTCCCCTTCATCTGAGTTTCACCTGTGCTCCCCTCCAGAATATCCCAGAGACGCTAGAGGCCATATGGCACCATGTTAAGAACCACTACAATGTAACATATTAATAACATAAATCATTAATCTGAAATATTTGCTGCCACCTACCGAATAAAACTAATATGATTTTATGATTTTTCAATTGACATTGGTAAAAATTTTCCGATTGGTGTATTATATTGAAAAAATAAAACAGCATGGTATAATAAAATATTTTTAATAACAATAATATTTATTAAATTTTTAAATTTGTTTCAAAATTTTAATGGTTAATGTTTTCGTAAAGTAAAATAATACGAGTAAGCTTGCGAAATACAGCCGTTCTGGTTTAATTCTGCTTTGTGTCTTCTTTTCTTTAATTCCGTAAGTGAGAGACGACTACACTTGACAAAATTTTATATTATTACATTACTGTACATAAATATCAACTAATAATTTTTTTTCAGTAAATTTGATAGTTTTATGTATATTATTGTTTTTTAAATTATTATCAACTTAACACAGTATTTTTTTTATCGGTTCTTTATGCTGTTTAGAAGCTAGTCAGCAACTTCAGTCGGAAAATTATAACAGTTTTATTCGATAGGTGACAGCAAAAGTTCCAGTGAAATGATTTTTCTTTGCATGTTATATATAATTTATAATACCGCAGTAGTTCGCAACCTGATGCCATGTGGCCCTGGGATACTCTAAAAGGGGAACCACGACAAGTGCTGAAGGGAGAGACACACACACAGAAAGAGATGTGAAGAATTAGAGCTTTTTAGTGAAATATCTACAGTATATATAATGTAATAACGCCATAAACAAACATGCGATACGATATAATGTATACAAATTAATTTACTTTAAACAACGAGAGAGAAGAGGACTATCTCGTGTTGGACGATTTACGGACTCACTGTTTGTATTCTTACCTTCAATATAAGCTCTTTCATGCAATGGAGGTCCATCAGTTCGTCTATCCTCAACTCCTGGCCAAGCAGAATTTATATAAAAAACAAGCGCACATACGCGCGATTACAATGTGACATTTTGTTTCGTATAATAGTCACACTCAATTTTTCCAGTGAGGCACGCTTACCGAACACTGTAGGGAACAATATTGCCTATAATTCCACAGTACGTGTGTGCACGAAAGCGAAAAATCATCAGCTTAGTTGTGAAAACGTGACAATAAATAAAAAAAGCGCAAAATGTTTTCTCGTAATGCGAATCATCGCTCGTTAATCGAATGAAAATTTTTTTTCAAAATTTTGCTCGTTATGAGAATTGCTCGCTAACCGAACTGCTCGTTAACCGAAGTTTCACTATACTGCAGATAATTTTATACAATTTAACTTAAGCATTTATTATTTTAATTGTTAGTTATTTTTCTCTCGAATATCAACTTCAACGACATGCATATTTTTCAGAAATCATCAAAATTTACCCATATTTTGTGTCATAGTTTTTTTAAAAACAATTTTAATAAAAACTTGTGTTAGAGTATGTAACACTATAGTGTTGAGAGACACACACAGTTTCAAGACATTTGAATGAATGGTGTTCGAAAAAATGTTCCTTATCTAACGAAAAACTTAGTTTTGAGAAAAGAGCATTTTTAGTGGAAAGCATTAGCAAAAAACATTATGCCTGCCAACAGTTTACATTAAAATATTTCTAGTACAGGTGAAAAAAAAAACTTGAACGCAGTTAGACACAGAAAATTTTATAGTATTTGTAAATTTAAAAATTCAAAAATGTGTTTTTTTGGAAAATTTGCGTGCACCAACCCCCTTAATACAAAAAATAAACCCATCACGATCCTAATAATTTTCTGTTTTCTGAAATTTATTTTTTGATTTCCTATTTAAAATATACGAAATAAATAATATTTTGAGTTAATATGCATTCTCCCCCCAATTGAAATCGATCAGGAACGAATCGCACAATATCAAATTCCTCATTCTCCGATAAAATTGCGGTCCGTGAACAGACGTTTATCTCCCCCCCCCCGTTATAGCAGTTTCTCCCGCAACACACACATTGTTCTATGACATGTGCTTGTTGGAGGAACATGTCGTATCATCTTCTCGCTTCCTCACTTTTAATGTAATGTAGTGTCAGTCACACCCCCACCTTCTCGCGGGTTCCCAATCCCATTCAATTCAACCAACCATCTATCCATTCAAAAGGCGCTTCCTCACTGAGCTTCCTCCTGACAAGCGACCACGTTGATAAAGCGCTTAATTAAACTATTTCAGTGAACTATGCAAAATAACGTCACTAAACTTGTCACCGTACGAGAGACTTAAAACACCGTTATATTAAGAGGAGGAGGAGATCCCTTTCTCGTAAATTTATTCGTTTTATATTCGTTTCAAGTCGATGGCGCCATCTTGGGGAACCCACACTCGATAAATTTGGCATGTTGCTCAAATTTACAGCTATCGCTGTATATTTTAAGGTTCGACAGGGGTCTCCGTTTTATATGTGGCACGTATCGGTGACGATCCCTGATAAGTTTCCTCTAGTGTTATTCGCGTATGACACGTTATAATGAGATTTTTATTATGTACAGTATATATGTACGAATATTTAAGATAATTACCCGTAGTGTTATTTAATGTTGGAATTTCAATTATGTGCGAATGAGGTTTTCAAAGTGAAAATTTATCGAGTTATGGTAAAATATGTCTGTTTTTTTCGGCATTGAAAATTTTTTTCTGTCGATAATCTGAGCCGCTTAATGTGATCACGTCGGAGTTTCTGATACAAGATGCAAATACAAACACAAATGTCACAAATACAAGGCCACAACAGGCAAAATATCCAACGAGGTGGTTGAGAAAAAGATTCCCATAACAAGTATGAATGTCATACATTATTAAAATACAGCAACCCAATTAAAAATGCAATCACAAAAATTACTAACAATATATATACATGATAAATTGAACGGCTTTTTCCGTCTAGGGATCAGGCCAACGGCCCTGATTCCTAACAAATGGTTTTCCGCTATGTCTCAAAAAGTACGCAAACACGTCAAAAGCAATGATATCGTCACATGCACATAGCAAAGGTGCCCCAATGATATCACTTTGGTTTCAATATCTCTTTTCGTCGATTTATTCGCAACAAATTGTTTTCCGCTATATCTCGAACAATTCACAACGAAAATAGACGACATTGGTATCGTTAGTTAGCTATTTGAGACAAAGCTGGTGATAATGACAATTTCATTATGTCAGTACGTAACACGCGTTTCAAGACAAAAGAAACGCATTCATGTCAGAACTTGCGGCCGCGTCTATGATACTGCCTACACCAATTTTTTTTGTCATACATTTCTCATCACTTTAGGAAGGAAATTGCAAAAACAGCTCCATACGTACATGGATCAAAGCGAGTATTACGGATTGATTACGTCATTATGTACGGAAACGTTTCTAAACAGGGGAGGGGGAGAATACGTTCTAGCCTCCTATACATAGTCTTGCAGCCTAATAACTATAACTTACAGTGGAAAAAATTTAGGTTCGGTTAAACCTTCATTTCAGAATGCGCGAAAAACTTTCGACGGAAAAAAAATGATAACATTGATAACAAAATCGATAACCGATAACAAAAACTTTTGAATATATATTTCCCAATGTTTATGATATCGGTCCGATTCGTTCTTTTTAAATGATAGCAATACCTGACTGATAACATTACCCATGATTCTAGCAAGAACCGTCGACTGTCGTAGTTTTATCAATACAGCGGAATTTCATCATTACTGACTGAGGCGGACACATTTTCTCAGGGCGTACAGAGTCTATTGACTCCCATAAGCTTTGATGCTGCTCTGTACGAGCTGGATGATGAAGATTAGACATTGTTTGTATGTGATAGTTGGGTGTGTGAATGTACGTTTATAAGATGTGCGTCAATGAAGATACTAATATATACAGCCCAAGTTGTATACTAAGAGTCAGTATAAATTAAATCAATAGAAATCAATCAAGAAACTATGAATTCGGTAAGTTGTGGCTTACTTATCATAAGAAAAAAATTGGAAGTTGGAGGTCTAGGCTAAGTCCGAAGGAGGTCAAGAAATCTCTTCTACTGGATGTTATAATCTGCAGGAAAAAACCACGGACGATGTTATTGCCAGCGTAGAAACTTGGGAACCCGATGCATTTGGGTTCTTCAGGATGAAACCCCCTTAGATTGATGGTATTCTCTAAGGGAAAAACCCGGTATGTGGTTATCATGTTTATTACTGGTGTATCAACTTCAAGATTACTGAGTAAACTCACAGCATTTTGTTGGCTAGGCCAATGATTCTCTTATTTAATTACCGAATCTGTCAATTATTTGAGCTAAAAATTCACAAATATGTGTGGGAACTCTCCACCTCTGATGCTTACAACATATTCATTTCAATGAAATGCGTGCATTTGAGTATGTGACATCAGGTCACATCAGGTCAGTATGTTGTTAGGTCGAGGAAAAAAACCTCGACATCTCTATCACAGTTTAAGGCGAGATGTCACTGATGTGTTGATATATTTTGATGATTCAGCTCTGTCAAAATAGCCTCGACAAAGTTTGACTAAACAGTCACGAACTGTTTCAATTGTCAGATCTTTCATTATGTCAAGATTTCTGATAAACCATTGTGCCCCGGTATATCGCCGAAGTATTTTATTTTGTTGTACTTATAATTGTTTGATGACAGAGAATTTCACTGTGGAAAAGCACGGTGCTGCATAACACATAATTGGTCTAATGATTGATTTGTATTTGAGGCTGAGTGCAGAGCGTGAGTAGCATACTCTGTTTAGAGCCTTTGTGGCTCGAACTTTCGCCTCATGAATGTGAGCTTTAAACTGAGCTTTTTATCTAGAATAATACCCAGATATTTTGTCTGAAACTTGGGTTGTATTATGGTGTGCCCCCACTGTGATAGTGGTGTTCGGCGGGAGTTGGCTTTTTGAAAGCATATGAAGTTACATTTGCTCTCGTTTAAAACCATTGCATGTAGCCAATTTCACCAAACACCAACTCTGGCCATATCGCTATATTACACAATTTACTGCCATTGATGAGATGGGTTGGAAATGAACCGCCGTGGCCCACGTCTCCTGAGACGGACCAGCTTATATCCCCTAGTGGGACAGAGCGGGGGTCACGGTTGGTCTGTGGTGGTTGGAAATGAAGGCGCTGTCTATCGGTGGTCGCCTCAAGCTCTTTAGGAAAAATATCTTACCTATAGACCTCCTCGGGTTCGAACATGAGACCGTGACAGCAACCTTCACGGTGGAAGACGAGTATCTTACCACCACGCCACTCGAAGCTCATAACCACTGCATGTAGCCGGCACCAGATTTCGACCTTTTGGACGATTTCTTGCAAGTTCCTCAGAGCTTGCTGAGGGTCCCTGGATGCCATCAGGATTTTCGAGTCGTCAGCATAAGAAACTAAGATTCCTCTTTGTGGAGCCGGATAATAGTTAATAAAAATATTGAAAAGTATTGGGCTAATTAATGACCTTTGCAAATAGATGCCTTAAGTGGATGTCGAGTAGAGAGGGCGTTTTTAATACGGACTTGAAACGTTCTATTCTAGAGGTAGCTGTGAACCAGATGTATAGAGTGGGAAAGAAATCTTAGAATCATAATGGCAATGAGCATATAAACTTATCGATGCCTTCTGTATGTCTGAATCAAAACATCTGAGGATAGCATCCTGTATTATTGCATATGTATTCCACAATACGGACCAGTTACACAAGAACGTCAGCTAAGGCATATTTTAATATTAAAGACACTTATTTAATAATAGAGGACTTAAGTAACAAAAATTTTTGCCTTTAGAGTGTCCGTTAATAGGTTGCAAAACACAGGGTGCATTAAAAGTCAAAACTTCAAAATTTAATTTAAAAAAAAGGAACAAATGATAGAGAATTAAGATTTTTATGGATGAAATAAGACGATTGCTGTGTTTTTTTTTGTAATAAAATAGTTCTGAAAAACACTTTGGAACACATAATTTTTGTCTTTAAAACAGATTCACTTTTAAAAGATTGACTATAGAAGAGAGATTGGACTTTTTTGCACAATCTCCATTATCTCATCAGTTATAATTAATAAGTTTTTTCCCATCATTTGTCCTTTTTTAATAAATTTTTCACGTTTTTACGAACTTTTGGTGCGCTCTGGACATTGTAATCATTCAACGGAATTCTAAAATACACTCGCAGAATGGTTTGGTCTACACCGATGCGAACGCCTTTGCTTAGAGTTACATTTTATGCCAAATGAAAACCAACCCATACACTAATTTCTGAAAGAAGTGGGAAAAAGGTCGGAATATATATCTAGGTATGGTCCCTCCACCTTTTAATTCCACTGAAGAGGCTCCACAAACATCCTTGGAAGAAGTAAAAAAGATCATTAGGAAACTAAAAAGTAAAAAAAGCTCCTGGCTTCGACAGAATCTCGAACTATATGAACTGCCGATTGCTCAATAACAACACTGTATTCCAAGCAGAGTTACACGCAATCTGTATGGTGGTCAATTATGCAAAAAAATTTGCAGAAAAATCAACTATAAAGACAGACAGCATGTCATGTATACAGGCAATACGAGACGTAGAATCCCCTTATAGCCTAGTGCATGACACTAGGAAAAACACTAATGGACAACAGGAAGATTACAATACGATGGGTGAAAGCTCATATAGGCATTGAGGGGAATGAAATGGTAGATAAGTTCGCAAAAGAGGCTACAAAACGTCAACATGAAAACCACCATGATGGTGGTTTTGTAACCTTGAATATTTGTATGAGCTCATGGTGATATTTGTACCCAATGTTACCTTCATAGTAATGTTTATGTGTAATCCCAATAGTATAAAAAGGGAAATTTTTGTAATGTAAATAATGTAACTTATGTGCCACTGGGCGCACGTGCAATTTTTCTCCCTAGTCATTGGATTCAGTCGCCCATTTTTGTCAAATGGCCTGTACGTTGCATCGAGTTGGCTGTCTTCATGTGGACAATGACGCGAGTGATTCGAAACTTGCGAGCACGGGGCAAGGGGAGCCACCACTATAAATTTTTGCTAACTTTTCCGACACAACTCTGCCTCTTTTGAGGTAACGGAAGTGAGGTGTTTTGCATCAGTACGGGGTTGTGAGCGGTTCTATCTATCTATCGAACCATGCAATCAAAAAATTTGTAATCAAAAAATACAAACATATTAACGTCACTGACCAGGCCCGTCATTTAGGGGGGGGGGGCAGGAGGACCCGTTGCCCCGGCTTTTGAAAATACACTACAAATGGTATATATATATGCGAACCTTTAGTACATGCCCTTTGCCCCCCCCCCCCGGCAAAAGTTCAAATGACTGCCCTATCACTGACAACCATTTTCAACGCCATGCTCACCAACTGCTATTTCCCAAAATTCTGGAAAAAGGCTATTGTTAAGATGTTAGCTAAAAACAAACAAGATCCTCCCTTCCCGCAGAACTATAGACCAATCTATAGACTAATCCAAGACTAATTGTAAACAGGATGGAAAACACTCTTGATGAAAGAGGTATCATAAGAGAAGAACAATTCGCTTTTAGAAGTGGACATGGATGTGAACAGCAAGTGCAAAGAGTGATTGAAAGTGCCACCTCGGCAAAGATTCATAAAGAAATCACTGGAACAGTGTTTTTAGATATTAAAGTGGCCTTCGATCGGATGGATCATGACACTGTGATTGTTAAACTAATTAATCTCCAATTGCCATAATATATAATTATTCTTCTAAATAATTATCTAAGGGAAAGAAACTTCAAAGTACAAATAAAATCGCAATTCTCTCAAAGTGAAATTTGTGCATCTGTACCTCAGGGATCAATAATCGATCCACTGTGCTTCAACTTGTAAATTAATGACTTTCCAAACCCATTAAGGGGAATCTCTAGAATTATATGCTGATGATGCTGTGGCAATGTGTTACGATTGAAGTGATCAAAATGTTCTTGAGAATCTTCAAAATACAATTTACATCATAGAAGACTGGTGTGAAGATAATAAAATAGCTTTCAACCCATCAAAGTGCCAGTTCATGTGGTTTACGAACAGACGAAAATACCTGAGAGTGCAGTAATCACCATTGATAATAATGACCAGACAGCTCAACCATCTATAAAGTTCTTAGGAGTCTCGTTGTACACCAAGTTTATGTTTGGAAAGCATACTGATGAATCTATTAAAAAGGGAAATACTGCAACAAATATGTTTTATAAAATATGCTTCCCAGAAGTAAGCTATCACTCTTTAATAAAGTTCTTCTCTACAAGGCAATTATCCGCCCAATCTTTCTGTAAGCGTGTTCAGCCTGGTCACATGAAAGAAAAGCAAACATGAATGAGCCGCTGTGGTGGTCGAGTGGTTATAGTGACGGACTCGCGATGCGAGGATCCGGGTTCGAACCCCACAGTGGTGGTCGGCTGAAGTTGGTTTTCTGTGGTTCCCAACTTCAAGGCGCAAATGCGAGCCGATCTCCCCGTTAAAAAGTCTCACCACAGAGAGCAACAGTCCTACAACGATAAATCATTCAATCATAACACTTCCCTCATAGTTAGAAAAACTGATGGCAGATCGCAGCACTACACATAGCAAGCATTACAGAGAAACAAAAAACCACGTCAGGTTTCACTACACGTACACGCACATTCTCGCATGTACCGATTCGTTAGGGGTAATAAACGTAATCAGAGAAACATTACAGCCCCCAAAAAAACATGAATAAAGGCCGAATCACACTCGTTAGAAACTATGTGAATTCTGATTCGTGGAAATTCACGTCTCTGACATGACTTAAATCACGTCCCGTCAATGTAGTGTGTTTTGGCCTAAACACATCTCACCACTGATTTTGTTCTCAAAAATATTTCAGTGATTTTAGAGTCATTTGGGGCACTGGTTCCGAATATGGCATTGGTTTTGACAGATTATTTAGTGTATGCATTATCTCAAAAACTAAAGCCAATGTGATTTATATTTTGCTAATATATTACCATTGAAATATAATTTTCACTTCATCCCAAAAACTAGAGACAATGTGTAAAAACCAGTTCAAGATTAGAATCGAAATCAGCGCCCCAAAATGACTCAAAAATTACTGAAATACGTCTTGCCAGTGATCTACTGTATTTATTCATCACGCACAGTTTCCAAATGTGATCTTTACGCTGTATTATCATTGCAGTTTACTTTTCACTTTTCCTCAAAAATTAAAGCCACTCTGACAAAACCAACGTCACATTTCGAATCAGCGGCCACAATATACTCGAAAACCGTTAAAAATCTCCTTAAGAAAATTATTTTTTTTTTTTTTGAGCGGGGTAATTGATAGTTTTTATTATTCAGATGGGTTTTATTTTTCACACTGAACTCCCAAAAACACCCAGTTCACATAAAACAATATAGAAGTCACTAATAGACAACTGGGCAGTAAAAAAAAAAATCTCAACGATCCTCAAGTAACTAGTTTTAGAACACAGAGGGATATGACCAAAGAACTTTTCTGTTTCCTCTTGTTGTTAGTCTAAATTCTATCAAAAGACCATGTTTCGAGTCTTCTCCCAAAGTCTTTGGGTCTCACTTAATTCCAATTGCTCGGTTGTATTTTCCCCCCCCATTCAATTCCTTTTATATTTTCTACATTTTCATTGATGTGCCGGGATTTTTCTTTTCTCTCCCTCAACATCAATGACGGCCAAAAACAAACTTGGACCATGCTTGGTTGTTTGTTCTTCACGGGCTATCAAGATAAATTTATAAAATGGTGGCTTTTTACCAATTGAACTATTTTTTTCCCCCTCCCTTAAACATCCCTGTCGGAAATCTTTCTCTACACTTTTTTTATTCTCCTATCTTTAATGTTGTTTTCTACATTGAAACAGCTTTATCTAGCAAAGGCCTCTTTCTGCGACAGATCGTTAACGAAGAACAACTCTTCTTGAGGTAGGAAACACGGCCAGAAAGTGTCCGGCGGCCGCACGAAAAAAGGCCCCACACACACACGAAATCCGTAAGTGGCAAGATGGGGTAAATGGATAAGAAAAAAAAAATAAATAAAAAATACGGCTTGAGAACCGTTCTCTCGTGGGGAATTACGGAATTTCGACCGAAACACCGTCATTCTTTTTAACACGAGACGAGTTTTTGGGGGTGGGGGGGGGATTGGTTGGAGGGTCAGGATGAAAGGACAGTGGCGTAAAGAAGTTACATAGACAAGGGTTGAAGGGGGGAGGGAGCACAAAAGACGAAAAGACAGAGTATAGAAATAGAAAAATAAAAGTAGAGAGCTCGCGTGTGTTCACTTTAGATTTATTTCGAGAAAGTTGAGCGTTTGTTCGAGGTCTTTACTAAAGGCCAAAAGGGAAGAAAAATTAACTCTTCCCATGTCCCAATAGGCCTCCCCACATGGTGGATTCGATCCCCGTGAAGTGCCAGAAAGGAAAACGGTTTTCAAGTGAATTGTCCGTCGAATTTTCTCCTGTCCCCTCTCTTTTCACTTATGTTCGACGGGAGATAATCCGGGACACGGAAATCGAATTTAAGGACAGGTTAAAAGAAGTAGTTAGGAAAAAAATTGTGAGGGAAATAAATTTGGTGTTGGTTATTTAGGTCTTGTAAATCGTCTCGATGTCTTCGAGTTGTCTAATGAGTGACGTTTTCGAGTCGTGTTGAAGGCATTTGGGCATTTCCTTTATTTGTAGTTGAATGACTATTTGTTTGTGTATTTTTTTAGTTCGGTTCGTAATAAGAAGGCGAGTCGAAATTTTTGCAATACTGTACTTGCGCATGAGTGTAGTTTGTTGCGTATGTCATAAGAAAATCACCACTAGAAAGTTGAAATAAATATCATTACAGTGTTTCTCCACCTATCGTCCGCGATGATGACACAGGTAGACTTAATAAATAAATTCTAAACTAATAAACTATTATTAAGTTGATGTAAATGGTGTTAGTAATACAATAAAACACCTCCTCTGATGCGTTCACGGACACCATTTTCATCATTTGTTCAATTCGACTAAATTTGTGCACGGACACCGATAGTTGTAGTTCTGATTTAAACTATGCCCACCAGATGGCAGCACAAGTTCCAGTATTTCATCGTCTTTATGGTTAATTTTGAACGAAATTTTGACGTAACGTTTGTTTGGCAACTCTGTTGTCAGTTTAGGATCTAAAAACCGTATGTGGGTTGTTGTTTGTGCTTGTATATCTTACATATGATTCCACGTTATTTTATCTGGCTAGCTCTACAACAATGTTAATGTGCTTTGCTTATAATGTTTATAAAATGCAACGACCTCGGATATAATGACACGTTTCTCTGCCACCTTTGTTTCCCAATGAATTCCCGAGCCGATTATATTCAGGGAATGTCTGTCTGATCTGACTTGCTCATTGATATGACACGCAAACGCGGGCGCGGTAGCCCAGGTCGATAAGATGCTGTCCTAAATTACCAAAGGAAGTTCAGAGGTGTCGCGAGTTCGATACCCGGTTCGTCCTTGTCAGAATCTTTCCTGACGCTGGGATTGCAATGGAAACGGCGCCATGACCACAGAAAAAGATTGCTGCTGCAGGGAGTCCCACACCTGGGGGTTTGCGCACAAGCCGCTCGGTGAGTATAAAAAAAACTGCAGTTCAGAATTGGCAATAAATTGTAGTTTCCGGTCTAATTTGTCCTCGTATGCAGAAAAATCACTGTGGTACGACGTTTATTTTTAATAATTATATTTATATGTAAAAATACGACCCGTATTTTTAACAAATTTGCCCTTCCCGACATTTTTTTGGTATTTCAACGAAGCTTAATTTATGATCTTTACTTAAATTTGAGACAAAGAGAATTTTAACAATTTATTTAGAAATTACACTATAATGCGTGTGACTGTAAATGTTGCTGCCAAAGCCCGAAATCAGTTAGTCCGTGAATTGGCCAATTTCGTTCTGAATTGACCCGGCCAATGTCCAAATTTCCTGCTTTGGCCAGTCAATTCGCGAAGTTCCTTGGCCAATGCCTAATAAGAAGAGATATGATTGGGGGTCATCACCAAGTTGGTGTATTTTTTTTGTGATATAATATGTCCACATTAGGTATGGCAACCCATCTCTAACCGTAGTCACGATACGTTCATCATTTTTTTTCTTCAAAATTTGACAGCAAAAACTATATGTGCCTATATTTTATTTTTAAATTATTTCCTCTCAAATTTCTCTTTTTGTTTTTATCGTCACATGAAGCTAATCCAATGCAGATACTACATACAGCCATGTATCGCACGTTGGCGATGAAAAAAATAGATTTGGCACGCACCGGATCGGCTTACATCAGCCCATCGAATTTCAGTCGGGGATCTCCAACCACTTCACGGATTGGCCGATCAAAGCCAGGATCATTTCTAATAATCGAACTTTGGCCAAATTTCCCTGCCAGAACTCGCCGCACTTCGGGCTTTGGCAGTAACACACACACACACACACATTTGCCATGCTTGACATTTTTTTCTAGTGAACAAATTTAATTCATGGCATAGTTGCTGTAAGACTTTATTCACCTCTATAAGGGGATGGGGTGCAATTTATAAACAATAATTGACTATTTCGCTGATAATTTGCTACATTTTTGGTGATTAGAGAGTGATTATTCAAGTGATCCCTATCTTGTGTGTGCAACTTTCCAATCAAAGTCAGATGAGAATGTGTCAATCACTTATTTGATCTATATAATGGATAAGAACCTACAGTATTTTTTTCGTGATATCATGGGTGATCCATGGGTAACCTTTAGCAATAGAACAATCTCGAAGATGAACTCCATGTTTTATAAAAGTAAATAAAATACGAGAATAAAAAGGGAACTTAACGTGACTCTTGGGAACACAGCCGCGAAGTTCCAAAAAAGCCATTATGAGTACGTGTAGGAAGATAGGCATACACGGTAGATGAAGCTCGGAAAAAAATTGCTTGATATTGTTCACGGATCTGCATAAAATTCAGTGGCTCATGTACAGTCGAAATCGGTTGCAACGACAACTCGGTTATAATCTCTAACTGTCCGGACTGATTCCCATAGGGATAATGTTAATGAACCTTGCTTATAACGTCGATAAATTCGCAACGACTTTGGATATAACGACACGTTATTCATCACTTTTGCTTTTCCTTTTCCATCACTTCATGGCGTTTCCCCCCAGAAATTTCTAGAGTATCGGAGCTCTATTCTATTGATGCCTAATGTTGACAAAAAAAGAGATTGTCACATGTTTTATACTCCGACTTGCTACTCATTCACAAGACCCATACAGAAATACAGTTGAATCCCGTTATAACGAACTCCAAGAGACCGGAGAAATCACTTCGTTATAAAGGAATTCCAAGTTTTTGCATTGTTCCTATGTAAACTTATCTGGGGGAATTAGAAACGTGTTCGTTAAAACGAGATTTTTGCTATAACGGTATTCGTTAAAACGGGATTCGACTGGATTATGGTTTATCCCGTAATATTTTGTCTTTGCCAACTTTTCTTGTAAATTGTCCCGTTTTTTCTGATTTTTTTTTTCAAAAAAAAAATCAATTAAATTCTTAATCTTTAATAGAAATGGGGATTAAGCACGATTACACTACAAAAATGTGATAAAAGATCTATACACTTGAAAGGAAAAAAAAAACGATAAGCCTATTGGTTAATATCGTCGATACAATTACAAGTTTTATAAAAGAACTTTTCTATAACTTTTATGGTGTAATGTCGGTCTAAATGCGAATTAACGTACATTATAAATTTTTTGCTATAAATATTCATCTCATTTATTTGCCATGTGCAATTTTCCTCCCTTTGCAATTCCCAATGCATTTGAAATCACTGCGGATTTGCCGCATAACCTATATTTCTCGCCAAGTGTTGCTTTTGAGCAATATTTGTTGATTTCGCCAACAATTGGCAGCATTTTTAGCGATGTCTCGTATTTTTATGTGATCTCAATTTCCGTACCTTTCTTTATCAAATATGTTCACCAAAATTACAAATGAAGCAATTTTTGCACAGCATGGGATTATATTTTTTGTCAGAAGACGTCTTGAAGAAAATCAACTTTCGGTGATTACGACAACTTGGATATAACAAGCAACACTTTGGCCGAATATAGTTTTCAAGAAAAATTTTGATAACTTGGGACCTGAGCCCGTTGGTTCACCGTTAATACCCCACTGATAACAGTAAAATTGCTAGCAGATTTCAAATTCCGTCAGAAGAACTTTGCAACTATAATATATATATATACACTGCTCAAAACAATTAGGGGAGCACATGGTTTTAACAAAATTACAAGATGTATACCGATAAGTAACATAAAATGAATCATCCATAATTTAAAGCCTAGCAGGAAACGGAAGAAGAAAACTTCATATGCAAATCAAAGTTCATGACGTCAAAAACCAGAAAAAGGAGATAAGGGCAGAAATCGGGATGTTGCAGAAACGTCTGTTTTACTGCCGTAACTGTGAAATTCCATTGCGCAGTATTGTTTTTTGAGACAAGGTGACTTGAGGATGTCTCAACAACGTGATTTACCGGAATCCATGGCATGGCGTGTTATAGGCAGACTGGAATCCGGGCAAACACAACGTAGTGTGGCGGACGCTGTTGGAGTCGCCAGAAGTGTTGTTGCAAGGCTGTGGAATCGATTCCAAGAAACAGGAAATCTTAGACGTCGACCAGGGCAAGGTCGGCCACGCGCCACTACAGCAACTGATGACCGGCATTTTCGGTTAACAGCCCGTCGAAACAGAACAGAAAATGCTACGCAGCTGCAAAGACGGTTGCTCTTGGCAACCGGACGAAGGGTGTCCAGCCAAACAGTACGTAATCGGCTTCATGAGGGAGGGCTCTATGCACGTAGGCCAATGGTCTGCATTCCGTTGACCCCACGCCACCGTGCGGCCCGAAGAAGATAGGCTGCTGAACATCGAGATTGGGAGCAACATGATTGGAGCCAAGTGCTGTTTACAGACGAGTCCCGATTCAGTATGGAGTGTGACGCCGGACGTGTTCTGGTATGGAGGGACAGGGGCACTCGAAATAACCCCGCATTCGTTCGTGAAAGGTCACAATATAGACGAGCTGGTTGGATGGTATGGGGTGGAATCGGCATAGGCGGACGTACGGACCTGCATATCATTCGGAATGGCACTTTGACGGCCCGAAGGTATGCAGACGAGATACTGCGACCTCATGTCATCCCTTAAGCTGGAGCCATTGGAGATTCCTTTTGTTTTCCAGGATGATAATGCCCGACCGTATAGAGCTCGTCTGGTGGAGAACATGCTTGAAGCTGAAACAATACAGCGTATGGAATGGCCAGCGTGCTCTCCTGACCTGAATCCATGGACGACGCATTGCTGCGTGACCAAGGCTGCCTATTACTGTCCGAGACTTGCAGATTGCACTTCTTGAGGATTTCCCCAAAGTCTGATCGATAACCTCATCGCATCCATGGCCAACAGGTGTGCAGCAGTCTTAGCTGTTCGAGGAGACCACACGCCCTATTAAAACTCATGCATCATGTCTAAACAGTACTTTTTTTTATCGTTTACATGTAACCAAATTGTTGCCCTAAATCATCTTTTCATGTTTTTTCCATATTTTCAAAGACTTAAAGCTTAATTCCACATTTTTTACGTCTTTTTTCTGTATTGCGCATTGATACGCGTGTACTTTCCATTGTATGCCAATACGTGGCTGTCTCGCACGGTTTTCTTCACTTTTTTGCTTGCTCCCCTAATTGTTTTAAGCAGTGTATATATATATATATATAAATAGTTTTTTAGAAAAAATAAGTGGTCATTTAGTGGTCATTTTTGAGTTCATAGCTTCCTTCCTCCCTCGGGAGTTTTGAGCAATCGAAAAGCTTTCCAGAATGGAATCGTTCTTTAACTCGGAATTCTGGTATCTCGATACTGCAGGTGATCTAGAAACGATAACCATTTTGAGCGATTGATGCCATTCCAGGGGTTAAAATAATCGGAGTCATCTAAAATGCGGGGGGGAATGGGAACCGTCTGTGCTTTAGGTGATAACAGGTTTAAAGAATGGCCGTAATGAACGGAATGATGTTTAAATCACTGCAATGATGTTCAAAGTTTCGAAACAACACGATGATCGCTTTTGAAGGATTCGGTACTGATTCTAGCTTTTAAAAGCTTAAGTACGTACCATTTGAGGTTTCACGCATATCTCTCAACACTCGCTTCTTTGTGGCTTTCTCACCATCGAGAGTATAAGGCAGGGGTGTTCTTAACTTTTCTCAGCCGCGAACCAAAATCAACAACAAGATCAGCTTTACGACCCATGGGATTGTTTTGATTTTTAAAATTAGTCGAACCAGTAACGTAATAAGTGCATTTATAGCAGGACTGTAATTTGATTCGTACGACCCTTTGAAAGCACCTTCAAATCAAGTTTGGGTCCGGACCCATAGCTCAAGAGCTACTGGCTGTTAGTGGATTTGAATGAATCATTTAGGAAGCCAAGTCTCCGCGAATCAATTTTGGGTCGGAACCCATAGCTCGAGAGCCTCTGGCTGTTAGCGAATTTGAACGGCCCATCTCGGAATCCTCTGAGAACAAAGTATGAGTTGAGACCCATAGCTCAAAACCCCTGGGCTGTAAGTGGATTCGTACGATCCTTCTTAGAAGCTCTGTAAAATAAGTTTTGTTCCGGACTAATACCTCAAGCGTCCCTGGCTGATAGTGGATTTGAAGGACCCAACTCGGGGATCCCCCTGAGAAACAAATTTGGGTCGGGACCCATAACTCAAGTGTACCTTACTATGGCTTTAAACGACCCATCTTGGAAGTCCCGGTGACCCATACTTGCCGTAATGGATTTATCAAGTATAAAATTTTACTCAAAAATTAAATGAAATTAAATTCAAGTCAATTGATTGAAAGATATTTGTTTCAATGATGTGTGACAATGAAAAATAATCATACTACAGGATGCATGAGAAAGTCCTGAAATAACTTGCGAATGGAAAGCGCTACTGTCATGAAACATAGATAACATTGTAGTAAAGTGACTATAACCAACACCCCCTATAGATAAGATCCTCTTATTTATGGGGGGGGGGGGTGTTGTTACAACCCAATAGTTCTTAACCAGGGGTCTGTGGACCCTTGGGTATTCCTTGGAGAGGTTTCAAGGGGTTCTGGACGGAATTAAAGTCAGCTGAGGCCCCGGGGGCACAGAAGAAAATATTGGTCCCGCTATATAGACTAGAAAAAAGTGAAGTTGGGATTTTTCGGGGCCATTCAGAAATCGGGGACCAGTACACTCTTCGTTAAATCCGCTTCTTGTTTCGGAGATTGGATGAGATAACAATTAACTTATTAAATAGTCTATAAGGTTTTCGCGGCCATCATTTGATAAAAATTGTTTTTTCGGGTTCGACGGTCTTCGAACCCGAAAAAACAATTTTTATCAATTAACTTATTGTTTTCATATTTTTATGCGCTGAATACTATTCTGTGAAGGAAACAAATATTTTCAGAATTGATGAAACAAATATAATTTCAGAATTCATGATAAAAATGTATCTCTTTCCCTGTTTCAGTAATTAGAGCCCGGAAGTTCAAGCAAAATGACAAAATTCTTTCTTTTTTCCTATTTTCAAACTTTTTTTTGTAAAAATGCCTTTTTTGAATTTTTCCTGCCGTAAATTCCTATTTTGATATTGTTTTCTGTTTAATGGTGAAATTTAGAAGTCATATTCTGCACAACTTAAATGTTTCTTTCCAACCCTTAGTATTAAATGGGCTCGGTCGATTTCCCTCTAGATAGAAGGGTTTGAATTTTAAGCGTATTCCCGCAACAAGTTGATTGCCCCCAGTCTAATTTTCTTCATCGTAGGTAATAGGATTTTGAATTTCTGAAACATGTTATTTAAGTAACCAGTAATATATGAAAAATATGTGAAATTCGGTTAAAGAAATCGGATTGTACTGTAGCCAATTCATGAAGTGGCCAGCCCAGTTGGCTCAGCGAATGTCCGAAATTCGGGCTTTTGCCAGACTTTGGAAAGCCCCTATATATGTATCACTACGACATCGATATTCAGATTCCTTTGATCGTTGGGGTTGCTATAGCTATGACTAATTATAAATGACCATAATTCTCTGTGGTGTTTGGTCAGAATATGATAACTCCAAAATCACAGTTTTGAAATATATGAATTCGCATTCTCATTTAAAAATAAAAAATAAAGCATATACAACAAATACAAATGAAAATATCATACATCAACATGTTCTTTAGCCGTAAGCACGTATTTGTGCATTTATCTCACTTCTAATTAGTCATAATTAGCAAGAAAGACTTACTTTTAGATCAAAAAGCCATTTTTTGGAGATATCATGTTCTGAGCAAACACCACAGAATTATCGCAAAAAATACGTCAACGTGGCGATGATCCCGAATCATAGGGGCGGCGAAAGCCCGAATTTCGGACATTGGCCGGGTCAACTAAAGTGGCCAACTTCGGGCTTTGGCATAACGTATATAAATATTCGTGTTTAGCAGGTAAAACTCATTCGAAGTTGTATATTTTCATGTCGAACGCAATGTCCTTCTTGTCCAGTGTAATTGAGACTAGTCCAGCCAGTCGCCTTCAACACAATGATACTTCCTAAATTTTTTCATGACTACAATTCTTCGTTAGTTATGTTTTCACAAAAACATGGCAAAAAAAGAGTCAATTTTTTTTGTCTCGAATCTTCCAGACACGAGAGAAAAATTCCATCTTGAATTCATACATAATATACATCGATTTTTTTCCCATCTCTCCATATCCCAATTCAATTGGTGTGATGTAACACCATTTTTCTTTTCATTCCCCTCTCACATATTCAGTATCGCATGAAGCATCATAAATTTCACGTACGCCATGCTCATCATTAATAACTTGTTTTTACGAGTTTAACAGCCAATGTGTCGTGTTAAAAGATATCGCCGAGTCATCATTAATCGCTTAATACATACAACACACACAACGAGCAGCTCGAGAAAGACGAGAGCTCTTATAAAGCAATCATGATGATGTTGCAGAGTTCTAAATTCATGATTAAAAGCTTGCCAATATGGCGATTTACGTACGACCCGGTTCAGAGTAGGAGAGAGAGAGAGAGAAAAAAAACGATTCTCCCATTTTACATTTTTTTGGATATTTTTCAAAAAATATCAGCTCTATCGGCATTAAGGGACGTAATTTGAATATTATGGGTTCCGAGGAGCGTGAGGATGGATGAAGGGAAGATATAAAAGGGTTGAAGTTTTCACCATTAACCGAAAGGGTTTTTTTTTGGAGAAAGAAACGATTAGAAAATGACGACATGCGAGGAAAAATTTTATTTATGAGATTTATAAGAATTTTCGGAATTTCCTCGTATGATAGGAGGAATTTCAGCCGAAAAATTTTTTTTTCTACAAAATTAGATCAATAAATGACAATTTTTGAACCCCGTTCACATTATATATTTCAGTTAAACCATAGTTTCCCAAACTTTTTACTGCATCGCCCCCTTTTTCCTCCAACTCAAGTGAATACATAGGATATTATGTTAAATCCGTAGCTTCTATCGCACCGTTGGACCATTCCATCGCCCACCATGGGGGTGATATTACCCACTTTGGGAAACACTGAGTAAAACCAAGAATAAAATTAAAAGAAACTGTTGTTTTTCTTTGTCTAAAAGCATGATTCTGAAACATTTCAGGAATTCTGTGCCAAATTAAAACTTCCTATGAATCCAGTAACATGGCATCCACTGTATGATGGCATGGAATTACTTCTTCCGATAATTCTGAAATAATTTCTCTATTATAGCTGTATTTTTATGGAATTATTTATTTTACTAAAAAATTCTTGAATATATTTCTTCTACTAATTCTTGGAATTATTTCTTTCACCAATCAATAAAAGATAAATTACATAATTATTGAAAGAAATTATTTCAAAATATGTGGAGAAGGAAAATAATTTCAGAATTATATACCGAAATAAATAAGTTATAAGGATCATATAAAGTGATTTCAGATTAAAATTAATCTCAGAATTAATTAATTTAATCAGTTATTAATCAAAGACATTTTCCAGAATTAGTGAAATACGCTATTTAAGAACAAATAGAAATTGATAATTAGTGAAAGAAAAAAAACGGAATAAATAATTGTGTTGAATAATTTTTGTCCCTATTTAACTCGGGCTCCATTGGACCCGATCATATTAATGTGTCGCTAAATTATATTAGTTGATGGGCTACGGACCGTTCGTGGGATGTTTCAATTTGACCCGCCGTGTTTGAAAGTGATAATAACCGGTTATAATCAATACTTACTAAGCATTTTGGTAAGTTTTACAAATTTCTCTAAATTTATTACTTTTACCGGCGATTATGCACAGTTACCCAAGCGTCGCGTCGTAGGTAAACGTTTGTAATACAAATTTGTTCACACAACAAATTGTACTGCATGGTATACTTACTATACATGATAATGCATATACACACACACACACATACATGTATTGTATCATTATATGGAGGTGCGATCGTAAATTTGTTATCGTTATATCGGGATCAGACTATATTCATCACGCATACTAGATTCATTTGAAATTTTTTTTTTTAATCTTTATCAAATTGAACAATTAGACTTCGATATTATGTATAACCATAACCAAAGGATGTTTAGAGGTATCGCGAGTTCGATACCCGGTTCGTCCTTGTCAGAAAACTTTCCTGACACAGGGGTACAACAAAAAAAAACGGCGACTTGACCGCAGCAAAAAATTGCTACCGCAGGGAGTCCCCCATCGAGGGGTTAGCGCACCAGCCTCTCGATGAGTATAAAAAACAAGCCTGCCGTTCGGAATCGGCAATAAATTGTAGGTCCCGGTCTAATTAGCCCTCGTGTGCAGAAAAATGACCGTGGTGCGACAAAAATGATCAAATGTATAACCATAAATAAAGGTGATAAATTTCAAGTAATTATCCAATTTACCAACGACGCTTGTGTATTATGCATAATTTCTATTAAAAGCGATAATGTTTTCAGTATTTGATACCTGTATTGAAGAATCCCCGAAAGAGCGGTGAGTACATAGAAAGCGCATTTTCTAATGGTGTTAACAATTCTGATGCAGAAAAGATGACATCAACAGCATAAATTTAATCATACGTAAGGATATAATGTTGCCTCTCTCGATATAACGATAATCCCTTCACAACGATATTTTTTTTCTTAGTCCGCAGAAAATTGTTACATTGTGAAACCTCGTACAATGATATACCAAGAAAAAAAATCATTGTGGAGTGATTATCGTTATATATCGACTGATAGAATTGTCAGCAGGTGTGGCCAAATTTATGCTGTTGTTGGCATATCCTCTGAATATTAGTGTTGTTGGTACCACCGTAAAATACATTAAGCATTTATTCGGCAAACAAAAAATTCTAATTGATTTAGTTGATAAATAAATTTCAGTCGGTTGTTTCACCCTGTATAAAGTAACTTCCCCTCACAACAATTTTGTGCTCTACACAAAAAAGTAGCTTCACGGCTTCTACATTAACACTTTCAAAATGTAGAGAGTGCAAAAATATACCCATGTTATATATATTAATCATCCTGGAAAGAACAAAAACAAGATGTTGGGGGAATGAAAAAATATCGTATATATAATAACAAAAATATCGTTATAGAGCAGTTATTATCTTCTCAAAAATACAAATATAGAGGGATTTATAGTAGTGAAGGACATATATCGTTATATATCGAGAGCTGTCAACATTAGACTATTTTAAATTCGAATCAGGATTCCGAAAAATATCGTTGTAGAGGGATTTATCGTTATATCGAGTATCGTTGTAGAGGGATTTATCGTTATATCGAGTATCGTTGTAGAGGGATTTATCGTTATATCGAGTATCGTTGTAGAGAGGGTTCACTGTATATCGATTGGGGGAACTCAAAACAGTTTTAGAGATTAACGGCTTTCTCTCAGTCCAATATATTAAGGAAACAGATACTTTCTGGATTATATACAAGTAAACCCGGAAAGAAAAATCACACACATCTGATGGACTCGAAACTAGGCCCTCTTGCATACCGGACAAGCATACTGCGTCCGAGTTCCTACAGAGACCAGATGACTTTTCTTTCTTTCATACCTCGGCATGAAATCCAGGAAAACAGTATCTGTTTCCTCAAAACAGTTTTTCCCCCCTTGTAGACATATCTCAATTTTGGAGAGATCCACCAAGACAAAAAAAAAAAAGAAACAGGAAAAATCGACATCTATATTTTTCAGGATCCAGGGATTCCTCGGCCGAAAAGAACAGATTAAACTTCTGGAAACAGGGAGGTGTATTCATAAAACGTTTCAACGTTGGAGAGAGAGAGAGAGAAATTTCGTATCTCCTCCAGAGTACGGTGGGCGATGTCAGGATTCTAGAAGCACACCACCACCATCACCACATTGATGTTGGGATCCTAGGGTTGAGAAAGGGTGATGATGACATACGTTTCGAATGTCGCTTCTCTGATTCGGGAGACGACGACGACGATGATGATGATGATCCTCCTGTATGTGGAGGCGTATATCACGCAGGGATTCGAATTCTGTGTGTGTGAAAGGTATAAGAGAAGTGAGAGAGAGAGAGAGAAAAGAGTCACACACACATCCACACATACACTCACCTCACTCCGAGAAAAGAGCAATGATGAAAAGAGTGTGCGTGTGTGTGTGGTGGTGGTGGGAGAATGGGAGAACAAAACTAATTTTCTGCTAGTTTTCGATGTTTCGCAGTTTTCTACCGACAGAACTAGGAGCTGCTGCAGCCTCGACTCTCGTTGTTAAGGAGATATGGAAGGGTTGCTGTATTTCTCTCTCTTTTCCCTGATGCCAAAAGCTGCCAATTTTTGGCTTTGGTCACGTGTATATGTTACGCGGTAAATGCGATAAGTCCGGTTGTTACACATAATAATCGGTTTTTATGCATAATCACCGAGAATTTTGGTAAGTTTGACGAATTTCCCTAAATTTATTACGCATGAAAAATCGTACTATATGGTATACTATAGAATATGGTATCTAGGTAAGATCGTAAATTTTTTTATCATTATATCGGGGTCCGACTTTATTCAGCACACATACTAGACTCATTTGGAACTTCCATCGCATCTATCAAATTCGCCAATTACACTAGGGCATCATACATAATCACAGATAATGGTGATAAATTTCAAGTATTTATCAACTTTACCAACGACACTTTGGTGTCGGTAAAAGTGATAAATTTATCAAAACTTACCAAGATGATTGATAAGTATGCATAATAATCGGTTATTATGTACAATAGTCAATTTATCACATTTACCATAACATATACACACTTAAAACAGGCACAAGGGCAATTCTTGATCAGTTGTGGGGATTATGAGTTCATAATTATCATCAAAAATATTTACGTTCTGTAAGTGTATTTTTCGAGTAAAAATTTGAATTACTACTTTGAGGAATTAAAGTGAAACGTCGATACAACGATACTCTGTGAACCAAGGAAAATATTGTTGCAAAGGGATTTATCATTATATCGCATATCGTTGTAGAGAGGTTTCACTGTATACTTTTTCTATGATTCGAGAGAGAAACGGTCTAAGAGAGGGAAATATAAGGTCATCTATGGGCACCATCGGATCCCCTCCTTAAAACATTAACTGCAATGTGGAGCCGGGTCCACACCAGTAGAACTCTGCAGAATTCCGCATCCCAAAAACCAGTTTCTTTGTGTGGACACACAAGATCTACCATTTGAATCCACATCTCTCTGCTAGTCACACTTCAAAAACCGGTTTTTACGCTGTGGAATTCTGCACAGTTCTACTGGCGTGGATCGGCTCAAGTTTATTAGGCACTAGAGCCCCGTTCACGTGTACAATAAAACATCCCGGGAAGTTCCCCGTAACGGGGATTTTTGCTACAAACCGTTCACATGAAGTTAAGTTTATGCCGGCAATCCCCCTATTCTTTCAGGAAGTCATCACTGGTTACGTAGGTTGAACGGAATTGATTGATTCAAAATGGCTGACGAAGGAGCTTATAGCAGTTTTCGCGGCGCAAAGGATTATGGGAGAGAAGGTCGGTGTCGACCTCCAATCCACCCCAAGAAATATGGGCTTTTTTTGATGAGCTTCTCTCCCAACTTTTTCTTCCCTACGAGGGGAAAAAAGTTGTCATGCCGGTAATTATCACCAAAGCGACCCCCAATCTTGCACATGCATATGTGAAAGGGCCTTAGGAGTTTCTACCGTATCCCCGAGAAGCGTACACTGCCTATCCTAAAGCCGGGTTCACACCCCCACGCGATGCCGACCTGCGTAAAAGCCGGGTTTTCACGGCGAATTCAGTCAAAATCACCTCAGTAATACCTCACAAACCGGTTTTCGAGCAGCTCGGAGCGTTTAGCGCTTAAGTCGTGTTTTCATAAAAGAACATGATTTCTTGCGCCGCGAGCAGAGTGAAGTCGTTGATTGCTTACAGACCTAAAATTCCAATTTTTCCAACCAATCCCCGCCCCCTCATGCTGCGGTGGTGCAGCTGCCCTCTTAGGAGAAAACACTTGAAGATAAAAAAAAATCCTGCGCTTAGGAAAACACCGCTTTATGGTGTGGAACCGGCTTAAGATCCAATGAACAGGTTGGTGTCTTTTCGAACGGATCCAGAATTAGTTTTTCACGGCTCTGCACGGAAACAATTTTGCAGCCGTTTACAACACGTGCAAACGTTTATTTATTGGATAGGGTTAGGTAGGGTCTCTTTACCTTTTTTTATTCAACGGACTTCTTGGGAAAAGAGTTACCAGTAAAATGAAGGCCACAGAGTGCTCTACAACAGTGGGTCTCAACCTTAGAATGCCCGGTCATACACACAACTAATGGGAAATAAATTGGGGCGAATGAAAAAGTGGATCGCTCACGGCCCGGTTTGACCGATGTGAGACCCCGGCGGTGGATGAACACTGCTCTACAGAACATTTTTTAGTATAAAACAATGTTTTTCGATTCCTCATCCAACATCATAGTCCTCCCTGCTGTCACTCCCTACCCTGAGCTGCTAAAGTAACGCAATAAAACACCACAATCAGGACCGACTGTCCTGTGTGTGTTATGTTTAGTGCTGCTATCTGCTACCAATTTTTCTAACTATGAGTGAAGTGTAATGATCGAATAATTGTATCGTTGTAGGCCTGTTGCCCTCTATGGCGAGACTTTTTAATGGGGAGATCGGCTCGCATCTTCACATAAATTGATAACTTTTGTGATACATTATACAAGTTCAATTAAGCTGGTACAAAAGAATATTTTATGCACTTTTTCATTGTACTTACATATTGCAGAAGGACATAACTGGCTGAATTGTTTGATTATTATTAAAGCAACATTTATTTGAAAAATTATTAAAAAAATAGGTTGAGAAATAAATATTCAAAAGTATGTGCTTATTCTGAAAATTCTTTGATTTTATGCATTGAAATGTATTAATGCTAAAAAAGATCAAAATATAGTCCGGGCTCTAATTATTATATATTTTCAGAAAAACATAAAAATTCACGAGCAGTTCAAAACATTGCGTGATCAGACTACTATAATACCAGATATGCAGAAGACTGGATGTTGTGAAGATATTTATTATTTGAGATGTTAATTTTTTTAAGGAAGGAAAAAACTCATCTCTGCCTCTACCGGGAGTCGAACCCGGGTCCCTCGATTGCCGGACGAGTGCTCTGACCACTAAGCTACAGAGGAGATAGAGATTTTCCTTCGCTAGAGCGTATATATGCCGAACGGAACCGTGCAATGGACGGTGAAACCGATCAGCTAATAGCTCATGGACGACGAGCCACCAGAGGGCTATATATATGGCATGAATGTCGCTCTCCACTTGTTAATACAAGATATGCAGAAGACTGGATGTTGTGAAGATATTTATTATTTGAGATGTTAATTTTTTTTTTTGAGTATATACTTAGCGTATATATGCCGTTCGGCATATATACGCTCTAGTGAAGGAAAATCTCTATCTCCTCTGTAGCTTAGTGGTCGGAGCACTCGTCCGGCAATCGAGGGACCCGGGTTCGACTCCCGGTAGAGGCAGAGATGAGTTTTTTCCTTCCTTAAAAAAATTAGCATCTCAAATAATAAATATCTTCACAACATCCAGTCTTCCGTATATCTTGTATTAACAAGTGGAGAGCGACATTCATGTCATATACTATAATACCCTTCGGAAAACATTTACTATCACAAAACAATGACTAAAGTATAGTAATTGACAAAAAATCCTTACACTTATACGAACGATAAACAAATACGAACGAAATGAAATTTCTGGTAATAATCCTTACAGTACAAAATTTTATTATGGTACTATGGCTATCAAGAATAAGTATGTAAACATAGGATAACCATAAATTCTTGTATAGTTTAAAAACTAATAAAAACTGAAGGCATTAGTGCATTTGAATGTGTTCGTGGAAAAGTTATTCTTACTCGGGGGGAATTTTTTTGTTATTACAGAAAAAATAAATGTTTTCCAAATTTTTCGCGATAGAGAGCGCTGCACGAATGTGAATCCCTGGAAATATGCTACTTAAGAGTCCTATTAAAAGCAGGGTGTATTTTCTTATTACTGGCAATGTTGACATTAAGCGCTTACATAAGTTTTTATTTTAATGTTGACATTAAGCACTTCTGTGAAGTTGTTTCAAATCAACCATGAATCACCGGATAAAGCTTTATGAACTTTACGGACACAGAAGAGATTGAAGAAAGGTTGGGGACCAAAATCCTGTGATTTTACTTCGTGCAGTGCCACCTACTGGCAAAGAAATCGAATCATTTATTCATGTACCAAAGAAAATCTTCCTCCGTGAAAATAACCTTCTTTGAAAACTGCATTCAAATACATCAATTCTTTCAGTTTTTTGAATTTTTTAACTGTTTAAAAATTTATGAGATTCCCTGCAAAAGCACTTCCACTTCTAGATAATGATATGGGGTAGCAGAACATCACCTTGCCCGGGGAGGGGGAAGGCAGGTTGAGACAGCCCCACATGGAGCCCCTATAAGAGAAAACTCACTGAAATTAAGCCCAGGGGATCCACCTTATCTATAAATTTTTTGTGCACTTTAAATTTAGTGAATTCCACAAATGAAAAGGTCTCGATCATGAAGGAGGAGGAGGGTGCTGATTAACACGGGGGCCATGGGAAGCAAATATGGTCCAAAGGGGCCAATAGTCGAAGAAAACAAAATTAAGAAACACTGCCCTGGGGTCTATCCAGCAACCCTGCAAGACAGCAATATCCTCTAGTCGTTATAATCCAGGGTTCTTAACCTATGGGTCACGACACAAACTTGCGTCGCTGGGACTTCTGATATGGGTCGCACAAATCCATTAACAGACAGGGCATTTTGAGTTATAGGTCTGGACCCAAACTTGATTCGCAGGGACTTCCTAGATGAGTCATATAAATCTAGTTACATCCAAGGATCCTTCAGGTACGGCTCATGAACCGAACTTAGGATCTGGTGTGCTTGCAGGAGCTTCTCTGAGAGGGTCGTAGTGCAAATCCACTTATAGCTAGAGGGGATTCTTGAGCCATGGGGTCACAACGCAAACTTGATTCGCAAGGGCTAGTAAAAATCCACTTATAGCTAGAGGGATTCTCGAGCTATGGGGTCACAACCCAAACTTGATTCGCAAGGGGTAGTAAAAATCCACTTATAGCTAGAGGGATTCTTGAGCTATGGGGTCACAACCCAAACTTGATTCGCAAGGGGTAGTAAAAATCCACTTATAGCTAGAGGGATTCTTGAGCTATGGGGTCACAACCCAAACTTGATTCGCAAGGGGTAGTAAAAATCCACTTATAGCTAGAGGGATTCTTGAGCTATGGGGTCACAACCCAAACTTGATTCGCAAGGGATAGTAAAAATCCACTTATAGCTAGAGGGATTCTTGAGCTATGGGGTCACAACCCAAACTTGATTCGCAAGGGGTAGTAAAAATCCACTTATAGCTAGAGGGATTCTTGAGCTATGGGGTCACAACCCAAACTTGATTCGCAAGGGATAGTAAAAATCCACTTATAGCTAGAGGGATTCTTGAGCTATGGGGTCACAACCCAAACTTGATTCGCAAGGGGTAGTAAAAATCCACTTATAGCTAGAGGGATTCTTGAGCTATGGGGTCACAACCCAAACTTGATTCGCAAGGGATAGTAAAAATCCACTTATAGCTAGAGGGATTCTTGAGCTATGGGGTCACAACCCAAACTTGATTCGCAAGGGGTAGTAAAAATCCACGGGTCACAACCCAAACTTGATTAAATGAGACTTCCGAGGTGTGTGTGTGTGCGTCGTACAAATCTACTTACAGCCAGGGATTCTTAAACTATGGGTCACATGATCCAAACTTGATTCGCGGGGACTTCCTAGATGAGTCTTACAAATCCTATAACAGTTCTGTTATAAATGCATTTATTGCGTCACTTATTTTGTGTAGCTGCTTAAAAGCGCTTAAGAATCCCTGATATAGTTCATACAAACATGTGAAAACGATGTAAGCTATTCAATATACAGGTTGTCCCATAAATTCGTAAATAGTTTAAAAATTCATAAAACGTGAAGGAATTGGTACGATTGGATGCGGTGTGGGAAAAAAAAGTTATTCTCACGGAGAAATCTTTTGATACAGAAAAAAAAAAACTTTGTCAAGTTTTTCGTCGATAGAGGGCGCTGCACAGAAGCAGATCACTGGAAATATGCAAAACAGAGTGCTATAAAATGCGGTGTTTACGATTAACAGCTTATTTCTGGATTTTCCTATTACTGAAATTTACATAAGGTTTTATTGTGATGTTGACGTTAGGGGATAAACCACTATTGTTGAAAGTGCGCCCCGATTCACCGGCTGAAGCTTTGCGAACGTTTAGGACACAGAAAAGTTTGAAGAAAGAGTTCAGGTCCAATCACTCCTGCCAAACTTTCCTGCAGCGTCCCATATCGACAAAAATTTGTGTGAACTAAATTTTTCTTGTATATCTATAAAAATTCCCTTCGTGAGAATAACTTTTTTGCAAACCACATCCTAATACAGTGAAGCCTCGCTACAGCGATACTTGACATAACGATAAACCTTTCTATAACATACACGTTCAACCCATGGCTCTTTCGCCAAATGTGAGACACCGAGTCATATGATGTGGCCCACGATCTCAAAACTAATTTCACTAAAATGTACTAAATGACACATTACGAGATCACTAAGTGACCTGCGGTGCAGTTCCACATCACTCAAGTTCCAGATCACTTTGTTGACCCACGACATAGGTCGCCTGGGCACGTTCTCAGATACAAATACAAATACAAATACAAATACAACGCCACAACAGGCAAATTGCCCAACGAGGTGGCTGACTTAAGAACATCATGGATCCCCGAGCCCTTTTTTGCAGGCCCTACCTACTACTGCTACACCACAAATGCACCCCCCCCCCGCGGAACCCCCCAACGAATCGTTACATGCGGGAATGTGCGTGTACGTGTAGTGCAACCTGACGTAAAGTTTGTTTCTGTGTAATGTTTGTTATGTGTAGTGCTGCCATCTGCCACCAGTTTTTCTAACAATGAGTGAAGTGTTATGATTGAATGATTTATCGTTGTAGGACTGTTGCTCTCTGTGGCGAGACTTTTTAACGGGGAGATCGGCTCGCATTTACGCCTTGAAGTTGGGAACCACAGAAAACCAACTTCAGCCGACCACACCAACTTCAGCCGACCACTAATGATCACGCCGACCAGATAATGATCACGTTCTCACGAATGATCCAATGATTGACATATTTACATATAGCTTCAGTGACCAACGGTGTACTCCCAGAGCACTCGAGTGACCCCCCCCCCGTACTTGTCTAGAGCACTCAAGTAGAACGCGGCGCATTTTCAAATCACTGAAGTGAACCGTGGTATAGTTCTGCATTGCATAGGTGGCCGCTGCGCGTTCCCACGTACACCAACCATGGCTCCCGCTCCGTCTCTATAGTGGATGTAATTCTTACACGGACCGATTTCATCAATTCTCCTCCCCCCCCCCCCAGAAAGTTTTGATAAGTGATGGCCAAATTAAAGCTAGTATTACATTAAAATTGACAAATACAACCAATGAGCTCATCGGTTGTATTCGCTCGAGTGTAACCGATACGCTCATTGGTTGCATTTGTCAAGTTTTGTGAAAAAACTTTTTTTTTTTTAAATATATATTATATTATATTATATTATATGTTACCGTTAAAGCCCGAATTATGGCAAGAGTTTTGATCAAACTCCGAATTTCTGAAATGATTCGAACTTTGGCCAGCCATGAAGTTGCCTGGCCAAATCTCGATGTGCTGATGTAAGACAGCCCGGTAAGCACAAAGACCATTTTTTTAAATCGCCAACGCGTGATGAGGGGGCTATATAGCAGCTGTATTGGATTAGCTCCATGTGACAAGAGAAAAAGTTAAATTTGAGGGAAAAAACTAAAAAAAATTATATAAACATATATTTTTTCCGCCAGATTTTGGGGGTTGAAATGATTACCGCATCGTGACTGTGGTTTGATGGGTTGCCATAACTAACGTGGTCATGGTTGTCACAAAAAAGACGTTAACTTGACGATGATCTCGAATCTCTCTTGTTATCAGACTTTGCCAGGGATCACCGGCCGCTTCACCAACTGGCCGGCCAATGTCCCAAGTTTTGACACTGGCAGGATCAATATTTAACGAAATTGGCCAATTTGCGAAGAGACCGGCCCCATCTCGAATTGGCCTATTTTGGGCATTGTCAAAATCTCCTTTTTCGTAAAATCCCTCCGCCTCCCACACACACACATATTCAAACCAAATGTGTTGCCATCTATTGATAAAAAAATGCTTACTAAAGAAATTTCAAATATATATATCCCCCCCCCCCATTTCCCATTTGTTCAAATTCAAAATTTCGCATAAAACCTAAAAAAAAAAATTTCACATTTTTTTGAATTTTTAGATGCAGTCGTCGATAGGGTCGTAAAACGTCGAGCATGCGGTCGAAATAAAAATACGCGCCGGCGCGAAATTTCTACATGCCCCGTGCATGTCAGGCAATAAGATGCGTCCAGCCCTGTCCACTGGTACACCAGTTCCCTCAATTTTCCCGAATTATTAAATTACTTACGAATTAGTGGGACACCCTGTACTTCCAGTAGCTGCAATAATTTCTAAATCGAAATACCGGAACTGAAATGGCAATTTTGAAGAGAGAGAGAAAAAAAAAAAAAGAGGATATATTGGAAAATTGTGGAAATGCGCGTGGCCAACGGAAACGGGATCGGAATGTTGCGCCAAGTGATGGCAAACTCGGTACACGTTTGCGAATCAGGAGGCTATCGAGTTCGCACTTTGGTGTGCCCCGCCTTCTTGTAACTTTCGGAAACTTTTCGCGAATTTTCTCGTCAGAGGCTTTTCTCTCTCCCCCTTTTCCGAGAGAGAGAGAGAGAGCACACGCCCTCCTATTGCTGCTGCGCCAACAACGAGAATCTTCCCATCACATTTTTGTTCTTTCTGCCACTTATATGTGATGTGGACGGAAAATAACGAGAAAATCTAGTTGGGAGTATCAAGAGAGAGAGACAACGAGTGGAATTTTCTCCTCTCGTGGTATTTTTCCTCAGCGAAGAGAACGAAACAAAAAAAATTCTTACACAGAGGGAGAGACAGAGAGAGATTCTACTCCCTTTTATAACAATAAAACCAATTTGATTTTGTGTTCAATCTCTATATATAGCTAATTTAATTTTATTTACAACTAGCTGTAATACCCGGCGCTGCCCGGGTTTTCTTCAATTATTGGGAAGATTGAAAATGTGACAAACCTATAAAGGAATGAACTTTACATGAGATACTGGTAGCATTAAAGAAGCGACAAACTATTGTAAAGGCATATAAACTTTATTGTGTGTGCTAGGGAGCAACGGCAACCAAAGTAATCATTCCGAAAGTGATTGTTGAGGTCCAAAAACCATTGTTGTTCGGCAGTTATTTTGCCCATTTCGGGCATATTTGCCATGCTCTGACGAACTTTTGAAGTAGCTTATCATTCAATCCGGGCCCTGTTTGATAAATATGCAAAATTTATCGACGATCGATCTAAAATTTTAGATCTGTGTAGAGAACATACACAGACAGAAAATCAATTTTATACAAATACAAATACAACGCCACAACAGGCAAATTGCCCAACGAGGTGGCTGATTAAGAACATCATGGATCCCCGAGCTATTTTTTGGAGGCCCTACCTACTACTGCTACACCACACATGCACCCCGCCCGCCGAACCCCCAACTAATCGGTACATGGGGGAATGTGCGTGTACGTGTAGTGAAACCTGACGTGAAGTTTTTTGTTTCTCTGTAATGCTTGTTATGTGTAGTGCTGCCATCTGCCACCAGTTTTTCTAACTATGAGTGAAGTGTTTAGATAGTGTTAGATAGATTAGATAGAAGTGTAACATATAGATAGATAGATATAGAACCCCGCTCACATCCACGGACTGGTGTTGACACCTTATTTCCGTTACCTCAAAAGAGGCAGAGTTGCGTCGAAAAAGTTAGCAAAGATTTATAGCGGTGGTCCCCCCCCCCTTGCCCCGTGCTGGCAAGTATCAAATCACTCGCGTCGTTCTCCCCACGAAGACAACCATCAATTCGCTGCAATGTACAAGCCATTTGACTAAAATGGATAGCTGAACCCAATGACTTGGGAGAAAAATTGCATGCGCGTCCAGTGGCACATAAGGGCAGGAGACCGCAGCCTAGGATTTCAAAAGAAGTGTGGGAAATACTTGTGGGCAAGAAAGAAGAAGTTGGCATGTTGAAGTGGGAGAGATTTGAGAATGGTCTAAATACACAATGCATACAAAATATATATACACAGCGCCTCCACTATGACGGGAAACGAAGAAACAAAGCCTCCGTCCACAGTGTTGGGCAGCATGTTTTGTTTCCCTTTCCTTTTATGGAATATGCAATATACACACACACACAGACAGAGCCTCCACTGCGACGGGAATAATTAAACAGAGCCTCTGTTGACAGCGCTGGATACATTAACGTTTGAATTATTTACATATATTATTCACATTATAAAAATTTCCCTTTTTTATACTATTAGGTATGCACATAAACATTACTATGAAGGTAATACATATATTGGGAATAAATATCACCATGAGGTCATACAAATATTCAAGATTGCAAAGTTATTATCATACTATGAAAGTGCGACGGAAATAATCAAACACAGCCTCCGTTCACAGTTGGGAGCTCACATTTGAATACTGCTCCCATACAAAAATTTTCATAACATATTTATATAATATACGCTATTTACATAATATATATATAAATTTCCCTTTTTATATAATTGGTGATGCACATAAACATTACTATGTGCAATACATATTGGGAGCAAATGTCATTATGATTCAAGGTTGGAAATTATTATCACACTATGAATATGCAAAAACATTGTTTATTCTTCCGATTGTTTACGACAGGGTCGCTGAGTGTGCCGCCTTTATGATAGGGTGTGCGGATACTAATTCTTTACTTTCAACAATAGCTCACAC
The DNA here is from genome assembly GCF_987345545.1 of Pholcus phalangioides. NCBI lineage: Eukaryota > Metazoa > Arthropoda > Arachnida > Araneae > Pholcidae > Pholcus > Pholcus phalangioides. Next base: position 17,410,871 of record NW_028301601.1, on the reverse strand, counting down.
ATACGCAACGTCCTTGATTCCCAATCATAAATTATACAGGGTGTATTACTTAAATATTATGGTATAGGAGCCTATAAGTGCGTCCCTCTAGTTTGAATCTGCATCTGTTTCAGATTCTACTTCCGAATCACTAGTGGAATGTTCACTGCTTCCAGTTATTATCAAAATAGTTTCTTTATTATTCTCCAGATAGTTCAAAACTTTTAGTTTTTTCGTTGCAGATCTTTGTAAAATAATTTTTCGTTTCCACAAGATCTCTCGTCCGTTTGGTGGTGGTGCTTCTAAATGGTATCCCTTTGTGTACTCACACTGTGTCACATAAGTGTATCAAGCTTCCCGAATGGCCGCATTTGCACGTACTGGTCTGGCTGATTTTGAGCCTTTGTATGCATTCACCGAATAGACCGTGAGGAACATTACTATTTCTCTCGGCATGACTTCTTTCATTTTACCCACTTTTGGTATTACGTCGAAGACCTTTCTTCCAGTTGTGCATATTTGCCAATGGTGTTGCCATTTCTCTGACGCTTCTTGCGAGAGCAGATTTTTAATGTAGGATGCCGGTAATTTCATTAGGTGGTTCTCATGTTGATGTTTTGTAGCCTCTTTCGCGAATTTATCCGCCATTTCATTCTCCTCAATGCCTACATGAGCTTTCACCCAACGCATCGTAATCTTCCTCTTGTCCATTAGTATTTTTCTAATGTCATACACTAGGCTATGAGAAGATTCCACGTCCCAGATTGTCTGTATACAGGACATGCTGTCTGTCTTTATAGTTGCTTTTTCTGCAAAATTTTTTGCATAAGTGATCGCCATCCAGATTGCGTATAACTCTGCTTGGAACACAGTGTTGTTATTGAGCAATCGGCAGTTCCATTTGTCCGTTACTTTACCCAAGTAGACACTGATGTAGGCGGGTCCTACGCCAACCACGGTCTTGGAGCCATCAGTATAAATAATTCGATGGGTTGATTCTTCTGAATCTGCCGTCAAGACCTGTGTTGGCAGAATATCTTTCACCGGGTGATACGTCCATGGTGGGTGTTTATGCTCTACATCTGTAGGAAGATATGTTACATTGTTTACTAATCTCGCGCTTTAGCCTTAAATTTGTTCAAACATGTGAATTATCTGATTACTAAAACACAGAAATGTTTACAAAATTTTAAAATAATATCTGGAACCGGCATGGGGGGGGGCATTAATTCAAGTATTAGAAATACGCTTTATATAAAGTTGTCGCCATCTGCATTATAGCAGAAGGAATTTTCTCTAAAGAGAGTCTACTATTGTTGTTAGTTGTTGTTTAGGATCATTGAACCACGCGATAGCACCATATGCTATAATGCAGATGGCAACAACTTTATATAAAGCGTATTTCTAATACTTGTGAATTAGTGCCCCCCATGCCGGTTCCAGATATTCTTTTAAAATTTTGTAAACATTTCTGTGTTTTCGTGATCAGATAATTCACATGTTGGAACCATGTCAGGTTTCTATCAAACATTATTCCTAAATATTTGTTATTCATATTGTCTCTTATAGGATTGTTTTGCAGTCTAATTGGTCTGCCCTTTTTGTGAGAAATTCATAAATAATTGAATTTGGAGAGTTCGATGTCTAATTTATCTTTTGCGTGCTTAGTGCCATGGCGGATTGCTAAGTTACCTATTTACCATAGAAATATCATCAGTATACACTTGGATTTTTATATTTTCAAACCAGTTTTTCGTGAGTAAATCATTTATGACTAGGGCCCAAAGCATCGGCCCAATACAGGAGCCTTGAGGTCATCCTTTCGTTTGAACTATAGTAACCTCACCTTCATCCGCAAAAAGGGATACCTGTTTTCCTCTGATTGCATCAATCATTGTTCTTCTCACATTGTCCGGCATTGAAATGCTGATAAGTTGCTTTACTATTGTTTTATGTGAAATATTATTGAAGGCTCCCTTAATATCTATTGATATTAGGGGAACATCCTGTTTTTGGTTCTTAAATGTGTGTGTATACCGCCATGAATCCTTGAGTTTACTGTCTCGATCGAGAACCCTCTTCTAAATCCATGTTGTTTATCGCTGATCCACTTCGTTTTCTTGACGTAGTAGTTGATTCTTTATGTCAGCAACTTTTCGAGGATTTTGCCCACTGTGTTTAGAAGAGTTACTGAACGATATGAATTGATATTGTTCGGATGCTTTCCCGGTTTTAGGAACAGTATCAGCTGCCCTTTCTTGAATGCTGTAGGGAAAGTATTGAACCTGAGGCATTTTTATTGAAAAGAGTCAGGAAAAAGAATTTGTGTGGGGAACATGGATACTTTTAATCAATGCGTTTGTTATTCCATCAGGACCGGGAGCTTTTTTTCTCATCTAGTTTATCTATTAATCTATTAATTTCTTGAATTAAGTAAAGTGGATCGTTTCTGGTATCAGTATCCTGCGTATTTCTTTACTGTCTTAAAGTATTTTCGTTTCTTCCATTATTTTTGGGGAAAATGTTTTCTAAAATGTTTTGGGCAGCTTGTAAAGATGTTGTTGGATAATCAGGATTTACGAGGAATGTTTGTGGAGGAAACGAACTTGCATTTGTGACGGTCTTGTATCCTTCCCTAAAGGCTCCGTCGCTTTTTCACAAAACCTGATCCAACCTCCTTTTTTTGCCCTGTTAATTTTCTTTTTGTATAAAGCAATTTCTTTTCGATATAATTGCTTTAACCTTGTTTGATTGTCCGAACCCTTTTCTCCTTGACACCTCCTCTTGTGCTCCCAGATGTTTCCTTTCTAACGTTAGTTCATCATTCCACCATGCGAGGTTTTGAATTGGTGAAGGTTTCACACTTTTGGAAATGTCTGTTGACACATGCTAGTAATATATGCCATTAGTTTCTGGCATATTCATTCTAGGGTTTTGTTGTCTTGGCATTCCCTTAATTGTACTGTATTGTTTTAATTGCACTTTTTGTTTTCAGGGTGAAAACCTTTATCTTCCTCTCTGTTATTTTATATCGCGTCGTGGCTTTTGGCAAATAGTCGCATTCATTTGTATATAAATGTATTTATGTCCGCTGAGAGTCACTTTCTCGTCCACTTTCCAAGATGTATTCAGTAGTGTTGCATGCGAGTTCGTAATAGTCACATCCGGCCATCCTTTCCCATAATCCGTCTCGAAGGTGGGAGGAGAATTACTATGCTTGAGGAAATATAAATGGTACCTATATTAGAATAATCAATGAGCTTATTTCCTCTAGTATCTGTTCTACGGTCTCCCCAAAGCGGGCGTTGACTGTTGAAGTCGCCGCACAACAATAGGTTCACTTGTGTGGGCAATTTCAATAGTTGGTTCATTTCTTTCAGAACATTCTAGACACAATCTCTTGGTGAAGAATACGCACTAGTTAATATTAGATCATGTTGAGGCTGTGAGATTCTAATCGATGTGATGTTGTTGCTCGTATGATATGTCATAGGATGAATGTCTGGATTGAGTACCAGGATTGCCGCTTTCCCATTTTTGGGAATCCATCTTTTCCATCTTCTCGGAAATGCACGCATTGGCTTCTCTGGTATTCCTGGCTCCTGTAAAGCAATTATGTCAATGTTGTCCTTGATTGCTGTATCTATGAGCAAGTTTACTGCCGCTCTAGTTCGATCTACATTTATTTGTAGTATTTTGAGATTGCCCACCGGAGATTGTGTTCTTGAAGAGCATTGAAGTTGTTCTTGTCGACTTAATCTTGGGTGTTTTTCCTGTCCGCTATTTTGGCCTGTTATCCGGGAGTTGGCTATTGCGTCCTAAAAGTTGCCTTGAGGCATTGTATATCATAAATGTAATATTAAAATAGTAAGCTACCTGACTTATATGAGTAGGAAGACAATATGTTGTCTTGTTATCAAATTTTTCAAGTGTGACTTCAACTTGAAATTGTTTGCGACTGCCGAACTTATACAACAAGCCAACGAGGGAAGACATGGTTCAGGACCTGGCGCTTGGCCACAGAGAGGAACAGGGGGGCTCGGGCTCAATAAAGCTGGAAAGAACATCAGAAGAGCTCATCGGAATAAATTGTATATTGTATAACAGAAATATTTAAATCTGTATACACTTTTTTTTTTTTTTTTAATAATGTGTTTTTATATTCAATGTTCATGTATTTTATATTTTATATGCATAATAAAGCACCCGACATCGCCCAGCCCCTCATCCGGGCAATGGCTAAAATTGACAATGGTCGATAGAGCCTGGGCGGTGCACGGAATGAAATGAAAAATGAAATGCCGAACTTATCACCTTTGCAGCCGACGAGTCTGTACATATCAAAGTAATTTGACCTTTATGTTCATCTATACTAGTAATGAGCTCCTGTAGATTGCTGTATTTTAACTGTACTTCTAAGTCATTCATCACTAGCTTGATCTCATTTTGGTCAATAGCGTTGAATGTCAGTTTAGATTCATTGAGATCATTCACTTACACAAGCTCTTGAGGTTAGATTTTTCTGGTTAGCACAAGAGATTCCTGCATATCTAGTACGGCTACTTCTAATTTCACTATGATTCTTACGATGACAACGATTGGAGGGAACCAAACCGGATCCAAACCTGAATTCCGAAGAGGCCTCTTTCTTATAATTATGTTCTTGGGAGTCGTAGACAATATCACCCGAGAGGTTTGAATTTTTCTGATACATTGTGCTGTTGTTTTATTATTGAAAGTACGTCCAAAGTTCTTGTTATTTAAGGTTTCAACTTCTGCATGTTTATACATGTAGATATAGAGATTGGGGCATTATGGAATACAGTCGACGCTGCCTATTAGATTCAGGGAAAATGTTGCCATTCTGGTATTTCTACCGCTTTTGAAAAGTACGGAACGGATCAACAGCCATAACATCGGAAACATCTTTTATATTTATCAGGACTTTGGTTTATGTTATCTTTTTTCGTCAGAAGTTTTCTTTTTTCTTGCATATTTTGAAGCTAGTGTTGAACCAATACCTTCTGTAGCAGAAATCCTCCGCGCGAAGCTTGTGACGTCACTGAGGTCGTCCATTCCACCGGTAGTCATTGGATATACTGCAAAAAAATTAAAGATTTTGTATATGTCGGACTGCTATATCCAGGGAAAAGTGATATTTTTGAGGCCCTAGCTGGTTAGAAATACCTGTCTGTACAAATTTACATGCTTACTCACCGAATTTTAATAAGATCTCATTTGTATGATACCCGCCCCACCGTTCTTGAGGCCCCTGGACAGTGTCCGGGTAGGCCCATGTGTTAAGGTAACACTGCTCAGCAGAGGCAGATTTATCTATGGTTACACAATTTTTGTGGCTCTTCTCCCATTGTACGAATTTTCTCGCCCACACATTCCTCAAATTTGCCGCCCTTCTGAACTTGCCACCCTGGGCTATAGCCCGCTAAGCCCTTCTGCGAATACGCCACTCGCTGTTTGGGGCCTGAATTTCCTGAAATTATTACCCTTATTACCTGAAATAAGAGCTGTTTTTTTTCATGAAGCGATGGAGCAACATCCCCTAAGGAACTCCCTCTTCTTTAGGGGGGGTTTTAGGGGGTGTTGGGTAAGGTCGGTACCAGCTGACGTCATGCATGACGTCATTGTTCAGACAGAACCGATTAAACCTGCTTCGGGATCTGGTAAATTAGGAATTTTTTTTTTTCCTGACCACACATGAATTCAAAATTTCATTATTCTTGTCATTTCTGTGCTATTGCTCAAAATATTTACCAATACTTATTTCCCAAAATTATAATCATTAATTATTTTGATTAAACTAAAGTAATTTAAATTAATTAGAAAATTAATTAATTGAAATTTACATTAATCTCACAAAGAAAAACATACTGAATTGATATCCAATTTTTATTAAATTTCGTGGTCAGTCATCATATACAAAAAAATTTTGCGATTTGGTCACGAATTGTGTAAGAGCAGTTAAAAAATGGGTTAGTTAACACTTTCGGTGATCATGTGTTGCAAAATAGTGATTTTTATATATCAGATACCCTCGGAGGAACGAAAACAAGCGTCGAAGTTAAAATTGAATTCAAAACGATTTCACACAAGAGAAATATAGAAAAAATATCATTGTAGCGATTTCAAAATCTTTAGGAAATATTGTTAATGGGGGATATATCGTACTAAATGATATTTTTGTATCGAGAGGAGTTTAACATTAGACTAAGGTATAATTCCAAAAAAAAAGTTTTAAAAAGTACCGTTGAAGAAGGATTTAAACGTTATATCGAGTTTCGTTGTAGCGAGGTTCCACTGTTTTTCATATTACCCCGACCTAAAATTATTTTAAAAACCACTTTCTACCAGACATGAAATTTATTTTTCAATACCATACATGACAATCCATTTCAATTATCATTTCATCAATCCATTACCATTCCAATTACCATCAATGCAAAAATATAGTAATACAAATTTTATATGTGAAAAACCGTACGTGTGTTTTTCATGTTCCTATCAAATTTTTATAAATATTGATCATAAAAATAAAAAAGGACATTTCATAATCCCTACACTTCCTATATATACAGTGAAACCTCGATATAACGATACTCTACAGACCAAGAAAAAGTATCGTTGTAGAAGAGAGATCATAACACTTTTTTGTAACCTCTCGATGTAAGGATAACTGTTACATCGAGAGGTAGCGTTAGCATCAGGTGCTGCCAAATTTATGCTGTTCTTTATGCCAGAATTATGCTTTTGAATTGGCGTTGTTAGCACCGCCATAAAATGCATTTATTATTGCATATTCACAGCGAAACTCATTAGTTGATGAATAATATTCAGTTAGTTGTGTTTCATCCTGTAAAGTAGTTTACCGCGCAACACTTTTGTGTTATAAGAAGAAAGTTGCTTCACGGAAACTTCACTAACACTCAATGGAAAGATACTGCAAAATACTAATCCCATTAAAAAACCATAAAAAGGAAAAAAAATTGACTAAAATTTTAAAGATATAGGTGAAGGTAATTTTGTGCGAATATGAAAAATATCGTTCCAGCAGTTTTTGAAATCTCTGAAAATATCGTTGTAGAGGAATTTATCGCAGTAAATATCATTGTTTAGAATTTAATAAACTATAGAAAATTTCCCAATAATTCGAAAAAAAGAAAAAAAAAATTGTTGAGGAATTAACCGTTGTATCGAGTATCGTTGTAGCGAGGTTTCATTGTATTAACACATACACTGATTACGGATTGATGTTTTTATGCTCAAGATTTCATAGGTCTGTAGATTGTGAATTACGTGGTTATATTCCGCGGATCGCTTAAATAATCTGAGAGTGTGCCGCGGGTAACTTGAGTAATGCGGAACCGCACTGGGGGCCACTTAAGTGCTCTAAAACTACGTCACATGTCACTCAGAAAATCTCTAAATGTGTCACGGGTCGCTTAAGTGTTCTGGAACTGTGTCCCGGATCATTTAAGTGATCTAAAAATGTGCCACGGGTCGCTTAAATGCTCTGGAATTGTACCACGGGACTCTTGAGCGATCTCTAAAAATGTGCCGCTTAGTTCATTTTTACAAAATTAGGTTTGAGGAGGGCAGGTCGTATCAGATAACCCCCAGGGCCATATTTGGTCCGCGGGCCAAGGGCCTTTATGCGATTATCATTATATGGCTTAGAGGGTGGGTCGCAATGAATTTATTGAAGATAAATTTTGAGTTCATAGCGTTCAAATAACATTGAAATCAAGAGAAACTGATTCTAATAACATATAAAGGAATTTTCTTCCGAAATTTAAAAAAAAGTATTTTTTTACATTAAAAAAATAAATTTGTGATCGTCAGTGGGGTGGGGGGGGGGAGTGGGGCGAGGCCCCGTATGCCACCCCTCCCCCCCGTGTATGTCTCTGATCCCACCAATATGAGTTAGAATTCAGAGAGCCAGGGCCGATGACGAAATTTCGCTGACGAGGGGGGGGGGGTGGGGGTCAAAAATGGCTAAAAATTTGCTGACGTAATACTTGAACGGCCCCCAATATTAAATCAAATCCAATTAACTCTCGGGGTATCGGTTTCACCTGAATCCCAATAGATGGCGCTACAACACACATCGTATTTCACTCGCCAACCAATCACAAACACAAAATAAAAAAAAAAATTAAGCTAATGCTATTAAACTAAATAAACACATCACGCATCACAAAAATCACCCACAAAAAAAATTTCCTCACACAATTTCACCGCCAAAGAGTCCAAAGTTTTCGAAGCATTAAAAATTTCCTATTGGTCAAAGACAAAAGGGGAAAACGAAACAAAAAAAAAATTAAAATTAAAAAAAAAATAAATTAACCCGTCGCACAAACAGCCAAACAGAATTAAAAAAAGTTTCCACGTGACACAAAACACGGCACGTGATTGGTCGAAGGGATCTGGGGGTGGGGAGGAAGCGGGCAGGTGAACATTAGGGGGGAATGAAAGGGGGGGTTTTTAATTAGTCCTCAAACAAAAGAGATTGTATTAAACGGTAGAAACGCATTTTTTAAGAAATAAATTTTTTAATATTTTCAGAACACAATCGGTAAAGACATTTGAAGTGGATTTTGAAGAGAGTATTAAGAGAATAAAACAAAAAAGTAAATAAATATTTAAGAATTCCGCGGGAATAAATCTCGAAAACTCTCTTTCCACATCAAAGAGATCACCGATTTCCAGTGGAAATGTTTTTTTTTATCTCTTCAGAGATAAGAGAGAGAGAACTACAACATTTATATACCTGTAAAAGCATTCGTGTATCAGTGGGATTGAACACGATTTGTTAAAAGCTAGAGACTAATTAAAGCTCTCTCTCTCTGTGTATGTTGTTGTTGTTGTGAGATGAATGTCAGATGATTAAAACTCTCCCTTGAAAACTGGAACGTTTTTGGAGTATTTGTTTGAGGAATTACCAAAGTATAGAGATGAATAGATTTTTTTAAAAATTATTATTACTTTTTATTCTCTTATAATCATGTTATTATAGTCATCTCTTTATTTTTAAGGCTGATTCGGACGGAATTGAAAATGAAAATCTAGTCAGTTTGAAAAAAAGTTATTAAAAAAAAAATGAGATGAATAGACAAAGAGAGATAAGAGATTTCTAACATGATAATAAGAGGTTTTGGTTGAAAATTTTTTTTTTAGCAATTTTTCCCCCGAGATAAATGTCAATTTTTAGGATTCTTTGATCTTTTCCAGGATTTTAGTAATTGATCTGGAAATTTTTTGAATTTGTTTGTTAGGTTTTTTGAGTTTTTGTATTAAGTCGGGATTAGCGGAAAAAATTTTAGAATGCTTGCTGTCAAGTAATCTGTGTGTTGAATCTAATTGACGTCACTGTGAGAGTTATTGTATTCAACACGACTATAATGAAATTTAAAATTTGTGAGTAGTTTCTTTGTGAAAAAATATTTATTGTTCATTTGCGATTATTTTTATAAGATAACTGTCATTTTATGCTCGTGTGGGTAACAATGTGGATTGATACTTGCTCGATTAATAGGACGAAACTAGTTTTTTGAAACTTGTATCTGTACTTAGATTTAAATTGAAATATTGATACTTAAGATCTTGGATTGCAGATAGAGCTTTGATGGGACTTGGTGTAAAAGAATGGAAGTGTAGATATCAAGAGATTTTTTTTTTCTTTGTATATCGAAGGTAGGCATGATGAGACATGGATTGAAAAGTTGGAGTTTAGGATGAGAGACTTTTATTAAAGTGTTGGTGATATGACGAGACATGGATTGAAGAGATATCCGATGAGACTTGGGGGGAGATATGATGAGGCGCGCGTTTGTGTGTGTGTGGAGGGGGATTGAACTGGGGATATTATGAGACTTGGATCAAAGATGGAGACATTATCAAATTTATGCGATGAATAGATAACAGAGAGACAACAGATTTCCAACATGAATAAAAGGTTTTGGTCAAAAAAAATTACCGTAAGTAGTTCAATTCTCCGAGAATAATGTCAGTTTTTATGATCATTTGATCTTTCCTAGGATTTTAGTAATTGATGTGGAAATATTTTGATTTTCTTTGTTTTTGCAACTTTTTATATTAAGTCAGATTAGTGGAAATTTTTTTAGAATGGTTGCTGTCAATAACTTTGTTGAATCCAATTGACATCCCTGAGAATTATGGTATTCAGCGTAACTATAATGGAATTTGAATTTGTGAATAATCTTTTGTGGATAAAAATGTTTATGGCTAATTTTTTATTATTTTAATAATAACTGTGTGGTTTTATGCACGTGTATGTATTAATGTAGATTAATACTTGCTCGTGTAATAGGATGGAAATGTTGTTACTTTAAAACTGTACTTGGATTGAATACATGATGAAACTTGGCTTGTTGAACTTGGAGACATGAGACTTGGATTGAATTGATTTGAAGATATGATGAGACTTTTTAAATTGAAGTTGGAGATACACACGATGAGACTGAAAAAAATAAGTAAATTTAAAAAATAAAATAAAATTTGAAGATGGAGATATGATGACATTTGTATCGAATTTCGAAATGTTATAAGCATTTTTTGATTTATTGTATTTTGGAGACGCGATGAGACTTTTTGGATTGAAGTAGGACATCCCCGATGAGACTTGAAATGAAGTTGAATTATAAAAATTGTATTGTAGTTGGAGGTACGATGAGACTTGGATCAAAGTCGGAGATATTTTTAAATCCATTCGATGAATACACAATACAGAGATTAAAGTTGATAGATTTCCAACATGTTAATGAAGTGTTTTAGTTGAAAAATTTTAACGATTTTTACTCGAGATTAAAATGAATTTTTAGGATTCTTTGATCTTTTCTAATGATCTAATTGTTTTATTTCGATTTTTTGTTAATTTTTAATTAAGTAATTACTATTTTTTTTAAATTTTGTATTATATATAAGTCAGGTGAGTGGAAAAATTTTTAGAGTGGCGTTCAGTTTGCTTTCAAGTAATTCCATCCTTCAGGAACGCTTCTATACTTCTTTGAGATGTGAAGAGGGGTGTGCACACACGGTCCTTCAATGTTGAATGTCAAGTAATCTGGGTTGAATCTAATTGATGTTGCTGAGAGTTATTATGGAATATAAAATAGAATTCACACAAACACATGAGTATACATATAGTTTTTGTAAACAAATTTTTATTATTCATTTGATTATTTTGAGAAGACAACTGTGATTTTATGCACGTATAGAATGTAGATAATAATGAGGATTGATACACTTGTTTGCTCGTGTAGTAGCACAGAAGTGCGGTTGTTCAAACTTAGGTATAAAACTGAGCTTTGATTGGACTTGGATTTGAACCGAAATTTCGATTCTTGAGATTCGGATTGAAAATGCAGCTTCGATAAGATCTTAATATAAGAATGAAAATGTAGAAATCGAGACTTGGGATCGAAGTTTGAAATATAAGACTTGGACTAGGTGTGAAGACGGACGGACTATTATGATTAGACTCGGACTGAAGGTTGAAATATGATGAGGCTTGGATTAAAGTTGATGATATATTATTAGGTTTTTTGGATTGAAGTTGGTTGGGGTAATATGGCAAGACTTGGAATGTGAAGATGGAACTTTGATCAGACTTGGAATAAAGAATGGGAGTGGATATGAAGATTTTTATTAAAGGTAAAAGATATGATAAGACTCAATTTAAGAATTAAAGTGTAGATATCAAGAATTGGATTGACGGTAGTGATATTATACTCAGATTTAAGATGGGGATGTTATGAGCATTGCATTGAATTACTAAGAGTGATTGCTTGGAATTTTTTTTTAATTAAAACAAAATTTGTTTCTCGAATCTAGTATGGAGTTTTGATGAGACTTGGATTGAAATAAGACTGATTATAAGAACTTAGAATTAAAAAGAGTGGAGCTTTATTAAGATTTGACATATTATGGAACAGCTCTGATCGAATAGAAACTGCGTAGTTTTGAAACAAGATTCGGAATGTATGGAAACAGTCGGCGATTACAGAGACAGATTCAATGAGACAGGTTTCGGAAAATCATTAAATCATTTTCGGATCAATATTTAAATAGATGGTGGAGTATGATGAGACTTGGATTAAGATCGGATTTGTGGTAGTTATTGAGACTCATTTTGGGAGTGAAGCTTGGAGGAGTTGAGATTAAAAGTAAATATCAAGATTTTTTGATTGAAGATGAATCAATGATGATACTTGGACAAAGAAGCTCCGATCTCCACTCAAGTCTTTACTGTGATTTTCAATACTCTGAGATTCAAGTCGATGAGACTTGAATCGATATAAGACTCTGATCGAACTATCCCTGAATATGAAAATTTGACGAAATTTGGATTAGGAATAAAAATGTCAATATAGTAGATGAGACTCAAGAACTTTGATAGCTTAGATTAAGAATAGAGCTATATGACACACGCACACTATTGAGAGGCTTGTTAAGAGAGGATGTTGACACTCGAATCAAATAAGTTTAGTTTTTAAAACACATATATATCACAAAGGGTCATAACCATAATTATTAGAGATCCGCTGAATTATGAAATAAATCAACAAATTCTACAGCTATCAAAGAAACCGACGAATATTTATCCAAACAAATCGCATCGATCCAGTTCCACATCGACGGTAAAATTCTAATTTGAAATGAATAATTCATCCAAGAACCAACTCTAATTAGACTCCAAAAAATTAGTATTACGTCAGAATGAAAAATTAAAAAAAAAAAAAATCTTTCTCTAAGATATAAGACTTAAACCACCCCCAAAGTCTTCACGGCTTCTGTTGCTTAATAAATTTTCCAGAAATCCCTAACGAAAATTTAGAAAATATTTTCGCTCTCTCTCTCTCTATCGCTTTTCATGGAGTAACGAGAAAGGAGATTTTTAATAGAAAATAGGTTTATACAAAAAAAATGGTATTTTATACATACATACCTACCTCAACCATATCCATTAAACAATAGCTAATTTCTAAGACTTGGTTAAGGGGGGGAGATGGGGTGCCCTGAAAAGAATTGTGCCGTGGGAAGAAACTTTCGGGGGTAGCGGGGAGAGCAGAATGGGAAATTGTTCTTTTCTTTAGGACGTCCGCCCCCCCCCCTAAATTCCCACCTCCCAACAGAAGAACCTCTTTAACAAGCTTTTCATTAAAACACCTTTTCTTTGCTACGATTATCTCTCCATTAAATCCTCCTACCTTTTTCCCTTGGCACCATACATATATACCCACCCAAAAGAGTTTCGCTAAATTTGTTTTAGAAATTAAAAGCATTGTGATCGACACCGTACGCCGGGGTGAAGACTGTGGAACGGGGGGGGGTACAAGTGGTGCCACCACGTGCGAGGAGAGCACCTTCCCCCCCTTCACGCACATACCGAGCACCATTCTCATGTATTACGTCGTAAGAGCTATTATAACCCTGCTGGGTTTTGTTAATTTCAGTGTGAAGGGAGGTGAGGGGGGTACCCTCGCCCGTTACCCTCCTCCTCCGCAAGACTTTTCAAGAAAAGCTTTAGCGTAAAACATTGCACTAGAACGGAGGAGAGAAAATTCGGAATTAATAGTAAATAAAAAAAATATATATATATATATTTTTAGGATGAGAGGGAGGGGGGCTTAGAAAAGCAAGATGGCTGAAAGTAAAGTTCTTTTCTCGCCCCCCTCGCCTTTTTCTTGAAGAACTTCCTCGACGGATTAATTGCCTTAAAACAAGCCCCCCTTTGTGTCGAAAGGAAAAATCTTTCTCCTTCGCGAACTTAATTTAGCTCTTGTAAAAGCAATTTTTGTTTTGAGAAAAGTGTAGCACCCCGGAGAAGGTTCCGGAGAGAGGGGTGGTAAGGAGCTTGAGAGAGAGAGAGAGAGTGTGATCCTCTCTCTCTCTTTCTCTTAAGATATAATGTCTTATCGCATAGTCTTATTTCCCCCCGTACGGCGATTTAATTAGATATATTAGACTCTAAGATCGGTGGTAAAAGAAAAATGCGGGTTAAGGTATGAATGAACGGCGGTGTGGGAGGAAAAAGGGCTACGGGGACCCCTTAACTTAGTTTAATGCCGCTTCTGAGGCACTCGAGAGTCTTAAGATAACACCAAACTAGCTAGAAATATCTATACATCCAGATATGGATGACGGGGTTAGTACATGAACTGGTCTATAGATCGAAGGAAAAAATTGTTTTGATATCGATGTTGAGACGAGAAAGAGGTTTTAGGAAAAAAAAGGGTTAAAAATCTATTCATAAGCCTTCCCCCCTCTCTTTAGTGTGTTTTGAAATTTTGAAATTCCTCGTGAAGAAGTCGAGAGCTATTTTTTCTTATTTTAATTTTCTTGTAGAATTTTGGAATATCTCCTATGAGATCCGTTTTGACGTTGATTTGATACTTGATTAATTAAAAGGTGGAAAAATATTTTCAAAGCCGTTGTCTTTGGACCTTAAGAGAGAGATACTCGTTAATAACCTCACTTTGTTATCTGGAAAGGTTGATATACGTTGATGGGATCACCGCAATAGTTTGAGGGCACCTTGGAAATTGTCTGTGTCTTTTTAAATCAATTTCGAGAGTTAAGTAGTGACAGTGGGCATGCGAGAGAGTTCGATGCAGAACTAAATCTAGATGAGTGCCACCAAGGGACAAGACGGGAAACTGAGTCAGAAGAGGGAGTCGCCACAACTAATGGTAAAAGAATTATTCTGAGGCTGATCATCCACCGGAAGCTACCACGAGCGTAAACAAGTCACGTGAATGAGCAAGACTGCTACAGTACACGTGACTTGTTCTGCGACTTGTTCCCGCTCATAGTAGCTAAAAGTGGGTGATCCAGCCAAAGTTGAGGTAATGCTTCGCTTGCCAGTACGAGAATCAAACGTTTGTTTTTTGTCGCATCCCATGCCTAGATTAATCACACACGTTAAGATGAGCTTAGTTCTAGAAACAGTTTGGCTGGATTGTGAAAGTAGTCACACCTTTTCCCATCATATTTCCCTAAAAAGCTTCATTTCTTCACATCTGATTTTTTTTTTCATAGCTCTATGTAGCCTTCTTGACGACCGGTCATGGATACTCTTCCATTTGATATTCATCCGATACCCTATTGAAGCATCCTTAGGCCATATGGGCGCCAGGATGAGAACTACTGGTCCAGCATAGCACTTCACTCTGCTAATGGTGGGGAAAAACCCTTTATTCCCAGACACATTCCTATTCTTGTAAAGCAAGGATACTCAACCTATGGGTCGCGATCCAAACTTGGGCCACAAGAGCTTCGAAGATGAGCCGTACAAATCCACTTACTATCCTGCTATATATGTAATTATTGCTTCACTGCAATGGTTTCACTAACTTTCTGAGAAAAGGTCAAGAATCCCTGCTGCAAAGGCTTCTACATCTCCAAATGGGGATGCGAAGTAATATGCGTCGGGCCCTGCATATTTGGGTATCATGAGCTTCTACTTTATTCGAACTATTTGCTTCATCTGAAAGTATTTTCATCGTACCCTCTACCAGCAGCAGCTTATTTACATATCAAAGTACATTACTGTGCAGAATTGAAGCCTACATGCCACTGAAACAAGCTGTCACTTCATCCGATATCATTATCAGGATTGTTTGTAGGATTTGAAGTGCACCGTACTTTATTCTTCTTTTCTAGTACGTAACTCAGCGAACAATAAATATAGAGATCTATTCTCATAAAAAAAAATTCATAGGTCTCTCAGATTGAACTTAGATTTTCTGTGGGGTACAGTGTAAAGTATTCTGGACCCAAGTAGCTTCACTTTCACACTCAATTATGTCTAGATACCTACACTTTCGTCTCTCAACACGCCAGGTCTAGATACCCACTGATTTAAAAAAAACAGTCTCGCGGGTCGCGAAATCGATCAACCACTCATACCCACACACTTTCGTTCTTTATGTCTAAATACCTACCCTTTCGTCATCTCAAGTTAGGTCTAGATACCTATATTTTCATTCCTGATCAAAGTTTATAGATACCTATACTTTTTCGCTCCTAATCAAAGTTTAGATACCTACCTTTTTTTGTCACTAAGCCAAATTTAGATTGCTACACTTTCGTTCCTAATCGAAGTTTTGAAACCCACACTTTCGTCAGTAAACGAGTTCTAAACAGTGACTTTCATCGCTAATGCAAGTCTGGACACCTACACTTTCAATCAGATATATTAAACAAATGCCACATAACACACATACACACGCATACAAAAAGCTGCAGTGACATTAATAGAAATCGATTTCTTATAGTGATTGAATACTAATATAAACTAATTTTAAAAAACAGTCTCGTGGGTCGCGAAATCGATCAGCCACTCATACCCCCACTTCCGTTTTTAATTATGTCTAGATACCTACACTTATAAGTCATCAAGTCAGGTCTAAATACCTACACTTTCATCATCAAGTCAGGTCTAGGTACCTACAATTTCGTTCCTCTGATCCGAGTTTAGATACCTACACTTTCGTTCCTCTGATCCGAGTTTAGATACCTACACTTTCATTCCTAATCAAAGTTTAGATACATGCCTTTTCGTCACTAAGCCAGATCTAGATTCCTACACTTTTGTTCCTAATCGAAGTACTTGAAACCTACAATTTCGTCATCAAGCGAGTTCTGTGTGACTTTCGTCATTAATCCAAGTCTAGACACCTACACTTTTGATCAGATAATTCAAATAAATGCCATATAATACACACACACAAAGAGCTACAGTGACATTAATAGAAATCGATTTCTTATAGTGATTAACTTATAAACCCTTATATTAATCTATGCCTTTCTAATAAAAACAAAGTCAAGCGTGAGAAATGACCCAAGAAACAAACAAGGACCCCGAAGGATGGACTAGACGTCGTCATCGTCACCATCATACTACACCAACACACAACGCATTATAAGCGGTTGCTCTTAACATATTCAAAGTCATTCATTAGTCGCTTGCAAAGTAAGGTAACATGTTGCAACTGATAGCCGCCGTCGACTTCATCGAAAACCTCATGTTATTATTTCTCCAGGAGTGATTATGGACCGAGCGGGGGGGAGGGGGCAGAAAAGGAGTAAGAGTATGCAGATTGTGGAGGAGACGTAAGGCAAAACGCGTGTGTGTGCGCGAACTCACCCCACCTTCCAAAAAGCATCATTTTAAAACTTTTCGCTCTTATGTTGTTTCTCCCCCCCCCCAACATATTATAAGTATAAAACGCACAAGAAGTGGTGTGGGGCCGGGGAAAAGGGTTACGGACAGTGGGCGGAGTGGTCCTCTTCGCGCCTTGGCCGTCAGCAGAGCATTTAATCCATGATGGATTAGCTCATTGTTCTAGAGCGCCCCTAATAATCTAGAATACTTCGGTGGTGGTGGAGAAACGAGGAGGGTAGTTATTGTGGGTGGTACCGTTTCAGCACACGGGTGCCCCTCTCCCAGACACACACACACATCCCATCTCACTCTCCTGTTAATGAAGCCGTCACCCGGCTCGAAACGATTCCCTTGTCAAAGTAAAGTGTTTAACTTTTAATTAAGGTTTTCTCTGGAAGCGCTGTCGAAAATTCCGACGAGCTGCGTCAGAACAATGAACGCAGTGGTTTTAACGAGGTCCTAGCACTCTCTCTCTCTCTTTCACGCCACTGTTTTACGCCACTTTCCACCAGCTTTCATCGAGAACGTGCTACCATCTCCACTTCCGTCGTTTTCTCTCACTCTCATTTTACTCTTTTCTCACCGCAACACTATATCCAACTTTTCGTGTAGGGTGTAAAACGGGGCGAAAATTTTCGGGATCCACCGCCACTGCCGCCACTGCCTAACGGGACGCGAGCCACGCGGGTGGTCTATTGTTTCACCTTTTACATAGAGAATCTCTCTCTCTCTCTCGCTCTCTCTGTCGTGAATTATGGTTCTGAATCAATGACAGACTTGCTGAAAAGTGTCTCTGAAGGGGGAGCGAACGAACGAGAACGTGGTGGAGATGGCAAAATTCTCCCAAAAATTAACAAAAAAAAAGGCTTTACGGCTCCTTCTCTTGCTAGGAAACCTCCGTTAATCGCCTTGTTTTGTGCTTAGTTTCACAGTCATTAAAGTTTTCGGGAGTAGGGGGGGATAGTGTTATGAATGTGCGTTAGGGGGCCACGTTGCTGATGCTTGTGCTGCCAGCCTGGTTGATGATGGCTGGCTGAAGCAAGAAAGACACAAACACAACAATGAATGATGCCTCTCTCTTTCTCTCTCTATAGGCGATCGCATTAATAGCCGAGGAAAGGACCACGAAAGCATGCTGTGAGACTGTTAGCGGAAAAGACTTATATTATAATCTTTTTTTTTAGAACTCTTGGAAAATTCTGCCTCCTCCACTCAAAACCTTTCATCTCCCCGTGGGAGGTTTTCTCTAATTAGCCGACACTGGGGTGTTTGTAATATAATGCGATGGGAGTTTTAATACCCCATACAGCTGAATCTTAATGATTTTTCCACCGTCAAAGGTCTCTCTATTCTCTTCATCCTCTCTCTCACTTTTAAAATCCGTAATATTTCTGATATTTAGGGGGGGGGGGGGAGAAATGAAATTAAATAGGATTCATTTATATTGCAAGATTGAGAAGAATATAAAACTCGGAATCCAGCTTCTTTCTTTTGATTCAATGCGTATATATTGGGTCTGTATGTCCTTTAATGTGAATGCAATTATCAAAATAAGTACCTTACATTTCAAAATATCGTGGTTTTGATTAATTATTTGATATTATTTGTGAGAGAATTTCAGAGAAATTCTATACTTACTATAACCCAGTTGGTCCGAATAGTTCAGAACGGGTAAGTGAAAAACTTGTGTACCCCTTACATGATGGAGCACTGGGCTAAAAGCTTGCCCAAATTAAATTTACTAGAATGTTAAGAGTTATTACTTGGACCCTTATGCACAAATGGACACAGAGCCACCAATAGATATTCGGTATGCCAGAGCAAGTACACATTTTGCCCCCCCCCCCGTAATGATGAAGGAAAGTTTAAATGATGAAATTCGTGCCACCCCCACTCGGAGCACCACACACCAGACTTGCGTGCTGCCACCTAGTAGTGGCTCTGAATGGACCCGCTTCAGTGTGGCTGTGCCCTTCAGATAAGACTACTACCCTCAACGAATTTAGCTTGCCCATTCAATGCATGTAAGCGTATTTCTGAGAAAAGACGCTCCAGAGGTTCAAAAAAAAATTGAGGCTCACAATGTTTGAAAATACATTTTTTTCATCGCACAGAATTTCAAAAATGTTTGTTACGCATCACAATAGTTCAAAAACATTTTTTTCTTGTTGGAATTCGGGTATACGTCAGAAACATTTAATAATCTCCGGGGGATTCCAGAAATATTTTTTAAGGTACAGGAAACTTTAGAAACATTTTTTGGACTCTTAGATGCTTTAGAAACATTTTCTAGAATCCAGAGAAATCTAGAAAAAAAATGTCAAGCCTAAGAAAATTTAAGATTCATTTGCTAAGCTTCAGAGAGATTTAGAAACATTTTTAGGACCCCAGAGAATTTTGGAAATATTTCTTCAAGTCTCAGAATTTGTTAAGCTTCAGAGAGGATTCTAAGAACACTTGTTAGGCCATAAAGCAATTCTAGAAACAATTTTTTTGGGTGCAGAGAGAATTTTTTGAACATTTTTAGACTAGGGAAAAACTACAAACATTTTTAATATCAACTAACACATCTTAAAATCCAGAGAAATCTAGAAACCATTTTTTATACCGCAGAAAATTTCAGACACGTTTTTAGAATACAGACAGTTCTAGACACAATTTACGGTATCAGAGAGATTTCTAGAAACATTTAATAGTGTTCAGAGAGTTCTATAAATATATGTCAAGTTCCAGAAGCGACTCTAGTAACCATTTTCAAACTGCAGAGAATTTTAAAAACATTTTGGAGACTTCAGAGAATTTTCGGACTCTTAAAACATTTGAGTTTCAGACATTCAGTGATATTTAGATATTTTCAAAAACATTTGGGGATTCTCAGATATCTTCTGAGACGTTTTGTGATCCTCGGATATCTTCAGAGACGTTTTGTGATCCTCAGATATTTTGAGAAACATTCAGTGAACCTTCAGAAATATTTGATGAACCTTCAGAAATATTTTATGAACCTTCAGAAATATTTGATGAACCTTCAGAAACATTCGGTCATCCTTCAGAAACATTCGGTCATCCTTCAGAAACATTCGGTCATCCTTCAGAAACATTTGGTCATCCTTCAGAAACATTCGGTCATCCTTCAGAAACATTTTGTGATCCTCAGATATCTTCAGAAACATTCGGTCATCCTTCAGAAACATTTTGTGATCCTCAGATATCTTCAGAAACATTCGGTCATCCTTCAGAAACATTTTGTGATCCTCAGATATCTTCAGAAGCATTTGATGAATGATCTTTCGGAAACATTTGATAAATGATCCTTCAGAAATATTTTGTGATCCTCAGATATCTTCAGAAGCATTTGGTGATCCTCAGCTATCTTCAGAAACGTTTTGTGATCCTCAGATATTTTCAGAAACATTTGTGATGAATGATCCTTCAGAAACATTTGATAAATGATCCTTCAGAAACATTTGTGATGAATGATCCTTCAGAAACATTTGATGAATGATCCTTCCAAAACATTTGATGAATGATCCTTCCGAAATATTTGATGAATAATCCTTTAGGCTGGGATTACACTATAGAAGTTTCATAAAAGTTCATTTATAAAACTCGAAAAATACAACCAATAAGGTGATCGATTGCATTTGCTAGAATGTTACCAATGATCTTATTGGTTCCATTTTTCACCTTTTATAAAAGTACTTTTATTAAACTTTTATAGTGTAATCCCGGCTTTAGAAGTATTTGATGAGTAATCCTTCAGAAACATTCGGTGATTCTCAGAGAATTTCAAAATGCTTCCGAAAACGTTTGTCAAAAATAAATGATATTTATTTATTTACTTATACACTCATAACAGGCACCAGCCCAATTACAGTGATGAAAAAAAAAACCATACAAATACACAAAGCATAATAAAAAATGACCAAAGAAAAAGGCAAAACTAAATATACACACACCTGCATACAAATGTATGTATACTAAACATCTACATTGTTGTACATTAAAACACAAAAAAGTGGTGAATCTCTTAATATATTGTGCACTATGAAGGAACATAGAATAAGCAACAGTTTCTTAAGTTAATTCGTGGGCAATAAAAAGTAATTATTGATTGGATGCAGGGCTGGAACTAAAAGGGGCATGTGGGTAACTGCAACGAGCGTCAAAATTTAGGGGAGTGACAATTTTAGGTGGAAACAAAGAAAACCATTACAAAATTGTCGAATTTTGAAGTTTGGGGAGTAGCAAAATCATGTTTGCTCCGGGTGGCAAAAATCCTAGTTACGGCGATGACTGGATGTAGGACCAATTATCATTTTTGTCGCACCATCGTCATTTTCCGCGCACGAGGGCTAATTAGACCGGGCCTACAATTGATTGGCGATTCTGAACGGCAGGCTTACTTTTTTTATAGTCATCAAGAGATTGGTGCGCTAACCTCTCGATGGGGGACTCCGTGCGGTAGCAATTTTTTCTGCGGTCATGTCGCCGTTTCTGTTGTATTCCTGTGACAGGAAAGTTTTCTGACAAGGACGAACCTGGTATCGAACTCACGGCACCTCTAAACATCCTTTGGTACTTTAAGCGAGTATCTTATCGACCTGGGCTACCGCGCCCTAGATGCATGCTGAATCAAAATCATTCTTGAGCATTTTGATGGAAAAACTGCGCAAAATTTTTGGACTTCGAGCTTCTAGTGTGTCATATTGAAATGTTGATCTAAGGATTCCAATTGACAAGTGGATATTATAAATACGAAATTTTTTGAAATAAGCAAAACGTAAAAATTGGTTTTGGCTACGTTCTATTGTTAATATATTGAATGCACAATAATTATTCCAAGCAACACTGTAATATTCCAAAGCTGGTCTGACAAAACAGTTATAAAGCAGGAAGACAGTTTCAGTATTAAGGAAGAAATGACTATTACGAACAGTAAAACCACCTTTTCTAGATGTATATAGAAATGTCCTCCCCACTTGTTAATAGAAGATTCATTGAAAGATATGTTATTCGTGGAGATGATGATTACAAGGCTGAAAATTCATCTCTGCCCCCCACGGGGACTCGAACCCCGGTCTCTCGTTTGCCGGACGAGTGATCTCCACTTCTTCTCCACAAATTACCAGTCTTTCGATGAATCTTGTAACAAGTGGAGAGGACATTTCTATATACGTGGCCATCTAGTGGTCTATGTCATGCACGAGCTATTAGTGGATTGCTTTCTCTTTTTTTTTTTTCTTTCAAACCGAGCACAACTCAGGTCTATTGCCATGAGCAATTTACTACCTAGTGAGTTGTGCCGGAAGTGTAAGTGCGTGTACCTAACAGTCTGAGTGCGCATCTAGTGTTGTGTATGATTTTTCAGTGCTGCCATCTATATCTCAGAAGTGAAGTGAGTGATGTGTAGTGACTGAATATTTGTACTGTTTGTAGGACTGTGGTAGTACTGTACCACACTGTGTATGTACTGTTTGTAGGATTAGTGGATTGCTGCTGTCGCCATTTACGGAGCCTTGCAACATATACATACGCTCCAAGGTTGGAATATTCTTTCTGTTTTCCACAGCTTAATTGGTAGCGCACTCGTCTGGCAAACGAGAGACCGGGGTTCGAGTACCCGTGAGAGAGGAGATGAATTTTCTCTTCCTTGTAATCACCATCTCCACAAATAACCAGTCTTTCGATGAATCTTGTATTTCTAGATGCTTTGGCAGTAATATTTTCGATATGTTTATTGAAGTTAAAGGAACTATTGGATGTGTGTAAATATACATAATCACCAAATTTTCCTCTTAGACCAGGATTACACTATAAAAGTTTTGTAAAAGCTCTTTGATAAAACTCGAAAAATTCAACCAATATATATATATATATAAGATCACCGGTTGGATTTGCTCGAATGTAACCGATGCGCTTATTGGTTGAATTTTTCCAGTTTTATAAAAAATATTTTATTAAAATTTTATAGTGTAATCCCAGCCTTATTTCCACGCGTTCTAATCGCTAAATATAGGGAATGGAATGTAAATTTTTAGGTACCCACAAACAAGACTCTTGAAAATCATAGCTTTGATGATACATTCATAACACATTTAAGTTTGTTATTTCTACAAAAAAAACCAAGGACTCACCATATAATACAAAACAAAAAAATACGAATAATGAACAAAAATATTATTTTGAAAACAATGAAAAAAAAAAAAATTGAATGAATTCCTTCAAAAGTCACCATCCATGAAACAAGAAAATATTAATTTAAAAAAAAGCCAACGCTAATTAACAAAAACTTCAAAAAAATATTCTATAAAGAAAATTTTATCACCACCATCATTTTCAAAAAAAAAATATCGCACACACACAAAAAAAGAGCCTTTTACACGGAAATATACGGCATCACACATTAATGTCCGGTATTACAAGCAACTCCTCACACAAAAATTTTTTGGATAAGAAAGGATTGTTCATCATTCCATTGAGCTTACGCATCATTAGACGATGTAAAACTTTCCCATTTTTTTTTTTTTTTTGGTCCAACCTTTAATAGAACACTTAAGAAACTTCCAAAGATAAGGCATAAGCAAAAAAATAATAATAAATAAATAAATAAAAAATTAATTCTATTAATAAGTTTTGCCCTTTGTAAAAAAAAAAAATCAACAATCAATCTTATCAGGGAAATATCTTTCTGACTAAACTAGATAAACAAACATTGATTAAAAGCACCCTTAACGGCTTTAACATTTTCCACCGTGGGAAAAAGATTAAAGAAGAGAAAATGAGAGACATTCTAAGATATATTATAAAAGACAAAAGACAAAAAAAAATTTTCCTGAACCCAATACATAAAAATTAAAAGTTTTTCGCCAACAAGTTCATAATGCGGAGACAATTTGTCTTATCTCTGTGTCCATGAATAAAAATTAAGTGCCAATAAAGCTCGAAAAAGATGAAAAGGATGCCAAGGGAGGTAAAAGGGAGGTAAAAAGGTGTTTTTCGGGTAAAACACCCTGCGGTGTCTAAACTTTTCCTGGAGGAAAAACCAAAATGAAAAAAAAAAAAAAAAGAGGTAAAACAGACGACCCGGAAAAAGGACTTTTTTTTTTATTATTATTATTTTCTTTGTCCCTTATTATTATTCATTATTATCATTTTTCCCCCCTCTTTTCTCCATGTCTTAACTTGCTACTAACTTGAAACTTCTTCCTCCCGAAAAAGTTAAAACTTTTAGCCCCCTTTTGCCTTGTTAATGATCTTTATCACGGCCTGGAAAAATTTTCTGCCTGGAATTAACAGGAGAAAAAGGAAAAGAAAAAAAAAACACAGAGGAGGGGAGGAAAAGGATGAAAAAGGATGTCGCCCTACTGTTTTCTCCCGACCCTTTTTTACCCGGAGACAATGGCCGAAAATTAGTTCTACGCCTGAAAATTTCAAGCCCAATTAACGTGAGAAAATTAGTGCGATAAATTTCTTATCTATCGATGTTATAAAAGTGTTTGTCGGGGTCCCTATACACATGCCACTGTGTTAGGGTTATTTACGCCGTCCTCGCCCCTCTACCGTCTTGGATCCACCCACGTCCTGTGATCCTCTTTTGTTATCCTAAGGATAACAATTTCTTTTTTTTGTTTTAAATTTTATACTTGTATGCTAAGTATGATGAAGAATTTATCACGAGTTTTCTTATGTTATTACATAGGGCGTGTGGATGAAAAGAGTCATTTTCGGATGTTGTTACTGGGATGAGGTCCTTATATGACATCGAATATATGAATAGGGATTTATAATTATTGTCTTGTAGGATTTTATCGAATATATTAAAAACAATTATTATTATTATTATTATTATTATTATTTTAATTTTGAACATGTTGTATGATCTTCCTTTACTTGGGTCAAATGCAAGTCGCTCCCGTAGGCGGTGGCAGAGGCGCTGACATTCGTTATGGGGGGGGGGGGGGACATTGCTGGTCGTCCCGTATATACGGGACTCAAGCGCGAACGCAGGAGAGGAAAGGTGCATTGCATAAATTTTTCGGAAATTATCGGAAGAGGGTGGGATTCAGTTTTCTTACAAAATTTATTTGGGGTGGGGGGTTCAAATGACTTCTGCCTCTAGGGGTTTCGGTGCTTATGGGCAGTGGAGCCATAAGGCTGAGGCTGTTCCAGCCCAAAAAATTCAATGAGAGAGCAAACCCTCCAATTAACTAATGAATATACAATCCATCACACCTTTCCCACCCTCAAGTAGGTTGATGTCCCGTATATACAGGATGTCTGGCAACTTTCAGCTGCCCCCCCCCCCCAATGTTTTCTTCATGGTATGCTACTGATCGCTACAAACAACAGTGTCGTGAAAGGCACGTTGAATATAAGTATAGATATGTGCTCAACTCTTCGAATCATATTCTGTAAAACAATACGAATAAATGATAATTATAATGGGAATTTTAGTTTAGTTCAGCCTTCGCCACGCTGCTAGTACATTTTTCAACTTGCTTACATACTTAAATGTTTGATGGTAAAAAAGCAAGGTTTTTGAGCCACTTTTCTGTATATTTTCTTATTGTGCAAGTACAAATATATATGCAGTCGACGCTCGTTATAACGAACCCTATCGTTCCATCGAAAACCGACGTTATATTGGGCGGTCTTTATATCGAAAGGTAAACATATAGGATATTTCTTATATCAAAGCATTTGGGACTTATCCTACCGGTCGTTGTAATGGAATGGTCAGTATGACGTGAGGTGGTTATAACGAGCGTCGACTGTAAAAAGCCCAACGAGGTGGCTGTAAAAGATGCCCATAAAAAATATGGATGTCATTAATAACCAAAGCAAAAAACATCAAAAACGATTTTTTTTACAGCGTCTAAAACAGGGATTCACGGACCCCTCGGGGTAGTAGAAAGAGACATCAGAGGGTCCATGAGCTGGATGAGAAAACAATTTGTATACAATTTTACGTTACTGTATAATGAACATTATTTTGTAATGAGGGTCTGTCACCTTCTTTTCATTTTCACGGGAGTCCGTGACCTATACAAAGAAACAGTGTCCGAAAAAGAAGTGGATCAAATATTAGAGCTTGTGATGCTACCTAGTAACCATAATTTGTACTAAAATCTCAACTATTGGTGTCCATATAGATGTTTTAGCTCAATGGGAGGAATGATGAAAATGTTGTCCGTGGCCAGCAGGGGTTCGATATACATCATATAAATAGGCTTTTTGCCGGGATATTTTGTTGGCCGTAAAAGTTCTACGCGTGAAAATTTCAAGCTCAATTAACAGTGGGGGGGGGGGGAAATTAGTGCGATAAATTTTTTATCTATCGATGTTATAAAAGTGTTTGTCGGAGTCCCTATGCTTATGGTTATGGTTATTTACGCCTACCTCCCCCCCCCCCACCTCTACCGTCTTGGATCCACCCACGTCCTGTGATCATCTTTTGTTATCATAAGGATAACAATTTTTTTTTTTAATTTTATACTTGTATGCTAAGTGCGATGAAGAATTTATCACAAGTTTTCTTATGTTATTACATAAGGGCCGTGTGGATGAAAAGAGTCATTTTCGGATGTTGTTACTGGATGAGGTCCTGAAGTGTAGTTTTGCAGTGTAGTTTCACTTTCCAGTGCAGAAAAACCTCTCTTAACGCTCACGTCCTGTTTTACGGCCAAAAAAATATCCCGGCAAAAAGCCTATTTATATGATGTATCTCGAACCCCTGCTTAACGGTCACGGACAACATTTTCATCATTCTTCCCATTGAGCTAAAACATCTATATGGACAACAATAGTTGAAATTTTAGTACAAATTATGGTTACTAGGTAGCAGCACAAGCTTTAACATTTGATCCACTTCTTTGGCTACCTATCAATGAAATTTTGGTTTGAAGTTTGTTGATGTTAGGTAACTTTGATGCCCAGTTTTCTGGTTGTGATCGTATATTTTACATGATTTTTCCCGCCGTTTAAAATGACCAGCAGCTCTAGTAATCGTTGCTCTGCATCACGAAGAAAAGATATTCAGAAGAGCAAAAATTGATGTCACTGAATACTGTGGAAAAACTTACAGTGGAATTGCAGCTTTTTCCTCCATATTGTGAGCCCACGTGGGCCCCCTCCGCATATCATTTTGGACTAAGCCCCGCAGGGCACTGTGATGTTTTATATATGTAGTTTAATTGTTACCTCATTTTCTGTTGCTTTTTCTTCTATTTTTTTTTTCAGTTTTCTTTTCTCCTGTTCCTTCGATTAACCGGCTGTAATACTGACTAGAGTTTTTTAAGGCACGATCGCGTCTTCTGGGGCACTGAACTTACATCGCTAATGAGACAGAGCCTGGTAGTGCTCGGTTTGTTCCCTTCAGTTCAGTAGGAAAACGTAAAATGGGAGTTCGTGTTCTTGCAAATGAATTCTAAGTCGGGAGGAGGACACAGATTTGTTCAAGTCTGAACCAAAAGGAACATTGGAAAGAAGAAGAATAGCTGGAAAAACGGAAATCAAGCTAGAAAAGTTAATTTCCGAAGACCGAAGCACTTGCCATAGTTACACAGTTGTGTACGATTGGTTTGTTTCAGCAAGAAACAAGAATTTACCTGTTTTTGCCCGATTTTACAAGAAGCATCGGAAGAACTGGGACTTCGAAGCTTCAAATGATTGGTTGGATCATATTCGTGTGGGTCACGAAATTGTATTTCAGAAAATGTGCGATGAATCTATTAATGTCATGGCAATGATGAATTGTGCGAAATTCATCCTCACAATTCCGGCCAAATCCCGGCGAAAGTATTCACAGGCTTATATTTTTAAAAAGTTAAGAACCGTTGATTTGAGGGCATTTTTGAATGTGATAAAAGGGGTGCTGTCATCTGTTGATCAGAAGCTAGACTTGTCGAATATTGTATATATTATTTATAAAAAAAGTGGGAAAAAAGTGTTTTGTATTCAAATTCTATGGGGTCATTCAAGTATTGCGTCAGCATCGAGGGGGAAGGGGGTTTCCGGATTTGCTGTCTTTTGATGACAAGGGGGTAGGGGGGTTTGAAGGTTGCATACGTCATCAACCACCCCTTTTTGAAGATATGAAATATTCTAAGCTGCTGACGAAATTTTGCTGACGGGGGGGGGGGGGTCAGTGGTTTGCTGAATTTTGCTGACAAGTGGGGGAGGGGGGGTCAAAAATGGCTGGAAATCTGCTTACATAATACTTGAATGACCCCTATGTAAAAACCAATATTTTTTTAAAATGGAGAAAACTTTAAGAGGTGGTTGTACACAAACAAAAAAACGCAGATTTACATACGGTTTCCTCCTCTTCCCCAGATTACATTTCCATGCATGTGGTGTTCTTTTTCTCCCGATAAATTTCAACAGGAATGCCGTTTTAACGTTTGCGGAGCGGCCGTTTCGAAACGCGCTAGCGCGTTTGCGTTTCATGTTAGACCATGCCTAACGGCTTCATCAATTCACGTACAAGCTTTTGGCAACAAATTTGGATTACCTTTATTTGATGAATCGGAACCCTGTTCTGACCTAACCACACATTAGAAAAAGGAAGGGGAAAGGAAAAAATATAAAAAAAGAAAAAGTATAATGAATAAGGTTCCATTCAAGTATTACGTAAGCAGATTTTCAGCCATTTTTGACCCCCCTCCCCTCGTTGTCAGCAAAAGTCAGCAAAACACTGGACCCCCCCCCCCCCGTCAGCAAAATTTCGTCAGCATATCAGAATATTTCATATCTTCAAAAAGGGGTGGTTGTCATAAAAAGTCAGCAAATCCGAAACCCCCCTCGATGCTGACGTAATACTTGAATGACCCCTAAGGTAGTAAGAGAGTTTTTTAGAGTTTCTTTTCACCTTCACTCTACGTGTTTTTTTTCCGCTCTTACATATACATAGGAGGAAGATCTCTAGCTGGAGTTATAGAAAGAGAAAGTATATAGCAAAAGAAAAAGCAACTTCAATTGATAAGGTTACTATAAAGCTGCGCGATGGTGAAAAGAGAGGAAAGAAAACACAGAGAACTTGTTTGAATTTATTTCTCTGACGTTCTGAAGCAATATTGCATACATGATCGTATGGGGGGAGTTATATTGTCATAATAAAACAGACGTAGACAAAAACTATGAACACCATACCGTCCAAGACTATAAAATTTCCACTTCCTAAAGTCTAATTAGCACACTAGCAGAAACCGATTCCAGAGCGGAAGATCGGGGAGAAAAAATGGCCAACTGGCATCTCCTGTTTATCGAGATGTATTGTTATTAGGCTCATTTGAGCGGGGGAAGGGCGGTGGACACGAGAATATTCACATGGATATGAATTTGTGTGTCTTTCCCGTTCAACTACTTAGCGTTTGGAACAAACTCGGAAGCGACTAGAATTGAATGCAGGACGCAATTATAGTGATCATATCGTTTCTCACTCTCTGTATACATATCCTCCCTTTATTGCATGGCCATATATATATATACATATAACCCTTTCCCTGCGCACAACCTCCTCGACCATCCAATTCCAGCCTAAGCACAGTACGCACTCGCTGCGTTTGAAATTCCGATACTCCAAATGAGGGTTTTAACCTCCCTAATTATCATTCCAGGACTCGGCTAGAAGTGAGAGAGAGAGAGAGAGAGAGAGAGTTGTGTGTGGGGAGCGGGGTGGTGGTACAGAGGAAGGTTTGTGTGGAACTTACTGGGAATTTGATGACAGAATTACGTATGTCATGTCCCGGAGTCCAACCAGATGATAGTATGGTGGAGGAAACAGTGTGGTGATGGCGATGGTAGTGGAAACACAACCGGCAGAAGTTTACGGAAATTTCCGGTTTTCAGGTTAGAATCGGTTTGTATTCTACCAGAGAGAGAGAGTGAGAGATATGGTGTGTGTGTGTGCGTGTGTGTAGTTGGTACGGGGGGTTGAGAACGCAGTAGAGGATGGGAGATGAGTTCCAGAATTAGGAGCGCGGCCCCCTGAGCGATCCCGGAAACTGATATTGATGGTTTTCCTAATTGCTAGCGCGGGTCGTCGTCGTCGTCGTCGTCGTTCCCCCACTCCTTTACGAAACATGGTTGCTTTTGTGGGAAAACCTCTGCTTTGCTGTACGAGTTTTATGTGAATCGCCAAATTTCTGGTAATGGTTGATGTGGGAAAAAGTAAGAGGAATCAAGGATAAACCACGTCTTTGAGGTGTTTTCTCCGATATCTCGATGCATCCATCAATGATGTCACGCGGGGTCTCATTTTTTTTTCTTTATCACAACTCAACAAGCTGCGAGGATGGATTTTTCATTCACGTTGAATGAAAAGAGTGCGTTACGATGGTTTCACGTAGTTCTGGGGTAATTATTGCCCTCCAAGAACGAGAATGGACTTATACACATCACGTCACGTGACATCAGACGATTCTATGCTCGTTTTTTCTAGTGGCAAACCAGTTTTGCAACTGTGTACCACATGTTTCTTGTTCTAGCATCGTGTAAATAGGCTTCTAGCATCAAGAAAGAATGCAACTAAAAGCATAGGAAATGAATTGGCAGTGAAATTAGATTTATGCCAAAAATCTCGAAGGAGTTTTCTCTGATTCATCCCACGAAAAAGCAGGTTCTATTTCCACGGTCTAATCTGGTGGAGAAACTATATTCCGTGGTAAGTAGTTCACAACAGTGATATCTTCAACCTTCAACAATTTTTTCAAACTGCGGAAAAAATTGTGTAAAGTCAGCATGTCAAAGGAGTTGTAGAATTCTACGGACTTTAGAGGAAATGGAAGAAATGCATTAATAGGAGAGTTAGTTTGTTGCGTACCGCAAAGAGGTTAATAAAGAAAAGAAATAATTTGTGGACCAGCAAGAAATAAATGGGCTGTATATGTGTATATATAGGAGAAATAATTTCTGGAAAGACCAAAAAACAAACAAGTACGGGGAATAATTTGTGTACGGGCAAGGAATAGATGTTACTGCTAATGCCCGAAAATGGTCAACTCGTGACAGAGTCGGCCAGTTCGCGAAGTGGCCGGTGATCTCTGGCTAAAGTCCGATAACAAGAGACATGATTCGGGATCATCGTCAAGTTGGCGTATTTTATCGTGATAATTATGTCCACTTAAGTTACGGCAACCCATCAAACCCCAGTTTTACGCGACGGCAATCATTTTTTTTCTCCAAAATTAGGCAGAAAAAACAATATTTATATAATTATTTTTACCGTTTTTCTCTCAACGTCACTGTTTTTTTCCTCTATTCACATGAAGCTAATAGAATACAGCTGCTATACATAGATATGCATCACACATTGACGATTAAAAAAATCGATTTGGCTCCTACCGAGCCGTCTTACATCAACACATCGAGCTTTGGCCAGGGATCTCCGGCCCCTTCACGAAATGGCCGGCCAAAGTCTGAATCAATTCTGTAATTTAAGAAATGCTCAACAGGCTTTCAAAAACTACCCTTTACCAGTTTTCAGAGTGAAAATTGAATGTGCGACAAAACTAAAAATCTAATTTTTTTAACTGCTCCCCCTATGCTCTAACATTCAGTTAGAAAATTGTTGCCCTGTCTCTTTTGATGCCATAAAAAAAAATCCATGTTTCCAAGTGCAACATTCACTGAGATATTTGAATTCGATAAACGGAGGGAATTTGGGAAAGAACATCGTTAAATGTGGGTAAAACGGTTTTCAACGCTGTTCTTTCCCAAATTTGCTCCTTTTTTCGAATGCGAATATTGCACATAGAAACGTGTATTTTTTTTTTGGTGGCATCAGGAGAGACAGGGCAACAACTTCCTAATTAGAAGTTAGAGCAGTGGTAGGTCGTATGAAAATTTATATATTTTTTTATTTTGTTACGCACTGTATTTTCACTGTCAAACTGATACAGGGTAGTTTTTAAACCCCTGTTGAGATAATTTTTAAATCGGAATCACACTTCTACGACGGACGGTAGATGAGATTAAGGCCGTACTAGCACTTGCAGCACACCCTGTACATAAAATAAATTTTCTGCGTCTAAATGTTCTCTGTGCGAATCTACAATTTCATACCAATCTTTGCCAAATTATGTATGTGTAGGACTGAGTATGTAGTATCTGTGTAGGCTGTATGTATTTGGCAAAGATTGGTATGAAATTGTAGATTCGCACAGAGAACATTTACAAACAGAAAATTTATTTTATGTCTTGGCTCCAAACAGACCGAAACTTAAACGATAGACTGCTTTAAAAGTTCTTCAGAGTTGTGCCCGATAGGGACAAAAACTGTCCAGCAACAATGACATTTGGAATGTTTACTTTTGTTACCTCGGTTCTGAAACAATGGTTTGTCACTTTTTTAATGCTCCCAGTGTATGAAGAAAACCCGCCAATATATGCCAGGTACCACATTTTTTTTCTAAAGTTGAAGAAAATTGCTTTGAATTCAAACAAAGAAAAACAAATTAGAAGAAATACTTTTTTTTCGAAGATCCCCCGCCTTTGGCAATGAGCATTGCCACGGTGGGAAGGTTTGGTTCCAAGGTTGGCATGTATGTGCCAACCACTCGATGGAAAGGTGACTCTCATATCTTTGTTACCCAGCAGTGACACGTGTTTGGATCTCTAGCTGATCTAAAAGAATGTTCTCGAGTCAATAAATGGCAAAAAATTTAAAATATTTTGGAAACGAAGAGTAGAAAAAGTCATGGCTCCTAAGTTCGAGGCTGGCCCGATACGTTCCGTGGGCAAGTAGTGTGGCCGCTCCACCATTGGCAATGATCGCCAAATGTTCGAGGATGTAAGGTATTTGAAGTTTGGTAGAGTAGCTTCCAGCTGTCTTCCAATCTGTCTGGCCACACATTAGTCGAAGAAAGCTGACGGTCACAGCACGAAGAGTGTTCTCTAAAAACCGCCGGTTCTGTTCTTAATCTTGGCAAATATTCGCCAAGAAATATTGGGCTGAGCTGGGCCAGTGTGTAGCCAGCCTATGTCTCTGCTGCTTCTTCGCATCAGGGACAAATCGCATCAAGACAAATATTGGAAGAAGAAAAATATTTGCGAATGGCTATTGGGCCAGCCTTGACAGGAGTGCGGCTCTGACTTTTGGCCAACAGGGCAATAACTTGGAAGCCCGGGGACCATCATTACTTATTTTTTAATCTTTTACGATGCAATAAATGTGCTATAAAATCAATATGGGGGGGTGTGCTAACAGTTTCGACTGCTAAAATTCCGAGTTTAGCAACCCACGTAGGAATTTGAAAAGCCTTACAGAATATATAAATTGTTAATTTTAATTCATTTTCATCTCATGAATATAAATATTTTGTAAGAGAATCAAATATTTTTCAGTACTAAAATTGCAACATGCATTGCAGCCAATTATAATTGACATTATGCCATGTATACGTATGGACATAAGGCATACATTCCTAGCCTTGTCCACTAGGAGCAGGCCCGTCATTTCGGGGGGTGGGGGGTGTTCAGGGGGTGCCGGCTTTTGAAAATACACTAAAAATATATAGTATATATATATAATTATAAATACATTGAGTACATGTTATTTGCCCCCCTGGGAAAAGTTGAAATGACGACCCTGACTAGGAGGCCTTTTCAATTGAATGCTAAACGGACGATGAAATCGCTCGGCTGAATACGCCTTCCAGTTTGGCTGGTTGAGCATTTACCAGAGCTCCACGTATTTTTAAAGATGTCCCAAAATTCAAAATTTACAATATTCGCTAACTACTCTTTAACCCTGGTTTGACCTCCCAGTGATATGATCAAGTTTATTGACTATATCAATGCCTTTTTTCGGAAATTCTTTAAAATACTTAAAGCCTGTGATAATCGAACCATATGCCTCTCAATACAAAAGTAGGCCTTCGGCTAGCTTAGAAGTAAATTTTCCAATCGTTTTTGTAGAACATCGTGCAACATAATTGATCGTAAAAAGCTTAGGAGAGACTATATTTTCGTTTAATTGCGGTGACTCCAAGGAGTAGAAAAAAGTTAGAGTGGAAAAGTTTTCAATGGTTTAAGGGGTCCCGCATTTGACTCGGGGCCCATTTTCCCACCGGTAAAGACACCAATGAATGCACCATACCCGTGAGGATAGAATCTAGAGTAGAAGCTGATGTTGCAATCGGCTATTGAATAAGTGATTTCTGTAATACTTTCAATATAGAGACGGCGAAAAGTTATTCATATAAAATTTATTGCAAAATTTTCAACTATTTTTTTAAAATATCGATTATTGCAATAGTTCAGGAAAAAAATTCCGTTTTTAATGCAAAAATTAAAAAAAATGTAGAGATATGTCCATTTTTACTGCAAATCAAAATTGAGAAACATTATTTGTCCATTTTTATTTCAAAAATTTTAGAAAAAAATTAATTTTTCATTATTTATTGCAAAAATTTTAGAAAAATTGTGAATGTTTATTATTTACCAGAAAAAGTTGACATTTTTATTTTAAAAAATTGAAAAAAAAAATGATTTATCCATTTTTATTGCAAAAAAATTCAGATAATAGGGTATTTCTATCGTGAATAGGCTATTAAGACCAGAAAATATTTTCCCATTGTCATTGCAAAAGTTTAAAAAAAAATTCATTTGTTCATTTCTATCGCAAAAAATTTCCTTTATCAATTACTACAACTTCTTTTTTGCTAGTAAACTCCTCACACTTCGAAAAATACAACTTACAAACACGTAAACTTCATAAAACTTCTTCCACAAATTACGATACACGGACACAAAACTGCTCGTTCAGTAAATTTCCAAGGAACAACTTTTAAATGATTGGAAAATTGGTTGGTAAAGATCTTTGGTGGAAAAGCGAATCGTCAGGCGAGAGCCAAGCCTCCTGAGCGAAAGATCGCCACCCGAAGTAAAATGAATCGCCATAACACACACAACACAACGTGGAAGAGGAAGCGGAATAGAGAGCTGGAGGAGCGCAAGGAAAGGATATAGGGGATATATCCACCATCCATGCTGACTAGAGGAGAAGGCAATAGGAGTTACTAAGGGTAGAGAGAGAGAGAGATGAGAGAAAGGCTATCTCGTTAATGCGTCTTTGATAGGCGAAACTCGCTCGGGGCCAACGTTTGAGCACACACACACACACGCTCTCTCTACTCACGTACACACACTCTCTACCTCCATCTACTTACTACTCAGCAGAGCAGGAATTGCTCTGAAGAGCATCCGCCTACCTACCACGGCTGCCCTTACTGCTCCTGAACCAATTCGTACGGACGGATCCTTTTGGTAATATGAGGATACGGGGGAAAAGAACATTTGTGTTAAAACGAGGGAGGAGAGAGAGCGAGATCATGATGACTCAAACAAAACACACACACGCACGTATCCCATAGAAAAGAGACCTTTAAACACCTGCTAACGGGTTGGTCACTTAATTGAGATGAGGCAATCTACTGTGGAAAAATATCCGATCGGATACGGATTCTAGAAAATGTTTGATTTTAAACACTTTGTAAATTGGATCATTCGATTTAATAGACTGCAATCGTGTACGTGTGTGTGTTTATGGTGTAGGGTATGAAAATAAAACACAACATTTACACTTTCGGTTCGATTTAATTGGGTCTGGTTCTGTATTGGGGGAATCTAATCCATTTAATTGTTCGATTTGGAGTATTCTGTTGACTTATACTTGAAAGGGATGGGGCTCATCATGCAATGATGGGATAGACGACGATCTTCTCTAGCGAGTGCTCTGGATTCAGAAATCGGCGTATTTAACGGCATATGAAATAATTTTATACGAACTCAAAATATCAATAATTGGAGGGCTCAGAATGCGAGTAAATTTTCTGGAAATGAGTTTTGTATTGCAAGTGCCTCTTCATTGTTAAAACTTTCAGTTCCCAAACCATTAAAATACCCATCCAACAGCAGATAGCGCCACTTATACTGACCACGGAATGAAGAGAAGTGCTTTTAAGATCTTTTTTATCTCATTTTTAATGTTTATTGACTTACAATGATTGGTTTCTGGGTTCTATGATTGATTTTTTTTTTCAGTTTTTGAAAATGGTCTTTGCTTTTGTTATTTTGAGGATACGGGGAATAAAGAAGATTTGTGTGTTAAAAATGGGGGAGACAGAACGAGATCATGATAACTCAAACAAAACACACACACGCACGTATCCCATAGAAAAGAGATCTTTAAACACCTGCTAACGGGTTGGTCACTTAATTGAGATAAGGCAATCTACTGTGATTTCTAGAAAATGTTTGATTTTAGGTACTTTATTAAGGATCATTCGATTAAACAGATTGAATCTAGTGTGTGTGTGTGCGCGCTTCGTGCGTGTGTGTTTCTGATGTAATAAAACACAACACATTTGCAAGTTTGGTTCAATTTAATTGGGTCTCGTTCCGTACTGTATTCTAATCCACTTGATTGTTCGATTTAAAGTATTCTCTTGACTCATTTGAAAGAGATGAGGCTCATCGTACAATGATGGATTCCCGATAGGATAGACGGTGATCTGGATTCAGAAATCATCATCACGGCACATAAAATACTGTTATGTGAGCTCAAAAGATCACACTGATGTTTTTTCATGTTATTGAAGATCATCGTTGCTTTTAGTAATATGATGATACGGGAGGGAAAAGACATTTGTGTGTTAAAACGAAGGAGAGAGAGGAACCAAGATCACATAATGACTCAGACAAAACACACACAAGCACGTACCCATGGAAAAGACATCCTTCAAATACGTGCAAACGGGCTTGAAACTCTATTGAGATGAGACACAATATACTTTAGAAAAATATTCGATTGCATACAGATTCCAGAAAATGCCGATTTTAAACACATTGGGTTTTTGTATCATTCGATTTAATAGATTGCAATCGAGTGTGCGCGGGTTTCTGCTGCAGTAGGTACGCAATAAAACACAACACTTTCTTTTAAATACAACGCTCCATACTTTCGGTTCCATTTAATTGGGTCTGGTTCTTGATACTGGAATCTAATCCAATTAATTGTTGCATTTGGAATATTCTGTTGAACTTACTTTAAAAGAGATGAGGCTCATCGTACAATAATAGACTAGAGGGTGATTTGGATTCAGAAATCGGCATATTTACGACAAATAAAATTATTTTTTTGAGCTTTTGAAGATTATCGTTGTTTTCGGGTAATTTGAGGATACTATGAGGATTTGGTAATATTTGTCTTGAAACGGGAGAAAGGCCGGGATTACACTATAAAAGTTTTCTAAAAGTTCATTTATAAAACTTGAAAAATGCAACCAATAGGCGGATCAGTTAAGTTCGCTCGAATGTAACAGATGTGTTTATTGGTTACATTTTCCAAGTTTTATTTTAAGTTTGTTTTAAGCCAAAGACGGAGGAGAACGAGGTCATACAAAATACAAAATACGCAGAAACACGTACTGTGGACCTTTAAATACCAGCAAATGGGCTGGTCTTTTAATTGATATGAGAGGCACAATCTACTGTTGAAAAATATCCAATTGAATGCGGATTCTAGAAAATGCTGATTTCAAAGCACACAAGTTGTAAATGGAACTTTCGATTTTATAAATTACCATCCTGTATGTGTGTGTTTCTGCTGTAGTAAGTATGCAATAAAGCAAAACAATTACACTTTTGGTCCGATTTAATTGTGACTGATTCTCTGTGTTGTGGAAGCTAATCCACCTAATTGTTAGATTTAGAGTATTATGTTGACTTACTTGAAAGGGATGTGCCTCATCGTATAATGGTGGATCCGAATATATCCCAATGAGATAGACAGCGATCTTCTCTAGAGAGTGATCTGGACTCAGAAACCAGGATATTTGGCTAAATACTAAAAAAATAAAAATATATTTTTTTTTTAGAGATAGACGAGTTTTTCTC
Source organism: Pholcus phalangioides (assembly GCF_987345545.1). Classification (NCBI taxonomy): domain Eukaryota; kingdom Metazoa; phylum Arthropoda; class Arachnida; order Araneae; family Pholcidae; genus Pholcus; species Pholcus phalangioides. The sequence continues at coordinate 17,372,788 of NW_028301601.1, read as the reverse complement.
ACAGCCTAAGAGATATCAAGGAAACTTATTTTCTGTCTATTATGCTTAGGGGAACTTGGAAAGAAAAGTAACCTTTTCCGTGTTTCCAGTGATGTAGGTCTATATGGTAACATGCTTGTCCGGTATGCAAGAAGTCCTGGGTTCGAGTCCCGGAGGAGACAAGTTTACTTTTCTTTCCGAGTTCACCTTAGCATAATATCCAGGAACTATCTGTTTCCTTTAATGTTTTTTTTAGTTTGAAAATTACTGTAGTTTTGCCATTAAAGTGGGAAAAATATTTCATTTCTGAGGTTGTTAATGGGTTCGGGGGTGGGGTGTCCAATGATTATTTTTGGTGGGAAGCCCCCTGTGTTTAGGTTTAACTTACGTACTTTTAACTGGTAATGTAATTTTACTGGAAATCATGTTCAGAAAGACTGAATGAATGGCTCGAATCCTTGAGTTCAGAAATTATTTACTGAGAAAATTATTTTTCATGGCTTATCCACAGCCGCATCTAAGTTATTTTTCGCTTCAATAAACATAATTTCCAAGAAATTGATTACCGTGTGAACATTATCGTGTAATAGTCGTTATCTTATAACCTGTGGGTGAACAAACCCGATTCACTGAAGATGCGAAAAATAATTAGCAATATAGAGAAAAAACGAATTAAGTAGGACAAAAGTGCAAAACAGAACCCCGCTTCAGGCAAAAAAAGACAATTGGTTCATTTTTGCAAAATCTACTTTTCGTCGTTTCTCACTTCAGTGTTTATACTTTTGCGTATTTTATGCAAGAAAGTACCATTCGGATATTTCGGGTGAACGCTATTCCTAACAAAGTTACCACAATTTCTGCAGAAAAAACTACAGACTCTCTCACAGTTGTGACCGAGTTTTTTAAACAATACCCTTTTCGCGTGAAGCGAATGGAACAATATTATGAAAGAGGTGCTGATTTTTGGAAAAATTAGCCTAGTTTTTCCATATATCTTAGTGTACATCTTCCTCAAAATATATGAGAGAGAGTATGCAAGCCTCCTACGCACTTCTGGGTATACTTGTACACACGCTCTTCATGCATTTCTACCTCGGTATGTCTCCTATGGATTTCTGGAACGTAAGCCCTACGCATTTCAAGGAGCACTCACGCCTTTTATGCATTTCCAGGAACACGTACGCCTTCTATGCATTTCCAGGAACGCGCACGCCTTCTATGCATTTCCAGGAACGCGCACGCCTTCTATGCATTTCCAGTCGCAACTCTCTCAACCAAACTCTTACTCATTTTCAGAGGATAGGGAAGCCTCTCACACACGCATTTTAAATGATACGCATGTTTCTTAAGCATTTCAAGGAATAGGCGTATTTATGTATTTCTAGGTGTAACGGCGTAAGTAAAATTTTTGAAGTAACCACATTGCTTTTTGGCATTTGAACTACTACGCTGTTTTGTAATGAAAATTTGGTTTCGGAGGGAAGCCCTCGGTTTGGTTCCGGATGCTGGTCCATAGTAATAACATACTGACAGTTATGACGAGTATTTGCACAGCCATCTAAATCAATCATAAAGTGGAAAATTTCTCTACATCAAAATTAAAACAATGAAATTCATTTTGTCCTCTTATGAATAAGAATTATACTTTGATTTTTTTACAGCTTAAAAAACATTATCATCATGAAAATGACAAAAATGATCGATATTCAGGGTGTCCCGAAAATTCGTAAATAGTACAAAAATTCATAAAAATTGAAGGAATATATTTAATGTGTTTTGCGGAGAAAGTTATTATCGCGAAGGACGATAATTTTTTTTTTTTCGTACAGAAAAAAAAATTCAAAATTTTGCCGATAGAGAGAACTGAACAAAATTCTGGCAGGAATGATTATACCCGAACCTTTCTTCAATCTCATCAGTATCCGAAACGTTCGTAAAGCTTTAACCAGTGATTCGCGGCAAAATAAAATTCGAGGTGAAACAACTCCACCAATAGTGCTTTTTTTGTCAGAGTTGATGTGCGCGGTAAAATAGTAAATTCAGAACTGAGCTGCTAATTATATACTATGTAGAATACTGGTTTGCATATTTTCAATTATTTGTTTCCTTGCAGTGCTCTCTATGAAAATTTAAATGAGATTTTTCTGCAGCAAAAAAAATAAAATAAAATAAATAACTAATAGTAATAATAATTATTTTTCGCTCAGACGAAGATTGAAGAAAGTTTCAGGTTCAGAATTCTGTGATTTGCTCTCGTCCACCGTCCACTACCGACAAAAAAATGTAACTAATTTCTTTTTCTCAACAAAAATATAATCCTCTTCTTCGTGAAAATGAATTCCACAAGAGCCGTATTCAAAGCCCTAAAGTTTTTGGTAATTCTTAAACTTTTTACGAATTTATGGAGCATTCTGTATAAAATAACTCAAAATTTCAGAAATCGAAAACAAAAATATACTCGAAAAAAAGATTATTTTACATCTTAAACAATCCATGGAAATAAATCTGCAACAGATCTCAGTCAAATCTTAGTCCGACCAAACATGACGAAAAATTTGAAGCACACGTAGCAATTCTCTAAATTCTCATATCCACCATCCAATTAATAACGACCTCTCATTCATCTCATCGCAATCAAATACATCCTCATTTTTTTACATTTATAATTCATGGGACTTTAAACTTCTAGTTAACAATTCAGAATTTCATCCCATTTCACAAAAATAAGAAAATTTAGCAAACAAAAAAGAACTTTTTCCTATATTTTTCTGTTATAAAAAATCAATAAATAACTACCAATCTGAACGGCAAAGTCTGAGCCAATTGTTCTTTACTCTCTATCTTAAATAGCATCTTAATTTTCTTTTTTTCTTATAAGGGTACTTTTCCTCTTAAGAAATGAATTTTTTTAAGCTTATACCCATCAGTGAAGAAAATAATCCATTTTTTTAATCTATATTTAAAATTTTTTTGTCGTTATTTAGCTTCGACGGTTACGTAATAGCTTTCTAGGTCCTAATGAAAAAATAATATATATGTGATTACACACGCCCACGTTTAGCTTGTTTAAATTAGTGGCTAAAAATAATTTAGAGAGAATTATAAGCAGAAATCTCATCGCTAGGAAATAATCATTAATGGCAGCTATTAGGGAATTTCATTTTTTTAATAATAAGTCTTGCTGACTGAACGACTGAAGTAAATGCGTTTTCTCAGGGTGTACCGATTCCCAATAAGCTTTCCTGTTCGATGTTGCTTCGTACGAGCTGGATGAAGAAGTTAAGGAACTGTTTGTATGTAATAGAGTTGAGTGTGTGAGTGTACGTGTAAGTGAAGCATTTCAAAAAGAGATAATTATATTTACAGCCTATGCTGCACTCAGACAGTCAGTATATGTCAAAAATTATAACTGAGACCACCTTAGAAAATATGAATTCGAAAAGTTGTGGCTTACTTATCACAGAAATTTGGAATTTGTATAGCTATGTCCGAAGGAGGTGAAGTATCAAAATTCAAGAACGCATTTCATATGCAATTACAGAATCTAACTGTCAATTATCTGAGCAAATAATTTAAAAATTAGTGTGGAATCCTTCACCTAATGGTTACAACAGAGTATATATATATGTTCATTCTAATGAATTGCGTGATTAAATACAATATATAATATTACATGATGATACAAGATTAAATGCGATAAATATGGATAGGTGTTCAGTATATATGCAACACTATGCCTTCAATCAATAAATAAAGAATTAGAAAACTATTTACACTTTTTACAAATCTAAACCAATTCACTGACTCATATTAGGCCAGTGTGTTCTTGGATCGAAGAAACCTCAACACCTCTACCGCAGGATAAGGCGAGATGTCTCTTATGTGCTGATATTCTGATGTTTCAGCCTTATCGAAATATCCTCTACATAGTTTGACTGAATAGTCATGTATGGTTTCATTGTTCAAATCCTTCATTATGTCAAGATTCCTGATATACCATTATGCCCCGGTATATCGCCGAAGTATTTTATTTTGTCGCACTTGTAGTTGTTTGATGATTGAGGGTTTTGCTGTGGAAAAGCATGGTGCTGCATAGCACATAATTGGTCCAATGACTGACTTGTACATAATATTATCAGAAAAAAATGAGTAACTTTGCCTGGTTTTAATTTATACAAAAGTTGCCACGTTTTTAAGACAAATAAATTCAATTGGTCGAATGGTCGACGCGTTTCGGCTCTTCAATGGAGAGCCGTCATCAGGACTTCGTGGTCAGAATTTACACGAATGAATCGTGGAAGAGTGATGTTTACGTCTGGTCGTCCGAAGAGTTCGCCTTTGTATTTGCTGCGTCCGAGTGGTCTTTGGATGCGAATTGGGGAGCTATCTGTTGTAAAGTGTTGAAAGTTTTGTCACGACTGAGGTTAATAAAGCCTGTCCAAGCTGACGAAATAGGTGGTGTGTTTCTTCCATCATTAACGAGGAAATTCTGGCATGTTCTGATGAAGTATCCCTCGAGAAAATTCAATTCAGAATTGTGTGTTGCTTTTTTAAAAACAAACGCTTTATCAAAATCAAAATCAAAATTGCCCAACACTGTTGGCAACATTCACATTATTTTGATTTTGATAAAGCGTTTGTTATCCCTCGAGAAAATTCAATTCAGAATTGTGTGTTGCTTTTTTAAAAACAAACGCTTTATCAAAATCAAAATCAAAATTGCCCAACACTGTTGGCAACATTCACATTATTTTGATTTTGATAAAGCGTTTGTTATCCCTCGAGAAAATTCAATTCAGAATTGTGTGTTGCTTTTTTAAAAACAAACGCTTTATCAAAATCAAAATCAAAATTGCCCAACACTGTTGGCAACATTCACATTATTTTGATTTTGATAAAGCGTTTGTTTTTAAAAAAGCAACACACAATTCTGAATTGAATTTTCTCGAGGGATACTTCATCAGAACATGCCAGAATTTCCTCGTTAATGATGGAAGAAACACACCACCTATTTCGTCAGCTTGGACAGGCTTTATTAACCTCAGTCGTGACAAAACTTTCAACACTTTACAACAGATGGCTTTCCAATTCGCATCCAAAGACCACTCGGACGCAGCAAATACAAAGGCGAACTCTTCGGACGGCCAGACGTAAACATCACTCTTCCACGATTCATTCGTGTGAATTCTGACCACGAAGTCCTGATGACGGCTCTCCATTGAAGAGCCGAAACGCGTCGACCATTCGAATTTATTTGTCTTAAAAACGTAGCAATTTTTGTATAGATTGTACATAATAGTTTTGTTTTTGAGGCTAAGTGCAGAGCGTGTGTAACAGACTCTGTTTAGAAGTCCTGTGGCCTTAGCGGCTCGAACTTTCGCCTCATGAATGTGAACTTTAAAACTGAGCTTTTTATCCAGAATAACACCAAGATATTTTGTCTGAGACTTGGGTTGTAATATGGTCTGCCCCACTGTGATAGTGGTGTTCGGCGTTAGTTGCTTTCTTGCAAACCATATAAAGTTACATTTGCTCTCGCTTGGGACCACTGCATGTAGCTGACACCAGATCTCGACCCCTCGGACCATTTCTTGCAAGTTCCTCAGAGCTTGCTGAGGGTCCCTGGATGCCATAAGGATTTTCGAGTCGTCACCATAAGAAGCTAAGATCCGGCTCCTCTTTGTGGAGCCGGAAAATCGTTAATAAAAATATTGAAGAGTTTTGGGTCAATTACTGACCCTTGACAAATAGATGATTTAAGTGGGGGTCGAGTTTTTGATACGGGCGTTTATGATACGGACCTGAAATGTCCTATCCCTGAGGTAGCTGCGAACCATATGTATAAAGTGGGAAGGAAACTTTTTAAGTCTCATAACGGCAATGGGTTTTGAGTGCTTAAGCTTAGCTTAAAGTAGTCTTAGCTGTTTTTAGCTTAGGAATATTTTAACTGCTTAATTGGTTTTTTTGTTTTTAAGAATCTTTTGAAAATGTTTTATTGAGCAAAGAGAAAAGTTTGAAACTTACTTTTCTTTCACAACTTTCAACTAGTTTTTAGGCACTACAAATACAGTGTAGCCTCGCTATAACGATACTTTGCTGACCAAGGAAAAAAATATCTTTGTAGAGAGGTTATCGTTACTTCGAGAGGTAGCATTATCATCAATTCCTTTTTTTACCTATTTACCATTTTTTGTTCCTATTTAGCTTCAACGGTTATGTAATAGCTTTCTAGATCCTATTGCAACACAAATAGAAATACGTACATGAATACTTTCCGCAAATAGTGGCTAAAATGTAATTTATAGATAACCATAAACAGAAATTTCATCTGTAGGAAATAATCATTAAGGTATCTGACTACGTTGAAAACGTCATTTTGGAAGAAAACATGGGATTTTCATTTTTTTTTTCATTTTTTATAAAAGCCCTATTTGTTGTGATTCCAAAACGGGCCTTGTTTTGTTTATATGATGCTTAGAATTAAAGTTACGTTCACTTTAGTGTTACGTTTTTACATACAAGTAATACGCGAATAAAGACTTTGAACGTGTTTTACGAAGAATGCTATTTTTTTGACATTTAACTTGACTTTGTGACATGATTTGTAAAAATTGATGCATTGCATCCTTACGAAATTTTAATGTGACATTTTGCTATATATTGTTGAGATTATGAACAAAAATCTAAGGCCTATCACATATGTTTTTTTGAATTATAGTGTTTTTATAGACAAAATGTAGGATGAAATTGGTTCATTACCTGCAACATTACTAGCTAAATGCACTGTGAAAATCACAAAGCATTCCATTAATAAAATTTTTCGCAATCGTGTTTCGAATATCACATGAATTTTGCCTAAAATTTGACATAAAAACGACTTTTTCATAGAAAATATAATAGATAGACCAAAATTTGTCACTGTTTTTACCATTTCGAGACACTTTCTATCAAAAAAATGTATTTAAAGTTCACTCCAGAACCATTTTAAAGAAAAGTGACAAGAAAAGTAGTCGGATACCTTAATGGCAGCTATTAGAGAGTTTTAATTTATTTTCAATCGGTTTTTCAGCTTGGAAATATTTTAATAATTAACCAATGTTTCGTTTTAATAATTTTAAGAATTGGTTTAAAAAAAAGTTTTAGCGGACAAGTTTGAAAGTTTTTTTTTAAATTTCAAGCTATTTTTAGGCATTTTAAATAGTATTAGAATTTGGATGGTTGAGAGAATAAATACGGTCTATACATAGATTTTTATAGTATTAATAGAGCGATTGATTTTCTATGTCAAGAATTTTCAAGGAAACAAAACATGGCAGTGAGGATCGTGTAATGTCTGGTGTGTATTGGAACGTGTGATGAAACGTGCCTGTTTATCTCACGTAATTTCTTCTAGTGGCCAAAGAAATTCCGGGGCTTTACGAATGGATTCAAATGCGTTTAAACAGCACTGAATATAAAGTGTCGTGTGAAAGAACGTGTGAAAGGACGTGGGAATCGAGCCCACGTCCTTTCACTCTCCGGGTGAACGCCCTAGACCACTAGACTACAGAATCTCCCAATCTTTCCTTGGAGCTCGTGTACACTGAAAGGGACCGTACATGGACGGCCGGACCAGACTCAGGCCAAGCTCACAACTGCTGACGCTGCCACCAGATTTCCCCGCAGGGGCAGTTGAATTTTCTCTCTTTCCGAAATATATCTTCGCAACAGCCAGTTGTTAAAAACCTTCGTATGGTAGCGGAGAGTGACGTCATCCTTGTATAGTGCTTTATCAACCGACGTCACCATCATTTGATCATTTTTGTCGCACCACGGTCATTTCTCTGCACACGAGGGCTAATTAGACCGGGACTTACAACGATGGGGGAACTCCCCTGCTGTAGCAATTTTTTCTGCGGTCATGTCGCCGTTGACGTCACCATCACAATTAAAACATTATGTAAGCGCCAGTAACAGGAAATTTCAGAAATGCGCTGTTGACCATCGTACGCCATGCACTTTATAGGGCTCTAATTTCCATGTTAGCGATGATTTGTTTCTGTGCAGCGCCTTCTATCAAAAAAATGTGAACTAATTTATTTCTTAATCAAAAAAAATCACCCTGTCCTTCGTGAGTATAACTTTCTCTCAAACCACATTATAAATTACACCACCTCTTCTTCAATTCTTATAAATGTTTAAACTACTTACGAATTTACTGAACACCCTGTATAAATTAACTTATAAAATTACATAAATCGAAAGTAAATTCCACTCGCGCAAAAAATAGCTTTCATAACATCTTAAACAATTCGTAGACATAAATCTGATAAATAATTATTATTTTCGAGTCCTACAAAAATATATTTCCAGTACCAATAGATGTAAGTGAAATCTTATATATAGTGTGACCAAACATAACTATAAATTTGAAGCACATAACAATTTCATAAATAAAATCTCAAATTTACATACACCGCTAATAACAATCACTCGTCATCTCTTCAATCAAACAAGCCTTTTTTTAGCATATATAACTCATGGGAACTTCTAGTTGACAATGCAGAATTTCACTCCATTTCACAAAAAAATAAGAAAAATTAGAAAAAAAAAAAACTAGAAATTTTTCTAATTTTTTGCTGTTATAAAAACTAAATAAATAAATACCAATCTAAACGGCAAAGTCAGCTCAATTGCTCTTTACTATCTTAAATAGCATCTTAATTTTTTTTCTCTTATAAGAAGAGCCAAAAAAACGTGCCACACTCGAGTTGTATTTCAATCATTACTGACAGCCCTAAGGGTACTTTTCCTCTTAAGAAATTAATGTCCTTTTTTTCAAGCTTATACCTTATACCCATCAGTGAAGAATAATCCATTTTTTTTTTACCTATATTTACCATTTTTTTGCCACTATTTCGCTTCGACGGTTACCTAATAGCTTTCTAGGTCCTATTGAAAAAATAATATATACACGTGATTACACACGTACACGTTTAGCTTGTTTAAATTAGCGGCTAAAAAAAATAATTTAGAGAGAATTATAAACAGAAATTTCTCATCTCTTAGGAAATAATCATTAATGGCAGCTATTAGAGAATTTTATTTCATTTTTTATATGTTTTTAGCTTAGAAATATTTTAATACTTAATTGGTTTTTTGTTTTTGTTTTGGGAATCGTTTAAAAATGTTTTTTTTTTCGAGACAGAAACTTCGTTTTTCAACAACTTTCAGCTGGTTTTTAAGCACTTCAAATGCATTGAAACCTTGATATAACGATACTTTGCTGACCAGCAACAAAAATATCTTTGTATAGAGGTTATCGTTGTATCGAGAGTTAACATTATCAACACCAAATTTATGCTTTTGTTGGCATCTCTTCTGAATTGGCGTTGTTGGTACCATCATGGAATACATATGTAAGCATTTTATTCGCAACGAAAAAGTTTTAATTAATAAAGTTTATTTAAGTTGCTCCAGACTGCAAAGTGATTTGCCGCACAGCACTTTAGTGTACTACATAGAAAGTAGCTCCACTGCAACTCCATTTTGCACTTTCGGACGGTGGATAATGCAAAATGACAATACTGTTAAACGTTTGTCCTCGAAAGAACAAAAACGATATATAAAAAAATATCGTTGTAGAGGGGTTTATCGCAGTAAAGGATATCGTTGTATCCAGAGGAGTTTAACATTAGAATAAAGGAAATTCCAAATTAGATTTGACAAAATATCGTTGTAGAGGGATTTATCGTTATATCGAGTACCGAGGTAGCGAGGTTTCACTGTATTATAATTTAGATGGTTGGGTGCATAGATGTCATCTACATTAATTTTTATACTATTAATTTAGTGAATGATTATCCATGTAGACTTTTGGAAAATGGAGGGAAAACAAAATAAATGGTGTAGTGTCTAGTGAGTGCTGTAATAGCTGATGAAACATCCTAGTATACAGGGTGTCCCGAAAGTCCTAATTCGGTCTTCGTCTTACCAACCGTTCGTCGTAGAGAGGTATGGTTCTAGTTAAACAAAATGCTCAACATGTGTTTATGAATCACTCTTTACCAGTTTCGAGAACGAAAATATAGTGTGTCATAAAAGTAGAAAAAACTTAATTTTATACGGTCCCCCCTGCTCTGTAACTTCCACAAAAATGTGGTTGCCCTATCTGTTTTGAGTCGAACGAAAAAAAGTTCCACGCTTTCAAATGCAATATTAGCTGCGATATTGGAATTCAATAATCGGAGAAAACTAACGAATGACGCTTCTTTCCCCAATATACGTTGTTCTCTCCCAACCTTCCTCCGATTTTTACATTGATATATCTCAGTTAATATTGCACTTGAAAGCACGGAACTTTTTTTGTTGGTTTCAAAAGAGACTGGGCAACAAATTTCTGATTGGAACTTATAGGGCAGGGGGACCGTATAAAAATTTAGATTTTTGCATTGTATGACACGCTGTATTTTCACTCTCGAAACTGTTGGAGTGATTTTTGAACACATTTTGAGTCTTTTTTTGAGTAAGAACCATACCCGAACGGTTCATAAGATAAAGACTGAACTAGGACTTATAGGAAACCCTGTATATCTCATGTAATTTTTTAGGAAAAATTTATTTAAATGTGTTTAAGAAGCATTGAAAATATCGATTAGTGTAGTTTCTCTCCAATTAGTACATTCGGACCTGCTTAAACCGATATCGACACATGATATCCGACCAAGTGGGATATTATATCATGCAGGGAATGAGTCAGTTTCCGTTTCACGCCGTTAGTATAGTTTATAAAATGTCTTATATATTTTATAATGTCTCAAACATAAAATTGTTCCTTTGCTATCGTCAGTGTAATCCTTTTGAAGTAGAAATATTTACGCAGTTTTTAAAATCGTTGGTGATTTTCTCGGGTTTTTTTTCTGATCATTTGGCGTTGTTGATTTTCATTTTTGGCTCTTCCAGCACGAAACCATTGTAATACAACTTGGTTGACACCGTCGGAATTCGATTTTCTCTTGCGTTTTCTGATTGAGCTTCCGTTCTTTCGTCAATTTATGAGTGACGATGATAGACATAGACTTTTCCTGTATCAATCATAACAGACTTTGTACGAGCCGTTCATCTTGTTGTAAGCCGTGGTGTTAGTTTGGACTAGGTATAGCCATTATACGCAGCGTAAGGCAACTTTTTTTGTGTTTGAATTCTATGTTTAAATGAAATGGCAGATATAGACCATAGAGATTAGAACGAAAAAAAAGTGTCAGTAAATATATTTTGACAAACACAACAAATAATACATTGAAGACTTTTAAATCAATTAATATAGAAATTCTAATTTCCTCTCGTTGAAGACATAATTACCATATTTCACGATGTCTCTCTAAACATCGCATATCCAAAAATAAACGAATCGCAAGACGTTCAATATTCATCAACTGTTGGTGAAGTATATTCTCACAAACTATCTATTTTTTCTATCGAGACGCATGGCATGTTCATCTCAAAACTCTCCATAATTACACATCGGTATTCCACACAAACATGTTACTCAATAACACCATTAGCAAGTCACCACCGAGAGAAATATCAGACAAGTCAGTACAGGATACAGATATAAGAAACCCGCGACGACATTAACAAGCCGACAAAACCCCGGGCATATATTGCATTCTAACTCAACAACACTATTAAACATTTGACACCAAGCCATGAATTACTACAACGAAAACCAAAAAACAGCGAGAGAGAGAGAGAGAGGAATCAATTTAAAAATCAATTAGCGCGGGTTTATTGCAAGTCCAAATATTTACTTATGGGGGAAGACCCAGTGTGTTTATGCGTAATTCACCTTTTCCCAACCCGCAAAAGGAATCACTGCGGTATAATTAAACGTGGTTGTTTTAGCTAACAAAATTCCTTTGCGAGGCACTTTCTGTCCATGACATTACACAACCCAAGAATTAAAACTCGGCAAGGGTAAAAGGCTTTATTTCTTAGCGAGGGAGCAAGCAAGCAAGCAGCATACCTCGCATTTCTCTACACCCTCCAACCCTACATCAAGGTATAATAGAAGATCGGAATTAACAACCCACAAACTATTGATACCCACCAGTGAGAAGTTTGCTCAAGTCATTTCATTATGGCGGTCGGCGGTTGTGGTGGTTGGTCGGTGATACGACATCTTATTCTTGTTCCCTCCTCTGACTCTTCACCATCTTATAAAGAGAGAGAGAGAGAGAGAGACGACTAAAACTGCTTCTAATTACAAGGGCCATATCATCCCTTGTTTTGTGGCGGTGGAGGTTTTAAAAGGAGGAGAATCACGAGTTTGGCTCGTGGATGGTAAACCCGCCCTCCACCGACCCGGGTCCGTGCGGTGGGGGCAAAAAGAAAACACAAGCGAGTTTTCTATAAAAGAGCCAGACGTTTCGTTTTGGATGAGTTCTCGAATAACACGACCAACAAGAAACGAACGAAGGTGGTAAACGCTGGAGCTGAAGAACTCCCGGGTAGTTGTGGGGTGGCGGGTGGGGATGTGGGAGCGGGCGACACATCGGGAACACAGGGTATTTTTCAAGAAACGCTGTCGTATTTCCTGAAAACCAACCACAAACTCCACATCCCCCACCTTTTTCTCCTATCTAAAGAGAGAGAGAGGGACCTCCACACACACACACCAATCTATCCCATTCCCACCATCGTCACCGCCATCTCCCGGAACTTTTCTTCGGGTTTTATTGTTTTAAACGACAACCAGGAATTAACCATGTTCCTCATGATAATGTAATTAATATTTATCGGGAGAGAGAGAGAGAGAGAGAGAGAGAGAGAGAGCTCTAGCTCTAGCTCTATCGGGGAGGAAAGAAAGCGGGGTAGAACAGAGAGAGAGAGAATGAAAAGAGAGATCTCAGTTTTAGTTGTCGGGTTGGGATGGCAATGGCGGTGAAGAAACAATTTTCTGTCCCTTTTCCCTCGTAACAAAATGCCGATATACAGCGTATATATTTATCCGAAGATACACATAATGTTCATGTATATATATAAATGCATTTATCCCGGTTAAATGAAAATCTTGGGACCCGTATCCGGGATACTAAATAAAATACCAGAAAGGGAATGGCTCCAGCGATCGGTTAATGTTCGTGACAACACGGAAATCCGAATTTCTTAATTAAAAATTTTGCGTTTCCGTGAAAATACTTTTGTAATTTAAGAACTCTCTCTCTCTCTCTTCTCTACTATGGTTTATAAGGGGAAAAGACAGAGAAGAGAAGCCTTATAAAAGAGTTCTGTGCGTAATCTGAAATTTATAAAGAGAGCGAATGGGAGAGAGATGAGTTAAATTTAACAATTTAATTTAAATAGGTTCATCTCGATTTCTTTAGAGGAGGGTGTTGAGTTTCAGGGTGAATTGATTTTTGGCCTTGGAGGAATTTTTTTCATTTTTGAATTATTTCTTAATTGTTATCGTGTTTTTCCATTTTCTTTCTGTATTGTATCAGTTTCCGTTTTTGCCTTTGGTTTTTTGAAAAAGTGAAACTATTTTATTTTTTTCCACTGGAAAAAAAACTTCTGAAAAGTATCGTTATTGGAGAATTATTATGAAGAAAATTGTTGTTATATTGGAAATATTGTTATATTTTCGGGAAACTGTTGTTGTAGATGCATTTGAAGGAAACTAGTGTTGTAGATTCATTTGAAGTGAAGAATTGTTGTAGATTCATTTTAATAAAACTATAGTTGTAGATTCATTTTAATAAAACTATAGTTGTAGATTCATTTTAATAAAACTATAGTTGTAGATTCATTTTAATAAAACTATTGTTGTAGAATCACTCAAAAAGCATTGTTGTAGAATCACTCAAAAAGCATTGTTGTAGAATCACTCAGAAAAACATTGTTGTAGAATCACTCAAGAAACCATTGTTGCAACAGCATCTTTTTTGAAAATTAGTGTAACAGAACTTGTAGAAAACCATTGTTGCAACAGCATTTTTTTAAAACTATTGGTGTAACAGAACTTGTAGAAAACCATTATCACAACAGCATTTTTTTGGGAAAATTGATGAAGAAACCATTCAAAGAAAATGTTGTAACAGCATGTTTTTGAAAGAAAATTGTTGAAGAACTCATTCGAAAAAGATATTGTTGCAAAAGCATTTTTTGAGAAAAATTTGTTGAAGAAACCATTCGAAAAAAATATTGTTGTAACTGTTTCAAAAGAGGATACAAAAAATGTATGGAAGAAACTGTTATTAGAGAAACAACTGAAGGAAACCACTGTTGAAGAAGCATTCAACAAAAACTATTATTGAAAAAATTAAAATTAAAAACATTCACATATTTAATAATTCTATTACTGGTCAAACATCTTAAGCGAAAACCATTGTTAAAGAAATATTTGAAGTAAATTAATAACTCAAGTGACATTTGAAGACAACAATCGAAAAACATTGTTATAAAATAATTAGGAGACATTTTTTTGCGAAATAAAACTTTTATAAAGCATCATTCAAAAAACACGGGGAATTCCAAGAAAAAAATATATATATTTTTTAAGAGCAATGGAAAAATGCTTTACTTACATTTCCATATATTAAATAAAAACATCGCTCATTGCAACAATGCGACAGGGAATTCTTTGTTGCATCGAAACCGTCCGGTTGGTATTCAATAGCAAAATATTCGGAAACGGCCAGATATTCCCGCTATATGATTCATTTGATTAGCTAAGCACCACTTCCAAATATAACAGCGTAACAAATATATTCCATCAATACATAATAAATAGATACTCGCCGTTTAATAGTCGTACGGAAAGCTCCAGAGAGACATTTCCGATTATCAACATTATGATCACGATAATGGATTTCAAATCGCCAAAAGCTTCAAAACACGGGAATATTATCGGACTGCCCAAAAGCTATCATCGCCATCATCATCATACACAACAAACAGAAATGATAATAGGGAAAAAGAAAAGCAACAACAACAATGACAATAAAACATCCCATTTTAAATATATAAGAAATTTTTTTTTTCAAGGATTTGAAAATAAAATACTCCTGTAGATGTTACGTGAGGTAAATGGGATAAATGTCGTTATTATGCATAATAATGGGTCATCATGTATGATCATCGACAATTTTGTTGACTTTGATAAATTTTCCCCTAAATTTTTCACTCTTTCCGGGGATTTATACATTATTCCCAAACGTCGTTGATAAACATGATAAATCGTACAAACCTCATCGCATTTGCCGATAATTACATATAATCGCCATTTAATATCGGTAATTAATCGCCCTCATTGCCGCGGTAAGATTCATTATCTAAACCATAGGTAGGACTTGTATGACTTGACAAGTATGACCGTAAAAGTGAGCCAGAATCTGAACCAAATATAATGAACTCTTGTATAACAAATTTTTCCGAACATCCGCGAAATAACTGTTATTTGAAGAATTCTAAACAAATCGAACCTATATGTAACGAACTGCATTTAACAAATTTCACGCTCGTACTCCAACATTACGTATTTCATAAAATTAGCATTACGGATAATTTTTTAGCATCTATCAAATTTATAAATGACACCTAGGTGTTATGCACAATCGCCGGTAAAAGGGATAATTTTTTAGTATTTATTAAATTTACCAACGACGCTTGGGTATTATGCATAACCGTTGGTGAAAGCGACAAACTTATCAAACTTACCGAGACGATTGCGATTATGAATTATAATCGGTTGTTATTCATAGTAACCAATTTATCATATTTACCGTTACAAATACACAAATAGGTACTGGCCGTTTAATATTCTTACGGAAAGTTCTAGAGACATTTCCGATTATCCACATTATGATCACGATAATGGATTTCAAATCGCCAAAAGCTTCAAAACACAGGAATATTATCGGACTGCCCAAAAGCTCTCGTCGCCATCATCATCAAGCACAACGAACAGAATTGACAACAGGAGAAAAAACAAGAACAAACAATAATAATAAAACTTCCTATTTTATTGTATATAAGGGGAAAGGTTTTTTCAAGGATTTGAAAATAAAGTACTCGTGTAGACAAGTTCAAAGCTTCGAAAATATCAAAAAAAATAAGAAAATAAAGGATAAAAGACATCAAAACAGTTCTCGTTACCTCAAATTCTCTTTATGTTTTTCCTATTGATACTTTTTCCAGTTTCCAGGGCTAGAAAGGAAAGAAAAGCTGAATAGAAACGAGAGGAAAAGTCTCTCTTTCAGTCCCTTAGACAGGATTTTTTTTTTCCACTGGAGTCCTTTTTTAAAGACCATCTCAACATCGACAAACGACTCCGAGAATATTCCCTCAGGGACTTTTTTTTCTGGCAACACAGGAGATGCAAGGCTAGAGACGATTTCAAGTAATCACCTTTGTCCGTGTTGAGGAGTAGGTGGTTTTATTTTATTTTATTTTTGTCCGTCGGTCCTGAAATTGTCCACGATCTTCACTTTTACTCCTACTGATTTTTTTTTTCTGTCCTGTCCCCTGAAGGTAGTTAGTTATAAAGTATAAGGACTTGCAACCTTATTTTTCTGTTGGGAGAGAACTTGTTATATATATTTATTTATTTAAGTATCTTCTTCAAGGAGTCGCCCATCAGTCTTTTAAAGTCGCGCAGAGTTTATCTCTCTTTGATGTATGTTCCGCGCTGTAGGTGTGTGATTGTTGGGGACGGGAAATGTGAAACATGAGTAAAAGAGGATCCAGACATGCCATGTAAGAACTTCTCTTTTGCAGTGGAAACATTTTTTTTTCTTCTCTTTCGTGTCCATTTCTGAATTATAGCAGCTTTGAACCATTGGTTAGTCGAAAGGAATTCAAGATATTTTTACACAGTATGTTACGAAACGAATAGCAACTTTACTTGCTTTTGATAAATTTATCGGCTTTAAATGGCAAATTTACTTGCTTTTGATAAATTTTTCGGCTGTAAATGGCAAATTTACTTGCTTTTGACATTATTTTCGGCTGTTATTGAAAACTTTGCTTGTCTTGACTAACTACTATTTTTCTCACCTGCACTTTTTTCCACCGTATATCTGAATATAATATCACCGTACTGTATTTTGTAAATTCATTCATTGTAACAAACAGTATGGGACATCGTCTCTATGGTTGCCATTTTTATCATATAACATGTATTTACACAAATTGTAAAATAGATTTGAAATGGAAAAAAAAATTGATAACTATTTTGATGTATCCCGTATTTTTATGAAAGAAAAAATGTCAGCCTAAGTATTTATAGTGTTGTGTGTATTGATATTTTCTACCGGAACAACTTCCGCGGGCCGGACGGAACCTCTTGGAGGGTCGCATTTCCCCTGCGGGCCGGAGGTTGTGTGCAACCCTGCTCTAGAGAGACATTCCCGATCATTAACATTATGATCAAGAGATAATGGTTTTCAAATAGCCAAAACCTTCCAAACACAGGAATATTATCGGACTGCCCAAAAGCTGTCATCAAACACAACGAGAAGAGAATAACAAATAATAACGATAAAGCATTTTCTTTTATTTATACTATAAGAGAGATTTTTTCAAGGATTTGAAAATAAACTACTCGTGTAGACAAGTTTAAAGCTTCGAAAATACCAAAAGAAAGAAAGAAAATAAAGGATAAAAGACATCAAAATAGTTCTCGTTACCTCAAATTCTCTTTATGTTTTTGCTATTGATACTTTTCCAGTTTCAGGGTCTAAAAAAGGAAAGAAAAACTGAATAAAAACGAGAGAAAGTCTCTCTTTTAGTCCCTTAGACAGGATTTTTTTTTTCCACTGGAGTCCTTTTTAAAGACCATCTCAACATCGACAAACGACTTCGAGAATATTCCCTCAGGGACTTTTTTTCTGACAACACAGGAGATGCAAGGCTGGAGACGATTTCAAGTAATCGCCTTTGTCCGTGTTGAGGAGTATGAGTTATTTTTTCTGTCCTGTCCCCTGAAGGTAGTTAGTTATAAAAGTATAAGGACTTGCAACCTTATTTTTCTGTGGAGAGAGAACTTTTTATATACAGTGGAACTTCGGTTAACGAGCGGTTCGGTTAGCGAGCAATTCGCATAACGAGAAAAACTTTTGCGCTTTATTTATTTATTGTCACGTTTTCACAACTAAGCTGATGGTTTTTCGCGCTCACACATACTGTGGAACTGTAGGTAATATTCTCCCCTACAGTATCCGGTCAGCGTTCCTCAGTGGAAAAATTGAATGTGACTACTATACGAAACTACATGTCGCATTGTAATCGCGCGTATTTGCGCTTGTTTTTTATATAAATTCTGCTTGGCCAGGAACTGATCTCCATTGCATGCAACATCAAGAGCTTATATTGAGGGAGAGAGAAGTGAGAAGTCCCTTACTTTTCAAATATGATTAGAAAGATGTTTAAAATATGGGAATCTGTGCAAAATTCTGTAGAAAAGTACCAGTGAAATAGAAGCACAGTAAAGCAAGCAATAAATCTGTCCAACGACAATGCAATTTCCCATCTTCGAATAATCCTAAAAAGGAGGCAAAAAGCAAGTGTCATTGGATACATTCTATGTAAAATTACACAAAAGAATAAGAATGCAAACAGCAATGAGTCCGAAAATCGTCCAACACGAGATAGTCCTCTTCTCTCTCGTTGTTTAGAGTAAGTCAATTTGTATACATTATCGTATCGCATGTTTGTTTTTATGGCGTTATTACATTATATATGTTTTATTGTATTATTGCATTGTATTATTGATAAAGTGTCATTCTTATTAGTCGTATTTATGTGGATGAATTATTGTGGAACGAATTATCCGTGTTTCCATTATGTCCTATGAGGGAGTTTGATTCGAATAACGAGCGACTCGTATAACGAGCACATTCGCGGTACGAATTAAGCTCGTTAACCGAAGTTCAACTGTATATTTATTTTAGTATCTTCTTCAACGAGTCGCCCATCAGTCTTTTAAAGTCACGCAGAGTTTATCTCTCTTTGATGTATGTTCGGTAGTAGGTGTGATTGTTGGATATGGGGATGTGAAACATGAGTCAAAGAGGATCCAGACATTCCATGTAAGGACTTTTTTTTTGTTGCAGTAAAAGCATCGGTTTTTTTTCCGGGTCCATTTCCGAATTGCATCAATTCTGAATGGTCAGTCGGCAGGACTTCAAGATATCTGTGCGTTTTATAAATTATATTGTGTCCATAATTTCATAAATCATTTTATAGCATTTAAATGGCTACAAAAATTTGGGATTATCACTTGCGTAATGGTAATTCAGGCGTCTCTTCAATCCATTTTTCCTAGGCCAAATGTGTCCCTCCGAGCTATTTGTCACGGCCTGCTAACCATTTTTATAGACCAGCTATTTTACATAAAAAACGATTAAATTCCAAAAAAAATTGTTAAAGAGCTATGGCAGCTGAAATCTGTATTGCTGTATTTAGAACTGTGAGATACTTTCCAGAATTAATAGTAATGCTGTGCATTTGATAAATTAAAATGACTGTATTCGGGGGACCCTGAGCCAAAACTATTTAAGCCCTATGCTACATATTTTGAGAGGCTAAACTCGACATCCAAAATACAAATACGACACCACAACAGGCAAATTGCCCAACGAGGTGGCTGACTTAAGAACATCATGGATCCCCGAGCCATTTTTTGGAGGCCCTACCTACTACTGCTACACCACATATGCACCCCCCCCCCCCGCGGAACCCCCCAACGAACCGGTATATGCGGGAATGTGCGTGTAGTGCAACCTGACGTAAAGTTTGTTTATGTGTAATGCTTGTTATGTGTAGTGCTGTCATCTGCCCCCAGTTTTTCTAACTATGAGTGAAGTGTTATGGTTGAATGATTTACCGTTGTAGGACTGTTGCTCTCTGTGGCGAGACTTTTTAACGGGGAGGTCGGCTCGCATTTGCGCCTTGAAGTTGGGAACCACAGAAAACCAACTTCAGCCGACCACCACTGTGGGGTTCGAACCCGGATCCTCGTATCACGAGTCCGGCACTGTAACCACTCGACCACCACAGCGGCCACCAAAAGGTATACATAATTACAGAATTTGCAAAAAATATCTTTATAAAAGAAATAATTTTAGAATTATTGAACAGAATACGTAATTTCAGAATTATTGAAAAAAATAATTTTAGAATTATTGAAAAAAATAATTTTAGAATTATTGAAAAAAATAATTTTAGAATTATTGAAAAAAATAATTTTAGAATTATTGAAAAAAATAATTTTAGAATTATTGAAAAAAATAATTTTAGAATTATTGAAAAAAATAATTTTAGAATTATTGAAAAAAATAATTTTAGAATTATTGAAAAAAATAATTTTAGAATTATTAAAAAATGATTTTGTAATTGATGAAAATTTGTAATTAATGAAACAATTGTTACAGAACTACTAAAAACACTAATTGCCGAACGACTGATGGAAATCAGAATTATTGAGAATAATTTCAGAATTTGTAGAAGTTTCAATTCATGAAAAATTATGAATGTTTGGAAGAAATAATTTCATAATTAATGAAAATTTGTAATTAATGAAAAAAATAGTTTCAGAATTATCGAGGCAAATATTGGATTTAGTAAAAGAAATAAATCGATTAAAAAGAATCAATAAATCGATTAACGAAAGGAAGTTATTTGAAAATAAAAAAAAAATCAAATTTATATAATGAAAATACAAATTCAGAGTAAGAAAGTATTCAATAATTTGGGAAACGCTGTTTATATATAATAACCGGGAATACCACAGAATGACTCCCGAATGGCCAGTGGGCTTCGTAGAGAATATAATATGGCCCTCAATGTGTCTGAAAAGTTAAAGACTCCTGTGGTAGGTTTTTTTGCAAAGCTTTATGGCAGAGTTCTTCAGCCGTTTTCTGGTCGCGAGCACTGCCCGTGCCCATCATCAAAAGAAGAGCACCCTTATGGAAAGTTTGACACACCAATTCATGAAATGAGGATGACTTTAATCGTTTATTGCAATTTGTAACGTTGATCAAGTGCTCGCGAGCACAAAATCGGATACGAGAATCGAGCACTATAGGTGCTTCAGGGAGTCCCGTGGTGCTCGCGAGCAACGAGTTGAAGATGCCTGCTTTATAGCCCCGTGGTGTTGCATTTAATGTCTAATTAATAAATAGCAATAATTTCTTTCATACAGGGTGATTCGCAACTCATGGGCAAAACTGGATCATGAAAACACACGCACCCACTTAAAAAAATAAACTGGCTGTAAAATGCACGGGCAAGTGGTTAATCGATAGACGGGGCTGTCATTGAACGCTTAAAGTGTTGGTTCTGCTATTCATCGTCATTATTTATATCGCAGATTGCAGAAGGGATGGTTGTTATCACGAATCAGGAAAGTACGAAGTTTATTTCATGTATGCTGCTGTGGATGAAAATGCTCTCTGGATTTCCATAGACCGTACTGGAACCGTTTTTCCTCCACTCGCGTGCCAGATTGAAAAACCCTCGAGCGAATGCACCAAACGGTTCGTCGTGATGGAACTGCAAGCCTCGTTGCAAGAACCCCTCAAGTGTGTCTAGATAAGTGCCATAACCAATAACCATACTTCTACGACCCACAGTGGAGTAAAACGTGAAGCAAATGATGTGGATTCGTCTCAGTGGACTTGTAGCACTCATTGGGGGGGGGGGGGGAATTCATTCTAATGAGCTTGTGGATTCTTGAGAAAGCGTTGGGATAGAGTACGGTTGAGATCCGGTGTTAGAAGGACAGTGGCAAGTTTCTTTGGGAGTAATTTGAGGAGGAAAACCATTTTTTTCAATTTGATTCGCGCGTTCATTACGCTGTCCGTATGAAGCCATTGAGCATGTGTTCCAACCTCTACAGTAAACATGGGGAATAGTGTGCTATCGTAAATCATCAGCTCAAATGAATTCGGTGCCGCTTGATCGAGTAACGGATAACCCGCTAAAACAGCTGAAATACACCAAAATCTTTCCCGTAGAGACAATGTTGAAGTTTCCCGCTAAATATGATTATTTCAACGACTTCTCCCAGCACCTCCTAGAGATAGAAGGCCTCCGCACAGGTTACCATAAACGTCATTCAGACTACCCAACAAGTTTGCCACATTTTGAAATACAGCCTCCTATTTCGTTTCTTCTTATTTTGGCTTAGAATCTTCCTGATTGGCTCACAAATACCACATAGCGATTGGATGTCGGGCATAGAAATTTGCCAGTTCTGAGCCCCGATCATTTCTTTTCCTCATAACGATGATATAAGGCATCTGCACGCTGCTTCTGACGTCAGAAAGTAGTCCATTTTCTCTCACAATATTCAGGTAAAAAAAAATTCCCTGCGCGTGTCGGTATCATCGTTGTGCGGAAAAGAAAGGACCGGGTTCAAAATTGGCTATTTTTATGCTCCCTCGTCCAATCACCACGCGGCATTTGTGAGCCAACCAGGAAGATTCTACTCTAAAATAAGAAATAGTATGCTGTGGTTCAAAATGCGGCAAACTTGCTAAAATTACTGAAAATCATGAAAAAATTCTTTCATTACTAAAAATCATCATAAAATGTTCTATCGCGTTAAAATAGTGAAATATGCTGAATCATAGAAAAATATGCAGTCATAGAAATCCGAACACTACTAATACAAATACAACGCCACAACAGGCAAAATGCCCAACGAGACGGTCGAGAAAAAGATGCCCGTAACAAATATGGATGTCATATATTTCCAAAAATACAGCAACCCAATTAAAAACAATTACATAAAAACTATCACTTATGGTAAAAGACCTTTTTTGGTGAAATTATTATGAGTAAATATTCACAAAAACCAAATATTTTTCTAATACACCTTATCTGCGACTTGAAAAAAAATATTTAAATCAAAAATTCCCATGCAAAATTCTCATTAACACATCAACAATCATCAGTTTCCCAAAGGATCAAACAAATTAACGTACATTTTTTTTTATTCATAAAATGCTTCAAAATCTTAAATCATTTAATCTTACGACTCCCATAAAAACTAATAATAATTAACTTTTCCTTCAAAAATCCATTCAGAAAATGGAGATTGAAAAAAAAAAATCCCATACACACCAATCAATCGGGATGATAATAATAATTCGCAAAATCTCGTTAAAACCAATGTACAAAACCCACGTCCGAAAAGCAACATAATAAAGTAAAAAAGGGCGGAAGCGCACAAAATAATGTTCAAGAGAAGAATTCGGACTAATTTAAACGGCAAATATCACTCGCATAAATACGCCAGCAAAGGAAAAAAAAAATTTACATCGAAAAAAACAAACAAACCGCAATGAAATTGTATTTTTAAAGGGCCATGGGAATTGTATTCTAAAACCCTTATACACAACCTTAATCATTTACCGAGAGAGAAGAGAGCATTAAAAACAATTACTTCAGATTAAGACATGATAATGCGATGAAAGTATGTATAATGAATCCAAATGAAACAACAAACGCACACACACACACGCACGCACAAAAAAATAAGAAAATCCCGGGAAAAATAAAACTCGCAATTAGTACCCGCGGAAAATACGGTCCCACCATTAAAATACGGGAGAATATTTAAATTCTTAAATTCGTATAAATTCGATGCTCATCTAGAATAATTATTTTGTTTTTGTGTGTGTGAGGATATTTTCCCCAAAAAATTTTTCCAACGGCATTTGTTAAATTCTTTCCTTTAAAAACAAAAACAAACAAAAAAAAACTATATTAAAACGACTATAAAAATAATAACAATAAAAGCTAATCATCTTCAAGTCGTTAGAAAGTTTTGTTTTCTCCTTTAGAATTATATTTTGTGTTGTTTTTTTTCTTCTATTATTATTATCTTTTTAATTTGCATACTGGGAGAAGAGAAGCCAATCTTCGAAAATCACGTCATCTAAATAATTGATGCCGCATCGTCATCGACGTCATCTACGAAGACATCGACAAGAAAATACGCATACATAACCCAATGGAAAATTCTAGAATAAATAATTTTTTTTTTTCCCCGCTGTTTTTAAATGAGCTATAGTGAAGACATTTCACTGTTCTCGAGAAAAAAAAAAATAATTTAAAAATTATCTAATATTCATTTTAAAACGACTTTATACGTCATCATCCGTTCTCCTAAATGTTCTGCAAAAAAACCACTTTTTTTGATATTTTTTTGGAATTATTATTTTCGTCCAGGTTTTCGAAATGACTAGGAACACATACAGACAATGCTCGGATTTAAATAATTTTAATGATACCTCTCCTTTATTTCTGGAGAAGTGCTCACTCTCTGCCTTCTTTTTGTCCCCCCTAAATAATTACTGTCAGGGCTATTAAAGCTAACAACCGCTTATTTTAGGAATGCCATTTACTGTTAGGAAAGGTTTGAAAACGGAGACTAAAAACTCAAGAAGATTATAATCAACCGTGGTGAGGAGGAGGAGGACAGTGGAGAGAGAGAGAGAAAATGGGAAAAAGTGCATACAGCGATGTCATTGTCTAAAACATCACCCCTAGTGTTCTTTTTCCTACTCCGTTCCTACTCCTCCAAAAAACCTCAGGGAGGAGGAGGTCTCCTATAGGACTCTCGCTCCAGGACAGGGTAAAAGATGGTGGACACGGGGAAACTGGAAAAAGTACTGGAGCAGAAATTTTCTGTGTCCCGGAATAGGAGCGAGAGAGATAGGAGACAGTAAATGCGTCCAATTGTTTTTAGAGTGCTGTAAAAAGAGCCGTCCTTTCCATAATAATAATAATAACAACATCATATAAGGAGAAAATTCCTGGAATTATTTTGAGGTCGTTAGGGAACAGGCGGAATGAGTCTTTTTTTTACTTTTTTAGCGCTTTTTGTTCCATAAAAATATTATTGTTTTTTTTTTGTTTTAAATTTATGTAAACTTTTGGAATCTCTGCATTGTTTCCGTGCCTTATCCGAAAAATGACTTTATAAAAGAGTTTTCACTCGTAAATGAAGCTGTTTAGTAAGGGCTTCGTATTTTTTTGTGTTTTAAATATTTTATTTTTTGGGATTTTACGTATGTGATTGTTATTTACTAGTCTCTTAATTAAAAATTTGTTTATGAATTAAAATGAAGAGAGTTTTAAATTTTTTTTTCTTCCACTCGCTATTATGTTATGCTCGACATTTATGCGGATATTTCACTTAATTGTCGTAAGAGGTCATCGTAATTATATTAAAAAGAGAATAAACAATGATTTTTTTTTTCCTTTAGTTTTGTTTTTGTGGTTTGTTGTGCCTTTTTCTGGAAAAAAAAATTATAATTATAATGCAAGTTTAAATAAAAACAAAATTAAGTTAAGAAGTCGTATTATGTTCATGGACTTGGATTATAATAATAACAGCTATGCACCGCTAACAGTTGGAACCAAAAAGTATGCTTCAGGTAAATTTTTAGAGGAATTTTTCTTTTTTTAAGGTAAAAAAATTCATTATAGTATAACGAAGAATGGAATTCTAATTTTTTAGTGAAAAAAATAATTCTTCATAACGACATTCAAGGTATGGCTGACGTCAATTCAAATAGCGTTGAATATGGCATATTCTATTCTCGTCTAATATGATGAAAGCAAATGTAAATTTTGACTGCAAAAATTTATATAAATCTTTTGCTCGTGATTTCTTTTTCTCAGACACTGAATTTTTTAAAATATCTTTTGGTTCACTTTTTTAAGGAAAGTTGTATTGTAGAAAGTTGCAAAAAAAAAAATTCAGCATTTAAAATTCGAATTTACATAAAATTCCAGTGGCTGAATTTATTTTTTAACCAGTAAAAAAATTAATTGTGAAGATTTCTAGCTTCATCTTATATATTCTGGGTTTTTCAAAAATGCTACGATCCATTTTAAAATTTAAGTAAAATATTGGAAATTATCATCAGAAAGAAGAAAAAGAAGCTGCGATAATTTCACTTCTTTATTTCGATAACTTGAGGAATGTAAACATTGAAATTATATGTGGCTTCTAAAGTAAAAAAGTGCCAATTTACAAAGATTGCTCCTTTTTGCTGTGCCGAAAAAAATTCACCGAAGTATCGATGATTGAATTATTGAATTTGCATTCCTATCATTTTTACTTTTTACTTTACATATTCTAACATTTTTACGACAATCTTCGTATTCGAAGGTTTTTGACAACTGGCTGTTGCGAAGATGAAGTTTTGGAAAGAGAGAAAATTCAACTGCCTTTGTGGGGAAACGAACCCACGTCCTTTCAATTTCCAGATGAATTTTCTCTTTCCGAAAATTCATCTTCCCAACAGCCAGTTGTTAAAAACCTTGTATGGTAGCGGAAAGTGACGTCATCATTTCAATTTTCGTATTCCCTAAAACTTTCAAAAACAGTTATTTTGATATATAAAAATTGACAAAAAAAAATCATTTATCATTTTCGATGAAATATCGTTTATCGTTTTTTTATCAAATACAATTTATCAATAATTTATAATTTATGTTTGCTATTTAAAATCAAATTTTCGTAAGCAAAGTAATTCTGCAGCAAACATAAATGCATAGTGACCTGTATTTTGGGGCATAAAAATTTACACCGGTGTGCAGCATGGAAATAAAATACAGATAGTATCATATTACTAGAGCCCGGACGTTTGAATGATCTAACTAGGCAATCGAAACTAACAACGATCGAACAATGATCGAAATAGGCAGGCAAAAACAAAGCATTGACAATTTATGGAAGGAAGAAAATATAACCAAAGGCTATTTGGTATTAAGGGTTCAAAAACCAGCTGAAAAATTTGTTACACTTAATCCGGATACTGTTATGATTTTAGTTTATAATAACTGCATTGTATTATCTAAGTTAAAATGATTTCAAAAGCCCAAAACAAAATATTAGTGCACCATCACGATTAGGTTCATTCCAGGGCAACCATTACCAGACGCGGAGCCCGTACAGAAAATGGTCTATCGGGGCTCCTTCCAAGTTGCGAATGATTTTCGTTTATTAGTTAATGATCATAATATAATAATAAATAATATAATACATTTTTATTTGGAATAATCATCATTTCTACAGTTGAAAATAGCTACTTTGTGCTTTTGTTGTAAAAATATTTAATTTTTTTTATGTTACTGCATATGCGGGACTTCTTCAAGCGCGGGGCCCTGCGTGACCGCATCTGTCTCACCCCCCCCCCCCCTGATGGCTACTATGGTCAGTTTGATCGAATGCTTAATATGTATGTAAAATAAATAGCCATAATTGTTTTCAGTACAATTTTGTAACAAATTGTATCAAATCAACATGGGTCCCACAGTCCTGTCTGATCGTACCCAGCTTTGTGTAAACCACTGATGATCCTTTGAGACAGTCATCGGCCATATACGTATACAGTACAATACCTGAGCGAGACATGTTATGTGGAGAATATGGAGAAACAAATTTCGAATATTCTTCTGCTTTCCTAACACGGGCTGCTTCATCTGAAACAAAATCATTCAGTTCTAACAACATCCAGTCACAGAAAAGTTAATGCACGGCAACAACCAAGTTCCCTATCTCCCAGATCACTTATCCGCGTTTAAATGGGGTTGGAACGGGGCGCTTTCTGATGATAATTAATGCTGAGAGTTGGAAATTTTTAAAAGAGGAATTCTTTTTTTTCTCAATGCTTAAAATATCTAAATTTTGCCGATTATGGCCTCTGAACTTCACTGATAAACTTCAAACTATGTTAAAATATGCATTTATGGCAGGAAAAGTTCAAAAAAGACATTTTTTAAGAACAAAATAGTCAAAATAGTTTGAAAATAGTCAAAAAAAGTATTTATGGCATTTTGCTTGAACTTCCGGCCTCTATATATCACATATTGCACGCTTTCATGGTGCACACCGGCTTAAAACTAATAATTAATTTTACTTATAGAACTATAACAAGTAGTTTTGTTTTCATTTTATAGATGGCAACATGGGTCAAAGCTTTTGACTCTTGTGTATAATAATAGATGATATTATTGTTAAACTGGAAAAGTCATCTATAGCAAATAAATAAAAAACAAACTACATAGTGGTGGATGGTCTGCAGGCAAATATCCTATTGCCCGTTAGTTTTAAGTTCAATTCTTTCCATATTGAGCACATAAAAAAGTAATTGCTGAAATCTTGCGAAAACCCCAATTACAGGGCCTAAAATTTACACCGGTGTACGGCACAAAAATGGGCAATATACAGGGGTGCATAGCTAACTGCTGGCATCGTGATTCACTGGCGAACCGTTGATCTTAGAGGCACATTTTTAATTTAAAAAGTATCAAAATTACCCAAAAAAATTTTTTATGTGTGGACCTCAGATATGCCATTCATATTGCAAGGAAATTGTTGTATTGTATAGCTATTAAAATAAAATAAAAAATAGCTTTTCATATGGGCATCATGTACACCCAGTTAAAAAGATGTTTTCCTGCCTCTTCTGAGACCGATAAAATAAATTCCTCGTTTATAAGTGCAATAGTCACCAAGATATTTGAATTCAGCAGAAATGTAGCAAAATTGAGAAAAACGGAATATATAAATGATGGGAAAACATTTTTCCGTTAGTTCATGTGGTTTTTTCTTTGAATTCTGAATTCAAATATCTCAGCGAATATTGCACTTAGAAATATAAAATTTATTTTGTTAGCCTCAGGAGGCACGGGACAACAACTTTTTAATTGGGTTTTTAAGCACAGGATGTCCGTATAAAAAGTTATTTTTTGTTATTTTAATGGCTATACAACCCTTTGCAACATGGATAACGTATCTGACGCCCATACGTTATTTGGATACTTTTTCCTAATTGAAAGTATGCCTCGAAAATCGACGGTCCATCAGTAAATTGCGGTGCCAACTATTAGCGATGCACCCCGTATAATATCATACCCTACATTCGTTTCCATGCTGCAAACGGGTTTAAAACCAACAACATAAGTGCGTTAAGGGTTACAGTTAGAAATTCTGCAGAGGAATGTGTACGAGGTGCATGATCGGTTAAGTAGCAGAAGCCTTCACCTTGTATAAGTGTCACAATAGGCATATTCATTCTGGTGTAATTCACGAAAGCAAACAATTTCTCATATGGGAGGCTGAAACACATGTTCAATAACTTCATACGGACAATATAATGAACGAATCAAACAGAAAATTTTCAGTTTCCTTCAGATAACCTTCAAAGAAACTTTGAGTCAATCCAATGACTCTTTTCAGTGAGTTTTAAATGCCCATCGAGACGAAACCCTTCGCTTGCTTTACTTTTTACTCGAGAACTACTGGTCGCACCCGTAGAATTTCTCATATAAATTCTGAATTTTTTTCATTCTGGAATTAATTCTTTCATAAAAAGTCTGAGTTTTCATCAATTCTCTGTAATTCTGAATTCCATCGAAAAACATATAATTCGGGATTCATTTTTCTGCATTTGTATGTAGAGAGAAATAATTTCTTTTCGACTATTTCTTTTGATTTCTTTCATTTATTCTGAATTTTCGCGGGTGTTGGAATTATTTTCGCACTGGGTCCCACGTTTGGTAAGGGCGGCCCTGCTCTGACCTCACGAAAAGCAAGGATTCATTCTTCGGATGGGGGAAAAGGGACTCCATCAGCAATCATTGAGAGGATGTTCGTTTTCTTCTCCTACACCCCATTTCTCCCCTACTTAAGAATGAACCCTCCCTTTTCGTCATGAAGGTCATAGAAAACCAGAGGTCATCATCTTCATGTGGTCATACTACATCTGAACACTTTTCATCTACCCCGACTGAACTTTCTTATTCTGCTGGGTTTGCGCGGTGTTCCCGCCACACTGAGAATATTCACCTCATTAATTCACAAAAGCGAACTATTCCTCATATTTACTCTGGAGGCTGGAATACACACTGAATGACTTCGTAACGTCCCACGAACGAATCGAATCGAGAGATTTCAATTTTTTCTGTGAGAATCTTCAAGTAAAAATTCACTCCTCCTCGTAGCATCGGATTCAACCCATACCTTGTTCCAATGCTTCCTTAAGAGTCCACAAGTTCATTAGATAATTTTTTTTTTCCTCAATCAGCCTTTACAGCGGGTCTTACTTCAAGTCTACCGAGAAGAACTCTTCGTTTGTGTTCCCATAAAACAATATATGCATTTTGTTTTAGTTTAGTTCTTTAGTTTTTTCATTCCTCTCCTACTCATGAAGAGATCTTTAGTCGTCCATCTTGGCTTGTTCGCTTCGTATCCAATAACGTATTCTTTATGCGTTGACTCCCTCGGTAAATAAGAGCTTTCTCTCTCCTCTCTCTCATTCTCTCTCTCGCACATACAATCACTGCATCTCTACAAAAGTAAAACCATTCCTTGGGAATTGCTAATTCTGATTTTATTTAAAAGGGAAGGGTAAGAGCAAAAGGAGTTAAGCGATGTGAAGGAGGTATGAGAAGGAACGTCGAAATACCCTTTCTTCTTTACCACTCTGGTAGCAGTAGGCAAAGGGGTGAAGTAAAAGAGAACCCGCGAAGAAGAAGAAGAGAACAAGTAAAAACCCATGGAAAACTCCCACCTCCTCTATCCTCGGTTTCTTTCGCAAAAGTGGTTAAAAAGAACCAAAGAGAAAGGTGATAGAAAAGTAGGGAAAATGGGAGAAAAATCCTTGAATATATTATCGGGAGAGAAGGGCAAAATCTCTCTCTCTCTCTCTTTCTGAGTTTTTGAAGACTTGAAGGGATTGTGGGGGGCAGGGGGGAATGGAGCTGGGTATAAATATTCGTACCATGTTAGATGGTGGGGGGGTTGTCTTTGAGAATGCGGGGAGAGTGGGTGGTTGAAACTATAGTAGTCATGCTTAGCAAACAATGAAGGAAGAGATCAATAGTGTTCGTTGTGTTGCTAACTCTTGCATAAATTAAGTGCTCATGAATATTCAGGTTTTTACTCAAACCACCACCGCCACCGTCACCGCTTGCCCAACAGTTCACACACGTTGTCCCAAGAAGCTTGGGCTTAATTACTTTCGCACTCCTAGAAAAGAGTGTGTATGTACGCTGTAAGCTCTTTTCTGATTTTGGGTATGTATGTGTGTATACATATATATCCATGTGCGCATATATATATGTATAGATCTAGCTCAAGAAAACTGCTAAAACCCGATCTCTTTTCTCTATCCGCTCTCTATCATGCCCACTTCTCCGCCCTTGCCGTATCCTCATCCCTCGTTAAAAATACAGTGCAAATACAACCCCCCTTCCAGTAATTAATTATTTCGCAAATTGCTTTCGGAACATTTTTTTTTCGGCCCTCTCTCTCTCTCTCTCTCTCACTCACTTATATATATTTTTACTCCTCCCTTTTTGCCTATCGCGTAGGGATACGAAATTCTCACCCGCTGTGTTTGAACGTATAACGCCATACTTTTCTTTGTAAAGCTGTCTCCTCACGTTTTAAGAGTTAAAGCAAAGTGTGAGTGAGCGATTTTTGAAAAATGCCGCAATCGGGAATTCAAATTAAAGATGAAGCTGCTGCTGCTGCTGGTGTGGTACGTACCACCACTGCCAACCGCCACTTTGACTCCATCTATCGCCCGTACCAATCCATCTCTTCTTCTTATTTGGTTCTTCTCCATCTAATGCTTTGTCAGTTTTCTTCAACGGGTGGTAAAGGAACGACGGCGATGGCGGTGGTTGGTTGGTTACTGATATTCATGAAGGGGGGGGGGGGAGATGGAAGTTTACCCATGGAAATACGTGTATATGCATTCAACTGATTTGAAGCACTAGATGGAGAAGAAGTTATGGTTTGAGATGTGTGTTTAGTGAAGTTATTAGTGATAACTTTCTATTTTTTTTTCTTCAGGTTTTCAAGTTGCTGTCAGAAAATCGCATCACTCGATTCCGATTTATTTGTTTCTCACTTTTTTTTGATGGAGGGTATGGTCACGGTCAAATTTTGAGATGGCCTCTATAGAAGCTTTTCTTAAGCTTTAACCCTTGAAGAACCTTTAGAATGCCATAGGCTTTAGTACTACCTTGCACTGTAGTGATTCTCTGAAATGTTAATAAATCCAAGTAAGTACCTTCTGAAATTTGATCTGTATCTGAAAGTCTTCTATCTCCCTATTTTGCTTATAGAAGACTTGTATTAAAGATGAAGTTGCCGTTGCTGTGGTACCTACCACCAATATAACAATGATTTTATCAATCGCCCTTACAAACCACCCAACCAATCAGTCTTTTCTTCTTATTTAGTTCTTCTCCATCTTGTGCTTTGTCAGTTTTTTTCAACGGGCGGTAAAGGAATGATGCTGGTGGTTGGTTACTGACATTCATGAAGGGGTGAATGAAAGTTTACCCATGCAAAAATACGTGTATATTCATTCAACTTATTTGAAGTTATGGCTTGAGACGTGTGTGTGGTGAAGTTATTAGTGATAACTTTCCATTTCTTTCTCTTTCGTTTTTTGAGTTGACGTCAAGTTATCGCATTCTTTGATTCGGATGCATTTGTTTTTCGCTTGTATGATGTAGATATGATCATGGCCGGATTTTTGAATGACCTATGATCTATGAAATGTCCTTAGCACCTTAGAGAGAGATGTCCAAAATCTTGGTGAAGCGAATTCAAGAAGACAGAAGACTTTGAGATTCAGATCAGATGGCAGAGGGGGGTTGAGACGGAGTAAAGAAAGGATGCTTATGTATAAACAACTTTGAGGACAGAACCTGCACGTAGCCCAACCTATTCATGAAAAGTTCAGCTATTTAGATATATAAAGTCTTAGTAAATATAGAATGCAAAATGGCAGACAAAGGTAGAACGAGAGACTGAGACGCTTCGCGGATAAGTCAGACTATGCGCAGGTTCCATTCTCAAACCTGCCCCCAAAAGCCTGTCTCCACTCCTTCTGCCATCTTATTTGTATCTTTAAACCTTCTATCTGTGTTTTGAAGACTTCTATGCATCTTGCATTAAAGTTTATTTCGAGTATCTGAGGAACCGAGATACTTCATTGATAAATTAGACTATGCTCAGGTTTTGTTCTCAAAGTTGCCCTTACCCTAACCACCTCACAATCTGCCTCCACTCCTTCTGCCATCTCATCCATGTTTTGAAGCCTATCTACCATCTGAACTGCGTTTTAAAGCCTTCTGTCTAACACCTTTATTTGAATACCTGAATCACTGAGGCACTCCGTGAATTAGGCAATGTGCCTGTTTTTTTCCCAAAGCTGTCCACACAATTACCTTTTTCTTTGTCTGTCTCCACTGCTTCTCCCATCTGATCTATATCTATCTGGCTTCTGTATGTCATATTCCATTCTTTTAACCAACACTTCGAGTATCTAAGGGATTGAGACACATCGTAGAAAAATTAGAAAATGTTCTGTGGTTCCATTTTTAAAGTCAGTCCAACTCTTTTTCCTTGGTATATCCCTACTATTTGAGCACTGTTTTTTTCCTTCCACCCGAGCACAACGCTGGTCTATCGCCATGGGTAATTTACTAACGATTGAGTTGGGCAGGAAGTGCGAGTCTCTGTACTTAACATTCCGAGTGCGTATCTTGTGTTGTGCCTGAGTGAAGTATTTAAGTAATCTGATCTGTTAGGGCCATAGGCTCTCACTGTGATTCCACGCTAATTTCTTCTTTGTTCTGAAATAGATGCTGCGGATCCCCTCAGCAACTGCACCGGGAGGTTCAATGACCATCTTTTGAAATAAACTGTTCGTGGGCCAAACTTCGCCTAATAAACATGAAATATGGATCAACAACGACACCCCTCGAACGCCATTAAAGCTTAATACGCATAAGCACTATAATAACCCACTCTCGTTCAGAAACGTTTGGCAAAACTCAAAATATTTCATGGTTATAAAACTCAACGACTTCCTTCTTTTCCCAATGAAACAACCTTTCCTTAAAACACATCCGACCGTGATTTATGCCCAGAGCTCGTCTCAGACAATTGGTGACAAGGACGAAAGTTAACATGTTTTTTACCACGGGTATCCTTCTTACTCTTGTTTTATTTTTGCACGTCATTCCTGAGAAAGAGAGAAGGAACTTGGCAAGCATTTAGCCTGTCTCGGATGTGAGTTTACTGATGTAAGAGGTTGAAAATGGGATAGGAGGGAGATCCACTAATTTATCAAACCTTAAAAAGGGGGAGCCAACATCTCTGGAATTCTTCGCCGACTTCTCACAGCACAAGCTGAACGTTCCTCTATACATCTCTTGCTATTTTTTTTGTGAATTATTATTCGTGTCGCTTTTCTTGAATGTTTTAACTGAAATTCTGTTTTCAAGAGATTTCTGGAAAGATTACTTCATGACTAGATCAAAGGTGCGGCCGCATTATCAGGTCGCGAAATATTATGGGGCCCGTAAATGCAATAAAACACAAAGATTGCGTATTTTAGCTTGACAAAGCCGTAGGGTTTAATTTCTATCAACGAATATCATATTAAAGCTGTACGTCGTCTTACGCCTTAGTAACAAACATGCATTCATTGTAACAGACCCATCAAGCCTCATGCATTATATACTTTTAGCCGCCTTTTTATACTCATTTTCCATTAAATTTATGAAACAAATACAGTAAAGTTCCGTTATAACGACAATTCACAATCAGAGGGAAACTGTCATTATAACGGAATTCTCGTTATAAACGATTTTTAGTTTTTTGCACTGTAGAAACATAGAAAAACTACAGAGGATCCCTCTTATACCTTTCCCGCTTAAAACATTTTCATTAGTGCGACCTATTTTCGTGGTCCGAACAAACACAATGTGTGATTCGTATATCAAAATTTAGCAGTTTGGAATGCAGCAGTATCTGCAACTGGAATGTCCGTTGAAATATAAAAGTGTCCAATCAAAGCGGTTGAAGACGTAATGTCCAATAATATTTAAGACACAGAAAATTATTAATATCTGTTTTCCCTTGTGCTCAGTCTTGGAAGGTTCTAAGAAAAGAGTGGAGGAAGGAAAAAGATTTGTCGAGGAAATATTACCGAGATGTCCAAACTAGAGGTTGTACCCCACCTGCATCTAGAAATGTCCTCTCCACTTGTTAATACAAGATTCATTGGAAGACTAGTTATTTGTGGAGATGAAGATTACAAAGGGAAGAAAATTCATCACTGCCCCAATGGTTACTCGAACCCCCCCCCCCCAATCTCTCGCTTACCGGAACCTTTCAACATATACATACGCTCCAAAGTTGCGATATTCTATCTGCTTCCATAGCTTAGATGGTAGAGCACTCGTCCGGTAAGCGAGAGACCAGCGTTCGAGTCCCCGTGGGGGCAGTGATGAATTTCATTCCTTGTAATCTTCATCTCCGTAAATAACCAGTCTCTCAATGAATCGTGTGCCCCACCTACCCAACCCCCCCACAAATAAATGGATGTTTTTCCCACCTCCTATATAGATAGCAAGAAGATAAGATACAGCATGTGGTCTTTTTTACCTAATGGGGAAGTACCAACACCCCCTATAGATAAGAGGATCTTATCTATAGGGGGTGTTGGAAGTACTGGCCTGCTCCGTTTATAAACACCAATGGCTGAAGAGCTATAAAAAAAATACTCCTCTATTTTTTTCTAGTCAATCTAAATTTTATGTATAATTCTTAAGGAAAAGGGAAAGGAAGGTGGGAGGGATCTAATTTTATCACCTCTACTTCACGGTCACTGTCTCAAAGTCCATGATTTTATATCTCTGTCCCGTGATTACTCAACTTATGCCAAGAAAATAGCCACGGGCCTCTTTGTAGTAATAAAATGAAGGCACAGAAGAGTAGTAGTGTTTGGTGCGTTTCTGGTGTGTTCCGGTTGTTTTTTGGAGCGTTTATGGAGTGGGTGACGTGCTTTCTTCCTTCTCGGTTTGTAATCATAACGCTATGTGCTTTTTAGCTTTCTTAGCGTAATGCACTTTTTAGCTTCTCGAGTTATAACCCCCCAGCGTAATGTACTATGTTTCAAAAAAAAGTTATGTAATTCAAGCCTTACCTGGTCGTTTTGTGCTTTTATCGCAATTCTGACACCTATAACAACAAGTGTTTGTTATGTTGACAGGAGGAAAACCATCAGGAGAAACGTCAACTATAGTAAACACAACATAGATGGTGAGAAATAGAACGAACAGAAAAGATATCCGATCAAATGAAATCGTATTTTTCTATCAACCATTATGAGGCGAGTTAATTTTGTATCCTCACGGGCTGCAAACTAAACAAAGAAGCAATTACGTTATGTGAAAAGCGATTTAAAAACTAACTCGATAGGGACAGAGCTCACGTTATGGCAGCACCACTCCAGAAACGCACCAAAAAACAACCGGACCACTCCAGAAACGTGCCAAACACTACTACTCAGAAGCCTTGCGCACAATATGATGATGGTCATGGCTCATGGATCTTGTGGAATAAAATGAAGGCATAGAAGCCTTGTGCCATGAGATGTTGAGCAAGACGATGGCCACGGCCACCTCCCACCTCCCCTGTGACAAAAGATAATGGCTACGAAACCCCTTTTGCCAATAAAATGGAAGCCATAATGACGAGAAACCCCTGTGCCATAAGAGAAAGGTATCATGGCCACACACGGCTATAGGTAAATAAAAAGTGTGTGAGCGTCACAAAGGTTCAACGTGTTCCAAATATCAGGGGGCTTACGCAGAATCGATCTCCACAGTGGATGCATGGGTTTTGCGAGGGGAGGGAGCACCCTGAATTTCTTACTAGGAATTTTCAGTAACGAATCTTCAAAAAGCATTTTAAATTAACAAAAACTAATTAAGATAGCATATAAACAACATTTTAGTTATTTTAAAGGTATTTGAAAATATTTTGAATTTTTTTTTATCATCTCCACGCCCCCGCCATCCCCGTCCCTCCCTGCTACTGTCAGACATGTCGTCTATGTCAGACTATGAGATGAGAAGCGGGGTGTGTCCGGTCTTGAAAGGTCAAAGACATGTCGGACAATAGCTATGTCCAGCCCTGGTTCCTACATTCAAAATATAACAAACTAGCTACAATACCCGGCCCTGCCCGGGTCTTCTTGAATGAGGCTTTTTGGATCATGCGATATCTCCCTCTTTCTTTGAGGGACATGCAAACCCTGTCTAAGTAAACCGTTATGCCGACTTCCTGTGCGACTCATGAAATAAACAAATCTAAATTTAAAGAAACGTAGAAATGAATATATTTTTTTTTCTTTTTTAAGGGGTGCTAAGTATTTCGATCCCCCCCCCCCCCTTTGAACTTCAAGTTATCCATCTGCCTGTTTGAGCCTCCAAAAATGCTTAGTTAAAGCTGTGGAATTTCTTCAATGTACTTTACGGGCCAATAATTAATTTTAAAACAACCTATAAACTATATGAATTTATGCAGTTGAATATTAAAAGACAATACGGAGACATTAATTTTCATGCTTGAGAAGGTATAATCAATAAACGGTTGAAATCAATGTTATTGCATGGATATCCAACTCAAAAATAGGTCCGGCTAATTACTTCGTATTTAATCTCCTGGGCTTCGTATATCTCTAAGCGAACTCGATATTTCAAAAAATCCAGAATTTAATAAAATTTTTAAAATTATTGATGTGGCGGAAAACCCCACCAAATTTCCCCATTTCTACAGTAAAATCGGCAATTTTAACACTGATTTCTATGGGGATCATCCTTTGCCTGACCCTCAAAGTGATGCTGATAATGATTACGGCATCTATTCAAAAAGTCTCATTATTGGGAGGATTAAAAAAGTGACAAACTATTGTAAAGGCATATACACGTCTGAAACGCATTGCTAGGGAACCACGGTAACCAAAGTAAACGTTCGGAAAGTGATTGTTGAGGCCCAAAAATCATTGTTGCCCTACAGTTTTTTGCCCATTTGGGGCACTTACCCTGCTCTGACAAAAATTTAAAGTAGCCTATCGTTTAAGTCGGGTCCCGTTTGGTATATATGCAAAATTTGGCGACGATCCATCTAAAATTGTAGATTTGTATAGAGAACATTCATACACACAGACAGACAGACAGAAAGTCAATTTTATATATATAGAAGATAGATAGCTCAAATATTAATGTTATTCAATGGGTATCAACCTCAAAAGCGGGTCTGACTCATTATTTTATATTTAATTTTGTAGGTTTCGTATCTCTAAGCAAACTCAATATTTCGAAAATCAAAAACTCAATTTAATTTTTAAAATTATTTATGCGGCGGAAAACCTTACCAAATTTCCGCATTTCTATGCTAAAATCGGCAATTTTAACATTGATCTCTATGGGGGATCGTGTTTGTTCGCACCGGGTCACGTGGTTTCCTCGCATTAGATGCTCCTTCCAGTAATATAAGCTCGATGCTCGCCCCCAGATCGATTTTACCGAATACGCTGTCGCCGACAAACCCGAGTTATCTCGCCCACGAACTCGAATACGCTCTCGCCGACAAACCCGAGTTATCTCGCCCATGAACTCGAATACGCTCTCGCCGACTAACCCGAGTTATCTCGTCGATGGAACGGAATACGCTCTTGCCGACAAACCCGAGTTATCTCGCCCATGAACTCGAATACGCTCTCGCCGACTAACCCGAGTTATCTCGCCGATGGAATTGAATACGCTCTCACCGACAAACCCGAGTTATCTCGCCGATGGAATTGAATACGCTCTCGCCGGCTAACCCGAGTTATCTCGCCGATGGAATTGAATACGCTCTCACTGACAAACCCGAGTTATCTCGCCCATGAAATCGAATACGCTCTCGCCGACAAACCCGAGTTATCTCGCCCATGAAATCGAATACGCTCTCGCCGACTAACCCGAGTTATCTCGTCGATGGAACGGAATACGCTCTTGCCGACAAACCCGAGTTATCTCGCCCATGAACTCGAATACGCTCTCGCCGACAAACCCGAGTTATCTCGCCCATGAACTCGAATACGCTCTCGCCGACTAACCCGAGTTATCTCGCCGATAGAATTGAATACGCTCTCGCCGACAAACCCGAGCTATCTCGTTGATGGAATCTAAAACGCTCTCGCCGACCAACCCGAGTTATCTCGCCGATGGAATTGAATACGCTCTCACCGACAAACCCGAGTTATCTCGCCCATGAACTCGAATACGCTCTCGCCGACCAACCCGAGCTATCTCGTCGATGGAATCTAATACGCTCTCGCCGACAAACCCGAGTTATCTCGCCCATCAACTCGGATACGCTCTCGCCGACTAACCCGAGTTATCTCGTCAGTGGAATGGAATACGCTCTCACCGACAAACCCGAGTTATCTCGCCCATGAACTCGAATACGCTCTCGCCGACAAACCCGAGTTATCTCGCCCATGAACTCGAATACGCTCTCGCCGACAAACCCGAGTTATCTCGCCCATGAACTCGAATACGCTCTCGCCGACAAACCCGAGTTATCTCGCCCATGAACTCGAATACGCTCTCACCGACAAACCCGAGTTATCTCGCCGATGGAATTGAATACGCTCTCGCCGACTAACCCGAGTTATCTCGCCGATGGAATTGAATACGCTCTCACTGACAAACCCGAGTTATCTCGCCCATGAACTCGAATACGCTCTCGCCGACAAACCCGAGTTATCTCGCCCATGAAATGGAATACGCTCTCGCCGACTAACCCGAGTTATCTCGTCGATGGAACGGAATACGCTCTTGCCGACAAACCAGAGTTATCTCGCCCATGAACTCGAATACGCTCTCGCCGACAAACCCGAGTTATCTCGCCCATGAACTCGAATACGCTCTCGCCGACTAACCCGAGTTATCTCGCCGATGGAATTGAATACTTTCTCACCGAGAAACCCGAGTTATCTCGCCGATGGAATTGAATACGCTCTCGCCGACCAACCCGAGTTATCTCGTCGATGGAATCTAATACGCTCTCGCTGACAAACCCGAGTTATCTCGCCCATGAACTCGAATACGCTCTCGCCGACTAACCCGAGTTATCTCGCCCATGAACTCGAATACGCTCTCGCCGACTAACCCGAATTATCTCGGCGATGGAATTGAATACGCTCTCGCCGACTAACCCAAGTTATCAATCGATGGAATCTAATACACTCTAGCCGACAAACCCGAGTTATCTCGCTGATGAACTCTAATATGCTCTCGCCGACCAACCCGAGTTATCTCATCGATCGATTCGAATACGCTATCGCCGACTAACCCGAGTTACCTCGCCGATGAATTGGAATACGCTCTCGCCTCCCAACCCGAGTTATCTCGTCGATCGACTCGAATACACCCTTGCCGACCAACCCGAGTTATCTCGCCCATGAACTCGAATACGCTCTCGCCGACTAACCCGAATTATCTCGGCGATGGAATTGAATACGCTCTCGCCGACTAACCCAAGTTATCAATCGATGGAATCTAATACACTCTAGCCGACAAACCCGAGTTATCTCGCTGATGAACTCTAATATGCTCTCGCCGACCAACCCGAGTTATCTCGTCGATTGATTCGAATACGCTATCGCCGACTAACCCGAGTTACCTCGCCGATGAATTGGAATACGCTCTCGCTTCCCAACCCGAGTTATCTCGTCGATCGACTCGAATACACCCTTGCCGACCAACCCGAGTTATCTCGTCGATGGAATCGAATACGCTCTCACCGACAAACCCGAGTTATCTCGGCCATGAACTCGAATACGCTCTCGCCGACTAACCCGAGTTATCTCGCCGATGAACTCGAATACGCTCTCACCGACAAATCCGAGTTATCTCGCCGATGAACAGAGTACGCTCTCACCGATCAACTCGAGTTATCTCGTCGATGAACTCGAATACGATCTCGCCGACCAACCCGAGATCGTATGGCGGATGGCAGCACACTACACATAACAAGCATTACAAAGATACAAACTTCACATAGGTTCACAACATATACACGTAACATTCCATCAGGCATCAATTTGTTAGAAGTCTGGAATGTGGATGACTTCCATATATGGTTTAGTAGCGTTGAGATCCTCTTTGGGCATTTTTCCGCTTCAATCCATCACGTCTCGCCATAATTCGCCGTGCCGTGTCTAAGTTAACCAATATGGCGACTTCCTGTGCGACTCATGAAATAAACAAATCTAGATTTAAAGAAACATAGAAATGAATATATACTTTTCTTCCCTTTTTTAAGGGGCGCTATGTATTTCTACCCCTCCCCATCAAACTTCAAGTTAATTATCTGCCTGTTTCAGCTTTCCAAAATGCTTAATTAAAGCTGTGGAATTTTTTCGATGCACTTTTTACGGGTCCATAATTAATTTTAAAACAGCCTAAACTGTATGAATTGATGCAGTTGAATATCAGAAGATAATACGGAGACATTAATTTTTCATGCTTGAGAAGATATAAATAAAAAGTTGAAATCAATGTTATTACATGAATACCCAACTCAAAAGTAGGTCCGGGTAATTACTTCATATTCAATCTCCTGGGCTTAGTATACCTCTAAGCAAACACAATATTTCAGAAATCGGGAATTCTATACAATTTTTAAAATTATTGATGTGGCGGAAAACCCCGCCAAATTTCAGCATTTCTACAGTAAAATCGGCAATTTTAACAGTGATTTCTATGAGTCTCACCCTTTTCCTGACCCTCAAAGCGATGCTGATGATGATTATGACGTCTATTCAAAATGCCTCACTACTGAGAGTATTGAAATGTAATTGTATTGAATAGTAGTATCGTGTAGTATTGAAAGTATTGGCAAACCATTATAAAGGCATAAACTATTATACATATACATGTACATAAACAGGATTAAAGAAGTGGCAAACTATTGTAAAGGCATATACACGTCTGAAACGCATTGCTAGGGAACCACGGTAACAAAAGTAAACGTTCGGAAAGTGATTGTTGAGGGCCGAAAACCATTGTTGCCCTACAGTTTTTTGCCCATTTGGGGCACTTACCCTGCTCTGACAAAAATTTAAAGAAGCCTATCGTTTAAGTCGGGTCCCATTTGGTATATAAGCAAAATTTGGCGACGATCGATCTAAAATTGTAGATTTGTATATAGAATATACATACACACACAGAGACAGAAAATCAATTTTATATATATAGATGAGCACTCCGAAATACATTGCAACGGCATCAAGTTAAACATACAGCCAGACCAGAGACATCGTATCAACCGATATCTTACTGTGTATCCGATTTTTTTTTATAACTGAGTGTGTCCTGTTAAAATAATCGTTTCCAAAATTATTGAAAAATTGATTTCTCATATAAAAGAAACTATAGAAAGTTAAAAAAAGATGATTAAAATTCATACGTGTAAAAATTTAATATGTAACATAGATAGATGACGCTGAAAACCCCGAAATCTATTTTGGTATGCAAAAATATACCGAAACCGGAAGTATCACAAAATCAATAAAATTTATCCTCTGGAATTAAATAATAAAATGTTATATTAACCGATACCTGGTTAAATCAAATATTTTTACAATGAAATTCAACTGCAAAAATTTTTATCAAAATAAAAGTTTAAAATGAGTTTTTTTCCAAAATAATAAAGATAAATATATATTGCTAAAATATGCATGCATTCAAAAAATTAGTGTTTTAAATCACCACCAGAGGACGATAATGAAAATACTTTTCTTTGTACAACAAATTTTTATATTGCTCTTTCAATTCTCAAACAAATCGTACATAATTTTTTATATGATTAGTAGTTATTCAAATAATATGTCTGAGAATCTTCTAATATTACCCCCCCCCCTACCATCTACAATAACTAAAATCCCTTCCATTTTGAGGGCAATTAATCGATCGCTATATTTACGATGAGTCATGGGCGGTTTCATATAAACTTTTGTACCTTATGATAAGGTAAAACAATGAGTTCATTATTTTCTTATTCAAGTTTATGGGCCTAATGAAATATCCCCAAAGGCCCTGTATAAGGAAGGAGTCTTCAACCTTTTTCAGACATTGCGGACCATTTTATAACTTCTCATGAAGCTCGCGGGCCACCAAGCCAAGTCATCCAACGTTATTCACCTGCAAAATAATATCCACTCACAAAAAAAGTAATGTGCAGTGGTTTCTTAACAGGTTGGCCAGACACGGCCCAGTTTACGAACCCAAGGGCTTCAAAACAATTGGAGATTTTTGTTTATTCTGAAATATTTTATTTTACCAATTCTGAAGTTCAATTTTGATCAATCCTTTAATTTTCTGAAATTTCTTTAGATAACTCTTACATTATCTCTTTCGTTAATTCTAAAATTTTTTTTTTCATTCATTCTGAAATAACTTCTTCCATTAATTCTGAAATAACATCTTTCATTAATTCTGAAATAACATCTTTCATTAATTCTGAAATTATTACTTATTAATTCTGAAATTATTACTTATTTATTCTGAAATTATTACTTATTTATTCTGAAATTATTACTTATTTGTTCTGAAATTATTACTTATTTGTTCTGAAATTATTACTTATTTATTCTGAAATTATTACGGATTTATTCCGAAATTATTTCAGAAATATTAGGAAAGAAATATTAAGAATAATTATTTTTTTGAATTGAAAGCAAGCTTCGCCGATTTAAGATTATTTTTTTCAACTTCAATTGACTTTTCAATGTTTTTCAGTTATTTCCTAAAACTAATCGGCGGGCCACTTCAAAGAGCTCCGAGGGCCACATTTGGCCACACGTAATATGCGTTGAAGACTCCTGCTATAAGTGGGGTCCATGGATTCCTTTATAAGTACGCCCCGTTTTCCAAGCGAAACTCAGTACAGATTCCCGCCCCCTCTCAGAAAAAATTCCACAGCATAGCACGGAATTTAAAAAATGCCGGCAATAAAATTTTAAAACACCCGCGATATTTCGCTATAAATGTCTTCTCATTTGCGGAGAGCCACATTGTTTTTTTTTTTTTTTCGTTCTCTTCCATTTATTTATAGCTTTAACAATCTCCAAAGAAAATTAAAAAAAAAACCAACTAAGAAATAGCGTTTTTTCTTAGTTTATTTCTTAAGGCAAATAATTAATATTTTTTGTTGTTTTTGTCCTCCCTTGAGTTCATTGCCAGGGTATTTACGATAACAATCCATTATGATTCTAAGGCCCACGAACGGCAATAAAACGAGATATTTTTGTCTCCTAAAAAAAAAAAAATCCACCGTAAAAAAAAAAAAAGAGGAGAACAGGAGCGACTGTTATTACGTGTAAAAATGGATGGAATTACGAATCACCTCAGTAAAAGCATATAAAAGCGCCCGAGTCACAATGTAGAATAAGGAGTGACGTTAAAGACGTCTCTCTTTCTCTCTCGCTCTCTCTCTCTCTGGAGGAGTTTTGTCGCTTGCCAGCGTGGCATTCATGGCGAATGTTCAGGAATTTTCCAGGGACAAGATATATGGGACGAGAGAGAGGAAATGGAATTTCTTGAAGATCCGCAACTGCCTAATTGCCACAGAGAGAGAGAGGAGCAGGCTTACAGACAATTGGTCTACCTTTCAAGTGGACGAAGTAAGTAAGTGGTAAAGGAAGCTATCAAATCTTTCTCCACCCCGTCTTCAAGCTCTCTCACTCCATCTTTTAACAGCCGTGCTAATGTTACTTTTTCGAGCAACTAAATCAACTGCTGCGTGCCACTGGCTTAGTTTAAGAGAAAGACATCAGTTGTTGGTTAAGAGACGTATGGAAAATGGTCATAGAGAATATTTAATCTACTAGTTAAAAAAAAAA
The DNA here is from genome assembly GCF_987345545.1 of Pholcus phalangioides. NCBI lineage: Eukaryota > Metazoa > Arthropoda > Arachnida > Araneae > Pholcidae > Pholcus > Pholcus phalangioides. The sequence goes on along the minus strand of NW_028301601.1, from coordinate 17,328,035 downwards.
CCTAGTGTTTAAAATTCAATATAAATGTCCATACTACCATTAAGTGAAGAAATACGAATCCCTCCCCACACATCTTAATCCCATTGAAACGAACTGTGTCCGTGAATCAAAATTATTAAAATAAATTCGATGCATTCAAATCGGATCCCATAAATTTATGGAGCGGTTGACTTGGAAAATCCACTTGGTAGACCGAGAGGGAACTTGGTGCGAAAAATCTCCTGATTTAACCCTTCTGTTAACACTGAAGAGTGTCAAATGCCTGATGTGGAGCCACTCACGCGGCTTTTATCGCGTATTTCCCAGTTTCCAGGTGGAAAAACAAGGAGCAAATAACCACTAACGGTTTCCACTGAGAATGGTTTTCAGTCCTTTTTCGTCGACGCTTCCATCACATATGGTTTCCATTAAATCAGGAACACACCATAATTTATGGTTCAACTTTATACTCGATTATAAAATAACAATTTTAAATTTACTCTTTGGGGGTTTTACACAGTTGAGAAATGAACTCGCGTGTGGTCGTTTAACAGGACTCAACAAGTCATGGGGAGAAACCGGAATTACCCATTTGATACCTTTGTGTTATTTCTCCATTACTCAATAAATCCAGAAGAGAACTTAATCCAGAAGACAACGAAAAAGTGCAGAAACACTCAGTCACTCTCCCGGATCATAGAGGTTTCCTGACAGGACTGGAAAAAAACACATTCTGAAATGGTCATGGCAATCACGCTCCTTCGAAAATTGCTAGTTTTTTGAGTTGCCACCCCGGCAATTTCCATTCGATTTGCCAGCCTCCTTATTCGTCAAGGGCTCCGCAGGACAGCCTCATAACTATCATGGATTCCACGAAAAGTTTTACATTGAAAACCCCTGATCAAGATTCAAGCAGACCACTTCTAAACCGTAGATGCAAATCATAAACCTTGCTCTAAGTCACTTCTGACAAATCTGTGCATTCTTCATTTTCCAGATGTGTTTTCCTCTCTCTCTTTTCCGTACATTAAGCGAAAGTGACAGATGCCTGAAATTTCATGTTTTTGCAAGTATTTTATTGAGGTTTTGACTCTTTGGAGGGAATCCAAGCACAATGCATTCCATATGATAGCCACTGTGCGGTCATGAGGACATCGTGAGGATCCAAGTTCGAACCCCGTTGGCGACAAAGTAGTGGTCAGATAAAGTTGGTTTTCCACGGTTTTACAACTTCGCGTTGCGAATGCGAGCTGGTTCTCCAATGAAAAAGTCTCTTCTCAGAAAGCAGGCAGACCTACAACAGAAATCTTACATAACATGAAGATTAAGGCATTTGGAATTTTTCACATCGAAATATGAAAGCAAGATGGCAGCAGCTGTGTGTAAGCCTCAAACATTACAACATGAAAAAATTTGACTAAAACTAACTAATTAAACAGTGAAAATAGTAATACGTTAGGGTCACCCACATATGCGCATCAGAGTATACCGCGCTATTAAATATTTCTCTCCACCCTATATTCTATCTCTATGTCTTTTAATATAGCAGTGTTAATATTACTTTTTTCGAGTAACTAAATCAACTGCTGCGTGTCACTGACTTACTTCAAGAGAGAAACATCAGTTGGTGGTTAAGATGTGTATGGAAAATAGAGAATATTCAATTTGTGTGACGGCAGTTCAGTGCGAGTCAATTTAGCGCCGATGATTCAGAGCAGACAATTTAGCGCAGCGACAATTCAGCGCGAGACAATTTAGCGCAGCGAGAATTCAGTGCCGACAATTCAGCTCGAAGGATTCAGTGTTTTCCAATTCCCTTTCCACTTTTCCAGTCTTACTACTGACTGTAGATGCACTGCTGTAATTTAATTTCTGTCAGCTTCTCCTCCTCCTGCAGAGCCATTATGAATTTGAAAGTATTGATATGATGGACTTCATAGTGCTACTGAACTAATTGTGCCAGCCCTGAATATTATTACAGTCGGATCCCGTTATAACGAACGCCAAGAGACCGGAGAGATCACTTCGTTAAAACGAAATTTCGTTATAAAGGAATTCCAGGTTACCTAGCATTGTTCCCATATAAACTTATTTGGGGGATTAGAAAAGTGTTCGTTAAAATGAGATTTTCGCTATAATGGTATTCGTTAATTCGACTATATTGATTTTTGTCAATATAGTGGCGTCGAACTGATTTCATATAGTTCTATAACACTAATTTTGGATCTCTCCTACGATTTCCTCATATTGACCTGCCAATCTAGATGTCTTCGTAATAATTCACAACCTCATGTAAATTTTCTTCATATTGTCTCCGTAGTACTCTGTGGTATCCTTCGGGAACACCGAGGATATCCTTGTATCTTGACCTCAAAGTACATGATGCTGTGCATTTTGAGCGAATATCATTGGACTGCAGCTGTTTGCATTTCACGAGTGCGGTAGTAGACGCAACCACTACTTCTAACGACGCAACTTGCAAAGGGGACTTGTCTAAACAGCATTCTAGCCACTCCTTTGGGGCCGCATTTGTCAATCTATGGTCCGCGACGATGGCATAGGTGATTCGCAGGCCGACTTGATAAAATTATTTGCCCGTTGTAATATTGATATTAGTAATATCCACATGTGGGTTCAAATTATACCTTCATATTTAGGTTCACTATACATCATCGAGGAGAATGCCGGAAATTGCGATCTTACATACGGGATATCACTAAATTTTACCAAAAATTGAAATTTATTACTTCAAATGCGATTTGCTAATTAACGCTAAAATTGCTGAAGGGGGTGGGGAAGAAAGGGCTGATACAAATCACATTTAACAAAAATGTACAGTGTTTCACGAAGGAAATTAAAAAAGAATATTCAAATTATGTGATGACCATATTTCTTTGGGAAAAATTCGGTAAACTGGGATCTTTTGAATAACAAATCCGTAAAATACGGGACACCGCCAATTGCCATCAAAAAACATTGCAAAAAACGTAGGACCCACAATTATTTTTTTCTCTTCTAAGTCAGTATTTTTTTCTGGCGACGACCACGCTCTCCGTGCAATGAGCTTATACCGCGTAATCCAGTGGTTCTCAACCTTTGAAAGCACGCGGCCCGATTGATTACTTTTTTGTGAGTGGAAAGCATGCACACGACTAATGGGAAATAAAGGAGGGAAAATGAAACAGTGAATTCTCATGGCCCAGTTTGACTGATGTCAGGGCCCGGTACTAATTTACCGCTCACCAACTCCGGTCATATATATTGCCATACAGCAATTTCCAACCAGAGGAGTTGGGTGGGAAATGAAGGTTCCACCCATCGGTGGTCGCCCTAGGCTCGGTAGGTAAAGAACTTGTTTCTAACGTTCTATGATCGGATTCGAACCCATGGACCTTGATGGTAACCTTCATAGTGGAAGACAAGCATCTTACCACGGCGCCACTCGGGCAGGGTCCGGTACTGGGCCGCGGCCCGGCGGTTCAGAAACACTGGCGTAAGCGATAGAGCGTGGTTCTCGGTCCGTTCTGTTCTCTTCTGTTCCTCAAAACTGATGATGTATTCACAACGGCGAGCCATCGCAGGACTTGCCTAAACGACATCTAACATTGGATAACACCGGCTTCTACCAGAATCAAGTAATGATAGCACACTTGTGTGAAACCCATTTTCAGCACTTTATGAATCATGCTCAACATTTAGAAAACTAATAATAACATAAGTCCAGAAAAAAGTTTTCCCCATGTTTATTGTTTACCGAAATCTTTTACATTCTTCAAGACATAGACCAGATACATGCCCAAATACTGTTTGAACATCTCTCACCAACGTCAATGTATACATCCGCCTAACAGATGAGAGCGTTAAAGAAGAACAAATATACGCATGTCATAACATAGGCAAGGTCAGGGTAGACCATAAACCCGTAAATAAGGCGGGATTTGTTAAATGTAGGACTATTCGCGTGGGAGATCAAATTCCCAAAGGGACCATTAACGCGAGTCAAGAATACGCGAAAAGAGCACACGCGTGAATTTTGGCGTTTTAAGTTTATACGGACGTTCTTATTATGGTTGTTTCTGCAGGAAATGTGGCCATTGCATCACCCTGACCAAATATTGCTGTGATGTTATCCAGATGTAGAGTTTCCTCTGTGTAAAATGCCCGATCAACTGGTAACGTGGCTATTACGAATCGTACGGTTCAGTTATTTCAAACAAACTGACGTTGAAACTTGTATGGGGGAGTTCCCAGAAGCTTTTCACACTGGATGTTCATTGCAATAAAATTTTATCGTTACCCAAGAGACCCCTGTACGTGCCTGATTGTGCTTTTGCGCTGAAAAGCCCGTGTAAATGCGTATTTTCGCTCGCCCAATCTAAAGCACGTGTTGAATTTCTGAGGACAGCTGAAGGACATGTTTTCATAGAAGTGGGGAAGAGATCTCCAAACATTTTTGGGATCTCGGAGCTGATAATCCCAAGAGATCCAAGTCCTAATTAGTTCGGATTAATGGGGGGGTTCTACGTATACAGATCCCGAATTCAGCTTTATTGTTAGGCCCAATAGACAGGCCCGATCCCGGTAGCCATAATACCGTGAATAAGGAATGACGACTCCCATTACAGTAATTGATTAATTTAGTTCGGTCATGGCCCTCTACCAAAAGCGTGGGGTAGGTTATGAGAGAGGGTTCTAGCTGAATGAATGAATGAAAGCCAGAACTATGCCACAGGACTTATCCCGTTGCTGAGATTTCTTCCAGCCCAGCTTCGTGGCAGTCCAGAAAACTCCATATTCTGTCAAAGGAAAAAAAAACATAACATACAAAATGTTTACAACATATTTTCCCCGGACAATTGGGTACTGTCGCGATTAACAAATTTTGTGGTGATTATAGACGAGATGGGATTAGGAGTTGGAGAAAAGTTTCGAGGTTTCGTTAAGACAGGATGAATGTACACATATAAGGATCATAGCCCCACAAGGGGTGGGCCGGAAAGGCTCTAGCCCTTAGGCCCGGATGATTTTAATTACTTTTTTGTTTTTCACGCTATAAATAAACCATAAAGGGGTCCACGAAAGTTTAGTCGGGGGACCCGCGAAAGATCACAGCCTAGGGCCCTACTCCAGGATGCGGGGGCCATGATTAGGATGGAGGTATATTTTAAAAGCAATCGGGGGGAGGGGGCATGCCATCTCATCTGTTATCTTACACTTGCCATATTATATACACAGGATACAAAAAACCAACGAAATGAGAATCTTATTGTGAAATATAAAATATCCATCGGAGCGAGTCATCTGGCTTAACACCTTATCAGTGAGCAAATGGGTTTGATAACTTGTGGACTAGGAGCCAGCATCGGTTTTAGTGGGTTGAGTTCACTCGCTCCGGTAGATTTGATGAAAATATACAAAATAGAAGTATTGTGTGTGGGGGAATATATACAATTAGAGGATCGATCAGCCGTGCCATCTCGCTTATCACCTTATTCGGTGAGCAACATGAATACGACAATATGAGTACGCACGTGTGTTGTGGGCATGAAATGCATGAACAACTTGAATAGAGGAAAGAGAAATACGCACATATACACACATTTATATACATATATATAACTGCCAGGCCGACTCGCCTCGCTCTAAACCTATTTTGGTGAGCATGCTCTATATCTTGTACATGTAATAGTTAATATATTAGTAGTGGCAGTCATTGTGGATATGATTATGATTTCTGTTGTTGTTTTTATCTATTTTCTGTGTTTTTTCCCCTTATTTTTGTAATTCCTTATTATTGTTTTATAAATCTGGTGGACAGATTTTTTTTGTTTTTCGTTTATGTGTTTATATTTGACAAGGCTTGTTATACTTGCTGCTGGGCGCGGTAGCCCGGTCGATACAATACTCGCCTAAAGTACCAAAGGATGTTTAGAGGTGTCGCGAGTTCGATACCCGGTTCGTCCTTGTCAGGAAACTTTCCTGACACAGGGGTAGGACAAAAAAACGGCGACTTGACCGCAGCAAAAAATTGCTACCGCTGGGAGTCCCCCATCGAGGGGTTAGCGCACCAACCTCTCAATGAGTATAAAAAAAAACAAGCCTGCCGTTCGGAGTCGGCAAAAAATTGTAGGTCCCGGTCTAATTAGCCCTCGTGTGCAGAAAATGACCGTGGTGCGACAAAAATGATCAATGATACTTGCTGCTGTGTTTTTGTTTTTGATTATTAGAGGCAACCATTGTTTTCTATTGTTTTCGGCATATTTGTATATGCTTTGTAAATTTTCACTCTGTGGCATAGTGAACTGGATGGAGTATCCACCATAACGCAGGCACATTTGGTGGGTTCTAGCTGGGGGTGGGGCTGGGGGGGGGCCAGGAATAAAGCAGTCTTTTCGTTTTTTAATTTTAACACCATTATAAATTTACTATACACAATGACACCTCGATATTTTTGCTAGCCAAGGAAAAGTCTCGTAGTATTGGGATTATCGTTATATCGAGAGGCAATATTCTCATCACTTTGTAACTGTAATCAATTAGTTGATTAATGAAATTCATCCAGGTTTAATGCCCCTGTATAGAAGTTTGCCGTATTGCACTTTTGTGCCCTGCAGAGAAAATGGCAATACCAACAGCTTTATCAACATTTTCGGTGATTATTGGGTGATTATTAGACGCTCTTGGAAGAATGAAAACAAGTGACGATTATAAAATCAAATTCAACACGATTTTGAGCGAAATATAAAAAAATATCGTTGCAGCGATTGAAAATCTCTTTAAAAATATCGCTATAGAGGGATCTATCGTAGTAGAGGATATCGTTATATCGAGAGTAGCTTAAACATTAGACCACAGGCAATTCCATACGAAATTCGAAAAAAAAATCATTATAGAGATAGTTATCGTTAGATCGAGTATCGTTGTACCGAGGTATCACTGTAAATTACTACACATAGGAATTTCTTTCAAGATGTCATGGAGCCAGACTCGTATTAAGATGGCCTCTGTGCCATCAGATACTTTCCATTCCATAAAGGGTCTCACCGGGTCCTATTCCAGGAGTCTTTTATGGCCCGGCGTCAAATAAGCTACTTTACGTTTCTTTTGCCCAAACGACCCTCACTAATATTTAAAAAATATATACCCGCTCAAAAATTTGTCATGCTAATGATGCCAGCTACCCGCACTGCACATGCTACGCGTAGGTAGTAAGTATCGCGCAGAGCCAACAGGTCCCCAGATCTGAATGACCAGGATGAGTCTATTTCATGTTTTTCACATAATAAATTTACCACAGAAGAGACCTTGAATTCTTACATAGGGGATGAAAAATCCTAGATAGCAAAGACCCCAACCTAAGGATACTATTTCAAGATGTGGGGGCCCTAAATACGACCATGCTTGTAACCTATAAATTATTATTGCCCTTTTTTTTTATCAGCGGGTATTTCTAAGAGTTTTGGATTTCCTAAAAAATGCCTGACACATGTGACAGATATATACCATATCAAGTTCATATACCCATTAAGTTACCTGGGCCGCCTATAATGGGTAGGCCAATGAGGCCCTACAGTTGCAAAAAAAACGTAAAAAATTTCATTGAAGGTTCCATTCATGGATTTTTGTGTAAATGTAATTTATCCATACAGGTTGTCCCATAAATTCTTAAATAGTTTAAAAATTGAGAAAAGTTGAAGGAATTTATATATTACAATGCGATTTGCAAAAAATGCATTCTCCGGAAGGGGGATTTTTTACAGAAGGGGGATAAAAATAGTTTGAATTTGTGACAATGGAGGGCACTGTAAGCCAGTCCGCATGAGTGATTGGACCTGAACCTTTCTTAAATCACTTCTGTGTCCGAAACGTTCGTGATGCTTCAGCTGGCGATTCGTGGCTGAGGCAAAACAGCTCCACCAATAGTTTTTCATTCACTAATGTCAACATCACAATGAAAACCTCACGTAAGCGCCAGTAAGGGGAAAATTCAGGAATGAGCTATTAATTGTACACCCTGCATTTTATAGAACTCTGATTTGCATATTTCCATTGATTAGCTTACGTGCAGCGGCCTCTATCAACGAAAATATCAACCAATTTCTTTTCTGAACCGAAAAAAAAAATCCCCTTTCGGGAGAGTAACTTTTCGCAAACCATATTAAAATATACAAATTCGTCCAATTTTTATGAATTTTTAAACTCCTTACAAATTTAGGGAACACCCTGTACGTAAAATCAAATCTTGGAAGGGTGACCACCATCAGACCAACCGGGACCCCCGCTCTGTCGCCCTAGGGGGGAACCCAAGCACCAGTTAATATGGAATTTTCGCGATCAATAGAGAATTGATCATTTCAAATATATTAAAATCTATAAAATTACCCCCATATTCAAATTCAAATTGAAAAAAAAAATAATAATTAAGCATAGTTTATAGAATTGAGACTTCAAAAGCAATTCGTATTGCATGTATGCGTGTAGTATTTACATGGCTGTTTAGTGGTCATACATGGTCATACATATTCGTATCATCCTCCTCGATTATTTAGATATAAACGCCCACTACCTGTTCATTAAGGTGGACTGTGGCATATAATATCAATCTATGGTGCAGAGGGGGGTACTCGGCATGGATGTTGTACCCACCAAAGCGGAAAAGCCCCGAAGTCATTCGTAATAGAGAATACGTGTGGGCCCCCTCCCCCCTTCTCCTCCACAGTGGAGGGCCCCCACGACGCAATGACGGGCAATCGTTAGGAAATGATCAACAATTCTCTCTCTCTCTCTACCAATTCACCATCATTTGCGCGCATCATAATAACAATGATACTCTCCTCGATTATTCCTAATTAATATCGGGGCGTGCTCTGCTTCGAGAGCACCGTTTGTGTGTGCGTGTGTGGGGGGGGGGGGCACCCCCAGTAATTGCTGCGCCTTCTGTTACGTACTTGGAGAATGCTTCTTCCACCGTTCTGTGTGTGTGTGTGTCCTCCTCCATCCTCTCTCGATATCGAACTCTCTCTCTCTCTCTCTACCTCAATGTCCAAGTCTCCTGGAATACCGAACGCAAATCCTGCAGCAATGGGACGTCTAAATTGCAGGGTTATAATATAACTGTAAATATCTGATGTGCCGGAGGATGAGGAGGCGCAAGGAACGCGCTAGCGAATCGGTAAATAAACCCAAGGTACGCTTTGGCGCTGTGGCCTCCAATCACCTTGGTGAATGAAGAGTGTGCGTATATTGGGGGATCTATACGTGTTTTTAATAGCTGAAAAATTAATGTTTATCATTTTGAAGTAGCCACAGAGTGATGCACAAAATTTCATGCATGTCTAAAAACTGATTATAAAATACCATTAAAAAATCTCGTGAATGGATCGTAAAATATACGTTCATATGCACGAATTTCTGAAAATCTGAAAGACTTGTGCATTTCTGAAAATGCACAAGTCTATTACGCACTTTTGAAAATGCACACGCCTTCTGAAAATGCACAAGTCTATTGCGCACTTTTGAAAATGCACACGCCTTCTGAAAATGCACACATTTCTGAAAATACATTTCTGAAAATACATTTCTGAAAGTACATTTCTGAAAATACATTTCTGCGTGAAGGCACGAAAGCCTTCCGCGCTTTCTAAAAATGCACACGTCTTTCAAGTATTGTTAAAAATGTTAAAAAGCCTCTCAAGCGTTTTTCTGATAATGCACAGGCTTCCCACCCATTTCTGAAAATAAGAAAGGCTTCCACTCTTTTCAAGTATCTCACGCTTTTCTAAAAATGCACAAGCCTCCCACCCATTTCTGAAAATTCGAAAGCCTCCAATGCATTGTAAAAATGCAAAAGCCTAACAAGCATTTCTGAAAATATCTTCCACGCTTCTTCTGAAATGCACAAGCCTGTCACGCATTCTTTGAAAATGCACAAGCCTGTCACGCATTCTTTGAAAATGCACAAGCCTGTCACGCATTCTTTGAAAATGCTCACGCGTCCCACGTATTTCTAACAATACGGAAACTTTCAACAAATTTCTAAATTGCTTAGAATGCTTGCGCATTTCAAAAATGAGTTGAGGGCTTGTTCATTTTCACAGGTGCGTCGAAGGCTTTTTCTTTTCCTCTATACCTCAATGTCCCATTCTCCTGGAATGCAGCAATGGGACGTCTAAATTGTGATGCTATAACATAACTATAAATATCTGATGCCGGAGGATGAGGAGGAGCAGGAATGAGCTTGCCAATCGCTAAATAAACCCAAGGTGCGCTTAGGCGTTGCGACCGCCTATCACCTTGGTGGATTAGGATTGCACCTACATTGGGAGTATCTATACGCTTCTAATAGCTAAAAAACTAATGTTTCTATTTTAATGTGTCACAGAGTGGCGCACGACACGTCGTACATGTCTGTAAAATATATTGTGAATGATAGTCCTTATCTTTAGTCCTTATAAAAATATCTTTAACAAAGTTTCAGAAATGCGTAGGGTGCTTGTGCATTTTCAGAAATGCGTGCCAGTCATTTTCAGAAGTGCACGCCAAATTCATTACATTTTCAAGCATTTCACCCATTGTATGTCTAGAAATGCTTGAGAGGCTTGTTTATCTTTCAATTCATAGAAGGCTTCTGTATTCCTAGAAATTCGTTGGTTTCTTGCACATCACCAGAATGTTATGTCATATGGTAAATGTGCAGAATTAGTGTAGTAGAATGTGTACGTTCATATAAAGCTTGTTCATCCCCTAGATATGCATAAGAGACGTGCTTGCTGTTTTTAAATGCACGGGATACTTGTGCGTAATTGAGAAATTTGTGAAAGGCGAGGTGAGAAATTATGTATTTCTAGAAATTCGTTGAAGGGGTTGCTCACCACGTATTTTACGCATTCCTTGAAAAAGACCTAGGAAAAGATTTCACTCTCTGAACATGCCCTACCGTAATCCCGAAATGGGTAGGATGCTTGTGTCTTTTTGGACAACATGACGGATGAGCCAACTAGGTCCGGTCTCAAAAAAAATTTATATCAAATATCTAATTACTGCTCATAAAGATTTTAATATTTTGTAAATTGGACATGGAGCCCCAAAAATATGCTTTGGCCGTTGCCCCCAAACAAATTGAAAACATTAAAACGGATAATTTTTCAACGCATTCTGTATTAATTTAACCTATCCGTATAAAAATCGGTTGAAATCCCAAATTCAAAAAATTTCTAATGTTTTGAAATTTTTCCAAGAATTTCATCCGCAATTATAGCAAGATAACTATGTACTATCCGAAAGATGGCACGTGACCACGGATCATGGGAAACATCCATTAAAAACCTCTCAAATGATGATAATTGGTCTCTAAAATTTTTTTCCCCCTGTGTAATTCCAATCCGCGGCCCCCTTCCAAATTATGATTGGCTTTTTCGTCCGTGATAATTCATATTTTCTTGCAGAAATTCTAAACCTCCGATACCCGGAGCTAAAACTTCAATTTAAAATCTGGATAATGTAAGAGAACAGGAGAGGGAAATGGAAAATAAGTCACTACACGCATGCATATACGGGAATTTTACGAGATCTTTTCGTTTTCCCCCTTTTTTACCGAAAATTTCTAACTGGGAAATCTTCTTTTTTTTTTGTCCTGAGGAGAACTTTTATGAAATAATAGGAGAGGAAGTTTCTGTTCACAAAGTTGGAATTGACGGGAGAGCAAATTGAGAGGGAGTGGAAAGATCCGTGAGTCATCCACAGGAGAGAGAGGGAGATAGAGTGAGGAACACCCCTGGAATAGGTGGGAACGGTATTGCTGTTGCTGCTGGTGTTGCCGATAGACCAACCAGGGTTTTTCCCCTGGATTTAAGTACCACTCGTCCATGGACATTTCAACATGCATTGACGGAATCAAGGTTATTGGTTACGTTGGGGGGTTTTTTGGACCTAACGTTTTAACAATCAAAGCTGTATTCTTGATCTACTGTTACCAGGGCCGCCTTACCAAACACGGGGCACGGTGCGAAAATAATAGTGAGGCCAAAGGCGTCTTGATAATTTCGGGGCTCCTTAGATCCGATTATACGGAACAGATATTTTGGTGGGGGGGGGGGGGAAACTCGTCATTCACATATTCATTGTTCTGGAATCAGTAGAATTTCAGAAAATTGATGAAAATTCGAAGTTCCAGGATGAAAAAAATTCAGAATTGCAGAATCTATGAAAGAATTCAGAACTATAAAATCTATGAAACAATTCAGAATTGCAAGATTGAAGAAAATTCAGAATTGCAGGATATTGAAGAGAATTCAGAAATCAATGCCAGAATTGATAAAAATTCAGAATTGCAGATTCTAAAAAACAATTCAAAGTTCTAAAATTTAAGAAAATTTAGAATTACAAGATTGAAGAGAATTCAGAATTCTATTCCAGAATTGATGAAAATTTAGACTTTGAGTATAGATGAAAAAATTCAGAATTTATGAAAAAAACTTCCCGAATTTCATAGAGTTTTGAAGCTCAGACACCATGTTTACTACAAAAAATGTGATTGATATGCCTATATATATATTTTATCGTAAATGCTGAGGTGGGAGGCCCAAAAATGCTGGGCTCGGTAAGAGACCGCACCTGTCGCACACCCCTGAGGGGCAGCTCTGACTGTCACCGAGCACTAGGCTTAAATCATGAGAGGTAAAATATTTTTACGATTTTGCATACTATGAACGGAAGACGTCATGAAAACGTTACAACTGAATGGTAATTTCATTTATTTTTTAACCCATCAACCCCATTATGAAAAGATGGATCAATTATTATGTAAATTTTTTTTGGTAAGCCATTTTAGTTCTAATTGAAGTCTGAAAACAAAAAAAAAATTAAATAATTATTTTCAATACACAACTAATTAATTAACCTGGACGAAAGTTTCGTCCGCACCGTACGCTTAGAAATGGGAATAAAAATACCAATTCAAATGTGGAGAACAATACATAATAAAATGAATATATATATTTAAATTTCCCACAAAGAAAGCCATAATTTGTTTTATACATTTCTTAGGAAACATTTTGCAAGAGCACTGTTTCACTGCATCCCATAAAAGTGTACTGAAGTAAACAATTTTACGCGAGGAGAAACATCCAACTGAATTTTATTAACTAACGTATTTAAATAGTTGTCCCATACGTGTGTTGTCATTGTGTCAAAATACAAACACCCAACAACGTGTGTAAGATATTACTGGGATTTAAAAATTGGTGGTACTTTTGAAGGTACCGTCAGTATTGAAAGGGTTTTTTTTTGGCATAATTATTTTCATTGATCCGCATTAGAAATGGCATACTGTTAATCGTTTTACACCTTCTGTGAAATTCTCCATCTTTGTTCATAGAATAGCCTTTCCTCCTTTATTTTCAGCAAGTGCACATGGAATCAAATTCTCAAGGATTTGAAGTATCCAGCCAATGCCGAAAACAGAGGCTTAATTAAAGAGGTGACATATCTCGTCAATGCTGAATCTTCATGACTTGACTGCTTAGTCAAAGCCAAATCATCGACCTTTAGGAGGCGAGATATCTAGTCATAACTGAAATTAGAGGCTCGTGGAGGTGAAATTTCTAGAGTCTATGCTGCAATTAGAGGCTTGATGAGGCGAAATGTTTAGTCAATTTCCAAAATTAGATGTTTTAAGAGGTTAAATATCTAGTCACTGCCGAAGTTAGAGGCTTCAGGAGACGTATCTAGTCAATGCCAAAATTAGAGGTTCAAGAAGATAAAATGTCTAGTCAGTGCTGAAGTGCACAGCATCCGATTTGGCGAGAAATCTCGTCAATGACGGTGAGAGGATTGACACATTTAACACATTTCGGGGGAAAAAAACTTGAAAACTTGAATATTGTATTAAGAAAAATTGAAATTTGATATAAACACACACCAAGTTCCCCATTCCTGTCCAAGTAGAGAGGAGACAAGGAGAGGAATTAATAATGTCTCAATCTCCTCAACAGAAAAATCCATAAAAATTTGAAGGGAAAAAAACGTGAAAATTGTGGGAAAATTCTGTAATTTACAAGGAAAAAAAAGTGGACACAAAATAGAAGGTAGACATTTTTTGTACAAACTGGAATCGTTGGTATAACAAAAAAAGAGCACAAAAGCAGCAAACCAATATTGATCAGAAACCACACTCAGACCCACCAGTTAATTCGCAATACGTCCTGCAGAACTCGATGCCAAATTTTCCCAAATATAAACGCGTTATTCTGTAAAACTCCGCAGAAAAAACAAATTATTTGTTATAAATGTGTTTCTCCCGCTACAGGAATATAAATCTGTTAAACTTCCGACGAAAGCGCTACGCAGCCAGTGCATAGCAACCCTGATGTGTAAGGTTCTCGATGTGAGCCAATTGCATCCCCATTGCTCTAGCACTTAGCAAGGGATCCATTCTACTTTCCCGCCTGCTCCTTACCCACGCTGTCTATCTGTGCGCGTCTCCAGTGGTCAATATCTTGATGACCGCCTACCCTGGGTCCCCCCCAGCCATCCATCCATCCATCCCGATCCAAAAGCCCCAAACTGCTGCATGTGCTGCTGGTATAAGAGATAGTTGAGTGGGAGCAATACGCGGGAGAGACACTCACGTTTATATACGTATATAGGGAGAGAGAATGGACGACGTGAGAGGGTAGAGTATCGATTCCCGGTCTGTCCTCTTCACCAACGCGTATTTTACTGTACCTACTCTACGCTGCCTACCTTACCCTCTATACTCCGGGTTTTGATCCCCTGGTTCTTTGTGGAAGGCACGTCTGTACCCGAGGCCAATCCACGTCTGAGCGGCAATTAATGGGTGGAATGACACGAATTGCAAGCGACCGCTTTAGAAGGAAGTGGAGGGGCTTATGGCTGCCCATTCGAGGCTCGCTTGCCAGTCGTTTTAGTTTCTTTTTTGCCTTATATATTTTTTGTGTCCTGGAGAATCCTGGAGAAACAGGAGAAAAAAAAAAAGAAGAAAGAGGCAACCAAAAGTTCTCTTTAAGCGATTCTTTTGGTCCTTATCGAAATCTGCTTCTTTATTTATTTTTTTATTTTAGTATGTCTAAGATTAACTGAGTGTATTTCGCAATTGCAGATGGTTGCTTTTTTTGTAATAATAAGCCAATCTTATCTCGGGGCTAGTATCATATATCCTTAACTCGTATTTATTGGCTTTTATGT
Organism: Pholcus phalangioides; assembly: GCF_987345545.1. Classification (NCBI taxonomy): domain Eukaryota; kingdom Metazoa; phylum Arthropoda; class Arachnida; order Araneae; family Pholcidae; genus Pholcus; species Pholcus phalangioides. Next base: position 17,312,852 of record NW_028301601.1, on the reverse strand, counting down.
CATTTGTGACCTTAAATTGTTGGGTTATAATTGGGCATTGGTGTTTTGCGGACATCTTGAATTTATAGTGGCAGCTTCGATTATTCTCAGTACCGTACAGTCTGAAATAAGCTTCAATTACAAGTAAAATTGTAACATTGTATTGCGCATTATAGAGATAAACAGAGTCTATGCTGTTTATTATACATAAATTCGCCATATGTTTAATTTTTGGCATTGAATCAACAATTTTTTTTTAATTGCTGTCATTCTGTTTGCATTATGATGATAATAAGAGGCAAATTGAACATTCACTAGGCTGGAAGTGCCGCTGTGTTAGAATGAAATATAGTCAACCGAAATTCCCTTAACTTGGGAGTTGACAACGTGATATACAGTCGGCCCGATCATTGTACGTGATCGTACAGTCGTTTAACTGAAAAACGAAAACGCCGCTTAAACGGATGAAAATCCTCTGGAACCAAACTTTCTCCCATAGAGATATGGTCTCTATGGGAGATATGGACTAGAGATATGGTCTATATGGACTAGAGATATGGTCTGAAGACCATATCTCCATGTCATCGCTCTGTCAATTAAATGGAGTAGTGCATTGAAGCCATGGTTGATAGGTATAAGAGAATAGGGATGATGGCAATTTAAAGAATCATCACACGAAATTTCCACTCAATTTTTATCCATAATAAATTTGTTCTCACTCGAATATTATTTTCTGGGCGCGGTAGCCCAGGTCGATAAGATACTCGCTCAAAGTACCAAAGGATGTTTAGAGGTGTCGCGAGTTCGATCCCTCTTCAACATCTCGATGAGTATAAAAAACAATCCTGCCGTTCGGAATCGGCAATAAATTGTAGGTCACGGTCTAATTAGCCCTCGTATGCAGAAATTGACCGTGGTGCGGCAAAAGTGATCAAATATTCTTTTCTATACATGGCAACTGCATATAAATATCAACCACTATGTGTACACATAATATCTTTATCAGATAAAACATTTGAAAATTGTGGCAAATATGTTAATAGTTCAAGTTTCGTAGTGCCGAAGATGTCTTCAGTACATTGGAGTACTTCATTTTTTGTTGTCCGTTAAGCTAATAGAAGACGCTAAATATACCTTTCGATGATTGTAAAAATCTGCACAAACACCATATGACTTCATGGGATGCTTTGAAATTAGTAGAATGATCGCAGAAGAATTTAAGAATTTAAGAATTTTCGCAACTAATTAAAAGTTTCGGGAGTAATATAAAAAACAAAGAAAAATACTCAAACTGAAATTCCCAAAGAGCATGGAATTCATCAAACTCTGGTGCCAAACATTAAGAAAAATGTAGATGAAATTGAGAAGAACGGAAGCTTGATCAGAAAACGGAAGATACTGTAAATTTCAGCGATGTTGACAAAGTTGTATTGCAATGTTTTCGTGCTGAAAGAGAAAAATACATTAATCAACGGCGGCGGGATAAGACAAAAAAGCAGAGAAAATCCCCAAAGATTCCGAAAATTGTTAAATTTTCTCTGCTTCGAAACGATGGTTACAGATGGAAACATAGAAGCAATGTGATATTTAAGACATTGCAAACTCCATAACTCATTTTTCGAACTATACTAACGGTGTGAAATAGCAATTGAGCTGTCCCCCGTATAATCGAATAACTCGCTTAATCGGATACCTTGTGCTAGAAATATTGATGACTGTTTAAGAGAGCCGACTGTACCTCTCTACAATTCACATGATCCAACTATAAATGTATTTAAGAGAAACTGTTGTGCACTTTGAATAAGGAAAATGACACTCTTGTATCGATCCTGTTAACAAGCATTTGTGTAATTTTTAATATATTTTTCTTCTAAGTGTATGATTTATTAAAAATATGTACATTTGTTTTACAATAAATATCTATAGTACTTTTTTTTTCTTCTGTATTCCCCTTGTTTCAAGGTACAGCATCACGTGTCCGATGGTATGAGACCCATGTTGTACATTGAAACATTTTAGTCTTCTCAAAAAAATTCACATTTCATGGTTACAGCAAGAAAGAAACGTAATATAAAGACAGTCGACGCCGCTTATTAAAATCACGGATAATGTTATAATTCGGGTATTGCAATTACTTTTGCAAGGAACGGGACGGGCCAATATTATAACATGGGAAAAATTCGCTTAAAGTTATCGGGACTTCGGTTGATGTTATCATTTTCTTTCCCATCACAGGTTTTTCTGCGTATACTGAAGCAAAAGGCTGAACAAACTTTTTTTTTCTTGCAAGTTATCGTTATTGGGCTGCAAGATTATGTAGGAGGCTAGAAGGTGTTCTCTGCCTCCCCTCCTCTCGTTGACAAACATTTCCGTCCGTGCTTTTTTTAATCAATCCGTGATATTCGCTGTGATTCATGTGCGTGTGGATATGCTTTTTCAATGGCCTTCCTATGATGAAGGCAAATGTATTAGGGAGAAAAGTCCTTCCTTTGAGATCTTGATCAGTTTCTTTCAGCTGACAAGATTCAACTTTCTTCTTCCTGAGTGATTTTCTCAAGGGAATCTATGAAATGTATTGTACGTTGAAAAAATATAGTAATTCATGATATACATTAGACCAGGGGTTCTTAACCATTTTTAACCGCTACCCAAAATCAGCAACAAGATCAACTTCGTGACCCACGGGACCTTGTATTTCGAAATTAATGAAACCAGTGAAGCAAAAAATTGCATTCATAACAGGAGTGTAAGGGGATTTTTACGACCCATATCGGAACCCCCTGCGCAACAAGTTTGGGACGTGACTCATAGTTCACGTGAATATGAGTGAATTTGTACGACCCTTCTCGGTAGCCCCGTGAATCAAGTTTGATATGAGACCCATAGTTCAAAGTCCGTAGTTGCTAGTGGATTTGGAATGTATTTATTTGAAAAACGACCCATCTCGGAAACCCCGGTGATCCAAGTTTGGGTCACGACTCATATGTTAAGAACCCCTGCATTAGACAGGTCCATTTTAACGCCTCACAACAGCTGAATAACAGAAATGTAGGATTTTAGCTAAATGGGAAAAAAAAGTCCCAGTTTTGAAATTAAAAAATTCAACGATTGAAGATTTCGCAACCAGTGTTATGTAGGAAAGACAGAGTTTTCCAGTTTTACTAATACTCGCTCACTATACGTCACGTTCGAGCAAACGGGACACCTTCGTGCAAACGGGATGTATGGTGACCGTACTTGCAAACGGGATTGTTGTTATCAGTCCCGATCTGATCACATTAAGCGGCGTGGACTGTGTCACGTGATGTTTGATGCAGCGCACAGGAACTAAACATTAATTTAATGGGGGTTTTTACTGCAAAAACTAACGTTTTCAAATTAATGTTCCAGGTAACAACACACACGCATACAAAATATCTAGTAGCTCGGTGGCAAATTTAAATTTGAAGGAAACAAAAAAGTTATATTCCGCCAGTTTTAGTCGTGAACAGTTTTAAAATAAAGCCCATGTACTGCTGCCGAGGAACAAAAACCGTGTACAATGATCACGGTGAAGAAAGATAAGAGACAAAATATAATTCGACAATTTTCTAACTCTCCTAAAAAAATCAACACGAGGTTAGTCACAGTACTACTCACTGGAGGAGAAGAAAAAAAAATCACAACAGGACCTCATTTAGTGTTAATTGCTAATTAGACCACGGTCGATAACCGTTTGGGAAAATTGTCGGAATCGACAATCATCTAACGACAACCAAAAAAAAAAAACCGAACCAATTCCCGCCATCGTTACTGCCGAAGGCGCATCTGGCGATGAGAGCGTCACGAACCAAAAAGGGAACCAAAAAAAAACAACATGGCAAAGAGATAGAAGAGAAGATTGTTTGATTTAATGAATCTCTCCAGCAGCAGCAGCAGCAGCAGCAATAGGTACATATACAGTCCCAATACGTTGTCTCACACGACATAAGTTGGGGTGAATGGAGAGAGAGACACGGGACACATGGAATGACGGGTGATGAAAATGGAGGACAAGGAGGAATAGGAAAAATACGAAATAAAAAAACGGGACGCGACCACCACCACACGTACTACTGGCAGCAGCAGCAGCAGCAGGGACAGCAGCAGACCCCAAAGGCGAACATCAAAGGACAGCACAGCAATATCATCACCGGGAACTTTTACAGGTTTCCAGAGAGTGAGGGCAATCTCCAATTTCCCTTGGTTCTCTCTCTCTCTCCCACTCTCACAGTCAATCCTGTAGAAATGACAGGAGCTAAGAGATCTCTCGCGGGGGAGCGCCCCCAGCCCCCCCTCCAAAGTCCGGGGAGGAGGGGGGGGGGGTAAAAGAGAACAATATCGATTTCAACGTCCGTGTTCCCAACCATACTCATGGGGTTCTTTGTTCAAAGCACGTATTTTAGGAATATATATATTTCCTGTGATATTAGGGAGTCATGAGGAAGAGGAACAGGAGAGAGGGGGAAAAAAAGTAGGAGAATCTCGTGTGACAGTCCCTTATATCATGGCAGTTAATTAATCCGAAAAGACGTGGAAGGGAAAGAAAGAGACGGAAAAATTTTATTTTTTCCTGGTATAGCTCACATTCCTTGTTATAGTTTTAATGTTAATTCGAAAGGTATCGTTTGGAAAAGGGTTTTAAAAGATGGAGGAGGAGGGAATTCTTCTGAATTTGTAATGAGAGTTGGGTAGACCGCAAAAGAATTGACGGGAAAGGGAGGAAAAAAAACGGGATTTTGGTTCTAGCTGGAGGTGTAATCAAACGAAAGGGTGACAAGGTCTGTTAGAAGAAATGCGAAGAAGAACATTTTCGAAAAACGAATGTGCGATTTTGTACCGTTTAATGTGGGTGATGTAATGTCCGTGTAAATTGCATCAAAATGGCATTTGGAGAGAGAGAAAGAGAGAAATAGAAAATTATATAAGACAATTTTTTATTGTCTATTGTTACAATTGTGCCTTATATTTCGTCACATAACAACAGGGTCCCGTTCCAGAAGAAAATTTACGATTGTGCTGACAGTGTAGCTGAACATGTGTGTGCCTCCTCTTCATTCTCAGCTAGAGATATCATCTGCCTTGAATTCACTCACTGCTGAAAATGCCTGGCTCCGCTCCATTCGTAGCTGGATCATAGGCGGTGATAGACTTGGAAGTCTGGGGGGGGGGGCACGATGATGTCAATTCATATATACATATACTCGTATACATTAGCTCCTACTTTTTTCCTTCCACGCCCCCCCCCCCTTGTATCTCCGCCCATGAGCTGCAGATATCTGTCTTGATTTCATTCACAGCTGAAAATAGATACCTCCGCTTCATTCGAGGCTGAAGATGTGTCTTCCACTCCATTCACGGACGAAAATTTCTACCTCAGCTTGATTCGCAGATGAAGATATCTGTCTCCGCTTCATGCACAACTGAAGATGTCTACATCGGCTTCATTAGAAGTCTACTCCTATACCGTTCTCAGCTGAAGGCGTCTGACTCTGCTCCATTTGAAGCTGAAAATATCTGTCTCGGCTTCATTCGCGGCTGAAGATGTCTGCCTACGCTTTATGGATGCTTCATATGTTATGAACGGTCAGTGATGAAACTTCGAAAGATTTCAGCAAATTCAGCCTCATTTCCTACAATGTCAAGCGAAATTCTTTGTTTCCCAACGCTATTTAAAACACGGTATTTTTCTTCACCCAGTTTCCTTTGAACAAAATGATAATAATCGGTACTTCCTCCTAAAGGGATTTTAAACAATGTCTGGGTTTTACGAATCATTAAACTTAAGGACTCGTAAGTCACAAAGAGTAAAGGGGAGAGGACGTATCCCCCATAGGACTATCCATGTAAGCGATGGTTTTCCTAGGTAAGCGCTATATGTATGCGAGGGAAGGACCGAGAGAAAACGAGTTTCTCTCTCTCTCAAAATGTCAAAATGCATCCTCTCATCGTTCCTGACATCAGGATATGTTGGAATGCAAGTAAAGCAGCAGTCTAAACACAATTCGCGGGGGCAAACTCCCATAAGTTGGCTGTTCTCTAGATTATACCTTGACGATACATATAAGGAGCGCGTGTGTTGTGTGTGTGTACGCGAGTGGAGCCAGGAACAACTCGAGGAAAAGTGGAAGCGTTTGTGAAAGCGTTCCTGCAATTTAAATGACTTGACTATCCCCCTCCCCCAACCCCTTTTCCCATTCCACACCCGCTACGGAATTTTGCAGCGGTTACATTTGCAGAGAATAACTTTTCAAAAGCTTTTAAATATTCCTATTTACTTCAAGGAGAAAGAGAGACATACATACGCTTGGTGCAAGGGACTATAAATTAATGCAACCTAAGCGGCAGCAGTAGCGTATTAGCTTCTCCAAAATGAAGGTGGAACACCATGGTACAGGGGGGTAAATGGTAGGGAATAGAACGCCAAAGCAATCTCTTCCCGACGTTTCTCAAATATATACTCTACTCTGGGACTTGGTGTTGCCGCCGCGTGCTCCCCTTCTCTCTCTAGTATGTGTGTGTGTGTGTGTGCGTGTGCGTATTCTCTATCTTTGTCCAATACGTCACACAGCAGCCAGCGTAACTTGGACATCAAAGGCCAGCAGCCAGCCAGACATTGCCGACCCTTCCTCTCTCTCTCTTTCTCTCTCAGCATCATCCTCTCACTCTCAACTCGCATCACGTCCACCTTATGGTGGCTCGAGAGACTAGAGAGCGAATTCGCGCGCGCACGTATATATACGGTTGTCTTCGTAGTTATGAGGAAGAACTCCCGTGGGAGATTGCCCTTGCCATATATTGTAAGACGAATGAATTTTGGTGAAAGCAATAGGTACGTATATGCCCGTTCAATCGCTTTATGGTCTCTCTCTCTCTATCTATTTCTCTCTCTTTCTCTCGCTCTACCTACCTACCATCGACAACCTCACACACAAGCTGGAGGAATGGCCTACACCGCCGTCTTCTATCGTATCTCCTGGTTTCGACAATAAACTCGAGTAATTCACGGACGACTATTTGTCGATAGTCAGACAGAGAGAGAGAGAAATATCTCCATTGGGAATTATACGGACATTTAAGTCGGGGAAACGTTCATATTTTCATTGTCTATTTTCCTCTGTCTTTGTTCGGTATATAACGCCCCGCTTGCGTTTATTTTCTATGGGAAGAGAGATATTTCTGGGGTTGGAGAATCACACGTGTGTATCGGATAGGAATGCAACAAGCATTTTATAGGATATCGTAAGGCCGTTTCACGGTTTAGCAAGAAATGAAGTACTGTACTCCTCCTCCCTTTTCACGGGTAGAAATGGACCGGTGCTTTTTCTCAAAATTGGATGGAATCTCTGGACTTGTCCAATGAAACTTTTCTGAAGACTTTCATAATGAAATCTTGTTAACCTAAAAGCTGCTTGAATCACCTTGTCAATCAAGTAGATTCTTGACGTAGTAGTCCGTCTCCTGTGATCCTCTTTTGGTTTATTATGTCATCGCCAGTGGCGTCGGAGTCGGGGTGCTCGAGCACCTACAAAATTTTTTATCGCGCGGCAGAGCACTCAAAGGATTAATACAAAGATCGAAGTGTCCTACGTAGAAATTGTCGGTAAAGCACCTACCGGTTAGAAACACTTCCGACGTCCCTGGTCATCGCCAATATGCGAAGTCAAGTCAGTTGAGGCCACTTCTCAAACTTAGGATATTGGCACATTTTTATATGTTCGTTTTTTTTTAAATTTCGGTTTTTATATTTATACAAATAAATAATTCTTAAAAGAATCACAAATTTTACACTCTCATGCCAAATATGTTGAGCATCAACGCTTGAAAGAGCCACACAACATAATAGTTTTCCTTGGTGTCGCTCACAACAATCTAGACTCATTGATTCTAGAAAGAGTCCGGAACAGATTTCTACGTTACATGTTTTACAGGCAATTTCACGCCTACATCAATGGCGTAAGTACAACTGAACTGCGACGTTTTTTCCATTTCCAATCATTGGAATGCCGAAGAAGGAGGAGTTACCTTCGCTTTTGGTATAAAATTGTCAATAACATAATTAATGACTGCTACCTTCTTCAACTTGTTGATTTTTCTGTGCCAATTGAAAATAGGCCTGTTCGGCGAACTTTTCGCCTCCCTAAACCACGAACAAATATTTTGCGATGTGAAACCCGATATGCTCAATTCAACTATAAGAGAATTTGTTAAAAGTTATGTGTAAGTATTGAATATTCATGTTATTACGCTTTTCCGTATGTATTTCTATTGTTCCACTCGTTTTTTTCTTGTAGTATGTTGTATTTGTGTTTTTGTATTTTTCTTCTCTTGTCCATCTCTGTAATTGGGCAATCCTTGCCTGTTGAGACGTGAATAAATAAATAAACAGAAATTTCGGCCAAGGAGTCGAATTATGCAATTTTTTGGCGAAAAAATCAACTTTTGCAGAAAAAATTTGGTGAAGGAGTCACGCTACGTAATATATTTGTAATGAAAGACACACGCTACAGAAAATTTTGGCCAAAGAGACACACTATAGATGGGCAATGACACGCATTTGGAATTTTTTTGGCCAAGAAATCTTGGCTAAGCAAGAGCACAACAGAAATTTTGGCCTTGGAGTCGCACGCCGGAATTTTTGGCCGCGGAGTTGCACTCCTGGATGTGGGAAGAGGTGACTCAACCATATGGTTACTCTCATTTTTCTCGATTTCACAATGTTATCGGAAATCACTAATGACCACAATGACCGAAACAGTTTTTCTGAACTCCTTTTACCGGGCAAGAAGTACCCCTGCCTACTTTTTCTAGAAAATTGTAAGTGAAAACCTTAAAAGGCCACCCTTACCAGACGCAGGGCCCAGTGAGAAAATAATAGAGGCCAGGTGCGTTTCAACAATGTCAGGGACCAAACATATTTAGGGACTCCCCTCTCCCCCACACGGCCTTTACCCCGATTTTATATATTTTGCAGGGAAAGGGAATTGGAATCTATTATTTCAGAATATACAGGAATGCTGAGAAATATCCATACAAAAAAAATTTCACTCCACAATTAAATGTAAATTAACACAAAAATTGATGAAAATTCAGCACTGAAATTTTAAACTAATGAGAGAAACAATTCGCGAAAGTAATGAAAATTTTAGGCTTGATGAATTAAAAATAAGTGAAAGAAATGGTTACAGCTCACTAATGAAAATTCAGAATTAATGAAAGAAATAATTCCAGATGATGAAAGAAATAATTCCAGATGATGAAAGAAATAATTCCAGATGATGAAAAAAATAATTCCAGAAATGATGAAAGAAATAATTCCAGAAATGATGAAAGAAATAATTCCAGAATTGATAAAACTTCAGAATTAATGAAACAAATTATTCCAGAATATATGAAAGAAATAATTCCAGAATATATGAAAGAAATAATTCCAGAATATATGAAAGAAATAATTCCAGAATATATGAAAGAAATAATTCCAGAATATATGAAAGAAATAATTCCAGAATTGATGAAAATTCAGAATTAATGAAAGAAATAATTCCAGAATTGATGAAAATTCAGAATTAATGAAAAAATAATTCTAGAATGATGAAAATTCAGAATTAATGAAAGAAATTATTTCAAAATTGATGAGGATTAAAATGAAAAAAAAGGAAAGGTGGAAAAAAAATTCCATAACTAATAAGAATTTACAATGAATGTATGAAATAATTCTAGAATCGATGAAAATTCAGAGATTATTCAGAATTCATTATTTCAATTTCATTATTTAAATTTCATTATTTCAATTTCATTATTTCAATTTAAATTTCATTATTTCAATTTCAATTTCATTATTTAAATTTCAATTTCATTATTTAAATTTCAATTTCATTATTTAAATTTCAATTTCATTATTTAAATTTCATTATTTAAATTTCAATTTCATTATTTAAATTTCAATTTCATTATTTAAATTTCAATTTCATTATTTAAATTTCAATTTCATTATTTAAATTTCAATTTCATTATTTAAATTTCATTATTTAAATTTCATTATTTAAATTTCATTATTTCAGAATTCATTATTTCAATTTCATTATTTCAGAATTCATTATTTCAATTTCATTATTTCAATTTCATTATTTCAATTTCATTATTTCAATTTCATTATTTCAATTTCAATTTCATTATTTCAATTTCAATTTCATTATTTCAATTTCAATTTCATTATTTCAATTTCAATATTTCAATTTCAATTTCATTATTTCAATTTCATTATTTCAATTTCATTATTTCAATTTCATTATTTCAATTTCATTATTTCAATTTCATTATTTCAATTTCATTATTTCAATTTCATTATTTTATTATTTCAATTTCAATTTCATTATTTCAATTTCATTATTTCAGAATTCATTATTTCAATTCCATTATTTCAGAATTCATTATTTCAATTTCATTATTTCAGAATTTATGAAAATTCAGAATTGTGATGCAAGAAATAATTTCAGAACAGGTGAAAAAAAGTCTGCAACAATCTACCGTGAGGAGCGGGTCCCGTTGCGACCCCACCTGTCGCACACCCCTAGGTGCCTCTGGTGGAACAGTACTTTCTAGTGGAAAGTTCTTATGGGCAGGGCTCAAAATTCTACAACAATAGAAACCTCGATGCCATCCAAGACGAAATAGCACTTTCTCATTACTTCGGATCAGATCAATGAATAATCCGAATCATCAACGCATTCATTAATTTTACTAACAATTTAAAACCCATTGTTTTCGAAACACCAATATATTTTCGATTGACCCAGAAGCTCATTATTATACACTGCTCAAAACAATTAGGGGAGCACATGGTTTTAACAAAATTACGCAAAGATGTCTACCGATAAGTAACATAAAATGAATCATCCATAATTTAAAGCCTAGCAGGAAACGGAAGAAGAAAACTTCATATGCAAATCAAAGTTCATGACGTCAAAAACCAGAAAAAGGAGATAAGGGCAGAAATCGGGATGTTGCAGAAACGTCTGTTTTACTGCCGTAACTGAAATTCGATTGCGCAGTATTTTTTTTTTTTTGAGACAAGGTAACTTGAGGATGTCTCAACAACGTGATTTACCGGAATCCATGGCACGGCGTGTTATAGGCAGACTGGAATCCGGGCAAACACAACGTAGTGTCGCGGACGCTGTTGGAGTCGCCAGAAGTGTTGTTGCAAGGCTGTGGATTCGATTCCAAGAAACAGGAAATGTTAGACGTCGACGAGGGCAAGGTCGGCCACGCGCCACTACAGCAACTGATGACCGGTATATACGGTTAACAGCCCGTCGAAACAGAACAGAGAATGCTACGCAGCTGCAAAGACGGTTGCTCTTGGCAACAGGACGAAGGGTGTCCAGCCAAACAGTACGTATCGGCTTCGTGAGGGAGGGCTCTATGCACGTAGGCCAATGGTCTGCATTCCGTTCACCCCACGCCACCGTGCGGCCCGAAGAAGATGGGCTGCTGAATATCGAGATTGGGAGCAACATGATTGGAGCCAAGTGCTGTTTACAGACGAGTCCCGATTCAGTCTGGAGTGTGACACCCGACGTGTTCTGGTATGGAGGGACAGGGGCACTCGAAATAACCCCGCATTCGTTCGTGAAAGGTCACAATACAGACGAGCTGGTTGGATGGTATGGGGTGGAATCAGCATAGGCGGACGTACGGACCTGCATATCCTTCGGAATGGCACTTTGACGGCCCGAAGGTATGCAGACGAGATACTGCGACCGCATGTCATCCCTTACGCTGGAGCCATTGGAGATTCCTTTGTTTTCCAGTATGATAATGCCCGACCGCATAGAGCTCGTCTGGTGGAGAACATGCTTGAAGCTGAAACAATACAGCGTATGGAATGGCCAGCGTGCTCTCCTGACCTGAATCCAATCGAGCGTTTGGGACATGCTCGGACGACGCATTGCTGCGCGACCAAGGCCGCCTGTTACTGTCCGAGACTTGCAGATTGCACTTCTTGATGAGTGTAACAGTATTCCCCAAAGTCTGATCGATAACCTCATCGCATCCATGGCAAACAGGTGTGCAGCAGTCTTAGCTGTTCGAGGAGACGACACGCCCTATTAAAACTCATGCATCATGTCTAAACAGTACTTTTTTTTATCGTTTACATGTAACCAAATTGTTGCCCTAAATCATCTTTTCATGTTTTTTCCACATTTTCAAAGAATTAAAGCTTAATTCCAAATTTTTTTACGTCTTTTTTCTGTACTGCGCATTGATACGCGTGTACTATCCATTGTATGCCAATACGTGGCTGTCTCGCACGGTTTTCTTCACTTTTTTGCTTGCTCCCCTATTTGTTTTGAGCAGTGTACTAACAACTGACTACCAGAAACATTAATACAGTCTGGATCTGATAAGATATGTTTTCCCCGAATTTCTAAAAATTTACGAAGGGGGCGTCTGAAAGTTAATAAATTTGATAATATATTTTTTAAAAAATGAAGGAAATTATGATTATAGCGACGGCAGAAACGCGTCATAAATCCAATGAAATAAAGAAAAATCATAAATACCACGTCTGCGGAATATTTATTTGAATCGTTTCCCAGAAAAAAGAATTTGAAAAAAATAGATAAAATTTAAGAAAAATATCGGATTTCAATTTCTATCAGAAAAAAAAAATTTGATAGAAATCTCTCATCCTATAAATAAATTTCAAAGGGGGGGGGTGGGAAATGTTAATATTTGCAACATCGATCGTTTTAAAACGTAGTCGTCAGCGATAATTCGAATTGGATGAGGTTTTCTATCTGTACTGATTTCTCTCTTATTAACGGGAGGGAACTTTTCTACGTGGGGTTTGTTGTTGTTGCTGCTGCTGCAGGAGTGATAATTATGAAAATTCATGAAAAAAATTATTATTTTTTTACTTTTCTCATTCATTTACGTTACCTACAGCCAGGTTTGATGATGACGATGATGAGGTTTTTTTTTTTATAGGAATGTAGGGAATGTGTGAGATGTGAAGGTCTCGCGTTTTTAACGAAAATTAAATAATCAATTTCCTACCTGCTGATATCGTGTCATAATGAGTTTTAAAAGGTTCCATGTGTAAAAAGAAAAATAAAATTTTAATTTATAATTTTTTTTTTTTTTTTTTGCGAATTTTGCAGAAATATTTTGGTTTTTGATTCATTTGCGGGAGAGAGAGAAAAAAAATCGCTTAAAATATTTGCTTCATGTGTATGTGTGAGGAATTTGATTGTGCGTGAAATTAATGGTTTTGATTGATGTAAAAATTTTCTTAAGGAATTTCCATGGCCGAGATCGGTGTATACAGGGTGTCCCCTAGATTAGTAAATAGTATAAAAATTTATTAAAATTGAATGAATTCGTGTATTTTGAATGCGGTGTGCAAAATAGTTATTCTCACGAAGGGAGATATTTTTTGGTAGCCGGGGGAGGAGTTCCGCGGAGTAGCTCCGGCTATAATACCCTGCTTGGAACGCTCTTCGGGAATGAACATTGCCCGGTTGTTCCAGCATAATCACACCCCTTGGAGAACCCAGCTTTTATCTCCCATGGACACAGAGCGGGAGTATTTTTGGTGATGAAGTGAAGTAAAGTGTATGTACCGAGAAACAAAATTTCATTTTTTATGCGGACCCACTGTCCTCCGACTTCCAATTAGACTGTTATTGCCCTGTTTTTCCTGAGCCAAACCGAAAAAACAGTCGAAGAATTGGTGATTTCAATGCCCCCACATTTAATCACTATGCGGTATTTGTGAGCCAATCAGGAAGGTTCTACGCCAAAATAAGACGGAACGAAATTGGATGATGTTTCAACATGTGGCAAACTTGCTAGGTAGTCTGAATGACGTTTACGGCAAACAGTGCCGAGGCCTTTCTATCTCTAGGTGGTGCTGATCGAACTCGCTACAGCTTCTAAACATCCTTCGGAACTTTAGACGAGTATCTTATCGAGCTGGGCTACCGTGCCCTAAATTCCGGCGGAATATTGGTGATTGAAATCATCGATGTTCGTCACTTTTCGGACACCTGAAAATTTTTGTGATAGTTATTTTAACAAGTAAAAAAGGAAGAAGAAAAAATCAAGAATTTCACTCCCTGATATCTCTAATTTTCATTCAATTTTTACAGGTTAAATTTTTTCCGGTATTATGGAGAGATGTGAAAGGGGCCGTTGTAGTATTAAAGATTTTTTGTCATTTTTGACTCTTCCCCCCCCCCTCCCACGCAGAGCCGTCATTTCAACGCAGGGGGGCAACGGCCCCTCCTGACCTACCGAAATGACGGGCCTGTCCTCCCCCCCCCGTCAGCAAAACTCTGACCCTCCCACCTTTTGTCAGAAAAATTTCGTCATCTCTGCCCCCCTCCCTCCTGATGCATATTGGGATCAGAGACACGGGGGGAGGGTCCATCTTGCCCCCCCCCCGACGATCTTTTTTTCTGTTAAATTTAATGACATTTGAAGGATGAAAACTCAAAATTTCTGTTTAAAAAATTTATTGCGACTAACCCTCTAAGCCATATATGCTGAACCCATGGTCCACGAGCCAAATATGGCCCTCTGGGTTATCTGAAGTGGCCCGCCACCTCAAACCTAATTTTCTAAAAATGAACTAAGCGGCACATTTACAGATCGCTTAAGCGACCCATGGAACATTTCCAGATCATTCAAGTAGTCCGTGGCACATTCACAGATCACTTGAGTGACTCGCGGCACAGTTCCAGAACACTTAAGCGATCCGTGGCACAGTTAGAGATCGCTTACGTGACATGTGTCACAGTTTCTGGAGCACTTAAGCAGCCCGCAGTGCAGTTCTACGTCGCTCAAGTTACCCGCGGCACATTTCGCTGTCACTTAAGTGATCCACGGCATAGTTACGGATCGCTTGAGTGACGTGCAGCACAGTTCCAGAGCAGCCTGCGACACATTTCCGAGCACTTCAATTTCCCGTAACACATTCCTAGAATACCTGAGCGGCCCATACACATTTCTAGAACACTTAAGTGGCCCGCAAATACATTTCTAGAATATGTGAGCGGAATATTGAGCGAACACATTTCCAGATCACTTGAAGGATCCGCGGAACATTTAGAGATCACTAAACTGGCTCTATAGAGGACTTATATATAGGTACAGTTAGTTCAGTTGCCCACAAACTAGGAAAAGGTTTTTCCCGTTTTTTTTTTGGAGCACAAATAGTATGAAATTAAGAATATTTCATATCTTCATAGAGGGTGGTTGGTGACGTAAGCATCATTGAAACTCCCCCATTCCCCCTTGTCATCAAAAGTCAGCAAATCCGAAACCCCCTCCCATCGATGCTGACGTAATACTGGAATGACCCCCTTGTGGGGTCTTATAAAAACTTCAATTCTTATAATTTCCTTCATAATCATTTCCGGGAGGTTCCAATTTTTTTCTGACGATTCTTCATATTTCATTGGAATTTTAAAATTAACCAATCCTAATTTATACGCAGACAAAAGAGATTTTCTAAATTTCACACAGTTAATGAAGTTTACCATTCATTTATTAATTCAATCATATATTTAAAATTACAAGATTTTCAAAAGGCATTTTAATCAATTCATGTTTTTATATGAGAAAGATGACAGACTAATTCCTTTTTTATATTTTCAGTTTATCATATTTAATATGTCTCTCTATACATTCAATTTTTTTTTTGTTTAAAATTCATGCTCTATCCACTTTTAATTAGTAAATTTTCTATTCAATTAATTTCATAACATGATAATCTCAAAGCTCTTGATTCGAAAAGGATTCATTTAACACGACTCTTCAATGGTATGAAAATTTCATTTTCTATTAATATATATATCGTGCGATTAATTCTTTTCAAATTTCATTCCGGCTCTAAAAAGAAATTGAACAATTAAATCGAAAATTTCTTAGAATTTCAAAATTGGATTAGGATTTCGTAAAAAGGACAATGGCGAAATTAATATTACGGGGGTGATATACACTCGGGTAGCACGGATTGTTATCTTTTCGACGTGAAATTGTTTTTGAAAACCTCATCGAAGTCTGTTAAATGTTCGAAATTTTATGAGAAATTGACAGACGAAAATAGCCGAGTGTTTAAGGGGTAATTAGGTTCCTTTTCACGTTCCCGTTCCTGTTGCGCCCCCCCCCCCGGGAGAATCTTAAGATTGAACGTTTATCTCACCAATTGAAATGGGTTTACCGCACAACGTTTAGATGGAATTATGGGCTAGCTTTCTGTCTAAAAATTTTGTCTTAATGATTCCAAAAAACTAAGCTCACGCAATCAATACCAGCTATCCATCGCTACTTTTAGAAACAGATGGCAGTTCATGTTTTCTTTCTTTCAAATTGCTTATAATATGGTAATTTGACGCTTAAATGTGCATAATACGCATAGATTCCGATGCGGAGTTTGAAGAGTAGGGAATAGATCGCCACTAGATGTCGGATGTTCATCTTTATACAGTATAACCTCTCTTTTGCGGACAACGGTGGGACAAGAGAAGTCGTCCGCAAAAAAAGGGGGGCCGTTAATCAGGGGTTTATATAGCATACCTTAATTGTACACTGGGAAATTAGTATTTGGCCTCAAAAGAGGAGTGACTGAATCTTAATGGTGTCCGTTAAGAGGGATTTTACTGTATCACAGATGTCGTCACTCTCTCGGAGATTCTGATCTTGCGCCATTTTTAACCTGCATGCATTTTAGTTCATCATATTGAGTTTTATTGCTGTATATAGGGAACCTGAATTCTGAATGAATACAGTGTCTCCGAATACACAAATTACTCGGAAAATAATAGAAGAAAACGAGATTCGAAAAATTACTTCGAGCAAAATATGTAAAAATAACTAATTTAAATGCCATAAAAAACTTGAGTAAAATTTCCGGTAATAAGACGAGTTTATCCTTGAGATCGACAAAATCCCCGAACACGTATGTATCTCAACAATTCCCAATAGATAACGCAAAATATCAAAATGAAAATTTTCACGACAAAAAAATGATCTCTTTAACCGCACTTATGTAATAGGCCTACTTAATTTCCAAATGACAGCTGTTATTGATAATTGGCCATTATGTGGGAAAAGAATGATTCAATGTGGTAAAAAAAACTTCAATTTTTGAACACCAGGTAAAAAAGTGGTGTTTATCGCAGTTATCTTTTACCCATGGTCCAAATAACGAATAAACGAAGTTTCAATGAAATATATCCACCACATCGGGTGTTCTATAGGTCAGTTCGGAGTAGTGTCATTATAAATAATTCTACTGACACTACTCAGCTTAACTATACTGACACTACTCAGCTTAACTATACTGACACTACTCAGCTTAACTATACTGACACTACTCAGCTTAACTATACTGACACTACTCAGCTTAACTATACTGACACTACTCAGCTTAACTATACTGGCACTACTCAGCTTAACTCTACTTCACTACTTGTAATCACTACTTGCTTAATTGAGCTTAAATTTCCTACTTCACCATACACCAACTCTGGATATATCGCTATGTTGTAATTTACTGCCATTAATGAGATGGGTTGGAAATGAAGGCGCTGTCTATCGGTGGTCGTCTTAAGCTCGTTGTGGGAAAATATGTTATCTATATCCTCCCTCGGGTTTGAACCTGGGACCGTGGCAACATCTTACCACCACGCCACTCGGGTGCACAGCTTATATATACTGACACTACTCAGCTTAACTGCTCGCATTACTCAGCTTTACTGTACTGACGCTACTCCGACAATGTAGCGCCCGTTGTAGTGGACGTATTTCACGAAAACTTGGTACATGTATATATGTTATTTGGACCATGGAAAAACATAAAAGCGCCACGTTTTCCCCTGGTGGTCAAAATTGAGCTGTTTTGTTTTCCTTGAAGCTTTTCTTCTCCCAATATAGTCCATATATAATATAATCCAAGTTTAATTAAAATACCTCTATCAGAATTGGCGCAGCATATTTCTTTGTGTCTGTTTATTTATAACCTTCCTGTATTTTGCGGGCACAAATCGACTGCACCCATTCGCACCATACTAAACAGTACACACCAGCCAATAACATCCACTCATATCAAAACTATTCCAATATAGCTCCACAATAGACAACCACAAAAATACACGGATAACAAAACTTATCCAGAAAGCATATAAAATCAGAATACTCCGACCTATGTAGCGCCCGTCGTGGTGGACGCGTTTCATTGAAACTTGATACACGGATATATATTATTTGGATCATGGGAAAAATATAACTGCGATAAAAAAAGCATCACCTTTTCACCTGGTGGTCAAAAATTAAACTATTTTTATTGAATCTTTCTTTCCCTCCATGGTCCATACCATGTTTCATCAAAATACCTCCATCAGAATAGGCGCAACATATGCCTGGTAGCGTCAATTTATTTATAACCCCCCCCCCTATATTTTGCACGCATAAAATGACTGCACCCCCTTCGCACCAGACTAGACAGTAGACAGAACACACCAGCTAATAACACATCCATTCACATCAAAACTATCCCAATACACAACCACAAAAATACACGGATAACAAAACTAATCCAGAAAGCATATAAAATAAGAATTTCAAGACAATAAGCTAAAAAATATTGGATTTAAATTATCGAATAACATAGAAATTATCTAGATATACAAACTGAATTGAATTTTTTTTTTTTTTTTTTTGAACGAAACCTCCTAATATTTAAAACATATGTAAAAAGCAACTTGAATGCTGAACGAATTCAATGTCTCCGAAGAATACACAAGCGACTCGGAAAGTAATCGAAAAAAAAAACAAGATTCGAATTTCAAAATTACTCCGAGCAAAATAGGTAAAAGTAACTAATCTAAATACAGTAGAAAACTTGAATAAAATTTCCGGTAATAAGTCGAGTTTACCCTCGAGAGATCGACAAAATTCCCGAACACGTACGTATCCCGACAATTACCAATAGATAACGCAAAATATAAAAACGGAATTTTCCACGACAATGAACTCTTTAACTGCACTTATGAAATTCTCAATTCCCAAATAACAGCCGTTATTGATAATCGGCCATTATGTGGGAGAATATATAACGCATTCCTTTTTCCTCTCCTCGCAAGTTAAGAACACAAAAGAATCCCCTTCGCTAGCGATCTTTCTGGTAAAAGTGGATTGATACACCAAGGAACAACAATTTCCGCGAACTTTTAGTGGTTTTCACAAATGACGTTTCCATATTATATTTACTCTTTTAAGTTTCCTCCCTCGTTAAGATCAATTCGAAAAATTGTACAATGCGTTTTAAACATTTGCCTTCAAAAAGCACTTCTGAGACTACTTTTGGAAATATGAGATGGTTTTGTGTTTTCTCTGGAATATTCTCCCAGAAGTCATTATCTATGTATTTCTTACATTTTTAGGGATTATTTTGTTTTTTGGTTTGAATTAACGTCTCGATTTTTGGCGCCCTGGGTGATAACAAACTGATTTTGTTTGTTGAAGAAACCTATTGGAAATTAACAATAATGGGCGGAACTTTTTTTTAAATTCGCTATTTTTCTAATAAATACGGAGAATTTACATGTGATTTCTGAATGAGTGTTAGGTAATCATAAGAGAGGAAATGGAAATAATTTGGTAAATTTTTGTTTCGATCAAAAATATTATATATATGTCTGTAATATATACCGTTGTTTCGAGAGGAGTTTAACATTGGACTGTAAGCATTTCCAAACAAGATCTGAAAAAATATCGTTGTAGAGGGATTTATCGTTATATCGATTACGTTGTAACGAGGTTTCGATATATATTTAATTCGAATATATTATTATTTTATTTCGATATATATTTAAATTGTTGTTGTGTTTTTTTTTTTAATTTCTTCTTCCAAAATTATTTTTCTAGCCTAAAGAAAATTAATGTGTTTCTTGGAAAAAGTTCAATAATTTTATTTTGGAATTTTAACATAAATTGCCGTACCTTCTGCGATAAAATTTAGCTTTCATGAAATTGCTGTTTCATTGCTTGTATTCTATATAAAAACAATTTTCATTTTTTATTAAATCATGTAAACTAATTAATTTAAATTCAGTTAATGAAACATAAATAATTAAAAAATTAAAATATAAATAAATAAAATTAAAATATAAATAAATGAAATTCAATTAAAACAAAAAAAATAAAATTGAATTGAAACACAAATTAGTAAAATTGAACTGAAACATAAATAAATTAAATTCAATTAAAACAAAAAAAATAAAATTGAATTGAAACACAAATTAGTAAAATTGAACTGAAACATAAATAAATTAAATTAAATTGAAACACAAATAAATGAATAAAATTGAATTGAAACGCAAATAAATTAAATTGCATTGAAACACAAATAAATTAAATTAAATTAAAATATGAATAATTAACATTCATTTAAAATGTGAATAATTTTAATAAATTAATTAAAATTAATCTCTCTTGTTAGATGTAGTGCTTGCTAAAAGCTGAGAATAATTTCTCAAAGGTTGAAATGCAATTTAGTTGTTGGCATTCGGATTTTATACGGTTCTGTCCAAATTTGATTTCTTAAATATTAGGATTATTTGAAGTAAAAATTAACGTAAGCGTCACACGAGTCGTTAAAAAATTTTGTGTTTAAAAAACGTGAGTTCCATGTTAGTCTATGTTAGCATATCATGCTTGAGGTATATCATGCAGCCCTATGTTAGTCTAAGGTTCTGGGGAAGCCATAGAAGGTGATCAAGGGGAGAACCATGAAAACTGTTTAAAAATAAAGCAATGAAGTAAAAATATGAGGTAGGGCGACTGTTTTTATATCCCTCTAGAACAGGGCTTTTTATTTTATTTCTCAACCTTTTGTGTTCCACGAACCCTTTGCGTCAATAAGGCGAAGACCAGGGACCCCCCCTTTAGAGAAAATTATTCATCGTATATTAATTTAAATGCAACTAATTTTTTCTCATCCAAGCTCACGGACTTCCTGAAACTTCTTCAAGGACCTACAAGGGGTCTGCGGACCCCTAAATCCACTGTCGATAACTAGAGCAATGGTTAGGAACCACCATTAATAACTATATGGTTCTTACTGGTCCTTAACCACTGTTGCGGACATTAGCGTCGGATGTGCTTCACCCGTGGATACTGGACTCGTGAGCTTTACGAAACCATAATTTCTGAATTAATTCCGGGGGGTGCTCTGACGCGTGATAAAAAATTCTGAGGGGAGGGGTTCTAGAACATCCACAGTGTCCACAGCTCCAACGCCACTGTATGTAGAACTATCAAGGAGAGCCCCTCAACGAGAAAGATGCTGGCAACACTACCCGAGGGCCAGAGAAAATCAACCATATTTACAAAAGTATTCAACCATAAATATAGTCTAAATTAATTTATTTGATAATCAGAGATGGTATCGGTCCTAGATGTGTGTAGGGTGCCTCTCTTTAGATAAAGGAATTCACTAGAATAAAATACGAATGGAAACCATGGACACGAATAAGGGTAAAAAAACACCAAACCTTTTCTCTTTCCTAATACAACAGCGCTCTTGACGCACAAGCGTGGACGCCATCTATCACCCAAAAACGAACGAAATCTTACTAGCCTGTAAAAGGCCTCTAAAACTGTCTAAGCTAGTTTAGAACCCATGTAGTCTCACTGGACTTCAGCAAAATTTTAAAAAATTGACATCCCAGTCGTTTGGTTTCAATGATTTTAATAGAGAAAAAGCTTCTTCCACGTGAGAGAAGTCATAAAACTGAACCAAATCTCTCGGTAATGGAAATTCGGTATAAGATTTTTTGCACGAGCCGCACAAAAAGTGCGGGAATATATCCATTGTATTTGGACTCATACTAAAAAAACGAGGTATGATCGTTGCGATTGGCTATGTACCTCCCTATTAGCCATCCCCCCCCCTTTCAATACCCTGAACACTATTAAAGACCTTGATCATGATTGTGCATCTTTAAAATAATTTTAACATTTTACTTTCTCCTTAATTTTTAAACAATTGCCTTCTCGAACGCCCTTGTTTCAACGCCATCTGTCTCCCTAAAACGGAACAAAATCTTACTGGACCCTGAAAGGCCTCTCTAAAATCATCTAAGCTAGTTTGGAACTCACGAAATCTCACTGGACAGTAAAAATCTTTAGAACTTGTTGTTCTTCGATTGGCTTTGATGAAATCGATGTCGAAAACTTCTTCAACGAGAGAGAAGCCATAAAAACTGAACCGAATCTCTCAATAACGGAAATTCGATGTAAGATTTCCTGCGTGAGCAGCACAAAAAAATGAGGGAATGTATAGGCTCATCTCACACTAAAAAAAGTGATTTGATCGTTGCGATTAGAAGCCATATCCTCCTTTTCAATGCTCTGAATCCTATAACAAGCCTTGATCATGTGATTGCGCATCTTAAAATTACTTTTTGCTTTCTTCTTCCTTTTTATACAACAGCCCTCTCGAACGCCCTTGCGTCGACGCCATCTATTTGCCAAAAATCTTACTGGAACGTGAAAGGCCTCTCTAAAACTGTCTAAGCTAGTTTGGAACCTACGTAATCTCACTAGACATTAACAATTTTTAGACATTCATGTCCCAACGATTGGCCTCAACGGTTTTGATGGATAAAAGCTTCTTCCATGAGAGAGAAGCCATAAAACCGAAACTGAATCAAATTCCCTCAATAATGGAAATTCGGTGTAAGATTTCATGCACGAGCCGCACAAAAAAAATGCGGGAATGCGCCATTGTATTAAGCTCATCTCATACTAATAAAACGGGGTATGATCGTTGCGACTGGAAGCCCAGCCCCCCTCTTTTTCTCAATGTCTCCTGAATCCTATTAAAGGCCTTGATCATGATCGCGCATCTAGGTCTCCCCGCATTGCCTACGGGAAAAAATTTTTAACGGTATCCTAATAGTCTGGATTGCTCACCAACACTCATGGGAATAGAAGAGTACATTCTACGCATATACGTACTTGCTGTATTCCACTCTTTTTTTTGTGACCGGGAATCATCGATCCCGGAGCCAGAAAAATCCCGTTTTTTTTTTTCTATTCTCCTGGCCTAGCCGTATACGGCCCATGAATGCGCATTGATATGAGCGTATATATATGCATGCGAGTGTGTGGTATATTGCTGATACGGTGTATCTGAGAGAAGAGGAGAAATTAACAGGCTGTGGGAGCGATATAGCCAGAAGTTCGGGATCTAAGGGAATTGACGTTTAACAACAACAAAAAAAGTGGGACGGGAGTTTCATTTTCGTGCTGTTTTTTTGTTTTTTTTTGAAGGGAATCAGAGGAATTGGTTTTGACAGGCGGATGGTGAAAGAGCGTTTTTTTTAAGGGGGCGCGTTACTTTCCCAAGTTATATGTGTGTAGAAACTTTAATGAAGTGAAAAGGGAGAAATATGAAATCGTGGTTTTATTAAAATTGGTTTATCCTGTAATGTATCCTATAAAATTTAGAAAGAAAAAAAAAACATTGACAGAATGTTGCTGTGAATGTATTCTGAGGTGACCGTTTGTGCTCGTGATAAAGGTAAATTTCTGTACATTTATTTTGTCCAGTGTGTGGTGCTTAAATTCTATCCCCCTTAATCACTGCATGTGCGAATTGTTATGTTCTCGACTGTCTCGTAATTTGGGTCGATACAAATCCCGATAATACGCGGTGGTTTTTTTTTTTTCGTTAGGTTAAAATAGTTTTGATATGTGTGGATGTGGCTATAGCCTCCACAATGGAGGTTTCCAATGGTTCTTCTCACACGGAATCCCTGATCATTACGAGACTGTTCTACGGAAACCTAATAAATTAAAAGAAACCGTGATTATGGTTTGATTTCATTTGTTTATCAATTTTTTTTTTTACGATTCTTATCGATTTTACAATATTCATCGAATATAGATAATTTAATTGTAAAACCGATGAAAAATTTTACAGCTTTTGTTACCGCGGAACCCTTCGAAAGATCTTGGGGTGCTCCAGGGTTCCGCGGATTACCAGTTGCAAACCTATGTCTTTTAATGCCAGAATATGCACTATACATGCGCAAGTAGTTTTATCGAATTTCAATGCTTGTAATTTCGGATTAAGTACATGAAACTTCTCTAATTTTTATTTTACATGTGCAGACCTGCTTCTCCTGTGTGCGGAAATGCAATCTGTCACATTCAATAACGGTAAATTTTGGGATTTTGCGTACGCAGAACGACTTTTACCTCTATAAGCTGCGCTTCTGTGCAGCTTATTATTGCTCAAAGATCGCTTAAGATTGCTCGCAAGTCCAAGCACAAGTTCAAGCAGCTTTGGCTAATATTTTTGGCTCATAATTCGGATTTCTTCGAAAATCCAAACAGCTTCAGTTAACATTTTCGCTTGTAACTCGGATTTACCCGGAATTCCAAGAAATTTCAGGGAACATTTTCGGCTTGTAATTCTGATTTACTCTCAAGTTCAAGCAAGTGTCAAAGCAGTTTCAGCGCATATTTTTCGCTCACAATCCGAGGCATTCGGAAATCGAGGAGCCGACCAAGATCTCGTGAATACTAACCATTATCATCGAATATGGCTACTCTTAGTTGCTTCAGAGAACATGTGAAGCAATCGTGTAACAGACGGTGGGATGCCTGTACCAAGACACACCACATGTCGTTATAAGTGTTACCGATACGTTATTGATTGGTGTTGTTAAATGGTTCGGTGTAGCAAGTGACCTTCTACAAGCTTTTTTTTTTGGACATACGGCATATTGCCTACCTATCGTTGAATAAAAAGCAAAATCTTGAGCTCTATTCGTAGCTCTTCACCTGTGACCATTGACAACATGTGACAATCACAATCATCAAATTCCATTATGGTTTAAAATTTGATGCTGTCAATGTCATCACCCATTGGATAATCATGTAGCATTTACGGCTGTAATCACGCGTCACACAAAATTATCTCGATCACAGGGACAAGCGACGCTCGCGGGTTATCAAGAACCCATTCTCGTGAGCTTGAGCGATGGTATGTTGAATGAATCTCCGATTCCGGAAGAAAAGGCCATAAATAAATAAATAAAGAGACCATCTCATCGACGTATCCACTCCATTTTCGACTAAACGTGGCAGAAACGAACGTTTTGAGTGGAATCGAGGGTGAGTCTCTTTCTCTCTCTCTCTCTCTCTCTCACTATAAGCAATCCATGATCTTTTCCAGGAAAAGAGAGCCCGAGGAGAAAAGAGCAAGGAGGAAAAAGGAGGTTATTCGTGGGGTATACACTGTACAAACTACTCTTACTTCTCGTGGAAGCATGAAGCCTTTGCCGTAAAGACCTCCCATTAGTCTTGATTCGGCCCTGGAGATGCCTCACTACCAGTGTTAAAGGCGCAAGTGGGAAAAAGACATGTGTGCGTGTGTAGTGGGTGAAGACGTCTATCGGGAAAACTGGAGCTGGAAAACGGGAAAAAGGTCATCAGTTATCATGAATTGAAAGCCAGAGGGCGAAGAGAATGCTAAAGCCTCCGTGTAGCAAAGCATCACATCTTTACAAATGGGCCCGATTATTAAAGAGATAACATTTTCGGGAACCGACCTCGGTTCTTTTCCCTCGTCCACCCTGTGTTTTTTCTTCATTTCTTAGGACTAGTTTTTTCTCACAATTTTTCTGTTCGATAGCATTTGTTGCCTTTATCGTCTGATTCGGATTTTTTTTGTGTTAATTGAGAGGGAGAAAGTGTTTGTTTAACCTACACAGTCTTGAACAAACACTGACCTGTCATTCTGGTAAAATTACGTTGGTTGATTACGCAAGTTTTTTTTAACCGAAAAAACCAATGTTAATAGTCAAAGGGATGAAATTCAATATCTTTTTAGAAATGCTTCCATTTTCTTTTTAATTCTTTCGTACCCTGAAATAATTATGGAGCTCCTGGTTAGACCATTAAAAGTGACATTAATCTCATCAAGAAAACCACTGCTTCTGCATCTATGAACGACTTGCATTCAATATCTTCTCTCGATCTAAGGCCGGGTTTGCACTGGACCGATAATGTAACGATACGATCTGCGATATCAGATTAGTTAAAAAATCTGAAATTTAGGTTTTTAACGAATCCGTGTCGATGTATCGCTTATCGTATCGGTCCGCTGAGAACCCGGCCTAAGGAAGAAATAAAAATGAAACGGCAGGTCTGGTGATGAATACTTGAGCTGAAACATCAAAGTTCTGACAAAGACCTCGTACGGTATTTGTTACAAGGCAAAATATAATCCATGTAAATCTGACTTTAATCGTTGCTCCTGACACACTATCTTACAATTGACTAATAAAACTTGATGTGTTGATTTTCACTTGAGATTGAATCATATGATTCGTAATTTAAACCCATCGTAAGGGGGACTGAGATCTCAGTCCAACTTTGTTTGTGACTACTTTACCAAACACCAACTCCGGTCGTACCACTATATTGTAATTTACTGTCATTAACGAATTGAGTTGGAAATGAAGGCGCCATCTATCAATGGTCACCTCAAGCTCGTTAGGTATAAAAATACCTTGTTATCTATATTCTTCCCCCGGTTCGAGTCTGGGACCTGACGGCAACATTCACGGTGGTAGATGAGCATCCTTACCATCACGCCACTCGGACGTACCTCGCTTGACTGGGATTTAAAACTCGTTCTTCCGCTGCAGAAAGTTTCCGTGTGTGTGGAATCCTTTGTTTCATATTTAAAACGGGTAAAAAATGGTGCGGATTAGATCTTCTTTTTCCTTCCCTTCTCTGATTCAAGTTACTGAAAAAACATAAGTATGTTAATGACAGATAAAAGATCTGCTGCTGTGTGTGATAGAGGAAGGAGGGGGAACAAAAACGAGATGAAGGCGTGGGTATTGAATAATTTTGCCCTGGACAGGGGGGGGGGGTTGCAATATCAGGCCAGCGTTACGCCCATAATAAACGATAACACACACTTTTACCATTTAAAATGAAATTTATTCACATAAGAAGTATCAAAATATCTCTCACAAACTGCTCTCTTTCTTTGCAGCACTTTGGTAGGTTCATTGGTTGTGTATCGAATAAATCGCATCAAGTTTTGATGTTTTCTTGTCCTGCATGCTCAATTCCCGGTTTTGCCATCTGTAACAATGTTACTACTATGGCTAGGATTTTCATGCTCTAAAAACTTAAATTTAACTAAAAACTTAAAACTCTAAATTTTCTATAAAAAATGCATTTATGCCCTCAAAAACTGTAAATATACCCCATAAAATGAAAAATATGTCCTAAAATGTTTTTCCATTTCTATCTTAGATAACCTGTTTCAGCAAAATAATATGATAATGAGAAATGTTGATGGAAATAACTATAAATTAAATGTTTTGATAAACTCTTTTGAACCAATACTTATTGTTTGAACAAGACCTCTTCGTTTTACTAACCACTACGAGTATCAGAGAATTTATAACATAGCTTTCAATTCTTTTTGTTTTTTACAGTTAATGTACCAAACACACAAAGAGAAATTTTTTAATGTAAAAACAAGGGGAAAAAAAACGATTTTTTCTCGTCCTCTAGTCGTTATATTGACCTGGTTCATCTTTTTAGGTGTTGATGTGCTGCACAGCACAGTGAATTTCCTTTCGGCAGCAACTTTAGTATCACTTTGCAAAACAATATTGTGTCAGGTGTATAAAACATTTTCCCACCATACTTCAGAAACGAATTTCATCAGTTTCCGTGAAGTCCTTCGCTTCACTTTAGACATGTTGAAAACTCGATTTCACAATAATACACGATTCAATAATTCACAATTGACATAAAAATTATTTACAGTTACTATAAGGATAACTTCTGAATAATTTGGAAATATTTAGGCCCTATGGTTTTTATCTGGACCTGCTCGAAATTGATCACATGCAGTGACGGTAATCTCATTGAGCCAATATTTCTTTCCCGAGTGTTTTCCCACATAAATTAAGAATTTATGTGCTGTCATCTATAGATAAAAATATCTAGCCAATTATTTAGATTTAGAAAAGTATTGCACAAAACTTGAAAAAAAAAAGTTTTTTTGAGTAATTCTTTTTATTAGATAAAAACTTTAAAAATTTTTTAAAAACACTAAAAATATTTTTTCCATGAATAAATTTTAAACAATTTATTTTTATAATTTTTCATCGTTTTAGTTTAGTAATTTTTCACGAGCGCACACAAAAGTTAATGAAGGAGCTAGTATTTTTTTACAAGATGTCTTCACAACATCCAGTCTTCAGTATATCTTGTATTAACAAGTGGATAGCGACATTCATGTCATATATATAGCCCTCTGGTGGCTCGTCGTCCATGAGCTATTAGCTGATTGGTTTCACCGTCCATTGCACGGTTCCGTTCGGCATATATACGCTCTAGCGAAGGAAAATCTCTATCTCCTCTGTAGCTTAGTGGTCAGAGCACTCGTCCGGCAATCGAGGGACCCGGGTTCGACTCCCGGTAGAGGCAGAGATGAGTTTTTTCCTTCCTTAAAAAATTAACATCTCAAATAATCCTTGTTTTCCATACTAATCTTTACTAGCATTTACCAGAATGGGTCATTTTTTTGATTGACTCCTTGGTAAATTTTTCCTTTTTGTACTGTTATATGATGACAATAAATTTGATTTATATATATAAAAAAAAAATAAATAAATAAACATCTTCACAACATCCAGTCTTCAGTATATCTTGTATTAACAAGTGGAGAGCGACATTCATGTCATAGTATTTTTTTGCTGTTCAAACTCAATGCCGTTGCTGATTGGTTGGAAACCCTGGATTGCCAATCAGCAATGACGTATTGTTTTCAGTGTATAAAAGGCCCTAAATGATACACTCGACATTCACTACGTTGCACGAGATTTTCAAAAAGGTTGTTAAGAAGAAGGAGTCTTCGTCAGAGACGGGAACCGAAAAACCAATCTTGTAGAATAGAGGGGTTACTTTTTTTTATCGAAAATGATGAAATATATCTTAAAATTTTGAAAATATGATCTATCACATTAAAATAGCAAAACATGCAAAAACATAAACAAAAACATACAAAGATATAGAAATCCGAGCCCTAGCTCTTTGGTGCCGTTCAAGTATAAGTCAGCAAATTTTTAGCCATTTTTGACCCCCCCCCCCCCCCCCCCGCCAGCAAAATTTCGTCGGCACTGCCCCCACCTCTTTATTGGTGGGATCAGAAACGTACGCGGGAAGGGGAGCATAGGGGGCTCATGCACACCTCCCCCCCCCCCCAGACGCAAAAAAAAGTTTTTAATGCAAAAAATATTTTAAAAAAAATTAAAATCTCGAATGAAAATACCTTTATATGTTATTGTAATCCATTTCTGTTAATTTCAATGCTATTTGAAGAGTAAGAACTCAAAATTTATCTTTAAGAAATTCCTTGCGACCCACCCTTTAAGCCATACATGGTGAGCCCATGTGAACCCGCGGACCAAATGTGGCCCTAAAGGTTATCTGATGTGGCTTGCCCCCCCTCAAACCTAATTTTGCAAAAATGGACTAAGCGGCACATTTACAAATCGCTTAAGCAACCCGCGACACAGTTCCAGAACGTTTAAATGAACCGTGGCACATTTAGAGATCCCTTGAGTGACATATGGCACACTTTTAGAGCACTTAAGCGGCCCCCAGTGCTGTTCTACATCACTCAAGTTACCCGCGGAACATTCCCAGATTACTGAAGTGATACGTGGCATAATTGCGGATAACTTGAATGACGCGTGGCACAGTTCCAGAGCCCTTAAGCGGCCCGGAAACATTTCCATAGCACTTAAGCAGCCCGGACACATTTCCTGAGCACTTGAAGGATCCGTGAAACATTTAGAGATTACTAAAGTGGCTCTGTAGGGGACTTATCAATATGGAAAATGTTAGTTCAGGTGCCCAATAACTATCCAAAGGTTTTTTCGTTTCGTTTTTGGCGCACCGAATAAGATGTCATATATTTCATATTTTTATAAAGGGTGGTTGATAACGTAAGCATCCCCCCCCCCCGTCAAAAGTCAGAAACTCCTTTCCCCCACCGATACTGACGTAATATATTGGGGGGGGGGGGGAAGTAATCCACATTTATCATGTTGGTAATCATGATAAATGTGATACTTTGGATGATTTTTGATTGGTTGGCTACTATGGTCATGGTGGCTTTGATCACCGCACTTGCGCTATTCTCGGAAGACTTTATGAAGAAAGTTCAAGTTACTGTAAATGTGATGAATCTGTTGTTATATATAAAAATCGGTTATTATGCATACTTAATAGTCGTCTTGGTGAGTTTGATAAATTTATCACTTTCACCGGCGAATGTGCATAATAGCCAAGTGTCGTTGGTAAATTTGATAAATAGTTGAAATTAATCACCATTATCTATGATTATACATAATACCCTATTGTAATTGGTGAATTTGATAAACATGAAAAAAAAAATTCCAAATGAGTCTAGTATGCGTGATGAATATGGTCGAACCCCGATATAATGATACATTTTACGATCGTACCCCGATATAATGATACATTTTACGATCGTACCCCGATATAATGATGCAAAGCATGAATGAATTATCATGCATAGTATATCGTACATCACATAAATACGATTTATTATGATTACCAACGATGCTACGCTTGAGTACTATGCATAATCACCGGTAAAAGTGATTAATTTAGAGAAATTTATAAAATTTACCAACGACGCTTGGGTATCATGCATAATTACCGGTAAAAGTGAATTATTTGGGGAAATTTATCAAACTTACAAAAATGATTCCCGGCGATTATGCATAATAACCGGTTATCATATGCATAAATAGGGATTTATCACATTTACCGTAACACATGCAAATATATGTATAATTTTTGGCAGTTTTATAATGTTAATTTTTTAATTAAAGTTTGATTACATTCAATATTTACTATCATTGAAAAATTCTTGCCAAAAAAAACTAATTAGAAGAGGTATAATAACGTCAATAACGTTCCATAACGTACAAGCCTAGCTCTATAAAAATCATGGAAATGAAATGAAATCATGAAATTATGTTAAAAATAAAATGAAATCATGAAATTATATTAAAAATAAAATGAAATCATGAAATTATATTAAAAATAAAATGAAATCATGAAATTATATTAAAAATAAAATGAAATCATGAAATTGTATTGAAATGAAATCATGAAATTGTATTGAAATGAAATCATGAAATTGTATTGAAATGAAATCATGAAATTTAAATGTAAGTTTGATATAAAAATTAAATTGAAGTGAAAGTGAACGAATCAAATTGAAATGAAAGTAGAATAATGAAATGGAATTGAAATGAAAGTAGAATAATGAAATGGAATTGAAATGAAAGTAGAATAATGAAATAAAAATGATATAAGGAGAAATACATGGAAATAGAAATAAAAATGAAGTATTGAAAACATAGAAACATAAATAAAAATGAGAAATGATGAAATATATACAAATATATATAAATAAAATAAGAAATGATGAAATATATAGAAATAGAAATAGAAAATGAAATGATGAAATTGAAATAAAAATGAAATAATGAAATTAAAATGAAAATGAAATCATGCGAAATTGAAGGGAGCCATACCCAGATACATTTTTTCTGCTTTATTCACTTCACTTTTTACCTCAATAAGAAATTCATTCTTTCTTTTTTTTTCAACAACACAATTTAGAAAACAAACAAGAATTCCTAGATCCTCACAAAATTTGTTTCCTTTACATGCATAATGACGATGATAGGCTTTATACAGTCCTCTAATGGAAAGTTGCTAAAAACCTTCAGAGCTTTCAAATGGCCATTGCAGTTGAGATTTGGAGCCGAAACTTTGAAGATATAACTATAAAAATCAAGGTCAAAATAAGTTAATCTCAAGTGTGTAATTGTGATTATCTACAACTGAAAATCTAAAAATCTTTTCACAACTGACGCTTCACTTTATTGACCATTCATAAATCCTAATATGTAGTATTTTTATGAATTACCATCTCCATGTAAGATGTTTATGTTCTCTTTCCAGATTCTCTGACCAGTGTGAAACTCTTCCATCCACTTCGTGGGAAATTATTTATCTCCCCGTTCTCCGAGTGCTTCCAGTGAAATAAATATACACCAAAACTCTTGAAATGCTGAAACTACCAAAACGGGCAAAGCGGTAGTTCTTAGAGACTGGAAAACCTTTTCCCTCCCCCCCCCCCCTTGCCACATCCTTCCAATATAGCCCTCCTCATTAACATAACTAAGGCTGGAGATAATTAAAGTGGCGGTGTGCTGTGCAGCAGTTTACTCCTCGCCACTTATTCCCTGGAAAAGGCACACGCACGCCATACTGGACTTTACCTTTCCCTTTTAACACTGACCAAACTCTTGGGCATCAGTGCTTGTGTGTGTGTGCGTGTGGCAATGGGAAAAGAGAACGCGGCGCGGCGTCTATTATACGCGTTTATTTACGGCATCATAGACGCACAAAGATAATTGCGTTTAAAGTCGCCGGCCGTTGTGAAATCAGCAGCAGCAGCAGTAGCACCACACTAACCACTCACTCCTGGTGGTTCAAAATGAAGTCCGCAACTGCGATCTAATTACCGGCTTCTCTCTCTCTCTCTCTCTCTCTGGTAGGTATTTATACATGCACACGCAGGCCGTAAGCGTGCGTTTCGCCAGGATTGAGCATTTCCTGGATCACCTAAACTTTAAGCAAAGGTCAAACTTCTAGGCTATTCAGGACTCTACTCGGACAGGTTTGGTGTGAGCGTACTTATTATTAAGATGGCACTAAAGACATTTTTTCCTCGAAGAAATTCATTTTCAGATGCCACGGCTGAATAATATTCTGCGTAATTAAGACTTACTCAGAAAAATCATCACTTGCTAAATTAATGTTTTACTTACTCAAAAAACTTCTTGCAGTTTTGTATTTTCTTTGTATTTGTCTTTTTCTTTGGTGATTTTTCTGAGTAGTATTATTATAAGCAAAGTTTATCTCCTCTTCCAAATACTTCACTTGTACAGTAACTAACAAGAACGATACGCGTGGAAAGAATGAATCTAGTTGTGGTGAATGAGGACCACTAATTATAATCATTGTTCGAGTAGAAGGAAGTGGATGCTGATCATAAATATTGCAACACTTTTGAGATGAAGCAAAAATGCTATAAAAAATGCATGACATGAGTGAAGCTCATACATACGAAATTATGATTCACAGTAAATCTCAGTACAATTTGAAAAAATAGACGCAAAGCAGTATTTTCCTCATCATATCAATAATATCCGTAAATAGAAATGTTATCAATAACAGTATCAGGAAACTTAACTTACGACTTATATAAGTTTTATAAATAAAATTTTTGAAAAGAAACTAAAAAATAGCGGATTACAGTAAATATATGTATATGTATGTATTTTTTTTGTATCCGGAATAATCTTAACAAAAACTCCAAAATACTCATAAATTGACCACAATGCGTGTTGTTTATTCCAACAAGACCAACAAGTCAAAGCATGCCAATAGGGGATTTCGAAACACTTCAAAATCCTTGAAGATGAATATAAACTGGAGCAATCGAAAATTTACAGATTTTGATATGATTATTATAAAATGCGGGAACGAAGCACATCTTTTCCTTATGACATCTAAGAAAAGATTTTCTTCGCCCAAGAATTTTGCGGTTTCACTCAAATTTAGAAGTAATGGTAGGAAAAAGAAAGGCGTGTTAGTTATTTCTTTTCCGTATAAGACTGAAATATGAGCCTCATGATTTGCAATGCGCAACATGGATGAGTGTCACTTATATATTGCGTACTTGCAATACACAGCATACGTGAGGGCCGCTCGTGATTTGCGATGCATGACATGTATGAGGGTGATTTTCAATGCACAACATTGATGAGGGTCGCTTATGTATTGTATATTTGCAACATGGGTAAAGACCACTCGTGATTTGCAATACACAACATGGATGAGGGCCGCTTATGTTTACAGTAAACGGTATGGAGAGGTTTGTTTATGACATTACATGATTTATAGATGCGAGTAATAATTTATATTTACATTGCATGGCATTTATGAAGGCCACTTATGGTAAACATAGCGCATGGGGGAAGAAGGACGTTTGTCATAAATTTTGCAAGAAATACGCTTCTTCGATGAATCAAACACGCGATAAAAAAAAATGCATCAAGCGAATAAAGCTCATACATACGAAATCACGACTTACAATAAAGCTCAGAGCAATTTTAAAAAGATTATGCAATTATTTTCTTCAAAACAGTATTTTCTCACACACACACACATCATCCCAATAACATCCCATCCACAGAAATATTTTCAACAACCACCGGGAATCGGGAAACACTGAATTCTCGACTCTATGATTAAAAATAAATAAACAAAACTTTGGAAAACGAAACTAGAAGATAACAAACATTAATTTTTCGTATCTTCCGTAAATAATCTTAATAAAACTCGAAAAATACTCGTAAATCGACCACAATGCGTGCTGTTGATTCCAACAAGGCCTAAAGTCAAAGCACAAGCAAGCCATTAGGGGATTTCGAAACGCTTTCGGAATCCTTGAAGAGGAATATAAAACTGGAGCAATTGAAAATTTACAGATTTTGATATGATTATTATAAAACGCGAACAAACATCTTGGAGAAGATTTTGCTTCTCTCAAGAAATTTTGCGCTTTCTAGCAAATTTAAAAGCAATGGCGGAGGAGGGAGAAAGGCGTGGTGCGAGATATTGCTTATACTTATTAAGAGGTCTTTCAGTACCATATTAAATGTGCTTTGAGGCTACTTTTTTCCGCTTATCGTTCTCCTTTTTCCCGAGGGTAAGTCGGAAAAGCGGAGTGGTGGGAAAGGAAAACCCCTCTTCAGTTTCTGAGCTCATTTATCCGCTAACACGCCGAGCAACGCTTCTCTTTTGCGATTCCCTACTTTTACCCTAGTTATAATAACTGTCAAATCAGCGTTCGAAAACGAATTCTCTTTCAACCACTATTGGCGATTTTACTCATCCCGCCAAACTCGCCAAGAATATCTCCGGGAGAAATTCTGGAAAAAAATAATTTTTATTTCCCGTTTTTTTTTTTTTTGTTTCGTTTTAAGAAATAATATTTGTTTCATGACTTTTTTTTTTTTTGAAAAAATAAATCATTAAAAATTAATTAATTAATTTTAATTAATAGCTGTTAATTGGAAAGTTTTATTTATTCAAAGACATGGGATAGGAGGGTAATTGACAACATATTAAATTTTTCTTATTTAATTTTTTTGAGTTCCGTATATATGTTACGGTAAATGTGATAAATACGGTTATTACGCATGATTTTAATTTACCACTATTATTAATTATGCATGATTTTAATTTTATCACTTTTACTGATATGCACAATACCCAAGAGTCATTGGTGAGCGTGTTAAATCGTATTGAACTCATCACATTTGCCTGTTATTATGCATAATCACCATTTCATATTGATAAATATCATAAATTGGTCCGATTGCCATGATAAGATTTGTTATTTAAATGACCGTATTTGTGAACCAGTCTAAACTGATATAATGAACTCTTGAGTTTTTTCGAAAATCCGGAAATAATTGATATTTGATGAATTCTGAAATCGGACTTCAATATGAACTCGTATTTAACATTTAAAAAGTTTTACGATCGGACCCCGATATAACGAACTTTTATTTAACAAATTCTTTGATCTAACGAATTTTTTTCGTGCGTATACTGACCTCATGTAACAAACTCTTATTTAGTGAATTCTAAAATTGGACACCAATATAATTGAGCCGGATTCGATGAACTCTACAATGGCATTTCGATATAACGAATTCTTATTTAACAAATTTTATGATTGAATCCCGCTATAATGAACTCTCATTTCAACTTTTTTATAGACCTAGAATATATATCCCAGGATAATATTTGCCATAATTTTTAAATTCTTTCGAACACATATAATTCAACTGTTCGAAATAAACATGCAATATGCTTTTTTATTGTGTAATTTTATTCAAAAAACATTATCATGGATTCTGCACATATTTTACGTATAATGCGCAAATTATATAATCATAAAAATTTAAAAAATAATTTCAAGATTTCACAATCACCACTAAATATGTTATTTATCCAATGAGAATAAATGAAAATTAACTCGAAGAATTCCGGTTGTCCGCGAACAACAGGTTGAAAAACATTGATCTCTACATCATTCACCGCCATTAAACCATTAAGTGCTATTAAATTATTAAGCCCATGTTAGTTTTCACAAACATTAAAGTATTAATTTTTTCAGTTATTAAAGTTTATATATTTTTTTATCATTATTTTTTCATTGTGTGTAATTGATTATAATTATTTTTTTTTCATTGTGTTCTTTCTGCAAGTATGTATTAAAATATATTTTTAATTATTATTTTATAGTGATTACCATATATATATAGCAATATTCATTATTATAAATTAATAATTTTTCATTACAAATATATAAAAGCAATATATATTGTTATTTTTCATTATTACTAGAAAAAATCATTATTATGTATATTATCGATTCTTTTTTCACTCTACACTATATTACAAATATATTATTTCATTTTATTTAAATCAGTGTTTCCCAAAGTGGGTAATATCACCCCCCTGGTGGGCGATAAAATAGTCCAGACGGGGGCGATAAAAGCTGCAGATTTAACATAGGCTCCTATGGGTTAATTTGAGTTGGGGGCGATGAGAGGAAAATATTTCTGAAGATTCACCCCTTCTTAAATACAATATTTGGGACACTATGATTCAAATTATTAAAGCATTGCGTTATTTACCGAATTGTTTATGTTCAATCGCTTGCATGCCGAAGCTTGAATTCAAACCTAGACTTAAACGAAGAAACCCAAGGGGGCTGATGCAATTACCGCAATAGAAACGGTCATCAAAAATTCAATAAAAATGATAACAATAAAAAAAAAAGGCACAGTTTAATTAATTATCACAATCAAACATCACGAATTTTCGTTTTCTAATTACATACTCGGGAACGTAACTAATAACTTTTAATAAGACGCACCACGTAATATAAGCAACATCCATAAAATTTACGGCAAATAAATAATTTGCTCAACAAAGCGTAAATTCTCGGATAAAAGAACATCCCATTGTTTTCAATTTTCACGTACGTAAGTATACGGGCTCGCACGCGTGTTAAAACAAATCATAGAAACATCAATTTGGCTATTAAAAGAGTCCTCTCTCTCTCTCTCTCTCGCTCACTCACTCTCTATACTGATTGTGGATAGATGGCAGCCTTTTGTTTTCGCGCTACTTGTTACCATGGGTATAATTGGAGCGTCAAACGCATGTTTTTGTTCTCTCATTCCATCCAATCTCTCTCTCTCTCTCCTTTACGCACAACACACACAAGTGTTGTTTCTTCATTTTTCGAAGTCTCGCGCGCTTTTCTTGAGCGCACACACCACCGAATAAAAATTCCTTATCGTTTTTCTTGAAAGAGAAGGGAAAAGACTATAGAGCAAATTGGCGCGATGCTCTGATAGCGTTGGGCACGGTGAGGTAAAAAGAGAGCACCGAGAGCAACCTCCCACCCCCCTCAGACACACACAACCGCACTCGGCAAGTCATTGCTAAAAGACCTGACTGTAGGCAATGTGAGCAGTGGGGACACGGGACGAAAAGCTTTTCAAGAGAGAGAGAGAGAGGAAAAGAGAGCGCTCTCTCTCTCTCTTGCCTCACTGGCAAAAGCTTTTGTGGCATCAAGTGATTCAGAATTAATTGCGCCGCATTTAAATTAAGACATTTTGCGCCAAGAGCAGCAGCAGCAGCAGCAAGCAGGCCTTTGGTGCCTTTGACTGCTTTCTCCCTTCTGTATTGATCTCTTCTACTCGTCTCCAACTGTGTGGAGAGAGAGTAAGTGAGAGGGAAGTTGGAGAGTCGAGTTGGATATTGTTCCACCCTCTCTCTCTCTCTCTCTCGTCCTATTCACCATCTCGACTCAAAAGAGGAGGGTTAACTACGGACGCATCGCTGGGATCCCTCACAATTGCTACGAGCTAGATACGGGATGGATGGTTGTTGATGCTCCCGTCTCTCGTTTATAGCCACACAGTCAGTCAGTAGGCTCCCCTTGCCAGTCGCTGTCGGAAGACGGGCCGGAATCTCTCCGACGGTGTGCGTGTGTGTGATACGGTCGGGTCTGAAGTAAAATACGGCCGGTGAAAAGGGTCTCACGGAACTGCGTTGCGCGTTTGTTTTCAGACACGTGCGTTTTTGTTGACATCGTCGTGAACTTGTTTCCGGACACCATCGGCTGCTAAAAACTGTGTTTTTTGCGACTGGGATGATGTTATTATCAAGATCCCAAAACTGTTCGGTGTTTCTTGAAGAGTTTTTTTGTATGAGATGTTTTTAAAAGGGGGTATCATTGAAGGTTGATACTGTTTCTCGTACGAGATAATTACGGACATCTAATGCAGGAGTTATACGGTATGCAACAGCAACACAACGGATGCGAGTCCAACCTGCCTCCGTCGTCTTTGATCCAAAGACATCTCGATAACCAGACTCCACCTTCGGCGTTGCCGCCATTGATAGCGATTAGGACTTGGCATCCGCATGTGTACGCGAGACCGCCGAAACATCCGACGCCGCATTTTATAGCCGATATATTAGGCATGACGGGCAGCGACCGTGCTAAACCCATGCCGGACTATTCCGAGTACCATCACATCGTGGACTCGCCTCCACCACCACCACCGCAGCAACATCCGACGTCCGTGACGCCTCAGATGAACGGTATGACGGTCAGTTCGGGGTATGTCCCCGCGGACCACGTGGAAGCGTTCATCGAACAGAGAAGCATCGAACAGCCGTTGAATCTTAGTTGTCCGGACAGTAAGAAGAGCATTGACAATAGCACCAACTGCAATAACTCTGTCGTGCCACAAAGACACGTCTCGTGTGGTTCGTCTCCCGTACACGCCGGTGGTATCGTCGTTGATCATCACCCGGCATTATCTAACGGACACCTAAGCCCTAGTTCAACAGTTTCTGCAGCTATATCCGTGCCCAATCCTGTATGCGCCATGAAACTGGAACTTCCTCAGAAACCAGTGTCACCACTGAATAGGAACAGGACATCACCGGTGAACTTGTACGTGAGACCAGTGATAAAAACGGAGGACAAAATGAACATGACCACACTGAAAGATGCCAATCATATCAACACAGCCAATGCTATCAACTCACCCGTTGTGGTCAAGCAGTTGGCCGAAGGGACAGTTGGCACTACTACTACTACTACAACAACTAAAGGTAAGCCGTCTTATATATTTTTATGAATTCGCATTAGTTATCCTTAATTGTAGTTGACGAGACGATATTGCACGATGAATGTTAGTATATATGATCACATTGACCGAGATTGGCAATATAGCTTGCGTCTGTTCAAAGGCAACGCCAAATTTTTGCAGGGAGTTTTACATGCTATTCTCGTACGTCAAAATGCACTGAATTTTATGGAAATACGAGTGTCCTTTTCACACCAGCGGGGACGGTGGAAATATACTATGAGAAACAATTAGCGGGCCGGTGAAACAGGAGAAACAACTTTTAGGGCCAGTGAAAATAGGATAAACAATTTTTTTATCTAAAGAATTTTTAACACAAGTGAAAAGTAGGAAAAACAATTTGCGGGAATTTGATAAAATAATCAATTTTTTAGAGCCTAAACCAGGGGTCCTCAATCTTTCGAACACGTAGGGCCAAATTGAAACTTCCCACGGAATCCGCGGCGAAACTTGTAATTTAGAGGCACGTTAATAGAAGAGGCCAATGGAGCCCAGGGGTAGCTGAAGACTTTTATATATTCTGAAATTATTTCTTTTATAAATTATCAATTTTAATTAGTTCTGGATTTTTTTCACTAATTCTGAAATTTTTTTTTTCAATTATTGATAAAATTAGTTCTGAGATTATTTTTTAATCTGAAATCACTAAATTACTATATAAATGATTCTTTAATCATTTATTTCGGTATTCCGGAAATTATTTTCCTTCCCAATATATTTTGAAATCATTTCTATCAATAATTATGAAAATATTCTTTTATTAACTATGAAATAATTTCTATCTGAAAATTACGAAATTATTTCTATATTACTGATTTACAATTCACTTTTTTTCATTAATTCTAAAATTATTTGCTAGAAAAATTTTGAGTTTTCATCAATTTTTTCCACGCAATTATTTCTTTTCATTTATTCTAGAATTTATCGTTTTTCAATGTTTTCAACCATATTCTGAAAACGATCGGCGGGCCACGACAAAAAAAAAGCTCCGAGTGCCAGATGTGGCCCGCGGATCATGCGTTGAAGACCCCCTGACCTAAACAATTTCTGTAGCAGGTTTAGAGCCGGTGAAAATAGGAAAAATTAATTTTTAGGACCGGTGAAATTAAGAGATAATTAATAAACATTTTTTTTTGGGATCTAAACAAATTTTATAGCCGGAAGAAATAACTTTAAAGGCAAATTTTAGAGCCGGTGAAAAGTAGAAAAAAAACATTTAGGACAACTTTTGGGACCAGTCTAAATGGGAGAAATAATTTCAGGATCGTTGGAAAAGTTAGAGGAAAAACTTTTGCGATCCAACAATTATTTTTGGGCATTACACACACACCGGAATTACACTGTACAATTTTGATAAAAGTTATTTTATCAAACTCGAAAAATGCAAACAATAAGCACATTGGTTACATCCGCTCAAATGTAACCGATTCGCTTATTAGTTGCATTTTTCGAGTTTGATAAAAGAAATTTTATCAAAATTTCATAGTATAATACCGGCCTTAGAGCCGGTGAAAAAATAGGGAAAAAATTTATCATCCGGAAAAAATAAGAAAAACAGTTTACGGATCTATGACTTTTTATCAACCATATGAATCTGTGAGTGGCCATGCTTGTCCGTGAGTAACTGTATGCGAATCCAAGTGAGAGACCGTAATGAGTGCGGGAATGACCGTATGCCTGAGCAAGTCGTGACCGTAATGAGTGCGTGAATGACCGTATGCCTGCGCAAGTGAGTGACCCTAATGAGTGCGTGAATGACCGTATACCTGAGCAAGTGATTGACCGTAATGAGTGCGTGAATGACCGTCCGTATGCCTGAGCAAGTGAGTGACCGTAATGAGTTCACGAATGACCGTATGCCTTGGTCACTCACTTGGTTTCTCATGCGTTTTTTACCCAACCACTCATTCATAGGTCACTCACATGGTCATTCACCCACTCACTCACGGATCATTCACTTGATCACTCATACGGTCAGGGAAGGTGAAATGTGTCTTGGGCCACGTTTCTGGATCCCACTGTAACCATTGCAATGATGCCGTGCTGCAAAAACTCCATTAGAGTTAGTACTCTTAAAAATGTAAATTATCCGTTTTATATAGTGGATATCATCCAAAGTAAAGTGCAGCTAATTCCATCCCAATTTTAAGCATCTGCTAGTTTATCAAATTTATAGTGCAAAGTATCCGAATTACAGCGCGAAGTGTTCGAATTATAGTTTCATGTACCAAGTGCAAAGTATTGGAATTGACGTGCACTTAATGTTATCCCCCTTTATCGATGGGCCAATGTGAAATTTAAGGTGTCACTGAAGTGTCTGGAGATCTGACAGGTGTGATGCGAACTCAAAAAGTTTAAGAATCTCTGTATTAAAATGTGTTACTTTTTTTTTTGGCCAGGCAGTGTACGTAGCCACTTGCAAAGTGCTGCATTTACTTTCATTCGATTTCCTCTGCTTTCATATGAGTACTGACATGACTAAAAATGTGTTTTTTTTCACATAAAAGAAAAGCTTAAAAGCATTCTTGTGAAATTATTTGCGGACCGGTAGTGAATTCTCAAGGACCGGCACCGGTCCGGGCACCAGTAGTTGAAATAAAATTGGGTTAAAGAGTCCCCCAAACGCCTAGAAATTAATTAATCCCAATATACGGTTCAGTGTCAAGCGCTCGATAAGTTGACTTTTTACTCTACCGCAATCCATTGGGCCCATTAGGCCTGTTCTTGCTCTTTCCGGCCGTCATTTAAATCAGTCTAAGTAAGTGTAGTATACGGATCCATATTGAAAATGAAGCCTATCTAACAACAGCAGAATAAAAGTAATTTAAATTTATGTGAAGTCTGAAAATGCATCATAGTCAAGGACGGATTTTGACAAATATTGAAAAATACGATTACAGTGGGCCGCAAAATATTGGGGACAGTAAAACTGGATTTTAATACATGCATTGCGTATTACGTTTTGACTATACAGTAACTGCAAAAACCACACCCTTCTAACACAGTTAACTGAAACGATAGATCTTGTGAAAAATATGTACCCACAGGGTAATCTTAACGTATGAGCCTACCCAACCACGGCCCGGGCCTCAAGTGCACAGTAGGCCTCGTGATAATGGGATTTGTCACTATAATTTTCGAGTGTGTGAATTACGGGTACTGAAGCAAGCAAGCACTTTCAGCTTGCGGAGGGGGGGGGGACAGAACATCACTCTGCCCGGGGGCTTTCAGTGCTCGTGAGTCTCACGCCGTATGAATACGAACCCACGACTACTATCCTTGAATGGGGGCCGTGTATTTTGGTAGGATCCCAGACTAAGATTCATAGTTCCTTCTAATTTTCAATAAATTTTACAGCTCAAAAAATTAAAATAGAGCTCTGTCAGCCTCTCCCAGGACGAGCCCACGGTCCTAACAAAACCATGGGGGGGCCCTTGGGCAAAGATATTTTATTGTCCCTCTCCCCCCCCCCCCCCATTAGACTTAAAAATGTCGGTAACCTGATTCAAAATCGTATACGATACACGCGATACATCAGGTGTTTTGTGTATGGTCTCGATAACATGAAGTGTCTCCTATCTACCTGCACTACCTAGTAAGTCCATGCGTCGAGACGACCCTGCGTGAGTGTACCCCCCTTCTGAAAGGGGTATTTAACGGATACCTAAGACAAGACTTTTGGCTGTGTCCCCAAATTGATTCTACCTATCTGAATAGAGAGAATGTAAAAATACGTACTTTCAGGCAGGATCTATGGCGCAACTTCCACCCCTCCTCACTTCATTGGAGGGGATGGGTATCGGTGTAACAGAGGGGAACCACGCTTTCGATCTTGAGATCAGGTACCCACGGATTCCTTGTTATAGAGAACATCACCCCATGACTCCCTTGTTCTAGTGATTAATTTGCACATCGGGGTCGGTATAGACGAGACTAACAGCTCACATATTATAACAGGCGTACAATACTTCATTTTGTGGGGAATCAGTATGTTGTTGGTCGACAGAGCCGAGTTCCGTGGCCCTTCGACTTGCTTGGCTTTTTTCCTTGATAACTTCAAAGCAGTGACGTGCGAATGAAAGACGTTTGTCAAGACAACTGCAAGACATTTGATTTGAAGCCTATTCGCTGTTATGTTCCGATATTTCTGTGCAGAATGGGAATGGGCTTAAATATTCTTCGAAATAATGAAATTCAATCGATATTTATGAGCATTTCTCTTCAACATGAAAAAAAAAGAATCTGTCCCAAAAAAAAATGTGGGAATGCTGCAGCCACCTATCAAATAGAAACAAAACTGTGTGTTTTATGTTAGCTGTAGGTCTCGAACCGGTGTGAAGCCAGAAAACCAACAAAGTCTATTAGGATGCTATGTATTATTTTTTTACAGTTATGCTGCACACCGGTGTGAATTTTAAGCACCAAAACACCTTTTATTATTTTTTCAAGTTTATTTATAAATCTGTTTTTGTAAGCATCAAAAAAAAAATACTAACCGGTATTTTGGCGCATAAAATTTACTCCAGTATGCAGTATAAAAACAAATAATATAGGATACATACCACATATTGTTCATTCTCAAACCGCACACCGGTTTAAAAACAACAACCAGTTTCATTAGGGAAATATAACAGATGGTTTTGCTTTTATATGATAGGTGGCAACACAGTGGTTCCAGCGTAATGCTTTTTCTCTCGTGTGTGATAAAAATATAGCACATTGTTGTTACACGAAAACTCCTGCTGCAATCTACAAAAAAAATGCACATCGCAATGGGTTGTTCACAACAAAATATCCTGCCGGCAGTTAGTTTCACGTTCACTCATACTTCCGGCACAACTCAATCGGTAGTAAATTGCCTAGGGCGATAGACCGGAGTTGTGCTCGGTTTGAATGAATTAATGAATGAATTCACACAGCAGCTGTTCTATTCTGCTGAATCGTTCTAGCAAAGATTTTCATTTTATCGGTGTAGTCTCCTGATCTAACTACGCGGCTTTCTTGTTATAAAGAACGTAAAACTGACTCCTTTTTCTGGACAAAATCAAGTCTTCACTACCATGCACAAGCGATCATCTACCCGGGGGTTTTCATTACATACCCTAGTGATCATTCATCAGCGGTTTCATTGCTCTAGTGCACACATGCTCAACCAATGTCCCGCGGACCAAGTCTGGATCTCGGAGTCATC
The DNA here is from genome assembly GCF_987345545.1 of Pholcus phalangioides. Classification (NCBI taxonomy): domain Eukaryota; kingdom Metazoa; phylum Arthropoda; class Arachnida; order Araneae; family Pholcidae; genus Pholcus; species Pholcus phalangioides. The sequence continues at coordinate 17,268,176 of NW_028301601.1, read as the reverse complement.
TGATGCGACCAGCCACCTCAAACCTGAATTTTTAAAAATGAATTAAGTGGAACATTTCCGGATCACTGAAGTGACCGGCACAGTAGTTTCATATCGCTTGAGTGGCCCATGACATATTCCAATCTCACTTAAGTGGCCCGCGCCACATTTACAGATCACTTAAGTTACCCGCGGTGCAGTTCCACATCACTTAGGTGACCTGGGGTGCTATTCCAAATCACTTAAATTACCCGTGGCACATTTGACGAGCTCTCAAGTGGCCTAGGATGCTGTTCCAGATCACTTAAGTAGTCCACTGCACATTTTCACTTCAATTAAGTGATTCGCGGCACATTTATTTATAGATGACTTAACTGACCCGCGACAGGTTTCCGAACCAATGAAGTTACCCGCACTATCCAAAATGGTCAGCATCCTTGCTCTAGTGATTGTTTACACGAGGAACTGTCCCCTAACCTAATGGCTGAAAAGCATATTACCTCGTCGAATGAGGCATCTGTTTCCGTGGCGGCGATATTTGAGAGCCATTTGTAAATTTTGTAAATTTATTGCTATTGTAATTTTTTTTTTCTATTTGCTTTTTTTGTGTTTTATTGTCGTGTGTGCACAGCTGTAATTTATACATGCATAACAAAGCACCCGACACCGTCCAGACCCTCATCCGGGGCAATTGTTGAAATTGACAAATGGTCGATAGAGCGTGGGCGGTGGCAACACTTTCTATAGCAGAAAGCCTCTGCGCGAAGCTTTGACGTCCGTGAAGTCGTCCATTTCGCCTGAACCCATTGAATATAGCAGTCCGACGTATGCGAAATCTTTACCTTTTTTTTCAGAATATCCAATGACTATAAGTGAAATGAACGATTTCAGTGACGTCACGAGCTTTGCGTGGAGGCTTTCTGGTATAGAAGGTGTTGGCGGTGTATGGTATGAAATGTTCCTAACCTGAGCTGGTGTGCGGTATGTAGTAACCTGTTGTGGAAATAGTCTAATAAAGTTTCAATCCCACTAATATCTGCGTTGAAACCCATAAATATCTTTGGCTCAGCGTGTCGTATTTGTTAATGTTTACTCTATATTAAATTTGTTACATGCAAAAATTACTCATACAATATTTGTTTATCCTCTACGTCACAGTTTCCCAAACTTTTTATTCCGTCGTCCTCCTTCCTTCGTTAGAAATCTTTTCTCCTCATCGTCCCCAACTCAAGCTAACTCATAGGATTCTATGTTATAAGCATAGCTTCTGCTGACCGCCCTCCCCGGATCATTCCATTGCCCCCCAGAAGGCAACATTGCCCACTTCGGGAAACGCTAAAAGGCGGAAGATTAGCTGGAAGTTTGAAGAGAAGCCACAGAGCATTTGGAAACTGCTGTACATGAATGTTTCTCAAACTTTTTACGCCGGCCATGGCCTTCTTCGAACTATAGTTTTTCTCGTGGCCCTCCGATCTTATCTTGGACGTCCCCTCATCACCCTAATCCATGGAAAATATATTTTACGGGAAAAAAAAATTCAACATGATAAATATGTGAGATGAATATTTATACTGTATTTATCAACCCAAATAATGAATTAATTGGTTGGACCAATTAATTTATTAGTCAATTAATATTTGCGATAAAGCCGAGTTGTCATTACAACCGAGGCCGTAATAAGCGAATTTGACCGTTTATTGAATTTTTAATGTATCAATAGTTTACACAAACATTGTTTCAACTATCAATGGCTTACGAACAATGTTTCATCTACCAATGGTTTACAAACAATGTTTCAACTGTCAATAGTTTACAAACAATGTTTCAACTATCAATAGCTTACAAACAATGTTTCAACTACCGATAGTTTACAAACAATGTTTCAACTATCAATAGTTTACAAACTATGCTTCAGTCGTCAATGGATTTCAAAAAATATTTCTATCGATAGTCATTTTTGAGCAATGTTTCCCGTAAACAATAGTTATCAACTGACTTTTTGGTTCACAAAATTGTCTATACTGACGATGAATTTTAAATAGTACCCATACTCTGTGACGATTATTTTCAAACTATACTAACGATTATTTGTAAACTTTTCAAACTATACTAACGATTATTTGTAAACTTTTCAAACTATACTAACGATTATTTGTAAACTCTTTAAACTATACTGCCGATTATGTCCAATATACCCATGATTATTCCTTAGCAAAAAATCCCAAAAAAAAAAACCAATTCTCACAGAAACATCCAAAAATTGATTTTTTTTCAAAAGGGGCCCCAAAACGAATTGTTTGTGTGGGAACGAAAAACCTGCCTTCCGGAATTTATTCTATCATCAAACATTGGAGATTTTCTTGAAGTGTTAGCTGGATGTAGAGAAAATAGAGCTCTTGTATATCAACCTCAAGCCAAACTAGGTGCAAAAAGACGTCCCGTGGTGGATAATATACAATCTCGAAACCCTAATCGTTCCAAATGGACCACCCTTGGAGAGTCTTTTATTATTTTTTGGTTATATTTTGGAATTTTGGTGTTTGTTCTTGTGTGGGAAAAAGAATCAAATCGAGTGTTTGGTTGGTGCCATTTCTTTCTTTCCCTCTCTGTCTATAGTGCATACATACATACTTTAAGAAAGATCTGACTTCTTTTTCGCGTCTTCAAGACGGTTTTTTTTTTCCAGTCTTATTCCGTCTCGACATTAGTCTCTGTCCTTGTTGAAATCTTTTCAATCTCCCACATGCTGTCAAGGAAAGAGGAGACGCGAAGGAGAACAAAACCAAATTCTAATCTACCGAGAGTCTTGGGAATTTCTCTTTTTATACATTTTATGTCGGATTCCCCGAGGAATTTTCTTTTTATTCGTCTGAGATTTCATTTAATTTGTTTTTTTTTACAGGGTATAAAGAAATAATAATCAGAATTTAGTTATATATTTTTGTGGGGAGATATTTGAGTCCGTTGATTTCTTTTTCCGACGCTGTATGTTAAATATCACCTGGATGTTTTCGTTTAGATATGATGCTATGTATAATTCTTCAGTTTAAACTTTTTTTTTTAAAGCGAATACGTTTTGCTAGATGTTTTTTAAACAGTCATTGTAATGCAGACGGTGTTTGGAAATCATTGTCAGTATAGATTGAAAATAATCATGGGTATATTGGGAATTAATCGTCAGTATAGTTTGAAAATAATCGACAATATAGACAATTTTACGAACCATAAAGTCAGTTAAGATATTGTTTGAAAGCCATAGTTCGCGAGAACATTGCTCAGAAACGACTGTCGATAGAAACCTTTTTTGGAAGCCATCGACGATTGAAACATTGTTCGTAAACAATTGACAGTTGAATACATTATTTGTAAACAATTGACAGTTGAATAGATTATTTAAAAGTCATTGACAGTTGAAACATTCTTTCAAAGCCATCGACAGTTGAAACATTCTTTCAAAGCCATCGACAGTTGAAACATTCTTTCAAAGCCATCGACAGTTGAAACATTCTTTGAAAGTCATTTGCCGGTTAGGTGGAAAACTATCAACAATTGAAACATTGTTTGAAAACCATCGTCAATGGAAAAATTGTTTGAAAACCATCGTCAAAGGAAAAATTGTTTGAAAACCATCGTCAATGGAAAAATTGTTTGTTAAACCATTGACAGTCGAAACATTAGTTGAAAACCCTTGTCAGAAAAAATATTGTTTAAAAACTCATCACAATCGAAAAATTGTTTGAAAACTCATCACAATCGAAAAATTGTTTGAAAACTCATCACAATCGAAAAATTGTTTGAAAACTCATCACAATCGAAAAATTGTTTGAAAACCACTAGCATATAAATATCGCTTGAAAGCCATTTACAGTTGTGAGATGAAAAATATCGGCAATTGAAACATGGTTTGAAAAACATTCATGATTGAAAAATTGTTTGAAAAACATTCATGATTGAAAAATTGTTTGAAAAACATTCATGATTGAAAAATTGTTTGAAAAACATTCATGATTGAAAAATTGTTTGAAAAACATTCATGATTGAAAAATTGTTTGAAAAACATTCATGATTGAAAAATTGTTTGAAAAACATTCATGATTGAAAAATTGTTTGAAAAACATTCATGATTGAAAAATTGTTTGAAAAACATTCATGATTGAAAAATTGTTTGAAAAACATTCATGATTGAAAAATTGTTTGAAAAACATTCATGATTGAAAAATTGTTTGAAAAACATTCATGATTGAAAAATTGTTTGAAAAACATTCATGATTGAAAAATTGTTTGAAACCATTCTCAGTCGAAACATTCCTTTTTCAAGCCACTAAACATTGTTTGAGAACCCTTGGCCGTTAAAACATTGTTAGAAAGCCATCTCCTGAGGTACCGTCGAGGAAAGGGAAGACACGAGGAGAACAAAACCAAACCAACTACGGAGAGTATTTGCAATTTTTTATTTTATGTTGAATTCCTCAAGGAATTCATTTTAATTCATCTAAAATTTCATTCAAAAACGTTTATAAGAGTAAGAAATGATAACTAAAATGTCTTCATGGTTTTGTGAAAAATATTGTAGAATTCGGTGTGTGTGCGTGTGTTTTTTAGTTGTTTTTTTTTACTGTATGTTAAATTCTACGTCAATATTTTGTTTAGGTAAGGTTCTATATTAAACTTTTGAGGATTTCTTTTATAAATTGAATACTGTAAAGATCTCGTGAGGGCCCCTTCGTAAGAAAAAGTATCTTAGGTTCGCCGAACCACTTGACCCAAATACTTCTTGAATTCTGTACTGTAAGCGGGTTCGTATAGTGCTGCTACCTATACCAATGGTTTTTGTAAGTATCGATGTGTGTTTGAGGAAATCGTACTGATTTTACCCGAATTTTCTGTTAAGTTTAAAATAATTTGTGAGGCTTCCTTTACGAGTTTCACCCTTTTATTTTATGATGGCTGAGATTTCTGAAATTCTTATTAATCCAATTAAATAACGTTTTCGTGAGTTTGCTATGAATGAAAAGTTGTATGAGAGTTACTCCTAAAGCGAGGATTATCGTGATTATATAAATAACAATGGTTTCGTGATTATATAAATCACAATGGTTTCGTTATTATATAAATCACAATGGTTTCGTGATTATATAAATCACAATGGTTTCGTGATTATATAAATCAGCAATGGTTTCGTGATTAAATGCTTTCGTGATTATCTGAATCAACAAAGGTTCCGCGAGTACTTTTACAACATTTTCCGAAGGTTCCGATAGCGCTGAAGGTTTTTCTGATAGCTTAATCTTGATTAGGTTTCGTGAAGAAATCGCACGTCGTCTCAATGAAGGACCAATCGACCTGGAATTAGCTTGCATTCCCACCCGTAACAGTGCTGGCTTAACGCAAGGGCTCACCCGCGTACGGCCAATGGGGCTTCAATTCCACTGAAGGTCTCGTGATAATTATATTTGGTGCTAAATTTTCTGCAGTAAATTGAAGTTTTTCTGCATAGCTGGTATTTCCAGCCAAGTGGGATGCACCAGAATACCATCTTGTTCTTGCAGCCCACGATATTTTTAAGACCGCTGTGACACTTAGTCCCCCTTCCGACCATCCATCCTTCATTCCCGTGGTTCCCCCCCCACATCCAAGTGGCAAGCCCCCCCCCCCTTTTTACCAATTAAATGAGTTTCTTGTAGCGGTTTTCCTTCAGGTTTCCCTTTCACTTCGTTTTCGATCATAGCATCCTTCTGAGCATCCCAGAGCCCCAAGTTGACAACCATTGTTATTACTGGCACATGAGTAGATTTGATACAGTAAATGTACTTTGAAAACACATGTGATCTCAAATAAAAGATGGGACCGCTTGGAGAGACCGGTTGAAACATTTTTGCCGAATATCGCTTGGGATTCACCGGTGATATTTCAGATGTTTCGATTCATTACTTTAAAAATCCGTACGTTCATCATTCGCAAGTCGAAGAGGGACGTTTAAGAAGCTCCAAAAGAATCTCAACGCATCAAAAAATCTTCACAACAAAGTATCTCTTCCTGTCAAACCCCCCAAATTCCAAATGCTCACTGTTGATAATCTGTAAATATCACTCCGTATGAGATACTGAATAATTTCTTAAAAACTATTCTGAAGCGGAATGGTGATAGCGAATTCTGTCGCTTACCATTAAATATTACCATTACGTAATAAAGATATCCACCTTTAATATTGAAATTATGGTAAGTATTTAAATCTTCAAAAATTTAGGGAATTTTCGAGACGAAAAAACCAAATTTTAAACAGACAAGGGCAGCAAAAAAACTAAGATTACGGCAAAGACACATAACATACTGTATGGTGTTAGAGACGAGCAAATACTCTTCCTACCTACTTTGATAGATGGTCACTTGAAGGCAGGAAATGAGATAAATAGAGTTGGGCGAGGCCAACATTGACTATGCTCTCAGCAAATACAAAATTCCACTATGTGCACATACTGTTCGTGTATTCTGTTAGAATTATTCTGACTGCTCTCTAGCAAGACCTGTTCCAGGAACTTTGAGAAGACGAAAAAAATTATAAAATTCAAATAATAGCAGAAATTAATTAATTTAGGAATGAGTGAAGGCATATGAAATTAACTTTTCAGTTTAGGATCTTACTTTGGGTCGAATAGTGTAGGAAATTATTTACATTTAGTGAATAAGACCGTAAAAGAGATATTTTTTAGAGTAGATTCATTCTTATGAATCAAAATTTTGCAAACATTCGCTAATTTTTACCGATTTTAATACCTATTTTGTAACGTTCCATGTTGATGTAATTTAGTGGGTTCGCATTCCTCCAGGAGTACGCAAATAATTGTTTAAGAATAGGTGGAAAAACTCAAAATGTTAGGCATAATGTCTAAGCTAGAAGCATAAGTCTCGTATCCACATATTTTCTTAGGGGTTCTTTAAAACATGAAAAGGTTAAGAATTTTTGATTTTGTGAAATTGCACCTGATGCTAACAGTCAATGGAATAATTCTCGGTGATTTTAATTCAAAAATCGTGAAACCATTGCGTGTGAAGAAAGGCGTTGCTTAGAGGCAATTGTTATAGATTTTATTTACATCATTATGTAGAGTTGTACAGAAATCGTTTCAGTAAGAGCACTGTGCTCGAAAATGAAAAGTTTTCATGGTTTTTTTTCTCGATTTCATTGTAAAAGTTGCTCAGATCCATTGCAAATGAATGTGTTGTTTAGAAATAATTGTTAAAGAAAGTATTTTGTGAAAGCTATTGAAAATGTATTGATCAAATACTTGAACAATAGTTTCAGAAAATTAGAGTTCATTTAATATTTAATTTAAGTCAGAGTTGAAACATTGTTTGAGAACCGCTTACAAATGAAACACCGTCCGTTTGATAGCCATTGATAGTCAAAGCATTGTTAAAAAACATTTGGCAGAAAGTACAGTGTTTTGAATTCATTGCTTGTGTAAACATTGCTTAGAAATCAATGCCATTAGAATCATTGTTTGGAAGCCATTATTAGTGGAAACTGGTGAAAACGATTGCCAGTTGAAACATTATTTGAGAAACCTATGATAGTTAAATGGTGGAATTAAATGTTTGTGGGCACATTGTGTGAAAACCATTTTTTGTGGAAACAACATTGTTCGAAAACCATTTTTTGTTGCAACTTTGCTTAGAAACTACTACCATTGAAACCAGTTTGAAAACCATTTTTTGTAGAAACATTGTTGAAAAATGTTTGAAAACCACTTTCTGTTGTGAAACATTTCTTAGAAACTACTACCATTGGAAACATTGTGGAAACATCGCGGCTATCAGTAGAAATATTTTTCGAAAAAGAATTGCTCAGATACGACTGCCAGTGGAAACATTGCTACTATTTTTGAATATTAATGTGCCCAAAAAAAGAATTCTAACGTCTGAAATGCAGTGATAGGTGGTTTACAATGGTAGGTGGTACATTGCTTGAATACCACTAGTGGTTTAAACATTGTTGGGTAAAACTATTGACGGTAATTGACATTGTTCGTCAACCGTCCTCAAAAAAAATAACATCATTAATAATTATTTCCGTACGTATACAGCATGGTCTACGTGTCCAAACAATTGTCACCCACAAATACTCTAAAAAACAACTTTTTCCAACCATCCCTTAAACTCAACAGACCAAACAACAGCAAGGACGCATCCCAAAAAAAAAAACCACAACAGTCCTTAAAGTGAAGCCTGCGCCATTTCCACACCTCAAACTAACGCCATCGAAAACTTCGGAACCACTTAAATCAGACTTATATCCATTAGCCATATCACGCACAACCTGGACCACATCGTGTCGGCTTTTCCATTCTTCCAACAATAATAATAAGTAAATCGAGAAAAAAGTCCTTCCTTTCAACAAAAAAAGTAGAATAAATACAGGTACAACCAAAAAAAAAAAAAAAACGGGACCCGTAGTGTGTACTCTATAGAGTAGAAAAAAATGGTATATATAACACACACAAGTCACAACATGGACGTGAAATCTATGGGAAAAACGTAAATGGGGAGAGAGGTAATACGAAACTCCCGCTGAAGGGAAACCTTTTAGCTTTAGGTTCTTGTGTTGTTGTGTTCGTGGACTCGACATGAAGTCCATGAGAGCCGATCCCGTACGCAGGTGTCTAGGGAATGGATTAGGTTACATCCCATTCACGCACCACCAGTTGTCCTGAGATGCTCGTGCTATTGAGAGGATTACACTCATTTTTTTTTTTCATTATTCATGTATATGTTCATGTTGAGAAGAAAATACTTTTTTTTTTAAAGTTCTTCATTTATCGGATTTCTTTAGGTCACACGAAGATATGGATTCCATTTGTAAAAACGTCTGGAATATACACTTTTGAATTGACTCGAATGTTGTGTTATGGGAATTATTTTTGAGAAGTCCCCTAATGGTTGTTGAATTGAGGTGCTTTCCGTTTGAAAGAGGATGGTCTGTAGCAGGTTGCCGAGGTGTCCACGCGGTATGTGCTTAAGGTACTGTAGAAATTAGGAAATGATGTGGAAGGAAATTCATATGCGTCTTAATGTCCTCTCGCGATTGAATATAGCATAGTTATGGGTGGTGAGTTAAAGATCGAACAATATATTAGTGTTCTTAGTGATAGACCAAGGGATACTTGTGTGAATGCTTATCGAAAAAACCAGGATCAGATTTACTGTGATTTATCTCGATTGCGTGTATTTTTTATTAACAGTGAGGTAGGTCAGGGGTGCAGTGAAAGGTCTTGTGAAGAAAGAACCAACAGAGTGAAAGAAACCATTGAGAGTGAAAACATTGCTGGAAGGACTACTTAGAAACTAGCAACGGTGAAAACATCATTCAGAAACCAATTATGAGTGGAAGAATTGTTTAAAAAGCACTGAAAGAGGCGGGGGGGGGGAATGTTAGACAACATTTTTAGTAAAAGTTTAAATCGGAAACCATTGACAATGAACTTATGAATCAAAAATCATTTCCAGTGAAAGCATAAATCAGATTAAAAAAAACATTGACGGTGAAAACAATAAATCGGAAAATATTGATAGTGAAACACACAAAAAATCGAAAAGCATTGATAGTGAAACACAAATCGGAAAACACTGGTAATGAAAGAATAAATCGGAGACCCGACAATGGAAAAATGGCTTAGAAATAAATTTAATCAGGTTTAAATCCGTAACATTACCGGAAAAGAATATAGAGGAGGGATTATAGTTAAATTTCCCTTACTTTGACCAGTTTCTCTAAAAAACTACCTATCCGAATACAGCCAAATTTTCAGGATATCTTGATGAGACCATGGAGAGAGAAACTATGATATAAAAATAGTTCAATTTTCCACCACCAGGTGAAAAAGAAGCACTTTTTATATTGCATTTTACATTTTACATTTTCTATACAGCGTATATACCAAGTTTCAATGGAATACGTCTACTAGAACAGACGCTACATAGCTTTGAGTAGTTTAAAGTATACTGACACTGCTCGCAGAGCAATGCAGCATCCGTCACTATACTGACAATACTCCGACCTATGTGGCGACTAAAGCCGATTGGAAGTTGAATATGCTTTAATAACTCTTAATGCAGCTTTGGTAAAAAATCATTAGCAGTTTAAACGTTGTGCTTGAAGTAATTTACAAACAAAGTATAAATTGGAAACTATTGACATTGAAAGCACAAATCGGAAAACATGGACAGGGAAGATATGTCATAACCCACCGTTAGTGAAGATTGGGACGGGCCAATCACATTGGGAACGTCAATAATTCGAGACCCATTAACAGTGAACACAAATCTTAAATACTGACAGTGGAATCATAATTCGGAAACCCCCTAACCGGTTGTTCCCAGCCACATTGAAAGCAATGCCCCGAAACAATTTACAGTTGAAATACTGTATTGCTTGGAAACCAGTGGCAATGAAAGAATTATTTAAATGCCATTGGCAGTGGGAAAAAGTATTCAAAAGCCATTGTGCAAATGAGAACAGCACTCTGAAACCATTGACTGAAATAATGCTTAGAACCATCTCTTGGAATTATTTATAAACCATTCACAGTGAAGCGGATGCTCAGAAGCCATTTACAGTTAAAATATTGCTTGGAAACCAGTGACAATTGAAGCGTTATTACAAACTAGTGTCAGTGAAAACGTTGTTTAGGAGCCGTTGGCAGGGAATATATTCGGTGTCTAAGTATACCGTACTTCACGCGCGCGTGCAATGTCAACAACCACCACACATAAAAACGATAATCCTAGGCTACTATTAAACATTCCACAAATAATATTACGGAGCTTTAGTCCAGTGCCTCTCAACCTGGGGCCATGTGCCCCCCCCCTCGTGGTCTTGGGATATTCTAAGGGGGCCCACCATTGAAAATCAGATTAAAACGGAGCCACGACAAGTGGTGAAGGGGGCCACGGAGAGCTGTGAGAAGATAAAGGTAAAAATATGAGTACTTTCAGAATTCAGCAAAGCTGTCCATAGAACAAAGGCCTATCTTAACCCACGGGCCCAATTCGTGTGTGTCCAGGCGTCTTGTAAATTGGGGGGTCTAAATGAGATCTAATTTCAAGATTTTCGAGCGTATCTTCGTATGTAAGTTGTTAACTTCCAGCCACCTCCATATGGACCCCAAAACATAGCTTCGCCCGAGGACCCATGATGGTGAGACAGCCATGCATAGAAACCTCACCTCCCACAAGAATAAAGCTCACAGATGTCTAGTCCAGGGTAAGCACTGACGTAAGTTGATGTGTCGGAGGTTTGTTGGACTCCCACGTATTTTACACTGACCTATTCTTTCCATATAGTTTGGTTCTTGGGAGGGATTATAATCCTCCTTCTCTGGATCTGTGAATGGTCCAGAAATTGATTTTATTTATAAAATTTTAACATTATAAATTTAGTTTAGACTAAATTGAGTTCAATAAGTAGGAAGGGTTGGGGGATGGGGGGGGGATTAGATGAGACGGGGACCACGAAAAAAAAATATGGTCCAAAGAGGGCCATGAGTTGAAAATCATTTGATCATTTTTGTCTCACCACAGTCATTTTCTGCACACGAGGGCTAGTTAGACCGGGACCTACAATTTATTGCAGATTCCGAACGGCAGCCTTGTTTTTTATACTCGTCGAGGGGTTGGTGCGTTAACCCCTCGATGGTTGACTCCTTGAGGTAGCAATTTTTTCCTGCGGTCTTGTCGCTGTTTTTTGTTGTACCCCTGTGTCAGGAAATTTTTCTGACAAGAACGAACCGGGTATCGAACTCGCGACACCTCCAAAACATCCTTCGGTACTTTAGGCGAGCATGGCCTTTCTCAGCCCTGGGCTACCGCGCCCCATGGGCTGAAAAAGGTTGAGAAACACTGCTCTAGTCTGCTGATCCTCATAGAATATTCGACGATAATTGGAATCTTACATGCAGTTACTCGTTTAAAAACCAAACCTAGTACTCAAAATTCCAACCTCTCACGGCACAGTTATTGAACCCCCGACCGTGGAACCAAGATTAGCATCTAGTTTTAGCGGCCAACAACAAATCACTGATCCCAACGAAGGGTCATCTCTCCAATGTCTTTCTTTCAGAGTCAACTGGACATAGTGGATGAAGATATACTGCGTGGTGTGTGTGTACACAGTATAATTTATATAAAATTCCTATCAACTTGACAGTGATCTCCATCATCCTCATCCGCGAAAATCGAGCGGAAAAGTACAAAATTACTCCAGAGACGTGATTGGTACATCCGCGTTACCCAGAGATGTACGAAGAGATACGGGACGGTTTTTTTTTCTCGGGGACGTGATTTAGGAAGCTTCTCTCTTTTATTTTGTGTATTATCTCTGTGATCCCCTTTATCTCTTTTCTATCTCTTTTTTTTTTTTCCTCCGTCGAATGTTGGTACAAAAACAGAAGCCAGAGCGAATTAATATCTCGTTTATCATTTGCTGCTGCGAGTACAAGGAATCCAGTGTCGTCTATGTGAACACGGAATTTTTAAGCGGTTGAAAAAATAATAGATAATTGTTTCATCGTGATTATTTCATATAAAATTTAAAAATATAATTATCTTGTTGAGTGATTGTAAAGATAATTTTCGAATAACTAAATTTTTGTCTTATTTTTTTCGGATGGTTATTTTTTTGTTACTTCAGCCCAGTTTTTGGTTTTCTCTTTGATGATAATTTTCTTGAACGATAATTTTATGATATAAATGTAATGAGATCGTAATAATCCGATGATCAGAGATTATTTGAAAACCATTGACAGTCAAAATGTTGTTTAAAACTATTGACAGTCAAAATACTGTTTGAAAACTATTGACAGTTATAAAATTTTTTGAAAACCCTTGTTCGTGGGAAAACTGGTTCAAAATCATTGGATGATAATCACGATAAAACCATTAACCATTTTTCGTGTAAACATTTCACAGACACGACTTCCTTAGGAATATTTATTGAAGACTAAGTGTTCGAGGAAAACATTGTTTGAAGGTTGTTCAACAGTTGTTGTTGGAAACACTTCATAGACAAGACTTCCTTAGAGACATTGTGTGAAAACTATTGTTCGTGGAAGCATTGAAACAATTGTTCGTGGAAGCATTGAAACAATTGTTCGTGGAAGCATTGAAACAATTGTTCGTGGAAGCATTGGAACAATTGTTCGTGGAAGCATTGAAGCAATTGTTCGTGGAAGCATTGAAACAATTGTTCGTGGAAGCATTGAAACAATTGTTCGTGGAAACATTGCTTGAAACAATTGTTCGTGGAAGCATTGAAACAATTGTTCGTGGAAGCATTGAAACAATTGTTCGTGGAAACATCGCTTGAAACAATTGTTCGTGGAAGCATTGAAGCAATTGTTCGTGGAAGCATTGAAACAATTGTTCGTGGAAGCATTGAAACAATTGTTCGTGGAAACATTGTTGAAAATCATTGTTCGGGGGAACATTGTTTGAAAACCATTGTTCGTGTAAACCAGAGCTGAACAAATTCCCAAAGATTTACATGCCCAATAGATGCCTGAATCAATATTTTACATAATAGAAAAATATTATCATTGGATTTACTTATTGAAAATGCGTTTTGAAACAAATTGATTTACTTATATAAAAAATATCGTAATATAATTTTTTTTTAATAATTGGATATTTTGAAAAAATACAAAAATTCAAAAGGAAAATGTGATTGCCAACCAAAAATCTAAAATTAGTCAAACCGCTAATTATAATTTTCCACGCAGTTAGCCTAGGAAAAGAAGTCGTCAAGTTACAGTTCACCTCGCTTATAGAATCATAGCCATCATTTTTATGGTACGGGATTGGACTTGGGCTGGCACGGGCCTAGGATAAGATGCTTCGATCATGCACCTAAGAAGCCGTAACAAATCCTGATAAAAACGGGACATAACGCATATTCACTGATAAAAAGTGTCACTGGAACAAAGCACGTTATAGTATCGAATTGTAAGGCAATGGCTAAAATTACCTGTTGGTACTAAAAGCCTGGGACTCGTTCGGTTTTGTTCAGAGTTCTTTAACCTTTCTGTCATTGTGGACTGCTGAAATGAACATTTCCACAAACCGGTGAAAAAAGAAAATTTCATGGAAAGCTTACGGACCTTTTGTATTATTATTTTTCATTCATAATTTGCTAATATAATATACGTTTTCGTGTGTATAAAATGGTAAGTGGCAAACGTTAAAACATAGTAACCGGTATTTTAACGTATACAACTTACACCAATACTCCGAGTAAAAATAAAAGATATATAGTTTTACACAGCACATTGTTTATTTTTATTCTGCACAGTGGTTTACACTAATCCACAACCATATTATTTAAAGAATCATGCGCTAGTTTGCATTTTATTTGATAGATGACAGCAAACAAAGTCATAGTAAAACAATTGACGCCCATTGAACACGAAAGCCGTTGCTGTTGAAAACATGCTTAGAAACGGCTGCCAGAGGAACATTGTTTGATGTCATTGACAGTTTAAACATTGTTTGATATCATTGACGGTTTAAACATTGTTTGATATCATTGACAGTTAGTTAAGACAATTAGTTCGAGCATTGTTTGAAAGACAACTAGTTAAAGCATTTTTTGAAAGCCATTTACAGTAGGAGTATTGTTTAAAAACCATTGACAGTTGGACATCGTTTGGAAACCATTTACAGTTGGACATTGTTGCAAAACCATTTACAGTTAGAACATTGTCTGAAAAGTATTTTCAGCTGTAATTTCAAGTGGTACTTTATGAGCAAACAGTATTTTTTTCTACAGCAATTTCAAAAACAAAACTTTTAATATTAATTTTTAAAAATCATTTTTGAGCATTGTTTTGCGTGCACTTCTCTTTCCGTATAATACTTACGGAATGTATTTTTAGTGCATCATACTTGCAAGCAAAACTTTTTTAATCAGTCTTTCGAAACAGAGCAATACTTTGACAATATTTCTCAAGCAACACTTTTGAATAACGCATTTCAAACCGTATTTACGTGAACGGTGCTTTTCAAACAACACTTTTAGAGCAATAATGAAATCCTAAAAATCCGTTACTCCTATTTTAGAGTCCTACTCCTTCCCAAATAGCGATTATCGAACATAATTTTCCGAACAGTACTTTTCAAGCATCAGAACAATATTTATTGATATATAAACGGTATAAAGAGCAATAATATTCTTCATAAATACGAACAATATTTATCATTATTTATTTTCCGTAACCCTATTTCTGCAAAGCACTTTCCATAAAAATCCGAAATACCAATGAGTCCACATTTCATACTCTAGACATCCATCTGAAAAGACAAAAAATTAAAATACCATACTCCGATGTCATTAAAACCAATAAATTTACGTAGCAATTAATTTATTTTCAAACATGATTAAAAAAGTTCGAAAATACACGTACCAAAAAAAAAAATGTGAATCACATCATCTAAAACATTAGAATTTACATAAAATCTGACAAAAAAATATAAAGATGGAAGGTAGAGAGACTGATTCCCATTATTTTTATAGGAATTTCTCTCTCAGTAACGTGTCATTTATTTGGCTTATCCATTCGCTGAATTATCCATTAATAACTTTCCGTTCTAATTATTGTTTTTTTTTTTATACTCTCTCTAATATTTTTATTATTATTTTTTAAAGAAGATATCACACAGATGTAGGAAAAAAAATGGCACAAAAGCCAAATTCCAAAGTGAAAAGTGTTTTATCAATGAAGTGTACGGACAAGGAATAGCACGCTCCAAGCAATATTTGCGAACAGAGCTTCCAAAACTTTTAGAGCAGAGGTCTTCAACCTTTTTCTAATCGCGAGCACTGCCTGTACCCATCATCAAAGCAAGAGCACCCCTCAAGGCAAGTTTGGTATATGAATGCATAATTATCGAACAATGATTATTCAACTTAGCTTCTTAAAAAATGATTATTCAACTGAGCTTCTTAAAAAATGATTATTCAACTGAGCTTCTTAAAAAATGATTATTCAACTGAGCTTCTTAAAAAATGATTATTCAACTGAGCTTCTTAAAAAATGATTATTCAACTGAGCTTCTTAAAAAATGATTACTGAACATAGTGTCTTCCTAAAAAATGATTACTGAACATAGTGTCTTCCTAAAAAATGATTACTGAACATAGTGTCTTCCTAAAAAATGATTACTGAACATAGTGTCTTCCTAAAAAATGATTACTGAACATAGTGTCTTCCTAAAAAATGATTACTGAACATAGTGTCTTCCTAAAAAATTATTATTGGACAGTACCTTCTCCCGTGCTGCATTTTTTGAGCATCATTTTCGTGAAAATATTTTTTCTCTCCACTACCGTTTCCAAAATAGTATATTTCGAGCGTCATTTTCGAGACAGTATTCTTGGAGCATCATTTTCAGGACAATATTTTTCGACCATCTCATTTTCAGGACAATATTTTTCGACCATCTCATTTTCAGGACAATATTTTTCGACCATCTCATTTTCAAAACATTAATTTTTCGAGAAATATTTTCGGAATTATATATTTCGCACAGTAATGAGATATTCCTGCAAATCACTTCCCATAAAGATTCGGAATACACCAATGAGTCACATCTCGTACAAAAAATCAATCCCTACATCTAATAAAAACCAATAAATTTACATATAAATTAATATCTTTTAACTAAACGAAAAACTCAAAAATATACGCACAAAAAAAAATTTAAATCACATCATCTAAAACATTAAAACTTACATAAAATCCAACAAAAAAATATAAAGGTGAAAGAAAGAGAGAGAGACTTTGATTTCCATTATTTATAGGAATTTCTCTCAGTAGTGTGGCTTTTATTAGGTTTATCCATTCGCTAAATTACCCATTAATAACTTTCCGCTAATTATTGTTTTTTATCCTCTCTCTCTCTCTCTCGTCTCTTTATTATTATTTTTTTTAAAAGAGATATCAGAGGAAAGAAAAAAAAATGGCACAAAAGCCGAATTCCAAAACGAAAAGTGTTTTATCAATGAAGTGTGCGGACAAGGTTAATTATTGTTAACGGGACACAAATTAATTCTCCATTAATCACTTAAGGAATTGCTCCCAATGGAATTATTCACGTTCCCCGAATTTCTCAAACACTTCCCATTGAATACGCCATTCATTGGCTCCATCAAATTGGATACTTTCAACCCCCACCTCCTCCTCCATCGTCGTAAAACTTCATCAACCTGATGGAGAACAACAACAACAACAACAATAAAACAACAAGTCCACGTGAATAAATATATATTTCACCACGAAGTTTCCGACAAGGAAAAGCAATTTTTGACTTTTATTATAGATTTTTCGTAAGTACTTCCAATCAATTCCGAAAGATATCGGATCAAGTAAAGTACTTTTAATGGTTAAAGATACCCATTTATCTTTGGATAATTATTATTTTTTTTTTTCTTTCGATCCCATGAGGATCATCAAATGCTTTTGAAGTTATATTATTTTGATCTATTCGATCAAAAAACAATGTAATTTATTGATTTGATTTCTATTGTCTCTGACGAGTACACAATCTCTTTCTTGGGTGAAGTTTCAGATAATTTGAAGATGTGATCGGAAAACCATATTCGATTATTACTCGAATTACCGGGAAATTTTGGGAATAGTACTCTTTGGAATTCAACAAGATTTATTAACAATGCCCAAACTCTTCATCTTTAGGTTCAGGAACTTAAGGAGTTTGGAATTTTGAAGTCGGAAACATAAAAATAATTAATAATTTTGAAGATATAAAGGACTTTGATGAATTTTAAGTGACTTTTCGAACTTGAGGACTTCTAGAAGGGAGAAGATACTATAAAATATAGTATTTATACAGATTGTAGAATCTTTAGGTCGAGATTTTGTGGAGATTAGGCCGTATCCCTATCCTTAAGAAAAAATTATTGACGTCTAATGTACAGGGTGTCCCTTAAATTCGTAAGTGGTTTTAAAATGTATAAAAATTGAACGAATTTGTATATTTGAATGCGACTTTTGGGAAAAGGTTATCCTCACGAGAGGAGTAATTTCTTTTTTTGATACAGAAATATTTAGTTCAATTTTTTGTCGGTAGATCGTAGTGCTGGAAAGCCAATCGTGGAATTTTGGACCTGAACCAATATCTTGAGTGTCCGAGACGTTCGTAAAGCTTTAGTCAGCGATGTGTGGCTGAGGTGAAAAAAAAATCGCCAATAGTGCTTTATCCACCGAAGTCACAATGAATATCTTATGTTAGCGCTAGTAACAGGAAAATTCAGAAATAAGCTGTTAGTAGTACATTTATAGAACTCTGATTTGTATAATTCCAGTGATTTGATTCCGTGCAGGACTCTGTATCGAAGAAAATTTTAACTAAATATTTTTTTTGGGTGGGGGCTGTAGAAGTCTTCAGACGTTTTATCGAATTGCATTGATCGAAATGCGGAATATTGTCTCATTGATAATAATAAACTTAAAGTAACTATAAAATCCGATGGGATATTTCTGAAGATTTCTAGAGTCCTAATATTTATGAAATTTATTACAATTTCTGAGATTTTATCTCTGATTAATCTCCCTAAGATTATTTTTTAGGTTTAAAATTTTTTCTCATTACATTAAATTTATTTTTCATTTCATTATTGAGTATTTGTTTCCTCTGTGTGTGAGCAATAGAGCCCAGAAGTTCAGGCAAAATGCCATAAATGCCTTTTTGTCTACTTTTTAAACTTTTTTTTTGTCAAAATGTTTTTGTTTTTTTCAATCTTTTACTTCATCTGTGAATTCATTTTTTTTTTTATTTTCCTACCGTGAATGCTTTTTTGAATTTTTTACTGTTTTGAAAGTTTTATTTTACTCCATTTTTCCTGCGGTAAATACCTATTTAAACATTTTTTAATGCTTATCAGAAATGTTTGGGGCCATATTCTATATTCTGGTATAACCTGGATATTTTAGGCTCTGGGAGCTTCAAAAAATTACTCAATTCTTAGCTTAAATTCTTATCAGAAAGTGCTCACCCTCAGCTCTCCATTTAAGCACAAATTGACTGAGAAATAGACATCTGACAAAGTATTTTTTGTCAGGCGTAGGAAATGACAGACATTTTCGTCTGTGCTTTTATACATAGTTTCAAGATAGCAATCAACATACAGTCCAACTCACATCGAGATTGTGAGAGCTCTAATTAAAACAGCATTACAATTAATCACTGAATATTATTCCTTAATTTTTAACTAGCATTATTTTGTATGCTAGCTAATTACACACTCAGCATTCGGTTGAATCAACTCCGACACAAGCTTGTATGAGCAGAAACACTTTTTTGGAGCGATAATATCAACTTTGCTTGGCTAATAATACAGCTATTTTATAAACTGTTATTGAAACAATAAATGGAGTAAGTGTATCCAATTTTTTAAGCCATTTTGGGACCCTTAATATCTTAGTTTTGTTTTTTTTAATCTTTTCTTTTTTCCATTAATTATAAATACCTTTTTGGTGCCTATTTTAAGCGTTTTTAGTGCGTAAACCTCCTGTCTCTGGTGATCACGCTGGAATTAAGCTTGATCACCACATAATAAAGTATCAGTTTTTTTCACTAGAAATTTGGAAATTCACTGCTGTCGCTCCAGTGAAAAATTACTTGTAAAGGGTTTGAATTTACTGACTAATACGAGGCTGAATCATAATAAAACTGAGGACTGAATCAAACTGTTTATTGATATCCAATCCCTTTAGAAACTGCGTTATAATCAGAATCTTGATTTTTATACCGATAAAATCGTCCGAACCTTATTGGAGAAACATTTCTCGATGGTATTAGATTAAACGTATGTTACGTTAAATGAAATAAATCGGTTATTAATCAAATCGATAAGTTTGATAAATTTATCACTTTTGCTAGCAATTATACGTAATACCCAAGTGTCGACGGTAAGTTCGATAAATGCTAAACAAAATTAAAGGTAATAATAATTTCATAAAATGGTACTTAGCATCAGGTACGGTTGTGATATTTGTTAAATAGAAGTTCGTTATACCTGGGGATAACGATGAAAGTTGTTAAATAGGAGTTCGTTGTATCGAGGTTCAATCATGTAATTCGTTAAATAGGAATTTCTAACATTTAGGTCTGATTGCGTAAGCACAATAGCTTGTAAAAATTCGTTAAATCAAAAAAAAAAAAAATGTTAAATGAGGGTTCGTTATATTGTAGGATTAGGGTTACCAGCCGTCCTTCTTTAGGAGGACATGTCCTTTTGTTGATGTCATTTCAAGCGTCCTTCTCAGTTTCGGAAAATTCACTCTTTTGTCCTCCTTTTCAGGTGTCCGGAGTCATTATTATTTTTTTTTTCTGGGGGAATTTTATTTCCCATTTTGAAACATATATCTCATTGAAATGAGGGTTTTACCCCGCACGCATTGACCAATAGCCGTCGAAATTCCCAGAATTTTTTTGTTATTTTTGCTTTTTTTTTTAGCGGTTCTGTTTTAGTTGGGAAAAATTACTGTTGTGGCCGGTTTTATTAGTGAGAATAGTGGCGCCATCTGTTGTGAAGATTAGGAGAAGTTACGTTGCTAAGAGTGCTTGCGCAAGAGTCCTCCTCACTTTTTGAATCTCGTAAACTTCAGTACTATCGTAAAATTTATTAAATGAGAGTACTTTACATCGAGGTCCGATTTCATAACTCGTTGAATAGGAGTTATTTCGGGGTTCTTCAAAGAAAAATTCGTTAAATTAGATTTCATTATAGCCGGTTTAGACATTGGCTCACAAGAACGGTCACCTAAATATCTCGGAAATGGGGCCGATTTAACATATTCACCAATACGAAATGGTGATTATCCATAATAACCAGCAAATGTGAATTTAATGTGATTCATCATGACGCTTGGGTGGTTTTTCATAATTGCCGGTAAAAGTTATAAATTTATGAAAATTCATCAAACTCACCAAAATGGTCGGCGAATTATGCGTAATCACTAATCGGATTTATCAAATTCACCGTAACATATGAGATGCCATTTTACACGAACACTCTTAAGGCAAATTGATACGATTCTCGGAGCAAATTAAGTCAAACACAATGTTGAAAAAATAAATACTTAAGGCAAAAACATTTCCGTATAGAAAGTGAAGCTGTAAAAACCGCCGTCTCATGCAATTTTTAGCGCGACAGCTTCTTTTTTTTTTCCGGAATTTTTTTTTTTTTTTTATGTGTTTCCGCTTTGAAAGGCGGAAAGACTTCTTGGTCTTCCGGAAGAAGAAGACGGAAGTGAGGAAAAAAAAATAGGAATGGATTCCAAATTCACCAAAAAGCATAAAAAAAAAGCAGGGTAAGAAATGAAGAGGAAGGAACTACTTTTAATTCTTTCTTAATCTCTTGTCGGATGTACCCGGATGGATCACTGAAACTTTTTGTTTTTGCTCCAATTTCTTTTCGGTAAATACATTAATATTTGCGTATGACACCTATTACTTGTAGTATTAATCAAAAGCAAATTTCTAAACGCCTAAAAATTTGGTCGTTTCTAGTCGTTACGAACATAATTTTGTCATCTGATGCGTGCAAACGCGAATTAATTTTATTCAGCGTGTTTTTCTATGCATTTACTGATAATCACGTGATTTTTTTTGGGGCCAAACCATTACTAATATCAAGTGTTTTTTTTTTTTTTGGCGCCAAGCCATCTCTAATATCAAATGATCTTTTTGGAACCAAACCATTATTAATGGAAGTGAATTTTGCCACAAAAATACCACTAATTTCGATCCAAGTGATTTTTGTTGCCATAGTACTAAAAATTTCTCATCAACTAACCTTTTAGAATGTTTCCCTAATTTTAAATATAACTGTTTTTGACGTTAAATTTTCACAAGTGATTTTTCGCTTACTCTAATTTTGTTTAGTTAGTTATCTTTTATCACTTATTTATTCAATTTTTTGTTATAAAAACTTAATTTTTAGTCTCGGTTATTAATTTAAAACCCTTTAATTTTCTACGATAAATTATTACTACAGTGATTCCAATTGAAAAGAATTTTCTTGCCAAGTAATTACTAATTAAAATGTCCATGTTATTTTGCCAAATCCGAATTTATCAAACTCTTGGTAATTGCAAATGAAGTGATTTTTGTATCAAAAACTACTGTATAAGCTAATTCTAAATCCCATTATTTCATCAATCTACAATTAATTTCGAATAAAGTGATTTAAACCAATTTCACTTTTTTTTTCTCCCGGAACCTATAACACGACGTTTTCCTACTAAACGTTAATATTAGAACGGGAAATAAAGAAAACTACAGTAATCCCTTAAAAATGATCAAAATTGAGGAAACAATGTAAGAAATTAAACCAAAACCAATCAATCTAATAGTAAGAAAAATAATTGTTAGTTAAATGATACTTTAAAAAAATTTAAACAATCACTAAAAACAAAAATATTCTCTGAATATCAAAGAACAAAATTAGAAAATAAATAATTAAAAAATGGTATAATTTCATAATTTTTTTTCCCCTAATATTGAAGAAACAAGTAACTATACACCAACGATCACGCACATTCCGTAAAATAAGCAAAAAATTCATTATAAAAAATACTTATTAAAAGTAATTTTTTTTAAATTCAATGTGTGCTAAAAATCTAACTTCCTATTAAAGAAAAACTTTTCAAAAATTTTTCTAGACACATTTTGAATACAGTTTTAAATTTCAATTAAAAGTTCTTTATGTAATAAATAACTCTTTTATAATTTCTACTTTAAAGAAGCTATACGGAGTAGTTAGTTCAACGGACAAAAAGAATTATTTATTCATCGTTTTGAATTTTTTTCTTTAAATTTATAAACCAATAAATTACCAAAGCTAAAATTTTCAAAACATTTTTCGAAATTAAATCCTAAATTTCTATGCCCAAAAAAAAAAATGCTTTCCACAACTCTCTAGTAATTTCTACTCCAAACCCTAAATTTCTCCTCTTAAGTGTAGGTTTTGTTTCCCATTTTTTCATCTCCTTTTACTTCGTATCCTCGTTTAGTCACGGATATTTCTATCCTTTTTCCTCTTTTTTCCTATCCTTTTCTTCGGTAGTATTTTTCCTCTTACATGCATTTCTTCTTCCAGTATATTTTCCTCTCTTTCTTTCGCGTCGTTTCCGATTGATTAGAGAGAATCGGGTGGAGAAGTAGAGTTATAAGACATAGAAAAAAAGATCCTACGACGATTCCCAAAGAGGAGATGAAGGGAAAGAAAAAAAAAGTCAGAGGGAAAAACAAAAAAAAATCGTAAAAAAAGGAGAAAAATCCATACAAAAGGAGAAAGAATGTCGTAAGTACTGGAAAAGAAATGAGAGAAAAATCTTTCGCACCAATTGAGAGGAAAAGAAAACTGACGGGCAGTTATTGTGTTGGATATCTCGTTAAAGGATCATTTTTTTTGTGTGTGTGTGTGTATAGGAGGGAGGGGGGGGGGCTTATATTTTATATGTATTTTATCTGTATCTTTCTTTTTTGAAAGCCGTCGAAGTATTAGATTTTCTTGCTCTTTGAGTGGCAACACTCTTTTTGCTAGTGACCGCTTGATCATTTTTGTCTGTAATTTTTTTTTTTTTTTTTTTGTGTTTTTTTACTTTTTTTCCACAAAATGAAAGGCGAAAAACATTTCTCTATTTATTTGATGGTTTTTTTTACACATTTTTTTTTTTTTTATGGGACATGGAAAATGTAAAGGAATCTTTCGGAATCAAAAACCACTTACGAAAATGACGTGATTCTTCTCGATTTTCTTGTGTTTTTATCAATCATGCCTTTTATGGGGGGGTTTTTTCCCCCCGCTCTCTTCATATCCGACTCATATTTCGAAACAATAGGAAAACTGATCGTGAGCTCAATTTGTATTGTATTTATCTGAACAATATTTTTTTTTCCCCCATGAAAAACAAAGTTTTTGCAGGGTTTTTTTTGGGAAAAATCTTTTACTATTCTCTCTCGGCGATTAACCATCGGTTAATTATAATAGTTCTGATTAGTAATTTTTTTTTAATATAAATTTTATTGTAATTAGAAGATAATGTCGGTGTGGTTTTTATTATAGAATGTTTCATAGAAATTAGTTTCCTAGTTGTGTTTCACCTAAAACTTTACGGAAGAATTAAATTCCTTGTCCGTTTTTTAAAATTGAAGTAAAATGTTGAAAAATTATTGGCGAGAAGGGAAGTTGAAGCTCTTAAAAATTGTTATTGGGGGGAAATATAAAAATTCACATTTGAAATTGACAACTTTTTTTAACAGTGAAAATTTTTTAGTTTCTACGTCATTCTCACATTGAAAAAACTGTTTACCAATATAATGGGTGCTCATTATTTCACCGAAAGAAATTCTGTCGGTAAAAATTGATTAGCAATTTGCTGAGCCATCGGTAATTGTAAATCTTGATTTTTTTTAACTTTTCGAATTTCTGAAAATTTTTGTGACAATATTTTTGAACGTTATAAGTGGGAAAACTCAAGAATCTCAATCCCCAATTTTCCAGCACTTTTATTTCAGTTTTTCGGAGGACGACACAAATTTTGATAAGTAATTGATTCTTTTGTAATTGCAGGCAGTGTAAAAATACATTTTTGTAAATATCCAAACATTCATAGTTGATCTTTTAAGGAAATGTTTAAGACAATCTCATGAACGAAGACATGAAATGTGTAACAAACTGATGAATAAGACAATTTTCCGCAACAAAGTGTTCTTTTCTTTTCTTTTTTCTTCCCCCCCCCTCAAATATTATCATTTTATGTCATATTTTATATCAGTGTGATATTACGTTACTCCATGATGAAAGAGAATAGGGCTGTTTTGAGCTCGGCGCTCTGTATAACGTTCAACAGTCACGGTCATAATATGGTAAGCATTTTTAGAGCTCAAACCGCATCTTCATACGTCAATCGGTTGATTTTTTTGTTGATTCTTAAAATATGTTCAGGATTTCTCAGCCATCCTGTATATTCCACGGAATATACGGTGATAAGCGTATAGAACTACCATCCTTAACCTGTAGCTCGCGAACACCATGGTGCACTAAGAAGTATCAAGAGTGCCCAATGGTGGCGCCCGATTTCGTGCTCACGAGCACTTGATCAATTTTTCGATGAAACATCCTGTAGAAATAGCATTGAAGAATTCAGTTCAAAAATGCAGATTTATAATTCATACATATGTCAAAGTTGTTCGTAAGTAGTGATCTTCGTCTGGTGATGATCACGTCCGGGTCACCACTGAAGCCAAGGCGTTCACATAACACAAATTTATTAAACATTTGAGCACAAATCACCAAGACACAAATATCAGACAACTAAGAATCGGACAAACTGAACGTGAAAATGCTTCTCTGTGTGAGTCAGCGAGTGATACAGTATATATGAAAGATCTTCGTCAGGAGTTGGGGGGAAGAGAGTTTAGTTTTAGTTCCAGTCTCAAAGTCAAACCAAAACCAAAGATGTTCTTCGTTTTGCGGTAAACAGTGTCCGCCTCAATGGGCATAGGCAGTGTTCGCGACTCGAAAAATGTTGGAGGCCCCTGATACAGAAATATATTGGAAAAGGCCCACAAAATTGTTTTCCTACACCGGGCAGTAAAATGACTAACCCCCAGCGTGACAGCGAACACTTTCTACACTAAAAAATTCCGCCTACATGCTCACACTCACACATCCACGCTTTCCGTATCCCATCTCGTTACAACACGGAAATCCACACCAAATAAAACTAGTTATAAGACCTCGGAAAAGTACCAAACACTTTCTACATCCAAATATAGTTTTATATCGAGATATGAGTAAAGATATTCAACTGGCTCGTGAGAATATATGAGAAAAATAGGGAATGAAAACGAAAAGAAAATCGTACCTAATATATATTCCTTGAGTCAGCTTACCAGAGTTTAAGGTTCAAGAATAGGGACTAGAGACCGCACATAGTAACAGTAAACATGGTGTGATACCGAAATCTGAATACTTATATATCTTTATGGCTTACGTTGCTATAGTTCCAGTTTTTTTTTTTTCGGGATCTGGATCTGGTGAGGAATATTCTTCTCCTCTCTTTGAATCCATTGAGCGAAGTGACGTTTTTGGACAGATAGGAGATATTTCCTCGCTATCACTTGATTTCAACACACGAAACAAAAGCGCGAATATTTCTTATTTATACATATATATACAACTTATATATATATTTCGAATATCGCCGGAAACCGAAATATTCGTGCCCTATCTCCAGCTTCTCGCCTTACTCATCAGGGATATTTGACTGTTTTTGAAGAATAGACGAAAGTAATACCGTATATATATTTTTTTTCTCCGGTACCTACGTAGATATTGAATACATTGGAACCGACTGTTAGGATCAAATCTGCTGCTCTCTCCACCAGTAACCACTGGATTTCGATAGATCGTGGATGTATATAGTACACCTCCGCTATCCCAGTATGTATATACAGTATATCCTTATGCTAACGGCGGCGTCGTAAAAAGCTTGAAATTTCCTGGTACTTTTCCGCGACTTCTCCCTTCAAGCTTTATTCGATGGTAAGGACGCGGGTATATGTGTGTGTGCTTTGAACTGTTATAAACGGAGGTGCATATTTCTCTGAGCTTTTTCCTCATTGTTATTCAGGAATCCAGTGATAGACTGTATCTTTTCTAGAGACAATGTGTCTTTTTTTTCCATGGAATCGTTGCATTCGTGGGAATGGATCTCGACATAAGGAAAACATCAATCATCAAGTCGAAGGGTTTTGGAATTCAGTGTTCTGGAAGAGAAAAATATACGTATATGTAAGTTTAGATTTGGGGAGTCAGATAAGTCGTAGAAACAGCAGCAGCAGCAGCAGCTGATACCTATATGGTATGAAGTCTTTGGATTGTTGCGTGGACTATATAAAAATAGGGGGGTTGGGGGCAGAGATGGGGTTTATGCCCGTGAAGATAAGTCTTGAATAACAAGTAAGATGCATGTCTGACACCGTTGAAGCATCGCTATCTTCCCAGGTAACAGCGTTTCCTGAAGATTCGTGATTTTCGGCAAAAAAGTATTTATATGGTTTCTGCAAAAGCCGGAAATAATGTAGTTAATAGTTACAACAAGTATGTCACGCTGTTTGTGAAAGGCTGATAAATGCATAAGATATTTGTCACAGTGTCTGATTGCAGCTGCCATTGCCAAGTGTCTTGTAGACTGGCAACTATTCTTTGCTTTTCAACTATCGGAATAACAACAGTATTTATCATATTTTCTCTGCTGAGGAAGCTTTCGCGCTTACTAAGGCTGGGCCCACACTGGTTAGACACTCGACAAGACCGCTTTAGACAAGCTCAGTCATTGTTGTTTACGTTGATTGATATGGCGCAACATCGGTTGATCAGGGGAATTGAAACGTTGCGTCGAACAAATCAATGTGAACAAAAATGACTAAGCTTGTCGTGTCTAACCGGTGTGCACCCAACCTAACGGTGGTAAGCTCTAACTACAATAGCAATTCCTGCAGAATTCAAAGCTACAGCTCCTATCAAAACAATGCCTTGCAACCATATCCACAAATCTCAAAATTTGTATGAAACGTGAACACATATCAGAACAGACACACCTCATTCTATATTTCAAAATATACCAACAACTTTATTGGCAAGGTCCGATTATCTGTTTGATCTTTATCAAATCAAAAACCTCTGTTATGCTGTCGTAATGTGTTAAACAGCTGCAATGACAGAGAGAGCTATAAAACATTGTCACAAATATTCTTACACAGCCTTACTTGCATGAACGATACCTGTTACATATATACAGTTCAACATCTACAGTCCCTTCATAACCATATATGCAAGGTGAAAACTTAAGTCCGTTTAAGATCAAATAACTCGTGAACCGCTGGTCATAGAAACATGCTTTCGATTAGAAAGAATGTTCAAATAACGGGCGCGTTTAAGATCAGTCATATTTTACAAGGGGCCTTTTATGTACTTAGATACAAAATTTAATTTTCTATGCGGTCTCGCTATCCTCTAACTTCCAATCAAAACGACTTTAATCCTGTCTCTCCTGAGCCCAACGAAGAAAAATTCCATGTTTCTAAGTGCAATATAAGTCGAGATATTTTTTTCAATTAAAAAACCTCTGGCAATGAGGGAAAAAGCAGCGTACCGTATTTTAACCGTATTTATGTATAAGGAGCACCTTTGTGCCAAAAATAGTCGAGTGGGTTTCTCATACATGGATAATGTCCCAGAGGAAAAAAAAACAACTCAATTCCTTGCAATTCACGATGAGAGTGACTCTTATGATGATAATGAAAAAAAAAAACATTTGAAATTGATATTTGTTGATTGTCATGTATCAGATGAGAGTGATTAGGAATTCAATGTTTTTCTATGATGAAAAACACATCTTTTATATATATCTTAAAATAAACGTTATCTTTCAACAATACTTTTTTCCAAATTTTAAGCCTAAAAAAATCAGGAGAGGTTCCTTACACACACACACACACAAATACGATACATTAAGGGACAAAATCGAGTGAAAAAAAGCACGAAAATTCGAAAGATTCTTTAAAGTTTCAGGCAATTAAATCTTTTACAAATTCTCTGATGCCTCTTAACTTTTAAACTTTTAATGAGTGATACCTTGGTGAATATTACACTTAAAAATTCATCCCCCCCCCCCATTAAAAACAGGAAAACTTTTCAAATGTAAGTTGTAGAGACTCCAGAAAAAAAAAAATTAATGTACTATCTCGGCGCAAACGGCCCCTAATATAAAAACGAAATACAATATATCTAAAGTATTCACGTTGTTTTCGTGTACTTTTTCTAATTAAAAGTATGTTCCTATAATCAGCAGTTCATGAGTTATTTGATCTGAAATAGACTCAAGTTTTTAACTTGAATACTTTCAAAAAAATCAGACACGTATCACATCGTTAATTAAAGAATCAAGACTGCTAAAAAAAAAAATTCCGATTAAACTATATTTTCAGTAACTAAAAAAATCAATTCATCAGGCATTTCTGTAGGGGGAAAAAAATTAGCTTTAATTTTCATTCCATTATCTACCTTTATGAAAATATTCCTTGAATAGACTTTTTTTTGGCTCAGTATCCCTTTTATTTGTTCATTTCGTTAATTCATTTCAAGAACTTCTTTTTTCATGGATTCCCCTTTTTGTCTTTGAGACATCCGCGAAATTCTCAGATAACGCCATTTTTTAAGGCGTCCGAAAAAATGCAATCTTTAAGACATCCGAAATACTCAGATAACGTCATGTCATTTTTTTTTCTCCCATCTCCTTTCATATGCATTGTACAATCAAATTAGGTAATTACGATATTTAAAATTCCTTGAAATTTCGTCATTATAATGATTTATGTGTAATCGTGTTCTTAAAATATAGGCCTACCGTATTTTAACGTGTATAAGGAATCCCCCCTTTTTGGGTCCCGAAAATAGGAGGGGATGCTTTGTACATGGATACTATTGTAAGATGTGGTCGAATCCCATTATAATGAACTCCAAGAGACCGGAGAAATCACTTCGCTATACAGAAATTTCGTTATAAAGGAATTCCAGATTTTTTGCATTGTTCCTATGCTAACTTATTTGGGAGATCAGGAAAGTGTTAGCTTAAACGAGATTTTCGTTATAACGGTATTCGACTATATATCTTTTCAATTTTTTCCCAAATTTTTAACCCAAAAAATCAGGTGGTGCCTTATACACGATGATTCCATATGCACGTTAAAATACGGTAATTGATAAATTGTGAAATTATCTTCATTCTTGATTTTAGTATTTGAATTAAAGTAGGGACCACCAATTGTTTACGTTATAGCCGAGGTTTCGTTACAATCGTTACGACGGAGCCTACTACTACTACTGCAAAACGAGTCCTTTCAATAATCCTCGAATCCTCAGTATGTTTCAAAATATTCAGATACTCATCTTATTCGTTATTCAAGAACCGGCCTTTACAAAAATTGCAAAATAAATGGCATTTTAATCGTCTATAAAATTAACTCATCATATATTCTCGAACAAAAAAAATTAAGCATTCAGAATTATTATCTATCTTTGCAAAAATATTCCTTTAATAGATCCTTTTTTACGGCTCCAAATCCCTTTTATTTATATTTACTAGCTATAATACTCGGCGCTGACCAGGTTTTCTTCAGTTGCTGTGAGACGATTGAAAAGGTGAAAAACCAAACCATTATAAAGACACAAACTGTTATGCATAATACTGGCAGCATTAAAGAAGTGACAAATCATTGTAAGGGCATATGCATGTCTGAAACGCATTGCTAGGGAGCAATGCGTTTTGTAGATATACAATTGTAGATACAATTGTAGTACAATTGTATACAACTACCTATACAATTGTAGATTTGTATAGAGAGCACAGACACACAGAAAATCAATTTTATGTATATAAATTTATTTCGTTAATTTATTTCAAGAATTTCTTTTCACGGACTTCCTCTTTACTTATAAGACATCCAAAATTCTCAGATAATGTCAGTTTTATTCCTCTCCAACCTGCTCTCATATACAGTAGAACTTGATTAATTCTGACATCGACGATTACTCGAAGTTTTGTCGTTATAACCGAGGTTGACTTTTTCCAAGACAATTTTCTAATGTGAAAAATATACTGAGATGCAATAAAATACGAAAATGAAGTTATTTCACGATTACCATCACCTATTGGCGACACTATTTCATCGAAAAAATTGGGATCATAAATATGAGAGATCACAATTCCTGCAAAATACGAAATTGCCAATTAGCGCCTAAAGAAAACCTTGCCTGGAAATGAAATGCTACAGAGAGGAATCAAAAATTATTTTCGGAAAAAAAAGTGTTTTACAATCAAAAAATATGTGCGATGAAAAATTATTTTCCTAATAATATTCTTATAAGTAGCCATATAAAAGTTATATTATATTTGTAGTATATATATAATCAATTATGAAAATTGCTTTCATCCACGATTTCGGTATTGGAATTAAAGCAAGTTTGGTTGAAAAAACGGGATATTTCTAAGGGAATTTCTTGGTAAACGGAGACAAAATTGTGTCGTTATATCCGTTCCGTTTACATCGACGTTATAAACAAGATTCACTAACATTCTTTATTAAATTAGCCGGGACCGCAAGTTATTGAAGCTATAGTCCTAGTGTCGTTATAATCGTTATAACCAAGTCTGACTGTATATACTCGAATCCTTAGTACGTTCCGAAAAATATTCAGACGATATTATAAGCACTATTCATTAACATTTTTCTCAATGTGAATCAGCAGGTACCGCCAATTGTTTACGTTATAGCCGAGGTTTCGTTACAATCGTTGCTACCGAATCTACTACTACTGCACAACCTACTACTACTACTACTACACAAAACAAGTTCATTCCCTAACCCCTCGAATCCTCAGTTTCAAAATATTCAAATACGTATCTTATTCGTTATTCAAGAACCAAAGACTTACAAAATAAACGGCATTTTAATCGTCTAAAAAAATTAATTCATCATATATTTTCGAGAAGGAAAAACAAAATTTAAGCATTCAGAATTATTATCTATCTTTACAAAAACATTCCTTGAATAGACCCTATTTTTTGGCGACTCAAAATCCCTTTTTATTTATTTATTTATTTATTTCGCTAATTCATTTCAAGAACTTCTTTTCACGGACTCCCTTTTTATCTTTAAGACATCCGAAATTCTCAGATAACGCCTTTTTTTTTACCCTCCTATCTTTTTCCCTTTAAAGGTAATGTAAGAATACTAGAAAAGAGACAGTATAAGAGCTTCCTAAAAAAAAAAAAAACACATCTATCAAAACGATCCAAAAAAAAAAATAAAGGAAACAATCGAACCATAAAAAGACACAAGAAAAAAAGGAAACAACAAAGCTTATCAAAAGCTTACCAATGAATTACCTAAAAAGTGGAAAGTATTGCAGCTACGAAGGATTTGTACACATTTAACCTAGGTATACATATATCTTTTCTTTCACAAAAAAAAAACTTTTTCTCGAGGAAAAAAAAAGGGAATATCTGGAAATAAAGACATAAAAAGATTTTTATTTTTTTTTGTTCTTTTTAGGGATCTTGGTATCATCTGAGAGTTTCTATCTAAATACAATTCTCCCTAAATCGGTCATCATAAGAAACAACAGCTTTGAAAAGGAGGAGGGAAAAACATTTTTCCTTTGACTAAAGCTTAAATGGTTCGCGAGTAGGATTTGAAGAATAACCAAGGAATTGCTTGTTAATATCATCTCTTACCTTCAAAGAAATGAAAAAAAAAAAATGAAAAAAAATGCATTTTTCCCCTCTTTATCTACAATTTTTGTTGTTTTTTTTTATCCGTCCTTTAAAAATTTCTAGAGATTACTCGAAAACATTTCCTCCAAAAAAAAACATTTTTTAGGGATTTTATTTTTTTTTCTTATCATTGTTCAAAAACGCATCAGAATTCTGTGATCATTTACCCAATTTTCCTGTTTTTTTTCCCCCCCCCCATCTTATTTTTATCCCTTTTTATTATTATTATTATTATTATAAAGGTTGTTTTTATGACATGACTTTGGATGAAATTGAGCGTACTCAGTTATAAAAACTTTAGAATAAATTGGCGTGCTTTAAACTCTTTTCGTGTGTGAAATGATTTTTACGCTTTTATTATGTAATTTTTTTTATTTTTTTTTTGTATTTTATTTATTATATTATGAATTTTTCGTTGTAGCTGTCGAATTACTTTTTAACGACGTCCTTCTTATATATTTATTTTTTTGATCGGCAAATATATTTTTATATATAATATAATGTCTTTGTCGGAGATATGAGAAAGAAGACCATCAAAACGCTTTATGTTCGAATAAATGATTTGTAAAGTTCATTTCTCTCTTTTATTTTTTATTTTTAGCTCGAGTGCTCCACATTTTTGTTCTCTTTTTGCTCTATAATCTATGAATTTTTTTTTTTTTTTTTTTTGTCCTTGTATTTCTTGAATTCAAATTATTTCCTTTGATCTTTTAACAAGTGTAGGTTCAGGCAGAAAAATTTCTATGTCGATTTATTTTTCTCTCTGAACAATTCGTATTATATGGAATGACGATATTGTGTAGTTTAGCATTATTATGTTACTGAGAAGGCGTCTCTGGTTATGTTGATTTTGAAGAAATTTCGATTATGGATTCAATTATGGATGGATTTTTTTTTTTTTAATTTATGGCGTGAAAAAAAAAAAATTCGATTTCTGTGATAATTATTTTATCTATATTATACATATTATATTATAGATTATATTATATATATTATATTATATTATATATATTATAATTATAGATATTATATTATATATATTATAATTATAGATATGATATTATATTATCTATAATTACCATTAACTCTAATTTTAACCATTTTGTTGAACTAAAATCTCTTTTTTTTCGGTTACGATGGGGATTTTTTAAGTTATTCAACAACACCGCGGTTCTCACTGAACAACCTAAGAGTGATCGATTTTTGAGCATGGTTTCATGATAGACGCGAAAACTAAACCATCGAATGCTAATTGCGTTTGTTCATATTATGTTTGTACGGAATTGAAAGTTGCATATGGGTGCTCTTCTGCTGCATAGCCTGATCAGTGCTCTCGACTCAAAAAGGTTTGAACACCTCTGAACGAATTTAAAGGAGCCTGAAATACTTTCATGGGAGATTTCAAACTCCCATGAGGGGTTGAAAATCGCAGGGGTTGCCGCAGGGGTTGAAAATCGATCTCCTTGGGAAGGCCTCCAAACTCTTTCAGTTGACGAGCACCCTCTGTGCCCAACATGAGAGGAAGAGCACTGATGTTTTCTGACATTTTCTGAAACACAACTCAACATCGTACTAGTTCTTTATTCATCTTGAATTACGTGTTCGATGGGGGGAGTCAAATATCATTAATTTGAAATCGGCTATAGAAATCGAGCACTCATGAGAAATCTAGAGAGAATTTCGGTGCTCGAGAGCAACAGGTTGAAGATGTCTGCTCTCTATAGTGATCGTAAAAGAATTAGAAATTTTATCAATTCACGTGAATTTCCAAACTTCCAGAATGAACTCAAGTTTTATGGAGGCCAAAAGTATTGTACGGAAAACAACCTTCAAAGCTTTTCGGTGGCTTGGCCCACCAAAATGCGTAGGCGCAAGGCGTAACTAAAGTGGGCAGGGGGAGGGCAACTGCCATGCGGGTGGCAAAATTTAGGGGGCGGCAGTTTTAGGTGAGAACAAAGAACACCATTACAAAATTATTGAATTTTAAAGGTCTGGGGGCGGCAAAATAATGTTTGCCCCGGGCGACTAAAATCCTAGTTACGGCCTTGCATAGGCGTATACACTTTTTAAAATGCGTAGAAGGCTTGTTATTATTTAAAATACATAATCGCGCTTACTGCTTAAAATGTGTTGGCATCTTGCTTACTTACATATAGAAATGCATAAGCGTGCATATTCCTTGAAATTTGGTGGGGACTTGCTTACTCGTACAAAAAGCATAGTCTGCATATTCTTTGGAATGCGTAAAAGGTTTGCTTACTCCTAAAAATGCAGTTAGTTTAGGAACTCATTCAATTGTATAAAAGCCTTGCGTACTCATAAAAATGCACGGGTGGGAATATTCTTTGATATGTGTAGGAGGCCTGCTTACTCCTGAAAATTCAAAAGCATGGTATTCTTCGAAATATGTAGGAGGATTGCTTACCTCCAAAAATGCATGGGAATGCGTATTCCTTGAATCGTGTAAATGCTTGCCCCTAAAAATGCATAGTTGTACGCACTCCTTAAAATGTGTAGAAGGTTTGCCTATTTTCAAATATGCATAGGCATGAATACTCATTGGCATGGGTAGGGGGTCTTGCTTTCCCCCAGAAACACGTAGTCGTAGGTACTCCTTCAAATTTGCAACTAACCGAAAAAGTATATAGTACTTTTACTACTAGTAGCTACTCCTTGAAATATATTGGAGGTTCTCTTGCGCATGAAAATGCACATACGTACATACTCTTTGAAAGTTTTAGGAGAGAGATTCTTGTTTACTTCTTAAAATCCGTAAGTATACGAGCTCAAATGTGTAGGAGGCTTTCTTACTCCTGAAAATGCATATACGTGCGTAATTCTTGAAATATGTTGGAGATTTTCTTATTTCTAAAAATGCACAGGCATGCGTGCTGTTTGAAACGTGTACGGAACTTGCTCCGTCCTAAAAATGCATTGTGTGTCTATTCCTTGAAATTTGTTCAAGACTTCTCGAAGCGTATTGGAGGTTAGCTTACCTCTTAAAAATTCATAGGCGTGCGTACTTTTTGACAAGTTTAGAAGGTTTGCTTACCCCCAAACATTCACAAGCGTGCGTACTCCTTTTCATGTGTAGAAAAGTTGCTTACGCCCAAAAATGAGTAGCTTTAGGAAATTCGTTCTACACATGCGTACTTCTTAAAACTTTTTGAAGGTTTCCTTACGTCAGATGTGCAAAACTGGACATACGTGCGCACTTATTGAAATGCGTTGGAGATTGTCTTACTCCTGAAAAGGCATAGTGTGCGTATGCCTTGAAACATGCTTGAGCTTCGTTTACCCTTAAAAATGCATAGCCGTGCACACTCCTTGGAATGCTTGGGAAACTTGTTTACCCCTAAAATGCATGGGTGTGTATACTCCACGAAATACGAAGACGATTCCTTATCCCAAGAAATACGTGGCAAGCTCTCTCACCCCCCCCCCCCCCCACGTACGTGCGAACTTGAAATACGTATAATGCGTGTGAGCAAACCGAACTAAATCCAATTATCCGCCAACCGAAACCTTAATCCATTTAAAACACGTAAAACTCTTCCATACCCTAAAATACTTAAGAGACTAAATATCTCGCGTCACCCTGTATTATCTCCTCTAATCACACCGATCCAAGTTCTAAAAAAAAAAACAAAAAAACAACACTCACACAACACATGGAAAATTCCACTGAAATGACACGATCAGATTATAAACAGCCAGGGCCCGAAATGTGAAATTATCTAAACCCCAGAACACTCGGAAAAAAACATACACAAATAAAATAAAAACAAATCCTTAAAAAACAAAAACGGTAACTGCACCCTAATGGTACGAAGTTAAGAGATTTCGTACGTAAAAACGAGTGTTGAAGAAAAGAAGGGGGGGGGGGCTGCATTTAATGAATGTGATGTGGAATTAGAGATTAACCAAGGCTTAGAAATTAGTCTTCAACAGCACCCTGCAGTAATAATATTCCCCAGGAATTCCATTCCGCCTCCGGCTAATGCTTAAACACACACATACAGTACAGAAAGGAAAAAAAAAGCCTCGATTAATTAGCACCGTATGTTTTTAGTGCTTTCGGTGGAAATCTCTCGTCTCCCGCATTAGCACGGTCATTAAAACAATTTTTTTTTTTTGCCCTCTCTCTCTCTCTCTCTCTCCTGTTCAAACTGTGAAAATAGCTCCGTAGACACAAAATAAAGTCCTTCACTGAAATAGCTTTAAAAAAATTGTTAAATTTTAACGGAGCAAAAAAAAGAAGCCCTAAGCACTTGGCAATTCGCTTGGGAACAGAAACGCTATTCATCTATTCACTTCTAGATCTCAAAGGCATTATTAACACGCGTATCTCCTTGGAAAGACAACAACAAATATTTAAGGCAAAAAAATGTTAAAATGTTAAAATATATAGCGTGTGTCTATTTTATTTTATTTTATTTATTTTTTTTTATTGTTGAAGCAAGAGCCACCGAAGATGCTTGTCTTTTGCCAAAAAAGACACCAGGACATGATAAACGAGCCGGAGTCTTAGCGGAGAAATTCGTAAATGGGTTGTGTGAAGTAAAAGGACTCGAGTATCTATTTCGAGTTCGAAACCCATCTGGGGTTTTTTTTTTTTTTTTTGCGTCCTCCTCCTCCTTGAAGCAGCTGTTGGACCATTTGATAAAAAAGAGGAGAATTCAGGGAAAAAATATAATATAAAAATAAGAATAAAAGGAAAAAAATATGTCCCCCCTGAGCGATAGTGAATTCAAAAAGAATGATAACCCGATGTTTAAAAAAAGGAAAGAGGGTAAAGCGGACTTTCTTACAATACCTCTTTTATTGGGAAATACTTGTATTTAAGGGATTAAAATTTTTTTTATGTGGGGGGGGGGGATATAATTTCTGTAGTGAAATGCAGCCATCTTCAACCTGTTGCTTGCTCGCGAGCACCACGGTGCTCCCCAGAAGCACCAAGACTGCTCTATGCTCGTGTCTAATTTGCGAGCACTTGATAAAATTAAAACCTGTTAAAATTACGCACAAGGATAGTTATACAGATTTCAGGCATGCTTATGTCAAAGTTGTCATGAGGGTGCTCATCGTTTGATGATGATGGGCATAGGCAGTGCTCGCTGCTAAATTAAGGTGGAAGACCCCCCCCCCCCTCTGGTGTAGTAGTTCTCAAAATGTTGTCGTGGATCCTGGGGTCGTCGCCGAACTTCTCTCGAGGATGGTGTGTAGGAGATTCTGTCTTGATTGTGTCATTTGACTGTGTATAACAGGGATTCTTGACCTCTTTTTTCAGCCCAAAATAATCAAGAAGATCATCTTCGCGACCCATGGGACTGTTTGTTTTTCGAAATTAGTGAAACCAGTGACGCAATAAATGCGTTTATAGCAGAGCTGTTGTAGGACTCATCTAGGAAGTCCCTGTGAATCCAGTTTGGGTCGTGATCCATAGTTCAAGAATCTCTGGCAGTAAGCAAATTTGTACGACCCATCTCGGGAGTTCTTTTAATCAAGTTTGTGAGTCGTGAAATATAGCTCAAGTATCCCTATCTTACGTGAATTTGCACTGCCTATCCCAGAAGGCGCTGCGAATCAAGTTTGG
Organism: Pholcus phalangioides; assembly: GCF_987345545.1. Taxonomy (NCBI): domain Eukaryota; kingdom Metazoa; phylum Arthropoda; class Arachnida; order Araneae; family Pholcidae; genus Pholcus; species Pholcus phalangioides. The sequence goes on along the minus strand of NW_028301601.1, from coordinate 17,230,184 downwards.
GTTGTAACCATAGCTCAAGAATCCCTGACTGTAAGCGGACTTGTACTGCAACCCTCTCAGAAGCTCCGGCAAACAACCAAAACTTTCAAGTTCGGTTCGTGACGCATAGCTCAAGGATCCTTGGCCATAAGTAGATTTATATGACTCGTCCCTATGAATTAAGTCTGGGTCGGGACGCGTAGCTCACAAGAGCCCTAGCTGTTGGTGGATTTGTGTGACCCATCTCGAAAGCCCCAACGACCCGTAGGTTAAGAACCCCTGGTGTATAAAAAAAAATTCTAAGTCCCGCTTCTTCACTGGGACAATTGCTGAAATTGGTCAAAGCCGATAGAGTCTGGGCCGTGTTCGGTTTGAAAGAAAATTAAAGTCGAGGATGGTAATGTGTGCTTACGAAGTGGTTAGTAGACTTTTTGGATTTGACTGAAAATTACAGTGAAACCGCTCTTTTGCGGACACTGATCAGACAAAATATTCGCCCGTAAAAGTGGGGGAATGACCGTTATTCAAGGGTTTGAAATTTATACTTTTATCATACATGGGGATATTATAATTTGGCCGTAAAAGAGGGGCGATTGCATCTGAGGATTGTCCGTTAAACAGAGGTTTTACTGTATGTATAGCCTATAGCTCTTACTTTAATGTAGAGAAAGATGTCCTCGCCACATATTTATACAAGATATACAGAAAACCGACTGCTATATACAGATGCTTGGTTTTTGAAAGAAATATTCAACTCTGCCTCTATGGGGGGACTCGAACCCACGCACTCCCGCATTCCGGACGAGTGCACTACTACTATGCTATAAAAGCAGATTTGAATATTTCTTCCCTGGAGTATATGTATATGATGAACGGTACCGAGCGATATGGATGGTGATAGCAAGAGGCACATTTATGGTTTTGCCACCCGCGGGCTGCTCGAATTTTACCACCTTTCTCCCATTTTAGCCTAATTTTCCTGACTACTCTTTCCTCGAATTCACCGCACTATGCTGTAACCCGCTTGCCCCCCCCCCCCCTCCTCCACTCTTGCAAGTACATCTAAGTGGCTGTTTGGGTCACTCCCATGCACACACACACACACATTCACACAAAGTCAATCTTTTAGTCATTCATGTGCTTGAGCATTATTTGGCCACTCACATGCGTTACAGGGTGCATGCTACAATTAGTCTGTAGCAGAGTCAGTATACTTAAACCATTCAGACCTATGTAGCGTCCGTACTGGTAGATGCATTCCATTGAAACTTGGTATATACGCTATATGGACCATGGGGGAAATGTAAGATGCCATAAAAAAGCGCCACTTTTTCACCTGGTAGTCGAAAATTTAACTATTTTTTTTATTTCATAAATTCCTCACCCCCAGTGGTCTCAAGATATCCTAAAAATCTGTCTGTATTCGGATAAGCAATTTTTGAGAGAAAAAAAACTACTCAGAGTACGAAAACTTTAATTGTAATCACCCTGTATATATATGCATCGAAAAGAAAACCGCATAGTAGGTCTCATTCGAGAAAGCATAAAAATGTAACTTTTTAATGCGATACCGATAGCCTCGGAACAGAGGCGAATTATAACGTCGGAACCCCGCGACTTCGAAAGGGCTCCGAAAAACACACAAACCTCACACTTTTTTTCCTAATTTAGAGTGCCCAATACAGTCGAATCCCCTTTCAACAGATACCGTTATAACGGAAATCTCGTTTTAAAGAACACTTTTCTAATCCTCCCTCAAATAAGTTTCCATAGGAACAATGCAAAACAACCTGAAATTCCTTTATAACGAAGTGATTTCTCCGGTTTCTCGTAGTTCGTTATAACGGGACTCGACTGCATATATTTTTTTTTTCATTGCTCCCGGGGCCCCCGAGCGACTCTAACCCGTCACTGCCTCGAAATTACCTCTGTTGCTGGGAAAATCCATAGAGAGTTTGGGATCTTTTTGAATAGTTTCTCTACCTTGAATTTTACTTGAAATCACCCCCTTGAAAATTTCGTGTAATTTGTCGACCATCGCTGTGATTTTTCGCAAGTGTACGATCCCCGTCGGCAACTTGCAAAAAAAAAAAAAATAGAAAATTGCACTGGAGTAGCAGCAGCAGCAGCTATTTATGGATCAATTCGAGAGGCATTTATCTGTTGCTAAAAAGAAACGGGTTTTCAACACCGACTCTCAACGCTTCTTTATGTGCTGCTGCTCCTGCGCTTTTTACTCAATAAGCTCCACGGAAAATAAGCTTCGGAGCTTCTCTTTCTCTACTTTTTTTGCTCCCACTTCTCAAGAAAAGAGTATTAAGAGGTGTTTTTTTTCCCCTTTTCGCATTTTTCCTGTGCCTTTTCATACCACGTCTGTTTGCTTTTCCACTATTGCCGGGAGAAGTGTAACGTCTCTATTCCCTACGCGGACAAATGCTGTATTATGTGTGTAGGGAAAAGTACCTTTTTTTCCTCTCCCCCACTTTTAAATATAAATTTCCGATGATTAACGAGATGTTTCAAAATAATCTGAAATGTCAGAGGGGAAAATATTTCATCGCAATCATTGTACTGCTAAAAATTTCTTTTGCTGAATGGGTGTATGAAGAGTATCTTTTTTTTTTAAAGGCATCTTCTCTCAACCTGTTGCAAGTGAGGAGTCCGTGAGCGTTCGATCGATACTCCCACGCCGGAATAAGCCACCCCATTCAAGCTGCATTGAAAAGTTTCCGCCATACATTCTTAACTCATGGCCCCGCAGGCCAGATTTGGTCGCCGGAGTCATCTGATGATGTGGCCCGCGACCTCAAACCTAATTTTGTAAAAACAAACCTGATTTTGTAAAAAAATTAGGGGTATAGTTAAAGTTTCCAGATCACTTGAGTGACCCTCGGTGCAGTTATACATCACTTGAGTGACCCCTGGCACATTTACGGTTCACCGCGACACAGTTCCAGAGCACCTAAGTGATCCAAGGCACATTCCCAGAGCACCTAAGTGATCCGAGGCACATTCCCAGAGCATTTAAGCGACCCGCGTCACATTTCCAGAGCACCAAGTCATGGCCCCTCCACAAGGGTAGGACTGACAGGTCTCCAGTCCTGGGGCGCGGGATGATTCTCATCGTTTTTTTGCTTTTTCACGCTATAAATTCACCATAAAGGGCCCCGCAAAAGATCTCGACCTAGGGGCCCTGCTCTAGGTTATGGGAGGCCATGCACTTAGTAACCAGCAGCACATTTACCATTCATCTAAGGTGTTGCTCCAGAGCACTGTCACCCGTGGCACATTTACAAGTCACTTAAGGAACCTGCGGCGCTGTTGCAGATCGTCTAATTAAGTCGCCCTCACTTCATTGCTTTGATGAATTATGTCCGTTATTCATGCTAGTTGTTTTCTCTTTCACGTGAATTAATTTATTTTCCGTCATTTCTTTATTCTTTGACAGCCAAATCCACCAAAAACGCATGCAAAAGGAAAAAAGAAGGTTCGAAAAAGTTTGAAGCGGTGACGAGTCCAGGTTCAGGCCAGTCATCCGGTTCGGCGACGGCATCAGTGTCGGCAGCGGCGGCGACGACGCCGTCGACGACGGACGGCGGCAGTGACCAGGAGAACGACAAGAACAAAAAGAAAAAAGCTCGCACGACGTTCACGGGCCGACAGATCTTCGAGCTCGAGAAACAGTTCGAAATCAAGAAGTACCTGTCGTCCAGCGAAAGGGCCGAAATGGCCAAACTTCTCAACGTCACTGAAACTCAGGTAGATTTCTTCAATGTTTTATACAACATGATTGATATTGTTTTTAGGGCCGGTCAAATTATCGATTGTTAATCTCAGTGAAAATTTTCAGTTGAGTGTTAGTTGACTCTATCAATCCGATAAAAATTCAACTAAAATTTTCATTAAAAGTATATAAATTAACTTTACTTACTTGATGAAACCGCATAGATGTCTTTACCCATTTTTGATCGACTTTTTCATTTGCGCAACGCTTTGTTTAACATTTTGTTTCAAATACTTTTCATTAAAATTTTTGTATGAAATGAACATTTTCGGGAACCCAAAGGTCTAACGAGTGTCATAGTATTTTTAAAAAAATTTTTACAATGACATTTTTTTATGATTTTTCAAAAAGAAAATTTTCAGAAACTTTGTATATTTCGTTTACATATCTGAATTTTTTTTTTCCTCTGACCATGAATACAGCGGAACTTCGGTTAACGAGCGGTTCGGTTAGCGAGCAAATCGCATAACGAGCAAATATTTTGAAAAAAATTGATTCGATTAATCAGCGATGATTCGCATTACGAGCAAACATTTTGTGCTTTGTTTATTTATTGTCAAGTTCTCACAACTAAGCTGATGATTTTTCGCTTTCGTGCACAGACGTACTGTGGAATTATAGGTAACATTCTCCCCTACAGTGTCTGGTCAGCTTGCCGAACTGGAAAAATTGAGTGTGACTATTATACGAAATGCCGCATTGTAATCGCACGTATGTGCGCTAGTTTTTTATATAAATTATTCTTGGCCAGGAGTTGACCATAGACGAACTGATGGACCCCCATTGCATGCAACAGCGAGAGCTTATATAGAAGGTATCTTTTTCTGAGGAAGAGAGAAGTGGGAAGTCCCTCACTTTCCAAATGTGATTAGAGATATGTGTAAAATGTGGGAATCCGTGCAAAATTCTGTTGGAAAGTACCAATGATATAGAAGCGCAGTAAAGCAAGCAATAAATCTGTTCAACGACAATGCAATTTCCCATCTCCGAATAATCCTAAAAAGGAGGCAAAAAGCAAGTGTCATTGGGTATATATACGTTCTTTTTAAAATCACACAAAAAGAATACGAATGCAAAACAACAGTGAGTCCGAAAATCGTCCAACACGAGACAGTCCTCTTCTCTCTCGTTGTTTAGAGTAAGTTAATTTGTATACATTATCGTATCGCATGTTTGTTTATGGCGTTATTACATTATATATAATGTACATATTTCACTTGAAAGCTCCAATTCTTCACTTCTCTTTTTATGTGTGTGTGGCCCCCTTCAGCACTTGTCCTGACTCCAGTTTCTATTTGTGGCCCCCTTTTAGAGTATCCCAGGGCCACATGGCATCAGGTTGCGAACTACTGCAGTATTATATAAGATGCAAAGAAAAATCATTTCACTGAAACTTTTGCTGTCGCCTATCGAGTAAAACTGTTACAATTTTCCGATTGAAGTTGCTGCTAGGCTCCTGAATAACCTGATAAAGTAATAGAAAAATATTGTATCATATTGATAATATTTTAAAAAGTAATAATATATAAAAGATAATTTAATTTACTAAAAAATTTTTATCCATCAATATTTATGTACAGTAATATTATATCATTAAATTTAGTCTAACGCCACCGTCTTTTCCGTGCTCATCATGTCATCCTTTCCACTTTAATGAGTATTTGATATTAAAGAGGACGTCACAATACCAAGGACGACAGTACTTCGCAAATTTACTTATATTTTTTACTTTATAAAAACATTAACCGTTAAAATTTTCCCGCAAATTTGACAATTTAATAACTATTATTATTTAAAAAAATATTTTATTACATCATATTGTATTGTTTTTTTTAAATAAAATCCATTAATCGGAAACCTTTTACCAATATTTATTGCAAAATCATATTAGTTTTATTCGGTAGGTGGCAGCAGATATTTCCGGTCAATGATTGATATACTGTATTAACGTGTTAGATTGCAGTGGTTCTCAACATGGTGCCATATGGCCCTGTAGCGTCTCTGCGATACGATATTCTTCGGGGGTGGGGGAGCACAGGTGAAAATCAGATGAATGGAAACCACGGCAAGAGTGTTGAAGAGGGGCCCACAGAGAGAGAGAGGTGATCGATTTCAATTGAACTCCGGGGTGAGAATATGTAATACTTTCTGAATCCACAGCATGGAAGCAGGACCATCTAATTCCGCGGGCCCCATATAGGTAGGGCCCGGGCCATGGGGGGGGGGGCACATGATGAGATCTGGTACTACAATTTCTGGATGTAGTTAATATGTAAACTATTACTTCTCTACAGCCAAGTATGGGTGACCTCCGAACACTTTGTCAGTGTCGTCTTAATACATTGTCCCACCCTCGAACGGTCCTTGAATATGTGAATAGCATACTAGACAGGCATTTCTATCCAAGTACGGGTCCTTAGAAAAATTACTGTATCCAAGAAGGGGAGAAGAAGCCGATGGGGCTCTTAAGACGACCCTGAACTTTTCCTGGATATCCATGATGTTGAGACGCCCTCTCCTCAAGAGGGAAGTTCACTGATTTCTAGCCAAGGGTAGGTGCAGGCTAAGGTCAATATCTCTGAAAATTCATTGGCTCCACCTATATATATACGTATTTTATTGTATTATGTATATATATTATTATTATTGCATTGTATTATTGATTAAATGCCGTTCTTATTAGTCATTTTTATGTGAATGCATAATTGTGGAACGAATCATCCGTGTTCCCATTATTTTCTATCGGAGAGTTTGATTCGAATAACGAGCGATTCGTATAACGAGCACGTTCGCGAAACGAATTAAACTCGTTAACCGAAGTTCCACTGTATATTTTTAAAAAAATAATAATAATAATTTTCCCCAAATTTTTTTGACACATGGTACATGAGATTTCTTAAAATTATAATTATTAGTTATTTTGATTAAACTAAGATAACTAATTTTTACATTAATTAGAAAGTAAATAAATTGGATATTTACATCTGTAGGTGGTATCATCCGCTGTGGTGGTCGAGTGGTTATAGTGACGGACTCGCGATGCGAGGATCCGGGTTCGAACCCCACAGTGATGGTCGGCTGAAGTTGGTTTTCTGCGGTTCCCAACTTCAAGGCGCAAATGCGAGCCGATTTCCCCGTTAAAAAGTCTCGCCACAGAGAGCAACAGTCCTACAACGATAAATCATTCAATCATAACACTTCACTCATAGTTAGAAAAACTGGTGGCAGATGGCAGCACTACACATAACAAGCATTACAGAGAAACAAAAAAAACTTCACGTCAGGTTTCACTACACGTACACGCACATTCCCGCATGTACCGATTCGTTGGGGGTCATCTTTGAATATTCGACTTTAAGGGTCAAATACCCCTTATGACATCTAATCGGTTTCGTCAAGTAATTAAGTCAGGGCCGTCTTAAGAGCATCATGGGGGCCCCCGGGTCAAGTGATTTTTCTGAGGCCGTACGAGGCAGATTCTTGAAAACTTCAACCAGATCTTATTTTTGTGAGGCCCCTTCTTCGCTTGAGGCCCCCGGGCCGTGCCCGGGTAGGCCCATGCCTTAAGACGGCACTGAATTAAGTTAATTAACATATTTTAATGATAATTTTAGTTGAATTTTTATCGGTTTCAGAGAGTTTTATTAACTAAACTAAAGTTTTTGCTGCCATCAACAACTGAAATATTTTTTGAAGTCATTTTTGAAAATTCGACTTCACGGCTGGTGACAACTCCTTAAGTTATGTTTCTCTTCATAGCATATGGTCACTTCAGATAAGTGACCATATTTAAGTGACCACCACGACATAAAATAACTTTATCAGCCATTTTTAAATCGATTTCTGTTAATTTATAATGATTTTATTTTCTCAAATCAATAATTTCATCAAAATTTTTGGGATAGGGAAAATACGTGTCGATTCTACAAAAACTGGGAAGGAATTTCATGGCCAAATTGAAGGATTCAATTCCAATTGATTGGAGTTTAAAAATAAAGGCTCAAAATATGCGTTAAATGCGGAAAATCCGTGTTTTACCCGGATTCAACAACAATTTCTCAAATTTCTCCCGTTTTTCGAATTCAAGTATCTCTAAGGATAATGCACTTAGAAACGTGGGATTTTTTTTTTTGGGCATCAGGAGAGACAGAGCAATAACTTTCTAATTGGAAGTTAGAGCACGCGGGATCGTGTGAAATTTAGATTTTTTTTTATTTTGTTACACACTGTATTTTCACTCTCAAAACTGGTACAGGGTAATTTTTGAATACCTGTTGAGCATTTTTTTTGAATGGGAATCACCTCTTACGACGGACGGTTGATGAGCTAAAGGCCGCGCTAGTACTTACAGGACACCCTGTATAGTATACAATCCTACGTTTGTTACGAATGGTTTGCGTTCAGAAATATTCGATTAATCGATTAAAATTTTTTGATTAACCAGTTGAAAATTTTAATCGTTTACCAGTCCTAATTGTTTTCTTTTACATTATTGCAATGGGAGGGCTTGTTCCCGTCCGTAGACCCAGATGTGTACGCAAGAAGGGGCACGTGCCTGCTCAAGATACGCACGCGTTTCTAGGTCACTTAAAATGCCCGAAGCACATTTCTAGGTCACTTAAAATGCCCGAAGCACATTTCTAGGTCCCTTAAAATGCCCGAAGCACATTTCTAGGTCACTTAAAATGCCCGAAGCACATTTCTAGATCACTTTAGTGGCTCCGCTGCACATTTCATGATAACTCACCTGACCCGCGACACATTTCCAGGTCACTTAACTGGCCCTTGGCGCATTTCCAAATCCATTAAGTCGCCAGCGGCACATTTTGAACTTCGGCAAAATTCCAAATCACTTAAGCAATCAGCGGAAAATTTCCAGATCTCTGAAGTGGCTCTGAGCACGTTTTCAGATCCCTTTAAGGGGCCTACTGCAGATTTCCAGATCATTTGAGTTACTCCCCCCCGCGCAGAAAAATTTGCTACCGCATTGTGTCCCCCATCGAGGGGTTAGCGCACCAACCTCTCGATGAGTATAAAAAGCAAACCTGCCGTTCGGAATCTGCAATTGATTGTAGGTCCCGGTCTAATTAACCCTCGTGTGCAGAAAATGACCGTGGTGCGACTAAAATGATCAAATGATCAAATTGAGTTACCCCCCGGCATAATTACAGATGACTTGAGCCAACCTCGGCACTTTTCCCGATCACTTTAGTGGCCCGCTACATCGAGGCCGTAGCAGGGGGGGGGGGGAACTAAGAAGTCTGGTCCTTCCACCCCCAAAAGAATAAGTTAGGAAATTGCTGATCTGTATGGAATAAAACTGTTATTCTTTCAATTTGGTCAATTTCGCCACTCCTCTGGCTGCCCGTGGACCATTTCCGAACCAATGAAGTGGCGCCAAATGTCATAAAAGGTTGAACATCTGTGATCTCGACCAGAGGTGATCGATCTTTAGTGATTTCTGGCTACAACTGGAGTGAAAAAATATGCGATGTTTTTAATTGAACTCGAAAAAATCTTTCTGCGGCCACTCGCGGCACGTTCCCACTTGGTGTGTGGGGTTTTCGAAATCACTTTCCATTCCCAAAACCTTTAGCAGAGTGTAGGCCACTTCATTAGTTTGGCGATGCGTCGCGGGGCCCATTAAGTGATCTGGAACAGCTCCGTAGAACTGGAGAACTGGAGAAACCGCGAGACACCCAGGCTCTGTCGTAAGAAGCAACGTCAGCACTTCGTCCCCCCCCCCGGGGGGGGGGGGGAACAGGGCATCTCCGGTAAAACCAAATTTTATAGATACGTCAAAGATTGCATATAGTGCAAGGAAATCAAAAATTATGTAAATCGTAGAGGTCACTTGAGTGATTTGTGAGTGTGCCGCGTTTAACGCGAGCCTCTTAAGTGCCCTGAAACTGTGTGACAGGTTAATCAAGTGACCTGCAGATATGTCGCGCGCGCATGTGTGTGTCTCTTAAGCAATCCGGAAATGTGTCGCAGTTCACTTAAGTAAGCGGGCCGCGGCTCATTTTTGATCTATAAATGCGCCACGGGTCACTTAAGTGTTCCGGAACTATGTTGCGACTGATCGGTAACTTTGCCGAGGGTTACTCAAATGATCTGTGAATATGTCGCGTGTTACTCAAGTGATTCGTAAATATTCCGTGGGTCTTTCAAGTAACCTGAAAATTTGTCCGCAGTTTTATCTGTAGGTTATCGGCCACTTGGGTGATGATGTGAAACTGCACCGCGGGTCGCTTAAGTGCTCTGGGACTGTGTCGTGGGTGAGCTAAAAATATATGGCGCGGGTTACTCAAATGATCTGCAAATATGTCGTGGGCGACTTAAGTGGACTAGGAATGTGTTGTGGGTTACATAAGCGATATGAAACTACACCACGGGTCTTTTAAGTGATCGTGTGCTGCAGGCTGCGTGTGTGATCTTGAACTGTGCCGCGCGATACTCAACGGATCCTGAAATATGCCGCGTGATACTCGAGTGATCTGTGAACATGCCGATGGTCACTCAAGCGATCTGCAATCGTGTCGCAGGCCGCTCAGGTGATGCGAAACTTCACCACGAGTCCTTCAAGTCATCTGTAAAACGTGCTGCTTGCTAGCCGCGTAAGTGACCTGTACATGTGCCGCGGGTCACTTGAGTGACACCGCGGTGCTTCGTAAGATCCGCAGTGACCTGGTATAAGTGTGCCTTGGAACATCTAAGTGATGTGTAAATTTAAGTCAATCAAGTAAGGACCACATTTGGCCAGCTGGCCGTGGGGTTTGAGCACGTGTGCTTCAGAATCACGGCATGTGAAACTCACATGCCGTGAGTTCCACACACACTAACGTAGGGGTCTTCAACCCGTGGCTTCATGTAGATTCATAACAAGCACAGACTGATGTTTTTACGTGTGGGCCACATATGAACAGGGAGTATTTACGTGTGTGTGTGTGTATATATGACGAATGAGTATAATAAATAATAATCACAAAAATAATAACACTACACCTTCCATTTTTCCCAATCTCCATAACATTACTACACACACACGTAAATACTCCTTGTTCATATGTGGCCCACACGTAAAAACAAACACTACACAGTCCATTTTTCCCATTCTCCATAACACTGACCAGTGTACAGTATTTAGCTTCTTAATAAAGCCTTAAACGCATACACACTTCTTCACCATGTAACTTCGAGTACATTCCATCCTGCTTGAGTGGGAGAAAGCAGAAATGAACGAAATTCCCATTGTATCGTATTTCTTGGGTGCATGGTTGGGAAAGGAGCAGGTGGACGTATGCATCTTGATTGGTTGGAACAAGGGATTAGTACAATATTGGTACAGTTCGTTTACTTGTGTTTTTGGTCTTTGAAGCCTTTTAGTCTTTAAATGAGTGCATGATGGCGGAAAAAGGAAATTTGAAGAAAAAGTGAGATTTTTCCGAGAAAAGTGGTCATCCCTTTTTTTCCGTCAAACAGAAGGCTAAAGCAGTTTGTCTAATTTGCAATGAGAGCGTAGCCATTATGGAAGAATACAATATTAAGAGACATTATACGATACCAAGCATAGTGCGAAGTATTCTGTATTGGAGGGACATTTTTTTTAAGTGAAAAAGTCAATGAACTGAAATCGAAGCTGAACTGCCAACAGTCATTTATTCTTCGGTAGAAATGAACAGTCTGAAAATTGTGTTCGTGTTAGCTATGTAACAGCAGAAAAAATTGGTAAGCGTGGGAAGCCCTTCATTGATGAAGAATTCGTTAAAGAATGTCTACACCAGGAAAACTTGTGCAAAACATTTTTCCTCCAACTTTGAACATGTAATGTCTGTTGAAGTGAAAGCGGTTAACTTCATTCGATCCAAATGACTTAACCATAGACAGTTTCAAAAATTCATAGAGGATTTGGAAGCTGAACATGGCGACTTTATGCAGAAGTACGCTGGTTGAGCCGAGGAAAGATGCTTCAGCACCTGTTTTCCCGTGAAGAAGGAAGTTGATGAATTCATGAAATTGAAAGGAAAACTTATTGGAGAGTTTCAAGATAAAAAGTTGGAGAGAGATTTCGCATTTCTTGTCGATATCACTGGTCATCTGAATGATCTAAACCAGTGTTTCTTAACCTTTTTCAGCTCATGCCCCCCCCCCAATGGATCACATTTTTTTCTCGTGCCCCCCCCCCCCGTCCTATCTAGGGCCCCCCTCTACCCTCATCCAAGAGTGAGTTCCAGGAGTCAAATTATATGGTAAAAAAGGGTCTGTGTAAAATACGAGACGATCGAACGAACCTGCACGATAACTCGACCCTCCCAACACATCAACCGTTGCTCTGGCGGCCCTCCATACTTAGCTGAAAATAGCAGCTTACATATGAAAATCATAGTACCAGATCCCATATCCCCCTTCCTCCGTTATAGACATGAAGACCCGAGTCATGCCCACACAGACTCCAGGGTTAAGATGCCCCTGGTTCTATGGACGGATCTGATGGATTCTGAAAGTAGTAATATTTTTCAATCATGTTTCATTTTTAAAGCTTTTCTCTTCAATGCTCTCTGACTTCCTTCACCACCTGTCGTGGATCACCTTACTTCTGATTTTCTCCCGTGGCTCCCTTAGAACATCCCAGGACCGCAAGGGGGTCATATGGCCCCAGGTTGAGAACCACTGATCTAAAATACCGCTTACCAGGAAGAGATCTACTTTGGGAACGGCAACAAAAACAAAACTGCATACATTTTCCTAAATTATTGGAGTTGGTAAATAGATCTACAACTTGGAAACCGAACGATTATGTACAGTGCATTTCAAATCTGAGAATGGAATTCAGAAGCAGATTCTCCGACTTCCGCGAGAACGAAATTTTTATGAAAATGTTTTCATCACCATTCTCAATCGATATCGAAAGTGTTCCAAAACAATACTGAAATCCATGTCGATATCCAAAGTGTCCACCAGAGCTACAATTAGAATTTGCAGATTTGCAATGTGACCCTGCAGTTAAATGCAAGTTTTTTTTAAATTCCTTCATCAATTGATTTTTATTCTAAGTATACGTCCGAAGAAAAGCACCCAGAAATACGCAACCATGCGTTGTTCATGTCTTCCATATTTGGCAGCACTTACATATGTGAACAGTTGTTTAGTTGAATGAAGAATACAGAATCAAAAACTAGAACACGTCTGACTGATCTGACTGATCGGCATTTGGAGGATATTTCACGAATAGCAACAACACAAATTTTACTTAGCATTGAAGCTTTAGTCAAGCAAAAACCATGTCAAGTTTCGCATTAATTTAGGAATTATATCCCCTCGCATTCGTAATGTAAGTAACTAAAGAATTTTTTTTTTGATTTGGTACGTAATTGATTCAATATACACATGTATAAACAAAAATCGTACATTTTCATTCTGTTTCATACAATATAAAAATACCTAAAATAATTTGTCTCGCCCCAATTCAGCTTAATATGTTAAAACAAAAATGCTACATAAAATGGAATCATAAATTATGTAGTACGCGTCGCATTTTAATTTGTCGTATCTGACGTTCGTAGGATCAACTTTTCGCATGGGGGGGGGGGCAAATTGGGATTGATGGGAGGCACAAGGAATCTCTGAGATAAATTTAGAGCTACCAACTTTCAAAAGCATTTTCAAGTAACAGAAATGTATTAATACAGCAAAAAAGATATTTTTTGAAACTATAATTGGAAATGTGTTTTTTTTTTTAATCATTCAAAATTAATATTTTTTTAATTAATAGAATTGAATGTTTAATTTTTTTAATAATTTGAAATATATTTAGTTTGTGATCGTCTTTGGAAGAAAGCCCCCCCCCCCCCATCGCGTTAATGAGTGGCCCGCAGAACGCTACAAATTTTTTATGTGGCCCTCGAGCGTAAAAGGTTGAAGACCCCTACACTAACGCATTTATAAAGTTCCTTCATTCCACCTAGGCACATCCTATGCATTAAGATACGAACATTCTTCCCTACGCACATCCTACGCATTAAAATACGGAACATTCTCCCCTACTAACTCGTCTTTACAATCAACATGAACAGAGATTCGCGTTCCAAGACCATTCCCTGCGACTTCACATAAATCGACTGCAAGTCATCAACATTCCTAAGGAAAAGCATTTCTTTTACCGCTTCCTCTTCCCCTTGGATGAAACCTCCCGATAAATAGGGCTTCCTTTTTTTTTTTTTAAACTTTCTCCTCTCATCAAAACCCAGCAAACAAGATCGGAAATATTACATCTCTTTCATTTTTTTCTCTCTGCCATTATTATTTCTGGAAGAGAGAGAGATAGAGATAGAGCTCTCCAAAGTTAGAACAAGTGATGAGAGGAAAAAAAAACTGCAGTATCTATCTTGTCTCTCTTGGACGGTTCCTCTGCCGCCACTGGTATTTATCGTCATTCCTGGCGTTTCCCAGTCCTATTTCAAAGGTCTCCTTCTTGTACAGATAGACGCGTACACACATACAAGAGTCTTCATTGATTCGGCACCTCCTTGCTTGTATATAAGAGCTACATCCTCACAAAGGCCGAGTTGTCAAAGAGTGAAAATTTTCCAACCGCGGTAGCGGCACCATCATCAAGATGGAGGAAAGAGGTAATTTGGATGAAGGCATAGGCAATGGTGAAGAAGAAGAAAAAAAAGTATACAAAAAGGTTAAATAGAATCTAAGAATACGTCTCCGGGATAATTGCCCTGGAATTGCGTCTCTCTCTCTCTCTCTCTCTCTCTCTCATCTTTACCGACAAGAGTTGAAAGCCGTGAATAATAGATTAACATCGGGAGCTATTAATTGGGGCCTCGTCAGCCATGTTGTGCCGAGAGATCCGCTGTAAAGAAAGAAAGAAAGAAAAAAGAAGCTACAGAGAAAGAGAGGGACCCCATTCATCGAAGAAAAGAATCTCCACACACTTCCCCGCACCCCCTTGTATTTAGTTCTGTTTCAGGGGCCCCCCTTTACTTCCAGCTATTAAAAGGAAGTCTTTATATTTTCTTGAGGAACTCTGGAAGTTTTTTTTTTTAAATTTTTTGTTTTAATCGCCTCGTTGATGGTATTTCGCAATGGCGGTGGGTTTCTTTTCCTTTGTCTATTACATAGTTGTTGTTTCTTGTTACCCCCCCCCCCCCGCGCTCTTTATATGCTACTTTGTGCGAGTTTGAATGCGATTAAACGACACGTAAGTGATTCTATAAGGGAAGGAGTTGAATAAATTCCATGTTGATGATGATCGTATTTGCTGATGGCTGTGGACAAAAAAAGGAAAGACAGAGAGAAGCGAGATGATGGTGAGTTGATTGAAGAGTTCGAGAAGATATTTTTGTTTTTCTGCTGGGAGAGAGATATGTGTGCTCTCAGCATTTTGATCATTTTCGTCGTGCCACGGGCGAGTGCTAATTAGGACGAAGTTTTTGTAGCGGGTTCTGAAAAGGGGCTGTTGATTATAGATTGATGCGGCATGGACGAAAGAAAAGCCCGGGAAGAGAGGATTTGGTGTGACGCGGAATGATGATGACGCTAGAGGCAAGAGGATTTAGCTCGACATAGAAAGATAATACTCCATAAAAGACAGAAGCGGGTTCAATACCCGCATGGAAATTAAAGTCCGAAACAAAAGTATTTGGTGTGACGTTAGAATGAGGCAAGAGAAGCTGTGGTGCGGCATGGAAATAAAAGCTGGCGGCGCATGGAACGAAAATCCTAAACAAGAGAAACTGGGTCGACACGGAAAGAAATACCAAAAACAAGAGAAGCTAGTGTGTCATACAGAAAGAAAGACCTAAGACGAGATGAATCTGGGGCCATATGGACAGAAAGCTGGTGTGGCACAGAAAGACCCATGACGAGAGAAGCTGGGGCGAGCGACAAAAGTCGGAAAGAGAGGCCGGTGTCAATAGCTGATGCGACACTACATGAAAATCAACTCACAACATAGAAGAAATCAGCGCAACATGGGAAGAAGAGTTCAAAACGATAGAAGCTATGCGACGCGAAAAGAAAAGCTCAAGACGATAGAAGTTATTCGACATGGGAAGGAAAGATCGAACGAGAGGGAACTGATGCCACATGAAAAGATATCCCCGGGACCATTGAAATGTTGCGACATGAAAAGAAATGTCTGAGTCAAAAAAAGTTAGTTCGACATGAGAAAAGAAGCTCGGTTTCGAAAAAAACTAGTGCGACATGCAGGGGTGTCGGAAATGTTTCGAACCTGTGGGTGCTCGTCTTTAGTTTTATATCAGAAATATTAATTTCGGAATTAATTCTGGGGGTGCTCGAATCCATCCACAACTTACCGTGGGTGTTTGAGAACCCACAGTACCCCCGGCTCCGACGTCACTGGCGACATGGAAAAATGTCTCTGACCACTCACACAATCTGTAGAATATATTATTCCAATCATATACGTTCTTAACGCCATCTCTTTTCGACGAGAAGAAATAGTACCGTCGTCACGAGAAATATTTTTAAAGAGAAATGAGATCAGATATCACACATATCAGGATCATACGTATTTAGATAGTCATTTGAACATCTTTGTCGAGTTTACGATGTCGATGATGGTTTCATTGCATCGTGGTGAAAACTCAAATTCAACTGAAACTCAATTCATGCAAAGGGTGGCGATTAAATTTTTATGTATGTATGAATCTTACGAGTCAGGAACGAAGAATTTCTATTAATGAATCCATATTATTATTACATGAACATATTCCTGTATATCATCAATACATATGGGATATAGGCTACATATGTCATCACGAACTCAAATTGAATTTACATAAACATTCAAACATCCTACGAATAGATGGAAATCGTTATGGAGCCGTGTGTATTGGCTCAAGTTTATGAATGAGCGCAAATAGAGGGACTCGAGTGTTAAAAGTTCTCAAACAAATCATTTAAAAGTGCTCATTTACCGATTTTCTTGAGAAGTTATAAAATCAAGAAATGTATATATATATATATATATATATATACGTTTTCATTTAAAATTCCCAAAATAAGACGTTTCTCCACTCTTTACAAAAGTCGAAAGGGTACTTTTCAAAAGCCTTTAAAATGGAAGGAAAACTTCCAAAAGACTGTGAATGCGTGTGTTTAGGGCGATGTTTGCTCTTGAGGGTAGTTTCTATCCTCATTTTGGGATCTTTCCCTCCCGCTTGAATACTATGTATGCATAATATGGCGGGAAACACTATGATCAGAGAACCGAAGAGTCACATTATCACATCCGTTTTGTTTCCTTCTTCTCCTTCCGTCCCCGAAAATCGAGCTTTTGGAATTAGAAAAGGTGATATTCAAAAGTCAAACATCACATGAAAGGTTTTCGCTCGTGAAGCGGTCTATTTGCTGTCGAACCGACTAATTTACGAGCCGCTTCAAGTCTATCAGTTTCGTGCCAAACCGTACAACGTCTTCATTCAACAGCTTAGAATAGGAGAAGAGAGTTAGTTCTAAAAGCCTCTATGATGATCATATTTGGGGAATTAATATTGTTTAAGTTGCCTAGAAAAGCATGTTTTGAATTCGGATTCTGGGGAAAACGCACCATTTTCAAACACTTATAGGGCTTTTTTTAACGATATCACCTTTTAAAAATTTCTAATATTTAATTAATTCTCTAACATCTTCCTTAAAGAGACGCGGAATGCAATAAATCGTTAGCTCGCTCTTCCGTAAGAACTCACACAGAATAGAGCATTCAAGTCTGATTTCTGTGACGACCATAGTAGTCGATCATGATCATATGATTTTATCACCAATCACCGTCTAATTGTTAACTGTACGTTTCTAAGTTGCATAGAAGAGAGTTTAAGTAAGGTCGTAATAATAGAAAAGGTAGTATTCGTCGTTTTATTAATCCATAAAAGATATAAAAAAACCGATTGGTCTAGGGGGAAAAAAAATAGTGGTTTTATGCAATGAAATTCACTCCTTAAAGAGCACCTTTGAAGTAAGGAAAGTCTGAAAGTAAAGAAAAGAAACATATTAGTCATCACATTCGACTGAATGCTCTAGCGACAATCATCTGTTCCTGGTTAACATCCTGAGATGTGCGATACTTTCTTTCAAAGTGGAAAAAGGGGGAAAAAATGGTATTAATCAATTTAGTAATATGAACAATGATGAAATTAAACCGATAGGTCTAAAATAAAATAGCCATTTTAAAAATCCTAGAAGTCAGTCATCATATTAGAGATACTTGCTGTAGCAACAAGAATCTCTCTGGTAACACCTTGGGATGCGCAATACAATTCTAGGAACGTAACGTAAGAAGGGAAGAGATAACGTTCATCATTTCATTTCTCCTTAAAAAGTTATAAAAAAACCTGTTGGTCCAAAAGAAAAAGAAGGATAGAAATGATCGTTTCAGTGATCAGCATCACTCTTTAAATAACACTTTTGAACTAAGAAAAGCCTGAAAATAAAGAAAAAAAGCCATAGTAGCCATCACATTAGAGATGAATTCTGTAACAATTAACTTTTTCCTCAGGGAAAAACTATAAGTATAAAACTTGTATAAAGTAGAAGAAACATTCTTTGAACTCAAGAAGAGGGAAGAAAAGGTAGCGTTCATCGTTTTAGTAATCCATAAAAATATGTAGAGAAAGCAGTAGGTATAATTAGATAAAAGATGCAGCGGTTGTCGTTTCAGTCATCAACTTCATTCCATAAAAAACATCTATGTAAGTCTTTGAAAGTAAAGGAAACCATAGCAGTCATCACATTAGAGATTACCGCCCCGCGGCAACTTACATCTTCTGAGTAACACCATCATGTGCGATACATTCTTTGAATATAAAGGTAATGAAAATTGTGTTTTTAATACTCCATAAAACGTTTTTAAAAATGTGTGGGTTCAAGATCCTTCCCAGTGTTTCTAATTTACATGATTTTACCCAATGAAAACAAACACTCACCTAATTTTCAGAACAATGTTCTAGAAAAAAAAATTCATTATCAAAATCAAAAAAAGTTAAAATAAATATAATGAGTATTATATAGTTCTAACTCCAAAATAAATGGGGTGGACAGATAAAATAAAATGAAAGACAGGAAATAGAGAGATAAGTTAATGGATTCCGAACAAGACCAATCAATGGCATACGCATACATTCACACTCAAGAGAATATAAGTGCGTATAAACAAAAAAAATGGAGTCATCGAGGAAAAATGGACACATTTTGATAAATTCATTTCTTTATTATTATTACTATTATTATTCAGTTATTTTATTCTACTGCTGCTATCTTTCTCTGCTATAAAAATATGGTAAATAAATTAATATAATAATGAAAGCTAATTAAAGTTACGAATTATAGATCAAATATCTTGCGATCACTTTCTGATGAAAATCATGAATTTGTGAATTAAAATAGAAATATATATATATCCGTTATAATTTTAGTGATCAACATGACTCCTTAAATAACACCTTTGAAATAAATAATGTCTTTGAAAGTAAGGAAAAACCATAGCAGTCATCACATTTGAGATAAATGCTCTTGCAACTACCATCCTCTCTTGCGTGACACCATTAGATGTGCTATGAATTTTTTGAATGTAAAAAGAAAAATATAGTGTTTATCGTTTTACTGATCAACATCATTCCTTAAAGAACAACATCTCTAAAGTAAGTGAAGTCTTTGACAGCGAAGAAAAACCATAGTACTCACCACATTAGAGATAACAGCATTGGCAACCATCATCTCTTGCGTAACACACAGATATACAACACATTCTTTGAATATAAGAATAATAAAGAGGGAGATAATATGAGAATAGTAAGAGCGTTTTAATAATCCTTAGAAAGATTTAAAAAATGGGTAGGTGCAAGATCCTTCCCAATGTTTCTCATATACATGATTTTACAAAAATAAAAAAAAACATTCACATTATTTCAAAACCAATTCGAGAAAAGAAAAATTCAGTATCAAAACCACAAAAGTCAAAATAAATATATTTGAAATGAGTATTATATACTTCTAACTCCAAAATAAATGGGTTAGGCAAATAAAATAAAAGAAAGCAATAGATAAGTTAATGGATTTCGAACAAGGTCATCAATGGCATAGACACGCATTCACATTCAAGAAAATTGAAACGCGTACAAACAAAAAAATAAAGTAATCGAGGATAAATAGACTCATTCATTCTGATAAAATTATTTTTTATTACTGTTATTCAGTTATTTTATTCTACTACTGCTGTACTTTCTCCGCTATAAAAATATGTATAAATGAAAATTCATTAAAATTATATATGAATTAGAATCAAATAACTACTATCACTTTCTGATAAAAAAAACATGAATTCATGAGAAAGAAAATTCATGAATTCAAAGTAAAAAAAAAATATATATATCCATTTTAATTTTTGTGATAGACATAAGTCCTTAAATAACACCTTTGAAATAAATAATGCATTTAAAAGTAAAGAAAAACCATTGTAGTCATCACATTTGAGATAAATGCGCTTGCAACTACAATCTTCTCGTTCCTGACACCATTAGATGTGCGGTAAATTCTTTGAACGGAGGAAAAATATAGTGTCTATCGTTTTAGTAATCCATAAAAAAGGTATAAAGAAGACACAGTAGGTATGAGTAGAGCAGCAATAGGTAGCGGTTATCGTTTCAGTAATCAACATCACTCCTTAAAGAACACCTCTGAAGTAAGTAAAGTCTTTGAAAGTGAAAAAAAAAACCACAGTGGTCATCACATTAGAGATAGCCGCGTGGCAACCATCATCTCCTGTGTAACACCATAAGATATGCGATACATTCTTTGAATATAAGAATAGTAAAAAGAGCGAGAGAGATAATATGAGAATAGTATAAGAGCGTTTTAGTAATCCTTAGAAAGATTTAAAAATGGGTAGGTGCAAGATCTCCTTCCCAGCGTTTCTCATTTAGATGATTTTACGCAATGAAAACAAACATTCACCTCATTTCAAAAACCAATTCTAGAAAAGAAAAATTCAGTATCGAAATCACTAAAGTTAAAATAAATATATTTAAAATGAGTATTATACTTTTAACTCCAAAATAAATGGGTTAGACAAATAAAATAAAAGATAGGTAATAGATAAGTTAATAGATTCCGAACAAGGCCATCAATGGCATACACACGCATTCACATTCAAGAAAATTGAAACGCGTATAAACGAGAAAGAAAAATAGAGTCATCGAGGAAAAATAGACGCATTTTGATAAATTCATTTTTATTATTATTATTATTATTATTCAGTTATTTTATTCTACTGCTGCTGTACTTTCTTTGCTATATAATAGCTAAACGTTAGTTCTTATTTTATTTTTTTCCCCCTACATTAAAAAAAAAAAAAGCCATTTATCTTCCACGAAATGGCTTCCGGAACCAATTGCGAACATCAGAACCAGTATAATGAAACGTTCAAAAGGATAAAAAAGAAAAATGAAATAAAGATAAAATAAAAAAAGGATAAAAATGAAGATCCAACGAATCGAGAAAATGTTGAAAGAAATCGAATACCTCCTTTTAACGTTCTTTTAAATACTTGCTCTAAAGTGATTTTAAAGCGATAGTCTCCATCTTCTTTTTTTTTTCCCTCTCCCCATCACTTCTCAGCTATCTTCCCTACGTTTAAAAAATATTTTTTCCCTTTTTTTTCCCCCCTCCCTTCTTTTTATCGTGTCTCATGGTGTTCCTCAGGGGTAATTTGTTTTTCCCCTAAATAGGATCACGTTTCCCTACTTTTTTTCCCTGATTTTTTTTTTTCCTCCACTTGCGTTGGGGGAGTATTGCTCGCTGGTATATAAAGATCGGATTTTTTTTTTTTTATGGAGAGAAGACTATCTTGACACAGGATTGAATTGGGTTTTTTTTTCCAAGTTATTTGTTAGGATTGCATTTTATTTTTCGATACTTATTTGAATTGTCTCGTCGTTTTTGACTGGATTCATTTTTTTTTTTTTTTCTATTTTATTTCTTGCAGAAATTTGATTTTCATTTTTATTATATTTTAGTTGAGATTTTCAGAATCTTGGAGCTTTTTGTGGTTAAAAATTAATTTTTTAAATAATGAGGATTTTATGAGTTTATTGAGGCATTTGAAAATTTATAAATGGTTACCAGACATAGAAATATTAGAAAATATAAAAATTAGAAATATTAGAAAATATAAAAATTAGAAATATTAGAAAATGTAAAAATGAGAAATATTAGAAAATGTAAAAATGAGAAATATTAGAAAATGTAAAAATTAGAAATGTTAAAATTAGAAATATTACAAATGTTAAAATTAGAAATATTACAAATGTTAAAATTAGAAATATTACAAATGTTAAAATTGGAAATATTAGAAAATATTAAAATTAGAAATATTGGATAATCAAGGAAATGGTTATTTTCCGGATATTATGCTGAGGTCAACTCGGAAAGAAAAGTCATCACGTCTCCGCCGGGACTCGAACCCTGGCCGTCTTGCATATGGTAGCGGGCAAGCATGCTACCATCTACACCACTGGAGACACGACCCTGTCTTCCTTATTTCACGCACTGTGGCGTAAGGCGCTGAAGTAGAGGCATCAGTAGCCTCTCTTAACTTCAGGAAATATTGGATAATGTTTCTCTAATGAAACAAAATGTTTCTAATTTGAAATATTCCAAAATTTTGTTATAAGAAATGGTAGTCACACTTAGAAATATTAGAAAATAGTTATAAATTTTGTAGCCAGACAAAAATACTAGAAAATGTTGTTGAACATAGAAATATTTGAAAATAATAAGAGAGAGAGAGATTGAAAAAGTTTGAAAGACTTAGAAATATTGGAAAATAATTAAAAAATGTAGCCGGAATTGGAAATGCTAGAAAATGTTGTTGGATATAGAAATATTAAAAAAATAATTAAAGTGAAAAGTTGAAAAAGTTATAAAAATATAAAAATATTAGAAATAGAAATAATTATATAAATATAATATACCATTCAGATAATCGAATAAACAGTAAACCAACTGCTTCGTGCCAACCAACTGCTGATGTACCAACTGCTTCGTGCTCAAAAATTTTATTTTTTTTATGTACATTCAGAAATTTAGGAAATTGTACTTAGTTCAAAAATCATTTCGAAACATATATAAATTTCATCTAAATATGTTTTCGGTATTGTCTTTAGAAATTTTAAGAAAGTCACGTCTGGAATATATTATATTCTACTATTTGTTGTTGTTTTTTTTTTTGAATTACACAAATCCAAACTAAAAGAAATTGTCTTAATGTAGTATATATTTATAAAAATTAAACCCAAATTAATTTTAATTCTAATAAAATCGTAAATTTTTAAAGAACTAACCTAAATATTTCTTAGAAATTTTTATTTTTTGTTTGCTAATTCCTACTTCGTTTTTAGAAAAATTATAACAGAAAAAGGTCTTGAATCATAAAATTATTTTTCATGAATCCATCAAAATTTATTTCAAGTTATTGTTTCAATAAGCTATCAATATCGCAATTTTTTTGTGAAAAAATAATCAAAACTTATATGAAAACCGTATCTATAGACTAAAATTATTTAAATATAATCGAAGATTCATATTTTAAACCAAATTGTTTAAAAATATTGAATATTTCTTATTTATTATTACAAATTATTTTGAAAAATTTTATAAAACTTTTCAGAAAGAATAAAATTACATTTTATTTGAAAAATTTCGTCTTTATTTCGTTTTTTATTTATTTTTTCTTATTGCTTTATTGCTGTTGTTTTTTTTTAATTTTTAAATGCAATGATTTTGAGTTATTTTCGTAAAATTTTTGTTTAACTTTTATGTTCTGATGTTGATTTTCATTTATCCGTAGAATAAAAAATAAGCAAGACATAATACGCATATATGAACCTATATCTTTATTCAAAAACCTGTAAATTTAAATATGTGACTGAACTGAATCTGCAGAGGTTATCGACTTTTAGCAAATTAGTTGAGAATTTTGCGACTTCCATTTTCAAATGAAAACTGTCTAAAAATCTTGAAATAAATTTAAATTTACGAAATACAATGCTCATAAAGAAGTTAGTCCAAAAAAAAAAAAAATCTTAAAAATTGAATCAATGATTCATTGAAGTCTTGGGTCATTCATTTACTATTGCATTTCCACGTTCTTGAAATAAATTATATCATCTGCACCAATAATGTAATTCTACAAAAAATATAAATAAATAAATAAATCAGCTCAGAAGGGATAAGCAAATTCTACATAAATAAATACTTATAGATAAATAGATAATGAATTTTTCTATGATGTATCATTTTCAAATGATCTTTTTCCCCCCTTTCTCTCCCAATTACCAATAATTCAAATATTTTCAAATCCATACATTGTAAATACTGTTAAAAAGAATTTCCAAATACGCTTAAAATACCGAAAAAAAATATAATACTATCAACATTGTAATTTTATCCATTGGTTCTAAACTCGATCGCATTAGATTTCAGTTACGAATTTAGAAGCGTGACTTATTATTGCTATTACCAACGAAAAATACACAGAGGTAAATGTAATTTCCTCTTATATTACAGGACACGCTTTTCATAATTCCACCAAAATATTAAAAAAGACATACTTATTCGTGTCGTTTAACAAGATTTTTATCTCAAAGCTAGTGGGGGTGACGATGTTTAATGCATGACATTATCAATTCATGGTGTGAGAATCCTAAATCGAAATCATTTTTCCTCCATGAAATGAAATTTATCTCTTGTACTTATGTATATAATATGGGATTACTTCATGAAACCAAATAAATATGCCTCAGATTTATGCAAATATTTCGATGCATATTTATAGGGTATAACTGGTGAGATAATGACTCGACTATGCATTGGAAATTTGTTGCCAATTCATAATGGAATAGAAAGAAAAGTAATGTTTTTGTTATTACCCTTTTTGGGCACAAAAGGCTCTGGTAATTGGTTTACAAAGCATTCAAAGGTCTTTTAAACGTACCTCGAATAGGTCTTTTGAAGCGACGACGTTTAAAATAAGAAAATCTCTATAGAGCCAACTTTATAAATATGACTTCAATTTATTGGATTCGATACCGGAAAGCCTCTTTCATACTCTCCAGTTTGTGGGAAAATAATGAGGTTCGCTTTCGTCTCCGGAGACTTGTGAGTCACTATTTAGTCACGAAGAATTACGTTTTGAAAAATAAGAAAATGTCACACCTATCTGAATGAGTAGAAAAAAAATTCGGTATTATATGTTTTCATTTTTCCCATTATTTTGAATATATTAAATATTTAAAAATTTCATTTATTTGAAATTCAGGAATTTTCTCGCTTTTTCTGAGGAAAATTACCGAACACATATTTTTGTTTCCAAGTCGCATCGCGAAAAATTGATATCCCGAAGTATTAATTATCATAGTTTTGTGCTATGTAAAATAAATATGCTTTCAAGATGAATGCGTTACATGGGCGCACATTGGACTTCCTTGTGGGACATACGTAGTCTGAATAATTTCTTATAGAGCCGTTTAAGAGAGCTGAACTACTTCTTCTATGGTCGTATAATAACTGAAATGCCACTTGAATAGCTGCTATGAACCTCCTAGAAATCTGTTTAAAAATGAACTGCTATTTTGAGGGTCCTTATGAAGCCCAACGATGCTTTTGTAAGTCGCATGCGAGCTAAAATACTTCCTCGTAGATCGTATAAAAGCTGAACTACTTCATAGAAGACTTACTAGAGAGTCATATAAAAGCTAAAATACACGTTGGAGAGCTGTATAAAAGCTGAACTACGCCTTGGAGAGCTGTGTAAAAGCTGAAATACGTCTTGGAGAGCAGCATATATGCTTAATTACTTCCTAGAAATCTGTATAAAAGCTGAATAACTTCCTAAACATCCATATATAAGCTTAGCTATTTTTCGAGGGTCTCCATAAAGCTGGACTACTTCTTTGAGGGTCGTATAAAAACTGAACTTTTTAATCGAAGATTAAACTTAAACACTTCTTGGAGAGCTTTATAAAAGTTTAACTACGTCTTTTTGAGAGCAGTGGAAAAGCTGAATTACTTTCTAGAGATCTGTATAAAAGATGAACAGTGCTATTTCGAGGGTCCTTATGGAAGCCGAACAACGCTTTTGAACGTCAGATACGAGCTGAAATACTTCCTCGTGGATCGTATAAAAGCTGAACTACTTCATCGAGGGTCGTATGAAAACTGAATTAGTTCTTAGAAAATTCAATTAAAACTTTAATATTTCTATGGGGTATTAATAAAACTTTTCTACTAATTTGAGTTCCTTTAAACAGCTTTACTACTTCTTTTAGGACCATAAAATAAGCTTGACTACTTCTTGAAAATTAACTCCGAATTTCTTCCTTGGCAGCCGTATAAAATTTGAATCACTTTTTGGAGAGCCGTACAAAAACTAAGTCATTCCTTCAAGTTCTAAAGAGAATGGCCGAACATTTGTGGAAACCAATTATTTAGAATTTCACTGTTTCAAATTGTTTCATCGTTCAGGAATAAATTTAGACCGATGTCATTGCACCGAAGCAGTATACCGTACAGTGCGATAAGCACACTCAGTTTCAATTTATAGTGTTTATCGTACTGTGCCGTGTACTTCATCCGTCTTGAAAGTGAGATTCTTTTGATTCTGCGTGAGATATGCTTTACTGTATCATGATCACACTGATTTTTTTTTTTATGAATACCAGAATGAATACACAGCGCAATAAACGAGTCATTTTTTTAAAAGGAATAATATGGTGATACATTTCAGGAAACACACTGTATATAATTTATAATTTTTTAACAAAATCAATCAGAATCAAATTTTTTGTTACCGGATTTTATAGTTCTACGTTAGATTTACGTTATTTAAGTAGAACGCAATTATTACATTGGAGGATCAAAAGTCCTTAAAATTTTGCAATCAGTGTACATCATATGGGTAAATTCTTATATATGCAACCATCTATTTTGAACTCCTTTATAACGAAATTTCGTTATAACGAAGTGATTTTTCCTGTCTCTCGGAGTTCGTTTTAGCGGGATTCGACTGTAGTAGATTCAGTTCAGTTTTAGACGGTTTTAAATGCTTTTTGTTCGAATTCTTAAAAAAAATCCCCTATTATGACTGTCCAGTCCTGTTAAACATACGGAAATCAATTTTATATGTATACTGGAGTAATATTTTGAGAATGTGTGAAACGAAATATCTCCGCTATTTTTAATGTAGAATAATTTTTTTTAGTTTCTTCTCTGAGCTTCCAAAATCTATCTTGGTAGGTCTATACTCTAGTGTTTAAACTGCTGCCTCTTGATATAATTGGTATTCCTTCTACAACGATATTTTTTCTTAGTGCAGTATCGTTTGGTCCAGTTTGCTTGAGTGTCGTTATATCGAAGTTTCACTGTATATACGTGGAAAATAAAATGTAGTTTACTTTCTAAGTAAATCAAATATCTGTGATTCCTATATTATTCCTCCTCCGTAAATTTCACATTTTACATAATTCGGGATTGATTCGAACATACGTAGGATCAACGTAATCCACTATATTCTAGGTATAACCTGATTTTTTCCCAGCATGATCCAGGTCTTTGACCACCTGCTTCGTTGAGACAGTGCAGAGGGCCATGTTCTGGTTAGGGGGAGGTGGTATCTACCTGATGAAACAAATTAACGAAGCTTTAAAAAACCCTACCCATCAATTTACTTTAAGTCTTCCATCACCTATTGACTTATGAATATTCGCGTTAAATATTCCTCAATAAATCCTCACCTCACCTCATCCATACCAAAGATCGAATTTCCCCAATAAAAAAACTTGCAATTCCATAGCAATAAAGTTGATAATGATCAAGTGAGTCTTGACCCAAAACATAGGCAAATGATGAAGATTCAAGTTTTCTACCGTAATAACGAGTCGAAAAATCTGGAAAAATTACACAGGGTAGGGCTTTACCGCCCTCATTGTTGCTGCGTGATTAGTCATCATTTCATAAAAGGATATTTTTAAGTAGATATTTGTAGACAGATACTACCACTATGTGCATTCCCATGTCGAGATGACTTTAATTTCAATTTCACCAGATTTCTCTAAGTGGAGGCCTATAACTTCACGTTAACAATCTCCCGAAGCTATAAGAGAAAAATTATAAGTACTGTATTTGGATATATATCAGTGTGTGTGTCCTCAAATTCATTTATTTTGAAAGCATGATAAGTCTCTAATGGAATAACCCAATTTTTTTCATCCTAAAAAAATCTTTCCCTTTAATCGATTTCTCTAGCAGCGAAATACACATACTAAAAACTACCTATTTAGTACCAGCGACAAACACTCATGGGCACATCAATATTAATTAATGCACAGTTATATTACATACTATAAAACATAATTAGCATTTTAAGCCAATCACGAATCTTTGACATCTGGGTTATTCATGCGCCGTCAATTCACATTCCACACAATTGGGGAATTGATTCAAACATATATCAGATCAGCATAATTGACTATTAACGTATTTTCTAGGTATAACCTGATGAAGCAAATTGACGACACTCTAATAACCCACCACCTATAACATCAATTTACATTAAGTCTTTTATCACCGATTAAATTGTAAATATGCTTCAATAAATCCTAACCTCATCCATTCCGGAGATCAAATTTTCTCCCGTAAAAAATTTACAATTCCATAAAGATGATAATGATCAAGTGAGTCCCGATCCACAATACAGGCAAATGATGAAGATCCAAGCTTTCTACCATAATAACGAGTCGAAACATCTGGAAAAATGATACAGGGTAGGTATTTACCGCCCTAATTGTTGCTGCATAATTAGTCATCATTTCATAAAAGGATATCCTTAAGTAGATATTTGTAGATAGATACCATCAGAGCGTAATATTCTTCGAGACTTCCATCTCAAATGCGTGTGTTCCCATCTCGGGACATGACTTAAAATTTAATTTCACCAAATTGCTCGAAGTGGAGACCAATAACTTCACGTTAACGATCTCTCGAAGCTATAAGAAAAAAAAAATTGTATATTATAATAAGTCTTAGGATATCTACCAATATCCTCAAAATCGTTTATTTTAAAGGCGCGATAAGTCTCTTCGAAAACAGGTCGTAGGTCGGAGATTTCTGAGTATAACATAGTGGGGGACCCCATTTTTTCATTCTGAAAGTCTTGTCCATATAAGTGCGGATTGTGGATGATTCCCAAATCCACAATCTTTCGTTCAGAAAAGGATGGAGAAGATGGCGACGGGAAAACCCCTCCCCCCCTCGTAATCGATCTCTCTAGAAGCGAAATAAACATACTGATAACTACCTATTTAATACCGGCGAGAAACACTCATGGGCGCCTTAATAGCCCTAAAATGGGAGTATTAGGCTTCGCTTGTATGGAGTTCATTACTACGATTAAACTCTTCCTGTGTGAGCTATCGCTTAAGTAAGTTTTAATCTCTGGTACGCAGAGCTAACACGGCTTTCTCTCGCTCTCCTTTCTATGCAATACTCTCATACCCACCCTTCAATTTAAACAGAGGACCAGAATGTTATTAGCACCACCCCCCAGCTCTCACACAACTCTCAAAAGAGGTAGCAGCGACGGTGGCAGTGGTGTAAGGACACCCCCCCCCTCCCCCAGTGGTGGTGGTGGTGTTTATTATCTTCGCTTGCTTGATTAACGATTTGTTCAATATACAGGCGCCAAAGTTCGCCCTTTTCCAACTCATTTCCTTCGAAATCGGTTATGAAATATTTCCCATTAAAGCTACTCACACAGCTTTTCCCACCCTGCTCCTGACTTTCCGTCCGCTCGTCCGTCCTTCTGTCCGTCGACCGGGACCCCCTCTATTCGTTTCTGGGGAAAATGAGCTACAGCGAAAACAAAACACTTCCTTTTGCCAAAGAGCGAGCAAGCACAAGCTTGCCTTTACAACTGCCCTCCGCGGCGTTAAAACCCATGCTTTTCCATCGTTAAAGTTAATATCCGGACCTTGTAGCACTCCCAAAATAGGAGGTGGTGAAAGATAGAGCGACACACACACACACACATACACACATGCACACAAATATGTACACAGAACAATTCCCGACCTTCCGGGGGGATTAAGTCAACAAGTGCAACTCAAAAGGACAAGACTTTTCGGAAACAACGTTAAAATATGGACGTTGAAATCCAAAGCCCTCCCTCTCTATTTTCGTCGAAAATTTCTCTGGTTCTCCCTCTTTCCATTCAACAATCGCTTACGACATTCTATAATAATCTTTCGGATTTTTCCGAGACTTGCACAGGTTGCTCTGCAAAAGGAATTTTCCCCTCGAATGGGTAATATTATCGGCACATTTAGAGTCATTTCTCTTCTCATAAAACGGATTATCAACATCGGTGTTTTCGATTCGGAAGAATTTCCTAAATCTTGAAAATCGGGGAAATATTTCAACAATATTATGGATATTTGGGTGGTCCGATTCTCCAGTTTAAATTAGGGATTCGTTCTTGCCTCTTAAAATAATGGATATTAACAACTGCCCGTGTCGTGTTTGTCAATAATAAATTTTACAAATTATAGTTAAACCTCACTTACCCTGCCCTCCTCAGTTGAACACAGCCACCGTCAAATAACGAGCCAATCTTCTCGTCAAATTTGGACGAAAAGTACTATATAAATGTTATAAACAACTCTCCACAGTCCGGACAGATCTATCATCCAGTAATTTCACTCGTTTGCCAACTAAATTTAGTTCCTCCTCCTAAATTACGTGAAAGAACTGAGGTAAGTCTCAGTTATTGAGGTGAAGCATATGATGTTCTTAAAGTCCCTCGACCCCATGCGGAAATAGGAGGAACAATTCACGGACCGACAAAAAAAAAAATAACTAATGGGAGAAATATTTGAGGACTTGCAAAAATACCGTAAATAGGATGAATTGCGACAAAGCAAAATATAAATTTATTGGAGAAATTGTTTACGGACTGGTAAAAAAAATATAAGGAGAAATAATTCGCGGCCGTAAAGTAATAAATAGAAGGAATGTATATAATGTTATGTTACTGCCAAATCCAAATCCTGAGTGAAGTGGCCCGACCAATGTCCGAACTGCCGGGCTTTCACCCCCCCCCCCCCATATATCGATCCCTATACATCCCTATATCGATCCCTATGATTCGGGATCATCGCCGCGTTGACGTATTCTTTCGTGATAATTGTGGTCATTTATAAATAGCCATGTTAGTTACCTTAGCAAACAAAGGAATCTCAATATCGATATCTTAGTGATCCATATATGTGGATGTATATGGATCGACGTATAAGGGTTGACCAAAGCCCAGCGAAAGCCCAAATTTCGCACTTTGGCCGAGTCAACTGGGTTGGGCCAACTTCGGGCTTGCGCAGTAACATATATATATATATACAGGATGCATAGCAAACAGAAGGTATGGAATGGTGAACCGTTGATCCTAGAGGCATACTCCCAGTTAGAAAAATTTCCAAATAACTTGTATGTACTCAGAAATGTCATTCATGTTTCAAGGAGTTGTGTGGTTATTGAAATGAAAAAAAAAACAACTTTTTATACAGTCTCCGTGTTCCCCAATTAAAAAGTTGTTGACCTGTCTTTCCTGATGCCAAAAAAAAAAAAAAAAATTCCACGTTTCTAAATACAGTATTCACTGAGATACAGTATTCGAATTCACAAAACGGAGTAAAGTGGGGAAGGGCGGGGGGGGGGAACTCTAAATGCTTAAAAACCGTTTAACCCGCATTTAACGCTGTTTTTCCCCCCAAATTTCCCCGAATTCGAATATCTCAGCGAATATTGCATTTTGGAGATGTGGAATTTTCTTGTTGGCACCAGGAAAGACAGGGCAACAACTTTGTAATTGGGTTCTTGAGCACTAGGGTGTTCGCATAAGAAGTTAACATTTTTATTTTAATAACTGTACAACTCCTTGCAACATGAATGTCATACCTGAGCACTACACGTTATTTGGATACTTTTCCTACCTGGAAGTACACCTCTAGGGTCAACGGTTCGTTGCGCCCTTTTACCTATACGCTCAGTATAAATAAGAGGAATTATTCGCGACTGGCAAAAAATTAGATTTTTAGACGAAATAATTTGTGGACTGGCTTAAAAATTCTTTCAGGAGAAATAATTTGTGAACCATCGGGAAAAAAATTATAAATGAGAGAAATAATATGAGGACTATCAAAAAAAAGAACTAAATTAATGAAAATAAATTGCAGAAACAATATCCGGACGGCAAAAAAACTAAGTAGAAGGATTTGTGGACCGGCAGCAGAATGGGGAGGAATAACTTGCAGACCGGCAAAAGTCAGACGAATAGGAAAAAGTAATGAAGTAATTCACAGACCATCCGACGGCAAAACTGTAATGAAAACAAACTTGGACACGGTTTTTATGTGTGTTTAGCCAAAGCCGTAATTTCTCTTTCCGAAGTACCGCGGTGCCCTCGTGGCACAATATACGCCCTTCATCATTGCTCTGCCGATTGTTTTCGCATTTGCTCAAGCATTGCCATGATGGGTGTTTTGTTTTTATTTTTTTTAATCTGAAATCATATAGCGGCTACACAAATATTAAGCAAAAGTTTTGGTCCGCGAACCAATGGTTAAAAAACAATGTTTTAACCCTTCAAACGGCTTTTGACATTTTTCTTATCCACATAAGGACTGCCATAGTGGAAATCAATAAACCCTCTAGAAGTTGCCATCGGTTTTCGAAAAAAAATTTTCCGTTCTCTTGCAATAATGAATGAGTTCCCCCCCCCCCGAAATCTAAAATAGTAATAATAAGCAAGGAAAATAGATACTCTTGTTTCTATCATTTATTCTGTACACGTTTCTATTCAACTCTAAAAAGATTGTTATTAATACGCTGTCTCTCTCTCTCTCTCCTGTTATCTAACTTTGAAGAAAAGCTTACCCCGCCCATTGGCAGTTGATTGGCAGGACGAAGGAGGGAGGGAGGGAGGAAAACATGTTATAAGGGGGGGGGGGGGTAAAGCTCTCTGTACAGAGCTAGCTGGACTCGGGATTGACAAAATTAGATGATTTTAAGAAGACGAGATATTTCTGGATTGCCGAAATGGAGTGGTTTTAAGAAGATGAGATATTTCGGGAATGCCGCTGTAAGGGTTAATCCACCAGAAGAGTGATTCCCAAAGTCTTTACGCTCACCTCGTCTTTGAGACCGATATACAATTTCATATACCTCGAGCCTCCTCCATCCTAAAGTGCCAGCTCACGCTATAGTTCGTTTCAGGTTAACTTTGCAGTGGAAGGGAAGCTACGAGGGAACCGCATCACACGTTGCTATGACAACGAAAGCCTTTCAACCAATGTATCGATGCGCAGTCGCAGTAAGGTATAGCTGATTCTCGCCAATCTCACTGAGAAAAATCATTTTTTTTTTCTATTTTAAAATTCTTAAACGAATAAAGATCGATTCAGAACACTATTTTTTCAGTATTCATTTTCAATCATTCAAAAAATTGAAATATTCTGCATAAATGATCATCGTAAGCCTCCGATATATGGGAACTATATTTTGCGGCGAAGGAATACACTCTCTACCTTTCTCTGCACTGCAAAGTTAACCTGAAACGGACTATAGTTATAAATCACTTCTATATATTATTATTATTAATTTCAGCAGAGAAACGCCACTTATTCATGCTGAGATCTGGTGAAGTTATTTTTATAATAGATTTATAAGAGGAAATATAATTTGCAGACCCCGGCAAATAATAAACTTATGGGAGAAATAATTTGCGGACCGGCAAAAAATAAATAAGTAGGAAAAGTATGTTGCGGACTGCAAAAAATGTATATAAATAATTTTCGGGCTGTGAAAAATTGATGGAAATAATTTGTGTAACAGTAAAAAACAAATTTATAGGAGGAGTAACTTTCAGATACTCCATGCAAAACACAAGGAATAAATAGGAGGAATAATTGAAGAACCAACTAAAAAAATTTATAAAGAAGAAAAATTAATTGTGGACCAGCAAAAAAAGGAATAAACATAATTTGGGGGGGGGGGACAGATTAAAAGATTCCCAAAGTCTTTCACGCTTACCCCTCGTCTTTAAGACCGAGCTAGAATTTCATACACCTCGAGGCACCTCCAGCCTAAAGTGCCAGCTCACACTAGCTAGAAATCACTTCTACTAGAATTATCAATTTCAGTAGTAATAGCGTCTCTTATTCGCGATCAACTGTGGAGAAGTTATTTTGAAACTTTATCGTGTCAACAATTACCGAAAATACAGTTGCAAACGGATGAGAATTGCACTTAAAAGGACAAATAATCCTGAAAAAGTATACATGGTATCATCTGAATATAAAGGCTCTTCTCAGCTTATCGATGAAAAACAGAGAAAACCTTTCCGGAACGGCATTCGAAATAGATTTTAGTTGCCGTCTATACAGAAAGAACGAGCCTTTAGGCGCTATCGAGATGAGGCGGGTATAATTAGCATATGTATAAGCGGAGTTTTTCGCACGTGTCTATTCCAAACTCCATCGCGTTGGCAATGTAGTGTCAACTACAGTCATCTCAGATACGATAACGAGGTATGGCACTTTTTTTTTTTTCCCTTCGAAGACGTCTCTATTCGTCTTTTGCCAAATTTCATTTATTTTTTCCTGATCCACAAACGAAACTGACGAACTACGATTTGCTCGACGACAAGTGTTTCCGCACAGCGACTCATCATTCATATCTCTCCAGTTGTTGTTTTTTTTTTTTCATTTCCGAACGTCACAATTAATGTGAGGAGCAGCTCCTGTGCTTTTTCAACACGCTATTTATTCCTGTATTATTATTTCCCCTGGCTTTTGTGTCAGATTTGCCTTGCCTCGCGTCCCTTCACCCTGTGTTATTTTATAGTTGTTGTTATTATTATTATTATTTTAAATTTATTATTATTTTCACGCAAACTCCGAGATGTTGTTCTTGGCTCTGAATTCACACACGGCAGGAAAAAAAGTTTAAATTTCAGCTGTTGAAGAGTTTCCTCTGACTCTAAATAGGACGAGTCCTGTGTTCTGCTGCTTGAAATGATCTGTTATGGCTTGAGGTGTACTTTTTTTTCTTCTTCTTTTTACCAAGTTTTCGGTATTAAAAAGAACGAAATACGCTTACAAAGAGAATAAAATTAGTTGTAAAAGATGCAGCTGTGGGAAGTCGGAAATATAATTTTATTTTGGTGGTTCTTGGAATAAGGTGGTTCGAATTTCAAACACTTTCTTTATTCATCGAAAATCTGGTTATATTTGGAGATATAGCATATACTGGTTATAGTGCGTGATGATTTTAGAAAGAAAATTCATCTTTTTTCCTAAACGAGGACTCAAACCTCGGTCTCTTGTTTGCCGAACGGGGGCTCTATCAACACCTTCTGTAGCAGAAAGCTTCCGCGCGAAACTATTGACGTCGCTGATGTCGTCCATTTCACCTGGTGAAGATTTCGCATACGTCGGCTACAGGTGAAATGGAAAACTTCAGTGACGTCAAAGCTTCGCGCGGAGGCTTTCTGCTTTAGAAGGTGTTGGCTGTACCTATAAGAAAGCGTTGCTTTCCGCAATAAGGACCAGTAAAATATCTGAGACAGTTCGACGGACCTCTAACTTGCAGCATGAGGGTGATGACCATCAGAGGCACATTTACGGTTTTGCCGCCTGTGGGCTACCCGCATTTTGCCGCTCTCCTTTAATTCTAGGTTAATTTTCTTGACCAGTCATTCTGCAAATTCGCCGCCCCGAGCCATAATTCACATAGCCCCCTTACCTGCAGGTATGCCCGAGTCTCTAAGTCCTTCTTTTGATCACTCAGATGCTTGCGTACTCTTTTGCTCACTCACATGTTGCATACTCTTTTGTCAACAACTAACATGCTTGCATACAATTTTGGTCTCTCATAAGCTTTCACACTTTCCAAGTCATTCCCTTGCCCATGCACTTACTAACTCACTCTCATATGCTCACACACTCCCTATATAACTCTTCTCTCCATTTACATGCTTGCGCAAGCGCTCTAGGTCACTCGTTCAGCCATTCACATGCTCGCAAATTCTCTAGGTCACTCACTCTCTGAAGCAGTGGCAGATTCGTGGTTATACTATTTTTCCGCCCTTCTCCATTATTTATATCATTCTCCTATTATGTACTAATTTTCTTAGCCATTGATTTCTAAAGTTTGCCACCCTCTCGGCTATAGCCCGCTAAGCCCCTTCCCCCGTAAATACGCTACTGATGACCATGCGTCCCGTATTTTACAGGATATCCCTGTGTTTTTGTTCGTTCTGATTTCATACACAATTTTCCCGTTTTTTTTCCACGAAGCTTATTTGAATTTGTTACCTTTACTTAAAATGGTGAATGAAGATAACTTTCATAACATAAATTATGCCGTAATAATTACGACTAAAAAGATAAATACTCATTTTTTCAATCTTACATATTTTGTCATATTCAACGTTTTCTTTCGTGAACTACATTTCAATTTTCTTCAAGTCCCAGCAGTCCTTAACCTTTCCCACCGATTCATAATTTTCAGCGATTTCAGCAGCAATTGGGGATTTTGCAGACTTATAGAAACGGTTTTGGTAATAACTGGCACTGCTCCGTATTTAAGATCGGACCAGTGATCGGACCTTTCACTACAGTTTACCGTAGTGAAAGTGATCCCACCATAAGTATTGAATGGCTCTTTGCATAAAAGGCAGCAGCAATCAACTAATACCTTGTGAATGACATAGGCCACCAGATGGCAACATATATGTAGACACGTCCTTTTCACTTGTTAATATAAGATTGATCGAAAGACTGGTTATAGTTTGGAGAGGAGGATTTCGGAAAGAAAATTATGATTTTTTAGGAAGACAATTCATCTCTGCCTCCACGAGGAATCGAACCTCGATCTGTCGTTTGAAGGACGAGTGGTCTACCCCTAAGCCAATGGTTCCCAAACTTTTTACGTCGCGGAGCAGTTTTTTAAAGAGAAATTCAACGCGTAGCACTAATGCTCACGTAGCACTAATACGACCTAAACACACGTAATAAACAGTTTTATAAGCAATACTAACTACAAATGATCGATCTTTTAACGTGGGGGTGGCCACATAGGCACCGGAACCCAGGGCCTGAAGCTTTCAGCCCCGTCCCAATAAATGTTTTGGGGGGGGGGGGGCGATCCCCATTAACTAATGAATATACAATGCAGAGAGCATCCCTCGCCTCCTGCGTACAGGTCTGAGTCACGTATATGCGAGGCGACTGACAACTCAGTTGCCCTCATTTCTTTTCTTCATGTCGGCACATCTGATGGTCAACCTTCTTCCGAAAGGTGCCATATTAAAAACATTTTTGATCAACAATATCTGTGAAAAATCCAACGTGCACACCACACGCCCCGCTTTTACGGGGCATTGCACCTTCCACCCATCTTTCGGCTATTTTCTTGTTCCCGTAAAAATGCTTGCTTTGTCAACTTTACGACCATTTTTTTTTTTTTTTTTTTAGTGGCAAATCGTGTACGTGCATCGATAGACCCTGGTTTTATGTAGAATAAGTTGCGCATAGGCATCGGAATCCGAAGGCTCAGGATACTGCCTCCTCCCAATACCTCACGAATATACAATCGATGCATGGAGACGCTCTTGAATTTCGTACTTGTGAGACGGGTTCAGCAGCCTACCCTGCCTTTCCGATCCCTAATTATTTTTTTTTCAAGTTTTTGTTTTCAAATTAAAAACGAAACCGAAACACCTTCAATAAATATTACCTACACGGCTGTGTCTCGATGGACCCGGTATGTCCTTTGCCCTGGAACTACTGAGACGGCCCTGTTTATCTCTCATAACTTTCTTTCAATATGTTATAAAATTATATACAAAAAGAATTATTAAAAAAAAAAGTTCTGATAATTTCATCCCGTAATGATGAAAATTGTGGAGACATTGAAATTTTTACACGTTCCCCCATTCAATATGAAGTCAATACGTAAAAATTTGTGCTATTTGTTTATACTGAAAAAATTTACTTTTTTCGATATCATTATTCTATTCAAGTAATTTATCGAGATATTGATAATTAAATCCGTTCATTTACTCTGCTTTTTACGTGTAGAATATGTCGTCATCTGGTGGCCTATATCATTCACGAGTAATTAGTTGATTACTGCCGCCGTCCATGTACGGAGCCATTGAACATACGTGTATATATGTTACGGTAAATGTGATAAATCGGTTATTGGTTATTATACATAACAACCGGTTAGTATGCATACTTACTAATTGTCTTGGTAAGTTTGATAAATTTATCACTTTTACCGGTGAATATGCGTAATACCCAAACGTCATTGGTAAAGTTTGTTCAATACTTGAAATTTATTGCCTTTATCTGTGATTAGGCATAAAGGCAGTTAAGTAATTGGTGTAGTAGGACCAGTGTAATTGATGAATTTGATAAATAGGAAAAAAATTGCACGATGGTCTTCCCTATAGTATAAGAGGCTTTCTTGTGTAACTAGGTTTGTTATGTTTGTTTGTGTCAGAGAGCGTATTACCTTCTCTCTCCTTGAACTATATCTCCGTTTATAACTGACTGGTCATCGATCAGAATGGGTTCTGTATGAAAGTTTTTTTCCCATTCCGTACAACCTTCACGGTGGGATTCTAGTGCCCACATCATGTTCAATGTAGCTTATCAGTGTCGGTTGACAAGGCCTCTCTCACAGGTACTAGGGATTTCAACTGAAGGGAAGGGGGGAAGAGTTGAATTGATGTAATGAGAGAATGGTGATGGAACAAAGAGCTTGTAACCAGTTTTTGTTTCCGCAAGGAATTGCATTTCATGTTTGACTACTCATTCCAGCCTGTATTAGCTTCGCTACATTTCCCATACCTAAAATGGGTAAATGAAAACAGTTGATGATTCCATTAAAAATGAACAAATGAGAATTTGATTATAACTGACAAGGAAATGGTCCAAAGGTGTCATCCACAAAAAATTATGAAAAAATTCAAGTACATTCATTTCACCCAGAGACACATAAAAACAAAAATTAGCGGCGGAATGCAATTATTAAAGCCACAAAAAATTATAACAAAAAATTACAAAAACTGGCTACTCATCACCTCTCGCGCTTCTTGTCGATATCTATTAAAAAAAACTTATTTTTTCTCTGTTTTGTTTCCCCATTAGCGGCCTCTTGTTCTTTCCTCTAGCTTTTTTCCCTAGAAACTCTGTCTCTAGTTATTTCTCTTTGTGTGTGTGTGTGTGTGTCTCTTTCACTGTCTTTGCTGTACCTAAGCATACGTTGTTTGAATGTCGCCACTCTAAGACTAGGTTTGCGGGATTTTAAAATTCGTTCTTGGCCTCTATTGGCGTTCAAAACATTAATATTTACAAAAAATGTTCGAGTGACACATAATAACTGCCCCTGATACTTTTATATACGAGTATTTGTGCCTATTATAATGAGTAGAATTAGTGGTAATTTTTTCGAAACTTTTTGAGGATTACACCTTTGGACCCTTTCCTTGTGAGTTAGGAGAGCTACAAAACGTTGCTTCTGAAATACGCATGATGACGATGAAGAGATCAGTGCTGAGGATATTTAAAAATATTTTCAGGAGGGCATTGGCAAAGGTTTTAGAAGCGCTAGAAACTCTTCGCAATATTTTACATCCAATCTTACAAACCGAAAAGACAGCTTTCCAGGATAGACGGCAACAAAAACAGTGTTCGATTTTAAGTTGCTTTATATGATTTTGGTGAAGAAATACAGTATTATCTCGTGTTCTGAGAATGGAACTGTATCAAATTCAAAATTTAATGCACTTGCGTCTGTTAATTTTCATGTCATAGACATTTTTTACTGCATTTTTCTTGACTTTCACTCATATAAACCTCTCTCTTTTATTACCCTTTTTTTTTCATTGTTCTCTTGCACTAACTCATAAGTAACAGATTACTGTATTTGTATGGTCTCTGTACATTGTTATTTCGTATGGCTCTGTGAATACAGAGTGCATCGGTAAGTCCTTTCAATATAAAGTAACTTGCGAGCAATAAAGCGTCAGATGTGCAAATGCTGCAGCAAAATTACTAGGCTCAAATCGGATTCAGCAGCACTTCCAGCGACTTGTTCGAAAAGTTCACCATTTAAAAAAATCAGAAATGAAATGAAACAGAGCAAAAATTACAATTAAACAGGTGCAGAGTGTCTTTTAATTAGTAAAATAAGTCGTGACTAATTGGAAGCTCTTATAAAAAAACATGACATTAATTTACTTTGCTATAGTATTACAAATAGAGTCGACGCTCGATATAACGACCCTTTTTGTCCCATCGAAAATAGACGTTATATTGGGAGAGTAGTTATATCGAAAGCAAAACATATATGATAGTCGTTCTATGGAAACATTTGGGGCTTATCCTACCAGTCAATGTAATGGAATGGTCTCTATAACGCGCGGTCGTCATAACGAGCGTCGACTGTATTTGGTTCAATGTTTTACTCCATCACCCTTCATTCTTGATTTCCAATTGTGAATTTTCCAAATTCGCCACCATGAAGCGCTGCTGTTTGTTTCATCTGATTAGGCGTAGTTACAGTACTACAACGTAATCCAGGTTCTCTTTCCGTTCGCTAGTTATTTCAAGTCAGATGAGATTACCTATGCACACATCCATGTATAAACCATATAATCGTTTGCTCAACGAAGTTCTGTTTCTTCCTTTCGTTGCAGGTGAAGATTTGGTTTCAAAACCGTCGAACGAAATGGAAAAAACAAGACGGCATAACCAACGCTGAGGCGGCAGAGCTAAAGACAAGCGGCAACGATAAGCAAGGTCATTCCAATAATCCTAAGAAATGCTGCAAGAAGGTCACTCCGCAAACACCGCCAAACTCACAATGTACGACTCTGGCCAGCCCGGCTCCAGGCATGCCGAGGCCAATAACAGCAGCAGCAAACGGTGTGGTTGACGCCATGAACAAAGTCTGTGGGCCCCAACTTCCCACAGAGCCTGTGAGCCTGGTCACGCCACCTTCTCATCACGTCGTCAGCCCTTCATCCGCGTCTGTCATATGCTGTAACAACAGCACGTCCGCGGAGGTCTCTACACAATGCTCGGTGTCCGGAATGATGATGACGCAGACTTCCCAGACGCCTCCGAGTCCACACTCGACAACAGGGCCGTCGATGGTCACCGCTGCGCCGATGACACCGCCGTTGTCGATAGCCGAGAATGGCTTGGACTCCTCAGACAGTCGCGCTTCAGACGTCTTCTGTTGGGCAAAGTCCTCTCCTTCTCCTACTCGGACCACATCATCACTGGAGAACGGTACGGGCAATGGGGAGGACAGTTCCGTCGACTCGTCGAGCCATCATCATCACCCGACGACGATTCCGACATACTTAAACGCACAGTACACCAACGGCGGCGCTGGTGGTAATGGGGGCTGTGATTGTCCACAGCACGGACTCACGATAGAGTCGAGGAACTTTCATTGTCCAAAGTCAGACTTGACGACCATATCCCCTCCTCCACCGCGAGAGATTAACTCTACGGATTGTCACCAGTCGTCAAACATTGATCATTGTACAGACACATCTCAGCCTGACGAAATGCAATGATGTAGACCATATATGACGTCAGTCCACCACCACCTGATCGTTCGATCCTCATGAAATAACTGAATCACTTCCCTGGCACACGCATTTCGGACAATGAACTCTGATGCTGAGAGTCGGTTTCTGAATCCTGGCATCCACGAAATTCCGCCGAATGATGACGATAGACACTTCAACCACAAACTGTATAATTCATGCCGATCTCTTTTATTTATTACAATTAAGAACTTAGAGAATAGTGGACATAATGACCGGAAGCTATCACTCAATAGGTCTAGGTCCCACATAGTTTCTCCCTCACATCCGTATATTGCGGCAGCTGATGAAAAGTATGGTGCCATGTACCCATCACACAAGAGTCGATGTCTATCCCATGACGACACATTCACTATTTTTCTCATAAACGAAAAGAAAATGTCGCGTTAGTTATTCCGTGATGGTTTATAACTATTTATGAGTATTCTTTACATATCTGGCTAGTCAAATAATGCACAAAGATGGCGTTACTTTCGTAATAATTTCCATTGAATACTAACTACGTAAAGGAAAGCTAATTATATTTTATGTGTGTCTCGTATGACTGTATCCACCGATCATAACTCGTTTCAAGAACGTAAAACCGGATCCACATCCACGGAGAAACCGGTTTTGGGGTGTGGCTAGCACAGCGTGGGATGTTTTAATGGTCAATCTCTCCAAAACCGGTTCTGCGCGGTTCAGAATCGCGTCGCGATTCAGAGCCGTGGGATCTGGACACGGCATAAGACGTAGAAAAACTTTTAAAATCCTTTACCCGTTCAACAATGTATCCACCTTCCCTTTCAAAGATTAATTCAGGGGTACTTATTTTATGGATCGCAAGCCACACTAGGGTCATTGAAACTTTTGAGATGAGTCGTACAAATCCTCTTACAATTCGGTTATACAGTAAATCCATTTATTGCACCATTGATTTCAGGAGCGTCTTGATGATTTCGGTGGCCTGAGATGGGACCCGGGCATTTCTGGGGCCTTCTTGATTTTATATACGATATTTTTGTAGGAGAAGTCGGGATCCAAAATAGAAAAGCAACATTATTACAGAATGCACATAAATGCCAAAATTAAAAAATAATAATTGTGAAGTCATATTAGAGACAAACATTGGTGAAAATTCAGGCATGATTGGAATTTGAAATTCATGAAAGAACAGCAAAATTCCTGAATTAGTGTTTTAATTAGCATTTCCGTATTAGATTTTAAATCATTCCAGAGCTAATGAAAAATAATTGAAACTTAATGAGAGAAACACACACACATTTCTGGAAGTTGAGAAAAATGACCGAAAATTTTAAAGAGAAAAATAACGTCAGAATTATAGCAAAATTAATGAAACAAAAAATTCTAGAATTTATTCTAGAAATTCAAGGAATTCGGAATTTATGAAAAAAATATATAATTCTTAAATAATGAAAAATATATATAATTATTAATAAATGAAAAATATATATAATTATTAATAAATGAAAAATATATATAATTCTTAATAAATGAAAAATTCAGAAATGAAAAAATATATAATTCTTAATAAATAAGAAAAATATATATAATTATTAATAAATGAAAAATATATATAATTCTTAATAAATGAAAAATTCAGAAATGAAAAAATATATAATTCTTAATAAATAAGAAAAATATATAATTCTTAATAGATAAAAAAATATATAATTCTTAATAGATAAAAAAATATATAATTCTTAATAGATAAAAAAATATATAATTCTTAATAAATGAAAAATTCAGAAATGAAAAAATATATAATTCTTAATAAATAAGAAAAATATATAATTCTTAATAGATAAAAAATATATAATTCTTAATAGATAAAAAAATATATAATTCTTAATAGATAAAAAAATATATAATTCTTAATAGATAAAAAAAT
Source organism: Pholcus phalangioides (assembly GCF_987345545.1). Taxonomy (NCBI): domain Eukaryota; kingdom Metazoa; phylum Arthropoda; class Arachnida; order Araneae; family Pholcidae; genus Pholcus; species Pholcus phalangioides. The sequence goes on along the minus strand of NW_028301601.1, from coordinate 17,186,765 downwards.
ATATAATTCTTAATAAATGAAAAATTCAGAAATGAAAAATATGTAATTCTTAATAAATGAAAAAATATATAATTCTTAATAAATGAAAAAATATATAATTCTTAATAAATAAAAAAATATATATAATTCTTAATAAATGAAAAATTCAGAAATTATAAAAATAAATAATTCCAAAATTGATGAAAAATTCAGTATTTATAAATAAATAATTAAAGAATAAGTGAAAATCGAAATTTTATGAAAGAAATAATTCTAGAATCGATGAAAAATTTAAAAGTTTGTGGAAGAAGTAAGTCCACAGTAAACCAAAATTCAAAATTTATGAAAGAAATAATTCTAGAATCGACGAAATCAAAGAATTAATCATCGATGTAAATTTGTCCCCCCCCCCCCCCTCACTGTTTCATTCTGGACTCTAGGTCCCTTTGGCTCACAACTATCAACAAAAACCCATCCGGTCACCATAACCTAACCAGAGCTGAACTATTTGCCCGACATGCACGGGGTATGTAATCATTTTTACCGGACATGTATTTTCTTTTCACCGCATGCACGATGTCGGGCCATACAAAAAATAGTCATTTTAAATTTTTTTATTTTTCTTCATCAACGACGATGCAAGTTTATGTACTTATGTGCGTGAAATTTCATAGAAATGCTTCATTTTTGGCAGTTTATTGCACAATAAGAAAGTGTCCAAAAGGAATAAAAATTCAGCGATAGATTCTAAAAAATGCAGAGAACACTGTATTTATGCTGCATTTCTCTCTACATAAAATATCGGAAAAAATATCCACACATCACAAAAATATGGGACCTCTGCCGCCACCTATCAAATAAAAACTGAACTATCTGTTATAATTTCCTCAGTTGTTGGTTTTACCGAAACGCAGCATAAGAATTAACAAAATATGTTATAATACCATATATTATTTGTATTTTTGCATATCAGTGTAAATTTTGTGTCAAAATACATAATAAGATTTAATAAATATCAAAATACATAATAAGATTTAATAAATATCAAAATACATAATAAGATTTAATAAATATCAAAATACATTAATAAATACCTTAAACATATTAAAATATCATTTCATGTTTGCCATTGGATTACTTTTTGGAATTATCAAAAAATATGATCATACCACATGTTGTTTATTTTTATTTTACCTCATTGATTTAAAATCAACAACTACCCTATTCTCAGAATTATCACACATAGTTTTGATTTTAATCAATAGATGGCAGCAGGAGTCCTAAATTAGCTCAAAGTGGTTTCTCGTATTTAAATGATATCTTTCGCCCAGTATAAAAATATGAAATATAGTTGAGTTAATTTCAGTGGGCTACACTGAGAAAAAAATGGTTGAAGAACACTGAACTAAAAACTGTACGAGGTCCAGGCTTTTATGCCAGTAGGTAATTTTATTCATTGCCTTACATCCAGTGTGGTCTGTGGTTATAATTCGACACTGTACTTCTTACTGAATTTTTTTTTTCAACATGTCCCGGTCATGGGCAGAGATTTGGCGGGAGGGGCATGGGGCATGGGGTCATTGCCTCCCCCAGCGTCAAAGGTGGAACCAAATGATCCAATGCATATGCCCATATACGAACTGACATCATCATGTACCCCCAGACTTCAAGTCTATCTCCGCCTATGGCCTGTTTTTATCAACGAATTTGGGTTATGTCCCGGTTTTTAACGGGATTTTTTTCCGGGTTTTCATAGTCGCATCATCTGGCCACCCCATCTGCCATCCGGTCCCGTACCACGAATTGGCCTATGATTCTTTAAGCGAGGTGAATTGTAACTTGGTGACTTCTTTCCCGACGAAAACAGTGAGGAAAATTATAGCAGTTTGACTAATTTTAGATTATTAGTTGGTGACTACATTCCTTTTGAATTTTCGAATTTCTTTCAAAATTTCGATTAAAAATTTCTTTTATCACTTTCGATATTTGTTATGGAAATGGATGAATTTGTTTTTAAAATGTTTTAAAGTAAGTCTTGCGATAATATTTTTCGGGCACGTAAAAGTATTGATTCAGGCATTTATTATTCTGATGCATTCCCGGCCGGAAGCCCGGACATGTGAATTTTTGGAGATTTGCCCAACCTTGGAGAAAACACGTATTTTGGTCCGAAGATGATGTCGCTCTCCGCTATCATATCACTCTGCTTCAATGCTTTGACATGATCTGAACAGCCTAAATGTCCTGGAACACTATTCGGAGACCTTATTTTACAATCACCCTGTACATCGAGAACCAATTTTCATCACCCTTTTAAAAAAATATGACGCAATTCTTTTTCATCGTTATTTTGGCTCTTTTCAACTAAGAAAGCCAAAGAAAGCCAATAACAATTTATTTCAGTTTCTGTAGTTATAATTTTGCACAAAAACTTGTCGGGTAAATTACCTTTATAGAAATTCGAAATTTCCCAAAAATATCTCTCACGATATTTCCTTGCTTATAATTTATTCAAGGTAATTAAATAATTAATTTCCACCATCTTTTAATGAGAAATAAAGCGTTCAGAACGTAGATGAACATAATTTGTTTTTCCTTGATACTAAGCACTGAATTTCCACAAAACAATTCCTTTCTAAACGATGGAAATTTACTGGCACGATAGAGAGTGTATATTATGTATATGTTATTGAAAAATTCATCCTTTTTGTCAATGCGTAAATGGTGCGCATTCCCGATGTGTGGAAACTGAGCTTCTAATAATTTCAAATTTAATAAATAAAATTGATGTTATTATATAAAACTGAGCTTCTTATTTCTCCCTTCATGTGAATGTAACCGAGAGAAATTGTGATTATTATAAATAATATTGATGATATGTAAATGTATAAAAGAACCTTGTATAATGTCTAAGTCACACGCAGTTTCGAATTTTAAAATGAAAAGAAAATTGTGATTTCATCACAAAATACCGGAAAAAAAATTTCTGTGTAATAAAGATTTCGATTTGTAATCTCTTTTGATTGTGTATTTTTTTTTTCAAATTAAATAAAGAGGTCTCATACTTTTTAACATGGTTAAAAACTATGCTCAAGTAGAAATATCATTAACAATTCTATTTATAACCACTGATTTATTTAAAAAATTTTCACACGGTGATTATATAGGCTATCCAATGCTGTTCCAAGGTTTCACATATCTTGGATATGTGAAACCCCTTAGAACAGCAATTTAGAAATTAATTTTTAAACAATTTATAAAATTTAATTTTTTGTAAATTTCAAACAAATGATTTAAGAACACCTCGCTCATAACAAAATACCATGGCATCAATGCAACAAAATAAAAAAAGATAACTGTTCAGTGTTCATGAAATGAGCAAAATGTTGTGATTTCATTGGTTCAAGCTTATTTAAAATTAAATTTTAAAATTTGAATTTCAAATTTTTCAAGTCTAAAATTTGATTTTAAGTAATATTGAGTCAATGAAATCTCAACCTTTCGCTTCATTGAAAGGACACTGAACATTTTCCTTTATTTTGAATCAACTTTTATTTAATTACATTGATGTCAAAGTATTTCATAATGCGCAAAAGCTGTTTTTAATGTATTTTTTTGAAAATTTCCATAAAGTTAAGAATCAAAGATATATAAAACTTTGTACCCGCGTAGGATAGCACATACAATCAAACACATGTGTAAAAAATTTGAAATAGATCAATGGTTAAATAGTATTTTTAATGGTATTTCTATTAGAGCATAGTTTTTCACTATGTTGAAAGGTATGAGACCCCATAACTAATTCCAATTACATAGTTCATTGAACCCAGTTGTTTTCGAAAATTTTTTTCCTGCAATAACTTCCCTGAGATAGAATTTGCAGAATTTTCCCATTTGTTTCAGAAATTTCAATGTACATTCCCATTGACACATAACCCGATAATATTAAAATATTAATTTAGAGCAGGGATTCTCAACGCATGACCCGAGAGCCCTCGGAGCTCTTTGCTGTGGCCCATGGACTATTCCGAGAAAATAACTGCTAAACGTCGAAAGACGAAAAGAAAAGAATTTGAAACATTACTAAGGCCATGGCCACAACATTGCGGTGGGAGGGGGAAGGGCGCTGATAGGGCTACAGCCCTGGGTCCCGAAATGATTAATCTCATTATTTTTTATTTTATTTTTTTTATTTTTACACTTTAAGAAGAATCCGAGAAAAATCTTGATCTGGCGCCCACCAAAGGTTTCGGCCTAAAGGTCCGGCTACGGGATCAGAGGCGTCTTATCTAGTTCGGGGGTCCAGAATCAACAAAAAGTTTAAGGGGAATTTTGATAAGGGGAAAATTGACTATCCGGAAAAGGCATACACAATTACAGCATTTATAGAAATATTGAAATAATCTCAAGAATTGGTGAGAGAAATAATTTCCAGAATCAGTGAGAGAAATAATTTCCAGAATCAGTGAAAGAAACTATTTTATAACTGATAAAAATTCATAACTAATAAAAAATTATTCTTGAACTATCGAAAGGAATTATTTCAGAATCAGTGAAAGAAGTTATTTCAGAGTGAGTAAAACAAACTATATATCAAGAATCAGTGATAGAAATTATTTCATAATTGATGAGAGAGAGAGAAAATTCTTAACTAATAAAAATATTATTTCACAATTATCCGAAGGAAATTTCAGAATTGATCAATTTTTTTTAACAGAATTAGTGAAAAATTATTTCAGAATTAGTGAAAAATTATTTCAGAATTAGTGAAAGACATTATTTCATAATTAGTGAAAGAAGTCATTTCAGAATCAGTGAAAGAAGTCATTTCAGAATCAGTGAAAGAAGTCATTTCAGAATCAGTGAAAGAAGTCATTTCAGAATCAGTGAAAGAAGTCATTTCAGAATCAGTGAAAGAAGTCATTTCAGAATCAGTGAAAGAAGTCATTTCAGAATTACTGAAAGAAATCATTTCAAAATTACTGAAAAAAATCAATTCAGAATCAGTGAAAGAAATTATTTCAGAATGAAATTATTCTAGAATCAGAGAAAGAAATTATTTCAAATGAAATTATTCTAGAATCAGTGAAAGAAATTATTTCAGAATGAAATTGTTCTAGAATCAGTGAAAGAAATTATTTCAAATGAAATTACTCCAGAATGAAAATATTCTAGAATCAGTGAAAGAAGTTACTTCAGAATGAAAATATTATAGAATCAGTGAAAGACATTATTTCAGAATTAGTGAAAGAAATTGCAGAATCAGTGAAAGAAATTGCAGAATCAGTGAAAGAAATTGCAGAATCAGTGAAAGAAATTGCAGAATCAAAGAAATCATTTCAGAATCAGTGAAAGAAATCATTTCAGAATCAGTGAAAGAAATAATTTCAGAATCAGTGAAAGAAATAATTTCAGAATCAGTGAAAAAAATCATTTCAGAATCAGTGAAAGAAATTATTTCAAATGAAATTATTCTAGAATCAGTGAAAAAAATCATTTCAGAATCAGTGAAAAAAATCATTTCAGAATCAGTGAAAGAAATTATTTCAAATGAAATTATTCTAGAATCAGTGAAAGAAATTATTTCAAATGAAATTATTCTAGAATCAGTGAAAGAAATTATTTCAAATGAAATTATTCTAGAATCAGTGAAAGAAATTATTTCAAATGAAATTATTCTAGAATCAGTGAAAGAAATTATTTCAAATGAAATTATTCTAGAATCAGTGAAAGAAATTATTTCAAATGAAATTATTCTAGAATCAGTGAAAGAAATTATTTCAAATGAAATTATTCTAGAATCAGTGAAAGAAATTATTTCAAATGAAATTATTCTAGAATCAGTGAAAGAAATTATTTCAAATGAAATTATTCTAGAATCAGTGAAAGAAATTATTTCAAATGAAATTATTCTAGAATCAGTGAAAGAAATTATTTCAAATGAAATTATTCTAGAATCAGTGAAAGAAATTACTTCAGAATCAGCGAAGGAAATGATCTCAGAATCAGTGAAAGAAGTTTTTTCAGAATAAGTAAAACAAGTTATATCAAAAATATTATTCTATAATTATCAGAAGTAATTTCAGAATTGATCTTTTTTTACAGAATAAGAGAAAGAAATTATTAGTGATCGAAATTATTTCACTATCACTGAATCCATATTTCTTTTGAGCAAGTAATTTTAGTACATAAAATAAAGAGAAAAAAAATCAAAACATATCCGAATTTTTCATTAAAATGTTGGTGGCTAAATTTTATTTTTCCAGTTCAATGAACGGAGATGCAAATTACATTAACTGAAAATTTTTTAAATTTCTCCACAAAATTATTCTGCGCGGGTAGAATAATTTCCTAACTCTGTATAGAACAATTTTAGGTAGAATATATTTTTTTTTATAACAGCCAATTTTCTTTTTCATCGCTAATACATGTTTCAAGTTTTTAGTCATAAAATCAACTGTTTAGAATGGCATAACAGCATATCATTGTATAATAAATGAACGGATTTTTAATTTAATTGAATTTTGCTATAGAAAATTTTAGTAATAAATCTAGATATGCAGTGAGATGGAAAAGTGTTGAAAGAAATGATATTGAAATATTTTTGTCTAAAATATTATTTTCCGTGAAGTTATTACAAGTGGTGAACTTGGAATCGACGTACTTTCTGAGTTGACAAATGAAAATTGCTGGTGGAGAAGAGGCTTTCCTCAAACACGTGACATACAAGCATGCATTGGCTCTTAGAAAAGAAAAATTTACTTTGCTGCTCGTTGCTCACGAGCTCCGCATTCCAATAGATAAGAGATCCGCTATAAATAACTCAATATATTTTTCCTATGGGGGAATTTTCAACAAGTAAAACCGTCTATAGCCGTAGGTACAGAAGGAAAACATTTTGTTTTCTCGATTCAATGCTATCTTGCTCAATAAGTTCATTTTTGCAACATGGAATATCAGATATATTCAGAGGCGTATTTAACGGCGGGCGCACCGGGTGACAGCCTGGGGCCCCGACTTCTAAAGGGCCCCCGAAAAACACAAACTTCACCCTTTTTCTAATTTAGCCGGCCCAATATTGTCTTTTGCACCCGGGGTCCCGAACTTTAATTCACCATTGGATATATTGTTTATGTAAATGTTCTCTAAATATTTGGTATCGTACATAGCTATTATTCGACTCAAAAATCATAGGATTTTTTGATTATTACATCATACTGAGATATCGGTCCTTTGAAGTTTCGAAAAATTTTACTACCATTCCATTCTTAGAAAAATATTTATTTTTCCTTATTTTACTCGGAATTTTTATTATTCGAATTTACATAAGTTAGTAACATTTTCTATAACTGGTATAAAATTCTCTTAGTAATAGTTTCTTAATAACACAAAGATTTTTTTAGCAGCATTTTTTTTTTTTAGATGGTGTAAAAACTTCTCTTTGTAAAATTTTTTCTTTAATTTGTGCGCGTGTAAAAAATTTTTCCTCGTTGAAATTTTTTTTTCTTCTTGTTTTGATCTTCTCATAGAGTCTAAAAACTTTCCTTCGTAATTTTCTCTTTTTTTTTGTCAGCGTGTAAAAACAGCATTATTTTCATGACGTTCCAAATTTTTCTCAGCAGTATTTTTTTAATAGCAAGTATAATTTTTCTTAATACTTTTTCTTTTGTTTTTTCTCAAAGCGTTAAAAATTTCTTAGTAGTCTTTCTTAAACAACGAATAAAAACTTTTATGAGCAGGATCGCTTTTGATGACGGGTAAACCTTTTCCTTCGTAGAAATTTTTGTTGAAAAACTTGTTGAAACTCTTCTTTGTAATTTTTTTTTTTTAATAACGTGTGAAAACTTTTCTCCGTAAAAAAACTTTTTCTTCTTTTTTTTACAACGTGTAAGAATTTTTCTTCGTGAATTTTTTTTCCTTGTCAAGTTGTGAAAATTTTCTCATTGCGGAAATATATATATATATTTTTTTTGATAACGTGTGAAAACTTCTCTTCGTAATTTTTTCCCCTTCTTTTTTTGATGACACGTAAAAATTTTCCTTTTTAAAATTTTTTTTTTTCGTTGTTTAATTTGTGGAAATTTATCTTCGTTAAAAAAACGTGTAAGAACTTCGTAGAAAATTGTTTTCTTCTTTTTTTGGCAACGGGTGAAAACTTTTCTTCGTAGAAATTTTTTTTTCTTTATTTTGCTAACGTATAACAAAGAACTTTTTTTCTTTTTGTTCCAGCGGGTAAGACATCTTCTTAACAGCACTGTTTCGAATAACGGGTAAACATTCCTTGTAATTGTAATTTTTTCCCCTTTTTTGATAGCGTTAAAAAAACTTCTTCGAAGCAAAATATTTTTTGATACGTTGATAACGTTTTCAGTAGCATGTTTTCCCGTTTTCTTTTCGATAGCGTGTGAAAATTTTCTTAATGCATTGCTTTTTGATACCGGATAAACATTTTTCCGGGCCCTTACCATTGCTTTGATGCTGGGAAAACAATTCTAATTAGTAGCTTTTTTTTTTTTGTAACGTGTAAAAAATGCATGTAAAAAAATTTTTCAGTGGTTTTTTTTTAATAATGAGTAAATATTTTTCTTAGCATCATTGCTATGATAACGGTTTAACGATTTCTTTTAGTGACATTATTTTAGGAACGAACGTGTTAAAAAAAAAACAACAGTATATATATATATATATATATATATATATATATATATATATATATATTATTTTTTTTTTTTTTTTGATAGCGTGTAAACATTTCTTTTAGCAGCATTGCCTTGATTTGGTAACGGATATAAAAAATTTCCCTCAATAGCATTTTTTTTTTCAGAAAAACGGATAAAATCTCCTTTTTCCAATAACGGCTAGATAATATTTCCAGCATCGTTTAATAACATCTAAAAACTGAAGAAAAAAATTTTAAACATAAAAAAAAATCCTTAAATTTAAATTAAATTCATGCTACTGTAACAGCACAGTGAGGTTTAACTACCATTATTGAAATGTACGCTTTCATGAAAATTCGAATACATACACGATATCAATTTCCTTTAGAAATCCCAGAAGGGATTGATCGAAAACCTAACATGTATCTAGAATATATCTCCAAAGCATCGTGTCCTTGTGGAACAAGCGAAAGTTGATACTCACTCGCATACATATACACTGTACATAAATTCCCAGAACGAATGACTAAAATATTCCACAACCCAACGACCAAAACGGATGAGATTTATCTTTCGCAGTAGCTGCTGCTTCCCACTTCAAAAGTCATAAGGATACAGTTATTAGCTTCCACCCACCATCACCAAGCGCAATCTCTCTCTCTCTCTCGTCGTGGTATAGGGATATCCTTTACTACATTTTGGCTTTCGGTGGTTGGTGACGGTGGTAACGGTGGCCGCCTGTACTGTATGAGAGAGTGTATGTATTTGATAAGCGGGTAAGCACATACCAGCCATCATCATCGAAAAGAAATTAATACAACTCTCTGTATGTCTCTCGTCTCTGTCTCTCTCTCTCTTTCTCTCGCAAAAGCGAGTAAGAGATATTGAACGTTAATTAGCTAAATATTTGCCAGAGAGAGAGAGAAAGAGGCAGATGTGATGTGGCTTTTCATAGAATAAGATATTGATGACCCGAGCTCTTGCCGATTGATACTGTCATATCCCTCAAGAGATCGTCTCTCTTTTACTCTCTCTCTCTCTCTCTCTCTCTCTCTCCAACTTAGATTTATATGAAGATTGAGTAGAAATGTTTTCGGGTACTTGGCTTCTCACGAATTCTCGTATAATGAAGAACATTAATGAACAATGTGTTTCTCTAACTCTTTCTATCTCTCCTCTTTTCCTCCCATCTAAAGCAATGATGAGGATGGAGAAAGAGAGGGAGAGACGATTTGCTTTAAAATTTAAACTACGGACTGGTAATGTATTTAGCATATCTAGAAAAGTTTTCAATTTATCCGTATACACACTCCCCTCTTGGAAAATCTCGCTGTGGAATTCTTTTCGACTCTCTCTCTCTCTCTCTCTCTCATCGACAAATTCTCATAAATATGTGGCATTAAGCGCCGTAAAACGACTCGCATTTGATAAAAGGATGGGATTGGGAGAAATGGGGTAAAATTTTCTACTTTCCATGATGGGCTGTGATTACACGTCGCTCTTACTTACTTTGCTTTACCCCTTTTGCTCCCAGTAAAAGCGTCTGTCTATGTCTATCTATCTGAGGACGCTTTAGCCCCCTCGAGCGAAAAATTTCTGCTTGGGAAACATGGGGGGCAGGGGGGTTTATTATGTCTTTCCTGCGAAATTTCATATGCGGATCACAAATGGTATAATCGGTATGGGAGAGAGAGAGAGGTATGTTTCGCGTCCTGATTCCGAATGATGCATTCGCAATGAATCGTTTCCGGGGGAAAAGTTAATTGGAAAAATTAATATTTTCGAATTGGGTCGTTAACGATTCGGTTTTCAATTTACGATTTATTATTATTTTTTGATTGCCGTTTCCGATGAGTGAAATTAAAGGGCTTGGGATTTCCCATGTTTTGATGTGTATCAGCTATAAAAAAATTTATATAATATGGAAACTGAAACTCCAAATATTTACATGATTCAGAAAATTTCTATTAGAATGTGTTTCTGGTTTCATGTTTCTTCGAATATTTGGAGGGAGTTTCTTGAGTTATCAAAAAATATTTAGAGGGTTTTGCACGTTATCCATTATTCGTATTAATTAAATATTTGGAGCAATGTTTGAACTTGTTAGCCTTACGGGATCCTTGAAATAACATTTATGTTGCATGGAATCCATAAAGTGTAGAGCATAGACGCGCATTTTTTTTCGGATTGTGAGCCATTCATGTCCCAGAATTACTTTTGTTACGTATGGAATCCGAATTCATTTTCCACGAGCGTATAAAAGCTGAGTTACTTCTTGGAAAATAATATAAAAGATGAGCTACTTCTTGTAAATAAAATATGCAAACTCTTTCCTCCAGCTTTCAAAACAATCTGTATGCACCATCTCCGAGCTTTCAAAAAATCTGCATACACAGCTTCCCCAAATTTTAAAATCTGCAAATGTTTCTTTGAGTTTTCAAAAAAATATCTGCGAATGCCTTTTCTGAGCTTCTAAAAAATATGCGAATGCCTTGATTGAGCTTTCAAACGCCTTCCATGAAATTCCAATAAAATCCTCGAACGGCTTTCCCTGACTTCCAAAACAATTTACAAACACCTTCTCCGAGCTTCAGAAAAATCATCAAACGTCTGTCCTAAACATTCTAAAAATATGAAAACACCTTTCTTGAGCTTTCAAAAAATTTGTAAACACCTTTTCTAAGATTCCTGAAAATCTGCAAACGATTTCCCTGAGATTCCAAGAAATTTGCCTTGTCTCAGCTGTTAAAAACATGCAAGTGCCTTTCCTGAGCTTCTAAAGAATTCGCATTGAAATTCCAAAAATTCTGCCAACATTTTCCCCGAACTCTCAAAATATACACTTATTCCAATCAAACAAGTCCATCCCCTGATCTGAAAGATTTAACTTAGTTTTCAATTTCTAGTTTTATTTATTTATTTAAGTTTTTTTCCCAACATTGGGAAAATTTAATGATATTAGGAAACAACGGAGGAAACAACTTATCTCAAATCATTTTGAAACAGTTACGAATCGTCATATCAACAGTGTCACCATTTGGGTGTTTCTCTTGAAAGTTTCAACGACACTATTTTATGACCACCCCCTCAGTTTATAGTTGGAAGACGTTGAAGTAAGAAGCATTTTGGCTGTTTAGCCTTCATTCCTCTCGAACCATCACGGGTGAAAGTGCTTTTCCGAACCCGTGTAGAAATAGGTATATGTCTTTTCCGGTATTTTTCAGGCGTTTTATCGAGAAATCACTCGCCCACAGGAGGTTGAAGAAGCACTTCTTCCACACACACACACACACAGAAAAGAATATGTTTATTTTCGTCGCCTTGAAGGATATATAATCTACGGGAAAAAGACATTCAGAGTCAAGAGCAAAAGAGGGTCGGTTCTTTTTTGAAAATAAGGGGAAAAAAAGAGTTAAGACTGAAGAAACTAGCATTTCTCCTCTCTTCACCATCTTTTGGGAATTCATAGGTGAAGCGAAGAGACAAGGCTTCGCCATCTTTTTCCAACCACTTTTCTTAGCTCTTTCCCGAATCCTCTTTATCTGAGACTCCCTTTTTACAAGACATCATCAGTTACGCGACTGGACCGATTGTCGGATGGGTTTAAAGAGTTGAGCAGGTTTCGTGAGAGCGATCACGTACTTAGAGGTAGGAGAGTGGAAGCCATTGGGATCAGTCACAAATTTTCAAGTGGGTTGATGCGAAGATCCTGGGTGTCGGGATTTTAACGAAATATACTTTAGAGTACGGCTCGATTTCGAAGTTATAGCTTCACGTGTTTAGGTGTTTTCTAGTTGCTTCTTTCCAAGACACTTCCAGCGTCATATCCTTAGTGGAATGATGTACTGAAATAAAATACAACTTTTTTAATCACTTGGCAAATCATTTATTTTTGAAAACATTGTCTACTGACTGCCTTTTATCGAAGAAAAATTTCAAAACAAAAGTAAAATAAAATATGCGAAAAAAGATGCATGTGTTAAACAAAATATGGAACAAAAAGATATTTCCAGAAAAATATGGGAAGAGAAAGATACACACACAATATTACAAAAAAATATGTAAAAAAAGATATCAAACAAAGCAATTAAAAGAAAGATACTTATATGAAATATGGAAAGGAAGATATACAGTACGAGACTAAATATGGAGAGAAAGATACATTATAACACTAAATATGGAGAGAAAGATACATTATAACACTAAATATAGAGAGAAAGATACATTATAACTAAATATGGAACGAAAGATACATTATAACACAAAATATGGGGAAGAAAGATACATTATAACACAAAATATGGAGAGGAAAGATACATTATAACACTAAATATGGAGAAAAAGATACAGTATTAGACAATGTATGGGGGAGGGGAAGATATTCAGTAAGATAATGGGAAGAAAACTATTTTACAAAATATGGGAAGGATGATATTTAACAAAATATGGGAAGGATGATATTTAACAAAATATGGAAAGATACGGCATCAGACAATACATAGAGAAAAATATCTAACAAAATATGGGAAAAATATACTAAACAAAATCGAGAAATTAATTAACTAATGTATAGAAAAATAAAGATATATATATATATATAATAAACAAAATAAGGGAAAAAATATAATAAACAAAATAAGGGAAAAAATATAATAAACAAAATAAGGGAAAAAATATAATAATCAAAATAAAGAAAAAAAGATGCCAAACCAAATTAATGGAAATAAAGATACCAAACAAAATTAAGGGAAAAAAAAGACAATAATCAAAATGGGGAAAGGAAGGTATTAAAGGGAAAAGATGAAAACAAGGACATTAAACAGAACAATAATAGACTGATATCAAACAAAATAAATGGAAAGAAAGATATTAACTTTATGTCATAACAGGAAAGAGTTGCCCCAAAAAATTGGGGAGAAAAAGGGGAGCATAAAAAGCTAATTTTACAAGACTATTTTGATTCAATCACCTATTAATATTTTTTGTACAAGACTATATCTCTGATAAATCCAAATAAAGGAACGTAAGTTTACGTTGTAAATAAATTTGAAACATGCAAATCTGATGACATGCCAATGCATATATGTTAACCCTCAATGGTCCCGTATATATTTAAATATAAATGGCAAAAATGGCAAATACACGGGGAAACCCCATACCACAAATTTCTTTTCTCATTTTTTTTTTTTTTTTTGAAATTACATCTTTTGGTGTCATTTCAGTGTAAAACACGGCTATATACAGGGTGGGCAAAAACTCCGTACAAACTTTAAAAATGAATAAACACCGGAAAAATAACCGAAATAAAAAATGGTTTGCACGGTTAGCATCGCTAGGTCACGGGAAGTTTTTAAGTCAGTAAAAAGCCGATAGATAGCGCTGTGATATTTTTTTCCGCAAATACAAACATGTAATACACAAATCCTGACATGTGTTACACGAATACAAGCATGCAGTACACAAATCTAGACATGTGTTACATGAATACAAGCATGCAGTACACAAATCTAGACATGTGTTACACAAATACAAACATGTAATACACAAAAAAATGGATGCACACATATTACAAACACTTGAAAATATGCAAATGAGACGGTTATAAGAACTTGCGCTCCTAATCTAAAATCAGTTCACCATTGCAAACCGTGTATGTGGACCTGCTGTACTCTACCGTTGCTGGATTTGTGACTCACCTGCAATGTGTTATTCCCCTGTGGTGGTGGTCATGAGGAACATACTGCTATAATAAACGATTTAGAGGTGTTCTGTTCGTTATTTGCGAATCTTTTCTTTGACTTGTGCGGTCAGCGCCACCTATCGGCTGTTTTTATTCCCCGCTGTCTAAAAAAAATTCTCTTGACGTAGCGATGCTAACCCTGCAAACCGTTTTTTATTTCGGTTATTTTTCCGGTTTTATTCATTTTTAAAGTTTCTACGGACTTTTTGCCCACCCTGTATTATAGAATTGCAAAAAATTGATGGGATTTAAAATAAAATTGAAGGTAAAAATCATTCATCTTTGCTAAGCAAAATTTTATCTGTTTATAAATAACATTAAATTTAAAGCAAACTGTAATTTTTCAATTAATTAACCATTTTAGATAATTAAAAAAATCCACTCCTATCAGTTCAATCACTTCAATCGAGAAATGTTGCCACCACAAATTTTCATCCGTTTTTCTAAAAGAAAAATTTTTTCATTATGTTTTTAATAGGAGTGAACCATAGACTGTTGAAACAGAAATACGTGATAATTATTGAAAATTATAATATGGAAATCATCATAAAGAATATTATTCCATAATGAAGTTATCGCGGAATGTCTTATCATGTCTGATGTGTAAATGTGATAAATCGGTTACTATACATAAACCGGTTATTATGCATACTTATCAATCGTCTTGTTAAGTTTAATAACTTTGTCACTTTTACCGGCGAATATGCATAATACCCAAGCGTCGTTGGTAAATTTGATAAATACTGGAAGCATTATCACTTTTACCGGTGATTATGTATAACAACTGTCATTGGTAAATTTGATAAATACTTCAAATCTATCGCCTTTGTTTTTTGTTATGCATAATACCCAAATGTAATTAGTGAATTTGATAAATTTTAAAAAAGTTGCAAATGAGTCTAGTATGTGTGATGAATATAGTCGGACCCCGATTTAATGGCAACAAATTTTACGGTCCTACCCCCGATTTAATGACTTAATACAGGTATGAATTATCATGCAGCATGTAGTACGGTTTATCATGTTCATCAACGACGCGGCGCTTGGGTGCAATGCATAATCGCCGGTAAAAATGATAAATTTATGGAAATTCATCAAACTTACCAAAATTCTTATTAAGTATGCGTAATAGCCGGTTATTATGCTCATAATAACCGCATTTATCACATTTACCCTAACATAAGAATTGGTCCAGCTCACGTTGGGTATAGACACTCAATTTTTCAATGCCTCTATTAAAGGTCTTTTCACCTAGCAATATAATATATACTGTATATGGCATAATCGCCGGTAAAAGTGATAAATTCAAGGAAATTTATCAAACTTACCAAATGCTTAGTAAGTATGCATAATAACCGGTTATTATGCGTAATCGGATTTATCACATTTACCGTAATACAAGAATTGGTCCAGCTCACGTTGGATATAGGCACTCAATTTTAAATGCCTCCATCGAAGGTCTTTTCACCTAGCAATATATAGATATATTGAGTAATCGCCTGTAAAAGTGATAAATTCAAGGAAATTTATCAAACTTACCAAAATGTTTAGTAAGTATACATAATAGCCGGTTATTATGCGCATAATGACAGCATTTATCACATTTCCCGTAACATAAGAATTGATCCAGCTCACGTTGGATATATAGACACTCAATTTTAAATGCCTCCATCGAAGGTCTTTTCACCTAGCAATATATAGATATATTGAGTAATCGCCTGTAAAAGTGATAAATTCAAGGAAATTTATCAAACTTACCAAAATGCTTAGTAAGTATACATAATAGCCGGTTATTATGCGCATAATGACAGCATTTATCACATTTCCCGTAACATAAGAATTGATCCAGCTCACGTTGGATATATAGACACTCAATTTTAAATGCCTCCATCGAAGGTCTTTTCACCTAGCAATATATAGATATATTGAGTAATCGCCTGTAAAAGTGATAAATTCAAGGAAATTTATCAAACTTACCAGAATGCTTGGTAAGTATACATAATAGCCGGTTATTATGCGCATAATGACAGCATTTATCACATTTCCCGTAACATAAGAATTGATCCAGCTCACGTTGGATATATAGACACTCAATTTTAAATGCCTCCATCGAAGGTCTTTTCACCTAGCAATATATAGATATATTGAGTAATCGCCTGTAAAAGTGATAAATTCAAGGAAATTTATCAAACATACCAAAATGCTTAGTAAGTATACATAATAGCCGGTTATTATGCGCATAATGACAGCATTTATCACATTTCCCGTAACATAAGAATTGATCCAGCTCACGTTGGATATATAGACACTCAATTTTAAATGCCTCCATCGAAGGTCTTTTCACCTAGCAATATATAGATATATTGAGTAATCGCCTGTAAAAGTGATAAATTCAAGGAAATTTATCAAACTTACCAAAATGCTTAGTAAGTATACATAATAGCCGGTTATTATGCGCATAATGACAGCATTTATCACATTTCCCGTAACATAAGAATTGATCCAGCTCACGTTGGATATATAGACACTCAATTTTAAATGCCTCCATCGAAGGTCTTTTCACCTAGCAATATATAGATATATTGAGTAATCGCCTGTAAAAGTGATAAATTCAAGGAAATTTATCAAACTTACCAGAATGCTTGGTAAGTATACATAATAGCCGGTTATTATGCGCATAATGACAGCATTTATCACATTTCCCGTAACATAAGAATTGATCCAGCTCACGTTGGATATATAGACACTCAATTTTTCAATGCCTCCATCGAAGGTCTTTTCACCTAGCAATATATAGATATATTGAGTAATCGCCTGTAAAAGTGATAAATTCAAGGAAATTTATCAAACTTACCAAAATGTTTAGTAAGTATACATAATAGCCGGTTATTATGCGCATAATGACAGCATTTATCACATTTCCCGTAACATAAGAATTGATCCAGCTCACGTTGGATATATAGACACTCAATTTTAAATGCCTCCATCGAAGGTCTTTTCACCTAGCAATATATAGATATATTGAGTAATCGCCTGTAAAAGTGATAAATTCAAGGAAATTTATCAAACATACCAAAATGCTTAGTAAGTATACATAATTATTATGCGCATAATGACAGCATTTATCACATTTCCCGTAACATAAGAATTGATCCAGCTCACGTTGAATATATAGACACTCAATTTTAAATGCCTCCATCGAAGGTCTTTTCACCTAGCAATATATAGATATATTGAGTAATCGCCTGTAAAAGTGATAAATTCAAGGAAATTTATCAAACTTACCAAAATGCTTAGTAAGTATACATAATAGCCGGTTATTATGCGCATAATGACAGCATTTATCATGCAGCATGTAGTACGGTTTATCATGTTCATCAACGACGCGGCGCTTGGGTGCAATGCATAATCGCCGGTAAAAATGATAAATTTATGGAAATTCATCAAACTTACCAAAATTCTTATTAAGTATGCGTAATAGCCGGTTATTATGCTCATAATAACCGCATTTATCACATTTACCCTAACATAAGAATTGGTCCAGCTCACGTTGGGTATAGACACTCAATTTTTCAATGCCTCTATTAAAGGTCTTTTCACCTAGCAATATAATATATACTGTATATGGCATAATCGCCGGTAAAAGTGATAAATTCAAGGAAATTTATCAAACTTACCAAATGCTTAGTAAGTATGCATAATAACCGGTTATTATGCGTAATCGGATTTATCACATTTACCGTAATACAAGAATTGGTCCAGCTCACGTTGGATATAGGCACTCAATTTTAAATGCCTCCATCGAAGGTCTTTTCACCTAGCAATATATAGATATATTGAGTAATCGCCTGTAAAAGTAATAAATTCAAGGAAATTTATCAAACTTACCAAAATGTTTAGTAAGTATACATAATAGCCGGTTATTATGCGCATAATGACAGCATTTATCACATTTCCCGTAACATAAGAATTGATCCAGCTCACGTTGGATATATAGACACTCAATTTTAAATGCCTCCATCGAAGGTCTTTTCACCTAGCAATATATAGATATATTGAGTAATCGCCTGTAAAAGTGATAAATTCAAGGAAATTTATCAAACTTACCAAAATGCTTAGTAAGTATACATAATAGCCGGTTATTATGCGCATAATGACAGCATTTATCACATTTCCCGTAACATAAGAATTGATCCAGCTCACGTTGGATATATAGACACTCAATTTTAAATGCCTCCATCGAAGGTCTTTTCACCTAGCAATATATAGATATATTGAGTAATCGCCTGTAAAAGTGATAAATTCAAGGAAATTTATCAAACTTACCAGAATGCTTGGTAAGTATACATAATAGCCGGTTATTATGCGCATAATGACAGCATTTATCACATTTCCCGTAACATAAGAATTGATCCAGCTCACGTTGGATATATAGACACTCAATTTTAAATGCCTCCATCGAAGGTCTTTTCACCTAGCAATTCTTCCTACCACGGTTACGCGTCTACGTCGGAGAACTTTCTAGAACTATCAGGCAAAACAAAAAAAAATAAAACGGGAACTTGGTTCGATTCCTCAAGGGAATCCATTGGAAAAGGAAGAGTTAAAATGTGAGCGGGAGGGGTGTTATACGGAATAAATATACGCGAATATATATATGATACATATATATATATTACTTTTTTTTAAACTGTTCAAAAAAGGCAAGTATTTCCCATATAGCTTATGCTCACCGTTTGGGGAATTTTTTTGCCAGAGGGTGTGAGTTGTAAGGGATGCATTGCGATACACGCGCACACACATTCTTACACGAGGGATTGGTATCGACAGAATCTGACCGGAGACGAAAAATGCTTCGGAAAACGTTAAAGGCATGAAACGGCACAAAGAGGCCGAGAAAGAGAGGGAACAGGCACGGGAAAATAGAAAAAAAAAAAGGATTCGAGAACCCTCTATGGATTTTCCAGCAATAGAGGCAATTTCGAGGCCATCGGTATCGCATTGAAGAGTTACATTTTTATGCTTTCTCGAATGAAACCTACTAGGCGCCTTTTTTTTCGAAGCATATATACATTTATAAATAAAATATATGAAAAAAAGTTCCCTCGGAAAAGAGGAATAGCTTTACGGTACATAGCAATGGCCGGTGTATGTAGTAGTAAAGAGGTTCCGCCATGTTTCGACAATCAGATGATACTAAGAGGAAAAATATATACTTCAACTTCGGTAAGTATGGCTTTTGTGTGAGAGGTTGTATGACTTAAGAAAAAGAGATGTTTCGAGAAATTCTTTTTCCGTTTTCCCCTTGGAACGTTACTTCTTTACGGTATATAACGGTATTTCAATCATCGCAGGACTTCGTAGTCGTCATGAAGGAACTTGATCTGAGAGTTTTACGCAAGTTCTTGAGAAATGTCTGGGAATGTCTCGGCTGTAAACGTTGAGCAACTATTCTCTGCTTTGAAGGTTAGAAAAGTACTCATATTCGGCTATTTGAAAATATCCTGGTCTATACGAAGTATTTATCCGTGATCTATAAGACTTTTAAATTTTACTTACGAATTTTTAATTTCGGAATATATTGAGAAGCTTTACCATTTTTTTTTAATAGTTTATCACAGCTTTTCTCAACCTTTAACTATTTTGATTCAATCACCTATTAATATTCCTTGCAGGACTATATCTCTAAATGCGCTTGGACGAACGCCAAATGTAAAAATTACCAAATTAACGTTGTAAATAAATTAAAAACATGCGCATCTTCTGATGACATGTCTTTGTATGTGCATTAATTCACTGATCCGTATACATTTAAATATACAAGACAAATCCGTTGTAACAATTTCTTTTCTCAACTTTTTCGATACTTTAGATAGTTCATCTTTTAGTATCATGTCAGTACAAAATACTTTCAACAATAATATTTTCATCTATAAAAAGTTGATTCCTTGTCAGCGTTGTTGTTGTTTTTTTTAGAGCCGCTGAAATTTTACATGTTCTGAGATTTATAAAATTGCACAAAATTGAGAGAATTTAAAATAAAATCCAAGGTAAAAACTATTCAAAAAGGTTCCAACTTTCTATGAATTTTCCATCAATAGAGGTAATTTCGAGGGCACGGCATCGCATTGAAGAGTTACATTGAGTTACATTTAGCTTTCTCTAATGAAACCTACTATAAGGTGCCTTTCTTTTCGTTGCATATATACAGGGTGATTATAATTAAAGTTCCCATATCTAGGTAGTTTTTCTCATACACTGCTTATCTGAATGCAGCCAAATTTTTACGATATCTTAATGAGACGATAGGAGAGAGATTTGTGAAATTTAAAAAAATAGTTCAATTTTCGACCATCACGATTTTCAAGTCAAATCAATTTCCTGGACTAGATATAAAAATATACAAAAATAACAATAAATGGTGAACAGGCGTATACGACAGAAGAAAAGACTTCAGCTTTTTTGTTAACTGTTTAAGCTTAAAGCCACTGGCACTCAAATATCAACATTAATATATTCAGAAGCACTTTCATTTCACAAATATATAGATTCGGCCACACATGTAGTAATAAACAGGAATTCACTACGGCAATCCTCAATCTTTCCAAAGCTGCATCTGCCAGCAGCGTACCCACCGACTTACATTCAAAACAACACAACTCTATTCCCCTTCTTTCACTAATTTTTGACTACATTTTAGAGTTTTTTTTGTAAATTTTCAAAAAGTTCGTTGTAACTTCTGTATTTTTTGTATTTTTGTACGTATTTTTTTCATGCTTCGTTTTACTTATAACCTGAAGCTCTATATATTTTCAAATATTGTGTTTTTCTTCAATATTTTTTACTCATTTTTTTCATTCCATTTTTTTTTTCGTCCAACATATTTTTGAGAAGGCAGGCATAGGGGAACAAGGGTTGGTATTTTTAGTGCAATCGGGCATAGCCACCCTTCAGAAACGCCTACCTTTTCGAACCATGCATCGGGTTCCCCCGATGACGACCCATGCATATAGGTTGTATTTCCCTCTTGCATAAATTCCATCTTGTGTTATTTTCTCTTTAGGCATTATTTTATATTATTATTATTTTTTATAAGTTTACTTGCCATATATTTCGGGCAAAAAATCCGATTTCTTTTTTTTGTACAAGTATTGTGGAAGCGGAGGAAACAATAAATTCCTCTAAAGTATACTCGGACTCAAAAGCGTGCAGTGCTTGGAAGATTTCTCATCCAAAAGTATGTACATGCAATTCCCAAAGTCTTTTCTCATATGAGTGGCTGGTAACTGGCACATTTCGGGAATAAATGTCCCGAAACCATGTACGTTTCTGGACAGTGGCATATTTACATTGAGCTAAGCTGGTTGTGGACCAGGGTAGCAAGTTGGGAGGGGCGGAAAACTTGAGGAATTAGTGGCCAAAAAAATTAGTAGAATGGGATAAGGGCGGCAAAATCAGCAGCCAAAAGATTAAGCTAGAGTGTGTTCATGCATGTGATTGGTAAAAAGTGCGCCACCGTGGGAGTGGCAAAAAGAGTTAGAAGCAAACACAGGTGTACTTGCGGGAATGTGGGAGGGGGGCAGTGGGTTATAGCACAGGGTGGCAAATTCGGCGAAAGAGTAGTCAAGAAAATTGGACTTGAATGGGAGAAGGACGGTAAATTCGAGTAGCCCACGGGTAGCAAAACCATAAGCGCACTTATTTCTAAAAAATGTCTTGAACGAATGTCTTATAAAAACAGCTACATCCATGTCTTGAAAATTTAAAAGTCTTTTTTCTATGAGATCTGATAACTGCTGTTTGAATTTGGAAGTCCATCTTGGTCCGATTTTTCCAATATTTTGAAAGAATAGATGGAGAAATGCCGTATTTTGACGCCACATTTTTTTCATATATTTACTCTAACATCAACTTCAGAAATGATCTCAAGTTTTCCTTTAATCGAAAATAGTTTCCTTTCGAGGCCACTAATTTTGAAACAGAAGAAATATAAAACATTCCTAAGGGTGTAGCACTGGCTTACCACATATTTGATTTCTTTTTGACACATACACCGTATTGGTTAAAACTTCTTTCTCACAAAAGCATAGAAGAACAAAAACCCTTCTTCCCAACAGTTCAGCACAGGTTTATTCTCTTTAATCCGATTTTACAGGGTCATTTTTGGAACGTCCTGTATTCTTTTGTTGATTTTCGAAAATTTGTTTTTGAATTCGTTATAACGGATTTTTTATGTCTCAATATTGAAATTCGCAATATATTCCTACGTAAACTTATTTAAGGATTAGAAAATTTTCCGTTACAACGAGATTTTTCACTATAACGGCATTCGTTAAAATAATTTAAAGAATTTTTTAAAGGTTTGATCATTTTGATCATTTTTGTCGCACCACGGTCATTTTCTGCACACGAGGGCTAATTAGACCGGGACCTACAATTTATTGCCGATTCCGAACGGCAGGCTTGTTTTTCATACTCATCGAGAGGTTGGTGCGCTAACCCCTCGATGGGGGACTCCCTCGGTAGCAATTTTTGCTGCGGTCAAGTCACCGTTTTTTGTTGTACCCCTGTGTCAGGAAAGTTTTCTGACAAGGACGAACTGGGTATCGAACTCGCGACACCTCTAAACATCCTTTGGTACTTTAGGCGAGCATCTTATCGACCGGGCTACCGCGCCCTTTTTTAAAGGTTTACTATAATTTTCGAAATATCCGTGATCACAGTTTTTAGCTTTCGCACCGCTATTGGATTCTGTCTCCCCTTCTCAAATGATTTTTATTTTAGCAATAACAACGATACGTACTATATTTCCAAAGATCTGCGTCCTTTTGTGAGTTTTTAGACATTTTTTCTCAAATTTATAGAAAAATACTGGGCGAATCGTTCCGAAATTACGATCATACATACCATATATTGGTGTTCACCATTTCCAGTGAAAATTTGGTCACGAGTGCATTTAGGGGACCGACAAAAAATTAAATGATTAAAAAATATATTTGTGATACACCCGTATCCAGAAAAAGCAGCGAATGACTTGAATGTCGTGCAAATTCGGAAAAATATACGCGGTATTATAAGCTGCATTTTCAAAACTTGCTGAAAGTAACTGAATGACAAGGAATTTTGCGCAAATTGGTATACGATTATTTGCAGTTATTTTATTTTTGACATCAGTTTGTTTGTTTTGACATCATACACGCGTGTTATGCTAAAACACTTCTCTTACATAGCATCAGACACTTGTCTTCACTCATTCGCATAATGCTGTGGGTTTATTCTTGAAATAATAAAGTAATAGGAGAAATAATTGTGTATACCAATTTGTGGAAAATTCCTTATTATTCAGTTACTTTCGGCAAGTTTCGAAATTACAGCTCACAATATCGTGTATATCTTTCTGAATTTTCGTGACATTCAACTGGAATTTTCACATAAGTTGCATTGTATATCTTTCAATCAAACTGTGAAAAATGAAATTTATATTTCTCGCACATGTACAATTAATAATCATTAACTAAAAATACTCATATCTCAATGAATAATTATTTGTCACATTTTAAATTTCTATACAGGTATAGAAACTCTCAGGTATAGCGTCATGTTTTCTGTGGATTTTGTAAAAACTAGTTGAAAACTCTGCATGTTATAAGCAATAATCATGTGAAGAAAATTTGAATTTTTATGGAAAATATTTATATTTTCTTCAATATAGGTGGTATTCTCGTGAAAATGCACAGACGTATTGCGCAGAGTTAGTAAAATATCTTTTCAAGTTGCAAGTTATTTGCAGCTTTTTCTGATACATAGTTTATCAAAAACATTTTTTCTTATTTAATTTTATGTCGGTCCTCTAAATGCACTCGTGCCTAAACTTTTACTTGAAATGGCGAGCACCAGTATAGGCACCAGTATATCAGACCGAAATTTCAGATCAATTAGCCCAGTATTTTCCTAGAAATTTGAGAAAAAAATGTCAGAACTAAAAAAGGACACAAACTTTTGGAAACACAGCATTTTTTATGAAGCTGATTTCTCAAAAGAACGCGTTTTTCTCTCTCCGTTAATTTGATGGTATAAGCATTGATCACTATAATCAGTAGGATGGCATTGCCAGGTTATCAATTATTTTTAATGAACTTAACAAATAAGAAACATATTAGTCACATGTTGAATACAGCTAAAATATTTACCCTCTATGATAGTTCACTCCCATAAGAACGCATTGAAATTTTTTTTTCTCTTTTACAATTATGAATTTAAATAATCGCTTTTAGTACATTTTTAATTGAAACAATGTGTCAATAAAGCCATTGACGTAGAGTAGATGCTTACATAGTAGATTTTTTTAAATTGGTTAAAATGGTTAATTACATTAATTAAGACAGCAATTTAATTAATTAGATGGGGTTTTTTAATTAACTAAAATAAATATACGGTTCGTCTTGATTTTAATGTTATATAAAAAGATAAAAACTTGCTTAGCAAAATTGAATATAGTTTGTTTCCTTGAAATTTATTTACAATTCTCCCAATTTGATGCGATTCTATTAATCCCTGAACACGTGAAATTTCAGCAGCTCTCAAAAAATGACACAGACAAAGAATCAACTCTTTCTAGATAAAAAAAAAGTAATGTATCTATGCAGCCGTATTTTGTACTGAAATATCACAAGAGGGTGTAAAATGCAATAAAAGTTTGAGATAAGAAATTGGTGAAATGGATTTATTGGCCATGTATATCAAAATATATACGAAACCTCTAGAACAGTGTTTCCCAACCTTTTGAAGTTCGCGGCACCCTTGGGAATAACGTCAAAATTTGGGGCACCTTTCCTCGAATACAGAATTTACTACAACAAAAGTCACTGAGTGAAAATACATCAATAGAGTTTTGTTCGATTAATCATTAATGTGAAACTTTTGATTGATGCTTGTTCACTCTTGGTGAACTTACCTTTGAGTGCGGAATCAGCGCAAAGATCAATAAATTCATCTGGTTCGGCAAGCAGTGAAATCTATTTTCTCCGCATGGTCTGCGAAATCAAATGATGAGACAACCCAGTCGAGATTCTCAGTGGAAAGTACATATCTATTGCATCTTGCAATCTTGATAAGTGATGAAAAATTAACTCTTCCAGCTTATCTGAGGATGATGTCAACCTCCGCTATTATTGCGAAGGTTTCGACAGCTGTCTGATGCGAAGACAAATCCGAGAAGGAAAATTCAACTGTCTTTGAGGGAAATTGAACCTACGTCCTCTCACTTGCCGGGTGAGCACACTAGACTACAAACGAATCACCATCTTTTCTTAGAGCTCGTGTGCTCTGAACGAGGCTGTACATGGACAGTCAAACTCAGACAAAAGCTCACATTGCTGACGCTGCAGCCATAGATGTGGCGACTTATCCGATAAGTTCGTCATGAGATTAATTTATTCGACTTGATTTATTTTAAGACCTTAAATGGACTGTAATATATTTTTTTTATTTATCTCCATAATATCGCGGCACCCAAGGGTGCCGGGATACACCGGTTGGGAAACACTGCTCTAAAGGGTTAAGTGAATTTGAACACATCCTCCCTTCATTTATTACTTTACTTATTACTATCGGTTGTCTGTTTATGTAAACAGTTATAGCTTGAGCTTCCATCTCAGTAGATGTTGGAAGATCCATTTCCAAAAAAGGGAATGTTTTTGTGGACAAAAACGGTGACTCCCCACCCCTTCCATGGAGTCGATCTTTACGGACACATTTATAATTAAAATTTTTTGCAGAATGTGAGAAGGCTTCATCCAAGTTTCACAGATCAGCGCTATATAGATTTCTAGGTCAATTACTAATTGTTTAAATTCTTGGAAATCAGGTTTCAAACTAGTCGCATTAGAATTTTGAGTGGCTTGCATCTGGCTAATCTTGATGTTGAAGATTAAAGTTGAAATAACATTTTGCGAGTATTGCAATTATTGTTTTACTGTACACAAACATTAACTATTAAAATTTTGGAGCAAAAAAAAATTAAACTATTTTATTAATATTATCTGTTCATAAAATATTTATCAATACAATGATTAATCAATCTAAGTGGCCCATGGCACATTTTCAGATCACTGAAGTAGGCCTCAAAGATCACTTTCACATTCAAAGATCACGTAAGTAACCCGCGACACAGTTACAGAACACTTAAACGATCCGTGGCACATTTAGAGAACCCTTGAGTGACTTGTGGTACAGTTTTAGAGCACTTAAGCGGCCCCCCCAGTGTGGTTCCACATCACTGAAGTTACCCACGGAACGTTCCCAGATTACTTAAGTGATCCGTGGTATAATAACGGATCACTTGAATGATGCATGGAACAGTTCCAGAGCACTTAAGCGGCCCGGAAACATTTCCAGAGCACTTGAAGGAACCGTGAAACATTTGGAGATCATTAAAGTGATTCTTTAGGGCACTTATCAATAGGGGAGAATGTTAGTTCAGGTGCCCTATAACAATCGAAAGGTTTTTTTTTCGTTTTTGGAGTACCGAATATGTTGCCATTAAGAATATTTCGTATCTTCATAAATGGGGTGGTTGATGACGTAAGCATCATCAAAACCCCCTTCCCCCCTTGTCATCAAAAGTCAGCTAATCGGAAACCCCACCCCCCCCATCGATGCTGACGTAATACTTTATTGGCCCCTAGAGGTTTTTTGTGACGCAGCGCCATCTCTGTATGAAATTTTAAACTTTTTTTTATTATTTCCCAAAAACAACCTCGACGCCCTTTTAGTTGCGAACTGCACTTTTTTATGTCAATTAATTCATTTTTTTTTTTTTTTAATATTGGGCATGTGTTCACTATGGATCATGTGTGAACAATTCAACTCATTGCGAGTTCCGGTAGCTCGTCAGATTCCTCTAATTCAGGGATTCCCAACGTGGGCGTTAACGCCCCCTGGGGGCGATGGAATGTTCCAGGGGTGCGGTAGAAGCAGCTAGTATAACATAGGATCCTATTGGTTAGATTGCGTTAGGGGGGCGATGGGAGAAAAAAGGTTCAGAAACTATGCTCTAATTGGTAATCTTGCGGACATATGGCAACGTTTGATTCTTTTTTGGTGACAGTTGGCAATGTCCCATAATTTTCCGATCACAGACAGGGACAGGCTTAAGTTTTTGCGGCCCCTATGAACAGGGGTTTTCCAATACCCCAGGATGTCCATGGCTACTCTGGTGTCCGAGAACGACTGTAAAACTGCTTCGTAGTCATAAAAAATGCCATTTGGCAATAAATATGGGCAAAAGTGTCCGCTTCCCAGTGAAAAAAATTGCAATTGGGCCCCCAGGCACTCGAAGATTTGGGGCTCTCAGGGCTAAAAAACAGATTATCTACCCACGCCCTTGACCTTAGAGGTTCTCTATCTTGGACTGAATTTTAAGCTATTGCTTTGCTAAGAAGTTGAAGTCAAAATGTAATCAAAACATTTTTATCCCCTTTTGCGGCCCGGTGCGGCCGCACCCTTCGCACCTGCCTAAGTCCGGCCCTGATCACAGATACATCGTTATAAAATAAGAGTACCTCAGTGAGGATCAATTTGTTCGTAAAATGCGTGTTTGTTCACAGTAGTTCACAGAAGCACTCCATCCTTCAGCAATTTTTGCAATAATTGAAAAAAATCATGGTCCAGTCCAACCACATCCGGCAGTGCGCCACTAAGCTGGGATCTTTGGCGGACCCCCCCCCCCCCCATAATGAATTTTTGGACCGAAAATGAGAGAAATCGCTAGCCGTGTCTACCCCCACACTTGAAGGGGCCATGATTAGCATGTTGCCGAAAATTGCTCTCCTTGGTGGCAATTGTCGATATCCCGTATTTGGAATCGCACAATTTCCCGGTTACGGCCAAAATCTGTCACGGTTGATTTCGGTTACAGCGGCATCGAAGATTCCGTGAAATTGTGTCGTCATAACCGAGAAGATGTTTTCAATAACTTCCCTAAAGATAAAAAGTAAAATCAGATGTTATCAAAAAAAGTGTGTATGTGTGTATGGAGTCACCTTGGAGTTGATCAAGGTGACCATATCTGATCGAGAAAATATGAGAATTCGGGACCATTATATGCACGGAATATCGCCGATTCTAACTAAAAATATTGACAATTGTCGGTAAAATTTCCATTTATTACCAATAAATAATTCTGGGCGAAAATGCAGTGATTTGAAATGTATTTCACGAAAAAAAGAAAAACATACAAATATATGAGTTTTAATACAGTATTTACATTTACAGTCATGTTGGTAAAAAATGATAATTCACAAATTATGCAAATAATCTTCATTTCCCAATCTTAGCAAGGATTATGAAGCTTCATAAAAAAAATGCATTTTTATTTTTAAAAATAAGCGTTGACAGCAAAATTTCCCGTGTAGGTGTCATATTATCACATTATTATTATTATTATTATTATTATAGATAATTAATAACGGTAAATATGTGTCATTATAACCGAGTTCGGTGCGTTTGCATCAAAGTTACTATATTGAAATCAGCTGGGACCAAATTATCAACGTTGCAGTCGAGGTGTCGTAACAACCGAGATCGTTATAATAGAGTTCAACTGGGTTTTATTTAAGGAAACAAGGATATTACTAATATATATGAGAGTTACATCCCCCAAATTGAAAACTAATAATAATTGAATACTATAAATTTATGGTTCCAATTAAAATTAAATTATCAAGTCTGGCTGCGGACCGTAAGTTGAGAAACGCTGGAACTCGTCATATTTTTACTTTATAGCAAGGTGAACAACCTTCAAGTCCGCGGGCCAGAGATATGTGATATTTTTGAGGCTCGAGGGCCTTTCATATAACTCTTAGTGGGGTGACCATATGACTCCGTATTTCACGGCACATTCCCGTAATTGTGGATGTCCCAACTGTTTTATAAAATGTTCCGTATTTTCTTGTATTTTTTCAGCGATGCTTGATGAAATTTTTATTCTTTACTCACACAAATCAAGAAATAAGATTAATTTCATGGCTTTTAAACTATGTTTAGTATCGTATTTACTGGGGGGGGGGGGGGGGCTTAACGGGCTATAGCCCAGGGCGGCCGATTTGAGGGGTTCAAAGTTCAGAGGGATTGCAAATTTGGGGAATGAATGGCCAAGAGAAAATTAATAGAATGGTAGAATGGCGGCGAAATTTGTATATAACCCTCAATAAATCCGCCTCTGCCCAGATAGCGACAGACGTGATCAGTGAGTGACCTAGAGAGTTTGCAAGCACTTTGAGAGTGAGCACAAGAGTGACTTGGAGAGTTAGCAAATATGGGAATGACCAAACGAGTGAAGAACAGAACGAGAAACCTAGATCAGTGAGTGACCTAGAGCGTGTTCAAGCTTGAGAGTGAACAAAACAGTTTGCAAGCACGTGAGTAACTTAGAGCGTGTGAAGTATGTGAGTGATCAAAACAATGTGCAAACATGTGAGTGACTGAAAGAGTGACGTCAAAGCGACACAAGTGCATTCGCAGGGAGAGAGGGGGGGGGGGACAAGCAGGTGATAGCACCGGATGGCGAATTGGAGGAAAGAGTATTCAAGAAAATTAGTATAGAATGGAAGAAGCGCGGCAAAACCATAAATGCACCTCCGCAAATATGTTGTTATAGTTATAATTCTATCATAATTTAGTCATAATAGTCATAAAAATTTTTCATATCATTCATTTGTCAAACATATACTTTTTTGAGGTGAACTACATGATCCATTGCGAATTGCAATGATTATCTATTCCCTCGTCCTTCGCGAGTTTCTATTAGTTTTACCGATAGTTCGCAAACTTACAAGCTTTTGGCAATTTTTTTTTTTTTTTGTTATTGGCAACTTTACTTGCCTTTGACTGTTTCCTTTTTTTGGCTATAATTTGCAATTTTACTTTTTTTTGGTGATAAATGGTGATGCCTGAATCCCGATTTCCCGTATTTCATGATGGAAATATGGTCAGCCGGAGTTTGTGTGATTCTGCTTTATAGAATTCTCCTTCAAAAATATGTACCCGTAACACGAAGCTACTTTGCACCGTTTTTGAGAGTTTTTGATAGCAAATATGTATAATGATTTGTGAAAATGATGTCTATATATATACACTGAAGAGCCAAAAAAACTGGTAGACCTGCCTAATATTGTGTAGGGCCCCCGCGAGCCCGCAGAAGTGCCGCAGCACGACGTGGCATGGACTCGACTAATGTCTGAAGTAGTGCTGGAGGTAATTGACACCATGAATCCTGCAGGGCTGTCCATAAATCCGTAGGAGTAAGAGGGGGTGGAGATCTCTTCTGAACAGCACGTTGCAAGGCATCCCAGATATGTTCAATAATGTTCATGTCTGGGGATTTTGGTGGACAGCGAAAGTGTCTAAAGTCAGAAGAGTGTTCCTGGAGCCACTTAGTAGCAATTCTGGACGTGTGGGGTGTCGCATTGTCCTGCTGAAAGTGTCCAAGTCCGTCGGAATGCACAATGGACATGAATGGGTGCAGGTGATCAGACAGGATGGTTACGTACCCGTCACCCGTCAGAGTCGTATCTAGACGTATCAGGGGTCCCATATCACAACAACTGCACACGCCCCATACCATCACAGAGCCTACACCAGCTTGAACAGTCCCCTGTTGACATGTAGGGTCCATGGATTCATGAGGTTGTCTTGATGCCCGTACACGTCCATCAGCTCGAATCAATTGGAACCGAGACTCGTCAGACCAGGCAACGTGTTTCCAGTCCTCAACAGGCCAATATCGGTGTTGTCGGGCCCAGGGGAGGCGTAAAGCTTTGTGTCGTGCAGTCATCAAGGGTACACGAGTGGGCCTTCGGCTCCGAAAGCCCATATCGTTGAATGGTTCGCACGCTGGCACTTGTTGATGGCCCAGCATTGAAATCTGCAGCAATTTGCGGAAGGGTTGCACGTCTGTCACGTTTAATGATTCTCGTCAGTCGTCGTTGGTCCCGTTCTTGCATGATCTTTTTCCGGCCATAGCGATGTCGTAGATTTAACTTTTTTACCGGATTCCCGATATTCACGGTACACTCGTGAAATGGTCGTACGTGAAAATCCAAATTTCATTGCTACCTCGGAGATGCTATGTCCCATCTCTCGTGCGCCGACTATAACACCACGTTCAAACTCACTTAAATCTCGATAACCTGCCATTGTAGCAGCAGTAACTGATCTAACAACTATGCCAGACACTTGTTGTGTTATATAGGCGTTGCCCACCGCAGTACTCTGATTCGTTCCATATCTCTTTATTTGCATACGCATGCCTGTACCAGTTTTTTTTGGCTCTTCAGTTTATATTGTGATATGATGTGATGTTGTTATGAGGTCTATTACCATAAAAAGCCATTACAAATTTTTTTATATTAATTTTTTTTTTATAAATTCAAGTAATCCATATACTCTAGAAGTGAATTACTTAACTACCTTATATATTGATTATTTCCAGGAGTGTTGTCGATCCACTTAAAATTTATTGTGTAACCGTGTAGTAGCCTACTACGAGAAACTGGCAGCAAAATTATTTTTTTGGTCTTCAATGAAAGAAATTTGATAATTTCACAATATTGCAACTCATTCCATTTAACATGTAAAAAAGCAACAAACATTAATAAAAAAAAAATTCGGTATTATTTTGACAAAAAATCAGAGACAAAAACAATATTCATTTTCTGAGGTTGACGTCACTCT
This sequence comes from Pholcus phalangioides, assembly GCF_987345545.1. Taxonomy (NCBI): domain Eukaryota; kingdom Metazoa; phylum Arthropoda; class Arachnida; order Araneae; family Pholcidae; genus Pholcus; species Pholcus phalangioides. Next base: position 17,154,653 of record NW_028301601.1, on the reverse strand, counting down.
CCGCTATCCATACGAAGGTTTTAACAGCTGGCTGATCTGATGAGAAGATATATATGTAGGAAAGTGAAAAAATTCAACTGCTCTTGCGGGGAATAGAACCCACGTCCTATCACTTTCCGGATGAACGCACTAGATTAAAACCTTCGAATATTCATTTCGAATGTAATAGGATTGACACCTAGCTGAATTACACCTAAAACGAAGTGAGAAAACTGCTTTTTTTGGGGTTGCTTCCACATGACTTTTAGGGAGGTGCAAAGTAGCCCCAGTTTTGCTCAGAACATTAACATCAAATTATTATCGAACATATAATGATAAATAATAGGTGAAATACAACTTTCATGTGTAGAAATATCCTCTCTTCCCCCCCCCCCTCTTATTAATACAAGATTCATTGAAAGACTGGTTATTTGTGGAGATAAAAAGATCACAAGGAAGGAAATTCATCACTGCTCCTACGGAAACTCGAACCCCGGTCTCTCGCTTGCCGGACGAGTGCTCTACCACCTAAGCTATAGAAGCGGATGGTAGAGCGATCATCCTATTTCCTCCTCACTCCTATTTCAACTTTGGAGCGCATATATATATATATATATATGTTGAAAGACTCCGTACATGGACGGCGGCACCAATCACCGTAGCTTCTGAATGACATGGGCGACCAGATTAGTTGATTGCTGCCGCCGTCAATGTACGGAGCCTTTCAACATATATATACGCTCCAAGGTTGAAATTTTCTATCTGCTTCCATAGCTTAGATGGTATAGCACTCGTCCGGCAAGCGAGAGACCGACGTTCGAGCAGCACCTGCTAGAGATAGAAGGCCTCTGCACTGTTTGCCATAAACGTCATTCAGACTATCTAGCAAGTTTGCCTCATTTTGAAACGCAGCATCCTATTTCGTTTCTTCTTACTTTGGCGTAGAATCTTCTTGATTGGCTCACAAATACCGCATAGTGATTGGATGTGGAGGCATAGAAATCGCCAATTCTGAGCCCGATCATTTCTCTTCCTCGCAACGATGATACTGGCACGAGCAGGGAATTTTTTTCCCCCTGAATTTTTTGAGGGAGAATGAACTACATACTGACTTCACAAGCAGACATCGGAGGCCTTCTATCTCTAGGATGTGCTGGTTCGAGTCCCCGTGGGGGCAGTGATGAATTTTCTTCCCTGTAATCTTCATTTCTACACACAACCTGTCTTTCAATGAATCTTGAATTACAACTTTATTGGTATGATTAAAAGACAGTTTCTACATATTTCATTAATCTTTCATCTTCTACATCTACATAATCATTATTTATTTTAATAATCATGAATTAACTAATCACTAACTCAAATACATGCAGTCTAGTGATCTAGGGTCTTCACTCACCCGGCAAGTGAGAGGACAAGGTAGAATTTTCTACCAAGTAGAATTTTCTATTTTCTTAAATTCATCTTCGCATCAGCCAGCTGCTAAAAACCTTCGTATACATAAGTTTGCCGATAACTATCGATCATCGGTAATAACGCGCAGTTTTAATGTGATTTGTAAGCTGCTTATGGTATTGAAATTTAATGTTCACTTTATTTCAAAAACTATAATCAATCTGTAGCCAAAACCAATGTCAGATTCAGAATCGGCGTCCTAAAAGTCACCTTAAAATCACAAATACATTTGCCAATGATTTACTGTATTCATTTGTAACGCACAGTTTCAATGTTATTTGTACGCTGCTCATGGTATTGCCATTGAAATCAAATTTTCAATTTATCTCAAAAACTAGATCCAATCTGGAAAAACCAATGCCAGATTCGAAATCAGTTCCCCAAAATCATCCTAAATCATCGAAATATCTTTGAAAAAAAAAATTCAGGGCTGAACAGAGTGCAATGTCTCCTGTCGGGAAAGATCAAAATCATTTGGAAATTTTCATAACAATAGCAGCTAGGCAACGATGAATCTTTTTACACGGTTACTTCAAAGTTACCCCTCTAGGTGCAAAATAGGCCCGGATTATGAGTGTCTTTGAAGTTTTAGTTTTTGATTCACCGATTATGAAAATCAGCCGCTTAATAAAATAAAAATCGTCAAGATAAAAAGCTATTCCAACGCTGTATCGTGATCGCCACTGACATTCTCGCAATCTTCCACGTATGCCTGGAGAATTATTTGTTGTGGATTTTGAGACGGCCCCTGGAAAAGAGGAGTCCGCTTCTATGTGTCTTAGTCACTTTCGCCTCGCATCCTATGACAGATTCAAATCGGTTATATAATGCAAGAAAGAGGTTAATTCCCCGGAGGAGAGCAGAGCGAAGAGCAGTTGCAAATACTCTTTTACTCTCCTCTCTCACCAATTTTGCTCTCCTCTTTTGAATATCCGTTCGTTCGTGTGCTCAGCTGTTGCTGATGGGTTGAAGCGAAATAGCGTACGGATGGAAAATTCCAAAAGAAACATTTTTTGGCACGTGCCAAAATATGCTTCGGCAACTTACAGCCATTTTCTATTTCCAGCCTTTTTGCAGCGTTTATATAATTTATTTAATCCTAAAAATACAGTCATACATACATAAAAATTTGGACTAAGATTTCTTCCGGCCATTTTCTTTAGAAAATCTTAAAATTTGATTTTTGATGGTTTTTGAATTATTTCGTGAGGACTGAAACCAAGAAAAACACTATGTTGAAAGAGATCTCATACCTTTCACATGTGAAAACTATGCTCTAATAGAAATATCATTAAAAATACTATTTAACCATTGTTTTATTTCAAATTTTTTACACATGTTCTTGATTGTATATGCTATCCTATGCTGTTATAAAGTTTTGCATATCTTTGATTCTTAAATTTATGGAAATTTTCAAAAAATGCATTAAAAACAGCTTGTGCGCATGATAAAATACCATGACATCAATGCATATGAATAAAAATTGATTAAAACTATATAAAACGGAACTGTTCAGTTCATGTGATGAAGCAAGAGGTTTTGTTTTCATTTACTGCCTTATTTAAAATTAAATTTTAGATTTGAAAATTTTTGAAATTTAAAATTTGAATTTTAAAATTACGAAAAAATCATGAGTAATGCACATTATTATGACAAAGTTATAAGAATATTAATTGAAAATAGTTTTGAATGGTGTTTAAAAACCGGATTTGAATTTTTGTATTCAATTGTTATTTGTAAATTATTTCTGAAATTTTTTCTTAGTCACTTTGACTAAATGAAAATTATATCCATTATTTTTATTCTTCTTCATTTGTCTCTATTTGCTTTTGTTAAATATATTTTAAAAAATTTCCTCAAAAATTAAAAAAAAAATCTTTGCAAATTAAAAAAAAAAATTCCTCCCAAATTAAAAAAAAAATTTTCCTCCCAAATTTAAAAAAAAATTTTTCCTCCCAAATTTAAAAAAAAATTGTGTGACATTTCGTAAAATTTAAAAAGTTAGTTGGGCAGTTTCAGTAGATATTTTCACCGATTTTCAACGATAATTTTTTGAGCTAAATTTATCTATATTCTTTTTCATTCTTCTTTGATTCTGTTCTCTTCGTTTCATTCTTTCATTTCTTCATTTTTTCTGCATTTCATTTTCTTATTTCATTCTTTTCGTCTTTCTTTCTGTTCGCCTTATATTTTATTTTTCTGCTTTTCTTTTATTGTCATTTTATTCCCTCTTATTTTCTGCTTGCATTTTTTTCTATTAATGTTTAGTTTTCTTTGATTACAATTTTCTTCTTTTCTGTATTTTTTCTTACTTTGATTACTTTCATCTTTATTCTGGTCATTCTTTTACTCGTCTCCTTTTTTCACTATATTTATCTATTTTCTTTTCTTTTAATAATATAGGAAAAAAAAAATATATATATAATATGAAAAATATATTATTCATACAATTGTTTTCACATTTTTTCTTTTTTTCTTTTATTCGCTTCTTCTTCTCTTCTATCTTCTTTTCTACTCTCAAAAACATTGTTACACTCCCTTTTTCTCTGTTTTGTCATTAACTTTTTGTTTTCTTTGGTTTTAGTTTTCTTCTGATTTTCTTCTCCCTTTTTTTCGTCTTCCACTTTCATTTAATTTTTTCTTTTCTTTCATTTCTTTTCAAATTTTCTTTCCTTTCATTTCTTTTCAAATTTTCTTTCCTTTCATTTCTTTTCAATTTTTCTTTTCTTTCATTTCTTTTCAATTTTTCTTTTCTATCATTCTTTCCTTTATAGTTTTGATTTTCTTCCCTCTATTTCTTAATTTGCTTTTTCCCCCCTTTCCTTACGTTTTCTAGTTTTTATTCAATGTTTTTTTTTCTTTTCCTTTTATCTTTAGGAATTTAGAAATTTCCTTTTTCTCAGTTTTTTGATATCTTAATTTTTCTTCTTCCTATTTTTCTCCGTTTTTTCTCCCTTCCAAATTTTTTTTTTCTTCTCCCATTTTTTCTTTGTTTTTTTGGGAATTTTTTTCCCATTTCTAATTCTTCCCCTTTTTTCGAATACATATTCTGTTATTATTTTTCTTCCGTTTTTCAATTTCTTCTTTTCTTCTTCTCTTTTCCATTTTTCACTCTTTTTCAAATTTGCTGTTTTTCTTTAATTTTTTCCTTCGTTTTTCGATTTTTTTATTAATTTTTTTTCTATTTTTCTTTTGTGTCTTAACTTAGAAATTTTCCTTTCTTTCTCTACTGTATAAACTTTCCTGCTTCTTTCTGTGTTTTATCCTTTTCTTTTCTTTTTGTTATTTCTCTTTATATTGTTATTTTTTTTCACTCACTATTATTACTTTTTACCTCACATTTATCCACATTCATTACACACAGAATACGACTAACTTTCCAATGAAAATGCACAAAAATAAAATGATAATAATTAATAAAACAATAATATAATGTATAATATAACATAATATAATGTATAATATAACATAATATAATGTATAATATAACATAATATAATGTATAATATAACATAATATAATGTATAATATAACATAATATAATGTATAATATAACATAATATAATACATGACTGAGAGAAGCGGTAAACTGCGGGAAAAAATGTTAAGTACAATAACCATACCTTTTGTCCCATTTCCAAAATTAACATTTTGGAATTATCCAATGTAACCTGAAGTTAAAGCCGTAGCTAAAATATTTTCATTTATTGCAATTTTTTTCATATATTTCAATTCTCAGTGAGTAACTAACCGACATTTCAGATACTAATATTCGTCATGCCTACATACATGTGGAACGATTGCAATCGCCGATTTAGCAGAATATACGTGAAATAACTAGAAATTCGAAAATATGGCAGACTTTTGATTTGGTATTATTTTCAATAAGAAACGTTTGGAAAAGCATTCTCTTTCTTGCTCGTGACTTCAATGACGCGACTTTTGCAATGATCGCCACAGTCGACTCTCATGCAGTGAATCTCCTATTATAATGCCCATTTATGGTAACTTTTATAAAATTTTATTACGGGCGCGTTGAACCAGAGAGAACGTCTAAAGATTTCATTCAGAAACAATTCCTTGAACTTTTACAACCCCAATGAAAATTTTCCGTGACACGTGAAATATCATTTCATTTCCACGGTAACATCTTGATTGAACGATATTTAAATTCGAGAGTAAAGTAATTCATTGAAGCACTTCCTCTTCCACCAGCAAAGGACACGGATAAGTTGCACACAAAGTTCAAGGTGGTGGTGATGGTGGCGGTGGTGACTGAACTAGAGCGAGAGTCTAGAAAGGGTGAGAGGGTTTTACACTCCTCTTTGGCAGAAATTGAGGAAATGGGAGGGAGAAAAGTCCGGAGAGAGAGAGAGAGAGAGAGAGAGAGGAGAAACGGAGGAGTAAAAGGTAAAAGGAGTGGGAGATGGGAAGAACCCCATATTCGTCTATTTCTATCCGTTTTCGATCTATGCGTTAATGAGGTGTCTACGAGTAGTGATATGGAAGTAGCGGCGGAAGAGTTTGGGATGACGGTGACAGACCAGGAGGCCAGGTTGTGGTGGAGCAGTTGGAAAAGGGCTCAAACTAGAACCTTGTAGAAGACTAGATTGGATGGCTGGCATGAAAGAGAGAGGGGATGGAGTCTGGCGGATATAGAAAGGAGAGATATGCTACAAATAGCCACCATTAATTTGAGAGCTGGAAGCTTTTAGATGCATCATAAACTGGTATTCCTTCACGCTTGCCCGTGTTCTCTCTCTCTCACTCACTCTCACCAATCTGCTTCACCCCCCCCCCCTTTCGACCATTGATTTGGGCCGCGAGGTTTCGCATCGATTCGAAAACGTGGTCGAGGGCTTTTCGAAACTCGTCGAAAATTCGATTTCATCGCACGGTTTGTGTGTATGCCATCGGAAAGCATTTACTGAAAGATTAGGTGATGGACAGGATTTTAAACTGGGAGAGCTCTAATCGTCCCGTCGTTTTAGGAAGTAAACAAGCTTTTAGTCATTATTTCTGCGAGATCTGCTTCTGTGTGCTTTCAGAGAAATGGTCTGCGAGGAATGACATGCGTGACATTTTGGGTGTAGTTCGTAACCATTTGAGATGATTAAATAGTATAATGTCTGGTCTGGGTATTAACGTCCGTTGTGACACGTTTAAGAATCCCCTGTGGAAATTCTTGGATTATTTGATTCCACCGATAATCAGTATAAAATTTTCAAGATACTTTTTGTCAGAGGTGTATTTATTGTTTTACCACCTTTCTGGCATTTCTAAGTTGCCGTCACTGTATGGCTCTCTTGGCAGCTGTGCGGTAGCGTGTACATCATGTTGGATACAAGCTTGAACCCCGTTAGCTCCACAGTGGTGGTAGGCAGAAGTTGGTTTTCTGCGATTTTTCAATTTTGAGGCACAGAAGCCTCGAAAGTGGTTTTAGATTTGTTTCGGAAGTGCTTGATGTCTATGCGTTAATGAGGTGACTGCAAGTAGTGATATGGAAGTTGCGGCGGATGAGTTTGGAATGATGGTGATAGACCAGGATGTTGGTTGTGGTGGAGCAGTTGGAAAAGTGCTCAAACTTGGACCTTGTAGAAAACTAGATTGGATGGCAAGTGACAGTTAGTGCCAGAGATTGGAGTCTGCTAGAAAGGCGAGATATGCTACAAATAGCCACATCTAATTTGAAAGCTGGAAGCTTTCAGATGCATCATAAATTGGTATTATTTCACGGTTACCCGTGTTCTCTCTCACTCTCTGTCTCTCACCAATCTGCTGTTCCTGCCCCCCCCCCTTAACCATTGATTTGGGCCGCGAGGTTTCGCATCTATTAGAAAACGTGGTCGAAGGCTTTTGGAAACTCGTCGAAAATTCGATTTCATCGCACGGTTTGCGTGTATGTGTGCCATCGGAAAGCATTTACTGAAAGATTAAGTGATGAACGGGATTTTGAACTGGGAGAGCTCTAATCGTCCCGTCGTTTTAGGAGGTAAATAAGCTTTTAGTCATTATTTCTGCGAGATCTGCTGATTCTGTGATTGTTTTCAGAGAAATGGTCTGTGCGGAATGACATGCGTGGCATTTTGGGACCAGTTCTTAATCATTTGAAATAATTGAACAGTATATTGTCTAGTCTGAGTATTAAACTCTGTTGCGGCACATTTAATTACAAAAGATGAAAGTTCTTGGATTATTTTTTTTTTACCGAAAATCAGCATAAAATTGTATACCTACCTCCTCTGAGGTCCGAACCAACTCGATCGGTAGTAAATATATAGTATAGTATATAGCATCTCTAGTAACAAACATAACAAGCATCTCTGGTAATAAACATAACAAGCATCTCTGGTAATAGACATAACAAGCATCTCTGGTAATAGACATAACAAGCATCTCTGGTAATAAACATAACAAGCATCTCTGGTAACAAACATAAAGCCGATAGGGCCACGTATATAGCATATACAACACGTTCTTGCATGGAACCAATGCGTTGGAAATTCCCTAGAGGAATATTTAATACGTGCATATACGGTTAAGTAGTAGTGATAATAGTATGGAGCCTCTTCCCCGCCTCCGTAAATACTCTGCTGCATTGAACTTAATCATTTAAAAAGTATTTCAAAGGAATTTCAAAGACAGAAAATTCAACTAAGTGAATGCTTTATTGAAGAATTTTCTAGATTTCTCGTGTTCGTCAGTTTCATTTCGAACGGTACTTGGCCGAAGACGACGACTGCCTCGATTTCATCGACGCGTGATCGACGGATTTCTTGCGCTTGATGAAATCCGGGCGGAACTTCATGGTGAGGTGACCTTGGTCGAACAGCACCATGAACCTGAACCCTTCGGCGTTGGCGTGAGATGCCAGGGTGGGCGGCATCAAAGCGTCGACGGCCTGCTTGACGTGTGTCGGCGTGACGTCGCCTTCGTCGGCCGACTCATTGCAGCGATTGGCGATCTCGCGAGAGAGTTGCCCGATCCACTGAGCGACTGTCCTCTCGACGGTGCTCGAGACGTGGTTGTCCGGGAAGAGGTGCGCGTAGACGGCACTGACGGACGGCAGATATGCCAGTTGACTCGTCCTGGAGATCGTCCTCTTCGGCTTCACTTGTCCAGGTTTGTAGATGATGACGCCGGAGCGGAAGAGGCTCACCTGCCTCTTGCCTTCAACTATCGCCAATTCCATGGTGTCCTTGCCGGGGATCGTCTCGCGGACCGCCTTGCATGCCGCTTCGATCTCCATCTGGGGCTGTAACTTCAAGAGTACGTCGTTGGCGGCGAAGGCGTTCACCAGCTTCTGGTTGAAATTCTCGATGATGGTCGACAGGAGCCTCAAAGCGTTCATTTTCAGATGCAGCTGGCCGCAGTGAATTGTATGCAACACCGCAGTCAGGCTGGTGTTGAATCTGATGTTGTCTTCTTCGCTGTCCGACATGATCAGTTGAAATTGTGATCCAAAAGATGGTTGAAGCCTGAAGAGTTCTACTAGCTGAGACAAAAATTTATCGATGATAATCGAGTAGCTGAGGAGAGAATTTTGAAATGTTACCGCTACCAATGGCTATAGCTGTTGGACTGAGCCGACTTTGTTGCCGAGGCTCTAAGTTTCACAGAAACCTCACAACAATTGATACTTGTAAACAAATGTTAGCCAAATGTTTCTTTCTTCGGACGTTACTATTTTTTATTTATTTATTTTTTGTTGACCAGAAGTGCGTATACAGGGTGCATAGGAAAGTCCCTTTACCGCAAATCACTGGCGAATCATTGGTCCTAGAGCTAAATTAGAAAAATTGGTCTTCTAATTAGGAAAAAGTATCCAAATAACGTGTAGACTTCAGATTAGTCAATCATATCCCAAAGGGTTGTATAGTTTTTAAGATTAAAAAAAATATATTTGGCCACCCTATCCTGAAAATCCTAATTTTCTAATTAGGATTGAAATAATCTTAAGATTTAAAATCCTAGTTATTAATATAATTATTATAATTCAGATTATTTTAATCCTAATTAGAAAATTAGGATTTTCAGGATAGGGTGGCCAAATATATATTTTTTATAAATTCTAATTATTATTAAAATTAAAATTTTTTAATAAAATCCTAATTATTAATATAATTATTATAATTAAGAACTATACAACCCTTAGGCCCCTGTTTCTCCTTAGGCAATCAAAAGAATCTCGCGTTTTATGTAGGCCTGGGAATCGATAAAAATTTCTAACTGGTTTTAATCAAAAATTTTTAATCGATTAATCGAATATTTTTGTGGCCATATAATAATAATAGATGCTATAAAAATATATTTTATTCATTTCACTCACTTATTCGGTAGGCAATTTAACATTGCTGAACGAAATTGCTTAATTATGTCATTTTTCACTTGGATCATGTTTGTTTTTTTTTTAAATCGGCAATTTTTGGTATTATTTACTGATTTCGAAACTACTTTCGATTATGCTGCTGCTTGTTTTCCTAGAAACTATTCTCGAATGGTAAGTTACTTGTGAAGAGATGAGCTGATGCTTCCAAAAATACGGAAAACTTCTGTTCATAGTGAAGACCAGAACTTTCACAGCGACACCTACACTCCAATCGAACTCAATGCGAAACTGAAATCACCAGTTTGCATTTAATCGAATTGTGATCGAGTCGATTAACTCAACTAAAATTTTTAAGTGCGATTAACAATTGATTTACCGATTCGATTAATCGGACCAGCCCTAATTTTATGCTGTTCTTTCCCAACTTTCCTTCGATTTTTGAATTCAAATATCTAAGCAAATTCACTTAGAAACATGGATTTTCTTTTTCTCAAGAGAGACACAGCAACAACTTCCTAATTAGAATTTTCAGGATAGGGTGTAGGTATAAAAAGGTGGTATTTTTATTTTAACCAGTCATGCGGCCAGTTAATTTCTCCGTGTGGTACTCGCCTTGTGGTACCCCTTTTTAGGAAGATGTGAACGCTTTTTCCCCTTTTTTTCCTTTTTTTTGAAAGTTTTTAGCTATTAAAATATATTTATTGATTGAATTTTTTATAAAAAGTATCAAAGCATATTCTTTGCTGTATATTTAAAATCATTAAAATAACAATAATAAAAGTTAATTAGTAAAACTAATTGGTTTTCGAAGTGGTAATGTTGAATTCCTAATTAATTGAATTCAATGGCAGTATGGGTTGCCCAAGTTTAAAAAGAGCGCAGGAAAATATTTCTCAGTAATTCATGTTAAAAATTATGTATTGAAATTTATAAAATGAAATATCTAAATCTTATATTTTTTTTCCTTGTATGTTACATAGAATATATATTTAAAAAAAAACACTTGAGAGGATGCAGCCTTGCAAAGCATGGTGAAGATAATAGTAATAATAACCCCAGATTTTGAAATATAATTGTTCAACTTCATTTTCATTTAGTGGCGAGATAATAAAGTAGAAGGATGCCTGTGCTGGTGGCAGTAGGTGTATGACGAATTTTTCCGTCATATCCATGTGATAAAGACCGAAAATCCGCATGACGGCACATGCCGTTATAGCCAGATGACTGGTTAATAACTAATACAACCTCTTGAAAATGATAATAAGAAAGATGTATCTGAAGTCTACACCTTATTTGGATACTTTTCCTAATTCTAAGTATGCGTCTAGGATACACAGTTTAGCATTGATTTGCGGCAACGGATTTTCCTGTGCACTCTGTATGATGGGTGGAATGATTTGCGGGGGAAAAAAACGAGTTTTTGACGAATTTCATTCACAGCTTCCAATTTTTCGGGGTCGTTTCATTGGTGAGGCTTATACGGGTTAGTGGCACTGATGTCTCGCACTGGTGTGAACTTTTGTCTCGAGCCGCGTCTGGTTGTGGGTGTCATAACTGGGACTTTCTCTGGAAACCAAACATTTTCATGATGAAATGCGGTGGTTATTTTTCGAAATTACCGAAGCTCAATTGAAGACGAGATGTGTGAGCGAGGGCATATTAATACTACTTATGCGTACATGAACTTCGTAAACATTCCGCTAGGGAACTTCTAACGAATTGTATGCCCAAACTTGCGTTCGGAGTCTACTAGGTGCTTCAGAAAAAATTTCTCTAACTTAAAAATGACATAACTTGGAAATAACGATAGATACAAATACAAAGGCCGCAACAGATAAAATGCTTAACGAAGTGGCTGAAAAGAGATTCTTCTCGTGATGTACGAGTATGTCTTTGCTCGGCAGGACCGTTTCGAATTCATCATAATGTGATTTGGCTCATGTTTGCGAATGACAATATCTCCACTGTTTAGAAGAATATGGCGCGAGACTATGGCGCCAAAGCTGCAATCAATTCTACAAACCGGCATATTTAAAAGGTATTTTCCAGGAATTAGACGAACGTCTTGCTTCATCTTTCTCTCCATCACTGTTATATCCAAGACCAAGTTATGTCATTTTAAGATTTGGGGTGTTCATTCGGAAACATCATGTATTTGCATCGCCTATAACGTATGTATCCTCTCAGAGTTAAGCGTGTATCGTGTTCTAGTGTGGTGCGGTCATCTGTCTTCCATATTTCAAAGCGGAAGTGGCAGATGCCTGAACTACCATTGCTACGTTTGCACCACGTCAAGAAATGATCTGCAAAAATTTACAACAGGTCACAAGAAAATTTCAATCCCCCAACAGGAACTAAATCCCACTTTTCGTTTTAGGGCTTCATAGAGAATTGAATACCTCCCAATCCTAGGTAGTACCACTATTGATCACACACCCATCTCTCTCTGAAATCCTAAAAATGACTCAAAACCTCCAGCCCTTTCCACCCATCGCATTTCTAATTGCTCCGAATCCCCCTTCCCCCCTCCCCCTTCTTCCATCCCTATCGTTATTAAAACAAGCTGACCAACGTTATGCAATAGCTGTTCTCGCCGGTTATTAAGTTCCTGCAAAAGGGGTAGTAGTACCAGTATCGCAGTATCCTATCCCCTCCAGCAGCTTAAAGCCAAGGACCGTCATCTGCTGGACCTCTATTCCCCTCTCATATACAACACACGTGCTGCTGCCCCCCCCCCATCCTTTTCCTCTATTTTGTATGTGTGTGTGTGTGCGCTTCCTATTCTCCCCGACTTGAACCCACAACCTCTTATCGTCCTTAGTCTCGTTCACAGTTCGTTTTGATACCCGGGACGTCAGAGAAGGGAATCATATATACACACACATATACACAGACCGAGCGGTAATAACTGCTTCCTTGTAACATACACGCACACATGCAATTGCCGCAGCTTTTCTGGAAAAGCGGTAAGGACCCCTAACAGAGAAAGAGAGAAGGGGGGTTTACAGTCTTGGAGATAGGGAAGTCGGTGGAAAGAGAGTTTTGCACTGTATCTGACAGAAACTACCCCCAGTGTCCGACGTCTCTTTGGCTTTCTATGCCTCGCTCTCTTGCTGTCTGCTGTGTGTGTGTGTGTCCCTTTTGCCCTCACCGTTCTACTTACTTACTTAATACTGCTGCTGCAATACGCTGCTGCTCTAGCCCTCGCTAGTCTAATATATAGCAGTAGTAGTGGTAGGAGTCGCGCGGAGGATAACGTCGACACGAACTGACAGTTTTGCCTCCCATCCTGCCTCCGAATCCTAATTGCTGCGAGCACGGATTTCGAGTGTGTGCTTCTCGAATCTCTACTACCTTACACTACCTACCACCAACTGCTGCTGCTTCTATAAAGGAGAGAAATGCAAGGAAGCACATAAAAGATATAGAGGGACTCTGCAAGGGACTCGCTACTCGATTCTTTGTCGATTCCGTGTAGTTCCACGAGGAAAAAAAATTACGACTGCCATCTTTATTTGATTTCGTAAACGCAGAAATAGGATGAATATATGAGCTGAAAATCAATGTACCGGGTGGATGAAGAGTGTATTTTTTTAAAAGTTAATAAAAAAAAAAGTCACTCTGTGTTGACTTTAGAACTGCGGTTTGCACTCATCATGGCTTGGAGCAGGGGTCTTCAACCTATGGAAGGTGGCCACACTTGGCCTTGAGAGTTTTTTGTCGTGGCACAAGTATCATTTTCAGAAAATGGTTGAAAACATTGAAAAGCGATTAATTCTAGAATTAATTAAATAAATAATTTTTGAATTAATGAAAGAAATAATTTTTGAATTAATGAAAGAAATAATTTTTGAATTAATGAAAGAAATAACTTTTGAATTAATGAAAGAAATAATTTTTGAATTAATGAAAGAAATAATTCTAGAATAAAAGAAAGAATTAATTTTCTTGAATAAATGAAAGAAATAATTCTAGAATAAGTGAAAAAAATAATTTTCTAGAATAAATGAAAGAGTTAATTTTCTTGAATAAATGAAAGAGTTAATTTTCTTGAATAAATGAAAGAGTTAATTTTCTTGAATAAATGAAAGAGTTAATTTTCTTGAATAAATGAAAGAGTTAATTTTCTTGAATGAATGATAGAAATAATTCTAGAATAAATGAAAGAAATAATTCTAAAATAAATCAAAGAAACAATTCTTGAATAAATCAAAGAAATAATTCCTAAACGAATTGATGAAAACTCAATTAGTCAAAGAGATAATTCTAGAATTGTTAAAAATTCAGAATTACTGAAATAAACAACTTTAAAATGCTTGAAACAAATGATTTCGGCGAAAAAAAAAACAAATGAATGAGAGAAATAATTTTGTAATTTCTGATAGAAATTATTTAGTAATCAATGAAAGCGTAATTGCATAATTATTGAAAGAAATGATTTTTCAAGATATATTGAGAAGGAAAATGATTATAGAATCATTTAATGTGATTTCAGATCAAAATAATCTCAGAATTAATTAATTTAATCAGTAATTAATCAAAAACATTTTCAGAATAAGTGAAAAAAAGTAATTCAGAATTAATCAAAGTTGATAATTAATAAAAGAAATAATTTCAGAATAAATAATTTTATTTTTGTTATATTGAAGAATTATATTTATTATATTAAAGAAAAAACTTCAATTATTTTTGTCCCTATTTAATAAAGAGACTCCATTGGCCCCTTCTATTAGGGTGGTACTAAATTGCGTGAGTTTGTGGCCCGCAGGCTTCGAGGGAAGTTTCAATTTGGCCCCGCCGAGTCTAGCGTAGAGTTTTCTTTTTTGATAAACCAAAAAGTAGTTCAAAATAACACTCACAGATGGCGCTATGTCATTCATATCAATTTTATCGGAGGAAAAATTTATTAGTCGACTTATAAAAATCGGATGAATATATGAACTGAAATCAACGTACAGGGTTGATGAAGAGCCCATGACACATTTTAAAATTGAATAAATCAATCAACTTGAAAAAAAGTGCCCTAAAATACGTTTGATGACGTAAAAATTTGTTTGATTAATTGAAGAAAATAGTTTTGAATTTCACTCAAAGATAGCGCTATATCATGAAAAATCTTGACTAGTGAAACACATAAAAGCGACTTGAGTACAGTAGTGTTAGTAATTCCTTGGCCGAGGGATTCTCAACGTATTGCCCGTGGACCAAATGTGACCTTCGAAGGGGCCCCGCCTACGGGAAAGGGTGGCCTTTTATTGTAATTGTAGAATTTATAGAGACGGCTTAAAAACAACACCCTCAATCGAAAAAATGTGTTTCAAAATTTATTTTCAGAAAATACTTCACACACACAAAAATAATGGAAGAAATTATTTCGCAATTATATTGAAAGCGATAATTTTAGAAAAAAGAAAAATAATTTTAGAAAAAAAAAGAAAAAGAATTTTATAGAACTAATGAAAGAAATAAAATTATAGAATTAATGAAAGAAATAAAATTATAGAATTAATGAAAGAAATAAAATTATAGAATTAATGAAAGAAATAAAATTATAGAATTAATGAAAGAAATAAAATTATAGAATTAATGAAAGAAATAAAATTATAGAATTAATGAAAGAAATAAAATTATAGAATTAATGAAAGAAATAAAATTATAGAATTAATGAAAAAGAAATAATATCATAATTAATGAAAGAAATCATTTCAAAACTGGTTGGAAAAAAGTATTTCGCCATTCATGAAAATTCATAATTCATAAAAAAAATATTTATTGAATTATTGAAAGATATCGGCCGGCTAAAAGATTAAAAATAGGCTTCTCTTATACTGTTCTTCCGTCTTAGACCGATCAATACACGAACTGAAAAAATTTAGAATATTGGCCGAGTTTTGAAGCATTTTATAAAGATCCAGATCCTGGTAATGATAATACAGGGTATTTCAAAGGGACTCCATAACTTTGAAATGGCATAACTTGGAAACAGTGATAGATAGAAAGATGAAACAACTAGTGTTCGTTTAATGGGCAGGCCTGGAATTTCAGTCATGCCGGTTCGCGGAAGTATTTATAAATTTGTGTAATAGATGGCGTGGCAATCATATTGCACCATTGTGCAATATCCTTTGCACAATGCTGGTATATTGTCCTGGGAAGGGGGGGGGGTCTCTTTTCTGATGGCTCTGGGGGGTTGGTTACTGCTGATGGAGTCAGGGGTTCCCCCTACCCCGGGGGGGGGTTGAATACTGCGGTTCAGACCTCTGCGTAGTGGCTCTCCCCGCTTGGATGCTGAAAGGCTTTTCCAGTATGACTTCTTTAACCGCTTATATCCCCCTTTGGGGGGGGACAGAGTGAGAGTAATGTTCTGGTTTGTGGTGGGGGTAGGGGCTCGAAATCACTTCACAATCGATTCAATATGGTTGTCTTGCCTAGCAATTCCATGACGAAAGTGAAAAGGGTGCAGTTTTAACTACTTTCTCCTGCAGTGTCGGTACTGGAATGGAAGCGTATTAACGAACTGTTCAAACTGATACAGCGTGTGTAAGGCCTCTTGCTATTAACAATGGATCTTAAAATGACTCCACAGAAAGAAGATGTGAAATAAACCAACCGTGGCTCCGTCTGTTAGTTAGAATTGCAATTAATTTTGGAAATCGGTATATTTAAAATTCTAAGCCTGCCCATCAAGCGTACACCGCTTGTTTCATCTTTCTACCTGTCACTGTTTCCAAATCATTTAAAAGTTATGGAGTTCTTTCTGAAACACTGCGTATCAGATACTTCGTCAGAGCAGACCGAATCAGATTTTTTCCTATCAAGTTCATACTTTTTTAAGACTGTTTCTTTATCATTGGCCAAGAGTCTGAATTCATCAACCATAATGACGATAATTCTCGTAAATGGATGCGTTGTGGTAATATTTGCTCGCTCCCCGAGCTAATAAGTGAGTTTCAAATGGTCGGAGCTCTGGATCGTTGCTCGGAATACGACTTGAAGAGGAGGAAGGACTATGAAACCGACAATCGGTCCTTCTATTGCTTCGGATTTTCTTTTCTTTCGACTTCTCGGAAAATCTCGCGATACTTGCGGGTACCGAAGTTTTTTTTTTTTTTTTTTACTTTTAATGCTTCCTTTTGAGGGAACATCCTGCATATATTCTATGCAGTGGCGTATTTACGGGGAGAGGGTGGTTAGCGGGCTATAGACCAGCGGGCGGGATGAAGTTCAGAATGACGTCAAATTTGAGGAATGATTGACCAAGAATAATTAGAATTATATTCCTTTTTTTTTTCAATTAAGAAATTCAGGTTACTTTCACGGCTGTACAATACCTTTGACAATTTTTTTGGCTGAAATTGACACCGTTATTTGGCTTTTAAAATACATTTTGTTGGCTTATAAATTGATAACCTCACTTGGCTTTGAATTTTTTTTTTTTTTTTTTTTACTGTATTTGGCACCTTTATTTGCCTTTTACATTATCTTAGATTCAAATTGGCAACTTTGCTTGCATTTGAGAAATTTTTTTCGCTGTAATCGACAACTTTACTTGCCTTTGCCTTTTTGTTTTTGGCTGTAACTGGCAATATCAGTTGCCTTTGACATTTTTTTCTGACTGGTTGAGATGCATTTGATAATTTTTTTGATTAACACCGTTATTTGGCTTTTAAAATAAATTTTTTATAATTAAATTTTGGTGATATCCGGTATTTTTATGAGAGAAATATATTCTTGGGGTTGTGTGCACACACATTGATACTTTTCTACAGGAAGAACTTTCGCGAGATAGAGGTTGTGCACATCTCATGTAGTGCAAGGATATTCTCATGTAATCAGAGCACTACATTCGGTTATGAAATTATAGATTTTTATGAAACTGATCATTCCATTTCTTATAGTATATTTTCTTCAGTAATTATAGTTACTGGAAAAAAAATATATATCAACTTCATCTGTCGAGTACACTTATAACATATCCTGGATATCATGAGCAGGTCCGCTCCGTTGGTAATTATTGGAATATGAACGGTAGGCCTAATTATTTGTTTTTAATGTTCCAATAATTACCAACAGAGCGGGCCTGCTCTTATAACTTACACCACGGAATGGGTAACTTTATAATGCCCGAATTTTGGCCCACTCAGTTCTATATATTTTTACCTCTATTATTATATACCTCGCTTAAAGCATACACTGAGGATAGAATATACCGAAAACTGTCTTGACGTAGGAAATTATTCGGATATAACATACCGAAAACGTGGAAAAATGAAGAAAAAATTAACTTATTTGGTGCAATATGTCATTGTATTCGGGTGATACCTTGACGTACTCTCGTACATAAGTCGTGTAAATTTCTTTAATTACGAAAAATTTAGTCGAAAAAGTTATATTCACCACTGATAGATGTCTCTGTAATGAATCAGGTGAAAATCGGGGGTGGGGGGTGATGGGATAATCGTTCCCTTTTCCAAGAGCCAAAAGCATAATGGTTTTGTCCCGTAAATTACGGGATGAAAATTCACCATACGCCCTATGCTTCCACTAATTCGCTCTTCCAACATATTACTCTACATCCGAGCCTGTGATGAATGGCTAGAAAGCGCTTGTTAGTACCAAATACGACCACTGTTCTGACAATGTAATTTCTTATTCTAAAAAAAAACCTCTCCTTTCCCTCTATTTCTGTTAAAACAGCTTTTCAAATAATGGAATGTTTACATTCTCTGATGCTTTTAGATCACCTGGTAGATGGCAATGATAAGCGAACACCTGTTATGGATCGAGGAAAAGTAGAAATCCGCAGTGTTTTAAAATCATCAAATCTCTATCTGTTGAAAGAAAACGCAAAAGCATGTTGATTGAGGATAAATAAAATTTATGAACATTATTTTTTATCCAAATTAATTGTAAAAATTACTGACAACTTTGAATGAAATCAATTAGCATTAACTAAAATAATACCAGTGAAATCCATTAAATAATGCAGAAATTTATGCATTTCTCTGTATATCGTATAAATAAATTTACTCGCAATAAATTTTCAGACTTCTCTGAGGAGAGATCACAAACAAAAACTATTTTCATGCTGTATTAAATTCAATTACGTACTGCATAAGCTCATTTTGCCCCGCGGAAATCTCGATAATCAACTTTATGTACACAACTGCTACATAAACCAATTCCAATGGTATGTTATAACATGCACGTCGGTTATAACATACCTTTTTCGAATCACCAGGGCAAGTAGAAAGTATGTTATAAGTAGACTCGACTGTATTCAAATCACAACTAAAATATTTCCACCAATTAATTTCCATCCAATCAGCAAACTCGTAATTGAATTTTCACAGAACTTTTCAACAATATGACCATTCGACCACCAAATAATTATTAACACGAAACGGATTTATAGAAAAATCCACAAAAAAAAAACCACACGATTCTAACATTCCAATGATAATTGCACGTAAAGAATATAACCATACCCCAAAAAAAAATGTCATCATAACTTCAGAGAAATATAATACTCACAATTATTAATATATATATATATATATACATATAATAATTACAAATTTTTTTTTTTATACTGCTTCTCCAACTTCAAGTAGCAAAAGGAGAGCGAGCTGTAGATTAGTATTTAATTAAGCGTCGTTTTTTCCTCTCCTCCACTGTTTATACGCGACAAAACAATTATTATTATTATTATCAAGACTAAAAAAAAAAAGAAGAAGGCGTGTTAATTAGCAGAAAAGGTTGATCCTTAATTGCTCTCATTAAAGGAATTCTCTAGAAATTTAAAGAGAAAGCGGGGAGGGTTTACAAATCCAAAAGCAAACAAATTCTAAAAATCTACCGAAAACAGGCTGCTACACGACTATCTACATACACCTGTGTTACGTACAACTAATTATACTAAAATATCACAGTGTAAAGAAGATTTAGTAATAATAATAATAATAATAATAATAATAATTAAAAAAGAACAAAAAGAAAAAAAAAATTTTAATAATCCAGATTGTTTGTTAATTTAGCTCGAAAATTTCAATTTAAGTTTTAGGAGGAAAAAGCGAGGCTCTTTTAGAATTTACCTTTCGTTGAGTCTTTAAAGAATGTGTGTATTTATCTACATGGGAAAAATTTTTAGGGACGCGTTTGGAATTTGTTTGTTTTAATACATATGTGTACATTAATGTATTATTATTTTATTTTATTTTTTTTATGTACATGTGTTATGATGATGATATACTTACTAAACAAATATGTAATTTTTGCGAAAATTTTCCGGCATAGGAAAAGATGGTTTATTAATCGAGCTATTGTGTGTGATCGTATTACGATATGATAAATTTTTTTTTTCATAAAATAAATGCGATAATTTTTTAATTATTATTATCTATAAGTCATTATACATAAGCGTGTCTCTTAAAATAAATATATTCGGGTAAATATATTAAAAATTTCAGATTTTTATCAAATTTTTTAGGAAAACTATGAATTCTTCAGATATTATCTAAAATATGATTGTTTATAATGTTATTCGCCTTTTTATTTAAGAAATTCATAATTATTTCGGTTTTTAGAAGTTTATAGATTAATTTTAGGGGGATTAACTATCAATTTTATCATTTTAAGTGCTAATTACTTGTGTTGATAAATCACGTTGGTCTATAATATCAATTTAAATTATTGTTTTGAGCGAATTTGTTGTTAGTTGTAATGTATTAAATAGTTATTATTTTAAATGTCAATATATATACTAATGATAATTATAATTGTGGCTTTGTATTTAAATATTTCCCACAACTCCTAGCAAGGGTAAAAGAATTGTCATTAGCATTTTTCTTGAAAGCAATATATTATATAAAATATGTATATTTAATGTATATATATATATATATATATATATTCATTTTCTAATTCATAAATATCTTATATAAAATTAAATGTGTATACTATGTAGAAATATTATTTTCATAGAAATGTCTAATTTTGTAACTTGTATAATTTTATTTTAATGATTGGGGACAAATAACGTTATGTTATGTTATGTTATGTTATGTTATGTTATGTTATGTTATGTTATGTTATGTTATGTTATGTTATGTTATGTTATGTTATGTTAAAAAATTTGGAGATCTTTAGGGGAAATTATGAATATTAGGCCTATATATATTTTTCTATTATCTGAAATTTTGTTGTAATAAATTTTTTTTGACTGTTTTGGACGTTATTCCTTTGCATTTTGGATATTGGTAATTTTTTAATTTTTTTGAATCGATTAATTAACCATTTTATAATTTTAAGTTTCAACGAGTTGTGTAGATAAATGACTTTATAATGTCAATCTGATTTTTTGTGTTGATGAGATCTGTTATAAGTAGTAATTATATCACATACTACATTAGTTATTCATTTAAATATTCCATATACCATTGATAATTATAATTTTTTGCTTCATATAGAAATTATATTTCACAAAACCTCTAATAACATCAAATAGTAAATTGATTGTCATTAGCGCGTGTTCCTTGAAAGAAATATATTCATATATGTACTGTATATTTAATATAATAATTTTTAATTTATAATGTTCTATAAAAAATTAATATTCAATATGTAGAAATATTATTTTCATAGCTATGTTCGTATTTAAATATTTATGTTTAATATATTGAGATTACATTAAAATTTATTGGAAATTTTTATCGTCTTCTTAATATAAATTATGAATAGTTGATAAGGTTTTCGCGGCCATCATTTGATGAAAATTTTTTTCCGGGTTCAAAGACCAGAGAACTAACTCAAACGGACGATGGTCTTTGAACACGAAAAAACAATTTTCATAAATTATGAATATTTTAGATATTTTTTATATTATTTGAAATTTTGTTATTAATGTTTTTTTTTTTACTATTTTTTTGCCTTTTTTTAGATAATTGATAATTAGTTCGGATTTTAGGAGTTTATGGATTGATTAATTGTCAATTTTATCGCTATAGTTTTTAGTAAGCTGTGTTGAAACACAAAAAAAGTTTTTCCATTTAAACTTTGCTAGCGTATTTTAGCCAGGCAGTGAAACAACACACACAATCCCATTATCAAAATTGAGATGATTTTGATTTTTTTCTCTCAGCCCAACTGTGTGAAGGAAATACTTTTTTTCGGAATGGAAGACTTGTGTTGCGTCAAAGCTACAGAGAGTAAATGAGGAGCGAATGATCATGTCTCTTGTGGCGTATATGGATAGCACGCTTGTCCGGATCGCAAGTTGACTGGGGTCGATTCCCGGTGGGGACTAGTGGACGAGTTCACCTCGGCAAAAGTATTTCTTTCATACAAGTTTGCTGAGGGAAAAAGATCAAAATCTCAATCTCGCTACTGCCACCACCTGGGAGACATTTGCTGAAGTTAAGGGAGGAGCTACTATGCCTCTATTTCCGCGCGTCACGCTACAGAGCGTAAATAAGAAAGAAATCGTTGTATCTTCTGTGGTGTATATGGATAGCACGCTTGTCTAGATTGCAAGGGGACTGGGTTCGATTCGCGGTGCAGACTAGCAGGTTTTTCTTTCCGAGTTCACCTCGGCATGAGATCCAGAAAAAAAGTCTTTCCTTCAAACAAAATAATATTAACAGTATAACCATAAAACAACAACAAAGCTATCAATCTCAAATACATATAGTTATCCCTATTTCCATTTAAAACCACGAAATAAAGGAATAAAAACGAGTTTTCTTCAGAATTACATTCATTTTTTTATTATGCTTTCCATATAAAACCCTAAATTTATACATACTATATATTTCCAAATCGGAAGAAAATCACCCTCCTTCATCCATTTTTCATGAGCTTTCTATTAAACGACTTGGGGGAAAAATTCCAGAAATGTATGAGTGTATGAACTGGGCAGTGGTTGTGAAATTTTCTCCTGAAATAACACCCAAGATCTATACGTGAAATAAAAAAACAGAACAACATTCGCACCACCTTTTGCGAGTCCCATAGCCACCGCAAAAAAAAAAAAAGTCAAATAACCCTTTTATTTTCTTGAACCTTTTCGGTGAGAATATAACGTTAAATAAACGTCACTAGCCACTGATTCTATTAACCGCTGTCTGGAATTGTCTGTTCCTTTAAAAAAGCGCGAGAGGGGCACCAAATATCCACCAGGTGTCCATGTCAGTCTATAGCCGACCATAATATATAAATAGAGGATGGGAAAATCTTGGGTATGGACTCCATAGGGCGTATGTGTGTGTGTGAATGTGTGGCCGTCCAGAGTCCGAATTCTTTTTCCAAGGAATGGGGCCAATTTCTGTTGTTTTTTTTTTTTTTTCTTTTGCTCCCACTGCGGACAATCTTCTCTTCTCGGTATATATACCACCCTTCTTTTCCACTCTTTACTTTAACTCTTGGAAGTGGACAAGGAATGGGCGGAATTGGCCGAACGAAGACTATTTTCTTGGAGAAGGTTTTCTTCGAGAGACGAAAATATCAAGAAAGACGGGGGTAAAACTGTCACCAGCAGAGGATGGCCCAGATGGAGCAAAAGATATAAGGACCGAAAAAAAAAAAAGTCGAAATAAAACAGAGAAATAATACACACACACACAACACAAAGCTAAGCTAAAGCTGGAAAAGAGCTTTATGCTCACCGAAGTTGAGCTCTTTTGCTCTTTAGCCAAAGGCGTTTGTTCCTAAAGATTCCGGAAAAGACTTCAGAGAAGTAGAAAAATAGCGGCAATCCCACGTCAGGTTACGTTATATAAGTAATTCCGATTCTCTAGAGAAAGACAGGCCGAGAGATAGAGAGAGAGAGGGGAATGTGTAGCCCGCTGGCCATTTCAGAAAGAAGTTGGCATTTGGTTGGATATACAGAATGTATACTTCCCTTCATCCGGAAATTATTCACTGAAAACATAATATAAGCGTAAAGTATTTCATATCTGGGTATCAACGCTTTGTTGAAGTTTTTGATCTTGTACTGAACGTTCATACTCAATTGTTACTGCGTTCAAAAGAGGATGATGAATTACTTGTGGTGCTAATCCCACCGTTTAGCTGTTGTATTGAATGATTTCTGTCGCCAGTTAGATCGTTTGATCGCCAAAAGCGTAATAGCCAAAAGTTTTTCCATAGCATCCTGTATTAGGGCTATCAGACATTGATGGCTGAACTTCTTGATCGAAATTTTTGACTCTTCGGAAACTGACAAAAAATAAAGATTTTTGATTTCTATTATCTCGGTGAATTCGTCCGATCGTTACTAGGTATATCGTACTGTGAATTTTTATTACTTTTTATGTTCTTTGTAACACAAACATCATATATGTTTGTTATCAACTTAGTGATCACCTATCAGAAAAATATTTTGATTCCTTGGTGATTTGCATATTTGTTTGTAATATCTTGATATCCTGTTACAGCTAATCAATTTTAATTAAAAAAACATTACTCGACATAATTGAGTCATGCAAATTTTACCCATGAACTTTGTTTTGGAGGAACTTTCTTTTATTGTTTTTAATGGAAAACTCTAAACTTCGTAAAGAAAAACTTCGTCTTCTATTTTGTGGCCCGCCGATCATTTTCAGAAAATGCTTGAAAACATTGAAAAAACGATCAATTCTAGAATAAATGAAAGAAACAATTTCGAAATTTATGAGAGAAATAGTTCTAGAATAACTGAATGAAATAATTCAAGAATAAATGAAATAATTCAAGAATAAGTGAATTAATTCAAGAATAAATGAAATAATTCAAGAATAAGTGAAATAATTCAAGAATAAATGAAATAATTCAAAAATAAATGAAATAATTCAAGAATAAATGAAAGAAATAATTCAAGAATAAATGAAAGAAATAATTCAGGAATAAATGAAATAATACAAAAATAAATGAAATAATTCAAGAATAAATGAAAGAAATAATTCAGGAATAAATGAAAGAAATAATTCAGGAATAAATGAAAGAAATAATTCAGGAATAAATGAAAGAAATAATTCAGGAATAAATGAAAGAAATAATTCAGGAATAAATGAAAGAAATAATTCAGGAATAAATGAAAGAAATAATTCAGGAATAAATGAAAGAAATAATTCAGGAATAAATGAAAGAAATAATTCAGGAATAAATGAAAGAAATAATTCAGGAATAAATGAAAGAAATAATTCAAGAATAAATGAAAGAAATAATTCAAGAATAAATAGAAATGAAAGAAATAATTCAAGAATAAATAGAAATGAAAGAAATAATTCAAGAATAAATAGAAATGAAAGAAATAATTCAAGAATAAATAGAAATGAAAGAAATAATTCAAGAATAAATAGAAATGAAAGAAATAATTCAAGAATAAATAGAAATGAAAGGAATAATTAAAAAATAAATGAAAGAAATGATTCTGGAATAAATAAAAAAAATTATGTAACATGAAAACTTAATGAAAAAAATAATTCCAAAATTAGTGAAAATTCAGAATTACTGAAACAAATAATTTTTGAATTTTTAAAAACATATAATTTCAGAATTGGTGAAAAAAAACATAAATAAATAAGAGAAATAGTTTCGTCATTTCTGATAGAAACTATTTTACAATCAATAAAAGAATAAATGAATATTCATTGAAAGAAATGATTTCTAGAAATATATTGAGAAAGATAATTTTAGAATTGTCATAATAAATAATATTAAAGAATCATTTTAAGTGATTTTAGATTAAAATTAATCTCAGAATTAGTTATTTTGATCAGTAATTTATATAAAAAATTTTCATAATTATTCAAAAAAAAACATTTAAGAATTATTGAAAAAAGGTATTTCAGAACTAATCAGAAAATAGATAATTAATAAAAGAAATAATTTCAAAATAAATAGAAGTCTTCAATTATTTTTGTCCCTGTTGGACTAGTGACCCCATAGGCCCCTAAGACATCACTAAATTACATGACCCTCGGACTTCGTGGGTAGTTTCAATTTGGCCCGCCATGTCTGAAAGGTTGTAGACCCCCCGGGTTTTCTAGTTTCCAAGTTTCTGAAAGAAATTTTCAAGATATCATTCAACTTCCATCAGAAACAATTAGAAGATAATCCAACAAATGTGCCGAATATAGTAATGTACAAATACTGTAATATTTTCCCATCTAGTCGAGCACTTCGAATGCGAATAGCATCGAAAAAAAACCACAATCTCATTAAATTTGAGGGGAAAAAAATTAAAAAATTTTCTTCGAAAAGGGGGAAAAAACATTCAAAAACCCAAAGAATTTATCTCTAAAGGTCTTTCTCTCTCTTAAGAGAGAACAAAACAATTTAATAGAATACAAAATATTTTTATTATTCAGCCCTTGAAGCTTTTCGTAAATCATTTCCTATTCCTTACAACACTGGTTAAAAAACAAAAACAAAAAAATGACACAGAAATAGGAGGAAAGATTTTTGAGCATCTTAACAAAATTATTTCTTAAATATTTTATACGTTTTGCGCAAAACCAAAAAAAAAATAAGTTTTTACGAAACAAAACTAAAAATAGAGGTTAAAAAAACCCCTTCGGGCTATAAAACTCAAAGGGGTATTAAGAAAGTAAAAAGGGATATTTTCCTTTAAAACCTCTCTCTCTCTCTCGCCCTAAGTTTTCTAGAGAGAGAAGTCTCCGAAGTCTGCTGCAGGTTTTTAATTCCAAGACGGGAAAATTAAAGGCGCTTAAGCTAATTCTCCAAGAAACTGAGAACGACCATTAAAACCTTTTTAGCCCGGAGCAGATCAAACTCGGTTTTGGGTCTTGCTGTTGTTGTTGTTGGTGGTGGTTAAGGATCTTAAAAGGCACAAACCAACCTCCTAATAAATACTTAGTTGGAGGGGAAAAGGATAGTAGGTAAAGGATCTTTCCTCAGTTAAAGATACAAGAAAAAAAGGGGTGTGTGTGTGTATAGTGAAGGAGAATTCTTCTCTCTCAGTGAGGAAAGAGACTTGGGAGCGAGTCGAGACGCCCCAGGGTAGCGTTAAGGGTTCATCTGTCATCGCGTGTCTCTTGCGATGCTTCCAACTTTTAACCCTGCGCCGCTAACAACGACTTGATCGATGACCGACGATTTTCGCGCTCACTTTGCTTATTTTCTCTTGCGCTTATTTGCCCTCTTCCCTTCATTTATTTTTATTTTATGTATTTTTCTTTCCTTTATAAACGGGACCGACTTGGTACTTTACTCGCTTTTCATCTCCGGAGCGACGTTTCTCCTTTTTTTTATTTATACTTTTTTTTGTTATTCTTCTGTGAAAAGAGAAATGGAAATGAATTATGGGAGGTGCGCGCCATCTATCGGTGTCGTGAGTCATTAATCAGGTAACGTGTTTTGGTTTGAGGTTTTCGAATACTGCATGAGTATTTTTCTTTTTGATGGTGTAAATTTTTTTTTTTTTTTTAATTTCTCTCGTCATGCGTGTGTGCGAAGATACGGGGAGGGGGGATGTGGGGCACTGCCCCCAAGTGTCAAGGGTGGAGCTTCTAATGTATATGTGACATCATCATCATCATATTGTGTAACACTGACACATTGCATCGTATTGATGGACACTAATGATTTCCTCTGCTATCTGTATTAAAGTTTACGGAGGCATGTTATATTGCTGCGTAGTATCTGTAATCCATATTTATCTGTTATCTGTATCGATGTAATATCGGTTATCCTACCTTTTGCTTCGTATCATATTGACGAACATTTGATGTGCATACTGTTTTCCGCTGCCGTAATTTTCAGATTTTTGTAACAATATGTGCATTGTTTTCCCCTTTTCCGGGGCTTTTTGTGCTGGTTTTTCTGATTGCTCTGGGGCTTTTACTGGTTGCTGCTGCTGCGATCTCTACGTGGTGGCTCTCCCGGCCTGGATGCTGAAAGGCTTTTCCAGCATGACTTCTTGACCGCTTATATCCCCTTTGGGGACAGAGTGGGAGTCATGGTCTGGTTTGGTGGTGGTGACATCATCATCATTATGCCCCCCCCCCTATACTTTCCATGTCTATCTCCGCCTATGTTTCTCGTCTCGTTTATTTTTTACCGCATTTCCTCGCATTAGCCGGCATGTCGGGAAACATTGAGGGAGACCAGCATTCAGAGAAATTTGAATAACAGATTCTGGAAAACGGCTTCCTAGACTTTTGTTTAGACACAAATTTTTAAAATTTTGAATAATAAAAATTCGCAAGGCACAAGCATTGTCACTCTTTTTTGAGACCATACTTTGACAACAATGATGTTGAAAAAACTTTAAGGAACAGACAGGATCTGGGTCCGTAACACCAGAAACAAGAATGAACTCTATCACAAGTGGCAAGTGTGCATATTTCAGTGTCCCAATCACTAATTTTTTTTTCAGAAACGATCAAATAAAAGCAACGAAAAAACATCAAGTTCTCACTTGTCCAGGTCGTGGAGCACCAAAATCCAGTGCCGTCTTAACATACGGGCACATCTGAGTACGGCCCGAGGGCCTCATAAAAATGAGATTGGATTAAAAAATTTTGAGGGTAAGCATGCAAATTGGTAGGCGGGCATTTCTATCCAGGTAGAGATCCTTAGAAAAATCACTTCATCCGGGGCCTGCGATGCTCTTAAGACGGTCCTGACAGAACTCCTCTCACTACCCTAGTTTTTGGCCTTGGAACCTTGGTTCTATAAGGTGCATACATTGGAGTTAACAAAGTTCAATTCTACATGTTGGACATCAATTAAAGACTTCAACCTCCACAAAGTAAAGAAAATATCAGGGCTCATCAATGAGCACCTTAATTTGAGAAAGTTATCTGCCATGATTAAGATTGGTTGGGAGTAACTAATTCGCTATTTATCATCATTAATGAGATGGAAGTGAAGGCGCAGTCTATCGGTGGTCACCTTAAACTCATTAGGGGAAATATCTTATCTATATCCTCCCTCAGATTCGAACCTGGGGCCCATGACAACAATCTCCATGGTGGTAGACGAGCATCTTACCACCACGCCACTCGGGCGCGGTTGAGAGTAACTGTCTCAGACCAAAAAAGGGGACAATTTCTTAAAATGGGGTACGGGTCAAACCCATTTTATTTGGCAAATAGTGGTGTGCAGCTTTGGACGAATAAAAAAATCAGGTTTAACCCGGAACCCCTGGGCTACAGCCCTTTCGACCTCCCACCAGTGTCGTCTTTAGGGACGGTGCATGAGGCTATGCACCCCGGGCGGCAAGTTGGCCCGAGCCACCCCTGCGTATAGTAAGGAGAATTCTCACTGTGTGAAAAGAGTCTCTTGGGAGCGAGTAGAGACACCCCAGGGGACGTTAAGGGGTTCATCTGTCATTGCGTGTCTCTTGCGATGCTTCCAACTCCTAACCCTGCGCTGCCAACAACTACTTGATCAATGATCGATGATTTTCGCACTCACTTTGCTCATTTTATTGCGTCTATTTGCCCTCCCTTAATATATATTTTTCTTTTATAAACCGACTAGGAACTCACTAACTTTTCATCTTGCAGTGTGACGAAACATTTTTTTATTTTTCTTTTGAAAAGAGATGTAGTAATGAATTGTATGTGGTGCAACGCCATCTATCGGTGTCAAGAGTTGTTTTAATCGTGAGTTTTCTTTGTTTTCAATATCGCGTGATTTTCTGAACATTAAAAAATTTAATATATCTCGTTTATTATTATTATTATTATTATTATTTGCTATCGATTTTGTATTTCATCGATAACTTTTTTCGTTCTTCATTTTGATTTTTAGAATTTTTCATTACTCCAATTAAAAAACATTATTTTTTTTTCAAATAGTAATTTCTTTTTCTTCAATTTTAAAATTTTTGTTAAGATTTTAAGGTGACTAATTAGAAAAGCATACGTCGCTTTTTATGACTCTATTTCAAATGATGTAGACTCCCATAAATAGATGATGTAGACTCTCGTAGACTAACCGTATAATATAGACTAACCTCACAGTCTAACCGGCCCTCTGAATCTGTCTTTTATTCTCTTAGTCTGTCTTTCATTCGAAGACACCTCTGAAACTTCACTTTTTGTTTTGAAGGGACCTCTGAAACTTTTCTTTGTTTGTTCTGACGGGACCTCTGAAACATAATCTTCTATTTGAAGGAACCTCGAAACTTTGTTGTTTTGTGAAAAAAACTGTGAAACTTCTTTTTCATTTATTCTCTAAATCTATGTCTCTTATGCACCAAGTTTTTCTCTATCATTTGAAGACACCTCTAAAACTTGGTTTTTTGTTTGAAGGGACCTCTGAGACTTCGTTTTTTCTTCACAGCAGCCTCTGAGTATGAAATTTTATCTTCTATTTGATGGAAATCTCTGAGACTTTGCCTCTTTCATTTAAAGGTAATGGCTAATGATCAGAAAATAATATAGCTGGTGAATTTTTTTTTTTTTTTTGATTACATATTCACAGATATTCACTGGGGGCTGTTCAAGTATTACGTTAGCAAATTTTTTACCATTTTTGACACCCCCCTTTTCAGCAAAACTTTGACCCCCTCCCTCCCCCCTTGTCAGCAAACTTTCGTCAGCACTGCCCCCCCCCTACCTCCTAACACATATTGGTGGGAGCAGAAATGTACGCGGGAGAGGGAATATAGCAAAAAATAATTTTTTAAAAAATAAAATCTCGAAGAAAATACCTTTATATGTTATTATAATCAATTTCTGCTATTTTCGATGCTATTTGAAGGGTAAAAGAACTCAAAATTTCTCTTTAAGAAATTCATTACGACCCACCCATCACCATATATAGTAAATACATGGTATCATCACCATATATGGTATCACCCCTCATCATGTATGGTAAACCCTTGACCCGCAGACCAAATGGGGCCCTGAATATTATCTGATGTGGCTTGCCCCCCTTAAACCCAATTTTGTAAAAATGAACTAAGCGGCACATTTACAAATCGCTTAAATGCCCCGTGGCCAAATTCCAGAGCATTTAAGTGGCCCATGCCACATTTTCAGATCACTGAAATAGGCTTCAAAGATCACTTTCACATTCAAAGATCACTTAAGTAACACACGGCACAGTTCCAGAACACTTAAACGAACCGTGATACATTTAGAGATTCCTTGAGTGATATGTGGAACAGTTTTACAGCACTTCAGCGGCCCCCAGTGCGGTTCTACATCACTCAAGTTACCCGCGGAACATTCGCACATTACTGAAGTAATCCGTGGCATAATTACGGAACACTTCAGTGATGCGGGACACAGTTTCAGAGCCCTTAATCGGTCCGGACATATTTCCAGAGCACTTGAGCTGCCCGGGCACATTTCCTGAGCACTTGAACCCACGCTCTCTCACTTGCCGCGTGAGCACACTAGACTTCAAAGACAACGATTCTTAATCTTTCTTTACAGCTCGTGTGCATTGAACGGGGCCATACATGTACGGTCGGACCTAACTCAAGCAAGAGCTCACAGTACTGACAATGCCACCAGATGGAGAGACTTATCCAGGGATGATGTCACTCTTAGATATCCATGCGAAGGTTCTTAACAACTGGCTGATGCAAAGATGAATTTATAAAGGACGTAGGTTCGATTCCCCGCAAGAACAGTAGAATTTTCTTTATTTCCTAAATTCATCTTCGCATCAGACAGCTGTTGAAATACTTCGCATGGATAGCTAAGAGTGACATCATACCTCTATAAGTCTCTCCATCTGGTGGCATTGTCAGTACTGTGAGCTCTTTGCTTGAGTTAGGTCCGACCGTACATGTATGGTCCCGTTCAGTATGGATAGCGGAGAGTGCCGTCGTCCTTCGTTAAGTCGCCATCTGGAAGTAATATGTCAACAAACATTACAACATTATTTAATATTACATTATTAAGCTTTGGTCTAAGTTAGGTCCGAGACCGTTAATGTACGGTCCCGTTCAGTGAATACGAGCTCTAAAGAAAGACTGCGATTCGTTGCCTTTGTAGTCTAGTGCTCGCACCCGGAAAGTCAGAGGACATAATGCGGGTTCGATTCTCCGCTCTGTTTAATTTTCTTTCTTTCCTAAATTTGCCTTCGCTCAGCCAGCTGTTAAAATCCTTCGAAAAGATACATTGATATTATAATCACAATTTTTTCAGATGATAAATCTGTGCTCAGGTGGCAAAATGTAATATGTCACTTTTTCCAAATTTCACGATGGCAAATTTGTAAACAGTATTCTGCCAAAATGCTGTACTGTGGATTTTTGATTCATCACAATTTGCCTCCTTTGTTTCCTCATAAACTGAAAGAGAAAGACGAAATTTTGCCATATTCCAAAATATATTACGACTCCGGAATGCGACCAACTCAATTTTTTGGGGAAAGTGACTCATGACATTTTGCCATCTGAGCACAGAAATATCTTGTTCCATATCCAGTTACGTCCAGTTCTCCTCCTGGAGTCTCGTTAAATTTTCACGATAACATTACAGGCACCGGATCCCAAGAGAGAGAAACACACAACGCATCACCCAAAATACAAAAATCACAGCATTTCATAAGCTCGACACACTAACATGCTAACCAACGCAACATAAACCTGGAAACTTTTCCCCCTTTTAATTTTTTTCTCCCCAAATCGGGGGGAAAAGAAAACTAATCTCTCGACTGAAGATCAGATGAAACTTTTTTAAAATTTAAAAAAAAAAAAAAATTAAATTAACAAAATATATTTTTTGGAATAATAATTTTTTTTTTTGCACCAAAATGAGCAAATACTCCCGCGTTCATCCCTTCATCCAGTTTCACTGAAAACACTTTTGAGAACATTTCCTATATTGAAGTGGGTTAAATACAGGAAAGTGGGGGAAAGGGGCGGAAAAAACTAAAATATCCATGAAAAAAGTAAAAAAAAAAAAATCGAGAGATTCTTGAGAGGCTTAATTCAAAGGATTATTCGAAGCGATGAGTAGCCTCCGATCCATTTATATGCACAAGATCCCTCCATTTTGTTTTATATATATTTTTTTTTAAATACTACATAGCTTATACTCCTGTTTTCATTTTCTTTTTCTATCTTCTACAGTATATTTTATCCTGTTAATGAGTTTTTTAGGTGCTCTTGATTAATTAACCGATTCATTAGTTCTATTAAAAAGGCTTGAGGGTTCAAGTAATGCTAAAGTATGTTTGAAGAATTATACTTCTTTTTTTTCCTCTTGTTCTTTTTCTTTAGTATTTTATTATTTTTTTAATACTATATTGTTTCATTAAAAGGGCTTTTTCGAGTAGGTTATCTCCTCCGCAGAATACTCCTTGTTAAAAACGATGGGATCGGGAACATTATGGAGTTGAGTCAAAAATTTAATCACTGGCAAATTATTCCGGTGAAAATTCATGATCTAATCGGAGAAAAATATATATATATATATATAAAAAGAGAAACTTTCGCTATTAAAACATTTGTTAACTATTTTTAGTTAAGAATTTCTGATTTAATTTTTTTTTTAATGATCTATTAAACTTTGTCCTCTTTTTTTTTTAATGTATGAATGGTGTATAATTTATTTCTGATTGGATTCAGTGTGATATGAGGGTTTTTTTGAATCCGGTCTGAAAAATTCGATAGTAATTGAAAAAAAAAAATTTATCAGTGGTTGAAAGCTTTCAAAAACTTGTTCAAATTGCTTTTTAAATTTTTGGGATTAATTTCAGTTTTATCAAATACGGTAGCATCCTGTTTTAACGAATACCGTTACAGCCGAAAAATCTCGTTTTAACGAACACTTTTCTTATCCCTTCCAGATAATTTTACGTAGGAACAATGAAAAAACCTGGAATTCCTTTATAACAAAGTTATTTCTCCGGCCTGTGGGATTTGCGCCCGAGTGGCGTGGTGGTAAGATGCTCGTCTACCACCGTGATGGTTGTCGTCACGGTCCCAGGTTCATACCCCATGGAAGATATAGATAAGATATTTTCCCAGATGCTGATCGCGAAGGGGTTCTATCCGCCCCGTCAAAGATATTCGGGTGAAAAAGCATCAATACACACCACACAATAAATACCTTGGCTTACCATATTTACTTCGTGAAAATACGGGAAACAGAAAGTCGGGATCCACATACGGACTATCACAAATTATCGCCAAAAAGAAATGTCAAATGTAAGTCAAGTTGCTAAATACAGCCAAAAAAATTTTCAAAGGCAAGCAAAGTTGCCAATTAGAGCCAAAAATTTGTGAGACAAGTAAAGTTACCAATTACATGCAAAGGAATTGTCAAAGACAAATAAAATTCCCTAATACGGATAAAATTGCTAACAAATCGCCACCAATAGTGAGCAGTAGGAAGGTTTTACCAGACGCAAAAAATGGGTGAAAATTTATATATTTAACAAACAAAACGTACATGTTTCACACACACACAAATACGTGAGATGAATGTGTTTATGACAAAAATTAATCATTATATAAATCATTGGTTCTCAACCTTTTTTTTCCCATGGGCCCCCTTGTGACCATGATTAACTTCCTACCCCCCCCCCCTCCCGTTTTCCCGTTAAAAGACAATTATTCAAATATTGTTATATCTTCAATACAAGCGACAGAAATGCCGCATATCTGACCCGCGGACTGTAAAGTTTGACCACCACTGATACAGATAATTGATATTTTCCAGGTGATTCCTACTGCACGGAGCGTGCAGGAAAAATTTCAAGGATTGTCTAGTTCGCTGTTTCCTGCTACCGCGGGCCCCTTGTTCTAGTAAGACAAAGGGCCCGGATTTCTGAACAACATATTCAACGTATAATAACATGAAAATAATGAATTACGCCTCACTGTCTTCCCATCCAAGCTCACGGAGCCCCGAAAAACCTTAAAAGAACCCGGAGGAGGCCGGCTCCATGTCATGGATATTTTCTAGATGATTTCTCTAGAACGTGGAAAGTATTTCAAGTATAAAGCTATATATATATATTACATTAATTAAACGGCTCCACACATTTCAAGGACACTCTAGAACAAAGGGTACCATTTCAATGATTCCTTGGAGCATGGATATTAATTTAAGGACTTAGAATAAGAGTACCATTTCAATAATTCCTGGAGCTAATTTAAGGACTCCCTAGAACAAGGGTCTTCAACGCATGGCCCGCGGACCACTTGCTTTGGAGTGGTACGAAAGAGCTCGGCACGCCACAATCGTGATCCACCGAGGTTTTTGGTAGCGTGTGTAGTGTAGCTAAGTGATCCGTGGGCTTCAGTAAAATGTTGAATGCCACCTATGCTGTTATCAATGGTCTAAGGCGCTAGAATAAGAGCACAATTTCAAGGAACTTGGGTATCAATAAAAGACTTGGGTATTAATATAAGAACAAGGGTGCCACTTCAATTACTATTTGGTACATGGACAGTAATGCAAGGACGCACAAGAACAATGTTATAATTTCAAGAATTCCTTGGAGCATGGATATTAATTTAAGGGCTTCTTATAACAATGATACTATTTCAAGGATTCCGTGGGGCAGTTTCATGTATCCATAAAGTCTCCTCGCGAACCTCAACATCGGCAAACCCTGAACTTGGATATC
This sequence comes from Pholcus phalangioides, assembly GCF_987345545.1. Classification (NCBI taxonomy): domain Eukaryota; kingdom Metazoa; phylum Arthropoda; class Arachnida; order Araneae; family Pholcidae; genus Pholcus; species Pholcus phalangioides. Next base: position 17,119,342 of record NW_028301601.1, on the reverse strand, counting down.
GTTCCAAGGGTTCCCGAGAATATGGACGTTATTTCAAGGGTTCCAAAAAGACAAAAAACTCAGCTTCAGAAGAAAATATTCCTACCATTTTTCTTTCGTTCATATTTAGTGTGCAAAACGTGTTTGTTGAAAACTTAAGTGTAAAATTATTCAAAACCATAATTTTTCAACAGATTACATTGTTAGGCAAAAACTTTATTGCAATAATTTCACTGTATTTTCCGTAATTAGATAAATGAATATCATGTTTATTTCAACAATATGCACTAACACATGGGTTCTAACCTTTTCATCCGCGACACAAAATGAACAACAAGATCAGCTTCGTGGCCCATAGGAGTGTTTGTTCTTCGAAATTGGTTCAAACCAGTGATGCAATAAGTGCATTTATAACAACAGATTGTCAGTGGATTCTGTCAGTCTGCAAATCAAGATTCGGTCGTGACCCACAGCTCAAGTGAACTGAAACCAGTGAAGCAATTTATAAAAGACTGTAAGTAGATTCAAGTCCGTAGCGAGGCAGGGGGGGGGGGGAGAGACTTGGGGGGTCTGGTCTCCCCCCCCCCCCCCGAAATGTGAGAAAATGACAGAAAAAAAAGGAAAATAGGCCAAGTCTGTTGTTCCATCACTTTGATTCCCCCCCCCCCCCAAAATGAAAGTGCCCCCGAACGAAATTTCTGGCTACGGGCCTGAGTGGATTCGAACGGCTCATCGAGAATGCCCCAGCAAATCACGTTTAGGTCGTTACTCATAGCTCAAGAGTCCCTGGCTATAAATGGATTTGTAAGACCCATCTTGCTAGACTCTGAATCAAGCTTCGGTCGTGACCCATAGCTCAAGTGAACTAAAACCAGTGACGCAATAAGTGCATTTATAACAGACTGTAAAGTCGGGTTTTCCTAGGGGCAGGTTACGTGCACAGTGTGCAGCGTGAAAACGCTGATTGGTTAAAAAACGTGAATTTCAGGTTTTTAACCAATCAGCGATTTCACGCTGAGCGCACCGTAGAAAACCTTTTCCTAGGAAAACCCGGCTTATAAGTGGATTCGTACGACTCATCGAGAATTCCCCAGTAAATCAAGTTTGGGTCGTGACCCATAGCTCAAGATTCCCTGGCCGTATGTAAGGTAGAATATGAATCAAGCTTCGGTCGTGACCCATAGCTAAAGTGAACTAAAACCAGTGACGCAATAACTGCATTTATAACAGACTGTAAGTGGATTCGTACAACTCATCGAGGATGCCCCAGCAAATCAAGTTTAGGTCGTGACCCATAGCTCATTTTCAAGTATCACCTGAGTCCCTGGCTGTAAGTGGATTTGTACGACCCATCGCTGAAGCCACTGCGACCCCAATTTGAGTCGGTCACGGCACATTCAACCACATTCAATGAAACATAAAAAAAATGTATTTGAGCAAATGCAAACTCTATACACAAAGAACAAAAAACTGAATAAAGCTTTAGTCCTCCTAAATTACCGAATAAGGGGGAAAAATCATTCCCAAGCATATATATTAACCCAAAAAAAATAAAAATAAAATCCTCTCAATTTAAATACAAAAATATGAAAAAAAACATAAATTCTAGTCAAAATCCATGAAATAAAAAATAAACCATTTTCTTTTAATTTAACGCAAATATATATATAAAATAAATCCGAGCCAGAGAGTATAAAACACTCCCTTGAGACTCATTTCCAGGGGAAACGCGTGGAAATAAAAACGTGTTAATTAATTCCAAATCGGGAAGAAGTAAATTAGAAGCAACACATACACACACACACAGGGGAAAAATTATTAAGAAATCTGTGACCCGAATTTACATCAAAATGAACAAAAAAAATATATTTACCTAAAAAAAATAATAATAATAAATATGAATTATTTTCTCATTTTTTCCCCATTTAATTGAGACGTTTTCGAGAATGGAATCTGTATTCAAATATATTTCTTACTTTATCCATTCTTGATATTTTTAATTATGTATTTGCGGCCGCTGTTATCATTATTATTATTATTATGTATTATTATTATTTTTTTTTTGCAAGTATCTTCATGATAATTCAATTTCAACAAAAATTTCTTTGCCCGTGAGAAGTGATTTATTTCTTTTGTGTATTTTATGGATACGGATTGTGACTGAATTTTTATTTTTTCAGTCATTTTTTAAGGGGAAAATAAATTAATTCACGTGAATTGAAATTTTACTGTCATTTAAACTAATTCTGAATAATTTTTTTATTTCATCCTTGATCACGTCTTTTGTGGTAATTTTCCTTTTTTGTAAAAAAAAATTTTTTTTTTAATATGAATAGAATATGGAAAGTTTTTTTTCCGCTTTTTATTAAAGTTTTTTTAGTGTATGAAAAGAAATTTTCTCTCTATTATTTATGAGTTATTTGTGTCAGAAATTTCCGAATAAATTTTATTTATTTTGGTTCGAATAATTCGTTGGAAGCAATGAATGACGTGATTGGTTGAGAGAAGAAATAAATTTTTGATATATATTTTCAATGTCTTGAAGTATAACGATCATTAATATCGTGGGAATGTTATTTTTATTTCGAAAATATAATTGTTTTTGAATGAATGAGATATATATTTTGATATCATTTTGTGTGTGTTGAAGTTTCTCTTGATGCATTTTTATTGCGTATATCAAGAGTTGTTTAGGATTTATCTCCAAGATTTTGATGACTTCAAAATTTTGTCGTTTTATAATTGAAATTTTGAAATGGCTACTGTTGGATCAGCAATCAATCAATCGAAATGGGGGTTTGATCAATCAAATCCAATGTTGATTGATCATTGATTTAGGTCAGTGATTCCCAACGTGGGCGTTAACGCCCCCTGGGGGCGGTGGAATGCTCCAGGGGGGGGGGCGGTAGAAACTACGGGTATAAGATACGATCCTATGGGTTGGATTGTGTTGGGGGGGGGGGCGATGGGAGAAAAAAATTTCTGAAGAATGGGGCGATGGGAGAAAAAAGGTTGGAAACTATGATTTAGGTAAACTGGGGATTCTTAAACTTCTGTCACGGGGCTTCTTAGATGGGCCAGTACTCGGGAGGATGCGATTTACGAATCCACTTGCAATCCGGTTATAAATCCATTTGTTGCGCCACTGGTTTTAGGGAGCGTCTCAACGATTTCGGTGGCTTGTGCTGGGATTGAGGCATTTATTTATGGTTTACGGAAATTTCACCTATGACATTTCGTCCCCGGTACATTTCGCCGGCCTTGACAATGTTAGTGAAGAAGTCAATGAATGAGTGACCAAGTGAATGACTGCATGAGTGACCAACTGAGGGGGTGAGTGGCCATATGACTGACCAACTGAGTGGTAGAGTGACCATATGAGTGACAAAGTGAGTGGGTGAGTGATCAAGTGAGTGACTGTAGGAGTGATAAAGTTAATGATCGTATGAGTGTGGACAAGTTGGCGGGTGAGTGACCAGATGAATGACCAGTTGAACAGGTGAGTGCATGAACAAGTGAGTGGGTGGATGACAGCATGAGTTAGCAGCAGTATGTCACCGCATGAGATACCGAGTGGGTGTGGTCACATAAGATCACCAACTTGATTACTAATACGGTCACTCATACGGTCAGGCACTTATACACTCACTAACTTGTATACTCACTCACTTATACAGCCACTCACTTGATCATTCATGTGGTCATTCACTCAACCATACAGTCACTCATACTTATTCATTCGGTCACTCACTCAACCACTGATATGGTCACTCATACAGTCAGGGCAGGCGAAATGTCGGGTACGAATCGTCGGGAACAAAATGCGTGAGGCGAAATTTCAGGATCCCTTTATTTTTTGGGGGCGCTCTTGTGTAAGTCATGGTTTTGTAAAAGTATTCTTGGCTAGAAGTCGGCATACGAAATAGCATGGCGTTATTAGAGAATGCAGGGAATTATGAAAATTACCTTAGCCTGTATAAAAATTAAATAAATATTAACACATCAAACAAACATTAATTAAAATTCATAGATATGATGAGAGAATTTGAAATTTATTAAAGAATAACATTATTTCAGAATTAATGAAAAACATTTCCCATGCTTTCTTATACTATTTCAGGTAAGACCGAGCCGGGACCCTCGCTTTCATGGGTCCAACATTCGGGGAACATAAAAAAAAAACAAGGTGGCTGACCTTTAAGTGTCATAAATAATTACAGAAAATAATAGAGCCGTACACAACACCGCCCCCGCGGGCCTAGGCTGACCACGGCCGACTATGGGCTGGCCGTATATCATCGAAAAAAATATGAAGTATCACTAATTGTCACCATTACCAATTCATTGTCGAAATTGTGAAAAATTTCCATAGGGCGAAAAATTGAGTTAATGCAAGTCCCAGATTGAGGCATTTATTTATGGTTTACGGAAATTTCACCTCCGACATTTCGTCCCCGGTACATTTCGCCGGCCTTGACAATGTGAGTGAAGAAGTAAATGGATGGGTGACCAAGTAAATGACTGCATGAGTGACCAACTGAGGGGGTGAGTGACCATATAACTGACCAACTAAGTGGTAGAGTGACCATATGAGTGACAAAGTGAGTGGGTACTAACGTAATACGTATACGTATTCGTAATTAATACGTATCGTACGAAAAAATTAAAAATTTCTAAAAAAAAAATTGGTCAAGAGAGAGAGAACCAAAATAAGGGAATGTCTAGTAAAAATGATGTCGTCAGTGATGTCGTGATGAATTGGTAAGGTGCAAAGTCAGAGATGGAGAGTGATCAGTGGGAATGGGTTCAAACCCACATACAGGAAAGCTGCAGTTTCGACACGTTCAAAAGGAAGTACGATAAACATATTGGGATGAATCGAAAAGCTATCTACATACTTAGATGAGACAACCATAACTTTTACGGGCAGTATGTTTACATTTTATCATAATTACAGTCAAATCCCGTTTTAACAAATACCGCTGTAGTGAAAATCTCGTTTTAACGAACGTTTTTCACGCCCTCCCCCCCCCCCAGATAAATTTACATACAGCGGCGGCTTAAACGAGGGTGCAAGGGGTGCGGTGCACCCGGACGGCAGGTTGTAAGGGGCGGCAGCGTAGACTTTAGTTAAGACCCCAAAATTTGTCTCAGTAGAGAAATTCACATGACATCACGCTTTTGAGTCATACCTCGACAACGGAAACTTTGAGAAAATAGACAGAACCTTTGACCGTAATACCAAAAACAAGAATGTAAGCTATCGGGGCGGCTCGAGACAAAACCTGTACCGTGCGGGACTAATTTTTTGAGCCTCCGGCTTATCTTCCTTCCCCCACAGCCCCTACATCCTGCGTCAGGGCCCGAAGACTAGAATCTTTCGTGGGACCCGAGCCAGATTTTCCATAGGGTCCCTTCTACAGTTAATTTATAGTGTGAAAAGAAAAGAAAAATTATAAGGATTTAGGCCCAGGCCCCCAAGATGGAATCCTATCAGCCCTATCCTTGGGGGTTATGGCCCCTCCCTCACAGCTTATTCAAACAATTCCTAACAAAAAAAATTTTTGACCTTTATTCTCGGATTTTGCACCCCTCTTTAGCGGTGCTCCTTGCGGCCACAATGGGCCGCATGGCCAAACGTGGCCCCTGTACTCTATCACAAGGGGCAAGTGTGCATTTTGGTTCCCTTACCCAGAATTTGTTCCAGAATAGTCAAATGAAAGCAATGGAAAAATTCGGCTTTTCACTTGTCTGGTTCCTGGAGTAGGCTACCAGAAAAACAACATTTGAAAAAAATTCCTTAATTTTATCATTTTTATAGGATAAATTATGATGGCTCACAAAAATAAGTGCTGTTTCAAGGATTAAGTTATCTGGCTAACTATTAAGTTAAGGATGTTAAAATATTTCCTGGAACATAAAAACAACAGAAAAATCTACTTCAAAAGTGGGACGTATGGTCACGCACATTTTGCACGATAAACAATGATGCTCGCCTTTCTTCTGGGGAAAAAAAAGAAATCAGGTTTACCTCGAGGTCCTCTTCACTGAAGCCCTGTCAGCCTCCTGCCAGGGTCGCTATTAAGGGCGGCATATGAGGCTTCGTACCCGAACGACAGGTAAGCTCGTGCCGCCCATGTTTACATAGGAATTATGCAAAAACCTGGAACTCCTTTATAACGAAATGATTTCTCCTTTCTTTTGGAGTTCGTTATAATGGGATTCGACTGTATTGGTTTTTTTATTGCTCTTATTGGGTTGCTGAACTTCTGATATAGTTCAGATATGTATTCGACATCCATATTTTTCATGGGCATCTTTCTTCAGCCACCTCGTTGGGCATTTTGACTAAGGCGTCGTTGCAATTGAGTTCGATTGTACTTTTCACTCTGAAGATAAGTGTAATAAATAATGGGAAGTTCTTGTCTTAACCCTTTATCGCCTGAAACTGCCATAAACGGGAAAAACGCAAGAAATGTCTTCTTTTATAGTAAATACAGAGTAAAATAATGATTAATTGTCTTCAGAAAAGTCATTTTTCGTATCACGTTTAACTTGCCAAAGACTATAGATTCCATTCCTCAATACTACGTAAGACGCTATTTCTTCAATCCAGAAGTCGATTGCTCTCACCCTCCCCCCAATAACGATTGAAATGCTGTATATATCTCTTTCTTTCTAAATAAATGTCATCTCTCTCTTTACTCTTCAAGAAAGAGTTCGAAACTCCATCATAAAGCGAGAATGTCACAGAAAGTAGAGAGATATCTCTTGGGCCAGCTTATAGTTCTCATTCTGTGTTCCTCAATGCCCTACCATGACACAGTGCCAGCACGTAGCTCATCCAATCAACAAAACTACGATTCTGACGTTAAAACTGAGGTGTCGTTATAACCGAGTTTCACTCTACTCTCTGAATATCAGTGTAAAAAAACATGGAAAATACTCCTCTTAACACTTTAACGCACAAAACGGCCGAAAACAGTAAAAAAGTAAGGAATGCCTTTTTTTTTAATAAAGAACACAGCGTTAAATAACGATGAATTAGTCCTCAGAAAAAAACAGCTTTCACGTCACCTTTTACTTTCCAGAACAAAGACTAGCTTCCATTCCTCAAACACTACTCAAAAGACACTATTTCTCCAATCCAGAAGCCGATTGCTCTCCACCCTGGATAACGATTGAAATGCTGTATCTCTCTCTCTCTCTCTCTCTCTCTCTCCTCTCTTTCTAAATATATCATTGCTCTCTCTACTCCTTAAGGAAGAGTTCGAAACTCCGCCATAAAGTGGGGATGTCATAGAAAAGAAAGAGAGAGAGGAGAGAGATTTCTCTTGTGCCAGCTTATAGTTCATTCTGTGTCCCGATGTCCTACCATGACAGTCTGAACACGTAGCGCATCCACTCAACAAAACTGCGATTCTTAGGTATAAACTTTGATAGCTCTATACTATCTATCGGGGGCTTTCACTTTCTCCATCTATCTATCTTGTCGTTTCTTTTTTTCTTTTTTTTTTTTGCTATGTGTGTTCGATGGCCACCGACCACTCGATGATACGAAACGAAAGGCGTGGGGAGGAGGGGGGGGGGTTGTGGCCACTTTTTCACTTTCATTTCATCTGTGACACTCCGACTCTGCATCAGCAGATACGTGATCAATGGAATTAACCCTCGTCAAAAGCGCCGACCCAAGCATATTTTGTTGCTGAAGAGAAAACCCGTGCCCCTGTGCTTTTCCACCCGCCCCGTCTCTTCCTTTTTCTCCCATTAAAAGGAGAAGTTGCGAAGAGAAAAAAAAATTTATAAGGAAAAATTTAGGAAAACGGAGAAAAGAGTTCTTACCTTTACATGAAATTTCACAAGGTTTTGCGGCACGTTTCTCCGCTTTTTTATCTTTCTGTTCTTTAGGTGACTGACAAAATTCAAATGGCAAGTTTTGTGAAAATTGGCAATTTATTTAATTATTGTTTTATATAATTCGAAACCCCCCCCCCTTTTTGGACATGCAATAAACATACTTATACAGGCAAGAATGAATTTTTAAATGCATTTAATAATTTTCAAACGTTTCCGTGTGTGTGTGAGGAAATCTACAGCAACATTTTCGGGCTGCTGTGGTGATCGAGTGGTCATAGTGACGGACTCACATCGGGAGGATCCGGGTTCGAACCCCACCGGCGCCACAGTGGTGGTCGGCTGAAGTTGGTTTTCTGGGGTTTCCAACTCCAAGACGCGAATGCGAGCCGATCTCCCCGTTAAAAAGTCTCGCCACAGAGAGCAACAGGCCTACAACGTAAATATGCAATCATTACACTTCACTTACAGTTTGAAGTATAGGTGGCAGCACTGAAATTTCAAGCACAACACTAGCTACACGCTCAGACTGTTAGGTGCACTCACTTTGTTCCAGACTCTGCGACGAAGCTGGGCTGGAAGAGATCTCGGCAACGGGATAAGTCCGGTGGCAGAGCTCCTGGCGTTCATGTCAGCAACCTTTTTGGAGAGTTCGGGGAGCTTCGTTGGTTTGAAAACACGTCGCGGTCCACTTGAGTGATCTAGAACAGCGCCGCTGGTCACTTGAGTGATTTGGAACTGCACCGCAGGCCGCTTAAGTGCTGTGGAACTGTGCCGTGGACCACTTGAGTGATCTAGAACGGTGTCGCAGGTTACTCAAGTGATCTGTAAATGAGCTGTGGGCCACTTAAATGATCTGGGACTGCTCGTGGAATCACTGAAGTGATCTATAAATATGCTGCGGGTGTTTAAGTGATCTGGAAACATGCTGCGGGTCATTTAAGTGATCTGAAAATATGCCGCGGACCCCTTAAGTGATGTGTTTGCAGTAAAAAACGAAAGATGACCTTTCCCCCTGAGAAAATAATGTGTATGTCTAGGGTTAGGAATCCGAAAAGCATATTTTATTTTACTTTTCAAGAAATTCAAGCATATTTTTTCATATGTGCTCCATGAAATTAGTATTCATATAATTTTTTCAATCTTTTCCATCGTCAAAAAATTAAAAAAGCAACAACAATATCGTGAAAATGCCAACACAAATGCCCCAAAACTCAAATAAATGTTCTAACAGTCACAGTGAGAATAGCAGAAAAATTCCAAAAATGCAAATGTCATCGAGGTCCGGACCCTGGATATGAAAATAAAAAAATATTAACTTATGCACACCCTGTGTGCCCAGAAACCCAATAAGAAAGTTGTTTGCCCTGTCTCTCTCTCTCTCTCTCCTTATGCCAACAAAAAAATTTCCACGTTTCTAAGTGCAATATTCGCTGAGACATTTTTGAATTCAATTTTTCTTGTTGGCATCAGGAGAGACAGTGTAACAACTTTTTATTTGGAAGTTTGAGAACAGAGTTGAAACAAAACTATATACAACCCCTCACAATATGAGTGACGCATCTGAAATTCCTGACTTCGCACATTTATATAGGGTGATTCAAAAAAAGAGGGAAAACTTTAAGAGATGATAGTACACACCAATATAAATAATTGTCATCAAAGAATGCATGGTCTAACATGAAACGGAACCGGCCGTTTCGCAAACGTTGAAACGGCATTCCTATTGAAATTTAACGGGAATGCATGCAAATGTAAACCTGGGGGAAAAAGTTCCCTCACAATGAATAAAAGGCACAACGCCAGCCCTGTGAGGTTATTCCAGCGTTCAACCGCGTTCTAACAGTTGTAACGTACGGGATAATGGCACACTTTAGTAATGCCGGCCGTTTCGAAACACGCTAGAATGTCCCGAAGATTCAGTTATGCGCTGTTTTGTGTATGTTATATTTTGGTATTAATTTATATTGATACGCAAATTAGAGATTGTCAGATGCCTCTATTACCAAGACAACACTGTAATTCTTCGCAGACGGGCTGCACTTAAGTACGTTGTCCACTTGATCACCTTGGACAGTGAAATTAGGCAACCGAAGCTCTTGAATTTACGATACATATTAAAACATAAATTCTATATAATTGTAGTCTATTTAACAATCAATTCTGCTCACTGTAAGGTGCGTCTCATAAATTTGTAAATAGTTTAAAAATGTATGGAAGTTGAAGAAATTAGTATATTTGAATGCAGTTTTCGGAAAAATGATTCTCATGAAGAGAGTGTGTGTGTGTGTTTGTTTTTTTTTTTTTTAACATAGAAACTTTACTTCAAATTGTAATCAATAGATGGCACTACACAACAGTAATTCACATAATTCTATAAAAAACTTTTTTTCAGCCTCTTCTGTGTTCGAAACGTTCATTAAGCTTCGGCCGGTGATTCGTGACTGAGGTAAAACAACTTCACGAATCGTGTTTTATCCCCCCCAGATATCAACCTTGCAACAAAAACCCTTATGTGAGCGGCGGTGACGGGAAAATTCAGAAGTAAATCCCTACATTCTGTAGGATTCTGATTTGCATATTTTTCCAATGATTTGCTTTTATGTAGCAGTGCCCTCTATTGACAAAAAATTTGAACTTCTTTTCTGGTAGCAAAAAAAATATTTCCCTTACGTGAAAATAATTTTACGAGAAGAATAACTTTCTCGCAAACTGCATTGAAATATGCCTTTCTCTCTCTTCAATTTTTATGAATTTTTAAACTATTTACTATATTTGGGACACGTACGTGATTTGGAACAGTTTACGGGCAACGGCAGAAAAACAGAGATTTTTTTTTTAAATTCTAATATAGCAAGTTACAGAAATTTCTAAAGAAATTGTAAATTTTCCTAACTGGAAAATGTACGGAATAATGTCCCTAGTAGTTTTAAACCTTGACACCATATGTTAGTGGTGTTAAGGTTCAAAATGCCGTCTTAACGCATAGGCCTACCCGGGCCCGGCCCGGGGGCATCAGAAAAATGAGAAGTAGTTGAATTTTTCGAGAATTTGCAAGGTAGGGCCTCAAATAAATTATTTGGCCAGGGGGGGAGTGCATGATACTCTTAAGATGGCTCTGCTAACGCAACGCCTCTTACAAATTTATTTAAATAAGAAATCTGTAAAACCATTCAAATAACAAATTATCGATAAACTTTTATGTCCCAAGCAAAAAATGAAAATAAATCCCGTTATAGCCACATCTCTTGTACAGATTTCGTAAAATGCAATTATATATATTACTGCCAAGGCCAGAAGTTCGGCCAATTCGCGACGAAGCCGGCCACTTCGCGAATTGGCCAAGACTGGTCAAAATCCAGATTGCGGAAATGATTAGGACTTGGCCGGCCATTTCGCGAAGTGGCCGGAGATTCCTGGCCAAAGCTCGATGAGCTAATGTAAGATGGCCCGGTAGGAGTCAAATCCTTTTTTTAAGTCGCCATCGTGTGATTCATGTCTGTGAAAAGCAGCTGTACTGGATAAGCTCCATGTGACGAGAAATGGAACAACTGAAATTTGAGAGAAAAACTATGGAAATAATTTTATAAACATATAGTTTCACCTGCCAAATTTTGGAGGAAAGAAATGATAACCGCATCGGGACTGTGGTTTGATGGGTTGCCACAACTGTCACGAAAAATACGCCAACTTGACGATGATCCCGAATCGTGTCTACTGTTACCGGACTTCAACAGAAGACTTCGCCGCCGATAACTGGCGGCGCAGTGGCGGCCACTTCGCAAACTGGCCAGGTCAATATTTAATGGAATTGGCCAATTCGCGGAGTGGTCGGCCCCGTCGAGAATCGGCCAATTTCGAGCTCTGGCAGTAACAGATACATAATGGGAAATTTGTAGTGTAAAATGCAAATTCAAGAAACTAAAAAAAAAAATCAGTGTCTTATTCTCGACTGCGTAAAGATAAAGGAATAAGGCAAGAGTGCACACAACACACCTTTTCAGTCCGTGGGCCAGATATGCGGTATTTATATTTTTTTGCCCGCGGACCAAACACTCTTATACATAAGTGATGATCTATTTAACGCAGTGATTCCCAACGTGGGCGTTAACGCCCCCTTGGGGGCGCTGGAATGTTCCGGGGGGGCGGTAGAAGCTACGGGTATAACATAAGATGATATGGGTTAGATTGCGTTGGGGGGTGCTATGAGAAAAAAATTTCTGAAGAAGGGGGCGATGAGACAAAAAAAGGTTGGGAAACTACAATTTAACGGGACATTCCCATAATTTTGGCCATCCCAACTTTTTTTTATAAAACGTCCCGTTTTTTCCCCATATTCTAAACAAGACCTTCCTTGGATTTTTGAAATCAAAAATTAAGATTATTCTCATGACTTATAAATTATATTATAATTATTATGACTATCATAAATAAATGCCATCCTTCTCTTTACGCCATTAATTAGTTCCACAAAATTATCGCATAAGACGGAATCGCGCGTAAAGTAAGTAAGATGGATTACAGTGTTTCATCCGCATTTGGCCTCATCTACATCAACAAATCTAACGGATTTCGTCATTTTAACCATTTCATACCTCTAATTCGTGAGCCCATTTTCGGGATTTAAATCAATCGAAGTAAAAATCAAATTGAGAACTACAGACTAAATTTTACCTGCTGCAGTTTCTAAAATTAACTTTTCAAAATCGCGTTACGACGAAATCACGTAAAGTGAAACCGCGTGAGAAGCGAGGGAATACCTGTAGATTTATATTACACATATTTTTCTTACACGTAAGGGGCCATTCAAGTGTTACGTAAGCAGATTTTCAGCCATTTTTGGCCCCCTCCGCCCCCCCCCTTATCAGCAAAAGTCAGCAAAACACTGACACCCCCCTCCCCATGTCAGCAAAATTTCGTCAGCAGCTTAGAATATTTCATGTCTTCAAAAAGTGGTGGTTGATGACGTAAGCAACCTTCAAACCCCCCTCCCCCCTTGTCATCAAAAGTCAGCAAATCCGAAACCCCCCCCCTTTCGATGCTGACGTAATACTTTAATGACCCCTAACGTGTGTGTGTGTTTTTAATTATTATTTAACAAGATAATTATACCTAAAGACCCTCCGATAAAAGAAATAATTTTATTTGAAAAAAAAATGAAATTATTATAGCAAGTTACAGAAATTTCTAAAGAAATTGTAATTTTTCCTATAACCGAAAAATATACGGAATATTTCCCTAGTAATTTTAAAACTTTAATCCTCTTTCCCAAAAAAGAGTGTTTCCACTAACATAACCTGTCTTACAAATTTGTGAAATGTAATGAAACAGAGCTATTAAACTATCCAAATGAAAAATAAATTCAAATTTTGCAGCCATATTCAAAAAATATGCAAATCACATAACAGCCACATCTCGTATACAGATTGGTCACTTATGAAATATCATTCGTTAAAAAATCAAATTATATCAGAAGTTGATGCTGTAAAATCCAAATTCAAGATCGAAACTCTAAAAAAAAGAAATATTACAACGTCTTCTATGAATATTCTTACGATTTTTAAAAAGTCAAATAACAAGACGCTCTTTCTCTACAAAAAAAAAGCACTTCAACAAATAACAAATCTTCCAAAAACTCAAAAAATTTAGTTTAAAAATGAGAGATAATGATCATAATAATAATAATAATAATAAAAGCCTCACCGTTCGAAAGATATATTAGCATCTTTTATAAAAGAAAAATCAAACTTCATCCAATAAAATAAAATTTCCCCGAATATTTCAAGAGAGAGTCAAAAATCAATACAAAAATATCACAGTAGTGTAATAATGTAAGAAAAGGAATCCACATCACAGTCAAATCTAAAAACGTCATCAACGAGAGGCAATCGCTTTAAAAATCCCATCTTCCCTCTCCCCCCCCCCCCGCCCCCAAATCATCATCATCCTATTAATGTCATCGCAATGAAAAGGCTTTTACGTTGCGTGGTGGTGGTTGTCCTTTTCCATCATCACCCCCAGCACAGCAAAACCACGCCGTAGTCATTTTTAGCCACATACACACGCACACAAGCAAATGAGAAAGGATTTCGAGAAGGAAATGTAGCCACTTAAAAGATTTTGCCCCGTTTTGCCCCATCCCGCAAGGAGCGATGGAATCACAATTCTCTCGAAATATTTCTCAGTCATATTATTATTATTATTATCCCTTTTTTTTTTCTCCCATTTAATCGTCTGTTTTCGGGATTCGTATGGTTTTCCTGTAAGGAGAAGAGATAGAGAGAGAGTTGAGTGAGTGAGTGAGTATAACCGCGCGGTTTGTTACGGGGTTGCCTTCGCATGCAAATAAGTTAATCATCCGACTCTGGGTAGATCCTTCGGCCGAGGGGGTAATTTATTTCAATAGCTTTCGGGTAGGATGGGGGGAGCAGGGATCAGCGCTGGTTTTCCTCTCGTAATGAGCACTTGATGTAAATTTATAATATCTTGGAATGGTGGGGGGGGGGGGGGGTTGGCGGTGGTCGCAGCCGCCGTGTGGCGCGCGGGAGGGTTTGTTAACGTGAAGAGCGGAGTAGAGAGAGAGAGAGAGAGAACCACGCGCTTTTGCTGTTGATGTATAGTTTGTGTGTGTGTATGTGTGTTTTGTGAGAGAGAGAGAGAGAGTTTAGTGCGAAGGAGATGACTGTCGGATGGTAAGGGATCGTTAGATATGTTGATTAACTTCCGACGAGTGCTCGTCATCGGAAGAGGGAGGGAGGGAGGGAGGGCGATCCTCGCTTCGTACTTCTCAAGAGAATTATCCGCGAACGAAAAGGAATTTTCGGGGTCCTTAATAAGGATTAAATCGTCGACGGCAATTATGACGATTGAGTCGGTGGTTGCGGGTATGCTGCTGCTGCTGCTGATGCCAGATTGTTATTGGTCGTTTTCCCTCTTAAAAACCGGAAGCCATATCATCTTGAAGATATCGGGGAATGGCGGAATGTCTCAGGTAGTCGCGTACACGGTCGAGACACATTATTGCTACCACGGACATCAACTGCGTATAGATAATGGAATAAGGCAAGAGTTATAGACGTGGCTTCGTGCGAATATGAGGTGAGATGTCAGCATTCTGAAAATGTATCAGTCGTTACTGTCACAGGTTAAAACTGTTATTTTTTATGAATTTTTTTTTTTAATCCTCTATGCGGCATTGACGAGATATATCACCTGCTGTAAAGACCTCCTATTTTAGTATTGGCAAACCCAGGTACTTGGTAACTAAAATAAGAGGATAAAACTAAGAATAACAACTTAAATTTTTGCAGTACTTTTCGAGACCCGGCGGAGCCATGATGACTTTTCTTTCCGAGTTCACCTCAGCATAATATCTGGAAAATAACTGTGTCCTTGATATGTTGGGCTGAGAAAAAGCCATCTATCTCTCTCTCTCTCTATTCCGGGAGAAGTTTTATAATGAAAACTACTGACCTAGAGAGTGCGCAAGCATGTGAGTAACCAAAAGTATGACCTGGTGAGCAAGGGACGAAAACAGTTGACTTGGAGGGTGTGAAAGCATGTGAACGCCCAAGAGGGGCTTAGACATATTTATCATATTTGACTATCAAGAAAACTAGGCTAGAATGTGTGTGTGTGGGTGAAGGACATAAAAATGTGTACAGCCCACAGGCGACAAAAACCAGCATTCCGCCTTCGGCCAAAGCCCTAATTGGAGGGGCCCTAAAATTCGAATTTCTGCATGGAAAAATGAGGCATTCGCCCAAGCGACACCTGCTATATATCATAGCACCTGATCCCATTATCGTGGACGGCCCCCTATAAGCGAAAAGCCTTCCCCCCCCCCCCGGTCCGTGCCTGGCGTGCCCATGCGTTAACACCTCTTTTGGGTAATTTATTAAAGAATCAATCTCTCTTCGTCCTTCAATTCAGAAAAAAAAAATGGGTCAAACAACACTCAATGCCTGATAAAAAATCAATAAAAGTACCGTCATAAAAATTTGTATATATTAAAAGTGGTTCTGTTTTGATTGGAAAATAATTATTGTTCATTATTGGTGTATAATAGTTCATAGTGATGTAAACATATGCAAGGAACATAGCCGGAGGTGTGTGTGCGCGCATGCGTTCTCATGTCCAAGTTTAGGAATTTTTCTGGTAACGCTACTTCAACGATTTCTCTCGCATATTGAGTACGTAAATAATAAATAATATCGTTACATTAGAACTCCTGCTGCCATCTATGAAATATAAAAAAGACTAAACATCAACCATCTTTTTAAATTCTGCAGAAAACTGTGGGCTGATTGCATTACTGAACGTGACTTTCAAGGGGCTAAGCTCATGAACTTGTCGAAGATATTGTGTGTATGGGGAAGACCATGGACTGGAGGTGCAGGAGGTTGGCATTCAAAAATTAGTGGCGAGAAATGTCTAGAAGAGGTAGTTGACGGTAGATGAAGTAATGATTTCTTTTGCACGCACCAGCAAGAGTTTATGGATGGTATCTCGCCTGAGGAAGAGAGGTGAGAAGTTTCTCCCTCTCTCTTATAAAATGAGATTAGAGAGGTGTGTAGAATGTGGGAATCTCTCTCTCTGTGCAAAACTCTGTAGAAAAGAACCACCCAAATAAAGCTATAGCAGTGTGCGAGCAATGAATATGTCCAACGAACGCTGCAATTTTCCATTTCCCAAAAATCCTGAAAAGGGATAAAAAGCAGGTGTCATTGGATAAGGTTCTAAATTCCCCCCTAAAGAATAAGTTTGCAAACAACAGTGAGTCCATAAATCGTCATAAACTAGTCGTCCTCTCTCTCGTCGTTTAGTTAGAGTAATACAATTTGTAAACATTACCGTATTTTATGTCTATTGATGGCTATTATGTTTATTTATTTTTATATTATGGTTATTTTATTGTATTATGTATTATTATTGTGTTTAATTATTGATTGAATGCCGATTTTATTAGTTACTTTTATGTGAATGAATAATTATGGAATGAATTATCCGAGTTTCCATTATTTCCTATGGGGAAGTTTGATTCGAATAACGAGCTATTCGGATGACGAGCACGATAGGAATTAAGTTCGTTAACCGAAGTTCCATTGTAATAATACGAAATAAAATATTGAGTTTGGTATAAAATTTCAACAGTTGATGGTTTGGCATTGTAAAGTAATATGAATGAAACGCGCAAAATTCCTTTTACGTTTTTTATAAATTTTTGTGTATAAGAATAAACTTTTAAAGTTGGCTGGATTTTTGTCTTATATTATTTTACCGTTAGAAAATAATACCCGTTAAAATTTGAAGACAAATTTCCCATTTTAATTAATATTATTGTTCATAAAATATTTTTGAAACATTATATTATAGTATTTTATTCATATAATACATTATTCGAAAACCAATCACTAATTCCAATCGGAAAATTATAATAGTTGTATTTTTATTTGATAGGCAGCAGAAGAGATTCCAGCTCAATGATGTTTATATTTATATTACTTTAATGCAGCGGTTCTCAGCCGGTGCTCCGCGGAGCAATTGGGGCTCCGTGTGCACTTCCCAGGAGATCCACGGCCACTCGAGAATAATAAAATAAATCAATAAATTTGATAAACAAACAAAAAAAGAGGCCTAAAGGGTACCGCCATATATATAATATACTAAAAAGGGCTCCTCGATTTAAACAGGGCTCTGCCAGAGAAATTATTCACTGAAAAGGGCTCCGCGAGTCAGAAAAGGAACCGCTGCTTTAATGGAATGCTGTACTGTGTCTTGTTGTTTTCTGTACTTTGTAAAAGACATATTTTTGCTGATAAAGTTTTATTTTTACCCGTTTTTATTAGTTATTAACAGAAATATGTAGGAAAGGAAAATATTATTTCACCGTGAATTAGTTTACGAAATATAGATGTTTAGAGTCTCAGAATGTTTCTGTGTACCCGGAGTTTTTTTTTTTTTTTTTTTTTTGAAATTTTTTATTCACTAGAATTGAGAATTTACGTGTACTTTACAGAACACCCAGAGCCATCTTAACACACGAGTTGCACCCGGGCACGGCACGGGAACCGCGTGCGTGTGTGTGATTTATGGCAATTTATGACAAGCCTTCTTTCATTTAGCCAAGCCCCCCCCCCCCCCTCTTTCATCGGGGCTATGATGCTGTTGAGACGGTAGTAGAGAGACACACACTCTTTTGCATAAATATCCATAATTTTTTGAGTCCCGTTAAACAGCCTCATTATCATCGATGGTTCCGTGAAACAGCCTTATAACAATCAGGAGTTCCGTGAGAAATTTTATGAGCCCTGTTCTACGGGATAAGCAAGCATCTTACGCGTTTCTAAAACTATCAAGGTCCCGTGAAACATCCTTATAACTATCAAGGGTTCCGCAAGAAAATGTGTGTTGGAAACCCCTGCTCTATACTGGAAAAGCAAACCTCTAACGCATTTCTAGGAATAAGGAAGCATCTTACGCATTTCCAGGAAAAAAGAATGCTTCTCACGCATTCCTAGGGTGGGTATCTGAAGCATGAAATATCGGGAACCACCAATAAAGATTGATAAATACCATAAATATCACGGAATTCTCAATTTCAGTTGTACGAAGTCGTTCCATCGAGATAACCAATGGCATATTCAGATCAGTCGGCAGAAGGAAAGACAACAACAACAATGAGACACAGACACGGCAACAACAATCAAGATAGTTGCGATAGAAATCACTTTAATTGGATAAGAATAGCTTTTTCGAAACTAGGCGCCGTGTTAAATTAGTCTCTATCCTCTCTCGTCTCGTCTTCTCTGTTGTTCTTTTTTGAAAATATTCTCCTGTATCTATTCGTCTGAAAATGGCAGCAGCAGCAGCGGCAATGATGACTTCACCGTAATGACAATTTCCTCACGGAATTTAATTAGCTTCGGATTGCCTACCAGGCGCAATAGCGAGCTGGAAAAAAAGACTTGGGAAGGGAAAAAAAATAATAAAATTGGTTCACGCGGCTGTTGCCAGATGCCATTGACGGTCTTAAAAAAATTTATCCTGTATCTTTTTTTTTCTGCATTTTGATAGTCTAGTCTCATTATACACTTTCTCAGTGCACTGTAAATTTATTTTATGTCTTTTTCTTATCTTTCTGGATCGAAATTTCGGTTTCACTGCTAAAGGGTCCTTTTTTTTTTTAGTTTTTTTCCCTCTAGAAATAAAGCCTTTTTCTTCCGATTTTATATTTCTTTAAATTTTTAGTACCAATTTTTTTTAACTGTACAAAAAAACGTTGTGTGTCTTGTTTGGAAGATTTAACAACTCCACAGGAAACGTCATTACTTAGAACGAAGTTGTACTTTTTTTTTTAATTTCTCCCATTTTGATGTCTGCTTCATTGGCAATTATTGTCACTCCCCGACTTATGAACATTTTCTGTTCCTAGCATCTTCCGTATGCTTGAATCGTACAATTTTACGAATTTTAGCCGATATCTTCTAATTCACTGTCTTCACACACACACACACCCAGAAAAACCTTCAAAATTTCCTAAGTACGTTAAAACCCTGTGCAGGTTGACCACCCAGGGCCGGACTTCGGCCAGAGCGACGGATGCCCACGAAGCTAAATTAGCCTTTTACTGACCGAATTAAGATTTTAATTGATTTCCGAATTTTTTTCCTGTTCCTCCCTCCTTTCTTCTTATCTGTAGTTCAGAGATATCGACCATAAAATTCATGAAAAAAAAAACCAATTTCCTGCATGTTTTTCCGGACTTGTCCGTGTCCATAGAAAGAACATTAAAATTAAAAACAAAAAAAAATTAAATTTTATTTTTCCTTAAAAATAGGTGATTTAAAAAAATGAAATTTTTTGGCACAAGTGCTGAAATGATTGAAATTTTTGTTTTGTAAGCTAAATTTAAGTAAGAGTATATCTCATACGTTCATGAGGGAAGAAAGATATTTTTTTTCTAATTAATAAAACCGATGTTCCAAGTTGGGAGCATTGGGCGTCAAAAGCATGGGCGGAGATATACGGGGGGGGGGGGGGCATGGGCATTGTCCCCCCAGCGTCAAAGGTAGAGTCAACTGATATAATGTATATGTATATATATGAATTGATATCATCGTGCCCCCCCACCCCAGACTTTCAAGTCTATCATCTCCGCCTATGGTAAAAGGGCAGTTAAAGCACCGTAAACAAGATTTCAAAATATCGACTACGATATTTTGACTGTACCTGCTTAACGAAGCCATGGCTTGAAATTCTGTTTATCTAGTGTATATAGCAACCAGAGGACTTCAACATCAAATCAATCAAATCAAATTTATTCATTTCCAACATACAGAGATTTAGATTAGTTTAAAAAAATATATTTATCATCCAGAGGCTGTGATGCCTGTACGGATGATTGAAAATTTAAACTATACTTGGTGGGTGAAGACGTAAAAAATTCACTTATATCATCCAGACCTGTAATAATTTTACAATCATAATCAGGTTCAGTTATTATATCAGTTAAGAAATCGAAGGTAAATCTTTTTCAGAGTTTATTCGTACGACTCTGGATGATTCATTCTTTCGCAAAAAAATTTTGCCGTCACGTACCCAACCAAACTTATAGTCATCCTCAGCTTTAAATTTTCGTACAAGGAAAAACAACTTCTTCAGCTCTGGAGTTAAATGCTCATTGTGTGAAATATACCGGGATAGTAGAAAATCGTGAATTGATATCTGTGATGCACTTACTTTTTTATCTTTCAGTTTTTTCAACACCTGATCACGCACCAGCTTGGACGAGAATTGAACGATAATCGGTTTAGGTTTGTCTTTATTCATACTAGGTACACGGTGAGCGACCATTATGCTGTTGTTCATTTCACATTCAGCCAAATCTTCGATCTTAGATGAGATCTGGGACAGATTCTCATTTTCTGATTCCGGGACATTAGTAATCTCCATGTTAGTACGCCTTGAGTATTGCTTCAACTCCGTGTGTCATATTGCAGTTTCCTCGTTTCGGATTTAATCTCCATATTTTCGGTTGCGAGAGCCTCATTTTTGTTCTGTAGTTGAACTAAAGAGTCCTTTAGATCTTTTATGACAGCATTATTGAAATCGATCACTTGTTTGAATTCTTCCAACTTGTTGGTTACGAAGTCCTTTAGATCGGTGTTCTGTTGCATAATCCTCTCCAAGAAATCCGAAATATTCGTGCAATCACTACCGCCAGCAAAAGTATCCTTGAAAGAGGACGTACACGCTACACAAGTCCATTTCCTCTGTTTATCCTGTGGGAATTTACGTATAGCCTAACCGCTGAAACCGCCACACGTGAAATGGAAACTTCGTTGGCACCCGCTGCATTTGAGTGAATCGGAAATCTCAACTGAATCAGAGCACGTGTCACACTTCGGCATGATTAAACGATGTAATTAGATGACAGGAGCTTAAACACTTACATAAATTAATTCATCAACAATTACTTGAGCCTATTAACAAACAATTAGCCACCAAACTTCGTGAAAATTGTTAAAAATTAAGAAAAATTACGGAGCGACAAGTAAACACAACCTACACCGTACGCTGTTGCCACTCAAAACCGAATTTCAAAAATTCATGCATGACACAAGCAAAAAACAAGCAGGTGATTTCTCTGCTTCTGAATTCGAAAGACAGATGGCAGCACTTGACAAGCAACTTATATATATACATATATATATATATATATATATATATATATATATGTATATGTATATATATATATATATGTATATATATATATATATATATATATATATATAAACAAGCATTTTCGTCAGAAACAAACTTCACGTTAGGTTAGATTCAATTAGCTGATTACAGGTAGCAATTGTTGAATATATTTTGGACTGAGTCCAACTACGCGGTGTGATGATTGGATCAACCCAGCTAGATTGAATCGGTTAATATCAATCAATGAAAAGTATCAATGGAAATCCCTGGAGAAAAGCTCTGATATAATTTTATCAAGAACTATTCTCGATTATGATGATTATGTTATTTATAATTGTGAGTTATTTAACTCTCATCATTTTTAGATCATAAATTTTATACTTGTTTACTGGCGATGTACTTATAGGCAACTGCCCATGTATATATATCTTGTTCAATGATTAGGTTCCCCGGAGGCACCCAAGTCTCCTGGGACAATGTGCTTACATCACCGTGTCTGACAGGCCTAGGTATATCTCGGTTCCTATCACTATCACTTTAGGTTCACAGCACATAGGCGCGCATTCCGGCATGTACCCATTCGTAAGAGGTTCCGTAGAGGAATATGGACAAAGTGCATGTGCAGTTAAGTGATAAATTTTTTATAAAAGATTTGGATGAAAAATATACGTCCCACGCTATGCAAACGGCAGAGCGATTGGGAGAGCGAACCCGTTTCTGCCCAATCCTTGAACAGGACCTTGATTTTTGACAGGACTCCAGTCTAAGGTTTTTAGATAGCTCCTTGTATCGTTGTTTAAGAAAGTTCATAGTTTAATAAAATTTTAAAAAAATGCGTAAGATTGATCAGTAGTCCCCACGCTAGAACCTTGTCAGCCTCTCATATGTGGGGAGCTATGGTCTAATCCAGTGTTTCTCAAAGTGTGTGTCGCGGCTCCTAGGGGCATTGCAGTGAGCTGGAGAGATATTGATTTGCGTGCCTTTTTATGCTTTCAAATGGTTCTTTTATGTGGGAGGGGAATATCTACAAAGTGTTTTGGGGGCCGCAGACCAACCAGTATCATAAGGCCTTGCGAAAGGGAATCTTTTGCAACATCCCTTCCCCCCCCCCTCCTCCAGAATATACTTTAAACGATATAGGCTGATAGAGACTATTTTGTATTGAATCTTGGAAGCATGAGGCTTCGTCCAGCACCTCCTAGAGATAGAAGGCCTCTGCAGTGTTTGCACAAATACCGCATAGTGATTGGATGTAGGGCATAGAAATCGCCAATTCTGAGCCCGATCATTTCTTTTCCGCACAACGATGATACTGGCACGAGCGGGGAGTTTTTTCATTAAATATATTCTTAGGGAAAATGGACTACTTACTGACGTCACAAGCAACGTGTGTAAAGGACTTCTATCTCTAGAAGGTGTTGCTTCGTCTCAGTATGGGAATGCTCTCAGACGGCCCTGCATGTTTGAACGTACCCCCTCCCCCAAAGGAAAAAAAAACGTTTTTGATGGACCCGAGAGCAAAGAGGAAAAATACCCGTGTTGGTACGCTAAAACCTTTATTATGTCTACTGTGGGGGAAAAGCGACATGCATGTAAATATGGAGGACAACCGCAAAACGGTTTTTGCACTTGACCGCCTAATTACTTGGTCCGGCTATTACCACCTTCTCTATGTTAAACCGTTTTCTAGCGAAGGACTACAGGGTCTACACAGGACGACATCTTTTTTGAAAGCTTAACACCGGTCCAAGGTATCTATATCAGAAAGTTTACTTATTAGACTTTCACTGATATCGATGCCATATATGGCTTCTAATCGAAGCCAAATACAAAATAAGCTCATACCTTTCACATATAGGAATAAGATCTTCTGGTCAAGCCATCTATTCCACGCTGACCGTTGGGAACTAGTACAGGATAAAATCTACCATCTTGTCTAAATTGGAAAATTTACAGGGAAGGACTACACCAGTGGTTCTCAAAGTGTGCGTCGCAGCTCCTGGGGGTGGGGCGGCATCGCGAAGAGTTGGCGTATTTATTCGTACTTTTCAGCGCATCGAAACGATTATTTCCTAGATTGTTCTAGGAAGCCGTAAATATACGATGACAAGGAAGTCGGGGGGGAGGGGGTTGCGAATTGAGAACCACCGGATTCATATTGGATCAGAAAAAAAACCCACAATTTCTTTTCAAGTGTTTACACCCACACTCATTACACATATTAAAAACCTCGTACGTACTCAAGACGTAATCAGCGCAGATCTACAACTACGTATAATCAACATCCTATTCTTCAAATACAAAAAAAAAACATACTTATTAATTTTTCAATGATTCCTTTGTGGCATCCATTAAAAAAAATTCTTATATACATCCCGTATTTCCTCTAAAAACCAAAAACACAAACAATGAGGGGAGGGAAAAAAACGGGGCGTTATAAATGAATTTCTCAGTTTCTCTCCAAACAATCTAAAAATTGTTTTATTAACAGATTCCGCCTTTTTTTTTCACTTCCACCATCCACTTCCGATATAACAGAAAAGATAAAAGCTATAAAATCCGTTCAAGAAGCAAGATTAAAGTCTAATTAGTGAGAGTTAATCAAACTTTTCCTCAAGACGCGATATTTAAACTTCCTTTAAAAAAAAAAATATATTAAAAATTATTAAAGAACAATCTCCGGATTGTTTTTATTAAGAAACTTTAACAAAAAAAAAATTTTTTTTTTTTCAATAGTTAGTACTTGAAGCCGAAACGAAATTAGTTTATGTTCTTCCGATCGCTTGTGAATTTTTAGTGCCTTCGGGAGTTGAGGGGGGGGGGGCTAAAAATTTCCCTTTTCCTCCTATAAGTAGGTAGTTTTTAGTTCTTCCTGAATAAAGAATAATTTATTTTATTTTTTTTAAAAGTCCTTAATTTTTTCTAATAGCCTTTTGATCATACTTAACTCAACGTAAAGAAGGGTTGGCCGATGTTAATTTTTTGGGAGAATTAATAATACATAAAAAAAAAAAAAATTAAACTGCCTCTCGCAATTAAACCTCACTTTCTGTAAATAACACCCCCCATCAAACCTCCCTTTTCCGTTCATTCAACGGCTATTTAAATTTACATAGGCTAACAAAGTAAGTAAAAAAAAAATAAGCT
The DNA here is from genome assembly GCF_987345545.1 of Pholcus phalangioides. Lineage (NCBI taxonomy): Eukaryota > Metazoa > Arthropoda > Arachnida > Araneae > Pholcidae > Pholcus > Pholcus phalangioides. The sequence goes on along the minus strand of NW_028301601.1, from coordinate 17,094,655 downwards.
TTGATGATGTTTTAGTGGTGAGTGTGTGTGTGTGTGTGGCTTTGAGATTTATTCTGTTTGGGGTTTTGTGAAAAGAGGAGAAAACTTCTTAAACTGTAATGACTTTTAAGATAAACGCGCTGATGAGAATAGCAAAAGAGAATAATAATTGCACAGGGATAAGGGGGAGCGGGGGGGATGTGTAAAAAAAAATTGTACAAATACCGCCTTTTAACTTTTTGTTCTCCTCTTTTATGTTCATTAACTATTTCCGTTGTGTTTTTATACTTTAAAAATTTGTTTTTTTCGGTTCTTCTATTTTAGAAGGGTTTTTGCATATATACCTCCTCTTTTCTTGATTTGCTTGCTTATTCGCTCTCTTGTGTACACATTGTAAAGTACTGTGTGTGTGTTATATGTGTGTGTTCTTTTTTCTTATTCTTTCGTTATTATTAGTCCTTAAATTTGATGAAAACAGTCTCGAGAGGCTCCTCCGTGAAAGTAATTCTTCTTTGGTTTTATTTCATTTTTTTTTCTGTTTCTTAAAAAAAGATGAAAAGTGTGTGTGTGTGGTAATCGATAATGTGGTGGTGAGCAACTTTCTAACCTGTATGCATTCCTATGTAATCTATAGAGTACTCCTTTTCTGAAAAACGGGTCAACTTGGACAGGTGAACAGTTTACAGAGATCGTCAACTTAACAGAGGTGCAGTTTGTGTAATCTTGCAGTCCTTTCCTGAAAAACGGTTTAACTTCGGTAGGTGGACAACTTATACAAAGGTGTAGTCATTCTCTGAAAATTGGTTCACTGTTTAGACAGGTGATCAACTCAGACTGGTCGTCAACTTACAAAGGTGTAACATCCTGTATAATCCTTTAATCCTTTCAGGGCCGTCTTAAGAGCATAATGGCCCCTCAGGCCAAGTGATTTTTCTGAGGCCCTCCCTGGCAAACATACATGCTCACTCTTGAAAATTTCAACCAGATCGCATTTATGAGGCCCTTCTTCTATCGAAATCCGCGGGCCGTGTCCGGGTGGGCCCATGCGTTAAGATGGCACTGAGTCCTTGTCTGAAAAATGGTTCCCCCCTTAGCAGGTGGATAACTTAAGCAGATGTAGCCCTTCCCGGGAAAAAGACAGATGGATAATTTATAGAAGTGGTCAACTTACAAACACATGTATACCTGTAGTCCATAGGCACCGGAACTTAGGAACTGAGGCTATCTGAGCCTCCCCCCAATAGTTTATAAATGTACAATTAATTCCTGCAGACATTTTGGAGCTCTGCAAGTGATATACTGCTCAAAGTATCCTGATATCTCTTAGGGATGTGACGACTGAGGTGAGTGTGTCAGGTACTTCAATGTTCCCAATGTGAAATGTCATTCAGCCCATGGCCCACTGCTTTTGCTTCTCCAAATACCTTGCCCTGCAGGGTACTCTTCATTTAGCAAAAAAGTGAAAAGTTCTTAGGGAATAGTGGAGGCTGGTTTTGTCACAATTGCAAAAGAAAATAGACTTCGTAAGTTTGCCTGGTAGGATCGCAGTACCCATATGCTAGGCCTGTTTCTCATAAGCTCAGGCAAATATGAATTTTTAGGCCGCTTATATGTAATCTTCTTTGAAACAGAAACGTACGTAAGAGAAGGGGCATGTGGGCTCTGACTAAAACTCAAAAGGTAGTTAATTTTGCCGTCCTAAACATTTGTGGGCCCTAGACACGGGCCTCGTTTGCCCATGCAGGATATACGCCCTGCCCTTATAAAAACCTTTGCAGCTTTAAAAAAATTTTCTTTGGTTGCCGATTGTTGATCGACATATATCCATCCCGCTCCCTTCAGGGAGCAGGCAGACCTTCAACATTATACTTACATGAAAGTGACTCCAAGCATTCTTACGCGTAACTTATTCTTACCAAAAAACTACAAACATCCACTAACTTACAAAGGCTACTACTACTACTACTACTTAACCTTACATGCACCTCGTACACATTCCTCTACGGAATTTCTAACGAATTGGTGCATGCCGTAATGTGCGTGCACGTGTTGTGAACCTAACGTGAAGTTTGTTTCTGTTTTATGCTGGTTATGTGTAGTACACTGCCATCTACTATCAATTTGTTAACTATGAATGAAGTATATCCCACAAAGGCTGAATAACCCATGAATAAGCAGCAAATTACCGAGTGTAGTGATCGCGAGTCTGACTTATACACTGATTTTTTCAATATCTTTATATGCACTCGTAACCAAGTATGTTTATCATTAACTAAATGCCTTTCTATACGACCTGGTTGTTAAAATGTTTTGATTATCTTGTCTAGATTTCAAGATAACGCAAAAAGTTCCTTAATCTTCCGCCAGGTGGCGTTCTAACTTGTCTTATCATTTGTCGCGTACTCGTATTGCTATACTACTACTACGCTACTTTCACGATTCTATCTGCCATGTTTCAGGAGTTATTCACGATTATGTGAAATTTTCAATGTTCTTTATTTGTCTCAGATATACTATGGGTCCTTTTTGATAAAATGATTGTAAGAGGCTGCGCATATGTCACTGTAACACGAGATCTTCAAGTGATCATAATTTTTGAATGGGTGAAGATAGAGCGATGGAAGAAGTGTCTAGGTAGAATAAATCGGACATGCGCTACACGGTAATAACAGTCAAAATGCCACCTGGCGCAAAATTTCTGAACTTTTTTACCTTTTCTTGACAAATCAATGAGTTTTGAAAAAAATTACAGCTTTAAATTTGTTAAATTCTATTTAATAAGATGTTTTATTTTTGGCTAATTGGGTATGTATACACTGTCTGCCAATTTTTTTTTTTTTTTTTTTTTTACATTTGGTACTATCTACTACCACAATCGAATCCCGTTATAACGAACTCCATGAGACCGGAGAAATCCACTTCACTATAATGAAATTTCGTTATAAAGGAATACCAGATTTATGCATTGTTCCTATGTAAGCTTATCTGGGGGATTGGAAAAGTTTTCGTTAAAACGAAATTTTCGCTATATCGGTATTCGTTAAAACGGGATTCGACTGTACTACTTTCAACCATCGATATCTCAGAAAACTTTATTCAAATGTTACGGGGGGTGAATTTCTTTCCATACAAAATTGCGAGATTAAAATTTAACCAATTTGCATTTTTTGACTGTAAATTGCATAAAATCTTTATTCAATTCACTATAGTAGGTACCGTGAAAAGTCTGGCTTGGGGAAACCACCGAAAATCCCAGCCAAGGGGCCCTGCTCAAGAACGTCTGAAGAGCATCATGGGCCCCCGGGCCAAGCGATTTTTCTGAGGCCCTACCTGGCGAATTTTCGAAACAACTTCTAGTTTTTCTAATGCCCGGGTGAGCCCATGCGTTAAGACGGCACTGGCCCTGCTCATGGATTTGGGAGCCATGGGCGAAGGACTGATGATCCGAGCGCGTCGCAAGCTGCTGCTTGTGCTGAAAATCACGAGAAGTGTCGTCAATTCCAGTAATGGCGCCTTGAGCACCATAATTAAGCGCGAAAAAATGTGTAATCTCGAAAAGGCATCACGTGGGTGCGTAGTGCGCTTGTGTAATTGCAGGATGAATACGATTAAATGCGTGAAGTGTCGGTTTTTGTTTGTACTGCTGGGGTGACGTCGTAACACCCCGGGCAGGGCCGTCTTAAGAGCATCGTGGGCCCTCGAGCCAAGTGATATTTCTGAGGCCCTACCTGGCCAATTCTCAAAAAATTCAACTAATTCTCGTTTTTCCGAGGCCCCGGTTCGTGCCCGGGTGGGCCCATGCGTTAAGGCGGCACTGACCCCGGGGGATTTATCATTTATATCATTGTTGTGAGGAAAATAAATGATCGGGCTCAGAATTGGCGATTTCTATGCCCACATCCAGTCACTACGCGGTATTTGTGAGCCAATCGGGAAGATTCTACGCCAAAATAAGAAACGAAACAGGATGCTGTGTTTCAAAATGTAGCAAACTTGCTAGGTAGTCTAAATGACGTTCATGACAAACACTGCAGAGGCCTTCTATCTCTAGGAGGTGCTGCCCTACACCCCCCCCCCCCCTCTATAAGTGAGACAGTACGTGGAGGGCTGTCTGTAGAGATCTACCAGAAAAAAAAGGTGTCTCTATACAAAACTTATCAATGGGGGAGCGATGTTAGTTCAGGGGTGCCCACAAACTAGGGAAAGGTTTTTTTCGTTTTTGGCATTCCCAGTTAAGATGCCATTAACAGTACATTATATTTTTTTAAATATTTGATGACGTAAGCATCATTCAACCCCCCGTCATCAAGTCTGCGAATGTGAACCCCCTTCCCCATCGATACTGACGTAATGTGTAATACATGAATAACCTTATGTCTATTATATCTGTATGCTGGAGGTAAAAAGCACCTTCACAACAGTGAAATTTAACAGGAGAGAGCAATTTAAAGGGCTTTTTTCTCTCTATTGTGATACCTTTTATAAAGTGAACATCTGTTATTCATAGGACTTTAGGGTCTTATACCTCTGTGTAGTGTACAGTAAATGTACAATAGCGTTATTCCAACATTGAAAAAAATGGACATTATATGCCAGAAGTAAAAGGCACTGGCATATATATATAGAAGTTAGGCAATGAGAAACCCCGCTCTTCTCCCTTGATTTAATAAATGTTAACAAAGATACTGGTTTCAGAGATTTATCCCTGGTACTTAAACTATATACATTGTTCAAATCTGTTAAAAAAAAGTCTGTAGCGCTGTGTAGATTAACACAATTAATTCTAGCTACCTTTTTCTAGCCAACCTCTTTGTAGGGCTAATATGAATAGGGAAGTAAAACCAAACCCAGTGCAGTATTAATGAGTTCTGGGTACTTCCTGAGACCCAGTTAAACAAATAGGAGTGTGAAGTCGGCATCAAAAAGACAATTTTATTGAAAACCTTCAATAATTTGGAGCCCGAAAAGTCACTTTAGGAGAAAGAGACCAGGGGTTTCAATGTAAAACTTCTCACGGAACCTTTGACAGTTATCCCGCAGTTATGTAAAAACATCTTAATATTTGTTGTCATAAATATTGAAAACCGAAGGTTATTGTGGAAGCTCTATGCAAATAAATCCCTAATGCCTTACAGGACTCATTTGTTAAGATGGTGCCCCATAAAGTACACGTAAATTATACAATTCAAGAATCCTCACTTCTAAGTTGTATAAAAAAATTTCCTGATGAAAGGGAAAAAAAATGGCATTCATGAGCTTCTGGTTTAAAAATTTGATGTGAAAAAAAAAAAATGTAATGTTACTGTTTCTAAGTTATTTTGCCCTCCAAAAAAGCAGCTTGACTTTTTTAAATGACTTTATCTCCGGATAAAGATTCGAAATCAAGAACAGCTTTGTGAGTATCAGCAACAAGAAAGTTTTCGTCTTTTGAAAGCTCTCTGGTTTCCCCTATATTTTTAAGGGCTCTGTGGCGTTTGATCATGTGGAAGCTCAAAAAAAGCTGTCACAAAATCCCAGCGTTCTGCGGAACACCAATTAGAAACCCATACTTTGAGACCAGTGGTTCCCAAAGAGGAGGTCGCAAGATTCGCCAAAATTGAAAAGTTGGAATAAGAAATTTTTCGTAATGGAGTAAAAACATGTCAAAACTCTAAAATATGTCTGACCTGAGTTTGGTTACCAAGTTATCCACTTTGCACCATTACAATGGCCGAAACAGGCATTCTGTCCTAACTTGCAACTGTGTTGATAATACCATCTGCAGATCCAAAGATAAAAATCACGGGTGTAGTTTGAAATCTAATAATAAAACAGTTCTGCCAAGTAAATATCGAAAAATAATTTGGTTTCGTACATCACTGATTACGGAAATTAAAGCATGTTCATCAACAATAAATCGAGTATGTCCCGGAAAATGGGATACACCGTCATGCTATTTCGGGTGTCACTGATAAAATTCTTGTCAAAAGTGAGTTGCGCTTTGAAAAGTTTGGGAACCACTGCTCTAGACTGGTAAGTAATTATTAACAATTCCATTCTCAATTTGGATGTTCGTATTAAACACATTTGTCAGCAATTTGATGCTATAATTTCTGTATTTCTCAAAGTAGTGAAACTATGCCTGTGTGCATATAATTCACATATGCAAATTTCCATCATCGAAAATGAAATCTTAAAAAATTCAACTGTTCCGTTTGTCACATTTTTAGTTTTAAAATTTTGATTCCTCCGTGTGCACTATCCATTAACCATGAAAAAAATTATTCCTATAAATTACCTTTCAAAAATACCTTTTTTATTCCAACCTATCATAAAAGAAGCTACAGATAATATGCAGCAGTAAAATAATCTTCATTAGAGAATATAGATGTTTTTAAACTCAGATAATCTGCAGATTATACACAGGGAAATGTGATGCTTCATAAGAGAAACAGTAATAGAATTATCTATAATCGTATAGTGTGTGTACTTACTGCTATAATATACAATTATAGAAAAAAAACAAAAATAAAAGCCCATAAAATATTCATTGATTCATTTTATTGCTCATTATATAACTGATATAAGCATTATAATATTCTAATCTGAGATCCATATAAAAATTCTGCACAAAAACAGTGACAATTGACTTTAAAAGAAAAATAGAACATATAACCAAACGATTCCCTCTCAAGTCTAGAAAACAGTCATTCCACACGCTCAGCATCTCATAAATTTGGCAATTCACTCGAAAAAATTCACAAAAGCATGTTTGAAATGATTTGCATGAGTGATGTGTCTGAAGTACTTACACATTGAAAGAATACAGATTACAATACACACAACATCATAAAATAAATCCAATTGTAATATAGAAAAAACATAATATACACATTGAAATTTTTAAAAAAAATCAAGTCACGACAATATCCCTAAAATAAATATATGGGGGGAAAAACAATGATTTCACATCTAAAGTCATTTGAAGACACAAGGCTATATAAAAAAAATATATACGAATATACACACACTCATATGTAATGTATGAAGCTTTCATGTGACGAATATATGCATGAAGCTTGAAAAATATTTTCAAAAACATTTAATGCGATTCGAAAATATGAGTGAGCTCAAAAAAAAAAAAGTCTATGACTGGCATCAAAATTCTAATAATTAAACGATTTTGCGTGCCTTTCTGTGACTGAGCCATCTTGTTGCCCAAAATAGGCTTTCTGTGCCATATCAACGAAGAGGCCGGTATCGATTACACCTGCAAAAAAAAAAAAAAAGAGAAAATTATGAGAAGGGAAGGAATATTACATTGTAAACACTGCATAGTGTACATTATCCGACACACTCCTGCCATTGATAAAACCAAGTATACAGTGAAACCTCGGTTATCATCACATTGTTTATCTGTAACTACTGATAATAATGTAATATTCCTAATATAATAGCTGCAAACATTGAAGAATGGCAAATGAGGGGGGTAATTTTTGCTCAGATCATAATTCCATACGAAACCCATTCAAAGATAACCATAGAAGAGATTGTTCAAAAACTAAGTAGGGATTTCTTAAAAAAGGAAAGTAAGATTGATATGGATTCTCCCGCCCCCCTTTTGGATGAAGTGACATCCATGCAAAAAAAAGCCCCCCCCCCCCTCCCATAGCTGCCAATTTTAGCGAATGAGAATTTGGGAGGTTTTCGCACGATCCAAATTCTGTACATAAATAAATGTAAAAAAAATCTTTTAAAACATTTTAGATTTTTCATTAGTAAAAGAGAAATTTTAGGGATATTTTTCCATTGCAAAAACCATGACATCATGCAAGCCATTGATAATCATGGCCAACCAGTATGTTAAAGTCTTTGGGTCTCACGAATCGAATCTCGCAAACCAAAAAATCTGTTAGGCTCGAAACGGGACATATGGATAAAGCAGATACATGTGATCGTGCCGATTTCTGATTTCGAAAGGCCAGACTGACACGTGCTAATTGGCAAATTTGTGTGTTTCTCCTCAAACACAAAATATTTTTTTATGATTAGATGAAATGGCAGTAACTTACACAACGCTTATGAAGCAGCAGTTTTTTTTTTTTTAGTAAATTCTTGGAGAATAATTTTTTTGCCTAAATGTAGGGATTTTTTTACAATCACAGGTAAAGTTTGGGAGATAAATGAATTTTTCAGGAGTACGGGCGATAGAGTAGAAATTCTGGAGCCTCCCGGAAAATCCAGGAGACTTGGCAGCTATGCCCTCCCATCACAATAACACTCACAGCCTACACTAAAATTAAAATAATGCCAACAAAAAATTGCCGTCTGGTCTACAAAAAAAAAACATTTAAGAGAACACAAGCAGGATTTCAACATGATGGTTACACAACATAAAAATTCAGGCATATGTCATTTTCATTTCAAAATATGAAAGACAAGTGGCGGCACCACAGAACACAAATCATGTGTAACTCTGGCCACATAAATTTGTTGGGACCGCACTTACACTTAAAACATGCATTCCAGCATGCACTGAATCATTACAAATTCCTCAGAGGAATTTTTAGGAGGTGCATGTACAGTTAAGTATAGGCCCGTTTACATAAGGCAAGTGCTTGAGTTGGCAACTTAATTTTAAGTTGCCAAGTACGATACAATGTATGCAAATGATAAGGGCTGTTTACACGGCTTTAGTTGGCAAGTGCGCAAGTTCACAAGTGATTTAGTTGGTAAGTGAATACGAACGGTTCTATTTTTTCCGGTTAAGTAGACCTGTGCGCATGCGCCAGTGGGCATGACCTGCCGCTCTTGGAGGGGTCCTTTTGCTCTCTCACGGAGGGGTTTATTTTGATCTCAAGCGTGAACCTGTTCATGCTCCGTCGTTTCCTGAAGTTTCGCTAGAATTCCGCGGAAATATTGGATGGTGAGGTGGCCAGAGGACACAACCTTCAAGTTTGTTGAAAAATATCTTCGCCATGAATGTTTGTTGAACCATAGAAATGAAAATTACCTTAACAAACAAGCTAAAAATTATTCGATGTTGAAAAAAGCTATGGAATATTCTGTCGACGTGATGTCAGGAGTTGAAAAAAATTTAAGATTCAAAAATATATATCGGGTGTGGAGGATTTATATATTAAAAACTGGAGGGGGATTTCGAATATTTCTCTCATCCAGAACGAATTTGCTGCCATCTGTTGCAAAAATACATGATCAAATATTTAACATAAAGATATCATCTCTATAGATTAAATTTAAAAATAATAATTTTGAAACTTTGGAAATAATTTTTATGTTTAATGAATTTTTATTATTTAATTTTTAACCTTTAGAATTTCCTATGAATGCCAAGAATCTTCTCCAGTATTTTCGGCTTACATTAATTCATAATTTACCTCCTCTTTAACTTCAATTAAAATATCATATAAGCGATATTTACAACTTAGAGGAGAAATAGAGAAATCTTACATTTCTTCTCGATGACTTACATAAGTTTATATGTTGTGTATTCTTTTTTCCCCTCTTGGGTAAGTGAAAGTGAATAAATTTATATTCTTTAAAAAAAATATCATATAATGTGGCGCTGATCACAGTATTCGTAAGTTCTACCTGATCATCTTCATCCATCGTTACAAAAGCTATGAGCTTTAAAAGAAGCACCTCTCTAAAAATGCCAGATAAATAAAAAATTATTACTATTATTCTCCCGCGCGTTGTGCGTCTCTCTCTCTCCGTGGATTTGAGTAGACTGAAGCGTGCATGCGCTAACTGTGCTCACCTCCATAAAAATTATCCAATGAGCGTCTACTTACCACTTATCATGTGGACACTTTCAAGAAGAATCGGTAAGTTAAAATTAAGTTACCAACTAAAGCACTTGTCTCGTGTAAACGGGCCTTATTTAATTATTAAGTACAGTATCTTATAAACAATTTTTAAAGTAATTATAGTTCTCATTTAACCTTTACGTAATATTAAGTTCTAAAGGTGTTGCTTTATAAAAAAAAAACACATTGTAGTTTAGTATACAAAGTGCATTTTAGCAGAAATGATTATATGTTTGAAACACTATTGAAATTTGCTTTCGAAAAAAATATCAGCATGTAGTCATATATTTAGGGTGACCATATGGCTCATATTTCCCAGGACATTCCCGTATTTCCATGTAAATTTTGACCTTTCCATAAAAATGTTTTAGATATATAATTTCCCGTATTTGCAACAAAGCTTATTTTTATTTTCTGAAATTGCGGGGGTGGGAGATCTTATACCTTTTAACATAGTGAAAACTATGCTCTAGTAATATCATCATTAAAAGTACTATTTAACCATTGATTTATTTCAAACTTTTTACACATATTTTTCGTTGTATGTGCTACCCTATGCTGGCATATACTTTTACATACATCTCTAATATAGGGGTGCAAGTGCCCCTCATCCATTTTGGAGCAGCAAATTTCATTTTTGGAGCAGAAATTTTGAAAATGGAGCAGAACTAAACACAAACTATATCTGCGATATAAGGAGTAATTTTTCTGTGAAATGCCCATAGTTTTGCCAAAAATGGTTGGAACAAATAATTCTAAATAAATTTCACTCACAAATAAAAAATTCATTAAAATTTTTTCTGAGTTATCTTATCTGTCACTAATAAAACATACATTAGTGAAATGATGAATAAAAATTATTAGACTCAAATTAAGCAACATGCATACTGAAAACCTAGACAGCAAGAATTTCTGCAGCTTGAACACCAAAATCTTATTCATCCTGATATAGCGAAAAAAGTGTGTGCAGAATATAATAAGAATTTCCGTGGAAAATTAACTTCTCACAGAATTTAAAGGAATTATTAAATTTAAAAGCAAAATGCAGAAAACGAGAAAAATATAAATACCTTATTTACTTAAACAATTTCTAAACCTAAAATAGCATGTTAATAGATTACGAATCATGAGTCGCTTTCAGAAGTACAGTATCTCAATGACAATTTTTTTCCAATTTTTTATGCCCTTGAACATAAGATTATGTATGTCTTATTCCATTAAAGCATTGGATGGACAGATTTTTCAATGTTTAAACAGACTTTCTTTATTTGTTAACAATGAACTCTCTTTCACTGTCTGCGTTACCATATGCTGAAGATAAAAAAGCCTTCACCAAAACTGGCAAAATTTTGAACTTTGGGCTGCTTTCAAAATTACAAAGTTTGAATATGTCTACCCAATATCTATCTCTCTATTCTCTGAACTGATTTCACTTCTTGTAATTATTTGCATTGTAGTGCAACCCATTCATCACACATAATCAATAGTTCTGTTGGTGATACAATGTTAAACAACATTCCAGCAATACGTGAGGGAGTAATGTACCATCCCAGCAATGCACGAGAGGGAGTGCAAAAAACAAGAAAGGGTGCAAACATTTCATTCTCTCCAACAACATGTTTTGGAAAGGTAGGACATTAATATATAATAGGTATCTCACAGAAGTTAAGTAAAATGAGCATGCTCCTAATACAAACTCCTTCCTCTGACTATTGTTAAGAGCATGCCCCTCCCCCACCAATGCAGTGGCGGACCGTGCAGCCATATTGGGCGCCGCTCAAGGAAGGGTGCCCAATGGAGTTGAAAGGGTGGAAAAAGGTTTGTCGACCAAAAAAACGTGGTCAGTAGCGCCAAAAAAAAAGGTTCTGCATGGGTAGAAAATTTTTTCCCTCGAGCCGGCCCTGTTCACCAAATCCGGTTTCTCGCGATGTGAAATTGTTACGATCGGCAATCGCCGACGTTACCACACGACCTCATAGTGGCTAGATGACAAAACTATGAATATATTAGCTGGAGTTTTTACAGATCCTATTTTTTCCCAAAGATCTCCGAAAAATTTCGGTAATTTAAACGAGTAAACCAATCCCCTTTTCGATGTATGCCGTCTTCAAACACCGATTGGCAGCCGCGAAATTACTGTTATTTTCAGTATATAACCTATAACCAGCATGAGAAAAAACGGTTTCCGAAATCGGAGAATTTGGCATATTCATTCAAGGACTTTGATAGCCCGCTGGTTATACCAATAACAGTACAGGACTTAATACTTCGAGGTAGTATAACTACTTTCCAAGGTCACGAGATAACGCGATTGTGGTAGATGGTGGGAAGTGAAAAAAAAAGAAGTTTCTCCCGCCCCCCCCCCCCCCCCCGTATCTTTTTCCGTGTCTCGGAAAGAACACGTCCCGTGATCAAAATTTTCATGTTTCTTTTTCCTAAATTAAGGGTATTTGACGTACAACAGTGCATTAGCGGTACCTCCGCAAACCACAAACAAGAATTGGCGCAAATGCGCAGGGATTCGGCGCCATGGCGCACCGTGTAGCAAGAGAACCGTTTCGGCACAGTTTGGCGCAATTGCCGCAGCTCTTGCACCCCTGCTAATACCAAATTTTTTGCAAATTTTCAAATAAAAATTGATTCAAAATAAAGGAAACTGTTCAGTTTCATTAAATGAAGCAAGAGCTTAAGATTTCATTGAGTCAATCTTATTTGAAATTTTAATTTCAAATATTAAAATTCAAAAAATTTTTTAATTTAATTTAAAATAAGATTGAATCAATGAAATCTCTCAATCTTTTGCCTCATTTCATGAACTGAACAGTTTCCTTTATTTTCAATCAATTTTTATTCAATTACACTGATGTCATGTGCACAAGATGTGTTTTTAATCCATTCTTTTCTCCAATTTTCAAAAAATTAAGTATTCAAGATATGTAAAACTTTATACAAGCATAGGATAACACATACAATCATGAACATGTGTAAAAAATTTTAAATAAATCAGTGGTTAAATAGTATTTTCAATATGATGTTACAACTAGAGCACAGTTTTTCACTATGTTAAAAGGTACGCGACCACCTTAAGTACTGCAATTTTATTTTTCCAAATCTATAAATTATATTACGATAATTATGGCTTTAAATATGAATATTCATCTTGCATGTTTGTCATTTTAACGTTTTTTTCCCATAGAATTCATTTGGATCTACTGCTTGAATGCAATGTTGCTTCATTTCCTGCCTTTCATGATTTTTTTGGCAATTTTAGCAACACTGCTTGCCTTTGGCATTATTTTTGGTGACAATTGGCAATTTTGTCATATTTTTTGTCAAGGAAGCATGGCCCACCTACATATATGCAATGGATATTCACTAATTCAATTGCTTAAAATATTTTGAGCAATATTTAAGTGTGGTGTTTTGCAGCCAGATTTTATGCAAAATTTTTTTTAGCACAGGTATGCATGGTCATATGTCCCTGCATACCTATATTAATTGTCTCATAACTCATCGTTGTTGCTCTATTCATTTTCGTCTCAGTAGAACATGGTTTAGGGGAATTTAGTTGAAAGGAGAGGGGCTGAAAACTGATGAATGAAATTCACACAAAAATTTTTCAAGCACTTATAAGTAGTTGAAAATGATTATTTTTTCAAGAAATGCAATTTTTCTAGGATGTTCAGTAAATTGAAAATGAACTTTTTTTTTCAAAGACTGTATGGATCCTGTAGTATAGTATTCAGAGTTTGTAACTACTACTATTTAACTTTAAATGCACCAAGCAAACATTCCTCTGGGGAATTTCTAATGAATTAGCAATTTTCAACCACTGGAGTTGGATGGGAAATGAAGGAGCCATCTATCAGTGGTCGCCCCTGATTCGATAGGTAAAGAACTTATTTTCAATGTTCTTCCCGAGATTCGAACCCGTGGACCTTGATGGCAACCTTCATGATGGAAGATGAGCATCTTACTACTGCACCACTCAAGCAAACCAACTGGTACATGATGGAACATATAGTGTGCATGACCCAAGCATATTTATGTTGTCAGAAGTGCTTATTTTCATTCCGCTGGTGCTGCCACGTGCTTTGTGTATTTAAAAGGAAGAATGAGGAAAAAATGCATGAATTTTTGTGTTATGTAAGTATCATGTTGAAGGTCTGCCTGCTCTAATCAATAAATAATAAGGGCTTGACAAATTAAAATGAAATTAGGCATCAACCAAATTTCTTACAAAGGTTTTTTTTTTCAAGAAAGCCAACAGAACTTTTGAAAATGCTTTTCCAGGACTTTGTGACTTTCTCTCATGTTGGTTGAAATTCCTAGCATAAACTCTGAAATTGAGCGTTGTCCTTACTCTGCTCTAACTATCACACAAAGAATATTTTAGGCACTGATGCCATATCTTGAACTATCAACAGTGACTACTGGAACAACAAATGTACAAATCCATTCACCATGCAAAAATAATTTACCACATTGTATAACTAACCTGGAAAGCAAGTTATCTTCCTGTCCATTTCAGCCCAATCTGTAACTACAGGAAACTTCCAATCTAATATGAAATTTCCATTGTCAGTAACAACAGGACCCTAACACAAAATAAAAACCAACATTAATAAAAAAAAAAGTCATATGCAAGGAAATTCGGACATAATAAATTTGACATCATGAGAATTATAGAGAAAACAATACATGACATTTGATATTTGTTGATATTTTTACAGATATTTGTTGTTTTGCATTGCTGCCACATTTAATTCCAACAAAAGTGGTATGTAAGTATCCAAGGGTCTATCCAGACTTTTTTGTAAGGTCCTGTGTTTGTGAAAATTTTTCTCATTTTTGTGAAACCAGTCACTAATTTTGAGAAAAATAATTTCATGGGAAGCGAGATAATCTAGTCAACCTATCACAAAAGAAATTAAATGCCAAAAATTTATGGTTTTTTTATTCACTTTTATTTTGTGAAGAGTTTTTCACATCCAGAATTTAATGAAGGACTCCTTTTTCAGATCCAGAATTTTGTGAACCATCCAGAAAACTGACCCAAATTTTGGCTAGAAAGACCCCTGGTATCCAAATAACTTTTCTGCTAGAGCATCCTGGAAAAAAAAAGCTTGAATTTTTTTCATTAGTTTTGATATACTTACAGCTTTAGCCACTGCCATGCGTAAAATAGCTTTCCCTCCAATTTTTTCCAAGCGCCGCTGTATTGGATAATAGGCACTAGGAATCACTTCGATAGGAATACCTTTTTTCCACCTTTCACCTAACGACTGTGAGTCTTTTCTAAATTTCCAATGAACAAGAAAAATAAAAGTTTCAGCTTTTATTAATTGTGATCAAAAAGAAAATCATGGTGACACTTTTATTTTGTAGAATGAAAAATCACAAATAATAATAAAGGAAACACTTATCCGATTTTGACAAATATAGACCTATCATTTCTTCAGCTATGCTCAACTCACTCCTGACCATTGGCATATGCAAAGGGAGGGCCCTTCCCGAACCAAGGTTATAGTGTTATTTTGCAGAAAAAAACTTAAACCCCCCTCCCTCCAGAAGGAAAAAAAATCTGAAACCCCACCTCAAGAAAATTCTGCGCACGCCTATGCTCCTGACCATATCAACATTCATCGAGAACACAACTGGTTTTTATGTACCAGTAATATATAGACTTGAACAAAATTTGGCACAGAAAAAAGGCAAAAAATACATTATATGAACTTATTTGAGTTAGTTGAACCCAGTTAAATTATATAACCAAGAACAGTGAAATGCTAAGGACAGTGTTATTTTTTCTCATACCTAATGATAGACATCCTTTAAAGAAATGAAACTTGACACATGTTTAATAGACATCTTGAAGCATCTTTATCATGCAAAAATTAAACAGATGCTGCCACATGGCAAAAAAAGAAATAGGCAATAAAAAAAATTTTTTTACAGCAATTGTAAAGAGTTACGAAAAGTGTTCATTATGCTGGAAATAAGGACAAATACAAGTTATTCAGAATGAAATCTGATCTCCTCGAACACCAATGCACATTTGGCATCTGTTGTGCATGCTTGAGAAGAGCGTGAGGGATTTTGTCCCATTCGTCCTTAAGGCAATTTGAGTTCCCTTATGGTTTGAGGAGGGTTATGTCTTTCAGCAATGTATCTGCTACAGGCTGTGGAAGGATCACCGCACCTCAATAGAATAGATATGTCAGCATAGTGACGAAAAGAAACAGAAATTCCATTTATAGCCAAGTTCCAGTAAACACTACTGTTACTTGCAAATATGCAAGAACCATTTTTCGGCGATTGAATGATGTAGGCTTATACGCACAAAAGCCTGTAAAATGTATTCTGCTATGAGTGCATCATCATAAAGAAAGATTATGTTGGTGTAATGAGCATATCCTTTGGGATCAGCAGCAGTAGTCCAGAGTTATGGTCTCTGACGAATCTCGCTTAAGCATCAACAGCAATTCTTGACTACGGCTACCATGGAGGGAAGAGGGAATGCATAAGTAGAATGTAAAGGAAATTGGTTGCTATAGCCAAGAAACAATGGTGTGTTTGGGTATCATGCACAATGACAGAGCTCTGCTCCATATCTTTGATGGAAGTATCATAAAACCACTGTAGTATTACACCAAGATTCTCCTGGGTAACGTCAATTTTTTCTGCAGTGCAGTTGGTCCAGACTTTCAGTTTATGGATGACAAACCCATCTGCATAGGACAAATGAAGTGGATGACACACTAGAAAGTGAAGATATTGAGCGCATGCCATGGCCTGCGTGCATATTTGCTGGACCTAAATCCCATAGAGCACGCATGGAATGCACTCGGTAGACGTATTGCTGAAGGACATCCTCCTCAAACCATGCAGGAACTGAAAATTGCCTTGAAGGACGAATAGGGCAAAATCCCTCAAGCTCTCAACAATTCAGTGGACAGCATACACAGCAGATACCAAATGTGCATCAATGTCCGAAGAATAAAGTTAGAAAGAAATGGGTGGCAGCACTACAGATAAAAAACATTACACAGAAACAAACTTCATGAAAGGTTCACTATACGTTCCAACATGTACCAATTCGTTAGGAGTTCCGCAGAGGAATATGGACGAGGTGCATGTCTGTTTTAGCAGTAGTGTCCGAAGAAGTCACACTTCATACTGAAGAACTCTGTCCTTATTTCCAACAGAGCAAGCACTTTTCATAACTGTTTACAATTGCTGTAGAAAGAATTTTTTTTCCTTTTGCTTATCTTTTTTTGCCATGTGGCAATATCAGTTTCATTTTGCTCAATAAAAATATTTCAGGATGTTTATCAAACATGTGCCAAGTTTCATTTCTTTGATGTCTGATGTGACAGATGTCTGTCATTAAATACAACAAAAAATAGCATTGTTAATTAGCAATTGTCAAGCAGTATATATAACGACACTCAAAGAATCAGAGAACTGTATCATTGTAAGAGTTGCAGACGTGCCAACTTTTAGAATTCAGAAATCCGGAGATTCTTCCGAAGGGGAATCCCCCCCCCCTCCCCGTTTACCATTTTTTCGAAAACATTTTTTTAAAATAAATTATGAAAAAGTTCCATTGCCGCTTCCCCCCCCCCTTCCAGCAGAATATAATTCCATGTCAGTCTTTCCATGCAGAATAGAGAAATCACATTTACGTATACTGTTCATAAAACTTAAGTTTCCTTTCGTGGATGCTATCAGTGATTGATAACCTTGAGTATATGAACTCTCAAAAGCTTTATATTTAGCTGTATATAGCTTAAAGTTTTATATTTTCTTTCTGAAGACATATTTAATCGGAGGAAACAATTAAAAAACTTCAAAATACAAATCTGCTGACAAAAAAACTTGTGTTTACCGCATGGCTGTTAATGGAATACAATAACGATTATACAGGAATTTCGGCAACCAAGGTCATGCCCCTGATAAATGATTGCCGATAAACACTACTTAAAGTCTTTGCCAGTTGCTTAAATGCGGTCACCAAGACTTTTTTATACGGCTGCTCGATGGAAATGACCACGGCTGTCCTCTATGGGTGTTTTCCCTAACGACGACTACTTTCATTGACGTCACGATAAAGTGAAAGCTCGCAAAAATGTAATTTTCTGTGAAAATCTGGAGAAATTTTTTAAAATCCGGAGTCTCCCGCCTGAATCCGGAGAGTTGGCAGGTCTGGAGTTGTCATTATAGATGAAATATATCGGTGGTCGCCTCAAGCTCGTTAAGAAAATATCTTGAATTCCATGTTACTGGTCATCATACAAGTGGATTGTTGTTTATAAAAAGGCTATCATTATTATTTACAGTGATCCACAACCATTAATACAAACAGCTGCACACAAGCCATATCAAGTCAACTTGGATGAAATTGTTACTGGTGCTAGAAGTCCTCTCCATCTCAAACTGGAAGATCCGTAATCTGTCTCAAAAGTCAGTGGTCACGAATTTTCAAATATTTTTGGATCAGCTATGAGCAAATAAGCAAATATATTTTCCAAAGCTAGGGATGGCGAACCATTTCCCAACCTGGCAAAACTTGTGTGGTAGTAACTCTTTATGAAACTAGATAGATATTTACAGCAGCTGCAGATGAAGTAACTTTGTTGGGGGAAAACTTGCATATTTGGATTACTGTAAGTTAGTTGAAAAAAACCCATCAAAATAATTAAAAATCTGTGCACAGACATGCAGTGGCCTGTTATCCTCTTCTATGATCGAAGAAAACCCGCCTAAAAACGTAAGATTACTACACAGGCCCAACCAGTGCACATCTAGATTATCGAGGATCTCTACTGTACTATGTTCTTTTTAAAGCTCCATGCAATGAAACAGTTCCCTACATATAAAATCACCAACATTTTACATCATTGGCTTACACCAGTGTTTCTTAATGTATGTGCCACGGATCCTAAAAATGTCATCAAGCATTGTCACAGGGGAGCTGTAGATATTATGTCTGCCTATATATGCTCTTTCTGAAGTGGTTCTTTTATGAATGCACAATATCTACTAAACTATTTCAGGGAGTCGCAGATGAACTATGAATAGGGTAAGGGAGCCAGCCATGGGTAATAACAAAAGTTTCAGAACCACTGGCTTATACAACAGCACCCCACTATGTCATGCCTATAGCAATGGAGAAATGGGTCTGTGCATGTGACAAAAATATTAGAGAAAAAGTCACTCCTGTGTATTAAGATAATCTATGTAGCAAAAAACTTTTTTTGTTCCTGGGTAGGTTATTTCAGCATTTGCTTAGTTTGAATAATTATGAAAACGGTTTATTCCCCTCAAACTTTTGCTTTTGTGGTAAGAGGATCACTATTAGTGAATTAGCCTATCCATTTACCATTGGTTGACTTGAATACTGAAACTGATTTAAAAAAAACTTTTCACAAATCATTTTAAAAACCAGGGTTGTTGATTTTTATAGAAAATTGGTTTATTTGATTTAAATCACAATTTTTTTGATTTTATTGATTTTTTAAACAAAATATATAAAATATATATATATTACTTACTAGTACACTAGTCATTTATGCTTTCTTTAAAGAATATAAAATTGAAGAAATTTTAACTTACAAAAATAATGACTGTTTAAAAAATATTTGTTAACTAAAGATAAAGAATCATACTTGTGAAATACATCAGAACATTTTATTAAGAAAAAGGGAAAAACATTTTGTGAATAGATATCTTGCAGCAAGTATTAAACAACTTTACCGTATGAATAATTGTACATTTGCTTCATTAGAACCATAGTTTGAATGCTTTGTCTACTCTTAATCTGTTTCACTATTTGGAATGAACAATTCAACAATTGTTCGATCCTTGAAAAAATCCTTTCAACACAGGCATAGATGATTTGACTGTAGCTAGTATATGTTCACATATCACTCTTTAATTACATCAGGCATTATATCACCAACCTTAGAGTGAAAAAATAATTTTTTGTTTAGCATGAAGTGGTTCCAACTTCCTTAAAGCAAGGAACCTAGCCAGAAACCTAGAGCCACATTTTCATTTGATAAATTCAAGACCCTTATTTCTCTCTTCTTTTGCGACATTAATTCCCTAATAGAAGAGTTAACACTGATGAGCTTAGAATGAATGCAGCAAAAGAGTGCATCTGTTAATGACTGTTCATATATATTTTTATACTCTGATGACAAAACCTTTTTATTGTTTGATGTTGATGCTTCTTTTACCCTCAACTGCAGCTTTTTCCATGCCAATACACATTCAGGTGTGTGTGCGCGTGCGTGCGTGCGTGTTCCTTTGTACAAAATCATTAATTTTGGCTACTGGTTTCAGAATCGCAATTATGTCCCTGACATTTCTTTTTGAACCAGTACTTAGATTTTACTAGAGATGTTACTGAGATCTGTGGTCTTCAAAAACTTTGGTAACAACTGACGAATTTTTAACATAAGATCCAAGAGAATCACAATAAGTATTCCATCATACCTCTAAAGGAAGACAAATGCACTTCCACCTCACACATGATACCATGCTTTTGAGAGATGATCGCGGAAATATCTGATATATACTTGTAACATACTTTAATACATCAGTTTTAACAAAATCTTTGGCTAGCAGGTTTAAATTGTGGGCACTGCACCAATATGTAAGTCCCGAAAAACCAAACTTTTCATCAAGTCTTTCTGGAAGAAACCGTATATTTTCAGTATTGTCTGTAACAAAACTTGATATTTTACATATGAAGTTTTCTTCTGTTGACTTCACTGAACTGAAAACCACATTTGCTAAATAATTTCCAGTATGTGATGAGCCAGATGTGTCAATAGTATTAACATATGGATGGCTTTACCACACTGTTTGATAACACAGAATTTATTCATTATGGATATCCACCCATCCATTGCAATGCAATTTTCTAAGTCAACTTTACATCTTATAACTTCATCATTGTAAATCTTTGGGTAAGCATTTATCAGCTAAATTGGTACAACTAATGGTATCTCTGATATATATATATACAAATTATACTATACATATTTGAAAATATAATATTTGAATTATTCTATATTTAAAATAACTTAATAAAAAATTAAATCACTTTGGAGTTGCGAAAATAATTTTATTCAATTACAACAGATAATTTTTAATATCTGAAAAAAATTGATTTAAATCAGTTGATTTAAATAAACTGATTTAAATCACTACAACCCTGTTAAAAACTAAAAATTAATTCCAGAATATTGTCATTATGTCATATTCTAGGCATTTCACAGAAAAAAGCGTTCATAAAACTTCAGCTGGTGATTCATGGCTGAGGTAAAAGAACGGTCAACATGACAATGAAAGCCTTATATAAGCGCCAGTAACTGAAAAATTCTGAAATTCATTGTTAATTTTATGCATATGTCCAGTGGTTTGTTTACATGCAGTGACCTCTATTGACAAAATTGGAGTTAAAAAATCTAAATTTTAAATATTATGGAATTTTTTTTCAATCTTTATTTGCAACTACGTCATTATGTCATATTCTAGGCATTTCACAGAAAAAAGCGTTCATAAAACTTCAGCTGGTGATTCATGGCTGAGGTAAAAGAACGGTCAACATGACAATGAAAGCCTTATATAAGCGCCAGTAACTGAAAAATTCTGAAATTCATTGTTAATTTTATGCATATGTCCAGTGGTTTGTTTACATGCAGTGACCTCTATTGACAAAATTGGAGTTAAAAAATCTAAATTTTAAATATTATGGAATTTTTTTTCAATCTTTATTTGCAACTACACTTTATTTTCACATTTAAACACTTAACAGTAATCTTTGTGATATTTTTTGATGTGTTCCCCTTCATAAGCAGAAACAGACTTTTCAAACAGTGGGAGGGGGGAGAGCAGGACCAGATTTACCATTAAGCAAAATAAGCACATGTTTAGGGCATCGGGAGAAAAGGGGCACCACACAAAATAATCAAATAGTACATTATTTTTTAATATACTGTTTTTCCCTCCAACATCAACTATCCAGCAGAAAATCTTAAAATTTTAAGAGCACTTGGTTGTACAGTTGAAGATTTGAATCGAAAGGTTGATAAGGGCCGAAAATAAATGAGGGCAGTGGAGGGGGGTCTGTTCCCTAGACCAGGAAGGGTGTGATTTTACTCTTTTTCCATTAAAAATTACTGGGGAGGGTGCCAAAATGCATACATACCCTCCTCCCCATCCTCCCAAGTGATAAGAGTAAATTTTTGTTTCTAGTTGCGGCCCTGGGGGTGACACAAAAGCAGAAGAAACTGAGTTAATTGTGAACAAGCACTCGTGTTAATGCTCAGTTTTTGCATTGATATTTTGCTGAATTGCCATAAAGTAAGCCCAGAGCCGTCTCAACCAAGCCGTTTTTTTACATGTTAACTGGTGGGGATTTTGCCCCACTAGCCTTTTTATCTGCCCCACCAGTGAAGATAAAAAATGACCCCTGGTGGGGCAAAGCCCTTTTATTTTCCTGAAGCAGCTTTAACTTCAAACCCTACCAATATGAAGGGAATCAAAGAAAAAAACTCTTACAAAAAGATTTTGCCATTTGTGATTTTTTTTCAAGAAGGAAAAGGAAAGTTCAACTGAAAAGATAAGTTTTCCATGGATCAACTTCTCTAGTATGTCTTTTGCTCTCATAAAAAGCCAGACAAAAAACAGATGGAGGATGGCCGAGGTGAAGGATATGACCATTGATTGATTATTTTTATTTTTTTTTTGATGCTCATTAAAGTGAAAGATTTAAATAATCAGTAAGTAGAAAGGATCTAAAGTTATCAGGTTGTCATCGCGCCAGGGTTAAAACATTCTATTGTAGAGCAATATAGATAAATAAACATAGTATAGTAGCACAAAACCATTCAAATTCGAACATCGGGTGGTCTCCAGATCTGAAGAGAGGGGAATGAAGAAAACAAGAAATACAGTAGAGAGAGAACCCCGTTTATATGACTTTCAACAGACTGAATCATGCCAGTTTTTATTTTTAGCCGTGATTCTCCCATAATGTTTATTTAACTTTCGGATTATGCTTAAAAGTTATCTGAATGTGAAGAAAACAAAGAAAGGTCATGAGATTATGATTTTTTTATAAATTTAATTCAATGATGACTTTGCCTTTACTTTTAATCCCTCTCTCTCTCTTCAGGATTATTACGATTATTTTACAAATGACAAAAAAAAAGAAAATTAAAAGCAAGATTTTCTGCAAACAATACTGTTTATTGATGAAAATTGTTTGTTCGGGTTCAAAGACTGTCGTCCGTTACTTCTTCAACGTTTCAAGTTACTTCTCAACGTTTCCCTAACACCAGTGGTTGGCATCAAAGAATTGAAAAACCTGACTTTTGATCCAGTTTTATCAATTCTCCTGATGATGCATTTACAATCATACTAAAAATTATGGCTTTTCTGGCGATAATATTCGTAAAAATATTCATTTCAGTGGCATCTTTTGTAACCTACAAAAAAATCCTATTGACAGAAATTAAACTTTTATGGAGTTTCGGGGTTCCAGTTGAAATGAAAACGCAGTGTAATTGATGTTGTGCATCTGATAAATTAAATATTTTAATATCAATATTTATAGGAATAAACTGCGACTGAAGCCAAATGTGTATAATGAATGAGTAAATGAGTGAAAATCGTATAAATCAGTCATATTAAGGAGTGTTCCACTGTATGTGGTTTTATAAATGTTTGTGTATACTGAACCTCACTATGTGAATATGCAATACTTGACCGGGGCCATACAGTAATAACAAACCATAAAAAAAATACTAATCAGGACCTGGGGTATCATATGCAAACACGTTTTTAGGAGAAGCTGTATAACATAAGATGAAATTTGAGATGATAATAACTGAGAATTTCATGTTAGGAATTTATTATTTGCAAATGCAGACTTGTGTAAAATTACTTTTTGTTCAGATTTTTTAAAAATTAATATGTGTTTTCATCTCTTGTTGTGTTCTTTTGGATTGTTTTCTTTTTATCGTTGAAAACGGATAGAAATCAACATCTACATTTTAACATTGGAAAAAAGGTAGAATTTTTTTCGTTTTTATTTTCCATTCTAAAGTTTGTGTTTGCATGCGTTTCTTTAACATAGAATAACATAATTTATTTGTTATGCCTGTTCAGACTAGAACAGTGATGACAACTTAGTTATTTTCCAACTAGATCAGGTCTTTTTCTTGGCCATTTGGATGGAAAAAATACCCATTTCGTTGCTAGTTGTTTTTTTTTCTCAAAAAATTTTCCTGTGTACTAGTAGTTTATTATTAAATCATGTGAAAATACAGGAGTGTTCCGGGAAATACGAAGCTATGGTCATCCAAATAATGATTAAAATTAATTCTTGTTGTTTAAGTCTGGTTTCTAGTTGTTTTCGATAAAGACATGAATCTCCTTTTTGAAAAATGTTATAATATTTCTGCATGTGCGATGCAATGTCATCTTGCTTCCTTTTGTACTTGCAAGAATTTTCTACCTCTGTGCGCATATGTTTTTTATATTGTTTTCAATCAATGGCAACACAATGTGCAATTATCCTCATTGTGCGTAATTTTTGATTGCAGATTGCTGTGCAAACTTCTGATAGATTTCTTGCTATGCTTTTCTCAAGTTTGTACATCACCGCCCTCCCTGTTTTGCATATGTTATGCATTAACACAGAGTTATAACTAATTAATGAGTTTAATAATTTCATTAATTAATAATCTTATTAATTTCATAAGTTCATATTTTTATTAATTAATAATTTATCAATTAATTTTATTAAAATTTGAAATTTTCGCCTGTCATGTCATTTGAGCGCACACACTGGAGCTTACTCTGCTTCGTGTGAGTGCCCTTTTTTCCTACTGCCCCACCAGTTTAAATTTCTTATAAAATACACCACACAGCACCATAGGTACCCAGGAAAAAGTTTGAGCGAGCACCTCTTCCCCCCATCTAGCTATAAATACCTGCCTACAAATTTGCATGTTTACTCTCTCCACAATTTTAACCAAATAAAAATTGCCATGAGGCCTTACCGACACCTGAGGCTCCAGAGCCATCTTCTAAGCCTCAAGCAAAATTATGTTTCTGAACACCCTCCTTAAAAATACCTGCTTACCACTCTAATAATTGCCATAAGGTCGTGGTCATTCATTAAGGTTAAAAGTAAAAGGGATGGGGTAGGGGCACCAAAATCACTTGAGCGCTTAGGGCTTTCACATGGTTTACTCTGGCCTTAGGGGGGAGAGAATCACTGAGGGTGTGCATAGTGAACGGGGGGCATGGCATAATGTAGTAAAAAATTGAGGTTGTGATCATACTGCAGATATATAACTGTAGTTTTTAGTCTCAAATCAGCTACTTTTTGTCTCGCTTAACTTCAATTTTGCTAGTGAGAGACAATTTGACCTTTATTGATGAGCGATGATTGGCTGTATGCCCACTTTAATTTCAACGAAATATGGTAACTCTTACGAATCTATGATTTGCGAGTTCAATAACTACTACTTTACTACACAACAACTTCGGTCAAGTCACAGTACAGCAATTTACTAACGAAGGAGTTGGGTTAGGAATGACGGAGCTACCTACCGGTGGTCGTCTCAGACTCAGTATGGGAAAAGAACATTATACATATTTTTCCCAGGATCGAAAACCTGCAGACCTGAGGGCAACAATTCATGTTTTTGGACTAGCATCTTACCACGGCCCAAGTTCAATAACTGGCAACTTAAAAGAAAAACTGTCATTTATCGCATATTTTCGTGATACGTCTTTATAACTCACATGATGATGCTTTTCAGATATTCAACTGCCAAAATAAGAAAAATTGCTCTCGACTTCAAGTTTAAATCATAAAATTGCTATTTCCTACCCTTTTTGGTCGTAAATCATTAGGAAATGAGGCACCCAGGAACAAAAACTGCTACATAGTGTAATTATTCAAGATTAACTCTTTGATTGAATTGAGAAATTTAACCTATGTTTCCACATATACACACACAATGAACGATCAAAAATTAAGGAAAAATACCTGTAATCAACCATGACTATGAAATTATTTGTGCAAGAGGCAACAATTTTTTCCTGCGTAAGGCACCCGCCGCCACCTTTGATAAGGGAAAGATTCTGATCTACTTCATCAGCACCATCAAAAACGTAATCAAGCTAAGAAAAATACATTGAGAGAACATAGAAATTAGAAAAGTTAGTCAAGTTGGTTCAAGTCCTACACCACAATTACCACCTATCAAATTTTGTGTTGAGAAGGTTAAGAACGAAGCGATCACTTGAACTTTCTTTTAAATTAATTAAAATTGTAAAGTACTTTACGAATTATAAATTAATTCAGGGAAAAAGAGGCAAGTAGTGTCTTTATCTAATGTCCTTCTTTTGGCTTCCTTTTTTTTTGTGAGATATATATAATTGAAAATTACTTTTCATTTGCCTCATGTTTCAGTCTATAGACTTCTATTGTTTCTGAAAAGCACATTTTCAGCATGCTTAGTTTTTAATCAATACAGCAAAAACATGTAAAAATTTCTTTTTCCTGGCATTAAGTAACCACACGGAAGGTTCGATCATAAGTTGGAGTGGGGTGAAGTAAACAAAATCCAAATTTGTTTGGATAAACACTGAAAGAAAAGACATCTGGTCTCTGCCCGAACTCTAACCCAAGCCCTCTTGCAAACCGAACAAGCATGCTACCATCTACACCATGTGGAGAGAGAGAGAGAGAAGACTCGACCCTGCCTTCATTATTTCCTTGCACTGTGGCATGAGACACTGAAGTAGTACTGACACATTAGTACTCTCTTAACTTCATCAAATAGCCCCTAGGTGGACAGTGGAGAGAGAGACAGCTTTTTTCTAGCTCAAAGGATATATGAATATCATATCAACAAAACATATTTTCTGGAATCATGCTGAGGTGAAAATGGAAAGAAACGTCATCTATTCTCCGCCGAGACTCAAACCCAGGGCCCTCTTTCAAACCAGGCAAGCATGCTACCATCTACACCACTGAAGACACACAACTTTGTCTTCCTTATTTCATGCACTAGAACGCAAATTGTTAAGAGAGAATGTGAAAAATGTAATATAAAACAATTTTGTTCTCTTGCCAATTGATTAACTTAGAATTTTTTTGACAGTTCTTTCTGTAAAAAGTTAAAAAAATGTGGCTGTATATGTGGCATGAATATGTGGTATTGTATATATGCAATACCACATATTCGTGCCTACAAATCAAAACCCAGATTTAAAAAAACCCAGGAAAAACAAACACTCACCTCTGGATGCTCCTCCAGATCACTCAGTATGAGCTTGTGCTTTCTGATTAACTGTTTTGCCTGAAAAAATACAAAAATTATAAATAAAGCCGCAGAAACAAATTAAAACTGGTAAGTATATCCTCCTCTTGCAAACCTCCTTTGGAAGTCACCTCAGCAAGATAAATAAATTTCTCTAATTACTTATATTAATAAGATGGCCTTGAACATTATCACAGTTGAAACACAGCCATCTTGTTTCATTATATCTATTAATTCAAATATAAATGACCACTTTTGAGTACAGGGCATGGTGGAGCCCTTACCTGTTGCAAACCCACCCCTCCCCCTTTCCTTGCCTGGAGGCTCTAATCCTGATTTAGATGAGAAAGTTATACATTGGTTTATACAATGCACAGAGAAAAATCTTGATCTGCGGAACCATGATTTCGAAGGGAAAAAACTATGTGAAAAGCCGCTATTTCTTAAAAGGCTGTGCATCCTTTTACTGTACAGTGACTGACAAAACACAAGTAACATCACACAGATTGTGATGTCTTTTAAAAATGAAGTATACCATGCATTTATTCTGCGCACAGCTGTAAACAACTTATAACTTTTAAAAACGAGAACGCTGGTCATTTGTTCGGTGCACAAAGGGTGAAAGCTTGTAATCTCTTTTAAATATGTTTATTTGGTGTACAGCTTACACATACAACATAGCTACATGCCAGCATTAATGTACAGCATAGCTACATGCCAGCATTAATGTACAACATAGCTACATGCCAGCATTAATGTACAACATAGCTACATGCCAGCATTAATGTACAACATAGCTACATGCCAGCATTAATGTACAACATGTTTCTTACTGTTCCACCTACTTTCATACAAAACTGCATTTCTGCAGGTTTGTATGGGATCACGTCAACCCAAAAATAGTAAGCGCCATAATAATAAATAATAATACCAAAGAAAGCCATCAAAGTTCGGCAAATCCTAGGCACCAAATCAACTAAAAAATTGGCCTTGGCATGTTTAGTTTTGGTATGCAGGGGTGGGAAGTGACTAAGTCCATTTCGGAGCAGCAAAATTCAGGATTTGGAGCAGTTTTGGAGCAGCAAATTCGGGATTTGGAGCAGCAAAATATGGGATTCGGAGCAGATATTTATAAATTGGAGCAGTAAAATTAACAAGAATATTTTCGTTAACCCTCAACCCTTTTCAAAATAAAACTGCACTGTCTTTTGTTATCAAACATCTTTTCGTCAGCTTGATTTTTGTTTTTGGTGTTTTAGGCTTTTGACACCTTGTTTGAAAGAGCGGCTGTCATAAAATTTTTTGCACCAGTCTATTTAAGATGATTTTTGCTTACTGAGGGCACTATTTGCTGCCTTGAACAGCAGCACTTCAAATGTGCTAAAAAATGTTTTATAAGTTTTAAATTTTTTTATACTTGGAAAGAAATTGTTGCAAAATGGGAGAGAATTTCGGAAGAATCAACTCAATGTTTGGCGATTCAGCACTCATTATCTGGCGAGATTGGCGATCCGATACTCGATATTTGGCTAGATTTTTTTATACTTGGAAAGAAATTGTTGCAAAATGGGAGAGAATTTCGGAAGAATCAACTCAATGTTTGGCGATTCAGCACTCATTATCTGGCGAGATTGGCGATCCGATACTCGATATTTGGCGAGATTGATGATTTAACGCTTGTTATTTGGTGATATTGACGATTTACCGCTCGTTATTCGGCACATTGACGATTTAACGCTCGTTATTTGGCAACATTGACGATTTAACGCTCGTTATTTGGCAACATTGACGATTTAACGCTCGTTATTCTGCAAAGTTTCTAAACTAACATTCGTAATTCGGCGAACATGCGCTTTTTACTCCCGGAATGAAAATTTTTTTCACGAAACATCGGGATTTAACACAATGACAATCGACTACAGTAATTTCTGCTGCTTCCAGTAACGACTTTTTTTTAAACGGAAACACTCAAATTTGCACTTTAAAGCTGAAAGGCATTGCAAACCATCTTCAGTTCCACGATCACGGACAATATCGGGGTTTCGCGATGGAAAGCCCAATCAGGGGCCGATAGTTTAAGTATAATGGAATAAAACACGCTCTTCTCGTACAGAACCGTTTCGTGGCTAGCAGGAACAAAAATTTTTTGGCGTCCTTTCCGAAATTCCGGCCATACTGAAGCAAAATTCGCTATTTGGGGCAGAAAAATGCAAAAATACGCTATTGGAGCAGGATGGCGCAAGATATTAGTTTTGGCGCAGTGCGGCGCAATTGGCGCAGAGTTCCCACCCCTGGGTATGGCATCATAGTTTTATGTATGATAACTGAATTAAAGTCTGAGGACAGCACAGAATCGAAAATTATGTCAACTTTTCTGCGCTTGTAAATGCTTTGATACCTCACAAAAGATGCGAGCCGGGATGAATCTGGGCATATCATCACTTTTATATAAACTGAAGAGCCAAAAAAACTGGTACAGGTATGCGTATGCAAATAAAGAGAGATGGAACCAATCAGAGTACGGCGCTGCGGTCGGTAACGCCTATATAACACAACAAGTGTCTGACATAATCATTAGATCGGTTACTGCTGCTACAATGGCAGGTTATCGAGATTTAAGTGAGTTTGAACATGGTGTTATAGTCAGCGCACGAGAGATGGGACATTGCATCTCTGAGGTAGCGATGAAATTTGGATTCTCACGTATGACCATTTCACGAGTGTACCGTGAATATCGGAAATCCAGTAAAAAAATTAAATCTATGACATCGCTGCGGTCGGAAAAAGATCATGCAAGAACGGGACCAACGACGACTGACGAGAATCATTAAATGTGACAGACGTGCAACCCTTCCACAAATTGCTGCAGATTTCAATGCTGGGCCATCAACAAGTGTCAGCGTGCAAACCATTCAACGAAACATCATCGATATGGGCTTTCGGAGGCCGAAGGCTCACTCGTGTACCCTTGATGACTGCACGACACAAAGCTTTACGCCTCGCCTGGGCTCGACAACACAGACATTGGACTGGAAACACGTTACCTGGTCTGACAAGTCTCGGTTCCAATTGCTTCGAGCTGATGGACGTGTACGGGTATGGAGACAACCTCATGAATCCATGGACCCTACATGTCAACAGGGGACTGTTCAAGCTGGTGGAGGCTCTGTGATGGTATGGGGCGTGTGCAGTTGGCGTGACATGGGACCCCTGATACGTCTAGATACGACTCTGACAGGTATGTAAGCATCCTGTCTGATCACCTGCACCCATTCATGTCCATTGTGCATTCCGACGGACTTGGACAATTTCAGTAGGACAATGCGACACCCCACATGTCCAAAATTGCTACAAAGTGGCTCCAGGAACACTCTTCTGACACTTCCGCTCACCACCAAAATCTCCAGACATGAACATTATTGAACATATCTGGGATGCCTTGCAACGTGCTGTTCAGAAGAGATCTCCACCCCCTCTTACTCCTACGGATTTATGGACAGCCCTGCAGGATTCATGGTGTCAATTACCTCCAGCACTACTTCAGACATTAGTCGAGTCTATGCCACATCGTGTTGCGGCACTTCTGCGTGTTTGCGGGGCCCTACACGATATTAGGCAGGTTAACCAGTTTTTTTGGCTTTTCAGTGTATTTGTTTTATTATTTCTATTCTGATGAGTGGGAATTCTTATCCTTTCCCCCCATGGTTGCTCTGACTGAAAGCATTCCCAATATTTTTTTGCTTTGGTTAGTTTTGAGAAGGCTTCTACGGTAATTTGAATATTTTTCATAACTCTCATCAATTTTGCATTGTAAGTATTTTCACTGGTAGTAATATACTACCAGTGAAATACAATTCAGCAATAATATCAAAACATGGACAGTGTAAATGAAAAATAAGCTATGAAATTATATTTATCGTTCATATCTAACACGAGATAAACATTTGCCTACTTGTGAGGCTTAAAAGTTTCGAGAAAGGTACCAACATACCTGGATGGATGTTGGAACACATGATATATCATAACCTTCAGTTTGAATTTTTTGCGCTGTAAATTGAAAATAGAAAAATTACGCATGAGAAAAGAAGTTATTGCATTAAACGCATTTAAGAAAAGAAATCCCAGTATATCAAACCAATAGGCAGCACCTTCATTTGAAACAAATCTCATTAATGGCAGTAAATTGCAATATAGTGATATGGCCAGCGTTGATGTTTGGTGAAGTGGTAAATTAATTCACAAAATTTAAGTTAACCGAAAATATACATAACATGTTTAAAAAAAATTGATTGCGAAGGTCAAGTGCCCAAGTCCGTCCCTCACTACATTTATGCAGAGAAGGGGGGGGGGGGGGAAGCGGCCGGTTCCCTCAGTATTCAACCGAGAGGAAGGTGTCCTCAGGTAAAAACTGATGGCAGATTTATGGTTTTGTCGTTTGTTGCTAGTGGTCCACGCAACACTTGCCGCTCTTCTCCTATTCTAGTCTAATTTTCTTCATGACTCATCCCTCAAATTTGCTGTGCTCAGGATATAGCTGCTTAGCCTCCACCCCGTAAACAGGCCAGTCTTTTGATCACTCACATGCTTTCTTGGTAACCACTTTGGCTGTTCACTGACCCAATCTCAGGTCACTCTTTTCGTCACTCACATGCTTGCACATTGTTTTAGTCATTCACGTGCTTGCATACTCTTTAGGTCACTCTTTTGGTTTTCCACTGACCTGTGCCTTCTTGGTGACTTCTGATTGCTCACACACTCTTTTGGTAACTCACTGACCTGGTCCCTTGTCTTTTAGGTCACCCTTCTTCGTCATTTACATGTTTACACACTGTTTTAGTCATTCACATGCTTGCAAATACCTAAGGTCGGAAACGAAATTATCCCCCCTTAGGTCACTTACATGCTTATAAACTCTTAAGATCACTCTTTTAGTTGCTCTTCAACCAGTCTCTTGCTCTCTCTGTCACTCACTGACCAATCCCTCGTTCTTTAGACATAAGCTTTACTGTTTTAACCACAAATGGGCTGGCTCACTGGTGCAGTGCCTGGGGCACCTGATCTGTACCCCCCCCCCCTCACCAGTTGCATGGGTCGTACAAATTCACTTAGAACCAATGATTCTTGATCCATGGTCACGATCCAAGCTTAATTGATGGAGGGACTTTTTCTAGATAGGTCATACTTACAGCCAGGAATTCCTGAGTGCAGGGTCAAGACTCAAACTTAACTCAACAGGCTTGTGAGATGGATTGCATAAATCCAGAGCCGCAACTAGATGGTTGTTCAGCCGGGGCAAGCACACATATTTTGTAATGGAACACACCCCGCCCCCCCCCCTGGAACATTGATGAGTAGTTAAAGGGTGAAACTTGCACTCCATCTATTCAGGCTCCCATGGCCCTCTCACCGCCTGGAAACACGCATCCGACCCCCTGAACTACTGCCCGCCAGGCTCAGGAAGGGGAGGTGTCGAGTATACGACTGGGTGGAGGTGTCAACAGAGCCACAACTAGATGCTTGGTCACCCGGGGGCCTTGCCTCCCAAGTGCACATTTTGGCACCTCATTGTAATGCTGAAGGAGAGGTTTAGAATTAAATTTGCGCCCCCTCTGCTCCAGCGCCCGGGACATGAGATCCACCTGCTTTCCCCCCCCCCCAGTTGCGGCCCTGGGTGTCAATAAAAATTAAAAAATGATAGACTCAGGGCCGCAACTAGATGATTGGTCACCCGGGGCAACCGCGCATTTTGATGCCACCCCCCTTCCTGTAATATTGAAGGAGAGGTTTAAGAATGAAATTTGCGCCCCTAGGGTCTAGCACCCGAGGCACGAGTCCCACCTGCTTCCAACCCTAGTTGCGGCCCTAGATAGACTGATGAAAACAAAACTCAAATGTATGTATACCTAATCGCTCCACAGCATACACAATAGTGGTGCCGCTCCCAATGCCGATAGCACAATCGCCCTACAATAAACAAAAAAAACAAAAAAATACTTATAAATAAGCAATGCAATTTTAATCATAAATGCCTTAATATTGAAAAAGAGGTTTTCCGACCCACTTTGACGTGGTCATCGATTGCCTTGTAGGCGGCGTTTTTCTTGGCCAGCTCCGCGGGATCCATGTGCTGCGAGAGCGTGCTCAGCGTCCTGTTCAAAGAAACAACGTTCCTAATTAAACGCGGAAACAAAAAACAACGAAAATAAGGAGAAAAAGCGGCCGCACAAATTAATCTACTTGCAACCATCAGATACCGGCACGTGTATGTCTGTGTGATTATCAACTGAGGTTGGCCTTGACTGGTCGGGACGCGGCGCGAGTGACGCATTCATGAGCACGCGCCGTCCAATCACCGAGTGAGTCTTATTTACATGATATACATCTATAACTACTTATACTTTGTTTCATTGACTGATCTGTTGAAGTGTTTTTCCCTTTAATATTTTACCGTTTATCCATCATGGAAAAGTATATCGCTTTCTTTCCAAGCAATTTGGTAAGGTAATATAATCCCGATGCAAGACTCAGATTCTCTGTCGTCTGCTTCTCTCCAGGTTACTTGTTTTGGACGTCTCCTTGTGTCCCCAAAAAATTACTGAACTGGAAGTTCGAACTGCCAGTTCTGTTTGTGAGCTTATCTTGTAGGGAACCGAACAAACCGTCTGTCGTCTGCTCATTAAGAGGTTTTTCGTTTTGGATGCCTCCTTATGCTCAAATGAAATAACCGAACTTATAGTTTAAATTTCCAGTTCAGTTCACGAGCTATGTTTATAAGGAACTAAGCGGAATAAAGAATATAGTTTTTTTTCATTTTGAACTTCATCATCACCCCATGAGTCACTTTTAAATTTAAGATTAGATGACAGCACCTACTATAACGTGGAGTGTGGATATTCACTTCTTATGATCTTAGCTGTCGTCTGCTTGTTTGAATGTCATTTGTTTTGGATGTCTCCTTGGGTCTTGGAAAAAATAACTGCACTGGAAGTTTGATCTTCTAGGAGAGTTTATAACCTTTGTTTATAAGTTGTGTGACCAAACGTCCCGTATTTCCCGGGACAGTCCCGGTTTTCTCTGTTTTTTTGGTCTTCCCGACGTTTTAGTGAAAGTGCCCCGGTTTTTCCCGTTTTTTACACGAACCTTACTTGAATTTTTATTCTTTATTGAAGTCAAAAGATGAAATTATTTTCCCACTCAGAAATTATATTATGATAATTACAATTATATAAACAAGAATATTAATCTCACATTTGTCTTGGTGGACGTTTTATTTCGTGGACTTCATTTTAATTCACTGCAATTTGTAGTAGCTTTGTTTCCCGCCATTTTGATTTTTATGTAATCTCTGTAACATTTGGCAACTTTATTTACTTTTGGTGTCATTTTTGGCAATAATTGGCGATGCCCCGTATTTTCCTGCATTTGGAATCTAAATTTCCCGTATTTCTTCCGAGGAAATATGGTCAGCTTATTTATAAGGAGCAAAGCTGAATGAAGAATTTATTTTTTTATACCTGAGCTTCGTCATAACGACAAAAGTAACATGACCATACGTCCCGTATTTTCCGGGACAGTCCCGGTTATTTATGGCTGTCTCAATTTTTTTGCAAACATGTCCCGGTTTTTCACGTATTTTCAACGAAGCCAACTTGACTGTTTATTCTTCAAATCAACGAATAAAATTATCCTTCCAACTCAGAAATGCATTACGATAATTACGACTACAAACAAGAATATTCATCCCAAACATTTGTTTTTCTTTTTTTTAATTCACTGAAATTTAAAGTGGCGCTTGTTTTCCACGAAAAGCAACTTACCTTATTTTAGCATGAGTTGGCGGCTTTGCTTGCTTTTTGGCAGTGATTGGCAATGTCCCATATTTTCCCGTATTTCGAAGCTCAATTTCCCGTATTTTTTTCAAGGAAGTATGGTCAGCCCAATCATAAAGCACTTCTGATTTCGAAAGTAGATAGCAGCACCAACAATATTTTTAAGAATGAATTTCTTAAAGTTTTCTAGAGTATTAAATTTTAATTCCCTTGAAACATTGTTATAGTGCCACAGCAAATGCTACAAGGCAAAAAAAATACTATCGGCGGATGGCGTAAAACGTTTCGTCACCCGATATATACGGGACTCATTACTTCCTAGATATACATACACTGCTGGCCACCGTAAATGCAACACCCTGAAGGAAGCATGCAAATAATATGAAATTTACAACATGCATTAGCGGAGGTGAGATATGCAAATGATTAGAATTTCAGCGCAGACGCACATCACGCGCGCCTGTGGCACCACTTCAAAGCGCTATTTAAGGCTTGGAGATTTCGACGATTTGAAGTACGGCAATTGTGTTTTTCTTGTGGTTTTTTCAAAAAAACGATCAATTATGCCTCGTAGAAAACAGCGATCATGTTTTGATCAAGTATCCGAGTTCGACAGAGGAAGGATAGTGGCCTACCGAGATTGTGGATTATCTTTCAGGGAAATCGGTAGTCGTGTTGGACGAAACCAAACAACTGTAATGCGGATATGTGATCGTTGGATGCAGGAGGGTACGACGGACCGACGTGTTCGATCGCATCCACCTCAGTGCACCACTTCACGTGATGACAGGCGTATTGTGCGTATGGCAGTGACGGATCGCTCAGCCAAATCACGAACCATAGCACAGCACATTCAGTCTGTACCACATCATGCAGTGTCTGCGCGTACCATTCGACGCCGTTTACAGCAGAGTGGTCTGTCCGCAAGACGTCCATTGCTTCGTCTACCCTTGACGCAGAACCACAGACGTCTCCGCCGCCAATGGTGCGATGAAAGAAGGATGTGGACGGCACAATGGAATGAAATTGTCTTTACTGACGAGTCACGCTTCTGTCTGCAACACCACGATGGTCGGATTGGAGTCTGGAGACACCGTGGAGAGAGGATGCTGAACAGCTGCGTTATGCACCGCCACACTGGTCCTGCACCGGGTATTATGGTATGGGGCGGTATTGGATATCACTCTCGCACTCCTCTAGTACGCATTGCCGGTACTTTAAAAAGCCAGCGCTACATCTCCGAGGTGTTGGAGCCAGTTGTCCTTCCTTACCTTCAGGGCTTGCCCACAGCCATATTTCAACAGGATAATGCGCGACCACACGTGGCACGCATTGTCCAAAGGTTCTTCGTCAATCGCCAGATTGAATTGCTTCCCTGGCCAGCTCGCTCTCCGGATCTTTCGCCGATAGAAAACATGTGGTCCATGGTTGCTCAACGATTGACCCAGATTACATCCCCAGCTGCCACACCAGATCAACTTTGGCAACGCGTGGAAGCTGCTTGGTCTGCTGTACCCCAAGAACACATCCAAAGTCTCTTTGAATCAATGCCGAGGCGTGTGGCAGCGGTGATCTCCAACAATGGCGGCTACTCTGGCTACTGATTTTGGCAGGAACCACACTTCACAGAAGTCTATAAATTTAATCATTTGATGCTTGGTCAACATGTTATCTACAAAATAAATATTATTGCGATATCTCTTGTCTTTCTTGGTGTTGCAATTTGGGTGGCCAGCAGTGTATATACAATATCTATAGGACGTACTGGCCTAGTCGGGAAGACTGGATGCATTTATCTCGCCCACGTCCTGCAGCAGGAGTCCCTAGGCTGGAATCTTTGTTGGGGCCTTAGAGGGCAGATTTTTCACTGGTCCCTCGATAAGGGACCGTTCAAGTATTACGCAAGCAAATTTTTAGCCATTTTAGACGCCCCTTGTCAGCAAAATTTCGTCATCACTGCCCCCTACCTCCTAACGAATATTGGTGCGATCAAAACCGTACGCGGGAGGGGAGCATAGGGGCTCGTGCGCCTATGAGCCCCCCCCCCAGACGAAAAAGATATTTTTTAATGCAAAAAAATTGAAAAAAAAATATTAAAATTTCGAAAGGAGAACCTAGGTTGAGAAGCACTGCTCCAGATTGTGAAATTATGAAATATCCGATCTTTTTTGAGGAAAAATAATTAGCATCTCTTAGTAAGTAACACAATGAATGAATGAAAAGTAACATAATTCGGATAAAATATCTCGATACTTACCAATTATTAGTGGAAAAGTTATAGAAAAACGCACACACAGCTGAATAAGCCAATTATCTACTAGAAAATTCCTCCTAATGAATTTTTAAGAAGAATTCTCTCATTCCGTGACTGTGATAAGACAACAGCTGATAACTTCAAGAATAACAAGCAACACCGCAACACCAAGGTCATCACGTACTTTCACAGCTCGTGGCAGATTCGTATGGTCAGCTGTTGCGACAAATGTTTCTCGACTGGGTGAGCTTTTATTCGACCGTAAAAATTTACCCAAAACCTGATTTTTTCTTTTCCAAACAAAAAGGGAGTGTAATCTGTTTAAAACAATGAAAGGGGGGAAAAAAAAGCCTTACGATATTAGTTTTCCTTTAATTCTCAGGAGGACCGCCCGAACCAGACGCGTTGCCCGGGGTGAAAAAATTGTAACAGTGTCCCTTCGCATCAGATTTTTTTTTCTGTGTGAGATCGAAAATTCAGAAAATCAAAATCCTGAATAAAGGAAAGAAACAATTCCAGAAAATTGATAAAAATTCCGAATTTTTCAATTTTTCTTTTCAGATATAGTGGAAATTTAAAATTTATGAAAAATTATTTTTAGGGTAAACGCGGACTAGCACATTCATAAGGGCGGCTCTGATCCCCGGGGGTTCTTAATCTTTTGTGTGTCTCACATATCCTTTTTTCCAATATAATGAAGGCTACGGTCTCTACAAAAATAATATTCAGTATGAAGCAGGGGTTCTCAACCTGTGCTCCGCGGAGTCTTGAGGTGTGTTCTTTCCAAGGGAAAAAGAGGCCTACGGGCATGGACCCCACATCCTAGAGCAGAGCCAATAGGCTAGGATCTTTTGCAGGATCCTCCATCCTGTTCCGACTTTTCACGGGCCCTTCTATAGTTTATAGCGTGAAAAAACAAAAATACGATGAGAATTGTCCCAGGCCCTGTCAGCCCCACCCGTGGGGCTCCATCATAGAAAATGTAGAGTAAAAGGGATCGCGACTTAAAAAAGGTTGAGAACCGTTGAGTATAGAGCAAAGGAAATGACTTGTTTTCTCATCCAAGTTTAAGGACCTTCAGAGATCTCTCTAACGGTGCCCATCTTAAGAGCATCATGGGCTCAGGGCTCTCACATAGGCAAACAGGACATGTCCAAAGCCCGCAAATCTTCGAGGAGCATTTGGTTGCAGAAATTGGCATCTTTCGACATTATTTTGGGCAAAAAATGGACAAATATTTTTAGTTTTCGATCGTTCTATAGGGCAGGGGTTCTCAAACTTTTTCCACCCAAGGCGCACTCGTTTCCTATTCAATGCTTATCTGCGAGCTCCACTGGCTCCCCAGAGATGTTTAACAAAGAATATTTTCGAAAAACCTTTGTCAGGGTGACCGCTCCGCCGAGCCCTGAATTGAACCACAATATTGTCGCGGTAGACCTAGACTAATGCCAGTCATGTTCACAGCTTTACTTATATTGTTGTGACCAATATTTCCTAGTTAACCAACCCCTGCAGTGGCATCGGAATCACGGGGTGCTGTGAATGATTGATTGAGCAACCTAAGGAATTCATGGCTTGGATCTGAGCACGCCACTGAATTGATTCAGAAATCAAAATAGCCCAGCTCTGTCCCCAAAAAGGATATAAGCCGGTTACACCCATTTGTACAGTCTCCAGCAAAATCTTCTTGATCATTTCCCTGACTTTCTCCAACCAAAACTCCCGGAGAAAGACGTAATTGAAGTCAACCTTCCAATGTTTTTGGAGTTTCAATTTTTTCTCTTCATGGAGTCAAATACAGTATTAGCACATTTTCCTGACTTTCCCGGAAAAACTGATTTCCAAACTGATCGCTGTTAAGTCTGAGAGTGAATGAAATACAAATTTAAGCCATTAAAACACAATTGAAAGCTTAATAAAAATTTTTGGCCCCAAACTTTTGCTGAATACAGTCTAGGCTCGTTCTTATGAACCCGAAGGGGCCATTCAAGTATTACGTCGACATAGGTGGGGGGGGGGGTTTCGGATTTGCTAACGGGGAGGTAGAATACTTACATCATCACACACACAACCACCCTTTAAAATATTTTTAATGACATCTTTACTGGGAATGCAAAAACCTTTCCCTAGTTTGTGGGTACCTGAACTACTCCTTCCATTCATAAGTCCTCTTTGGGGCGCGGTAGCCCAGGTCGCTAAGATACTCGCCTAAAGTACCAAAGGATGTTTAGAGGTGTCGCGAGTTGGATACCCGGTTCGTCCTTGTTAGAAAACTTTCCTGACGCAGGGGTACAACAGAAACGGCGACATGACCGCAGCAAAAATTGCTACCGCAGAGAGTCCTCCCCCCCCCCCAAACGAGGGGTTAGCGCGCCAACCTCTCAATGAGTATAAAAAAAACAAGCCTGCCGTTCGGAATCGGCAATAAATTGTGTCCAGGTCTAATTAGCCCTCGAGTGAAGAAAATAACCGTGGTGCGACAAAAATGATCAAATAAGTCGTCTTTTGACTTTCTCTAGTACAACTCTCAGATTGTCCCCCCCCCCCCCCCATCTCACTTATAGAGAGGGGAAGCAGCCAAACTGTTTTGTCCACTCAGTGCGTTACATGTGCTGTCCTTGATCGATTTGCTGGCCTCCTGTACATATAAGCAGATATATATGCTCTTTGGATGTTCAGGAAGGGGAAACAACCATCTTGCCAATGACTGATCAACATTTCTGGAATTTAGAGAAACTACGATTAAGACGAGAACTGAATACTCTGCACCAACTAGCAACCGAAATCTATGTGTCTCTCCTTTAATAATGCTTAACTTAAAAACCAGTAATTAATAAACTTAAAACTAGAGCTAAAAATATGTGTTCAGACTACAGACGTGCCAACTTTTGAAATCCGGAGATTCTCCCGAGGGGGTACCCCCCCCCCCCCTTGACACTCTCAGACTTGATCAAAAAAAAGTTCATAAAAAAAAATTCGGGAGAGTTGGCAGGTCTGAGACTATAATCATGTGAAAAATAATCCCTGTGCATACATAGCAAATTTTACTGCAAGTCAGATGGTGGTGGTCAAAAATTCCCCTATGTATATTATCTAATGGCAATCCAGTCAGAGCCATATGCAGGACCAACCCTTCGAGGAAGAACAATCGGTTCAGGGAGGTGGGGTGGCAAGAATTACTTCCAGAAAATTCTAGAGTTCTTAGCCTTCAAATAGCATTGAAATTAATATATATATAAATACATAATAACACATTTAAAGGTATTTCTTCCATTAAATTTTTTTCCCTTCAAAAATACTATTTTACATCAAAAAATAAAATTTTGATCATCTGGGGAGGGACATAGGTGGCTTTCTAGCATACGTCTCTGATCCCAATACGCATTAAGAAGGGGGGGGGGGTCAAAAATGGCTAAAAATCTGCTGACGTAATACTTGAATGATCCCAAAAAAGGGAAAGGTTTAAAGGAATAGTATTTTGTTTGGGATCAGATGATTAGTTCATAAAAACGTACAGTTCCTGAATTGGGTGGTTCGTAAAACTGAGAGTTGGCTATACGATAATATAATAGAAACATACTAATGTACATTGAAAAGCAAAATAAAATCAACTTTATTTATTTACACATTTGCCGTTTTTATTATGTACATAAATGGATCATTCTGTACAATAATACTGTCTCGTAATGCACAGCTGCTTCACACTTATCGCTAAAAACCATTATAACAAAAGTCACTCAGAGACGTTCTGATAAGTTATAAGGATTTGATCCCAAGAAAAATATCAATGAAAATATCAAAAAAAATCAATGAAATTAACAAAAAAAAAACTGTTTCTACCAAAAGAAAGTTTCGCAGAAACACTAAAAATCGAAACGAATTTCGTGTAAGGCAAAGATATTCATGAAAATTACATTTAAAAAAAAAAAGCTCATTTCTGACAATGGAAGTCATTCACACAAATGATTTAATACAAGATAATATCTTTATATATAAACAGCCGGAAAGAGAGGGAAAGCCTAAAATTTCAGAGCTTTCAGTTTCCTGGACGCTCTCAGCCAGTTGTGTCCATGGCCATGAGATCCAGCTTTACTAGAGTTATTGAGTCTCTCCAAATTCAGGGCTTCCACCGATTTTGCCTTAGAAGATTGGCCGTAATCCAGACTCGAGCCAGATGAAAGCTGATCAAATAATGTTTAATTAGAATTTCATAACATTTCAATTGAAACTTTCATCCAATAAATAACAATTTATTTGATTAACTTATATAAACTTTTATCAATAGTGGGTAGTTTTGGCCAGGGTGGACAGGCACCAGATCGCCATGACAACCAAAAAATTTCTATCAGCGCCCAAAATTTTCTTTGCGTAGTTTTATTAAATTTCAGGCTGAGAGCAGCGCAAAATGTTTGGAATTTATTGCAGCTTATCTGCCAATACAAAAGAGGGTCACTATCCTGAAAAAGTCAAAAGAAGCGTTATTTGTTGAAAT
Organism: Pholcus phalangioides; assembly: GCF_987345545.1. NCBI lineage: Eukaryota > Metazoa > Arthropoda > Arachnida > Araneae > Pholcidae > Pholcus > Pholcus phalangioides. The sequence continues at coordinate 17,052,932 of NW_028301601.1, read as the reverse complement.
TTTTTCTGCTGGTAAAATTTTTTTTGGTGCCTAGAGTTTTTTGAGATTTGCTCAGCCCTGGTTTTAGTACAAATTTTCTGTTGGCATTGTTCTCAGAATGTTACTTTTTTTCCCCTTTCAAGCTGAACACTGCCCCCCACCTGTATTAACTTTTGCCAATTTTGACAGAGGCAATTTTAGCCAATGACCTAGTTAAGGGGGTGACACAATGGCAAAAACCCCCCCCCCCCACATCCCTAGTAATTGCACCTTTTAAATCTTACTCTGGGGAATTTCTAACGCATTGATTCAAGCTCGAACGTGTGTTCCAAGAATGAGAGTATGTACGATGGTTTTATATTTATGTTGTCGTAATTTTGCGTGTTAAGTGATGCTATCGTCTGTCTTCCATATTTTAAAGTAAAAATTTTGAATGTGAGAATTTTAGTGGTATAGGTCTGTCCCTGCGAAGACTCTTATGAAAGATAGATCAGCTCTTTCTGTATAACGATGAAACTTTTATATAATAGGGCTGAACATGGGCCAGGATGCCACGGCGACTAAAAAATTAGTATTGGTGCCTCAAATTTTATTTGTGTAGCTACTAAGTTGCAGGCTGAGAGCAATACAGAATGATTGGAATTTATAGCAGCACATATGCCATTATAAAAGCCACTATGTTCTGAAAAAGTCATAAGCATTATTTAGGACCTTTTTTCGGGTGAAAACTTTTTTGGCACCTAGATTTTTTTAGATTTGTCTAGTCCTGTAACGATACTCAAAGGACCAAAAAAAAAAAGTATAATTATAGATAGAATACACAGATTATAGATTAGCCTATACAGGATAGAACATATAGAACAAATCTGTAATTGGTGAAATCTTCCATGGCAGCGATGCATGCTTGTTTACGACTATGTAAGGAGTGTGATAAAGATTCCCAATCTCATTCTGCAAACTATTAATTGCAATAATACCCAGGGGTGGGAAGTGACTAAGTCCATTTCGGAGCAGCTTTGGAGCAGCAAAATTCAGGATATGGAGCAGTTTTGGAGCAGCAAATTCTGGATTTGGAGCAGCAAAATATGAGATTCGGAGCAGATATTTATAAATTGGAACAGTGAAATTAACAAGAATATTTTCGTTAACCCTCAACCCTTTTCAAAATAAACTGCACTGTTTTTTGTTATCAAACATCTTTTCGTCAGCTTGATTTTTCTGTTTTAGGCTTTTGACACCTTGTTTGAAAGAGCGGCTATCATAAAATTTTTTGCACTGTCTATTTAAGATGATTTTTGCTTACTGTGGGCACTATTTGCTGCCTTGAACAGCAGCACTTCAAATGAGCTAAAAAAATTTTATAAGTTTTTAATTTTTTTATACTTGGAAAGAAATTGTTGCAAAATGGGAGAGAATTTCGGAACAATCAACTCGAAGTTTGGCGATTCAGCACTCATTATCTGGCGAGATTGGCGATCTGACACTCGCTATTTGGCGAGATTGACGATTTAACGCTCGCTATTTGGCGAGATTGACGATTTAACGCTCGTTATTTGGCGATATTGACGATTTGACGCTCATTATTCGGCAAAATTAGCGATTTAACGCTCGTTATTCGGCAAAATTACCGATTTAACGCTCGTTATTCGGCAAAATTACCGATTTAACGCTCGTTATTCGGCAAAATTACCGATTTAACGCTCGTTATTCGGCAAAGTTTCTAAACTAACATCCGTAATTCGGCGGACATGCGCTTTTTACTCCCGGAATGAAAATTTTTTTCACGAAACATCGGGATTTAACACAATGACAATCGACTACAGTAATTTCTGCTGCTTCCAGTGACGACTTTTTTTTTTAAACGGAAACACTCGACTTTGCACTTTAAAGCTGAAAGGCATTGCAAGCCATCTTCAGTTCCACGATCACGGACAATATCGGGGTTTCGCGATGGAAAGCCCGATCAGGGGTCAATAGTTTAAGTATAGTGGAATAAAACACGCTCTTCTCTCTCGTAAAGAAACGTTTCGTGGCTAGCAGGAACAAAATTTTTTTGGCGTCCTTTCCGAAATTCCGGGCATACTGAAGCAAAATTCGCTATTTGGCGCAGAAAAATGCGAAAATACGCTATTGGAGCAGGATGGCGCAAGATATTAGTTTTGGCGCAGTGCGGCGCAATTGGCGCAGAGTTCCCACCCCTGTAATACCTCCAAAGTTGCGCGATAGACAGGATCTGCGACAACTGCATCAGTCAGGGTACAGTTTTCCATAAAAATGCATGTAAATCTTAGTCAACTGGGACAATTTTTAGGCAAAGCACCTGCCTTTTTTCTTTCTTACTACACCTATATAATGCTATGATACTCTCCTCAATGGGTTTATAAAATCTAACTTTTGTTGGGATTGAAACATGTTCCGGTGAAAAAGACTATTCGCTAAAGTCTGTGCAAAACAAAAGTCCTGTGTTAAGTGCTTTGAATGTTTTGACAACACCTTGGCCCAATGAAAGAAATGAGCTGCCTGTATTTGGAGGAGAAAAACAACTTTCACCCATGCCTTAGCCTTACTATCCGTCCCCAAAGCAGAATATTCCGAAATCTGCAACGTACATCACAGAAAGAGCAGTCAGGAGAATTTTAAGGAAAAGTGTATAAAACATTATTATTGTGAGTTTTACTGCAGAACATTTCCAGTCAGATGAGGGCTCATTGCAGAACAATCCAAAACATTCTGCTTTGGGACATACTGTAGCCTCTCATAAATCAGTGAATTTCATTTAATGTAATGTCCTGATCGAATAAAACAATTTTTTACTTGATTATTACTTAACCCCCGCTATCTCAGGAATAATCCTATAATCATGCTTGAATTTCAGAAATGGATATTTTTGCAAAGAAAATCATGTAATCCCGAAATCGAGCAATTCAGGTTAGCGTAATTCTGGCATTACTATACTTTTAAAAATCCCAAGAAAAAAAAAAGTGCTTGGCTCTCCTAAGCAATTTTGTTGCAGCTTAATTTATTTTATTTTTGATTCGTCAAGCTTTGCACTAAGACTAAAGAAAGTAAGAAAAAGACAAGCATTTTCAACTATGTTGCAAAATTATACTGAAAAATAATTCCACGAGACTTACCATGTCATAACTCGAATGATGGTGGTTCTTTTGGTAAGTCTCTTTATTAGAACTCCTGCAGAAGTGTTTCTGTAAATAAAATTGCAAATTTAAAATACAAGGAAAGGGTCCAAAGGTGTCATTCTCAAAAAATTATGGAAAAATTTAAAAAATATTCATCTCACCCAGAAATACGTAAAAACAAAAAAATTAGCTGCAGAGTTAAATTATTAAAACTGCAAAAAATTATTAAAAATGACAACAGTTGCTAGACACAGCAACAGTCTCGTACTTCTTGGTGACATCTATAAAACTTTTCACTCTCTTTTCCTTTCTCTCCTTCAACTCTTCTCTCTGCTAGAAATTAATTTCTTTTCCCCTCTTTCTTTATCTGTGCTGTGGTGCCACCATTGTTATCTCACGATGGTGGTGGCTGTACCTGATCAGGTGATGTTTGAATGTTACTCTAACACTCTAGTGTAACAGGATTCATTTTTGGCCTCCATTGGTGTTCAAAATACTTGAATACCCATAATAATTATGACAGATTAAAAAAAAAAATTTGTGCATATTTGAGTGGAATCAGTGGTAATTCTTTCAAAACTTTTTAAAACCATCATCTTGGGATCCTTTCCTTGTAAGACACAAAGGATTGTTTGTAGGTCCTTAAATCAGAAAACTTCAGAAAGACACAAATTTTGAACAATGCCTGGCATCAAAAGAGGAAAGTGCATGTATTTGTTTCAGGAATGTAACACAAGACTTTCTAGGAAATAAAAAGAGCGATTAACTATGAAGATTTGGTTCAGCAGCTGATAAATGCATATAGGGATTTAGGATGCAACATGTCCCTAAAAGTGCATACAAGATTCGCATCCGCATTATTTTACTAAGAACTGCAGTGATGTTTCCAATGAATATTGCAAAAGGTTTAATTAAGGCATAATAGTCATAGAAAAGAAGTATAAAGGGGAAATAGATGCCTGCAACAATCAAAGGATCATTATTTGACATAGCAAAAGTGATTACAAAAAAAAAAAATAATAAGCCTGTTGAATTCTTGGGGAAAAACATAATTTTGTTGATATTCCCTGTCAAGTAAATAAGTTGACCATCCTTAAAATATGATATAATTCATAGGCCTGTATTTATTTTTTGTTTTATTCTGTAAGGAATGTTCTAATAGTTTTAAAAGTGATGCGAATAAGGATTATTGCATATTTTGGATATATAAATACACAGGGCTGGGGAAAAAGTAAAAAAAATCTTAAATTGCCCATAACTTGAAAACTATGCCTAGCACAGAGAAACAAATTACAGATTTGAATTCAGGAGGCAGATTTATATCACGACTGTTATCCTTAGAAAAACAATTTTCTTTTTATTTGTAGGGCAGTGTTATCTGTCAAAACATCACATTCTGTCTCTGATACTTCCATACAGCTTATTCTCCTGATTTTGCCCCACGTGACTCTTTTTCCTTTTATTCCAAGGATAAAGAATTTGCTTAATGGGCAATGATTCTCAGATTACAAAGGAGTGCAGCAAGCAGTGACAGAGGGATTACTACTACTTAACCGGACATGCACCTCACACACATTCCTCTATGGAATATCTAATTCTACGGAATGTGCGTTCTGAGTATATGTGTAGCCCTAATGTATTTATGTTGTCAAGTTGCGCTTGTTTCGTGTTCATGCAGCCATCTGTCTTCCATTTACTGAAGTAAAGATGGGAATGCTAGAATTTTTATGTTATGTCAGTATCGTGTTGCAGGTCTACCTGCTCTCTGCGGAGAGACTTTTTCAAATGGTAGATCAGCTCCCATTTGTGCCTCGAAGCTGGAAACCGCAGAAAACCAACTTCAGCGACAGAGGGACTGGAGGAGGTGGCAAAAAAAAAAAACTTGCAATCCACATCAACATTTTTCTATGAACAATGGCAAAAATTCATAATTGCACAGGGTAGTTAATTTGAAGAAAACACCAAACAAACAGGTTCTATCTGTATTCATTCTTCCATAATAAAATAAGCCTCAGAACTTTTTGAATGTAGTAGTAGTAGTAGTATGAAATATATCTCTCAACTATACTGACTTATTGTGTAGGTGACATGAATGAAGCCACAAAAGCAAATACTCCCTCTTCCACTGTGGCTTCAGTGATTATAAATGTAGATTTAAAAAAAAAAACTACTCACCTTGATTGCCTCGCCGACAGATCGACTTCTAAAATGTTTCCTTCTATTTCCATTGTCATTACCGCCAGCAGAATTCTCATTATTGAACTAGACATTAAAAAAAGAAAAAAAATCATTATATGCAAATGAATAACACCACATACACGAAATCCCAAGCTATAACTGATATGTTGAACTGACCAGTTATCAATACGGTAAAAAATTTAGCAACTGAGTAAATTGAAAATTTATAGCTGCAACTTTGTTGCAGAAATTATGATCAAGTTAAATATAAATTCAACAGATGGGAAGATAATATGGTCAATCTTATCACAGTATCTTTGGCATTATAAATATATTGCCCCCTCCCACACACAAACCATTCCAGCATTCACTAATTTATTGAAATTACCCAGAGGATTTTTTACGAGGTGTGTATACGAATAAGTATTAGCCATATCACAAAATCCTTTCAAATAAGTATTATTTAACATGAGCAGGAATGCTGTTGATGCTCCAACCAAGCGATGTCTTTTTGAAACCAATAAAAAGCATCATTGATACTTATTTGTTCTTGTGAAGTCTATTTACTCCCTCTTTAACACCTTCATTTTCATCAGAAGAATTTCAGAGAGTTTGACGGATAATTTTCTCATCACTAAAGAAAAAGTGATTTTACCAGCAATAATAATACAGGATTATTGCTGGTATTTTTGAAGACTGATCACAACTTCACATTCTAAGACCAACATTGCCAGTCTTGGATTGTATTTATACTCATTATTGATAATGCACCTGGTCTACCATTCTGATTCCAATGGGTGGGAAAAATTTGTATTCTTATCTACGAATACGAGCAGCTTACTTCTTAAGATAAAGTGTAATTGAAACATTCAAAACATACTACTAAAGCTTCCTGTGACTAAACTCCAGGTCAAAATTGGTTTCAGTGCATGATATTTTTTGCGCAATTATTAAACTGAAAAGCCACAACACAAAATTTTCTCAAATTATGTAGCATGGAAAGTCTCAGGAAAGATCACCTTTCCTTCTCTTGAAAAAAGAAATCTGGTTTCCGAGATATCTGGAGGGAAGAGGGTGCTGACACCTGATTCCCCCCAACTCAGTTTGTCAAGTACTGAATTAAATCATGGCTTAATAAATCGGAAAAACAAAATTAGGTAACACAACCAAATTTTTTGATCAAAGCAAACAGCCCCCTTCCAAAAAAATTCATGTTTATGGGACTTAATATACTTTTCTCATACTAGAAAACAATCTCATAAAATAAGAGAATTATTTTATGAGATTCCGTGATGATTTTTTTTATGAGATTTCTTTGTCATCTTTACTCACATTTAGTAATCAGAGAAAAATTTAAGTGACAATACCAATTTTGCAAGATACAGGGAAGGGACCCGGTTGGAGGAGCTTCTAGCACACTTACCGTATATACTCGTGTATAAGCTGAGTTTTTTTGTTGAAAAAAATTCATTCCTCAAGTGGGGGGGGGGGGGGTCGGCTTATACTCTGGTCAGTTTTTAATGAGAAAATATCAACCCCTGCAATCAGTAGTCATTTTTGTAGCAGTGTTCGAGAAACTGGCATTATTGGTATGGGATATGTTTAAACCTTACAGAACCGATAATGTCAAAGCAGAGGAAAAAAAATCGAAAACATCATTGACTTTGATACCAGGTGGGTTAATGTCGATTGTACAGCCTTTAGATGTGAGCATCAACAAGCCTCTCAAAGACTATTTGAGGAATTTGTGGATTGAATGGATGAGTACCTGATGATAAAGAAACCACAAAAAAGTTGTGCCTTGAAGAAACCTGCTATTGGCCTAGTGTGCCAATAGATACATGAGGTGTGGAATTCTGTTCCCACCAAAATTATAATCTGATCTTTCAAAAAGAGTTGCATCAGCAATGCGATGGACGGAACTGAAGATGATATCCTCTTTGAAAGTGACAATGGCGATGACAGCCCAGATGAGGATAAAAATGAAGATGCCGCATCCTGTATGATGATCTGATGGATTATGATGAGATTGGAGATTCAGAAGAAACAGATTAAAAAGTTTGAAGTTTGAATTATTTTCTATTGCAAATTTCTGCAAGCTATTCATTTTGCATGAAAATATAATTTTTTTCGCTAAAATGCACAGATTTTTTGGAGTCGGCTTATACATGGGTTTTCAATTTGTTGCGGTTTTGGTAGTCCTGAAGTTGGGGGGGGAGGTCGGCTTATACACGAGTATATACGGTATGTTTTTTATGGTTATTTTGTCTGGCAAATTTTCCGATAGACCATGTAAGCACTAAAAACGGCAACTTTCACTGCATTTCCCCCAAAAAATACATGTTTTTATATAACCATGGTTCATACTGGAGTTTGTTTTTTCTTGAACTTTCATATGCTTATACAAATTTACAGTTGTGGGGAAGGTCAAGGCGATTTTGAAAAAATAAAAATTAGTAAAGTACCACAAGAAACTCAGACAAAAATTTTTTTGGGGGAAAAAAAATAAACGAACATATTTGAAGGGAAAACCATTTTGGTGCATTTACTCAGTATTAAGAACATCTCTTATAGCTGAATAGTGTAGAGTGGCCGTTCATAATAACTATGGAAAATTTGTAGCAGTTGGCAACTCTGCTAATTGATGATTTGCAATGTTGAAAAGGGAACATTTTTCCCTTGTGCACATTGAGAGGCACAATCGAACCCTGCCTGTTATATTCCCCCCCCCCCCAATATAGTGTTAGAAATTTGCAGTGAACAAATCTTCCATGTGTATTGACTACAAAGGTTCAACTGAGATTCGATATAATGCCAAACTCGTTATAGTGGCAGAAACAGTGGTGTTAAATCAGGGATCAGTATCTCTGTTTATCATTGCATATCATCACTTTTGTGATTGGCACTTTTTCTGCAACAGTTTGAAACTTTATCTCCCTTCGACAATTTTTTTTTTGGCTGCAATTGATAATTTCACTTGCCTTGATTATATATGGTAATATCTCATATTTTTATGAAAGAAATATGGTCATTCTAGGTATTTATTATATATTGTGTGCATTTCTAGTGAAACAACTGTTCCGGGCAGGATGGAAATCTTTAGCAGGCCACAGTTGGGCCAGACGTTGTGCACTCCTGCTCTAAGAAATTGGACACCACCTGTCACTAATACATTATGCGGTATTGAATGTGTGGCCCGCCAAGATAATTCATAACACGTTTAATACAGATTAATAGCCTTTTAGCTTCATTGAAATTTTCAGTGAAGCATGCAATGCGTGAAAAGCTAGAGATGTCTGTTATGCATAAAATGATTAAGCCGAGTAAAACCTAATTCAGTTGGTATCAAATACTTATATTTCAAAGCCATTATTTATAATTTGTATGAAAAACTAAAGATAATTTTAAAAATTTTATGCCACTAATTAGTTACATTAGAGGCTGAGATGGGTTCCCCCCCCCTCTTTTCTCAATGAGTTCTCCAGTTATGGTTTTACCTTTTTAATGAGTTTTCTTTTCCTCGCTGAATTTGGCAAATTCTGAATATATGAGTGTAGCTCCCTTAATGCTTTTTTGGTGTAGTCCTCTGCATTTGTGCCTTCCAAATTAGAACGTTCACAGAATGCAATTGCAGTTTTCACAGGTGGTGTCTGCAATATTGAGACTAATTAAACATTTTCTACTATTACAACACACACAAATGACGGTCTTCATTCGTTCAAATTCATTCTTACAAAAAAATCACATTACAAAATACCACATTTCAGCAAAAGAAAAACTAATTTTTTTTACAAAAGGAGCGGCACAAATGATCCATCACACGTTTGAAACAAGAAAATAAAAATATAAACATAATTTGGTAATGTTTTTGCTGCCATTGCTAATTTGAAGAGAAGTTTTCGGGACATAAAGCTATTATTAGTATGAGTTCATTTTACTCAATGTTCACCCCAACACCAGTGGTTGATATCATCATCAAAGGTGTTTAACTTGATACTAAATAGAAAGAATTTTTTTCAAAGAAATTTCTGAAAACTTATACTTTTTCAAAAACACAGATTATGGAATCCAGTACAGTAGACGCTTGATTTTACAAATCTCCAATTTATGAACATATTCTTTTTATAAACTGGTCTTTGGTCTCGAACAGCATGCCCTGGGGCTAATGTTCAAATCTACTCTATTTTACAAACTTTCATTTCATCAACTCTATATTTTATGAACTTCGTTTTTCTTCCGTTATTTTATTCTTCTAGCTGCCTCAGAGTTCATTGTAATCAAAAGTAAACTTCAATTCAGATGTTCTATGTGTCTTGAGAGTAAATAGAGGAAGATAGGGGAGGTATATTCACCAATTTTTGTCCTCACCAACATACAGGTGTTTTTCGAACATGTGCCAGGAAGGAGGGTTCGATTGTTTGCAGGGATGGCCATTGACTGAAGATGCACTGACAATGTATAATTCACTCTTTGTGCATTATGATTGCATAAACTGCTGGTTTCAGAAATGGTATGATGCATTCGGTTATTGATAGGACATTTCTAAGTCGATAATTGATCGAATGCTATTTCAGTCAACTACTGTTTGCCCACTTTCCTCTTCGCAATGTCAACAAAATGGAAAATATAATGCCTGACAAGTGGATTACGAAAATATGTATTTTGGAAGAAATTAATGTGCAAACTCTTACAAAAAGACAAATTGCCAAAAAGCATCTATGCTAAGTGGTTCCAGTGGCATTTCACCACGCTTAAAATATTTCAGAGAAGATTTGCATGAAATTTTAACCTATATCAGTTCAGTGAAATCTTATATTTACCCAACTTTTACAATGAAGTTCACAAAAATACGTGTTTTTTTAAATGAAAATCATAAAGAATAAATAACTAATTTCCTGAATTTTTTTAGTCCCTCCCATTTACAAACTTTCGATTTTAGGAACTAATTATCAAGTCTACATGGGTTCATAAAAACAAGCATCAACTGTATTAAGTTACGATACTTTTTGATAATGCCAACCACTGGTGTCGGAGGAAGGATAAGTAAATTAACTCATACCAATGAATGCCTTTTACCCTAAGAAGTTCTCTTTCAACAAATAAACATACTTTGAAAAGTGTGGAATTTTATACGCCATAGATACTTATAATCAAATCAAATGTGTTCAAAATAATGCAAAATACATTACATTAATTGATTTCGATCATTTTTGACACATCAAGTCCTGCAAATGAGTTAGATCAGCACCCACAGTTTTACTCTAGAGCAGAGGTCTTCAACCTTCCCGAAATCCAAATTAAACTTTCCACGGAGCTTGTGCACCTCCACAAGTCATACTGCCATATTCTGTTACTAAATGGAGTTAACCAAATTATCAAACACTCTTATTTACTCTGAATTTTTATCTATTAAAAAAAATTAACTCATTATTTTTAATTGATTATTTCTTTTATTAAATCTGAAACTCACCCAATAAACCTGAAACTATTTTGTTTTATTAATTTTAAGTTTTCATTAATCATGGAATTATTTATTTCAAAATTTCTCATTTTTTTCATGAATTAGTACTTTTAGCAATTCTGAAATTACTACAATCAGGGCCATAATTATTACGATTTTTTGTTATTTTACGGTCTAGGGAAACATCTTAACACCCCCCCCCCCCAATTCAAAATTTGATAACTTTATTATGGTGTTCTGTTTCCAACTAAAATTTCTCCCGCCCCCCTAAATTTTGTAGCCCGAGACAGTTATCCTGTCCAGTTCCGGCCCGTCTCTCAATAATTTCTTTGAGCGATTCTGTAGGTATTTCTTCATTAATTATAGATTTTCATAAATTATGTAATTATTTTTCCAATAATTCTAAAATTATTTCTTTCACTAGGGTGTTTTTAATATTTCTTTAAATTCTGTAACTATGTTTATCTTTTGGGTGCCAAAAGTGGCTTTTTGAAATATGTAGCCAAAATGAAAACATAGACCTGAAAAACTGTTTTGACTACAGGTTCCCTGAATTCATTATGACGGCCCTTTTAATGCATCAAATGTACAGCATTACTATTGAATGTGGATATTGTCTCACACTTCTAAATAACGCAGTATAAATTTCAATGACCAGAGCTCCCTTTAATGTTTTTTTTTTTAAAATTTGTTTTTCTATGTAAAGTAGCTATTTTCTAAAAATGATCGGCGGGCCACATTGGGCTCACAGCCATGGGTTGAGGACCCCAGCTAATTCCAAACCTCCCCCCCCCCCCATGCCTACATCGAAAGGTTGGTGCATCAAGCACGTGTTATTGGGACTTTAATATGCTGTGTTCTTGTTTTGGTTTTCATTGTGACTGATGTTTCTTTACATAACTGAAATTTTACTTTTCTGTTCGGAAAGATTTTAAGGAGGACAGAGTGGGTATTGAACTTGCAAAACCTCGGAACTTCATAATACTGCAGTTAAAAAAATATATTCATTGGCGTAGTATAGTGTAATACCTATATTTCTGATGCTTGTTTTCAGCTGACTAAAATATCTGTCTCTAAAGATGAAATTGACACATTTCGTTACTTTGAGCAGGTGTTTACAGAGTTAAAAATTTAAAACACTTCAAGGGTTTTTAAATATTTGAAATTTCATCATGTTAAAACGTAATATGAATGCTGTCAGTGCATGATGGTAAGTAACTAATTAGAATCTTTTTTGATGCTGTCTTAGAGCAATAATTTCACAATGAAAAAACAGTGAATTATGTCTGACAACAGTTAATCAACAATTATTGTCAATTACTGAATATAATACACAACCTCAACGCTTCTTTTGTTACCTGAGAATTCATAAACAAACAAAAAAATCTTTCCCTATGAAATACCTCAAATCCATTTGGCACACATTCACCTCTCGAGAGCGCTTTCAAATACAAAGAGACATCGTGGACTAATTCAATGGGGGGTTCGAATAGCAACAAGGCATTGTCTATCAGGAAGGACACAACTTTGACCATCCGAGAAGAACTATTCTTGAGATCTTCAGGTGACATCTGCCAAGATGTAAATTAAGAAAAAAAGATTATGCATGGAAATACTATCATAAGATATCATCATGCTACCAATATTTCGTGAAAACTGAATCTGTCTGAATTCTTGAAGTTGATGAACTGTGCTTATAAGTTATGAAAATTGGTGTATAACATATTCACAAACTTTTTAAAGTTAATAAAATTTTTTACATATCAATTTCTGTATGTTTGAGAGCGAACTTATATAAATCAAGAATAAGAAAGAAAAAAATTCTTCAAAAAATGAATGTTTCATTTTATTACACAAGGGCTCCCCCTAACAACTCCATACTTACTTTACGAGGGCAAAGTATCTGTGGTGCAAACACTGTGGCAAGGTTTTCAGAGTTCATCCTGTTCCTTTCGTGAGAAATCTTGACCTGGCTCAACAAAAGAAGCAAATATTTTAGAAGGCAGTAGTTCTCTTGAGGCAGCAGGAGAAGCAATAGCCTGACCGACTTCAGTTGTCTCTGGTAAGCGCATTCCTTTTGAGTTGGAGTCATTTCTTCTCTCACCATTTCTGTGAATAGAAAAGGGGGGGGGGATATATAAAAAAATGCCTTTACACACTACAACTGCAGACCTACAGTTTTTGAAAACATCATCTTTACAACAAAAAAATATTAAAATTTGCTGAATAGTGAATATTACAATAGTAAAAGCAGGATTATGGTTTGATATAAAGTGGCATGACTAAAACTCATTTATACAATATGTATAGTCAAACCATTCGAAACTTTGATCATGTGAGTCTGTCACCTACCATTCGACCACCACAGCAGATGAGACTCTACTGCATATCATGTCACATACGATTATATCGATCAATAGACGCTAAATTTAGGCGACTTAATTATCTTCAGACAACAGGTCTTGATAAATAATAAGCGTCAGATTGCCAAGGCAACTAAAAAATTTGTATTGGTGCAAAAAATTAGCAGTTACTGAATTAGTCTGAAAACAGCACAAAATGTTTGGAATTTGTAACAGCGTATCTGCCAACATAAAAGAGGGTCACTATGCCCTGGAAAATAATTTAGAGGCCCGATATATTGGGTAAAAATTTTGTTGACTTCTAATTGTTCCATCACCTAGATATTTTTGCAATTTTTCAAGCCTTTGCACAATAATTTGTGCAAAGGCAGTTTTCTATGAACTACAATGGACTTACACAATTAGTTTCTAAGATCATAAGTCTGTGAATGAGAAAGACATTCAATGAAATGACATGTTTAAGACCAAAGAAATAGTTCATAAAAACATATTGATTTTTAAAATTTAGCATCGACTGTATCATGGTTCAATGATAGAAGTAATGTTGAGGGGAAAATAATGGAAAATTCAAACTTTAAGCTCTCCTGATGCAATATATTTTACATAAAAGATCTAATTATGACAGAAATAATGTTTAATATTGATTTACATTTGCATGAGTCTAAAACTCCAACTTCCAGTGGTTCCAAAATTATATAATACAGTAATATATGCAAGTCTGATTATCTTTCCCAATTAGAATTGGTTTCCATGATATCTAGTTTAAAAAAAAGAATGTTGAGAGATACAGATAATATTTTCTGAAACTCACCAGAAATCTGACAATGAGCAAAGTAGTGAGCTTCTGTGAGTAATGGTTCCGGCAGTTCAGACAAGAAATTTTTCATTACACTAGCACAATCATCAATACTGTAGTGTCCAAGACTAAAATCAATATTTGCTCCAGCCGAGAGAAGGGCTTTCAATTCTTGCTGCCTCGAAAGACTCCCACTTTTGCGAAAAAGTCCTTCATGGTCAATGTCTGGAAAAATTTAAAAGAAAAGAACCTTCATTTAAACTTTCTACCAATATGAACTACATTTTGTAAAATATGAAATAACTTGGAGGTAGAGAGATTTTCTTTAATAAATGCAGAAAGTTTAAAAAAAAGCCACCATTAGTATAAAACTTACTTATGTCTCTACCAAGAAACTCAATTATCTGATAAATCTGAGATATGCTCTCATGTGTCAATCCATTGTCTGAAGAAGACTTTTCTAAAAAATAAAAAGTTTCATCATAGTTCAGAGTTAAACAAAATTGATGCATTTGTCTAGGTGAAAAATAATTTACCTTAACAAATCAGCAGTGCATGTTAGCATGAAAGCTAGGCTATACAGTAAAACCAGAAAACTGTCCTGAAAGCCATATAATGAGCCTACAAAACCACGATAGTCCAAAAGGCTAAGGAAAAGTGCATGAAAACAAATGGGAGAGAGGATCAACCTGAGTTGACCCAGCAGAACCATGTGTGGTATCATGGACATCTGAACCTGAAAAGCCAGATGCACCCAGGTATTAATCACTTGTGCGATTATAAACCTTCCTGAAGGGTGGATACATTTGGAAATCCATTATGGGGGTGGAGGGGGGGGGGCAAACCACAGAGGTACTTTGTACACATTCCTCTGAGAGCTATGCATGTTTCACACTTGAGAGAGGTGATGCCACCTGTCTCCCATGTTGGAAATAGAATTGGCAGATTCTGAATTTTAATGCTTTGTAGGCCTAAGTATTGTGCTGTTGGTCTGCCTGCTCCTTCTGTGGAAAGACTTTTACAAATGTGAGAATGGCTTGTATTAACATTTCAAAATTCAAAAATCATGGAAAACTAGATTCAGCTAATCACCACTTCCAAATGCAGCAGGAATCAAACACAGATTCTCACGATGCGAGAGAGTCCATCACAATACCTAGATGACTGCAAAGCTGTGTCATGGCTTATTAAGACTTAACAAGCTTGCCACAATTAATGGTTGATTGCAGTTAAATCTTTGGATAGGCCTACTGGTTAGTTAGTGGGATGACTCTCAAATGAAGGTGAAAAAAAAATAGCCAAGCTTTATGTGAGCGTGTTTAAACGAGTTAAAATAAATAAAAGAAGTACTAGAATCATAAGCACAACTAAGAATGCCACGCTGCCATTAACACGCAGCCAAAAACACTCTAAATTATGACGATTCAAAAATTTCGCCAACACTGACATTAAAAATGACACTTTATATCAAGGTCTGACTGCATTAATATTAGCACAATTTAAATTTTTAAATTAAATGAAAGAAATTTTAAATTAAAATTTATTTCATTTCTAAAAGCATTTTTTAATGACCAATGACATTTAATGACATGAAGATTGAATGCAATTTAAAACCAATATAGTATTCCTGATAATCTGGCATATGTGTGTTTTCATTGAGCATGGAAGAGGGAAAAAACGTGCCACTAACTTACATATCTTTACAAAGAAGTTTATAGTATTTATTTAAATGAGCTTTTTTCAATTGACTCCCAGTAATCCAGCACACCCTGGTCTGATATGTGCCGGATTAGTAACTAAGAGTTTAACCAGAGTTTACTGTACATAGTTTGGCAGAGAAACCCATTTTACCTCTGTGTTTACGGCTGAAATAACTCCATCTATTTTTTGCTTCGTTCTTTGAACTTAGCAGAGCAGCAAACTCATCATCCGGCAAATCGAGGGCAAAAGACAGATGCATGCGACATAATTCAGCAAGTTTCTCTGGATCCGCTTCTTGTAACCGTGTTATCTGCTCCATTTTATAGAACAGGACCTTCAAAATAAAACACAGATGGATAAATACTAAAGGCACAGATTTCAGATACAACCAATTATTAAATCTTTTATGCCCCTGAAAACGGAACAAGCTAGCAAAAGGAACTCTAGTCTGCTGATACAGACCTACCGATATACTTAAAGAGTCATGCCACACAATTCATAATTCAACACTAATCTGTCACCAAACTAAGATCAAATGTGGGTCGTATTCCCCCATATGTTATGTCTGTCCAACAATTTCATGCATTTGGACTCCCAAAATATTCAAGACTAAAATTTTTAGAAAGAGTTGCACTTGATTGCAAGTAAACATGCTCCTATGGGTACATTAGGCCTATAGACATTAAGATTCTGTTTAAGAAGTCCCTACTTAAGATCATTTTTGCCACATCATGGTCATTTTCAGCATGAGGGCTACAATTTATTGCCTGTCCAAAACGACAGCCTTTATTTTCTACTCACAGAGAGGTTGGTTGGAGTGCTAACCCCCTGGGTGTGGGACTCCCTGCGGTAGCATCTTCCTCTGTGGTCGTGCTGCCGTTTCTGTTGTACCCCTAGTAAGAAAGTTTCTGACAAGGGTATCAAACTCGTGACACCTCTAAACATTCTTTCGTACTTTAGGCGAGTATCTTACCGATCTGGGCTACTATGCCCTCTACTTAAGATGACACATAACATAAAAATGTGCTGATGGGCATTTAAAAATTGTGGTTACCGTCATATAATATAATAATCATATAAATGAATAAATTAGAAATAGTCAATTGTAAATTAAAATGGTGTCTGTATAAAAGAATTGTTGAATCAGAGAATATTTGTTTTTAACTCGGAAATCAAAGAGTGCATTTATTTTTTATCCAAAGCTTATTCATGTTTATACTGTTATATTTTTCTCGTGTTTTGCCAAGAAAATAATAGGCTATTTTTATTATTATGCTTGATGGTTTCCATTATTGTTATTATGTTTTCCATGCTGGCAAATGGTTTTTTCTTTTGGTGTCAGTAGAAGCTTTGGCAACTTTTTGTCCGGCCATCAGACGTATTCTGTGACAAAAGAAAAAATGTTGCCAAAAATCACTAAGTAGGGGATTATACCAAAGGGTTCCACGTTTTGTGGAAGTCTGGCCACTCTATTTATGTGTAACAGAGTGAGTGTTGCGTGCATTTTCTTTCTGACATAATGCTTTCTTTTTCAGAAGAAAAGACACATATGCAATTTTTGTTTGAAAGCAGTGCTATTTTTAAAAAAAAAACGAATAGAAAACATAAACTACAAAAGTATATAAATTAATACCATTATGCCGAATCATGGGTTAATTTCCCATAAATGTAATCACCACCAATATGGCCAAAACTGGCAACCCTTTGGCCAGGGTTGCAGAGTTAGCAATTGTATATTTTGTTAATTCAAATTTTTATATACGATTTTTCTTTGTAGCTTTCTGAATTTTTTTGCATTATCACATATTAGATTTATTCATATAATTGTACCTGTTGTTTGTAAACCATCTTGATTTGATCAAGATGGAAATGGCAATTGCATGACCCAATCAAAAGTTGCATTGGCGGTGACTACACTTATGGAAAATTAATTAACAGGACCATAAACTTACAAGAATCCATGAAGCAAATTAACATCTTGGACTGTCAATCTTTGTACACATAATTAACTCACCTGGGGGGGTCCCTGAAGCTCGAGGCCCTGGGAGATCGCCCCCAGTGTAGTCATGGCTCTACAGCTCTGTGTGGAATCCCATATACGGTAATACAAGTATTTCAAACAATTTTATAAGAATAGCTTCATTCCGATCATATTTCATTATCAAGAAATAAATTGTCTTTTTTTGTTTTTAAGCCTAATACAAAGCTGCTATACTCCCCATGCTTTACTTGATAAAGTTAAAGTTTTCCTTTAAAATAGAGAAGTGCTATATTTTAAGGCGATCTTTGTTAACTTAAAGGTAATTTTTCGTGCTTAGGTGGTCATAGATAAACAAATATATTGATATATAGGAAATCATTACCTTTCTTACAGTCCTTCATTCTAGATCAATTTCTTAATAATTGCATTGTCCGAGAAACATAACTCACGGAGAATTTGAATCTTATAATCTCTCTAGAACGTTCAAATAGAAGTTTTCAAGTTGAAATAAAAATTGAGCAACAAAAATTTACGAATAAAAAATTGAAAATTAAATCACTAAATCTTCACACACATCAACAGTTGAAAATTTTGAAGATCAAATTCACCGGTGGTCATATTCTACATCCCTATTGGAGCGTGACGCTGTACTGCCAGCCAATGAGATATCCCGTCTTATTCGATACTTGAAAACAATAAACTATTAATTGTTTTAGTGATTCATTAATAACAAAATAAATCAATCTAAAATTCATTTATTTAAATTGTAAATAATATGGAATGTATTGTTTTCTCAGTTTCTATTTTAAAATGTAATTTTTTCAAAATTTTTTAACTGAGCTGAATGTTTACATTTCTTTCAAAACAAGTGTGACGCAGTTTTGTGTTGCGTGCGTGACTCACGTACATCAGCGCAGTTAAGTGTAATAACTGCAATCGTGACCTATTATTATTTATAAATATCCGTTTATTTCCTCAAATGTGACATTTGTGTGGCTAAATGGCGAACTGTCAAGATGAACTAGATTGCGGGGAAGCGGAAGCGTTGATAAAGTATACCGTGTCCACTAAAGACTTAGTGGTGAGTGTCCCGATGTGGTAATAATTTTTGTCAAAATGTCATTATGTTATAACACTTGTGTTAGAAATTCTCCCCCTTCTATAACGGTAGCGTGACAAGTGGTAGCCTACGTTATTGTATGTGGGGCCACGAAATTCTAACGTATTTTCACATTCTTGATATAGTCACAAGCGTATTTACAGGAAAGGGGGTGGGGATCTAAGCGGCCCATAGCCCACACTTCCGGCACAACTCACTTGGTAGTAAATTGCTTATGGCAATAGACCTGAGTTGTGCTCGGTTTGAAAAAAAAAAAGAAAAAAAAAAAAAAAAGCCCAAGGCGGAAAGTTTTATGAAGGAGTGGTCAAAAAAGTTTAGATTATAATGGAGGAAGGTAGCAAAACCATAAATCCACCCCTGATTAGGGAGCTGGGCCAGTTAACAATAAAAGTGATCTTGAGAGTGTGCAAACGTGAGTGACGGAAACAGTGTGCACAAGCATGTAAGGGATCAGTAAGTGAACAGTCGGAAGAGTGACCTAAAGAGTGTAAGAGTATGTGCATGCCCAAAAAGAATGACGTAGGAAGTTAGAGACAAGTTCAGTAAGCTGCCCGAGTTGTGCAGTGGTAAAATGCTTGTCTTCCACTATGAAGGCTACCGTCAAGCTTCATGGGTTCCAATCCGGCCTAAGAACATCAAAAACATTCTTTACCTACCGAACCTGGAGTGACCACAGATAAATGGTGCCTTCATTTCGCACCTAACTCCACTGGTTGGAAATCGCTGTACAGTGATATATGACCCGAGTTGGTGTGCAGTAAAGTAGTTCAGTAAGCAACCAAAAGATTGATCGAAAGTACACGCATGTGAATTCCTAGAGCTGGCTCTAAAACTTTCATTACACACGGTTTCCATTGTCCAACTCATGATTCATCTTCCCAGAATGTTTCAGTAGATATTTCCACTTATGAAAGAGAACCTTTTCAAAGTATAAATAGGCGCGCACACACAAGTCAATATCTCCAGCTCGCAGCAGCGCACCCCCCCCCCCATAAATGTTGGTGATGCTCCTATGAGCTACGACGCACATTTTGACAAACACTGTCCTATAGAGTGAGAGCCCAAAAGAGTGATCAAGAAAGTATGCAAATATGTGCATGACCAAAAAAGTGATCTATAGAGTGAGGAACCAGTTCAGTGAGCAACCAAAGTTAGTGTGAATGACCAGAAGCCTACCTAAATAGCGAGGGACCAGGTTGAGAATATTTGAATGTTACTGATACATATGTGCAAATGAATTGCTCAAATACATCATTATTATGGAGTAGGTTCATGGCCTGGCATTGTCTTTGGGCAAAGTGGGCGTTTTGAAGTCCTAATTATTGCCCTGGTTCAGGCAAGGAATCAAGGGTGGGGGGGGGGAAAGAGATTTCCTTTCCCAAGAGCCAAATAAAATGGAAAAAACTGGTCTGTCCCATAAAATACGGAAAAATTCAACAGATCTACACGAGTTGTTCTCTTGACCGTAATCGTACACACAATTTTCTCAATAAAAGGATTCATAATTTTTACTTTCTGAAGGTTTTTCTTTTAAATTTTTTCTCTCCAAAATAACACTATAATCACAACTCGGAAGGGGATGGGTGTATGCCAATGATCTCGAGGATTTTTTATTTGGGGTTGGGAGACTTTGGACGAATACCCACTTGCCTAAGCACATGCCACTCAGTAAGAGAAACCTTTCAGGATTACAGTTGTAATTTTTGTGGCGCGTGGCAGACCACACAAAGCCTCTTGTGAATTTTATTAATCTAGAAAGAGCATTGGTAAACATAATACACACATTGCGAAATACAGCTAAGTTATCTAGTACGAACTTGCTTTAAACAAGTTTTTTTACAAAGTTTTTGAACAGCTGCATCGTAATCGAGATTGCCAAGGCCGACATAATGGCGTTGGGTTGCTGTATATTTTATAGATCTTTCTACCCTTCCTCTCTGACTTCTAGAATCATCGATTCCAGGTGGCGCTAGTACTGTGGACTTTCCAAACAGCATCCTCCTTTGTGTAATATTTGAAATAGCCATCATTTCATTGTTTGTTTGTCTTGGAAACAACCTGTTTAACTGAGTTACTCGTAATTCAGAGTTTCATTTTTTGTGTGTATTAAATTTCAAATTTTATGTATTCTCTCCCCCCCCCAAAGTAAATCTTGTAAAGTTTTATAGTTTTCTACTAAGGAATTAGATTTTCCTCCATGTCACTAACTTAATTTCTTTTTATTGCATTTTTCTCCAGACATATCAGAAGCTATACCAGAAGCAAGTAGAAAATGGCACTGTTCAACCGAATACCACTTTTCAGTATGCCTGGTGCTTAGTCCATAGCAAAGGAAGTGCTGCCAGGCAAGCGATTCCACTGTTTGAAGGTAAAATAACCTGTAGCTAATGGGTGGGGGAGAGAAAATGTTTCATCAATGAAAGAACTTATCTATATTTAGATTGTTATGTATCACTTTTTTCAAGCTAAGCTTCTTGTTTCACAAAATTTCAATGCAGACAAGAAATCATATCATGGGTGAATTTGTAATTGGTGCTTCAACACATGAAAGGCTCAACAACAACAAAGAAATAAATGTAGGCTGTGTCATAGACACGACTGCAAGTTTTGACAGGTACATGTTCTTTGTGCCTTGAACTGCATTGTACTGAGTGAAACCGCATCATGGATTAGTTTTTGGAATAGTTAATAAACAATGCCAATGTTATATATTTGTGTTGCGAACTGTTAGAGACATAGCGTAAAACAATTTCGTTAGAATTTGATCAGCAGGTCTGGTGCTCAGACCGGAAAATGTATTAAAACCAGAGGGATATCATTGAAGTTGTCTCAAACCATGGGCTTCTATGCAAACCTTTCGAGATAGGCCTATGATGTAAAACCATTTCATTAAGAAAGCAGTCTGTGAACCTTGTGCCCGGACCATAAGAGATATTAAAACCGGAGTGGTATCATTGGATTTGTCTCAATGAAATCTTATCTGCAAACATAAAAAACACTGATTCTAAAAATTTCTTTTCCTAATGTACGTAAAAAAAAATTCACCCCTTCCCCAATTGTAGAACATTAATGAGTGATTCCACTGCCTGCTGCTGTCCTTCTGATCATAAGATAAGTGCAGTAGGAAAAGTTCCATAAGAAATTCTTTTGAAATTAATATTTGATATTCCATTCATCATCATAGTTCTTGAATGATATTGGGTGGTGTTCAATCTCTCTAACACCTTGAGAGTCTACAACCCTTGAACAGGATTTGCTGGACTGTTTGATTAATTAGTATTCAAGTTTGTCATAAGGGTCTGTTGCAGTGTTTCCCAAAGTGGGAAATGTCATCCCCTGGGGGGGGGGGAGATGATGTGTCTAGGGGGTGGGGGAAGCTTTGGGTTTAACATAGGATGCTTGGCTTGGGGGGATAATGGGAAGGAAAAAAAAATTGAAGAAGGGAAACAAAAAGTTTGGGGAACTATGGTATTTAGCTTGCAGATTTGAGATGATATTGTTTAACTTTGCAACAGATCTGATTATTGGTTTCAGAATAATGAGTGCAAAAGAACTCGAATTTCTTAGCGCAGTTGAAGCAACAAGACCATGCTCAAGTGGGCTCCCACCGCACATTCATTTCGTGAACCATCCTCAGATTATTTTCTAATGAATCTGTGCATACTGGAAAGTGCTGAAAGGTCTGTCTAGACTTTTTCTTTTGTAGGGTCGTGTTTTTGTGAACATTTTCCTTATTCTTGTGAAAAGGATCATTAATTTTATGAAAAATAAGTAATTTTGTGCAAAGTGAAATAATGTAATTAATCTGTCATTAGAGAAATGAAGTGACAAATTTATGGTTTCATTAATTTTTATTTTGTGAAGGGTCTGTTTTTCAGGTTCCGAATTTTATAAAGGGTCAATTTTTTAAATTCAGAATTTTGTGGAGGGTCCAGAAAACAGACCCAAATTTTGGCTGGTCAGACCCCTAGTGTTTCATGCAGAGAGCCATCTTAATGCATGGACTATGAGATCTGCGACTATAATTTTTGAAAGTTAGTTGAATTGCAGTCGACCCTCGATTTTACAAACTTCAAAGTTACGAACATGTCCTCAGTCCCAAACAGCATGCCATAGAACATGTTAAAATCTGCTCTATTTTACAAACTCTTATTTCTACTAACTCTCAATTTTATGAACTTTGTTTTTCTTTCTGAGGTTTTTTTTTTTGTTATTTTATTTTTTCATCCACCTACGAGTTCGTTGTAATCAAAAGTAAACTTTAGTTTGGAAGTTCTACGTGTCATAAGAGATAATAGAGGAAGAGGGGGAAGGTATATTCGCTAATTTTTTTCATCACCAACCCATACAGGTGTTTTTTAAACACGTGCCAGGAAGGAGGGTTCGATTGTTGGCTTTGGTAACCATGAATTGAAAATGTGTTGAGAATCTAATTCACTCTTTGTGCATTATTATTGGATAAACTGGTGGTTTCAGAAATGGCATGATATATACATTAGGTTATTGATATTCATTAAGTCAAGAACTAGTCAAACTCTATTTCAGCCAACTGCGTTCACTTTATTTTTCGCAATGTCAACAAAACAGAAAAGATGGGCTTGATAGTGGATGGAATTTTTTTCGAAAAACATTAATGTGTGAACTCTTACAAAGACAGAAATTGCCAAAAAGTATGTGATTCAAAAAATTTCATTGAGTTCCCTAATAAAAGATCAGCCAAAGATAGTTTCTACTGCGAATGGTTCCAGTGGCATTTCGCCATCCTGAAAATACTTCACAGAAGTAAGATTCATGTGAAATGTCATTGTGCATTAATTCTGTGGAATCATAATTTTTACCTAAATGTGTTGCAATGAAGCAAATAAAAATAAGTGATTTTTATAGAAATCATCGAGAAAGGTGAATGACTAACTCATTTTTTATTGCCCACATTTTTTTTTCATCTTCCCCATTTATGAATTAGATATCAAGTCTATACAGGATTGTAAAAATGAACGTCGACTGTAGTAGGCTGATACTGCCAACCCCTTCAGCGAGCTCCAGAACATTACTTTGCCTGAGGGCCACGATGCTGCCCTAGTTGCATGCATAATATATTTATAATGTTTGAGGTATGCTTGTTATAATTATCACCATGGTTGACAAACTGAAAAAAAATTAGGCACCACACAAAGTTTTTGGGGAGTCAAACATTTTTCCCCGAGAAAAATGGTCTAAAATAATATTTTCTTCTGAATCTTAAAGGACTTGGAGCCCTTTCTCATGCTAGCAGGCATACTGATATAAGACATGAATGTCGCTCTCCACTTGTTAATACAAGATATACGGAAGACTGGATGTTGTGAAGATATTTATTATTTGAGATGTTAATTTTTTAAGGAAGGAAAAAACTCATCTCTGCCTCTACCGGGTTCGTCTCCCGGTAGAGGCAGAGATGAGTTTTTTCCTTCCTTAAAAAATTAACATCTCAAATAATAAATATCTTCACAACATCCAGTCTTCCGTATATCTTGTATACTGATATAAATTCAGAAAATTTTGTGTTGTCCTCAAACTGGAATTTATCAGTCAGCAATAGAAAATTTTAGGCACCAATATCAATTTTTATTTGTCGTAGCAACCTGGTGCTTGGGATTTATCAAGCTCTGATAATAACATGATTTTTTTTTTTTTTTCAATTTTGACTACATTTTTTCTGATTCACAACACACTATAATTCTGCTTCAATTAACCCTAGTTTTGATTTTGTATTATTTATTTGGTTTACAGAACTTTTCCGAGAAGGGAATGAACAGATGAAGAGAGATTGCCTATTTTATCTTGCAGTTGCTCACGCAAAGTTAAAGGTGAGATGATGAAAAAAACATTTTCTCACGAATTAAAGTATACTCCCAATTATCCAATACTCCTCAGACCAAGGGTTATGTTAGGTAATTGTCAATAATTTTTAAGTATTAAACTGTAAATATTCACAGGGTTTCCAGAGATCTTAAAAGTCGGGGAAAATTAAAAATGGTCAGTGAAAATGTTCAAATATTTACCACAAAAGTCAGGGCAGTTAGCAAATATAGTAGACTCTCGATAATCCGCCTGTTTGCTAGTTCAGCCTATCCAGTAATCTGGTGCTTTTTGGGTGGGTTTTCTTTGAGCATAGAACTGGAAAACTTTGCACGAAAGTTTATACAAACTTTACGGGCGGTTTTAAATAAACTGACACTGCTCAGACATATGTAGCACTCATTCTGATGGAGATACTTTGATGGAACTTAGTATATAGGGACCATAGGGAAAAGAAAGACTCAGTAAAAAAATAGTTTAATTTTTTAACAACCAGGTAAAAAAAGGACAATTTTTTATTTCAGTTATATTTCCCCATGGTCCAAATAGTGCCCATTGTGATGCACATATTTCATTGAAACTTTCTATATATGTTATTTGGACCATGGGAAAAATATAACTGCGGTAAAAAAATGCCACTTTCTCACCTGGTGGCCAAAAATTCAACAATTTATTTTATTGAATCTTTTTCTATTTCTCCATGGTCCATATATCTCCTATATAGGCTTACCAAGTCTCATCAAAATGGGTGCTACATATGTCAGTTTGTTTATAACCACTCTGTATTATTTTAATGGGATTTTTCAATTGACATCCAGTTATTTTAATAATCCAACACGATGTGTTGGATTATTAGCGAGAGTTAAATTAGCGAGAGTCTACTGTATTCGATAAAAATCAAAAAATTTTCATTAAATGAAAAAACAGAAACTTGAAAAACATTTGGAAGGTTAAAATTTTAAATTGTTATATTACTGTCTTCGCGAGTTTGGTTCAGAAAAAGCCAGGGAAATTATCAAGCTGATTATGTTGGGAACTTTGATTTATTTATCATTAATTCAATATTATTTGGCTGAGGCCAGTTCAAGAGGATTCGGGCAGGGGAGAATTAGGAAGAAGTATAAATACAGTAATATTTTATAAAATTCAAAATGATCATATTATGCATTATTTATATTGCCAGCTTATCTGATCAGTTGCTATAATTTATTTCAGAATTATGCGATTGCCAAAAAACATGTCCAGTCGTTTTTGAGCGTAGAGCCAACCAATTCTCAAGCTAAGGAACTTGAAAAATACATAAAACATCACATGAGGAAAGGTATGTTGTGTTTCAATTTCATCAGTGCTTTGAATAGATATTGATTTCATTTTTTATACAATTGTTTCATATACAGTAATTTCCTGCATATAATCTGCAAACATGTGAATTTCACTTATTTGTTGCTGATAAAATTCTTCCTATATAGTCTATGAATGGGATATCACAACTTGAATGGCCCAGTTCATTAACATAGTTAGTGTTAAATAAAAACACCATTAACTTTTCAATTTAAACCTACATACATACCAAAATATGATCTTTGTTAGATCTTGAGATATATATGCTGATAGTGATCTATTTAGCTATAAATGAAATTTCAAGGGACGATGGATATCTATCCTCTATCTCAGTAGTTCTTAACCAATGGTCTACAAACCCCTCTGGATTCCTTTGATAGGTTTCAGGAGGGTTTTTCATTCCAGTTGAATGTTGTGAAGATACAGCGATTTCAAAAAGATATACATATACAAACTTACAACAAACAAATTGCCCAACAAGATGACTGAAAAAGATGTCCATAAAAGATATGGATGTCAAATATAACTAAAATATTGCAACTCAATAAAAAGAGTTGCAGTATTTTAGTTATATTTGACATCCATATCTTTTATGGACACCTTTTTCAGTATACTTATACACAATGACTTGCACACAAGTATATATACATGTGTATATATGTCAAGTTTTTTTATTGAATATTTTGTTGGGGGGAGTTGGCTTATATACGAGTCAGTTGTTGAAGAGAAAGTATCAACTCCCACTTTACCAAATCATGTAGCTACATGGCCTCTGCATGGATAACTTGAAGATCTGTGACATTAATAGACAACTTTAGATGGCATTACTAATCAGTAGAGTGATTTTTGTAGCTATGTTCAAACCTACAGAACCTATGATGTTAAAGCCAATGCAAAAAAAAGAGATAAAAAATGTCATTGGCTTTGATACCCTGTGGACTTTTGTCGATCTAAAGGATGAACGTTATGTTTTAAATATTATTTAAAGAATTTTTGGACCAACGAAGATAAAGAAACAGCAAAAAGGAGTGCCTTAAAGAAACTCTGCATTGGCATAGTGTGCTAGTGGGTTCATGAGGCATGGAATTCTGTTTCCACCAAAATCATAATCAAATTCTTTAAAAAGTGTTGTATCAGCAACACAAACAAAACTAAGATGACATCCTCTTTGAGAGTGATGACGGTGATGACAATGCAGTTGAAGATGAAATTGAGAATGCCACACTGTATTATTGGTTTTCGATGTAGAGCTCGGAGAATCAGAAAAATAAATGGATTAGAAAATTAGAATAATTTTTTATCTTAATTATTATTGCATGAAAATATATAATTTTCTTCTAAAATGCCATGATTTTTGGGGGGGTCAGCTTGCACACGAGTTTTCAATTTATTATGGTTTTCGTGGTCTGGAAGTGAGGGGGGGGGTCAGCTTATACATGACTATATACAGTAATTATATATAATACTCACTGCCCGTGAAAAAGATTATGGTTGTCTCATCTAAGTATGGATAGCTTCTTGATTATTTATCCCAATATGTTTATCATACTTTTTCTGACTATATCAGGGATACAGTCAGCAGTAATTTCAGTTACTTGTTGAAAGTAGTTGGATGATAAGGGATTTTTCTTGGTATTTTGATTACTTTTTGTTTGATTATTTCAAGAATAAGCCCACAGCATTATGCAAATGAGCAATGATACGTGTCTGATGTTATATAAGAGCAATGCTTGAGTATAACACATTATTAGGTATGATGTTAAAATGAGAAAAAAAACTGAAGGAAATATTCAAATGACAGAAAATAATCAAAATTCCAATTTGTGGAAAATCTATTATCATCAGCTACTTTCAGCAAGTAATTGAGATTACAGCTCACTGTATTACCGACATCATTTTGAATTCACGAACATACAACTGGGATTTTTATACATATAAGTTGCCAATATATATCTGGTAACCAAATTATGAAAAAATAAAATTGATTTCTTTTTTTCTGGGCATGCATAATTAAAAATTGTTTACTGAAAATACTCGTATCTCATCAAATATTAAATCGTTACATTTTAAATTTCTTTACTGTGGGTCTCATGTATACTGTGAAATTTTCTGTAAGTTTCATAAAAATTGGTTGAAACTCTGCATGTTATAAGAAAAAAAATGTGATGAAAATTGAAATTTTTATAAGAAAACATTTATATCTTTGTGAATAGTTGAAACTGTTTTTACAAAAAGGTATGCAAGTACAGTGAAGCCTTGCTACAACGATAAATATAAATGTAATATTTGACAATATAACAATAAATGCCTCTATGCCGTTATTTCTTTGTCTTATTTTGCAATGCCTTTTGTCTAATGTTAAACTGTTTCCTCTTGATATAACTATAATCCCTCTACAACAATATTTTTTCTTAGTCTGCAAAGCATCGTTACATCTAGATTTCACTGTATTGTACAAAGCAAGTGAAATATTCTGTAAAAATTACGTATCATTTGCAGCTTTTTATGATACACGGTTGAAAAAAGAAAGAGTTTAAGTTTGTTTTTTCTGTCCTCTAAAAACATCCATGACTGAATCTGCACTGGAAAGTATGAGTTCAAAATTACAGAACAGTGTGACGCCATTGCTTAAACTGTAAGGTGGACCACTCAGTGGTGGAATAATAAAGTGACCACTCAGTGTATTAAGTTGGATATAATTCATGTAAGTTTCATTCTCAAATGAAGGAACAGAATGGCTTGTGGTCAGAAGCGCTTTTAGAAATAATGTAAATTTTTCTTCTCGTATCAACATGCCATCTATAAATCTGTAAAAACTTACTTTTTACAAAATAATTTTTTCAAATATTTATTTTGATTCTGATCTCTCTGGAAAAAAAAGTAGCAGATAATATGCATCAGCATTAAATCCAAACTAAAAAATTCATGTCTTTTTGAATCTGTATAATCTGCTAATTATACACAAGAAGTTGCTATGAACAAATGTGCCATAATTGGATGAAAATAACCACCTATCAATATTTTATTTTTATTTTTTCAACATCATAGATGGCTTGACGGGCATGGCAATTGTTGGTGGTGCAGCTGTCCTCGGCGGTGCTGCTGCTATCGCTATAGGTGGACTTGCAATAGCGACTAGAGTTGGAATGGCTTTCGCTCGTTCAGGAAAAAGCAAACCTAAAGAGGCCAGTGATAATGGTGATGCTGCTGCTGTGAAAAATGGTACACCAAACACATAACTTAGCTCTATTTGTGACTCCTATAACATGGCATTACCTAATGATCTGTGATACGTTTTTATTAGAACTTGTATTTTTAAAAAAGGGGAATTTGATATAATCAAGTTATTTGTTGAGGAGGAGAAAATGTGATTATGTGTATATATATATATATATATATATGTGTACGGGTATACTGATACACTCTTTTGACTGAGGTTCCTATGTGTCATAGAAAGTTTGTAGCTCTAACTAGCATTTTGTTTTACTAGAATCTTTTGTTTGAGAATATAACTAAGGAAATGAATGTCTATTTTGAGAAGTCATATTTCCGAAAGACATTTTTGTTCTTTATTTTTGTGGTTGTTTATACAGGGTGGCATGTGTCGTATCTACCAATTAGAGTTGGCAACCATGCCAGAAAGCCTGTGCTTGTGTTATAGTTGTTAGGTCTCCCTGAATTTCTCGCATCTCCCAGATTTCTGAAAAGTTCTCATATTTCTAGAATTTTGACCATGATGGAAAAAATTCTTACTTTTGGGCGAAAAGAAAAAAAAATTGTCCCCAAAAATTGCACTTGGGAAAGTCCAATTCCTTCCTCTTTTTTTCCTCCAAAATGTTGTAACTTACATAGATTGTTTGCCGTTGCATCAAATCACAAAAAAACCCATTAATTTGCCAAACAACCAGAATCAGCTCAGTTAATCTGCAGAATAACTTTGATCATTGCCCAGGGGTGGATTAAGGTCAGTTGACGCCCCGGGCACAGGAGAAAATATAGTGTCCCCTGAATTAGAAAAAAGTGTAACAGGGTTTTTGCGGGGCCAGTGCATCTGCTGTTGAATCCCCCTCTGCATACGTCCCATTTTGATTAAGTCTCCCATTTTTGGCCCGATTGGAATTTTCCATTGTTTTTGGCCCGATTGGAATTTTCCATTGTTGTTATTTCGATTTGAGTGTAGTAATAATAGGTAATTTAATTTAATCCACTGTTTGACGGTAGTTGATGACTTTGTACTAAGTAATGATTGGTAGCATTATGTTACGATTTCTTTAAAAGAGAGCAAATCACTATAATTGGATTTTCATTGTGAGAAGTCACTACTTTCTTTTGCTAAAATTCCTTTCATATTTGTCTGTGTACGATTTTGTAAGGAATTTGGATCTGCTCAAAAATTACACAATTCTCATTCTTCAAGGTCGGCAGCTATGTCATGTGGAGTATACCTACATCAGTAGACCATCTTAATGGGTAAATATTCACACAGCAAATTGCTCAACATTCCTTGCCTTGTAAGAGGCTATCTGTAAAAAAATTTGGGATTTTTTTCATGATATCTGCATTCAGCACCTGGCAACGACCTACTGTATACTAATTTCCTAACTTTATGCTTATATGCATTTTGACAGGTTTACCAATTCAAATTAGTAGAGTAGTGCCACCCTGTATTCTTTCCTTTACCAGGAAAATGGTAGTTAGAATGTAAAAAACTAAATGTTTTTGCCATTTGTACTTGGTTTTTTCATGAATTTCCGCAGTTCAAAAATTTTATTGAATTTGAGGCTGTTATTTTGAAGAGTGCCTATATTCTTGGTGCCTAATACATTTATTGTTTTTTTCCACACTTAAATGTAGCATTGCATGTTTTTTTTTGGAAACACTAAATGATCTTTATAAAACTAAGCGAAGACTCATGTAAGATGTAATTATTTAAAAAATCAGTAAAAAAGGATGGGGGAATGATTTCCCTCTTGTGCATGAATGATAATATTTGAAGTTTCTCCTCCACCTCAGATTATCAGAATATCCATCAAAAAGCTTTATATTCAATAAATGTTCCACTATGATTGTTACATATGTTTAATACACCGTTGCCATGTTGCCTGTGCCCCTTTTAAATGTATCATATTCACCATTGAAATTTCACCTCATAATTTCAGCATGAATCACGTGAAACAGAATGTATAGATTTGATATGTGTTTTTTTTCTTTTCTTCTATTTTTATTCATTGTATTGATACTTCATTGTATTATTGCATCAGTGTTGTGATATTACCGCTCCCACAGTGACTGTTGAATTTTAATTTCATTTCCACCTTCAATTCTTGATTATTAATCTCAAAATAAAATGACAGACACGAAAAATTATTCGTAACGTATATCTTCCGATTGGCTAATATTTTTTATACAGTGGCACCTCGATAACTTGACACCCCAAGGATATTCAAAAACTTGTCAACTTATACTGATGTCAAGTTAGCGAGGTTCCATTTTATTTCACCTTTAACCATCTTTAAAAATTGTTTATGTGTATATATGTGCGTGCATAGTGGTGGACAATTCTATATTCCATCATCTACATATTCGTAAAATATTTTGAACTGTAATTGTCTATAGAAAGTTTTTATACTGAGACGAATCCCAAATTAGTGGGAAAAGCATAATTAGATTGTCAGAAGATTTGTTATTTGTGAATGGGCAGTGAAATTGTCCGAAATAATTTTTCTCCTCACTCACGTGAAACATTCCAACCTAGCTTTCCTGACCATCTCTCGCTCAAAAATTTCAGAAATCATTCTCATCTATCTGTGACTTTTGTAAGTCCAAAGTTTAAGTTTTTTGGTTGCAAACAAAGAAATAGCTGGAAGTAACCCTATCCAAAGGTATCGGGGAAGAATCCTTGATATGTATCAATCAACAAACAAAGGACAGAAATGATAAAATATAAAAGTTTTGAAACACAAAAAAAACAAGAGTAATGTCGTAAACTATGTTTCGAACTGGTCAACACAGGAAAATGAGTTGTGATAATGCAGTATTAATCATGTTCATTATTATTCATTTTAAATTTGCGATTTATCAACCAGTATGGACCTCTAAACACCTTGGCTGATTTTTTTTTTTTTTTAATATTATGAATTTATGTAAGAATTTGAACTAATAAAGAGTGAAATTGAATCGTAGTCGACTTAGATGGCATTCGGTCATCATGTGTCAAGTTAGAGAGTTTTTTCTCATGGAATTTTATATTATGCCAACCACAGAAATAATAGATGTTTGGTTATGAGGGTAGTCTACGTATCTGCATGTCGAGTTATCAAAGTAGCACTGTATAAAGAAAATTCTTTTAGAGCAAATATAAAACTTAGTATCAGTGTAAATGACTCTAAATCCAAATCAGAGACACCATGCAGCTGTTTCAAGGCTAAATTAGCCCCATCTTCAGTGAAGATAATGATGGAAAAAGAAAACGATCTGTTATAGTGCAGAACCACTTGGTTCAAATGACATTGATTTTCAAGCGAATGAGCGTTCTTATTTTCAAGTTCTGTGCACCATAATAGAGTATTTCCTTCTTTCATAATTATCTCTGCTGAACATGGGACTAAATTAGCCTTTGAGCAGCTGTAGACCTGAGATTTGGATGCTGAGCCATTTACATTGAATATACTACCTCTTCTAATATTTCTCGACTTTGCAATGCTGTTATTTGTAGCACCAGCTTTGCCATCATCAAAAGTAATTAAATGAATGTTTTTAAAGTAACTGGTAGCTGAATATTTGCTCAAATATTCCCTTTGTCATCCTCGCTTACACGAATCAATCATCGATTCATAATTTTTTTAATATAGATGAAGTTTAAGCTATAAAATACAATATACAATAGCATTTTTTTCTACCTTTGAAATATAAATTAGTTGCTGCTACTGTTTTTCCCCTGTCAAGTTTGCAATATCTGCCGTGTATCATTCGATCAAAATAGTTCTATGTATATTTGATTATATGATGTATAAGAATGTAAATAAATTCCCATTTTAAATACACTACATTTTCCTGCTACCCATGCAAATTATTGTTGAAAAGCGAGGATACGTTTACATAATGTTTCAATTCTATATTCTAGTTGTTTAAGGAAATTGTTGCCCTTCTCACAAGCACTATTTTTTGTACACTTGTCTACTGTGTTGTTAATAAACGATTGTAATTTTATCTTTTTGTGGTGAAACACACTTGTTCATTACACACACACTGACAGATGTTCCCATTTTGTATCAGTTAGTCTATTCATGTTACATTTTAGGACAGTTCGCAAACTGTGGTACGTTTACTCGTGGGTACGCATAAAACATTACAAAAAAGTCTAAAGCATTATTAGTCATGACATAGTATGAAAGGGATAGTCAAGCTTATTCCTATAAATTTCTGAGAGTACGCAATTCCTATGCATATCTGCAGGTATGAACTTCTCCTATGCATTTCTAGGGGATACACATATTTTCCACGCATCTGTAGGTGTACACGTATCTTATACATTTTCAATACGAGCGAGCAATGTTTTTCAATGAACACACAAAGTTTCTATGTATTTCTAAGGGCACTGATGCGCCGAAGAGGGCTATTGTGGGTTTTGGCCCTCGAGACTATAGTGTGTTTTTTTAATGCTCCTCCGCGCGAGTGAAAATGAAATGTGTATCATTCCCACCCCCTCTCTTGAAAAATCCTGCCTGTGTATGCTGTCTAAAGCCTGGACCGTACCAGCAGCTGCTACCTGCGCAAAATCTGATTTAGAAGTGTGGCCCGTAGCACAGGCGATTTTAATGGTCGATTTCGTGCAACCACACCCCGAAATCGGTTTTTGCGAAGGCAGCAGCTGCGTAGCTCTACTTGTATGGATCCATAGCTTAAGGATTCACACAAACGAGAAGCATATTAGATCACGTGTGCAATGGGGATCGAGTGGCCTTAGTGACGGACTCGCATCGAAAGAACCCGGGCTCAAACACCACTGGCTGTCTGCTTTAGTTGGTTTTATGTAGTTCCCAACTTCGAGGCGCTAATCGGCTGCAAGCTGATCTCCCCGTTATAAGTCTCAAAACAAAGAGCAACAGGCCTACAACGGTAC
This sequence comes from Pholcus phalangioides, assembly GCF_987345545.1. Lineage (NCBI taxonomy): Eukaryota > Metazoa > Arthropoda > Arachnida > Araneae > Pholcidae > Pholcus > Pholcus phalangioides. Next base: position 17,018,915 of record NW_028301601.1, on the reverse strand, counting down.
AAATACTTCAATCGTTGCACTTCAGTCACAATTTGAAATATGGATGGCAGCACCCATAATGCTGTATACCCATGTCCGATTTCATGCTCGCGAGCACTTAATTAACGTACCGACAGTGCCGTCTTAAGGCATGGGCCCACCCGGGCACGGCACGGGGGCCTCGCAAAAATCGATCTGGTTGAGATTTTCAAGAATTCGACTGGTAGGGCCTCAGAAAAGTCATCTGGCCCGGGGGCCCATGATGCACTTAAGACGGCCCTGCGTACCGATATAAATTGCATTCAAGGATTAAAATCAACGTGATTTCATGCATTCGTATGTCAAATTTGTCATAAGGGAATGCTCTTCTTTTGATGATTGGTACAGGCAGAGCTGGCGACTACAAAAAGGTTGAAGATGTCTTTAATAAAGTCTATTTTTCGCTTCCTGGCTGTGAGGAATGCAAGACTGACAGGAATTCGCCCTCGGGTCTATGAAATATTCCATTAATACCATGAGTGATGGTTAAATTCGGATGTGTCTATCTGAGGTTAAGCCAGGGAAACGTGCGTGATAATACAGGGTGTTTCAAAAAGAATAACCCAATTTGAAATGCGTATATTACGAAAAATATTGAACACATAGACACTTAAGATTGATTTTATATTACAAGGCTAATGAGTCTTTCACAAACCAAATTAAAGGTGCTCAATATGTCCACCTTGGGATGCACAGCACGTCTAGTACGGTAGTCAAATTCGTCCCAGACGTTTGCATCCACTGCTGCTGTTATGCGTATCTTCAGTTCGGCTAATGTAGCTGGAAGGGGAAGCACATAAACGTAGTCTTTTATAAACTCCCTCAAGAAATCGCACGCTGTGAGATCCGGCGATCTTGGAGGTCGTCCCTTTGGTCAAGGGCGTAGCGAGGGGGGGGACTTAGGGGTCTGGTCCCCCCCCCCCCGAAATGTGAGAAAATGACCGAAAAAAGGGAAAAAGATGGCCAAATCCATTGTTCTGTCACTTTGGTCCCCCCCCCCCCGAACGAAATTTCTGGCTACGCCCCTGAGGCCAGTGATGTTTAAGATGTTTAATTGAATTGTCAGGTCCTTTCTGAAACATCCTGTATAGCCGTGATTTGCAATTTCTCCTAACGTTTCTTAAACCGTCTGATCCATTTACGAATTTTTGAACGACATCAGATAATGCTCTTACCTTTCAATCTGCAAGCATAGCTACACCATGTTTCCAAAAGTGTGTGTCCTTTTTGAAGTTTAGATATTTTCTTGAATTTGTGGAAAAATACTAAGCAAACCGTTCTCTGAAATTTCAGTTACGTGAACCCTATGCTTGTACTCACAATTTACATTGAAAATTTAGTTACGAATTCATTTAGAAAATAATCGAAATTATAATTTGTGGAAAATCCTTTATTATCCAGTAACTCTCAGTCAGTAGTTACATAGATTACAGCTCACGATATCTCGTATATCTTTCTGGATTTTCACGACAGTCAACTTTTTATGAAGTTGCATTATATATCTGGCAATCAAATTATGGGGGAAATAAAATTTATATTTCCTGCGCATGCGCAATTAACAATTATTTACTAAAAATAGTCGCTATCTAAATATAATAAAAATCTAAATATCTACCCTTGGTATCTCATGTATAGTACCGGGTTTTCCGTAGATTTCATAAAAGTTTGGTTGAAAACTCCACATGTTATAAGCAAAAAAAAAAAAAAAAAATTGGAATTTTTGTAGAAAACATTTATATTTTCGTGAATATACAAGCTATTCTCACGAAAACGCACACAAGTATTACAGAAAGTTAGTACATTATTTTGTAGAAGTTACAAATCATTTGCAGTTTTTTTATCATACAAGGGTTGATCACAAAAACCTTTCTTTTTTACTTAATTTTTTGTCGGTTCCCCTAAATGCACTCGTGACTAAATTTTCACCGGAAATTGTGAGTACGAGCATAGAGTTCACGTGAACAAAATTTCAGAATGATTTGCCCAGTATTTTCCTAGAAATTCGAGGAAAAAGTGCCTAAACTCCAAAAAAACAGGGACTTGGAAATATAGTGTATGTATTTATATATTCTCATTATTTGCATCACACGTTGTGATTCGACATATGACATGTTTGTGATAAGTGAAATGATGTCTGTGTTTGCATGCCAGGGACACTGGAAGACACTACAGGTCAGGGGTTTCTAATGTAGAGTTTCTTCGCGGAACCCTTGATGGTTATAAGGCTGTTCAGTAGAACTCTTGATGATAATGAGGCTATTTTTCACGCAACTTAAACAAATTTTTGAATATTTAGCCAAAAAAAAAGTCGTTTACCCCTTCTGCCGTCTTAACAGCATCATAGTCCCAGGTCGAAATGAAAGAGGCCTTAGGCACCACCACCTCTTAATCAAGGGCGTACGCAGGATCGAACTTTGGCTTGGAAGGAAGGCGCAAAAATTGTCTTCTCGAGAGAGAGAAATTTTGAGTTATCACCTTTCAAAAAGTATTTAAATTAACAGAAATTGGTTTAACACCAGAACGGCCGGAGCAGTCATTTTGACGGTTTTTTATTTTGAAAACGCTATAATCTCGACAGTATTTAACGTACCCGCTCCATTTTTGGTGACTTCATTATTTCTGTGTGTACTTTCTGTGTACAAAAAATTTGAAACCATTGAAGGTTTTTTTTCGGGAAATATAGACGTTTATACCTAAAGAACGGCCGGGAACAGTCATTTTGACTGCCATATACAGTGGAACTTCGGTTCACTAGCGGTTCGGTTAGTGATGATTCGCATTACGAGCAAAAATGTTGCGCTTTATTTATTGTCACGTTTTCACAACTAAGCTGATGAATTTTCGCTTTCGTGTACACACGTACTGTGGAATTGTAGGTAATATTCTCCCCTACAGTATCCGGTCAGCGTGCCTCACTGGAAAAATTGAGTGTGACTATTAGGGGCCGTTGAAGTATTACGTCAGCAAATTTTTAGCCATTTTTGACGGGAGGCCTCGTCAGCAAAATTTCATCATCAGCTCTGCCCCTCTGAATCCTAACGCATATTGGTGGGATAAAAGACGTACACGGGGGGGGGGGGGGGGGCGACGATAAAAAAAAAATTATGCAAATAATATTTTTTTAAATTAAAATTTCGGAAGAAAATAAGCCATGTATGGTAAATCGCATAAAGGTCCTTGGCCCAGGGACAAAATATGGTCCTCGGGTTATCTGATGAGGCACCTGCCCTCCTCAAACCTAATTTTGTAAAAATGAACTAAGCAGTGCATTTACAGATTTATTAAGTGACTCGTGGTTCAATTCCAGAGCATTTTAGGGGGGCCCGTGGTACATTTTTAGATCACTTAAATAACCCGGGACACAGTTCCAGAACACTTAAGCGATCCGTGACACATTTAGAGACACATCCCTTTAGTGACATTTGACATAGTTTTAGAGCACTTAAGCAACCCCCTCCCCAGTGCGGTTCTACATCACTTAACTGACCCTCGACACAGTTCCAGATTACTGAAGTGATTCGCGGCATAATTACGGATCACTTGAGTGATGCGTGGCACAGTTCCAGAGCACTAAAGCGGCCTGCACACATTGCCAGATCATTTGGATCCGTGAAACATTTGGTGCGCCAAAAACGAGAAAAACCTTTCCGATAGTTTGTGGGCACTTGAAGTAACATTCCCCCCATTGATAAGTGCCCTTACAGAGCCACTTTAGTGATCTCTAAATGTTTCGCGGATCCAAGTGATCTGGGCCGCTTTAGTGCTCTGGAACTGTGCCACGCATCACTCAAGTGATCCGTATATATTCGTATTCATATTTTCATAAAGAGTGGTTGATGACGTAAGCATTATCTAAACCCCTCCCCCTTGTCATCAAAAGTCAGCAAATCGGTAACCCCCCCCTCCCCCATCGATGCTGACGTAATATTTGAATGACCCCTAATACGAAACTAGATGTCGCGTTGTAATCGCGCGTATATGTGCTTGTTTTTATATAAATTCTGCTTGGCCAGGAGTTGATGGACCTCCATTGCATGCAAAAGCAAGAGCTTATATTGGAGGTATATTTTTCTAAGGAAGAAAGAGAGAAGTGAGAAGTCTCTCACTTTTCAAATGTGGTTAGAGAGATGTGTAAAATGTGGGAATCCGTGTAAAATTCTGCTGAAAAGTACCAATGAAATAGAAACATAGTAAAACAAGCAATGAATATGTCCAACGACACAATGCAATTTCCAATCTCCGAGAAATCCTGAAAAGGAGGAAAAAAAACAAATGCTATTGTATACGTTCTTTTTAAAATCACACAAAAAAAGAATGCAAATGAAAGAATGCAAACAACGAGTCCGTAAATCGCCCAACACGAGATAGTCATCTTCTCTCTCATTGTTTAGAGTAAGTTAATTTGTATACATTATCGTATCGCATATTTGTTTATGGCGTTATTACCAGGGCCGGATTAACCATATTAAGCAAAATAAGCACGTGCTTAGGGCATCAGTACAAAAGGGACACCACAAAAATATATCATATGGTATTTTTTTTAATGAACAATTTTTTTTCAACATCGATCATCCGTTAGAAGATCCTAAAATTTTCAGAATACTTGATTGTATAGTCGAAGACCATTATCACAAAGGATGGCACGAAAGATGGCACAAAAGATGAGAAACTAATGATATTGCAAACTAGACTTCACATTATTGCTGAGTTTTTCGATTAGCTTCTCACAATTTTCATAAAGTACGCCCAGGGCTGTCTTAACAATATTATACGCCCACATACAAAGTGATTTTTCTGACAGAGAGGCACTACTACCTAGCTAAAAATTCCTACCTACCTACCTATTTGCATATTTACTTTTGAAAATCGGAACCAGATCTAATTGTCACTTGGCGACCCGGTGTCAGAAGTGCCCAGATGGGCCCATGAAGTTCTACAGAATAAGGACATGAGTTTGGGGATCATTAGGGGATCAACTGTTTAGTTTGATCTGTAGTAGTAAAAGAAATGCTACCAGGTGTAAATTAAAAATTTGAAATTGTATCTAAAAGAAAAAATACCCAATATAACGGTGATTCATCAGAAATAAGATACCTGTTGGCAGGGCCGCAACTGGATACTTGGTTAGCCGGGGCTCGGGGCAACTACTCATTAAGGCACCCCACCCCCTCGTGATGATGAAGGGTAGGTTAAATTTGCGCCCCCTTTTGCGATGCACCTGGGGCACCAGACCTGCCTGCTCCCCCCCCCCCCCCACTAGTTGCGGTCCTGCCTATTGGTAATAGTATGACCATTGTAAGATTCAGTCTTCTTCTTGGAGTGTTGTTACAGCCTTTATCTCATCAACAGTTCGTCGTAGTGGTATGAGTTTTAATTTTAAATAGTCTCAAAATGTGACCAGAAATCGCCCTGTACGAGTTCTGAGGATGAAAATACAGTGTACACAAAATAAAAAATGTAAATTTTTATAAGACCCCCCCCCCCCCGTCGTCTAACTCAGTGGTTCTCAACCGGGGGCCATATGACCTCAGGGGGGCCCTAGGATATTCCACGGGGGCCACGGATGAAAATCTGGCAAAAGGGGAGCCACGGCTACTGATACGGGGGCCACGAAGAAGTTCGTGGAATTAAATTTTTTTAGTCACTCTGACTAAAAAATGTTTAATTTCAAACAAAAAATGCATAGAATATATTTTTCGCAATTTTTCCGCTATTCAAGTAACATTAACATGAGGAAGGAAATAAAAAAAGCGTTGCATGTAATCTCGGTGGGTTTACGACTTGGGGGTGACAGTAGGCCCTGACAAAAACTACAGAAGAGGTTTAAAGCAAAATGGAGTAACTGTAAAGCCAGAAAGTTGTGTGTGTTCGAAGACTTTTCATTCAAAGAGGGCTGCCATAAAGACAAAGCAGACAAAGATTTGTTGACCATTCATTGACATTCTTTTGAGTGCTGGTAGTTTAATGTAATCCAAGAAGTATATGGGTGAAAAATGAAAGCCTGTAAAAAAACCCATCGTTTTCATGCAATTACAGACGGATAGCCATCTAGTTTAGCACAAAGCTATCTTCAACCGGCACTGAGTGGTCTGATCATTGATAATTTTTGTCGCATCACGGTCATTTTCTGCACACGAGGGCTAATTAGACCGGGACCTACAATTTATTGCCGATTCCGAACGGCAGGCTTGTTTCTTATACTCATCGAGAGGTTGGTGCGCTAATCCCTCGGTGGGGGACTCCCTGCGGTAGCAATTTTGTGCTGCGGTCAAGTCGCCATTTTTTGTTGTACTATGTCAGGAAAGTTTTCTGACAAGGACGAACCAGGTATTGAACTCGCAGCAGCTCTAAACCTGAGTGGTCTGATGGGGAATACATTTATAAAAATCGAATAAGGAATGATTGCTCTGGGGTATTTTTTTATGAATTTTTGGGGAGGGGGCTGGCCAACCCATTGCCTCCACTGAAAAGAAATAAAGTCGAATCCAGTTATAACGAACTCCATCCAAGAGACCAAATCGTACATGAGGAAAAATACCCGCGAAATTATATTTTTTAGAACTACATTGCTGTATAACTTAAGAAACTGTAATTGTATAAATTTGCTGTTGTGTCTCAATCGCGAGTGTTCATATGTCATTCCTTTCAATTTAACAGGAAAAACGTGATTTTAAACATATTTAAAACGGTCTTAACGTCATTTGGTTTGCTGATTGGTTTCTATATGCAATCCAAGCAGATAATGTATCGGGACTTCTAAGATTGACACCACATCTTTAAAGTTTTTTAAATCTATACTGTCATGCTTCCTATTTACTGCCCTACTACGTAAGCCTGCTGCTGGCCTGCAACATCCCAAATAATTTCAATGCAATTTTCCTATACTGCAAGAACAATGTTGTGGACATTAGAAAAAAAAAATTCTAAAATGACGTATGACCACATTTAAAGCAATTTAAATTGTTGAGGCTCACTGCATCTGCTGATTTCTCAGAAACGTGTAATAAATTCTCACGTAAGTCTTCACTTTGAAATGTCCATAACCCGCGTCAATTCGTCTTTTTCTATCTGTCAACCTAAAATTCATGGTTTTCAGTGTTGATAATACGCATGCAAAACCAATTCAGCGACGCATTTTTCACAATCTGCAAAAATCTAGTGGATTTGATAGTTGGAAATGATGTCTAAATGCCAAAGATTTGGAGTTCGAGTCAAAATGAAAATGCCAAATAATTGAAATTGTGCTTCGTATAAATGAAATATTTTAATATTGAAAGCTATGTATAGAGGTTAATCGTAACCATAGTCAAACGTCTCATAAATGTGAAATTTTGTCATAAAACTGAGAGTGAGGCCCGAATCCCCTTGCGCACAAGTGGAATTTCAAAGCATTTACGCACAACAGAGCCCCTTTTGGCCATTTTTTTTTCTTCCCACCCTTTCTTCCTTTTGTTTCCTTCCGAAATTTATAAAAGTAAAATGACATAATCATTATACAAAAGGACTGTTTTCAGATCAAATTGCAAAAGTTCAATTACTTCAGTGGAAAAATATCAGATTTTTTTTGGTGGGAATACAGTCAACCCCCATTATAATGAACTCCAAGAGACCGGAGTAATAAAGACATTTCGTTACAAAGGAATTTCAGATATTCAGGTATTTCTATACCACTAGGGGGCCATGTGGCCCCCCCTAGTGGTACTGGGATACTTCAAGGGGGCCACGGACGAAAATAGAGAAAGGGGCCATGACAGGTGGTTTGGAGGGCTGCATAGAGCTGAGAAGAAAAATTAAGGTGTGAAGAAATAAAGCTTTTATATTAGTGAATATACACTTACAGAATCCAACTAAACCACCCATAAAACCAGGACCGTCTTAGGGCAAAGGCCCATCCGGGCATCACCTCCTACATTTTGCAACAAGTTCCCTAGGATGGGTTTTTTCGCAGACCCTCCTCTCTATATTGAATATAGTGTGAAAAACAAAAAAAATGATGAAAACCATATCAAGACCCGGGCTGCAGCTCTGTCAGTTCCGCTCTTGTGAGGGGTAATGCCTGGGGGGCCCTCATGTCCATAAGTGACGCCAACTTATGATACTTTTGTAGTACAATTAATTTTGGAAACAAGTAGGAAATAGCTGTTTATTTCCAGTTAAGTATGGGACTACCATAGCATCGCTATGGTGGTGGGAGGGGGGGGGGGGGAGGCCGTGATGTTGAGACGGTCCTGAAAATCTGCTTACGTAATACTTAAATGGTCCCTTATTTATAATTTCCGATGGGCTTGAAATCCTGATAATCAATCATTATTATGTGCACATGAACAGTTTTGTCACTGCGTTACGCAATGACAAAATCCGTATATACCGGGTGACTCGAAATGTTACGTCGTCCGCCAGTAGTAGTTTTTTTTTTTTAAACTTTTGCCTTGTAGCATTTGCCGCGAATTCACAATGGCACTAACAATTTTAAAAGGGAATTAAAATTAATTTAATACTCTAGAATACTTTAAGAAATTACTTTTAAAAATATTGTTGGTGCTGCTACCTACTTTCAGAATCAGAAGTGCCTTATACGGTGATGACGAGGCTCAGGTATAAAAAACTAAATTCTTCATTCAGGTACGCTCCTTATAAACAAAGCTTATAAACTGACCTGAAAGATCAAAATTCCAGTTCAGTAATTTTTTCAAGACCCAAAGAGACATCCAAAACAAAGGTCCTCCACACAAGCAGACGACAGGTAAGATCGTAAAAAGTAAATTTTTCCACACTGCACTTTATAGTAATGTGCTGCCATCTAATGTCAAATTTAAAAGTGATTCATGTGGTGATGATGAAGTTCAAAGTGAAAAAAACTATATTCTTTATTCCGCTTAGTTCCTTATAAACATAGCTCGTGAACTGAACTGGAAATTTAAACTATAAGTTCGGTTATTTTATTTGAGCATAAGGAGACGTCCAAAACAAAGAGCCTCGTAATGAGCAGACGACAGACGGTTTGTTCGGTTCCCTACAAGCTAAGCTCACAAACAGAACTGGAAGTTTGAACTTTCCGTTCGGTTATTTTTTAAGGACACAAGGAGAAGTCCAAAACAAGTAACCTGGACAGAAGCAGACGACATTACTGGTCGGACTTATTACTGGAGGGAGAATCCAGCCACCGCGACTGCAGCGACATCAAATGCAAGGAAATTACGTGACTCGGTCAAAACAAAGTTCCCGCCTGGCAATTTTTCCAAAGAAATGTACAGTTCGGTCTCTAAATATTGGGTTTTAAAGATTTGAAAAAAGGATAGAGAAGAACATTGATCTAAAGAGAGGTGAAAAAAGATAAAATTATTTTTATTTAATACCGGAATCTCATTTCTTTCATTAATGTGGAATAATTTCTTTCATTAATGTGGAATAATTTCTTTCATCATTTCTTGAATTTTCCTTCATCATTTCTTGAATTTTCCTTCATCATTTCTTGAATTTTCCTTCATCATTTCTTGAATTTTCCTTCATCATTTCTTGAATTTTCCTTCATCATTTCTTGAATTTTCCTTCATCAATTCTGGATTTTCCTTCATTAATTATGGAATTTTCCTTCATTATTTTTTGAATATTCTTTCATTAATTCTGGAATTATTTCCTTTATTAATTATTATTTCTTTCACTACTTCTGAAATAATTGCTTTCATCAATTCTGGATTTGCTTCTTTCATTAATGCTGAAATTATTTCTTTTATTAATGCTGGAATTATTTCTGTCATTGATTCTGGAATTATTTCTGTCATTGATTCTGGAATTATTTCTGTCATTGATTCTGGAATTATTTCTGTCATTGATTCTGGAATTATTTCTGTCATTGATTCTGGAATTATTTCTGTCATTGATTCTGGAATTATTTCTGTCATTGATTCTGGAATTATTTCTGTCATTGATTCTGAAATTGTATCTCATTAATTCATTGATTCTGAAATTGTATCTCATTAATTCATTAATTCTGGAATTGTCTCTTTCATTAATCCTGGAATTATCTCCTTCATTAATTCTGGAATTATCTCTTTCATTAATTTTGGAATTATCTCTTTATCATTAATTTTGAAATTATCTCTTTTTCATTAATTTTGGAATTATCTCTTTCCTTCATTCTGGAATTATCTTTCATTAATTTTATTATTATCTCTTTCAGTAATTCTTTCACTAATTTTGGAATTATCACTTTTATCAATGCTGTAATTATCTCTTACATTAATTATAGAATATTTTCTTCCATTAATGCTGAAATTATCTTTCTTTAATGCTGAAATGATAACTTTCATTAATTTTGGAATTATCTCGTCAATGCTGTAATTATCTCTTACATTAATTATAGAATATTTTCTTCCATTAATGCTGAAATTATCTTTCTTTAATGCTGAAATGATAACTTTCATTAATTTTGGAATTATCTCGTCAATGCTGTAATTATCTCTTACATTAATTATAGAATATTTTCTTCCATTAATGCTGAAATTATCTTTCTTTAATGCTGAAATGATAACTTTCATTAATTTTGGAATTATCTCGTCAATGCTGAAATTATTTTTTCATTTATTGTTTTAAACTCCTATTTATGCGATAACAAAATAACGGGGGATCGTGTTTGTTTTCGCCGAGTCACGTGATGTTTCGACAAAAGATGTTGGGGGACACCGTTCTCACAGTACTGCCAAGGCGGAGACCGCTGACGTCATACTCTCTCCGGAGGCTTGATTTATATACTGTTGGTGCTGCCATTTAATCTCGAAATTTCAGGCAACTCATGCGATGATGAAAAAGAGATAAGAGAGTTCTTTGTCATTTTTTTGCATAAAATTTTTTTATGAGACGAAAATTTCGGTAACAAAAATTCGGTACATTTGCAATAATCGATTTTATGTAGGAAAAAATAATTATTTCTTTCGACAAAAACATTCGGACAATATGGATGATCGAACAAATAAGTGAAGACACGGATTATGTGGTCTTCAGATAGGGTTACCAGATTCAATTTACGAATTTTTCGAGAATTTTTCAGGTAGGGCCTCCAAAAAATCCTTTGGCTCGGGCCTATGATGCTATTACGACGATCCTGTCCTGTCAGCCCCACTCTTGTGGGGATCATGGAATTCTAGTACCTGATTCCTTTACTTCTATTAATTTACATTAATTAAACAAAAACACCAATAAAAAATTCGAAAAATGATCAAAGTTATCGAATTGCTAAGTATATTTGATAAAGATATGATGAAGCGCTTTAAAAGCATGAAAACAATTTATGTCTGTTCAATAGGGTTCGAGCCACGATGAAGTGTCAGCAGGTGGACAAACGCTAATTATTATTAATAATTTATAAATTGTAAATTATTATTTAATAATAATTGAATTAATATAATAATAATAAGTAAATAAATAAATTATAAATTGTAAAATTAATTTAAATGCCATTCCCTCTCAATGGATGGTGTTTGATTACGATCCAGACTATCAACGCGTTCCTGAAATAATGAAAAAAAAAATGAGAGTGATAGAATTCGTTCTTTTCGTGAAAACAAAATTTCAAGATTTATGTTCGTAACTCGAAAAGTTTGTAAGTCGGGGAGCAACTACATAAAAAAATTTTAGAGGGGGCCGCAATTTTTTTTTGCGTTGGGCCGTGAAATTCTAAGCCCGGACTGGTCTCCGATTTTTGAATTTAAATATCTAAGGGAATAATGCAGTTAAAAACATGCAATTTGTTTGTTGGGCTCAGAAGAGAAAGAGCAACAACTGTCTAATTGGAAGTTAGAGGACGTGGGGGGGGGGGAAGGAATCGTATAAAAATTTCATTTTCTATTTTGTGTACACTGTATTTTCATCCTCAAAACTCGTACAGGGTAATTTCTGGTCACATTTTGAGAATTTTTAAAATTAGAACCATAACCACTACGACGAACGGTTGATGAGATAAAGGCTCCAACAACACTCCAAGGAGAAACCTTTGAATCTTAGAATGGCCATAATATTACCAATAGGCAGGGCCGCAAGTAGTTACGGAGGAGCAGGCGAATCTGGTGCCCCGGGCGCATTAAAAAGGGGGCGCAGATTTAACCATTCAACCTATCCTTCAGCATTACGGGGGGGGGGTGCCGGAATGAGTGGTTGCCCCGGCTAACCAAGTATCCAGTTGCGGCCCTGCCAGTAGGTATCTTATTTCTGACGAATCACCGTTATATATTGGGTATTTTTTATTTTTAGATACATTCTCAAGTTCGTAATTTACACCTGGTAGCATTTCTTTTACTTCTATTATCAACTACATTCTATGATCAACTTCACAGTTGATCCACAGTTGTGACACCCACAAAAATCATGTCCTTATTGTGTAGAACTTGGTTTACTGCATGGGTCCACCTGAGGAACTTCTGGCAACCAAGTGACAATTAGATCTGGTTCCGATTTTCAAGAGTAAATATGCAAATAGGTAGATAGGAATTTTTAGCTAGGTTGTAGTGCCTCTCTCAGAAAAATCGCTTTGTATGAGGGCGTGTGATAATGTTAAGAGACAGCCCTGGGCGTACTTTATGAAAATTGGGAAAAGCTAATCAAAAAACTCAGCAAAATAATGTGGTCTCGTTTGCAATATTATTAGTTTCACATCTTTTGTGCCAGCCTTGTGATAATGATCTTCAACTATTACAAGTGTTCTTAAAATTTTAAGCCGGGTTTTCCTAGGAATAGGTTTGTTGCGCAGCGTGAACCGAATTAGACTATTTCGCGCCGACAGAAACGTGTTACATAATCACGCCCCGCGTTTGTGTTTTCCTAGCGAGACGCATCAGATCAGGGCGGCTATATATAAAGTATATGGCTTTGGCATCAGCTACTCTGTCGTCTGCATGCTCCGGTTTGAAGGGAAGGAAAAGAAAACGCACAAGAGTGAAGAGAATATCGGCAAAACCGCGGCGCACGGCGCATTTGACTCCTCCAGAAGCAGTCGGCCAATCACGCCGGACGTAAAGCGCAGTCGTCAGGCGTATTGCGCTCTGTACGGAGCCAGAAAAAAAATTACCCGGACTCAGAAAAAAAATAAGATTCATCCAGGGCCCCCAAAATGAATCTTCCGAGACGGGAACCCGTCTCGGAAGCTTATCGGACATCACCCCGTGAGGGCCACGGCAAATATTCATTTAGAAATGAATTACCTTTTGGGTTTGATAATACGATTGAATAATCGACGATTATTCAATCGTATTAAATATTCATTTGCATTCATTTTACCAGCGAATAAAATCCAGCGCCCCCACGCAATTACTCGGGACCGAATTTGCAGATTTTTATGGGGACCCCAGACTGGATATATCGTGCTCTTCCGTATCGGAAAATTTTCAATTTTGAGGCAGCAAGAAAACAATGAGGTCCATCAAGGGCCACTGGAAATGAAACCTTTTACCTTCCCCGTGAAGGTATATGTGCCAGACCAAAGCCTCCTAGATACTACTTCTAGGAGGCTTTGGCCAGACCCGTGATATATGTATATTATACATATACATACCTCTTGGCATGACCACTAGGGCAGGGATGACATGGGGTTGGAACGATTCTTATCAATTTTTTGATTTTTCACACTATAAATTAACCACTGAGGGGCCCGTGAAAGAGCTGGTTTGGGGGCCCGCCATCTCTCCCATCCTAGGGGCCCTGCTGTAGGATGTGGGAGCCTCTCGGTACATACACATAACTTAATCCCGAGGGGTCAAATGGGTCCCGATATGCAAGAGTTAAATGAAAACTTGACCCAAAATCGTAACCGACTTCCGTTACATAAAATAGTCACTAATTTCCGTTGCCTAGATACGGACCCCCCAGTTTGTGATTTTATATTATAGAGTAGATACGTTGCAATTCGCTAACTCATAATTTTTGGAATTTTTTATTGTTGTTTTTGTTTAATTAATGTAAATTAATAGAAGTAAAGGAATCAAGCACCGGAATTCCATGACCCCCACAAGCAGCGCCATCTTAAGATCATCATGGGCCCCCCCTTCTATAGTAAGTTTATAATGTGGGAAAACAAAAAATTATAATTATCGTCCCGTGTCCGCTGCCCTCTAATTGCGGCCCTCGGGAGGAGGCGGGTTTTGTGGCCCGGGCTTCGGATCAGAGGGAGTGGGCAACACAATGCGTGCTTGCCCCGGCTGACTAAAAGCATCTAGTTGCAGTCGTTGCGGTCCTGCCTACTCTTGTGGGAGGGGCCGCAAATAGTGGGGGGGGGGGAGAGCAAGCGGGTCCAGTGCACCCTGGTGCCGTACCAGAGAGGGTACCAATTTCAACTTTTAACCCTCCATCAACATTACAAAGGGCGCCAAAATGTGATCTTGCCCGGCTACAAGCGTCGACCCTGTTGCAACCCTGCTTGTGGGGTCCACCCGGGGACTAAGCGTGCATTCTCCGTCCCCCGGGGCAGATTTTCTTGGGGCCTCTTGAAAAGATTTATTATCATGCAAAATAAGTGTATATTTTTTTGTAAGACCTCCCCTCCATTTGCTCGAGGCAGTACTCTGGCCACCCCAATCCTTTTACGGGCCAGGGTCCAACCGGGGGGGGGGGGGGGAGCTCAGAATAATAGGATTTGGTGAACTTTTTTTCGGAGGAATTTTCATACAAATTATTAGGGGAGCATTTCCAGCCAGAAAGGGGGTGGGGAGCTCAGATATATCAATTTGTTCGGGTGCCAGCACCGTCTTAAGAGCACTATGGGCCTCAGGCAAAGTGATTTTTCTGAGGCCCTACCAGCCAAATTTACATGTACGCTCATCGAAAATTTCAACTATATCTCATTTTTGTGACGCCCCTTTTCCTCTTGAGGCCCCACGAGCCGTGCCCTGTGGTTCCACGCGTTAAGACGGCACTGCTGACAGGGCTCCAGCCCTGGGATTCGGGACAATAACAATCTTACTACAACTTAAAATTACTACACCTTATTCCACTTGACGTTCCCACTTAAAAAGTTCTCTCGCTTAGTACGAACTCTTAGATGTTATTACTTGTTTAAAACCAAGAGTTTCTTGCCACAAACAAGATTGCATCCTCAATATTTAAATATTCAAATTCGAAATTCAAAAAGTCGCTCTGGAATAGGTTGTGTCGAGTATTAACAACACTAGCTGTAATCAGCCTAAACCTCAGATATGATTTATTTAATGGTAGGCAATGAACTACCGGGGCTGTAAGCAACGTAGCCTACATCATAAATGTTCGGAAATTTGTGGTCTTATATGTTTTAATGCATGAACTCTTTATTCATGAACAGGGTCGGTTCTGGACATTTTTCAAGTGTAAGCGAATGTTGTTTTGGTGATAAAAAAAATCGCCCCTTTCAGTTGGCGTGTTTAGCGGTCGCGTAGTTGGCATGATTCAAGATCCGGCTCCTGTTCATGAAACAAAATATCTCTAATGTTGGTACTGTACTAGGTGAATAGTTAGATTGAGAGAAAAAATCAGAGAGAAACGTCTTACGTCTTATATATTCCGGAAGACGGACACACAATATATATATAAATTCTAAATTTTTAAATTTTTACTACTGAACTTTCGAAAAAGGGTAAGACTCTTACCCTTATATCGCTCGGTATTTTCATGTATACGACCCCTCAAACAAATTTTAAGATTTTAAGTAACTGTACGTCATTTGGAAACTTTTTGTAATTGAAAGTACTACTAAAGTCAACGGTTGCAGAGATATCCGCTGTGTAAGCAATTTGGGTCTGCCTGCATAACTTCATCATAGATGGGGCCCGCGAAGAGTCTCACCAGGGAGCCCACCAAAGATCTCAGCTTAGAGCCCATACTGAAGGATGGGAAGAGCGGGCATGGGTCTCCGTGCCGTTCCCGATTGCACTCATGGTTGGGACTCAAGAGGTTGCAGCCCTGTCATCCTATTGGAGACACATTCACGAATCAAGAGCTTTTATTATGGCCACCACCGGAGCTCCCGTGCAAGAACTCTGGCATGTGTTTGAATAATCATGAAAATGCTTGAAATAATCATGAAGTTAACCATTGAATTACAGCGTGTTTTGATTACATTGAATTACATCTGAGTTGTCGGTATTTTACATTATACACTCCATATTGAGGAGGCTTCACTAAAGATCTTAGTCTTGGCGACCTGGTCCCAGGCGGGGGGCATGATGAGCACAGAGATGCTCACGGGGAAAGGATAAATTTTTATTCCTATATGAAATGTGTGGATGCCTCCTCTAACATTGTTTTCTAGATGGGGCAGAATGTCTTCTATTTTTCCTGCATTGATTTGTTTCTGTGCGCAGATAGAATTTCTCATTGCAGAATCTCAAAATAACATGCTACCTTACACTATACAGGGGAATTTCTTGTGCAGCAAAAAATTTTTATGTGTGTACACGGAAGCATTCTCATGTCTCAGTCATTCCCAGATGCATGTAAACGTGCATATTTTATAAACCTATTAACCATGAAAAAATAATGCCATTCTCAGTTACTTTTGTCCATAACACAAACGGGGAAAACTAAAATTTTATCAGTCACAAAATATGCCTTTCAGAAAACAACTGCATTGTACAGTATGCATTATATTGAGAGAAACATCATTAAACTGGAACCCCTTCTTCTGCTACCTATCAAATACAAAAAACCCAACTGTTATGATTCCAATTGGTGACTGGTTTTCAGTTAATGTGTCGCATGAAAAAAATCAATGTAGTATAATATTAATTAATATTTAATGAACAAATAAGGGGTGGGGGAGTCGCCGTTTTTGTCCACAAAGACATTCCCTTTTTTGGAAATGGATCTTCCAACATCTACTGAGATGAAGGCTGAAGATATAACTGTTTACATAAACAGACAACCGATAGTAATAAGTGTCATCTATAAACCACCGAATAATGACCTGGACATTAACTTGCTTAATTTCTTATCAATTCAACCAATCCCACATTCATTGCTGGAGACTGGAATAGCATAAGCCCGGCCTTCTATAGCAACAGGTATAACCGATGTGGACGCATTCTGGGGCAATATTGTAGAAACAAATGCCTTTGTATACACTCCAGCGCGGTTCCTACTAACTTTCCTGGGGGAAGAGGTAGGCCTGATGTACTTGACTTTGCAATTTATAAAAACTTTCGATATAACATTCAACTAGGTTCAATGCCAGTGCTAAATTCAACTCATAATCCACTAATCTTCACCATGGATATTTTAAGACCCAAAGACATTCCTTATAAATTAGTAACTACCTGGTCTAAATACCGTGAAATTCTTAGCACCGAAAAAAAACTAACCCTCGACCAACATACTCCTGATACCGTCGAACAAGGAATCTCTGATATCACTTTCAAAATTAAAGACGCAATTGATAAATCGACAAGGAAAATTCTTGCAACTGACCACGGATTTGACATCTCCCAAGAGCTGCGAAACAAGATCAAACTCAAGAACAAGATCAGGAAAATGTAGCAACTTCACAGGAGGCAAATGGACAAAGTAGGTCTTAACAGACGGGAGAAAGAAATACGCGAAACAAGACTTCAGCCTACGTCAACGAACGATTTTCCAACTTTATAGAAGACGCCACAACAGCAGAGGGATCACTTTGGAGGGCCCGGAAGAACTGCAAGGTCAAAGGGGGCAACATCAACAATATCAAAAACCAAGGGAATGAATTTGTCTTCTCCGAAAGTGAAATAGCCGAAGTACTGGCCAACAACTACGAGGAGCAGTTCTCACCGAACTCCAATCAACCATCTATCATCGAACTTGAACATCAGAGGAAACTTCAAGATTTCCTGAGAATACCAAGACCGGCTCTTTGTGGATTTAGTGAAGCCGAGCTAACCACCTCGGACGAGGTTAAGACACTTATTAATAACTCAAAACTAAGAAAGGCCCTGGCCATGGCGAAATCTCCAATTATGCTATTAAAAACTTACTTCCTCAAATTATCTCTATTCTCACAAATCTCTTCAACAGCATGCTCCGAATCAACTATTTTCCACGCATCTGGAAGCTTTCTATTATAAAACAAATTCATAAAATGGGTACTGATCCTCTCATTGCAAAAAGTTATAGACCGATCAGCCTTCTCTCTTGCATCTCTAAATAATTTGAGTGTATATATAAAACACGACTTGATAACTATCTTAACCATCATAACATCATCCGACCTGAGCAACATGGCTTCCGCCGAGGGCACTCCTGTGTAATCCAACTGCACAGAGGTCAGAATTCATAATTGGCTCATTTAGCTGCAAAGATTACGTCTGTGCAGCATGTCTTGACATAAGTAAGGCGTTCGTCAAGAATAAACATGATACACTACTGGTCAAACTTATCGACATGGGCTTCCCGGAGCATTTTATGTTATTCTTCCATAACTATCTTTCAGGAAGAACTTTCAGAGTCAAAATTGGAAAAACGTTATCAAACTTGCATAGTTCCGCAAGGATCCTGTTTAGGCTCTCAGCTCTTCTTACTTTATATTAACGACATTCCTGCACCTCTGGTAGGAATCATAGCACTTTTTGCTGACGATGCCATAATACTTACCAATCATAGGAAATCTAAAAAATGCCGTGAAAATCTTTAAGAAATCGTCAAGGCCATTGAGAATTGGTGCGACATCAACGCTATTGAGCTGAACCACAGCAAGTGCCAATTTATTTGGTTCACAAGCAAAGCGTACCCAGGAAACGCTCCCATCTATATCGGTGGAGCGGCCGTGGAACCAGTGAGAAAATTAAAATACCTAGGCTGTATTCTGGATCGGCCAATGACTTTTGGCCCGCAGATTGACTATGTCAGGAACAAGGCCACCCAAGCCCTATGCATGCTCTCCAAAATGACATTTCCTCAAGCTCGTCTCTTCTTAAAGAATAAAGTCATACTATACAAATCTATACTTCGACCAATTATGGCATATGCAGCCCCGGTCTGGACCTACGCAAGTCATAGCAACATGCAAAAACTACAATCTCAGCAAAACAAGATCCTAAGGTTTCTTGTGAAGGCACCTAAATTTATACGGGGAGCTGAAATCAGGAACAACCTGGGTATACCCCTTATACTGGACTTCATCAAGGAGCTATCTACGACCCACTATGGAAAACTACAGAACTCTGAATACGGCCATCTGAATGAGATAGTGGATTACGACCCATTACAGAGAACAATATACCATAGGCCAAAAAGGGTATTGCACTCTGACTGGACACTCTACTGATAAAGAAAATTATGTATTCTATTATTATTTTTGTTATAAATGTTTTCGAGAAAAGGAAAAAAAAGGGAATTAATTAAAAAAAATTGAAATGAATTAGAAAAAAGAAATAGGTTTGAAAAAATATATATATTTACATATACAGTCAAACCTCGTTAATGAGAAACTCTTGGCAGAGCAAAAATATGACTTATTAAGCTGAGTGACTCGTTAAACGGAGTAAGCCATAGCTGTGCCAATTCATGCCTGAGGACAATTGGGACTTCCAAAAAATGACCCGGTAAGCGGAGTGACGTGTTAACCGGGTGACGCACTAACGAGGTTTGACTGTACTGTGCATTTCTATTTTTCTGTATATGTCATCCTATTATATCCCACTTTATCTACTTTGCCACTGGTATATTGCACTCATTCTTGTATCCGTATGTGTTATCTGTATGTCTTATATATGTATTGTATGTGTTATATGGTTTTTATCTACCAACAATTTTTTTTTTTAAATATTGAATATTTCAATTTCCCCCCCTTATTGTGATCTTTTAGAGCGCATACTACATTTGTACTTTGGGCATGACGTTGGACTGGATTTTTGTTTACACATACATGTACAAACTTGTCTTTCTCCTTCACAACGCCTCAGAAAGGCTATTTGAAAGTCGTAAGACAGCCTAATTGGGCTTCGGTTATCTTCAACATTTCATAACAATAATCGAAAGCATATGAAGGCGGGGATGAAATTATTTTTTTCGGTTATAATCGTAAGGCGAAAAACTTTGCGTATATTACTAACGTTATTTTACTTTACTCAAACATCAACTGTTAAAGTTTTGCAACAAACTTGTTAAAATATAATGTATATTATTACTTAAATATTTATAAACACTGTACTGTATTTTTTTTATGTGTGCGAACATTATTTTTTTTAACAATTCTATTTTGAAAGATCATTAACAGTTGTGTTTTTCATTTGATAGGTGACAGAAAGGTTTCTAATTAAAGGATGTTTCTCAATATCCCGTACTGCATAGCTATTTTTTAACAGGGATATTTTTTGGCTGATAAAATTTTATTTTTACCTGTTTGAATGTTATGGACAAAAGTAACTAAAACCTCTCGGTAAGTATAAAAAAGGCTGCCGTTCGGAATCGGCAATAAATTGTAGATCCTAGTCTAATTAGCAGTCGTGTGCAGAAAATGACGGTAGTGCGACAAAAATGATCAAAAGTAGCTAAGAAAGACCGTTTTTTTTAATGATTAATACGTTTACAAAATATGGATATTTAGAGTATGAGAATGACCAAGAATGACAGTTCATCCTTGTACGCAGTGTTTCTGCTAAGTAGAAAAAAAAGTCATATATTGTATATGAGGTAGTATGATATTTTTTTCATTCCGCACAGATATCGATATTCTGTGTGGCGGGAAACAACAGGCCTGTGCAGGTGAAATTAAAGAGAATGTGCCTACTTTCTGGCAAATGAAAAGGATCCTTGGTACCACCGAAATAAAATAAAAAATTATTCAGCTTAGCAGCATTTTTTTCCCTAATTTTTTCAGTCTTATTTTTCTGGGAAATTTGAGTAATTGAAAAGGTTCACATAATTTTAGGCTCTCCGGATGCAGATTTATCATTTTTTTGGCCTGTGGGCTATACAAATTCTGCCAAAATTTATTCATTCATTCTAGTCTGGTTTTCTTGACCACTTTTCATTTCCACAAATTACCCGCCCCGGACTATAGCTTGCTTAGCTCCCCCTCCCTCCTTCCCATACCGTAAATATGTCTATATGTCACTATCTTTCGATCGTTTACATGCTTTCACACCCTCTAGGTCACTGTTTTCGTCCCTCGCTCATCAGGTCATTCTTTTGGTCGCTCACATGCTTGCACACTGTTTTGGTCACTCATGCTTTCGCACTGTTTTGGTCACTCATGCTTTCGCACTGTTTTGGTCACTCATGCTTTCGCACTGTTTTGGTCACTCATGCTTTCGCACTGTTTTTGTCACTCATGCTTTCGCACTGTTTTTGTCACTCATGCTTTCACACTGTTTTTGTCACTCATGCTTTCGCACTGTTTTTGTCACTCATGCTTTCGCACTGTTTTTGTCACTCATGCTTTCACACTGTTTTTGTCACTCACATGCTTCCACATTCTCTATATTAGTCATCCAAGTGATCTGGACTTTATTTTTAAACGGTACACTAACTCATTAAAATTCAAAACAAAGATCAGATTTGCGAATATCAGCAACAAGAAAGTTTTCTTCTTAGAAAGGTCTCCGGGATTTGTAAGGGTTCCGTGCCACTTGATCATGTGGAACCCCCCCACCCTCAAAAAAAAGAAAAGAAAAAAAGAACTGTCGCGGGACCCCACAGTTCCGCGGAACACCAGTTGAAAACCTGTGCTATAGGTACGTGATAGCTTACATGAAAATTGATTTTAACTTTCCAATTTGACTATGAAAATTTTTACTACGAATTTGATTCTCGTGGCGTAAAATAACAGAATTTTCGATGAAAGTTACTCATTTACAATGGGTTGAATGTTACGGCAGAGCTTAATTACGAAGTCTATACATGCGTGACTCGTGACTTGAGTGCGTAGGACGACTGTCACACGAGGTCTTTGTTAGTAAACATACCCCGTTGTTTACAAACAAAGCGTCTCTATATTCATATTATGCACGTTGAAAAATGTGTTATCAGTTTTGCAATAATATACATTTTTTTTCCCACCTTCCTTTTGCAAAAGGTCAACTGTGACATTTTGTGTCTTAAAAAGAAAATTAATCTCTTGTAACGTCCGTCTATGTCTGTTCATCCGCTTCGGTTTGGAATCATCAAGGTCCGTCATTTCCGAACTGAGGCCACTAAGTTTTTTTTTTTTTTTTCCTAGTTCTCAAACTGGTCTCCGATTTGGAGCTGACAAGGCCATAGAGTCTTACACTCGACTAATTGGATGATTTATCAACCAGACATGACTTGTATAATTAATTTGCAGACCAATCCACACCGCATACTTTTTCCGTGACGTCATCAAGAATTCCATTCATACCATGTCTCATGCACGATTTTATAACGTATAACATTCACACACTTGAGGGAAAAATTCGACTCCATCATCCACGCACATGATGATGATTATGATGGTTAATTTTTTGAAACCACAGGGAAAAACCACGTTGGCCACCACTGTGTGATCGCAAGGATAGGACCGAGGTTTTAATTCATAACTGTATGTTTTATGATCACTTTTAATAATGCATTTCCGTGATTCGGAAATATTTCACCAGGTTAATGACGAACGTAATAGTTCTGATATAATAAATTTGTCAGGAAACCATCGTTTGTTGCTCTTAATCTAAAAAATACTGTTTTTTTATAAATAAATTTTATCTAAAAATCTGTATGCCGGAGGTGAAGAGCATCATGTCACGAAGGGAAATTTTAAGGAGAGCCATTTAAAGATTATTTAGTATGTCTTTCTATTAAGAGCTCGCTCGTTTCATAGAGTGTGTGAATATCTCTTGTATTTATTGAAATAACGTTATCTTAACAGTGAGGAAAATGGACATGGCGCCCTTTAACTCTGGCATACAGAAATATTGTTTCTAAAACTCATTGAATTTGGAAATTTCCTGTGAAGAACGTTCCTCACTACGCTTCATTTGAAACACTTGTTTCCTAAACTCTGCTATCTGAAAACCCCTTGTTTACTAAACTTTATCTAAAGAACATTGTTTCCTAAGCTTAGACAGTCGGACCCGCTTATAATGAAATCGGAAGAAACAACGAAACTATTCGTTATACCCAAGTCTTCTTATATTATATCCGCACCGGTTTGAAAAATGATTCTTTCGTGCAAAATATTGCAGGAACGCATTTTTCAGTAATCTGAGCATTCTTAAAACGAATAGGTTAAAATAAAATAAGATTTTACAGAGAAAAGAAGGAAAAAAAATAGGATTTTAATGTACCCAAAATAGCCCTACTAGAATGTCTTCCAAGGAAAGAAAGGAGAAATTTTCAGCTGCAGAAATGTAAATTTATAGATTAAATGATTTAGATAAGCGATTACGCAGAAATTCGGGGCAATTTCATGTTTGAAAATCGGTCGGAAATTCGTTATAATCGTACTTTTCTGAAATCAGTGTTCGTCGTTATAAGCAATCAAAATAGCATACATAAGCAATACGAAATTCGCGGGACAAGGAAAAGCTTTGTTATAATTAAAAATTCATAATATACATGTTCGTTATAAGTGAGTCCGACTGTATAAAAAGTATCGTTTGCTATGTTCAATCTAAAAATACTCTTTTTAGAAACCTTATCTACAAAATATAGTTCGTTAAGCTTAAGAAAAAGGCATTGAATTCAAAAAGTTAAAGAAAATCGCTTGCTCAAATTTATCTAAAATCTCTCGTTTGCTACGCTTAATCTGAAAAACTGCAGTTTTTTGAATTTTATCTAAAAAATTCAATTTGTCAAGCTTCTATCCTAAAAAACAATCTTTAAGCTT
Source organism: Pholcus phalangioides (assembly GCF_987345545.1). NCBI lineage: Eukaryota > Metazoa > Arthropoda > Arachnida > Araneae > Pholcidae > Pholcus > Pholcus phalangioides. The sequence goes on along the minus strand of NW_028301601.1, from coordinate 16,995,127 downwards.
TCTAAAAGAAATTTTTTTGTTAATATATAGGGGTGTCCCGTAAGTAACAAAAGTTTACCAGTTTTGAGAGTAAAAATACAATGTGTAACAAAATAAAAAAAATCTAAATTTTTGTACGGTCCCCCTGTGCTTCAACCTGCAATTAGAGGGTTGTTGCCCTGCATCTCCTGAAGCCAAAAAAAAAATTCTATGTTTCTAAGTGCAATATTCACAGAGATATTCGAATTCGAAAATCGGAGGAAATTTAGGAAAGAATAGCGTTAAAAAACCCGCATTTAACTATCTCATGGTGTAACTATCAATTGGTGTTCCGTAACAGTTTCTTTGGGATTCTGCATGCAGAAATGCTACGGAACTCTCAAAAACCCCGGAACCAGGAGACCTTTTGAAAGAATTAAACTTTCTTATCACTCATATATCACTCATACTATTCACAAAGCTGTTCTTTATTTTGAATTTTAAGAAGATAGTGTCTTTAAGAAAAAAAAAAATTCAGTGACATTACATTTTTTTCACATCGAAATAACAACTATTAAAATTTTGAAATAAACTTTAGAATTCAATTAATATTATTGCTTATAAAACAGATATTAACATTATGCTATATTAATTTTTTCTATGCAATGCATTTATTAGAAACCAATCACCAATTTCAATCAAAGAATTATAACAGTTTTAATTTATAGGTGGCAGAACGCATATCAGTTCATTGATCTATACCATAGTTTTCCAACCTTTTTTGTCCCGACGCCCCCTTCTTCAGAAATTTTTTTCTCCCACCGCCCCCCAAAGCAATCTAACCCATAGAATCCTAATGCTATACCCGTAGCTTCTACCGCCCCCCTGGAACATTCCATCGCCCACGTTGGGGATCACTGATCTACACTATAGTTCTCACGTGTAATCTATTACTGTACTGCATACTCATTTCCAGTGTTTTCTAGAAAGCACATACATGTATTTACTGATAAAATTTTATTTTTACCCTATTGTGTTGCTGTATGGACAGAAGTAACTAAGACAGGCATCATTTATTCCATGGTGAATAATTTTGAAAAGTATGGATGTTTAGAGCCTGAAAATGAATGCTTTCCTGTACACAGAGTTTCTTGCTGAGCAAAGAAAAATTTCCTGTATTGTATGAGGTAGTATTTTAGTTGGTCAATTTCGCATAAAAGATATCGAAATTCTGTGCGCAGAGAAACAACAAGTCAGTGCAGGTAAAATAAAAGAGAATATGTCCATGTGATTTGTAAAAAAAGTTAGAAGGCGCATTTTATGCAGGAATAAAGTTTTTCTTTTCCTCGTGAGCATCTCAAGGCTCACCATGGCCCAACAACCGGGACGCAGGCTCCCTAGACTGCGATATTGTGGTAGGTCTCCTCTATAGTGAATTTATAAAGTGCAAAAAAAAACCGATTGTCCCTGGCCACCGTAATAGAGCCCTGCCACACCTACCCATGTAGGGTTGGGGGTGCTCACCTAAACCATTGAGGGTGGATACTTGTTTCGTACTCGGGAGATATTTACCGACAACTCATATGAACACCCTGTGATTCAATGATTCGCATCGTGATTATTTCAGTTTCAGTTCTTGTACGGATGCTTTTCTTCTGGCGATGGTTACAATTAAAGCTCTTGATTCGTGAATATGCCTCCGAATAAGCTACGCATAGGGCCATCTTAAAAGCATCATGGGCATCCCGGGCAAGGAATGTTCAGGTGCCCCTATCTGGTTGAAATTCACAGACTATAGTTTATACACTTTCTCTTGAAAATCATATTACCGGATGCCAAGTAATCACGAGACCCTCCTATGCATCCGATTCCCGGGTAAGGTCCATGCATTAAAAATATACTGAGAGTCCTCGCTTAACATAACACTATACGAAATTGAAAATTACCGTTTTCAAAGACATAGGAGGAAAAAAACCTTCTTACACACACACACAATAGTTCATTTGAATTCTTACAGGTGGCAGAAAATGACAAACCTGTAAATTTCTTACACGCAAAAATGTTCAGTTTATATTTTAAAAAACCCACGCTCGATTCTTTATAAAATTCGAATTTTTGACAGATATTCACTTGTCCCCCTATATTATGAATTTATAGTGCGAAAAACAAAAAATGAGAAGAATCATCTGGGGGGGTTCCGGGTTGGAGTCCTGTCAGCCCTACTCCTTTTGTGGGGGGGGGGGAGGGGGAGGGGTGATGCGGAAACAGCAGTAGGGAACACTTTTGTTTTGGATAAATATTCAAAAACTTGTTTGAGTTCCGTAGAACAGCCTCATTATCACATCAAGGGTTCCACAGAACTGCCTTATAACTACTAAGGGTTCAGCAAGATACTTCACGTTGTAATCCCCTAAACTATCTAATTGAAAGTTAGAGCACAGGGGGACCGTATAAAAATTTAGATTTTATTTTGCGACGCACCGTATTTTCACTCTCAAAACTGCTAGGGGGTAATTTTTGAACGCCTTCTGAGCATTTTTTAAACTGGAATCATACCTCTACGACGGACAATTGATGAGATGAAGGCCGTGCTAGCACTTACTGGACACCCTATATATACATATATAAGCTATCTTCTATTTTTCCACCTAAAAATAGCTGTTTTCTCAGCTTCATTTAGAAACCATGCTACATAAAACTTCATGTAAAAAACTTCATTTTTTAAAAAAAAAATCTCCGTAATGTCTCTAAAACCATCCAAAATAAATCTAAAACATGCCATTTTTTATTGGCATGTTTTTTAGCCCCTCGCTTATCTAATTATTTTATTGTTTTTAAGCTTTATATAAAGAATAGCGTTTGTTGAGCTTCATCTGAAATAATATCGTTTTGCTACGCCTTATCTGTCTTTGATTTTCAAATCTTTATCTGTAAATTATTATTCGCTAAGCTCTATCTAAAAATGTTGTTTGTTAAGCTTTATCCAAAAAAATATATATGGTTTTTTACGCATTATCTGAAAATATTGGCTCGCTACGCCGCTTTTTCTAAAAAAATATCGTTTTGTTACGCCTTATCTAAAATCTATGACTTTCAAAGCTTTATTTAAAAAATCTTATTTGTTGAGCTTTTATCTAAAGAATATCTCTTTGCTACGCCTTATACAAAAATTGTCATTTTCCTAAGCCTTTTAGATAAAATTACACTTTATCTAAAATCTATTACTTCGAAGTTTTTTATCTGAAAAACATTGTTTGTGCTAAGCTGTATCTTAAAAACACAAGCTTTCTTCTATTTTTTTTCAGAGAACATACAGGGGATTTTTGGGAAAGGGGATTTTGGTAAAGGGAAAAAACGATTTCCAGAGGATATTTTTAATTGCTTTCATGAATAGCAGCATGCATATTGTCTGAGTGTTTCAACATGTGGCACTGATGAGAGGAAAATACTGTATTGCATTAATGTATCGCACAGCACTGCTGGCAATCTAATCACATTGATCAACGTTTCGACATACGAATAAGTTAAAAGAGTTTTTCAGAGCTAGTAGGAATTTATATATATATGTCCGCATATTATCTTCTAGATTTTATTTGACCGTCGTAGTACCTCCTTTCCGCCTGGTGGTGTCGGGAGTCGCGTATTTGCTGTGTTTCACGTTCGAAAACTCTGGTTGGAACACGACTCCCATGAACAGTACGGCACCTGAATGGTTCTCCCTGATGTAGAAGATGAACGGCCGGTCGACAATGAACCTAAGTATCCTCCTTGGTCGAGAATTTCTCGACACTGCCGTCGACGTCGATGCGGCGGCTTCTGTTCCCTTTTCCTCGACAGAGACGAACGCCCTGTGATATATCTCGTCGATGTCCAGCCTCCTGTCCGTGGAAAAGCCCGATAAGTTGGTGATGCCATTTTTGAACAGATCTCTGACGCCCATTTTGTTCAGGATCGGCGAGAGTTTCAAGTGCGAGTCTATCTCGAACTTCGGTAGCTGTAAGACGACTTCTGCAGGGAACATATCGTCCACGAGTGTCTCCAGACGGTCCTGATTGAGCGAGTTCGCCAGGATGTTGATCCCGTGAGCTTTGTTGTTCGGGAGCATGATCATCATGCTCATCGATCTTGTCTGGTATGGTAGCTCTATTGCTGTGCATTGGAGTTCGTCACTGACCGCGTGGAAGAAGGTGTTCTTCGTCGTCATCGTGTCGACTAGGATGTATTCTTTAGCATTAATGAAAAACGGCTTTTGCTTCGTGGACATTGGCTGGAAAGGTTGCAGCCACGGCCCCTTGAAATACATGGTGCTAGTCACTATGAATTCCGTGTCCTTCCTGACGGCCTGCTGTGGAAGGATGTCGTTGATCTTGGAATTCGTGTTAGCGCTAACCCACGAGTTGATTGCCTTACGAGCAAGCTCCGGGTTCCTATGGAAGTCCACGAACACCAAGTCTTCCGCTATGAACTCTAGTAAGCACTGCTCCAGCGGAACGCCGAGCTGAACGAACAGTTTGTTCAGCACGTTGAACGAAGGACCAGATGATGTCGTCCTTCTTCTCGATCGGAACCATCTCTGGAAAGCCCTGTACGTGTGAGCGACCAGGACCTTCTCCACGTCCCGTAGTCCGAGCACTCCCTGGAGTTCTTTCTCCGTGTACCCTTCCGCTCCCATGTACACCAGAACGAGAGTCGACCATACGCTGAACGGGCTGACGAACGTGTTGGCGCTGGTGTGGTTCAACGCGCGTAGGAAGTTCAGGCTGAAGTGTATGGATCCTCGGAGGAACTCCTGCGATGCGTAGATCAGGATCTCATTCGAAGGCGGAGGGTCAAAATTCTTCGGACAGAATTCTGTGCCGTCTCCTACGACCGTTGCCATCGTAATCAACAGCATCTGTAAGAACAGAAGTATAGAGTAGGATATCAGAATTACAATTCTAGATTGAAATGATTATAGAAGTCGTCAAATCTTCAAATTATAACACTCTCAGGAATGCTATAATTTCTGTAACTTTGTTACAGGAATGTCCCGTAAAACAGGACGCAAGTGGTCTGTAAAATTGTTTCAGACATTTTACTGGTCTTTGGGTTCGGAAAGGTTAAAAAACACTGCTTTTTTCCCTCTAGAACTTAGTATCATTTTAACATTTTCTTAGAAGAAGGATGAAGTGGGCTTCAAGGGTTTTCTAGAATATGGATACTTTTTTCGATTGTTCCTTTAGACTAGTGTTTCCCAAAGGGGGCAATATCGTCCCCCGGGGGGAGGGGGGGAGGTAATGGAATGTGCAGTGGACGATAAAAATTACGGGTATAACATAGGATTCTATAGGTTTTCTTGAGTTTGGGAGGGGCGATGAGAGTAAAAAAATTTCTGAAGAAGGGGACGAGATGGGACGAAAAGTTTGGGAAACTATGCTCTTTGGACATTTATCCTTGGCGCAAGAGCATAATGCGGAGCCGAATATGGACATCACTTCAAGATTTTTCTAGAGTAATCACATCAAGATTTTTCTAGAGTAATCACATCAAGATTTTTCTAGAGTAATCACATCAAGATTTTTCTAGAGTAATCACATCAAGATTTTTCTAGAGTAATCACATCAAGATTTTTCTAGAGTAATCACATCAAGATTTTTCTAGAGTAATCACATCAAGATTTTTCTAGAGTAATCACATCAAGATTTTTCTAGAGTAATCACATCAAGATTTTTCTAGAGTAATCACATCAAGATTTTTCTAGAGTAATCACATCAAGATTTTTCTAGAGTAATCACATCAAGATTTTTCTAGAGTAATCACATCAAGATTTTTCTAGAGTAATCACATCAAGATTTTTCTGGAATATGAACGTTGCGCTTCAAGGGTTCCCTAGAACATAAAATTGCTTCCCAGAATACTAATTATAAGATACTTTTTCTAAGAACTTGAAAATTATTTCGACTTTTTTCAAAATACGATATTGCTTTAAGGCTTCCCTAGAATAAGGATATCGTTTCGAAGTCCCTTAGAACATGGATATTGTTTTTTAAGGGTTAATTAAATATGAACATGATGTAGGACATTAAGTAGTGTTTCATGAGTTCCCCAGAATGAGAATATTATTTTTATGATTCCTAAGAATAATGTTTTTGATCGTATTTTAGAGGACCGATATTGTTTAAAAATATCGATACTAGGTAATATAGGAAGTAAATAGTAGGTAATATGGAAATTTATTTTTAGTTGTGCCTTCAGACATTCTCCCCGTTTGCCCAAATACAAGGCCGAATATGAACATTGCTTCAAGATTTTTCCAGAGTATGGACAATTCTTTAAGATTTTTCCAGAATATACACAATTCTTCAAGATTTTTCCAGAATATACACAATTCTTCAAGATTTTTCCAGAATATACACAATTCTTCAAGATTTTTCCAGAGCATAAATATTATCTTAAGGATTTCTTTGAAGATAGGGTTTGCTACTTAGAATACGGCTACTTTTTCTTAGAACTGGGCACCATTTCAAGATTTCCTAAGCGCATGGATATAGCTTCAAAGGTTCTCTTGGATGCGGATATCGCTTCAAGGATTCCCTACTATGCTGATATTTCTTCAAGGATCCCCTAGGATGCGGATTTCGCTTCAAGGATTCCCTGGATGCGGATATTGCGTCAACGATTCTCTAGGACATCTATATCGTTTCCAAGAGTTAGACAAGCGCAAAAACGGTCGAGAATCGATGACACAAACAGTGCAATGTACTAATATCACATATCACACTGCTATCTTAACAGATATGGGAGAAATTTCCAAACAGAGAAGAAAAACAAAAAAAATGTAAATTTCCGAAAGTAACAGTACTCACATACACAGGATTCATGATGCTCCACCTCTTGACGTTCCGTTAGATCTCGTGCTACTGAAACCCATGGCTCTTCTCACCTTTTTTTGTTTTCCTTTCCGTACGTACGTGTGATTAGCCTCAAGGTATATTTTTTCTTTTCTTAATCTTTTCTCCTCTTCAAGACGAAATGAATTCAAAAAAATAATGTAGAAAAAGAAAAAAAGAGTCATTAACCCAGTTATAATGACGAGGTAGTTAATTCTAAACAACGCGCACTTATAATATATACGCTTTGGTACGTACAATGCTGCAATCGGTGTGTGTGTGTGTCCAGGGTATGTGATATACGTAAGTACGTGAAGATGGAAAAAGATAATTTTTTTTTTTTTTAAAACTCGCCAAGGTCTGTGTAATAGTCGATAAATACACACACCTACCCACTATCCGAGATGATTAATTATTTTTACGTAGTTCGATCATTAATTGGAGGTGATTTCAGAAATTAATTTCTATCTCTTAACGTTGTCGGGGAATTTTTTTTCTCAAACTTTATACCGAGATGAAAACTTGTTTTTGTGGTCTTTATTACAAGTATACTGGACATGTGTATAGTTTGACCATCTTGTAAAGAGGAGGAAAAATGACTTTTAGTGTAGTTTAATTGGGTTAAGGACCTGAATTGCGATGATTTCGTTTAAAGGACCTCCGCTGTGAGCAGTGAATTGTTTCGGGGAAAAACACATTCTCCCGGCGTCATCTTGATCCATCAATTATAATTTATGTGTCAAGTCAGGCTTTTTAATTGATGATGAGAAGCTTTGTATACACCTAAAGTGCCCCCAAGCAGTGTCCGTGTAGGTCTTAGTGTTTGAGGCGGCCGTGCGTGAGATATACTGTGTTATAGAATTTCCAAAGGGGTGCCGCGAATGTAGTTAGTTTGGGAATCCGTGCTCTAGAATATGGTAGAAATTTTCAAACTCAACTTGACCATGAGCTTATTTAAATTATGTCAGAAATTAATTTAAATCCAGTATTCTAAATCTAAGTTTATTTGTATCTAATCTCAATTTTATCTCTATTTAATCTTAACTTCATCTTCATTTAATCTTTATTTTATCAGCATTTAATTTTAACATGAACTGGTATTAATTTAATCTTAACATTATCTGCATTCAATCTGAATTTTATCTGCATTTTATCTAAATGCTATCTTGACATTAACTGCATTTAATCTAAACATTATCTGCATTTAATCAGAACATGATCTACATTTAATCTCAAGTTTATATGCATTTATAATTAATTTTATACAAATACAAAACAAATACAACGCCACAACAGGCAAAATGCCCAACGAGGTGGCTGAGAAAAAGATGACCATTTAATATTAATTTTAAATGCATTTTATATTAACTTAATTGATATTTAATTGATACTTCTTAAATTTCAGTGATTATGAATTTTCAGTAATTTGATAAGTCTGTTTATTAATTACCCCCTGAATATTTAATAATTCTGAATTTTGAATAGTTCTGAATTTCGAATGTTTGTCAACCAAATATGTAGCCAATAAATAATATTTATTTATTGGCTGCATATTTGGTTGACGACACTTATCCAGTATCCAAGATGATTAATTATTTTTTATGTAATTCGGTCAGTAATTGGAGGTGTTTCCAGAAATTAATTTCCATCTCTTAACGTTGTTTGAGGGGAAGTTTTCCTTAAACTAAAACCGATCTTTCAAACAAGAACTGAACTTCTAACCAATAATGTCCTTGTAATAATGTCCAATTTGTGGACATTATTACAAGTATGCTAGACATGTATAGTTCGACCATCTTCTGAAGAGGGGAAAAATGACTTTTAGTATAGTTTAATTGGGGGGATTAAGAACCAGAATTGCGATGATTTCGTTTAAAGGACCTCCGCTGTGAGCAGTGAATTGCTTCGGGGAAAAACACATTCTCTCTCTCAGCGTCATCTTGATCCATCAATTATAATTTATGTGTTAAGTCAGGCTTTTTTATTGATGGTGAAAAGCATCGTATGCGCCAAAGGCTGGAGAGCTTTTGATACTCCAGTATGCCTAAGCGTTGAGACGGCTGTGCGTGAAATACACTGCATTTTGAAATTTCCGAGGGTGAAGCGAACGTGAATAGTTTGGGAATCCTTGCTCTGAAACATGGTAGAAGCATTCAAAATTAACGTGACTATGAAATTATCTAAATTAAGTCAAAAATTTGTTTAAATCCGATATTTTCATCTTAACTTTATCAGCATTCAATTTTAATTTTATCAGTATTCAATTTTAATTTTATCAGTATTCAATTTTAATTTTATCAGTATTCAATTTTAATTTTATCAGTATTCAATTTTAATTTTATCAGCATTTTGTCTTAACTTTATCAGCATTCAATCTTAATTTTATCTGCATCCTATTTTAATTTTATCTGCATCCTATTTTAATTTTATCTGCATCCTATTTTAATTTTATCTGCATCCTATTTTAATTTTATCTGCATCCTATTTTAATTTTATCTCAATATTGCCTGCATTTTATCTCAATATTGTCTGCATTTTATCTCAATATTGCCTGCATTTTATCTCAATATTGTCTGCATTTTATCTTAATATTGTCTGCATTTTATCTCAACATTTTCTGCATTTAATGTGGAGTTTATCTGATTATATATTAGTTTTATCTGCATTTATTAGTTTTATCTGCATTTATTAGTTTTATCTGCATTTATTAGTTTTATCTGCATTTATTCGTAGTTTCATCTACATTTATTCGTAGTTTTATCTGTATTCAATATCAACATTGTATGCATTCATTCTTAACTTTATCGATATTTAATAAAAGTTCTGAATTTTCAGTAATTTTGAATTTTTAATATCGCAATATGAATAATTTCGGTTTTCAATAAATTTTAATGATTTTGAGCTTTTGGTAAAGTCGGACAATACTGAATTTTCAATAAATTTGGATAATTCTGAATTTTTTCAACCTTTTCTAAACAATTCTAAATTTTCAATAGATTTCAATATTTCTGAATTATTTAGATTTAAAGAATTTTGAATTTCCAATGAATTCCAGTTTTTCAGAATTTCAAATGATTTTAAACAATTCAGAATTTTAAATAAGTTAATTCTTAATTTTGAATAGTTCTTATTCTGAATAATTTTGAATAGTTCTTATACCGAATAATTTTGAATAGTTCTTATACTGAATAATTTTGAATAGTTCTTATACTGAATAATTTTGAATAGTTCTTATACTGAATGATTTTGAATAGTTCTTATACTGAATAATTTTGAATAGTTCTTAATTTTAAATACATAATTTTTAATTCTGAATAGTTCTTATTCTGAATTACTTTATTTTGAACAATTCTTAATTTTGAATAGTTCTTATTCTGAATTACTTTATTTTGAACAATTCTTAATTTTGAATAGTTCTTATTCTGAATAATTTTGAATAGTTCTTAATTCTGAATAATTTTGAATAATTCTTAATTCTGAATGATTTTGAATAATTCTTAATTCTGAATAATTTTGAATAATTCTTAATTCTGAATAATTTTGAATAATTCTTAATTTGGAAGTATTTTATAAATCTGAGCGAATCTTATATTAATCTGAATAATTCCGAACCGTTCCGAATTTTTAATAATTCTGAACAGTTCCGAATATTTAGTATTTTTGAATAGTTCCAAATATTTAATAGTCCTGAATTTTCTGTAATTCTAAATAGTATCTAATTTTCAGTAAGTCTTGATTTTCAGTATATTCTAAATCGTCCAGAGCCGTCCTTACCGGGGATAGCTCTGGAAAGGAGGCTGGACATCGACGAATTTTTATTTTTACTGCAAGCTGTAATTGGGTTTAAACCTGTAGCTTTGTTTTATAAATAAATAAAATAAAATAAATAAAATAAAATGAGTCTCAACACCTTCGAGGGCACAAAAATACTTAGTAACCAACTTTGCCTAGATTTAAAATGCTTTGTGAAGAAGGGGAATCGGCATCTATTATTTCAGAATACACAGAACTGCTGAGAAATGTCCATCCAAAATTTAAACACACTTATGATGTAAATTAACATAAAAATCGATGAAAATTCAGCACTGAAAGTAATTTTGAACTAATGAGAGGAAACAATTCCCGAAAGTAATGAACTTTTCAGAATTGATGAAAGAAAAAATTCCAGACAACATGAAGCAATAATTTCAGCATTGATGAAAATTCAGAATTAACGGTAGGAAAATTGCAGAATTGATGGAAATTCGCAATTCATGAAAGAAATAATTTTAAAATATTGATGGAATTTTTTTCAGAATATTTATTAATTTTTTTCAGAATATTGATGAAATTTTTTTCAAAATATTTATGAAAGTTTTTCAGAATATTTATTAAATTTTTTCAGAATATTGATGAAATTTTTTTCAGAATATTGATGAAATTTTTCTCAGAATATTGATGAAATTTTTTTCAGAATATTCACAAATTTTTTTCAGAATATTCACAAATTTTTTTCAGAATATTCACAAAATTTTTTCAGAATATTGATGAAATTTTTTTCAAAATATAGATGAAATTTTTTTCAAAATATAGATGAAATTTTTTTCAAAATATAGATGAAATTTTTTTCAAAATATAGATGAAATTTTTTTCAGAATATAGATGAAATTTTTTTTCAGAATATAGATGCAATTTTTTTTCAGCACATTAATGAATTTTTTTTTCAGAATTTACGAGAGGGGAAAAAAAAACGTCAGAATTGATGAAAATTCCTAAATAATGCAAGTGATAATTCCACAATGGATGAAAATTCAGAATTAACGGAAATTCCAGAATTGATGTATATCAAATTTAGAATTTACAGAATAACAAATGCCAGAATTGATGAAAATTTAGAAGTAGAGCACGTGATAATTCCAGAATTTATGAAAAATTCAGAATTAATGCAAAAAATAATACTATAAGAATTGGAGGAAGCCTCCAATAACGTACCGCGAGTGCGGAGGCCGATGCAACCGCACCTGCCGCACACCCCCAATTGCGTCTCCGAAACCGTCACTAATCGTCGATCCGTCTACATATATATTTCAATATTTCCAGCATTCCTCCTCATTCTATAATTAATATATTCTTCCTATTCTATCTTTTTTTTTTTGACGTCAACTTCTCCACACATCTCTTCCTTTCAAATTGTATCTAGAAGCGTACCCGAAATTACTCTTCAAAAAACGACTCTGGAAGTGTTAGAGTGGCTTCATTTCCAAGTCCGAGAGAAAATTTTGGCGAATAGGAGAAAAAAAAAAAAAAATAGAACACTGCCAAGAAAGCACCAAAAATAAAGAACAAGACCGCACATGATACAACCAACGTCTTGTAAGATTAGAGAAGAAAGAAAAGAAATAATATATTTTTATCAGAAGAATAAACAACCCCAGAAGAACCCACAAACGCACGCGTACGCATACAATGAGGCATTGACGAATCATTTCATCAGTTCAAGAAGTAAAAGTCAAGAAAAGAAACTCAAAAACCCTTCCAACAAAGAGAAAAGGACTTGCGAGTTCTTTTTTCCGACCGCAGGCGCGATCCTCATCCGAATTAAAAGACCGCAGCGAAAACTCCTAGAAACAAACCAAACTCAGTCAAATATAATAGTCATTTGATATAAGAGAGAGTTCCCGTATGTTGTGAGTATTAACCCTTTTTCTTTTAGGATGAAATTCGTGTTACAAAGGAAATGATATCAGTGTTCCTCCACATAACAACGGAAGTCCGCTTCTCTCTCACTCGGTTTCTCTGGTTTTACGAAATCATAAACGCACGCAAACAGGATTACAGGTTTCTAGTTTCGTAAAGGAAGACGTGTATTAATTGAAATCGAAATATATTGGATTTATTATTCACCAGCTATTATTTAATGGTAAGTAACCATTTTTTTTTAAAATAGATAATTGTAACGCTTAACTTGAATCATTTCTTTTTGGAAATCAGAAACCAATGATTCATTTCGATAGGTTAAATGCTATAATTATGAATTTGAAACGAGAAATCAATAATTCTTTTTGATTAGAATAGCAATTTCTCAATGTCATTGTCTATTAAAACCATTTCTTTTTTTTTAAATCATTTTGATTAGAATAATCATTTCTCAAATGTTATTATCTATTAAAACCATTTTTCTTAAAATCATTTTGATTAGAATAACCATTTCTCAAATGTTATTATCTATTAAAACCATTTTTTTTTAAAAATCATTTTGATTAGAATAACCGTTTCTTAAATTTTATTTATTTATTTATATCATTTATTTTTTGGAAACGGAAATCAATAATTCATTTTGATTAGAAAATAACCATTTCTCTCAAATAATATAATTATCTATTTAAATAATTTTTTATTTGGAATCAGAAATCGATAATTATTTTTTATTAGAATTACCTCAATCAATAATTCATAATTGTCTATTTGAAATCCAAAATCGGTAACTCATTTTGATTAGAATAACCATTTTTTTTTCAATTTTATAATCATTTGATTATTTGATTAGAACAATAATTTTTTTCGAGAAACACACTCCTGATGTTTGAAAAAAAATTTCATATTTATTATTCATTTACTTTTGTATCATCATTTTTGTACGTATTATTTATTCACTTTGTATTATTTTCTTGCATCTATAATTTATTAACTTTTATACTATTTTTTCGTATTTATTACTTATAAACTTTTGTATTTATTATTTATTAAATTTAATATTATTATTTTTTGTGTTTATTGTTTATTACATTTTATATTTATTTTTTGTATCTATTATTATTAACATTTGGAATTATTATTTTTGTATTTTAGTTGTATTGATTTTTAAGTTATTAATTGCATTAAATTGTATTATATTAATTATATATATTATATTATATTAATTATATAGATTATATTGTATTAATTATATAGATTATATTATATTAATTATATATATTATATTATATTAATTATATAGATTATATTATATTAATTATATAGATTATATTATATTAATTATATAGATTATATGTTAAAATAGTAAATTATATTATATTAAATAATTATATTAAGTTTTAAATAGTTATGAACCCTTGTATTCTTCTTTTTTTGTGTGTATCCGTTATTATACTTTTGTGTCTATTACTTTTACAAAACTGGTTGTTCAAGCATAAAACGGATTTTCTTATAAACTCGAATCAAATTATTAAAGAAATGAATGAAACTTTGATTTGTTTTAAATAAAAGAAAACAGAAAAACACGAGTTCTTTTAAGAACATTATACAATTTTTTTAATGCGTATACCAGTGAAAAATACGCGTGTATATATATATTAAAACATGGTTTTTTTTGTATTCTTTGAAGCAAATTCCTAAGAAAAAATTTAAATTGTAAGAAATTTTATGAATCTAACCTATATAATTTAATTTCTTATGATGCGAATCATCCAAAGCAATTTCCATACCATCTTCATAAGAATCAAATGTTCCCGAAACAAAAACTTCAATAATCTTCTGTGCATGAATTTTTGGGGTTTTTTCCCAATTTCAAAAAGAAAATCTAAAATTTTTATAAACAACCAAAATTTACTTTTATTTTAAAAGAAAACATTCTTTTTTGATACATAAAAAACATTATTCTATAATAAAAAAAAATAATTCTTGATATTCAAAAAAGTGTTAGCATTATTTTTAAAAAATAATTACTAGGGCTCGGATTTTTATGATGGAACATCGTTGCTGATAGGTTAAAAAAACCTGAATTTACCGATCAGCAATGACGTTTCATCTTTAGGGGCATAAAAAACCGAGCCCTAATAATTACCATTTTGGAAACTGATTATTCACGTAGAGAAAACAGTATTCTTATAAAACTAATACGAAAAATGACTTCAAAAAAATTTTGTAATTTTATTTATTATTTTAATATATTTAATTTATATTGTAAATTATTCTTATTCTGTATATCTTAATTTTTCATCAGTAAATTAAATTCTCATGTGATCTTCAGAATTCCCCAACATTTTTCTGTGCATTGATTATTTCATACTTTTTTAAATCTTAAAAAGAAAATCTGAAATTTTCGGCAAATCGAAACAAAATTTACTTTTTTATTTCATTTTCAGAATAGACTCATTTTTTATCCACTCATGTCCTGTCAATTTCTATTGATTGGAGCGGTTTAAACCAAAAACCGGAGCTGTTTAAAAGCATAATTATCATAATTCACGGGCATTTGATGTCATAGTTATTTACTATAGATTTTAAATGGAAAACCATTGACACACATCACAAAACAAATCAGTGGTATAAAATTAAAATTAAGGGATTTTTTTTACAAATAATTTTTGAATAAATTAATTTTTACGATAATTCCCGTTTAATTAAGATAATTCTAGTCGAAAATCCGCAGAACTTGCTCAAGAAACGATTATTTCGATACCATTTTTTTTTCTCTTACTTTCTTATCTGTAGGAAAATGTTTATTATAAACTCTCACTTTCTAAACTCATTTCTATCTTTTTTTGGTTTTTTTCTTGAGTGATAACTTCCAGCGATGACCTTTAAGACGGACACTCTTCACACATGCTATGAACCAATTAGAATGGTCTGGAAAACTTTATCAGAAGGTCCTTGGAAACAACACCGAAGCCTTTCATCGCCCCGTTTAGGAAGCCAAAAGCTGTCACAGTCAGCCATTCAGACACATTATGTGATCGATATATCTATATATCACTATTTTTTTCACCAACATTCAAATGAATATGACACTACTTATTTTAATAACATTAATTAGTGGAAAATTTATTAATTTTGAATATCGAAGCCGTTGATTAATAAAAACTGAAAAACGAAACCACATATGATATTTTTGAGAGCATATTCGGGGAATTTTACCGAACGTCTTTAGTTTGGGATGAAATAGAGTGACCATATAACTCGTATTTCCCGGGACATTCCCGTATATACCGATAGTTTTGATCTATATATAAAAATGTGCCATTTTCTCCCGTATTTCCAATGAAGCCTACTTGAATTTATATTCTTCACTGAAATCAAGGATTTGAATTATTTTTCCAACTTGTAAGTTACAATTATAATAGTTACTCGTATTACTATAAATATGAATATTCGTCTTACATATTTGTCTCATTTTTTGAACTTTTTATCCGTAGAACTCATTGAAATCCATTGCAATTTGCAGAAATGCTTCATTTCCTTCGATCGGGGATTTTCTCGTCACTTCATAAATAACTGGCAACTTTTCTGATCTTTGCATTGTTTTTTGGCGATAATGGGCGATTTTTTTATATTTTTTTTCGATTAGAGATTTTTCTTTTCAGAGAAAACATGGTCAATATACGGGCTATATTCCATAATTCCTGAATATTCCATACTCGGGGAATTTCAAAGAGCCTCTTTGGTTGACGAAGTAATGAAGTGACTGTATGACCATATTTCCCAGTGTATTACGCGATTTCTCCCGTATTTTCAATGAAGTCTACTTGAATTTTTTCCATCCCTGAAATCAAAAGTTGAAATTATTTTCCCAACTTACAAATTATGTTAAGATAATTATGACTATAAATATGTTAATTTCCCATATTTTTCGTGTTGTACGGTATATTTTTCGTAGAATTCGTTTCAATCAATGCAATACGTAGTAGTGCATCCTTTCCCCTCGATTGGAAATTTTTCTATGATTTTTGAAATAATTGGCAACTTTGCTTACCTCCAGAATATACAGTATTTGGTTGCATCTGGTGATTTCCCGTGTTTGGAATCTCAATGCCCCTTATTTTCTTTTTTTGAGGAAATATGATCATCTTGAGACGTAATTACGATCGGGCAACCCAGAGTTTCAATAGGCTTTAGGTAAGCAAATTAGATGTACGAAAATTGACATCTGCTTCAGACCGTGCAGCCCTTGAACTGCCCTATGGTTTGGATTTGGCATGAAACTGTACGAACGAACACGAATTATCATAAACACGAGAAATTTATATCCCAAATACTTACAAGATGATATGGGAAATCACTATTTGTTGCCAAAAATTACGTGGTAAATAAGCACAGTCGCCAAACATCCCTATAGCCGAAAATCGCTAATGGCGGAAAATGAAAAGTTGGCTACGCATTACAGTAGAACCTATCGACAACGGACATCCATGAGACCGAAAATTTTGTCCGCTAACGGAGGAGTGTCCGTTGATGAAGGCCCGCCGACATAATTCAACACAGTGGGTCCGTTAACAGGAGGTGTCCGCTAACGGGGAATGTCTGTTGCAGAAGCTTTCACTGCTCTTGTTTAAACGCAAGTAGATTAAAATGGACTTTACGGAAACGTTCAACATAACAAATATGTGAGATGAATTCCATATTAATAGTCATAGCTATTGTAATGTAACTTATAAGTTGGGAAAATTTTTATAATTTTTGATTTTAATAAAGAATAAAAAATCAAGTAGGCTTCGTTGAAATTTTTACACAAGAAATACCATTCTTGACCATTTTTACACAAGAAAAGAAAAGCGGAACGGCCAAAATGAGGGGGGAAAATGCGGAAATATCTTTCGAGCTCCACGGACGCCTTGGAGGTCCTCGGAGAGATTTTAGGGCAGGGGTCTTCAACGTGTGGCCCACAGGCCATATATGGGCCTCGGAGGTTTCTGTCGTGGCCCACCGGTCATTTTCAGAAAATTGTTGAAAACTCTGAAAGGTGATTACATCTAGAATTAACGAAAGAAATAATTCCAGAGTTGATGAAAGAAATAATTTTTGGATTTTTGAAGCAAAAAATAATTTTTGGATTTTTGAAGCAAAAAATAATTTCAGAATTAGTGAAAAAAAAAAAACTTAACTAACAATGAGAGGAATAATTTCTTTATTCGTGACAGAAATTATTTCACAACAAAGAATGGATAATTACATCATTACACTGCTCAACATTAATTTTGTTCTGAAAATTTTTTCATTTTTCAATGTGATTTAGGATGATTTTGACGAGTTCATTTCAAATCTGGCATTGATTTTGTCATATCAGCTCTAGTTTTCGAAATAAAGGTTAAAATTAGATTCAAATGGTAATGCCACACATAAGCAGCGTACAATTCACATTCAAAAACTGTACGTAATAAAAATAAATACAGTAGAACCTCTCGATAACGGACACCCATGGGGCCAAAAATTTTGTCCGCTAACGGGGAGTGTCTGCTGATGGGGAGGTACGATATACAGTGGAACCTCGTTTATACGACTTTCACATTTATACGACATAAGGCTTGGCGTCACAATTGGCTCTTATGCATATTAAAATGTATATGTCACTGTGCGTGTGCTTGTGTAAAAGTGATACATCGGTGCATAATCACCAATTGTCTCAATAAAAAAGTTTGATTAAATATTTCACATTTATCATTTTTACCGGCTATTATGCATAATTCCCAAATAAAGTCGGAAAGTCTATTAAATATGGAAAAAATTTACATCCTTTCTTCTCTTCATTAAACCAATTAATTATTTTTCTAATACACGAATTTTGCAATGAAAATTAAATTAAGTGCGAAAACATTCATAACAACGTTATCAGTCTTTTAATGTTGGATTTCTTCACACGTATCAACAAACAAAACCAACATTAACATTCGAATTCACCATCTTGGACCAGTTATGTTTAGCCAATTAAGTAATAAATTGATAATTATCATATTTACCAACACCAGCTTGGGATTAAACATAATCGTAGCCGAATATGATAAATTATGACCAATATTTGACCGTTCATGACCAATAGCTAATAAATTAGAGTTTGCCTGATTTTATTGTCCGCTATCGAGAGTATTCGCTAACGGGGAGTGAAATACATCTAAACCCTAATCCATGGGGGCCGGGATCAGAAAAGCGTCCGTTAACGGGAGTTGTCCGTTAATGGGAAGTGTCCGTTAGGGGAGGTTCTACTGTAGTGTCAGTTTATTTATAACCACCATGCATATGTATACCATTCCTCTGGCCAGCTATTCCCAAAACCCTGCTGCACGCTGTAACGGACGAAAACGTGTTCTCCAGAAATTAGTGTCACGGACTCTGAAACTGATACACCCTCAACCCTTTTGTCATACTCCCACGTCCAGACGTTATTCCTCGAGATTACATCAGCGCCACTCTAATAACGTATGAATTAAATGTTAAAAAGAAAACCGAAGGAACACTAAACAGAGCGTTGTGTCCACCTCCCGGAGAATGTAATTGTTTGTCGTCTAAAGAGAGAGAGAGAGAGAGTGAGTGAGTGGTTAGTGCCTCTGACCTCGGGCTCAAGTGCAACCGCTTCCCGAAGACTAATTTTGTCATCAAGTTCAATTGAGGAGGAAGTAGGAAAGAGAACGAAGTATATTATATGCGCGCGTAGGACGTCAGCAAAATGACGCGCTGTGGAAGAAGAGTGTTGCGTAAGGATCCTCTTGTAAAACACACGCAAAACTGACATGTATGTAAAGGATAGAAGAATCTTCGTATCCTAGTTTTGACTATGTATCTGTATATTTATCATGAAGGACATTGTTACTCAACTACTACGGGTGCGAGAAGGCAATCTATTTTTGAGTAAGGGTCAGTGGAGTATTTACGGGATGGGGGGGGGGTGCTTAGCGGGCTATATAGCGGCCCAGGGCAGTAAATTTGAGGAACGAGTAGCCAAGAAAATTAGTAGAATTGTGGCGAAATTTGTGTAACCCTCAATAAATCCACCTCTGCCCAAACAGCAAGTAGGTCAGTGAGTGACTTGGAGCAAGGATGTTCATTGAGCATCACTAAGCATTGCTCAACCTTTCGGAGAGTGCGTGCCACTTCAATGGTTTGAAAACGTGTCGCGGGCTACTCAGGTGATTCGGAATCGCCCAAGGAATCTTTAAATGTGGCGCGGGTCACTTGAGTGACCCGTGAATGTGTCGCGGGATGCTTAAGGGATTTGGAACTGTGCCGCAGGACACTTGAGTGATCTGAAATGCGCCGCGGATCATTTAATTGAAGTGAGAGTGTGTCGCGGGCTACTTGAATGATCTGTTACAGTGCCCCAGGCCACTTAAGTGATGTGTAAATACGTCGCGAGACACTCTTGGGTGATTTGGAAATCTGCCACAGGCTGGCATATTTCTAAATCACCCAAGGAATCTTTAGATGTGCCGCGGGTCACTTCAAGTGACCCGTGAATGTGTCATGGGCTGCTTAAGGGATTTGAAACTGTGCCGCTGGTCAGCTAAGTGGTTTAAAATGCTCCGCGGTTCACTTAATTGAAGTGAGAGTGCGACGCGGGCCACTGTTACAGTGCAGGTCACCTAAGTGATGTGTAGGTGTGACTCAGGTCACTTAAGTGTGCCTGTGTTTAAAAGCAAGCATGTAAATGACCAAACGAATGGACTACGGTACAAGGAACCTAGAGAGTTTGTAAGTACGTGAGTGAGCGAAAGAGTGGCTTAGAGCTTGAGCAAGTGTGATGACCAAACGAGGGACTTACAGTGCAAGAGAACCGGTCCATGAGTGTCCTAGAGCGTATGAAACCGTGAGTGACAAAAACAGAGTGCACGCCTGCCAGCGTGCAAGCATGTGAATAACAAAAACAGCGTGCAATCTTGTGAGTGACCACAGCAGCGTGTAAACATGTGAATGACTAAAAGAGTGACTTTAACACAGTACTCACAACTTTTCGGGAGGGGGTGGGGGGGGCAAGTGGGTTATAGCACAGGGTGGCGAATTCGAGGAAAGAATAGTCAAGTAAATTGGACTAGAGAATGGGAGAAAGGCGACAAAACCATAAATGCGCCTCTGGTAAGGGTGCGGAGTCTACAAGCGCACGGACCCCATGAAAGCGGAAGGGGGGGGGGGTTCAACCTTTCACACAAACCGTGGGCCAAATTAGAATTGCCACGAAGCCCGAGGGCAACCTATCTTATAATTAAGATAGAATTTTCTTCCTCCCCCCCAACCCTCATATACAAGGGTTTCCCGTGTAATTTAAAATGACATCTTAATAGAAGGGGCCAATGGGGCTCCGAGATGAACAGGGGCAAAAATAGTAGAAGACTTATTCAATCTGAAATTACTCATTTTGTCAATTTTTTGATTAGCTCTGAAATAATTTTTTTTCACCAATTCTAAAACATTTTCTGATTAATTACTGATTAATTTCATTAATTCTGATTAAATTTGATCGGAAATCACTTTAAATGATTCTGTAATTATTCCTAGAGAAAGAAGTGATGCTTGTGGCTTCCCTTTCAAGCACGCTCACAAGTACTGAGCAAAATTACGACTTTCCCCCACTTCAAAAAAGTGTAAATTACCTAGATTTCGCCAAAAAGTAGTACAAAAAAACCACATTTTAGCATTTATTCGTCAAAATTGTCAAATTTCGCATTTTATCCGTTCGCATAATCGCCGGTAAAAGTGCTAATGTTTTTAGTATTTATCAAACTTACCAACTTGACTCTTGGACAACTTGACAACACGACTCTTGGGTATTAGGTATAATCTCCTGTAATAGTGATAAATTTATCAAACTTACAAGACGATTGGTAAGTATGCATAGTAACCAGTCATTATGTATATAATAACCGAGTTATCACATTTACCGCAACATTTATGCCAAGTTTCAATGAAATTTGTCCACCACAACGGGCGCTACTTAGGTCGGAGTAGCGTCAGTATAATTCACTACTCCGACCTATGTAGCGTCCGTGTGGTGGACGTATTATTTGGACCATGGGGGGAAAAAGATAACTGCGATGAAAAAAAGCACCACTTTTTCACCTGGTGGTCAAAAATGGAACTATTTTTTATTTATTCTCTTTCTTTTCCTCCAAAGTCCATATATCCTATACGGTCGAATCCCGTTTTAACGAATACCGTTATAGCGAAAATCTCGTTTTAACGAACACTTTTCTAATCCCTCAGATAAGTTTACATAGGAGCAATGCAAAAACCTGGAATTCTTTTATAACGAAATTTCGTTATAACGAAGTGATTTCTCCAGTCTCGTTAGAACGGGATTCCACTGTGTATATCAAGTTTCATAAAAAAAAAAAATACCTCCATCAGATTCAGCAGTACATATGTCTGAGTAGTGTCAGTTTATTTACCAGTACCGGGGATGCACAACCTTTTCAGTCCACGGGCCAGATATACATAATTTCTGTCACTCGCGGGCGGGAAACTGTCACATTAGGTTGACCATATGACTCGTATTTCACGGGGCATTCCAGCAATTTTGTGTGTGTGGTCATCCCAACTTTTTCATAAAAGATATCCCGTTTTTCCATTCATTTTTAACGTGGCTTACTCTAATTTTCAAGAATTGGGATTATATATAATGTATTTTCATGACTTACGGCAAAATGTATTTAACAATTTTTTTAGGCATGCCTTTGCCAATTTTTAAGCAACTGGCGATTGGCAATTTTACTTGAATTGCCCAAATGCAAACCAAAAATTCTGTCAAAAGCAACTTAACTTGCCTTTGACAACTTTCTTGGCTGTATAAATAATATAAATCTGACTGTTTTTCATACATCAATTTGCGACTATGATTGTTATAATTAATACTTATGATTGTTATAATTAATACTTATGATTGTTATAATTAATACTTATGATTGTTATAATTAATACTTATGATTGTTATAATTAATACTTATGATTGTTATAATTAATACTTATGATTGTTATTGCTTATTATATGTATTAATACTTAATATACTTATTATTATAATCACATAAATATCGCATTGCAAATACGTGAGAATTTGCAAAACCATAAGTTTTTCACGTGAATTTTCCGCCGATTTCAATTGAGTTGGACAAATTACTTCGAGATAAATACGGGACTTTTTTTGGATCCAAAATGCGGGAAGTGTCAATTGTCGCCAAATGTGCTCTCAAGCAGAAGCAAAACTGCCAATTATGACTGAAATCACTCATATGGCGAAATCAGAAACATTTTGCAGGAAATATATGTTAACAGCCACAGCCCGAAATTATCCAGTTGACTCGGCCAATGTCCGAATTTCGTGCTTTGGCCAGCCAGTTCGCGAAGTGGTCGGAGATCTCTGGTCAAAGTCCGATAACAAAAGGCATGATTCTGGGTTTATCGCCAAGTTGGCGTATTTTTTCGTGATAATTGTGTCCACGTTAGCTATGGCAACCCATCAAACTGCAGTTACGATGTGGTAATAATTTTTTAGTCCGTCAAAATTTGACAGAAAAACTGAGTCAAAAATAATTATACTTTATAAATCGTTTTTCTCTTAAATTTCTCTCTTTTTTTCCCCCTCGTCACGTGGAGCTAATCAAATGCAGCTACTATATATAGACATGTATCACACGTTGGCGATGAAAAAAAATTATTTGGTGCCTACCGGACCAGGGATCTCCGGCTACTTCATGAATTGGTCGGCCAAAGCACGAATCGTTTCTGAAAATCGGACTTTGGCCAAAGCTCTCGGTCATTTCACGAATTGGCTCTTTGGGCTTTGGCAGTAACCTAAGTTGTGTTAACCTATCAGTGTTTCTCAACCTAGGGCCATACGGCCCCCTTGCGGTCCCTACGAGTGAAAATCAGATAAAAGGGGAGTCATGACAAGTGGTGAAGGGGGCCCCACAGATAGATATGAAGAATCAAGTTTTCAAGTGAAATATGTTGGGGAAAAATGTGTGACTAAACTTTCAGAATCCAGCAGAGCTGTCCATGAAGCAGGAGCCATCTAAACTTATGTGGGCATGGCTTAGGGTGATCATAGAGGCCCTTCATGGTCACATATGGTACTATAATTTTTGAGTGTAAATATGATAAGCTGTTTCGATTACGTAAAGGGGCATCCCAGAAGTTTGCCCGGGGAACCATGATATTTTGACGGAAATGCGTAGAACCCCCAAAAAAAGGAAGTTCACCGAGCTCCAGCCCACGGTAAGGTGCAGACCCATAATGATGGGTCGCTAGTGGCGATTTATTGTGTAGGTTCATTGGATAGTCCAGTATTTCGCATATACCTATTATTCCCATATAATTTGTCCCTTAAGAAAAGTGGCAATCTCCCCCCCCCCCACACTTTGATTGATCTTATCTATAAAATTTTTGTTCATTATAAATTTAGTTTGGATTAAACTAAATTCAGTAAGTAGAAAGTGTTTCTCTCCATCATGAGGGTAGGGGACCCCTAAGTAAGACGACGGGGGTCCACGAGAATAAAATGTGGTTCAAAGTGGGCCATAAGCTAAAAAAGGTTGAGAACCAATGCTGTATACTGTATATTTCTTTATAAAGTAAAATAAATGACACTATATTCCATTTTATGTGTTGATACTTATTTTTTTTTAGGTTTAGCATCCCCTCGTGTGATGAGAAGATGTCTCGTGGTAATCGACCGATCAAGGTTGTAGTCATTGGCGATGGAACCGTCGGTAAAACCTGTCTGCTGATTACATACACAACTGGGAGCTTTCCCGAAGGGGAGTACATTCCTACTGTGTGAGTGAAGACACAATAAGTACCCCAGAACTCTACCATTAAAATGAGAGGGAAGTGACAGTACGCGTCTCAAAAACTCGCAGCTCACTAATTCACGAAAAAGGTGCATCATTCCCACTTCAGAAGTTACTATAAAATGGAAACCTTGTAAACATTATCACGAGCGACAGGGAAATTTCTGTCTCCCAGTCACAGGTAAATTTAGGAGGGAAAACATCATCCCCCTTTCCTCTCTAACGCTGTTATGCG
Source organism: Pholcus phalangioides (assembly GCF_987345545.1). Classification (NCBI taxonomy): domain Eukaryota; kingdom Metazoa; phylum Arthropoda; class Arachnida; order Araneae; family Pholcidae; genus Pholcus; species Pholcus phalangioides. The sequence continues at coordinate 16,970,539 of NW_028301601.1, read as the reverse complement.
TATGCGGGGATTCCCCCTTTCACTCCCAGAGTTACTTTAGGATTTTCCCCCTTTTTTTTTGGCGTCGTTGGCGCGCGTTAACAAGAGCCGAATAAAAAAGTCATTGGCGACCCTAGGTTTCATTGCGAAAATAGTTATTCCTGTACTATATCACCCCTCTTATCTTGTCAGTGGAGTTCTGGGACAATACAATTTTGATTACAGGTTACCAGATTTTAACCCTTAAAGCGGCAATGACGCTATTGTTGTATACGAAACTCAGTTTTATCTCGTCTAACCTGATGCACTTTATTTTGGCCATCACGAAATATCCAGCGTTCTTATAACCCTCTCGTTTCGGCAATGACGAGAACAGATATTTTTATTGTTGGCTTCATCTTTGAGCATGTTTTCCACCCCCCACCAATCAACTGCCAGTGGGTGGAGTCAGCTTTTATTTAAAATTTGGTAACAGAATAGGGAGAGACTGAATTATTTTTTGTTGTAGTAGTATAGAAATATACGTGCAGAATGAGTAACAGGAAAAAGAGTATTTCTCTTCCTTATTGATTTCGGGAGGAAAGAAATATCATCGCATAATAAAATCGGGAAAAATATACTCTTCTTGAAAATAAATGGCAGTTTCTAGAAAGTTTAGTGACTCCCACTTTGGCAGTCATAATCCGCATCATGAAATTTAAAAAAAAAAAAAACGCTTAAAGAGTTAATGAAATGAAACCGGGACATATACTCAATACTAGCCAAATATCACAAATTAATGTCAGATATCGCAATTTTGCCTTACATTACCAGTAGCACGACCCAAAAAAAAAAAAGCCGCAGCCAGAAACTTTCTTCGGGAGTCAGGTGACGAAACTATCCCCGACAAACCAGTCACGACCCAGGCTCTGTCCCTCCAGGGATATAAGCCTTTTACCCTTGGAACTCTCCCCAGCACGACCCAACCCACACGGGTAAAAGGCTCGCATCCCGGAAGGGACAGAGCCTGGGTCGCGTCTGGTTTGACAAGTGACGAAATTGATAGCATAAGAACGCCAAGACAGGTCTCATACGGAGACGTCTGGTCACCTCAACTTGATACAATTCTCACCAACTCTGCAGTTATATAATAATTGACGTTTTCCTCCGACAGATTCGATAACCACGCCGAGATAACGGAAGTCGACGGAGTCCGGGTCAGCTTGACGTTGTGGGACACGGCCGGTCAAGAAGACTACGAGAAACTCAGACCTCTATCATATCCTGGCGTAAGGAACATGTAATGTGAATCTACCATTGACCATATTACGTTCCCTTCCTTTCAATATTGAACTATCGGATACTTGTTACGAATATAACAATACTTAACAATATAATTTAATATTGGAATTATATATGACACTGTGTGAGATTATTCTTCCCAAATTCCAGACAGACGTTTTCATCCTGTGCTACAGCGTCGACAACAGCAGGTCTTACGAGAACATCACTACGAAATGGCATCCGGAGGTTCAGAAACTATGTCCTAGGACGCCGTATATTCTCGTTGGTGAGTCTTCAACCGCCTTCTTGTCCATCATCAGAAGAACAGCGCGACGGTGGAAATTTCAGGATATACTCAAAACCTCAGATTGAAAAATAACTGTTACGAAATTTCAGTTATTCTTTCAATTATGCAAATTTTCACTTGTGAATAATCTAAATTGCGTTTCTAGTTTTGAACAGATAAGAGCGAAATAGAGCATTTTCTGTAAATCGCGCCAAGTTGTTTCCCCCTGGTTTTTTTTTCCTCTCAATTTTTTTTGCCTCTTTTCCGTTTTCCAGTTGTTTTACTCCTGTTTTTTTTTTACAAAATTTTCTTTTTCCCACTGTTTCTCATTTCAATTTTGTTTTTCCAAATGCTTCTTTTTCCAATTCCCCCCCCCCCCCCCATCGTTTCTTTTTCTTTTTTTAAAATTTCTTTTCCAATATTTTTCCTGTATTTTTCCGCTGTCGCTTTTAGAATTTCAATTTTTTTTATGCGTTTTCTTTTTTCCAGTTTTCATTTTTCTTTCTTTCTCCTGTTTCTTTTTTCAAACTTTGTTTTTTCGTCTTTTTTTTCGATTTTCTTTTACCGCTGCTTCTTTTTTTCAATTTTTTTTCACCGTGTTTTTTTTTTTCCCCTCCAATTTCTTTTTGGATTTTCGTTTTTCTTCGTTTCTTTTTTCACTTTGTTCATTTTTCTTTTTTCAATTATCTTTTCTAATTGTTTTCCCCTTTGTTTCTTTTTTTCTCTGTCATTTTTCCAATTTTCTTTTTTCTGTTTCTTTTTGAAATTTTCTCTTTTCTGTTTCTTTTTGAAATTTTCTCTTTTCTGTTTCTTTTTCCAATTTTCTTTTTTCTGTTTCTTTTTGAAATTTTCTCTTTTATGTTTCTTTTTGAAATTTTCTCTTTTCTGTTTCTTTTTGAAATTTTCTCTTTTCTGTTTCTTTTTGAAATTTTCTCTTTTCTGTTTCTTTTTGAAATTTTCTCTTTTCTGTTTCTTTTTGAAATTTTCTCTTTTCTGTTTCTTTTTGAAATTTTCTCTTTTCTGTTTCTTTTTGAAATTTTCTCTTTTCTGTTTCTTTTTGAAATTTTCTCTTTTCTGTTTCTTTTTGAAATTTTCTCTTTTCTGTTTCTTTTTTCCAATTTTTTTTCATGTATATATTTTTTAATTTTCTTTTACCTGTATTTCTTTTTCCGATTGTCTTCTACCGCTGTTTCTGTGGCGATGCTGTCGGCAAGAGTGTGTAGGTGTTGGTTTCGAATAGCATAAATCTGCCAACACCTCGTTATGTGCGCGCGCCTTTTCTTAGCCTCTCTTCCGCTTTTCGCAGAGAAGGCTTTGGTTTCTTGCAGAGTAGAGATGTCTTTTGACTGTGTGTCCGGATCGTGTTACCGCACTTTTGGACTATCCATTGCCCAACACAATCGATGAGCACATTATGGCAGCAAAGATTACCCGTCAGTGTTCAACAAATTTTGTCGATTTGTCGGGATCCTCTTGACTCTTTAGCTCTGATAGCTGATCGCATATTAGAAGCTTCGAGTTTCAACGCTGTCGTTTCTCAGGTGTCTCAACCTCCTCTGCCTTCTTCAGAGTTGCATGAGCTTAAAAAAGAAAAGCGGAAGAGAGGCTAAGAAAAGGCGCGCGCACATAACGAGGTGTTGGCAGATTTATGCTATTCGAAACCAACACCTACACACTCTTGCCGACAGCATCGCCACATTTCTTTTTTTTTTTTTCAAATTTTCTTTTACCACTGATTCTTTTGAATTTTATCATTTTATTTTTCTCTCTTCTTTCCAATTTTCTTTTCCCCCTGTTTTCTGTGCCAATTTTCTTTTTTTTTCCACAGTGGGACACTTACCGTTAACGGACACTTTTGGAGACTGGATCAGAGCCTTAATACATTTCGCTATATATTACCGGGCACCCTATCAGAGGACAAAAATTTTCGGTCCTGTGGTGTCCGTTATAGAGAGGTTTCACTGTTCATAAATTTTGTTATAATGAATATGACTTTTGATATGTATCCCATATATTTTCCATGTTCAATCTCCCCCCCCCCCCCCCCCCACAGTGAAATACATTTTGAACACTTGCTATATCTTGTGCATTTCTCGTAAAAATGATTATTTATAAGCAATATTTAGTGATTTCGCCAACCATTAACAACATCTTTGGTAAGAATCAGCGATGTGCCGCATTAATGATTGCAATTTCTCTTATTTTTCTCGATCTAATTATGATCACCCTCATCATAATGGAAAAACAACTTCATGCACAAGTATAAAATTACATCTGACCGTGATTTCTTGTCAAAAAAGGCATTAAAAACGTCTGTTTCTGTTGTTTTTTTTTTACAGAATCTTTGATGTCGTTATAACTGAGCTTGAATGTATTTTCATCAATACGCACACATGCACTGAATCAATGTTTTCTTTCATATAAACTAGGCAACAAGACAGACTTGAGAGATGACCCCAACACCCCAAAGGAATCGTTGCTCAACAAGGCTCAAGGCAAAAAGTTAGCCACTAAAATCAAGGCTATCAAATACTTGGAGTGCTCCGCAAAACAATACGAAGGCATCCGAGAGGTTCAAATATCATTACGTTATTTTGATTACTATACGTATATTATTGCCTATTGGGTAGGGAAGTGGGGCCACGGGCTCCGATACAAAAAAAAAAAAACAATTGCGGTAGAGTGTTGTCAGTGTCCCGTATATAAGGGATTCAGGGGTATAATTTGGGGGGGGGGAATCGTTGCGTTGGTTATTAATGATTGGTTCTGCCCCAGTTTCAGTAGCCATTGCTAAAGTGACTAGATTTCTGAAGGACAAAAATTGAAACATCTAGGCAAGAAACGAAAATTTTCGCCAAATATTGCGTTTATGATCACTATGTGGTACAGTCCAATTATATTACGTTTTCCTGGGCTTTGTCGCTCAGACTGTCTGCTTGGATGCTAATGCTCCTGCTACCTAACGGAGGCTAAAGCCAGTGCCGCTTTAACAGCGCATGGGACCCTGGGAAAAGTTACGTTTTGAGAGCCCTACTCAGTGCCGTCTTAACGCATAGGCCTATCCGGGAACGGCCCGGTTGCCTCGAGGGAAGATTGGGGGCTCACAAAAATGAGAGCTGGTTGAAATTTTCAAGAATTTTCCAGGTAGGGTCTCACGCACAGAGCAACAGGCCTAAAACGATGATGGACAGCATTCAGGTGAACCTATGCACAGTGCCGTCTTAAGGCATGGGCTCACCCGGGCACGGCCCGGGGGCCTCAAGTGGAAAGGGGATTCACAAAAATGAGATCTGATTGAGATTTTCGAGAATTTACCTGGTAGGGCCTCAGAAAAATCACTTCGCCCGGGGGCCCCATGATGCTCTTAAGACGGCCCTGCCTATGCATTAAGACGGCTCTGGTTAGAATTATCAATTGGCGCTAGAGTCCGCGCCATAGCAACACCCTAGATAAGATCTTATTTATAGGTTTGGCTGTGTACTAGGCACAATATTACTGCACAGCGGCATGAGCCCCCTCAGACAAGGAAACGCTCAGGGCCCCCCCCCCCCTCCTCAACAGACTAAGAATGCCAACCACCCCGTTTTCTAATTTTCTATCGCAATTGAACTATTATATTATATTATCATATTTTTTAACAACTTCGTTTTCATTGAGTTGAGCCCCTCGAAGTGCGTTAATTGAGACGGCCCTGCGCAGTGTGCGCACACATACATGTAACTGCAGTCTATTAACTGTGGAAGTTTTCTGGCAGTGGGTGACAGAATGAGTGACTTTTCTCGGAGTACCCAGGGGATGATTCAAGTCGATGAAAGAATTTCCGGCTTATCGTTAAACTAACGCTGGTGACGTGTCCCCTAATCTATTTTCCGTCCAATTTGGAGCACGTTTCCGGACGGTGCGACACGTATCTTGTCCTGCATGCCATCCGGAGTTGCTGTCGATACTTTGACGTTTGTAGAACTTCCGGGCGAATTCATCAAAACCCCGTGGAATCATACTATTTGCGGACCGGCCAAAAGTGTTTAAATTTGAGAAGTAATTTGCGGACCGCCAAAAAGTAAATAAACGGGGGAAATAATTTGCGATCCGGTAAAAAAATAACATTAATAAATTAAAGAAGTAATTTGCAGACCGGCAAGAAATGGTTTATGGAAATTTCGCCTCCCTCCGACGTTTCACCCCGGACATTTCGACCCTGACTTTCCACCCCTACCGCCTGTCCTGACCGTATGAGTGACAAGTGAGTGGGTGAGTAATCATATGAGTGACCGTATGAGTAGACAAGTAAGTAGATGAGTGATCGGATGAGTTGGTGCGTGACCGTATGGGTGACCAATTGAAGAGGTGAGTGACAGTATGAGTGAATAAGTGAGTGGGTGACCGTATGAGTGAATAAGTGAGTGGGTGACCGTATGAGTGAATAAGTGAGTGGGTGACCGTATGAGTGAATAAGTGAGTGGATGACCGTATGAGTGAATAAGTGAGTGGATGACCGTATGAGTGACTGACAGAATGTGACCGTTCGATAGACCAAGTAAGATACATTCAACAACTTGATCACTCATATGATCACTCTCTTGGTAACCCATACGGTCATTTATATGGTTTCTCATTTCTCTAGATCACTCATATGGTCACTCCCTTGGTACTCATACGGCCACGTACTTGGTCGCTCATACGGTCATGCAGTTGGTCACACTCACTCATACAGTCAATAACTCACTCTGCAAACCGTCACCGGTCCTCGGACCACCTATTGAAGAGAACAGCCTTATATCATCTGCATTTTCGTAGTTAAAAGTGGTTTTTCCTCATTATTGTCAGTGTCCGGATGCACCTGCCCTTAAGGGCAGCTCTGATTTCAACTCGATATAAATTTATCATAAAAATTTATTTAATGCGTGTAATATTTAACCGCATCTATTTGATTGTTTTTAGGTATTCGAGGAAGCGGTCAGAGCGGTTCTTAACCCGAGTCCATCACGTCTACGCCACTGCGTGCTTTTATAGTATTATTCAATATTATCTTCTTCTCATATCACGTGTGGGGGAAAAAAAAATTATTTTACCAAATAAATTTCATGTAATTTTTGTTTTCTTGAAAAATTTCACTTCATGTGTAAGTTTTAATAAAATTTTTCTACCGTGTATTATGTTGTGATTTCAATTCATTAAAAAAAAACTACGTTTATCTTTTGATTTTCAATTTGGATTTACACCTGGGTGTAGCCGTAAACTCCTAGAAACGGGACAGCCTCTGAAAAATGGTCCCGTTTCTGAAAATACTGGACTCTCGTGTCTATAGTTCCTCTCTCGCACCGACAAACCCCAACTAGGATTAATCCATTTATGGGGAGGAGGGGGCATTTACGGCAACACACACACACACACACACACACACAATAATTCTTTTTTATTTTCATAAAATTATGAATTTTCATCAATTCTGGAATCTGAACTTTCATCTTATTTCTGGGATCTGAACTTTCACCATTTCTGGAATCTGAATTTTCATCTTATTTCTGGAATCTGAATTTTCATCAATTCTGGGATCTGAATTTTCATCAATTCTGGGAATCTGAATTTTCATCTTATTTCTGGAATCTGAATTTTCATCAATTCTGGGATCTGAATTTTCATCAATTCTGGGATCTGAATTTTCATCTTATTTCTGGAATCTGAATTTTCATCAATTCTGGGATCTGAATTTTCATCAATTCTGGGATCTGAATTTTCATCTTATTTCTGGAATCTGAATTTTCATCAATTCTGGGATCTGAATTTTCATCAATTCTGGGAATCTGAATTTTCATCAATTCTGGGAATCTGAATTTTCATCTTATTTCTGGAATCTGAATTTTCATCAATTCTGGGAATCTGAATTTTCATCTTATTTCTGGAATCTGAATTTTCATCAATTCTGGGATCTGAATTTTCATCAATTCTGGGAATCTGAATTTTCATCAATTCTGGGATCTGAATTTTCATCTTATTTCTGGAATCTGAATTTTCATCAATTCTGGGATCTGAATTTTCATCTTATTTCTGGAATCTGAATTTTCATCAATTCTGGGATCTGAATTTTCATCAATTCTGGGAATCTGAATTTTCATCAATTCTGGGAATCTGAATTTTCATCTTATTTCTGGAATCTGAATTTTCATCAATTCTGGGATCTGAATTTTCATCTTATTTCTGGGATCTGAATTTTCATCTTATTTCTGGAGTCTGAATTTTCATCAATTCTGGGATCTGAATTTTCATCAATTCTGGAATCTGAATTTTCATCTTATTTCTGGAATCTGAATTTTCATCTTATTTCTGGAATCTGAATTTTCATCAATTCTGGGATCTGAATTTTCATCAATTCTGGGAATCTGAATTTTCATCAATTCTGGGATCTGAATTTTCATCTTATTTCTGGAACCTGAATTTTCATCAATTCTGGGAATCTGAATTTTCATCAATTCTGGGATCTGAATTTTCATCTTATTTCTGGAACCTGAATTTTCATCAATTCTGGGAATCTGAATTTTCATCAATTCTGGAATCTGAATTTTCATCTTATTTCTGGAACCTGAATTTTCATCAATTCTGGGATCTGAATTTTCATCAATTCTGGGATCTGAATTTTCATCAATTCTGGGATCTGAATTTTCATCTTATTTCTGGAATCTGAATTTTCACCATTTCTGGAATCTGAATTTTCACCATTTCTGGGATCTGAATTTTCACCATTTCTGGAATCTGAATTTTCACCATTTCTGGGATCTGAACTTTCATCAATTCTGGAATTCTTAATTTCTATCAATTTTGGAATTCTTAATTTCCGTCAATTCTGGAATTCTGAACGTTCATCGATTCTGGAATTCTGAGTCTGAGTTTTCAACAATTCTGAAACCATTTCTTTAATCTATTTCAAATTTTCATGGTTGCTGGAATTATTTCTTGCATTTATTGTGAATTTTCATGATTTTCATTTTTCTGAATCTTCGATTCCCCCTCTCTCACAAAAGTGGAAGAAATCGTGGCCAAGGTGATTCCATAATTATTTTCTCACCTTGCCTCGCGTCTAGTAAGGTTGACCCTGTGTGTTAACAGACCTTTAAGAAGGGGAAGGGGGTAATTTATTGTGTAGTAGAATTGTATGATCGTCCCGTATTTTACGGGACAGATCATTTCCCTCCATATTATCCGAGTCTTGGGTGAACAAAGCCTGACAAATTAGCGAAATTCATAATCATTACAAAGGCGTCACATTATCACTATATAATTTCAGATTAAAACTCGACCATTTTAATTTTGTTCAGGCCGTCCAGATGAGAGGCCAAACTTTCCTCGCATGACCAAACTTGAATTTCGCGTGTATCAAATTGAAACAGCCATTCATTGTACTTGTAAGGAAACATATGTACTTGAAAGTTCCGGCATTAATACGGATCCGAATATGGCTGCGATAGATCTCTTGGCAAGACCGAAAGGTAGCAAATTGTATTGCGAAATATGCAAGAAGCCGGCCATAGTGAAATGCAACAAGTGCATGGTCACACACTACTGGTATGTATTTGTCCAATCATATAAGTTTGATACGCCGCATCGTGTGCCTTCCTGTTCATCGATATGATCTCGCCAAACGACCCCAAAGGGGTGGGGGGGGGGGGCATTTATTAAGGGGCAAAGGATGACAACTGGAATGTCACCGAACGTCAATTAGAGCCATCTTGACAACATCAGTTGTCCTTCCACGCTCAGGGACGCATTTATTATTTTGCCACCTGTGCACACTACACGAATTTTGCCACCCTTTTTCTATGCTGGTCTTATTTTCTTGACGACTCATTCCTCAGATTTGGCGCCATGTTCCATAGAGAGTTTAGCTCCCGCCCCCTGAGTTACTCTCTTTGTCATTCTCATGCTTGCGTACTCTTTTGGTCATTCTCATGCTTGCGTACTCTTTTGGTCATTCTCATGCTTGCGTACTCTTTTGGTCATTCTCATGCTTGCGTACTCTTTTGGTCATTCTAATGCTTGCGTACTCTTTTGGTCATTCTCATGCTTGTGTACTCTTTTGGTCATTCCCATGATCAGACACTCTTTTGGTCATTCCCATGATCAGACACTCTTTTGGTCATTCCCATGATCAGACACTCTTTAGGTCACTCGTTTGGTAATTCACATATTTGTACACTGCTTTGGGCACTCGCATTCTTGTACACTGCTTTGGGCACTCGCATTCTTGTACACTGCTTTGGGCACTCGCATTCTTGTACACTGCTTTGGGCACTCGAATTCTTGTGCACTGCTTTGGGCACTCGCATTCTCGTACACTGCTTTGGGCACTCGCATTCTTGTACACTGCTTTGGGCACTCCACTCCAATGTTGGCGCACTCTCTAGGGCACTCGTTTGGCCATTCGTGTACTTGTTCACTCTTTTCATCAGTCTCATGCTCACTCACTCTCTGAGTCACTTTTTTGGTCACTTACATGCTCATAAACTCTCTGTGTCACTCTTTGGGTCACTCCCATGCTCCCACATCCTCTAGGCCATTCACTCACTATCCTTGCTCTCTAGGTCACTTTTTTTTGGTCATTCGCACATGCTTTTACACGCTCTAGGTCATTTACGTGCCTGCGCACTCTTTCGCCACACATATGCTTACAAACTCTCTATAGGTCACTAGTTTGGTCATTCGCTTTGGCCTAGTTTCCCGCTGTATAGGCAGAGGCGGATATATGGTTCTACCACTGGGGGGGGGGATCCCAAACAAATTTTGCGACCACTCATTCCGCAAATTTGCCGCCCCCTGCAAGCTTACCGCCCTGGGCTATAGCCCGCTGAGCCACCCCAGTAAATACGAAACTGTCCACGCTTTTCTAGGGCTTTCTACGTAAGGGTACGCGATACGCGAGCTTCCTACAATATCGGGAACATGAAATATTTCTATCTTTCCATGGATTTCTAGGGTCGAACGACTCTTTATGGATACGCAAGTTTGTTGCGTATTACGAATTTCTGAGAAAAGTATGGGGGGTATGCATTCCTTTTACCGTTTAACGTATTTTTAAAAGCATGCAAGAAGTGCCGCCTACGCATTTCTAGGGGGCAAATGGCCTGACAGGGCTCCAGCCCTAGATGATACTTAACGTTTTTTTTAATTGTTTTTCACACCATAAATTCACTATACTGGGCACGTCAAAGATCCTAGCTTAGGGACCTTGCTTCCGTATGCGGGGATCATGCCACGGGCCAATTAAATGCTCTGGAACTGTGTCGTGGATCACTCAACTGATCTGGAAATGTGTCGTGGGCCACTCAACTGATCTGAAAATGTGTCACTTGAGTAATCTGTGTCGCAGGCCACTCGATGACTCGAGTGATGGGTCGATTGAGTGATCAGTAAATGTGCCGCGGGCCACTTAAGTTATCCGTAAATGTGCTGCTTAGTTATTTTTTACAAAACTATGTTTGAGGTCGCGGGCCACATGAGATGACTCCGAGTCCAGCGGGCTATGTATGCGAAATAGGGTACAAAAGCCTCCTACCCATTTCAAGAATGCACTTGAAACGTGAAAGGTAGAAAACCCAATGTTTAAAACATTACTAAAACTACATTTGCAACTGCCATCAGTTACTCAATAGCAGCGTTTCTCAACCTATAGTCAGTGGACCAGAGGTGGTCCGTGACGATAGCATAGGTGGTCCACCGCGCCGGCAGACTTGATAAAATTATTCACCCGTTGTAATTGATATTAGAAATATCCATATATGGATTCAAACAAAATTACACCTTCGTACTTAGATTCACCATACATTATCGAGGAGAATGCTGAAAATTACTATCATAAGTACGGGATATCACTAAAGTTCACCAAAAATTGCATTTTATTGCTTTAAATGTAATTTGCTAATTACTGCTAAAATTTGCTGAAGGGCATGGAAATAAATGACTGCTACAAATCCTTCATGACCAATCGCAGTGAATAACAACAATGCATAGTATTTTACGAAAAAAAAAACCATTCAAATGATCTGATGACCATATTTCATCGAGAGGAAAATACGGTAATCTAGGATCTTAAATGACAATCCGTAAAATACGGGACAAAGGCCAACCGTCATAAAAAAAACATTGCCAAAAGTAGGCAAAATCCCCGATTGTAATTAAAATTTCTGAAAAATTGCGAAAAAAAAAGACAACGTTAAGCCTGACAAATATGTGAGATAAATATTTGTAGTTTTTCCATAATTATCATAATGTACTTTATATCATGAAAACGCTGGGTGTGTCTATTGTATTATCACAAATTCAAATGACTTTAGTAATTATAACAAATTCAAATAAGTATCGTTGAAAAAACGGGACAAATGTTTGAAAAAAAAAATCAGGAAAAACGAAAATTACTGTATGTCCCGTATTACGGGACAAGTGGTCTGTCAAATTTTTTCAGAAATTTTACTGGTTCTTGTTTTCAGAAAGGTTGAGGAAAAACACTGCTCTCTTCTATATATAGTCACGGAACCTTTAACATTCTGTCTGTTGACCTCTGGTTGAGGAGCGCTGCTTTACGGGATTTGGTTTCGGAAAAGGTTGATATTTATTCACTTCAGTAGAATTATATACAGGCAGGGCCGTCTTAAGAGCATCATGGGCCCCCGGGCCAAGTGATCTTTCGGAGACCCCACCTTTGTAATTCTAGAAAATTTCAACCGGATCTCATTTTGTGGGCCCCCTCTTCTCTTGAGGCCCCCGGGCCGTGCCCATGCGTTAAGACGGCACCGTATACAGGGTCTTTATAATTAAAGTTCCACTTTAAAATGAAAACTAAAAAGGCCGTAAAAGGAAAACTTCCAGACAAAATGTTATCAAACTCGGTAATAGTTTACAGGAGGTCATAGGATTCAATTTTCCGCAAGGAAAAAAAGTTCAAAAACTCACCACCAGCGAGGAATGGCGCTGTACGCAATATCGTTAAACGAAATAAGACATGAAGACATCGGTTTAAAGTGTTTTTAATCGTTTCTGAAACGAAACTGTTTGTGGGGGTTATGCAAAATCGCAATGGCTACATGGCTTACGGCGATGTTAAGACGTTTGCGTGACACCTGAACTTAAGCAACGTGGCATTTTAGACACCACGATTTTTATGCAAGACGGGGCTCCACTTTACACATTGGTACATGTGCCAAACAGTTACTTCAGCACCATTTCACGGATGACCGGATTATAAGCCGACACTTCCCAATTTCTTGGCCACCCCGGTGACCAGACCTCAACCCCCCGTGACTTCTGGCTGTGGGGGATTACCTCAAAACCGCTGTTTACGGTAATAACATAAACAATTTGGCGGAATTGAAAAATGCGATACACCGACATGCCCGTAACATTCCTCCTGATATGCTAAAAGCTACTGTTGAGAACGCAGTAATGTGATCTACCTTGCTTTCAGAAAATGGTGGACATTCAACATGCTTTGTAACAGCGTTTTAGAAACGATTAAAAGCATTTTAAACCGATGTCTTCACGTATTATTTTGTTTAACAATATTGCGTACAGCGCCATTCCTCGCTGGTGGTGAGTTTTTGAACTTTTTTTTCTTGCGGAAAATTGAATCCCATGACCCTCCTGTAAACTATTACCAAGTTTAATAACATTTTGTCCAGTAGTTTTATGGCCATTTCAAAGTGGAACCTCAAAGACCCTGTAGATAGGCTTCGACATTTTTGCATTTCGACTGTAAACGCTGTTTTTTTTTTGGTTTATCAGGAGAGCTTTTTTCCCTCCCCCCCTCTTTGGTAGTGGTGAATACCACAAACAGTTGGACGCTGCGAGTCTGCATCCTCTGATATGCAAGGATATGTCGGTACTGAGGGCCAAGCAGCCTTTCCACTACGAGGAGGACGAGAGGCAGCTCGTTCGCAAGGAGCTCAGGAATTTAAAGGTGAGAATCGAATTACATACATTTTACCCCCAGGGGGTTTCCCAACGTAAAGTTTCTCGCGGAACCCTTAACGATCATGAGGCTACTACTATCACTACTAAACCAGATATGCGCCTCGTCCACATTCCTCTGCGGAACCTCTAACGAATTGGTACATGTTGGAATGTGCGTGTACGTGTAGTGAAACCTGGCGTGAGGTTTGTTTCTGTGTAATGCTTGTTACGTGTAGTTTTTGCTGCCACCAGCTTTCAACTGCCACCAGTTTTTTCAAACTATGAGTTAAGTGTAATGATTGAATGATTTATCGTTGTAGGTCTGTTGCTGTCTGTGGCGAGACTTTTTAATGGCGAGATCGGCTCGCATTTGCGCCTCGAAGTTGGGAACCATGAGCATGTGAAGCGTAACTTAAGCAAATATTTGAATATTTATTTTTAAAAAAAATGTCCCTGCTGCCGTCTGAAAAGCATCATATCCTCAGGCGCCTTGTTACCTACGCACACGCATCCTGTATACTGTATACAGGGTGGCCTGTAAGCGCTAATACGGTCTTAAAAAAACTTAAAAAAAATGCTCGAAAGACGTTCAAAAATTACCCTGCACCAGTTTTACGAGCGGAAACACAGTGTGTCAGAAATTTAAAAAAAAAATTAAATTTTTATACGGTTCCCGTGTCTTCTAATTTGAATTAGGGAGTTGATAAAACAGCAAAAACTAACGGACCCAACGCTCCTCTCCCTCGTTTACGCTGTCCTTCCCTAACTTTTCCTACGATTTTTGAATTCGAATATCGCAGCGAATGTTTCTATTAATTACATATTACAGTCGAATCCCGTTATAGCGAACGCCAAGAGACCGGAAGAATCACTTCATTGTAACGAAATTTCGTTATAAAGAAATTCCAGGTTACCTAGCATTGTTCCTATGTAAACTTATTTGGGGGATTAGAAAAGTGTTCGTTAAAACGAGATTTTCTCTATAAAGTTATTCGTTAAAACGGAATTCGACTGTATCTCTTTTGTTGGACTCGCGGAAAAGACAAGACAACAACTTTCTAATCAGAAGTTAGAGGACAGTATAAAAATGTAGATTTAAAAAAAAAAATATTTATTTTGTGACAGACATACTGTATTTTGACTCTAAAAACTGGTACAGAGTTATTCTTGAACACATTTTAAGCATGTTGTGAACAAACCATACTTCTACTTCAAACGGTTGATGAGATATATACATGGTGTTCTGAGAGTGTTAATGCGGCCTTTATGTCACAGTACCGGCCCTTGGGATTTTAAAACTTGAAAATTTGGACAGATTTATGGGAATTTCTACTTCTATGAACAAATGAGAGAAATATGGATTAGTTTTTCATATCCCAAATGAAATTATGTACAAAATAAATTCATAATGTATATATTTCAGTGGCGTAGCCAGAAATTTCGTTCGTTCGGGGGGGGGGACCAAAGTGATAGAATAATAGATTTGCCCATCTTTTTCCCTTTTTTCGGTAATTTTCTCACATTTCGGGGGGGGGGGGGGAGCCCAAACCCCCCAAGTCCCCCCCCCCCCCGTTACGCCCTTGATATATTTACATGTGAGAATCTTCATTGAACTGTAATTACTGCTGCCACCTATCAGATAAAAATACAACTACAGTTGTGATTCTTCGATTAAAATTGATGACCGGTTTTTTTTTGATTAATGTAGCATGCGAAAAAAACTGAATATACACGTTGAATTTTCAAGGTTTTTTTGTTTTTTTTTAATTTTAACAGTTAATTTTGTGCGTGGTAAATTAACATTAGTGAGATGCGCAAAACAAAGTTCCAAACATCCTCCTTGGCTTTATGAAATTGTAATCGCGATCCCAGACTCAGTTCGTTTCTGGTTTACATCTTATTCGATTGCAATTACAAAAAGCCAAAGAGGACAAGGTCTTGCGCATCTTACTAACGTTAGTAAGATGCGCAAGACCTTGTTTTGTTTGGCAAGGGGAAAAAAAAACTTAAAATTTAGAAACAAATTTGGCAATTTAACCAATATTATTACTCCAAACATACAATCGCTTCCAAAAGTTAAACACGCGATGGCTTATATAATAACATTACGGCACATCACTTTAATATTGCCCCTCTAGATTGGTGGAACATAAACACGTTGACGTTCAACGATATATTTACTTAATTTTACATATGGCTCGCGACCGCAATTGGTGTAGGGGTTAACGTAAGAGGCTCCAGCATCGAAGAGGTCGCGGGTCTGAATCCCATTCAGATCAGCTGTTGCTTTTTTTTTTCTTCCTCCATTCCATTTCTTGATCTCTTAAATTAATTTTAATTGTTCTGGTTCTGATCTTTCTAGTAAAAATTGGAACTTCGGAACATTTCCGTCCGCGGCCGGAATTGTTCCGTGGCCGGTTTTTTGGAACATTCTGTTTGAACTGATAAGTTTTGCCATGTTTCTGGTTGTGGTGAAAACAGGGTTGATATTTTCAGTCCGGGGGCAGGGGCTTTTTTTAACGGCCGGAGGAACCGTTTACGGGCCGCACGTCCAAAACTAAGAACCTAGAATGAGGCTTTTTGGATCACGTGATATTCCCCTTTTTTTTGAGGGACATACAAGGTAACCAATATGGCGACTTCCTGTGTGATTCATGAAAGAAACAAATCTAAATTGAAGAAACATAGAAATGAATCGTTTTTTCTTCTTTTTAACGGGAGCTGGAATAACTGGCAGATCAATAACTTCAAGTTATTTTGACCTGCCTGTTTTTCCTTCAAAAAAAAAAAAATGTTTCATTAAAGCTGCGGTTCTTCGATGTAATTTATATGGGCCCATAATTAATTTAAAACATCCTGAACTCTAAATGGATTGATGCAATCTATATATATAAAATTGATTTTCTGTCTGTGTGTGTATGTTCTCTATACAAATCTACAATTTTAGATCGATCGTCGCCAAATTTTGTATATATACCAAATGGGACCCGACTTGAACGATAAGCTACTTTAAAATTTCGTCAGACCAGGGCAAATGTCCCAAATGGGCAAAAAACTGTCGGGCAACAATGGTTTTCGGGCCTCAACAATCACTTTCGGAACGTTTACTTTGGTTACCGTGGTTCCTAGCAATGCGTTTCAGACGTGTATATTTACGTGCCTTTACAACGGTTTGTCACTTCTTTAATCCTGTTAGTATATGTATAATAGTTTATGCCTTTATAATGGTTTGCCACATTTTCAATATACTCTCAGTAATGAGGCTTTTTGAATAGACGTCATAATTATCATTAGCATCGCTTTGAGAGTCAGGAAAAGGGTGATCCTCATAGAAATCATTGCTAAAATTGTCGATTTTACTGTAGAAATGCGGAAATTAGTGGGATTTTCCGCCCCATCAATGATTTTAAAAATTGTATTGAATTCTCGATTTTTGAAGCATTCAGTTCGCTTAGAGATATACGAAGCCCAGGAGATTAAATATGAAGTAATTAGCCAAACCTATACTTTTGAGTTGGATATTCGAGCAATATCATTGATTTCATTTATATCTTCTCAAGTATGAAAATGAATGTCTCCATATTGTCTCTTTTGATATTCATTTGCATAAATTCATGTGGGTTAGGATATTTTAAAATTAGTTATGAGCCCGTGAAAAGTGCATCGAAAAAATTCCACAGCTTTAACTAAGGATTTTTGGAAGCTGGAACAGACAGATGGATAACTCGAAGTTCAGGGGGGGGGGATCGAAATACCTAGCGCCCCTTAAAAAAAGAAAAATATATATTCATTTCTACGTTTCTTTGTAAATCCAGATTTGTTTATTCCATGAATCGCGCAGGTCGCCGTATTGGTTAAGTTGGACACGGTTTGTATGTCCCTCAAGAAAAAGAGAGGGAGATATCACGTGATCCAAAAAAGCCTCATTGAAGAAAACCCGGGCAGTGCCGGGTATTATAGCTAGTCTTATATATAAATGTGAAAGTATGTCTGTCTGTATGTATATCTGTTCCTTATACAAATGTACAGTTTTAGGCCGATCGTCGCCAGATTTTGCATATATACCAAACAGGACCGGGAATGAACCGTAGGCTACTTTAAAAGTTCGTCAGAGCTGGGCAAATGCCCGAAATGGGCGAAAAATTGTCGGGCAACAATGGTTTTGGGGCCTCAACAATTACTTTCGGAACGTTTACTTTGGTTACCTTGGTTTCCAACAATGCGTTTCAGACGTGTATATATGCCTTTACAATGGTTTGTCACATCTTTAACTCTGCCATCATAACAGTTTATTCCTTTATAACGGTTTGTAACTCTTCCAATCCTCCCAGTAATTGAAGAAAACCCGGGAAGAGCGGCGGGTATTTCTAGTATATAGGCTAGCCTTTATCTCATCAACCGCCCATCGCATAGGTATAGTTTCAATTAAAAAAATGCTTAAAAGGCGTCTGAATAATATTCGCTGCACAAGCTGGACATATGACGTCACTAACAACAACTACGACGACAAAACTGGAAATAAAAATGTTCAACGCCAGCTGATGAACTCAATACTTGCCTCAAATCATCAACACTCTGGCACGAAGTTAGAAAATTATCATTATCCACCAACATGCGAGTTCAACTGAAAAATGACTCAGCACTGCGATCATTTTCACATCAGTTGATCAAACTTGGTAATGGAAGAATTCCCGTAGACCCAAGCACTGGACTGATTACGTTCCCAAATGGATCTTGCCAGTTGTTAAACTCAGTTCAAGAACTTGCAAAGTCTTCCCAAACATTCAACAAAATCACCGAAACCATGAGTGGCTTTGTGAGAGAGTGATTCTGGCACCGAAAAATGACAGTGTGAACGAGATCAACGACAAAATCCTAAAAATGATTCCGGGAGACTCCACATCTTACAAATCGGTTGACACTGTCACAGACACAGAGCAGACAGTTCTCTATTCTGCAGAATTTCTGAACTCTTTGGATATTCCGGGTGTGCCACCACACAATTTGACCCTCAAAGTCGGAGCACCTATAATGCTTTTAAGAAATTTGGAGACACCGAGACTCTGCAATGGCAGCAGACTGCGGGGAAAAATTGCACAATTACATCACTGATTCTAACTGGATGAGCCAAAAGAGAAGACGTCTTCATTCCACGTATGTGGTCATTCAAGTATTACGTCAGCATCGAAGGGGGGGGGAAGGGGGTTTTGAATTTGCTGACTTTTGATGACGGAGGGGGGTTTGAAGGTTGCTTACGTCATCAACCACCTCTTTTTGAAGATATGAAATATTCTAAGCTGCTGACGAAATTTTGCTGACAGGGGAAGGGGGGGGGGGGTTCAGTGTTGCGCTGATTTTTGCTGACAAGGGAAGCGAGGGGGTCAATAATGGCTGAAAATCTGCTTACGTAATACTTGAATGGCCCCTATCCCATTCACTTTAAAGCGATTACAGTTCCCGATTCGTTTAACTTTTGCCATGACAATCAACAAAACGCAAAGCCAGTCATTAGCAGTGGCAGGTATCAACCTACTTGAGCACTGTATTTCTCTCGGACAGCTTTTCGTTGCCTGTTCGCGTGTTGGTAATCCCAAAAATTTGTACATCTACACACCAGAGGGAAAAACAAAAAAATATTGTGTATCCACAAGCAATTGCCTGAAGTTTTTAATTAAAACATTTAAAAATAAAAGTAATTTTTTCTTACTTGATGCAGAAATTTTCTTGATTAAGAAATAATTAATAAGCTATACATATATACATTTTTTACGGGACGAGCAACGTCGCCGGGTATCAGCTAGTGTTAAATAACAGAAAAGAATAAGATTTATCTAGGGCCCCCCAAAATGGAACCTGTAAACATGATGGCCCCCGACTTGGAAGCTTGTCGGTCATCCCCCCCCAGTTAAAATCCAGGGGCCCCAAACCAATTACCCAGGATACCAATGCGCATACTTTTAGTGGAGCCCCAGACTCGCGCTTTATTTCGGGCTACCGATGTTGCAAATTTTACTATGCTAAAAAATAAAAATCAATAAGATACATCCAGGGGACCTGAATTGGAACCTGTCAACATTTCCATGGGGAACATTTCCACCTGGAGGCTTGTCGGACATCCCCACCGTGAGGGACCACGAAAATTTTTCCTTTTCAACAATTTCACAACGAATAAAACGCAGGGCCCCACGTCCAGTGGCGGGGACCCAATATGCAGATTTTTAGTGTGGGGGCCCCAGACTGGATTTATCTCGAGCTTCCGCAGTTTCAAATTCTACAATGTTAACCAACAAAAATAATGAGATTCATCCAGGGCCCCCAAAACGAAACAAGTAATCATGGGGCCCCGACTTGGAGCTTGTCGGTCATCCCCCGCTGCGAGTGCCATGAAAAATTTTCATTTGTATTCATTTTACCAACGAATAAAATACAGGGCCCCCAACCAATTACCCGGGACACCAATTCGCATACTTTTAGTACGGCCCCCAGATTAGCTGGGGGGATTTCGCTGTTGCAAATTATACAATGTTAAATAACAGAAAAGAATGAGATTCATCCAGGGCCCCGAAAATGGTAACGGGACCCCTGACTCGGAAGCTTATCGGGCATTCCCCCCCCCCCATGAGTTCCACGGCAAATGTTCATTTGTATTCATTTTACCAACGAATAAAACCTAGCCCCCCCCCCCCCGAATTTACCTGTGACCGAATTCGAAAATTTTATGGGGTCCCCAGACTGGATATATCTTGGGCTTCCGCTATCGCAAATTTTTCAATGTTAAAGCAGCAAGAAAACAATGTGATCCAACAAGGGCCTCTTGAAATGAAACCTTTTAATACGTTGAGTGGCCATACGTCCCTCGAGAGAAAAATACGCTAAATTAAGCTCAGAAATACAGAATATCGCCAGTTATCACCAAAATTGATGCTACCAGTAAACATATTTGCCAACTCGTGCTAAAATCGTAGAAAAGTTGCCAATCTCGGGAAATGAAGCCCGTTCCAAATTGTAGTGAATTAAAGTAAGACATGAAAAAAATGTGAGATGATTTTTCTTGTTTGTTTTGATATAATTTCTGGGTTTGGAATATACTTTTATTTAATAAAATTAAGAATTGAAGACATTCATTTATTTATTCCACATTTGTTGGTTTCGTTGAAAGTACGTGGAAAAACGGGACATTTTTGCGAAAAAGTCTGAACAGATAGAAAAACAGAAAAGACCGGGACTGTGCACGGAAGTATGGCAAATATGGTCAGCCTACTAATGATGACACTTCAGCATATAAAGACTCAATAGATGTCACTGCAAATAGTTTGTTGTCTGTAACAAATATAAGTAAACGAATCGACATTCTACCAATGCCTAAAAGGCAGAAAAGCCCAATACACTTCTTTCAGGTTATGATAATTTCTTAGCATATAAAGACTCATTAGATGTCACTGCCCACAGTTAGTTGTCTGTAACAAATATAGCTAAACAAACCTGACTATCTACCAAATTCTAAAGCCGGGTTTTCCTAGGAGCAGGTTTCCTGTGCCGCGCGCAATGTGATTCGCCCAGCGTGACACGCCGTCCACTCACCAGTAAGAAAAGCAGCATGACTGTTTTCCTACAGAGCGCAATACGGCTCACGACAGCGCTTTACGTTGGGCGTTATTGGTTGACTCCTTCTGGAGGAGACAAATGCGTCGTGCGCCACGGTTTTGCCGCTATTCTCCTCACTCTTGTGTGTTTTATTTCCCTTCCCTTCAAACCGCAGCATGCAGACGACAGAGTAGCTGATGCCAAAGCCATATACTTTATATAGCCGCCCTGATCTGATACGCCTCAATAGGAAAACACAAACGCGTAGCGTGATTATGTAACTCGTTTCTGTCGGCGCGAAATAGTCTAACTCGGTTCACGCTGCGCAACAAACCTATTCCTAGGGAAACCCGGCTTAAAATGTAGTAAAAGCCCAATACACTTTTCATAGCTTATGATGATGTCATGGCATACTTACTAGATGCCACTGAGAACAGTTTGTTGTCTCACAAATATAAGTAAATGAGCTCAAACTGGTACCAATACAGTACTTTTTAGGCATTGGTCCAATGTCTAAAAATTAGTAAAAGACCAATATTTTTCAATTTTTAATTATCAATTCAATTTCAGTTATCCAATCATTCTATCATGATATATATCGAGCACAATGAAGAGCCATTTCAAATTGCAATGAATTAAGAAAAGGAAACCATGACAAATATCTACTCTATAATATAAAATCACGAACTCGAAATAGGCCCGTTTCTATGCACCGGAAATTAGTGACGATTTTTTATTACGGAAGTCGGTGACGTTTCTTGAGTGACGGAAATTAGTTACTTTTTTGTGTTACGAAAATCTGTTACGTTTTTCTGTTAAAGAAGTCGGTTGCGATTTTGGGTCAAGTTTTCATTTAACTCCTGAACACATCGGGAACTGCTTGACCTGCAGGAAACAAGTTTTGTGCATGTACCCGGAGGTATGTGTTTACTTCACAGTGTGTTCACAGGGTTCGGGTACCCAGGGCGTGGCATTGGACATACATCATCAATTGACAAGTTTCATTTCTAGTCGAGGATGAATCCCATTGTTTTATTGCTTTTCATTACGCATTGTGCTGCATTTGCTTATTGTGGTACACTGCATATGATGGTGCATTGCTGATTGTGCAGTGCATTCAATATTGCGGTGCACCGCGTGCTATATTGCTTGCTGTAATGCAGCGTTATTGCGTATTGTGGTGCATTGCGTACTATAGTACTTTGCTTATTGCGATGCATCGCATAATGTGCCGTATTGCGAATTGTGGTGCATTGGGTAGTATGCTGCATTGCATATTGCGGTGTACTATATTACTGATTAGTATTGTGGTGCATTGCGTACTATAGTGCTAAATTCTTATTTTAATGAGTGCTTATTGCGGGTGTATTGCTTCTTGCGGCGTACTGCAAGTAGTGGTGCCTTCCATATTGTAGTGCATCGCAAGCTGTAATTTGTAATAGCAACAGTGCTTATTGCGTAATTGTAGTGCATACATGCTCTATTGCGTATTATAATGCAGTGCTTATGGCGTATTGTGGTGGATTGCATAATATATAATAATATAAATGCATAATGTATTGCTTATTGTGGTGCACTGCAAATAGTGGTGCATTACTGATTGATTGCGTATTCTAGGTCATCGCGTGCTGTATTGCTTATTTTAATGAGTGTTTATTGCGTATTGGGGGTGTATTGCTTATTGCGGCATACTGCAAATAGGGGCGCTTTATGGAAGGCGCCCCTATTTGCAGTATGGTGGTGCAGTGCGTTTTGTGCTATATTTCTCATTGTGGTGCACTGCATATAGTGGTAGTATTGTGCTTTATTGCCGATGATGGGCTTTGCGTGCTGAGATTCACCGCATATAGTGGTGCATTCCTTATTGTGATGCTATCAATTAAGACAAGACATCGCTAGCAGAGCCTGACTTTATTCTGGAGGGGGAACCATGAGCAAAGTAGAAATTGGGGACCCTGCGAATGATGTCAGAGGTGTTTGTAGGTTAGCCAGTAAAAATATGTTATCTTTCTTATTTGCTTAATTAGTTTTCTTGATCACTCATCCCTCAAATTAACCACCCTGATTTACACAGGGTGTAGGTATCTTGTTAGGTCCCCCTTCATTATATTTTCCGACATATCCATAAGTTCCTACGCCTATAACAGAGGTTTCAGGCAATCCCCCCCCCCCCCATAATGTTTTCAGCCTTTCCATTGTGTTTACAACAATTTTCTCTGTGTATTGATCGCTCGCTGACCCGGTCGTTTGTTCTCTCGGTCACTCATCCCTATATATCTCTAGCAGAGCCTCTTATAGGCCTCCTTACGGGCGGTTTTTAGTTTTACCGAAACATTTAGAGATCACTAAAGTGACCCTTTAGGAGACTTATCAATGGGGAGATTGTTAGTTCAGGTGCCCACAAACCACAGTTCAGGATGCCATTAAGAATATTTCATATTTATACAGGGTGGTCGATGACGTAAGCATCATCTCTTCCCCCCCCCCCTTTGTCATCAGAAGTCAGCAAATCGGAAACCCCCATCGATGCTGACGTAATACTTAAATGACCCCAACCAATGAAGTGGCCACCACGCCATGGGCCAACCCCCCCCCCCCCCCAGCGTCAAAGGTGTAGTCGACTGATCTAATGCATTTGAACTGACATCATCATCATCATCATCATCATCGTTCCTTCCCCCCAGTAATAATGACAATGCCGCTCCCAGACTTTCAAGTCTATCTCCGCCCCAATGCCTCCCACTATCGTAAAGATTAAGCATCCTTGCTTCTACTGCTATTTCTGATTTACACGTGGTGCCAAAATGCATGCTCGCCTTGACTGATGAATTATATCTAGTTGTGTCACACACACACAGGAAGGTTTCTGACAAGGATAAAGTTTCTGTGTATCGAACACGCGACGGGTACAGTGAGCCTAGTGATGTCTACTACTACTACTACTCAACCGCACATGCACCTCGCACACATTCCTCTACGGAATTTCTAACGAATTGATGCATGCTGGAATATGTGTGTACGTGTTGTGAACATAACTTGAAGCTTGTTTCTGTGTAATGCTTGTTATGTGTAGTGCTGCCACCTGTCGTAAATTTTTCTAACCACGATTGCCTCAAGGTGACTGTCAATGATTAAATTACGATGATATTACCTTGTTGAAGAGTTTCATCGCCGCCTTGAGATCTTTGCCCAATGCTTTTATGGTGATTCCTAGGTAGCCGAGTCCGACAGCAACTTCGGTCGATGACATGTCGTACAATTCCGCCAAGCAATACACCTGCGATATGGACACAGAGAATGATGTATTACTGCGCACGCGCAAATCGAATTCACGTGAATCCTTCAATCAATGAAGTTGCCGAAGATATCAATTTTTTTTAATACATAAGCTATATATCAAAGACTCCTAGACATAGTAGTATCTAGGGCAGGGGTGGCCAACTTCTTTCTGTTCGCGGGCCAACATAATGGCCAGCTATAGCGTCGCGGGCCGCATCAGTGGTCAAACTGATTTTGATATATTATTTTCGACTCGAAATTCAACTGCCGTATAATATCGATCATAACCATTCATGACCGTATAATTTCTGTATTCCTTTGCCACACAGATCGAAATAAAGAAAGTAGCCGAGGAGACAGCCAAAGTGCTCATCTTGAAAGAGAGGGCCAAATTAGCCTACTCTGCAGCGACTCAAGCCTTCCACCTAGCTCGAGAGCTCTACAAAGATGGCACCCTGGATTCAGTGCTGAACTACTCTCTCATGGCTGAAGTTTTCCTAGGTAAAAACTCCCTTTGTTTCCCCCTTGTATGGGAGCCATTCAAGTGCTATTACGCAAGCATCCATGGGGAAGAGGGGGGGGGGATTTCGCATTTTCTGACTGACTCTTGATGGCAAGGCTTATGGGGGGGGGGGGTTCGCATGATTGATTCAAGTACCAAGCATCCATGGGGAAGAAGCTTAAAGAACCTTCAACATATTTTTAGATCGCTTGAATGACCCGCGGCCAAATTCCAGAGCACTTAAGCGGCCCGCTACATATTCTCAGAGCATTTGAGTAGCCCACGACACGGTTATATAGCATCCAAGCGTGCCGTGTTGCAGTTACATATCACCGAAGCAGCTGATGATACATTTACAGATCACTTAGTGACCCACGACATATTTAAAGATCCCTCAGGGGTTAACATGAACACTGCTTTCCTCGGAACAGCACGTGCGTGGTGGTGAAAATGCTCCTGCGCAGGCAAAAATCACGAAATACACCATAGGTCAAGGGTCTTCAGGTGGTTTCAGTGCTCGGATGAGCAAACAATCAACTTATTATTCTTACAATGTTAAATGCTGAATATTATTTTGCAGAAAAGGAGTCCGTAACTATCATTTCATTAGTGCATGGCAAGGAAGGGGGGGGGGGTCCATGGACTCTTCATCTTATTTGTTGCAAAGGGTCCGTGAAACACAAAAGGTAAAGAACCTCGGTAATAAGTGGATATGTGATATTTCCTATTCGCGCACGTTAAATAAGTGACCAGCGGACCATACGTGGCCCTCGGAGTCATTTGATGTGACCCCCACGAACTGAAACCTACAGTACTTAAAATGAACTAAACGGCACATTCCCAGATCATTTAAGCGGCTCACAACAAATTTACGGATCATCTAAGTGTCCTGCGGCACACTTTCAGATCCTTTGACTAACCCGCCGCACGTTCACACATCACTGAAGTCACCCACTGTGCATTTACCGATCACTCAAGTGACCCAGGGCACATTCACAGATCACTCAAGTGACCTAGGGCATATTCACAGATCACTCAAGTGACCTAGGGCATATTCACAGATCACTCAAGTGACCCAGGGCACATTCACAGATCACTCAAGTGACCCAGGGCACATTCACAGATCACTTAAGTGACTAGCAGCACATTCTAAATTCAATTAAGTGATCCGTGATCCTCGGCAAATGTATCCAGATCCCTTAAATGGCCCACGGCACATTCTTAGATCACTCAAGTAATCCACGGCGCATTTAGAAGTCACTTGAGTAGCTCAAGTCACATTTACAATTAAGTGGCTCGCGACACGTTTTCAAAGCAATGAAGTGGCCCGCCCTCCCCAAAAGGATGAGCACCCTTGATTTAAATCATTGTGTACATTGTACGATGCAGCACATGATTTGATACACGAGTATGTATTTGAGCCGCCTTATTTTCAACCCCCACCCCCCCCCCCATCTCTTCCAGGATTGGGTGATATGTCGACGGCTCAAGACTTCATGGTGCAAGCCACTTGGACAATAGAGAAGCACAAGGAAGTTCCAGCGCCGATCGAGATCGAGATTCTCAGAGTTAAAGGAAGAGTTTACATGGAAAGAGGATTATGGGTCCGGGCGAATTCAGAGATTGCCGATTACGTAATGTATATGCAATGTTCCTAAAACACAAGATGCCCCATGACTCTCTTCTGCTAAAATGATAGGGATGACAGTGCATAGAAGTGACCGATAGAACCGGTAGCAACACGCTTATTCGAGTGATGGGTGTGGGTCATAATCCCGACAGACGAAATCCCGACAAGTCACAATCCCGACAGACGAAATCCCGACAGGTCAAAATCCCGACAGGGTCGAAATCCCGACAAGTCAAAATCCCGACACGGTCAGAATCCCGACAGGGTCGAAATCCCGACAGGTCAAAATCCCGAAAAGTCGAAATCCCGACAGGGTCAAATTCCCGACACGGTCAAAATCCCGACACGGTCGAATTTAAAAATTCAATTTCGCCGTATAATCGCCGCACTTCGCGATTTCTGTCGGGATTTGAATTTCTTACGGCAAGGGGCGTTGGGGCGCCGATGAGAATGATAAATTGCGATCAAATAAATTTTTTAAATTTTAATTTCGCCGTATAAGCCGCACTTCGCGATTTTTGTCGGGATTTGAATTTCTTGCGGCAAGGGGCCTTGGGGTGACGATGAGAATGATAAATTGCGATGAAATAAATTTTTCAAATTTTAATTTCGCCGTATAAGCCGCACTTCGCGATTTCTGTCGGGATTTGAATTTCTTGCGGCAAGGGGCGTTGGGGTGACGATGAGAATGATAAATTGCAATCAAATAAATTTTTTAAATTTTAATTTCGCCGTATAAGCCGCACTTCGCGATTTCTGTCGGGATTTGAATTTCTTACGGCAAGGGGCGTTGGGGTGACGATGAGAATGATAAATTGCGATGAAATAAATTTTTCAAATTTTAATTTCGCCGTATAAGCCGCACTTCGCGATTTCTGTCGGGATTTGAATTTCTTGCGGCAAGGGGCCTTGGGGTGACGATGAGAATGATAAATTGCGATGAAATAAATTTTTCAAATTTTAATTTCGCCGTATAAGCCGCACTTCGCGATTTCTGTCGGGATTTGAATTTCTTGCGGCAAGGGGCCTTGGGGTGACGATGAGAATGATAAATTGCGATGAAATAAATTTTTCAAATTTTAATTTCGCCGTATAAGCCGCACTTCGCGATTTCTGTCGGGATTTGAATTTCTTGCGGCAAGGGGCGTTGGGGTGACGATGAGAATGATAAATTGCAATCAAATAAATTTTTTAAATTTTAATTTCGCCGTATAAGCCGCACTTCGCGATTTCTGTCGGGATTTGAATTTCTTACGGCAAGGGGCGTTGGGGTGACGATGAGAATGATAAATTGCGATGAAATAAATTTTTCAAATTTTAATTTCGCCGTATAAGCCGCACTTCGCGATTTCTGTCGGGATTTGAATTTCTTGCGGCAAGGGGCCTTGGGGTGACGATGAGAATGATAAATTGCGATGAAATAAATTTTTCAAATTTTAATTTCGCCGTATAAGCCGCACTTCGCGATTTCTGTCGGGATTTGAATTTCTTGCGGCAAGGGGCGTTGGGGTGACGATGAGAATGATAAATTGCAATCAAATAAATTTTTTAAATTTTAATTTCGCCGTATAAGCCGCACTTCGCGATTTCTGTCGGGATTTGAATTTCTTACGGCAAGGGGCGTTGGGGTGACGATGAGAATGATAAATTGCGATGAAATAAATTTTTCAAATTTTAATTTCGCCGTATAAGCCGCACTTCGCGATTTCTGTCGGGATTTGAATTTCTTGCGGCAAGGGGCGTTGGGGTGACGATGAGAATGATAAATTGCTATCAAATAAATTTTAAAATTTCAATTTCGCCGTATAAGCCGCACTTCGCGATTTTTGTCGGGATTTGAATTTCTCGCGATGAAGGGCGTTGGGGTGACGATGAGAATGATAAATTGCTATCAAATAAATTTTCAAATTTTAATTTCGCCGTATAAGCCGCACTTCGCGATTTCTGTCGGGATTTGACTTTCTCGCGATTAAGGGCGTTGGGGCGACGATGAGAATGATGAATTGCGATCAAATAAAATTTTCAAATTTTAATTTTGTCGCATAAGCCGCACGTCGTGATTTCTGTCGGGATTTGAATTTCTCTCGGCGAGGGGCGTTGGGGCGACGATGAGAATAGTGAATTGCGATCAAATAAAATTTTCAAATTTTAATTTCGCCGTATAAGCCGCACTTCGTGATTTCTGTCGGGATTTGACTTTCTCGCGATTAAGGGCGTTGGGGCGACGATGAGAATGATGAATTGCTATCAAATAAATTTTCTAACTTTAATTTCGCCGTATAAGCCGCACTTCGCGATTTCTGTCGGGATTTCCGTTTGTCGCTGCAAGTGGTTTGTGGCGCATACCATGATCAATGGAGATCAATAATTTGGAAATTCATTTACTTTTCCAACTTGGCGAAAAGCAAAGGATTCAGGGTTGCCTTTTTCTGGCATTTATCGATTTTTCTATCCTCCACAAACACTGCTGTTCCTTATTATTTTCTTTGAGAATTTTTCGAAATTCTTTCTCGCTCAAGTTTCAAATAGACTTAAAATGTCAAATGATATTGCACAAAGTTAGACCGTTTCATGAAGATCTTAATTTAAAATTTTCAAGGTTTTCGAAAGCAATGTAATAGTAGATAAATATTTTTATTCATATGTATAAAATTACATGTCTTGACAGCTTAATTCACTGATTCATCGCCGAGCCGCAACCACTGAAGGTCAGGCCCGTATCTAGAAATTCCATGCGGGGGGGGGGGGGACAAGGTGGTCAAATAATATATTTGACCATGTTTTACCTTATTTCAATCATTTTCTCTCATTTCGAAGGGACCGGATCCCCAATTCCCCCCTTCTCACTACGAAGCTATA
Organism: Pholcus phalangioides; assembly: GCF_987345545.1. NCBI lineage: Eukaryota > Metazoa > Arthropoda > Arachnida > Araneae > Pholcidae > Pholcus > Pholcus phalangioides. Next base: position 16,941,220 of record NW_028301601.1, on the reverse strand, counting down.
AACATAAAATTCTGTCAATAGTTTTATTTTATACTGTTGAGACTCCCAAAAAAATTTCTTAAAATTCTATCTCTAAGTTGGTCTTAAGGCTTTGAAGAGAGTATGCAAATTGTGTGGTAGTGTAGTTGCATACAGGGTGTCCTTTAAGAGTTAGTACGGCCATTGTCTTCTCAACCATCCGTGGTAGAGATGATTTCAGTTTGAAAAAATGCTCAAAAGGCGTTCAAAAATTACCCTGTACCAGTTTTGAGAGTGAAAACACAGTGTGTAACAAAATAAAAAAATATAAATTTTTAAAACTTCTAATTATAAAGTGACTGCACCGTATCTCCTGAGACCAACAAAAAAAATCTAAGTTGACAAGTACAATGTTCGCCGAGATATTTGAATTCAAAATTCGAAGGAAAGGTGGAAAGGACAGCATAAATTTGGGGAAGGAGCGTTGTCGATTAGTTTTTGCTGTCTTTTCATAACTTTTCTCCAGTTTTCGAATTCAAATATCTTAGCGAATATTGCACTGAGAAACATGCAATTTTTCTGTTGGCATCAGGAGAGACAATGCAACAACTTTCAAATTGGAAGTTAAAGGACGGGAAATCAAAGAAAAATTTAGATTTTTTTGTTTTGAGCCACACACACTGTATTTTCCGAGGATGATATCACTTTCCGCTATCTATACGAAGGTTTCAACGGTTGGCTGATGCGAGATGAAGTTAGGAAGGAAAAATTCACCTGTGCTCTTGCTAGGAATCAAACCCACGTTCTCGAGCTTTCTGGGTGAGCCCACTAGACTACAAAGGCAAAGAATATCAATTTTTCCTTGGAACTTGTATGCGATGAACGGTCGGACCTAACTCAGGCCTCTGGAATCACGAAGTGCGGCTTATACGGCGAAATTAAAATTTGAAAATTTATTTGATAGCAATTTATTATTCTCATCGTCACCCCAACGCCCTTCATCGCGAGAAATTCAAATCCCGACAGAAATCGCGAAGTGCGGCTTATACGGCGAAATTGAAATTTTAAAATTTATTTGATAGCAATTTATTATTCTCATCGTCACCCCAACGCCCTTCATCGCGAGAAATTCAAATCCCGACAGAAATCGCGAAGTGCGGCTTATACGGCGAAATTAAAATTTGAAAAATTTATTTGATCGCAATTTATCATTCTCATCGGCGCCCGCACGCCCCTCACCGCGAGAAATTCAAATCCCGACAGAAATCACGAAGTGCGGCTTATACGGCGAAATTGAATTTTTAAATTGGACAGTGTCGGGATTTCGACCGTGTCGGGATTTTGACTTGTCGGGATTTCGACCCTGTCGGGATTTTGACCTGTCGGGATTTCGACCGTGTCGGGATTTTGACCTGTCGGGATTTCGACCCTGTCGGGATTTTGACCTGTCGGGATTTCGACCCTGTCGGGATTTTGACCTGTCGGGATTTCGTCTGTCGGGATTGTGACTTGTCGGGATTTCGTCTGTCGGGATTGTGAACGGAACCCTCGAGTGATATGTGCATTCACCCCCATTTCAGAAGTCGCCAAAATATGGTAACCTTGCTCATATCACACGGAAATTTCATAGACGCGGTTGGATTCTTCCTTCCAGTCACAGGCACGCAGGAAAACAATGTCGTCCTTTTTCACTTTAACGATAGATATTATAAGTGTTTAGCGTACAACGCACAGGGCCGCAACTCTTCGGAAGGAGGGGGGGGGGGAGACGACAGGCGGGTCTGGTGCCCCAGCAGCTGGACCAGAAGTGGCGCCGAATTAATCCTTTAACTGTTTCTTGTACATTGCAAGGGACACCAAAATGCCGGCTTGTCCCACGTGACAAAGTATCTAGTTCTGGGTACATAACCTTTCCAGTCCGCGAGCCAGATATGCGATAATTCTGCCGCTCTCGGGGCAGAATATATAGGGTGACTATATGACCCGTTTTTTACGGGACATTCCCCGAATTTTGGAAATGTCCCGTTCCCCCCCCCCCCTCATTCTTGACTGGGTTTATTGCAATGTTTTAAATCTCAAGAATGGAGATTATTTTCATGACTTACGAATCAACGCCTTTTTGACAATTTTTTTTTTTGACTGTAATTGGTAAAATTACTTCTCTCGTTTTAATTGGCAACCTTACTTGCCTCAGACAGTTTTATTGACTGTAGGGGTGGATTCACATCTACAGACACTCACCGTGGCGTGTCACACACAGCAAACATTCTTCAACACGAACGTATTCATATCCATTGTATCGTTGCCGCGGGCGATGCCACGTGGTGCGCAACCTTGCCCGCGAGCTGAATGCGGCCCTCCATCCGGTCCGCGAAAAGGTTGTTCCGGTTGAAAATAATTAATACACACAACACAATAAAAAGCTTATGCTGACCATATTTCCTTCATAAAAATACGGGAAACCGGCAAAAAACATCAATTGCACTGTCTGTAGATGTGAATCGACCCCTAATTGGCAACTTTACTTGCATTTGACAATCATACAGTATGATATACTGTATTCTGACTCTTAAAACTGGTAAAGAGTAATTTTAAATTAATTTTTGGTAATTTTGAACATTTTATAGATTGGAATTTATACCTCTACGATGGGAATGATCCCCGAATCATGCCTTTTGTTATCGGACTTTGGCCCGGAACCTCCAGCCATTTCGCGAACTGCCTGTTCAAAGCCCGGAATTCGGACACTGACCGGGTCAATTTACAACGAAATTGGCCAATTTGTGAACTGGCCGATTTTGAGGTTTCGCCGTTTTCAAATTTTGGGCAACTGTGACAACGCGATCAATCTAATCAGTAATATAAGTGCATATAATCAGTGCATAGACTAGGGCCTCCCAAATTTTGTTTGTCTCACCACCCCTCTTGTCAGAGAGAAATGTTCCCCCCCCCCTCCGCCCGATGAACCACTCCATAATATCCTATATCTTTAGTTTCAACCACCCCTAGAGAAGAGGAGAGGAAAGGGGGGGGGATGGTTGAAGCTTCCCTCTTCAACTCTATCATTGATCTCTCTAAGGGCGATATTGCCATAGCCAATACCTTGCTCTAGAAGGTGTTGCCATAGCCCTCTTCCCCTAGATGCTACTATATCTAGGAGGCTTTGATATATAGCCTACTTATTTAAAAAAATTAATATCTCGTCAACCAATTTCAATTGATTGAAGGATTCACGTGAATTCGATTTGCGCGTGCGCAGTAATACATCATTCTCTGTATCCATATCGCAGGTGTATTGCTTGGCGGAATTGTACGACATGTCATCGACCGAAGTTGCTGTCGGACTCGGCTACCTAGGAATCACCATAAAAGCATTGGGCAAAGATCTCAAGGCGGCGATGAAACTCTTCAACAAGGTAATATCATCGTAATTTAATCATTGACAGTCACCTTGAGGCAATCGTGGTTAGCAAAATTTACGACAGGCGGCAGCACTACACATAACAAGCATTACACAGAAACAAGCTTCAAGTTAGGTTCACAACACGTACACACATATTCCAGCATGCATCATTTCGTTAGAAATTCCGTAGAGGAATGTGTACGAGGTGCATGTACGGTTGAGTAGTAGTAGTAGTAGTAGTAGCCATCACTTGAGGAAGCCCTTGGAAAAACCGCCATTATTGACTCCTCCTCCTACTACTAGGCTCAATGTCTAGCGCTTACTGTCGCGTGTTCGATACCAAGAAATTTTCTTCTCATTCTACTTTTCATAATGCTGGATTTAAAGGGTTAAATAATCAGACATAGCTGATTGTCACCAAAAAATAGTTAGATACGCCAACACGGTTACTTTAGTACAGCTTATCGTTTTGAGATCTTGAATACAAGGCATAGCTAACTGTCGCCAAAAAATAGCTTATTTGTCAATATGGTTACCTTAGTCCAGTTCATTAGGTTAGCAAGGGTGCTAAACCTATTCGGGAGTGCGGCCGACTTCATTGGTTTGGAAACGTTTCGCGCGCCACTTGAGTTATCTGAAAATGTGCCGCGGACCACTCGACTCCTCTGGAAATATGCCGCGAGTCACTCAGGTAACAGGAAAGTGTGTCGCAGGCCACTTGAGTGATCTGGAAATGTGTCGCGGGTAATTTAAGCGATCTAGAAATGTGTCGCGGGAAATTTAAGTGATCTGGAAATGTGTCGCGGGTAATTTAAGTGATCTGGAAATGTGCCAAGAGCCATTTAATAAATATTAAGCGAGCAACTTATGTAAATTGTAAATGTGTCGCGAGCTGCTAAGTGATCTGTAAGTGTGCCGGAGCCACTCAAGTGACCTTGGAGCATGCCGCTGCAATAATCTGAAAATATGTCATCAGTCACTTAAATAGGGCAGTGTGTCGTAAGTGAACCGGAGGCGTGCCGTGTGTCACCAGTGACTCGTAAATGTGCTTGAGGTCATTTAAGTGATCTGCATATACACCGTTGGCTGCTTAAAGGGAATATAGCACGAGCCAATGAAGTAATCTGGAAACTTGACACGGGACACTCGACACTTTTAATTGTTTGATGGTCTTTCGTGGGCCATTTGAATGCTTGCATATTTGTCACGGGCCACATCAGATGAATCCGAGGACCACATTTGACCCGTGGATCATGGGGTTGAGCATGTATGTTGTAGAGCTTGTCATTACTTTTTTTCTTTCCGTAGATGGCGTGGACATGGCTCGATCTACTGCTGGATAGCTACATCGACAAAACTTTGAAGGCACCCACGCAAAAGGATATGGAGGACGAAAAGATCAAAGGTTCAGTAATGACATGAATTCATATTTTCCATTCTTCATTTTGACAGAGAGAGTATAACATTGTAATTACCTGATTATTTTTGAAACGTTGTGCAGCTCTTACCCCACTTTGGATAATATTTTTCTGAATCTGTGCCCAAGTTTGGAAAATCGCACTTAACCTCTTCACGTACAAGCTTTTTGACAACAACTTTGGATGATCTTTATTTGACGAATCGGCGATAAATGTGGTAACCTTGTCCTTCGACCGCCTGCTTATATCTCTTCGTTGAGACAGAGCGGCGGGCCATGTTCTGATTAGGAGGAGGTAATCTTTCGTCCTAACCTAACCGCACGTTATAAAAAGGAAGAAGAAGGGGAAAGAAAAAAATTGAAAAAAAAGGAAGAAAAAAATATACAGAAAATGAAAAACAGTATAAGGTGGGTGTCCCTAATATGGTCATGCCATAGGCGGAGATAGACTTGCAAGTCTGGGGCACTGTCATTATTGCTGGGAGCACGATGATGATGATGATGTCAATTCATATATACATTAGATCAGTCGACTCCATCTTTGACGCTGGGGGAGGGGGGTGGGAACAATGCCCCTCACGTCCCCCCCCCCGTATCTCCACCCATGGGCGATGCTAAGGTTTGAAAAAAAACAAATCAAAACCATTTTTTTTATATCGTTCTCAGGTTAATGGACTTTCATAAAATAAATTTCGCATTCCCTAAGAAAATAGTTTTACTATTCCAAAAACCGAAAATCCTGAAGTGGCCATATCAGCGAGCATGCGCACATGATATGGCCACCCTTGTTCCATGTCCTACGAATAATGACTTTTTTAAGTTTCATAGGGGAAGTTTTGCTGAAATTAAATAATTTTTGTGTAAAATGAATAAACCTGATACTAAATAATCCTTTTCATTAATCAAAAGGGGATTCAAAACAAGATATTCCATTAAAAAAGAAGTTGGCAATTCATTTCTAAAACAAAATCGTGAAAGCATGCGAAAGGGGGAGTGCAATACAAAAATGACATTGTGATAAAACATAATTATTTATCGCAATTGAGACAGGTAAAAATGTCTTTAGAGAGAGGCTTTTTTTTCTCAGCCCAAGATATCAAGGAAAAATTATTTTCTGGATATTATGCTGAGGTGAACAGTGGCTCCGCCGGGACATTATGACTTTTCTTTCCGAGTTCACCTCAGCATAATATCCAGAAAATAACTGTTTTCTTAAAAATGTCTTTGTCAGCAGCAGTGGTAGAAATTCCCGCAGACTACGCAGAGTCGCATGTCCCTGACTTCGTCCGCCTGACAAAAACTACTACTACTACTACTAAACCAGACATGCACCTCGTCCATATTCCTCAGCGGAACCTCTAGCGAATTGGTACATGTTGGAATGTGCGTGTACGTATAGTGAAACCTGGCGTGAAGTTTGTTTCTGTGTAATGCTGCCATCTGCCACCAGTTTTTATAACTATGAGTGAAGTGTAATGATTGAATGATTTATCGTTGTAGTCCTATTGCACTCTGTGGCGAGATTTTTTAATGGGAAGATCGGCTCGCATTTGCTCCTCGAAGTTGGGAACCACGGGAAACCAACTTCAGCCGACCACCACTGTGGTGACGGTGGGGCTCGAACCCGGATCCTCGCGATGCGAGTCCGTCACTATGAACACTCGACCACCACAGCGGCCCTTACAAAGACTGCAGTAACAACTTTCAGCTTCTGTGGTTTCTGAGTATTGTTCTTTGCTAGATTGCTGCTGTTTGTTCTTTGGCTTGTTAGTCAACGGCTGTTTCGTGGTTGGTCCCTTTTTTCGGTTTAGAATCCTTCTTTCCTAATCCTTCGGTTAGTCCCTTCTTCTCTGCATCTGCCCTCCATATCTTTCTATTGATATATCATTTCATGTACAACAAGTGGGGAAGTATGTGTGTGTGTGGGTGGTTGTCGCTTGGTGTGGGTGGTTTGCTGGTCTTAGATGTCATTGGATTTCTCCACCCACCGTGGCCCACGACTCCTGAGATGCACCAGCTTATATCTCCTAGTGGGACAGAGCGTGGGTCACAATTGGTCTGGTGGTGGCTGGTCTTGTGACTCTCGTTGTTTTTCTCTTCCTTTTTTTGGCGTTTGCAGAAGTGCATGAAAAGCTGGAAGATTTGCTGCTGCATGATTCAATGCCTGGCGGAGGGTCATATCAATCCATACGCAGAGCACCAACGTCAAGAGGATAATCTGGATCAGACGACAATGACCCGAATGAGCTGCTCCGAGACGACGAAAAGCTGACCTGCTCTTCATATGGCCACGGGCCATATCAGGAGTAGGTCAGTTTTACGAATAACGTTTGATTATGAACAACTCGTAAAAGGTACACCATCAACCACAACACCAATCGAATGGGCATTAACAACTTCATAGAGTTGGATAGTTTTCGTGCAAAAAAGTCTTCGAAAAACATGCATAAAACAAAGTAGACTTGCCGGGGAAAAGCAAGAAGAGATTACATGGAAAAACACAAAACAGGCAACTGCCACAATATTGCTCAGCATGGGTGGATGGGAAATGAACAAGCGACACTCTAAGAGACCCTCTCACTGGATTCTGATGTCATACAGCGAATTTTTAGGTCAGCTAACTCACAATCGGGAGGTGGCCATGTCAGGAACATGACTGCAACAGGGGCACCCACCATAATAGACCGAATTCGGATGATCTCTATTTGACGAATCAGCGATAAAATCTGGTAACCTTGTCCTAACCTAACCGCACGTCAGATAAAGGAACATCTGAACAAGTCCGCGGCAATGGTCGATCAAAATTTGCAATTTATCCACAGATTTATATTTATCGCATGTATTTCTGGGTTTTTTTTTAAACGCGCATTTATTTGAAAATGTCAAAATTATTTCCCCCGCAGAGAAAGAGAGGTTGCTTCTGGAAGCGCAGTTCGTGTTCCGGAGGATCGACTGCTCAATTCAAGACATCGACAACAAGGATCTCCTGCACTGTTTCGTCTTCAGGTTATTCTCGATCCAGGCGCTGCTCAGTATCAGGGAAAACGATACGGAAAAGGTCAAAATGCATTACTTACACATTTTGGTTTGGTACGAGAAAATTGGGGGTCTTATTTCTGAAATATATGATTCTGACCAATTACTATAGAATTTAACAGACTTGTTTAATTCAAGGGTTCTTAACCTATGGATCGCAACCCGAATTCGAGTCGCAGGGGCTTCCGAGATGGGTCGTACAAAACAACAAACAGCCAGAGGTTTTTGAGCTATGGGTCCCGATCCGTACTTGATTCGCAGGAGCTTGTGAGATAGGTCGCACAAAGCCATTAACAGTCAGGGTTTCTTGAGTTATGGGCCACGACCAAAACTTGATTCACTGGGGCTTCCGACATGGGTCGCACTAATCCACTTACAGTCAGGGCTCTTGAGCTATGGGTCCCAACCGAGCCTTTATTCACAGGGGGCCCACCAAGATGGGTCGTATAAATCCACTTATAGTCAGGGTGGTCGTATAAATCCACTCACAGCTATGGGTCACGACCAAACTTTATTCGCGAGTCGTACAAATCCACTTATAGTCAGATATTCTGGAGATATATTTTTTCATAGACGGAATAGTTACTTTTCTCATCAACAGATGACACTTATTATGTTTTCAACTTTATCGCTACCTGCCGATTATGCAAATGCAAAACCATTTTGGCAAGAAATTTTTTTGGCATTTAATAATATATATGTATCCTGCCTTTCTGCGCAAAATGGTATCGTACGTCTTATGATTTTCCAATTATTGAATTTTTTTACTTTGCGATCTTTCCATTGGTGGCGGTGATGAAAGAACAATTATTGTAAATCAACTCAGTCGCTGTTGAAAAGCTATACTAATTCAAGTGTACAGGGTTGGCAAAAAGTCCGTAGAAACTTTAAAAATGAATAAAAACCGGAAAAAGTAAAAAACGGTTTGAGGGTTAATCACACCTAGGTCACGGGAATTTTTTTTAAGACAGGGAAAACACTAATAAAACAGGCGGTTATAAGAACTTGCACTCCTTATCCACAACCAGTTCACCGTTCTAAACCGTTTATGTGAACAAGGATGCTGAGTGCGAAGGATAAAGCTTTGTTGGGTTTGTGACTCGCCTGCAATGTATTATCCCCTGTGGTGGGGGGTCACGTGGAACACATACTAATGTAATAAACGATTTGGAGGTATTCTGTTCGTTATTTGCGTATTTTTTCTTTGACTTGTGTATGTCAGCGTCACCTATCGGCTGTTTTCCGAGTTATTTTTTTTCCTGTCTTAAAAAAAATCCCCGTGACGTAGAGATGCCCTTAAACCCTGCAAATCGTCTTTTATTTCGGTTATTTTTCCGGTTGTTATGAATTTTATCCTTAATAATGAATGGTACATAATTACAGCAACAGGGAAGTTGCAAAGCTGCCCTGGAAGTGTCAAGGAAGAGGAGGATGGACGATGCCGTCAAAGAGGAGAAAAGAATGTACATGGTAGAAATTTTAGGTGAGAATAAATCTTACACACGAAGTACGAGTAATTTTTGATATTTTTCCTCCTTAAATAAGGCTGGTCGTCCACTGGAAGCTATTATGAGCGATAACAAGTCGTGTGTATGCACAAGACTGAGAATACACGCGACTTTTCTTTTTATCGCTTGTGTTAACTTCGCAGAAGTGTCTCTTACGTCGTCTCTTGGTAAGTTTCATAAATGCATCACTTTTACCGGCGAATATGCGTAATACCCAAGCGTCGTTGGTAAATTTGATAAGTACTTGAAATTCATCGTCTTTATCAGCGATTATGCATAATATCCCCCCCCCCCTAGTGTAATTGGTGAATTTGATAAACATGAAAAAAAAATGCCGAATCAGTCTATACGAAGGTTTTAACATCTGCCTGAGATGCGAAGATATATTTAGGAAAGAGAGAAAATTCAACTGCCCTCTTGCGGGGAATCGAACCCACGTTCTTTCACTTATACAAATACAACGCCACAACAGGCAAAATGCCCAACGAGGTGGCTGAGAAAAAGATGCCCATAAAAATATGGGCATCACTTTTAGGGTGAACGCCATGGACCACTAGACTACAAAGACAAAGAATCTTTTCTTGGAGCTCGTCTGCACTGAACGGGACCGTCCATGTACGCAGTAACATTGATTTCAATTATTTTTTTTTTATTTACATTTTATCAAGCAAGAAAATGAACATTTTACACGTGTCTATTAATGTTTTAATGTCCAATGGCACATCAATCAGGACCGTAACTAGATACTTTGGCAGCAAACATTTTGGCGTCCCCTATGCAGAAAGAGCAGTTAAAGGGTGAATTCGGCACCAGACCCTGCCTGCTCCCCCTACCCCTAGTTGCGGCCCTGGCATCAATTGATATAGTTTGGCACAATTGATATTACCTGGCACAAATCCACCTACACAGCCAGGGATTCTCAAGCTATGGGTCACGACATAAACTTTATCGCAGGGACTTGAAAGATGAGTGTCGTACAAATCCACTTGCAGCAAGGGATTCTTGAGCTATGGGTCGTACAAATTCACTTACAGCCACGGATTCTTGAGCTATGGGTCACGACATAAACCTGATTCACACAAGGGCTTCCTTTATGTGTCGTAAAAATCCACTCAGCTCTGTTATACGTGCACTCATTGCGTCAATGGTTTCACTAATTTCGAAAAACAAACAGTCCCATGGGTCACCAAGCTGATCTTGATTTTGAGCCCCTTCTATAGATTGCACTGTTGAAATTGTGCAAATTTAAATTGAAGCATTTCTCAACTTAAAAGCGGACAGAGATCGATACCTTGGACTTGGAAGGAAACAAAAATCGAAAGATCTAGCACCTCACCCATCATCAAAAACAGGTATCGATCTACATTTCTTTCCTCCATGAGGTTCCGAGAAGTCCTCGTGTTGATAACCTTGGATACGGTTTGTATGTTTCTCAAACCAATGGCCGAAGGGGGGGGGGGATATCACGTGATCCAAAAGCCTCATTGACACTTAGAACCACCACGGGCACACCGATATGTCTCTGAAAAGAGGTAAGAGTAGATTCTCCAGAAGAGGATGCGAGTCATGTTAGAAGAACCTAGCAGTGTCCGTGCCACGTACCTGTCCAGGTTGAAACTCATCTAGGGCTTTTAACCGGTTGGTTCTAGCCTGCGAAGTCTAAGTTAAAAGACCTCACAGGCTAGAACCAACGGTTCTCCAGAGGCAATTTGGAATCCCGCCCATCCATAACCCGATCGGCCCTCCAGCCGTAGTGTGTTAGGCATCTGCCACTTTCACTTCAAATACGGAAGACAGATGGCAGCACTTCTGAAACCACGAACCACGCTCACACAACATGTTCCGGTGGAAGCGGATTTATGGCTTTTCCTCCTTCAGGTTATTGAAATTTTGCAGTTTTTTCCGATCTAATTTAATATTCTTGATTAACCAATTTCCAAAATTTTCCCGCCTGAACTATAGAAGCCCACTTAGCCCCCCCCCCCCGCCCTTAAATACACGAGGATCCGGGTTCGAACCTCACCCGCGCCACAGTGGTGGTCGGCTGAAGTTGGTTTTCTGTGGTTCACAACTTCAAGGCGCGAATGCGAGCCGATCTCCCTGTTAAAAAGTCTCGCCACAGAGAGCAACAGGCCTGCAACGTTACAAGTATTCAATCATTACACTTCACTAACAATTTGAAGTATAGATGGCAGCACTGAAATATCATACACAACACTAGCTACACACTCAGACTGTTAGGTGCACTCACTTTGTTCCAGACTCTGCCACGAAGCTGGGCTGGAAGAGATCTCGGCAACGGGATGAGTCCGGTGGCAGAGACCCTGGCATTCATTCATTCATTGCCCTTAAATACGCCTCTGCATTGAAGTACGCACCAATTCGTTAGAAATTCCCTAGAGAACTGTTTACGAGTGGTCTGTATGGTTTAGTAGAAGTGTCCCAACACCACGGACTTACATAAGAAAAACACACGTCGGGTCATTCATCGACAACAATTCGTCACCACGTGTATTCTTTAGTGCGTACAGGCTTAATCTATGGCCCACGGGCCATGTGGCCTTTGAAGTCATATAATGTGGCCCGCGACCTCAAACCAAAATTTGTAAAAATGAACTACGCAAAACATAAGCAGATCCCCTTAAGTGACCAGAGGCACATTCCCAGGCACACATCCAAATCACTTGGGCGGCCCGCGACGCGTTTTCAACCAATGAAGTGTGTGTGTGGCCCGCCCTCTTCAAAAGGTTGAGCATCCTTGCTTTACAGAGACAACGAGCGAATGAGTAAACGAGTGACTGACACAATAGATATGTGACCGAAAGAGTTACCTAACTCAACTCTCCCGGTCACTTGCTGTCTTTTAGTGTTTTTAGAACTGTGGATGCTCTGCTCCGTGCAGCACATATTATAACTGCTCGAGCATCCGCAGCGCCTCCCTGGCCCTATGTTCAGGGTTAGGGGGATTTTTCATAGATTACAAAATGATTTTTTTCCCCAGTGATAACTTTCCGACTCGTGAAAATTCTATTCGCTCAGTAGTAGATCAGAGCCGCTGTGGTGGTCGAGTGGTCATAGTGACGGACTCGCGTCGCGAGGTCCCGGGTTCGAACCCCACTGTCACCACAGTGATGGTCGGCTGAAGTTGGTTTCCTGCGGCGCCCAACTTCAAGGCGCAAAGGCGAGAAGATCTCCCAGAGACAACGAGATCTCCCATTTAGCGCAAAGCGAGAAGATCTCCCATTTAAAAAGTCTCGCCACAGAGAGCAACAGACCTACAAACAGTACAAATGTAATTTAGTCACATCACTCACTTCACTTCTGAAATATAGATGGCAGCACTGAAAAATCAAACACTACATATGCACTCAGACTTAGGTACATACACAGTTACACTTCCGGCACAACTCAATAGGTAGTAAATCACCCATAGATGGTGATAGACCTGATTTGTGTTCGGTTTGAAAGAAAAAGAAAAGTAGTTCAGAGTGTCAGATTAACCCTTACAGCGACAATCTCGAGATATCTCGTCCAACTTGATCTTTATTTTGGACATCCAGAAAAATCTCGGGTTCTTAAAATGCTCTTATTTTGCAAACTCCGAACCCAGATACCGTTGTAAGTTTTCTTCTTCTTCTGATAACTCCTTCCCCCTCCCCCCCATCCTGCCACTCAACTGCCATATGGGCCAGACTTTTATTCAAAGTCTGATAGCAGAAAGGGGGAAAGAGAAACAATGTTTTTTCCTTTCCCCTTCGAGGTAGTATAGCATTATTGCATAGAGTAAAAACAACAGAAAGCGGTAGTGGCTTTTTCCTCTTCCTTGTTTTTTCTTTATTATTGTTTTCAGTGTTGGGGGTGGGGAAGCATTTATCAGTTCACGCAATGAAGGGTTTAGTGATTTCTACTGTGGAAGTTATAATGCGGATCAGAAAAATTTTAAAAACCACTTGAAGGGTTAAGTTAGCACGAGTTTTTTTCTTCTTCAATCTTAATGAATCTTGACATCCTTCAATTTTTTTCCCTCTCAATCAACAGGTGATGATTATGTGAGCACATGGGATAAAAGGAATGCGAGAGATCCTACGACATCACGCCAGTATTTGGCTGTAAGTAAATATCACGTTAAGAAATTGTACTTTTCTGTATTCGAACAGTAAAGCAGATATGTGCTTCTTTAATGTATATACAGTCAAACCTCGTTAATGAGTCACTCTTGGGAGAGCAAAAATATGACTTAGTAAGCGGAGTGACTCGTTAAACGGAGTAAGCCATAGCTGTGCCAATTCTTGCCTTCCTATGGATGTATTCATGCAGGAAATGCCAAATTTTAGTTATTTAAACGTGCTCAATCATGAAAATTGATTACTCGAGTTTCTTAATTAATTAATGTTTATTTGCTACATAATAACGTGTTTGAAAACACAATATATTATCTTTTCGATTTTTCAAAATTCGAAAATTTTTCCTTGTACTCCCTTCATCTTAGCGAATGCAACTTTTGTCATTCCCGATTTTTCATACTCAACCACTAACGCTGCTTTGTTTTTAATGGTGAATGAATTTTTTAAAATTTGGAGAACATTCTGACAGTAGGACGAGAGCGGACACAGAAAACTATATTGTGTATGTCTGGTGAAAACTAGAAAAATAAATTTCATGATTTTTTTTTCTGTAATGAACACCAGGGTTAATAGATGCTCTACAATCGTCTAGCCAAGATTTGTTTTAAACGTCAAAAAGCAGCCAAAAATATTGAATTCGCCCTATAAACTAAATGCTTTTTCCCATTAAAAAAAAACCAACAACAACAACAACACTGGCGAATCTCTGCCATGGATACTGCTTTTTCAGCTAATACTGCCCAAAAACCGCAACTTTCTAAAAAAAAAATTCTTGCTGAACCATTCCCAAATAAGAAACAGCCTAATGTTGACAGAAGGATTCTGTTAACAGGCCTGTAGTAAAAGGTATGGATGGGGGAATGGAGACTGCTTCAGTGGCTTCTGCTTGAGAAAAGCTATATACGAAGAGTTTCGGATTTGAATGATAATTTTCAAAAGGGTGCTTTCCCAAAAGTGAGTTATTAAGCGGAGTAGAGTGACACATTATCAGGAGTTCAATAACATTAGTACCCCATAGAGGACAATTGAGACTTCCAAAAAGTCCTCAGGCAGGAATTGGCACAGCTAGGGCTCACTCCTTTTACTGTAATATTTTTGCTCTCCCAAGAGTGACTCATTAACGAGGTTTGACTGTATATATGCAAGTCAAACTTATTATACAACAAACATAAAGGAAACTGAAAAGTTGATTCACAATTATATGGGGTGATTACATACTTAATTTCCCTTGCCGCAGTTTACTTGCGAACCGTCAATCCTAGAGGCATACTTCCAATTAGAAAAATTATCCAAATAACGTGTAAGACTCAGATACGTTATTCATGAAGCAAGGGATTGTATAGTTATTAAAATGTACAAATTAACTTTTTATACGGACGCCCAGTCCTCACAAACCCAAATAGAAAGTATTTTGCTCTGTTTCTCCTCAGGCCAAAAAAGAAAAATCACGTTCCCAAGTGCAATATTCGCAGAGGATATTGAATTCATATCTGAGAAAAATTGAGAAAGAATAGCATCCGTAAACTAACGGGCAATTCTTTTTCCCTCGTTTATGCAGTTTTCCCCCACCTCAAACTTTTCTCAGATTTTTAAATTCAAATATCTCAGCTAATATTAAAAAAATGAATATTTGGGCTCCGGAGAGACATCACAAGAACTTTCTAATTTGGGTGTTTGAGGACAGGGTGTCCATATAAAAACTTAATATTTATATATTTTAATAACTATACATATCCCTCTTGCATCATGAATAACGTATCTAAGTTCCACATAATATTTGCATACTTTTTCCAACTGGAAGTATGACTCTAGGATCAACAGTTCGCAAGTAAAATGTGACACGGGGGGGGGGGAGAATAATGGAATCACCCTGCAGATCTGACCCAATTATAGAACATCCTATGGGATGAAGCCAAAGATTTCCCTCGTTATAACCCGATTTTTCTAAAGCAAAAATTATCTGTGTATATAAGGAACATGGGGGGGGGGGGGGGGGGGTTGTGAAAGAAAGTGATATCAGTAAAAAAAATTGGACAGTAGAAACTATTAAAAACTCTTGTTTTTAATGCATTAACACAGTGCTGCTACTCTATTTTTGTTTTTTTCGTAGAATGTCTCAAGTTGCACTATCCTGGTTCTTTCTCTTATATAGAAATTCCTTGTTTTTTTTGCATGGCCTTCGAAAATTCTCCCCCCTCCCCAATTTTTTCTTTATGACGTTCCCCAAGTTTCATAGCATTCTGATAAATGGTTGCAGCTGTTAACAGTTCAGAAACACGAAATGCCATGCAAAAAACATTGAGAAGTTTTAGTTATCTATACCTGTAGGTGAAATAGTAGCTGAATTGCGATTGTATTGATTATTAATATTGCTTCTCTCTTTTAGAATCTCAAAGTCGCCAAGTAGTATTCTATCGAGAAATGATGAACCTGTTGTGTGTGCGACAGAGACAGGCATTGCTATAGCTTGTTCAAATACTTCGCTAAAAACTGTTGTTTATACTACGTAAAACTGATAATGAGGTTACATGTCATTAAATGTTTTTCTTTTCAGAAGTTGTAGCATTTAATTTTTGTTTGATTTTCCAACTGCCATGATAGTTTTTCTTCATAGAGAATAGGATCATGTGATTAAGGTTGGTCAAATTAAACAGTTTGAGTTGATTAATTAAGACAAACTAACAAGTATAGTAGTACTACTACATTCAAAAAGTTACAAAACTTATTTCATTAAAGAAGAATGAATACAGATAGAACTTGTTTAGTTGGTGTTTCCTTTGAAGTAACTACCTTATGCATTTTCGCATAATTGTTCATGCAAAGATGTAAATGTGAATTGTAAGTTTTTTTTTTGTTACATACTCCAGTGCCTGAAAATCATTGGCCCCTTAAGCAAATTCTTTATCTGAGAAAAAATTCAAATGGGGGCAAGATCAGGAAGAAGCTGGATGGAAAAGTTTCTAAATATGATGTTTTGACAGGTAATTTGACACCAGAAGGGATCTGTGAGCTGACGCATTGTTATGATGGAGCACCCATATGACTTGGCCTTCCAAAGATCTCATTGCTTGCATCTCACCGAATCATGCAGACGTTTAAGGACTCACTAGTCGCTCCTGGTGTCAGATACCTCTCGAAACATCACACATTCTGATACTTCTACAACCAGCTTATTCCCCTGATTTGCCTCATATGACTTTTTCCTTTTTCCTCGGATAAAGGATTTGCTTAAGGGACAATGATTCTCAGGTTCCAAGAAAGTGCAGCAAGCAGTGACGAAGGCACTGGAGAGGGCGTGACAAAAATAGCTTGTGATCTGCATTTACAACTTTATATGAACAATGGCAAAATGCACAGTTGCACAGGGTAGTTACTTTGAAGGGAACACCAAATAAACAGATTCTACCTGCATTCATTCTTCCGTAATAAAATAAGTCTCAGAACTTTCTTAATGCAGTAGTATATCCAATTGTGCGGCAAAATTGAACAAAGCAATCTTCAAGGGTCATGCATTTCATTAGGAAAAGCGATCATAGGTATGCAAAAAAAAAAAAAGACACATTCCACTCCCGCAGAACTTTGATCAAACTGAAGCACATGGCCAGACCAAGGTTGGTTGGTCACATGTCCCTTTCACTGTTGCAGCAAGAAATGCAAAAAAGAGTGACAGGATACAATTATAGGACTCCAAAGTGGTGAGAAAGTCACAAAGCAAAAACTAAAGAAAGTTTCACAGAAGATCGAAAGAATCTTTGAAAGAAAGTTCATGTTGAATAAATATAAAAAAATAGAGTAAAATCAGCGAGTTTATGAAGAAGGTTTTGGGTGATTCAGAATACAACATGCCCAAGGCAATCCCATCTCTGATTCCATTTTACAGCAGAGAGCAATGATCTTTAACTAAAACTTGGTGGTGAGTCATTCACAGCAAGTCTAGGTTAGCTTGATATTTAGAGGTGAAGTGTAATTATACAGCTGGATATGGGCAGACGAGCTACAATCAGATAAGCCATAGATCTTATCCATCCACGCCAAAGTCAAATAGAGTTAGTGAAATTTTCCATCGCGACTATAATCCCAGTCTGAACTCAACAATCCCAATCTTGAGGTTTTAATTGAAACAAAAATTGGGGTCCAGTCTGGCACTTTAGATAAAAACAATGTTCTGAAAATGTAAATACAGTAGAGTATCGATTATCCGAAACAATTGGAGACTGGGGGTGTTTGGATAACTGATCATTCACGAAAAAAAGAGTACCGGTATCACAGGCGCAATGCGGAACAGTGATATTAAACACAAAACATATATATTTTGTACCACTTTGGGGGAATATATCATTTATATGACTTCCGGGAAGCATTTGCTGCCACTAGTGGAACTTCTACATAGCGCACAAATTTGAATTTCCCAACTGAAACACTTTCGGTTAACCAATGTTTCGGTAGATCAGTATTCAGATAATCGAGAGAGAGATGCTCTACTGTATATAAATTCTATGAGTTTTGCAATCAGATAAAGTAAACATGCATGTAATTGGCGGACTGTTATTTCTCACAATTTCTGGGATCCCCTCCATCAACCATGGTGGTGACTGACCCTCTCTTCCCAGTTAAAATTAAGTTTCTGCGGCATTTAAGAGAGACAGAGACACTCCATGAAGAACTTTTGATGGGGTCCTACATTGGTCAAGCTGTATAAAGCCATCAAAATAAGTAATCCCTCATGAATTCTCATGCAACCAAATTATGCCACATGCATAGGTGCCAATTCTTATAGACTCGAAAAAGCATATAGTTTATCACATGATTTTGTACCAAAGAAAACATGTCATATGGGGATTGTCATGTCAAAAGGGAAAACTGGAGATTTTTAGGATTGCATCAGGTGATCATATGGCCTGTTTTCCCAGGAAATTCCTGTATTTTTCCCGGTCCTGATTTTTTTTAGTAGTAATTGGCAACATTTCTCACTTTTTGCATCATATTTGGCAAAACATTGCAGCATTTCCGTACTTGAAATTCTAATTTCTCATATTTTTCCTGAGACACCCAGTCAGCCTGGAATTGAAAAGACTGGAAGAATATTTTCTTCTCTGATTTTTTCTAAAATGATAATGAAAAATCAGAAGAATCTGGTTTCAACCACAATATGTTAATAATTCTGAAAAATCAGAAGTCTTCCGGGTAAATCGAAAGCATTGACACTTATGCACAAGCATTAATGGTCGGTTGCTTATTCTTGCTGGCTATATGCAATTTGCCCAATGGACGATAATGATCAATGCTAAAAATCACATTCAGAGCTATATAATACTGCTATGTGGTTGTCTCTATATCATGGACTCCCATCCCAAGGACCTGGGTTCTATCTTTGCAGGCAACAAGAAATTCCAGTGAGAGTAGCATATTTATGAATAGCCTATTCCAAGGTTCTCACCCTATATCATGCTTCAAGTACTCATCGTCCTTAGAAATATGTAAGAGGCTTTTTGTGTGGGCGTCCCTACAAATGTAAAGGAAGCTTGTTCTCCAATAGAAATGTCTTGTCTTGAGTTCTCTTATAGAGATATGTAAGAAGCTTGTGTATCCCCAGAACTGCATGGAGGGCTTGCATACCTCTAGAACAGTGTTTCCCAAAGTGAGCGATGGAATGGTCCAGGAGGGCAATAGCACTTACGGATTTAACATAGGATCCTATGGATTCACTTGAGTTGGGGGGGGGGGGGGAGTGATGAGAGAAAAAAATTCTGAAGGGGGGGGGGGTGATGGAAGAAAAAGTTTGGGAAACTATGCTCTACGTAGGACACTTGTGTATTCCTAGAATCGGATGGAAGGCCACTGTATCTCTTGAAATGCATAGAAGTTTTACACACATCCATAAAATGTGCAGAATGCTTGCTATCTTTGGAAATACGTGAGGCTTACATACTTATAGAAATGGGTCAGTAGCTTGTGTCCCTCTAGAAATTTTGAAGGAGACATATCCCTAGAACTGCACAGAGCATTTCACTCCAGGAAATGTGTGGTAGGCTGTGCCCATCTAGAAATGCATAGAAGGCTTGTGTATCTCTAGAAATACGTTAAAGACCAATGTTCCTCTAGAACAGCATGAGACACGTACATCCTTTAGAACTGCATGAAAGGCTTGTGTACCTCTAAATATGCATAAGAGACTTGTGTCCTCTATAGAAGTGTGTAAGAGACATATCTGTGGACATACCTTCATAAAGATAGGAGTAAGATTGCTTTGATTAATTCTACCAAATTATAAAAAATTTGTTTTTTTTTTGTCTATCTTAATACATCCACTCAAACAGACTTCACCTAATTAACTCTCAATAGTCATAGGGGACAAAAAACACTTCAGGGTGGATCTGAAGGACTTGAGAAGAAAAACTGCATGGCACAGTGTAACCTTTCCATAACAGACACCCACAGGAACCAAAACTTCTGTCTACTGATTTCGGAAACGTCTTCGAATGGCAAATGAAGTACACTGAACCCCTACTCTATAGAATCATGAAAAAAAATTATATTATTTTTGATTTCACTGTATTTGTCAGTTTTTAATATGATGTTTGAGGCTTGAACTAAAAGAATAATCATTAACTGAGAATTGACAACACCCTCTATATATCAAAACTGAGTTTACTCTTTCTTTCAAAGATGAACACAACATGAACGCCTCTTTTTTTGTACAAATATGGGAATCTTAATTACAAAAGAAAATTAGGTTTTATTTCCCTTCTTTTCATACTTCAATCATATCCCCGATTCCGTTGATTAACAACACGGTATGGCGATCTTCCACGGAAAGCGTTCCTGGGACTCCTACCCCTGAAATAACGATTACCACCAGATCTCTCTGGAAAACGATTATAGTCCCCTGGTGGAGGACCCCTGAAATCATGATGTGAACGATCTCCCGATGGTCCACGCGAATCTTTACCAGGCCCTTCTTGCCACGAGCGTTTGTGTGTATCGAAGCCCATTTCATCTGGTCCATTGTGGTTATGCGAAGGGGGTTGCAACCGCAGATCAATGTCGTCTTCTTGGAACCTTGCATCGCGGTCATCAAAGCAAGGCTTGTTGGGCATATGTCGAAGATCATCGAATTCACCCATCATCTGGCCTCCCATATTTTCACGAAAATCTGGAGGGCAATCATTCATGTTACGTTCTCGGCCCTCTGGTCTGAAAGGGCCTTCACGTCCATCATGTCTGAAGGAACCTTCATGTTCTTCGTGTCTGAAACCTTCACGACCACCTTCGCGTCCTTCGTGTCTGAAAGAACCTTCACGGCCACCATCACGTCCCTCAGGTCTGAAAGGACCTTCTCTTCCATCTTGTCTGAAGGAACCTTCTCTTCCATCTTGTCTGAAGGAACCTTCTCTACCATCTTGTCTGAAAGGGCCCTCTCGTATGTCTGATCTGAAAGGACCATCCCGTCCTTCAGGCCTGAAGGGACCCTCTCGTGCCATGTGCTCATTGTAACCGAATCCTCTCCAATTCTGCTGCTCACCGTTGCTTGCATTCATATGTGGAGGCCTCTCGGGAGGAGGAGCAAAATTGTTTCTGAAAGCATTATCCTGATTTGGAGCGTTACAGTTCTCTTGAACAGGCGGGATGCTTTGGCTCTGGTCAGGGGCTGAAACAAACATCAAGGAGAAATATAATAAGCATCGTACATACATAGTTGATGGACAAGTTTGAAAAAAAAAATCACAATATAAGACAGCATCCAAAAAGTAAGTTTTGTTTTTTGAAACGGTAAACTCTCGCTAATCTGGCACGTATTAGACAGAACTGTGCTGGATTATGTAAATCACAAAACAACTGTTAGTTCAAAAAAGCCCATTTGAATAATACAGTAGACAGTAATTAATAGAATTAGGGAGGTTTTTACGCGGACCAAATTCTGTACAAAAATAAATATAAACTAGGATTTGTGAAAACATTCTAGAAATTTTTTATCAGTAAAAGTGAAAATTGTGGGGATTCCCCCCCCCCCCTCTTTTGCATAAATGGGACATCATGCAAGCCCTCACAGATTAATGCCATGTCGCCATTCATCGCGAAACCGTAGGTTAAATTTACCTGTGATTACTACTCTCAAATCAAACCTTGCTAAGAAAAAAATCACCATCAGGCATGAAACAACACATACAGACTCGAAGGAACACAACTACGGAGGAGCAGGTTCGTCTGGTGCTTCAGAAGCTAAACAACAGAGAGGAGGGATGCCCAAAAAAATTCACCCTTTTAACACTGCTCCTTCTACATTACACAGGAACGATGCCAAAATGTGTGCTTGCCCAGGCTGACAAAGTATCTAGTTTCAGCCCTGCATATGGTCAAAGTATACAAGTCATCTCTACAATTTCGGATGTCGAAAGGCCGAATTGACGCTGACTGAGACGAATATTATCATTTCCCCGGGAATGAAATGACATATTCTTTTGTGATTTGACACAATGACAATTTACATTATATTTTTGGCGTCATTTCAGGGATTAAAAACAAAAGAAAGTCTTTTTTCTGTGGATATATTCTTTGGGAATAATTCCCCCCCTCCCAAAAGTAGAGTTTTTTACAATTGCTGCAAATTTCGGGAGATGTAAGAATTTTTTGGAGTAGAAATTTGGGTGCTGTAACAATAACAATACCGTAGCTGCCAAGTCTCCTGGATTTTTCGGGTATTCTTATGATTTTTGCAAAGTACGGAACAGACCGATATCATATCATGGGAAAAAATTAATTTATAGTTATCAGGACTTTGGTTTATGTTATCAATTTTTTTTTTTGCAAATTTTGAGGCTGAGCTTAGACCAGGCTCCCCTCCCTCCAATAAATTATCATCAACCTACAAGACTATGCAGGGGGCAGAAAGTGCACACTTTTCCTTGTGACAACCATACTAGGTTCACAACACCCTATTTGGGCAGTGGTAGCTGCTGATTTTTTTTGTCACAAATATAATCATCAAAACACTAACAGTGCACTCTTCCATTGCTAGAACTGGACTCTTGGGCGACACTGTCAAAGAGTTAAATACTCCCTGAATGGCTCATTACATACCACTGGATAGGGGGGGGGGGCGGGTACATATGTTAATTAATCACATTTAATATTCAGTTACTAAAGATATTCCCTCATGCAAGTTTTGTTGGTCATCACCAAGCAAGTGTATTTCCCCCCTCCCCCACTCAACAACCTCTTTCCCATAAAACGCCAGTCACCTGCCAATTAATCTCAGTTGTCTTAACATTTCTTGCATTTTGGAAATGGATAACCAAGTTAAATTCACTTGCAGCATACGGATCAATCTTCTCAGAAATTATAAACACACATCAAGAAGGGAAAGCATTGTGCAAGTTTTATGCACTAAGATTTTACTAACGAACCAAACTTAGCACATATACACATGGTCATGCACAATTGAAGCGGAGATTTTTCTAAATGAAACTTATTTTATCGACATATACATTGAATATTTTCATTGAAAAACATTTTGTGCATTTATAATATGAAACAGAATTGTTTTTTTTTGGATCTGAATATAGAGGTGCTTTGCATGTTGACTTTTATCAATTGCTAAAATTTTGGGGCAATATTCAATATTTGGGCACATAAATGTATTAGAATTATCATGCATTAGCATGTCAAGTCCTGAGAAAGTCAAGCATATAGTTGCGAGACTTAAAAATTGCAGAAATTGAATTTCAAAGCAACACTATATACCCAAAACCTTGATCGGATATTGTGCTTTAGGATTCCACACAAAAAATTCAAAGATCCTTCCTGATGCATTTGCAATTGAATGGCTTGTTCCATTTTAAACTAGGAGAGGGGAAAAAAAATAGTACTTCTCACCTAACATCCTTGGAGGTGCGGGTGGCCCGCTCATAGACATATCCATGATAGGCACAGGCATCTGGGCATTAGGAGGAAGCTGCATCTTCGGATCAGGCATACTTGGTGGTGGAAATGCGAGTTTCTGTGGATCCGGGGGAGGAGGAAATAAAGGCGCTAGCATAGGCGGAGGAGGAGGAAGCGGAGGCGGCATCAATGGAGGAGGTTGATCCATTTTGAGATTGTTCTGGGAAGATTCTGCAAAGACATTAACGATATGATACGCTATGAAAAATATATTTTTATATATCACTCAAACACAAATGATAAAACTTTGAGAAAAGAGTGAAGATAGGGAGAAAAAACACATTACCCTCCTCTGCTATTTGTTCAGGAGGTGCCAAGAGGAGTGGTTGCTTGCTTTCCATCCATTGCTGCTGGAACTGTTTTGGTATCGGTTTCGAGAACGGTATCTTTTTCTGCACTGCTGGTTTCTCAGACAACAGATCGTCTGATGTGAAATCCAAGCCGGGAATGACTGTCACCTCATTTTCTTGACTAGCCTCTGAAAAAAAAAGAAGAGAAAATAAGACTTTGCTAGGATCACCTTCCCCCATACTCAAAACAGATAACTTTGTGCAGTCGGAATGTTATTAATGCGAACCTGTAGACGTCATTGCAGTTTTTAGCATTAACCAGATTTCATGTCAACTGATTGGCAGAAAGTAGGGTATGAAAAAAATCGTAATAGATTTTTAAACAAAAATTAAAACTATCATATAATGAAAAAGAATATCACCTACCTGTTTATTTTCACTTCATTTTTCAAATTTTTAAACTACAGACGAACAATAAACAAATGAACTAAAAGCAAAATACATTAGCACCAAAGATCTGTGTTTATGTAACACGAGAGGTCATCGAGTCCAAATTAACCTCATGGATTAACATTTTTCTTGTAGAGAAAAATTGATTTTATTCATAAAGGTTCTTATATTATTAAATATATTCTTAGTATTTCTCTCACATAATTCCCTGCAAAAGGGCCTGTGCAATGAACGAACCACGCGAGAGTGAAAATCAAGCAGATTTGGACCCATGAGAATTGGCTGATGGGGCCACAAAGAACAAGGAGCTGTGGGAAAAAAATCTGATGTGTGAAAAACAAATACATGGATGAAGGTCTGAAGTGGTTCTCAATGGGAGGGAGGGGGCATATTGTAGCCTTAGTGTAAGCCGCTATGGTGGTTGAGTGGTCATAGTGACGGACTCGCATCGCAAGGACCCGGGTTCAAGCCCCACAGTGGTGGTTGGTTGAAGTTGGTTTTCTGTGGTTCCCAATTTCAAGGCTCGAATGCGAGCTGATCGCCCAGTTAAAAGGTCTCGCCACAGAGAGCAACAGACCTACAAAGAGCACAAATGTAATTCAATCATAACACATCACTCACTTCCCTTCTGAAACACAGATGGCAGCACTGAAAAATCAAACAACACTACATGTGCACTCAGACTGTTAGGTACACACACAGTTGCACCTCCGGCACAACTTACTAGGTAGTAAATCACCCATAAATGGTGATAGACCCGAGTTGTGCTTGGTTTGAAAGAAAGCCTTAGTGTAAGCTGAAGCTGGTTTTCTGTTGTTCCCAACTTCAAGGCGCAAATGCAAGCCAATCTCCCCATTAAAAAGTCTCACCACAGAGAGCAACAGTCCTACAAACAGTACAAATATTCAGTCATTACACTTCACTCACTTCACTTCTGAGATATCGATGGCAGCACTAAAAAATCATACACAACACTAGATACACACTCAGACTGTTAGGTACACATACTTACAATTCCGGCACAACTCACTAGGTAGTAAATTGCCCATGGCGATAGACCTGAGTTGTGCTCGGCTTGAAAAAAAAACCTTAGTATATTCAGGTGGGGGTCATCAACCTGTGACCCGCCAACCATTTTGAGAAAATAGCTACTTTACATGGAAAAAAGTTTAAATTATATTAAAAAAATAAATAAAAATCATTGTTAAAGAGCACTGGCCACTGAAATCTTGTATTCAGAACTGTGAGATGCTTTCCAGATTCAATGTGCATTTGGTACATTAACAGGGCCATTTGCAACAAATTTGGGGACTCTGAGCCAAAACACTTTTTGTGGTCGATGATTTATTTCAAGAGGCAAAAATTGCAATCCAAAAGGTAAACATAAGTACAGAATTTACAGAAACACTGAAAAACACCTTAATGAGAGAAATAACTTTAAAACTACTGAAAAAAGTAATTTCAAAATCGATGAAAAGTAATAATTAATGAAAAGAAAGTTACAGATTTGCTGAAAGAAATAATTGCAGAACTAATGATAGCAATAATTTCAGAACTATTGAGAGTAATTTCAGAATTGTTAAAAGCAGTAAATATATAAAAAAAAATAAAGTGAAAGAAATAATTTAATAATCATTGAAAATTCAAAATTAATGAAAAAATAATTTCCAAATTATCAGGAAAAATTTGAGAATTAATTTAAAAAATGTAATGAGAAAAATAATTTTAGAGTAAATAAACATATTCAATAATTTGGGGGATCCCTGTTTATATATATATATATATTCACGGGGAACACTACGGTACGACTCGGTAGCCTGTGGGAATCATGGAAAGTTTTAATTTCGCCTGCAATGCCTAAAAGGTTGAAAACCCCTGTACTAGATGAAGGGAGTCCATGGGTGAAAACTGAATAAATAGGGGTGCCATGGCAGGGGGATCGAAGGGGCCACACACACATCTGAAAAGAGAAATGCACTCAAGCAAAATATGATGGGGGCAATGAATTTTTCCATTTTCGGAATCCACCAGAACTGTCCATAAAACCCAGGGCCATCCTAACACATGGGGCCCATCCAGACAGGCCTCATGTCCAAGAGAAACCCACATGATGAGATCTAGTATTATGATTTCCGAGAGTAAAGACGTAAATATGTCAGATGTTACTTGTAGCTAAGTATGCCCTCCCCCTGCCAGAACATCACTATTTCTGATGGTCCATGATATTGAGATGGCCCTGAATAGAGCCCCCATAAGAGGAAAGCTCACTGAGCCCAGAGACAATTTTGATTCATGATAAATATACTGGGGGAAAAAATTCAAGAAGTAGAAAAATATCTTGTTCCTAGAGGAGGATGTGGGAGTGCTTAGGTACAACCTGGGGGCCACAAGAAGAAAATATGGTCTAAAGGGAGCCATGGGAAGAAAAAAAATGGTTAAAAAACAATAATTTAGATCGCTCGCAATGTTTAGGTACCATGGTATCAATAAAGTTTACAAACCTGGAGCTTTGAGATGTTCAGGTAGTCCATGTTCCAAGCCCATCCCAGGGATAGATGCGATTCCAGAGTCATCTGTGAATTGCAAAAAAATAGAAAAACTGTTGAGTGAAGGGTGAAAAACATTGAATGTAAATGAAATTTTCAACATCTCTCATATTTGCTATTTAAAAACATGCGGAATAAATTCTGTTTGATTACCATATTCGGTTCCTTCTTCTTGACCTTTTGGAAGAGTGTTAAGATTGTATTTATCACGCATCCTATCCCCTGGCCGATTTCTGGTCCAGAATTTACTATTAGAAAAAAGAATTCGAATAGTTAAGACATCAATTTAAAATTTTTTTTAGCACAGATTAATATGAAATTTTCTGCAAATCATTCGTTTTCAACTAATGTAAAAAAAACAGAAAAAATGATACCTTGTATGGTCATTAGAACCAGAGCACAGAATATGTCCGAGTGGATGCCAAGCTAAGGACCACACGCAAGAATCATGGGCTTGCTCCATGGCTCCTACTTCCTTGTCAGCACTAAAATTTGAGAGCAAACAATATATTTGATGATTCAAAAGAATATGGTTGATCTGATTTCATAATGGAAATTGATGCCAAAAAGCAAACTACACATTATTAATATGCAGTCAAACTCAGTTATAACGTCAATAATTCTCAGTCCTGACTGTTTGCCATGAAGAATAATACTAATGAACCTTGTTTATAACGTCAATGGAAACCCAACGACCTCAGATATAGTGACACATCTTTTTTTTGTTGCTTTTGCTTCCATTTGTGTGATATTTTCCCAAGAAATTCCTAGAGTACACTTAGGGAATATTGGTCTGTTATTCTAACGATACCTAACAATTAAGAAAAGATCTGACACTCTAACTTGCTCTATGACCAGGAAATTTGACATTCCCATATTTTCCTTCTATTTAACACAACCCATACATTCCCGTACATCCTGTTTTTGCAACGAAGCTTATTTTAGTTTTTAATCTTACCAAAATCGGGGATGAAGATAATTTGCATAATTTAGACATTATATAAAATGCCATGTATAAATATAAATATTCATAAAAAAAAAAGACTAAAAATCTGCTGACGTAATACTTGAATGGCCCCTTAGCATCGTAGCATTTTGCTAAAGCTTTTCCTCCCATTTTCGCTTTTTTGCGAAAAGAATTTTTTATCCAGCTTAAACCCTGGTTTGTATGCTAAATTTTGTCTCGCAAAATACATGAAAACAAAGGTCTTAAAAAGTGAAACAAAAAGGCAAAATAAAAAGCAAAATAAAGGCTTTCATGGCCATCGAGTAAATTAGAATTAAATTCAAGAGTTTTCGGGTTTTTTGGTCGACGTGAAATACAGTTTTTGTCTTTGGATGTTTTGTCGCACAAGTGGCGAACATTTTCAAGAATTGCGTAACACGGGCAAAAGGCTACTACTTACGCCTTCTCCCCCTACTTGAGTCACACTGCCTCGTCGGGATTGGTCTGTTGAGCCAGTCTGTTTTCCCCATTGGCCAAAGTTGTTCCTAAGGGCTCTGGATAATGCTTGGATTTTATCCCCATCATTTTGAAAATGGGAAACCAAGCACTGTTGATCTTCATTATTTCTTCTTTTCTGTTGAAGCAGTTCTTGTGTTTTTGAATTTCAATTGCTTCTCTAAAAATACGTGGAAAATATCTCACATCGTTGGATAGCACTTGGGTCTTCGTGGAGAGAATTTGGTGATCTTTGGTCAGGGCATGCTCTGCTATGGCTGACTTGTCAACTTGACCCAGCCTACAATTTCGTTTGTGCTCGATTAATCTGGTCGATATTGATCTTTTTGTGGTGCCTATGCACACTTGTCCACAACTGCACAGGATAAGGCAAACCTCAGCTGTTTTCAGTCCGTCCCGAGCACTGGCATTGTCCGTCTGACCTGAGGCATTCACTTAGCTTTTTGGTTGGCTTGACAGAATTCTGTTACGGACAGAACTGGACGACACCTGTGAAAATTTGGCATCAAGACCATCTTCAAGCCAACCAAAAAGCTAAGTGAATGCCACAGGTCGGCCAGAGATCAACGGGACAGACTAAAAACAGCTGGGGTTTACCGTATATTGTGCAGTTGTGGACAAGTGTACATAGGCACCACAAAAAGATCGATATCGACCAGATTAATCGAGCACAAACGAAATTGTAGACTGGGTAAGGTTGACAAGTCAGCCATAGCAGAGCATGCCCTGACCAAAGATCACCAAATTCTCTTCACGGACACCCAAGTGCTAACCACTCGGAGCCAATCCCGACGAGGCAGTGCAACTCAAGCCGGGAGAAGATGTAAGTAGTAGCCTTTTGACCACGTTACGCAATTCTTGAAAATATTTGCCACACGTGTGAACGAAATGTCAGAAGACAAAAACTGTATTTCACATTGGTCAAAAACCCAAAAATTCTTAAATTTAATTCTAGTCTTAAAAAGTGTTTGGGCTCCTGGTCCCCCGAATACCTTACGAACAGCCCTTTTAATGCATCATTTTGTCTCCAACATTTCACCTGCCTTGACCATATGAGTAAGTGAGTGCAAGTGGGTGAGTGAATGGCCACATGAGTGAGTGACTGTATGGGTGAGTGAAGACCATATGAGTGATCAAGTGAGTAGCCAAGGTCAGTGTGTGAGTGACAGTATGATTGAGTTTATGAATAACAAAGAAAGTGACTGCATGGGTGACCATATTCACAAGGTATCTCACACGGTCACATACTATCGCTCACTCATATAATTACTCGTGTGGCCATTCACTCCGGTCATTCCCACCTACTTTTTTAGTCTTAGTCATTCACTCATACACCTCACTTACTTGGTCACTCATGTGATCAGGAAAAGCGAAATGTCAGCAGCGGAATTTTCGGTGGGGGGGGGGGGATGTAACTGGGGATGAAACATACCTGGGCAAAATGTCGAAACGTCAGAGGCAAAACTTCCATGTTATTTTATGGAATGGTCCATGGAAATGGCCCATGTCATTCTAACCATGTTTGACTGATACCCCAATACGGCAAAAAAAAATAAAAAAAATTGGGGTAGGCTGAGTCAGGACATATTTGCAGACATAAATAGATATCTCATTCAAACTTACCCGACTACCCAGAACATGACAGATCCATCTGAGCCACCACTGCAAAACAAATTCTCATGAACAGGGTGCCAAGACAAAGCTGAAACAAGAGAACAAATGCTATTACTTGCTAAAAGTAAAACTAGTTTGTTTTTTCAATTAAGTTTTTACAATAAACTGCAGCTTGATGCACAACAAAATACTAAATATAACTATGTTTAGAATCCAGTAGAACTACTCGTTGAATCCCCGCGCACAAAAGAAATGCTAATAGGACTATAGACAGGAGTCAGGACATCAACTTTTTTTAATGAAATTTTTTTAGACCATAAATTTACTCAGAAATCAATTTAGTTATTAGGAGGGTCCCATTACTGGATAACGGGGATCACATGTAAAATTCGTTATGAAACACTGCTCTAGAAAATAAATTTCTACATTACAGTTGAATAATGATACCATAATGTCAAAAGTCAATAGAAGAAATTATTTTTAAATATTCTGCAATATTCTTGCAGTTGAAATATTCTGCAGTGCCATAATCCTGTCGACTTAACCAAAAATTTAAAATTCAAAAAGTTAACATAGAAAACAACTCACTTGTAGCTTCTTTTTTATGTCCACGGAAAGTTTGCATTTCCTCTTTCATATTCCTTATATCAAAGAGCTTTATCAGATGGTCTCGAGAAGCAGTGAGGAGCCAGTTCCCGTTTTTGTTCCATTTAGTGTCCATGACAGTGTTCTTATGTACGTGACTGAAACGAAAATTCGATACAATTTTAAAAATTTGATTTTTCACAACAACACTAATAGAGATTCCTTTGAAGACAAATTTAAAAGCACTACCTTGTGATAAATTTGAATAATATTGATAAAGTTGTAAACAAGCATGCCCTTAATAGTTGGATATAATTGGCCTTCAGATCAGCATGGGTGCCGAGACATACATTGGGTATCTCTCTCTCTCTCATGCTTTAATTTGTTAGAGGGAAATTTTTATGAGGTACATATGCGTTTATGTAGTAATTAAGATATATATGGTGATTCCCAATGCACAGGCCTATATCACAATATTCTAGGACAGCATTTCTCAAAGTGTTCATCATGGCAAACTGGAGCTGGAGATGGAGATTTGTGTGCCTATCTTTGCTATGAAGTGGTTCTTTCATAAGTGAAAATATACACTAAACTATTCTGGGGAGCCGCACATTAATCATGAATTGGGTAAGAGAGCCGCTGGTGACAGAAGTCTGAGAATCACTGCTTTAGAGATAAAATCACCACCACTGCGAGATATTTTAAATTCTAATGTCATTTCCAGGGAATGAAGAGGAAAGGCCTTTATTTGTATGAATGAAATACATACAACGACATAACAGAGACACATCACACAACACATAAACTGCACACAAACTGAATACAAGAGTATGATCTTCCAAGAGACCTATCTACGCCTGTCCAAAGCAGATCCATGAAAATAACACCAAAATGTTTTAAAAACATTTCTGATACAATATTTTGGAGATTATACATTCTAATGCAACTCACATAATTCAATACACTAAAATTTCATAATATCTAACATGGCAAATCATCTTAGAGCAAAAAATTATCAATGTATGTACAAGTCAACTGCAGATAAAATTATCATGAATTCAAGTTAGATCAATAATGAATAATTTTAAGCACAGGCGTGCTAACTTAAAATAAAAATTTGCAAATAAACGTTACGTAAACAAAGTCGTGTCTTTGCCAGTTGCTTAAATGCGGTCACCATGACTTTTTTTACTGTTGTCCTCTGGGTGTTTTCCCTAACGACCACGGCAGTCATTCACGTCATGATAACATGAAAACTCATATAAAATCTAATTTTCTGCCAAAATCCGGAGAAATTGTAACAAATCTGAAGAGCAGGAGGAAGGATGAAAAATCCGGATTCTCCCGCCTTAAGCCAGAGAGTTGGCATAAGAGAGTAAGCATAATATTCGTAATCTAAATTTCATTAGATCAAAGCCATCATCACAAAAAAGCACACAAAGATAATCAAAAACACATATTTACACAGTCGCAAGGCTCTGGCCACTTCTAGGATCCCATAGTTTTATCGGTTGCTGGCTGTCTTTGCTCCCGGACACAATCAGTGCTTTCTGTGGATGCCAATCAACACATTTCACATCAGCACCATGACCTAAAAATATTTGAGAATTACTGATCAGATGAGTGTAAGGTTTAGTTATTTTAAGACAGAAATAGAGAAAAACTTCAATTCATGATATTTTGATGAGCTTTTATTAAAATTTTTGTTATAGGCTAACTTTCTATTTCATATTTGGTTTTTCTCACTGTGGCGAGACTTTTTAACAATCAAGAGATTGGGCCGTATTTGCACCTCAATGTTGGGAGCCACAAAAAACCAACTTCAGCCAACCACCACTGTGGCAATGGTGGGGGTTATGAATTACTGCAGCATCAAAAGGAAAAGTTTTACCTCTTAAAATCTTTTCCTCGAAGCATTTAAGAAAGTCCCATATCCTGACTGTTCCATCGTCTGAGCAAGTCGTGAACTTGTTATCAAGTGGACAAAAACTAAAAATAAAACAATAAAAATTTTATAAACATTGTCTGCTGTAAAAAAAAAAAAAAAAGAGATGGAAAAACTCATATTTCACAAATGCCATTTTAAATTTTTAACAATTTCTTTGAAAAATAATTTTCACCTTATTCCTCTTATTGCTTCTTTGTGTGCTTGGAACATCTTAACGTTGTTCATGTTGCTTTGCCAGTATTTCACATAACCGGAATGATCACCAGTCACCATCCAGATGTCGTTGTGACTCCAGACCATGCACCTCACTGGCGAATCATGCGCCTGTAGGTATTAATACGTTGATAAATGATCCCATTAGGCTAGTTACTCAAAAATAGAACATGTAATAGCTTTTTTCCATCAATCTAACACTCCAATGCTCATACCAGGGTAGGAATCGAGTGGCTTTAAAATTTGTGATACTACAAACAATGCATATGAAAATCTGCAGGTCGTTGGCAAGTGCATGTTCTAAGCTTATGCAAAAACTTGTCTAACTTATGATTAAAGGATGCTTTTGTGTGCATTTCTTGAGTTTTATTCAGTTTGTTACAAAAATAGATAAGAAAAAGGTTATTTTTATGCCAATTTTTTAGTGGGGGGGGGGGGGGCGGCTTCAGAAGGTAAATTATTGACAAAGTATTTAGGTCAAATTATTTACCATTATTTGAAGGTGAGATAATGACTTCTTAATCAATTCCCATACAAGGGCAAGATATTTCAACACAGAGAAGATGGAAGAAATACATTTGGGCTCTTCCTCTATGTTCTTCCAATCATCTCACCAGAGGCATATTTAAGGGGACAGGAGGTGCTAAGTGGGCTATAGGATTTAAATACAGTTAAACCTCTCTATTATCTCGAAAATGACGGAACTGAAAAAAATTTTGAGGCAGAGTCTAGAGTTTTTTGCTTAAGAAAGGAAAAAAAAAAAAAAAAACACTAAAAATGGCAAAAATTTTGATTAAAAAAAACAAATACTGTACTATGTACTATACTTCATAATATTTGAATGAAATTATCAGTTAAGTTACGCCATCAATGTTCAATTCACTAAATGCAAATAAACTAAAATAATTTTCACTCAATTCACATTTTATTTGCATACCTTATTTAAAATAATCCATAAGCTTACACTGTTGCATATTTTTTGCTCTTTGAGCCTTCACAATGTCATCTATACTAACAAGAGCTGGAAATATTTTGGGCCCTATTTTCTGTTTACTCCAGAAAATGACTCCATTTTTAAAGGATGTTAAACATTTTTCACTGGAACTTTTTCTAGTTTCTCTGAATCGTCTTCTGCTGTATTTTCATCATCCAAGTCAGTTATACATACACACATTCAGCAATAATTTTGATATCAGTTAAGGTGCTCAAGTTTGTAGTGAACACAGACCATTTCCACAAAATCGGAAAATGAAATTTCTAGATTCCAGTGCTTTTATCTGATGCTCTAATGTTCTGAAATTCCATCTTCAACATTGTTGAAATTCAAATGAACCACCAGATCTGATCCTTACATTGAAAAAAGAAATTTCAGTGTTTTCTTTTTACTATCATTGTGGTTTGACCTTCGAGATAGAGAGATTTTCAAAAATTACTTCGAGACAAAGAGGTGAAAATGCAGATTTAGTACAGTAAATGTAAGAATTTTTTTTCTTCTTGAAGATAAAAAGTTTTTCGAGAAAGAGAGGTTTGACTGTAATTGGTGGTCAAGAACATCAAATTATAATAGGAAGGCAGTTTAGTCATAAATCTGCCTCTTGGTATCGCATATATAGGAGAAGAGTTATTTCAGGTAGGAGGGGGAAGAAGAAGAAAATCTCGCATCTTTTTTAATCCCTAATGTTAGCAAACGATACCAGTTTCTGAGATTTATCGCTGGTACTTCACCTATATATCTTTCAAATTTGTTGCTAAAAGCCGTAAAGTGGGTCATGTTGTGTATTCTAATCCTATAATAAAAAAAATTAAT
Source organism: Pholcus phalangioides (assembly GCF_987345545.1). Classification (NCBI taxonomy): domain Eukaryota; kingdom Metazoa; phylum Arthropoda; class Arachnida; order Araneae; family Pholcidae; genus Pholcus; species Pholcus phalangioides. The sequence continues at coordinate 16,906,920 of NW_028301601.1, read as the reverse complement.
AGGGAAACAATAAAAAAAAACTACAGGGTATCTTTCATTTAAGTTGGCGTGTTCTTAGCTGTTTAAACAGGGGTGTACATCTTATGACCCGGGGGTTAAATGCATCCTGCAAAGGGGATTTCATCTGCTCAGCAAAGCAGGTTATAAGAGAAAAAATAATAATATTACACTGTGAATATCAAAGTCAATAAACAAAATGGATGAAAAGATTGCCAAAAACTCAATTACTATGGCAAAAATTCTAAAATGAAAAAAAAAATCAATACCTGTAAAATTGTTTCAAAATTAAAAGTAAGTCCATTCCATAAAGTGAATTCTCCACTAGAGGCACCAGTGACTAAACGACGACCTTCTGGCGTCCACTAAGAATTAAAAAAATATATGATTTTTCAATTGAAACTCTGTACATTCGAAAACAAGATTTTACTCACAGAAACATCAAATACTTAAACACAGAATTTCTTTCAGAACAAAGACATCAAAAAATAACAATGAAGTTAGCAACATACTACACGATGCAAGGGGGTTCTTTGTTACCTCTGTGTTTGACCAAAGGGTCCTTGGGTAAGTTATAATATAAAAATACTGCTCTACATTTGAAGAATATGAAAACTACAATAAAACATGAATACATTTGAACTTCATGTATAAAAATGTAAAAATCTATATACATAAAATTTATTTTCTGCGTGTGTGTTCTCTATACAAATCTACAATTTTAGATTGATCGTCTCCAAATTTTGCATATATACCAAATGGGACCCGACTTAAACGATAGGCTACTTTAAAATTTCATAAGAGAAGGGCAAATGCCCCAAATGGGCAAAAAACTGTTGGGCAACACTGATTTTTTGGGCAATCAATTTTTTGGGCGTTCAACAATCACTTTTGGAACGTTTACTTTTGTTACAGTGGTTCCCTAACAATGCGTTTCAGACGTGTATAAGCCTTTACAATGGTTTGTCACTTCTTTAACGCTGCCAGTGTATGTATAATAGTTTATGCCTTTATAATGGTTTTCCCACTTTTTTCGATCCTCCCAGTAATAAGAGCTTTTTGAATAGACGCTATCATCAGCATCACTTTGAGGGTCAGGCAAAGGATGATCCTCATAGAAATCAGTGTTAAAATTGCCGATTTTACTGTATAAATGCGGAAATTTGGTGCGATTTTCTGCTACATCGATAATTTAAAAAATTGTATCAGATTCTTGATTTTTGAAATACTGAGTTCGCTTAGAGATACAAAGCCCAGAAAATCAAATATGAAGTAATTAGCCAGACCTACTTTTGAGTTGGATATTCATGCAATAACATTGATTTCAACTTTTTATTTACATGTTCTCAAGCATGAAAATTAATGTCTCCGTATTGTCTTTTAATTCATTCATTTCTACGTTTCTTTCAATCTAGATTTGTTTCTTTCACGAGTCGCGCAAGTCCTGATATTGGCTACCTTAGACACGGTTTGTATGTCCCTCAAAGAGGGGGATATCACATGATCCAAAAAGCCTTATTGAAGAAAACCCGGGCAGCGCCGGGTATTATAGCTAGTAAATCAATAAAGTTTAAAATTTAAATCGTTTCCACGCCATTTGATTCATCTAAAGTGCATGAACTAAATTTTAATTTCAAATTTGATCATGGAAGTTACTCTTCAAAGCTCATTCTTGCTCGACAATTAAGCAACTTCCAATTGAAAGACATTAAAAAAGTGGGGTCAAATTAATGTAATAATATAACTTACCGCAACACAAAATATAGGACACCTCATCTTATTGGTTGATGTTCGAACAAATTTAGTGGTGACAGCATTTATAGGGTTATCAAGCATGTTAAGAGGGGGTACCAACTGAAATGAGAAAAGAAAAACAAGAGGTTAATAAAAAGACTAAAATAATAGCGAAATGTAATAAAATGATTAAAAATAGTTTTTCCTTGATGAGATTATACAACATAGAAAATACAGGAGCTTGTAATGAAGTCACAGCTGCTGTCCTTTTTTTAGGGAAGGGAATTGTAAAAGTCTTTACAATGTCGATTGCGATGGAAATTAAATTTACTCATTTAATCGCTATGAAAAGGATAAATATGTGCATCCTTCTGACTTATTTGAAGATGAGTGCTTCTCTCCACTCATCATGCAATTTCACTGCCTCAAGTCCCATGTAATATAGATGCTTTGATGTCTGCGGTATTTCAAGTGGTCATTACTTTGTGACATGTTTTCAACAAGTTGAATCTGATATTACCACTAATTACCACTCTGAGGTAAAATGTACCACATGATTCAGAAGAGCGGTTCTCAACCGGTGCTCTGTGTGCACTTCCTAGAAAAATAAAATAAATTTGATAATGAAATGAAAAAAAAAGGCCTACAGGGCTTCGCCGTAGAAATTATGTATTAAAAAAAGGTTCTGCAAGTCAAAAAAGGTTGAGAACAGCTAATTTAGAATATTAAGATACAGAAGGTGTAATTGTTCAGGGTTTTTATAATTAAAGTTCCACTTTGAAATGGCCATAAAAGGAAAACCACTGGACAAAATGTTTTTAAACTTGGTAATAGTTTACGGCAGTAATAGTCTTAGTAATAGTCATGGGGTTCAATTTTCCACAAAAAAAAAAGAAAAAAAAAATAGTTCTAAAACTCACCACCAGCAGGGAATGGTGCTGTATGCAATGTTGTTAAATGAAATAAGACATGAAGACATTAGTTTAAAATGTTTTTAATCATTTCTAAAAAGTGTTAAAGCTTGTTCAATGTAGTGTCCACCATTTTCTGGAAGTTAAATCGTTTTACTGCATTCTCAACAGTAACTCTTAGCATACCAGGAGGAATGTTAGGGATATATTGGTGTATCACATTTTTCAATTCCGCCAAATTGTTTATGTCATCACCATAAGCAGTAGCTTTGAGGTAAATTTTATAGTTGAAAAAACAAATGACATTTAAAGAGCATTGCATAGTTCTAATTTGCATTCCTCCTGCCATAAGCCATGCAGCCATTGCGATTTTGCATAACCCCACAAACAGTTTCATTTTAGAAATGATTAAAAACATTTTAAACTGATGAAACTCTTATTTCATTTACAAATATTGCATACAGTGCCATTCCCTGCCGGAGGTGAGTTTTGTGTGGAAAATTGAATCCCATAGCCTCCTGTAAACTATTACCAAGTTTAATAACATTTGTCCAGTAGTTTACTTTTATGGCTATTTGAAAATGGAACTTTAATTATAAAGACCCTGTTTACCAATGAGAAAAATGCACTGGTTTACAACTCTTCAAATTTCAGTGATGAGATCTGCGAGATGGACACATCCGAATACTGACTACTTCAGAGTGTGTGGACATGTTTTTCTCCTCTGAATGAAAGATGCTCTCAACACCATAGAGTTAGTACTGTATGACTTCATGCTCATGAGTCAAACTGATTCTGTACACAGAGACAATTCCTTATATTTATTTTGTCCCTCTCGTTCCGACTTATCCATCCATTGTATGACATTACGTATGACATTACGTTTTAACTCGTTATACTTTTAAATTTTCTTCATTCTAAATTATTACTTTCCTGACATGATTATCAGTATTAAAGTTATAAAAAAAAAATTTTATTCTTCACTTTTTATCAAAAATTCCTGTGATCCTAACTGTGATTTATTCTATTTCTTCTGGCTGATTATATGATTGCATGGCGTCCCCCCCCCCATCTCACTGAGTTCTTTTATTCTTGCTCTTCTCAAATCAGTTATTCTTACTGTGATATCTTTAATAGCTTTGAAATTATAAAATATTTTCCTCCAACTGGTTTTTTCTTGCAATGCCTTATAGAAAATATTTAAGATATATTCTATGCATGTTGATAAAATATGAAAGTATAAAACCGCACTAATAATAATTTGTGTATTGCTTCATCACTGAAGACATATGCTTAGAAATCATACTTAGACAAAGAAAGAAAAACCTAGACCATGGGGAGCGCAACCTCCAGCCCATCAAGAGGCTCCATCCAGCTCTTGAGAGGTGTTCCGGTAGAAAAGTATGAATGCACACAACACGATAAATGCCTGGGCTGACCACATTTCCTTCATAAAAATTAGGAAATCCAGGTTCATACGGGATATTACTGTTTATCACAAAGGCAAGTAAAATTCCCAAATACAGTCTAAAAAATTGTCAAAGGCAAGTGAGATTGCCAATTTCAACTAAGAAAAACTGTGAAAGGGAAGTAAAGGTACCAATTTCAGAAAAATAATTTGTCAAAAGCAAATTAAGTTGACAATTACTGAAAAAAATTGTCAAAGTAAAGTTGCATTTGACAACTTTTCTAGCTGTATTTGGCCAAAAAAAAAAAAATTCCAAAGGCAAGTGAAGTTACTAATAGCAGCTAAAAAAATTTGACAGAAGCATTAATTTATGTCATGAAAACAATCTCAATTTTTGATTTCAAAAAACTAGAGTAAGCCTCACTGAAAATAAAGGACAAAGCGGGAATGATAAAAATTATGTACATCTTCTGTAAAATATGGGTCACGTGTCATTCTATGTAAAAGTTTCTGGCCCTCGAGTGGTAGAATTACAGCATATCTAGCCCGCGGAAAAAGCTTTTTGCCCCTGTGACCTAGATGATTCATTCAATATTAACAAATACAGGCTAGAAAAAAAATTTCATACCTCTGTATAAAATGCAGGATCTGCTTGAATAGCTCTCCTGTCTCGATGATCTCTTTGCCAGACCCGATTCTAGAATATTCACAAATAATAGCGTAAATTAAGTTATAGGTAGTTTATTAATTGATCTAAGACATCCCTCACAAATATTGCATAGAAAATACAAAAATTATGAATGAGCTGATTGCATCACAACACTTTTTAAATTTATTTATGTTTATTTATTTATTCAATATTGCTTGGCTGAGGCTTACACAACAGAATGTGGTAGTGAAATTCGACAGAGGTGACGGTATATGTTACAAATAAAATCGGAAACTGTTGTGCAATCAATAATTTTTATGGCAGGTTGTTCCAATCAGTTACTGTTCGCAGGACGAAACTAAATTTGAAATAGTCTGTAGATGCAAAGATGGGTTTCAATTTTTGGGAATGGTTAATTCAATTAGAAAAATGTGGAGGTTGGGTTAGAATATGGGAAGTGTCGATATGAAAAAGGCAGTGGAGAATTTCGAAAAAGAAGGTTAATCTAGAGATATATGTTCTTATATTTATTTTTTCTTTTGTTTTTTCTCCAACTGTAACTGGTTTATCTGTTGGAGTGATGAATAAATAAAATAATGTTGGAAGAAGAGTTGGAACATATGTCACAAGCAAGACAATACAAAGGAGTATGGGAAGATGTATATATATATGTTAGGCATCACAAGAAGAGACAGAAAACAAATCACTTGGATAAGAAGCTGCACAAAGGCATATGATATCATGGAAAGAATTAAACGTTTGAAATGGAAATGGGCTGGACATATTGCAAGAAGACAGGACAACAGATGGACTGCAAGTATAACAGATTGGTACCCACGTGGTGTTAAGCATCTGAAAAGGAGTCCCCCAAACAACATGGATCAACGAGATCCGTAAAGTGGCTGGAATCAACTGGATGGCAAAAGCATGAGACAGAGTAAAATGAAAAAATTTAGGAGAGACCTTCATCCAACAGTGTATTGAAAATGGTTGATGATGATGTCCATGGTGGAAAGAGGTTAGATAATGAGTAGGAGCTTACATCAGTAACAGAGGCAGAGGAAGACCAGCAGTTTAAAATGAAGTGGGTGAATTTATTTTGAATGGATTCTAACTTGTCTATATTGGAGAGCATACATGGGGGGGGGGTCCCTGATTTCACAGGCATATGAGAGCACTGGAAGAATATAGGTTTGGAAGCAGAGATGTCTGAGATGACAGGTTGAGTTTTAAGGTTTCACACTTCTGAAAGACGTAACAGACGGTTACAACAGAGGTTGGCAGAAATAATTATGCCCAGATATTTATAATGAGAAACCTCTGTGATTATAGAGTTGTCGATGGAGTAAGAAAATTCAAAGGGAAGTCTTTTGCGAAGTTTCATTAAAACTGTTTTTGAGGAGTTTATGGGGTAATTGCCAGGACGAACACTATTCAGATATAATGTTGAGGTTATGTTGAGATACTTGGTTGGATTTGTTGTGAACTGTTTGCTAGATGATGCAATCATCTGCAAAGAGTCTGATATGGAAATTGACGAAATTGGGTAGAAATTACATATAAATGTGAAAATATGTCTGTATGTATGTTTGTTCTTTATACAAATCTGCAATTTCAGACTGATCGTTGCCAAATTTTGCATATATACCAAACAGGACCAGGGTTGAACGATGGGCTACTTTAAAAATTCGTCAGAGCAGGGCAAATGCCTGAAATGGGCAAAAAAACCCGTCGGGCAACAATAGTTTCATGGCCTCAACAATGACTTTCGGGATGTTTACTTTGGTTACTGTGGTTTCCTAACAATGAGTTTCAAACATGCATATGTCTTTACAATGGTTTGTCGCTACTTTAATGGTGACAGTATTATAGTTCATTCCTTTATAATAGTTTGTCTATTTTTTAATCCTCCGAGTAATTGAAGAAAACTGGGGTAGGGCCGGGTATTATAGCTAGTTGTTTGTATAAATTTAAAAATAATAATAGCAAAAGAGGACCGAACCCTGGGACAAGCAAGACTTAACCTAAATGAATGGAAAGTTTCTGGACCGTGAAGTAGACAAACTGACTGCAGTTAGTATAAAGGGGGCATTCATCATTTTAAGCAGTTGAATGCATAGGCTAAGGGTTTGGAGTTTAAGTAGTTTATTATGGGGCACCCTGTCAAAAGCTTTAGAAATTCTATAACAAAAATCATAATTGCACAGAGTTCTTTTAGAGATTGCGACAGGTGAAATTACACCACACAAGTTGCATTCTTCTACAGTTGAATGGGCTCTGCGCTTGCAGAAATGAAAAAGGTTTTTTTTAACATATTGAAACAAGATCGCCATTTTTCAACTATGAACGTGTTTTTTATGCACTAAAAAAACATTGGAATTTCTTAGCATGAATTACATACCACTGCGTATCATCTGCAGATATTTTTGGGAGAAATTGGAATAGAAATGGATATTTCAAAAATAAATTTTTAAAAAATAGTTTCCCAACAATTTATAGATGCGTATAAATGTGAGTAGAAAAATCAACATTTCCTCTACAATAATATGAAAAATAACCCCTTTCATTCCCCCATGATTCTATTTGATGAATGAAATTTTCAAAAGCAGATTATAAGCCGCTGCAGACTATACAATGATTATTTTCCTTGAAAAAGTGAAATTTGCATCTGCATATTATATGCTGCAACAGATAATATAATACAGAAAACCGAGTCACCCCCAATTTTTAATGGCAAAATAGAAACCAAGTTTCATTATAAAGGCTTTGCTAAGAAACCTTCCCTTCTTTTTTTAAGGTCACCCCCTCTTTTATGAACAAAATTTTTGTCTCGCCTTTGCAAAAGAGGGGGCTTTACTATATTTGAGATACAATGCAAATCGTTATTTTGACAATATTAAATGGGGGAACTGTTTGAAAGAATATGATAGAAGTATTAAATAGCTTGAGTACAACACCAATTATACGACACTAGTCTACAAAATTTTTAAACCCAATAAAGTTCAAAAACTTTCATATTCAGTCTATACAGATCGTAAATGGTAATACAAAGCCTTACCTCTAAGCACTTGACGATAGATGAATTGTAATCGACTGTCTTTCTCGTGACAGCTTTCCTAAGTCTTTTGCCATCGAATTCTATTGCTTGAGTCGGTTGGAGTTGCCTATGAGGCTGAAAGTTATGAGCTGGTTTCTGGAAATTTGGTGGAGGGAATTTCGGCACGTAAAAGCGCTGAGCTGGAACTGGCTGCACTGTTTGCATCATTGTGTACAAAAACCTACAAAATGTATTTGATAATCAACAGCTAGTAATATGAAACAAAGAAAATGATAAATAGTTCATAACGGTACCAATTGTTACAGGTGCTGCATAGAGACAGGGCCATCTTTATACACAGGTGGCTCACCTAGGCACCTATAATAACCTAAATAGTAAGTAATTCACATCTACAATGTCAGACTCATAGGGGTTCTCATTAAATTTCTCGGCCCAGGATCCTCATGATGCTGTTAGGATAGCCGTCTCAAGATAAAATAGGTTTCCATTTCAACGTTAACCAATAACTATATATAAACATATATAATTGTCCTTAATCTGTTAAAAAATGAAATAAAATAAAGACAAGAAACATGATGATTTTATAATACTCACAGCGAAATCCTTAAATGAATAGCAAAAAAATCTTTGGTGCATCATACCTATTAGCATATTAGCAACGACACACAAACAGTGAGCATGCATAGTAACCCTCCTAGTATTCAAAGATAGTTCCTAGACCAATACTTTGATCCTCTTGAAACTTTCTGAAGCACTCAATCAAACACAATGTATGTCTGTAATTACGTTGGATAAAGGCGTCTCACACATTTTATAATTATGTCCACAGCGGAATAGAGATTGCAGAATGTTATTTTGGAAATTTTCCAGAAGGAAAATTAATTTGTCTCCTAAATGTCTGTAATACCGATAAGAGACTAAAATATGCAATTGTAACCGAGACTGGGGTCTGACATCACAGCAGACACATGATCAATTTTTCACAGTTAAACGTAATCTTCAACATTGTCTTTGTACTACTGCTATAAAATGAAAAAAATGTCGGGTCAAATCTCGTGATATTGATATTCATTGCAAAGGATCATACTTTTGTTTTCATAGCAGCTTATGAAAAAATTTATATCAACATTTGATATAAATGAAGTCTCAGTACTGATATAAATTTCATTTTTCAGCCGCAAAAAAAAGCATTCACAATACAATTGAGATTCAGATTTTGCAAAAAATGAGCATCAGCTTCTAATCCATTGTCATAATCACTACTACTATCTAACCATACATGCACCTCGTACGCATTCCATTATATAATTTCTAATAAATTGGTACATGCCACATTTGTGTGTTCTGGGTGAATGTGTGCGACCCGACATATTTATGTTGGCAGAATTGCGCTTATTTTGTGTTCATGCTGGTGCTGCCATCTGCCTTACATATTTTGAAGTAAAGATGGTAAACGCTTGAATTTTCACGCTTGAACTGCTATGCAAGTATTGTGCTGTTGGTATGCCTGCACTATGTGGAGAGACCATTTTTTAAATGGGAGATTGGCTTGAATTCATACCTTTAAATTAGAAAACGGCAGAAGACCACCTTCGGACGACCATCACTGTACCGTCATGTCATCATTGTCACTACCAACAGACAATCTATGGTTACAGTGAATTTTTTAAATATAATGGTGATCCAAAATATTTCGCTCTCAAATTTTAACTCATGTTTATTCAACAAAGGAGAAAAAAAATTATTCCAAGATATATATATGTGTGTGTTTACATTAAAACTTCAAAACTATTTTTGCGCGAGCTGTTTCTAAAAGAACTTACAATGAAATTGAACCAAAAAAAATATACTGTTCAACGAATAATAAATTTTTATTCATTGACTCTGAAAAACGCTGTCACCACCACGACTTGATAAGTCACTGCAGCGCGAGACGCTGAAGTAGAGGCATTAGTAGCTACCTCTCTTAACTTTCAGCAAGTCCAAAGTCTTAAATATTTTCAACAACAAAATTTATGCTGCCGATAACAATGATTTAATCATATTTTTTACTTGCGAATTTCTAATTAGACTTGAGCGATCAACTAATATAACATGAGAATCATACAAAAAAACAGTCGTGCTTTACTCAGTAGACCCACACTGAGATTCCCATTTCAAATAACTGATTTAGTAATTAAAGTTTTCATTTTCTTTATTTCTGAGAGGAAGAGGTAGCAATGCTTCCCAGATGTTCACTTCAGTACAAGGCGTTTGCTGAGCAAGCAATGGTATTATCAAAAAATGGATATTGCGGCCTTCTTTCAGAGCTGTTTTTCGGACTGGCTTTTTCATATTATCCTGGAGCAAATTGTGCTGTGATTAGAATGGCATCTGTCCTGCTTGGAGGCAACTTGGGTTCTATCTTGGGAATTTCGACCATGATTGGTCAAAGCATGTAAACGTGTAGGGGAAAAAAATACAAAACTCTCATGTCAATGAAGAGATGTTGTGTCTAATTTCAGAATGAAAAAGAAAATTCCCAAGCGGGAGGGGGGGGGGGGGAGGAGAGGAAAGGAATATTTCCAGAAACCCGAAGAGGACAAAAGAAGTAATTTTCCAAAATGAAGGACTTTTGAAATGAAACCCAAAAGGAGGACTTCCAGTAACTGTAGTGACAATGGAAAAAGAAACGACAAATAAACAAAAAGCATTATGGAATATGACCCATGGGAAAATGATGGTCAGAGACAGAAAATGACAACAAACAGAAATTGATGTTTCATGAGAAACATAAAAAGGTTGAAAAGAATCTTTTCACGGGACGAAGCCAGACTTGATAAAGCAAAGTATTTTTACTGGTCCAGACAGCAATGTACTCAAGGGGGTCAAAGCCGTCTTAACACATCGACCCACCAGGATATGGCGAGGGAACCCCAAGTGCATTCAGGGCCTCATGTTAATGACAAAAATTTAATAAAATATTAACAAACAAGATTCTAACAGTAAAGGAACCTCTATGTAGATTTTTTTATCCAGGATTCATGATGTTAAGATAGCCATGCAAAGGATCCCCCCCCCCCCATTCCTGGTTTCTGTTCACTGTTTACAGCAAGCCAAATATTGCTGCCAAAATGATAAAAATAAACAAAAATAATGTGTCGTAAGCGGATATAGACTCTAAGGGCTTAGGACAGACTGCCATTTCCACCATTCTCAGCAATATCAGACTGATACAAGATTTGATACTAATTCATTTCTTTTTCATTAGCAAAACAGTATAAGTAGTATGTCCCCAATGTTATCACTTTTATGACCTAGAAACTCATGTTTGCGAGAAATTACTTGAGTATGAATAAATTTTTGCACATGCTCAGTTGCTTTTTTTTATATATAGTTTTGCAACTCATAGTTTTTCCTGTTCTTTTCATTTGATTGTGAATATAACATTTCAAAAAGGTTATTTAACCCTCTAATTGCAACCATCGAAAATAAACGATGAGCTTAGTAGGTTGCCAGTGAATACAAGAGGGGGGTTTTTCTTTCTTTAGCGGAAAGTTAAGACCTATATCTCATGATTCGTACAGTTTCAGAGTTCCGAAGCATGAAATATGTATCATTTGTAGACGTGAACTAGAGGCATGTCTAATTATGAATACTACAGTAGCACACTCAAATTAATAAAATACCTGCCTATACTGTAGGGGTCTTCAACCCATTGCTCTCAGAGCTTTCTGCCGTGGCCCGCTGACTGTTTTAGAAAATAGCTATTTCACATAGAAAAATTATTTCATTCTAAAAAAAACAAAAATTTGTTAAAGAGCTCTGGCCACTGAAATGATTTGCGCTGTTTAGAATTGTGAGAGACTTTCCAGATTTAATAGTAATGCTATGCATTCAATACATTAAAAGGGCCATCACAATGAATTTAGGGGACCCCGAGTCAAAACGGTTTTGAGGCCAATGATTTCATACATATTTTGAGGCCAAATTTGGCATCCAAAAGGTATAAATAAGTGCAGAATACACAAAAATGCTAGAAATTACCTAAATGAAATAATTTTAGAATTATCGAAAAAAATAATTTCATAATTGATGAAAAAATAGTTACCGAATTACTGAAAGAAATAATTGCAAAACTACCGATTGAAATAATTTCAGAATTGTGTTCTAAAGTAAAAATTAGGAATTTTTGAAAGAAATAATCTCTTAATTAATGAAAAAAAATTCAGAATTATTGGGAAAAAATTTCGGATTTAATAAATGAAATACAGTCAGCCCCCGGTATTCGCTGTTTTCTGGAAAATACTGTTCTGGTGATAATTTTTGTATCGAAACAAAATATTAGTTGTTTTATAAATATATATTCAAAAAATCCTTCCTAAAGGTTTTCCGGGTTGCTTCTGAAAATGTTTCTACAAGACTTTTGTTTAAATGTTTTTGAAAGTGAAAAACTAGCAAGGAAAATTCGAAATATTGCCATTATTGCAGCATCAATTAATCTACAGTTAAATGTATCAAGAATAAAGAAATTAACACTCGATCAGCCGCTGCTGTAGCTATCATATAGTCCTTGATCCACATGGAAGTGCTATTTTTCTGTGAGCAAAATATGTACTGCATAGAGAAGGGTTTACTGATGCAGGGAAGGAAGAAATTAGAGAATTAATTCAATAATCGACAGAGGGATAAATTAAGCTGACTGCTTCTGAAACCAAAGCGATACCCCATAAAGATGATCAACATTGAGAATCAGAAGACAAGTTCATTATGAGCAAACATAGCAAGGTCATAGCGTAGTTCAGTAAGTTTAAATCAGCAATGGAACGTTTCTATGAAATAGACCCATCATGGTACGTTTATCACATGTAGAAAAATTGGTATAGGAATCCTTGCTACCTAACTCACACAAATTAACTGAAATTTAGAAGAAACGCCAACAGACATGGTTGTTCTTACAGAAAACATAGAATGAAATCACGGACTCCCCACCCCCTCCTACTTCTTCCACACAAAGCAGATACTGTATAAACGAGATGCCTAAAAAAACAAAAGTTTAGGGTTTGGATTATTTGCAAATTTTACACATTTGTGGTCACCCACGGAACGTAACCCAGTGAATAAAGAGGGACGACTATAATTGATGAAAAAGAATTAATGATTTACAGAAAGTTATTTGAAAATAAAAATTCAACCAAAGAAATGAATTCGGAGTAAATAAAGTGTTCAACAATTGGGGGACCGCGAATGACACCGTATCACTTGGTGGCCTGCAGGCTTTGTGGAAAGTTCAGTTTGGTCCCACAATGTCTGAAAGGTTCAAGACCCCTGGCCTACTGTGTCAAAGGATGAGATTTTGTGATTTTTGATACCTATTCAAATCTTTTCGAGTATAAAAAAAGCCCTTTTAGAACAAATTTCCATGATGAAAGCTCCCTTAGATTTTTTTTATTCACTAAATTTACTGCTTTTATATTCCTTAAGGGCCACAGAGCTTCTGGGACATGTACACAGAGCTCTCACAGCTCTGCGGTGGAAAAGATTGAAAACCGCTGCAATAAAATGTAGGACAAAAAGAGCCTCTCATCTAAAATATTCAGTATTTATCAAACATTCCACATTTCATCAAGCAAGCTCTCTGATTAGTTCTTTTTTCCAATTATTCTCAACAAAATATGCGCTGAAGATTTGGGGGGGGGGGTTAGAATAGACCAATGACACAGTAGCAGCTATAAATACAACATGGAATCCAATCAGTGGTAATGCAGAGAAAACTTTTCTTCTTATACGAGATGGCCGACTCTGTTTTAACTCCCCTGGGTTCCTGTGAACCAAGTTGGTGGAAAAAATAGTTCTTACCTAGTAAAAGTGCACTGTTGGATACCTAAATTAAAAGTAAGCCTGCTTCCTTATTCAAAATCCTGTGTATTCAACACACCTGATCAGCTGTTGGGAAAAGTAGTAGTCTTTTTTTAATTTAACAATAAAAATTTGGGCTGCTTGACAGGCACATGCTGTAGGAGTGTTTGGCCAAGGAAATACACTTGCCTGGCCAATTCATGGGTTAGACTTTTCTCTAATACGACCACGCCCTCTGGGACACTGCACTTAGGCTGATATTGCTTAGGCAGCATTTTAATTAGGTAGTGTTTAATTTGTTTTGATTGGGAAAGCGCAGGATGCCCATGAGGCACCATTTGTTTTGCTACGTGCAAGTGATCCCAATGACTGTCTGGAATGTTTTACTAATTGATAGTGGGCATCAGTGCTTTGAAACAGAGATGCCAAGTAGCGATTATTTCCTAGGGTGGGGCTCTCCTGAGGCTAGGTCGTGCGAGGGTTCAACTGTTTTGGTGGGTTCTTTGGCTGGCACAGATACCACAAGGTTTCTCTGCACACACACACTTTATTAAATACTTATATTCCAAAAGGGGATACAGTGGGCGGGGGTGTAGCGGTTTGGTCTGGGTGACTGAGAAAGAAAAAAAAATGCTGGTTACAAAGAATAAATTTGAAAGAATCTAGTCAAGAAGTTTTATTTCTCAAAATGTAAAACCTTGCAATCTAAAACTTGATTTTTTTCGTAAAACTTGTAATCTGATGAGTTTCGATTAATGACAATTCAGATTCCCAAAACCTTCGAACTACAGTCAAGTGTGGATTATTTTCAGGGGAAAAATATCCTCCATCGTCAAAAAACACACATAATTGAATTTTTTTATAATTACAGATTGTATTACCTAAATTATCTGATGTAATGGGACAGAGGGAAAAATATCCTAAATCAGTAAATCAAAATTTTCGGGTAACCAAACACTTATCAATACAAAGGTCCAGTTTCATTAATACTACAAATTATTAGAGACCGGACGTTCAGGCACTAAAAATTGTGAAAATAGGCATGCTAAAAATAAGTAAACTAATGGCTAATAAAATAACAGACATCAATGGTCTGAAAAATGACTAAATCTGGCTGAAAAACCTCCGTCAGTGTTCTCATATTCCAATAACTACATCATTAGTCAAGCCAAGTTGATACTATCAGACTAAAAATAAGTAATAAGAGGCTAAAAGTAAATAAACAAGCTATATATTAGTTTTTTGTGATTTATCTAGCCCTGGGTTAGAGCACTTGTCCAGCATACGAGGGGCCCGGGTTCGAGTCCCAGTAGAAGCACAGAGATGCATTTTTCTTTCCAAAAAAAAAAATCAATATCTTCACATAACATCGTTTTTTGTGTATCTGACATAAAGATAAGTTATTGTGGTTGTTCGAGCTTAGGTCAGAGATTTCATTCAACTAAATGCAGCAATTAGCTAACACGCAAAACAATGTTAGTTAAAATTAAAGAAAAATTATAAGTGAATAGTTATATTTGTTTTAGTTAAAATCCACTCCAACAACCTACGCCACTTCTATGCCTGACAATACCAAGCTGTGCATGAGGCATTAATGCCTATTTGTGTTTAAATGGGGCTGAGGCTTTCTGACAAGAATTAATGCTAAGAATTGAAATTTTTAAAAAGAGCAATTTTCCTTTGAGGTTCTCGAAGCCTAAAATATCCGTGCTTTACAGAATATAGCCTCTAACATTGAAGGGGGAAAATGTAAAACGATGTCAAAATAGTCATTTATAGCAGGAAAATTTTAAAAAAATAAATTTTTTACAAAAAAAAAAACCAGTTTGAAAATAGGCAAAGAAAAAAAAAGGCATTTATGGCATTTTGTCTGAACTTCCAGGCTCTACTAATTATGATCAAATATACATTCAGTTGGCACAGATATCCTTGCTTTGCAGATATATGATAATATCAGCGATATCATTTGATGGTGTGCGACAATGTTCCAACTGAGCGATTTCTCAAAAGAATCATTGCAACCTATTTGAACTTTGAGAAGTCATTATGCCTTCATTTTCATTGTAGAATAATTTCAAACTTTATTAACAGTCCCCCCCCCCCCAATAAAGTTAAAATTATCACTGAGGAAAAAATTCATATTGGTTAACAGAGTTATGGATAAACGGGTGTCTGATAATCAAGGTTGAGGTTGTATTGCCAACATTCATGGTATGCTTCAAACTAATATTTCCCACTGCACAAGGTTTTTTCAAAAAAGGGGGGAATGGCGAAACAAAATCATCAATTGTAAATATATAAATCAAATTGTGTGCGCTCTTTTTCCAAATAGTTTATCTGTAAACTGCAAACAAAATAAATAAAAAAATTTTCAACTGCTCTAATCAGCTTTTTGTTAACACAATTAACATATTAGGTTATTCACAAGTGAAACGCAAACAGAACTGAGAGCAATTCAGATATTTAATGGGATGACTAAGAAGTGGTTCATGATGGACGTATCCAAACACGTGCACACAAGTACCATGAGACACCATTTAATTTCTTCTATCGAGAAATTTATAATTGAAATTGTTCATTAATATGAGCGATTTAAGTGGACAATTCTAGATAAAACACTGTTATGATGTAGAGTTGGGAGATTGTCAACATTGACATTTGTAAGACGCCTTGTTCAAGTCTCATTCTCACCATCACAGATCCAAAAAGTTTGCATCAGACTCCAGGATTGCATCCTGGCCTGCATTGGACTCCAGGTAATAAACATATACCCATACACTGCTTATATTCAATAGAAGATTTTACTTGCTAAAGCATATTTTTCCATTAGAATTGAATTATGGCACATCCACATCAGACTTACTTGCACACACTTATACTTAAATGCTATTTTCCACTCAGCTGACGTGTGTCCCACACTAACCATGTTCTGTGCTGTTACTGCAGATAAATGGCAGCCCTAGGTAATTTTTTTAAATTAGGTTTCAAGATTGAAGATTGGAAGAAAGTGTATTTTTGTTTTGGCTTCAAATTTTTTGAACTACTTAATAAATTGTTCCCCCCTGCTGCGATTTTTGCAAGCCATCATTTACTTCTGCTGTGGTTGGCTGAGGTCAGGTTTGAAAAGTTGGAAAAAATAATAATTTTGCTTTGGGGCAGGGGTCCTTAACCAGGACTCCAAGGACCCCCTTGGAGAGATTTCGATAGGGGCTACGAGCCTGGATGGAAAAAAAGAAAGAATTGTTTTTAATTGAGATATACTGAATATTTTGTAAACAGGTCTGGGGCATTTATTTTACACGCATAGGGATCTCATCTTATTACTCCTTAACCAGGACTCCAAGGACCCCCTTGGAGAGATTTCGATAGGGGCTACGAGCCTGGATGGAAAAAAAGAAAGAATTGTTTTTAATTGAGATATACTGAATATTTTGTAAACAGGTCTGGGGCATTTATTTTACACGCATAGGGATCTCATCTTATTGGCACAAAATGTCTGAGAAATGCAAAAGGTTAAGAACCCCTGCTTTTGGACATGAAGATGCTGCATCACAAAATTTTAATCATGACACCTAAAAGCAGGAGCATACAATGCAGGCTCACCAGAACATCACCATACATCAACTTTGTACCGTTTCATTATGACTTTGATCAAGCAAAGCTTAAAACCCTACCAATTCATTCAGAGAGAAATATGCCTTATTAACAAAGATACACTCACACAGACAGAGGTCCCTTAGGGCAAGGTTTTGAATGGGGCTCCAGCGAAGACTGGAAGGCCTACTATGCCGATCCTATAGTAACTTTATAGTAAAAAAAAAATTGAAAAACACAGAGGGCTCTAGGCCTCTCCTCTCGGCTAATGCTTTCACTTGTGCATTAAGGTAAAGTAAAGGACCGCAAAATTGGTTTTTGCACCATGCACCAAAATGTCTAAGCCTGGTTCTGCTCACAAGGAGTAAAGAAAGCCGTTATGTGGCTTAAAAAAGCAGCCTACGATTGGAAAGCAATACTCGCCAACCTGTACAAAACCAACGGCAGAAAACACATTAAACAGTATCTAGAAACACTCATCTAAAAACCAAGATCTAAGGAAGCTCTGTCTGGGAAAGACCAGTGACATTGCAGAGCAAGACACCACTGGTAGTACAGGTTTAGTGGTTAGTACAGGTTAGTACTGTTACGATAGCGCGATCGGTAAAGGCATGGCGTGAGATACATAGGGACAATCCGGAGAGAAACCAGGTTCGACTCCGACCTGCGCCTAACAGTGATACTTTTAGTGGT
Organism: Pholcus phalangioides; assembly: GCF_987345545.1. Classification (NCBI taxonomy): domain Eukaryota; kingdom Metazoa; phylum Arthropoda; class Arachnida; order Araneae; family Pholcidae; genus Pholcus; species Pholcus phalangioides. The sequence goes on along the minus strand of NW_028301601.1, from coordinate 16,889,038 downwards.
CGGCTGAAGGTGGTTTTCTGTGGTTCCCAACTTCAAGGCGCAAATGCGAGCCGATCTCCCCGTTAAAAAGTCTCGCCACAGAGAGCAACAGTCCTACAACGATAAATCATTCAATCATAACACTTCACTCATAGTTAGAAAAACTTGAGGCAGATGGCAGCACTACACGTAACAAGCATTACAGAGAAACAACAAAACTTCACGTCAGGTTTCACTACACGTACACACACATTCCCGCATGTACCGATTCGTTGGGGGGTTCCGCGGGGGGGAGGGGTGTGGTGTAGCATTAGTAGGTAGGGCTCGGGGATCCATGATGTTCTTAAGTCAGCCACCTCGTTGGGCAATTTGCCTGTTGTGGCGTTGTATTTGTATTTGTATTTGTATATGAGAAATCCCAGCAGACTTCTATTGAGAACCTGTGACTGTACCCATTTTTTTTGTTTTTACTTTTGAGAACTTGTCTTGTATATATGCATTAGTAATATCAATGAATACACCTGTATGTTATCTATGAGACCTATCTATATAGCCAGCAATGTGAACTCTACAGAGTGAGACCCAGAATAGTGATTGCTAAAAGGTTACTAGATAACGAACTATACTATGTTGCTAACAGTTTTTCACTGTTTAAAATTTTAAAGGAAAGTTGGAAAGCTTTCATTCCCAGACCCATCCCTCTTTCTATGGAAACAGATATCTCCATAAGCGATGTCAGGTTGGGTGTGTTGGATCTTTCAAGTTCAGGTTTAAAATGTAAGAGCTAATTTTGTTACACATGCTAAGCACAAGAATGCACCTTGTTTTTTTGTTGACATTAGAACGATGGAAGCTGCCATTTTGACTGCAAAACTATTTTGGCATGCGATTACGCCCAAGCAGTTCATCTCAGATTGTTGGAAAATTCCATGACTTTTCATCTTTTGTTAAAGCACTTCTTAAATTTACAAAATATAAATGTTCTAGGTTTAATGTTTAAACCAAGGTTGAAATTAAATTCTACCTAGAATGGATGGCAGTGGTCATTTTGACCGTTATAGAAATATTTAACCAATGTGATTGCAAAACGTGTTGAAATGAACAGTTTTCTTATGCAAACAAAAAACTGAAGAAGAGAACAGGTGTTCTATCATGGTGTTTGCTTTTCTACAGTACCCATTCTGTACTATTCGAAGGTACTTTTGAAAAACCTTGTCACCATAGTATTCAATCTATTTAGCATTCCTATAGATCTTTGCATTTTTTTCTGCATTGCATTCACTGGTACAATGCCACACGATGAAAAGAATCTTCATTTTTCATGATTTTACCCAGGGTAACAGCCTGGAGGCAGAGACGATTCTCATCATTTTTATTTCTTCACGCTCTAAATTCCCTATAGAGGAGCTCCACCAAATGCCCCAGCCTAGGAGCTCTGCTAGATGATGTTAGGAGCTATTATTTTACAACCTATGTTTTTGACAGCAAAAAAAAAAAAAAAATTGTACAGTCAGTAAGCAGAGATAATCTAGGTCTCGAGTCCCATGCACATACACAAAATTGAAATCGCAGGCAAAGGAAATTTCTACAGAAATTCTGAAATTTTATTACTCTACTGATAAGTGTCATTGAATTTTTTGATGAAAATGAATTCATTCCATGCACAATGCAATCTGCATCGAAAAGCCGTCTTATGTAGGCCTATGTATTATTTTAAATTGCTGAGGATTTGGCGGCTATTCACGGTTTTTTCATTCCGCACATGCAATCTCTTTGCCAATTCCTCAGGCGTATTATGCTTTAACCCTCATCAGTGGACTACCACGTGAAAACAAAGTCACAAATTACAAGAGCTCAAAAAATCATAGTCAAACTCTTTTTAAAATAAAACACGAGATCGCAGTCTCTGTTGTAACGAGTCCTCTTCCGTTTAAAATTCCAAAAATTTGGTACATGAACAACGGGTTATTACAAAAATAAGTCAAAGAGACTCATTAGATACTGTTTCAAGAAGTTTCGGTAAAGAAAAAGAATTGAAGTTAAATTTTTTCCTATTGCAGTTCAAAATGACCACCGCTACCTGTTGTTCTAGATCAGAGTTCTTTGACACATGGCCCTCTGAGCGTTTTGTTGTGGCATGCCTATCATTTTTCAGAAAATTATTGAAAACATTGATGAAACAAGTAATTCTAGAATTAAAGAAATAATTCCAGAAAAAATTTATGAAAATCCCAGTTTCAATTTGGCCCACGGTTGAAGACCCCTGTTCTAGGTAGTTCGAAATTCCAGTCATTCTAGTGTTAAATAAGATTCCAAATATGGCTGCTACAGCTACAAATACCAAATCGTGCAATGCTGCAATCTTCTGGTCACTCCATTAAATATCCCAGGATGTTGATAAATTAAACCATATGGTAGGGTATGGTAATGAAAACTTTAATGCACCCTTTCCCGAAATTTTAGGTACTTGATATGCTTTTGGGAAAGTCATCCTCAAGAGCAACATCTGAAGCGAATTTCAAATTTGCCACAGATGCACAATCACTGATGTGGTAAATTTAACCTGAGGGAAAAAAATCACAGAATATGAGCGTCATTGAGAAAGAAAATTTATTTCATTCGGCTATTTGTGATTCCTATTTTTGTCCTTTTTCCTTCCTTTTTTATTTCTTGCATGAACAACTCGAAACTAGAAACGGGCAAAAAATAAATGATGTGAATTCAGTATTACGTTAAGGCTGTTCATGATAATTGAGAGGCTATCATTACTACACTTAAATCAAAATTGGGCCAACCAAAAATCATCATTGGGGGTAGTGGTGTATTTACGAGGAAAGGGGGGCTATAGCTCAGGATGGTAAGTTCAGTGGCAGAAAAATTTGAGGAATGGATAATTAATATTATGGGAGAAGGGCGAAAAAATCTGTATAATCCTCAATAAATCCACCTCTGCTCAGACAGCAAAGGAGTGGCCAAAAGAGTAACCTAGAGTGTTTGCAAGCATGTGAGTGAGCAAAAGAGTGATTTAGAGAGTTAGCGAGTGAATGACCAAACAAGACAAGATGAGCGAATGACCTAATTATGTGTAATGACATGTGTAAGCATATCAGTAACCAATACAGGGTGCAAGCATGAGCGTGACCAAAACAGTGGAAGTATGTGAGTGACTTTAGAGACACAGGTGTACTTGCAGGAGGGGGTGGGGCAAGTTCATAACATAGGTTGGCGAATTTGAGGAAATAATAGTCTGATTAGGGGGGGGGGGCAAAAGTATGATACAGACAAAACAGGACGTATAATCATCCACTGTGAAGAAGCAGAAATAACGGTGGCTGTTTAGCTAATTTTGTCTTTCCCTTGCCAGACTGAAACATTTCATGATTTGGCACAATCATGAATACTCACTTCACCCATGAAAAATCATTTTAGATGGGGGGGGGGGGGGGCCACATGGCAACAGACTTTTTCCTGTTTGGTAAATTCTTTGAGAATAATTCTTTCTTTCCCAAAAGTAGGGTTTCTGGTAAAATTCTGGAGAAACAAGGCATTGTCTGGGCGATACAGCAGAAATCTGGGAGACTGTGCAATAGTCAGCACCATAGCTGGTATTACCCTTCGGTGACTGTCAGGCCATTGATAAGAGATTATCGATCAAATAAAACTTCTGTTCGTTAGTCAGAGAAGTTCAGCACCTGATATTAATAAGAGCATTAATTTTTTTTTTTTAGCCCACAGACGCTGGGTACTATTGTACCAGCCCTGGTCACTAGAATTTTACTGAAGTGGCCACTTTGAGAGAGATTTTGCCATATAACTTATGCTATTGGACAAAAACTTCAAATGATTAAAAAAAGGTTGGCGTTTCATTCTAAAATCTATGGATGGCGATAAAAACAAATTTTCAAAACATTGGTTACTTATACCTACTTGTCGAATCATAGAGCATTTTCAGCGAAAAGAATCGATAAAATACAACCTCAGTAGATAAATTTTAATGGCATATATCTCGGCACAATTTTTATTTCTTTTGTGATTCCGCTGGATTTTATTGCAAAGAGAAGGAAAAAAAAGACATGATAAAAATGCAATAATAAAAAGAAATTTACATGAACATGGAAAGCACACACATTACATCAGCAACATGAAATAACATGGCAGTTACATAAAAATGTTTCATGTTTACACTACGATATATAAATATATGTTATATATAGGGGGTAAAGAGCCGTTCATTTTTATTTGTTACACGAATAACACCACAACGAACGAAAAAAAAAAAATTTCAGTCTTAAAAAATTTGTTTTGTTTGGTCTTTGTCTGCGAATACGTTTCGTTATTTTGATATAAGAGAGAGACACCAGTTGAAATATCTGGATATCTTCGAAGAAAAAAGGTCGTTTCTTCTCACACACACAACACAGATCCTCTGAGGAAACTGTTATAGAAAAAATAAACTATTATGTTCATCTCATCTCTACTAAAAAAATGGCTTTACGTTCGATTTAGAGAGAAAAAAAAAATGCATAGGTAAGTGTTCACAAAATAACGAAACAAGTATCATTGAATATGCATGGAAACAACCGATTCGTGAAATGTCTTATCGTCGAAATAAGATATATATATCGCTAAATGGGAATGGGCCACTACAATAGTCAATTGGCTACTTATAGAAGATACACACACACATTTGTTGATCGATTGGACGTACTAAAAGAATAGTGGTTTGCACAGATGGCATCCTGCGCGTGGCACGATTAGTCAAGGGATTGATATCATAGGACTGAGATATTTCAGGAATAAAATTATATATTTAACGTTTCAGTAACATCATTATACAAGTACAAAGGCCACAACAACAAACAAAATGCCTGAGATCGCTGAAAAAAATGTCTATGAAAATATGGATGTCGAATACATATCTAAGCCATATCAAAAATACAACCACCCAATAAGAGCAATAAAAAACCAATTATGATGAAATATAAATATACTGCCCAGAAAAAATTATGGTTGTCTCATCTAAGTATGGATAGCTTTTTGATTTACCCCAACACGTTTATCGTATTTCTTTTTAAACGTGTCAATTGCGCTAAAATTCACGACCGCCTGGAGATAAGCTATTCCATTCATTCACAATCTTATTTAGAGGGGAAAAACTCTCTGCGACATAACAATCTAGAATTATCCCTTATCAATCGACACTGGTGTACCCTTGTCGAAGCAGTTGATTGATGGTATTGTCCATCCCGTTGAAAATTTTAAAAATTACAATCCCTCAGACATCTGCGCTCTTCCAATATAAACATTTTCAAAAAAATCATGTCTTTCTTTATAGCTTAAGCCCTGTGTGCCATCACGAGAGGCTTTTCTCTGCACTACTCAGCCAAGTCTATGTCCCTCTGTAGGTATGGTCTCCGAAACCTGATGGCATACTCCAGTCCAGGACAAACTGAGCCCAGGAAAAGTGGAAGGATGACTTTAGGAGAATGCAAAAACTTTTTTAAAATGCAACTGAGTATTCCCTATTCGATTTTCTGGCCACCGCTGAACAATGTTCAGAAAACCTAGCCACTCGTCATTGAGAAGTCCCACATCAGTGACCCTAGTTGCATCCGGGATAGTGACGCCATTCAACTTGTAAGTGAAACATTGGTTGTTCGAACTAAAATGAGCAAACCACGCACTTATCAACACAAAAGTTATGTCCATTCATTAGCCCATGCTGCAATCATATTCAAATCCATCTAGAGCATCTCCCTATAGCTTCACGTCACCTGTGAATTTGTTAACAATCATTTGCTAGCATTCCCAACTATTAGGTCACACAACTCTCACAGTGCTGTGAAACTTCATGGGAAAGGAAAACTAACTGGGAGGACGTCGTCTGGAATTGATTCATTATTATGTGTGTGATCATAAGCACTACAAAACTGTCACTGATCAGCAAGCATTGTATCGCAATAAAAATTCCTTAATCATCTAGCAATAGCTGAAATTGCAGCTGAAACTATCCAGACTTCGCACCGATTGATGTAAATATCGTAAGAGCAAAATGTATGAATATTTCAAACCAACCAGATACATTAACATCAAAGTGAGTATCGCTACATATCAGACACAAGTAGTAGGTCCGATAATTCTGTTTAACAATGACCAAGAACCAATAAAGCTTCATAAATTTTTCTTTGAAACATGGTACACATACTTGATGAGCAAGTGTGATACAACTTAAATGTTCAATGTCAATTCTTTCTCAATACGCGGAGGCACCGCTTGAATTCTCTTCTCAAAAGTGATCCCAAGGAAAAAAAAAGCTGTCTCGGATGCAGACCTCGGGTAAGAGGGCTTTCATAGATCTAGTACTTACTTCGATTTGCGAGCATGAGTACGTGAATAAAGAAACACTTATTGAATGATTATTATTTGGCAATATGTTATATCACCTCCGGTTGAGATTGGGCAATGTAATATTTGGCTGTTGTAATTATGATTTTTCCCCTTGTATCGCTTGCAAAAAATAGTTCCAAAAATTAAAATAAAAGATTTTTTTCTGATTATGTGAGGTGATATGTGCTTTTCTCATAACACCAAAAATGATAATAAAAACAAACAGAAAAACTCCATAGCTTTCTGTTATTTATACTGTCTTTGAGACACGAATGTGAGCCAATCTCTCCATTAAAGTCTCGCCACAGAGAAACAGGCATATGGCGATAATTATTCAATCATTACACTTTGCTCATAGTTTAAAAAGATGGATTGCAGATGGTAACATAACAAACATAACACAGAAACAAACTTCATGGAAGGTTCACTACACCTACACGCACGTTTCCAACATGTACCAATTCATTAGAAGTTCCGCAGAGGAATACGGACGAGGTGCGTGTGTGATTCAGTAATAGTTATTTACACTGTACGCAATAATACTATTCTACCTCGAAGGGAAAGAAAGGAAAAATACATCTTTTCCCCCCCCCTCTTCTGTTATGACTTTGAACAAAAGCTGACTCCGCCACTGGTAATTGATTGACAGGAGAGGGGGAAGGAAAACCTGTTATGAGGCAAAGTTCTCTGTACAGAGCTATCTGGGTTCGGGATTGCAGACACGAGAGGGGATTTTTAGAAGACGAGATATCTCAGGATTGCAGCTGTAAGGGGTTAAGTATACTGTCAACCTTGAGGTAATACCCAGTGTTCCTGAATTGGCAAGTTAGTTTCACCACAAGCCGATGAAGAGAATGATTGTTCACACAAGGTGGTTAGCGGGAACAGAATCGGCTATGTATTTAAAAAGACTGCGGATATGTACACAGAGCCGGATGTTTATCAAGTGCATGGTGAAGGAAGAAATGATGACGATTCTGTATGTTCATGCTGAGAGCACATTAGCGATAAGTGGATGCTCAAGAATTGATAAATTGAAATCAGGACTATGGCTAGCATCAGCTGTTAGCCCAGTTGATAGAGTGTAGAACTTGTAGTACGAAAAGTTGTGTAAAGGTTTCTTTCTCACTTCCATCCAACTTTATCTTTTTTTGGACGATTGCCAATTTTTCTTTGTTTTCCACTCGTATTCAAAGCTCATACTAAACGTTCGGTTATCACAGGAGGGTCACCTTGCCGCAAGCCTTCATAACAATCGATTCATTTTTAATTATTTATATTTTTGGGAGAAGGATCAAGATGTGCTTGCTGCATGGGGTGGCGGGAATCGTCATGACAAAATAAAAATGAAATCATATCACACTAATCATAGTATAAATGCTATTACTATATATTTGTTTTGTTTTTTTCAAGTCAAAAGATACGGCAACCCACTGAAGTGAGTTAATCAAACTCTGCCATACATCGAATAAAGGTCTGGTGTCATGCGTCTCTAAAAGATCTGGCAAGAAGCATGACGCCACTGCTAGTCTTCTGCCATACACTGAATACACATCCGGCTTTGTATACAAATGCTATGCTTTGGCAAAAAAGCAAGACTCAACAAGTCAGAAAGAAAAAAAAAGGGGAATGTCAAAAGTAATTCCCCCTCCAGGAAGAATTTTCTAGAACTTAGCGGCCCATTTCTATGTTAGCAGACATGCCGATTTAAATTTTAAAAATTTTGTGTTGATTCTAATTACACAATCACACGCATTGAAAACTTTAGGTCTCAATTAAACTTTTATGGTCGCCATGGCATCTGGAATTTATCAAGCCATGGTGTCGGTCAACCACAGTAAAACCAGTCAACTCGGACAGTTTTGAACGTTGAACTGGATATAATTCTTGGAATGTCCAAAATATTGTAACACTACATCTTGAACAGATTTGAGTGGAACTGTAGGGGTCAAACTCAAAAGTTTTCACTGTAAATAGACAAATCTACTCTGTGAGCCCACAAAGCAAAATGTTTTTCATTAGTCTGAAATGTCCCTCAGCTCGGAGAATACTTTCCGAGATAGTTCAGCTACAAGCAATATACATTAGTTTTCACATTCCGCTTCGGGATCAGCGAGTTTCGAAAAATGGGTAAGCTGTTACTTCCAGGGGACTCAGAAGGATAGCGCCAGAGTACCACTTTACCAGGGGTTGACAAATCCCAAAACAAGCAGAGAAATTTCATTGACGCCAGGCACTTTATCGACAAACTTCATCAAAATAGTGTATTCTTTGACTTGTTCGGGTCTTAGGAACCCTTTTGCATGCTAGCAAACACATAGATATAATTTCTGATGAGTTTGTACTGTTCTAAGAATTCACTTCAGTTGTTATAAGACATGAAAAAATTAGGCGCCAATGCTATTTTTCTAGTCATCATGTCGATCTGGGATTTGTCCATCCCCCAAAACAGAATATGCCGAAATCTGCGACGTACATCGCAGAACAATCTGGAAGAAAAAGTGCAGAGAACACCATTATGGTAATTTTTACCCAAGAAATAAACGTTCTTGGGTAAAAGCAGCCGAGAGCTCATTGCAAAACATTCTGCTTTAGGGACAGAATGTTTTGCATTGTTCTGCAACAAGCTCTTAGCTGATTGGAAATGTTAATTCCCAATATGGCGTTTTGTACACTTTTCTGAAAATTCTTGCAGATTGTTCTGCAACACACGCCAGATTTCGGCATATTCTGCTTTGGGGCATCTAGCCCTGCACTTTACCCAGGGAACCAATGGTAACCATTAAATACAATAAACATTAATCGCACCAGGCTTGCCGGTGGGGAGAGAGGTCCCAGTGCATTTCTTCCATTAAGATTGCACATATAAAAACTTCATACCTCAAAATAATGCAAAATACTTTGAATTTAGATATCAGAGATACTCTCAAAAAGCCTGGTGAGAAAACTTTGAACTTACTCAACAGGATGTGGACAACAAATAGAGGCCACTTTTTGAAGAGAACAAGACAGCTTTTGGTTATTATACAATGTTGAATGCAGAAAGAAAAATCATCAAAAAGCGAGAATAGAACCCAGTCCTCTTGCAATCAGGACAAGTGAGCTATATATACACCACTACTTCACCACACACCAAATCTGGCAATATTGCAATTTACTGCTGTTCACAAGCTGGGTTGGAAATGAAGGTGCCATCTATCAAGGGTTGCCTCAAGCTCTGTTAGAAGAAATATCTTATCTATATTGTTCCCCTGATTCGAACCTGACAGCAACCTTCACAGTGGTTACACGAGCATCTTACCATCACACCACTTGGACGCCATACACACCGGCACTACTTTACAGTACTCCGATCACATCGCCATATGACAGTTTCCAACTAGTGGAGTTGGGTGGGAAATGAAGGCACCATATATCGGTGGTCATCCCAGGCTCAGTAGGTAAAAAACTAATTTTTTTATGTTCTTCAAATCTGTGGACCCTGACTGCAACCTTCATGGTGGAAGACTACCATCTTCCACCCTGACGTACATCACTGTTGTGCCAGATATGCCCCAGGCTCTGTCCTATATAGGATATAAGTGACGTAAATAACTGGAAACAAGACTAATCCTTCCTTATAATTTAAGCATAGTGGCATAATGCACCGAAGTAGCGGCATAGTAGCTGCTCTTCCCCCCCGTAACTTCAGCAATGGTCTCCCCGTGGCAGCAGTAGCAACAGCGAGATGTTTTTTCCCTCAGCCCAACGGATGAAAGAAAGACATTACGCCGTTTAACTAACGAAAAAAACACATTTTGCATTTGCCAGGAATCAAACCGTCCTCTCGTAATACAGGCAAGCAAGCCATCCATATACACCACTGAATTATAAGGATTGGTCCCTTCTCCAGTGGTGTATATGGATAGCTCGCTTCCAAGAGAGGACTGGGTTACTTCCAGTCTCGGCATAATATCCGAAAAATATCTTTCTTCCATCCAATGGGATGAGACAATCATCTCTCTCATTACAAACAAATGCCCCCCCCCTTCCCCGACCAGATCCTACTGCAGGGGTCCCTGACTGGGATCTTTCAAGGGCCCCCCTCCATAGTCAATTCAATACGAAAAAAAACAAATAATGACAAGAATCGTCCTGAGTTGGAGGAGCCCATGTGCATAGGACTCTACTATATATACATTGACAGTTCAGCTAAGACTGACCACACATGGAGACACACACACACATAGACAAGTAACCTACTTAATCAAATTAACCTGAAAAGCAAATGGATTGATTAGTCTTTATTTGAATGTGCGAGATATTTTATGTACCTATGAATTTATTGTTTGTTTGTGTTTGTTTTTCACCGCCGCCGCAAGTCGTCACCGCCGCTGCTCAGCGATAAATGGTTCAACAACGGCGCTGCTGCTGCACATCATCTTGATCGGTGGAAACACAACTCTAAACCAGACTGGGAACCATTTATTTTCATTTAAAAAATATATATGTATATCCTACGAATTCCTAGACGACTCAGCCATTTATCTTAATCTAATTAAACCATCGATTCAGATAAACCGAGACAATACGAAATATTTCCGTGTTACAATTCCGATGGTAAAAAAAAAAATTAAACACGCAACGATAAGCTTTTACTGTTGCCACGACATTTTTTATAAGCTATGAAGTTACGATGAATATTCTGAATATTTACCTAGATTTACGATTCCATTGTCTTCTGGGAAACAAACGATTTCATGAACGTGACCATATTTAGTAGGACGAATAAATGGCTCATCCAGAGTTCCCCCCCCCCCGCCACAAAAAAAATCGTCTAATAACTATGCTGACCATATTTTATTAACAAAACTACGGGGTATGGCCAAATCTTGCCAAGAAGTGAGGGAAAAATTGCTCATTGTGGTGATTATTCGGCAACTGAAAGTCACAATGAATTAAAAAGAGTATTTAACTAGGCCAGGGACGGAACTGGGGGGGGGGGGTCAAAAGGGGCAACTTTCCGAGCGTTTAATTTAAAGGGCGACAAATTTCAAATGGAAACAAAAATACCGATATAAAATCATTGAAATCTAAAGTGATGTGAGTAAAAAAATAATATACCCCCCCCCCCCACAAAAAAAATTGTAGTTTTGGCTCTACATTAGGCTGACTTTATTTCCTGTATAAAAATACAGGAGATTAAGGCATGGTTTCCATTAGGTGGGGGGGGGGAGGAGCTGACAGGGCTCCAGCTTGGAGGTTCGGGATGATAGAATTTTTTTTTCACATTATAAATTTACTGTGGTGGAGCAGCACCTCCTAGAGATAGAAGGCCTCCGCAGTCTGCTTGTGACGTCAGTAAGTAGTCCATTTTCCCTCAGAATATTCAGGGGGGGGGGAAGATTCCTTCCTTTTGCCAGTATCATCGTTGTGAGGAAAAGAAATGATCGGGCTCAGAATTGGCTATTTCTATGCCCCATATCCAATCACCACGTGGTATTTGTGAGCCAATTAGGATGATTCTACGCCAAAATAAGAAGAAACGAAATAGGATGCTGATTTTCAAAATGTGGCAAACTTGCTAGGTAGTCTGAATGACGTTTATGGAAAACAATACAGAGGAATTCTATCTCTAGGAGGTGCTGGGTGGGGCCAGTGAAAATTAGGTCGGAGCCCCGCCAAAGATTCCGGCCTGTAGGAGCTTTGATGTAGTATGTAGGGCCATGAAATTGAGATCCAAAAATACTGGATAATCACCCAGTCTTCACCAAAAATGTTGCGAAAAAGTGAACATTATTGCCAATTAACCCTTTGCGGCACGCTACCCTTTGAAATTGGAATTTAAAAAAAAAAAAAAAATTCAGGCAGCCCATTCAGGCCTATATAGGAGAACGCAAGTATAATTTTCTAAAGATTGCACTTGCCGTTTCAATTATGTGAGTGTGCCCAACTCTGAATTTGGGACTCGATTTTAGGCAAACTTTGAATGTAAAAAGTTAAAACTTAAACAGAATAGACATTAGAGTACAGAGTCAACAAAATAACAGAATTTTTTTCCCCAGAAATCCTTTTTACATCCAAAAAATAATAATAATAACAATCTTTGAAATTTGAATCCATTTCTTTGAAAAATATGGGTTTTCTATAAAAAACAACACAGGCCAAAAGTATGGATCGGCTTGTGTGGTACAATCACATATTGTTGATAAAGAAGGTTCAAAGTAATCCCTAAGGTAATTTTCATTTTATTTACCGTTTATTTTCAGTGTTTGAAAAGGCAATCCCTAGGTGTTCCCCAAACTGGGCACACAGTCGGAAACGATTAATCGGGTTACCCATTGAGAAGAAATATAGTATTTCTCCTCTAAGGGGTTACCAGCAACCCCCCCCCCCCAACCCTGCATAATGTAGCTGGACCTCATAGGCGGAAATAGACTTATGGAAGTCGGGGGGAGGAAGGCACGGTCTCTCCTGACCACGTTTTATTTGTCGACGGTTCATGTTTTGCCCTTTCAACTGGAATTTAGCACACCTAATAGAGCAACGCTCCCCGCGCGGCCAAGAAACAACCCCTGGTTACCATATCCGGAAACTCCGATATGAGGATGGACGCTCATACCCTCTTGTCAATGACTCACCCATCTCTGTTAAAAACAAATGACCTTACTGAAAATGGCCAATACTGAAGAAACAAAAGAACAGTAGTGTTTTTTTTTAAGCCAGTGCTCTTCAACCGCTGGTTCGCAGACCGGTGGTGGAGGCGTGCCCAAGGAGGCGGAGGGGGGGGGGGTTGCTAAAAAGCCCTGTGCCTCCCCTCCTAAGCGAAACAAAAATTGGAGGGAAAAAAATTTAATATTTCATTGAAAAAATTGAAATATCGAAAGAAAATACCTTTTATAAAAATAATTTCTGTTAATTTTAATGCTTTTTGAAGGATGGTAACTCAAAATATCTCGGGAAGAATTCTTTTGTGCCTCACCCCCCCCCCCCCAAAGCCTTTTGAGCCCTCTCCCCTCCGTGGAAATTTCCCCTCGCTCTCTCTGCTCTCTCTGCTGCTCCGCAAAAAATTTCACCCAATCTATGTAGTAGCTGCCGTCACATACTTTCAAGTTCAAAAAATAAAATTCTGTTTCTGAATTTGCTTTTGCTTCTGCCATCAGCTGATGGGGTCCACATACTATTTCTCCTGTTTATTTAAATTGAAACCTCATTATACACACATCAAGATACTCTATAGAATGAGACGGGTCCTTCTGCAACGATATTTTTTTCGTGGTCCGCAGTAATACCGTTATATCGAAATTTCACTGTATTTGTTTTTTTCTGGTCGAAAACTATTTATTTGTTTTCTGCGGTCTGAAAATTTCTTTCATATCTGACGGTCCGCTGAATTATTCTTCAGTTTTCACCGTTCCGCATACTTTCTCGTGGTCCCACAGAATATCGTTATATCCAGATTTCACAGAATTTCTTTTACAGGTCCGCAAACGTTTTTTTTCCCCTTATCTATTCATTTTTTGCTGGTTCACAAACTAGTTATTAATTTAGTTAAATACACTAGTTATTAAATTATTTCCCTCTTTTCTGAAGGTTTGCGGTAATGTTTTTCAATTTTCACCGGTCCGCATATTTTCTCGTGGCCCGCTGAGTATCGGTTATATCCGGATTTCACTGTATTTTTTTTTTTATTTTTTTTGCTGGTCCGCAAACAATGGTCGTCTTGAGAGCATCACGGGCTCCCGGGTTAATAGATTTTTCTGAATTCTTACCTGGGAAATTTAAGAAAAATTGAACTACCTCTCGTTTTTCTGAGCCCCCCCCCCCTTCCGGGCCGTGTCCGGTTTGGCCCATGCGTAAATACGGTACTCCGCCGCAAACTATTTTCCCATATATTTATTTTTTGTTGTGGTCCGCAAACTATTTATTTGTTTCTGCCCGTCTGCAAACTGTTCCTCTCATTTATGCAGTCCACGAAAATTGTTCTCACTTTTCACTGGTCCGCAGGTGCAAAAAGTTCAGAGAGAACACTGTTCTAACTCTCTAAAAGCGAGATTCTCTTTCTATTTTCAAACCTGTAACATTTTTTTAAATTATTTTATATGTGTAACTAATAAACACTCTAGAAATATTAATATACAAGTTTAAAAAAATTATGGTCACCAGACTTAATAACTCCCAAATGAGGACGCACACCCACTACCCTTTTTGGCAACGACTTATTCACCTTTGTTGACTGTAGATGGCGCCGATACACTGAGAAACAATAACAGTTTTCTAACTAAAACAGAACTGCTATTTCAATTTTTCTTCGGGCCTTTGATCATGAGACCTACTACAATCTCTAATTGCATTATCGCTCATCTCTATAATTTATGAATTTTGATGAAACTGCCGGGACAGCACAGCCAGAAATACAGGAATGTTCAATAAAATACAGGCCATAATTGTCACCCCATAATTAGTTTCATTGACCCTGCAGTCAATGGGAAATACTTCAGTTATATGGCAATAGAGTGATTAGCAGTACTTGGCAATAACTAGCAATCTTGATGATGAAATTGGAGGCAATTGACGACCTCTCAAATATTTTCCCGTATTTGCAGAATCGAGTTTTTGTATGTTTCTTGATACATGATCAACTTGATTATGACAACTTGCGTGACTGTAAATATGAAAATTCATCTCCCGACATATGATCAACGCCTATTTTAATGAAAGGCATTTTAATCCGGCTTAAAAGGCACATAACGATTGAAAGGCACTTACCGAACGAAATCATGTTTCGTTCACTTTTCTTATGATGTTAATGTTGTTTGTTAGTTCAAAAAAGTCCGTGATTGTTTTTTGTTTCGAATTTGTTTATATTCGGTTATGCGATGACATCAAATGTGTTTTGCTGAACGTTAAAACGAATCCTCATCAGACTATAAGTGTTTCCAGAATGAAAGAAAGCAAAGCCAAATTGCGAATTCGATCGAAATGGCAAATATTTACCCTCAATTTGACCTCCCAAGACGTTCGTGTTTGTTCACCCATTGCGTTGCAATTGAGAAAGCCATCATTTGATGTCTTTTTCTCTCTTACGAACGATGATGATGATGATGCCTTTTTTTAAACATTATAAACATTTCGAAACTGTTCCGTATAGAGCAGCTATTAAAGTGGACGTCTTGTTAGTCCTTAAGTTCAACACACGCTGGGAAGAGTCCTTCTCTCTTACTTAGAATATAGGAATTGACAGAGGGAGAGATGATTGCGCGGATTCTGCTGCATGTTGGTAAGTTGAGAATTTATACATGAAATTCTCAGATACACACACAATTCCCACTTATTTTCCACTCCTTTCAGACGTTTCTGATCAATAGGTTGAGGTGAGGAAGAACATTCAAATCCTTCCATTGGTGGGGGTTGAAGCGGCTGAGCTCTCCTGGTCAATGCCAGGGAAATTATGGTCACTCATCAAAGAAATGATAGCTTATATCTTATCATGACAATTACCATTGATCGGATAAACTTTTTCTAAAGTCACATAAACATTCCTCTGTGGAATTTCTAACGAACTGGTACATGCTGGAGAGTGTATTCTGAGTATATGTGCGGCTTCTCCAGCGCAAAGACTCATTTATGATTTCTCAGCCTGTGGGCAGCTGGACGAACTCCCCCTCCCCTCTCCCATTCTAGTCTAATTTTTTTGACAACTCTTTCCTCGAATTCACCACCCTGTGCTATAACCCCCACATTCCCTTTCCCCCGCACCCCCCCTACCTACTCTTGCAAGCACAATCATTTCGCTATAACCGAGGATGATGTCACTACCCACACGAGCCGATACGAAGATGAATTTTCTCTGAGAAATTGAATTTTCTGGATGTTATGCCGAAATTAATATTTGGAAAGAAAAGTGATTTGTCTCCTCCGGGAATCGAACCCGGTTCTTCTTGCATACCGGGCAAGTGCGCAAGTGTGTCTCTGGTGTATTTCACACTTGCCCGGTATCCAAGGGAACCCGGGTCCCATTCCCGGAGGAGACAAATCGCTTTTCTTTCCTAATATTCGTTTTGGCATGACATCCTGAAAATTCAATTTCTCGGTGTATTTCGGGCCGAAAAAACACCCTCTTTCCCTTGAATTTTCTCTCTTTCCCAGAAATTCATCTTCGCATCTGCCAGCTGTTAAAAACCTTTGAATTGGCTACAAGTCGAACTCCGATAACTCGAACATCTGTTTTAGTGGAAGTTTTTCACTCAGCCCCAGAACTTTTTCCGTATTTTAGAGCTAAAATTTTCCCCTTAATTCGAAGTTTTCTTCCTTTAAGTCGAAGTTTTCGGGAACGAGAGAAATTTAAAAAGTAGCATTAACTGAATTAAATTCAATTTTAGCAACAGAATTTAGCAGATTCATTTGCCTGTTTGCAAAAATCGAATGACTTTCTCATGAAAGAACAAAAAAAAACGGGACAGCCAACAATCCCTGCATTTTTTGACCGAAAATAATCCTATATACACTTTGTTTATAATCCGTTTCATTTATACGAGTATCATGTATGCGTCCGTTTCCATAATACAGTATGTACGTCTCTATTTCTAAATACTCTCATTCAATAATTATTGAATGAGAATATTCTAAAAATATGACAATATGATTAAATTAGAATGACTTATCTTTATGAATTTCTTCATCTCCAGTTGGTTTACTAATGCGATATTCGTAAATAGCGCCATTTTATAATGAATCTCTTTTTCCCCAGTCTGAAATCAAAATTTCCAATTCTTCGAACTAAAGATAACTTACGATAACTAATTCCGAACTAACGATAACTAACGATAAGTTTTTTGTCGACCGCTGCACATTAAACATATCGAGATTTGACTGTACACTTGTGTCATCAAGTCACTCCCATGCTCTCACACTCTTTAACTGTTTTAGCCGTTCGCATGCTTGCACATTGTTTTGGTTACTCTCACGCTCGCACACTGTGTTGGCCACTCACATACTTGCACACGCTCCAAGTCACTCTTTTGGTCGCACATTGACATGCTTCTTGCTTTATAGATTGTTCTTTTGATCATTTACACGTTTATACATGCTCTATGTCATTTTTTGGTCATTCACATGCTCTATGTCATTTTTTGGTCATTCACATGCTCTATGTCATTTTTTGGACATTCACATGCTCTATGTCATTTTTTGGACATTCACATGCTCTATGTCATTTTTTGGTCATTCAGATGCTCTATGTCATTTTTTGGTCATTCACATGCTTGGTCACGCTCCAAGTCACTCTTTTGGTCACTCGTATGCTCACGCACTCTCTAAGTCACTGTTTTGGTCGCATATTGACATGCTTCTTGCTTTATAGATTATTCTTTTGATCATTTACACGTTTATACATGCTCTATGTCATTTTTTGGTCATTCACATGCTCTATGTCATTTTTTGGTCATTCACATGCTCTATGTCATTTTTTGGACATTCACATGCTCTATGTCATTTTTTGGACATTCACATGCTCTATGTCATTTTTTGGTCATTCAGATGCTCTATGTCATTTTTTGGTCATTCACATGCTTGGTCACGCTCCAAGTCACTCTTTTGGTCACTCGTATGCTCACGCACTCTCTAAGTCACTGTTTTGGTCGCATATTGACATGCTTCTTGCTTTATAGATTATTCTTTTGATCATTTACACGTTTATACATGCTCTATGTCATTTTTTGGTCATTCACATGCTCTATGTCATTTTTTGGTCATTCACATGCTCTATGTCATTTTTTGGACATTCACATGCTCTATGTCATTTTTTGGACATTCACATGCTCTATGTCATTTTTTGGTCATTCAGATGCTCTATGTCATTTTTTGGTCATTCACATGCTTGGTCACGCTCCAAGTCACTCTTTTGGTCACTCGTATGCTCACGCACTCTCTAAGTCACTGTTTTGGTCGCATATTGACATGCTTCTTGCTTTATAGATTATTCTTTTGATCATTTACACGTTTATACATGCTCTATGTCATTTTTTGGTCATTCACATGCTCTATGTCATTTTTTGGTCATTCACATGCTCTATGTCATTTTTTGGACATTCACATGCTCTATGTCATTTTTTGGTCATTCAGATGCTCTATGTCATTTTTTGGTCATTCACATGCTTGGTCACGCTCCAAGTCACTCTTTTGGTCACTCGTATGCTCACGCACTCTCTAAGTCACTGTTTTAGCCGTACGAATGCTTGCACACTGTTTTGGTCACTCACATACTTGCACATTCTTTAGGTCACTCTTTTGCGCACTCACGTGTTTGCTCTCTCTAGGCCACTCTTTTGATCACTTCCTGACCTAGTCCTTTACTGTAACGTGGCAGAGGCGGATTTATTTCGTGTTATAAAAATGTTTTCGCCCTTCTCCCATTCTACTAACTTTTTTTGACCATTCATTCCTCAAAATTGCTACCTCTCTGAACTTGCCGCCCTGATTCCCCCCCTTCCCCCCCCCAGTAAATACGCCACAGCCGTAGCTTATTTATGTAATCATTCATAGAGTCAGAAGATAATTTTTCAAATGGGGGACCGGCTTGAATTCGTGCCTCGAAGTTGGAAAAATAAGTAAAAAGAAAATCCCTTTATATTGTATATCAGCAACTTCAATGGTGTTGAAACTTAACAACCGACTTATAGGAAGATTCAGTGGAGGGCGATGAGGATGGGGGGCGCCCCCCATCCTCGTTCAGTGAAAAACTGTATTATTAGCATAGGTGGGAGGGTGGAGGTACATCCCTCCCCCCCAATAATTATGCACACCCTCGGCGATTCGCTTCTTTTCTCCCTCCCCCCCCCTATAGCTCACCGAGGAGCCCATACCCGCTTACGCGTGACTTGTGGGATATCAAGCTAGTACACAGAATGTGATCTAAAGACAGTACGACCAACAGAAATCTCAGTGCCTTGATTCCAGTTCATGTCAGAAATACAAAAATGTAAATATCGGTATGCACATATATTTATACTTATATGCAAATGCTATGTTAAAACTTTGTTAAGATTTTTATTTTTTGTTTATGAAGCATTGTTACTGACTGCAGCTGCATCAGTAGAAATAGGACAACGTCGAAACGATGACTTCGATAAGACGTAAGTAGTAACATTACTTTACCATATTCGGGTGTGTAATGACAGGGAGAGAGAGAGTATATCATGGTGTAGCGTTGTATAGAGAGTAAACTTATACTTAGCCCATGAAACCCCAAGTTGACTCATCCGCTATCTTCGAGAGACACTGTACAGAATGTCAGTCAATCGCTGTTCCCGATACTGCTTTTTTTTTCAGCGATTTTTGAAAATATTACTTGGTGCGGCAAATCTGTTCTTTTCTCAGAGATGGACAATAAGTATACTCTTTTTTATAGACAAGTGCAGTCAAGGCGCCAAGAAAGGGGCATGGGGACTTATCGTCCCCCCCCCCCCCATCTTTTAACAAAAAACAGGTTTTGCCGCTTCTATTGACGTTTAATCGTTTACAAAAAAGCAGGATAGGGAACGGAATTGGCTATAGCGATAATGCGGACGTCACACTTCGCTCAAAAATGCCGCATGAGTCAGTTTGAGGGTTTTAAAGAGCTCTAGGTACGAATTTCCTCACAAAATATCAAGTTCTATGACTATGTTGATGTTGTAGCACTTTGGTTATTTTATGCACTCAAATGGGACTGTAATTACGGTCCAGGGTGGTCGCTAAGTGGGCTATAGCCAGACCCAGAAAGGTAAATTCGAATGAGCGAAAAATTTAGGGGAATGGGATACACCCCAGTTGCAATCAGACCTCAATCTAAGTTGACTCTTGAAATTTAGCAGCTTATTTCCAACATCAGTTTTTTTGGAGCATTTCAATCACAATAAATCTTGACAGAATGTTTCAACATTTTCCTCCCCCTATAAAGACGTCAAAATAAGTTGCATAATTTGTTGCTTCAAACCTTGTTATTTATTACCGTAAAACATCATATGAATAACATTAATCTTGTTGATCCAAACGTACTTCGTATGATGATTCACCTGCGCCCTGAGAAGCCGATTGTTTGTGGTAAACTCATATTTTCTTGGATGGCTTACGTTTCTTGGACGGAAAATGAGTTTTTGAACGTTCCAGTAAATATTTGCTCGAATCTTCGTTTTCATTTTGTCGATTTCCCCCCACGAATGGGCTGGTCTTGAACCAGGAAAGCGAAACACCTGCTTTGATGATACACATGAGCATGCGCAATAAGCAAGCTTTCAAAAATGGTTTTTTTGTGCATAAACGGGGTAAAAACTACCATCAACACTTGATACTATTTGAGTTCATTGTAAAAAAAAACTGCCCAAAGTGCCTCATTATTTTCATTCAAATTCTCACGGCACACCAGAGCCGCCCTTATGGGTGTACAGCAGATTTTTGCTATGTCCTTCCAATAGTTAAGGCAAATGTATGACAAAAAAAACCCTTTCTTTCAGCTCTTGATCAGTATCTTTCAGACGAGATTCGAATTCCTTTTCTCGAGAAAATTTCTCAAGAGATCTATGAAACGTATTGTACATTCAAAAAAATGTCGTAATATTCATGATATACATTACATAATTTCGTCCTAATGCCTCCCAATGACTAAGCAATAAAAACGCAGGTATCATTTTAGCTGAGAGGGGATGAAAAGGTCCTGTTTTAGACCAGAATTTTAAAAATTATGGAACGAGATTGAATATTTTTTGCAACCAATTATGGAAAAAATGGAATTATGGATAAAAAAAATTATATCAAACAGAATAACTATGAAATAAATAATAATTATCAAATAAAATTGTCTGTAATTGTCATAAAATTGTTTGACCAAACGAGATGTATGGTCACTGTACCTGCAAACGAGACTTTTCGGATATGGTTATCAGAAACATACTATTCAATCTTCGCACTTCATGCACAGTTAGAAAAATTGATGGCAGAAACAATCTGCACGCGGAAGGTTCACTATACACACACACACCAATCGTTGGAAGTTCCGCAGAGGAATATGAACGAGGTGCATGCCTGGTTCAGTAGTAGTAGTAGTAGTTATCAGAAAAATCGAGTCCCGATGTGATCGCATTAAGCGGCGTAGACTGAATCATAAGAACTCCCGTAACGGAAGAATGATCGAGTAATTACTGTGCTTGCAACGAAAAACTTCAACATATAATGTGATTCTGCTATTACATTGACGACGCTGATGACATTTTTTTGTGCTTTACGCTTTTTGCACATTTTATGCGTTCAAATTTCTCATTGGTGTGTTTTTACGAGATTTTTTTTTCCGGGAATGTGATATGTGTAATAATGAAGAAATGATGCGATATGCAATGTTGATATAATAAAGATTAATTTCATTAATAATGATTATACGTTATGAAGACTAATGATCTGGCTGATTGGACGCGCCCACGAGACAGCGTCCAAACAGCTGTCGTTGAAACGGCATGGGTCCGAATGGCCGCGTCTAAACGTCTTGTTCCGCTCTACGCAATCCTCAGGACATTCCAGCACCTTTTAGAGATAGAAGGCCTTCGCACGCTGCTAGTGACGTCAGCAAGTAGTCCATTTTCCCTCAGAATATTCAGGGGGGGGGGAAATCTCAGTTCGTGCCAGTATCATCGTTGTGCGGAAAAGAAATTATAGGGCTCAGAATTGGCGATTTCTGTCTCATATCCAATCATCATGAGGTATTTGCGAGCCAACCAGGAAGATTCTACGCCAAAATAAGAAGAAACGAAATAGGATGCTGCGATTCAAAAGTAGTCTTAATGACGTTACAGATGAACTTGGCAACCCCCGTGCGGAAGCCTTCTATCTCTAGGAGGTGCTGGACATTCCTTACCCACCCCGCTTCTCTGAAACACCCACTAAATATTGAATAAAACATATTTATAGGTTCATATTTTTCCATTATGTTTCTTTCCATTTACATCACAGATGCAGGAAACTCCAACCCGAACGTACTGTTGGAAATTACATTTGCTCCGAACATGACACCAAAGGTATAAAAGAGCCATTTTTTTTAAACTTGCTATTCACTTTATATTTCAAAACATAATTAGAAGATAATTATTATTTATTTGTCGTTCAAAGATGATGATACTCGGGTCTTGAACCAATTCCAAGGCATTCTGGTAAATGAGAGCTATACAGCTGAGGCCGATCATCCCTGGGCTGCACTCCTACAAGAGTTACCATCAGAGGGTTCTTCTCTGTTAACAGGTATATACTGAATCATATTAGTACGGGTGATTCCAGAAAGGACACCCTAACTTCAAAATGACGTAACATGGAAACAGTGATAAATAGAAAGATGAAACAAGTTGTGCACGTCTGATGGGCAGGCTTAGAATTTTAAATACACCGGCTTGCAAAATTTATTACAATTTTAACTAAGACTGTGCTGCCACATCTATATATAGATGTGGCACCACAGTCGTTTTTATTACACTATTTCTTTCCGTGGGGGTCATTTGAACGTCATTGTTTACAGCGTACAAGCTCGACCCATGGCCCGTTGGCCAAATGTGGCAGTCGGTTGTTGGCGTTTGTTGTTTCGATTTTAATCACCTGTTATATGATTTCAAATTGACGATCATCTTATATATATTTTTGCATATGTTTTGTTGTTTATAATAAAACTTTTCCGGATACACCCATCCTCCGGGAACGCTTCGATATCTCTATAAGTTGGGAAGCGAGGTGCGTCCGGTCTTCAAAGGTCAAAGTCGGAGTCATCTGATGCGGCCCGCCACTTCGAATCTAATTTTGTAAATATAAACTAAGTGATACATTTTCAGATCAACTGAGCGACTCGCGGCCCAATCCCATATCATTCGAGTGGCCCCTGTCATACTTACATATCACCACGGCACATTCCCAGATCACTTAAACGACCCGCGGCACATTCCCAGATCTTCCGCGGTATGTTTAAAGACCACCGTGGCACTGTTTCAGAGGAATTAAGTGACTGGTGGCACATTTTCAGATAACTTGCATAACTTGCAACACAGTTCCAGATCACTTGGGCGTCTCGCGGCATATTTTCAGCTCACTGGAGTGACCCACGGCATATTTACTGATCAATTGAGGGACCGACGACACAATTCAAGCGACCTGCGGCACATTCACAGATCACTTGAGTGACCCGCGGTGCTGTTCGCGATCACTTAATTAAGTTGCGAGCTCACGTTTTCAAATGAATGAATTAACCCGCATTCTCCTATAGATTGAACACCTTTTGTTTAAAGCAATGGAAATCAAACGCTATATCTCAGATTGAACAGTTGTGAGCTGAGCCGCAACTAGATGTTTGATCACACGGGACAAGCACACACTTTGGCGTCCCCTTGCAATGTTGAATGGAAGGTTTAAGGCTGCAACTTGCGTCCCCTCTGATCCAACGCTTGGGGCACCAGACCCGCATGCCCCCGCCCTCGCTAGTTCCGGGCCTGGCTGTGAGACCTACGCATCTATTGCAGTAGATGAATCGCAGGAAAGTGGCTCTTAACTTCATTCGTCACTTTAGTCATGCTATTGCTAGGCACGGGGGCGACCGTTTCGAATCCATCGTAATGTAATTTGACTCATGTTTAACAAACATGGACAATACATGGACAATACCCACTGACAATATCCTTCCCTGTTTGAAAGGATATTTTGCAGTGACTGTGGTGTGTCATCTATTAGCTGAAGTTGTAACTAATTCCATAAACCGACGTATTTGAAATTCTAGGCCTGCCCAATAAACGAACAACTTGTTTCTTAACCTTTATATCTGTCACGGTTTCCAAGTTATATCATTTGAAAGTCGGTAAGTTAGAGAGTCCGTAGATTTGTCAATAAAAGGTAAAAGAGTTCATGAATTTTCCACCAGGTGGCATTTTAGTTGTTATTATTGTGTAGCGCTTGTCTGATTTAGAATAACTAGACAGTGCTTCCATCGCTCTATCTTCATCCAATCAAAAGTTATGACCACTTAAATATCTCGTATACGACGCATGCGCAGTCTCTTAAATCATTTTCTGCCTCTAAGAATCATTTTAAGATGCCCGGGAGCAAAAAGGATAAATATTTAGAGAAATAAAGAACATTGGAAATTTTTCACATAATCTTGAATAACTCCTGAAATATGGTACATAGAATCATGGAAGTAGCATAGGGGTATAGCAATACGAGTACGCGCCAAATGGTAAGATGGATTAGAATGCCACCTGGTGGAAAATTAAGGAACTTTTTATGTTATCTTGAAATCTAGGCAAGAGAATAAAAAAACTTCAACAATCATGTAGTAGAAAGGAATTTAGTTAATGACAAACATACTTGGTTATGAATAATGTATATAAAACCGATGATTACGACACCTCGGCTATAACGTCAATACTTGGAGGTCCGGACTGATTTCCGTAGAAAATAATGTTGAAGATGTTTCTAATGTTATTAACAAAATAACGCTGAAGAACGATTACTTGTACCAATAAAATGCAGATCACAGGTCCCTTTATCATTAAAAATGGAGATGACGGACCCCGTTGTACTAAAATGAAGACCGCTCCCCCCCTTTTATCAATTAAATGTAGGTCATGGACCCCCCTTGTACCAACAAAATGAAGGTCACGGACCCATTTTGCGAATAGAACAAATGCTGCGGACAGCTTTCCCCATAAATGAAATGCAGGTTACGAACCCCCTTTCCCACTAATGAAATGCAGGTCACTGACCCTTATTACAAATTACTGGCGTCCAAGGACCACTTTTACAAATTTCTGAAGGCCACGAATCCCTTGTACCAAGAAAATGATGGCCACAGACTCCGTTTCAGAATAACCTTCAGAACAAAAATGATGTAATTGTTTCCTCATCCAAACTCATTAAATTCTCTTGTAGTTCCCAAAGACTCTCAAAGGGTCCCGGACCCCCCCCCCCCTGCTTTAGGACGCCTGGTTAAGAAGAAGTTTAGTTATTGTACGTGCCATTCTATCGCGAATTCGACACATTCTCCTTGAGATTACAGTTCATAATTTTTGATATTTTTGCAGGACAAAGTGATTGGAAAAGTCTCGAACTCTCGAAGAATATCGTCACGAGCGGCGTATCCAACGCTCTCGAAGCAAACTACGCTCGCAAGACACCGAAGCAAGCCTTCGATCCATTCGCAAGTCTCTACTCAAAGCTAAAGAGTTTCCCTTTCGGCGAACAGGCAATAGGTAAATGAGAAAGGGAAAGATTCATTTATTTTTTCCATAAAATTTATCATTTATCTTTTTCTCTGATTAAATTCCAACGTCTCGTTTGTCCAGGAAACTGCAAAAATCCAGGCTCGATTGCGAACGGTGCATCGAGCGACGACCACACGGCAGTTTTCCAGTGGGGTTCGGTGCTCGATTTCAATTGCAGCAAAGGATATCACCTTGTCGGGTCGCAGAGATTGACTTGCCTGATGACGGAGCAATGGTCTGACGAAAAGCCATCCTGCGTTACAGGTGATGAAATACGGTGATCCACCATTAGGGGATACCAATTATATTAATGCATATTCATTTGCAGGACCATAACTAGGATTTTGTGTAAATTTTTTAGGACTCCCTGTCCTAAAAACGCAATTAGAATGTTGTTGTCCTGTCTCCCTCCTCTGAGGCCAAAACAAAAAAAAAATCATGTTTGCATGTGAACACTTGCTGACATATTTGAACTCAAAAATTTGAGAAAATTTGAGAGAGAACAGCATTCATAAAGGAAAGGGGCATTGTTCGTTAGTTTATGCTGTTCTTTTAGTAGTTTTTACCGATTTTGAATTCAAATATCTCATCGAATATTGCAATTTGACACATGAATTTGTTTTTGTCGGCATCAGAAGAGACAGGGACATACTGTATTTGAACTTCCAAAACCAGTACAGGGTGATTTTTGAACACATTTTGAGCACTTTTTAAACTGAAACCATTTCTCTACGACGAATGCTTAATGAGACGAAGGACGAGTTAAGACTAACTGGACACCCTGTACATTGTTGTACCCGCTGGAATCAATTGAAAAGAACAATTCATTGAAATTTTTTCTCAATGTAACTCGAAGTAACTTCAGCAGCAAAAACTTCAGCACAACTAACAGCTCGCGAATGACTTAGGCCACCAGATGGAGACGATGTAGAGCCTGCGGAGTCATTCAACATCAACATATGTTGTATGCGTCAAGGATGAAAAATTTCATCTGCTTAATAGCTTAGGGGTAGAGTGCTCGTCCGCCAAATGACAGACCGGGGTTAGAGTCCCAGTGAGAGCAAAGTTAAATTTTCTTCCTGAAGTCATCATCTCTAAATGTAACCCGTGGAATCTTGTAGCAGATGACTTTTCTTTTCCGAATCCACCTGGGCGTAATATCAAAAAAATATACATCAGTTCCCTTGAAATGCATCCGAGTGGCGTGGTGATAAGATGCTGGTCTAGAAAGCGTGAAGGCTGTTTTTCTTGTTTTTTTTTTTGAAGCTGTATAACCCGGAGGAAGAACATAGATAAAATATAGTCCTCAGATCACGAGAAGAGTTACGCGAAACCCCCCTCTCTGGAGAGGGTTCATTTCGGCGCGAGGAAAGGATAAAAATTATCCCGGGTTGCCAGTAAAGCCGGGTTTTCCTAGGAGCAGGTTTCCTGTGCCGCACGCAACGTGATTCGCGCAGCGCGACACGCCGTCCACTCACCAGTAAGAAAAGCAGCATGACCGTTTTCCTACAGAGCGCAATACGGCTCACGACAGCGCTTTACGTCGGGCGTGATTGGCCGACTGCTTCTGGAGGAGTCAAATGCGTCATGCGCCGCGAGTTTTGACTTATGTTCTCTTCACTCATGTGTGTTTTATTTTCCTTCCCTTCAAACCGGAGCATGCAGACGACAGAGAAGCTGATGCCAAAGCCATATACTTTATATATAGCCGCCCTGATCTGATGCGCCTCGATAGGAAAACACAAACGCGTAGCGTGATTACGTAACTCGTTTCTGTCGGCGCGAGATAGGGTTCACGCTGCGCAACAAACCTATTCCTAGGAAAACCCGGCTTAAAGGCTGCCTTGGCGCAAATCTCTGTTACGAGGGTATTCTTCACACTTCTGTGAACTCCGTCAGTCTTCCCGATTGAGTGAGCTGCGCTTTTTGTGTTGGCGTTTGTTAAAAGATGTTCTCGAAAACTGTTGTTATAAAGTTTTGGAAGTAAATTAAATTTTTTAATTTAAAAAATTTGAATTTTTATTAAATTTAATATTTTGAACTAAAATATTTGATGCAGAAAAAAAATTCGAAGGGAGTAGTGATCACTTAGTAACAAAGGGAGTAAAATTACTTCAAAATTAATAATTTAATACAAAAGGAGTATCATTAATATAATAATAATTTATTAATACCGTAAATTATATGGCATTTTCTTCGGTTTAATTTCTATACCGCAGCAAAAGAGAATGGCACCTGCTAGCAATTAGTCTTCTGTTTACCTTCTCTTATAGCCATATCATCGTGTCTTTTTTCCTTTTTTACTTTCTCCACGGAAGCTACTCATATGGACTTTTTAAATAGGTGACAAATGCAGTAGTGACAAATAAAAAGATTGAGTATGCCTGCTTGTCAAGTTTGCAGTTACGTCTATAGCCACCTTAAGGGCATGTCTCCCCAAGGGCAGGGCTGACAGGGATCCAGCCCTGGGGCCCTGGATGATTCTAATCGTTTTTTACAACTATAAATTCATTTTAGAGTGACCCGAGGAAGATTCCGATCTGAGAGCCCGGCTGCAAGATGTGGGGGCCATGCTTAAGGGCATCGGAAGAATGGTCCTCTCATGCTGCAGCAGGGATCCTGGCTGGGATCTCTCGTCCATTCTGAATTTACAGTGTGGAAAAAAAAAAAGAAAATTATAAGAATTCTCCTATAGGCTGGATTTTGTCAGCCCATCCTTCGTCTTCAGCTCGTCTTCCACTATGCAGGTTACCATCAAGGTCCATGGGTTCGAATCCGGGCTTGAAACATTCGAAGCAAGTTCTTTATCTACCGTGCCTAGGGCGACCACCGATGAATGGAGCCTTCATTTCCCACCCAACTCCACTGGTTGCAAATTACCGTATGGCGATATATGACCGGAGTTCGTGTGCGGTGTAGTAGCCCATCCTTCTGGGGGGCCATGGTCGAAAATGTTTTATACGAGCAGTGTTCGGCTTCAGCTCGATGCATGGAACTGATTAATAAAAAAAGGCTGGAGTTTTTGATCCCTTCTGCAGAATAAAAAATATATTTTTGTATTCAAATAATGTGCCGTAAGTGCTCGAGCAGCCGGGCCGTCTTAAAAGCATCACGGGCTTTCCCGGGCAAAGTGATTTTTCTGAGGTCCTACCACGTAAATTCTGGAAAATTTCAACCAGATCTTATTTTTGTGAATCTAATGTGACATTGCCTTAAGACGACACTGTCGAACAGCCGGTGTTTACGCAACAAAAACACTGCGATGACGACGTTATCGAGAGCACTGCCGTGGCGCTTTTAGTGAAATTTCTAGGAAGCCAAAATAGCGCTAAAGACGCCAAACGGGAAAGCGCCGTTGCTCTTGCGCTATTCCAATACCTTCTAGAGCAGACTACTCTAGAAGGTATTGGCTATTCTCGATGGGCAGTTGTTTTACCTAAAAGTAAATAATAGAATCGTCCGACGTGACGTAGCCAGTGTTCTTCTCGTGATCGGTGGACTATATTTTCTGTAACGAGCTTGAGGCGACCACCGATAGATGGCGCCTTCATTTACAACTCATAAGTGCCACTAAATAGCAATACAGAGATATGGCCAGAATTGGTGTTGGATGAAGTAGTTTCCCTGAAATAATTAAAAGAGTTCGTGAAAATTATCATAGATAATTAATGTGACTGATTTACAGAAAAAAAAAATAAGGAATTTGGAACTGATTATCCAAGAGGGGGTGCGGGAAAAGTAAATCGTATTGCACTGAGGGTGCGGGATGGGGAAAAAAAGGTCAAGAACCACTTTTTTAAAGTAATACCCAGTACCCAAAATAGAAAAGTCAGCCGAATTTCATGGAATGTACCTGGTTTTCAAGAAATCCTCCGGTGTACAAAAATTATAAATTAAACTTGATTTGCTCCTGATGTACGTCATTGTAATGTGATATATTTTAAAGAAAACAGATATATATTAAAAAATTCGCGTAAATATTAATTGTCCCTTTAGGTGTCCCTTAAGAAATCGATTGAATTTCATTTGTGTTCCGTACAATATATACAGGATTGCGCAACATGGTAAAAGATTTGCTCGGTATCTGAAAAAAATTGAATTGAATTTGATTTGTTGCGATATTATACGGGATTGCGCCATATTTTGAGGAAAAATAAAATTACGATGCCTCAAAATATTCGATTGACTTGGATTTGCTCCGTGCAGGCCAAAACGGGATTGTACAATATTTTAAAGAAATATCCCGATGTCCCAAAAAAATTGAATCGTATTTTTCCTGCATTTGAGAGAAATTTTCCCGTCTGAAACAATTCAGTTGAGTATTTATTGTTCGGTACATACAGGATTGTACCACATTTTAAATAAATTTTACCGTCCGAAAAAATTCGAAATAACTTTGATTTGTCTCGTATACACGGGTTTCATATCACGTTTCAAAGAAATCTTCCGGTGCACAAGGAAGAAAATAAGACTGAATTTGCCCCCTTATTTGCACGGGTTTGTAACCAACTTCTTAAAGAGATCTCTCTCGGTGTCCCAAGAATTGACATTGAATTTAAGAAATTAGTACTGTTATTTTGCCTTTTTGAAAAGTTTCTGTGGCAAACCTTTAACGTTCGTTTTGGTCTTCGACTTCGGTTTTAACACCGTGACGTCACGTGTGTGTGTGCCGACGTTTAATCATCACTGCCAGGGCCATCTTAAAAGCATCATGGATCCTCGGGCAAAATGATTTTTCTGTTCTGACGCCCCCCCCCCGGCAGACTCGAAATGCCCCTCTCTCTGGGCACCAATTTATATGGCATATGTATTAAAACGGCACTGACCACGGCTTCGGTAGTGATCATAAAATTTGACATTATTAAATGGCAAATCGAACACTATTTTTCATTCCTTTTTCAGAGGTATCGTGCGAAGAGATCACTGCTCCGAAAGGCGGAGGTGTTAATTATCTTCCGCCGCTGAAGACGGATGATGACGTCAGGGCAGCGTTGGCACTGCCGGTATTCGAAGGTGTCGGGTGAGTATGTTCAACGCCATCTATAGCAGAAGGCCTCCGCACGAAGCTCGTTACGTCACTGAAGAAGGCCATCCTCACCTATAGCCATTGGATATACCGTACTTCAAGGAAAGTCAAAGACGGCGCATGCGTCGGCCTGCTATATCCAATGGCTATAGGTGAGATAACCTTCTTCAGTGACGTCATGAGCTTCGCGGGGAAGCCTTCTACTATGGATGGTGTTGGTCTGTTAAGCTGTTCGATCACTATTCAGCCAAAAACGA
Organism: Pholcus phalangioides; assembly: GCF_987345545.1. Taxonomy (NCBI): domain Eukaryota; kingdom Metazoa; phylum Arthropoda; class Arachnida; order Araneae; family Pholcidae; genus Pholcus; species Pholcus phalangioides. Next base: position 16,858,151 of record NW_028301601.1, on the reverse strand, counting down.
CATAATTTTCTTTCTGTCTGCAGAAGAATATTTTTACTGTTTTTTTTTAGCCCATATATAAATGACGATCCAGAGGGATAGGTACCCTTCTCAAGAGCCGGGTAAAATTTGCCTGTTCCGTAGAATATGGGACGATTCTATATAACTATACAAAATTAGTCTTCCATCTCACGACATCGTCCATAGGCGGGGATAGACTTGGAAGTCTGGGATGGCACGGTCATTATTGCTGGGGGGGGGGGGGCAAGATGATGATGTCAATTCATATATACATTAGATCAGTCGACTTCACCTTTGACTCTGGGGGTGTAATGCCTGCCACGCTCCCCCCCGTATCCCCGCACATGACATCGTCATTGATCCACACCGGCTAATAATGGCTTCAATAATTTGTATATATATATACTAGGGGGGCTCTGCCCCCCTGCCGCCTTTGGCGGCCAACCCCCCCCCCCCCCACTTCTCTCCCGGACATATCTTGTTTATTTCGTCCCACTTCATCAGCGTGCTATGGAAAAGGGGAAAGGGACGTGTGAAAGCACCAGCCTACTGAAGAAGCGAATTTTAATGAAAATAATAATAAAGCAACAAAAAACAAATGAGATTCATCAAGTATCCCCAGAAAACTTCCCCATGGGGGTCCCCAGATTCAATTCGCTGAATTTCAGTGGGGCCCCACACTGGATATATCTTGGGCTACCGATGTGTTGCAAATTTTACAATGTTAAACCACAAAAATCAATGAGATACATTCAGGGGCACCGAATTACAACCTGCCAACATTTCCATGAAGCCCTGACCTGCAAGCTTGTCGGACACCCCCCTGTGAGAATTTTTCATTTTTATCAATTTTACAACGAATAAAATCCAGGGCCCCACATCCAGTAGCGGGGACACAATACGCAGATTTTTAGTGGGGCCCCAGACTGGCTATATCTCGGGTTTCGGCTGTGGCAAATTCTACAACAGAAAAGAATGAGATTCATCCAGGGCCCCCAAAATCAAACCTGTAAACATGGGGCCCCCCGACTTGGAAGCTTGTCGGTCATCCCCCGGTGCGAGTGCCATGAAAAATTTTCATTTGTATTCGTTTTACCAACGAATAAAATCCAGGGCCCCAAAATGAAACCTGTAAACATGGGGCCCTCGACTTGGAAGCTTGTCGGTCATCCCCCGGTGCGAGTGCCATGAAAAATTTTCATTTGTATTCGTTTTACGAACGAATAAAATCCAGGGCCCCCAAAAAATTACCCGGGACACCAATTCGCATACTTTTGGTGGGGCCCCAGACTGGCTTTATCTCGGGCTTCCACTGTTGCAAATTCTACAACAGAAAAGAATGAGATTCATCCAGGGCCCCCAAAATGAAACCTGTAAACATGGGCCCCGACTTGGAAGCTTGTCGGTCATCCCCCGGAGCGAGTGCCATGAAAAATTTTCATTTGTATTCGTTTTACCAACGAATAAAATCCAGGGCCCCCAACCAATTACCCGGGACACCAATTCGCATACTTTTGGTGGGGCCCCAGACTGGCTTTATCTCGGGCTTCGGCTGTTGCAAATTCTACAACAGAAAAGAATGAGATTCATCCAGGGCCCCCAAAATCAAACCTGTAAACATGGGCCCCCCGACTTGGAAGCTTGTCGGTCATCCCCCGGTGCGAGTGCCATGAAAAATTTTCATTTGTATTCGTTTTACCAACGAATAAAATCCAGGGCCCCAAAATGAAACCTGTAAACATGGGGCCCCCGACTTGGAAGCTTGTCGGTCATCCCCCGGTGCGAGTGCTATGAAAAATTTTCATTTGTATTCGTTTTACCAACAAATAAAATCCAGGGCACCCAAAATGAAACCTGTAAACATGGGGCCCCCGACTTGGAAGCTTGTCGGTCATCCCCCGGAGCGAGTGCCATGAAAAATTTTCATTTGTATTCGTTTTACCAACGAATAAAATCCAGGACCCCCCAACCAATTACCCGGGACACCAATTCGCTTACTTTTGGTGGGGCCCCAGACTGGATATATCTTTTGCTTCCGCTATCGAAATTTTTCAACGTTAAAGCAGCAAGAAAACAATGAGATCCATCAAGGGCCCCTGGAAATGAAAACTTTTTACTTATACGTGAAATCTTCCCCGGGTACCCCGACCCTGTGTTGGGAGCACTGCTGTTGTGTGTGTATATTATACATATATATACCTCTCGGCATGGACCTCCCCCCCCCCTCCACAAAGGAAGGGCTGACAGGGGCCACAACGATTCTTATCACTTTTTGATTTTTCACACTATAAATTAATCACAGAGGGGCCCCTGAAAAGCTGGTTTGGGGGCTCGAAATCTAAATTCCAGCCTAAGGGCTCTGCTGTAGGATGTAGGAGCCTCTTGGTACATGCACATAACATGGTCCCGATGGGTCAAATGGGTCCCGATATGTGAATATCGACCCAATATCGATATATGATATCATATCGATATATGAATGTGAATATCGATATATGAATCGAACCCACTTCCGTAACAGACTTCCGTCACTCGGTTGCTTAGCAACAGGCCCTTTTCGAGTTTGTTTGTGATTTTATATTATAGAATAGATATAGACACTCCTTCCCCTACCATGTTAAACTCGAGACCCTATTATCGGGCTCCGTTGAGACGCCACTACTCCAGAAGTAGCCTACATACCGGGTGCCCCCTATCGGTACGCAGCATTTGAAAATTTCGATAAGGATCATCGAGACAATCATTTTGGTTTGGTACGTAACAATGTGAGGAAACGGGGTATCTGATTACACCAGTAGCGTGATCAAATCCATCTTAACACAGGAGTCGCGGCGGGAAGACCTCAACACAGCACGTGCAACGTGATAAATTCATTGCTACGTAATGAAATTCTTTAATATGATTTTCGGAAGTTACATAATTGGTAGGCAGGCACTTTAATCTACGTATGGGCCAGGGGTATTGGTTTGCTCGGGGGGGGGGGCACGATGTTGATAAGGCGTCTCTGGATATTATTCTGTAGATTATTGTTATCGTAATTAGAGTAGACGTATATTCAGAGACCTTCCTCCATGTTACCTATCAAAATACTCGTCTAGATGGAATCTACAGAAATCTGACACGCAGTGTACCACTTGGGATGGACCAGTCCATCCTGTACCTGGACATCCTGGTCAATATTCCCCTTGGAACTTGAAATGGTGGAGAAACCGAACTGTGTGCGCGTATTAAGAGTATGAATAAGATAATTTTTCATGATAACATATTACTTCCTTTGTATACTGAAGCCGTTTTCTTCTTATTTTGGGTACGTCAAGCATTCCTCAACATTTCATGAACATGGTGACTCCCCCTCCGGCAAATCCAAATAAAGAGCTACCGGAGGGACGATACGCCGTCGGAACTCGAGCCATTTTCAATTGCAAACAGAAATATTACAAACTGGAGGGATCCAAGACGAGAATCTGCAAAAAGAACGGCAAATGGAGCGGCCGAGAAACAATCTGCCTGCCAGGTACGATCCAGTGGACTCGTTCTACGATTTTGAATGCCTTACATTATACAGTCGAGTCACATTAAGTATCGCCACTGAGAGCAACGGGCCTACAACAATACAAAACTTCAATCGTTACACTTCACTAATTTTTCGAAAAATAGATGGCAGATGGCAGCACTATAACAAACATTACCATTACACAGAAACAAACTTCACGTTAGATCCATGACACGGACACACACATTCCAACATGTACCAATTCATTACAAGTTCCGCAGAAGAATATGGACGAGGTGGATATGTGGTTTAGTAGTAGTAGTCGAGTCACATTATTGCGACCTCACCCCACCCCCTATTTCTGACATCATCTCCTTGCATCTCATGAAGATGGACTCACATTGAAGTGACTCGACTGTGCATTCGGAATGTGTCGTCTAGTGGTTCATTAAGGATTCTATGACGAAAACTGCTTTTTAGATGTCTTCTATCGCTCCTTAAAGATTCTGAACTCTTAAACAAAACTTCAAGGAATGATAGAGTGCTCTCAAAAAATCAATTTGTACCATAGATGACGCAAGCGGTGAACAGCTAGACGGCGCTTTCGTTGAACACATAAAGTTTTGACACTTTATATTGTCATTTCTACCGTGGAGTGCTGCAGGCACTGCTGGTTTCATGAGTCAGGAAAAGGTGGATATGCATTTCATACAGACGGGAATGTTCTGGAACGGAAGTGTATTCCAACAAGACTCTTCTCAGATCACTGAAGCGTCCTTTGTCAGTGACATGCAGGATACAGGGCGTGGCAGGAGTGTGAACAAGGCACAAAAAGCCCGTTCCACACAGAAGCTGGTGCTCTGGAACCCCAGAGACTACCGGGAGTGTTTTTTGCCAAGACATACTTAAGACTACTGACGCGTCCTCTTTCAGCAGGATACAGGGCGTGAAAGGTGTTTGAGAACCACAATAAGCCTGTTCCGCACCTGCTCTAGAACAAGGAAATTTCATATAAAAATTCATACTGTCGGGACAATTAAAGATAATGATATCTAACAGTGTGACGGGCATCATAGTGATCGGCAAAAAAGCAGTAGGCCATTGCCCACGAGTGAACATATTTTCTGTTTACTGGTGGACCAAATAAAAAGGCTGGTAAGCCAAAAAGTCCACCAGTTAAGAAATGTACACAGTTAAGAAAAGCCCACCACCTCAAGAAATATACCGGAAGTTTTTCTTTAACGCGTTATCAACGCGTCCTTTTTCAGCTACGTGCAGGATGCAGGAATTATCAATATCATGTGAAAGCGCTACCAGAAGCCTGTTATGCACAAAAACTGTGGCTCTAAAACCCCGCATATTGTACCGGGAGTGTTTCTTGACAAGCAAGATTTCTGACGCGTCCTCTGTCAGCCGGATACAGGGCATGCCATGAGTGTTAAGGCTCCACAAAAAAGCCAGTTCCACACAGAAACCGGTGTTCTGGAACACCAAAAACTATACCTGGAGTGTTTCTTGACATCATGACTCTTGCAAGATCAATGACGTGTCCTTTGTCAGCAGTACACAGGTTGTACCAGGAATGTGAGAATGGCGCAAAAAGCCCGTTTCACACAGGCACCGCAATTCCTTCAAAGGTTTTTCGATATGGCAGGGTCGTACGTGAAACACTCCTGGCACAGTGTATACGTATCCAGAGCATCCCCGTCCACAACACCGTACATGAAATGTGTGTCCGTCTTTTCCTGATTCGTGAAACCAGCCATCCCTTCTGCAATGCAGGATAGAGATGACGATAAGTTGCCAAACCAGCTCTTCATGGGATCAAGTGCGACAGTGTCGTCTAGTGGTTCATTAAGGATTCTATGACGAAAACTGCTTTTTAGATGTCTTCTATCGCTCCTTAAAGATTTTTCCAGGAGCTCTGAATCGAATTTTAAAGGAATTTCAATCAACCTTATAGAGATTCAATTCTTTCAGAATGCGGTGTTCATATGGAGGGTCGACATAAGGTGGCTAACAAAACCGTCTCGGAACTGATGAAGTGGCCCTGGCAGGCTGGAATCGGAATCTACATGTCATCGATGGCGAAGTGGATCTTGCAGTGTGGTGCCACCCTCATCAGCGAGGAATGGGTAATGACGGCCGCTCATTGCGTCTCGAAAAGCGGATCAACGCCTCTCGATACGAAAGATGTCTTCACCTACCTCGGAAAATATTACAGGGATGACAGCCAAGACGACCAGTACGTGCAGTACCGATCCGTAAGTGTACATTTCAATTATTATTTTTTTTTGAATTTATCTAATAAATGCTCCCTCCCCCAGTTGCGCCATCCTGCGTTAGAATAGTGATTCGCAGCATACGTCGTTGTTTCTTTGGGCCAAATTTCGTCTCCAAAATTCATTTAATGTGTCACATCGAGTCAAGTGGCTTACAGCCTATTAACAAGAAATTCGAAGATCTCTATTTGAAGAATAAGCGATAAATATGGTAAACCTCTCCTTACCCTAACCGCATGTTATAAAAAGGAAAAGATGGAAGGAAGAAAAAAGTAGAAGAAAGGGAAGGAAAAAAAAAACAAATGAAAGGAAATCAGTGTAATTGATAAGTTGATAAGAGAGTGCATATGAAGTAGATTTCTCTTTTTACCCCTCACCCTGCCTGTTCTCTTTGGCTCTTACATGTATATATATATTAGAAGGGAAAATGATACATCATCTGCGGGAAAGAAACCACTAATAGCAGTATAGAAATAAACGGAGGTAAAAAGAACAACTTTTTTTTCTCATAGGGGTAACAATATAGCTTCGCGATAATGAGGAGAGATGGAAGAAAACAGAGCTTGTTTGAATTTATTCCTCTCACGTTTGGACGCAATATTACGTCCTTGATCGTAAAGTGGTTAATGCGCATTTACATAATGATCAGTAGGAATTGGAATTTACCCGAAAATTTGCACGAACATTCGTTATTGCTAATGTGTGTAAATGAGTGTTGTGAATACATGATAATTAAGGCAAGGGCTCGCAGTAAATATCCGAAAAATGAAGGTAAGAAGCCCTTGGGTAAACCAAGGCTGGGGCAAACTAGCGTCGGTAAATGAGAGCATGGATAAATCAAAATTGGGAAAAATTGGTCTCGGTGAATAAGAGCTTGGGTAAATCAGAGATGGGGAAAATCAGCCTTGTTAGCCACCGATAGATGGCACCTTCATTTTCGACCCAGCTCGATGGTAGTAAATTGTTGTATGGCGATATGCAAACACCAAACATGGCCCCCGCTCTGTCCCTTGTGGGATATAAACAGGCTACCCTGCCCCGCTAGGCACCAACACCACGGGACGAACGCCGGCCGGCATTGCGCCACCGGACCTCCGACCCACGAAAGGACTACAAACACTAACATCAAACATGACCCTCGCTGTGAAACAGATTACCTAGCGACTGGACCATGCTGGAAAAACTCTCTTATATAAATGTGAGCTTAAGTGAATCGGTGCTGAGGAAAACTAGCTTCGCGAATTGAAGCTCAGGTTAACCAGGGTTGGGAAATTCAGTCTGGTTAAATGAGAGCATGGGTAAATAAGGGCAGGAGGTGAATTAGCCTCGGGGAAGGAAACCTTGAGTAAATCAGGTCTGGAGAAAATCAGTTTCGGTGAATGGCGAGCTTGTATAAATCAGGACTGGTGCGAAGTAACCTCAAAATGATATCTCTGGAAAATCACCCCCATGGGAAAAATTTGCCGCGGCTCAAATGAGAGCTTGGGTAAATCAGAGCTGGGAAGAATCAGCTTCGGAAAATGAGAGTTTGGGAAAATTATAAATAACACGAACAAGCCTCCTCTATCTTGTGTAAATCAGATGTAGGGAAAATAAGCAGTGGCAAAATGACTTCATCTGGCTCATGATGACACTATCGTATGACATTTATACCGCAGCGTTGCCACTGTTAAAAATACAAAACCTCATTTGGACTCTTTTTATGTGTTTATAGCCAAGAAAGATGATTATCCACCCAGATTACGATCCTGGTCAATTCGATTATGACATCGCTCTCATATGGCTCATCAAACCGGTAGAATTCACGGATCGAGTGCAACCAGCATGCCTGCCATCGAAGGTCACCTCGGATATGAACCTCGCACGAGGAGAACATGGAATCGTAAGAAAGCTCAGAATGAATACCAGTTTTGTTTTCGCATAGACCGTAATAGACTATAAGTATCTCGATTATATGATTGTATTCTTTATCTGTGTAGGTTCCGGGATGGGGCAAGAAGAAAGACGGGTCATTTTTATCGGTCATGAACGAGCTGAGCCTGCCGGTGATAGGACCACAAGAATGCGCTCAGAAATACAAGAAAGCTGGTCACAAAATGCTCGTCACGGAGAGGATGTTCTGCGCCGGTGTCGACGACGGTCACGTGGACACCTGTGGTGGGGACAGCGGCGGACCTATGCTCTTCCAGGACAAGCTCAATGCTAAATGGACTATAGAGGGTATCGTGAGTTGGGGTAGCCCCGAGGGATGCGCCGTCGCTCTACAGTATGGAGCGTACACGAGAGTCGTAAAATTCCTCCCTTGGATACACCTGTACCTGTAGATTCGTGATGGTGACATAAAATTAAATGACATACATCGAGATCGTTATCGACTCTGCTTTTATTTAAATAAACGTTACACAAGTAATCCTTTTATACTGTATTTATTTTCTGTGTCTACCACATTTCGAATGACTCATACAGTAAGCTTTCATGTGTTTTATTTCTGTTGTATATCAATGCTCGTCGTCGAAACATTGTGCAGGATGTTTTAGCAAGAAAGGTGAGGAAGCTTCTTCACCAGTAGCCTCGACCCGTCGCCATTTCATTTCGGACATTTTGAAAAAAAAGAGCTCAGGCGAATCATAAGTGAGGATGATATAATCTGTAGTGTATTACCCAAAAATCACACCACGTTGAAGCATGCTGCGCATCTTTTGTTCCTGAAGGATTTATCCGGGTTTCCTCGTACCTTCTTTATTTCGTCGCGAACATTATCAGTCTTCTGAAGAAATTGGGTATGTGTCTTGGTGCTAAAAGTGAGTTGTATGTTGGTTGCGTGTCTGAATGCTAATGGAAACAGGTTGGTCTGAAACTTCTTTTGCGTTGTTAAGGCCAGCCCTGTGGCTTAGTGCATATGGGGACATATTGCAGGGTCTGATTAAGACGTTTGAATGCCCTAAGCACGGGTGATTTTTGGTGCCCTCCCCATATTAGTAAAAATATATTAGACTCAATATTGGAACTATCAATGAATATAAAACCATGAAATAGTATTTTTTTCCAAAGCAATGAACATCTGAGCCGAAATTTGTAATATGAATATTTCTAAATACGCACTTAATTTATTGAAATGTTTGCCACTTTTCCTTGGTGCAAAATCCTTGATTAAGTCTTCGAAACCAATGCTCCGCAACACATCTGCTTCTACACAGTCTGTCCAGTGGGAAAGGTGACTGATAAGAAGTAACATAAAAGACAATGTTTATTTTTTACTTAGTCTAGCTTTTATTCAAAATAGACTCCTTGTGAGTCAATACAGCCCTAGAAGCGGTTGTAAAATTTTTTGAAGCACTCCTGAAACTCATTCTTTGGAATTGTCCCGAGAATCGCAGTCGTAGCCTTCTGGATGTCTAAAATCGTGTCGAAACGCTTTCCTTTCATTGCCAATTTTAGTTTTGGAAATAGTCAGAAGTCTCATGAAGCTAAATCAGATGAGTATGGTGGATGATCCAGCACCACAATCCTTCTTTTTGGCCAAGAAAGCGCGCACGACCTGCCGTTTGCCCAAATTTTCCGTTAAAATCAGATTGTAGATTTAGGAATTCCTGAGAGCTCCTCAATTAGCCTGGTAGACGTACAACGGTCATTTCGAAGACTTTCTGCCACTTTTTGAACATGTTCTTCAATTTGAACTGTCAATGATGGTCCTGGTCTTGGATAATCTTCAGTACTTTCTCTCTCTCCCATCACGAAATCTTGCATACCACTTGAAAACGTGCTTTCGACTCATTGCTTCATTACCATAAATAGTCTGAATCATTTCAAAAGTTTCTGTGGCACTTTTACCTGATTTTAAACAAAATTTAACGTTGGCACTTTCCTCCATTGTTACTTTCGCGACGGAGACTCAGAAGGTACTGTCAATTGTCACGTGATTTTAAATGAACTAGAGATGCTAGCGCTGTGAAACTTTTACGAAAGATAGTCTATAAGTGTAGGAGTTGTTAATCCAATTATTCGCCCATAGATTAGATGACGCTGATAGTTATACAAATATAAAATCGGTCACCTTTTCCACTAGACAGACTGTGTATACACAGTAAAGATAGAGCATCGAGCCTACCTTGTTGCATAATTGTTCTGTTAAGATTTTTTTATATGCTTTAATTGAGAAAATGAACGCTCAGCAGAGCAATTCGTAATCATCAATGCTAAAAATGCCCTGAAACCGGTATCAACATTCGGAAGAGCTCATTCAATGTTGTCTTCTACAATTATTTTATATAGTTCCGGTTGTGAGTGAATTTTGTTTTTACAGTATTTGTTCCACTGAATTTATGCCGCACATAAGAATGGAACTAGTGTAGCTCAGCCGCTAAGTTCTCGTTCAAGTCCTGTGGATAAGCATCAATCAGTTTTGATTTTCACTTACAAAAATTTGTATGAATATTTAAGCAAAAACATTTTTTAAACAAAGCGTTGCGCAAATGTTAAAACATTCAACGTCAGACGAAAAGGGTGAAAAACCCATTATATCTGACATTATGGAAAGTAGAATGAGAAACAAATTGTAATAAATTAAAATAAAAGTGTAAATGTAATGATAATAATAAATATTTATCATGTAAATTATTTGGTAGGTCCTTTCAGTTCTAATTAAAGACAATAAAACCATGTTTTCGAAACAATTAATTAGTTCAAAACAAATAATCGAACGTGGTATTTTAAAGTATCGTCTTTATGTATATAAAGGACTAAATTACGTTTCTGTACATAATATTTTAGATAAGTTACCATGTTGAAGATTATTTTTATCAATATTTTTATCCAATTTTCTATGATGGGGGGAATGAATACAAATCGATTGAACAGAAACGGATGATGAAAAACTCATTTTCAAATTGAGTGGTGGGTGTTTTAGAAGAAAAGCCCGAAATTTACTACCTCCACGGTGAAAAGCAGTTTTCGCGTGTTCGGGAACTTCCTATCCAAACCCCCTCTTTTAGACAATTCCCTACAATTTCTAAAGGAAACAAGCAACACCATCGAAGATTGAAAGTAGTTTCGGAATCAGTGGCTAACCTAAAAATAACCTAAAAGATATCCAAGTGAATAGTAATAATATGACGATGTCAATTTATATGTATGCATTTACATTATATCAGCCGGTTCCGTCATTAACGCTGGATGAGGAGGGGGCGTATCTCCACCCATAGATTTGATAAATATATTCAGCATATCAAATCTCTCTTTCAAGGAGCGGGAAAAGCCTCGGCTTCTTAATATTTAATCTATTCCTATATTTGTTTACAGCTAGCGAATGCGCGTGAAATGAATAAAATATTTCTTATAACAATCAATATTAAAATGTTACCAATATACTGCGTTTGTTAAGAATGGTTAGAATTTCAACATATTCCATTAATTAAACATTTCTGATTAACCAGTCAAAACTTTTAATCGATTCCCAGGCCTAATATAAACATTTCACCCGTGCAAAATAAATATTTATTGTACCCAGTGCCGTCTCAATGCATGGGCCTTGAATTTTCTTCAACTACTCATACTGTAATTTCCATTGTAGTGTCGCAGTGAAGCAGAGGACATTTCGCCTATCCTCTGCTTCATTTCTAGGTTTTTTGTTTTTGATGGCTCCTTACACTCTGAAGAAAGAACTGAACTTGCCATTCAGTTCAGTTTGTTCCTTTGCTCGTAGGGAGCTGTCGTGAACGAAAATTTCTGCTTCATACTGGGTACTTTATTTTTGATGGCTCATTGTGCTCTTAAGAATTAATTGAACTTGCCATTCAGTTCGGTTTGTGGGCTTCGATCCTAGGGAACTACACTCAATAAAAATTGCTGCTACTTGATCCGAAATTCATCACGATTTGAGTCATCTTTCTTTTTGACAGTAGATGGCAGCAAAAACAGTGTATTAGAACAGCGAAAATTCGCACTTTATTTCTATAGTCTTATTTCCTCCCTGGTTCTGTATTAGTCAACTCTAGAGCCCGGAAGTTCAAGCAAAATGCCATAAATGGCCTTTTTTTTTTCGTATTTTCATACTTTTTTTGTTAAAAATGATTTTTTTTTTGAAATTTTCGTGCCCAGAAATGCCTATTTTAACATAAATTCAAGTTTATTAGTGAATTTCAGAGACCATAATCGGTAAAACTTGGATATTTTGGGCATTGAGAACTCCAAAAGAGAGAACTTTCCAAAACTCAGTATTAATTAACCATCATCCCCCCCCCCTCCAGCCCCATTTATACGCAGCCAAGTGATCTGAGAGATTGGTGTTGGCATGAATTAACTTTGCTTTGACCGGATGGTGTTAGGGGCCGTTCAAGTATTACGTCAGCAACTTTTTAGCTGCCGCTGTGGTGGTCGAGTGGTCATAGTGACGGACTCGCATCGCGGGGACCCGGGTTCGAGCCCCACCGTCACCACAGTGGTGGTCGGCTGAAGTTGGTTTTCTGTGGTTCCCAACTTCGAGGCGCAAATGCAAGTCGATCTCCCCGTTAAAAAGTCTCGCCACAGAGAGCAACAGTCCTACAAACAGTACAAATATTCAGTCACTACACATCACTCACTTCACTTCTGAGATGTAGATGGCAGCACTGAAAAATCATACACAACACTAGATACGCACTCAGACTGTTAGGTACACGCACTTACACTTCCGGCACAACTCACTAGGTAGTAAATTGCCTATGGCAATAGACCTGAGTTGTGCTCGGTTTTAAAGGAAAAAAAAAAAACTTTTTTGCCATTTTTGACACCCTCCCCTTGTCAGCATTGAGTGGGTCGCATGGTAAACCTCAGACCAAATGTGATCCTGAAGGTTATCTGATGTGGCTTGCCCCCTCAAACCCAATTTTGTAAAAATTAACTAAGCGGCACATTTACAGATCGCTTAAATGACCCGTGGCACAATTCCAGAGCATTTGAGTGGCCCGTGGCACAATTCCAGAGCATTTAAGTGGCCCGTGGCACATTTTCAGATCGCTGAAGTAGGCCCGTGGCGCATTCAAAGATCACTTAAATAACCCGCGACACAGTTCTAGAACACTTAAACGATCCCTAGCAGAGTTAGAGATCCCTTGAGTGACAAGTGGCACAATTAAAGAGCACTTGAGCGCCCCCCCCTTCCCCCAGTGTGGTTCTACATCACTCAAGTTACTCGCGGAACATTCCCAGATTACTTAAGTGAACAGTGACATAATTACGGATCGCTTTACGGAGCACTTAGGCAGCCCGGACACATTTCCATAGCACTTGAAGGATCCGTGAAACATTTAGAGATGGATGAAGTGGCTTTTTAAGGGATTTATCATTAGGGAGGATGTCAGTTCAGGTCAGTGTCGTCTTAACGCATGGGCCCACCCGGGCCCATGCCCATTATACGGTGAAAAGTCCCACACCGAGGGGTTAGAGAACCAGTCTCTCGGTGAGTATGAAAAAGGCTTCCGTGTTCGGAATCGGAAATAAATTGTAGCAAAAAAGCAAATTTGTTCGCCAAATACAGGGAACATAAAAACATAAAACAGAGAAATCCCGCTCTTACTACGTTCAAGAATCCAAGTCAAAACCATGGTATGAAAGTGTAGAATAACTGAGACCTTTAATTTTCTAAAACGACTGAACTACCCCCCTCCCCCAGCCCAGACATTTTACGCTGCGACAAATGCAAATCCTGACAGAGAGGGACAAATTGCTGCTTATCTAAACGGTGAAAATTAAAATTTCAAAATTTACTTGATCGGCGCCCCGCAATGCCCTTCACCGCGAGAAATGCAAATCTCGACAGAGATTGCGAAGTGCTGCGTATAGGTTGAAAGTAAAATTTTCAATTCGACCCTTTCGGGATTCCTGTTGGGATTTTGACCTGTCGGTAATATGGCCCAGACCCATGTCCCGCTACTGGTGCCGGAAAAAAAAATTAAGGGAATATAAAGGTAAGTTTAATTGTGTCCATCAGCAGAAATGGTAAAAGATAGCCTGAGCTTCTTATTGTTCGAAGCCATGCTTGACTTCAAAAACTGCGTGAAGTTATCTCGTTTTAACACTAGCCCACTTATTCGCCCCCTCACCCGCTTACCCATTCACTCGCTCACGGACTCAGTAGCTCGCTCGATGAATACCGCATTCACCCTCTCGAGTCACTCGTCTCTTCATTCACTCGCTCCCTCACCCACCCGCTCAAGGAATCCGAATAGCTCGCTCTCCTACTCACCCACTCACTATTTCACTCGCTCATGGACTCAGTAGCTCGCTCGGTCACTCACCCACTCGCCCACTCATCTACTCACTCGCTTGCTCACGACGGACTCTTTAGATCGCTCGCCCACTCATTCGCCCACCCACTCACCCGTTAACTGACTCACTCGCTCATTTACCCACTCACCCATTCACTCGCACCCTCACTCACCCACTCACGGACTCAGTAGCTCGTATAGTACACTAATTCGCCCACAAACTCGCCCGTTCACTCGTCACTCATTCAGTCACTCGCCCACTCACTCACTAAATCACCCGCTCACTCGTTCGCCCCCTCAGTCGCGGACTCAGTATCTCGCTCACTCGCTCCCTCTCTAAATATTTCACTCGCTCCTTCATACAATATTTCACTCGCTCCTTCATACAATATTTCACTCGCTCCTTCATACAATATTTCACTCGCTCCTTCATACAATATTTCGCTCGCTCCTTCATACAATATTACACTCGCTCACGGACTCGGTAACCCACTCGTCCACTCCCTCGCTTGCTCACGACGGACTCTTTAGATCGCTCGCCCACTCATTCGCCCACCCACTCACCCGATAACTGACTCACTCGCTCATTTACCCACTCGCCCATTCACTCGCACCTTCACTCATCCACTCACGGACTCAGTAGCTCGTATAGTACACTAATTCGCCCACAAACTCGCCCGTTCACTCGTCACTCATTCAGTCACACGCCCACTTACTCACTAAATCACTCGCTCACTCGTTCGCCCCCTCAGTCGCGGACTCAGTATCTCGCTCACTCGCTCCCTCTCTCAATATTTCACTCGCTCCTTCATACAATATTACACTCGCTCACGGACTCGGTAACCCACTCGTCCACTCACTCGCTTGCTCACGACGGACTCTTTAGATCGCTCGCCCACTCATTCGCCCACCCACTCACCCGTTAACTGACTCACTCGCTCATTTACCCACTCACCCATTCACTCGCACCCTCACTCACCCACTCACGGACTCAGTAGCTCGTATAGTACACTAATTCGCCCACAAACTCGCCCGTTCACTCGTCACTCATTCAGTCACTCGCCCACTCACTCACTAAATCACCCGCTCACTCGTTCGCCCCCTCAGTCGCGGACTCAGTATCTCGCTCACTCGCTCCCTCTCTAAATATTTCACTCGCTCCTTCATACAATATTTCACTCGCTCCTTCATACAATATTTCACTCGCTCCTTCATACAATATTTCACTCGCTCCTTCATACAATATTTCACTCGCTCCTTCATACAATATTTCGCTCGCTCCTTCATACAATATTACACTCGCTCACGGACTCGGTAACCCACTCGTCCACTCCCTCGCTTGCTCACGACGGACTCTTTAGATCGCTCGCCCACTCATTCGCCCACCCACTCACCCGATAACTGACTCACTCGCTCATTTACCCACTCGCCCATTCACTCGCACCTTCACTCATCCACTCACGGACTCAGTAGCTCGTATAGTACACTAATTCGCCCACAAACTCGCCCGTTCACTCGTCACTCATTCAGTCACACGCCCACTTACTCACTAAATCACTCGCTCACTCGTTCGCCCCCTCAGTCGCGGACTCAGTATCTCGCTCACTCGCTCCCTCTCTCAATATTTCACTCGCTCCTTCATACAATATTACACTCGCTCACGGACTCGGTAACCCACTCGTCCACTCACTCGCTTGCTCACGACGGACTCTTTAGATCGCTCGCCCACTCATTCGCCCACCCACTCACCCGATAACTGACTCACTCGCACCTTCACTCATCCACTCACGGACTCAGTAGCTCGCTCTCACACTAATTCGCCCTCAAACTCGCCCGTTCACTCGTCACTCATTCAGTCACTCGCCCACTCACTCACTAAATCACTCGCTCACTCGTTCGCCCCCTCAGTCACGGACTCAGTATCTCGCTCACTCGCTCTCTCTCTCAATATTTCACTCGCTCCTTCATACAATATTTCACTCGCTCCTTCATACAATATTTCGCTCGCTCCTTCATACAATATTTCGCTCGCTCCTTCATACAATATTACACTCGCTCACGGACTCGGTAACTTCGTGACGAACTGTTATCAGTGAATTGTTATCGATGAATTTTCCGTCGATGAATTGCTAGTCGGTGAATTTTCCTAACAGTGAATTGTTGCTAGTGAATTTTCCATAAACCATTCGAATCTGGGCAGTGCCCCGGTTGCTCCAGACTAGTTACTGCCCAGGGTTTCATAAATGTCTAATATTAAATCAAGCTTCTTCACAACCAAGGGTTCTCACAACCCGGGTTCAATTTTCGTCATCAGATAGCAGCAGCAGCGGTGATTTGATTTTATTTAATTACCGAGGGGCCTCTTCCGCCTGTTGGCCACCCCTCATTTTCTCTTCACAACACATATCAACTACACATGCCACCCCCCCCCCATGGCTTGTCGGACATCCCCTCTGTGAGGGCTACGAAAAATTTTCATTTAAGTTCATTTTTTACAACAAATAAAATCCAGGGTCCCAACCAATTACCCGGGACCCCGGATTTACCTCGAGCTACCGTTGTCACAAATTTTACAATGTTAAACAACAAAAATCATTGAGATTCATCCAAGGCACCCCGAAATAAAACCTTTCAACTTTTCCATGGGGGGGGGGGGGGTGACCTGGAGACTGCTCGGACACCCCCCCCCCCCCCCGAGGACCACGAAAACTTTTATTTGTATTCATTTTGCCAATCAATAAAATCCACATCCACCCAATCAAGGAGCCGAGACCCAACTCGTGGATTTTTATGGGGGCCCACAGAGCGGATATATCTTGTGCTTCCGCCATATTGCAAATTTTTCAATGTTAAAGCAGCAAGAAAGTATTGAGATCCATCAAAAGCCCTTAGAAATAAAACCTTTTACTTTCCCGATGAAGGTGTATATGCAATGCCACGCCCTGGGTACCCCGACCTTGTGTGCTGCGAGCGCAGGTGATATATGTATATTATACATGTACATTCCTCTCGGCGTGGCCACCACAAAGGCAGGACTGACAGGGGCCGGAACAATTCTTACAACTTTTTTTACAACTGATTTTTCACATTATAAATTAACCACAGAAGGGGCCCCCGTGAAAAAACTGGTTTGGGGTTCGCAAACTATTCCATCCTAGGGGTCTTGCTGCAGGATATTGGGGTGCAAGCCTCTCAGTACATGCACATAGTTTGGTCCCGATGGGTCAAACGGTTCCCGATATATTCAAGAGTTAAATGAAAACTTCACCAAAAAACGTAACTGATTTCCTTTGCACAGAAACAGGCCCATTTCGAGTTTGTGATTTCATATATTACAATAAATAGATAGACCATGCACGTGTGAATTAATCTCGAAACATTAACGAAATAAAAAAAAAATCGTGGGGGTGGGGTGTGTCATATTCGTGCATATTTTTTAGAATGAGCGGGGGGCTGACTCAACACCACACTAAATATAAATATGTATTTCAAGTGTGGAGTTACTCCGTGTCTGTTCATTATAGGAAGCTGTGAAATAATAAGAGCCGTAAGTAGGGTAACCATACGTCCCCTACTTCCGTGCACAGTCCCGGTCTTTTCCGTTTTCCTGTTTTTCTCAGTCCCGGTTTTTCACGTATTTTCAACGAAGCCAACTTCACTTTTCATTATCAATTTTATTCATCAAATCAACGAATAAAAGTATGTTCCAAACTCAGAAATTATATCAAGACAACAAACAAGAAAAATCATCTCACTTTTTTTTTCATGTCTTTCTTTATTTTAATTCTTTAGAATTTGAAAAGGGCTTCATATCCCGATATTCACGACTTTTCTATGATCCTAGCGCGAATTGGCATATATGTTTACTTCTAGCATCAATTTTGGCGAAAATTGGCGATATTCCGTATTTCTAAGCTTGATTTACCATATTTTTTTTGAGTAAATATGGTCAGTCTACCAATGATGACACTTCAGCACATAAAGACTCAATAGATGTCACTGCAAACAGTTGGTTTGTCTGTAACAAATATAAGTAAACAAATTGTTATTCTACCAATGCCCAAAACGTAAAAAAGCCCAATACACTTGTCTTAGCTTATGATTATTTCAGCATATAAAGACTCAATAGATGTCACTGCAAACAGTTGGTTTGTCTGTAACAAATATAAGTAAACAAATTGTTATTCTACCAATGCCTAAAACGTAGAAAAGCCCAATACACTTGTCTTAGCTTATGATTATTTCAGCATATAAAGACTCAATAGATATCACTGTGAATAGTTGGTTCGTCTGTAACAAATATAAGTAAACAAATCGTTATTCTACCAATGCCTAAAACATAGAAGAAGCCCAATACACTTGTCTTAGCTTATGATTATTTCAGCATATAAAGACTCAATAGATGTCACTGCAAACAGTTGGTTTGTCTGTAACAAATATAAGTAAACAAATTGTTATTCTACCAATGCCTAAAACATAGAAGAAGCCCAATACACTTGTCTTAGCTTATGATTATTTCAGCATATAAAGACTCAATAGATGTCACTGCAAACAGTTGGTTTGTCTGTAACAAATATAAGTAAACAAATTGTTATTCTACCAATTCCTAAAACGTAGAAAAGCCCAATACACTTGTCTTAGCTTATGATTATTTCAGCATATAAAGACTCAATAGATGTCACTGCAAACAGTTGGTTTGTCTGTAACAAATATAAGTAAACAAATTGTTATTCTACCAATGCCCAAAACGTAAAAAAGCCCAATACACTTGTCTTAGCTTATGATTATTTCAGCATATAAAGACTCAATAGATGTCACTGCAAACAGTTGGTTTGTCTGTAACAAATATAAGTAAACAAATTGTTATTCTACCAATGCCTAAAACGTAGAAAAGCCCAATACACTTGTCTTAGCTTATGATTATTTCAGCATATAAAGACTCAATAGATATCACTGTGAATAGTTGGTTCGTCTGTAACAAATATAAGTAAACAAATCGTTATTCTACCAATGCCTAAAACATAGAAGAAGCCCAATACACTTGTCTTAGCTTATGATTATTTCAGCATATAAAGACTCAATAGATGTCACTGCAAACAGTTGGTTTGTCTGTAACAAATATAAGTAAACAAATTGTTATTCTACCAATGCCTAAAACATAGAAGAAGCCCAATACACTTGTCTTAGCTTATGATTATTTCAGCATATAAAGACTCAATAGATGTCACTGCAAACAGTTGGTTTGTCTGTAACAAATATAAGTAAACAAATTGTTATTCTACCAATTCCTAAAACGTAGAAAAGCCCAATACACTTGTCTTAGCTTATGATTATTTCAGCATATAAAGACTCAATAGATGTCACTGCAAACAGTTGGTTTGTCTGTAACAAATATAAGTAAACAAATTGTTATTCTACCAATTCCTAAAACGTAGAAAAGCCCAATACACTTGTCTTAGCTTATGATTATTTCAGCATATAAAGACTCAATAGATGTCACTGCAAACAGTTGGTTTGTCTGTAACAAATATAAGTAAACAAATTGTTATTCTACCAATGCCTAAAACGTAGAAAAGCCCAATACACTTGTCTTAGCTTATGATTATTTCAGCATATAAAGATTCAATAGATATCACTGCAAACAGTTAGTTTGTCTGTAACAAATATAAGTAAACAAATCGTTATTCTACCAATGCCTAAAACATAGAAGAAGCCCAATACACTTGTCTTAGCTTATGATTATTTCAGCATATAAAGACTCAATAGATGTCACTGCAAACAGTTGGTTTGTCTGTAACAAATATAAGTAAACAAATTGTTATTCTACCAATTCCTAAAACGTAGAAAAAGCCCAATACACTTGTCTTAGCTTATGATTATTTCAGCATATAAAGACTCAATAGATGTCACTGTGAATAGTTGGCTCGTCTGTAACAAATATAAGTAAACAAATCGTTATTCTACCAATGCCTAAAACATAGAAGAAGCCCAATACATTTGTTACAGCTTATGATTATTTCAGAATATATAAAGATTCACTAGATGTCACAGCGAACAGTAGGTCGTCTGTGACAAATATAAGTAAACGAATTCAAACTGGTACCAATAATATGCTTTTTTTAGGCATCGGTTAAAAAGTAGTAAAAGACCAATACTATTCTATCACGATAATATATCGAGAAAAATGAAGAGTCGTTTCAAATTGTAATGAATTAAAAAAAAAAGAAACCATGACAAATATCTCTACTCTGTAATATAAAATCACATACCCGAAAAGGCCCGTTTCCATGCAATGGAAATTAGTGACGACTTCTTATTACATAGTCGTTGACGTTTTTTGAGACGGAAATCAGTTACGTTTTTTAGTTACGGAAATCTGTAGTTTACGATTTTGGGTCAAGTGTTCATTTAATTCCTGAACATATTGGGAACTTCTTGACCTGTAGGCACCAGGTTTTGTGCATCTTCCCAGAGGTATGTGGAGAGGTAGGTGTACATCACAGTGTACATTGCTGATTGTGCGGTGCATTGCATATTGCGGTGCATCGCGTGCTGTATTGCTTGCTGTAATGTAGCGTTATTCGGTGCATTGCGTACTGTAGTGCTTTGCACCGCATAATGTGCCGTGTTGCGAATTGTGGTGCATCGGGTAGTATGCTGCATTGTGATGCACTATATTACTGATTACACACATCCACTGATTCTGATGCTCTACGTGCTGTAGTGCACTGAGTGCTGTATTACTTATTGTAATGCAGTGGTTACGGTATATTGTGGCTCATTGCGTATTACGGTGCTTAGCTTATTACAATACATCGCGTATTGTGCTGTATTTCGGTGCTGCATTGCTTATTTTGTGATTAGTGTGTGTAGCTTTTGCTTATCGCAATGCATGCTTATTATTATGTATTGTGGTACATTGCACATTATGGTGCTTTGCCTATTGCGATGCACAACGTATTTTGCTGTATTGCGTATTTTGTGCATTACTTACTATTACACTATTGTGCATTATTTACCACGGTGCACTTATATTGCTGCATATGCACGAGCCATAAGCCTAATACAGTGCTTATGGTGTATTGGGAGTGCATTGCGTATTTTGGTGAACTGGATACTGTAGTGCATTGCTTATTGTTCTGTATTGCCGATGGTGAATGTGTACATATTGGTTGTTTTGCTTATCGCAATGGTGGTGTATTGCTTAATGTGGTGCACTAAATATAGTGGCACATTGCTTATTGCGGTGCTTTGAATATGGGGTGCACTAGTTATTGTGCTGTATTGCCGATGGTGGTACAATAAATATTGTGCTGTATTGCCGATGGTGGTACAATAAGTATTGTGTTGTATTGGTGGTGCATTAGTGCCCTGAATATAGAGTAGTGCATTGCTTTTTATGGTGCCCTGAATAGATAGGGTGCACTGTGCACCCAGTTAATTTATGATGGTTGGTGCATTGCTTATTGTACTGAATCGCATTAACATTCTTTAATCTCACCATCGGCGTATATCTCGGCGTCTATATTTTCACCATCGGCGATGGTGGTGCATGGCGCGTGTTTTATGTGCCGTATTTCTTATTGTATGCATTGCAAATAATGGTGCATTCCGCATTGCAGCGCATCACGTGATGTGCTGCAGTTATTTGCGATATATCGCGTATTGCGGTGAATTGCGGTTATTGCGATGAATTACGTTTTATGCTATATTGCGGTGTAAATAGTAGTGCACTGCTATTTTTGGTCCATTGCGTATTGTAGTCCATCGTGAGCTGTATTGCTTATTATGGTACATTGATTATTGCGTGCCATGCATCGCGTATTGCGCATTGTGGTGCATCACGCGCTGTATTGCTTATTATAATGCAGTGCGTATTGCGTGTCGTGCTGTATCGCTTATTGTGGTGCGTTGCGTATTGTTATGCATTATGCATTATAGTGCCTCACGTGATGTATTTCTCATTGCAATGCAGTGCTTATTGCGTATTACGGTGCATTGCGTGTTAGGCTGTATTGCTTATTGTGGTGCAGTGCAAATAAGTGTGCATCGCTGATTATAGTGGCTTTCTTATCGAATTTCAGTGGTTACGGTGTATTATGGAGTTTATTGCGATGTATAGGGCTGTATTGCGTATTGAGCTGTATTGCTTATTGTTGTGTGTTTTGCGAATTGTTATGCATTACGTGTTGTAGTGCATCGCGTGCTTTATTGCTTATTATAAAGCAGTACATATTGTGGTGCATTACGGATTCTGATGTATTGTTTTGGGGTTTATTGTGGCGCATCGCGTATTGTTATGAATAACGTATTTTAGTACGTAGTGTGCCATATTGCTATTATTATAATGTCGTGCCTACTGCTATTAGGCTGTATTGCTCATTGCGGTGCAATATGGTGAATTGCTGATTGTGCTGATGTGGCGTGTTTTTATGCATCAATGCATTGTGTTGCACTGCAATATGGTCCATTGCTGATTGTGATGCATTGCTATTGTCATGCATCACGTATTGCATCGCGTGCTGTATTGCTTAATATAATGCAGTGATTATTGCTATTGTGCTGTATTGCTTATTTCAGTGCACTGCAAATAGTGGTACAAAGCTGGTTTTAGTGCATCGCTGCTGTATTGCTTGCTTATTATAATGCAGTCCGTATTGCGTATTTTGCTGTATTGAGTATTGTGGTAAATTTCTTATTGCGACGCTTTTCGTTAATTGCAGTACATTGGTGATTTTATTGCAGTGCATACCTGCTGTTGTATTGCTTATTGTAATGCAGTGTGCAGTGCTTATGGCGTATTTTGGTGCATTGCTTAATGCGATACATCGCGTATTGCGTATTGTGGTGGGTTACATGTTAATCTAAATTATGTGGTGCATGCTTAATGCGATAGATCGCGTATTGCGTATTGTGGTGGGTTGCATGTTATACTGTATTGCTTATTGTGGTGCACTGCAAATAGTGGTGCATTGCGCATTAAAGGGCATCAGGTGTTGTATTGCTTATTTTAATGAGTGCTTATTTCGTATTGGGGGTGTATTGCTTATTGCGGTGTACTGCAAATAATGGCGCCTTCCATATTGTAGTTCATCACATGCTGTAATTTCTAATAGCAACGCAGTACTTATTGCATATTATGGTGCATTGCATATTATTATACTTTGCTCAATGCGATACATTGCGTACTCAGATGCATTGCTTATTGTAATAACGCTTATTTTTATGTGTTGTGGTACATAGCATATTATGGTACTTTGCCAATTGTGATTCATCGCGTATTGTGTTGCATTGCGTATTGTGGTGCATTCCTTATCATGTTGCACTACTTACTACTTATTTTGCTTTATTGCCGATGGTGGTGCATTGCGTTTTGTGCTGTTTCTCATTGTGGTGCGCTGATGACTCACTAGATGTGAGTGCTTTGCAAACAGTTTGTTGTTAGTCACAGATATAAGTAAAAAACCTCGAACTTCCACTAATGCTTGTAGTGGCATACTATACGTCCCGTATTCCCCTGAACAGAATCGCGGTTTTCTGCTTTTTTTTGGCGTTTTTTTTTTTTTATAGTGCCCGAGCTTCCGAGCTCTAGTTATTTCTAATTTTTATACTAGATGGCAGCACCAAGAATTTGAATCAAACAGTGGAAATGCTATCCTGCTTAGGCTGACCATATTTCCTCGAGAGAAATACGGAATATTGAGATTCCAAATACGGGAAAATACGGGACATTGCCAATTATTGCCAAAAATGACTCCAAAACCGAACAAAGTTGCCAAATATTGTTGAAATTACGGAAAAATCACAATGGCGGGAAATGAAGCGTTACTGAAAATTGCAGTGGATTAAAATGAATTTCACGAAAAAAACATTCACCAAGACAAATGTGGGAGATTAATATTCCCATTTATAGTTGTAATTATCATAATATAATTTATTAGTTGAAAAATAATTTCAATCTTCTACTTCAATAAAGAATAAAAAGTCAAGTAGCCTTCGTGTAAAATACGGGAGAAACCGGGACACTTTTGCCAAAAAGTCGGGACGGCCAAAAATACAGAAAATACCGGGACTGTCTCGGGAAATACGGAACGTATGGTCACCCTAATCCTGCTTGATTCTTTCCTTTTTTTTAATTTGATTTCAAATAGAAATTCCTTCACCCAGGTTCGAATAAATATTATAGGACCAAGACAAGGTTTAACCATTCCGTAAGACGAGAGAGAACAACACAACACTTCCGCGAACAAAAAAATCAGAGTCAAATTTTAAGGTGAAAAATATTTATTTAAACAATTAAAATAATTAAGAGTTACGCATAGTTTACGAACTTCATTACAAGAGTTGACTTAACATGTGGTTGACATTGTGGTTTTAATGTCCTGAGACGGAGACCAGCCAATGGACGAATTCGCAGCTAATAGAGCGGTGATGGCAGCTGAACGGGAAAGCACTTCGGAATCACAAGTTCGTTCCCATTTTGAAGAAGACCTCATCTGTCTTTACACTGGTAGTCGTTGACAGTGAACCTGTGATAACATCTCCATTAGAAGTCAATGTGCAAAGAGGCAAAGAACTGTCGACGTATCTTTGCTGATAGATGAAAATCAGACCAGAGCTTTTGTACACGACGATGGTCCGTACCATCAAACAAGATGCCAGAGAACGAAGAACGAACCCTCGGAAAGCTGTCAGCTGTCATGTGGTCGCCAGTTTACCATTGTAGGCTAACGTCACTCCGACTCTTTATTAGTTATCGGTATTCTTCGCATTAGTGCAGTATTTCACATATTTTGCTTCCGCGACACCGGAGAGCTAAAACAAGAACAACCTACATTCCGTGCAGCATAAAAATAATTAAGCTAGGTATATTTATAATTCCAATTACCAGCGAGCAAAATATACAACTCGCTCATAGTATGTATGAAAGAGTATCAAGAGCCTATACATCGTTGACTCACATTCCAATTACAAGCGAGAGAAAAACTCTAACCCACCAGTAGCGTAGAAATTATCAAGCTTAAGAGAGATTTTTTCTAGAGGGTATGTTAAAAAGGCCCCCTTTTGGCGATACAAAACTATATGAAAGTGTACTGGGTACAGGTCCTGAAGGTAATTATTAAGCGGCTTAATTTAGAGTTGGCGGAGGAGGGAGAGTGAGGGGGTAATGAGGTACAACAGAAAAAGGGGAAATCTTAAGGGGACCGCCAAGACCTTCGGAGGATTTCTTCTCGCCAAGGACCCTTAATCACACCCCCTGAAAAACAAGCATTACCTTATATGGCTGGGGATGACCATCTCCTTCACTCTCTTACAAGCCTTTGTAATTCGATGTGTGTTTCTCATCTGGGGCCCCAAGGCAGCAGTACCGTGTACAACTGTATCTTAAGGTATAATCATATGATTAATTATGCACGATTCCGCTGTACAAATAAAAATCTAACATCCCATAAAGCAAATCCAGTCTATATAATAATCTTTTCTTTTCTCTACAATTAAAACTATTTTAAGATTAAGTTAATGTAATGTTATGATGAGTTTTGACAATTCAACATAACAAGCTTATATTACTGGAGGGAGCATCCAGCCGCCGCGATGGCATAGACATCAAATGCAAGGAAACCACGTGACTCGGTGAAAACAAAGCTCATTTGCCCATAGAAATGTACAGTTCGGTCTCTAAATATTGGGTTTTAAAGATTTAAAAGAAGGATAGAGAACTCATCTATATAAAGATGAAAAAGGTTAAATTATTTATTTCATTAATACTGGAATCCTTTCTTTCATTATTCTTCTGGAGTAATTGCTTTTGTCAATTCTGAATTTGTTTCTTTCATTAATGCTGGAAATATTTCTTTCATTAATTCTGAATTTATGTCTCATCAATTGTGAAATTATATCTCATTAATTGTGAAATTATATCTCATTAATTGTGAAATTATATCTCATTAATTGTGAAATTATATCTCATTAATTGTGAAATTATATCTCATTAATTGTGAAATTATATCTCATTAATTGTGAAATTATATCTCATTAATTGTGAAGTTATAACGTTAATTTTGGAATTATCACTTTCATTACTGTTGAAATTGTTTCTTTTATTAATGCTGAAATTATTTCTTTTATTAATGCTGAAATTATTTCTTTTATTAATGCTGAAATTATTTCTTTTATTAATGCTGAAATTATTTCTTTTATTAATGCTGAAATTATTTCTTTTATTAATGCTGAAATTATTTCTTTTATTAATACTGAAATTATCTCTCTTACATCAATTCTAGAATATTTTCTTTTATTGATTCTGGAATTATCTCTTTTATTGATTCTGGAATTATCTCTTTTATTGATTCTGGAATTATCTCTTTTATTGATTCTGGAATTATCTCTTTTATTGATTCTGGAATTATCTCTTTTATTGATTCTGGAATTATCTCTTTTATTGATTCTGGAATTATCTCTTTTATTGATTCTGGAATTATCTCTTTTATTGATTCTGGAATTATCTCTTTTATTGATTCTGGAATTATCTCTTTTATTGATTCTGGAATTATCTCTTTTATTGATTCTGGAATTATCTCTTTTATTGATTCTGGAATTATCTCTTTTATTGATTCTGGAATTATCTCTTTTATTGATTCTGGAATTATCTCTTTTATTGATTCTGGAATTATCTCTTTTATTGATTCTGGAATTATCTCTTTTATTGATTCTGAAATTATCTCTTTCATCAATTTTGTAATTATCTCATCGATTCTGAAATTATTTCTTCCATTTATTGTTTTAAACTTCTGTGGATGCCATAAGAAAATAACGGAGGACTGTGTCTTCACCGAATCACGTGATCTTCCGAGAAAGATGTTGGGGGAGACACCGCTCTCAGCACTGCCAAGGCGGAAACCGCTGACACCATGCTCTCTCCTGTAATGTAAGCTCGATGATTACACTACTTAATACTGATTTTGTTCTAAAAAAAATTTTCATTAATATTAGTTTGCTTTTGGGGCACTGACACTGGTTTTATCAGATCGGCTCTAGTTTTTGGGGTGAAGTGAAAGTTGAATTTCAATGGTAATACCATAAGCCAGGTGCGGACAAGGAGCGGGGGATGGGGGAGATGATCGGTGCTATCACCCCCCCCCCCCCCAGCAAAACGCGACAATCCATGAAATTTTCGGAACTTTTATATGATGATATTGCATTCAATCAATCCGTTGAAAACTCTGTGTAAACGTTTCTGATTAAATAACTAATTCAAGAAAACTTCGACTGAAAAATAGCAAAAATCAGTACATTTTTTCAAAAAATTCGAGACGGAGAAACAACAGAAAAAATCGGATGTATGGTCACCCTATTCACACAATGTATAACTCATTTTATTTAGTTATTATTATTGTTATTATTTTGTAAAATCACCGCTCCCAACAACGAGCTCTGGGTCCACTCATGCCACAAACAGCGTTCAAATCACATTGAAATTGTGCGAAATGTAAATCACAAATAAACTTAATATCAATGCATAAAGATCACTGATGTCTGGTAATGATGTGTTGAATAAAATATGAAAGTAAATAAAAAGTTTAAAGAAAAATTTCCACGCAAAAATTAGTGGCTGCAGACAATATAGAAATATTGATATTATTCATTATCTCAAAAACTAGAGCCGATTCGGCAAAACTAACACCAGTTTTGAAATCAGCAGCTCCAATAAACCCTAAAAGCATTAAAATTTCTCTTCTTGGGAACATAAAAAATTTTTTCTTGTCTAAAATTTGGCTATTTTAACCTACTCACAAACGTTTAGTTTTATGATACTTATTATAGAGCCAGTAGTGTGTTATTCAAAGAAATAATTTGAAAGAATAATTTTTCATCCCTCTCAAAAATTCTCAAGGGTAGTTCAACATATTCCTGTATGCTGAATGTCATCAAATCAGAAATTATAACCAAAAATAAAATAAAATAGACTCGGTACTTTCTGGAGAATGAAACAGAATGTGAATCACGCTTATCTATAACAAGGCTGACCATATTTCCTCGAGAGAAATACGGGGAATTGGAATGGCAAATATGGGAAAATAAGGGAACATCGCCAATTACCGCCAAGGATGACGCCAAAAGTGAACAAAGTTGCCAAATATTGCTGAAATTACAGATAAATCTCAATGGCGGGAAATGAAGCATTACAACGAATTGCAGTGGGTTAAAATAAATTCCACGAAAATAAAATGTTCACCAAGACAAATGTGGGAGATTAATGTTCTTATTTATAGTTGTAATTATGACAATACAATATATGAGGTTGAAAAATAATTTCTCAATCTTTGACTTTAATAAATAATAAAAATCCAATTAGGCGTCAGGTAAAAAACGTGAGAAACCGGGACACTTTTGTCAAAAAGTCGGGACGGAAAGAAAAAGAAAAAAAAAACCGGGAATGTCTCGGGAAATGCGGGGTGTAAGGTCACCCTACATATAACCTCTGTAAAAGCGTTGCACGATGCAAAGAACATATTCTGATTGACTTTTTTCTGATTATTTTTTCATTTTCTGGGTTTCTGTGTGTGTGTGTGGGGGGGGGGGGGGGGGGTTAACATATTTTTAGCATCTCCAAAAACGCCAAGTCATATGTTTGGTCTACGATTGGTGAATTTGGCATGATTTAGGGACGTCATCAATTTTTTAAGCGTTGTGGCTCATTAATTACGGGCCAGATAAATTTATACCAAGCAGACGGACTATGACGGCCACATGGGGGGGGGGGCAGAGCAATGGACACTTACCGATTAGACGAAATTATGTTTCGTTCACTTTTCTTATAAGTTTAATATTGTTTGTTGATTCAAAAAAAAAGTCCGTAATTTTATTGTGTTTCAAATTTGTTTATATTCGGTTATGCGATGACATCAAATGTGTTTTGCTGAACGTTAAAACGAATTCTCATCAGACTAGAAGTGTTTCCAGAATGAAAGAAAGCAAAGCCGAAATGCGAATTCGATCGAAATGGCAAATATTTACCCTCAATTTGACCTCCCAAGACGTTCGTGTTTGTTCACCCATTGCGTTGCAATTGAGAAAGCCATCATTTGATGTCTTTCTCTCTCTCTTACGAACGATGATGATGATGATGCCTTTTTTTAAACATTATAAACATTTCGAAACTGTTCCGTAAAGAGCAGCCATTAAAAGTGGACGTCTTGTTAGTCCTTAAGTTCAACACACGCTGGGAAGAGTCCTTCTCTCTTACTTAGAATATAGGAATTGACAGAGGGAGAGATGATTGCGCGGATTCTGCTGCATGTTGGTAAGTTGAGAATTTATACATGAAATGCTCAGATACACATTTCCCACTTATTTTTCACTCCTTTCAGACGTTGCTGATCAATAGGTTGAGGTGAGGAAGAACATTCAAATCCTTACATTGGTGGGGGTTGAAGGGGCTGAGCTCTCCTGGTCAATGCCAGGGAAATTATGGTCACTCATCAAAGAAATGATAGCTTATATCTTATCATGACAATTACCAATTATCGGATAAACTTTTTTCTAAAGTCACATAAACAATCTTCTGTGGAATTTGTAATGAACTGGTACATGCTGGAAAGTGTATTTTCTGAGTGTATGTGAGGCTTCTCTCTAGCGCAGAGGCGCATTCATGATTTTTCAGTCTGTGGCCGGCTAGACGAACTTTGTCGCCCTTTTCCCATTCTAGTCTAATTTTTTTCACTACTCTTTCCTCGAATTCGCCACCCTGTGCTATAACCCGCTTGCCCCCACCCCTGCAAGTACAGTCATTTTGCTATTACCGAAGATGATGTCACTATCTACTATCCATACGAGCCGATGCAAAGATGAATTTTTTTGGAGAAATTGAATTTTCTAGATGTTATGCCGAAACTAATGTTCGGAAAGAAAAGTGATTTGTCTCCTCCGGTAATCAATTCCGGTTTTTTTTTGCATACCGGGCAAGTGCGCAAGTGTGCCTCTGGTGTATTGGTTAGCGCACTTGCCCGGTATCCAACGGAACTCGGGTCCCATTCCCGGAGGAGACAAATCGCTTTTCTTTCCTAATATTCGTTTTGGCATGACATCCTGTAAAATTCAATTTCTCGGTATATTTCGGGCCGAAAAAACACCATCTCTGAATTCCCTTTCTTTCCCAGAAATTCATCTTCGCATCTGCCAACTGTTAAAAACCTTTGAATTGGCTACAAGTCGAACTCCGATAACTCGAACACCTATCGTAGTCGAAGTTTTTCGAAAATAATCCTATATACACTTTGTTTATAATCCGACCGTATGCGTCCGTTTCCATAATACAGTATGTACGTCCCTATTTCTAAATATTCTCATTCAATAATTATTGAAAGAGAATATTCTAAA
Source organism: Pholcus phalangioides (assembly GCF_987345545.1). Classification (NCBI taxonomy): domain Eukaryota; kingdom Metazoa; phylum Arthropoda; class Arachnida; order Araneae; family Pholcidae; genus Pholcus; species Pholcus phalangioides. The sequence goes on along the minus strand of NW_028301601.1, from coordinate 16,827,753 downwards.
AATATGACAATATGATTAAATTAGAATGGCTTATCTCAATGAATTTCTTCATCTCCAGTTGGTTTACTAATACGATATTCGTGAATAGCGCCATTTTAATGAATCTCTCTTTTTTCCTAGTCTGAAATCAAAATTTCCAATTCTCCAAACTAACGATAACTTTTTTGGTCGACCGCTCTGCACAATCGAGATATCGAGATTTGACTGTACACTCGTGTCTCCAAGTCACTCTTTTGGTCACTCCCATGCTCACACATTCTCTAAGTCACTGTTTTAGCCATTCGCATGCTTGCACATTGTTTTGGTCACCACTCTCATGCTCGCGCACTATGTTGGCCTCTCACATACTTGCACACACACTCTAGGTCACTCTTTTTCTCCCACATTGACATGGCACCTTACTTTATAGGTCGGTCTTTTGATCATTTGTACGTTTATGCATACTCATGTATTTTTTTGGTCATTCACATGCTTGCTCACGCTCTAAGTAACTCCTTTTGTCACTCTCATGCTCACACACCGTTGGCCCCTCACATACTTGCACACGCTCTAGGTCACTCTTTTGGTCGCACACTGACACGGATGGTTTCTTGCTTTATAGGTCGGTGTTTTGATCAGTTACACGTTTATACATACATGCTCTATGTAATTGTTTGGTCATTCACATGCTTGCTCACGCTCCAAGTCACTCTTTTGCTCACTCACGTGCTTGCAAACTCTGTAAGTCACTCTTTTGATCACTCACTGACCTAGTCCCTTACTCTAGTCTGGCAGAGGCAGATTTATTTAGAAAAATTTTATCATCCTTCTCCCATTCTACTAATTTTTTTAACCACTCATTCCTCAAATTTGCCACCCCTTTGAACTTGCCGCCCTAGACTAACCGTTAGCTAGTCAGTTAACCCCCCCCCCTTCCCCCGTAAATGCGCCACAGCCGTAGCTTATTTATGTAATCATTCATAAGAGTCAGGAGAGAATTTTTCAAATTTGAGACTAGCTTGAATTCGCGCCTCGAAGTTCGAAAAAATAAGTAAAAAAATTCCCTTTATCAGCAACTTCAATGGTGTTGATCAAATCTCTCCCACTTCAACATGCCAGCTTCTTCTTCTTATTTCTTGCCCACAAGTATTTTCCACAATACTTCTTTGGAAATCCCTGGCTGCGGTCTCCGGCCCTTATGTGCCACTGGGCGCACGTGCAATTTTTCTCCCTAGTCATTGGATTCAGTTACCCATTTTTGTGAAATGGCTTGTATGTTGCATTGGTTGATGGCTGTCTTCATGGGGAGAACGACGCGAGTAATTCGAAACTTGCGGGCACGGGGCAAGGGGAGCCACCACTATAAATCTTTGCTAACTTTTCCGACACAACTCTGCCTCTTTTGAGGCAACGGAAGTAAGGTGCTTTGCATCAGTCCGGGGTTGTGAGCGGTTTTATCTATCTATCAATGGTGTTCAACCTTAACAACCGACTTATAGGCAGATTCAGTGGAGGACGATAGAGGAAAGGCACACCCTCCCCCTCTTCCTCGTTTATTGAAAAATTGTATTATTGGCATAGATGGGAGGGTGGAGGTAGACATCTCTCCCCCCCCCAATCATTATGCATATGCTCGGCGATTCGCTTCTTTTCTACCCCCCCCCCCCTCCCCGTTCGACGAGCCTATATCCGCTTACGCGTGACTTGTGGGATATCAAGCTTGTACAGAATGTGATCTAAAGACAGTACGACCAACAGAAATCTCAGTGCCTTGATTCCAGTTCATGCCAGAATACAAAAATGTAAATATCGGTATGCACATATATTTATACACTGCTCAAAACAATTAGGGGAGCAAGCAAAAAAGTGAAGGAAACCGTGCGAGACAGCCACGTATTGGCATACAATGGATAGTACACGCGTATCAATGCGCAATACAGAAAAAAGACGTAAAAAAATTTGGAATTAAGCTCTAATTCTTTGAAAATATGAAAAAAACATGAAAAGATGATTTAGGGCAACAATTTGGTTACATGTAAACGATAAAAAAAAGTACTGTTTAGACATGGTGCATGATTTTTAATAGGGCGTGTGGTCTCCTCGAACAGCTAAGACTGCTGCACACCTGTTTGCCATGGATGCGATGAGGTTATCGATCAGACTTTGGGGAATACTGTTCCACTCCTCAAGAAGTGCAATCTGCAAGTCTCGGACAGTAACAGGCGGCCTTGGTCGCGCAGCAATGCGTCGTCCGAGCATGTTTGGATTCAGGTCAGGAGAGCACGCTGGCCATTCCACACGCTGTATTGTTTCAGCTTCAAGCATGTTCTCCTCCAGACGAGCTCTATGCGGTCGGGCATTATCATCCTGGAAAACAAAGGAATCTCCAATGGCTCCAGCGTAAGGGATGACATGAGGTCGCAGTATCTCGTCTGCATACCTTCGGGCCGTCAAAGTGCCATTCCGAATGATATGCAGGTCCGTACGTCCGCCTATGCTGATTCCACCCCATACCATCCAACCAGCTCGTCTGTATTGTGACCTTTCACGAACGAATGCGGGGTTATTTCGAGTGCCCCTGTCCCTCCATACCAGAACACGCCGGGTGTCACACTCCAGACTGAATCGGGACTCGTCTGTAAACAGCACTTGGCTCCAATCATGTTGCTCCCAAACTCGATGTTCAGCAGCCCATCTTCTTCGGGCCGCACGGTGGCGTGGGGTCAACGGAATGCAGACCATTGGCCTACGTGCATAGAGCCCTCCCTCATGAAGCCGATTACGTACTGTTTGGCTGGACACCCTTCATCCGGTTGCCAAGAGCAACCGTCTTTGCAGCTGCGTAGCATTTTCTGTTCTGTTTCGACGGGCTGTTAACCGAAAATGCCGGTCATCAGTTGCTGTAGTGGCGCGTGGGCCGACCTTGCCCTGGTCGACGTCTAACATTTCCTGTTTCTTGGAATCGATTCCACAGCCTTGCAACAACAACACTTCTGGCGACTCCAACAGCGTCCGCGACACTACGTTGTGTTTGCCCGGATTCCAGTCTGCCTATAACACGCCATGCCATGGATTCCGGTAAATCACGTTGTTGAGACATCCTCAAGTCACCTTGTCTCAAAAAAAAATACTGCGCAATCGAATTTCACAGTTACGGCAGTAAAACAGACGTTTCTGCAACACCCCGATTTCTGCCCTTATCTCCTTTTTGACGTCATGAACTTTGATTTGCATATGAAGTTTTCTTCTTCCGTTTCCTGCTAGGCTTTAAATTATGGATGATTCATTTTATGTTACTTATCGGTATACATCTTTGCGTAATTTTGTTAAAACCGTGTGCTCCCCTAATTGTTTTGAGCAGTGTACTTATATGTGTTACCACTAAAGTGCAAAAATCAGTTATTCTACAGATTATCTAGGTATCAAATCAGTTAATCTGCGATTAGCTAGGTAATGTGCATATTAACGGGTTTCGAGCTTTAGCGGTAACATATGCAAATGCTATGTTAAAACTTTGTTAAGATTTTCATTTTTTGTTTATGAAGCATTGTTACTGACTGCAGCTGCATCAGCAGAAATAGGACAACGTCGAAACGATGACTTCGAGACGTAAGTAATAACATTGCTTTACCATATTCGGGTGTGTAATGAGAGGGAGAGTGAATATATCATGGTGTAGCGTTGTATAGAGAGTGAACTTATTTATACCTTGAAACCCCAGGTTGACTCATGCGCTATCTTCGAAAGACACTGTGATATCAGTTAAGTCAATCACTGTTCCCTATACTGCTTTTTTTTTCAGCGATTTTTGAAATATTACTTTGGTGCGGCAAATCTGTTCCTTTCTCAAAAATGGGCAATAAATTTACTCTCTTTTATAGGCACATAAGCTTCAACTACTGTATTTACACGTATAGACAAGTGCAGTCAAGGCGCCAAGGAAGGGAGATGTGGACTTACCGTTCCCCCTCCCCATTTTTTCACAAAAAACAGGTTTTGCCGCTTCTATTGACGTTTAATCGTATACAAAAAAGCAGGATAGGGAACGTAATTGGCTATAGCGATAATGCGGACGTCACACTTCGCTCAAAAATGCCGCATGAGTCAGTTTGAGGGTTTTAAAGAGCTCTAGGTACGAATTTCCGAACGAAATATCAAGTTCTATGATTATGTTGGTATTTTAGCACTTTGGTCATTTTATGCACTCAAATGGGACCGTAATTACGGTCCAGGGTGGTCGTTAAGCGGGCCATAGCCCAGACCCAAAAAAGTAAATGCGAATGAGCGAAAAATTTAGGAAAGTCAAATACTCCCCAGTTGCAATCAGACCTCAATGTAAGTTGACTCTTGAAACTTAGCAGCTTATTTTCAACATCAATTTTTTGGAGCATTTCAATCACAATAAATCTTGACAGAATGTTTCAACATTTTTCTCCCCCTACAAAGACGTCAAAATAAGTTGCATAATTTGTTGCTTCAAACCTTGTTATTTATTACCGTAAAACATCATATGAATAACATTAATCTTGTTGATCGAAACGTACTTCGTATGATGATTCACCTGCGCTCTGAGAAGCCGATTGTTTGTGGTAAACTCATATTTTCCTGGATCGCTTACGTTTCTTGGACGGAAAATGAGTTTTTGAACGTTCCAGTAAATATTTGCTCGAATCTTCGTTTTCATTTTGTCGATTCCCCCCACGAATGGGTTGGTCTTGAACCAGGAAAGCGAAACACCTGCTTTGATGATACACACGAACATGCGCAATGAGCAAGCTTTCAAAAATGTTTTTTTTTGTGCATAAACGGGGTAAAAACTACCATCAACACTTGATACTATTTGAGTTCATTGTAAAATAAAAACTGCAGAAGAGCCTCATAATTTTCATTCAAATTCTCACGGCACACCAGACCCGCCCTTGAAGGGGGGGGGGGGTGTGCGACAGGTTTTTGCAATGTACTTCCTTCAGCTCTTGGTCAGTATCTTTCAGTTGATGAGATTCGAATTCATTTTTCCAGAGAGAATCACTCAAGAGATCTCTGAAACGTATTGTACATTCAAAAGAAATATCAAAATTCATGATATACATTAGGCATTTCCGTCCTAACGCCTCCCAATGACTGAGCAATAAAAACGCAGGTATCATTTTAGCTGAAAGGGGATGAAAAGGTCCAGTTTTAGACTAGAATTTTAAAAATTATGGAACGAGATTGAATATTTTGCAACCAATTATGAAAAGGAAAAATGGAATTATGGATAAAAAAAAATATATCAAACAGAATAACTATGAAATAAATAATAATTATCAAATAAAATTGTCTGTAATTGTCATAAAATTGTTTGACCAAACGAGATGTATGGTCACTGTACCTGCAAACGAGACTTTTCGAATATGGTTATCAGAAACATACTATTCAATCTTTACACTTCATGCACAGTTAGAAAAACTGATAGCAGATGGAAGCACTACACATAACAAACATTACACAGAAACAAACTTTACGCGGAAGGTTCACCACACACACGTGTTCCAACATGTACCAATTCGTTAGAAGTTCCGCAGAGGAATATGGACATGCCCTCCACATCCTGCAACTGGGGCCTAGGCTGGGATCTTTAGCGGGCCCCTTCTGTAGTTAATTTATATCGTAAAAAAGCGAAAAAAAAATGATAACCCTCCCGGGCCCTGTCAGCCCTCATTGTGCGGGAGGCCATGAATATGGACGAGGTGCATGTCTGGTTCAGTAGTAGTAGTAGTAGTAGTTATCAGAAACATCGAGTCCCGATGTGATCGCATTAAGCGGCGTAGACTGTATCATGAGAGCTCCCGCAATCGAGGAATGATCGAGTAATTACTGTGCTTGTGCAACGTTATACTTCAACTTATACGAATATATACGATGAATTGATTCTGCGCTGTAATATATACGAATACAACGCCACAACAGGCAAATTGCCCAACGAGGTGGCTGAGTTAAGAACATCATGGATCCCCGAGCCATTTTTTGGAGGCCCTACCTACTACTACTACATCACACATGCGCCCCGCCCACACCCCCCAACAAATCGGTACATACGGGAATGTGCGTGTACGTGTAGTGAAACCTGACGTGAAGTTTTTTTTTTTTTTTTTTTTTTTTTTTTTTTTTTTTTTTTTTGTTGTTTCTCTGTAATGCTTGTTATGTGTAGTGCTGCCATCTGCCACTAGTTTTTCTAACTATGAGTGAAGTGTTATGATTGAATGATTTATTGTTGTAGGACTGTTGCTCTCTGTGGCGAGACTTTTTTAACGGGGAGATCGGCTCGCATTTGCGCCTTGAAGTTGGGAACCACAGAAAACCAACTTCAGCCGACCACCGCTGTGGGGTTCGAACCCGGATCCTCGCATCGCGAGTCCGTCACTATAACCACTCGACCACCACAGCGGCCGAGCACACATAAGTTAAAGAGTGATTATGCTATAACTTGGTAATTTTTTAGATTTGACACATTTTATGCTTTACGATTCATGTGCTTATTTTATACTTTACTTATTTTAGATTTCACGCTTTTTACGCATTTTATGCATTCAAATTTCTCATTGGTGTGTTTTTACGGGTTTTTTTTCGAAAATGTATTAAATGCGACATGTAATAACGGAGAAATGGCGCGATATGTAATGTTTGTTGGTGTAATAAAGATTAATTTCATGAATAATGAATCATTATTAATGATTATTTAATAAAGATGAATAAATAACAAACATAATGAAAATAAAAAAATAATAAAGAGGAATAAATAAAAGGCACGTTATATGACTAATGGTCTAGCTCAGTGTTTCCCAAAGTGGGCAATATCGCCCCCTGGTGGGCGATGGAATGGTCCAAGGGGGCGATAGAACCTACTTATTCAACATAGGATCTAATGGGCTTACTTAAATTGGGGGGCGATGAGAGGAAAAATTTCTGAAGAAGGGGGCGATGGAACAAAAATTTTGGGAGACCATGGTCTAGCTGATTGGACGCGCCTACGAGACAGCGTCCAAACAGCTGGCGTTCAAACGGCATGAGTCCGAATGTCTGGCTTCCAAATGGCCGCGTCCAAACATGTTGTTCTACGCAATCTGAGGCTCTCGGTACATTCCAGCACCTAGAGATGGAAGGCCTTCGCCAGCACTTCCTAGATATACTGTAGAAGGCCTCTGCAGTGTTTGCCATATAAACGTCATTCAGACTGCCTAGCAAGTTTGCCACATTTTAAAGGAAAACACAGCATCCTATTTCGTTCCATCTTGTTGTGGCGTAGAATCTTCCTGATTGGCTCACAAATACTGCGTAGTGACTGGATGTGGAGCATAGAAATCGCCAATTCTGAACCCGATCATTTCTTTTCCTCACAACGATGATACTGGCACAAGCAGGGAATTTTTTCCCCCCGAATATTCTGAGGCACAAATGGACTACTCACTGACGTCACAAACCGACTGCAGAGGCCTTCTATCTCTAGGAGGTGCTGCCTTCGCACGCTGCTCGTGACGTCAGCAAGTATATAGACCATTTTCACCTCAGAATATCCAGGAAAAAAAAAAATTCCCAGTTCTTGTCAGTACCATCGTTGTAACATATGCACCCGACTGGCACCGTAGTAAGATGCTTGTCCTCCACTATGAAGGTTACTATCAAGATCCATGGGTTCGAATCCGGACGTGCAACGTTAGAAGCAAGTTCTTCACCTACCGAGCCTGAGGTCCTTTGGCATCGTTATGCGGAAAAGAAATGATAGGATTCAGAATTGACAGTTTTTATGTCCCATATCCAATCACCATACGGTATTCGTGAGCCAACCAGGAAGATTCTATACCAAAATAAAAAAGAAACGAAATAGGATGCTGTGATTCAAAATGTGGCAAACTTGCCAGGTAGTCTTAATGACGTTACAGATGAACTTGGCAACCCGTGCGGAGGCCTTCTATCTCTATGGGGTGCTGGACATTCCTGGATTTCATTTTCTTTGCGCAACCCTTCCGTCTTAGAAGTTTACCCCTCCCCCCCTACTTATCTGAAACACCCACAAATATTGAATAAAGCATATATTTATAGGTTCATAATATTTCCATTATGTTTCTTTCCATTTACATCACAGATGCAGGAAACTCCAACCCGGACATACTGTTGGAAATTACATTTGCTCCGAACATGACACCAAAGGTATAAAAGAGCTATTTTTTTTAAACTTGCTATATTCACCTATATTTCAAAAACATAATTTACACATAATTATTATTTTTTTATCGTTCAAAGATGATGATACTCGGGTCTTGAACCAATTCCAAGGCATTCTGGTAAATGAGAGCTATACAGCTGAGGCCGATCATCCCTGGGCTGCACTCCTACAGGAGTTACCATCAGAGGGTTCTTCTCTGTTAACAGGTATATACTGAATCATATTAGTACGGGTGATTCCAGAAACGACACCCTAACTTCAAAATTACATAGCATGGAAACAGTGATAAATAGAAACATGCCCTTCCCCCCACCCCCATCACAAGGGGTAGGCAGGCACAGCTTCAGACCCGGGACGATTTTTCGTTATTTTTCCTAATTTTGTAAATATAAACTAAGTGACACACATTGCCATATCACTTGAGCGACTCGCGGCACATTCCCATATCATTCAATTGTCCCGCGTGTTACTTACAGATCACCGCGGCACAGTTCCACAGCAGTCAAACCACCCGCGGCACATTCGCAGATCTTCGAGTGACCCCGCGGCATATTTAAAGACCACCGCGGCACAGTTTCAGAGCAATTAAGTGTCCGGCGGCACAGTTTCAGAGCAATAAAGTGTCCGGCGGCACAATTTCAGGTCACATACGTGACTTGCGGCGCAGTTCCAGATCACTTACGTGACTTGCGACACAGTCACCTACGCATCCATTGCAGTAGATAAATCGCGCGGAAGTGGTTCTTAACTTCACTCTTCACATTAGTCATGCCATTGCTAGGCACGGGGCGACCGTTTCGAATCCATCGTAATGTCATTGGACCCATGTTTGCGAAGGACAATATCCTTGGGCGTCCCGCGGCACATTTTCAGATCACTGGAGTGACCCACGGCATATTTGCTGATCACTTGAGGGACCGACGGCACAATTCAAGCGACCTGTGGAACATTAACAGATCACTTGAGTGATACGCGGTGCTGTTCGCGATCACTTAATTAAGTTGCGCGCTCACGTTTTCAAATGAATGAATTAACCCGCATTCTCCTAAAGATTGAACACCTTTTGTTTAAAGCAATGGAAATCACAAACGCGATATCAGATTTAACTGTTGTGAGCAGAGCCGCAGTAAATTCTTGATCATACGGGGACAAGAATACATTTTGGAGTCCCCTTGCAATGTTGATGGGAGGGTTCAAGACTTGCGTCCCCCCCCCCCCTAAAAAGATACATGCGGAAGTATCTAAATATACATGCAACATGCTTTGTTTCATCAGTTTTAACCAAATCTTCGGCTAACAAGTTTGAAATGTGGGCGCAGTACCAAAATGCAAGTCCCGAAAAGCCAAGAGAGAGCCATCCAGAGTCTTTCTGGAAGAAACCATATTTCGCAGTAACAAAACTTGATATGTTACGTATGACGTTTTCTTCTGTTGACTTCACTGAACTGAAAACCACATTTGCTAAATAATTTCCAGCATGTGATAAGCCAGATGTGTCAATAGTATCAACATATGGATGGCTTTACCACACCGTTTTATAACACACAGAATTTATGCATTATACATATCCATCCATTGACATGCAATTTTTGATTTCCTAAGTCAACTTCACTTTCTCTAACTTCATCATTGTAAACCGTGGGTCACCATTTATCAGCTAAATTGGTACTACTATGGTATCTTTGATATATAATATACATATTAATATATAAACTGAAGAGCCAAAAAATTGGTACAGGCATGCGTATGCAAGTAGAGATATGGAACCAATCAGAGTACGGTCGGCAACGCCTATATAGCACAACAAGTGCTCCCCGTTAAAAGGTCTCGCCACAGAGAGTAACAGTCCTACAAACAGTACAAATATTCAGTCAATACACATCACTCACTTCACTTCTGAGATATAGATGGCAGCACTGAAAAATCATACACAACACTAGATACACACTCAGACTGTTAGGTACACGCACTTACACTTCCGGCACAACTCACTAGGTAGTAAATTGCCTATGGCAATAGACCTGAGTTGTGCTCGGTTTGAAAAAAAAAAAAAAGCACAACAAGTGTCTGGCATAGTTGTTAGATCGGTTACTGCTGCTACAACGGCAGATTATCGAGATTTAAGTGAGTTTGAACGTGGTGTTGTAGTCGGCGCACGAGAGATGGGACATAGCATTTCCGAGGTAGCGATGAAATTTGGATTTTCACGTACGACCATTTCACGAGTGTACCATGAATATCGGGAATCCGGTAAAAAATTAAATCTACGACATCGCAGCGGCCGGAAAAAGATCATGCAAGAACGGGACTGACGACGAGAATCATTAAACGTGACAGACGTGCAACCCTTCCGCAAATTGCTGCAGATTTCAATGCTGGGCCATCAACAAGTGTCAGCGTGCGAACCATTCAACGAAACATCATCGATATGGGCTTTCGGAGCCGAAGGCCCACTCGTGTACCCTTGATGACTGCACGACACAAAACTTTACGCCTCGCCTGGGCCCGACAACACCGACATTGGACTGGAAACACGTTGCCTGGTCTGACGAGTCTTGGTTCCAATTGCTTCGAGCTGATGGACGTGTACGGGTATGGAGAATGAATCCATGAACCCTACATGTCAACAGGGGACTGTTCAAGCTGGTAGAGACTCTGTGGTATGGGGCGTGTGCAGTTGGCGTGATATAGGACCCCTGATAGATCTAGATACGACTCTGACACGTATGTAAGCATACTGTCTGATCACCTGCACCCATTCATGTCCCCATTGTGCATTCCGACGGACTTGGACAATTTCAGCAGGACAATGCGACACCCCCACACGTCCACAATTGCTACAAAGTGGCTCCAGAAACACTCTTCTGATTTTAGACACTTCCGCTGGCCACCAAAATCCCCAGACATGAACATTATTGAACATATATGGGATGACTTGCAACGTGCTGTTCAGAAGAGATCTCCACCCCCTCTTACTCCTACGGATTTATGGACAACCCTGCAGGATTCATGGTGTCAATTATCTCCAGCACTACTTCAGACATTAGTCGAGTCCATGCCACGTCGTGTTGCGGCACTTCTGCGTGCTCGCGGGGGCCCTACACGATATTAGGCAGGTGTACCAGTTTTTTTGGCTCTTCAGTGTATATATTATATTATAAAATTATTTGAAAATATAATATTTAAATTAATTGATATTTTTAAAATAATTTAATAAAAATTTAAATCACACACACTTTAGAACTTATTAGACACTTATTGATTTAAATCAGTGATTTTTTTTTAAAAAAATCAGTTGATTTAAATCACTACAATCCTGTTTAGAATAACTAGACAGTGCTTCCATCGCTCTATCTTCATCCATTCAGAAGTTATGACCACTTGAACATCTCATATACGACGCATGCGCAGTCTCTTGCAATCATTTTCTGCCTCTAAGAATCATTTTAAGATGCCCGGGAGCAAAAAGGATAAATATTTAAAGAAATGAAGAACATTGGAAATTTTTCACATAATCTTGAAAAACTCCTGAAGTATGGCACATAGAATCATGGAAGTAACATAGTGGTATAGCAATACAAGTAGCGCCAAATGATAAGAAAGGTTAGAATGCCACCTGGTGGAAAATTAAAGAACTTTTTTGTGTTATCTTGAAATCTAGGCAAGAGAATCAAAAAATTTCAACAATCATGTAGCAGAAAGGAATTTAGTTAATAACAAACGTACTTGGTTATGAACAATGTACAGTCAAACCGATAATTACGACCTTGGTTGTAACGACACCTCGGTTATAACGTCAATAATTGGAGGTCCGGACTGATTTCCGTAGAAAATAATGTTGAATATGTTACTATAATGTTATTAACAAAATAATGCTGATGAATGAAATCAAGGCAACGATTACTTATACCAATAGAATGCACACGACAGGTCCCTTTACCATTAAAAATGAAGATGACGGACCCGTTGTACTAAAATGAAGGCCTCTTCCTCCCTTTTATGAATTAAATGTAGGTCATGGACCCCTTGTACAAACAAAATGAAGGTCATGGACCCATTCTACGTATATAACAAATGCTGCAGACCCCTTTCCACTAATAAAATGAAGGCCACGGGATCCCTTTTACTGATTACTGAGGGCCACGAACCCTTTTTCACTATTGACATGAAGGTCAGGAACCCCTTTTCACGATTGCAATGAAAGTCAGGGACCCTTTTTCACTATTGAAACTATTTAAATGAAGGTCAAGGACCCATTTCACAAATTACTGAAAGCCACGGATCCCTTATACCAACAAAGCGAAGGCCACGGACTCTTTTTCACTAATGAAATCCAGGTTACGAACCCCTTTCCCACTAATGAAATGCAAGTCACTGACCCTTTTTACAAATTACTGGAGGCCACGGACCTCTTTTAGAAATTTCTGAAGGCCACGAATCCCTTGTACCAATAAAATGATGGTCACAGACTCCGTTTCAGAGCAACCTTCAGAACAAAAGTGATGTAGTTGTTTCCTCATCCAAGCTCATTAAATTCTCTTGAAGTTCCCAAAGACTCTCAAAGGGTCCCCGGAACCCCTGTTTTAGGACGCCTGGTTAAGAAGAAGTTTAGTTATTGTACGTGCCATTCTATCGCGAATTCGACACATTCTCCTTGAGATTACTGTTCATAATTTTTGATATTTTTGCAGGACTAAATGATTGGAAAAGTCTCGAACTCTCGAAGAATATCGTCACGAGCGGCGTATCCAACGCTCTCGAAGCAAACTACGCTCGCAAGACACCGAAGCAAGCCTTCGATCCATTCGCAAGTCTCTACTCAAAGCTAAAGAGTTTCCCTTTCGGCGAACAGGCAATAGGTAAATGAGAAAGGGAAAGATTCATTTATTTTTCCCATAAAATTTATCATTTATCTTTTTCTCTGATTAAATTCCAACGTCTCGTTTGTCCAGGAAACTGCAAAAATCCAGGCTCGATTGCGAACGGTGCATCGAGCGACGACCACACGGCAGTTTTCCAGTGGGGTTCGGTGCTCGATTTCAATTGCAGCAAAGGATATCACCTTGTCGGGTCGCAGAGATTGACTTGCCTGATGACGGAGCAATGGTCTGACGAAAAGCCATCCTGCGTTACAGGTGATGAAATACGGTGATCCACCATTAGGGATACCAATTATATTAATGCATATTCATTTGCAGGGCCATAACTACGATGTGTGTGTGTGGTGTGGGGGGGGGGGGGCAAACATTATTTTGCCGCCCCCCCCCCCCCACGAAAAAATTCGATGATGTTTTTGAGGGTGTTTTTGTTTCTACCTTAAATTTGCCACCCGGGGCAGTTGCCTCCTTCGTTCTCCCGCCCCCTCTTATTATTTTGATCATTGGTCTTACTTAGGGTTTCGGACGTCTCGTATACAGGGGGGTCCTGTAAGTGCCAATGCGTCCTTTATCTCATCAACCGCCCATCGTAGAGGTATGATTCCAATTTAAAAATATGCTCAAAAGGCGTTTAAAAATCACCGCGTACCAGTTTTGAGAGTGAAAATACAGTGTGTCACAAAGTAAAACTCTAAATTTTTATATGGACTCCCTGCCCTTGAAAACCAATTAGAAAGTTGCAAAAATTGGAGAATATTTGGGAAAGAAAGAGAGAACAGCATGCATAAGGGAAAGGGGCATTGCCCTTTAGTTTATGCTGTTCTTTTCGTACTTTTTACTGATTTTGAATTCATACATCGGTGAATATTGCATTTTGACACATGAATTTGTTTTTGTCGGCATCAGAAGAGACAGGGACATACTGTATTTGAACCCCAAAAAACCAGTACAGAGTGGAACACATTTTGAGCACTTTTTAAACTGAAGCCATTTCTGTACGATGAATGCTTAAGGCGATGAAGGACGAGTTAAGACTAACAAGACACCCTGTATATTGTTGTACCGGCTGGAATAAGTGAAAAACAGTTCATTGAAACTTTTTCTCCAAATTAAACTCATTTTTAAAAAATAGTGAAAATCAATTATTAACAGTAGGGGGTCATTCAAGTATTACGTCAGCATCGGGGGGGGGGGGAAAGGGTTTCGCATTTGCTGACTTTTGGTGACAAGGGGGGGGAGGGGAGTTTGAAGGTTGCTTACGTCATCAACCACCCCTTTTTGATGATATGAAATATTCTAAGCTGCTGACGGGGGGAGCGGGGCCAGTGTTTTGCTAACTTTTGCTGACAAGTGGGGGAGGGGGGTCAAAAATGGCTAAAAATCTGCTTACGTAACACTTGAAAGGCCCCTAGCCGAAAAAAAGAATGAAGAATACGTTGGCCCGGGGGGCCATGATGCTCTTAATACGGCCGAAGTTTAACCACCACTGCCAGGGACATCTTAAAAGCATCATGGATCCTCGGGCAAAATGATTTTTCTGTTCTGACGCCCCCCCCGGCAGACTCGAAATGCCCCTCTCTCTGGGCACCAATTTATATGGCATATGTATTAAAACGGCACTGACCACGGCTTCAGTAGAGATTATAAAATTTGACATTATTAAATGGCAAATCGAACGCTATTTTTCATTCCTTTTTCAGAGGTATCGTGCGAAGAGATCACTGCTCCGAAAGGCGGAGGTGTTAATTATCTTCCACCGCTGAAGACGGATGATGACGTCAGGGCAGCGTTGGCACTGCCGGTATTCGAAGGTGTCGGGTGAGTATGTTCAACGCCATCTATAGCAGAAGGTCTCCGCACGAAGCTCGTTACGTCACTGAAGAAGGTCATCCTCGCCTGTAGCCATTAGATATACCGTACTTCAAGGAAAGTTAAAGACGGAGCATGCGTCGACCTGTTATATCCAATGGCTATAGGTGAGATAACCTTCTTCAGTGACGTCATGAGCGTCGCGGGGAGGCCTTCTGCTATAGATGATGTTGATCTGTTAAGTTGTTCGATCACTATTCAGCCAAAAGCGACATAATTTTCTTTCTGTCTGCAGAAGAAGATTTTTACAGTCATTTTTTTTATCTCATATTAATCACGGATCCAGAGGGATAGGTACCCTTCTCAAGAGTCTGGTAATACGGGGAAAAATTTGCCTGTTCCGTAAAATATGGAACGATTCTGTAACTCTACACAATTTGTCTCCATCTCAACACATAGTCATAGATCCACATCTGCTAGTAATGGCTTCAATAATTTGTAGACCCCACCCCCTCCTCCAATATGTTAAACTCGAGGTCCTAGGATCGGCCTCCGTTGAGAAGCCACTACTCCAGAAGTAGCCTACATACAGGGTGCCCCCTATCGGTACGCAGCATCTGAAGATTTAAATAAGGGTCATCGAGATAATCATTTCGGCACGTAACAACGTGAGGAAACGGGGTATCGGACTATACGAGTAGCGTGATCAAAACCATCTTTACACATGGGTTGCGGCGGGAAGACCTCAATACAGCACGTGTCACGTGATAAATTCATTGCCACGTAATGTAATTCTTTAGTATAATTTTCGAAAGTTATATAATTGGTAGGCAGGCACTTCAATCTACGTACGGGCCAGGGGTATCGATTTGCTCGGGGTGGGGGGGGGGGCATGATGTTGATAAGGCGTCTCTGAGTATTATTCTGTAGATTATTGTAGTCGTAATTAGAGTAGATGCTATATTCAAAGACCTTCCCCCCCGTTACATATCTAAATACTCATCTCGATGGAATCTGCAGAAATCTGACACGCAGTGTACCACTTGGGCCATCCTGTACCTCGTCAATATTCCCCTCGGAACTTGAAATGTTGGAGAAACCTAACTGTGTGCGCGTATTATGAGTATGAGTAAGAGAATTTTTTCATGATAACATATTACTTCCTTTGTATACTGAAGCCGTTTTCTTCTTCTTTTGGGTACGTCAAGCATTCCTCAACATTTCATGAACATGGTGACTCCCCCTCCGGCAAAGCCAAATAAAGAGCTACCGGAGGGACGATACGCCGTCGGAACTCGAGCCATTTTCAATTGCAAACCGAAATATTACAAACTGGAGGGATCCAAGACGAGAATCTGCAAAAAGAACGGCAAATGGAGCGGCCGAGAAACAATCTGCCTGCCAGGTACGATCCAGTGGACTCGTTCTACGATTTTGAATGCCTTACATTATACAGTCGAGTCACATTAAGTATCGCCACTGAGAGCAACGGGCCTACAATACAAAACTTCAATCGTTACACTTCACTAATTTTTCGAAAAATAGATGGCAGATGGCAGCACTATAACAAACATTACCATTACACAGAAACAAACTTCACGTTAGATCCATGACACGGACACACACATTCCAACATGTACCAATTCATTACAAGTTCCGCAGAAGAATATGGACGAGGTGGATATGTGGTTTAGTAGTAGTAGTCGAGTCACATTATTGCGACCTCACCCCACCCCCTATTTCTGACATCATCTCCTTGCATCTCATGAAGATGGACTCACATTGAAGTGACTCGACTGTGCATTCGGAATGATTCTGAACTCTTGAACAAAACTTCAAGGAATGATAGAGTGCTCTCAAAAAATCAATTTTCACACCATAGAGATGACACAAGCGGTGAACAGCTAGACGGCGCTTTCGTTGAACACATAAAGTGCTAGTTTTGACACTTTATATTGCCAATTCTACCGTGGAGTGCTGCAGGCGCTGCTGATTTCACGAGTCAGGAAAAGGTGGATATGCATTTCATACAGACGGGAATGTTCTGGAACGGAAGTGTTTTCCAACAAGACTCGTCTCAGATCACTGAAGCGTCCTTTGTCAGCGACATACAGGATACAGGGTGTGGCAGGAGTGTGAACAAGGCACAAAAAGCCCGTTCCACACAGAAGCTGGTGTTCTGGAACCCCAAAGACTACCGGGAGTGTTTTTTGCCAAGACATACTTAAGACTACTGACGCGTCCTCTGCCAGCAGTATACAGGGCGTGAAAGGTGTTTGAGGACACCACAAGAAGCCTGTTCCGCACCTGCTCTGGAACAAGGAAATTTCATATAAAAATTCATACTGTCGGGACAATTAAAGATAATGATATCTAACAGTGTGACGGGCATCATAGTGATCGGCAAAAAAAGCAATAGGCCATTGCCCACGAGTGAACATATTTTCTGTTTACTGGTGGACCAAATAAAAAGGCTGGTAAGCCAAAAAGTCCACCAGTTAAGAAATGTACACAGTTAAGAAAAGCCCACCACCTCAAGAAATATACCGGAAGTTTTTTCTTGACAACACACCTGCCAGATCGCCGACGCGTCGTTTTTCAGCTGCGTGCAGTGTACAGAACTAACCAAAACTGTGGCTCTGAAACCCCACATATTGTACCGGAAGTGTTCCTTGACAAGCAAGACTTCTGTCGCGTCCTCTGTCAGCATACAGGGCATGCCATGAGTGTGAGGGCTCCACAAAAAAGCCAGTTCCACATAGAAACCGGTGCTCTGGAACCCCAAAAATTATACCGGGGGTATTTCTTCATAAGACACCTGCCAGGTTGCCAACGATTCCTTTTTTTACAGGATACAGGATGTGCCAGGAGTGTGAGGACGCCACAAGAAGCCCGTTTCGTAAGACTGTATACCGGGAGTGTTTCTTGACATCATGACTCTTGCCAGGTCGCTGACGCGTCCTTTGTCAGCAGTACACAGGGTCTACCAGGAATGTGAGGATTTCACAAAAAGCCCGTTTCACACAGACACCGCAATCCATCAAAGGTTTTTTCGATATGGCAGGGTCGTACGTGAAACACTCCTGGCACAGTGTATACGTATCCAGAGCATCCCCGTCCACAACACCGTACATGAAATGTGTGTCCGTCTTTTCCTGATTCGTGAAATCATCCATCCCCTTCTACAATCCAGGATAGAGATGACGATAAGTTGTAAAACCAGCTCTTCATGAGATCAAGTGCGACAGTGTCGTCTAGTTGTTCACTAAGAACTCTATGACGAAAACTGCTTTTTAGATGTCTTCTATCGCTCCTTAAAGTTTTTTCCAGGAGCTCTGAATCGAATTTTAAAGAAATTTCAATAAATATAATAGACATTCAATCCTTTCAGAATGCGGTGTTCATATGGAGGGTCGACATAAGGTGACTAACAAAACCGTCTCGGAACTGATGAAGTGGCCCTGGCAGGCTGGAATCGGAGTCTACATGAAAGGGATGGCGAGGTGGGTCTTACAGTGTGGTGCCACCCTCATCAGCGAGGAATGGGTAGTGACGGCCGCTCATTGCGTCTCGAAAAGCGGATCAACGCCTCTCGATACGAAAGATGTCTTCACCTACCTCGGAAAATATTACAGGGATGACAGCCAAGACGACCAGTACGTGCAGTACCGATCCGTAGGTCTACACTTAATTATTATTATTTTTTAAAATTTAGCTAATAAATGCTCCCTCCTCCAATTGTGCCATACTGCGTTAGAATAGTATTCGCAGTGTGCGTCGTTGTTTTCCTGGGCCAAATTTCGTCTCAAAAATTCATCAAGTGTGTGACATCGAGTCAAGTATATCAACCCCTTCGCTTACAAGCCATTGACAAGAAATTCCGATGATCTCTATTTAAAGAATAGGCGATAAGTATGGTAACCCTGTCGTAACCTAACCGTACGGCACAAAAAGGAAAATATGGAGAAGGGAAAAAAAGTAGTAGAAAGGGGAAAAAAAATGAAAGAAAACCAATGTAATAAATAAGTGGGTAAGAGAGTACATACGAAGTAGATTTTTCTTTTTACCTTCACCCTGCTTGTTCCCTTTCGCTCTTACATGTATATAGTAGAAGGATACATTACATGCGGGAAAGAATCACTAATAGCAGTATAGAAATAAACGGAAGTAAAAAGAACAACTTTTTTTTCCTCATAGGGGTTACAATATAGCTTCGCGATAATGAGGAGAGATGGAAGAAAACAGAACTTGTTTGAATTTATTCCTCTCACGTTTGGACGCAATATTACGTCCTTGATCGTAAAGTGGTTAATGCGCATTTACATAATGATCAGTAGGAATTGGAATTTACCCGAAAATTTGCACGAACATTCGTTATTGCTAATGTGTGTAAATGAGTGTTGTGGATACATGATAATTAAGGCAAGGGCCCGCAGATAATATTCGAAAAATGGAGCTAAGAAACCCTTGGGTATATCAAGGCTCGAGCAAACTAGCGTCGGTAAATAAGAGCTTGGGTAAATCAGAGATGGGGAAAATCAGCCTTGTCAGCCACCGATAGATGGCACCTTCGTTTCCGACCCAACTCGATGGTAGTAAATTGTTGTATGGCGATATGACCGCAGTGAGTGAGCAATAAAGTAGTAGTCTCGGTAAATCAGATCTTGGAAAGATCAGTGCTGGGGGGGGGGGGGAAATTGGACTCGGTGAACGAGAGCTCGCGTAAATCAAGGCTGGGATACTGGTAAATGTGAACTTAAGTAAATCGGTGTTGAGGAAAACTAGCTTCGCGAATTGAAGCTCAGATAAACCCCCCCAGGGTTGGGAAAATTAGTCTGGTTAAATGAGAGCATGGGTAAATAAGGGCAGGAGGTGAATTAGCCTCGGGAAAGGAAACCTTGAGTAAATCAGGTCTGGAGAAAATCAGTTTCGGTAAATGGAGAGCTTGTATAAATCAGGACTGGTACGAAGTAGCCTCAAAATGATATCTCTGGTAGATCAGATGTAGGTAAAATTAGCTGTGGCAAAATAAGTGCATGCGTAAGGGACCCATGGATAAACCAGAGATAGGGGCCACGGGTAAATGAGTGATCGCTTTCAAATCGTACACGTGTATATGGTAAATGACATCATCTGTCTCATGATGACATTATCGTATGATATTTATACCCGGTGTTGCCATTGTTAAAAATACAAACCTTCATTTGGAATTTTTTTTTATGTGTTCATAGCCAAGAAAGATGATTATCCACCCAGATTACGATCCTGGTCAATTCGATTCTGACATAGCTCTTATATGGCTGATCAAACCGGTAGAATTCACGGATCGAGTGCAACCAGCATGCCTGCCATCGAAGGTCACCTCGGATATGAACCTCGCACGAGGAGAACATGGAATCGTAAGAAAGCTCAGAATGAATACTAGTCTTGTTTTCGCGTAGACCGTAATAGACTATGAGTATCTGGATTATATGATTGTATTCTTTATCTGTGTAGGTTCCGGGATGGGGCAAGAAGAAAGACGGGTCATTTTTATCGGTCATGAACGAGCTGAGCCTGCCGGTGATAGGACCACAAGAATGCGCTCAGAAATACAAGAAAGCTGGTCACAAAATGCTCGTCACGGAGAGGATGTTCTGCGCCGGTGTCGACGACGGTCACGTGGACGCCTGTGGTGGGGACAGCGGCGGACCGATGCTCTTCCAGGACAAGCTCAATGCTAAATGGACTATAGAGGGTATCGTGAGTTGGGGTAGCCCTGAGGGATGCGCCGTCGCTCTACAGTATGGAGGATACACGAGAGTCGTCAAATTTCTCCCTTGGATACACCTGTACCTGTAGATTCGTGATGGTGACACAAAATTAAATTACATACATCGAGATCGTTATCGACTCTGCTTTTATTTCAATAAACGTTACACAAGTATTCCTTTTATACTGTATTTATTTTCTGTGTCTACCACATTTCGAATGACTCACACGTGTTTTATTTCTGTTGTATGCCAATTGTCGTCGTCGAAACATTATGCAGGATGTTTTAGCAAGAAAGGTGAGGAAGCTTCTTCACCAATAGCCTCGATCCGTCGCCATGTGGGTTTCATTTCGGACATTTTGAAAAAATAAAAGGCTCAGAGGCGACATAAGTGAGGATGATATACTGAGTAGTGTAGTACCAAAGCCTCCTAGAGAGACGTGGTATTATCTAGGAGGCTTTGGTAGTACCCAAAAATCATACCACGTTGAAGCATGCTGCGCATCTTTCGTTCCTGAAGGACTTATCCGGCTTTCCTCGTACCTTCTTTATTTCGTCGCGAACATTATCAGTCTTCTGAAGAAATTAGGTATGTGTCTTAGGGCTGAAAGTGAGATTGATTGCGTGTTTGAATGCTGATGGAAACAGGTTGGGTTCGTGTCTGAAAATTGTTTTGCGTTTGTTGAGGCCAGCCCCGTGGGCTGAGTGTATATGGGGCCATATTGGATGCGTGTTTTAATGCTTGTACTGTCTGGTAAAGGCGGCTCTGTGTCTGAATGCTTATGAGGGCTTGTTAGGTGCGTGTCTGAATGCTCATGGATGACAGGTTAAGTGCATGTCTGAATGCTCATGGATGACAGGTTAAGTGCATGTCTGAATGCTCATGGATGACAGGTTAAGTGCATGTCTGAATGCTCATGGATGACAGGTTAAGTGCATGTCTGAATGCTCATGGATGACAGGTTAAGTGCATGTCTGAATGCTCATGGATGACAGGTTAAGTGCATGTCTGAATGCTCATGGATGACAGGTTAAGTGCATGTCTGAATGCTCATGGATGACAGGTTAAGTGCATGTCTGAATGCTCATGGATGACAGGTTAAGTGCATGTCTGAATGCTCATGGATGACAGGTTAGCCGCGTGTCTGAATGCTTATCGGGGCAGGTTGGGTGCGTGTCTGAATGCTTATAGGGGCAGGTTGGGTGCGTGTCTGAATGCTCATGAGACAGGTTGGGTGTGTGTGTTAAGGCTTATGGGGACAGGTTAGGTGCATGTCTGAATGCTCATCAGGACAGGTTGGGTGTATGTCTTAAAGTTTACGGGGACAGGTTAGTTGCGTGTCTGAATGTTCATATATATATATATATATATATATATGCTTGTCGGGGCAGGTTAGGTGCGTGTCTGAATGCTCATGAGGACAGGTTGGGTGTGTGTCTTAAGGTTTATGGAGACAGGATAGGTGCGTGTCTGAATGCTCATGGGGGGACAGGTTAGGTACGTGTCTGAAAGTTCATTGGGGACAGGTTAGATGCGTATCTAAATACAAGGATGACGTCACTCTCCGCGACTTAAGTCGCCATCTGGTGGCAGTGTCAGCAGTTGTGAGCTTGGCCTGAGTCTGGTCCGGCCGAGCTCCAAGGAAAGTTTGAGGGATTCGGTGCCTCTGTAGTCTAGTGTTCTATGGCGTTCACCCGGAAAGTGAAAGAACGTGGGTTCGATTCCCCGCAGGGGCAGCTGAATTTTCTCTCTTTCCAAAATATATCTTCGCAACAGCCAGTTGTTAAAACCTGCGTGTCTAAATGCTTATCAGGGCAGATTAGGTGCGTGTCTGAATGCTCATGGGGACAGGTTGGGTGCGTGTCTGGATTGGGATAGGTTGAATGTTTGTCTAAATGCGTATGAAAAAAGTTTGGTGACCGGCTGAATACTTTTATCGTCTGTTCTCTGGCTGAATGTTTGTTAGAACATGTTGGATGTGTGTCTGAATGATTAGTTTGACTAAAATATGTTGGATGCATGTCTGGACGGGGACAGGTTGGATGCGTGTTTGAATGCTTGTGGTGTCTGTCCGCTGCTTGCCCTTCAAATGCTTATAGTTCCTTCTACTAATGAAGACAATATAGAGAGCTTCGCTCAATTCCACCACAATATCGAATATAAATTCAATGCTATAATAACGTATAAACTGTGTAATGAGTATTATGTGGTCGAACCCTTATACCATAAAAAAGCGCACAATATATGAGTCATATTAATATTATACACTTTTTTCAATTTCCTGTCCGAAAACGAGATCGCTCGGGGTGTAATACTCAGTTACACCTATAAGGAAATCGTTCAAAAACAGCTGCTTGCATTTTGAGGCTTTTTGAATACTTAAATACCAGCATTTTCCATATAATGACCGGGGAGTAGTTTCCACGCTCAAGTGATGAGAACAAAAGGGTCATTTTCCTCGAATTCGGGATGTTCATACGGAAAAAACAAAACATCAGCAGGAAAAACCCGAGCTATTTTCACGTTTTACTGGTTTTTGATTCCATTGTTTTTCCCCAAGTTAAAATCACTGACGTGGAAAAATTAGACAATCCGAACATATTATTCACTTTTTCATACACGATGATGATATGATTCGCCAATATCAAGGTTTCGCGTAGCAACAAATTCGTTTTTTGCTACGGATACGCTTAACAAGCAAGATGTGAATTGGGGGAAAATTCGTGCTAGTGCGTGTGTCGAGTACTCGAAGTGAACACCCGAGTTTTCATGTTTTACAGTGTTCTGAGTTTTACGTTGGATGCATATCTAAATGCTTGTGGTGACAGGTTGGAAGCGTGTATGAATGTTTAAAGTTACAGGTTGGAAGCTGGAAGCGTGTCTGAAGGCTTGAGGTGACTTCTACATTGGATGCGTGCAGGAATGCTTACAAAGACGGGTCGGATGCGTGTCTGATGCTTATGGTGACTGAATTCGTTGTTGGTTCGCGTCTGAATGATTATCGTGACTTTTCTACGTCTGACTGCTTGAGGGGACTTCTACGTTTGTTGTGCGTCTGAATGTTTAAGGTGACTCCTACGTTAGATGCGTGTCTGGTTATTGAATGCGTGCCTGAATCATCACAGTGCCTTTTTTACGTTGAACGTGCGAGAGACCTTCAATACCCATTCACCAATATTGCATTAGAAAACACGTGGTACACATCTGACAAAAGAGGATACCATGAGCACGTGATAAAAAGTATTTCAATAGTACATCAGTGCCCCCGAAGGTTAGCCATTTTCGAAACTGGATCAATAGGACACTAATTGGGTCCATAATTATTCCTAGAACCGTAGTTTGTTAGTTTGTTGATCTCGCATCACCTTATCGTCTCACGGGTAGTCAGCTTGACAGCTGAAAGTGATTAACTCTATCACTGATGAACTTAAGGAGTGTTTAAGGTCATCATAAGATGACCTCCTCCCTCTTACACACCCAAATCTCCATCATGAAAGCTTGAAAGGTTATAAGAGCGTATCGTTATTCCTAAGAAAAAAGGAATTACAGAAAGAAAACTGAACGATATCGAAGTTCCGGGAAGTATCATTAACCAACAAGCTGCAGGAAGTAACGCGGATATTTCGTGTGTGCGCGCTCTTACGGGAAACCCTACCATTTACAGAATGCAGCTGGTGTTCGGGAGCATTGTCTTTATTACAAGTGAGTTGAAAACGATCATTACTATCATTCGTAGTGTATTTAAGCAGATAATAGTTTCGAGCGTAAATATTGATCTTAATTTTACTCCTAAATATTGGGTAGCCTTGAATAAACTGACATTACTCAAAAGCCATCTTTAGCTCGATCGGGATGCCACGAAATTTCACATGACCCGAAGCCGCGAGGAGAAAGGATTCAGTGAAAAAATATAATTACAAAATTCACCGATAGGAGGAAATTATGGCAATTCACGATGCTCAAAGACTTGCAATGGACAGAAGAATGGAGTCACGAAAAGTTCGTGTTCAGTGTACCAACCGTTCTTGTGGAAAAGAAATTGCGCGTCGTGCACAACATTCTCTGCAGCCGAATGGCATCACTTAAGGAATATTCATCTCAGCTCATGTTTAAATTATCTCCCAATGTTGCCCGCGAGGGTTCCGTGTAAACCTGGTTAAGATCCTCTGCTTTAAAAATCTTCCGACAGGTTGTATACGTGTATGAATGCTTATTGTGACTGATTTGTACAGATGGATGATGTTTAAATGTTTATGAAGACTGACACATATGCGTGTCCATAGGCGCCGCCTGAAGCCATTTGAGCCCCCCCCCCCCACGAATAAATTTTGTAAGTGGGCTGAGTCCCACACCCAATAACTTCTAAAAAAACAGTGAAATGCACCCTCCTTCTCCTGCGTACGCACTTGAGTCCCGTATGTACGGGACGACCAGCAACTTTCAACCCCCCCCCCCAATGTTTTCTTCATGTCAGCGCCTCTGTGCGTGTCTGAATGCTTATGGTGACTGACTTCTGCATGCGTGTCTTAAGGTTTAGGATGACTTTTCTACGTTGGAGGTGTCTGAATGGTGACCGACTTCCGCATTGAATGCATGCCTGAAGTTGAAGTCTCCTCTCTCTAATGGTGACTGACTTCTACTTTGATATACGTTCGAATGCTTGGTGTGTGCGCAGGGGCTCCATCTGAGGGTGAAATAAAATTTCCTATCTTACATTCATACAGAGGTGAATTTAACGGCGGGCGCATAGGACACGCGCCCGGCCCTCGAAAAACCCAAACTTCACACTTTTTTCCAATTTAAGGGGGCCCAATGTTTTCTCTCGCCTGAAATTGCACCCGAAGCCAGCGCCGTCTTAACGCATGGGCCCACCCGGGCACTGCCCGGGGGTCTCAAGAGAAGAGGGGCCTCACAAAACTGAAATCAGGTTGAATTTTTTTAGAATTTACAAGGTAGGGCCTAAGAAAAACCCCTTGGCCCGGGGGCCCATGATGCTCTTAAGACAGCACTGCCCGAGGCTTCAACCGACTAAAATACACTTTAATTGATAAAACCGAATTTGGCGTTTCTGTATCCTAGGCAGTGCATTTCTAAAATCTAAGCTACTTTTCGCGAATTTTTTTTATAACGTTATCACCACGTTATTTCCATATATTTATAATTCCCACCACTTACGCCACCTACTGGAAAATTTTTGAACCATTTCTTCGCTTAAGCATTCTTTTCCTATAAATTCATTCATTCCCCACCCCTTCCCCCCCCCCCCAAAAAAAAGAAACAATTCGTCAAATTCCGGTCGCTAGATCCAACTTCACATGGCTTTCGATAGTGTCAGCTTAATCAACCAGCTAGAGCACTAGCTGGTATTGGCTTAATCACACCCACCCAGCACACGCGTGACAGCTCGCGAAACGTCTTGTAGTTGATATGATCATGTTCGCCATACCACGAAGCTAAAGAGATAAAAAATCCACTCCGTGTTGAAATTTTTCCTTTTGAATTGCAGGCGTTTTGCAACTGCTAGTGTTTGAAATTCCATCCACAGATGCGACGCTCGGTCTCTTCACCGAAGGTTTAGACTCGTTGCTTAACTTGAACCTGTTGAAGAACAAGAACAAGGAATGCAATCCGACTGGTTTATTGTGTCAGTGTGGCAAGACCAGGAAGTCCATCACTGTAGCCATAGCACAGTAAGTTTTCCTTTCTTTTCTACTAGAGACCTCTAATATCCTCAATGTAAAAAGAGGATATCGAAATACACAGGGTAAACGACCACTCTACCGCACAATTATTATTATTACAGTCGAATCCCATTATAACGAACTCCAAGAGACCGGAGAAATCACTTCGTTATAGAGGAATTCCAGGGAGAGGAGAGTATAGAGGAATTCTTATTTGGAGGGTCAGAAAAGTGTTCGTTAAAACGAGTATTTCGCTATAACGGTATTCGTTAAAACGGGATTCGACTTTATTATTATTTTCTATTACAATTTATCCAAAGATCCCTCGGTTAAGAAGCCTACTGAGAGAGTAGGATGACTATTATGCGCCTTGCAATTTACGGTAACTTTCCGCATTTTTTTCCGGTAAAATACATTTTAGCAGTAGACCTCCATTTCTCATTCATTGGCAATTACCTGAACAATTATGGAAATAATTGGAATTGCAACTGTAGCAAATTACAGTGATTTAGCTGACAATTGTTGGCTACTTTTTTGGCAGAAATCGGTGATATCCCGATCGGTGATTTTATACTTAGATTATGATTTTCTAGTTGTTGTGATTGTAATGTATATTTTGTAATGTATGCTTTTTATGAATAAATTGCCAGAGGTATCCAGTCCGTGAGGACAATGAGCCGATCTTGTCATATGGCGATGTGGCCTAGGCATATTTCGGTTTGGCGGTGATATCCCGTGTTTAGGATCATAATTTCGCGTATTTTTCGTAATTAAATATGGTCAAGAGAATTGAAAACAAATACGCATAGCGCCGGGAGCACAAGCGTTTCGGGAAAAAACTAATTCCTTGCGAGAAATTTTTCTCCTCTCAATAAAACTTCGCACCGGAAAGTCATGATTTGAGGAGTTCAAATAGCTTGCCATTCCCGAAGCTGGAATATAAAATACCGATTCGGGTTTAGTATTATTTTAAGTTGGGCATGCAGATTTTTTGAATTGTCTACCCTGCCTTCAACACGATACTTACATCACATGAAACACTCGGGCATTAGTCATTTTCACTTCAAAATATGGAAGACAGGTGGCAGCACTTACATAACACGAAACAAGCATAACTCTGACAATATAAATACATTAGGGCCAAGCATATACACGCGCAAAACACGTTGCAGGTGCATGTGCGGCTAATAATACTCTTTTTGTGAACTTTTTCAGCTGCACGATACTTTGTCCGTGAAAAATCAAAAGAAGTCAGTTGCCCCCCCCCCCCCCTTATCCATAAACCTGCCTAATTTGCAAAGGATTCCCCACAAAAGTGTCGGTTAAGGGAATAAAAGAGGTATTGTGCCAAAAAAAAACAAAAACCGGTTACTACGGTGGATGAAACTGTATTTCCTTTGGATATCTCCACTATCCGGCCTAGTCTATGACGCCATGACATTGCCAAATCATTGGAGTTGTCGCCAAACTTCGCCAAGTTTATTGCCAATTCGGCGAGATCTACAGGCGAATGATCATAATTTTCATTTTTATATAAGATACAGACTATTTCCAGGAGGAAAAATGACATAATAAATAATAAATAAGAACTATTTGCATAATTTTCATAATAATATTTATATTCTTGGATTTTTTTTTGATTTTTTTAAAAATAAATTTTTAAAACGTACAGTACAGTACATAACAAACATTTACATTATATATACCGTACATTTATGTATAAAGTACATTACATTTGTGTATAAAGTACATTACATTCATGTATGAAGTACATTACATTCATGTATGAAGTACATTACATTTATGTATAAAGTACACATTTACGTATAAAGTACATTACATTTGTGTATAAAGTACATTACATTTGTGTATAAAGTGCATTACATTTGTGTATAAAGTGCATTACATTTATGTATAAAGCACAGGCCTGTACCAACAGGTCACTAAATATGAATAGGAGTGGTTTTGGGTATTAAAATAATGTTTTTGATGGTAAGGTGCGGTTAGGAAGTGAGCATTTATAACTCCGGCTTATCCGGCGTATCTGTGATTATTCCGCCACATTAGGGCGGATACTCCGGATTATTCTGCATACGATATTATAGGACTCTACTTGCGCCAACAGGTTCCATTCCCCTGAACGACCAGCTCCGTTGGACATCTTCGCAAATGATGCAGACTTGGGGCAGTGACCTACGGTCTCTCTACGTCGAAAGACCACCGCTTTGCACTACAACTACTACTGTTACATTGCACATGCACCCAGTGCCGTAACCAGCCATTTGTGTGCCCTGTGCAAAAAATTTGCATTTAGGTCCTTTCTGGAGGGCCCCCGCCCTTTCAAGTGGGACCCTGTGCGGGTGCACCTGTTGCACTGCATGCACCTCGTAAATATTCCCTGAAGAACTTGTAACGAATTAGTAGATGTCTATACCTAAACGTGAAGCGTGTTTCTGAAGAATGCCCCTGCTATGTGTTCCAGAACTGCTACCTTCTTGAATTCGGTAGGTTATTTCGCCTGTTGTATTACGCGCGAGTTTTTCAAATGTTGTACGCCTGATTGTTTCCTATTGGCTCAAAAAACACCGATTGATACTGAAGAAATGGCATGTTGGCAAAAAGTGCTTGATGTCTATGGAGATTTACATACTTTGAAGACTATGAATGATTTTCTGAATCATTTACCGTATACTTTTCCGATTCCGACAAATCAAAAAACGGCAATGACTTCTTTTTGACCACCTTATAAACACAAGACTGATTAAGAAAATGATTCTCCGTAATTATGTCGATGAGAGACCATTGATGGTCGTTACGTAATTAATCATAACGGTATACACCCCAATGCGCGTGTGATTCCTTTGTTCGACCCTCATCAGGGCGTGCTTCCTAACATTGTCCTCTGGGATTTTCCCCCCTCGGACCTTGTTATATGATAATTCTATTTTTCTTCTTCTTCCATAATTAACGTAAAATATGATGATAATTTTCCCTGTTATCTCGGTTCATGAATAATTCATTCATGGGCCGAGAGCTTTAGCAACAACCGCAATAACGACTTCCCCATGATATCTCTGCGGTTTTCCACGGGTTGCGAGTTGAGGGCCAGCATTTCAATGAGTTTGACATTAGGTCACACGTGGTTCTGAAAATACCTAGTTATTACCATATTGTATGTATTTTTTTCCATTTTTATAGGTTGTGTCTTATTTTATTTAATACTATATTTATTTACAGCGTGTGTGTGTGAGAGAGAAAACAAAACTACCTGAAAATGATTTTTAAAAACAAATTGGTATTCGTATTTTGGTGAATGATACCAGAGGGCGCCCGCCATCATAATTTGGAGAGGAGTCACAAATTCAGAAAACTTGAGTCTCTGACCCTATTCATAGGAGGAACCTTTTGATGTCTGTTTTGTTGGGGGGTTTGCGGAAAATTCACCGACAATTCACCACCGTGCAAATTCACCGACCAACAATTTATCTATGGGAAATTCACCGACAACGGTGAGTGACATTCGACACGAGTCAGTAAGCCAGTAAGTGAGAGAGGAATGACAGAGTGAGTAAGTCAGTAAATGATACAGTAGTTAGTGAGTGAGTGACAGAGTGATTAGTGTTAGGAGTGAGCAAACTGAAGTGAGAGAGAGAGAGTGGCAGAGTGAGCGATCTGGTGGGTTAGTGAAAGAATGAGTGACCTGGTGAGTTAGTGATAGAATAAGCGATCTAGTGAGTTGGTGACAGAATAAGCGACCTGGTGAGTTAGTGATAGAATGGGCGACCAAGTTGGTGAGTAAGCGAGTGAGAGTGAGTGACCTAGCTAGTGAGTGAGCGACCAAGAGATTGAATGTGAAACAGAGTGAGCGACCTGGTGAGTTAAATTAGTAATATGGAAAACACTATTCTAGAGCCCATTCGTTCACTCACTGACTTATTTGCTCACTCACACCAACGCACTTGCTCATTCACTGACTCATCAGATCACTCACTGGCACATTACCTCACTTGCTCATTCGCTTACTCACTGACGCATTAGCTCACTCTCTGGCTCATTTGCTCACTCGTATATTCACTCGTTCATTGACTCATATCGAACTGTGGTCAGTGAATTTTCCGTGCGATGAATTTTCCATTCTGTGAATTGTTGGTTTGTTGGTCAGTGAATTTTCCGGACACGGTTTTGTCGCAGCACCCGTTGAAGTCAGTCAGTCAGGCTCTGAATACTGAGGCAATCTTGTAGACTGAATCTATGCAATATGCCTTCAGATCCTATCATGTACATGGTATTTTCGTTGAAATATTTATATTACAATAAATACATTTGAGTATATTTTTTTGCAATTAATTCTACTGCGATCAACGTGACTGTATCACATTTAAGTGTGTCTGTCTGTCTGTGTGTGTGTGTGTGCCCATTTCAGCTTTTAGAAAACGCGTTTTTGGGTACTGTATTTGCACTTAGTATTTCATATATTGATTTATACATTTTCCAAAATTACATACGATGTCATCTCAATTAATTTTGTCTTAATAATTATCCCCCAATTATTGTACTTTATGGGAGTATGCCCCGCGGTGTGTAAAAAAAAAAACCCTTTAAATACGGGCATTTTTTACCTCAACGTCGAGATTCTGAACCTTTTGTGTTTCACGAACCCTTTGTACCTATGAAATGAAGGCCACGGACGACCCACCTTCTACCAAGAACATGAAGGCCATGGACCCTTTTCGATAAAAAATAAAGGTCACGGACGAATTGAACAAAAAATATAAATAAATAAAAGCCCCCGCACCCTTGATACCAAGAAGTATCAGGGGTGCGGTAAACCATATCTCCTCTATCTATATCAGTAATTCCCAACGTGTGCGTTGACGCCCCCTTGGGGGCGATGGAATGTTCCAGGGGGCGGTAGAAGCTACGGGTATACCATGGGATCCTATGGATTAGATTGCGTTTGGGGGCGATGGGGAGAAAAAAATTGCTGAAGAAGGGGGCGATGGGACCAAAAAGGTTGGGAAACTATGATCTATATGAAGGCCCTGAACCCCTTTTATACCAAAAAATGAAAGTCACGGACCCATTGTACCAAAAGAAAAAAAAAAATAACGGGCCCGTTGGCCAATAAAAAATCACGGAAACTTTTTGTACCAAAAAAATGAAAACCACAGGCTTCATGTACCAGTAAGATGAAAGGCACGGACTTCCAATACCAAAAAAAAAAAAAAAAAAAAAAAAGGCCACGGACCCCTTTCACCAATAGGCTATTCACTCCTTGTACCGAAAAAAAAGAAAGCCACGACCCCCTTGAACCAAAACGATGGAAACGGAAGACCCTTTTTACCCATAAAAATAAAGGCTACGGAAACCTTGTATCAAAAAAATGAAAGTTATGTACCCCTTGTATCAAAAACAATGAAAATTATGCACCCCTTGTATCAAAACAATGAAAGTTATGTAACCCTTGTATCAAAACAATGAAGGCCATTGTCTCGTATTGAAGTTCCTTATTTAAGGAGGTACGCAAGGAAATTGTGGGTGCATGGTGAGCTGTATATTCATGATATATATTGAGGACTAGGGGGGCTAGACTACGAACAAAAATTATTGAGGAGCTTCAAGTAAATACGCGCTGATTCCGGCCACGGAATTCCATTTTGCCGTTTCGAAATCGAAAGTCACATCTCGTCGAATGACCGACCCGCCATTCTATTTTTAATCTGCCAATACAACAACCCATCATCACATTTACATGATCGTTATTATTACGCGTTATTGCTCTCCGATTAAAACATCGTGATCCAAAAAAACTGTTCAAGAGCCAATTAGAACGTCGATCCGATGATGAATAATGATGTCCAAGAAGCGTCTGCGTGACCATGACCTTGGGGATTTCTCTCTCTTTTCTCTTCTTTCTTGTATTATAACCGGCTTTTTTTTGTTTTCTAAGGGGGATTATTTTCCATTTTTGCTTTCATGTCGTCGCGCAGTTTCTTTGATTTGTGTTGGCTTCGCACGCGCGGAAGCATTTCTGTATCCACCATATCTCCTTTTTTCATCTTTTTTCCATGTTCACAAAGACAGAGAAATGATTCTCCCATATTTATCTCTTGCGATATAACAAGCACAAAATTCAATCGGTGAGACACCATACGAGACACAATAGTGGAAAAAACCTGTTCGTTTCCTACGCGATACCATAATTTTCCGCAGTGAATCTTCTTGTGGAATTTCCATGTGAAACGTGAATCATTATAATCATATTATTATTTAAGGGGAATGCATTTTCTTATTAATGTGATATTGTGTGTGCACTCGGAGAGAAAAGAAAAAAATCCATGCGAGTCATGGGTCTTCCGTTTTTTGACCCATGTTGTTTGAAGACAATGTGATGAGATGGGAGTTGGTTCTTTGAGTCATACCTGATAACGTCTGGAGCGATTCCCTCCCTGATGTTGTAAGGTCAGATTTCAGTGTGAACTGGTTCCTCTTCGGACATGGCCAGTGCTGGGAAGATTTCCCTTGTAGGTTTCACTTCACTGTTTGTGCTGTGTAAGTACCGTTCTGATATAATTTTCTTTCAAATTGAATGATTAGCGAGGGGATTCATGATAATCATTGTAAAATGTACTTCTCATAAATTTTGGATTTAAAGAATTAAAAAAAGAAGAAATTTTTGAAAAAGAAATTGGAATTTACAGTTTGATTTTTTAAATTATATGTTTAGTGATAATTTGCTATGAAATTTTTGTAATTTGCGCAAATTTAGTCATTAGGTAAAACTAAGTTGACGCATGAAATTCAGTGAGAAAATTTGGAATGATGAATTTGAAACATTCCTATTGTTTTGAGACGGGGTTCTTAACCATTTGTGATCCACGGACCTTTTGTGCCAACAAGATGAAGTCAATAAACCACTTGCCCCTATGGAATGAAGGCCACTGGCTCGTTTACAAAATAATATTCAGTGCATAGCAATGAAATAATTGTTTAGCTTACCGGAGGCGGAATTATGGCTTTGCTGTCTGTGGGGTATTCAAATTTTGCCGACCTGGACTATAGCCCGCTCAGCTGCCCACCCTCGTCCTGCGTGATACACCACTGAAGCCTACAGAACCCCCTGAAGTCTCTCCAAAGATTCCATGAAGTTTTCAAACCCCTGTTTTAAAGAAAATGAAATATCACATCATAGAACAAGGGTTCTTGATCTTTTTTAGCTGGAACCCAACGTGGTAAACTTCATGAACCATGATTGATTTTCCTTGAAATTAATGAAACCAGTGTCGCAATAAGTGCATTTATAACAGGACTGTACGACCCATCAAGGAAGTCCCCCTCGACCCAAATTCAGTTGCCCTCCCCCGTCCCCCATTAGGTTGAGAAACCCTGTACTACAAGGGTGCTATACCTTTTGGAGAGTACGGGCCACTTCCGAGCCACTTACTTGGTTTAATAAACCATCGCGGCCGCCATCGAATAAAATGTCCTGTGATTTTGAATGATTTTTATATTTTATATTTGTATAGTGAGAAAATTTTCTAGGACCAGAACTAACGTAATTTTTTTACTAGGCTGTTCTAGTTGTGGTGCGATTTTAACCGTAGGCCCGTTCGAGCCTATAGTGGAAGTTACATAGGAAGGACTCCTCTGTTGTCTCTCATCAGCACTTTTTTACCAAAATTGGGTTCAAGGTCACGGGCCACATTTGACCCACCGGCCGTGAGTTGAACGTGTATGCTGTACTAGAATGAGACCGCTTGGTAGTAAGCGGTCCTGCAATCCCGGGACCAGGTTCTTACAGAGGTCCCCATTTCTGTGGTAGATTTTTATGGTTATGAAACCAAACAAGATTGTTCCAGGCCATTGGCGTACGCAAAGGGGGGGGGGGGGGTTTGGGGTTCTAACCCTTCCCTCCGAGCCAAGATTATAGTGTTATTTTGCAGGACAAAACGTAACCCTCCAGAAGGAACAAAAATCTGAACCCCCCCCCCCCTCGAGAAAATTCTGCGTACGCCTATGTTCCAGGCAAAAGGGACAATAAAAGAAACTACCTAAGTGAAAGAAATGAAGAACACAGTCCCTAATGGCTCCAAATATACTGTACAGAATAAATTCATTGGTAAAGGCAGTGGTTCGGAAACTTTCGCCACCCGCGGCTTCTTTGCCTTAGTCACTGTTAATCATGACTCCCTAGAAATGTCTCGAAAAGAACCACTTCGTAGCATTCAATCGGCATCCATCATTATGGTCAGCTCACTGCGACTCTCCCCAAAAACGTTGGCGACACCCCTGGGATCCGCAACGCACACTTTGAGGAAACACTGGGTTAAAGTATGAAGTAGCGACTTCAGTGCGCCACCTAACCTATTTTTATTTGATGGCACAGGAAAGCATTTCGTACACATATTTTGGTTTTCAAATTAAAGGATTATGATAATTTTGATTGCTGATATTTATTAAAATTTCCGGATACACCCATCCTTCGGGAACGCTTTGATATCTCTCTCTGAGATGTGAAGTGGGGTGTGCCCGGTCCTTCAATGTTGATACGGCTCTTTTCTTTCTCCTATAATATTATTATTTTTGGAGTTGATTCCATCGTGTTTGTGTGTGTGATTTCTTGTAGGTTCTTTGTTCGCTTCGTCTAGTCAAAGTATTCTGCTGAGGAAAATTACCCTTGGATTGGAATTGTTGAAAAAGGAGGCCGCGGACTGCGAGCTCGGCACCCTGTCATGTCCATGCGGTTCCTCGGGTCGCTTGTACGCGATCAAAATACCCCAGTAAGTACGTAATGCAAAATACAGTACACACTCGCATACACACAAACAACACACTCATTAACAACGATTTTATGTCTAATTCAAAAGGAGATGAATGACATAGACATTGATTTTCTCGTTAGAGGTTTTTGTATAAAAATTTATGTTACAGAGAAAATAGCGTATAAACGTATAAACCGGGAGTTCTTAACTTATGTGCTCCACGGACCCTTTGTGATGATAAAACGAAAGAGATAGGAATCTCCTTGAGGAAACCTCTGAAACCCCCCCCCCCTCCCGAACTAGGGCCGGCGCAAGACATGAGGCGACGAGGCAGCCGCCTAGGGCGGCATGATTACAGCGGCGGCACTTTTTACAACAGATTTATTACGACGGTGTTTCCACTCTCCAAAATGTTGACACATCGAAATAATTTAGAAGGGAAAGTGCGAGTGAATATAAATCAGCGCAGGGAAATGCAATACTTTATGCTTTTTCAATGCTTACTTCAACTCAACACAACTCCTTTCTTGCACTTCCAAAAAGTGCCACCTATCTCTAGAGAAGCTGGTTCCTGAAGAAAATACTTGTTCATCTTTCAGCCAACACCATACGTACCAGAAGAATCGGGGTCCGACATAATTTTCACCAGATGTGATTAAATTTTTGTTTTTCACACTATAATTTATATTGGGGGGGGGGGCGTGAAGATGCTGATCTGGGGACCCACCAATATCTCAGCCTAGAACCCCTACTACGGGATGTAGAGCTATGGGTCTCCGTGACGTGCCCGGTTGAACTCATGGTAAGGATTCACGAGGTTGGAGCTCTGTCAGTCAATTGGGTGGCATGTTCAGGAATCGAAAGCTTTGATTATAACTACCCACCAGAAGAAAAGCAGCCCCACCATGACTCTGACATATGGCTTTAACTGAAATAATCATGACACTGTCGTTGAATCATAGGGTGCTTATCTGAGTTGTCGGTGAATATCTCTTAAGCATGAAATCAAGCATCTATCCTCAATGGTTTAAGTGAATACTATGACCCCAACAAGGGTAGGGATAGTAGGGCTCTATCACGGAACCCGAGACAATGTTTTTACCGTATGAATTAATTCACTATAGGGAGTCCCCCCCCAAAAAAGATTTCAGTCCTGGGGATGGGAAGTAACTCCATGATGGGGGGGGGGGGGGTGATGAGCATCAAGATTCCCGCAGTAAAAAGGAAAAACGTTGTTCCTACATGAAATGTGCTCTTTAATTTTGTTTTTTTCAGATGGAAGGGGGAACATTACTTTTTATTTCACCTGCACAGACCTGTTTCTTTTTTCTTTGCTCACAGAATTTCGATATCTGAGCGGAATGATGACATAAAAAAAATGCTGCCTTATACAATGTAGGGAATTTTTTTTCTGCTCACCAAAAAAAAAAAAAACTCTGTGTACACGTAAGCATTCTCAGACTCTAAACGTCCATATTTTGTAAACTTGTTCGGCATGAAAAAATGGTCCCTTTCTTGGGCACTTTTGTCCATAATAAATAAACGGGTTAAAATAAAATTTCATCAGCAAAAATATGCCTTTTAGAAAATATTGACAACAATTATACAGTATATAATTAAATACATGTGAGAAAGACATCAATGAAGTAGAACCCCTTCTGACACCTGTCAAACAAAACTGTTACAATTCTTCGATTGCAATTAACAGTCGGATTTTGATTAATTGGCCACGTGAAAAAAAACAAGTTCATATGATACTAAGTATATACATAATACAGTGATTCCCAATGTGGGCGAAGGCTGTGGGGGGAGGGGCAATGCTTCTCTCCACGTTGCTCAATGATATGAGCCATTGCCTTTCATTTTTCTGGCTTTTCTTGTGTAAGTTGAAAAATATCAAGTCGATTCTTGGAACCCCCAGGTGAAGAAGTGGGAGGCCTATAAGCCTTCTTCTCTGGGGGTGGGGGGGGGGAGAGAAAACTCCCTTTTTTTTTATGCCAGGATTTTTAATTAAGTATTTTGTAAGCCTTTTTGGTTTGTAAACAGCCGCAAACCGGAAGGGTTATATCGGGTTTCATTTTCTTTCCTTTAACATCACAAGGACGTAGAATAATTATCTTGTTTATGACCGCACATTTTGGTTTTGCTATTTTTCCGTTAACTTGGATATTGTTGGGAAAGGTCATGGGCCATTCAAAAAATCTTGTTAGACATTCTTGTAGTCAGAAAGGTTTTTATCGCCCATCCGCTGAAGTAAAATAAAGTTAAGAAAATAAATATGAAGAAATAATTTGTGAACTGGCAAATAAATAAATAAATGGGAGAAATAATATGCGGCCCTGTGCGTAAAAAATCGATAAGCGGAAGTGTTAGTCTGAGGACCGGGGAAAATGGAAAAATTTGAGGGATAATATGGACAGGAAAAAAATACATAATTGGGAAAAAAGTTCTCCTGTTCACCTGTGCAGTTTCTGCGGA
Organism: Pholcus phalangioides; assembly: GCF_987345545.1. NCBI lineage: Eukaryota > Metazoa > Arthropoda > Arachnida > Araneae > Pholcidae > Pholcus > Pholcus phalangioides. The sequence goes on along the minus strand of NW_028301601.1, from coordinate 16,790,211 downwards.
CCGGCAAAAACTGAACAGGAGAAAAACTGAATAAGGGGAAAAATACGTGTATTGGCAAAAAAAAAAATTAATAATAAAATAGTTTGAGGACAGTTTAAAACACAGTAGAAGACATTTTTTTTTATAAATAGAGGTAACTTGCGAACTAAAAAATAGATAAATAAATGGTGGAAATAATTTTGCGGAAGGCAAAAAATAAATTAGAGAACTAATTTTTGAAGGCCGATGAAAAATAAATAAATGGGAGACATGGCATTTGAGGACCGAAGAAAGTACAATAAATGGGAGAAATAATATACGCGGGCCTGTAAAAAAAATTAACAAATCGGGGAGTTAGTGTTAGTTTAAAGACCGAGAAAAAATGAATAAATGGAAGGGATAATTTAAGGACCGGGAAAAATGAATAAATGGAAGGGATAATTTAAGGACCGGGAAAAAATGAATAAATGGAAGGGATAATTTAAAGACCGGGAAAAAAATGAATAAATGGAAGGGATAATTTAAGGACCGGGAAAAATGAATAAATGGAAGGGATAATTTAAAGACCGGGAAAAAATGAATAAATGGAAGGGATAATTTAAGGACCGGGAAAAAATGAATAAATGGAAGGGATAATTTAAGGACCGGGAAAAATGAATAAATGGAAGGGATAATTTAAGGACCGGGAAAAAATGAATAAATGGAAGGGATAATTTAAGGACCGGAAAAAAATTAATAAATGGAAGGGATAATTTAATTACCGGGAAAAAATGAATAAATGGAAGGGATAATTTAAGGACCGGAAAAAATTAATAAATGGAAGGGATAATTTAAGGACCGGAAAAAATTAATAAATGGAAGGGATAATTTAAGGACCGGGAAAAAATGAATAAATGGAAGGGAATGATTTTGGGGGCAGGTAAAAAAAATAAATGAATGGGAGAAATAATATGTGGACCTGTAAAAAATTAATGAATGGGAGAGTTAGTCTGAGGATAAATGGGACGGACAATTTGAGGACCGGCAAAAAATGAATAAATGGGAAAAACAATTTAGGAACCGGTAAAATGTTAATAAATGGGAGAAAAACATTTGCGGACCGACAAAAATTTTTTTTAATAAATTGGAGTAATATAAAATGACAGAAATAATTTTGGTATCAGAGTAAAAAATAAATAAATGAGATAAATAATTTATACGGCAAAAAAAAAAAAAAAAAATTGGAGAAATAATTTGAGGACCGGCAAAAATTAAATAAATAAGACGAATAATTTATATACTAATGGGAGAGAAATTATGAAAAAAAAATAAATAAATGGGAGAAATCAGAAAATAAAACAGAAATCAAGGAATAAATAAATGGGAAAAATAATTTAAGAACCAGTAAAAATTTAAGGACCAGTAAAAACTTGAAACAATTTGCGTACAGACAAAAAAAAGAAATCAATAAATGGCAGAAATAATTCAAGCATCGTCGGAAAAAATAATTTGAGGACCCGCAAAAAATAAATAAATGAGGGAAAAAAATTGCCGCAAAATCATAAATACAGTCAAACCTCGTTAATGAGTCACTCTTGGGAGAGCAAAAATATGACTTAATAAGCGGAGTGACTCGTTAAACGGAGTAAGCCATAGCTGTGCCAATTCCTGCCTGAGGACAATTGGGACTTCCAAAAAGTGATCCGGTAAGCGGAGTGACGTGTTAACCGGGTGACGCACTAACGAGGTTTGACTGTATATGGACAGAAATATAATATTTAATTAAATCCAACATTATGCAGCTATATGAACTGGGTGAAACGTTTCGCGGACCGCCGGTAGGAAATTCTTACGGACCGTACCGGTCTGCGAACCGATGGTTTAAGGACTTCTCAATGTTTCTTCTCAATTGGATAAAAGATTGATTATTATTATTTCTATTCACCCACAGATGTAAAGTTATCCACAGATGGAAGACGAGATGCCGTCCGTGCGACAAGATGACGGCGGACAATATATGTCCTTTGTTCCAGTTCTGCGCGGATTGCAGCGCGGAAGCTGGCAATCGTTGCGCGAAATGTCCCAGGAACAGATACGGGGACTGGTGTGAAAAAGGTGAGTGTTGACATTTACTTTTATATCAGTTGCAAAATTTTTGGATACATATCTTTTGGGCCATGCCCCCCACCCCCCTAAACATGGGAAAGGTGGCTTGCAGGTTTAAAGCCCAGACGTCCAAGATAAGTCCAATTATTTTGTTATTTTTTACACTGTAGAATGTACTGCGGTGGGAACCGCAAAAAATCAGCCTATGGGAGGGATTCCCCAAAGATTCCAGTACAGCATTTAAAAAAACGATAGATTCCAACAATAATTTACTTTGATAGGTTCATAGTATTGTTGCATAATTTATTGCATTGTTGCTTATCTGAAAAAAATGCATTGTTGTTTATCTGAACGAAAAATGCATTGTTGCTTATCTGAACGAAAAAATGCATTGTTGCTTATCTGAACGAAAAAATGCATTGTTGCTTATCTGAACGAAAAATGCATTGTTGCTTATCTGAACGAAAAAATGCATTGTTGCTTATCTGAACGAAAAATGCATTGTTGCTTATCTGAACGAAAAAATGCATTGTTGCTTATCTGAACGAAAAAATGCATTGCTGTTCATGTTTATTGCATTGTTGTTTATTTGAATCAAAAATTTTATTATTGCTAATCCACCTATTGTTGCTTATTATCATTTGTTGCTTAGCTGAGTGAAAAAAAAATGCGATGTTGCTAATCTGAGTAAAAAATTAATTGTTGCTTATCTGAATAAAAGAATGCATAGACACTTATCTGAATCGAAAATTGCATTGTTGCTTGTCTGTCCAAAAATGAATCATTCCTCATCTGTCGAAAAATTTATCGTTGCTTATCCGAATTAAAATTTGCATCTTTGCTTATCTCAATCAGGAATTCATTGCTATTTATCAGAATCAAAAATTCATTGTTACTTATCAGAATCAAAAATTCATTGTTACTTATCAGAATCAAAAATTCATTGTTACTTATCAGAATCAAAAATTCATTGTTACTTATCAGAATCAAAAATTCATTGTTACTTATCAGAATCAAAAATTCATTGTTACTTATCAGAATCAAAAATTCATTGTTACTTATCAGAATCAAAAATTCATTGTTACTTATCAGAATCCAGAACTTACTGTCAATTACCAGAATCAAAAATTCATTGTTTGTTTTTGCTTATTTTATTTTAATTTCGGACCATTCCCATGGACGAAATAACGCACGTTTGAAGTCCCTTAGAAGCGTCGGAACTGTTTTATACTTTCGGGTACTCGGCCGTATGCTACAACAAAAACCTAACCTCCTCTTCAAATTTGTCCTAATTTATTTTGACAAAAATTCGAGATAACAGTTACCCAAGGCCCTTAGCCTACGGACCATGCCGTGCGTTAAGACGATACCGTTATCTGCTCACATTGTTAGTTAGAATTTTGACAATGTATATGTGTATATATATATATATATATATATATATTATAAAATAATATCCGATTATTATTAATTAATTTTTAATGCTTCTATTTCCTTAAAGTGTGTGATTGTCAGAACGGTGCGGGATGTGACAAAAATGGCCGTTGCATTTGTACTCAAGGATATGAAGGCGAAAATTGTGAAATTGAGAAAGGTGACTGCATAATTATTATTATTTTTTTTAAATAATAAATAATCGATATCGAAAATCAATAATCGATATTTCCCCAAAATCGTTATTTTTGAAAATTGGTTATATATATATATCGTTTGTAATTAATAGGATGTCGAATACCAACGGGAATTAGGAGCCCGTTAGAAGCTGATTTCCGTCCGCCCGAGGCTCCTACCACTATAATCTACAGCTGCCCACCAGAATATGAGTTGAAAGGGGTCCAGGTCAGTACTTGTCTTCCAGACGGCGAGTGGGCAAGCCAGCCTCCGAAATGTTGTAGGTATTTTCTTAATTTATACGCACGCACGCACACACACACAATTTTCTCTGTTTTGTTTTGGGACAGGACCGAAATTAGATTTTCGGTCACCTGGGGGCAACAATGCACTTCGGCACCCCCTGTAGTGTGAATGAGTGGGTCGAAAGCTATGTGTCTAACCTGTTTTCATCCACGGTTTCCCTTTGGATACATTTTATAGTCTTTTCCGTGGCACCTACACTCATCCAGGAGTGACACCCTTTCCGTACATTGAATTGACTTATAGTGAATAAAAATTCCATATACACAATATGGTCGATCTTCGCAACCCCGGGCCAGGGCCGCAACTGGGGAGAGGAGCACGCGGGTCTCGTGCCCCGGGCACTGGACCAGCGGGGGGGGGGCAAATTTTATTCTCAAACCTTACCTTCAACATTACAAGGGGGACGCCAGAATGCGCACTTGCCCCGGGTGACCAAGCATCTAGTTGCGGCCCTGCCCTGGGCTACAGCTCAGTGAGCTTTCTTCTATGCAGAGTCGTCTTAGATTCATGAACCTTGGACAAAGTGATGTTCTGAGGTACCGTACTCAGTTTGAACAGGTTACACATTTTTTTTTTCAAACCGAGCTCATCGCAGGTCTATGGCCATGGGAAATTTACTACCTGGTGAGTTATGCCAGAAGTGTGTGTGTGTGTGTGTGTGTGTGTGTGTGTGTGTGTGTCAGATTTTTCAGTGCTGCCATCTATATTTCGGAAATGAAGTATGATGATTGAATATTTATACCGTTGTAGGCGTGTTGCTCTCTGTGGTGAGACTTTTTAACGAGGAGGTCGGCTCGCATTCGTGCCTCGAAATTTGAAACCGCAGAAAATCGACTTCAGTCAACCACCACTGTGACGCCGGTGCGGGGGACGTCGAACCCCGGGATCTCGCGATGCGTGTCCGTCACTATGACCACTCGACCACCACAGCGGCCAGCTTACACATTACATAATTACTCTCGAAAATGTACCAGATCTCGTCATGGACATGAGGCCTCTGGCCGTTATTGGGCCGGGGCCCCACGTATTTAGATGGCCCAATTTATATGGGCAGTTCAGCTGGATTCTGAAAGTATAGTCACACGTTTTTCAACTATATTTAACTTTAACTATGTACAAGAATAAGCGAAATAGAAAACGTAGTGTGAGGGTGAAAAAGAGAAATCTGACACTCTTTTGTTCACTTCACTATATTTACTTTCTATTATTTTTTTCTTTTTACGTTAACCGCTTCGCTTACAAGGTTTCGGATGTTTCGGACGATCTCTATTTGACGAATGGGCGAAAAATATGGTAACCTCGTTCTAACTACTATACTTAGCACGATAGAGAAAGGTAAGGAAGTTTAAGGGTGAAAAACAAATGAAAGAAAAACAGCATCATAATACATAAGTGCAGATAAGAATAAGCGATTGTAGTTAGGGGTCATTCAAGTATTACGTCAGCATCGAGGGGGGGGAGGGAGGGGGTTTCGGATTTGCTGACTTTTGATGACAAGGGGGGGGGGGATTTGAAGGTTGCTTACGTCATCAACCACCCCTTTTTGGAGATATGAAATATTCTAAGCTGCTGATGAAATTTCGCTGACGGGAGGGGGTCAAAAATGGCTGAAAATCTGCTTACGTAATACTTGAATGGCCCCCTTATATGAAGTAGATTTCTCTTTTCACCCTCACCGAACCAGTTCTCTTTTGCTCTTATTCGTATATAGTAGAAGGATATATCATATGTGGGGGTGGGGGGGAAGTCACTAATAATTGCATAGAAATAAAAGGAAGGTAGAAAAAAAGAAACTTCGTATAGAGGTACAACAAAACTTGACGGTGATAAGAGAGGAAAGAAAACAGAGAGAGCTTGTTGACTTCATTCCAAAGGCGTTTGGATGCAATATTACGTCCTTAATCGTTAAGTGGTTAAGACAAGGTTACCAGATTTATCGCCGCTTTGTCAAATAGAGGTCAACCAAATTTGTTGCCAAAAGCTTGTACGGGATACATTTGGCGGCTGACTTTGATTTGGAGCCTGTGCCGTCTCATCAACACGGTTATCTTTCCATTTGATTTTTACCGGCGGCTTCTTTAGAATACAACATATACGGGAAAACTGACTGTGTGTGTGTGAAGAGATATTGACGTTTATGAAAGGAAAATTCATCTCTGCCCGCACGGGGACATGAACTCTGGTCTCGTTTGCCAGATGAGTCCGATAGGTTTTTCCCCCGTAGTGGTTCGCCTTTGGAATGTTCCAGCACCGTAAGGAGGCCATTTGGTCCAAAGTTGATAACAACGGGGCTAAATTAGGAGTTTGCATCTTCCCTTGAACGGAAGCTCGATGCACTGAATCCGCTTGAACCCCAAAAACCGTTCTAACGGTATCATGGGCACCCGGATAAAGACATTGAAAGAAATGTATTATAAAGAGGTACCGTGGGGATTATATCGGACTACAAGTGAGTACTTGTGTCGACCAATTTACATAACTACTTGAAAAATCATAGTACCGTACCAATTCTCATTATCTTGCAGGCTACCAGCGGATCCAGAGTTATGTGTGTCGGAAACAGGGCCGTCTTAAGAGCATCATGGGGCCCCCGGGCCAAGTGATTTTTCTGAGGCCCTTCCAGGAAAATCACAACCAGATCTCATTTTTGTGAGTCCCCCTTTTCTCTTGAGGCCACCGGGCCGTGCCCGGGTGGGCCCATACCTTAAGACGGCACTGGTCGAAAAAACTACTTGTTGTGCAGTTATGATTACAGTGCCCTGCATTTCACATGAAAAATCCATTTTCCCCCATATTATATATAGGGAAAATACATAACCCTTTGACCCTTTAACCAATAAAAAATCTCCAATCCAGTTCGGAGGTGTACATGCACCCTCGAATGGCTTATAGCGCATATCGCATCAAATCCGTCACACATTTCCGGCTGTTGGGAGCCCGGGAGGAACCAAATCCACTCGAACACCACCAAGTTGCTTGACATAATATCATGCATGATAATTTCCTCAAAAATCATGTCATCTTGTATCGTTGCAGTGGCGAAATGCGCTCTTCTAAGCGCGCCCGCAAATGGCCGATTGAAATACAACGGCAGCGAACTAGTCAGTGGCATCACTGCCGAAGTGACCTGTGACGTCAACTACCGTATTTCTGGTGAGAGCTTTCTCAGGTGCATGGATAATGGATCGTGGAGCGCCGAATTGCCCAGATGTGGTGAGAAGATTAAATTATTCTATCCATTGTTTAACAACAAAATTGTAAATTCGATAGCTATACATATTTATTGCATACACAGTGGAACTGGCATTCTGCCCGGACCCGGGACAAATACAGTTCGGGAAAAAGACCGCCGAAGCCGGGACAACTCCCAGCGGGCCGTATTACAATCAAGATGATAGAATATTTTACGAATGCGATAATGGATTCGAAAAAATGGGACCCGGTGAGATCATGTGTCTTTACGATGGGACGTGGTCCGAGACACCGCCATCTTGCGTCAAAGGTAAGAGTGAAATTTAAATTATTCTCAATCATGAAAAATGAATTCAATTTTGTCAATTTATTGTTTACAGGGTGTCCTATAAATACGTAATTTTTTTAAAGAAATCGTAAAAATTGAAAGAATCGGTACATTTTGAACGCGGTTCGTTAGAAAGTTATTCTTACGAGGGGAGGGGGGATGGTTTTCTTGGTACAGGGAAAAGTTTAAACTACTGCCGATAGAGGACGCTGCACGGAAGCAAATTTCAGAATACTGGACCTAAACCTTTTTAAAATCTTTTTTGCGTCCGAAACGTTCGTAAAGCTTCAGCCATATTATAGTCTCACTATAATTTCATTCAGGGCACGTAACTAGATTGGGGCAACCAGGGCACTGCCAATGGGCCCCCACGAAAGTTTACATTTGTTTTGCCTCATGATAAGCCTTTCAAGAGAGGTTCCAAGGAAAAGTCTGCCCGGGGCCCCGAAAGGGCACATTACAACCCTGGTTTCATTAAGGGTGGTTCTGACATTTCCTGGTTCTGACTGAGCTAAAACAACTTCAATAATATTTCTTCATCCACCAACCTCATCGCAATGAGCGTCAGTAACAAGAAAATTTTTATAAATTAGCTGTTAGTCGCACCCCCTGCATTTTATTGGACTCTGATGTGCATGTTTTAAATGAAGCGTCCTCTATCGCTAAAAATTTGAACTAATCCTTTTCCCGTGCCAAAAACAAAAATTGCCCTTTGTGAGATACGGCCATTATAACTTTCCTGCATATGCCGCATTCAAATATACCAATTACTTCAATTTTTAATGACTTTTAAAAATTTATCGGACACCCTGTATATCGGAACGTCCTATAAACGGACACTTCAAATCCCGTTCCATTTCACTTCTTATTAACAGGCATTCCTGGTTAGCGGACATAAGTTTTCAGTTCCACGGGTGTCCGTTTTCGAGAGGTTCGGCTGTATTTGGAATTTACCACTTTTGTGTGTGGGTTTTTATGATGTCTTTTTTTTTTTTTTTTCATCAACAGTCGCCACTGTACAGCTGGATTGTTACACAACTGGGATCGAAGTCGTAGCCGAAGAAGGTGTTCCAGTTCGGTGAGTTAGTTCATTTAAAAGTGGAATATACAGGGCGTTTATAATTAATTTCCTAATCTGAGCAGTCTGCACCAGTGATTATTCTTCAGCAGTGGCGTCTTGGTGGAGATGATATTCCCTTCCCCCTATTATTTTAAAGTTTTTATTTATTCGAAAATCCTTTTTTTCTTACCCATTGATTCTGTATTTCTAATATGCCTTCATTTTTCGACGATTCCGAATTTTTAATTATTCTGAAAAGATATCTCTTTCAATAATTCTGAAATTTTATATTTCCATTAATTCTGAAATTATTTCTTCTGGATTTCCATCGATTCTAAAATTATTTCTTCTGGGTTCCCCTGTTAATTCTGAAATTACTTCTTCTGGGTTCCCGTTAATTCTGAAATTATTTCTTTTGGATTTAAATCAATTCTGAAATTTTTTCTTTTGGATTTAAGTTAATTCTGAAATTTTTTCTTTTGGATTTAAGTTAATTCTGAAATTTTTTCTTTTGGATTTAAGTTAATTCTGAAATTAGTTCTTCTGGGTTCCCTTTAATTCTGAAATTATTTCTTTTGGATTCAAATCAATTCTGAAATTATTTATTCTGGATTTCAGTTAATTCTGAAATTATTTCTTCTGGATTTCCGTCGATTCTAAAACTATTTCTTCTGGATTTCCATCGATTCTAAAATTATTTCTTCTTTGTTCCCGTTAATTCTGAAATTTTTTCTTTTCGATTTAAGTTAATTCTGAAATTTTTTCTTTTGGATTTAAGTTAATTCTGAAATTAGTTCTTCTGGGTTCCCTTTAATTCTGAAATTATTTCTTTTGGATTCAAATCAATTCTGAAATTATTTATTCTGGATTTCAGTTAATTCTGAAATTATTTCTTCTGGATTTCCGTCGATTCTAAAACTATTTCTTCTGGATTTCCATCGATTCTAAAATTATTTCTTCATTGTTCCCGTTAATTCTGAAATTATTTCTTTTGGATTTAAGTTAATTCTGAAATTACTTCTTTTGGATTTAAGTCAATTCTGAAATTACTTCTTCTAGGTTCCCGTTAATTGCGAAATCATTTCTTTTGGATTTAAATCAATTCTGAAATTATTTATTCTGGATTCAAATCAATTCTGAAATTATTTCTTCTGGATTTCCATCGATTCTAAAATTATTTCTTCTGGATTTCCATCGATTCTAAAATTATTTCTTCTGGATTTCCATCGATTCTAAAATTATTTCTTCTGGGTTCCCCCGTTAATTCTGAAATTATTTCTTCTTTGTTCCCGTTAATTCTGAAATTATTTCTTTTGGATTGAAGTTAATTCTGAAATTACTTCTTTTGGATTTAAGTTAATTCTGAAATTATTTCTTCTGGATTTCCATCGATTCTAAAATTATTTCTTCTGGGTTCCCCCGTTAATTCTGAAATTATTTCTTTTAGATTTACGTTAATTCTGAAATTACTTCTTCTGGGTTCCCGTTAACTCTGAAATTATTTCTTTTGGATTTAAATCAATTCTGAAATTATTTCTTCTTTGTTCCCGTTAATTCTGAAATTTTTTCTTTTGGATTTAAGTTAATTCTGAAATCACTTCTTTTGGATTTAAGTTAATTCTGAAATTACTTCTTTTGGATTTAAGTTAATTCTGAAATTACTTCTTCTGGGTTCCCGTTAATTCTGAAATCATTTCTTTTGGATTTAAATCAATTCTGAAATTATTTCTTCTGGATTTCCATCGATTATAAAATTATTTATTTTGGATTTAAATCAATTCTGAAATTATTTATTCTGGATTTCCATCGATTCTAAAATTATTTCTTCTGGGTTCACCCGTTAATTCTGAAATTACTTTTCTTCTGGGTTCCCGTTGATTCTGAAACTACTTCTTCTGCATTTTCGTTTATCCTGAAATTATTTCTTTCAACAATGCTGAGCGATAATTTTTTTTAGAAAATTCTGAAAATACACTGCTCAAAACAATTAGGGGAGCACATGGTTTTAACAAAATTACGCAAAGATGTATACCGATAAGTAACATAAAATGAATCATCCATAATTTAAAGCCTAGCAGGAAACGGAAGAAGAAAACTTCATATGCAAATCAAAGCTCATGACGTCAAAAACCAGAAAAAGGAGATAAGGGCAGAAATCGGGATGTTGTAGAAACGTCCGTTTTACTGCCGTAACTGTGAAATTCGATTGCGCAGTATTTTTTTTTGAGACAAGGTGACTTGAGGATGTCTCAACAACGTGATTTACCGGAATCCATGGCATGGCGTGTTATAGGCAGACTGGAATCCGGGCAAACACAACGTAGTGTCGCGGACGCTGTTGGAGTCGCCAGAAGTGTTGTTGCAAGGCTGTGGAATCGATTCCAAGAAACAGGAAATGTTAGACGTCGACCAGGGCAAGATCGGCCACGCGCCACTACAGCAACTGATGACCGGTATATACGGTTAAAAGCCCGTCGAAACACAACAGGGAATGCTACGCAGCTGCAAAGACGGTTGCTCTTGGCAACAGGACGAAGGGTGTCCAGCCAAACAGTACGTAATCGGCTTCATGAGGGAGGGCTCTATGCACGTAGGGCTCTATGCATTTTCTATGGTCTGCATTCCGTTGACTCCACGCCACCGTGCGGCCGGAAGAAGATGGGCTGCTGAACATCGAGATTGGGAGCAACATGATTGGAGCCAAGTGCTGTTTACAGACGAGTCCCGATTCAGTCTGGAGTGTGACACCCGACGTGTTCTGGTATGGAGGGACAGGGACACTCGAAATAACCCCGCATTCGTTCGTGAAAGGTACACAATACAGACGAGCTGGTTGGATGGTATGGGGTGGAATCAGCATAGGCGGACGTACGGACCTGCATATCATTCGGAATGGCACTTTGACGGCCCGAAGGTATGCAGACGAGATACTGCGACCTCATGTCATCCCTTACGATGGAGCCATTGGAGATTCCTTTGTTTTCCAGGATGATAATGCCCGACCGCATAGAGCTCGTCTGGTGGAGAACATGCTTGAAGCTGAAAAAATACAGCGTATGGAATGGCCAGCGTGCTCTCCTGACCTGAATCTAATCGAGCATGTTTTGGACATGCTCGGACGACGCATTGCTGCGCGACCAAGGTCACCTGTTACTGTCCGAGACTTGCAGATTGCACTTCTTGAGGAGTGGAACAGTATTCCCCAAAGTCTGATCGATAACCTCATCGCATCCATGGCAAACAGGTGTGCAGCAGTCTTAGCTGTTCGAGGAGACCACACGCCCTATTAAAACTCATGCATCATGTCTAAACAGTACTTTTTTTTTATCGTTTACATGTAACCAAATTGTTGCCCTAAATCATCTTTTCATGTTTTTTTCCATATTTTCAAAGAATTAAAGCTTAATTCCAAATTTTTTTACGTCTTTTTTCTGTATTGCGCATTGATGCGCGTGTACTATCCATTGTATGCCAATACGTGGCTGTCTCGCACGGTTTTCTTCACTTTTTTGCTTGCTCCCCTATTTGTTTTGAGCAGTGTATTTTTTCTAGATTTCCAAAATTTTTTGAAATTGTTCTTTCTAGATTTCCATTAAATGTGAAATTATATTATTATTTCACTCAATAATTCAGAATTTTCATTCATTATGAAATTATTTCTATCACTAATTTTTTCTGCATTTTCAATAATCCTGATATTGCTTTCATTTAGTAATTTCACAACTCCAAAATTACTGTATTTCTTTTAAAAATTCTAAACTTGTTGCTTTCAATAATTCTGAATTTTTATTAGTTCTGAAATTATTTCTTTTAATAAATTGGTTTTCCGTTAATTCTGAACTATTTCTTTCACTAATTGACTGAACTGCATTTCACTGTAATTTCATTATACTGCATTTTAAATTGTTATGGAATTATTTCCGTTAATGAATAAATTATTTCTTTCAGTATATACTTCTGGATTTCCCGTTAAAATTCTGAAGTCATTTCTCTTTTGATAATTATTAATATTTATTACTTCTAAAATTATTTCTTCTAAATTCAAATTTGAAAGAAATCTATATATAATTCTGAAGTTTTTTTTTCAAATTTTTTTAATATCCCACTAATGTCAAAATTATTTCTTTCAGTAATTCTGAATATCCCAATTGATTTAGAAATTATTTATATCAATACTGTTGAATTCTCACTTATTCTGTTTTTTCTTTAGAAATTAAGACGTTTCCAAAGTTTTTCAGATTTCTGATCAATAGTTACAGATATCGGAAGCTCATATACCAGTGAATTTTTGACGACCCTGTAAGTTACAGTAGATGATTGATTTTCGTTTGATGACTGATAATCGTTTTATTTCCCCTCCCTCCCCGACAGAATACTGTGTCCACCAGAATGCGCAAACAAGCAAACCGATATATGGGGCACTTCGATTTACCGGATGAGCTCATCAGTTTGTTCAGCCGCGGTCCACGCTGGGAAAGTCACCAACAGCGGGGGCCACGTCTCCATCATAAACAACGGGCCCTACACGAACTTCGCTGGGAGCCAAATCAACAACATCGTTTCTCAAAAGTACGTAATGACTTTCTTTATAGAGTTGAGAGAGAGAGAACAGATATAACGAAATCGTATGGGAACTTGGAAAAATATTCCCAATATCCAATATTCGTTATAACCGGTACACTACAAATGCTCAAGTTGAATAAGACGATTTGTTTGAGCAGACGGCCCCCCCCCCCCTCCCGATTTTATAGAACTTAAACAACAAAAATTAGATTCTTGTCAAAAACCTGGTTATATCCGATATTCGTAAATATCGCAATTCATTATAAGTGACATTTTTAACGTTGTTCTGGTATTGCAGGTTCACAAGAACGGAAAAAAATCGTTATAATCGTTCGTAATATGCGAGTTTATTATAACTGGGCTCGACTATACATCAACACTCAAAAATAGTTGCTACACAGATCTCTGGAGATAACCACATACACGCTGAGCGAAATTTCCGTATTGACAAGTCGAGTCTAGACCATAGTTTCCCAACCTTTTTTGTCACGCACACACACACACACCACGCCCTTCTTTAGAAATGTTTTTCTCCCATCGCCGCCCAACGCAATCTAACCCATAGGATCCTATGCTATACCCGTAGCTTCTACCGCCGCCCCTCTGGAACATTCCATCGCCCCCAAGGGGGCGTTAACGCCCACGTTGAGAATCACACGTCTAGACTCTAGAGCCCCCGCTCTAACTAAATAGGGCCCGCACATTCTTATAAGTTATTCTATATTCGTGCCATTTACGAGATAATCTCTATTTCAGTTATGAAGACAGAGATGAAAGCTTCCGTTTCGACAAGTTGCCTCAAACAACGGATAATTACAGAGAAGGTACAGTAAGTAATGGCGTAAACTAGTTGATGTATGTACTCGGTATCGAATCTTTTATAGCTGAGGTTCCCAACCTGTGGTGCTCGTAACGCTAGCGATGCATGTCTGGACCATTCATGGGTAAAAAAAATTGATTGCTTAGCAATATGCAATACACAATGAGGTGGGGCGAAAACACAAACTTTCCATGAATTTCTAGGAGTATACACACTTACCGCGTCAGCACAAAAGCCTTCTATACATTTCTATGGTTGCGCAAGCCACTTAAGCATATTATTAACTCAATATTTGTCAAAACTCTATTATTTAACTTTTTCAAAAAAAAGTAAAAATACAACATGAATGAAATATCAACACGTCCACACCTACGCAGTTCACCAGCCTATTTATGCATATTCAATGGGTAGGCCCATCTTCTGCGTATATTTTTAACCTTCGTAGTTCACAAACCTCCGACGTATATCTAATTTACGTCCCGGTTTTTATTCAAATTTTTCTAATAAAATATAAAAACTAGTTTTTCAGTCGTATGATCTGGTCATCCTATCATAGGCCCTCGCCTGCCCACTTTCCGTCCCGGACCGTAATTCGGCTAACAATAATTCTATAATCGAATAATGATGCTATAAGAGAAGTGAATTGGCGCTTTCTTAGTGCCTTCTTTCCCGACGTCAACACAGCGGAAAATCATAATTATCGGTTTGATTAATTTTAGATTTTTTTAATTTCGTGATCACATTCCTTTGAATTTCGTATTTCTCTCAAAATTTCGTTTGAAAAAATTACATCAATTTCGATATTTTTTAAGCAAATAAAATCAATTTGTTGAAAAAAAAATTAAGCTGGCAAATATGAAATATTTTTTTTAACCATGTAAAAATATTGATTCGGGCTTCTATTATTTTAAGCTGCATGCCCGGTCGATCATGTAACTTTTTGGAGATTTGTTCGGCTCTGCGAGGAACAAACATTGAAGTCCCTAACAGATTTCTAAGCGCATACGCATTTCTTGGAGGTATGCAACGCACGCCTATTATGCCTTTCTAGTGGTACACAAGTGTCCTTAGCATTTTTAGCAGTTTTCACGCACCTGCCACGCTACGTAATTCTGAGCTGAGGAAAATCGGTTTCGGAGAGGTGGCTAAGCAAAATCGAACATTGAAACAGCCCGCGCTGTGCTCAGCCACACCTCAAAACCAGGTTTCTCGCGGGTTGAAGCTGCGCGTAGCACTCCAGTGTGGATCCGGCTTTAACCCTTACAGCAGCAATACCGAGATATCTCGGGTTCTTAAAACTCTTTTATTTCGGCGACCCCGAGCCCAGATACAGGTGTAAGTTTCCTTCCTCCTTTCCTGTCAATCAACTGCCAGTGGAAGGAGTCAGCTTCTGATCAAAGTTTGATAACAGAAAGGGAAGGAGACGATGTTTTTCTTCCTCCGAGGTAGTGTAGGGTTATTGAGCTCAGCATCATGAATAACTGAAAACGGTAGGCTTTTTATAATTAAGGGGGTGGGGGGGGGGGAAGCATTCATCAGCGCAATCGGTTTAGTGATTTCCAATGAGACAGTAAAATTTTAAAAACCGCTTAAAGGATGTACGCAAGCATTTCGAAGGAGCACTCGAAGCACGAAAGGTTGGGAACCACTATTTCATAAGGTTATCTGCTGGAAACTAGGTTAACCACCAATTGTATAATGTATCGCATTCATTCTTGCAGGAGAATGTCCGAAAGGGTTGGACCTGCTGCACAGGACTTGCGTTCACGTGTCGAGCTCACCTCTACCCCTGGACCAAGCCGAAGCTTTATGTAAGAATCTTGGTCTGCAGCTGGAAGTTCCGAAATCATCGGCGGACAAGAAAATGTTAATACCATCACTGACAAACTTGGGTGAGTATATACTGAATTTCGTTATACCACCACCATTTCCTTAAATCTCGGGGGTCATCTCAAATAAAAATCGAGTCTAAAGAATGGACAATTAATTGGGTATTTTTGCATTGATTTGCCAACTTTTACTTAATAGGTAATTTCTTTTAAGGTAAGGATCAGTTGTGGACAGAACAGTCCATCACAGAGGAAGATGCGGTTGTATTCGACAGGAGGCGTCATATTTCAGACTGGAACGAAACGAAATGCAAATCCGTCCGCGTCGATGGAATGCACTTCGCTGACCAATACGTGAGCTGCGATTTATATTTGAACTTCATCTGCGTACACATCCCAACATCAAGATTGCTTGGTAAGTTGTGCAAATTAATTCGCATGTGTTTATGGCGATAACATAAAAAGAAATTAAAAAGATTTTCCCTGTTCCCCGTGTGCGCCCGTAACATGGCTTTCTTGCAAAACATCCTCTGCAATAGCCAAGTTCTGGCAACTTTGCAGAACATTCCCTGCGATCTTTCGCAGCATATCTCTTTCTCGTTAGCCCCCGAACGATACGCATGTGACGTCATTTTAGGCCGGAATTACACTGTAAAATTTTTAGAAAAGTTCTTTCATAAAACTTGAAAAATACAACCAATAAGTTTATTGGTTACATTTGCTCGAATGCAACCAATGCGCTCATTGGCTGTATTTTTCAAGTTTTATAAAATAATTTTTATAAAACTTGAAAAATCTAACCAATAAGGTTATTGGTTACATTCTAGAAAATGGAAACGTTGACCTTATTGGCTGCATTTTTCAAGTTTTATAATAGGACTTTTATCAAACTTTTACAATATAATACCGACCTTAGAAACAAATCTAAATCGGGTTATTCGAATCCTAAATATGGAAACATGAGATTTGTCGCCAAAGATAAGCGAAGTTGCTAATATTGGCGACGGAGTTACCAAAACAAAGCGTTATAGGCTGGCAGTGAATTCACATGTATTTCACGAGAAAAAACGTTCAGCATGGCGATATGAAAGGCCAATCCTTGCCTTCAATAACGAATGCAAGCTTTGTGGAGAAACTGGACATTTTAATAGAAAACAATTTTTGGGACGTCCCCCAAATCACGGGAAAATACGGAAACGTCAATTAAAATACTTTTCGAATGATTCCCCCCTACCCAGGAAAGCAAGAGTTTTCTTTTTTCAATTTTGCGATAAATATTCGGAAAAGAATTTTTTCGGAAATCCTGGAGATATGATAAAAATACGTGGGACTTGGCAGCTATGGTCAGGGCCGTCTTAAGAGCAACATGGGCCCCCGGGCCAAATGATTTTTCTGAGGTCCTACCAGGCAAATTCTCGAAAATCTCAACCAGATCTCATTTTCGTGAGGCCCTTTTTTTCCCGAGACCCCCGGGCCGTGCCAGGGTGGGCCCATGCCTCAAGACGGCACTGGCTATGGGTTATAGCGCATGCTCATTTTGGCCAGGATGAGAACTTTCGTCTTTAATTACCGATGTCTGTGTTAACATTAAAAAAATCTTTTCATATACAGCTTCCTGCGCCGATCCCGGTCCCCTGGAGAACGGGAATGCTAAACCCGTTGGAAAAATGAACGGTTCGTTCTTTGTCGGATCATCCATCGAATACTCTTGCGAAGCACTCCATTATCTTCAAGGAGGAGGACCAAAGATATATTGCATTGCCAACGGAACTTGGTCGATGGCCAAGCCCACGTGTACACGAGGTTCGAATCGATTCATCCATTCTTTTACTCTCTAAATACGTACTAAAAAAAAAAATCGGAATTAACATTCAGTTTTCGTTTCTCGATGACAGTTGATACGTGCACTGAGCCTCCTGTACCGATAGGCGGATACGTGAACTATTTAGCTCCTATGGATACGCGGATGGCCCAGAGGAACGCTGTCAGGCTTCCAAGCCGAGGTGGATCCAGGTAATTCATTACACTGAGTTTTATCATGTATGACTTTAATGAGGAGATAACACTTTTTTGAAATCTTGCATTTGCTCCTCCAAGTTGAGAACAAGCAGATGTGCCTCCGGTGGGGTTCGAAAACTTGGTATTCTTACTTCAGAATTACTTGCTCCGCCCACTTAATCCTGAAAGATAAAACGGTAGTAAATGGGGGGACAGATTTGAATTAAGTGAGCTCAAGTTTAGCTTATGAACCCTCGATGGAGAAGGGGGGGGGGGCCATGCATTTCACTCATTTACATTTTCATTTCTCTCAAACCGAGCACAGCTCTGGTCTATCGCCATGGGACTATCGAATGAGCTGTGACTGAAGTATGAGTGAGCACCTAAGAGTCTGAATGCGTATCTAGTAATGTGAGGGAATTTTTACTGCTGCCATCTATTTTTCAAACATGTGTGAAGCATGATGATTGAAAAATTATACCGTGGTAGGTCCGTTGATCTCTGAGAGATTTTTTTAACGGACGGGGGATCGGCTCGTATTCCCGACTAAGGATATGAACATAGTGCGTCCGTATTTCTGATTCTGGAAACCCGCGTCGTCTCCGATTGGTTAAAAACCCGAATTTAAACTTTTTTTTTTTAGCTTGCAATTCGGGTTTTTAACCAATCGGAGACGACACGGGTTTCCAGAATCGGAAATACGGACGCACTATGTTCACACCCTAAGTTAAGAACCACAGAAAACTAACTTCAGCTGACCACCAACTGTGCTGCCGGTGAGGTTCGAACCCAAGAATTCGCGATACGAATGCGTCACTATGCAACACCATACTAAAGATATTTTCTAGTGCGGTGTCACACTATATCACATTTATAGCGATCAGGAAGCGAATAACGGCCCTAGTAGGGGGCAGCTTGATTTTTATCCCAACGTACGACCCACACAAAATGTCGACAAGATTCGAAATTACGTCTGTTCTTACTTAGGGGATGGCGAAAGACACATTGCGCATTTCAAATACGTATAATATCATACGCGTAATAATTATATTATACGTACAACACACACACACACGTATAACAAATACGTACACTATAAAAAGCTAGTGCTGAATGGGTCTGAACTAAAAAAAATGAAAATGTCTCCCGTATTTTCTGCAAGTTTTGAAATCATAAATTTCTAAAGAAATTGTTTTTCTCTCTTGCCAAAAAGGTTGGCTCGCATACCTGTAGGTCTGGAAGCAAGACCACCCCCGGAAGCTACTTCCACAACAACGACCACCCCAGAACCGGACATAGTGTTGCCTCCTGGACAACAGAAAGTCGGAACCCGGGCAATGTACGACTGCGAGTCTAGGTATTACACGCTGGTAGGATCCAGGACGAGACGTTGCGAGGGTAAGGACCGGTGGAGCGGAAGGCCACCGACTTGTATGCCAAGTGAGTAACGTTCGCTCAAACCTACATATATGCATCTGTTTTTTGATTTTTAATATCCATGTCTCATCTTAAAAAAAAAAAAACAACAACATACTGTAACATATTCCATGTATTTCCAGTATGCGGCAGATCCGATTCACCTCGAATGCCGTTTATAGTGAACGGCAACGCTACGGATATAGGGCAATGGCCCTGGCAAGTTGGCCTGTCCAGATACTTACCGGATTACGACCAGTGGTTCTTGATGTGCGGGGGAGCGCTGCTGACCGAGAGATGGGTCGTGACGGCCGCTCACTGCGTCACCTACACTGGAACGACCCTACCCGCCGATCCTGACAAGTTCAGGGTGTACATGGGGAAGTATCACAGAAGCGATTCGAAGGATGACGATTACGTTCAGGTGAAAAAGGTAATTTCTTATAAGAATTTATTATAAACTCCACACCCCCTCCCCTTGAGGGTAGGATCTTTACGCACCAGCTCAGTCCAGGGTCTCTAGTGATTTTTCGTAAATTAATTTGTTAGACTTGTAGGGGGCCCGGGATGACGGCACGATGCGGTTAAGTTAGTCTTGGGATAATCATAATTGGTGATATGATTTTCGTGAGTCAGCATGTGAATTGGTAGGCAGTCACACTTTCAGCAAGATGGAGGGGGAGGGGTAACGCTGTTCAGACAGCTTTGTTAAAAGTCTTTAGAGCAGCGGGTGCAAAACCTCCGGCCCACCAAAGTGTTCCGGTAGAAAAATGTCAATACACACAACACGATAAAATACCTAACATGACCATATTTCTTTCGCAAAAATACAAGAAATTGGAATTCACACGGGTCATTGCAATACGGGAGTTTTGGAGTTTTCAATTACAGCCAAAAAAGGGGGTTGTCAAAATAAAGTTGCCAATTGCAGATAAAACATTGTCAAAGGCAAATAAAGTTGCCAATTGCATCCAAAAAAATCGCCACAGGCAATTTAACTACTTTACGATTAAGGACATAATATTGCATTCAAATGCCAGTAGAATAAATTCAAACAAGTCAAAGTCTTCCAAAAGTCTATCTGCTGCTTTCTTTCTTCTCCCCTCATCACCACGAAACTTTGTTGCAATCCTGTGAAGAAAAAAAAAAGTTATTTTTACCGCCATCATGAGGGGAGGTAAAAAGCTTCTACTTAGGTTGCATAGGTTCTACTATATACATGTACATAAGAGGGGAAAGAGAACAGGAAGGTGAGGGTGAAAAAAGAAATATACTTCATACCTACTCTCTCGAGGTATGAAGTATATTTCGCAAGAGAAACCACTTTGGAAAATATTACTGAGAAGCCAATCAATGAGAGTGTAGTTATACCATATGATCCAATGGTCAAAAACTCTATTTGACCTTTCAGCCATAGATGTGACTACTAAAAACTTTTGGTTCAAACTCCCTAAAGATGCTATACCACAGAATAAACAATGAACATTTATTATATTCCATGTGGTGATTGCCCGCTTGGCAACATAGGACAAACGCGGAGACCCATAAAAACTAAATTAAATGAACATGCTCGCTGCGTTAAAAATCAAGAATGTGAAAAATCGACCATCGCCACTCACTGCTGGCAAGGGGGCATTCAAGTATTACGTAAGCTGACTTTGAGCCATTTTTGACCCCCCCTTCCCCCCCCCCCGTCATCAAAAGTAAGTAAATCCGTACCCCCCCCCCCCTGATGCTGACGTAATACTTGAATGACCCCCAAAAGGGCAATAGATTCAAATTTCAGAAAGTGAGAGTTTTTCACATCCACGGCCAATTTCGACTTCTACGAAGGCACATACATCCGGGCCTTTAAAAATAAATGAGTAAACGACAATAAATCAACACCACTGATTGCATCGCCATGGCTTAAATTCATTACGAGCAGGAATTTAAAGAAAACTCGAATAGACCAATCGAATAGTTCCATTTCCCAAGCAGCCAATCAAGTTGTTGCAATAGACTTACACGCAGGCGCTTCGCTTCATTCTTGCCACGACATTTGACTTGAACAGACATCTTGTTTTTCTGTTCCGCTGAGCAACCGAGATTGAAGATTTGGTACTCAATCCAAGTGGGAAACTCGGTCAGCACGATACTCTTTATCCTCTGAAGACGACACCCATTGTGTATTGAAATGCATTAGGAATTTTTTAGTATTTACCTTATTCATTGACGATTTTTTGGAAAAGAGTGTTTAACATATCATACGACTGAAATTTCATAGGCAAAAGCTTCGAAGCTGTAATTCATGTTACTGTCCTTAAAACGCCTAATTTTTATCTGTTGGCACGCATTCTTTTTAGGGAAATCTCTTCTCCATAGCCTAAATGCCATCTTGCCATCTCAGAAAAATCTAATAACCAAAACACACCGCCAGGGCCGCAACTAGATGCTTGGTCACCAAGGGCAAGAGCGCATTTTGACCCCCCTTGTAATGTTGAAGGGGAAGTTTCCGAATGAAATTTGCGCCCCCCCCCCCTCTAGGGTCCAGCGTCCGGGGCACGAGACCCGCCAGCTCCCCCCTAGTTGCGGCCCTGCACACCGCAGACACTTCGAAGTAGGGAGACCTCATTTTATAACCACACACACTCTATATTTAGTAGTACAAATCTCCTGGGTGGCTTTCCTTAGTTAATGCTTTTTGCTACTTTTACATTTTAAGTACCGCTTCTCTCTTTCGGTATATTCCAGATACACGAAATGCACATCCATCCAGACTATGATCCTGGCATCTTTGACGCTGATATAGCATTGCTGCAATTGGACTCACCAGTTCAGTTGAATAGTCGAGTACAACCTGTGTGCCTACCATCTGAGCAAACCAGCCGAGAGAATCTGAAGCCAGGAACTAAAGGAGTGGTTAGCTTTGTTTCATTTTTGCTTGTTACATTTTAACGCTAAATTGTTTCATTCTATTTTGAGGAATTTTTAAACAGAGGTCTCTGCATTTTTTGTATTCTTTTGTCCTTACATCTAGGTCACTGGCTGGGGTATGAATGAAAATGAGAGTTACTCTGAGACATTACAGCAAGCTGTTTTGCCTGTCATCACAAATGATGACTGCGAACGAGGATATGAAGAATCGGAACTTCCCCTGTCCGTAACGGACAACATGTTCTGTGCCGGTTTCAAAGAAGGCAAGAAAGACACATGCAGTGGAGACAGTGGTGGACCCATTGTTTTCGTTGACGATACCTTCAAGGAGAGACGTTGGACACTTGAGGGCATTGTCAGCTGGGGAAGTCCGAATGGCTGTGGACATGCAAATCAATATGGAGGATTCACTACCGTCAGCAGATTTTTGGACTGGATCCACTTGTTCTTTTGATACCAACAGACTTTGAATCTTTCAATTACTTGAATAAACCACCTTGTACATATAATAAAGCGGTTATAGTCCTACATGGCGAAATAAAATGCACAAATAAAAATTTCCCTATGGACTGGCATGCATTTGCAAGGAAAAGTTTTTTGTTATTCTAGTCATGAATGTCATGAACATACTTCGGTGGGAATTTACATTAAGGGATTATAGGTCAAGGGCTCATAACCATTGGTCCATGGTCCCCCATAGGGGGCATCCTTGAAGAGATTACCGGTGGTCAGTATGCTTGGTGAGAAAAAAAATTAATTCATTGATTCTTTATAAATGTTATTGAAAAAGTTTCGTGAAGAGGTCAGTGGCCTTAATTTATTTAGAAAAAGGGGGGGGGGGTGCTGCAGACTGTTATTTTGGCACAAAAGGTTTTTTACATGGAAGGAAAACGAACACAAGACATTCAAAACAAACAAAGAACCCTTGGGAATAGACACTACACAAAGTTTTAGCCACACACACACGAGTACTTATCAGATTCTCATAGAAGAGGCAAATTTTTCAGCTTGAAAGCAGTCACATGTTTTGGTTAATCGTCAATGTTAAGTGGTTGGCATCACCAGGGTAATTAGTAAAACTGGAACAAAAATTTTTAGAACAAAATTCCTTCAACTAAAATAAAAAGAACAAATCAAAAATAAAGTGAAACAAATTGAAAAATAAATAAATGGAAACAAAAAAACTTTTGGAGCAAATTGAAACAATGCAAACGCAAAAGGACACAAAAACTGGAACTGTTGAAAGGAAACAGGAAAAACAAGTTTCAGAAGGCAAATCTATAAAAACTGGAATTTGTTGGAACAAAATTGAGAAAATAAACCAGAAAAAAGCTTTTGAACTAATCTAAAAAAAAAAGAAATTAAATTTTGTCCAGTTTTATTAATTTTGTTGATGACCCTAAACCACTAATTTTGAGGAAACTTTGAGGGCTGAACAAAACATTTAACGGCTGTGAAGAACTTAATCAACTCCATTCTTAAACAACTTTACAAATGCTTCCAGAAAAAACAAAAAACAAATTGGGACATCATTCTCATAGAAAATTACTGTCTTCAAATTTGTTGGGTAGGTGTTGAAAGAATGAATTTTTTCAACGATACCATTATGAAGCATCGATATTTTCTAAAGACTTAGCCAGCCGTTCCCAACCGGGGGTACGCGAGGGGCCGTTAGGGGGTACGCGAAAAGAAAATGGTAATGGCGGCCATCCATCTAAAAAAAAGAACAAAATAATTAAAAAACATTAAAAATTATTTTTAAAGGTAGGTAAAGATTTTTATTAATATTGCCAGTTGTAATATATTGACCTCCCTATCAATTTTCTATAACAGAGGGGCATGGCCCCCACATGGGGGGCGGGACTGACAGGGCTCTAGCCCTGGAGCCCGGGACGGTTATCATCATTTTTTTGTTTTTTGTTTTTTCACGCTATAAATTAACTGCAGAAGGGTCCCGTTAAAAGTCTGACCGAGGGGCCCGCAAAAGATCCCAGCCTAGAGACCCCGCTACAGGATGTGGGAGCCATGCAGAGGGGTTGTGTCCGCTGGAAGATTCGGTCTTCCCTCCTCCCGCCCGCGCCCAACCTATGATCCAGATTCACGCACTCCTTCCTCTCGGCTCACTTTTTTCGGTGTTTTAGATTTGATTGTTGACGCATACCGGGCCGTGCATAAAAGAGGAGAATTAATTCGTGTTGTGTTTAACTTTTGTTGTGGGCGTTTGTATTAAGGCGTGTGCGTGTTATTCCCACAATTTTCTACGTCAGGTTTTCTACTAAGCACCTACTACTCACGTGATTTGCGCTATGGATCAGTGGCTAAAAACTAGATCTGTGCGGAAGCGGACTGAAGCACCGAAATGAAATACCGCGCACCTGTAAACGCGAAAACATATTTTGAATCTTCCAAAACTGAGTCTGTCAAAGCTACCGAAACCTCCTACTACTATATTCACAGACGGATCCCTGCATCGAAACCGTTGCCTCCAAATTTGCGAAACGTTCTTGATGAAGCGGTCAAGGTTGTCAACTTTGTCAAGGTGAATCCTATCAACTACAGGTTGTTTAAATTATTGTGGGAAGACATGGACATCCTTCACAACGCTTTGCTTTTGTACACCGAAGTTAGGTGGCTGTCCCGGGGTTAAGTCTTGATGTTGCTGTTCGAACTTAGGAACGAGGTAGCCCTTTTTTTTAAGAAGTGTTTAAAACACTGCGCGATTTCTTGTCACAAGCCAAGCTAAATTTAACCGTCGGCCACTTGGAAGAATTAAAATCCTCGTTTGAAAAAATATGTTTCAGTGCCGGAAATGGGTGATCGGTGTGAACATTTAATCCTCTCAAAGAAGAGTATTTTGAACCGGCTTCATTGTTGATTCCAGGAAAGGAGAAATTGCTAGAGCTCGCATCAAACACCCCTCTGAGCATCCTCTTCAATGACGGAATGGTGAACCTAGTCAGTTTTTTGGGCTCGTCGCTGTGACGAATACAGTGCACTTTCTAGAAAAGCCATAATATTTTTGTTGCCGTTTGTTAGCGCGGAGCTTGTTGAACGGGCGTTTTCTTCGTACGCTTATATAAAAAATAAATATAGAAGCAAATTGAACGCGGATTTGAGTTGGTATTTATCCCCTTTTCAGCCTAATTTTTCAAAACTTTGTGTTTCAATACAGTCCCAAACATCACATTAGTTTTTTTTCCCAATCTTTGGGTTAATTTGTTTGCTTGATTGGAAAATAAAAATAGCTAAATAATGATAAAATAGACCATTTAATTTAATTCAACATGTACCTTTTTCTTTAAGTTTTCCGAAAACTGTAATGGGGGAAACAGATTGGGGAGGGGGGGGGGGAGTCCGTAGGATTCAAGGTTGGGTTACGCGGACTGAAAAAGGTTGGGAACCACTGACTTAAGCTATACAGTTGTCACCCCCCCCCCTGTATTTGTGGGGGTTACGTTCCTAGGGTGACAGCGAATACAGGATTTTTTTTTTTTTTTTTTGTATATCTCGTATACTGAATATCATGAGAAGAGCAGGGTGACACAGAGGTAAAAGGGAATGTAAAAGAGGGTACAGCGACTGTTGGCGATGTTTTTTGAAAGAACATTGTGATTTCTATTTGCTGTTTCTTCTTCTTCATATGCTAGAGCAGTGGTTCTCAACCTTTTTTTGCTCATGGCCCCCTTTCAACCATTTCTCATTCCTGTGCCCCCCCCCCCTCTTGCGAACTTTTTTTTTCCATAAAAACATAAATAAAACATTCCATAAAACATAATTTTCTAACCCCCCCCCCCGTTTTCCCATTAGAAGATAGTTATTAAAAAATTGTCTGAAGTATATAAATATGTTTGAATTTAATTTGATTAATTTTTAATTTATGAAAATAACAAAAGAGCAAAATGAACGTAATAGAATACAGTAAAAAAAAATAGAATAAATTATTTTCAATCAATGTAAATTCTGCGCTTGAAGACGACACAATGTCATCAAGTTACTGCACTGCATGAAAAATTTGTATTATTTCAAATTAGTTTATTTTTGTGTAAATGTGATTACGGTTTCATTGAGAAAATGTCAGCTGTATTTGGTGACATTACAAATACGCATTCTTATAGTGATAAACATCGCAAAAAGCGGTAGCAAGCAGTTTTATTTTGATTTTATTCTCTTCATGCGGAGTATATACATACACACAAATGAATTACATTTAAAAAGTTCAACCTCTCACATCGTTTTCAACGATAATACATGTATCAAGGTTATAGGTTTATGTTGTAGCCCCCCCCCCCCTACCATGAATTTAAAAAAATTAACTAAAATACGTGTGAAAAAATTTTAAATAATTTTTTGAAACATTCACATTCCAGAGAAATCATGCACGCAGTCAGGGCCGGATTTACCATTAAGCAAAATAAGCACGTGCTTAGGGCATCAGTACTATAGGGGCACCACAAAAATATATCATATGGTATTTTTTTTTAATGAACAATTTTTTTTCAACATCCATCATCCGATAGAAGATCCTAAAATTGTAAGAACACTTGATTGTATTGTATAGTTGAAGATCATTATCACAAGAATGGCACGAAAGATGAGAATCTAATAATATTGCAAACTAGACTTCACATTATTGCCAAGTTTTTCTCTCGAGCTTTTCACAATTTCCATAAAGTACGCCCAGAGCTGTCTTAATATCATCATACGCTCAAATACAAAGCTATTTTTCTGAGAGAGGCACTACTACCTAGCTAAAAATTCCTACCTACCTATTTGCATATTTACTCTTGAAAATCGGAACCAGGTCTAATTGTCACTTGACACCCCGGAGAAGTGCCCGGATGGGCCCGTGCAGTAGACCAAGTCCTACAGAATAAGGACGTGATTTTTGTGGGTCATTAATAGATCAACTGTGTAGTTTGATCTATAGAAGTAAAAGAAATGCTGCCAGGTGTAAATCACAAACTTGAGAATGTATCTAAGGGGCCGTTCAAGTATTACGTCATCATCGATGGTGGGGGGGGGGGATTCCGATTTGCTGACTTTTGATGACAAGGGGGGAGGGGAGTGGGTTTGGATAATGTTTACGTGGAATCAACCACCCTTTATGAAAATATGAGTTAGGATTCAGAAGGGCAGAGCTGATGACGAAATTTTGCTGACAAGGGGGGCGGGGGGACGTGGTCCAAAATGGCTAAAAATTTGCTTACGTAATACTTGAACGGCCCTCTCTCGAGGACCTTCGGGCATTGCCCGGGGAGGGGGAGGCATGCGTTAAGACGGCACTGCCTGAGGTTCACACCAGGCGTCCTCCTTTTTCAATTTTGAATATGGTAACCCTATCTGAAGACCGCATAATTCGTATCTTCACTTATTTGTTCGATCATACATATTGTCCGAATGTTTTTGTACAAAGAAATAATTATTTTTTCTACATAAAATCGATTATTGCAAACGCACGAATTTTGTTACCGAAATTTTCATCTCATAAAAAAATTTCATGCCCAAAAAATAACAAAGAACTTTCCCTATCTCTCTTTCATCATCGCATGAGTTGCCTGAAATTTCGAGATTAAATACAAATACAAATACAACGCCACAACAGGCAAAATGCCCAACGAGGTGGCTGATAAAAAGATGCCCATAAAAATATGGATGTCATATGTTTCAAAAATACAGCAACCCAATTAAAAATGCAATTAACACAAATTACAAACAATATATACACATGGTAAAATATTATACAATGCCCATAAAGAATACTTATGGTTGTCTTATTCTAAGAATGGATAGCTTCTCTATTTACCCCAACATGTTTATCGTATTTCTTTTTAAACGTGTCAATTTACAATGCAATGTTAATTGCATTTTTAATTGGGTTGCTGTATTTTTGAAACATATGACAACCATATTTTTATGGGCATCTTTTTATCAGCCACCTCGTTGGGCATTTTGCCTGTTGTGGTGTTGTATTTGTATTTGTATTTGTATTTGTAATTGTGTTACAATTTACTACCTCCGGGGGTAAGCTATTCCATTTATTAACAACTCTATTGGAGAAAAATTCCCTGCGACACCATAACCTTGCATTGTCCCTCACCAATCGATACTGGTGTCCCCTTGTAAAAGCAGTCGATTGGCGGTGTACTGAAAGTTCATGGTCCATCCTATCCATCCCATTGAAAATTTTGAACACTTCGATCATATCTCCTCGACACCTGCGTTCATCCAATGTAAACATATTCAAAAAATGAAGTCTTTCTTCATAACTCAAGCCCTGTGTGCCAATAAGGACACGCGTAGCTCTTCTCTGCACCCCTTCAACCAAGTCTATGTCCCTCTGTAGGTATGGTCTCCAAAACCTTACAGCATACTCCAGTCCAGGACGAACTAAGCCTCGAAAAAGCGGAAGAATGACTTTAGGAGAACGCGAAGAGACCTTTCTGAAAATGAGACCAAGCATTCTATTCGCTTTTTTGACAACCGCTGAACAATGTTCAGAAAACTTAAGTCGCTCGTCAATGGGAATTCCCAAATCGGTGACTCTAGTTGCATCCGGGATAGTGACACCATTCAACTCGTAAGAGAACCGTGGGTTGTTCGAACCAAAATGAGCAGTATATAAATCAAGCCTCCGGAGAGAGTATGACGTCAACGGTCTCCGCCTTGGCAGTGCTGTGAGAACGGTGTCCCCCAACATCTTTTGTCGAAACATCACGTGACTCAGCGAAAACAAACACGATCCCCCCGTTATTTTCTTATCGCATAAATAGGAGTTTAAAACAATAAATGAAAAAATAATTTCAGAATGGACGAGATAATTCCAAAATTAATGAAAGTTATAATTTCAGCATTAAAGAAAGATAATTTCAACATTAATGGAAGAAAATATTCTAGAATTAATGTAAGAGATAATTACAGCATTGATAAAAGTGATAAATCCAAAATTAATGAAAGATATAATAATGAAATTAATGAAAGATATAATAATGAAATTAATGAAAGATATAATAATGAAATTAATGAAAGATATACTAATGAAATTAATGAAAGATATAATAATGAAATTAATGAAAGATATAATAATGAAATTAATGAAAGAGATAATAAAGTTAATGAAAGAGATAATAAAGTTAATGAAAGAGATAATAAAGTTAATGAAAGTGATAATTCCATAATTAATGAGACAATTCCATAATTAATGAAAGAGACAATTCCAGAATCAATGAGATATAATTTCAGAATCAATGAGATATAATTTCAGAATCAATGAGATATAATTTCAGAATCAATGACAGAAATAATTCCAGCATTAATAAAAGAAATAATTTCAGCATTAATGAAGGAAAATCCAGAATTGATGAAGGAAAATTCAAACAATAATGAAAGAAATGATTCTCCAGTATTAATGAAATGAATAATTTATCTTTTTTCATCTTTCTTTAGATGAGAGTTCTTCTCTCTATCCTTTTTTTTATATCCTTAAAACCCAATATTTAGAGACCGAACTGTACATTTCTTTGGAAAAATTGCCAGGCGGGAAGTTTGTTTTTACGGAGTCACGTGATTTCCTTGCATTTGATGTCGCTGCAGTCGCGGTAGCTTGATGCTCCCTCCAGTAATATATATTCTGTCTTGTCTGCTTCTCTCCAGGTTACTTGTTCTGGACGTCTCCTTGTGTTCGGAAAAAATAACTGAACTGGCAGTTCAAACTTCCAGTTCTGTTTGTGAGCTTAGCTTGTAGGGAACCGAACAAACAGTCTGTCGTCTGCTCATTAACGGCCGTATTCACCGTCCAGGTGCTAAACCGCGTTTGACCTCAAAATTGGTATTCACCGCCCCTGAATCGAGATGCACGGACCAGCATTTCGAGCCTGAAACTGAACCTCCGATTTCGGCGATCCAGCAGGGTGGATCGAGTTTTAGCGCATGCGCAGTGAGCATTATCGTACGTTGCTGCAAACACAAACATCGACGTAGTTATGGCGGTCGCGCTGAATTGTTTTTACGATGAGCCGGAATGAAATAGGGAGTTTAGAATAATTTGTTAATTATAAGGTGATGAGTGACCGCGTTAAGGTATTAAATATATGTCAAGTAATTATCCCCGGTCAATGAAAGCCTTCAACTACTTCTTGAAGCCATCAACAAGTGACGAAAGAAGGTGAGTAATGATACTTTTCTATGATTTCCTTCAAATCTGAACTTTATTCGCTAACAAAATGATCATTATCAAATAATGATAGAATTGTATGTGTAATATACTCATGTATTGATATTAATGACAAATTCGTCTTTTTGGTACCTGAAGCAGGGCCTTAGTGGGCTCTCTGGATGCAGACTTTTTTTCTTGAGGGCCCCTGAAAGTATTATTATGTAAAATAAAGTGTACATTTTTGTGAGGGCCCCATTCTCTCTGCCCTTGGGAAGTGCTCCGGTTGCCCCAGCTTATTTACGGTCCTGACCTAAAGGTTAAAATGGTGGAGCATAGTGTCACGCTTTTGAAGTTTTTTCCTCTCTGAAAATAATGTATCATGGGTTTGAAAAGAAGTCATGAATGTCTCTCTTGAATTGCAGGAATAGTCACTTGTATACAAAAAAATCACTGGTATACAAAAAAAAAATTTTCCCAACCAGGGCCATCTTATAAGCATGATGGGGGCCCCCCGAGACGAGAAATTTTTCTGTGGCCCTACCTGGTAAATTCTAGAAAATTACAACCAGATCTCATTTTTGTGGGGCCCCCTTCTCTCTTGAGGAGTCTCGTACATTAAGAACTCACAAAATGTACTAGGCAAAAGCGATCATTACAGTAGTGCATTTTAATTCCTAAACAATACAATGTTCACCAACACTCTAAAATATAGATTTGTGTATGAAATGTTTCATCTCTAATATGAAAATATTTATATTATTGCCGAGCAAAATATATTACCTTTTGTAGCTTTTACCTCTTGGCAGGAATATATTTATTACATGATATTTTGCTGCTGTGTGTAAACATGACATTTTCCTTCTGTATTCAGTCGATCTCGCTTATAACATTCCCACGTATAATATTTTCCTGCTTAGTACTCGAACTAATTTTTATTAACATTTCCTGTTCAAAGCATTTTCCCCGCTTACATTTTTCATGGTAATTTTTTGAAGAAAAAAAAACAAACTTTGTGCAAATACTGTGGATTCTACTTATAAACGAAAACACATGCACAACGAAAAATATTTTCTGTGGTGCATTCTCATTATCCAAAATTATATAATTATCAGCTCATTTCATTCTATTTGTGCATCAATATTTTGCATATAAATAGCAGTTCATTGGTTTATTATTTACAGTTAAACCTCACTACAATGATACACGATATAAAAATAAATCCCTCTACATCGATATTTTGAAAGTCTTGTTTGGAAATTTCTATAGTATAATGTTAAACTGCTGCCACTCGATTAGAGATGTGAGATGAGAATATTAATGTGAGAAATAACTTGAGAATAATTCTTATTATTTTTAAGAATATTCCCAGTAATTTATAAAAGTAATCTTTCCAGAGAATATTCTCTAGGATATTATATATATATTATTAATAACTAGAGAATATTCTCTAGGATATTATATATATATTATTAATAACTAGAGAATATTCTCTAGGATATTATATATATATTATTAATAACTAGAGAATATTCTCTAGGATATTATATATATATTATTAATAACTAGAGAATATTCTCTAGGATATTATATATATATTATTAATAACTAGAGAATATTCTCTAGGATATTATATATATATTATTAATAACTAGAGAATATTCTCTAGGATATTATATATATATTATTAATAACTAGAGAATATTCTAAAAGAATAATAAGAATATTCTCAAGTTATTTATTTACAATAGTAGTCCTTCCAGAGAATATTCTCGAATATTCTCCTTCGTGACAATATTCTCAAGAATTTTGCATCTTTACTCGTCATACAATAGCAATCCCTCTACAATGATATTTTTTCTTGATTTGCAGAATATCATTTTATTGAGATTTTAGTATGTGATCATACCTTTCGTGCTCAAAACGCCAATTCAAAAATTCATGAAATTACTTTTTGGAACCTTATTTATGTGCAGTTCATGCCAGCATTGGGCAATGATTGAGTGAAATTTATAATATTTAAGTAATCTATCATTACATAACTCGTACCACGTCATTGCTGATTACATGTGCTTCATTCGCATTATGCAGTAGGATTCCACTGTACTTGAAATCACAACACATGAGTATAATTTGCTTCATTCTTTAGGGAAATTTTTTTTTCATGAAACCTATGTTTAATTTTTCAGATGAAACAAGTATTTGGGTGTAAAAGTATGGTGAAAACGCACATCTATGATAAAATGTGGGCACTGAGATGAACTGACTCCATCATGGAAGAAAATCTCTATTTATTTACTATGTGTGTTTGTTATACGTAGCATTATTTTTTTTAGCAATCTCAAATACTTCCATATAAATATGAATAAATTATGTTTGATAATTAATTTGTCATTATTTCTTAAGTGAGGGAAATGTTAGCCTTTTTTTACATAGTTTGAATTTGTGCTTTAATTGTGTTCAAGTTACAGTGTAAATTTTAAAAGTAACGAATTACTAGATTATTTATGTAAATACAGTATATATTTTTAAAAAATTCAGATTTAACTACCAATCTTGCTAGTAAAAAGAGGAATGGAAAATGATTTTGTTGATGAATAATGACATTGAATCTACCAATATATGTCAATGTTTTTTAAATTTTTAGTCTTGGCTATTAATTTACCCTTTAGTTAAACATGAACATGATTCAAAGACAATGCATTTTACATATTAAAAAAAATTGTGCATACACTAATGCTTGTATTGACTGTCAGATTTGAAACTTTGTTCACAGATTTTTTATTTTTAAGAATCTTTCAGCTTCAAGGACGTCCTTTCAACTTATATCTAATAATATAATGAACTGTTTTCAACTGAATTTAACTTTTTTATGTAAGCTAATCATAAAACTAGTACATATGTTGGAACAGTTTTTTGTCGAAAAGAAAACTGTTGGGTTAAGCATTTTATGTGTTTGGAAGGATTGCATAAAAAATAGTATCTTAAGAAGTGCATGCGAGTTTCACTAGCATACAAGTTTCAACAAATATGATTACAAAAAAGTCAGTCTCAGATATTCACTTATTTGGCTAATAGGAAATAGCTATTAATGTTTAGTAATTTAATATTCAATGTCCATCACAAGAATTACTATTAGCACTAAAAATTGTTTTTTTTTTTGGAAATCAAATTTACTGAATTTTGTACTTTTTAATTTTAATGTGTTTATCTTATTAGTGTTTACAAAATTGTGATTTCAGGTACGAAACAATCGTAATTTAAAAAATATTCAGATAATTACTTTTGAAAAATTTCTAAGTTTATTAGTATTTTTAAAAATATAAATTTTACACAATTGCGACCGTCCTTTTTTCCTTCATTTCATTCACGATTAATAAAATCTGTATGTGCTGATAAATACATTTTTTTTTCTCTTCAAAGCAATGAAAATCGCATAGGCTGATTATACGTGGGAAAATACAATACATGCGATATAAATTATTTGCTAATATATAATTTATCTAATCTGAGAATATTAGCAATTCCGCAGCAAAATGAAAAACCATCATTATAGATATATTGGGAGTAGGAAAGAAAAACGTAGCTGGAATGAAATGGAATTTCCATTAAAAAGGGGATGATAAAACCATATTTTGCTTGTTGAAAAACGTAAACACAAGAATCCTACCCTTGAGTTTTCTACCTCAGAAGATCAAAAACCCTTCATCCAATCAGCATCGGATCTACTCTCGCCAAGCTAATATACGCCAACTGAACCGAGTTTCACTTGATACGCACTCACTGGTGAATACCAAATTCGTTCTAAAACTGAAACGGGTTTCAGGACCGTGAGTGGTGAATACGGCCGTTAGAGGTTCTTTGTTTTGGACGCTTCCTTATGCTCAAATAAAATAACCGAACTTATAGTTTAAATTTCCAGTTCAGTTTATAAGGAACTGAGCGGAATAAAGAATATAGTTTTTTACTTTAAACTTCATCACCACATGAGTCGCTTTCAAATTTGACATTAGATGACAGCACATCACAATAAAGTGGAGTGTGGAAAAAATCACTGAGCTATAAGTAAATACTTATAGCTCAGTAGGAAAAATTCACTTTTTACGATCTTACCTGACGTCTGCTTGTGTGGAATTCCTTGGTTTTGAATGTCTCCTTGGGTCTTGAAATTACTGAGCTGGAAGTTTGATCTTTCAGGTCAGTTTATAAGCTTTGTTTATAAGGAGCAAAGCTGAATGAAGAATTTAGTTTTTTTATACCTGAGCTTCGTCATCACCGCATAAGGCACTTCTAATTTCGAAAGTAGGTAGCAGCACCAACAATATTTTTGAAAATGAATGCATCAAAGTATTCCAGAGTATTAAATTAATTTTAATTCCCTTAAAACTGTGTTAGAGCCATTGTGAATTCGCTGCAAATGCTACAAGGCAAAAAAAAAGAAAAAACTGCTTTAGCGGACGCCGTAAAATTTCGAGTCAGCCGGTATATACGGGTTTTGTCATTGCGTAACGCAGTGACAAAACCGTTCATGTGAACATAATGATTCATTATCAGGATTATATATATTATTATTATCAGCAAAATATGATTCGGAGCAGATATTTATCAATTGGAGAAGTGAAATTAACAAGAATATTTTCGTTAACCCTCACCCCTTTTCAAAATAAAACAACTGTACTGTCTTTTGTTATCAAGCATCTTTTCATCCGCTTGTTTTTTGTTTTTGATGTTTCAGGCTTTTAACACCTTGTTTGAAAGAGCGGCTGTCATACAACTTCTCGCACTAGTCTATTTAAGATGATTTTTGCTTGCTGAGGGAGACTATTTACTATATACTATTTGCCGTCTGGAACAGCAACAGTTCAAATGGGCTGAAAATTTTCTACAAGTTTTCAATTTGTTATACTCAGATTTGTTGCAAAATAGGAGAGAATTTCGGAAGAATCAACACGACGTTTGGCGAGATTGGCGATCTGACACTCGTTATTTGGCAATATTCGTGATTTAACACTCGTTATTCTTCAACATTAGCGATTTAACACTCGTTATTCAGCAAAGTTTCTAAATGTTGATTCGTAATTTGGCGAACATGCGCTTTTTACTCCCGGAATGAAATTTTTTTTTTTCACGAAACATCGGGATTTGACGTAATGACGATCAACTGCAGTAATTTCTACTGTTTCCAGTGGCAACTTTTTTTTTGTGAAAACGGAAACCGACTCGCATTTACGCTTTAAAGCTGAAAGACCATTGCAAACCATTTTCAGTTGCACGATCAATGAAATTATCGGGGTTTCGCGATGGAAAACCCAACGAGGGGCCAATAGTTTAAATAAGGCAATAGTTTAAGTACAGTGGAATAAAACAAGGTCTTCTCGGAAAGAATCGTTTCGTGGCAAGTAGAAACAAAAAATTTTTGGCGTCCTTTCCGAAATTCCGGGCATACTGAAGCAAAATTCGCTATTTTGGATATTTGGCGCAGAAAAATACGAAAATACACTATTGGAGCAGGATGGCGCTAGATGTTAATTTTGGC
Organism: Pholcus phalangioides; assembly: GCF_987345545.1. Lineage (NCBI taxonomy): Eukaryota > Metazoa > Arthropoda > Arachnida > Araneae > Pholcidae > Pholcus > Pholcus phalangioides. Next base: position 16,754,423 of record NW_028301601.1, on the reverse strand, counting down.
GCAGTGCGGCGCAGAGTTCCCACCCCCTGTTAATTATTACAAGAGTTGTAAGTGGTAACCGCTGATGTCATTGCACAGTCTACAATGATGTAAAAACGATTTCCGGACGCGCTCGAAGATACCAGGTATGCTTTTGATGCCTGCCGCAGCGACGACAATCAGCGCTATGAGATCTTCCGGTGTCCACAGGCGTTACATAAATGTGTCATTTAAGGTGACCAAATAGGAAAAGGTCACACGGATTGAGATCAGACGAACGTGGTGGCCATGCAATGGGTCCCGTGCGTCCAGTCCGCCTCTTTGTGTCTTGAGCCTGCATGCGTTTTTCGCATTTTTAACCTTCTCAACGTGGTTTGCAACACCATGTTTCATTGCAATTTTTGTTTCTCTTGACGCCTACTAACAACCCTCCGAGTTTGTCGGTCCAATTACAGAACACTCTGTATAATGGACTTCCACACCATCACCTTCGAACTCATTGATATCTGGATGTCCAGGAGCATTATCAAACCAAAAGAACTTTTATGGCATGTCTTCATTCTCAAGGTACCTTCTGACTTCTGCAACAAAACACTGTTTAAACTAATCCATATTACTGGGAGCTTTGACTTATCTCTTCCCGCAGATTTAAAAATGACAGTGGGCTGTATCACATGTACCCTTACGCATTTGCACCAAACAACATAGTAGGTCTATCTTAACTTGCCATTAAACCAAGGGCTTGCTTTTCTGTTTGGGTGATAACTGTCCTTAGTGGCATTTTCAAAGGTCATCTCTTTGCGTTCTACGAAAGTCATTCTTCTGCTTTTCCGAGGTTTGGTTCATCCTGGACTGGAGTATGCTGTAAGGTTTTGGAGACCATACCTACAGAGGGACATAGCCTTGGTTGAAGGGGTGCAGAGAAGAGCTGTGCGTGTCCTTATTGGCACATGGGGTTGAGTTATGCAAACACCAAACATGGCCCCGCTCTGTCCCTTGTGGGATATAAGCAGGCTACCTTGCGGCTGGGCCATGCTGGAAAGGGTTGAGTTATGAAGAGAGACTTCATCTTTTCAATATGTTTACATTGGATGAACGCAGGTGTCAGGGAGATATGATCGAAGTGCTCAAAATTTTCAACGGGATGGACCACGATTTATTAATTCGCCGTCAATCGACTGCTTTTACAAGAAAGAGGACACCAGTATCAATTAGTAAGGGACAATTCTAGGTTATAGCGTCACAGGGAATTTTTCTCTTAATGGATGGAATGTTAATAAATGGAATAGCTTAACCTCTGAAGTAGTAAATTCTAACACAATTGACACGATTAAAAATAAATATGATAAACATGTTGGGGTAAAAATCGAGAAGCTATATTCATACTTAAAATATAAAAAAAAGATAACCATAAATACATTTTATGGGCATTGTATAATTGTATGTATATATTGTTCATAATTTTTTCGATTGCATTTTTAATTGGGTTGCTGTATTTTAGTAATGTATGAAATCCATACTTGTTATGGGCATCTTTTTCTCAGCCACCTCGTTGGGCATTTTGCCTGTTGTGGCGTTTTATTTTCTTCCAAAATAGTGCACAGTTTCGTCAGCATTAAACACCTGCCAAGGTCATTAACCCGTCTTGTCACTAATTTTCTGCAAAGTCTTAAGAAATTTTCTGACTGCCTCCTGACCAACAAAGGCTTGATCACCAGTAATTTTTACATTGCGTAATCCGAATTGTTTCTTAAACCTACTTTACTTGCATAAAATTCTGATGAAATCGATGATTCACCAACCCTTTTCTTTTAAGAAAAGTAATTTTATTTGGCTTTTTCGGTTATATCAATATATCCAATTTTTCTTGAGAGGTTTTCAATTTTTTTGCCTTTTCGAAACATTATCAGTAGCACTGGCAAAATGAGCCATGCTAAACATGCACAATTCAAATTTTATAAACAAAACACACAAATGATTGCAGAGCATTGCCAATTTTTTTCCCAATAACGGAAGAAAAAACAAAAAAAACCTGTGAGTACGAGTTGGGGGCTGACTATCATAAAAATTGACTGTGAAAAAAGCCATAACCCTTTTCTGTTTGCAAAATAGGGAATTCTTTAAGATAATAATTGGGCAACCTTTCCTGCTTTTGTTTCAAGTTTCAGACACACTCGATTATTGTTGAAAGATTTAGATTTAAAAAAGAAAAGATTTAAAGCAGACAATAGTGCAGTTTGGTCTAGAAATACCTGATCGGCTCATCTTTTCTATCTCAGATTTTGAAATTACAAATTCTATACGGATTTTGCTATACAAAAATCGCACACACACACATATTTTCTATGGAAAATATTTTCTTTTTTTATTTATCATGATTACAGTAAAAATACGTAACGAGAATGGTAAACATAGATGAGAACCAAATTTTACAGGACAGTTTTACACAAAATCCACACTCTGTATGCAGTTTCAGTTTGTAAATGGAAGGGGAAAAAATCATGATAATATATCGAATAATATCAGGGCATATGAAACACATTTTTCACTCCACACACTCTGCACGCCTATACCAAAACCTGGCTCTGAAATCATCACTGCAGGTGAGGAATGCTGGACTAGTTGGCGAATGAGTTATGTAACGAACTGTATTATTATGACCTGAAAAAGAAATTAGAGATATAAATAATGGGTAAATAAGTTTCATTCACACCACATAAATGCAGACCTTATCACACAGTTTGAACTGCAATTTCTCCAAGTGTTCTCCGAAAATTGATATTACTTTAAGTTATCTATTCATTAGCCGAAAAAAAAAGAAAAGAAAAAATATATATGCTAAACAAAACTGAGATTGTTACATGGCCTCCAATTCTGCAGCAGGCTCCCTAGGCTGGGAACTTCGGCAGGTCCCTTTATAGTGAATTTACATTGTGAAAAAACAAAAAATGATGAGAGTTGTCTTGAGCCTCTGGGCTGGAGCCTTTCAGTCCCCCCCCCCCCTTTTGTGGAAGCCATAGTAAATACACTGGTAGTCACAAAAAAAAAAAAAAAAAAAAAAAAAACACAACACATCATGATGCAGGGCCGCAACTAGATGCTTGGTCACCCGAGACAAGAGGACATTCTGACGCCTCCTTGTAATGTTGAAGGAGAGGTTTCAGAATGAAATTCGCACCCCCCTCAGGTCCAGCGCCCGGGGCACAAGACCCACCTGCTCCCGCCTAAATGGATGAATTGCAAATCATTACAGCAAGCAAATAAAAATCATGTAAACCAAAAAAATCGGCATTAGGTTCAAAAGGGGAAGGGATTATTAAAAAACAAGACATCCAACATATGAATGATCTTGCCAATTCAACTGTTGAAAGGCTGAATACGTGCTAATTTATTGGCAAATTTAATCTTTTAAGTTATTTGGTACAATGGCAAATAACTAACAATACACATGACATCCTTTTGGGAGGAAAGAGAGTTTCAGAATTTTTCCAAGTAAATTCTTTAAGAATAATTTTTTTCTCAAAAGTAGAGATTTTTAGGGGAGTTACGATAAAAATTTAGAAGATATGGGAATTTTCTGATAGTCCGAGAGTTAGGGTAGAAATTCGAGAGACCCTGCAGCTATAACACATGTAAAAAAAAAACTGATTATATGATAGCTGTCGTACCTAAAGAGAGAAGATTTTGCCTTTCTGCATTCCTTGCATCCCAACTGCATAAACTTGTTGTTTTTTCATCAGGAAACAAAACTGTGTTAAAAAAAATGTATTTAATATATTGCATTTGTTCATATGCATATTAAAGAAACAAAATACGGTTACACACAGTTAACATGAGCAACGGGGGAAAGAATCTGATATTTGATTGCATTAATAGTTATTGGGTTATATTCATGCCAAAATGAAAAAATTTCAAATTTGTATACAAATTTGGAAACACATAACCATAGCACAAGATGACCCTAAAAAAGCTGAATGTTTTCATGATTAGCTATATAAGTTTTGACTATCTTCTGTTTGTTGCGGTTAGTTTCCTGTAATATCGCCTATTGATGCCATCCACTGGTGTTGGAGACACAATAAGTCAATACTCAAACTCTTGAAAGCTCCTTGGCTTGAGAATATCTGATTTACTGAACAACTGCTATGAAAATTAAATCAGCTACCAACATGAGATTTGTGTGTTTGTTGTTGTGATATAGACATATGAACACCCCTGAATGACACTCATATATTCGAGATTGCTAAGGAAACAAGAGTGCTGATTTCAACAGCCAGCATACCGAAATCCTCAGTGTGATTGAAAACCGCTTGACTACGATGAGTCTGCTTGCCGCTAGCTCCTGCACCTGTGTATGCTATCAAACACCGAGCCATTGACAACTCCCATAGTTTGACCAAAGAATCTTTACCACTTGACAGAACATACTGAAAGAAAACAAAATAAAGTATACATATTCATGTTGAAAGGATAAGAAACAATTCCAGACCTGCCAGTATTTAGAAGGTAAAAATCCGGTATTTTCCTTATGAAAATACAGCAAACATACTTTGCATGCTAAATTTTTTTATGGCCATAATAAGAACCAACATAAAAAAGCAATACATAAAGTGACCATTCGACTGCCGTGTGTGGTTAGGTTCCCTAATATGAATTCCTACAAGGGCTGGGAATTGATTAATAATTTTAACTGGTTGATCGAAAAATTTCAATCAAATTTTGATTAAAATTTTTCCAAATTCTAACCATTTATAACTAACACAGTATTTATAATTATATAACATTAATTGATGCTATAAAAGTATTTTTATGCACCTGTTGGCTAGATGTAAACAAATATAGGGATAAGTTGAGAACTAAGACTGCCAGCTTGAAGCAATTTGATATCCATAACATATAAATATTTGTCAAATCCTGGAATTTCTTCACTTGGATCTTTGTCATGTTTTAGAAAGCCAATTTAGTTTAGTCACAGATTTCAAAACTACTTTAGATCTTGCTAATGCTATCCCCCCCCCCACTTCCCAAAAAATTGCGCCTATACTGGAGTGCAGGGAAAAGCTGATGCTTCCCAAATACAGAAACTGCTGTTCACAGTGGAAAATATGAATTTTGGTCTTGTCTTCTAAAACATTCATCAAATAATAGAAATCAGATATAGAAAATAAAATAACCACCCTGGCAATAAATAAAAAAACTTAACGCATAATTTTGAAGACCGTAAACAGTTTTACTCACTTTGGCATTGCGAGAAAATGCCACAGAGCACACTTCGGATTTGTCATGTGCATTGGGGAACGTGTTAATGCATTTGTTGCTCACACCATCCCAAATCTTTATGTCTCCATCCCTGGACGAAGTGACATACAAATTTGCATTGGTGGAATACTTAACCTGAATGAGAATTGAAAAAAAGAAGATAAAATTTAAAAGCTAGCAAATAATATGATCATTGAAAAGTGTCAAAAAATAATTGTGCAATAATACAAACAAGCAATGATGAAATTTTTTCTTACAGCAGTAATTGCTTGAGTATGCTGATCATCAGCCATGTCAGACACAAAACACTGAGCTGTATTAACGTTGTACAACCTCACTGTAAAAAAATCACGAATCAGGAATACATGGTTGTAAAAAAAACATATAAATAAACAAAAAAATGAATACATCGTAACAGCATGATTTAATATCGGCCTTGAAGTGAACAAAAACAACTCTATAATTATAGCAAGAGTAAATATACAAAGTAACCTTGGAATATTGAGAAACTTGGTTGATAGAAACAATCCTTGAAATTGTAAAACAAAATGAAACACAAAAAAAAAACCCTTCTGCCTCAATATGGGTAATCTATTTTCTCTGAGTTTCCTCTGCATAACCCAGCTTTCTAATTCCATGCCTCTTAAATTTGTTGTGTCAATCTTGGCTTACAATGAACGATTCATCACTACTGAGCATTTTATTGTGATTCGTCACTACTGAGCCTTTTATTGAAGATTACCACCTTCTTCAGTAAAATTGGCACTAGAGCAAAGAATTCATGGGGGGGGGGGGGATGATGGAAATTGCTTGAGTTTTGGAATTCTATTGCTGTCAGAACAAACAAAAAGTAGTAAAAATGCATTTGTTAACTTTAATGTGTCACACTGCATCTTTCAGGATGATTTCGGATGTCTGGAAGTTATACCTCAATGTTCTCAGTCAATTTATCTAAGCACAAGTGTTTTTAAAATGAAAACTAGTGCACGCAACACCAATACAAGCGCTCCTGCATCTACAATTTTTCCTTCAAAAAAGTACTTGAGTAAAGCACTGTTTATTCAAAGAAAAATTGCAGCAATATGGAATATCTTGGTAGATATTGAGTCATTTATTTCTTCAGTTTTAAAGATGTTTTACCAAGAGAAAGGCATGTGATTAATGCCAATTACCTAATAGAGTTATGGTTAGTTTCAAAGTATCTACAAAGTTATAGTGATAATCAAATAACTATTAGGGAATAATTTCAACAATAAAACAAGGAATTATAAAATCTATATATATAAAATTGATTTTCTGTGTGTGTGTCTAACTTAGACAAGGTTTGTAAGTTCTCCTCAAAGAAAGATATCATGTGATCCAAAAAGCCTCATTGAAGAAAACCCGGGCAGCGCCGGGTATTATAGCTAGTGTCAAATAAAGTTGGTCCTGATTGTACCCATCATCAGGACTATACAATCAGAGTTGGGTTTTTGATGTGGCAAGTATCAAAAACCGGTTAAAATTGGTTTAAACTGTCGAAAACATATAATAATTGCGTTAAAATATTATTTTTTCTTGTCAATTAGCACAACCATAAACAATTTTTATGCAGACTGCAGTTTAAAATATTAATTTATCATAATTATTAAGCACAAAATGTTTTAATATTCTAAATTTTTTGGTCTGCACAAGAATGTGTGGGTTCCATAGTAAAACTAAATCATTGCATACCATCCTATAAGAACCATACATTTAAGTAATTTTACTTATTTATCCACACTCATAAGATATCTTAGTACAAATTCCAAGTTTGAAAATACTCTCTATACAAATCTACAATTTTAGATCGATCGTCGGAAAAATTTTGCATATATACCAAATGGGACCCGACTTGAACGATAGGCTACTTTAAAATTTCGTTAGAGCAGGGCAAATGCCCCAAACGGGCAAAAAACTGTCGGGCAACAAAGGTTTTTGGGCTTCAACAATCACTTTCCGAACGTTTACTTTGGTTACCGTGGTTCCCCAGCAATACGTTTCAGACGTGTGTATGCCTTTACAACGGTTTGTCACTTCTTTAACTGTTAGTATATGCATATGTATAATAGTTTATGCCTTTATAATGGTTTGCCACATTTTCAATACGCTCAGTAATGAGGGTTTTTGAATAGACGTCATAATCATCATGAGCATCGCTTTGAGGATCAGGAAAAGGGTGATCCTCATAGAAATCAGTGTTAAAATTGCCGATTTTAATGTAGAAATGCGGAAATTTGGTGGAGTTTTCTGTCACATCAATAATTTTAAAAATTGTATTAAACACTCGATTTTTGAAATATTGAGTTCGCTTAGAGATATACGAAGCCCAGGAGATTAAATATGAAATAATTAGCCCGACCAACTTTTGAGTTGGATATCCATGCAATACCATTGATTTCAACTTTTTATTTACATCTTCTCAAGCATGAAAATTAATGTCTCCGTATTGAGTTTTAATATTCAACTGCATAAATTCATGTAGTTTAGGATGTTTTAAAATTAATTATGGGCCCATAAAGTACATCGAAGAAATTCCACAGCTTTAACTAAGCATTTTTGGAAGCTGAAACATGCAGAGATGGATAACTTGAAGTTCAAAAAGGGGGGAGGTATCGAAATACTTAGCGTCCTTAAAAAAGGAAAAAATATATATTCATTTCTACGTTTCTTTAAATCTAGATTTCTTTATTTCATGAATCGCGCAGGAAGTCGCCACATTGGTTAACTTAGACAAGGTTTGTAAGTTCTCCTCAAAGAAAGATATCATGTGATCCAAAAAGCCTCATTGAAGAAAACCCGGGCAGCGCCGGGTATTATAGCTAGTGTCAAATAAAGTTGGTCCTGATTGTACCCATCATCAGGACTATACAATCAGAGTTGGGTTTTTGATGTGGCAAGTATCAAAAACCGGTTAAAATTGGTTTAAACTGTCGAAAACATATAATAATTGCGTTAAAATATTATTTTTTCTTGTCAATTAGCACAACCATAAACAATTTTTATGCAGACTGCAGTTTAAAATATTAATTTATCATAATTATTAAGCACAAAATGTTTTAATATTCTAAATTTTTTGGTCTGCACAAGAATGTGTGGGTTCCATAGTAAAACTAAATCATTGCATACCATCCTATAAGAACCATACATTTAAGTAATTTTACTTATTTATCCACACTCATAAGATATCTTAGTACAAATTCCAAGTTTGAAAATACTCTCTTGATTGAAGATGAGCTAGCAGGAGTGATTAGCCAAAACACTGACATTTTTTCAAGTTCGCACATCATCAATTGAAAAAACAATTGTATTCAGGAATTTCCTTGCACTAAATCATAATATTAGACATTGTTGCACTAAGTGGGGGGGGCGAAGGGAGAGTAGTTTCATCAGCTTCATATCTAATCAGCACTGGTGAGAATTTGCTAATTTTTTATGTTGCCCAATTTAGAGCCAAATTATTTTGCATATATGTTGGTGAGGCCTTCAATTTTGTATTTTGTCGCAATATTATGTACAAGAATATTATTATTTTAAGTAGCCAAAATTTTCAACATAACTTAACAATAACAAAAATCAACATTATATACATGAGAGATTATTCTATAAACATTTTTGTTTGAAAAATAGAACTGTGGATCATAATGATAACTATATTTTGTTAAATAATTCTGCACGAGCACACACACACAGTATATTTATTTTCAATGGGAATTTATATATTGAAATCCACTATGAGGTTTTCAACTGTCATGCATCAAAAACCTGCCAACCCTATTTACAATATAAATGTATTGTGGGAAAATGCATTGTATAGAAAAAGTCTCAATACAGGAGAAAAGATTCGGGACTCTGAATATGGGACTTCTCAAGTGTAGTTCACTGTACTATGATGCATGCCATTGATTAAGTCACCCCATATGCACTTAATTAACATACATACACACTGTATTAGCTGAACTGACATGAAATAATGCAAATACAAAAATAAATATAAATAAAATAATAATAAATAAAAAAAATCAAAATTCTAGTTCATTTACCAACTGGGTGTTGTGTTCCAACTAGAATATATTCTCCAGATGGGTGCAATGAGAGACATCGAACAATTTCAGCTTCCTTGAAAAGGCGAAAAAAAATTAGAATTAATAAATTTTTGAATTGAAATATAAACAGTCCTCCAAGCATGAGATAAGGCTTGGCTAGGTTAAGTCACATTGAACGATTTTATTATCTTTATCCTTTTAGGTAATAATATGCATCAAGAATATCATTCATCAGCGACTGAATTTTTACATTTTACTTGTCCTTTTAAAAAAGAATAGAATCGTCTAATGTGGCATAGCATAGTTTTATCTCATGGTAGGAGGACTACAAAAGTTGTGTTTAAAGAACAAGTGGTATGAAAATGAAGAAAAAAGTATTCAAAATTATTTTAGATTCAAAATTCTTACATGGATTGTCCTGAATGCTCTTTTCACAGAAGGTTTAGAAAAATCGAAGAATTTGACAGTAAAATCCCTGCTTCCAGAGACCAGAATCTGTTCTGTTGGATGGAATTCCAGGCAAGTAACTTCCTATACAAAAGAATGTCTTATTAGTCGAAACATGCGAAAATGGAAAACTGCAACATCTTTAAAACGCATTAGCATAAAAAGAGTAAAATTATAAACCACATGAAAAAATCCCCAGTAGATACAGAGAACAGATTCAAAAAATGTACCTCAATATGATCATATAAAGTCCTGATTACTGGATGAGTTTCCATATTCTGCTGCACACTGTCTTGTGATGATATTTCAGCAGGCATTGCACTCTTTGCCAACATCCGGTCAACATCTAGTATCTAAAAGACGAAAGAAGCCATAAATCAAGAAAGATTCATTAAATATAAATAATCATGACATGATCTATAACAGTGTTTCTTAACCGCCAGGTTATGGACACTAGTCACACCAGGCCATGAGTAATTCACAGTTTCATTTTCCCATTAATTTCTCGTTAGTTGTGTGTCCACTTACGTAAAAGAAATTTACCGGGTCGCAGGCTTCCAAAGGTTGCTTTTGTTACAGAAATTTTCATTTATCAAAGATGTCAGATAACTTACACGAAGTCTATGCATGTTAATTCTAATAGCTTTACTACGGCTTTTTTAATTGGAAGTTCTTACAAAATTTGATAATTTTTTTTTTTTTAGTATTTCTCAATTAGGGGCAATGAAAGATAATAGAAATAATTCGCACACAAAATTTTAGAGTTACAGCCAGAATACGAATTATGTTGCAATACACGAATGATGATAGACCTATATTCCAAATTTTTCAATATGCTAAAAATTTTGCAAAATATCATGAAATGAAAAAAAAAGAAGTTCAGTTGGTTGGACAAACAGCAAAAGAATTTGGAAATAAAAATGCGGAAGTGAAATTTATTGTCATTAATAAGACTAGGATTTCTACGATTGCATATTTTTTATGCATTGTGCATGTTTCACCATTTTTACGTGATAGAGCATTTTTTCTTGATTTTCAATAACTTTAAGATATTTTCCATGATCTTTGGAATTTAAGGCATATTTTTATATTTTTGAGTATAATTTTGCATATTTCAGCATAACAATGAAGAGGATCCCCCCCCCCCCAGCTTCATTCCTCGCGATTGGCGATTTTAGAAGTAATTGGCAATTTTACTAACCTTTGACATAATTTTTTGGAAATGATTTGTGATTTTTTCGATGATATTAGCAAGTATTGGCAATTTTTTTGTGTGTACCTTTCATAATTTTTGACAATGATTGACAATTTCTTGTAATTTCACATTTTTTTTCTTGAGGAAATATGGCCAGCCTATTATAAAAGCAAATTTTTAGGTTTTTATGGCATATTTTTAGTTATTTTAGGAAATAAAAATATTTTTATGGAGCATATTCTGTAGGTTTATAGGTCATAAAAAATCCTAGCCCTGGTCATACTGAATTTGGACTAAATATAGCATTATTAACATTTTCACACAAGAAATAAAATATTGGTAACAAATTATGGGATAAAAATAGAAAGTAACGCCACCTTTATGGAAGCATCATGTGATCCAGTCGCCACAAGCTGACCTAAAACAAAAGAAGAAACTGATAAGCAGCAGGCACTCTATGTCTCTCTCTCTCTCTCTCTGTGCTGTTTATAAATTCATAACAATAAGACAAACACAGCAGTATCAGTGTGATGACTAACATTACAAATTATTATCTCCTTCCTCAATCCACTCCTTTTTATGCTATGACTCCTGAAACATTTCCTTAGAACATTACTATTTTAATGGTGGAAATGATAGGAATGGTTTCCCTATAACCATTCCTATCATTTTGCTATACATAATGACTGTTTATTATTCCCTACAGTATAAACGTTACAAATGGAAAAAAAAAATTCTATGAAATCGAGCAAAATTTAATTTTAAATCCAGGGCAAGTGGAAATCCTCACATGCGCAATGATGTTTGCAATTTTATCATTACACGCAAAATTTGTCATTAAAATGATTAAGAAGTTTAAAAATAAAAAAAGCACAGTAATGATAAATAAATAAGTAATGGTCACTAAAGAACAATTGCATCAAACATTCATATGTATTAACACATTGTTTGCAGATCACAATGTTTTCCTGTGTTAATGATTTCTTTTTTCAGTTTTATGGTCATTCATGTTACTCATTACACTACAATTACTGAAACAAAGAACGAATGCTCACCATCTGAGCTGAATGCCCCAGCTCGGCACTGTGACTTATGTGAGGTTACATAACAGGTTTCATACAGAGCTGGTTCAGGAGCGAGAGCTGATGCTAAAAAATAAATCAATATGAGACAGAAATCATAATACAATAGAACATTGATTATTCATGTGCGGATTAATCATGTAACAAAAATTTCAATTTCATGTTCAGCTCTTCCCTATTCGTGTTGTTATTGGGGTTTTTTTTTTCATTTCTTTTTCTATTGGCTATGGAGATTTTGTGAAGGTTTGTGATGAAAATAAACATTTCCAATTTGTAGAACTGGATTTTTCCTTCATTCTTTTACAGAACCCTGCCTCCATTCTCAGAGCTGAACTTCCATATCAACACGTTGAAACAACAGTCCCCCCACATGCACACCAGGTAATGGTTTTCAAATTAGTGCAATATGAAAGGCTTTTTTTTATATGTATACAGTAGCCTAATGCAGACGTGCCAACTTTTGAAATCCAGAAATTCTCCCGAGGGGGGTACCCCCCGACACTCATAGACTCGATCAAAAAAAAAGTTCATAAAAAAAAAAAATTTTTTTAATCAATTAAGAAAAAGTTACATTCCCCCCCCCCCCAAGGCAGGTTCTGCATTGGTCCTGACCAGAATATAATTCCATGTCAGTCTTTCTATGCAGAATAGAGAAATCACATCTACATACTGTTCATAAAGTATATAAGTGTTTCCTTTCGTGGATACTATCAGTGATTGATAATCTTGGGTATATGAATTCTTAAAAGCTTTATATTTTCTTTCTGAAGATGTTTAATCGGAAGATACGATTTAAAAAAATTCAAATTACAAAGCTGCGGACGGAAAAACATGTTTACCGCACGGCTGTTAATGGAATACAATAACGATTATACAGGAATTTCGGCAACCAAGGTCATGCCCCTGATAAATGATTACTGATAAACGCTACGAAAACGAAGTCACATCTTTGCCAGTTGCTTAAATGCAGTCACAGAGCCTTTTTTTTAATGGCTGCTCGACGGAAATGACTACGGCTGTCCTCTATGGGTGTTTTCCCTAATGACGACGTGAAAGCTCACGTAAAATCTAATTTTCTGCCAAAATCCGGAGAGCGGGAGGAAGGATGAAAAATCCGGAGTCTCCCGCCTAAATCGGGAGAGTTGGCAGGTCTGCTAATGTTTTAATTCATGCTTGTAATTTAAGTATAAACCTTTTTCTGTTTTAAAAACCAATTTTCATTTTTTGGGATCAAAATTTTATTGCTTTTTTGGTTTAAAATAGTTTGATAGAATAATGCAACTGAAACATAGAGAGGCGATGCATAAAGCAAAAATATCAGTGATACTGTCGGGAACATTCTAATGCGCCCCCCTGTGAACTCTACCCGTGTGCCATCTCTGTTAATACCTGGATGACCAACGCTATCAAAACTGCTGGGCTGGTTTCTCTCCCACCCCATCTGCAATAGGTGTTCGTTCAGATATACTAGTGCCTGGAAAACCATATAGAAAAAATTTAAAGAGTTGTCAAAAATAGACAGTTTCGCTTGGATTCCCCAAAGCAGAATATGAGAAAACTGTGATGTAAGGATGTACGTCACAATTGCTGCTGCAGAACAATCTTGGTAAAAACTTTAAGAAAAAAACTCTCTCTTGCATGAAAAAAAAGATTGCAGAATTTTTACAGCAGAATACTTTCATTCTGCTGAGGGTTTGTTTTTTTTGGGGGGGGGGGGGGGCTTGGATTTTCCACTACTACTTAACCGTATACATGCAATTCGTACAAATCGGTACATGTCGGAATATGTTGTGTGAGTATATGTATATACATGGCCCTAAATACAATACACATGCTAACGTATTTATATTGTTAGAGTTGCGCTTGTTTTGTCTTCTTGCTAGTGCTGCGATCTGTCTCCCATATACTGAAGTAAAGATGGTAAGTGCTTGAATTTTCATGTCATGTGAGTATCAGTTGAAGGTCTGCCTGCTCTCAGCAGAGAGACTTTTCAGGATTACAGTTGGCACCCTGATAAAACCATTCATGGTTTCCAGGCATTCTCCACACTTTTTCCAATGGGAGAGGATTTTTCACTACAGGACAAGAGAAACCAAACAACAAAATTTTATTATTTTCAAAAGCGATCACGTTCGAACAAACCTTCAGTCTCGAATTCCAGGTCAATTCCTATCCCAAGATTTGGTCCATCAGATCGCATGGCATCATTCTCTTTCTCTTCTAATGAGAAACAATAAGATTTAATTAACCTTTTTTCAAAATGATGCATGGATATACACCACTGAAAAATAATAAGTTCAACTTTCATTATCACTAAAAATGTTTGTTTACCAAAATTTAACCAACTAGAATGATGGAAGCATCATTTTGGCTGCAAATGTACTTTGATATGCAATTACACCCGAATGGTTTATCTCAGACACTTAAAATTTCATGACTTCTCTCATCTTGTACACAGGTTCTTAAATTATACTAAATATTCTAGGTGTCTTAGTTTAGTGATAAAATGGCCTCTCCGTCATTTTACCTAGAGCAAGAGTAGAGGCAATTTTGATTTGCTATAGAGATATTCAACTAATATGATTGCAAAAAAATATGATGCTGAAATGGAGTCTTCTTATACAAACATTGATATAGAGGAAGAACAGATGTTCCATCATGGTGTTTGCTTTTCTCCAGTATCTATTTCGTACCATTCAAAAGTACACTTTTGAAAAAGCTTGTTGTTCTTTATTCAATTCATTCAGCATTTTATAGATCTTTGCACTTCTACTGCATTGCATTCACTGGAACAATGCCACACAACGAAAAGAATCATTATTTCGCACCATTTCACTCATTAACAGGAATCTAGTTGTAGGCCGAGACAATTCTTATCTTTTTTTTTTTTTTGTTTCTTTACACTATAAATTCACTATAGAGGAGCCCCCAGGGACCCAACCAAAGATCTCAGCCTGGGGATTGCAAACATAAATCAAAGAGACTGAATTGATAATGTTTTAAGAAGTTTTCGTAACAGAAAATAATTTTTTAAGAAGTTTACTCAGCAATCATTTTGACGCTACCTCCATCATTCTAGGTAGTTCGAAACTCCCGTCATTCTGGTGTTCAAAAAGTGCCTACCTTTTTCAGTTTTCAAACCAAGATTCACTATGTGCAAAAGACGGTCCGATGGTGGGCATGGTGGAAGCGCCTTCACTAGATTTGAGAGATTCACGGCTAATGGTTGATGCCCATCATAGAACAGCTGACTGTATGGCAAAATAAAATAAAATATTGAAATCACAGACTCATAAATAAAAACTATACCAGTCACATTAGAAAACGTATTAAAAAAGTCAAAGCATAATAACAGTTGCAGATTAGTGGAAGGGAAAGGATATTAATGGAAAGATGAAAGAGGGCTACACAAAGCTATTGCCCATTGTGCCTGGGGCATGTAAAAATTTTTACTAAGCATGTATTTTCTCCAACCACATGCTAGACATGAGCACATAAAAAAAAAACCAAAAAACAGAAATTAAATTTTCGTGTTTTTATTACGATTATGATTAATGTCGGCCAATGCAAGTGTTTATTCTTCGAGATAAAGGTCTTAAACGACTAATTTTTATTGTCAATGAAACCACCACAAAGCACCAGTCATTTTGTGACTCACCACGATAACTGTATGGGTGCGCAACATATACACTATACCACAACTTTTAGTAGGGAACCCCCTATAAAATAAATGCATATGTAAAATGGGCATGTTATTTAGATACTTTTTTCTGATTGAAGCATGCGTCCACAACCGGTTGAGAAGAAAAAGACTTGAGTAAGGACTTACTGGAAATACGCTGTATAATAAGGTTTGTTGGCGGTGGCCCCCTAAATAATTGCCACTTAGGAGTTATCAGACATTATCATTTAATTTGCAGCTATGACTTTATTAGGCAGTTCTGATGGATTATGTAGTCAATGCATTTCAATCTACTGTATTTTACTTTTACGGCCCTTAATATTAAGCAGGCTGGTGCTGCTGCATCCCTCGCACCTGCCCAAGGTCCCGTCCTGGAACATAAATTTGATACAGATTCCATGAGCGAAGTTAACAGTAACTTAGTGACTAGACACCAACAGTACGGAAAATTACTATTGACAGATCTTATATTTTCAATTAGTGACTGAATTAATTTTATGAAGGCACCTCATAATTTTTGCATCGATGGTGCAAAAATTAATCAATTTGACCCTGAATCAAATGGGATGTCTAAGCAAGAAGAGAGCACTAGCAAAAAAAATTTTTTTTAATTTCAACTTGCGGTGGTAACTTCTCTTGACAACTTTTTTCGCCAAGGGGAGTGGTGACCAATATCGAAGCTGTTCCTATAACTTGGATTATTACTGTGCAGTGAATGGTGAGCGAAAATATATCTCTTTATTTCCAACATCATGCACCGCTTTCATATTATGTAAAAATTTCACGTTTATTTCAAAGTCTACATAAAGTTTATAATCAGATACTTATAGAAATGTCCACGCTATTTCCTACAAGGAAAATGAAACCAGCGGTTGGTTTTTTTTTTGTTTTGAAAAATCTCTATTGCATATTATTAAGTTACAACCAGGGCCGTCTGAAGAGTATCATGGGCCCCCGGGCCAATTGATTTTTCTGAGGCCCTACAAAACAAATTCTCGAAAATTTCGACCAGATCTAATTTTTGTGAGGCTCCTCTTCGCTTGAGGCCCCCAGGCCGTGCCCGGGGTGGGCTCATGCCTTAAGACGGCACTGGTCATAACATACGTATTAGAGAAAAGTCACGTGCACATACCCTATAATCAATCGATAGAGTTGATCTCGCTCCTTAACAGTTCCTTTCAACGTTTCATCTTTAGGCAATGCCATTACTGAAATTTTCTAATCAATAAAGAATTTTCAGCCTGTACACAACGGAGAGTCAGTTGAAATAGATAAAGAAAGTGTAATTTTTTTTCAATTCTGAAGCCGCTTACGGACGGCCTTGACTAGAGGATTGAAATTGGGGGGAAAAAACACGTGAAAGATAATTCATATTAAATATACGAATCTCAACTAATTATTTAAATCTCGATTTTTTGATTCTAATTTGATCTTCTTTAGCATTACTGAACAAGGCGAAAAGCGCAAATCTTGTATTTTGTTCAAGGCCTTATGTTGATGATGATAGAGCTAGCCGATGCAAAGAATGAGCTCATATTTACCTTTTTTTTCTGTTTACATATAATCACAACTCCCTATGGTTTCATTTTGTATTTGTCATAATTTGGTGAATAAAGCTATTCATTTTTTTTTTTACTTATCACTTCAATTTGAAATTATTCATTTATAGAATTGTTGATTATTTATTTGATATTATTTTATACTATATTGACGTTTTAATTTTATGAGCTAATTGAGACTTATTGGCTTGTGTTTCATCATTATAGGACTTGAAGAATTACCTTGAAATTTTGCAACGATGTCATTTATGAAAGCCGCTATTTTGAATTTTTCAAATAGCAAAAATTGTTTTTTAGCCATTCCTCCCACATGGTGCAAGGAAATCGAAACGGATCAGGTATGTAATGCGCATATTTCTCATAGCAAATAATGTATGGGAAAGCAATAACTGGTCATTTGTAAAATTGGCCTATCATTCCAAAAACGAAGTGCATGATAACTCAATGTGTAATCATGCCCCATCCAAAAATGAGTGGAAATTGAATCATTTCTTACACTGAAAAAAAAAACAACGCAACTGACAATGGTTCTCGATTTCATTTCGAAGCAGAAAGCATGGTCTGTAGATATCTAAAAACAAATTAAAAATTCTAAAGGCATATGCTCACAAGTAAGCCTTGAAACAGCTATAGCATAATCCCTTATGGCGATGAGTTGACAGTATTTCCTTTGGCGAGAAATATGACAGAAAGCGTGATGAAAAGTCTCCTAAAGTGAAACAGAGTCATGTTTTCGAACGTCTTTCTTGCCAAAGAATAAAATAGTAAAAAAAAAAAGGGATAACACTATGACTATTGAAACGAAAAAAATGAAAACCAGTAATATTCTCAGACTAAATTGGGGATCAAGATTAAAACTATAACATCCTCAACCAGATACAGGATTGAAAATAATAAAACAAGGACTCTCCTTTGAATACAGTGGATTCTTTTTATAATGTTTTGCAAAAAAAACCATCACGGAAAAATGTTCTAAGCAGGGAAATACTTTAAACAGGAAGTCTTAATGAGAATTAGAGTTGGGCCATGAAATTAAGTCATACCAAAGGGGGAAACTTTATAATCGGGATTGACTGAATTACAACTGTCCCTTATGATATATAAATAAATATGCTCTGGAATATAAATTATATTATAAAATGTAAAACATAGATTTTTAAATAATACTCTGGAAAATGGAACAAAGAAATAGAAGAGATGGAATCACTTTTCTTTCCAAATATCAGTTTCGGCGTAACATCCAGAAAATTCAATGTCTTAGCAAAGATAGAAGGTTGTATTCAAACAATTTGCAAAAAACAGAGGAGGGTTGAGGTTAATGCCCCCTATAGTCTGCTTGACAGGAGTTTGTTGACAAAGAGAAACCCGTTTGAAAATCCCACAATGAAGGAGTATTCAAACTAGTTCCACCTGTATCACAAATAAAGAAAAGAAAAATCTAGAAGGAAAGAGAGGAAACAGCAACTAAGCGCCAATAGAGGACAAGATGAAAAAAGTGTCAGTCTTCTGGTAAGGAACTCGTTAAAAAAAATCACCAAGAGAAATAAGGGACTATACTATAGCTGTTTCTAAGCCTTAACCATCAAGTTGGCGTTCATTTCTTTTACAAAATTATAGCCTTTATACTGTCGACATTTGTTATAACAAGTCCCCCCCCCCATCATATTCCACCAAAAATAGACTTATATTGAAAGAAAAACAAATATGATTGTCATTTTAAAACATTTGGGACTTTTCCTACCAGTTATTGTGATTAAAATGGTCGCTATAACGTGAGGGTCATAAGAGCAAGAGCTCTGACTGTATTAGAAGCACTTACAGATTAATGGTGTCATTCTCATTCACGATTTTGCGACAGTTTGGTTATTTACCCGGCTATAGTATACAGTAAAACCATGGATTAATGACGTTTTTAGAGACGAGGAAAAGATTTTAAAGAAGTTTCGATTTGATATATGAGCAGGGGCATCACAGAAGTGTTTCAGACCCTTAAGTGCTAGTCATGAGTTTTGTTGGTGTTAGAATTAATTTCACAGATGCAGTGCTCACACAGGCCCATTCTAAAAATACTCTGAATGTTTAAGCATCCGTAGCAGATGAGGACTAGTCTATAAAAGGTCTGCTATCATGGACATTCAGTACATCAATTAACAGGATTTTTAATGAGTCATTATACAAGTTAATATATATATTTTTTTGATTGATTGCCATCGTACATAATTTTTATATTTCAATATTTATTGAATAAAAGGTGTTCCAGGAGTACTCTGTCTGTGAGGGCAATGGCCGAAATTGCCGTAACATGATGTACCTCCTGGCTCCAAAGTCTATGGAAGGCTCTGTGTATTTGTGCTGTGCTGTGCTGTCTGTAGAGTGTGTTTCAATCATAACTAAGCCAATGGTTCTTCTTTTTCTCTCGCTGTAGGCAGTGTCAGCTTCACAAGTTAAAAGATGGGATTAAGTTTTGTTTTTGGTGTGTTATATTACTTTAATAGAATGGATAATTAGGCTAATAAATGGTGGCATCAGATTATAATTTCACTCAGGCACAGTCCAGGGCAATGTTTTGGGAGGGGAACTTATTGTGTAAGCTCACTGTATCGTCCTATTCTGCAGCACCGGCCAGTTTTTCTACATATTTTTCAGCTCTTGGGAAGAGCCATTGCCCCCTTCCCTTTCTTCACTGTCTGTATCTGCACCTGGTTTGACTGTGTATTAAAAAAGTTAATGTTTTTTGTACGTTTCTTGTTTTTAAATTTCTTGTTTTTAAATTTCTTGTAATAGATTTAATAATACACAAGTTCCACATTGAAGGGGTAAAACATTTTTTTAGCTTTCTTGTAATTAATGCATGAATGATCATTATCAGCAATGTATTTTGCATTTAATGTTTTGCAGGATATAACGCCATTCAGGGTGGTTTATAATGATGGTAAAAAGGCATATTTCAGCACTGTTAGAGGAGAGTCATTCATCAATACTGTGTGCCTTAATGGAAAATATGCTTTGACGCTAGGTCTCAAAGATGGCGAAGAGGTAATTGCAATGTTTTCAGTAGCTGCTTTTGAAAAGGGTTTTTATTTTTATTGACATTTTTGCCTTGTAAAGCTGTTATTGTGGTTATGGATCTCTGGCTGCATTGAATATACAGTAGGGGTGATTCTCCAGAGACACTGTTTGAGAAGGGGGTAATTTTTTTTTCCTACATGCGTGCACGTGAGTTTGTAATCCCAGGGGAAGAGGGTATGTTTTAAAAAATTTCCTTTCAGTGTGATGAGAGTGACCATACATCCTATATTTCCCGGGACAGTTCTGGTTTTTTCGGTTTTTCTGGAAACTTTTTTTGCAAAAATGTCCCAGTTTTTCCCTTTTTTTTACAAAGAGTTTACTTGATTTGTTTTTTTCATCAAAAATGTAGACACAATTTTCATAACTCAATAACTATGAGGCGACATTATTTTCTAGTGATATGTATTTGTATTTTCTTTCAATATTACACGTATTGGCAAAACTTGAATTGTCAAAAGTGAGTTGAAGGGTT
Organism: Pholcus phalangioides; assembly: GCF_987345545.1. Classification (NCBI taxonomy): domain Eukaryota; kingdom Metazoa; phylum Arthropoda; class Arachnida; order Araneae; family Pholcidae; genus Pholcus; species Pholcus phalangioides. The sequence goes on along the minus strand of NW_028301601.1, from coordinate 16,733,615 downwards.
TTGAAATATTTAGTGAAACAATTTCTCAACATACATAAGAGATATAGTATGCTTATTAACTTTTTTTTTTTGTCAGAAGCATGCTGTTTTTCTCATTTGAAAGGCAGATATGAATTAGTTAATTAATTTATAGATTTTTTTGAACATCTTGTGCATTGACAGTAACATATATTTTGAAAATAAAATGTAGACATGGCCTGTGAATTTCACCGAAAATCTTTTTTTTTTTTTTTTCAATCATATATTTTGCAGAATAAACACATTCAGAGCACAAAGTGAAACTAAACAAATATGTAGAAATGCTTTGACAGCAGTCTTTTTCTTTTGCACTTGGGGGGGGGAGATTGAATGAAGATTTCTGAAATAATACAATATTTCTGGAAAAGTCTGAAAGCATAAAAGATGGATCAATTTTTGACATGAGAACTGACTGTGTGTAGTTTCATGTTCTCACCTACTTTTTCTCCTAGAATTAAAAAAAAATTAAAGCAATTGAAACTGCGTATCTGGGGGTACTTTCCCCAATTACCTACTCCCTCCCCTCCTCATGAACACACCACTAATGCACACTTACACTAATCCAGCACTTATCAGACTAGAGTTAAGCTGTATTAATGGAAAGTACAGTCGAGTACTGTTATAGCAAAAAATATCGTTTAAACTGGCACTTTTCTAATCCTTCAGATTAGTTTACTTAAGAACAATGCCAAAACCTGAAATTCTTTTATAACGAAATTTTGTTCTAACGAAGTGATTTCTCCGGTCAGTCTCTTGGAGTTTGTTATAATGGAATTCAACTGTAGTAGAAAAAAAAAAAAAAACATTTCACTTGAATGATAAAAACCTCTTTGCATAGTAACAAGTATAAAAGCTGTTTGTTTTTATCATTTATGCAGATAATGGTGTCTAAAGTTAATAGCAATACAGCTGTAGCAGAGAAAGTTTCTTTAGAGCCATTGGATTCTGATGATTGGGAAATAATGGTAAGATCTGTAGTCTTTACCCAAAAATCAGATTTCAGAGTTCTATTAGTTATATCAAAAAGTCATATTCTGATTGTTTGATTTTTATTGTTTAATTATGATATTACAAAATAACATTATATTTCACTCTCAATTTATTCAATTTCGAATATATTGAGCATTGAAGAACCAGACACACACCCACTTCCTATCTCAAGGAGATGTGGAAGCATTCTCGAATTATAGGTGTATCCGGTATGTGTGTGCAATAAATTTTATTATATTATTGGGTTTTTTTAAATATAAATATGTATAACAGAGTGACCCCACCCCCCCCCCCCCCCAATGAGCGTATAATCAATAAAATAATTATGATGAGTTGTAATTTAAAAATCAAAGTCTGAATTGGTCTTGTAGCATCCTTAGCTTGTGTGTACTTTGCTAACCAAAGTTCCAATGGTGGTAGTCCGTCCACATCGACTAGCATGCATTGGAGAGTTTAACATTTGAAATACAAAGAAGAAACAAAAATATGCATGTATTAGAGATCATTATAGAGCTAAAAATTATTTTTATGATGCAGGATATGTTTAATTTTTTTGAGGTATCTCACATTTTATGCAGTATGATATAACAAGCTTAGTTTCTGTTTCAGAGCTTGAAAATAATTCAGGGTGAAGATTCTGTTACTGAAAATAATTTGCCTCCTTAAAATTCTGTACACCAAACATAGCCCGTGTAGATCTATGTTTGATTCATAACTTTGATGGGGCCTAATCAGCTTGCCAGAGTGCAATTTAATTAGTATCTAATTTGTTTTTACGTCATGCCTTTGGTCTCATTGCCAAATTCCTTGAAAACATTCATTCCCAAGTAACTTATAATATTTTTCCTGCTATCTTCAAAATTTTCATTGTGGATTTGAACTGATGTCTTTTGAAAATCACCTGAAAAACCCTGTATGTCTTGTGATTGGTGGCCACAGAATGGAGTAGTAGCTATTTCTAAATTACGTGACTATGCTAACTGGCTACCAACCGAAGAAACAAGACAATCAATCATATCTCTTGGAAAGTACCGGGCTTGCTTGGCTAGAAACAAATATTCAATGCAATATCCAGTAATTTACCTTAGACACCTTCTAATTATACTAGCATTGGAGAAACATTGAAAAAAACTTATACCAAAGACAGATTTCTGCCCCATGAGAGACTTTTTCGACTGACCCTCAAGTTTCTAGTCTGTCGTAGAGCTATAACTTCTCTATCTAAAGTATTGTTAAAGTTTTAATTGAAACTTGTGATATTAATTTCAGAGCTTGAATTCAAAAACAATTGAGACGGAGCTGTTGAATCAGATACGTGTTGTTTGGGAGGATCAAGTGTTTCCTGTATGGGTACGTCAGTCTTCAATTTTTGTCAAAGTCGGTATGTGATCTTTACTTCTTTATATTACTAAGTAACTGATTTCTTTAGTGACTAGGTGCAGTAACTCAAGGTGCTTGAGTTACCACTCTTGACTTGTGAATAACACTAGTTATGAGTGAAACATATTCACTAAGAATTCCCACACTTGCAAAAAATAACTGACTTACAAACTTGAAAAATACAAGAAAAAGCTCATTTGACATAAAAGCTGGGATGTTGTAAATAAGTTGTAGCTGACAACGACTGTCACTGTATCATGCTCTGTATTTTCTTGTGAGCGAAACTATTTTTATTCCGTGTGCAATACAATTCACTTTTCTCATGCTACTTGATTTTCACAGGAGTATTAATATTTTGGGCATTCAAAACAAATTAAAAGAGATTAACTTTGTTTTAAATGAGAGATTTGTTTAGCTTCATGTTGTGAAATGTGCAAAACTATGTGTTGATTATAAAGCATTAATAATTGATTAAAACCTGTATGTGATTCATGTATAGAAAATTGGTGCTTTAGCATAGAAACAATAATTACATGTTTATTGTTTTTTCAAAAAAGTTATTTACAGTCTGTTTGAGAGTGAAATATGCTTTGATAGCATTACTATATTTTCCTGCATATAATCTGCAGATTATATGTTTCAAAAAACATGGAAATGTTTTAGTGTGGATTATCTATTGCTTCATAAAATCTGAAACTTTTTCTCTTAGTGGTTAGAATAAAACTAAATATTTAAAAAATGAATTTGTAAAAAATAATTTTCCAAAAGTTTATAAATGTAGAAAAATCAACATTTTTTTTTCAAAAAAACAAAACAAACCATGACAAACAACCCCTTCCATTCCTTGAAACTTTATTATAGATCAGGGGTGGCAAGTTTTTGCAATAGTGTTAAAAACCCACTCTGGCAAAAATAGTTTTTGCTATATTTATGCCAGTGGGAAAAACTGTAAGAATTTAAAGTTAGACGTATTATGAAACAAGTTTGGAGAATCTTAACTGACTATACAAATGTGAAATAGTTAAAACTAATTTTTTTGTACCTTTGGAATCAGCTATTTTCCTTTAAATTTGGTAAAAGGGTTGGAGATGAATATAAATATAAACCATTTTGCGAAGTTGCTTGTAGACAAGTTCATAATAAAGCATGTCTTTTCTTAATGAAACACAAGACAACATGAAGGATAATAAAAGAGTGCAATGAATCTAGAGCATATACCCAAGTACCTTCGTGGTCAAATACAGAGGGAACTAAAGGAACGAAAAACCCAGAATATATGCAGCAGCTGCTTATATTTTCATTCTAATTTATGCTTTATTATAAAATACATCCTGTGCACAACCTTTAAATAACCACTAATATAGGAGATCTAGAAAGAAGAACTAGTTTTTGGAGTTGTATCACATAAGTCAGAGGATAGAAAATTCCTGCTCATTTCATTAGTTTTGGTAAGGGTCAGTTGGCGTTACATGGTCAGTTAGTGCTACATAGTTGCATTTCCAAAGTATTATCACCATCATTGACTAAGAGCTTACAGTATTTTAATTTCCAACAAGATTTTTGTTGAAATTTTTTCTTGTTTGTATGCTTTTAAATTTAAATAATACAATAGATTGCTATTTTAACATCAGATAATATCAGAACTATTTTCAAGGATTATAAAAATAGCTGACAAAATCATAGAAAAATGTAGGAAATTTGGTCATGTATTAATCATACTGTATTAATCAGAATTGTAGTTCTAATTTATAACATTCATTAATTACATAACATCCATAGTGTGATATTGTTTTCATTTTCACCAATTTTTGCCTGGTTTTTCTACTTTCTGCCACTGTGGCATGCAAAAATGATTTTTTTTCTTAGCAAAAACCCAACCTTATGTGTTACAGATAGATGAAGTTTTTCATATGTTTTCTCTGAAAGTAGCAAAATTTGCATCAAATTTGTGCATAGCAAATTACAGTATAGCTGGTAATTTACAGAGTGAAGTTTATCTACCTCATATTTGAATGTTTGTTTTCTATTCTGATAAGTATATTTAAAAAATTTCCATCATATCAATTTCAGCTGAAGTTATTCCCAAATCAGAACCATCAATATTAGCAGAATGGACAGAAGTGCATATTGTACCAAAAGAAAGGAAGCAGAAACGATTAAAAAATCTGAAAAAGAAAACAAGAAAAGAAATTCACTCGCAATACAAGCATCTCAGGAAACGTAAAGACAGAGCAAAAACATCGTATGCTTCTCCTTCTAGTTTTACATCTGACTCTTCTGATAGTGTCCAACCTGGTGATAATAGTGTAAATTCAGTAAATTCACCCGCAGCACCTGCAAAAACCCCGGTGTATTCTCTACTTCGATATGTAATGAAATCAGTTTTTTCTGAAGATACAGATGTTCCAGATGGATTCATCAAAAAAGATATGGATCACAGTTTGGACGATACATTTCAACCTTTGCATCTTGATTTTCTCTTGAGAGTTATCCCATATTCTAAACGATCAAAGACGAAGAACTCTTTACCTCTAGCATTGCAAGCCACAACTATTTTCATTAGTGAAAGAACTTTCAAATCTCATTGTGATATGAAACCAGTGCCACACTGTTTTGTCGCAAAAATATCAAAACTCCTTTCCCCAGCAGAAAGTATTGAACATGCCCAAGCAAATGGCACAAAAATTAAAATAGATAATAAAATAAAAACTGAAAAATCAAAATCGGAAAACAGTAAAGATTTTCGTTTTGAGTCAATATGTGTGACCGTGGCAGTGCTGAAATCAGTAGAAGAGGAGTTTAGTGTTCCGGAAGCCCTTTTCCTGTCTACAGATTTGGTATCTGTTCCATTTGAACTGAAGCGACGCTTAGGACTGGAGGTCACTTGCCGCATTCGTTGTCAAAGTGTTGACTACAGATCCTTCTCTTTCAACAGTCTTTTACTCTATCCTTTAGATAATTTGGTAAGCATATAATTTTTTTTTTGAAAAAGAAAAGGGAATTAGATATTCTTTGGGATAAATTTTGCAAGACCTGGCACACACTAAGGACCAATACGATAAACAATACAACCTGCAGCTCGACATGAATTGATTAAAACCCGAATTTCCGCTTTTTTAATCAATCCGCGTCAAGATGCAGGTTGTATCACTTATTGTGTTGGTTTTCAGTATGCACTCTGCTTTAGAAGTACAAAATATACTATATTAAAGAAAAAATCTCGATTGTCCAACTCAATCAGGACTAAGCTTACGTTGTTACATCAAAGTTTCTTTAGCAATGTTACTTCTGATGAATCACCATTTCTTTGCTGCTGCAACTAAGTAAAGTCTTATAAAACATTCAAAAGCATCAATATATTGTTAAACTTAAATGTGCAAGTTTTTTCTAATTTGTCTTCATTTTTCAAGGGCAGGAGAATTTTGTACTTCCACTATAATTACTTCATTATATATTGGGAAATTATTTTCCCCCAAGAAGTAGACACAGGCTTACTGAGACTTTTGGAAAAGCAAGGGTTGGATAATTCAGATTTTAATGCATTCTGTTTTATTTAGCACTGCACTCTTCCTCCTCTTCTACTTAGCACTTCACAGTGCTAAATAAAACAGAATTTCTTTAGTATGGAAAATTCAATTATCCAATGAAAATTAAAATGTAGGAAAGCTGGTTTTTTTGTTCTTCCAAAAATCAAGTTTTAAAATTTATTCCTGTCTTCAAACTTTTTTTTTTTTTATTTTTATTTTGAACTTTATTTTATATTCTCAACTGCCAGCGCCCTTGGGGAAAAATGATTATAAATTTTAAATATCTTGTTGTGCACCCCTGTTTGATCCGGAGAAACTTTGTTTGCACCTTAATGCTGTGGCACACGAATCGCAAATCATCGTCATATTTCTATTTTCAATATAATCTCCAATAAAATTCTTTAACGATTTATGACCGATCTCATGTCACATGATTAGGATTCACTACTTCCATACCAGACAGGGATCCTTGACGATGTGTTGGGGGGAATGACTTATTGTGTAGGTGCATTGGATCATCCTGTATTTTATGGAACGAACCAATTTTCCCCTATATTATTTGGCTCTTGGGAGAGGCAATTGACCCTCTGTGCAATGAGCCTGTTTCATACATAATTAATTTCCATATCTATGCAAGGAAAAAAAAGAAGTTGAGAAAATTATTATGAAGGATAAGTCAAATACACATCATTATTTGTCCGTTATACGTAATTTACTTTAAGAAGAATTATCACAAACTAGTTTTATATTATACTTTCCATGTTGCATCTGACAAAATAACAAAGTATATTGATGCATCATTTTAGTAAATTGGTCAACTTTTTTTTTATTGTAGAGCATTAATGTTGCAGGAAGCTCAATTAGTGAAGCATTTACAAAGTGGATAGAGGATGCAGATCTTGAAGACTCTTCTCTTGTATTGTCTGATGGCACTTTATGTAAACTGCCTATCGGTAAAGGTGAGCTAAATTATTGTGATGAATTTAATACGGCAGTGATAAATTTCAAATTTATGCATCATTATATTGTGGTTGTACTCTACTTTATATTTATTTCAGGAAAAACATGTGATTTTGTGATACTTTTATCTGAATCAGAAATTGATAGTTCTAGTCCATTGTCCACTACCCAATCTCCATCAAGCACAACATCATTATCAAGTACGGATTCAGGATATTCACTCACGTCTTCATCAACAGGACCAAACTATGGATTTATCAGTGAAATAAAATTGAAACGTATATTTGTGAAGCTGGGCTCCTTTTCACCACACATGAGGAAATCAGTTTGGCCTGTTGGGGCTTACAAGGAGTCTTATCTACACCAATCAATCCCTGCTTTGAGTTTGGAAGCATTAGGGTAAGAGTAATTCAGTAATAGTTGAGAATTCATACAATTCGTCCTTTTTTAGATATCCTGGTTGACGCTCTAATGAAAAATATTAACTGAATGCAGTTATATATTTTTTACATTATATTGTATATTGGACGACAATGGAAAAATATACATATGTCTAAGGATGAAAAGGGAATGAAGTGAGACAAATACGTTTCTAAGATCTGGACTGAACAAGCATCTTAAACCTATTGCTTGCAAGCACCACCACCATTTTTCTCTCTGAAAAATTTAAGAGTGCTCGATGATACATGACTATTTCTCGAAGTATTGTATGTAAGTAAGTAAAGCAGTGGTTCTCAAATTTTTGCTACCGTGTGTCCCTTGCCTTGACTAATATTTACAGTTCCCAGAATAGTCTAAACAAACCACTACAAAACACTAAACAGACACACATCAATACCACATGTCCCTGACAAAGGTTTGCTACACCCTTAGGATCTGTAACATACACTTTGAGAACCAGTGGTGTAAAGTAATCTTTTAAATTTTTAGAACACTTGGCTCAAAAAACAATTAGAGGAAATGCAATTTTTATTTGTGATTTTAAAACATTTTAATTGAAAAAATATTTACAAAAAGAACAATGTTAAATATTCACAATGAGTTTTGTCAAGAGTTAATCATCAACTAAATTGTAATAAATTTAAATAATTTTTTTACTATTTGATCAGTGTATTATAGTAGTTCATGTTAATTGTATTGTTATTAAAATAAGTTTTGTATAAACATAATTTTCACCATTTTTGGCTTTATTTATTCAATTTAATCTCAAAAATCTTCAAAGGGCTGTAATATCGGAGGTTTTGATTATCCAAGTTTGGTCTGGTCCATGTTAGTTCAGACAATCGGGGTCCTACTGTACAACTTTATCTGCAATATTGTAATTTATTTTAAGAATATTTTACTCTTTGAAGCATAATACATTTTGTTCCTACGGCTTTACTAAGAAATAAATGTATTTTTTCCTTCCTTATCTCAGAGGCGTAGAACACATGTTTGAAAAAGTAATGAATGACATAGATTTGGGTTTGAAACTAAGACCGATTTCATCTGGAATATTTGGTGGCAGCTCTGGAATTCAGTGCATCCTTATTCATGGGCAGAAAGGAGTTGGCAAATCAACTTTTATAAAAGCAATGTGCAAAAAACTAATCAATTATCCACATTTTGTGTTTGTTTCTACTGTCAACTGTTTACCAATGAGAGGTGAATTATCACGTTATCTTTTTTTGTTTAACTGTTTTTAATCACATTATTAATTCATTAATTAATAATTTACTTGTCAAATAAATCAGTTTTTGTGAATTTATCATTTGGAATAAGAGTTCCCAAATTTATTTGTCGTATTGTTAATGGATCGTTTTGGTTTGATTTTTTTTCTTCCATTTTTGTTCCAGACTCTTGATTATCCAACACACTCGGCTGCCTACAGCACTACTTATTACACTGGCGTGAAAAATTAAAAGAGTAGTTGGCAAAATCTATTATGTTTATTACTTAGTAAGAAACCATAGGATACAAAGGAACACTTTTCTTGCCCCATCCTCATAGGATGGGTCTTACATCCTCTATTACATAGTTCCCCAAACTTTTTGTTCCATCGCCCCCTTCTTCAGAAAAATTTTTCTCTCATCGCCGCTCCCCCCCCCCCAAGCTCAAGTGAACCCATAGGATCCTATGTTATACCCGCAGCTTCTATCCCTCCCCCCGGACCATTACATCTTCCCACCAGGGGGGGGGGGCGATACTGCTACTTTGGGAAACACTGCTTTATTTGATTGAGTGTAGTGAACCTAGCATTACAGTTGTCACACCCTTTACCCGACCATTACACCCCCTCCCAATATTTGCAATTTCCTGCACAATTGTCTTATTCTCAACAGCTGTCTATGGGGTGGGGGTGTCTGGGAGAGCTACTAGTTTCAAAGTTTTGCCACACATTGGCGAAACGTCTAAACTAGGAGAGATGTTGGTTTAAGATAAGTTAGGTGACCTTACTCTTAATGTTTATGTTGGAAATTAATTCATTTTTCCAAGCAGTAAAGAAAACAAATATTTTATTTAATGTGATGATTTTTTTAAACATCAGTGAGTTTTTCCACATAAAATATAACTTTTATTATGTTAATTTAGGAAAACGAACAGAGACAATATCCAAGAAATGGGAAAATTGTTTTGATGAAGCTGCGCACAGGCAGCCATCACTTGTCATCTTCGAGGATTTGGATCAGCTGGCAAGTGCAACATTAACAGCTGAACAGGAAGCAGGACAAGATAGTCATTATTTTGCAAGTGTAGCTCAAGGCAAGGCATTTTCTTGATATTTATATTTTTAAATGTGTGTATATATACATATATATGAATACATAAATCAATATGCACTAAGAAATAGAAAAGATTCCTTTTAAAAACACATCTGCTTTTTTTGGCATGGTGATTTTTTTTAATGCATATTTCTATTTTTTGTGCACGTTTCGGAATTTTCGACTTTTTCAAGATTTCTAGTGCATATTCTGGGGTGTTTAACGCATATTTATGAATTTCCCGTGCATATTTTGACATTTTAAGTGCGCATTTTGTATTTTAAGTGCACATTTTGGTATTTTAAGTTCACATTTTGTATTTTAAGTGCTTATTTTTACATTTTTAAGTGCATATTTACATATTTTTAGCATATTTTGTGCCACTTTTTTAGTGCATATAATCTTGGCTCTAATAATGAATTTAAGGTCATGTATTCAAGTATGACATATAAATCAGGATTTAGTGTTAATTTACATGTTTTACGTGTTTAATCTTTGTGTACGTACAATACAGTGATGAAAAACTTCACAATATGGAGAAAAGGGGGAATTCCATGAAAGAAAAATTTGTATCAATTGATACAATTTCATTCATGCTTTCATCTTTTAAACCTCAGAGAAAGTCATGATTTTGAACTTTTCAAGTCAAGTTATGCCAAATAATAATAATAAACATTGGATTTTAATTTTATTGTGTTTGCCAAATATGCTAGTTTCTTTCATCAAAAAGTGCAGGTTTGAGTTCAGTTTTCAATGACTATGTGTCAAATTTTGTAACATTGGTATAGAAGAGCTGTAAGGCAGCACATAGAGAGCACTTATGTTTCAGTTAATAAAAACATCAATTGAAATTGATGGAGTTTTTCTGTATCCCAATAGCTTTGACATCATAAATATGCTAAAGACTTGCCACACATATACACTCACACAATATGTTCCAGCATTCACCTATTCGAATAGAAATTTCAGGGGAATGCTTACAATGAGCATGTACAGTTTAGTAGTAGTTGTATCACATGAATTAGAAGAAAATGAGATGTATCTTCTTAACCAATGACTTGAAAAAAAATACCTTAATAAAACTCTCATGAATTTTTTCTGTGTTCATAGCATATAGATGGTATAGTAATTATTAAATACATAATCTCGTCCTTTAGCAGCTTTTTCTTATCATTTCAGTATTCATAAGGATTGTGAAACGAGCAATATCTCATAGACATCGAATTGTTATTCTTACTACTGCAAAGTCCATCCACACTTTACACCCATCGTTGTTAAGAGCTGAAGGACAGCATGTGTTTCATAGTGTGATTGAAATGGGAACTCCAGACATAGTGAGTATTGAAATTTCTGGATAATTATGGATAATTTATGGTACATTTATTTAAATGTCTAATTTCAACTACATTAGTTCCCAACTTTGAGGCACAAATGTGAGCTGATCTCCCCGTTAAAAAAAGTCTCGCCATAGAGAGCAACAGGTTTACAATGGTATGCTATTCAATCATTACACCTCATGCATAGTTAGAAAAATTGGTGGCAGGTGGCATCACTATACATAACAAACATTACACAGAAACAAACTTCACGTGGAAGGTTCAGTACACACACACACATTTCAACATGTACCAATTCGTACAAAGGAATATGGAATTATAAGAAGGAATATGGACGAGGTGCATACCTGGTACGTACTAGTAGTAGTTATATATAACAGACATATTGACAATTTAACATCCTTTATTTTGCAGATGTACCAAAGTTTTCAGTACATTACTTTTTATGAGTTACAGTATTCTTGTTATTCTTCCCATGCTTTTAAAAATTACAGAAAATCATTGTTATTGCATATTTTTGTACTTGCAAAGTCTCTTTGCTTTATTATTAACCTCGTTTTCACAGGTAGGATAATTTCTTACATCTACGATAATTTCATCAGTGGGGGAAAAAAATTAGGACAGTTTACAGATAATCGAGGCTCTAATGTATACATGCTGATTATTTTACCAAATTCATTTTTACTACCTCATATGTTGCTTACCCAAAAATTGCTGTTTCCATATTCCTTAATTATTTTTTCATCAGGATCAACGGGGCAAGATACTGCAGTCATTGGTACTCAGTAAACTTCATCTTTCAGCTGATTCTATTCCATCTGTTTTATGGAAAACAATTGCTTTGAAAACAGAAGGATATGTGGCTAGAGATTTAGATATTCTTGTCGACAGAGCAACCCATGCAGCTATGGTTCGCACAAGTTAGTGAATCATTATTGTGTACTCTACCTTACCTTTCAATCACAGTTTATGTATTAATAAACTTGTTTAAATGGGATAAAAAAAAATGAGAGGAAAAAAAACCATTTTGTTGCATGTTCATAGAGCATTCTGGAATCACTGAAGATAACAGAGAGATCACCTTGATCACTAGTGATTTTGAAGTTGGAATGGAGACATATACTCCCAGCTCACTGCAGGGTCTGCAGCTGCACAAAAAAAGTGATAAAACATGGAAAGATGTAGGAGGCTTACACCATGTGAAAGAAGCCATCCAGAAGACAATAACTTGGCCTGTGAAGGTATTTTAATAGGAAAACACATTGATATATAATGCTGTTATTAATTTATGTTTCTAAAAATGGCTTTGAAATTTGAATAGTGTTTAAAGTGTATTTGTTTCTAAAATTTCAACATTGAATATACATTTTAAAATTTTTTCTATGATCTATTTCTTCCTAGTATTGAACATACAGTCAAACCTCTCCTTCTCGAAAAACTCTATATCTCGAAAAATGAAAAATTCTTTGCATTTATTGTACAAAATCAATGCATTTTCACACCTCTGTTTCGAAGTAATTTTTGTAAAACTCTCTATCTTGAAAGCAAAGCCCAATGGTAGCAAAACGAAAACAATGAAATCCCTTTTCTTTCGCTTAAATCTTGCTTTTCTTCTGAGGTCAAAGAAACTGATAAAAAAGAGTTATTCATATTACAGCATATTGTGTTCATGGATCTTGTCAATCATAGGTGGATACTATGATTGACATGAGGTTGATGTCATGTGGTTAACTTGTTCAGCATGGCAAAAGCCAGCCAACTGACAATTTAAAATTGCTTCAAGAAAGCTGTGGGTTTGGAATCAGTCATTTCAGTGATGATGGATCCGATCTAGTTATTCAGTTGAATTTCGACAATTTTCAGAACAATGTTCAAAATGAAATTTCAAAACATTGGGCATTATTAACACTTGAAGCTAGAAATTTCATTTTCCGATTTTGGGGAAATGGACAAGTTCACTATAGTTCACTATAAACTTGCAGCACCTTGACTGATACCGAAATTATTGCTGAATGCATAGCCAACTCGGGTAATGAAAATACAGCAGAAGATGCTCCAGAAGAATTAGAAAAAAGTAACAGTGAAAAATATTTTAAACACATGCTGTAAAAAATGCTGCATCATTTTCTAGAGGAAACTAAAAAGATATTGCCCGAAATGTTTGCATCTCTTGCTAGTCTAAATGAAATTGTAAAGACTCAAAGAGCAAAAAATATGCATCAATCTAAGCTTACGGATTTTAAATAAGGTATGTAAATAAATTGAATTGAACAAAAAAAATTTTGAAAAAATTTTAATATATTTGAATACAGTGTGATTTAACACATTGATTGTGTAACTTAACTAATATAATTTCATTAATATGTAGTAAAATATAGTTCAGCATTTGTTACTTTTATCAATTGAATTTTCCCCCATTTTTGGTGTGTTTCTTCTTTCTTACTAAGAAAATCTCTATCTCGAAATTTTTTCGGTCCTGTCAGTTTCGAGATAGAAAGGTTTGACTGTATATAGTAGGAAAGGTTTAAAAGATGTTCTTTTGAAAATATTAATTAATTTTACTAGTTACAGATAATGCAGTAACCATGAGTTGAGCTGTTGATTTAGTTAATTCAAATACATTTAGAATGCATTCTATTGAATCTATTTATCAATTATTAACTGTGATATATATTTCCTCTACTTTTGATGGTAAAAAGCGACAAAGATCTGTTTTAAATTTTTCTTTTCTTCTCCCAGTATAAAGTTTTATTCAAAAATTACAACCTGAAGCCTCAATGTAACATCTTACTGTATGGAGAACCAGGCACTGGCAAAACTTTAGTTGCTGGAGCTATCGCTAATGAATGTGGAATTAATTTCATCAGTGTCAAGGTGAGAATATTCTTCAAAACTAAGAGCTTAATTTAATGTAATACAATTTCTTTAGAATCATTTTAAGATTCACAAGTGTAATTATTATCACCAAAAATATTAATCTGATATCAGGGTGATAAAAAGTGCTAAAACTTCCAAATCTTTAACCAACTTACACTTAGATAAACTGCATAGCTTATTGGAACAAAGTTAATGCATAAATTACTAATATATACTTTCTGTGTTTTTATGAGAGGAAACTAAACTGTGTGTGAAAATGTGTATGCAAAAAAATAAATTTTTTACTCCACAAAAGGGACCAGAGTTACTTTCAAAGTATGTTGGTGCTAGCGAAAAGGCTGTTAGAGATTTATTTTCAAGGTTAGTATAACATGTTTTATTTCTCGATTTCCTATATGAAAAATTTCCAACTAATTCTTATTCACTTTTTATAATCATCAACATTTCACTTTAAATGCTTATGTGCCCAGAAAGTGTATAGCACAGCATACAGATATAAGTTCATTGTGCCGACAAGTAGATCCTATTATGAAAAATCTTAATGATGTTCATTTATGTGAATATACTGTTTAGAGACTACACCAGTTGTTTTTATCATTACAAAGGTGCAAAAAGTATTCCTATCCAAATTTACAACATTGTCAATAGCGCAGCAAATATCAATTTTTTTTGTGAAATTTTCAAAATTATAAGATTATGTAAGGAAGTTACTGAAAAAAATGTTATTGTTTTATGATAAATTAAGATTTTTTTAATATTTCTTATCAATTTTTAGAGCAGCAAGTGCCAAACCCTGTATTATTTTCTTTGATGAATTTGATGCATTGGCTCCAAGGTATGTTTAGATTCCTTAGAAGTTTAGATCAAAGTCAAGCCTCCATATAATGAAGTCATTTTTTGTTATATCAAAAGATTTATAGCTTTGAAAATTGGTTGAAGAGAAATAATCTCTAATTTATAAATAGGGCAAATTAACAATAATGTGCACATTCTGGTAATAACTCTGTTGTACAGAAACATTTTTAATGTAGAGACTAGTGTGTTCCTTTAATTTATTTAGCATCCTCAGGGTTACAAAAATTTATTTTATTTCAAGTTCTCCTAAAGTACTACAGTTTAGCCTCACTTTTCTACATCCCTCAATTTGATGCTTTGCTCAAATTGAAGGAAATTGCCAGATAGACACATGTGGGAAACATGGTCCTGTTATTTGACAGTTGTTTGGCTACAGATAAGTGTAGAATTGTGAAGCATCACTATATTTGTGAAAATTAATGTTCAATGTAATCTGTATTCTCCTATGTTTTGCTGAATTTCTGTTTGCAATTTTTTTTAATGCATAAATTGTTCCAGGCGAGGTCATGACAGTACTGGAGTCACAGATAGAGTTGTTAATCAGCTGCTTACTCAGATGGATGGAGTAGAAAGCATTGAAGGTGACAAATTGCTATCATCAACTATATGAAACAATATTTATGATTTCAATCAAAAAATCCATCTCTTCCTTACAAGCATGACTAATATGGGATGTTTTATAGGCATCACAGACATCTTCCATTATTCAAATTGTGGAAATGAAAATATGTGTCTACTTAGCACACAATTTGTAATGATGTTTGGGCTGAAAGTTTTTCTTTTGTAAAAAGAGTAACCTTTCTAAAATTAAATTTGCTATAAGAAATAGTATTTCTTGCCAAACTCTTTGGGAAAAAATTGTCAGCAAGTGAATGTTGAATATTGTTTGCATATTTATTTCTATGATATAAATGATTCAATATAAGGCTGACACACTGTAAATTCAGAGAACAGTTTGTTTTATTTTAATTTTTATAGATGGCATGATTCCATGCTTATGGACAGGTCCGGATCTTGAATCCTGTGAACTATGTGGCCGCAGAAGGCACCGACTGAAGGGGGTGAAGGTGATATTTTAGGGTGTCAACTAAAGGGGAGTGGTTTTTTATGGCACTAACTGAAGGGGAGAGGCAATTTTTTATTATCAAAGTATTATTTACTTACACTTGAAAAATGTCCAGAACTAGCCCTGCTTATGGACATAAGCATATCGCAGACAGAAATGACAAAATTCATAGCATTTTTTTTTCTCTTTTCAGATGTTTATGTTATTGCAGCAACCAGTCGTCCAGAACTTATAGATCCAGCCTTATTGAGACCAGGTCGACTTGACAAGTGTTTGCATTGTCCTCTTCCAAATGAGGTAGGCATTTGCTCATTTGATAGCATTATTTTTTTTCAACTAGAAGTGTAAAATTCCGTTATCTTTTTATAGTGATTGTTATTTTTTGATAGAAAGATAAAGCTTTCTTTTTTCATACTTTTAGATACCATTGCTTCCAATTGCAACATGAGGGGATGGGACTTTTGGTTGAGGCTCCATGTCGAGTCTCATTTCATATTTTGAACTGCATTTATTAAACACTTATTATATGAGTTGATTCATTTCCACCTGCTGCAGGTTCATATTGCTATATGCCCCTCATATTACACAATACAGATACCCCCATGCAAGTGTTTAAAAACTTTGTGCAAACTCTTTAACCACTAAGCTATAAGCTGCATGTGTGGTGTAGCAGTAATAGGTAGGTCCTCCAAAAAAAATGGCTCGGGGATCCACGATGTTCTTAAGTCAGCCACCTCGTTGGGCAATTTGCCTGTTGTGGCGTTGTATTTGTATATTGTATATATAAACCAAATTACATGTACTAAATATAGGAATGCCTAACACTCTTAGAGATGATATTATCCAGTTTGAGCAAAAAGAATAATGTGTTTATGATGATAGACATAAAGAATGCTCATTGCTAATAAAACTATTGGTGCATAAAATATTTATAGATTTTTATTTTCATGTAATTTTCTGATTCGTGATTGTATAGAAATCTGTTATTGTAGAGAGAAATAAATATGCCTGTGATTAATGTTTTTGACCTTGACATTATAGAATGAAAGACTAGAGATTATTGAGGCATTAGCGGCAAAGCTTTGCTTAGGAGATGATGTGGATTTCAAAAACATTGCCGAACTAACAGAGCACTTCTCTGGTGCAGATCTTCAGGCTGTCCTTTATTCTGCTCAAGTCGAAGCGATTCATGATTCTAGCAGCAAGAAAACAAGTAAACATTAAATTCATTCCGCTAAAACTTTGTGTTTTGACAACTGAAGATTTAACCACCTTTTAAATTAGACAAACTTTAAAATTTTTTTTTGGTCCTCTGTAAGGACAGTTTCTGCTCATGCTGTATCATAATAATCTGTCTCATTACAGGGAAATATTCAACTGGTGACATCGAAGCATTCAACGAAAAAATCATTGATGATGCTGTGATTATGCCATCCATTGAACATGGAGTTATCGATAAAACATCCACTGAAGCTCTTGAAGAGATGCAAAAGGCAAATTTTCTTCTTGATACTTGTATACATAACAGAATTTTTTTTGTATACTTGTGCACAAGAAAATGTCTAACTATATTTAGCATTTGTATATTGCTAGTTTTTTTAGAAAAATAATTGGCTCCATTGAAGATTCTTGTTCATTCGATGGTCACTGTTTTACATTCATGATGTTCTACCAAAAAGTGTCGGAGAGGAGTATACCTTAATTTCAGCATATAATCTGTATATATCAATTTCATTCATCAATAATAAAGTCCCCTTATTATTATTTAGCCCTTGTTATACACGGTCTCCTTCCTAGTTTTCTGCAAAAATATTGTTGCAGTGCTAATTCTCATATTGGAAAAATATATAAATTGTACATGTTAAATAAATGTTTTAAGAAACACCCCCCCCCCCCCCAAAGTTTTTGTTAGTGCTCAAGCCCTTTATATGCCTTCTAACTCCACATCTAGCGTTCAGATGCTATGCGAACATTTATGGCTCACTACACACATTACTCGATGATCGTGCAGGCATTTGAACAAGATGCAATTGCAGGAAATGTCTTAAAATCATGGATGAATTTCACTGGTGCCATTAGCGTTATTGCTAGAGCTGTGGAAGCTATAAAGATGGGAACATCTTGTATTGGAAGAATGTTTGGCCACAATATGTGCCTGAGACATCAATTTATTTCCATCCATTTTGGAAAGGTTATGAAAGATATTGTTACGTTAGTGAAGCAGGTGGATGGAGAAGGGTTCAGTAAAGTGGACATAGATGGAAATTGCAGAATTAATTAACAGCAGTATATAAATTGACAGGGGAAGGATTAATCAAACTAACCATTCCTAAACTCAAGCGATATGGCCTGACGATCAAGATTAAGAAGTGGACAAGTTCATTATGAGCGGCACAGCGCAAGGGCTTCATAATTGGCAATTGATTGTTTTCATGACATAGACCCATCTATGGTACGTTTTTCACATGTAGAAAAATTGAAAGAGTAAGCTTTGTTACCATAATCTCTCTTTCTTTCAAATTGAACATAGTCAAGGCTCTGTTGACTAGCCAATTTCAGTCATTGCCCCGTGGGGTAGGGGGCATGTAGAAAGTTACCAATAGTAACTTACCATACTCTAATGGCTAAAAAACATAATATTCTTTCAGAAAACATCGCCGAGAATCACTTCTATTTCGGCTGCACAAAGCAGATATAAATGAGATGACTAAAAAAGCTTTCAAAAAATAAGTTCATGGTTTGTGTTATTCGCATATTTTCCGTATTCACTTTTACCCCCCCCCCCCCCGGAACGTAATCCCTGCAAATACAGGGACAACTGTATTTGGTATAATAAAGTGAGGTGTACATTTTACTGGTTGATTTTTTTTTTAATTTGGGAGCCAAGTAAAAATTTAATTTTTTTATTTCCCCTATAAATCGGTTTTAGCAGGTTCAACCGTCGCATTTTTTTTCTTTTCTCTGGTAATTTTTACTATTTTACTTGAATTATAAAATAAACCACAAAATTTATATTCCCTTCAGACACTTTTGGTGAAACATCATGTATACAGGTAGTTTTGTCAAATCTCAATTGTGATTTGGTCCAACTGGTACTTAGATGCTGTAAATATTACAGCATATATTAGTTGGTAATTTGTTTGTTATTTTGGGTTAAAGTAAATTCATTTCTGTTAAGCATGGCTGTAATTATTACCTGAACTCAAGAGTAGTTTTCAGTTTTTCAGAAAGTATTTTATTTCAGCTTTATAGAAATTTTTGTGATTTTATTCTGAGTTTTTTTTATGAAATCAAATATTTTAGCTTTCTCTAATATAACAGTGGCTGACTGACTGTTTTTGTATGTGTATGTAAGTTATTACTCGTATAAAATTTGTATCGTACACCTTAAATTATTTTTATTTTTTCCTTCCAGGTGAATAAAATAATTACAAACATGAAGAGTTTTAAACTCTCAAAGGAAGGAGCAAAGAGGAGGCGCAGTACTATATCCATAGTTCTCGAGCAGAAGCATATTCTTGATGCTTTATCAAAGACAAAACCATCAGTCTCTGAAGAAGAACGTAATAGATACCAGCTAGTGTAAGTTTCAATGTAATATTTATAGTAAATATCATTGAAAATGCATATATATATATCTCCCCCACGTGAGTATGTTGTAATTTCCTTCTTATAATCCACAACTATAAATTTCGCCATTTCATGCAAAAATGTCATTGTATATAGTCTTTAGCTGCATATACAAAGGGTTGATTAGCTTCCATGAGAACAAATTTTGAAAGTTGTTGTTAGAGGCAGTGGCGTCGGAGCCGGGGGTGCTGTGGGTGCTCGAGCACCCATGGCAATTTGTGGCACGGGTCTGAGCATCCCCAGAACTGATTGAGAAATCGTAATTTCCAATATAAAGCTCAAGACGAGCACCTACAGGTTCGAAACATTCCCGACGCCCCTGATTAGAGAGTGAGTAGAGAACCAAGTGCAAATCATGTATGCTTTCGAATGCATGGAGTGAGGACGTTCTTTTTTCATAACTGCAAGTTTTTGATGTGAAGTTATGGCTCCTAAAATAAATTTGTTTTGTTATGGCCATGTTGTTTGCTGCACTTTCCACCAGCTTCAGTGCAATCATAAAACAGTGCAAGGATCATGGACTTTCGATAAGTAAAGGGGGAATCGACAGCATCATTCTATAGATAAGTGATTCTCTGACATTTTGTGGAAGAAATTTCCCACAGAGGCTGTTCTGATTCGTATCTATCCTAAGGTCACATCAGCCGTAGAACAAGTCTTTAGGCATTTGGCACTGCAGGAAAACCCATCAACGCAAAGAACTATGGCCAGAAAGGTAACAAGAAAGGTATATGACATCCATATCTTTTTTATGGGCATCTTTTGTTGTGCCACCTTGTTGGGCATTTTGCCTGTTGTGGCGTTGTATTTGTATTTGTAAATTGCAACTGCTGAAGGTGCGGAAAGCTGAAGGACACCTGCTAATCCATAGGCATAAAGAAGAATGAAAAAGGAATGTACAAAAGTTATATGAAAATTATCTGGCAGGTAGCAAGTGGAAATTTGTGGTTTCCCTAGATGAAGCTTGGGTCTACCTTTCTGACTGCAATAAAATTCGAGCCATAGCTTACCATTCTGTCCATGCTAAGGGTCGACCAGAATGGGTTAGACAATGTTAGGAAGCATTTGCAAAAGGACTCAATGTGGTAGCTGGATACCCGTACAGAGTGAAGCTCATGATCCGGAAAATATAAAAAACACAAAAGTTAATGCAGCCTACTTCCAGCAATTGGTAATGCCACCAATTTTCACCAAAGACACACCCACCTTGTATGGAACTGATGCAAACCAGGTTCACATCCACATGGGCAAGGCATCCAGCTACACAGCTAAACGCTCACGAGCGTTTTAGTAACAAATGGCAACCTTTACTGGAATCAAAGTTATCCTGTTCGACCATGTCCCTGTCAGGTCTCCAGATGCAAGTCAGATGGATTTTTGTGGCTTTGGACTACTTAAAAGGGCACTTGCAAACTGCTGTCCGAGCACAGTCAGCGGTCTATGGGAATTATACAAGGGGGGGGGGGGCAGAGAATTCCCCTGCCACTGCTTCAGAGAACTCTCCTTCAGTTGAAATCACTATGTCGTGCCATTGTTCAAGAACAAGGTGGACACATGAAGCACAACCACTGGTGAAGACACAGATTTTTCTAAGTGAATTTTATTTTTAAAATCGTTCTCATGGAGACTAATCAACCTCTGTATATCTGAATTTCATTTGTCAATAATGAAATCTCACGGAATACAAAATGGGGTTGTTTATTACATTTTTGATAAAAAATTTTGATTTTCTACTTACATCCATGCGCACTCTATAAGCTTCTAAAAATTATTTTTTTATTGATTAATTCTTTAAATGTCTATTTACATTCCAACCTCTCAGACAAAAAAAAAAGGCTCAGATAGTATGCAATGGTATATAATCCGCGCTATAAAAAATTTTAATGTTAGGATTATATGTAGGAAAATATAGTACTTGAGATTTACATCAAGGGAGTTACTTTTGTTTGCTTAATAACTTCTGGGTGAGTGCAGTATTATTATAATTTTTTTGTAATTCTGGGATTTCCAGAAAAGTCAGGGAAATGAAAAATGGTTACGGGATAATGTAATACATAGAGAGTGAGACAGCTGTTTTCTCAGCCCAATACAATGAGAAAATGGACCTTTTCTAAATATTATGCAAAGTTGAACTTTGAAAGAAAATCCATCTGGCCTCTGCCAGGAATCGGACTCAGGTCCTTTTACAAACCAGGCTACCATATACACCACTGGAGACATGACTCACTCTGCCTTCCTTATATCACACACTTGTGCCGTGAAGTTAAGGAAGACCACTAGTGCCTCTACTCATGGCCCTCACATCCAACAACAGGGCCCCCCCAAGCTGGGTCTTTGGCAAGATCCCCAGTCAGATTCTTCAGTGGACTCTCAATAATGAATTTCTAGTGGAAAAGAAATAATAATGATAATTAAAATTGTCCCAGAACCCCCTCCTCCCCCAGGCTGGATTCCTGTCATCCCACCATTGGGGGGTATGCCTTTATTTCAGCGTTTTGCACCACAAGTGTATGGAATGAAGGCAGAGTTGTGTCTCTCTGGTGGTTCAATTTCTTGGTTGAGACCAGATGACTGATTACTTTTCTTTCCGAGTTTACTTCAGCATAATATCCAGTAAAGGTCTATTTCCAAAATTCAAAAAAAGGTTGCAAAATTCAAGGAAATATGCAAATATTTTGTAAATAGCAGTAAAAAATTCTGTGGGGGGGGGGGAAACCTCAAAAAGCATTTAGAAGTGAAAAATTAGAGCTTACTGGACTGTTTGGTCATGCTCTTCTTTTAAACTGTAATGTTTCTCCTTTGGCTGTGGCGTATGTGTTCTGAGCGCTGAGTGTTACTAAACATATCCACCACAGCTAAGCCAAACGTTTAGGTAAACTTTTATTTTTCATCAGACACCAGCCATTAAAGCCAGTCTTGCGCCAGTGCAACGTTTTGAAGATTATAATTTTGAATTATATTTATATTCATTCAGGAAGATATATATATATATATATATATTAATTAATAAGATATATATATTGTATTGAATTCATGGTCAGAGAAATGATTAAGAAAATTTGTTGGGATCTCTGAATTGCAGGTGCTGGAATTTTCATGAGAAAAATATGAAAACTATATCAATTTATGTATTGTCATTTTTTTCCCTTACAGTTTTTCAGATTTCCAAGCTGGTCAGTCGTCTGGTTTTAACATACCAAAGAGTGATGTTAAAAGAGTTACTCAGGCATGAGATAGTGATGTATATTCTGTTTGTGCTATGTGTATAGGCCTCATGCAATAATTACATGTGTGAATATCTTCTAATCCAAACATTTGGTGATATAAATGACAATAATCGATCTACTTATTTTTTTGCAAAAGTTTTTTTTAAAGGTTATTATTTTGAGAATTCCGTGAGTTATCTTTTTGTACAATTATACATACACATATTTTTTTGTGTGATTGGTTATAAGCATTAAATTTTTATTCAAGCAGTTTTTTTCTCAATGTTTACGTGACAGAATTTTTCCTTGTTATTATCATAGTTTACTGAATGTAGCCCGCAAGGGAGAAAATTCTCATGAAAATTACAATCATCTGGTTCAGTGACCTGAAAAATCAAGAAAATGGAAAAATGGTCGGGAAAATGAAAAATATTTAGTAAAAGGGAGAGAAATATGTAACTATTTGGCAAAAGTCAGAGGAAAATTCTATGAAGGGAAGAAAACTGGAATTCGAGAAACATTTGGAAGGTTGATATTTTAAATTATACAGTTGACACTTTCTATAATGACCCTCACCATTCTGTCAAAAACTGCCGTTATATTGGGTGATCATTTTATCAAAAGTAAAACATATATGATAGTTGCTATGTGAAAAATATAGACTCATTCTATCGGTTGTTGTAATGGAAAGGCTGCTGCAACGTAGTGTCATAATAATGAGCATCGACCGTGTTTCTTAAAATTTTATTTTGTAATAACAATCTATTGAGAGAGAGAAAAACATTTTTTAATACAAAAGATGTAAATGGATGCTGTTAGCACATTTTTAATTGAAACAATGCATCGGGATCACAATTTAATCAATTAGAGTGGATTTTTTAATTAGCTGAAACAGTTAATATAGGTAAAATATACAGTTTAATTTGATATTAATATTATCTATGAACAAATAAAATCTTGCTTAAAAAAATTGAATAGTTTTTACCTCGAATTTTTATCTTCAATCCCCCTCAAATTTGAGCTATTTTATATATTTCTGAACAGGTAAAATGTCAGCAAATCTAAAAAATGACACCAAGAAGGAATCAACTCTTTCCAGATAAAAAAAAAAATATTTACATAGCTGCCATATTTTATACCAAAATGTCACTAAAAGACATGCTCTCAAAAATACCAAAAAATTTAGAAACAAAATAGGTTTTCTGTGCAAGAATTTTGGTTAGTGAAATGCTGGTTCGGCAAATGGAATGATAGCATGTATGACCTGGGTTCAGAATTTCTTTACAGATACAAATTACCCCTGAAGACGATGCCCATTGTGTGTCAAAATGTACATAAGGATTTAAAACCTTTTATTTACCTTTTTTTTGCTTATAGGTTTATGTTATGATTCAAGGCAAAGTTTGGTATAAAGTTGGTAGTTGTTCTCTCAATATAGGTACAGTGAAACCCCTTTCCCTCTTTTGAGGGCATCCGAGGGACAAAAAAAATTCATTCGCAAGGCTCCCACTAATCCTACTTTTTGGTAAAATGTCTTACTTTTGTCATACTTTTCCTACTTTTTTTTTACAGAATCCTATCAACAAAATTTGTATAATTGATTTTAATTGAGGAGAGAATCATCAATATAATGTCAAATAATACTAATGTAGTAGATTGCAATTAATGATTCTGCCAAAGCAGAAACTGTGTCGGTTTTAAAGTTATTTAGGGGGTGTATGTGGATCATTTGGTGGTTTATTTATTAATTTTTAATTTTCTTAGTTCAACAAGTAGGGTAGGGACTAAAAACTTCTACCTGGTTGAAAAAAAAGTAATTTTGTATTTACTACTTCATGGTTTTAGACAGTAACTAACATTCATCATTCAAAATATTCATTCATTCCGCCTGACAGTCGAGTAGTTAGGGAGCTAGCCTCTCACTGTGCTGGTCTGGATTCGAATCCTGGTTCGGGCATGGATGTTTACTAACACTTAACAAATTCCCTGGACAGATCATGCTGATCCCTTGGGAATACGTGATGATCACATTAAAAAAAAAAATTGGTGCACACATTTTATGTATAAGTGAAATAACAGTTTGCATAACAAAACAGTTGGGTACATAGGGCTATTCTAGGTTTTGTGACTCTGATGGTACCCAATAACATTCAATTGTCTTCTGTATTTTTAGGGCGTGCAGGGGTGAAAGTGCTTTGTTTGTCAAAAACGACATTACACTGGCGTTGAACACAAAAATTTGAAAAAATCCTTTTTAAAAAGGGATGGACGACACAGTAAAACCACCTGGTTCACCTGGACTTATTTATATCGGGCCTTGTAATTTACATAGTTTGAACTGTGCAGTTGGAAGTAGTCTCGAAAGCTTGTCATTCTTAAAAAGCTTACAAGTGTCCATGATTCTCTGTGTGCATTGTCAAAGAGAGTTGACAGACTGGACTGTGGAACACTCCAAAAAAAAAGGATGTAATATATTGTGAGGAGAGCAAAAGAATTATCTGTGGTTGCTAATACCCCTATTTTGGCCAAAAATTGTTTTTATAACCAAGTCATTTCTGTCATTTTGCTTTGCCTCAAATCAATCTTATAGGATATTGAAATGGTGCTATACAAAAAAAAATTTATGGATTTTTTTTATTATGGCTATGATTATGTTGTCTGGAGGGGGGGGGGGACCTTCCACGTCCTATTCTTTCTAATTTTTGAGTGGGAGCCCTGCATCTGTAAAAAAATGGGTTCTTATTAAAGGCTTGAAAATAATTATTCATTTTGGAAATAAACGCAATTTTAGTTTTAGTAACATAAGTTAGAGATTTTGTGTGAAACCAGTGCATGCTATTTTACAAATGCGCAATTAAATTTACAGCGGAACCCAGGAAAAAAAAATTACAAATTTTTTCTGGTAAATAATCCACATCCAAAAAAAATGGCCGGAGAAAAAAACTTTTTCGTTCAAACATATCGCGATTTTCTACACGCCGCAGCTTCGTATAAGCCGCATGGAATTTTCATTCAAGGACTGATAAAATACTGAAATGATAGACATTATTCTGGAATAAATATTTTTCTAATCTTAATAAAAATAAGAACTAACAATTTCCTTTTTCATAAGAACCAGGACCGTATTAACCCATATGAAGTCCCTAAGCACTAAAGTGATTTTGGTGCCCCCCCCCCTACTTTTAACCTTAATGAGTGGCTGAAATTCAATATAATCTCAATTAAAAAAACAGCATTAACACGAGCTCTGTACTCATTTTGGCTCTCCCCACCCCGAAATTTTTAACAAAAAAAAAAGTAAACTCAGCGTCCTCTTCCTGGTCCAGCGCTCGGGACATCATACCCCCTCCCCTTTTGCGTTCCCTTAATTTTAGCACTTTTCAACCTTTCTTCAACTGTTCAATCAAGTGCTCTTAACATTTTGGGATTTTCTATTGGATGGTTGATGCTGGGAAAAAAATTTACATTAAAAAAAAAATGTACTTCATATTTTGATCATTTTTTGTGGTGCCCCCCTTTCTCCTGATGCCTTAATCCGACCATGATAAGAACTCATTATAATCTTTCAAAGTAAAAAATATATATATAGTCAAACCTCTCTATCTCGAAACAGACGGGACGGAAAAAAATTTCGAGATAAGAGTTTTCGAGAGGTTTTTTTTTTTCAGTAAGAAAGGAAAACCCGCCAAGAATGTAGAAAATTTGATTAAAAACTGAAAAATACCGAACTATATCTTACTACGTACTAATGAAATAATTGGTTACACAATCAGCGTTCAATCACAGTGTATGCAAATGCACTAAAATATGTTCGATCTTTTTTTTTTGTTCTAATTCAATTTTATTTACATACCATATTTAAAATAATCCTTAAGCTTAAATTGATACTTTTTTTTTTCTCTTCGAGAACCTTCACAATTTCATCTATATCAGCAAGAGCTACTAATATTTTGGGCCCTATCTTCTCAGTTTGCACCAGAAAATGGCTAAGCGTTTTTACTTACAGCATGCGTTCAGCATTTTTAATTTACTTTTTTCTAATTCCTCTGGAGCGTTTTCTGCTGTATTTTCACCGCATGAGTCGGCCATACATACATTCACCGATAATTACGGTATCACAGTCAAGGTGCTGGAAGTTTTTAGTGAAATTTGTCTATTTTAACAAAATCGGAAAATAAAATTTTCAGCTTCAAGTGTTTTTAGTAATGCTTCAGTGTTTTGCAATTTCATCTTCAATATTGTTCTGAGAATCGTATAAATTCAAGTGAACCACCAGATCTGATCATTACTGAGATAACTGGTTCCAAACCCGCGGCTTTCTTGAAGCAATTTTGCATTGCTTGTTGGCAGAATTTTTGCCATGCTGAACAAGCCATCCACATGACATGCACCCTCTGTCAATCATAGTAGGCCTACCCGCCTATGAATGACAAAATCCAATGGCTATAATACGAATAATCTGTTCTTATCAGTTTCTTTCACCTCCGAAAAAAAGCCTTATTTGCGCGAAAGAAAAGGAATTTGTGCATGTTTTGTTTTTACTATCATTGTTCTAGGTCTTCGAGAGAGTTTTACAAAAGCTACTTCGAAGATATGAAATAGTCTAAGCTGCTGACGCGGGGGGGGGGGGGGGGGGGGTCAAAAATGGCTGAAAATCTGCTTATGTAATACTTGAATGGCTCCCTTTCGAGAAATAGAGTTTTCGAGAAAGAGTGGTTTGACTGTATAACTACTGAATAGGCTGTTACAGACTTTTTAGCTGCAAGCGCTAAAAATTACCTTTCGAAGCTACATAAGCTGCGGCTTCATTACGGGGAATTTATAAGAGGAATTACGTGAGAAGTATCCGAACAAAGAATGTTCGTGGATATTAATTGGCTGGACGAACTGGGAAAAAAAGTTTTTGGGTCTCCACAGAAAATCGAATCCCCCCCCCCCCCCGGACTCTTGCAATCCGAGTAAGTGCACTTTATAGTGGGCTCAGATAAAAGAAAATCGTTTCTCAAATTTTTGTCTCCTGAACGTTGTGTAATGAACGATGAAAACGGTGTCCGTGACAGTGTCGTTTTAACTCATGGGCCCACCCGGCGAGATATGATCAAAATTTTTTTGGGCAAACATGTAAATTGGTAGGCATTTCTAGCTAGATAAAAAACACTATTAGTCTCTTTACATAGACACGTGAATGAATGAACGCCAGGGTCTCTGCCATCTGCCACCGGACTATCCCGTTGCCGAGATCTCTTCCAGCCCAGCTTCGTGGCAGAGTCTGGAACAAAGTGAGTGCACCTAACAGTCAGTGTGTATGATATTTCAGTGCTGCCATCTATACTTCAAATTGTGAGTGAAGTGTAATGATTGAATATTTGTAACGTTGTAGGCCTGTTGCTCTCTGTGGCGAGACTTTTTAACGGGGAGATCGGCTCGCATTCGCGCCTTGAAGTTGGGAACCACAGAAAACCAACTTCAGCCGACCACCACTGTGGGGTTCGAACCCGGATATTCGCAGACACCTGCTGACCGATATCAGTAATTAATGCAGATGAGAATGAAGGTGAAGAGGTCCCAGGAATGATGTGTGTGGGGATTACACACCGTATTTGATGCACGAAGACACTACCAGAAGAATTTTAACCTTACAATTGCGACAATGTTCGTAGTGAAAACGTGAAACGTTCGCATTCACCGTCAAAATGTACCACGGGCAGTTTAAATGTTCTGGAATTGTACCACAGGACACTTAAGCGATCTGTAAATGAGTCGCTTAGTTCATTTTTTTTACAAAATTAAGTTTGAGGAGGGCAGGCCGCATCAGATAACAACCCCTCCCCCCCCCCCAGGGCCATATTTGGTCCGCGGGCCAAGGGCCTTTATGCGATTTATCATTATATGGCTTAGAGGGTGGGTCGCAATGAATTTATTAAAAGCAAATTTTGAGTTCAAATAACCTTCAAATAACATTGAAATTGAAAGAAATTGATTATAATAACATATAAAGGTATTTTCTTCGGAAATTTTAATTAAAAAAATATTTTTTTGCATTAAAAAAATAAATTTTTGATCGTTGAGGGCTCCCCCCCGTGTAGTCTAAGTCTCTGATGCAGGGGCAGAGCTGATGACGAAATTTTGCTGACATGGGGGGAGGGGCAGGGCCGTCTTAAGAGCGTCATGGGCCCCCGGGCCAAGTGATGTTTTTGAGACCTTACCTGGAAAATTTTCGAAAATTTCACCCACTTCTCATTTTTTTTTTGTGAGGCCCCCGGGCCCATGCGTTAAGACGGCACTGGGGAGGGGGGTCAAAAATGGCTAAAAATTTGCTTACGTAATACTTGAACGGCCTCGAAATAGGAGTTTAAAACAATAAATGAAAAAATAATTTCAGCATCGATGAGATAATTGCAAAATTAATGAGATAATTTCAGCATTAATGAAAGAAAATATTCTAGAATTTTAATGTAAGAGATAATTTCAGCATTGTTATAAAAGCGATAATTCCAAAATTAATGAAATAGATAATAATAATAGTAATGAAATATATAATAATAATAGTAATGAAATATATAATAATAATAGTAGTGAAATATATAATAATAATAGTAATGAAATATATAATAATAATAGTAGTGAAATATATAATAATAATAGTAATGAAATATATAATAATAATAGTAATGAAAGATAATTTCAGAATGAAAGAAAGTGAAAATTCCAAAATTAATGAAAGAGACAATTAAGGAATTAATGAGATATAATTTCAGAATCGATAAAAGAAATAATTTCAGCATTAGTGAAAGAAACAATTTCAGCATTAATGAAAGAAACAAATCCAGAATTGATGAAAGCAATTATTCCAGAAGTAATGAAAGAAATAATTAATAAAGGAAATAATTTCAGAAATAATTAATAAAGGAAATAATTTCAGAAATAATTAATAAAGGAAATAATTTCAGAAATAATTAATAAAGGAAATAATTTCAGAAATAATTAATAAAGGAAATAATTTCAGAAATAATTAATAAAGGAAATAATTTCAGAAATAATGAAAGAAAATTCCAGAAATAATGAAAGAAAATTCCAGAAATAATGAAAGAAAATTCCAGAAATAATGAAGGAAAATTCCAGAAATAATGAAGGAAAATCCAGAGTTAATGAAGGAAAATTCCAGAAATAATGAAGGAAAATTCCAGAAATAATGAAGGAAAATCCAGAGTTAATGAAGGAAAATTCCAGAATTGATGAAAGAAATTATTCCAGCATTAATGAAAGAAATTATTCCAGCATTAATGAAAGAAATTATTCCAGCATTAATGAAAGAAATTATTCCAGCATTAATGAAAGAAATTATTCCAGCATTAATGAAAGAAATTATTCCAGCATTAATGAAATAAATAATTTAATATTTTTCACCTTTATAGATGAGTTTCTCTCTCCATCCTTTTTCTTAATCTTTAAAACCCAGTATTTCGAGACCGAACTGTACATTTCTATGGGCAAATTGTCAGGCGGGAACTTTGTTTTCACCGAGTCAAGTGATTTCCTTGTATTTGATGTCGCTGCAGTCGCGGCGGCGGGATGCTCCCTCCAGTAATATAAGCTCGATGCAAGCCTCAAAATCTCTGTCGTCTGCTTCTCTCCAGGTTACCTGTTTTTGACGTCTCCTTGTGTCCTGAAAAAATAACTGAACTGGAAATTCAAACTGCCAGTTCTGTTTATGAGCTGAGCTTTTAGGGAACCGAACAAACCGTCTGTCGTCTGCTTATAAAGAGGTTCTTTGTTTTGAACGTCTCCTTATGCTCAAACAAAATAACCGAACTTTCTGTTTATATTTACAGTTCAGTTTATGAGCTTTGCTTATAAGGAACTGAGCGGAATAAAGAATATAGTTTTTTATTTAGAACTTCATCTTCACCACAAGAGTCACTTATAAATTTGACATTAGATGGCAGCACATTACTATAAAGTGGAGTGTGGAGATTCACTTATCACGATCTTATCTGTCGTCTGCTTGTTTGGAGGTAATTTGTTTTGGATGTCTCCTTGGGTCTTAAAAAAATAACTGACCTGGAAGTTTGATGTTCCAGTTCTGTTTGTGAGCTCAGCTTGTAGGGAACGGAACAAACTGACTGTCGTCTGCTCATTAAAAGGTTTTATTATTAGTTTTTTATTTAGAACTTCATCTTCACCACAAGAGTCACTTTTAAATTTGAAATTAGATGGCAGCACATTACCATAAAATGGAGTGGGGGAAAAATTCAATTTTTACGATCTTACCTGTCGTCTGCTTGCGTGGAGGTCCTTTGTTTTTGATGTCTCCTTGGGTCTTGAAAAAATCACTGAATTGGAAGTTTGATCTTTCAGGTCAGTTTATAAGCTTTGTTTATGAGGAGCAAAGCTGAATGAAGAATTTAGTTTAACTAAATATAACTAATCTAAATCTCTGTATGTTGGAAATTAATAAATTTGATATGATTTGATTTGATTATACTTGAGCTTCGTCATCACCAAATAAGGCACTTCTGATTTTGAAAGTACCAACAATATTTTTAAAAATGAATGTCTTAAAAAGTATTCTAGAGTTTTAAATTAATTTTAATTCCCTTAAAATTGTAAGTTTGTTAGTGCAATTGTGAATTCGCGGCAAATGCTACAAGGCAAAATATATGTATATACAGTCAAACCTCGTTAGTGCGTCACCCGGTTAACACGTCACTCCGCTTACCGGGTCATTTCTTAGAAGTCCCAATTGTCCTCAGGCATGAATTGGCACAGCTATGGCTTACTCCGTTTAACGAGTCACTCCGCTTAATAAGTCATATTTTTGCTCTCCCAAGAGTGGCTCATTAACGAGGTTTGACTGTATATATATTATCGGCGGACGGCATAACGTTTCGTCACCCGTTATATACGGGACTCATTACTTCCTAGATACAATATCTATAGGACGTACTGGCCTAGAGGGAAGAGACGCATTTATCGCACCCACGTCCTGCAGCAGGGGTCCCTAGGATGGGATCTTTGTTAGGGCCTTAGAAACCAGATTTTCCACTGGTCCTTCGATAACGAATTTATAGTATAAAAAAAAACAAAAATGATAAGAAATTAAGCTAAAGCCCTTCAGCCCCCACAGAAAGCGTGCGACCTGTGCCGTCACATGGGGCACCTCTCTAGGAAAGGGGGCCAAATCCGAGTTGGAAGTTAAAAAAAGATTTGTTGAGTTGAGATATCGGGGGCACCAAAAATAAATACCGCACGGGCAGAGATTTCTTTCTCTTTTCTGCCCCTACCCATTGGTACATCAAGGCCACCTTAAGACCATCGTAGACCCGGGGCCACAACTAGAGGTTTGGTCAGCTGTGTCTAGCAAGTATTTTGGCACCATCTTGTAATGTTGAAGCAGAGATTAAACGGTGAAATTTGTTCCCCTCTGGTCCAGCACTCGATTCATCAAACTAGCCGGCTCCGCCCTAGTTGCGGCCCTGTATAAGCCCCGTTGCGAAGTGATTTTTCTGAGTCCCCTCCCCTCCCCTCCTATCTGGCTTGAAAAAAAAACCTGCCTACCAGTTTGAGTGTTTATTATCAAAATTTTCTATCAAATCGTATATTCATGAGGCCCTTTTCTACAGTCGAGCCGCCCCCCCCCCCCGCCGCATTAAGACTACACTTTTGCGAGAAGGAGAGGGGGCATAATCAGCCGATAAAATACTTGTCAATAGGGAGCTCACCCATAAAATTCTTGTCATCAGTCCGGTATTATACTGTAAAAGATTGACAAAAGTTCTTTTATAGAACTTGAAAAATGCAACCAATATTGCATATCAGTTTCACTCTTGGTTCTTACAATTTCAACCAGATCTCACTTCACGGCCCCTGTGCTGTGCCCGGGTGGGCCCATGCGTTAAGACGGCACTGGCCTTGGGCCCCGGCAGGGCCGTAGTGGGAGGGGGCGGACTTGGGGATCTGGGTTCCCCCCCACCCCCGAAATGTGAGAAAATGACCGAAAAAGAAGAAAAGATGGCCTATCTAAAAGAAATCTATTGTTCTATATTGAACCATCGAATTATCACTTTGGTTCCCCAGAAATGAAAGTGGTTCCCCTCCATACAAAATTTCTCTCTACGGGCCTGCGCCCAAAGACGGTTCTATTATCATATTTTTGTTTTTTACCACAGTAAATTAACTTTAGAGGGGCCCGTCAAAGATCCCAGACTAGGGAGCCTGCTGCAAGATGTTCGGGTGGGGGGGGGGGCACCGATTTTTCCACGGGACAAATGAGCTATTTCTCGGCGGGGGTTTCATAATTTTTCGGGCCTCCAAATTAAAAACCAAAAATATTTGACTTCTGTGGAAGCCAGTAATTTATTTTGGAATTGGCAGTGCTATGTCAACGCATGTCCTCAAGTACAAAAGGAGCCTCGTGATAATGAGATCTGGCTCAAATTTTCAGTAGTTTGAAGGCGGGCATTTCTAGCTTGCTGAGAGAAGGCGGCAGAAAAATCACTTTGCCAGTGCGGGCATATGGTGCACTTAAGACGGCCCTGCGGGAGGAGGAGGAGGTGGGATGTACCCAAAGGATAGAACACAGTTTCCCAACCTTTTTTGTCTCACCGCCCCCTTCTTTAGAAATGTTTTTCTTCCATCGCCCCCCAATGCAATCTAATTCATAGGATCCTATGTTATGCCTGTAGCTTATACCGCCCCCCCCTGGAACATTCCATCGCCCCCAAGGGAGCGCTAACGCCCACATTGGGAATCACTGGGATAGAACAACAAACTCTTGATCATGATATCCCATCTCCATCGGCCATTTTCCTTGCATTTTGGGTAGGGAAATCCCCCTCTCTTCACTGTGGTCTTTTAGTAGTTAACTTTAATTCTTGCTTTGTGACTATCATTGGCCCGTTTATATCAAAGTAGGGCTCTTAAAATCCACCACGTACTTTTACAGAAAAAACATGCCAACCAATACTTTCTAAAAACGACAACGTTATCAGCAGGGCTATTGCCCGAAATGCCCGGGGTATGTAAAAATTTTGACGAGGCATGCATTTCTTTTTAACACAACCACATGACCTATTGTTGCATAAAAAGTATTTACTCGTGAATGTGAATTTTTGTGGATTTGTCCAGCCCTTTTTATTATCTATCTACATATTTAGAAAAGAAACCATAATCGGTTCTCTTAACCAGGGACGGATCTTTGTCCGTGCGCGACACGCGCACCGCCAGGTGCGGATCCAGGTCGATGTGTCGGGAGAAGCGAATTGTGTAAGTTCGGTGGATCGTCCAGTATTTTACGGAACAGGGAAATTTTTCCAATATTATTCGGCTCTTACCTATCGCCCCACCCCTGGATCCGTTCCTGAGCAAAGGCAGACATCTTCAGCTGCTGCGAATGGAGCAGAGGTGAATATCTTAAGCTGCGAATAGAGCAGAGGTGAATATCTTAAGCTGCGAATAGAGCAGAGGCAGAAATATTCAGCTGGGAAAGAAGCTGAGACAGACATCTTAAACTGCGAAATGAGTGGAGCCAAAAATATTCAGCTCCGAATGGAGCGGAGGTACAGGAATCTTCAGCTGCGAGTAAAGCCGAGGCAGAGATCTTCTTACCCTTTTTCGGAAGTTCAGTAGTAAAAATGATCAAAATTTAGAATTTACATATTGTATATCCGTCTTCCGGAATATATGAGATAATGATTCGGAGATGAGAGAGTAGTATTTATGAATGAAAATTTCGAAGAAGTTTTCAAGCCCCCCTAGGGAAACATGACAGTTCAGAGGTCCCCAGGAAGGCATGCATTTAACACTCCTAACGACAGTCGATGTTGCCTCGCCCCGGGGCAATCGTCACCTAGAGATATCTATGCTACAGTCTACTATGGAACATCAATAGTGGGAGCATCGCCGAGTGAAACTACAAACATTCACCTTTTGCGCACTATTGGTACCTCCAGACCAGATGATAACTCCGACGAGAAGGAAGGTTCCGAGGGAACAAATTGTTACATATCTTTTCTAGTCTTCCTTTTCGTTTGATGCTGTAGGAATGGGGTTTTTTTTTTTGGGTAATACAGCCGTTATTCTTTAACGGCAGAAAGAAAGGACAGACTATTTTCAGGGATGAAGAATGCGACCACCTGCATAACATACACTCTTTTTTCTTTTAGAAATAAGCTAACTGTCATATCTAATAACGCTAAAAATAATACTGTTGGGACTTTAAACTGGAAGCATCCTTTCATAATCAATAATAGTTTAATGGGGGAAAAAAAATTAAATTTCAATCAAAACTTTCCAAAGCATCTGCCTAGAAAGGAAAAGGTTTCTTTTGAAAAAATTGAGGCCTGGAGACAAGTTGGGAAAGAACAGCATAACTGAGGGAAAGAGGCTTGCCCCTTAGTTTACGATGTTCTTTCCCAACTTTTTTCGCAGATTTTTGAATTCGCAACAACTTTCTAATTGGGCTTTTTTAGGACAGGGTGTCCATGTAAAATCAATTTTTTATTTTATTTTGTGATACACTGTATTTTCATTCTCAAAACTGAAACAGCAGTTTTTGCACACATTTTAAACATTTTTCGAATTGGAACCATACCTCTACGACAAATATTTGATGAGATGAAGGGCGAATTAACAGAGGCCACCATATATAGTAAATCTAAAGTTCGAAACGTGCATTTTAGCAATTTAAAAAAAAGTAAAATTGACATTCATGTCTCTTATCTTGCATAATTTTAAAAATTAATCGTTTAACAAATTTTTCATCAGTATTTTTAATCAAGGAAAGTATAGAGAGATCAAGATGAATTTGAGGATGGAAAAACTAATAAAATTTAACATTGTTATTTCAAAGCTAGAATCAAAACACTGAAAGTAAAATTTAAGATGAGTTGAGTTAAGAAGCAAATAATGTGGAAAAAAACCCTTTTTGATTGAGGGTCCATTTGCTCGATTAAAGTATGTGGAAATACATGATGGCTCATCTCTACTAAGTATAGACACAAATGTGGTAAGTAGCATTAGTTTTAAAGATGGTATCAAACTTTTGAACTAGAAAAAGTAGTAGGAGAAAGCTTTTAGAGATAAATAAAGAGTGAGTGCTCAGTGAGAGAGAAATATCCGGATCATATATTCAACCTTAGACACAGTCACGGATCCACAGCGATGAGTCAGGAGGGGTGGCTAATTGCGTAAGATTGTAGGATTGTCCCGTATTTTACGGGACAGGCCAAGTTTTTCCATATTATCCGGATTTTGGGAGAGGTGATTACTCCCCCCACCCTACTTCTGGATCCACGGCTGGTCTTAGATTAGTTGCTTCTGAATTACAATTTCATTCAATGTTTTTTTCCCCCCATTGATAAATACAACATTGTGTGAAATATACGTATGGGGGGGGGGGGGGCACCAAAAATCATGTAAGTGCTTAGGGCCTTCAAATATCTTAATCCGGCGCTGGACTCTACCGTGCATAATCCAGTAGTACCCATCATTACGGAAGCAGGGCATATTCCACTCATACAAGCCAATTTTAACCCCAATTAAATTAAATTTCAAAATCAAGATTCTTAAAAAACTATATATATTTTTTTCACTTTCAATAGAAATACTCTAGTTAAAATATTTAAAAAAATCTTTTCGGAAAGATTGTGTGTGGCATCACGACCCCTTCAATTCAAAGCGTATTATGTATTTAAAGTGGTAAAAAAAAAAATTATAACGCTATATAGTGATATAGTGGGAAAAAATAGAAGCGCCCCGTGCGTGCGCGTGCATTATACAACGCTCAACGGAGCCGTACAAAAGGTGGTTGTAATTTATGCCCGCCCAATGTGTTTTGACGGGGAAATGACCCCCCAGGGCCCACTTGTGAAGCCCCGTCCGCCTCACCTGTGAGAGAAGAGATATTGAAGTATGGTGAAATATATATATATATATATATATAAAAGTGCTGTGTGGGGGAGAGGGGGAAAGGCACCCGAAAGGCGCTCCATTCATTAGTTATGGAAGGCGACAGTTGCCCATTGTTGGTTGTGAAATCGCGAGGACGTAGAGAAATGTTGAATGAATGCGTGAAAAGGGGGGGGGGGCGCGCCCGTGAATGAATGAATGAATGAAGAATGTTGATAGGGGAGAGAGAGAGGAGGAGGGGGAGGGTGGAAATTTCACATTTTTTTCTGAATTGACACGGCAACCCACCCACTATTTCTAGGAGGAAGGGGGAGGGGGAGAATCTCCTCTATCTTTTGAATAAAATAAAATAGCGTAGGCGTGGAGCATACTCTGTGGTTTTGCAGTGTTTTTGTGATGGGGGGAGAACCCCGGACGGGAGTTCATTTCACGGCTTAATCTCGTCATTGAAACGTGTCAGAAGGGGTTCCGGGGTACTCACACGTCACACACAGGAACGATTTCGGTCATTGGATTAATTGGGAAATTTGTCCCGGAATCAATCCCAGAATGCAAAATTTTAATTGTACAGTAAACCCTCCCCCCTCTTAACGGACACCCCTCTCAGATGTGGTGACCCCTCTTTTATGGCCAAATAATAATTTCGCCTTTTATAAATTCCCCCATTAAATGTATGCATTTCAAACCCCTGATTACGGATTACAGTATATATGTACGGGTTACATATATATATACCGCTGATTACAGTCACCCCTCTATTAAGGATTTTTCTTGTGCCTTCGGTGTCCGCAAAAGAGAGGTTTTACCGTATACATGTTACGAAAAATGTGATAAATCAGGTTTTTATATATGTAACCCGTTATTATCCATAATCGCCGAACATTTTGGTGTTTGGTAAATTTCTCTAATTTATCACTTTTATCGGTGATTATGCATAGTACGCGAGTGTCGTTGGTAAATTTGATAAATTTCCCTAAAATAATCATTTTTACCGGCGATTATGCATAAGACCCAAGCGTCGCTTCGTTGGTAAACATGATAAATCGTACAAGTATCTTATACATATATGAATGTGAAAGTATGTATGCATGTTTGTTTGTTCTCTATAAAAATCGACAATTTTGGACCTATCGTCGCCAAATTTTGCATTTGTACCAAACAGGACCGGGATTGAACAGTGTGCTACTTTAAAAGTTCATCAGAGCTGGGCAAAACCCGTCGGGCAACAGTGGTTCCTGGGGGTTCCCAACAGTCACTTTCGGAATGTTTACTTTGGTTACCGTGCTTCCCTAACAATGTGTTTCAGACATGTATATGCCTTGCGGTTTGTTACTTCTTTTGGTTTGTCAATGGTTTGTGCCACTTCTTTCATGCTGCCAGCATTATGTATAATGGTTTGCACTTTCTCAATCCTCCTAGTAATTGAAGAAAACCCGGGCATTGCCGGGTATTTGTGCTAGCATGATATACAGTAAAGCCTCTCTTTTGCGGACACCGTTGGGACAAAAAAAAAAATATTCGTCCGTAAAAGAGGGGTGACCGTTAATCAGAGGTTTAAATTGCATACTTTTATCACAAAAGGGGAAATTATTATTCGATCTTGAAAGAAGGTTGACCACATCTGAGGGGTGTCCGTTAAGAGGGGGTTTTACTGTACTATATATGATAATTAAAACATGTGTTGTATCATTATTTCGGGGTACGATCGCAAAATTTGATGTCATTATAATCGCTGTCCAACTCTATATTCATCACACATACTAGACTCATTTGGAATTTTTTTTCATGTTTATCAAATTCCCCAATTACAGTAGGTTATTAAGCATAACCACATATAAAGGTAATAAATTTCAAATATTTATCAAATTTACCAACGACACTAGGGCATTATGCATATTCGCCGGTAAAAGTGATAAGTTTATCAAACTTGCCAAGGTGATTGGTAAGTATGCATAATAACCAGGTTATTATGTATAATCAATTTATCACATTTCCCATAACAATATATAATGGGAAATTTGTATCGAATATATCATTCACGGATTTTAAAACAAAATTGGACACTCTCTTGGACCTGAATTACAGTCAAACTTGGTAATTACGAGCTTGGTTAAGACCCCTCCCCCCCCCAACTATAACGTCAGTAATTGACCATCCGGGCTGATTCCCATAGAGAAGTTTTCCCCCCAACCATTTTGTCACCGAGTCCTGTAGTGAAGGTAAATTTCAATGTCACCCCTCCCACAAATTCTAAAATGTATTGTTTGTTATACCAGTGAAACCTCGATAAAACGATACTCTGCGGACAAAGGGAAAAAAATGTTGTAGATAGGTTATCGTTATAACGAATGGTAGCATTAGGCACCACCAAATGTATGCTGCTGTTAGCATCTCTCCTGGAATCAGCGTTGCTAGTAAGTACAACGATAAAGTGCCATTTTAGTAATAGCTCACAACAAAAAATTGGCTGCACTAACAAAACTATACAACACTATATATGCACTAACTTCATATACAACGCTAGATACGTATGCAGACAGTTAGGTATAGACATACACGCATTTTCGGTACAAATCACTTACCTCTGAGAGGGGGGGGTGAAACAGTCACAAACTAAATTGGCAGTTTAAAAGAATAAGGTACCGATGGTACCACTGTATCGTATTTTGTTAACCATTGCTAAAGTTCCAGCGCAAAACCAATTTAATGTACAGCAACACCGCAATTCAACTTGAGATACAATTAAAGGGATTGCAGAAATTAGAGCTCTCTGCTTTATGGCAAGCCGCCTTCAAATATTGCTCCTTCTCGTAATTTTTTCCGAATTTTCAAGAAATTGTTTTTTGCCAAGTAGTTTCCTTAAATATTTCTTAGAAAAATCTGAACAATGGCAGTTTTTTTTTTGAAACATTTGGAACTGCTTCTCATAAAATGCAGTGCGATTCTAGAACAGTAATTGACTGAAGGACAGTCATTGTGCATTACGTAGGCGTGGTTTTCATTTGCTGTGAGTAAGAAAATTTTAATTATAAAAGGCGAACAGATGAATTTTTTGTTAATTTTCTAATTTAATAATATAAGAAAGAAAAACTGAAAAAGAAGAGATGAAATAACGGCAGAATTATAAGGTCATATTTTCATGTTTTTAGGTCATAGATGCTTGCATATTTAGGTCATAAAAATCCGAGCCCTATCTATGAGCAATATTTAGCCGTTTCGTCGAAGGTTGGAAACATTTTTGGTGAGAATCGGAGATAATCCGGATTAATTATCCCAATTTCCGTTATTTTTTGCGATCAAATATGGTCACCCTAATTATAATGAAATTGAAAATTTTATGCTCAGTATTTGATTTCATCGGACTATATTTTTCGTCAAAAAGTCTTAAAAGCGTCAACCTCTGTTATGACGACAAAATTTTCGTGGAATATTTGATGTCGTTAAACTGCGTTTGCCTTTTTTCCCTTCAAACCGAACACAACTCAGGTCTATCTCCATGGGCAATTCACTACCGAGTGAGTTGTAAGCGTAAGTGCGTGCACCTAACAGTCTGAGTAAGTATCTGATGTGTTGCGTCTGATTTCATCAGTGCTGCGGGGCGCGGTAGCCCAGGTCGATAAGGTACTCGCCTAAAGTACGTTTAGAGGTATCGCGAGTTCGATACCCAGTTCGTCCGTGTCAGAAAAACTTTCCTGACACAGGGGTACAACAGAAACGGAGACATGACCGCAGCAAAAATTGGGGGAGTTCCCCATCGAGAGATTAGTGCACCAACCTCGCGATGAGTATAAAAAAACGAGCCTGCCGTTCGGAATCGGCGATAAAATTGTAGGTCCCGGTCTAATTAGCCCTCGTGTGCAAAAAATGACCGCGGTGCGACAAAAATGATCAAAATGATGATTATCAGTGCTGCCATCTATGTTTCAGAAGTGAAGTGTAATAAATGACTATTTCTACTGTTTGTAGGTTGCTCTCTGTGGCTCAAGACTTTTCAACGGGGCGATCGGCTCGCATTTGCACCACGACAGAAAACCAACTTCAGCCGACCACACCGAGTTTGACTGTAATTGTGGAATATACAGAGCAGCCTTTTCTCATCCCATTAAAAAGTCTCACCGCAAAGAGCAACAGGCCTACAACGGTAAAATCATCAAACGTTACACTTCACGTATAGTTCGGAAAATACGTGGCAGATGGCAGCACTATACAAGCATTACACAGAAACAAGCATCACGTTAGGTTCTCTCTCTCTCACAACACGTACAATCATATTCCAACATGTACCAATTCGTTACAAGTTCCGCAGAGTGGTATGGGCGAGGTACATGTGGGGTTTAGTAGTAGTAGTAATCTTTTCTCATCCAAGGCTTGCCTTTTGGACTATATTTTTCTTTCTGTGGTCATTGTCCAGTGGCATCTAAAGTGTTTTAGACTTGTGGGTGCTCTCGAATTGAGTTTCATGTAGAAAATTTTGATTTTTAAGTAAATTCTGGGGAGCTTGGAATCTCCCCCCCCCCCCTGCTACAGAGTACTGTGAATGTTCGAGCACCCACAAAAACCCCCCGGCTCCAATGCCAATGTCCTAACAAGGGTCCCTAATATCCAGAGTGGAGACTCTTTCTACTTGAACAGCTTCGATTATTGCGCCTTCCAAAAATTATGCTTTTACGGGCGTTATCTGCTGTTGATTTATAGCACTATTTTTTGAATCAATTTTTGACAAATTTTTTTCAATAAAAATTGATATTTTGAGTTAATATTTTAATAAAATTTATTATTTTCAAACTAAATTTTATAAAAATTTTACAATCACATATCGATTAAAACAATTTTTAAGTAATAAGATTCAGATTGAGAAAAATTCGCACTACGGGTGCTATGACGGTCTGTCAGGATATTTCGTAATTTCTGCCTTACTACGTGGGCCCCTAGCGAGACCCGGGTGATCAAATTGCAGTCTCGGGGGTTACGTGTGAGGAGAAAGGCAGCAGAGTGTATGTAATAGAGAGAGAGAGAGAAAATTGTCAAAATCGGGGGTGCTCAGTGAACGCGACTGCAGATAAATTGCTCCACAACCTTCTGCTAGTAGTTTTAAGAGTTGTAGAAGACAGAGAAAATAAGCTGTGAAGAAAATTTCTTTTTGTTGTCCATCTTCCGCCGTAACAATGCGACAAGTTTTGTATTTTTTTTTGGAAAAGAGGAGAAAAGTGGGGGGGATAGCAAAAAAATGGTTAGTTTTGTTAGGGGGGGAGGGAGGGTGACAGAGGGGAAAGGAGGGGGGAGGAGAAATGACATTACACAGTAACAACAACACAAAGGGATA
Source organism: Pholcus phalangioides (assembly GCF_987345545.1). NCBI lineage: Eukaryota > Metazoa > Arthropoda > Arachnida > Araneae > Pholcidae > Pholcus > Pholcus phalangioides. The sequence continues at coordinate 16,691,797 of NW_028301601.1, read as the reverse complement.
TTCTCTTGCTCTGATTGCCGATACTTAGTTTTATGAGTGAAGAAAAAATTTGTGAAAAATTGCCGTGATTTGAGAAAAGTTCCCGCCCTATGAACAAATTTTGGCACAGTAATTATGTGATCATAACGTCCGTTTCAAGTTAGTTTCAGTTTCGTGCTTAGGCGGAGATATACTTGGAAGTCTGGGGGGGGGGGGGTGTGGCACGATGATGATGATGTCAATTCATATATACATTTATACATTAGATCAGTCGACTTTGACGGTGGGGCCCCCCGTATCTTCGCCCATGGTTTCGTGAGCTCGCAAATTACGCGTTCCAATCAATATTAGTTTCAGTTTCACTAGAGACATCTGTTGTCGATTGTAGACAACTAGCTAAAATACCCAGCGCTGCCCGGGTTTTCTTCAATGAGACTTTTTGGATCACGTGATATCTCCCTCTTTCTTTGAGGGACATACAAACTGTGTCTAAGCTAAATCAATGCTATTGCATGGATATCCAACTCAAAAGTAGTCCGGCTAATTACTTCATATGTAATTTTCTGGGCTTCATGTTCTAAGCAAACTCAATATTTCGAAAATCGAGAATTCTATAAAATTTTTAAAATTATTGATGTGACAGAAAACCCCACCAAATTTCAGCATTTCTACAGTAAAATCGGCTATTTTAACACTGATTTCTATGGGGATCACCCTTTTCCTGACCCTGAAAGCAAAAGCGTCTATTCAAAAGCTTGTACATATACTAAAAGGATTAGAGAAGTGACAAACCATTGTAAAGGCATATACACGTCTGTAACGCATTGCTAGGGAACCACGGTAACCAAAGTAAACGTTCGGAAAGTGATTGTTGAGGCTCAAAAACCATTGTTGCCCGCCAGTTTTTTGCCCATTTGGGGCATTTGCCCTGCTCTGACGAAATTTTAAAGTAGCCTACCGTTCAAGTCGGATCCCATTTGGTATAGTATACGCAAAATTTGGTGACGATCGATCTAAAATTGTAGATTTGTATAGAGAGCACACATACAGAGAATCAATTTTGTATATATAGATACTGTTTTCTGATTTTATGTGTACTTGAACGATACTTTTCATTTTTCTCTGAAAGACAATTTTTTCTTTTCAAATATATGTTAGAATCTGCCATTTTTGAATATTTAAGAATATTGAGCCCATTTACAACAAATAAGATATACTTAAACATCGGTTAATACGGTTTTTCTTCTGTCTTCGTGAGCCTCGAGCCATAAACCAATGTTATAAAACTTGATATGTATATATTTGGTAGCACACATAAGTATTGTACGGTAAACTACTTTACGAGGCAAAAACGGCCTTGGATGTTTCAACACTTCGGCTATAACGTCAATAATTACCGGGCCGGTCTGATTCCGATGAAGAATAATGTAAATAAATCTCTTGTTTATGACGTCGAAGAGTTGGTTATAACAACGAACTCGGATATAACGACACATTTTTCGTCTCTTTCGCTTTGTTTTTATGGAATTTTCGAAATTAATATCTCATCATACACAGGTAAAGTTTGTCTGTTGCTATATTAAGTGCAAATGTTTCGCAGCTCTTGGTAGATGCCAAATTTGCTGTCAGTTGCAAGAATTTCCCTTGTCGATTTAGCAATTGCGTTTTTAATTTTGAAAGTGATATCAGAGATTCCTTCTTCGACAGTATCAAGAGTATGTTTGTCTAGGGTTAGTTCTTCTTCGATGCTGAGAATTTCACAGTATTTAGACCAGTTAGTTGCTAATTTATAAGGAATGTGTCTTTGGGTCTTAAAATATATATGGTGAAAGCTAGTGGATTATGAGTTGAATTTAGCACTGGCATTGAACCTAGTTGAATGATACATCGGGCTTACTTCTTCCCCATAGAAGTTAGTAGGAATTTAGATTTCCTACGAAATTGAAATTTGAATGTAGTTACTAATGAAATAATTTTGAAATTTGTTCAAAAAATTCTGAATAACTTTTTCTCTGAATACAATTTTGTTCTCTCTTGAAAATTTTAGTTTTAGAAGTTTCCTGTAAAACGTCATCGATCTCCGTGACGAGTTCAATAAAACAGCCTGTTGCAGTTATCGCTGACGAAAACTGAATATTTTAAAAATCGGTCACGAGATGGCGCTGCTCACAAAAATCGAAACTGCTCATGGTATATCCATTATTAAATACAGTCGAATCCCGTTGTAACGTACTCTTCCGTTATGACGAGCTCCAAGAGTCCAGAGAAATCACTTCGCTGTAACGAAATTTCGTTTTAAAGGAAGTCCAGGTTTTTGCACTGTTCCTATGTAGGATCTATTCAATCTGGGGGATTATAAAAAATGTTTGTTAAAACAAGATTAGTTTCTCGCTATAACGGTATTTGTTAAAATGGGGTTAGACTTACAATGAAACCTGCTTCAACGATCCCGATGTAACGATAAATCACAGTACAACAATATTTTTTCAAATCTTGTTTGGAATTCCTTAACCTAACGCTAAACCTCTCTCGATACAACAATATCCTTCACCGCGATAAATCTCTCTATAGAGCAATGTTTTTTTGAGCAGACGAAGAAAAAGTGTTCGAGTTGCCGTGAAGCTACTTTCTATGTAGTACACCAAAGTATTGTACAGTAAAGTACTTTTTACAGGGTGGAACAATTATTTAATTCAACTTATCATTTGAAATTTTTTGCTGTGAATAAACACTCATAAATAAATTTTACGGTGCAAACATCGTAAATTCAGAAGAAATGCCAACAACAGCAATTTGACGGCACCTGATGATAAAATGTCACCACTCGATATAACGATATTTTTTCTTGGTTCGCAGAGTATTGTTATATCGAGGCTTCACTGTCGATACATCATATTCACAAAAATTTTCTTTATTCAAAATTTTACTAAAAATAAGTTCATTTTGACTACATATGAATTTGTTTTCCTCTCTGTACTGTAAACTGTAAACTCTGTACATAAATAATTTAATAGAAACCCTAAAATAGATTCTATAACAGTGGTTCTCAACCTAAGGACCCATACTTCCCCTTCCCCTGCGGTCCTGGGATATTCAAAGGGAGCCATAGAGCCAAATTTGCAACGACATCCTTGGGAGCATATCCTTTGGATCTTTCACTGATCGCCACTGGATTGGCAACTTATTATTCCCAATTCATCAAATTCATGCCAATTATTACTTGAGACTTTTTGATAACTTTTTTTAATGCATATTTCGCGATTTTTAGTGGATATTTTGGCATTTTTCGGGGCATATTTTTAGAGCATATTTCACCTAATTTTTAGTGCATATAATCCGGGTTTCTAGTTATCAGACTACCATCCATTTTTTACCTTATTTATAAATTCCTTTTAATCATTGCTTTCACGATGCCAAATGTCATTGTTTTTTCGTTACTGGTAGTGTTATTGAATTGAAGAAAACTGAAAATTTAATTAAACGATATTTTTGAAGCGCCGAAATTACTTTAAAAAGAAGTATAGCAGTTTACATGGAACTGTTTGCCACTGAAAAGACAATTTGAAATTGATCAATTTTTCGTACCATATATAGTTCTACTGACTTTCCGAACCCACGTCGTATACAGTCGAGTACACTTTTAACATACCATGGATCAGAGGCACCGAAATGAAGAAAACATTGAGTGGGGGCAGAAAATTGCCGGGTGGCCCTGTATACACGTGGCTCAAGCCCATATGCAAGAGGGGGGAGTGGTCGTTGCATTGTATATACATTAATTTTTTTTGGGGGGGGGATTTGAAACAGGCCTCAGCCTCCAGGTTCCAGAGACTATGTCCGTTATATTTTACACCGAGGGTGTAACATACGGTTTTGTGATCCCTGATTTTTGTCCCATTCACTTCCATACATTTCTACCTTTGTTATTACATACTCCGCTAAAAACATACACTGCGGATATAACATGCCAGAAACACTCCCTTAACCTGGAAAATTATTCGAATGTAACATACTGCAAACAAATACCCGGAAAAATATACTGCAATAAATTTTCAAAATTCCTCAGGCGATATCAACCAAAAACGATATTGATGCAAATTAATTTCCAAGACCTTGCAAAAACATACCCTCTTTTCGCTTCAGAGGTACACGTACCTTCATTTTTAACGATATTTAATGGTTTTAATGGTTATTTTATCAAGTTAAGACTTGAGGTATGCGTAATGATACCTAACTCAAATGGTCCTAGTAAAGATATCAACCCAAATTAATTTCTCGATAACGGACAACCATGGAACCAAAACTTTTGACCGCTAATGGGGAGTGTCCGCTATTGGGGAGGTACGATATACTGCTGTGGTGGTCGAGTGGTTATAGTAGTAGGTCGGGCCTCCAAAAAATGGCTAGGGGATCCATGATGTTCTTAAGTCAGCCACCTCGTTGGGCAATTTGCCTGTTGTGGCGTTGTATTTGTATTTGTAGTAGTAAAACCTCGTTTATACGACTTTCACATTTATACGACATTTGGCTTCCGTCGCAATTGGTTCCTATATGTTACTATGTGTAAAAGTGATACACCGATGGTTATGCATAATCATCAATTGTCTCGATATGGAAAGTTTGATTAAATTTCACTATATTTATCACTTTTACCAGTGATTATGCTTTAGTGAATAAAGAAATAATACAGTTCCCAAATAAAGTCTGATAAATATGGAAGAATTTGTAACGTTTCTTCTCTTCATTAAACCCATTACTTCTTTTTACCCGTACATGGCACGTGCACTGCACATATTTTGCAATAAAAACTAAATTAAAATAAGTAATAAGTGCGTGTGGAAAATAAATAAACGTTCGTAACAACATTATCAGTCAATAAATAATGGACTGATAATTTAATTTCTGTACTGTTGGCTTCCTTCACACATATCGACATGGGCAAACAAAACCAACATTACCATTCGGAATCAGCGTCCTCTGGACCATAGCTATGTTCAGTCAATCCAGTAATTAATTGATGGATCATCATATTTACACATACGAGCTTGGGACTATACATAATTACCATTGTCCGCTATCGAGAGTGCCCGCTAACGGGGAGTGAAATACATCAAAGCCCTATCCCACGGGACCGGGGATCAGAAAAGTGTCTGTTAACGGGGAGCGTCCGTTAAGGGCGGTTCTACTGTAATGAGCTAATTATTATTTTTTCTTTTTAAAGGGCATTTTTAATCACAAATTTATCTTTCATTATATACTAGCTACAATACCCGGCGCTGCCCGGGTTTTCTTCAATGAGGCTTTTTGGATCATGCGATATCTCCCTCTTTCTTTGAGGGACATGCAAACCGTGTCTAAGTTAACCAATATGGCGACGTCCTGCGCGACTCATGAAAGAAACAAATCTAAATTTAAAGAAACGTAGAAATGAATAGTCCCCCCACCTTTTTTTTATGGGTGTTAGGTATTTCGATTCCCTCCCCCTGAACTTCAAGTTATCTATTTCTGCCTGTTTGTGCTTCCAAAAATGCTTAATTAAAGCTGTGGAATTTTTTCGATGCATTTTACGGGGCCCAAAACTAATTTTAAAAACATCCTAAACTATATGAATTTATGCAAATAAATATCAAAAGACAATACGGAGACATTAATTTTCATGATTGAGAAGATATAAATAAAAAGTTTGAATCCAACTCAAAAGTAGATCCGGCTAATTACTTCATACTTAATTTTCTGGGCTTCGTATCTCCAAGTGAATTCAATATTTCAAAAATCGAGAATTCAATTTAATTTTTAAAATTATTGATGTGGCAGGAAACCCCCCCCCCCCCCCCACTAAATTTCCGTATTTATGCAGTTAAATCGGCAATTTTAATACTGATTTCTATGAGGATCACCCTTTTCCTGACCATCAAAGTGATGATGATGATTATAACGTCTATTCAAAAAGCCGCATTACTGAGAGTATTGAAAATGTGGCAAACCATTATAAAGGCATAAACTATTATACATAACTGGCAGCATTAAAGAAGTGACAAACCATTGTAAAGACATAAACACGTCTGAAACTCATCGCTAGGGAACCACGGTAACCAAAGTAAACGTTCGGAAAGTGATTGTTGAGGCCCAAAAACCATTGTTGCCGGACAGTTTTTTGCCCATTTGGGGCATTTGCCCTGGTCTGACGAAATTTTAAAGTAGCCTATCGTTCAAGTCGGGTCCCATTTGGTATATATGCAAAATTTGGCGACGATTGATCTAAAATTGTAGATTTGTATAGAGAACATACACACACACAGAAAATGAATTTTATATATATAGAAGATAGATAGATAGATATGCCGGCTTGCCGGTTTGAGTTTTTTCCGGCACGCCCACGATCTCACGATCAATGAGCTTATACCGCAAAAGCGACAGAGCCTGGGCGTGCTCGGTTCTATACTATACTATACTATACATATATATTATATATAATGTAACCAAAATTGGCTATTATATATATATAATTGTCAATTTTGGTTCACAGGCTCGAAGAGGGGGGAAAACTTCTCTGGGTTGTTAAAGGGGTATGTTATAGGCGAACTCTCCACTGTGATATGTAATTTTTTTTTCTTTAAAAGTTAAGAGCGAAATAGTTTCGATTACATACATCAAAAAAAGGTCGGAAAAACGTCGTAATAGTTTCTGAAAATAACTCCGAAAATCGTACAGAAACGGGAATTCACAGCTACCTGAAAAAAAAAAAAGAAATGAGCGGAATCTGGAACGGGTCAAGCCATACGAGTCACACGCGCAGTCATCGGATTCTTACGCTCGTACGTACAATACATTTTTTTTTTTCCACTGCAAAATTCTAAGGTTACTGAAGGTTGTGTGTGTGTGTGTGAGGCACACAATCAGCCTACGATTCATAGCCGATCATTTATCAAATAGTTCGATCTTTTATATGAAATCTCTTGACACGGAGAGGATTTTTTTTCATTCTTCACATTTGATAGCACGTTTTATATTCCCGAATGATACACGATTCTCTCTCTCTCTCTCTCTCGGCCTTTTACAATTTTTATTATTATTATTCCATTCAGTATCCAGAAAATACTATATATATATATACAGTATATAAGAAAAAAAAAGGAGTATAGTGATTGATATTTTGTCTACTGTCCATTTCCATGGTCCGATATTTAAAAAAGAAAGAGGGATTCGGCCATTTTTTTCCATGGATTTTCATTGAAAGAGTGTAGCCCTATATGGTAGAATTGAAATTTACGAGAGTGTGAAGGATCTCGTGGATTCCATTGGTGTGTTCCGTGACTGGATGACAAATTGGGAACACTGTCTATCTGAGAAAAGTTTTTTTTTTTTTTCAACTTATGTATGGAGAAAGTCTAATGTTGTTTTTATGTGAAGAATATGTACAAGAATGACGATTATTTCGGCTTTTTTTTTTCTTTTGGATGTCGGAAGTTGCACATGGATGGTATGGGGAAGAGAGAGGGCATGTGCATGTGCGAGGATGAATGATGATCTGAATTCCTGTGAAGGGTTTTGATTCTGCCTGTAAAAGAAATAGTGTGTGTAGAATGTGATTTGGAAATTTTGTATGGTTTTGAAGACTGTTTCTTTAATCCTTTAAGCGACTCAATAGAAATCACTAAAGCCCCTTCAAAATGCTATGTTTTTTTAACGAAGCAGACTTTCCTCCGAATTTTAGCAGGTGCGAAATAAGAGATAAGGGGACAAAAGTGTTTCATTGAGATGTCAACTTTACAAAATATCTGGGCTTGTCAATAAGCTAAAATAAGAGGATTTCAAGAAGGCGAGATATCTCGTCAATGTGACTTAAATGGTTAAAAGTAATTAGTAATTACAACACGACACATACACGAACACACGCGTATAATATGCGTGATTCACTTTCTGTTATTCAACGCTTTCACTTAAAAAAAAAAAAAAAATCAATCGTATCCATCAAAGGCGCGTAATTTTTGTAGACAGTGAAAACGAGTTGCTGAAACAGTTCTTGTATGTCAGCGTAAAAGCCCTAAATTTTAGGGTGATTGTTGACATATACGAAAACCCCAAAGAAACGGGGTTTAATTGTTTGAAAGACGGTCATATAAAGTTCATTGTAAGCATTTGGAGGGTGCAGGTCTGCAATGAAAATGGTACAAAAAATTCCTAATTCAGATTTAGCGCATAACCAAATAATGCACAATTGATGCTAAAAGTGGAAGAAAGTCTTGAAAAATCGTCAGAAATTAGGGCCACTGATCTAATCAGTATAAATTAGGGGCTTCTTGTCATTCCGGAAATAGCCCAATCCTTAAGAAACGTATAGGCATACAAAACCAAAGGGAATCAAGTTTTCAAATGTTATTTTAATGATCCACGTTCATGAACCGATTAACCCCGCATTAACCGATATTTAACTGTATCCGCGCACGCGCGATTATTGTATGAGTAAGCACGACTCATCAAAGTAATCAACTATTGTCAAATTATTTGAGAAATTTATTTCTTGGGTAGAAAAAAAACCGTATAAAGTGAAAAAATGTGACCGAAATTCATACGCTTCAAATATTAGAAAGCAGTATTTAAATCTAATGATAGATGTCGCTAAAAAAACGAAACTATTTTGATACGCACAAATACCGAAACCGAGTTAATTAGAAAAATTTCTTCCACCAACATGAAATACATCAAATTTATCTATAATTTAGTTCAACTGTAGTAAATATTATCAAAAAAATTAATTTATTTTCAAATGCTTCCATTTTGGCTTCCACTGAAGCCAAAATAGTTCAGGGCCATCTTAACAGCACCCCGGGCAGAGTGATATTCTGAGGGGGCCTAATTAACTAAAAGTACCTGCTATTAATTTCTAAGTTTTCTTTCGAAAATCATAGCGCCAAATCTCTCATTATCCCGAGGCCTCTCATGCGTTTGAGGCCCATGGGCTGTCTCCGGGTGGGCCCATGCGTTAAGACTGCACTGGGTACAGGTCTGCCAATAAGCAATGCATTAGGAATTTCGTACTTTTTGGTGCATAGGAGCAATGTGAGAGATAGGTGATAAGGAAGGGGGGGGGGGGGGCAACAGTGCTGCGAAAAGAAAATTGGCAGTGAAAATATTAAGATTTACGTGAAATATAATGGGGATGGAATGTGACCATATGGGCAATATGTGATCCATCCCCCTCCCACCCTCAGTGTCCTGCGTGAAAATATAGTGTAAGGAACCATTACCGTGGTTGGGGGGGGGGGGCAAAGAGCTTTGAAGAAAAATTTCGGCTGTGAAGAAATAGAGATTTTTAGTAAAATATGATAAGTAAAAGTGTGACTACAGAATACAACTGAACTGCCCAAAGAATCAGGGTCATCTTAAGGCATGACCTAAAGTAAACTTTTGATCCGTGGTCCAAATGTGGCCCTCGGAGTCATCTGATATCGCCCGAAACCTTAAAGTTAATTTTGTAAAAATGAACTAAGCAGCACATAACCAGTTACACTTCACTGATAGTTAGAAAAATTAATGCCAGGTGGCAGCATTACGCAGTAACAAACTTCCCGTTAGTCACACAATACGTATACGCGCATTCCAACTCGTACCAATTCGTTGGAAGTTCCACAGAGAAATGTGGAAGAGGTGCACGTATGGTTTAGTAGTGGTAGTAGTACGTAAACAGATTCATTAAGTGACCCGCGGCACATTTACAAATCCATTAAGCTACCTGGGGCACTGTTCTAGGCCACTTGAGTGGCTCACGGCACATTCTTACCTCAGTGACTCACGACAGATTTCTAGATTACCCACGGCATATTCCCAGATCACTTGAGTGACCCGTAACATATTTATAGATAACGTATGTAGCCCGCGAGAGACGTTTCCAAACCAATGAAGTGGCTCGCGCTCTCCAAAAGGTTGAACATCCTTGACCTAAAGGGTCTCACGCCTGTCCGGTATAATGAGATGTGGTAGTACCATGATTTCCGAGAGTAAATATGGGCATTTCTGTACACTGTTACTTCCAACTGAGTACGAAGCCCCCACAAGAAGATCACTCTACCCCGGAAGTGGGGGAGGGGGGGGTTACACGTTTTCAGATGGCCCTATATAGAACCGTTTCGTAAACCTACCGTGAGTGGTCAGTGCGGTTGTACAACGTTGTTATATACGTCCACACACTATCAACCCTCGCAGACTGACAGGCAAATTTGAACCAGTACCAATAAATATCACCAAGGAGGGCATATAAATCCAGATCCTTAACAACTATCATCATCCCCGACAACAATACTTCTTTCCAAAGACGACTCTCTATTCAGACCACACCGGAACTGTAAAAGATCACAACCACGGTTCGAATCCGATGTATAACACATGGAGATGTATTCAAACATTGAATATACAGTAAATGGGTGGGGGGTTTGGGGAGGGAGGTTGTATATTTATACATGTGTGTGTGTGTGAACAACAGCCGTTTCAGATCTAGTAAAAAAACGGGAAAACGATTTTCACTAAAAAACTTGCCATTTTTCCTATTTCCAAGAGAGAGAGAGAGAAATTATTTTCTCCCTCCCTCCTCTTATACCATCCTCCATTTTTCTTTAGAGGTTCAATAGAGCAGAATGAAAAGGCCTGACCGCCCTATTGATTATGAATATGTCGCATTACGAAGGCTTTTTTGTATTACTCGACAAAAGAACAGAATCAGACTTTTCACGGGTTGCACAAAAGACTTTGAAAGCCTCCTTTCCCCCCCCCCTCCCGTGATGATATGGGAGACCTCCCCCCCCCCCCACACACACACCCCGAACAACAACAACCACCAACACTTGCGAGGCTATATATACATCCAGAAAAAATTGGGTGGTGGAAATCTTTTTACACTGGGAAAACGGGACTTTCCCCTCCCCCCATCCCACTTTGCCCGAATCTACTTCCATTTGTATAGCACCTGGTCCGTATGAGTGACATGAGGAACGGGGCCCCTTATTTTCCCACAATTCGGTTTGATAGTCACTAACAACTGGTTGTAACCTGTCTTTGGTGGTAACACAATAGAAATGGGAGGGAGGGGGGATATATATATATATGGGGGGGGCGGGAAAAGATGAAAGAAATCGATATACAGTTATCACTTGCACCGAAGCTTTCGGCTGATGAATGAATGGATAGATTTTGCATGAATGGTAGGTATTATACTGAGGAATAGAAAATGTGGCTGTGTATGCACTGTACTCACTCACACGCGAAATATATGTAACCCCCGCCGTACCCCCTCTTAACCATGCGTAAGTACGGAAGGCGCTTCTGATCCATGGGAAAAGGAGGGAGTCTTGCGGCAGTGCTGTCTTAACACATGGGCCCATCCGGGCACGGCCCGGGGTCCTCAAGAGAAGACGAGGCCCCTCATAAAAATGAGATCTGGTTGAAATTTTCGAGAATTCGTCAGATAGGACCTCAGGCAAATCACTTGTTCCGGGGCCCCACGATGCTCTTTAGCCGGCCCCGTCTTGGAATGTCCCATTCATCTATTTGGAATACAGTGAAACCTCGCTACAACGAAACTCGATATAATGATAAATCGCTCTACAACGATAATTTTTCAAATCTTGTTTGGAATCGCCTATAATCTGATGATAAATTCTTCTCTACAACGATATCCTTTGTTACTATTAATTCGTTTATAACGATATGTTTGAAGACATTTTGACATCGCTACAACGATATTTCATTATATTTTGCAAAAAATCGTTTTCATTACATTTTTCTAAATTCCTATCTAGTTTTTTTTTTTTTTTTTTTTTTTCTGCTGAGGGCGTCTAAATAATATCAGTGTTTTGCGCAACTTGCCCCCTGAAGGTGTTAATGAAGTTTCCGTGAGCACCTACTTTTTGAGTAGCACATAAATGTGTGTAATGCAGTAAACTTCCTTACAGGGAGCGGAACATCTAACCGAATTTTGTTAATTAACTAATCAGTTACAATTTTTTGCTGTGAGTAAATGCTAAAAAGTGCATTTTCTGGAGCTACTAACAACGCCAACTTAGAAGGGATGCCAAGAACAGCATAAATTCCGTATCGCATGGAGTGTGGTAATGTTACCTCTCGATATAACGATAAGACCCTCTACGATGAAATTTTTTCTCGGTCTGAAGAGTATCGTTATATCGAGGTTTCACTGGATCATGAGAAATATTATTGAAGTGTCTTTTCCTTATTTGGATATGATCATCACAAATAATTGTCGAATATGTCGTGAAAATTATTAATTGATGCATCACATCTTGAGAATTTTTGCAACAAACTTTTTCGAATTTATTTAAGTTTTTGATGTATTTGCGCTGTTTCTTTAATGAATCAGTTATTTTCCTACTTTTTATTCTTTTATTAGTCTCTCATTAAATTCTGATGTGTTTGCCACCGATTCCTTGTGTGTACAGTACTTCGCAGAAAATGAGAACGTCTGTTAAGACCACTCGAGACTTGCAATTCATTCTTCTTGCGTTTTGTCTACACCCTTAAAATTTTACTTAATTTAAGCATCATTTAAAACTTCATATTTTGTGTTCATTTCTTTAAGCGATTTTCTAAATCGGCAATTGCTGCTTAAAATTTGAGCTATTATCCTTTATAAGTATTTCGTTAAAAATCTAAATTTTTTTCAGAGTGGAGCACCTTGAGTTTGAAACTAAAAAAAATCTGATGCATGTTTTGATGTTTTCAGTGTTTAAGCTAAAATAATCTGCGGATATCAGAGCATTAATATCTGGCATTTTTAAAGAAATTTTCTCAAATTCAAATCTATTCCGCTTTTGTATAGGCAAGCCTCAGCTATGGCATGTTGAAGAAAAGTCACTGGGGTCAGCGGAGTAGCAGATATTAGCAGCTAATTTCACCTTTTCCATAAACTAAACATGTTAAAGTATACAAGATTCATCGAAAGACTGGTTATTTGTGGAGATGAAGGAAGAAAATTCATCAGTGCCCCCCCCCCCCCCCGGGGACTCGAACTCCGGTCTCTCGCTTGCCGGACGAGTGCTCTACCATCTAAGCTATAGAATGTTTCAACCTTGGAGCGCATATATATGTTGAAAGGCACCGTACATGGACGGCGTCAATCTTCATCTCCACAAATAACCAGTCTTTTTTCCGATGAATCTTGTATTGACAAGTGGAGAGGACGTTTCTATATGTTAAAGTATATTGAGAAATAAATTTCAGGAGGTCACATCAGGTCATTTTTTCTACCGCCACTCACAAAAATGAACTTTTTTAAGAAATGACTTGGTATTAATGATAATTTATTTTTTAATAAAAATACCAAAAACGAAATTCAAAATGTATTTCTAAATTGCTAACACACTTGAAAGAAAAGAAATAGCTGCCTAAAATTCCCTGGAGGGCTACGAAATTTCTGAACGAGAGCGGCTTTGCAAAAGGTTTACATTGATGTGCGGTATACTGCTACTTGAATCACCGCATTGGAGCTCCTTCTGGGCGAAAACTAAGAGGTGATCAACAACAAAAAAAATCAGGGTCGAACGACAAAACTTTTTTTTGGGGGGTTTTGGCCCCCACGATTTTCGCAAAATCCACCACCGTGCGTCGCCGAGATCTCTTCCAGCTCAGCTTCGTGGCGGAGTCTGTCCTGTACTACTACATACAGACGTCCAGAACCTTCGGGATGTTCTCGTAAACCTCTTGGTATCGTCGGAAAAAGAAAAATAAATCCTAGTACAGAGTAATTGTAATGAGTTCCATTCTATCATCGATGGAGTTGATCAATTTTTAAACGTTACTGTTTCCAATAATTCAGGAATTCGGCTTGTATAATGGCAGTACATATTATCGCTGTGCCGGCAAAACTCCAGAATCTCTGGACGTTTTTTTTTCCACGGGACCGATTTCCATTGTGCATCATACCAGAATCAAAAAAGAAACGCACCGGTTCGTTCTGATTTATCTCGCATAATATATGCTCCATTTTTCCCACAATTCACGAGAGGACATACAAAAATATACCATGTGTGATGTTCTTTATCAGAGAGAAGAGAGTCGTATTCTTCTCAGGAGTTCTTTGTTAGTGCGATTCCGTTTTTGGCACAGCTGCCGCAACCTGATATGGATAGGCAGCAACAACAAAAAAAAAGTATATCACTGTAACTGTTACAGCCTTATATAACAAGTCGGCAGGTTTGAATGAGAAAAAATAGCGGGGAATGAGAAGAATAGACCACATCCACATCAAAAACAGCGAATCAACGGTCCACTTCTCTTCTAGTTTTCGACTGCGAGTGGATTATATACAGAGAGGAGCAAATATAATGATAAGTCTATGGGAAGGAGAGGAAGCGGGGGATATGGAAAATAGTATATCTTGACGAAGTTGCTTCCATGGCCGGGCTATTCTACGATATAACCACCTGAGCACGGATCAAGTACAATCACACAATTGGCATCTCCATCAGAATGACCAATTTACGTCACGGTGGAGTCATTCCTTTATTTTTATTTTTTTTTGTACATTGTATATATGCTATTCTCTCTCTTTTATATACAATGTCTTTCCCCCCCCCCCCCAAGTTTGCCTGGAAAGACTGGTCCAATCTGTTACTTGATTTGCGATCGCTGGAATAGGCTGGGGGTTGGATATTAGATGATTGATTACTTACTTCACTCAGGTTGATATGAATCACCGAAAGTACGTTTTTTCGAGGACAAAAGTATATTATAAGGTGCTTTACGCGAGCTTCTTATATCATTAAAAGGTTATGTAGAACGTTCATATAGCAAAGCCTTTTAAACATTATAAAAGGGTTCACGATTATTGTTTGGAAAATCGCTCTTGCCTACCAATGTCTAAAGGCATTGTTGAAATTTGTGTACTCGAGAAGGGGAGAGAGAGGAAAAAAAATTGATAAAATTTGTATAGTCTGCTCGAGAGAGAGACATTGATAAAATTTACGTGTTCGAGAAAGGTATTGTTGGTGTTTTGCGTATTTGAGAAAGAGATTGTTGATGTTTGAAAAGTTATTTGGTGCGCTAAGTGGTATGGCTGATGTTTGCGCGTTTGCAACTTTGGTGTTTGAGAAAATATTGTTGATGTTTGCAAATGTATTTGATCATTTTTGTAGCACCATGGTCCTTTTCTGCACACGAGGGATAATTAGACCGGGACCTACAATTTATTGCCGATTCCGAACGACAGGTTTGGTTTTTATACTCGCCGAGAGGTTGGTGCGCTAACCCCTCGATGGGGGACTGCCTGCGGTAGTAATTTTTTCTGTGGTCACGTCGCCGTTTCTGTTGTACCCCTTTGTCAGGAAAATTTCCTGACAAGGATGAACCGGGTATCGAACTCGCGACACCTCTAAACATCCTTTGGTACTTTAGGCGAGTATCTTATCGACCTGGGCTACCGCGCCCGCTGACGTGTTTGTGTGTTTGTAAAAGTAGTGTTGATGTGTTGTTTGTTTAAAGTACTGTTGATGTGTTTGTTTAAAGTACTGTTGATGTGTTTGAAAAAGTACTGTTGATGTGTTTGAAAAAGTAGTGTTGATGTGTTTGAAAAAGTAGTGTTGATGTGTTTGAAAAAGTACTGTTGATGTGTTTGAAAAAGTAGTGTTGATGTGTTTGAAAAAGTAGTGTTGATGTGTTTGAAAAAGTAGTGTTGATGTGTTTGAAAAAGTAGTGTTGATGTGTTTGAAAAAGTAGTGTTGATGTGTTTGTTTGTTTAAAGTACTGTTGATGTGTTTGTTGGTTTAAAGTACTGTTGTTGTGTTTGTTGGTTTAAAGTACTGTTGATGTGTTTGTTGGTTTAAAGTACTGTTGATGTGTTTGTTTGTTTAAAGTACTGTAGATGTGTTTGAAAAAGTGCGGAGGTCGTTGATGTGTTTGCGTGTTTGAAAAAGTACTGTTGATGTGCGTGTGTGTTTGTGTATTTTAATAAAAACATTATTCAAGTTTGCGTGCATGAAGTAGTTGTATTTTTTTATTTTTGTGTACTTTTGATTTTTGTGCATTTGAAAAACTTATTGTTAATGTCTGCGTTGTCAAAAAAGCTTTTGTTGATGGTAGTGTTTTGATAATATTACATCATATTATATTTGATGATAAATATTAGCTGTATTCAAGACGCACTGTCGACAGTCACTGAAGAAAATGCCCCATGCATTCAACTACAATTTGATAAACCACGTCGACCGGCATGTGATGATACTGAACCCAATTTCAGAAATACATAAAATACAATTTTCTTTGATCCGTAATTGTTAAGATACTACACGATAACCACCACTGCGGTCAATGGGATCGAAGCCTGGCCTTTTGGCGCAAAGAGCCACACGGGCCACAATATGTGTCAATTTAAGTAACATGAGTCATATACAGACAGTCCCGTCAAAAGAATATTTGCTTATTTGGCGAGGAGTTAAAAGAGATAAACGACTTCCTGTGCGTGTGTGTGTATAAGCCCTACCGTAATCTTGTTTTTGAATGAGTTTCGAGATAATATTATCTCTCTCTCTCTCTATACAAGTTCTTTTTTTCTCAGAAGATAATTTGAAGAGCGGGAAATTTAGTTGTAAAAGAGCCTAAGCGATACATCAAAAAGATAAACAAAAAATACGTTAAAAGACACCTCCAAACTTGAGACGATATCTCTATCTTTGAATTGTTCCTTAGTTTTTCCGATACTAGGACTACTATATATGCCCCGTATTTTCGGGGGGTAATTTTATCCATCTGACGGTATTATGAAAATGTCCCGTTTTTCTCATATTTTCAGCGAAGCCAGCGCTGTACAAATACAAAAGCAAAGGCCACAACAGGCAAGCTGCCCAACACAGTGGCTGAAAATGATAACAAACGTCCATAGAAATAATGGTTGCCAAATGTATTTAAAAGTTTAGCAACATAAAATAAGAGAAAGTTTCTTGAAAAAAAACAAACAAAATAATAATATGACTATAAACATATGGATTATATATACAGGGTGATTCAGAAAAGATGGGGGAAAAAACTTTAAGAGGTGATAGTACACACCAATACAAACGATTGTCATCGAAGAATGCATGGTCTAACATCAAACGCGCTAGCGTGTTTCGAAACGGCATTTCTGTTGAAATTTATCGGGAGGAAAAAAGAACGCAACGCATGCAAATGTAACCTGGGGAAGAAAAAGAAGAAACCGTATACAAATCTGCGTCACGGTGAACAAAGTGCGCAGGACGCTAGCCCTTTGAAGTTATACATTTCAAGTGCGCCATTTTCCCGCCCGTTACACCTGTTAGAACGGTTGCACGCAGGAATAACTTCACAGGGCTGGCGTCCGCGCCTCTTATTCACTGTAACGCAGATTTGCATACGGTTCCTTCTTCTTCCCCAGGTTACATTTGCATGCATGTTGTTCTTTTCCTCCCGATAAATTTCAACTGAAATGACGTTTCAAAAACGCGTTGGCACGTTCTCGTTTCATGTTAGACCATGCATTCTTTGATGAAAATTGTTTGTGTTGGTGTGTAGTGTCGCCTCTTAAAGTTTTTCTCATCTTTTCTGAATCACCCTGTATACAGTAGCCTATACTCAACATCATACTATGAATTTGTTACTTTTGATGTTTGGGCATTCCGAAGCTCCTTTTTTTAATGTGAGCGTATTTCGAAGCTATTTTTGATGTTTGCGTATTTTTCGAAGCCATTTTGTTGAAGCTTTTTGTACATCGAAGCTGCATTTGATGTTCGCTTTTTCAATGAAGCTATTTTTTTATGTTTCGTTTTTGAAGCGAGTTTTGCTTTTTTCTCAAAGCTTGTTTTTTGATAATATTGTATTCTAAGTCTATTTTTTTATGTCTGCGTATTCTAATGCTATTTTTTATATTTGCGTATTCTAAAGATGTTTTTTACGTTTGCGTATTCCAAAGCTTTTTTTTATGTTTGCGTATTCCAAAGCTTTTTTATGTCTGCGTATTCTGAAGCTTTTTTTTTTATGTTTGCGTGTTCTAAAGATGTTTTTTATGGCTGCGTATTCCAAAGCTATTTTTCATGTTTGAGTATTCTAAAGCTTTTTATGTTTGCGTATCCTAAAGCTTTTTTATGTTTGTGTATTCCGAAGCTATTTTTTTATGTTTGCGTGTTCTAAAGATGTTTTTTATGGCTGCGTATTCCAAAGCTATTTTTCATGTTTGAGTATTCTAAAGCTTTTTATGTTTGCGTATTCCAAAGCTATTTTTTATGTTTGTGTATTCTAAAGCTTTTTATTGTTTGCGTATCCTAAAGCTTTCTTGTGTTTGCGTATTCTAAAGTTTTTCTATGTTTGTGTATTCCGAAGCTATTTTTTTTATGTTTGCGTGTTCTAAAGATGTTTTTTATGTCTGCGTATTCCAAAACTTTTTTATGTCTGCGTATCCTAAAGCTACTTTGCTTGCTGCTTTATTTATAAGCTTTTTCAATACTTGCTACTTATTTCGAATCTATTTCCGATGTTTGCATATTTCGAAACATCGTTCAAGTTTTTGTACGTACGTCGAATCCATTACTGACGATAGATATTTGAGAACCCAATTTTTGGACATTTGCTTAGGTCAATTTGAAAAAAAAGGGTATTGCTGTGCTTGCGAATGTTTAGAAGCTATCAGTTTTACGTTTCTGCATTCGGGAAAAAAAGGACGTCGTTAATTTTAGCAACTCTCAAAGAATCATCAGTGATACTTGTACTTTAAAAAAAAAAAAGCCATTGTTAAATAGCAAAACAGCGCTCGAAATCTAGGGGTAAAAATACGAACAAAATCACGGTGAATATTTAGGGCACGAGTCAAGTGCCCCGTCAGAACCACCTATGACATTCTAATCATTTAATTTGTATACGCCCCAAACAAATTCCCGAACCGCGGCTCCGAAAATATTATACACGAGGAAAAGCTTTTTAATGAAATAAAATATGTTTCCAAAACCCCCGTAAAGAGAGAGGAGAAGGAAATAATCAGTCAAGTGCAAACAGTTTATACACAAGGCACAAAATCGCTCCGAAAACTAATTGTCGAAAGTCACAATTAACGAAAGAGTGATTCCAAACATGCTGGAGCGAAGGGGGTGGGTGGGTAAATGTTAAGGTGAAATGGTGAGTTGGGAGAGGTGTTTAGTAAGCCGTGAATTTCCAGACATTACCCACCCTACATCACACTATCAATAGCACCACTTTTGACTTTACACTATTTTCTTGAAAAGCCTCCGCAACACCGACGTCGACGATTATAATGAGGCGGAGAGGGGGGAGGGGGCGTTATTGCAAAACTCGATTGTTTGAATAGAGTGTAACAAATATACATGCATACCATATACATACGGGACTTTAATAACAACGACGACGACGACGACTAAGGAAACGTCGTCAAGTCCCATTGTCGAGAATATTCGGGAATTCTGGATGGCTTCGGATTTTGCGACCTCCGACAGGGTGTTGGTAAAGTCGCTGTATACAATACAATAGGATGTCCGGGAAGAGGGTGTCTAAGGGGGGGAGCGGTGTATCCGAGTGAGAGGAACGTGTAATACAACGCAGGATACCCTCTAAAATATCCATGATGTAAACACGCAATTATTTTCGCAAGTGTATTTGCGGTTCTAAATGGACGGCCTTTAGGGTTTTAAAGGCTTCGAATGAATTATTCGGTGGGTATTATATTGTTGTCGGTACATCTTGGACGCGACGCGTCGCATCAGAGCGTTGCACCTAAACGTCTATTTATTGTTGTTATTGTTGTTATTATCGTTATTATGAAACGAGAGCGTGTTTATGGGGGGGGGGGGGGAAAGATGAAAATGTAACGTTTTAGTGTTAAAGGGAAGGCGTATTCTTATTCGGATTTCGGTAGATGAGTTTTGTGTTGCTGATGATGACGATGACGTCCTCTAAGATGGCTGTGGTGAGGAATGCGTAATCTTTTCAAAAATTTACATTTCACAATGATGAATTTCCAGTGGAAGAGTTCTCCCGGAACTTTTCGAGTTTGTACGGATGTGAAAGTATATGGGAGAGGGAGATGGCTCTAGTTGAGTGTTATATAATTTGCACTTGATGAGTTAAAACTTTGGATATTTCCGTTGGTACTAACATATTTGCGGGAGATAATTCCTATTCTCATTACTATCCATGAATGACTTGAAGTTGGTTCAGTTAAAATGTAATTTTTCATCAGAACCTAGAATATACTGTATATTTGTTAGTTTTCTTACTTGAATGCGAGATGATGTCCCGTTCGGTTGAGGTTTAATGATCGTGTCAAAATAAATTGCAGTCGAGTCGATTGTTTTCATATGTTACAGCCAGAGACAGAAATTGGCCACTTCGCGAACTGGCCAGTCCAGTTGACGTGGCCAATATCCGAATTTCGGACGTTCGCCTGGCCACAGCCTTTACCTTTCGATATATATCCTGTATATTTTTATATTTCTGTACATTCCCCCATATATCAATCCCTGAGATATAGTTATTTCGATTGCTTTCACCGTTATGGCTGCCGTAGCTAGCCATAATCATAAATGGCCGTAATTATCACAAAAAATACGCCAACGTGGCGATGACACCGAATCACAGGGATAGATATATAAAGGCCACCAAAGCCCGGCGAAAGTCCGAAATTCAGACATTGGCTTGGTCAACTGAGCCGGCCAATTCGCGGAGTGGCTAATTGCGGGCTTTGACATTACTTGATTTTCAAAAATGTAATCATTATATACGTTGTGTTTGCCCGGATTCCAGTCTGCCTATAACACGCCATGCCATGGATTCCGGTAAATCACGTTGTTGAGACATCCTCAAGTCACCTTGTCTTAAAAAAAAAATACTGCGCAATAGAATTTCACAGTTACGGCAGTAAAACAGACGTTTCTGCAACATCCCGATTTCTGCCCTTATCTCCTTTTTCTGGTTTTTGACGTCATGAACTTTGATTTGCATATGAAGTTTTCTTCTTCCGTTTCCTGCTAGGCTTTAAATTATGGATGATTCATTTTATGTTACTTATCGGTATACATCTTTGCGTAATTTTGTTAAAACCATGTGCTCCCCTAATTGTTTTGAGCAGTGTACATTCCGGCATGTGCCGATTTGTTAGAAATTCCGCAGAGAAATATGTACGATTAGCATATACGGTAGAGGGGTTGTTAAAATATTTTGGCTTTTCCCAGGCTTTCCTATGAGAAAAATTCCCTGCGTTTAAGAAACATTTAAAGGTTTTCTAATCACTTTAGATGCCCAATTTTTTTTCTCACAAATTTCATGTTTATGCAAGTTAACGAGAGTTTTTAGGATTTTAGTTGCTCGTTATATTTTTTCACAAATCACCAAAATTCACCCGTATTTTGCATCATAATTATTTTACACTAATTTTAATGAGAAATTCTCCCTTTAAATCACGTAACACCTCAGTGCTGAGAAATGCACAAAGTTTCAAGACATTTGAACAAGTGGGTTTTTGTAAAAAGAATTCTCATTTGGGGGAAAAAAAAATTTGAAAAAGAGCATTTTTTTATATAATGGAAAACATTAGCCTACATAACGCCTGTCAGCAGTTTGTACAAAAATATTTTGAAAAAAATTCTAATGCGTGTAGAACAAAAACTCTCGAACGCATTTAGACGCACAAAATTTTATAGAACTAAAAAATTGAAAAATCGGAAAATGCGGTTTTTTTTTTGGCAAATTTGCATACAAGTAGTGGTAGTAATCCATTTTTTTCAAAAGTCACATAGAGTGAAATCGTAGGAATAAGCTGGTTGTGAAATTATCGGAATGTAATGTTTTTTGACAATTAATCTGACACCAGAAGGAACCTGTGATTCCTTGAAGTCGGCATGATTCGGTGAGACGTAAGCGATCAGATCTTTGGAAGACCAAATCGTGGGTGCTCCGTCACGATAATGCACCGGCTCACGTGTCCCTCCTGGTGTTAGGTTAGCAGTCAAAAAACATTACATCCCGATACCTCTACAACTAGCTTATTCTCCGATCTTGCCCTATGCGTGACTTTTTCCCATAGGCGGAGATAGATTTGGAAGTCTGGGGGGGGGGGGCACGTTCATTATTGCTGGGGGCACGATGATGATGATGTCAGTTCATATATACATACGTATGTATGTATATGAACCATACATAAATACATTAGATCAGTCGACTCCACCTTTGACACTGGGGGAAGTGGGGGGGGGGAGAAGGCTTTGCACCCCCCCCCCCGTATTTCCGCCCATGCTTTTCCCTCGGATAAATAATTTGCTTGAGGGCAAGGATTCTCAGGTCCCGAAGAGGTGCAGCTAGCAGCGAAGGCACTATTTTACCGCACATCAACTCCGTTCATATATCGCCATACGGAAATTTTCAAAGCAGTGGAGTTGCGGGGAAATTAAGTGCGCCATTTATCGGTGGTCACCCCAGGCTTGGTAGGTAAAACACTTGTTTCTGATGTTCTTGGCCGGATTCGAATCCGTGGATCTCGGCGGTAATCTTCATAGTGGAAGGTGAGCATCATATCACTGCTCTACTCGGGCGCAAACGAAGGCACTGGAGGATGTAAGAAAAAAAAAAAGGTTGCAATCCGCATTTACATCTTTGTATGAACAATTTCAAACATGCATAATTACACAGGGTAGTTAGTTCGAAAGAAACACCAAATAAACACGTCCTATCTGTATTCATTTTTCCGTAATGAAACCGGTCTCGGAACTTACTGAACGTAGTAGAGAATAGACAGAAACACGATAAGTTCAATATTTATTCTATTTTAAGCCCCTTGTGTACGCAGAGTCATCTTAAAAGCTGCATGGGCCCCATGCAGAAATTGTATTTTTTGTGGCCTCTCTCTGGATATAGAGAGGTGCTGCCTAAAAATTCACATACTTACTCTTGGAAATCATAGTTCTAGATCTAATTAGCAAGTCCCACGGGGTGGGTCCGGTTTTACTCCAAGAGTTAAGATGGCCCTGGGTATGTAGAAAAATTCTTCGTATCCATGCCTAACTTTGAAGAGGTAGAAATTATAATAAACTTTCTGTTTTAATCAAAAATATTCCGTGACTCAAAATTTGTCACCTTGTGAGTTTGATGTCCAGGACGCAAAATTGGCAATCCTTTCATTCAAAATATTGGTGAGCTCAAAAATAGATTTTCATGGGTAATTGACATACAACGTTGTATTTCAAAGAATGATGGAATCTTATCGCACTAGTTGATGGCATAGAATTCCACCATTCCTTGAAATACGTCAATTACCCATGAAAATCTATTTATGTGCTTCCCCATAAAAATAGATTTTCATGGGTAATATATACATTTTTTTGTTTCTAAATATATTTTTGTTTCTAGTTGTGGGCTGAAATAATCCAGAGTCCCAAATCAGACAGGATTGGGACCCCATTTTTTTACAGCTTTTGCCGATTCTTAAATTATTTCTTTCATTAATTCCGAATTTTCATGAATACTAGAGTTGGTTTTTTTTTTCTCATTAATTCTGGATTTTCACAATTACGGAATTATTTCTTTTATTAGTTTCGAATTTTAGCATGCGCTGGAATTATTTCTGTCATTGATTTTGGATTTTAATCACTGTGAAATCATTTCTTTCATTAATTCTGAATTTTCAACAATTGTATAATCTTTCTATTCATTAATTCTGAATTTTAATTAATTCTGAAAATTTTTCTTTCATTAATTCTGAAAATTTTTCTTTCATTAATTCTGGAATTATTTCTTTCATTAGGTACTAATTTTAATTTCTTCGGTATTTTTCTTCATTTAATACAAAATTTTATTTGGTTCTGAATTTCCATTAATTTTTGTGTAATAACTTACATTAAATTGTATGCTTATATTTTTGTGATATAACATTCTTTTCAGCATTCCCATTTTTCTGCAATAATTTTGAATTTTGGACTTTCAAACAAAATTATAAAATCCAGGCTAAAGTATTCCATATTTAAATAGCCATATTCCCCCCGATATTATCAAAATGCCACTATAATTTTGCACGAGAAATCATGCCTAGCGAAGGTGTAATTAATTTAATGTAAACGCCACGTACCTTAAACATAGAGCTTATAAAAATCTTAACACACCATGGTGCTTCTTTCAAAAATTACATTACTGTTGAACACAATTGAATAATTTTCATTTAATAAGAATAGAATTTTCAGATCTACCACAGATTGAGGAAACGCTATGTTATTGTAAACTCAATACAAACCGAATTATACTTTTCCCATCGTTTTTATTGAATAAATCCTAAAAAAAAAAAAATCTATATTAATTCCATGTATGTACGATTGCACCCCCCTCCCCTGCTCAATGCAGAATACAAACAATATTTCCAGGCCGGGTAAAAACTGGAATAATGATTGAAAAAAAAAAGAAACTCCCGAGAAATCCAGGCGATGTCTTCGGAGAAATCCGCTCCAGTGTCGCCAAAATCTTTTTATTTGTCTCCTTTGGAAAAGAGAAGTGTCCTTCTCCCGTCCGAAAACTCAATGTCTGTTATACAGTACTGAAGAGATGGGGGGTGGAAGCACTGAAGCCAGGCCAGGGCCGCCACGTTTTCCATTTATAATTCACAACCTCTTAGAAGAATAGATTCTACTGAGAGAAAGAGAAACTCACCAGTATATATAAACGGTATAAAGGCTCCCGTATACAGTATACGTATGTATATACCCTATGGGTAAGGTGTATGGAGGTTGATACCTCCCTCCGACGCCCCTTCCCCCCCCCCAGAAACTCTCGAACTTTTCACCACCACGAAGTAGTAAGGAGAGATGTTACCCCAGTATTGTAATGGAGGCGTAGTACTGAGAAGTATACAGTAAAGCGAGAAGAGGCTCGGGCTATTGAAAAGCTCCAAGAGAGAGAGAGAGAGAGAGAGAGCCAGCCCGGGCGTAATACACGTAGTTTTGGGCACATATGGAAACCATGCAAAGAAGAGAAAAGATTTTCTCCAGGAGATGGGGCGAGGGGCCCCCAGAAGGAGTGTCCAACCCTCCCAACCTTCATTCAACCCCATACGTCTATCTATGAATGGGAATAAACGGGGAGTGTGTACAGCTTTCCCATTGCCCCCCCCCCCCTTTCAGAAACGGGCGCCGAAACGAAAAAGGAATAGGGCTAGAAGGAGCCGGGGGGAGGGCAGAGAAAGGTGCCCCCCTCTTCCATTGTGCCAGACATAATGGAAAGACACGGGACAAATACGAGGCCATTCAGCGGGGAATCGCGGGTTATTATTGCACCGTGTAACGAGATCAATTCAGCAGGCCATTCACTTTGATTTGGCGCTATTGTCTGACGCAAAATTGAAAACCATTCAGCTCCATACTGCCGCTGCTGCTAAGGTGCTCCTTGCTTCAAAAGCATTACAGCACCTCCTATTGAAAAGGGAACCATTCAAAGCTGTGAATAGAAGGTAAATAACCGTCTCAACTTCCCCGCTATCCCCCCACCGAATTTTAAGCTTTACCCCCGCCATCTACCACTCTGGTAGAGATACAGAGTGAGTAAGCAAGCAAGCAAGCTCCGCTTTAGTAGAAATGTGTGTGTATACGCGTATGTGTCTATCTTTCCCACCTTACCCGTCGTCTTACCTGTGAACAGTGCTTTCCAGACATGCATGTACTACTGTAGCATGTGTAGCTCCTTGGAGGAAGAGTGTTGGTAGTGTCGGTTGGGGTCTGTCTCCCTCTGGCGGGAGGATTCGGTAACAATGGGTGAGAAAAGAAACCCCCTTTTACCCGGGTTTTTAAAAGGGTTTGTCGAGGTGGCATGGGTCCTCGCCTCTTGTAATTGAAAGGCTACGTTTCTTTTGCCTGAGACGGGAGCAAATTTCTTGGAAGTAAAAGCGATGTTTCTTATACTTTCTTATACTCACGCGAGATTTTACTTTACTTTTTTGCTTGAATAATAATAATAATAATAATATTATTATTATTCCTTATTCAAAAGTGTCTCGGGATTCTATTTTTTCTCTTCCTATCTTTATTCAAGGCTATTGAATTTTTGTAATTTTTTTTTACTTTTTTGTATTCAATAAGGATATAAAAAAAATTAAATCTGGTTGGAATGTAATCCTATTGTCACGGTTATTTCGGATCATTTGTGATCTTGAGTGAAAGATTTGCGAATAAAAGTAATTTATTATCATTCGATTTCTTTTTGGTTTCGTGAATAATTAATATCGATTGATGAAAAGTGATTTTGCAGATTCGGAGATTTTTCCTAAACGTTCCCCCTCCCCCAACCTTCAAGTCATTTTTCATCTGATGATGGCTGCGAAAACCTCATCAGTTACATGCAATTAATTGATTGTTTATTTGGGACTGACACAATTTTCTTTTTGGGAAAGTATGAGTCTGGAATGTAATCCCAATAGGTCAGGCCCTATTGGGTAGACCTATTGATATAGGTCAATCACGATAGACCAAAATAACGATAAGGCCAGAGTGCAGGCGAGCAAAAATATCGACAGGCTGAAATTTCAGTAGGGTCAGAATCCCGACATGGCCCGAATCCCGATAGACTTAAATACAGAGAAGCCATTAATACGACAGGTCAAAATTCCGATAAGGCCATTATTACGAAAGGTCAAAATTCCGATGATGCCATTATTACGGCAGGTCAAAATTCTGATAAGGCCATTATTACGAAAGGTCAAAATTCCGATGATGCCATTATTACGAAAGGTCAAAATTCCGATGATGCCATTATTACGAAAGGTCAAAATTCCGATAAGGCCATAATTCCGACAGACTGAAATACGGAAATATAAGAAATACGACAGACCAAACTTCCAATAAGGTCAGAATTTCGACAAGCCAAAACCCTGACAGACCGAAATCCCGATAAGCTAGAATAACTATGGACACAAATTCCGGTAATTCCGGTAAGGTGAGAATCCCGACGGAGCCCGAAATCCCAACAAAGCAGAATTCATGCAGACGAAAATTTCGATAGATCAGAATTTCCGTAAATCTCAGATAAAATCCCTGCGGAACAAAATCCCGATAAGACAGAATACTGTCAGATCGAAATTCCAAATGAGGCCAGAATTCAGACAGACCAATATCCAGAGAAACCGTAATTCCGATAAAACCAGAATCACAACGGATTAAAATCCTGTAAGTCATAATATCTACAGGCAAAAATCTGATAAGGTCAGAATCCAGACATGCAAAAATCCCGATAGGCCAAATCCCCGCAGACCAAAATGTCGATTAGCTGAAATCCTTTCAGAGGAAAACCTAGGTCGTGGCAGAACAGAATCCCGACATTAGAGATCATGTATCTCAGAGAAATTTCATTAAAATAAAATATTTCACTAACCGACTGAAACCAATAAACTAATATTAAAATTAAATTACAAATTACTAACTTACAAATTACTAACTAAAACACTAATTTCCAATAGATAGACACCTCTCACTTTTGTCTGGAAAACCTCGGAATATAACTGCATGCAATACATTAATCTTTAATAAATTAAGATAAAAATTAGAGTTATCTGTTGAAAATGCTGTAATTTTTCTAAATCGTAATTTATCAATTTATTCTTCACCGCTACATGTCATTAACAAGTTCGTGAAGCTGAAAACCAGTTGAGTTTATTTATTTTAATTTATGAAATTATTTATATGTTACGTATATACAGTATATATATCGGGATTTTTGCTTATCAAGGTTTTCACTGACGGGATTATATCTGGAATCGGGATACGACACACGCTATATTGGAAGAAATCTGTGTCCGTTTTGGAGTTTAGACTTTTTCTCGGATTTCTAAAAAAATACTGGGCAAATCCTCCTGAAATTTCGGTCACGTATACCCCCTATGGGTGACCTCGAAATCGAAATAACAATTTGCGGAAAATCCCTTATCATCCAGGTACTCTCAGCCAGTAACTTAGATTACAGCTCACGATATCACGCGTATATTTTTCTGAATTTCACTTGGTCATTTTCACTCATACAGTCAATCGCACACTCACACGGTTGCTCATACAGTCACTCAGCCAAACCAGGGCCATAACTAGGATTTTTGCCACCTCCAAACCTTTAAAATTATATAATTTTGTAACGGTGTTCTTCGTTCCCACCTAAAAAACTGCCGCCTCTTAAGTTTTTCCCGCCCGGAGCAGTTGCCCCCTGCCGCCCTCTAGTTACGGCCCTGATCTACACATATGGTCACTCACACAGTCAGTTTACATGACATAAACTGAATTTTTACATTAATTGCACTATAATCTGGCAACCACAAATTATGAAAAGTAAATTAGATATTTCCTGCGCATGCGCAATTAAAAATTATTTAATAAAAATACTCATATTTCACTGAATAAGGGACTATCAAATTCTAAATTTCTACACATGGTATCTCAGTATAGTGCCAAATTTTCTGTGAATTTCATAAAAATTGTTGTAAACTCCGCGTGTTATAAGCAAAAAAGCATGCGACGAAGATTGGAATTTTTATAGAAAACATTTATATCTTCGTGAATGTGCGTGCTATTCTTACGTAAATGTACACAAATATTGCACTCATAATACAATATTTTTTGGAAGTTATGAATCATTTTCTATCATACAAGGGTTGATCACAAAACTTTTACCCATAAATGCACTCTTGAATAAATTTTCATCAGAAATTATGACTACAAGCACAAGGATCTCACGTTGCCCAAAATTTTAGAACGATTTGTTCCCAGTATTTTTCTAGAAATCCGAGAAAATCTAAACTCCAAGGGCACTTTCGGAAATATAGCATATATTGGTAAGGAGAAAGAGAGAGACTCCATGGTTTCAAAAAATGCCGCGGCACACCAGTTGGGAATCACTCTGCTGTAAATCCTACTTTCTCTAAATTTTGTGACCAAAATTTATGCGTTATTACCTGAAGGACCACGCTGCACTTTGCTTAATATAAAATTTTTGTTACAATTAGAATTAATTTTGTGAAGTTGTTTTCGCTGTAGAATGGACTATAGTGCAGTGAAGTCACACTTTTTCGATTCACCGAGCACCTTCCCTTGATCTTTTTTTGCCGCGATCTAAAATCAACGAATTAATTTACTTTGTGACGACTCATGGGGTCGTTCAAAAGGAGAGCACCTTTTTTTAACAACTAAAATTGCTTGCACGAATTGCTCTCAAGTTCCCAAATGATTATACTGGAGCAGGAATTTCCAAACGCGTTCGCGGCACCCTCAGGAGTTCTGAAATATCTCACGGTAGAAGCACCGCGAGATATTTTCAGAAGTCAGGATCAGGAGAGATCTATCAGGATTTTGGTGTGTGCAATTTCTGGCTTGTTGCATTTCGATCTATCGGAAACCTAGCCCAATCGGGATTTTTTCTGTAGGTAATTGGTATTTTGTTTTGGAGGAGTTTTGTCTGTCGGGATTTTTCTGAATAGGAATTCCGGTCTCTATCAGGAATTTTTATCGGGATTTCTTTCTGTGGGGATTTCGGTCTGTCGGGAGCCTGGCTTCATAGTGATTGTGGTCCGTCAGAAATTCGTTCCTTATCGGAATTTCGGTCAGTAAGTATTACAAATACAACGCCACAACAGGCAAATTGCCCAACGAGGTGGCTGACTTAAGAACATCATGGATCCCCGAGTCATTTTTTGAGGCACTACCTACTACTGGTACACCACAAATGCACCACCCCCCCCCCCAACGAATTGGTACATGCGGGAATGTGCGTGTACGTGTAGTGAAACCTGACGTGAAGTTTTTTTTTGTTTCTCTGTAATGCTTGTTATGTGTAGTGCTGCCATCTGCCACCAGTTTTTTTCTAACTATGAGTGAAGTGTTATGATTGAATTATTTATCGTTGTAGGACTGTTGCTCTCTGTGGTGAGACTTTTTAACGGGGAGATCGGCTCGCATTTGCGCCTTGAAGTTGGGAACCACTGAAAACCAACTTCAGCCGACTACCACTGTGGGGTTCGAACCCGGATCCTCGCATCGCGAGTCCGTCACAATAACCACTCGACCACCACAGCGGCAAATACTGATAAGCCATATTGTGGCTTATCAGTATTTTGTTCAGAGGATATTTTGTGGTATTGGAAATCTGGCCATATCAAGTTTTTTTTTTGTCTGTTGGTATTATTACTGACGCAAAATTGATTTTTTCATAAGGATTTTTATGTATCAGGAATTTTTTCGTATGGGAATTCAGGTCTATTAGGATTTTGATTTTATCGGAATTTCATTCTGTGGGGATTTCGGACTGTCAGGAGTCTGGCTAAATCTCGATTCCGATCTGTCAGAATTCTAGCCTCATCGATTTTGGCTTTGTGGGGGGGCTTATCGGTATTTTGTTCGGAGGGAATTTCGGTCTATCGGAAATCTGGAAATCGGAAATATTTAAAAAAATGAAAAAAAAAAAAATATTTTAAAAAATGAAAAAAAAAAATATTTAAAAAAATGAAAAAAAAAATATTTAAAAAAATGAAAAAAAAAATATTTAAAAAAATGAAAAAAAAACTTTAAAAAATGAAAAAAAAAATATTTAAAACAATGGAAAAAAAAATATTTAAAAAAGTGAAAAAAAAATTTTTTTAATGAAAAAAAAAATTTTTAAAATGAAAAAAAAAATATTTTAAAAAATGAAAAAAAAAATATTTAAAAAAATTAAAAAAAATATATTTAAAAAAATTAAAAAAAAATATTTAAAAAAATGAAAAAAAAAATGAAAAAAAATTTTAAAAAAATGGAAAAAATTGTTTCCGAATTATCGTGTCATAACTAATGAAACAATAAGATTTTAAATTAGAAATTACAGAATTAACGATCGAAAGTATTCTAGAATAATAATAAGTGCCCCTAGAATAAATTAGTGCCCTTTCTGATTCAGGGCCTTGGGACCCCATTGAGTACCAATTGAACGAGAGAGTCAACTTTTTATTCTGTAATATATTTGTACAGAATATACTATTTTCTACACAAATCGGCACTTTTCTAGATACCTTAAATGACCCGCGTTGCAGTTCCGCATCACTTGAACGGCCCGTGGAACATTCCCAGATCATTTGAGAGAGTGACCCACATCATATTTACAGTTCACTTGAGTGACCTTCTGCAGAACATGTAAACGAATCGCGGAAAATTCCAGATCACTTAAGCTTCCCGCAGTATATTTACAGATCACCACGACATAGCTTCAGAGCACTTAAGTGACCCGCATGAATGAATGAACGCCAGGGTCTCCGCCACCGGACTTATCCCGTTGTCGAGATCTCTTCCAGCCCAGCTTCATGGCAGAGTCTGGAACAAAGTGAGTGCACCTAACAGTCTGAGTGTGTAGCTAGTGTTGTGTCTGATATTTCAGTGCTGCCATCTATACTTCAAATTGTGAGTGAAGTGTATTGATTGAATATTTATAACGTTGTAGGCCTGTTGCTCTCTGTGGCGAGACTTTCGAACGGGAAGATCGGCTCGCATTCGCTCCTTGAAGTTGGGAACCACCGGAAACCAACTTCAGCCGACCACCACTGTGGAGCCGATGGTGTTCCCGGCGGATCCTCGCGATGCGAGTCCGTCACTATGACCACTCGACCACCACAGCGGCTTAAGTGATCCGCGGAAAATTTATAGATCACTTTAGTAATATGTGGCACTGTTCCAGACCTCTTAATTAAGTGGCCCGTGGCAAATCTTCAAATCAAGGAAATGGCCCGCCCTTTCCTAAAAATTGAACACCCTTGATATAACGGGTCCGCTAAAACTGTTGCATGGGTGCAGAACAGAAAAAAAAAACTCCAGGCCTGGGAGAGTGGTCGGTCAAGAAGGACACACACACGGGCATGTTGAATACTTACATTCTGCCATTCAAAATACTTAAAATTAGGGCTAATCCGTTTAATCGATTAATTTTGACGCTTAATCGATCAATTGTTAATCGCAATCAAAAATGTTAGTTGAGTTAATCGACTCGATCAATCCGATTAGAGTTCGATTAAAATTGATTCATTTGCACCCTCATGTGTAAAAAATCTTTTATGAAACTTTTATAGTGTAATCCCTACATTGAATGTTCAAATTTTCATCATATTTTGGGTTTAACAGCTGGTTGGATCACTTATTTTGCCAATTTTTCCCAGAAACGCGCAAATATGTATCCCCTATTGAAACACATTTTACAAAACACTTTAGAACAACTTCTATAGAGTAACATGGGTAGAGTAAACATTGAAAAGTCATTTTCAACGTTCTAGAAATTTGCACATTCATGTTTCGGGGGGGGGGGGCGATATTAAATAGCTTCGAACGGGTGCGGCCTTCATTTCTTAATCTATTTCTGTATTTTTTTCACATTTATTCTGTGGATAGATACGTGAAATTAATGTATAATATATATTTTTACAGTATCAATTGATATTATATAAACTGAAGAGCAAAAAAAAACTGGTATAGGCATGCGTATGCAAATAAAGAGATATGGAACCAATCAGAGTACGGCGCTGCGGTCGGCAACGCCTATATAACACAACAAGTATCTGGCATAGTTGTTGGATCGGTTACTGCTGCTACAATGGCAGGTTATAGAGATTTAAGTGAGTTTGAACGTGGTGTTATGGTCGGCGCACGAGAGATGGGAACGACATAGCATCTCCGAGGTAGCGATGAAATTTGGATTTTCACGTACGACCATTTCACGAGTGTACCGTGAATATCGGGAATCCGGTAAAAAATTAAATCTACGACATCGGTGCGGCCGGAAAAATATAGAATCATTAAACGTGACAGACGTGCAACCCTTCCGCAAATTGCTGCAGATTTCATTGCTGGGCCATCAGCAAGTGTCAGCGTGCGAACCATTCAACGAAACATCATCGATATGGGCTTTCGGAGCCGAAGACCCACTCGTGTACCCTTGATGACTGCACGACACAAAGCTTTACGCCTCGCCTGGGCCCAACAACATCGACATTGGATTGTTGAGGACTGGAAACACGTTGCCTGGTCTGACGAGTCTCGGTTCCAATTGCTTCGAGCTGTACGGGTATGGAGACAACCTCATGAATCCATGGACCCTACATGTCAACAGGGGACTGTTCAAGCTGGTGGAGGCTCTGTGATGGTACGGGGCGTGTGCAGTTGGCGTGATATGGGACCCCTGATACGTCTAGATACGACTCTGACAGGTGACAGGTACGTAAGCATCCTGTCTGATCACCTGCACCCATTCATGTCCATTGTGTATTCCGACGGACTTGGACAATTTCAGCAGGACAATGCGACACCCCCCACACGTCCAGAATTGCTACAAAGTGGCTCCAGGAACACTCTTCTGACTTTAGACACTTCCGCTGGCCACCTAAATCCCCAGACATGAACATTATTGAACATATCTGGGATGCCTTGCAAAGTGCTGTTCAGAAGAGATCTCCACCCCCTCTTACTCCTACGGATTTATGGACAGCCCTGCAGGATTCATGGTGTCAACTACCTCCAGCACTACTTCAGACATTAGTCTAGTCCATGCCACGTCGTGTTGCGGCACTTCTGCGTGCTCGCGGGGGCCCTACACGATATTAGGCAGGTGACAAGTTTTTTTGGCTCTTCAGTGTAGTTACTAACACTACGTTTGCTATGAATGAAAATATTCGATTAAAATTCGATTAATCGATTAAAATATTTTGATTAACCAGTAAAAAGGTTTAATCGATTCCCAGCGTGTAATTAAAATAAATTATTAATCACTAAAGGCCGGAAGTTGAGGCAAAATGCTATAAATGCCCTTTTTTGCCTATTTTCAAACTTTTTTGGTAAAAATGCCTTTTTCCGCCACAAATGCCTATTTTAAAATTTTTTTTAGTGAATTTCATAGGCCATAATCTACTGGCTCCGCGTCTGGTAATTGTAGCCCTGGAATTGACCTAATAATGAGGGTCTTCTCACATTTCATTTTGAGCTTGAAATTAGCTCAAAATGAAATTATCTGCATTATAACTTGCATTATAATGCAGTTATTTTAGTGCCTATTATGAACCGTAATTAAAGCGGTAGTGGAACTAAATGCAACCAATTTTTCAGTTTTAGTTTTTGGGTCCTTAATGCCTAAGTTTTAGTTGTTTTTTTTCTCCATAAATTACAAATGCCTTTTTTACTGCCTATTTTGGTATTTTTAGTGCCTTTTTGCCTGCCTATTTTGGTATTTTTAGTGCCTTTTTGCCTGCCTATTTCTACTATTTTTAGTGCCTAAACTTCCGGGCTCTATTGATCAATCTCAGATCGACATTTAGTTAACAGTAATAATACAATTTAGTTGGAAATAATAGGGACCTTTTCCCCTATATAAAAATCGGGTAAGAAAATAAATGGCATGCATGCGTTCCGAATCGGAACAAAGAAATGCGAATCGGAACGTTTTCGTTTGGAATTCTTAAAAGAATAATATCCAATATACACAAAAATAATAATAGAAGCGAAAAGTGTACTAACAAATGGATGGATGACACACAGAGATCCCACAGTACAGGAAGTGAGGAAGCGGAAGAGAGCATCCGAGTCCCGGAAAGACGGGAACACAAGGAAGAATAGCCCGGAGTTAAGCGATGGACAAAAGCTGCATTTCCGTTCCATCTTCTCCTTTCCAGGACATTGCAAAGATACAATGTTACCCTCGGAGAGGATCTTACAAATAAACTCTTATGTCTCCTTTTTTTTTCGTTCCCGGACATCCCTCTTTTGCCCAGTTCTCATAAATTCGGAGGCCTTTTCAATTGCAAATGAACTTTTCTTGCCATCATGTCTCTCTCTCTCTCTCTCCCTTTCCGATTTTTTTTTCCTTTTTCTACCCGGACATTTTCCTCAAAAATACGAACATTTTTGGTTACGAATTCATTCATGTATTTCGGTAAGTTCTTGAAATAATTTTGGGTTTCCATGGAATGGTCCGCAGCAGTTCTGGACGAATATCTAAAAATCCAAAAACTTACATTTTCGGCCGGGCATGTAACTTAGGGGGGGGGGGGGGTGTCACGACCCCTGAAATCAATTTCTAAGAAATGATTTTGAAATATATTTCATTCAATTGCAAATCAAATGCCAAAAATTTCGTTTCCATCATTTAATTAGTTTTTTTTTTTGAAAATAAGAGAAAGACTTAATGAGTTACAGTGTAAATGTATATGTTACGGTATATGTGATAAATCCTGTACATAATAACCGGTTATTATGCATACTTAACAATCGTCTTGGTAAGTTTGATAAATGTGTCACTTTTACCGTTAAATATGCATATTACCAACCGTCGTTGGTAAATTTGATAAGCAGCCTACTTGAAATTTATCGCCTTTATCTGTGTTATGCATAATACCCTGAAGAAATTGATGAATTTGGTAAGCATGAAAAAAAAAAGTGATGAACATAGTCGCCTCGATATAATAATAACAAATTTTACGATCGTACCCCGTGTAATGATATAATATACATGTATGAATTATCATGTATCATATATAGTACGATTTATCACGTTTACCAACTACGAGACGATTGGGTATTATGCATAATCACCAGTAAGATTGATAATTTTTTGTGCCCCTTAAAACTTATCATCGACGCTTGGGTACTATGCATAATCACCGGTAAAACTGATTAATTTAGAGAAACATTTATCAAACTTACCAATATTCTTGGTAAGTACGCATAATTGCCAGTCATTGAAGGTGAAATACCCGTATTTATCACATTTACCTTAACATATGCAAGAAAAACACTTTGAACGAGAATTTCCCAGATTGTAGTTTTTAAGCTCATCCGAAAGATTAAAAAAGAAAATTTTACACATGTCGTTATTCGACACGTGTAAAGGAAACTCACACTTGGATATCTGACAATTTATTAGAATTTTAGTAATTTTTACGTTTGAAAAACAGTATTTAAATTTCAAAAATTTAGAACCCTTCCCGAATCGCCTGCTACGGCTCCACTTTTACTAAATTTTCACCTGTGCTCCCCAATAACCTGCTACGTGGCTCCCTCCCCCTTTACTTTATTTTTTCCCTGCGCCACCCTTCCCAAATCACCTGCTACGGCTCCACTCTTTCACTAGATTTTCCACCTGTGCCTCCCCAATCACCCGCTACGGCTCCCTTTTAACTTTATCCCCCTTCCACTGCTCCCCCGTTTACATTATTTTTATATGTGGCCCCATCCCTCTTAACCCAACGCTCCCTTTTTTACTCATTTTTTGCCTGTGCCCTCCCTTAATCACCTGCAACTACTCCTCCTTTACTTGATTTTCACCTGTGCCTTCC
This sequence comes from Pholcus phalangioides, assembly GCF_987345545.1. Classification (NCBI taxonomy): domain Eukaryota; kingdom Metazoa; phylum Arthropoda; class Arachnida; order Araneae; family Pholcidae; genus Pholcus; species Pholcus phalangioides. Next base: position 16,655,514 of record NW_028301601.1, on the reverse strand, counting down.
TAATTACCTGCTATGCCCACCCCCTCTACTTCATTTTTACCTGCCTCCCCCTACGGCTCCACTTTTACTGTATTTTCACCTGTGCCCCACCCGCTAATTACCCGTTACGGTTTTATTTTCACTTGATTCCAACCACGACCGTTCCTCCTTTAACTTTATTTTTACCTGCGCCCCCCCCCCTAATCACTTGCTACAGCTCCACGTTTTCTTCATTTTAATCTATGGTCCCTTAATCACCTGAAACGGCTCTTGTTTTACTTGATTTCTACTTGCGACTCGCAAATCACCTATTACGGTCATACCCCACATGTTGGAGCACAGGGGCCTCAGGCTGGGATCTTTTGCAGGTCCCCCGTCAGGTTTTTCACGGGCCCTTCCATGCTAAATTTATATCGTGAGAAAAAGCAATAAATTATAAAAATTGCTCTGGGCCGCAAGGCTAGGGCCGTGTCAGCCCAGTCCTTGGAGGGGACATGGTTACGGCTCCCCTATTATTTGATTTCCACCTACTTTCTCTTAATGACTTTTACGGCTCCTGTTTTACGTGATTTTCACCTATAATACCCTCATAATTTCCCAGGACAGCAGGGGGGGGGGGGTATATAGGCCCTGTTGGAAAATCACTGGTCCCCGATGTCGACAAGTTAGAAAGAATTTTCTCTGAAAGCCAGTTTGGCGTTCTCCTAGGGCCTGATGGGGCTTCTTTTTTTTCCTCCTGAATTTCTGAGCCTTCTTTCCCCCCTATGTACCTACACGCGGGACGATTTATAAGCCGCCGACACCTATATTGTACAGACACAATGGAGGTTCATACTTTATGGGTCGTAGTTTCCGAGCACGAGTCAATAAAAACGTGAATGACAACAGCGATAAGCCGAATTCTCTTCTCGAAAAGCTTGTATGTAAGTGACTGGAAACCTGATAAACCCCGAAAAAACTCCACTTGACATACCATAAAGACCAAAATAAAAAAAAAAAAAGAATGCCTTTACAAAACGGTAAGGATAAGAAATATTGCTTTGATGTATTTCGCATGAGCACTTGTGAGTCATCGTCGAGAATTCTTCAATGAAATTCTTACCGGGAATCACGCGCCTTCTTTACGAGATATCACAAGATGGCGGGCGATCCATGCGCCCCTCCTTTCACATTCATTATCTGTCTGTTGATTTTCAAGTTACTAACTGATAGTTTTATGGAGATAATGATGTTCGTTCTTTTCTGAAATGTTAAGTAATGGCGGGAAACACAGGTTGCATAGCAAACAGGGGGTGGGGGGGGGGGAGAAGGCATGACATTTTACTGGTAAACCGTTTATCTTAGAGACATACTTCCTATTAGAAAAAGTTTCAAAATAACGAGTGATACTCGGACATGTCATTCATGTTGCAAGGGGTTGTAAATTTACTAAAATAAAGAAATTAACTTTTTTTACAGTCCCCCCCCCCCCCGAAAACCCAGTTAGAAAGTTGTTGGCCTGTCTCTCCTGATGCCAACAAAAACAAATTCAATGTTTCTAAGTGAAATATTCACTGAGATATTCGAATTTTAAAAGCGAAGGAAATTGGGAAAAAACAACGTTAAATGCGGGAAAAACTGTTTTTTTCTGCCTTTATAGCGGTGCTTTTTCCCCAATATTAGTCTTCCTCGTATTAGTAAAAATGTAGAGAAAAACCAATAAATTACTTAAATTAACCGGACATTTTGCTTAAACTTTGCCAAGGATGATGGGGTTTGATCGGTTACGTTGATTACGTTTAAAAATGGTGATAAATGTGAAGAAAGCTAACATTACATGACTGATAACAAGTTATACGTTTTTAAGCTTATAACACTTATTGTAATTTAATTTTTATGGAAAAATATGTGTAGTGTACCAATCACATACGGGAGAAACTTATAAGTAGTTAAATTTAAGGCAACTGATTACGGGCGGGGCACTTTTTTTCTTTTGAAAACACTGTGATTTTCACAAAACAAGTGAGGTTTAAATCAAAATATTGTATGAAATAAGGAAATCCAGTGAAATTTCTGAAATATCTCTGAAACTTTTTGAGATATTATTCTAAATTATGTCCTCAAAATTGGATCATTTTCGGTACTTACGCCAAACATTGTACACTGAAAACCACGAAATTTATTTGAATAGTTTTAATAACATACTGTATGTTTTTATGACTGTTATCAGTGCAATGAACCAAAATATTTAAGATATATAAAATATATTCTCTGAGATATGGCAGTTTTTGTGAAGTAATACGTGAATTTTCACAAAAAAATTAAAAATTTTTCATTCAAACTGCTGTAAAATATTAAATTTTAAACATATAGCTAAGAGAGAGAGAGAGAGATTCTAGTTCATTGCACAGCTAACGTTATATCTGGAAAGCTGTTCAATAGCTTCATGAGAATATCTTGCATAGTGTAGTAGAGAAATAAGGTTTATAGCGTGAAATAAAGTAACGAAAAAATGAATCTTCAAGAAAACCGCGTTTGAAAATTGTTTGTTGCCTTCGAAACCATTTTTGCAGATGATTTAAATCAGCCACAACTTTGTTGTTACTTATTGCATGTACAAGAACAGAATAGTTTTGGATTCTGTGTAAAGCATTCCTCCAAATGACTATAAAATCACTAGCTATAATACCCGGCGCTGCCCGGGTTTTCTTCAACGGGGCTTTTTGGATCACGTGATATCTCCCTCTTTCGGGCATTTGCCCTGCTCTGACTAACTTTTAAAGTAGCCTATCGTTCAAGTCTGGTCCCATTTGGTATATATGCAAAATTTGGTGACGATCGATCGAAAATTGTAGATTTGTATAGAGAACACGCAGACATACAGAAAATCAATTTTATGTATATATATTTTCGACAAATTTTCGAGAAAATCTTCATTTGAACGTAATATAGTCAGTTGCCTTAAGTGATATTTCCGTCCCATTTCTTCTATACTTATGAATCTTACCAACTACATTCGAGAATTATGCATAATCACCTGTAAAAGTAGAAAATTCAAACTTACCGAGACGATCGGTGATTATGCACAATAACCAGCTATTCTGTATAATCACCGATTTATCACATTTACCGTAACACACTTGTATATACCTTATCACAAACGATTCTGGCTTACCCAGAATGATGACTATGAAAACACTTATATTCGAAAATTTCACTGAGAATTTTTGATAAAAATCAAATTCAAGGAAAATATAGGACATAGAAAATATTTCTTATAACACTAACACATGTGTTACACACTCATTAGACTTTTTATAAAGCCAAATGAAAACCCATGCTCAAAATTACAACCATTAAGTAAAAGATCACGAGTCACAACTTCGACGATGGGATTCGTCATAGAAGTTGTGACTCATGATCTTTGACTTAATGGTCAGTTACACCTACTCTTTTCGGCCATTTGCAGATCGTTCCATTTTTCCAGCTTTCATCGCGCCATCTTCAAGAGAATTATCATAATTATCATACACCCGATCTCCATCTAAAACTGTCCATTGAAAAGCGCAATTTCACAAACATCCATAAACGCAAAGTTTTACAGCGAATAGTCCCGGTCTTTGATCACGTCTCTCCTTCGGAATAATGAACTCTATATGAAACTTTGACATTAACTTTTAGACCTTCATGGATATAATTCCAGAAAGAATCCCTGTTCTTGACGCTTACGGATACCTCGTAACAATGGTCATATTCGGCCGCCATCGGACGACTCTCATTCTTCGTGCTCGGTTGATGATTGCCCAACACGAAAATGGACAGCAGCTGTTGTCCTGAATGTAATTCGTACAAAAGCATTCCCCCCCCCCCCCTCCTCTAATAAATGATTTCTCTCGGCAAAGAGATACGTCGTGAATATTTCGGGATTCACGGGACAAACAACTCTTTTCTATGTTTGCCCAAAACTTTCTCTCGATACCTTTGTGATGATCCAAAAGGGATGGAACAAAGCATTTTGTGAATTTCATGTCCCCATACTCTTGACCGATTCTGTTTTCCCCAGAGAGTGAGAACAAACTTTCTGTCTAGTCGTGAATTTTGAGTATATTGGTATTGTATTTGTGTATTGCGCTGCTGACCACTTCATACCACGGATAGGTCCAAGCGAGTCTTTCCTCCATCTTTTGAACAAAAGCGGGAAGATTAACAAATGAAAACTAGTGTTGCTGAACGAATTTGCGTAGAGGGAGAGAGTTTTAGAATCGTTTTGGAGAAGGGGGGGGGGGGTTTAAGCCTCGTTGTCCAAAGCGGAGACACATTACACTCATTCTCTGGAGAACATTAATCTGAGAATTTTCTGGGGGGGTTCCTCTGGATTTGAGAGATCATTTAGTTTCAGGACTTCAAAGGAAAATCCTTTTGAATGGTTATGCGTTTTGCCGTGGGACAAAAGAACTCTCCCGTGTCATTGCAATGGCCACGCGCGTGTGCATCGGCATCATTGAAGAATGACCTCTGAAACTTTTCAGAATTATTTGCTGTTTTTTACCTCAACAAAATATCGAGCGAAACGGTTGGAGCCACGACAAAAATTCGTAAACTTTCAACAGTCCATGAACTCGTATATTTCCTGGACATTACTGAGGATGACGAAAAATAAATGTCTCTAATATTGCACTCATAGAAACACACAATGCATTTCAAATTATTAAATCAGAAGTTCTAATTTTCTTATGGATGCAGAATGTGGTTCGAACGTTTTTAGAATAACCTTGTTTTTTTTAAATCGTGGTTCGGGTAATATCAATAATATACAAATAGATTTTGCCACTAGTGGTGGGCTAGAGAGATTTAGTCGTCCTCTCTTCTTATTCTAGTTTAATTCTTTTTTAGACACATTCCTCAAATTTTCCGCCAATACGAACTTCACGACGTGCGCAATAGCCTGCTTAACAACACTCCCTTTTTCATTGCCTCTGAAACTTGGGCTACAAGCATCTCTTCCCTAAGCTTAGCTTTGATGACTTTCCTGAACATTCTTTAACTAAGCTTTGCTTTCGCGGATTCCCAAAGCTACTAATGGCCGTGAGCATCCTTCTTTTCCTTCAGTATTGCTTGAGCGCGGTGGTTCTCAATCTTTTGTCACCCGTGGTTCGTTTATACAATTCATTGTTGATTTGCGGCTCCCCCCAGAATAGTTTAGTAAATATTCCAACTTTTTGAAGAACAACTTCAAAGCATAAAAAAGGTTGGCTACGACCCTAGATGCCGCGACGCACACTTTGAGAAATATTACTTTAGAAGCTTCCATGAGCTTTCAAAGTTTTTAGCGGCTTTCCTGAGCTCTGAGTTCATAAGCGGCTTCCCAGAGATTTAAAAGTCTGCAAAAGCCTTCACAGAGTCTTGCTTCAGTGGATTGTGTAAACTTTTGAAGTCTCTGCACGTACCTTATCCTGAGCTTTGCTTTGGAAGCTTCCCTGCGATTCAAAAGTCTACAAGCTTCTTCTCTGAACTTCAAGTGTTTTCTCCATATTGGAATTCTACAAGAGAATTTGTCTGAGCTTTGCCTTAGCAGTTTTCTTTGAAGCTGAGCTTCGAAAATCTACAAGTGGCTTCTTTAAGCTCTAATAGGTCAACAAGAGTTTATTCTGGAAAAGCTATCCTTTCAAAGCCTGCACCTTTGCTTTAGTGGCTTTCCTGAGCTTTTTTTTTTGTTTTTTGGGCGGGGTGGGGGAGGGGAGGGAGGAGCTTCAACTTCTGAAGTCCAGCAGGGACTTTTCCCGTACTAAAACAGCTTCCATGACCTTTCCAAGTCCAAACGCGCCTTCCTAGAACATTGCTTTGTCCTGACTCTCGAAAGCTTCCCACACAACCAGTGGCAATAAGATATGACAAATAATTTACAAATGATATTTTTTTGTTCAATTTATGCTATGATTCGCATAATACGATCCGCATATGCACAGGATGTTTCTCTGCATTTGGCAAGATTGCACTTTATTGCATTTTTTTTTTTTACGCTGCGTTTGAGTTTGCGATCCCTGCTCTCGCAGCTTCCTTGAACTTCCAAAATACGCAACTGCCAAATCATGTTACTATTCCAATCAGAATAGTCCTAAAAGAAATGTTTAATGCCGAATTACTATAAAAAAGACGAAGTTCTTGCGCATGCCCGAGGGAACAATTCTTATGATTTAAATAACGCTATGCGAGAGATTATTGGACAACAACTTTTATACTCACGGTAACACAATATAAATGTGCGTGTAGCTATTACGTACACTCCATGTTGAGGAAAGGAAACCAAATAAAAGTAAAATTCGATGAAAGAAAACAGCATAGCAGAAAACAAGTGCGAAACCGTGGAAAACGTAGGTCTTATAGCATCGCTGCTAATGTTTTTTAAGAGCAAAAATATACATCGAAGTTAAAATACACAAGCACTCGGCCTTCTCTTTCCTTTTGTGCATTTATTCTCCATTCATCTTCTACAGCAGGAGGGGGAAAAAAAAAGATTTCAGTGGCGTATTGTATCCGAGTAGTAGCGAAATCTGCGAAATCTGAACAATAGGCCGGTTGCCATTGTGCGGCAGTCAACCGGAGGAGTGAGTGTCCCGTATTGTGATTCGGCGTTGACGCTAAAAACGCCACCAAACAAAACTCTGGCCTCTGGGAAAAAAAAAAAAAAAGGAATTAAGTAAATAAATAAAATAAACGGTCCTGGAAAGGAGAGGAAAAATTGGAAATAGTGGGAGAACGTCTCTCTCTCTCTTTCCTGGATTTCCTAAGCCTTGCTCCCGTTCCTTTTTTTCCCCCCTGTATATATGTATTCAGACAAAAGGGACTCGACAAATCATCTGCATACAAGCTGTTTCCTTGATACTTCCTTTGCCTTTTTTTTTATGATAATAATATTATTATTCCATGGCCTTTCTTCAGTTTGTTTGTTTCGTTTTGGTATTCACTCGATACCGTGTTTTTCGGCGAGAATTTTTCTATCAGGGGCCTAGCACTGAGCCTTGGGAAAGTCCTTTTGTGAGCGTGTGTTTTACTTCGCGGGAAGAGAGAGAAAACATCACAGAATCTGCTTTTCTCCGCTTCTTTTGAAAAATAAAAATAAATTTTATTTTCCTTCAATGAAATTCGTTGAAATAACTTTCGAATTCCGCCACTTAAACATTGAATACAAATGCAAATGTCACGAGATAAAAAATAGATTTTTTTTCAAAGCGCGCGCGTGCTTTTTGGTCCCGTTCTTTTGAAAAAGAAGGCTTTCTTCGAAGAATAAGAAGAAAAGACTTATTCTTATCCTCGAGAAAAGGAAGAGATGGTATTCAATACTGTGACACGTCCGTCAATGTTAGTACGTGACGTTTATTTTTTTTGCCGCACATTGTACTTGGATGAATTTGTCGGGTCTTATATATGAAGAGCTTTCATATTGGCTGCTAAATGCTAAAATGATGTTGATGGTACATGGAAATGGTATTCACGTAGCCAAATTATAAGTTGGTAGAAAAGCTATCAGCAGGGCCCCCCCCCCCAGGGTTGCTAAGAATCCACTGGGTGTGTTTCAGGTACAATCTTACAATCTGGGTCCACTGGGTGTGTTCCAGGTACAATCTTACAATCTGGGTCCACTGGGTGTGTTCCAGATACAATCTTACAATCTGGGTCCACTGGGTGTGTTCCAGATACAATCTTACAATCTGGGTCCACTGGGTGTGTTCCAGATACAATCTTACAATCTGGGTCCACTGGGTGTGTTCCAGATACAATCTTGCAATCTGGGTCCACTGGGTGTGTTCCAGATACAATCTTACAATCTGGGTCCACTGGGTGTGTTCCAGATACAATCTTACAATCTGGGTCCACTGGGGCACTCCTGTTGGCAAGATAAAAATGTGAAACCATAACAATAGTTTGAATTAAACGTATAAGGGATTGTGCAGGCAACAGTAGATTTTGAAGGGGAAAAAATGAAATAACAATGAATTTGAAAATATATGTACATTGAGTATTTGTTTTAACGACTTTCCTGAGCTTGACAAATTTGTGTAAGCTTTCCCTGAACTTCGAAAGCCCGCGAAATCCTTCCCCGAGTGGTTGCTCTGAACTTTTGGAGTTTTTGCGTTTTCCGAGTTTTCTTTTAGCCGCTTGACCGAGCTCCAAAAATCTACACGAGTCCTTTTCCTGGGTTTTATTTTAGCGGTTTCTATACTTTTAAAATCTCTGCGCATACCTTTCTCTAAGTTTTGTTTCAGTGGCTTCCCTGAGCTTCAAAAGCCTGGACGAGTCCTTTTCCTAACCTTTCTTGTAGCTGCTTTCCTTAGCTTCAGAAGTCTAAAATAAATTTTTCACGTTCCTTGCTCTAGCACACAGTTTCTCTAAACATTTAAAGTCTTCGCATATACCTTTTCTCGAGCTTTCTTTTAGCGTCTTACCTGAGCTTTAAAAGTATGCCCGTACCTTTTCTTAAGCCTTGTCTTACCAGCTTCCCTGAATTGCAAAATCCTACGAAAGCATTCCGTGCTTTCTTTTGCCCCAGCGGTTTCTCTAAAGTTTTGAGGTCAGCTCATACTTTTCTCTGAGCTTTGTTTTAGGTGCTTCTCTGAGCTTCAGAAGTCTACAAAAGGCCTTCCCCGAACATTGCTTTAGCAGTTTCTCTAAACTTTTAGTGTCTGTGCATATATATATATATATATATATATATATATATTTAGCTTTGTTTTAGCAACTTCTTAAGCTTCAAAAGTCCGCCGGTACCTTTTAATAAGCTGCTATGCCGAGCTTCAAAATATCTCACTTTTCCCGAGGTTTGCTTCAGAAGTTTCTTCAAACTTACAAAATTTCTGTACGGATCATTTCTAAACTTTCTTTTATCTGCTTCTCTGAGCTTCAAAAGCCTGAAAAAATTTTCCTTGAACTTCAAGTTAACTTCTCGAGTTTGTCGTAACGGCTTCCATGAGCTCTTCAAGTCTAAAAGAGCCTTCCTTGAGATTTGCTTTTTGGCAGGGAGGTCAGAAACAGGGGGTGGCCCTCATAAGCTTGCTTTCAGCCCGCGCGAGGTAAAATGATTGTACTTATATTTTTAATATATACTTATATATTTATTCATTTCTAAACGTTATATTTTTAAGAAACGTTAATCGAACGTTAATTAAATTTACGAATTACTATTTTAGGCAACGATAAATTAAATAAACACAGTACTTAGTTTAGATAATTGTATTACAAGATATACGGAAGACTGGATGTTGTGAAGATATTTATTATTTCAGATGTTTATTTTTTAAGGAAGGAAAAAACTCATCTCTGCCTCTACCGGGAGTCGAACCCGGGTCCCTCGATATTTTTTTAATTGTATTAAAAAAAAATTCTTATTTCCCTCAACAATAAGATAGATTTGGAAAAAAAATATTTTAGACAACAATGAACTGGGAAGATACAAGTTTTGGCCAGCAATAGACTTGAATAATACATATTTTAGGCTACAGTGAATCTGAATAATACATACGCAGAATTGAATAACACGTATCGTATTTTCCCCCGTATAATCCGCGGATTATCTGTTAAAAAAGTGTTTAAACATTAAAAAATGCGGATAATCTGCAGAAAATCATGTTATCAGCCGATAAAAGATGACTCTCCTAGTTATGGATTCCCTGAAAACTCATAATGAAGAAAACATAAGAGACGCCTGCCAAAATTGTGCGGTGCCTGTCTTTCAGTCATATCTGACGGTTTGACTAAGAAGTTGCAGAATTTAGATTCAGGGAATAAACAAGTAGTTTGAAAGCAAAGTCAGAGCCTATTGGGAAAAGTGAATGACTGAAGGGATCCATTCCTATACAAAGGGCGGAAATTTGCACCGTGTTTCCCATGCCGAAGTATGCTAATGGGTTAGTGACGCCCGGAAAGATTGACTATATAAACTATAAAGAGTTCATTTTTTCCCCCAAAATGTGGACTCCAGTGATTCTGACTCTGAAAATCCTCTTGATGATTACACTGACTCTTCCGAATTAGATGAAGAATGGTTGCGCTTGCATGTGATTTTGATTCCAATGAGTCTCAATTTGAAGGTTTTTGATTGAACTGTAAATTTTGCTGTGTGTGTGTAAATAATGCAATTGTTCTGTAAATAAATTTCATTAAATAGCGTACCAATGGATTGATTATTGAAGCACAAGTAAGTTTGATAATAAGCCGCCGCGGATTATGCGGTTTTTTTTTTTCCTTTCTTCAAATTTCGCATGCGGATTATGCACCACCGCGGATTATACGCAGGAAGGTTCATTAGGCAGCAGTAGATTGGGAAAAAAATACGCATTTTAATCAACAATAAATAAAATAAAATAAATGTTCTAAATATAACTAATAAATGTTCCTATGAATAATAAAAGAATACAGTGCCACATATTAACACTGAGACAGAATTAAATGCACAGAAATTTATAAATTTATCATCAAAAATGAAAAATGGTTAGTAAGAAATGAAAATAGACCATGGAATATATATAGGTATAGAAATATTTATCAAGTGCCTAAAAGTAACAAAACATCATTTCGAAAAAGTTTTTGTCACGCTGCACCAAAAATAATGAACTTCATCTACTCTAGTAGTTACACAAATAGTAATAAAAATGCAGATTACAATATATACATATGTAATCTGCATCTAATGAAGAAAAGAGCTGTTGCTGAAGAAGAAAATCATGTAATAAAACTCATACAGGCCTGCTGGAAGGACCATAAAGGTCCCTTGGGGCTACATAGTGCATGCAATATATGTGTATGTGTTTTGTGTCGTTGTCTTTGTGTAACTTATGTTTGTATTTGTATATTATATATTTATATAGCGTACATTTGTATCTTGTAATTTGTTGTTCGTTCGTTAAAATAATAAAAAAAACACGCTTTAATGCAGAAATAGTCTTGGAAAATACGCACCTAAGGCAACAGTAAATTAGGAAAACATGCACTTCTAAGGTAACGGTAAATTTGGAAAATACGCAGATTTGAATGATACGTATTTTAGGCTATAATAGGTCAGGACAACAATAGACTTGGAATATGCATTTTAGGCAACAGTAAATTTAGACAACAATGAATTTGGAAAATACCTATTTGGGCAACGGTAGGTTTCGAAAATACGCATTTAAGGTCACAATAGGTTTGGAAAATACGTATTTTAGGCAACAATTGATGCAGAAGACGCATATTTTAAGCAATAGTAGGTCTAAAAACGATGCATTTTAGATAGCGAAATGCATCTTTTGGCGAAAAATGCGTATTTTTTGAACAACCATAAAATCAGCCAGTTCCAGCCAACGACAAAACCAATCAATTGTCTTTTACGATAAATATTTGAAAATCACGTGACTCTCAAAAGTGTCAGATTCCAATTTCCGGCGGGAATCTTAGAGAGGCTCTAATGTACAAAAACATGATAAGATATTTCTTGTGACACCTCCTCTTAGTATCTGTATATTCGGTAAACGACAATAGATAAAACTTGGAATCGGCATCTATTTGACTTGATGGCGGCATATCCTTCATCACTACCAATAACAATGACGAAAGATACAAAAAAAGGCATTTTTTCCGGCTGACTACAAAATGCTATCCTGTGCCGAAAAGACAAAAAAACAAACACAATCTTTTTTTTCCATTTCTTATAAGAAACACTTTGAAAAAGTAATTTTTTTCTCTCTCTCTTTCTTGTCACCGATAGTCTTGTCAGAGCTGTCTTATAAGATATGAATGTGCCACAAAAGAGAGCCCCGAAGAATCGTCTTTTATCTGGCGGAAACAACATCATCGATTGTCGAGTGATTTTTCTTTGCCTTTCAAGATGTCGGTGTTGTGTGAAGATGCATATTGTTGTGACGTCATCATTATCCCGATTATAATGGAACTTGGAGTTTTTCAGTCACCACTTCCTTGACACGTTTGCCGGGGAGATCGGTGTTTCTCAACCTGGAGTCATATGGCTCTCCTTGTGGTACTCGTATATTCTAAGAAAAAAAAATCAAGTGGAAGGAGAGCCATGACATGCAGTTAAAGAGCCATAGAGGGCTGAAAAAAAATACAGATGTGAGGGTAAAGAGGCTCAAGTACGGAGGCCCAAGAACGTAAACCTAGTCCAGGGCTAGCACCGTCTTAGCGAATGGGTTCCACCCGGGTACGGCCGGAGGCTTCATGGCTATGAGAATGGTTAAAATTGCCTACATGAAGCATCTAAATTGGTAGGCAAGCACGTTCAGCACTAAGGCCTCAGAAAAATCACTTTGCCGCAGGGGCATGACGTTCTTAAGACCTCCTGCCCTATGATTTTTAAACACCCTGCATAGAACTCATACCAAGAGCAACTCACTGGATTCTAGGTTAGGGGCTCTGGAGATCGAACTTATTTATAAAAATGTTCACAAGAATTTACTCAAAAATTTGATTAACCAAGTGGAGAGAATCTCGTTCCTGGGGGGAGGGGGCACGAGAAGAAAATATGGTCCAAAAGGGGCCATAAAACTTTAAGAAATACCGGATTAGATCATCATACAAACTCAACTGAAGTGACCCACGGCATACTTACACAGCACTTGGGTGACCTGCGGCCCAGTCCCAGGTCACTCAAACCATCCCCGGCTCATTTAAACCTCCTCAGAAAGGACTCTGCGACCTTGTCAGCCTGTACGGTCACAAACTTCATAAGGGTGGCTCTATGGGAATTCTCAACTTTCATCGTACCGGACAGCATTGGAAATAAGACTAGAATGTTGAATGCATCTCCCGGCATATCCCCCCCCCCCGTTTAATCTTGAAGGACTTCTTTGCGGCACTTCTTTGAAATGCCGTGATACATTGTTTTAGAGAATCATGACAGCTACCATGGCGTTCAATATAGTTTACAATCCTGCATATCTCGAGCAAATCGGGCCGGTCTCACGACTACCTAAAACAACGTCTTTTATTAGCAGTTGGTCACTTGGACTGATCACCCGAGGATCCTTCTGGTCAAACAGTAAAGGAAGCAAGGAGCGAGCACTATGCTATAATAGTTGCTGCTCATTCTTGTCGCCAAGTGGTTCCTAACTTTGCGGCAAGTACCACCCTGAAAGCACAGAAGCGTTATGAGTACTCCTGAAAATTCGTAAAAGAACTATGTAACACTAGAAATGGGCGAAAAAGACGAACGTACATATAAATATTCGTGAAAGGTGCGTGGTTTTATAAAAATTTTTGGAGGCATTCGTATATTTAGATATGCGTAAGAAAAGCACACGCCTTAGAAATGCATGGGAAAAATGTATATCCCTAGATATGCGTGGGAGACATGCGTACTTTTAATTATGCGTAGGAATCATGTGTACTCCTAGAAATGCGTAGAAAAATTGCTTTCCCGTTTCTTGTATTAATGCTTTGCGCATTTATATTACGCCAAGCAACCTGAACAGCAATTTGCAATTGCTATTCATGTTTGCGTACTTCTTAAATGGCCTATCAGGTACCCCCGGCGGGGTAGTTAGACAATGTGCGGTTGTTGCTTTCAAGAATTAATCATATTCATTGTTGGAAATAAGTCAAATGAATCCGATTATTGCTAGTAATTTGATCAAATTCTACTAATACTACTCAAATTCATTATGTGAACGATGGAGTTCAAATACATTGTTGACTCAAGTTTAATAAAATTGTCAAATTCACTGCTTGCTTGACGGGCATTCGAATACATTTTGCATAATAAATAAATAAATAAATAAACTTCTTAAGATATTGTTGCCGACAACCATAATAAATAAATTAATACGCTTTGTTAATATAAAATGTGAAATCTCAATATAAAGATGCTGTTTATCAATGCATTGTTAAGTTTAAAAAAAAATGTGTTTCACAAACAAGTAATTAGTGCTTTTCATACACATTGGATTTTTCTACTGTGTATTTTTGATAATTGCCAATTCCGTATAAAGCAACACTATAGAAAGTGAATAGCATCAGATACATTTCCCAACAGTAATAATAGTTTTTTTACCCCTTAATAAATCCCTTGAACAAACATGGCTCCTTTTGTTAGATCAGCTTTTTCGATAATTAAGATAACAATAAAAATAGTGCGAAGAGTAATATACAAAGATTTCTGAATAAATTTGCATACTCAAAGAATTATCCAACATATAAATATTGCAACAATAAAAATGCTCGAGATAATGTTCTTAACATCCCATCCTTTTCCATTGTTATGAAAAAAGATCGATCCTTCTCCTGTTTTTCCTCCGGGAATCAATCGATTGTAAGGAGGTAGTTTTCATGTCTCCTATGTAAACAATGTTTTTAATGATAATGAATAGATCATTTTAATCAATATCGTAGATTAAAAGTGCGATAAATTTGTTTGAGTTGAGAGAAATACTGTAATATCGTACAGTAGAATCCGGACTATCTTGCCTGATGTGGCGGAAGGTCGGGCTGGGTAACAGAGAAGCCGGAGTTTTTTAATGCTCACTTCCTACCCCCCCCCCCCCCCCCATACCATCAAAAACGTCATTTTAATACCAAAAACCGCTCCTATTCATATTTTGTGACCCCCCTCCCCCCGTCGCAGGTCAGTACATTATACATAAACGTAATATACTTAAAACAAAAATGTATATGTTACACCCAAAGCCCGAAATTGGCCCCTTCGCGAATTGACCTGGCCAAGGTCCGAATTTCGGACTTTGGCCAGCTAGTTCACGAAGTGGCCAGAGATCCCTGGCCAAATGCAATGGTCCGATAACAAAAAGGCATGATTCCGGGTTCAAAAGACATTTTGCCTATTGTAGCCTTGTATATTATCATTTACTGTGTCATTTTTCGCCTGTAAACAGCCATTATGTAAAAATGAAAATTACCGCATTTCGTCTGTGAATATCGCCAATATGAACGAACTTAGAGAAGTTTGGCGACAGCTTCAATGATTTGGTGACGTCACGGCGCCAAGAGACTGGGCCGGATAGTACAGAATCCACGTAGTCAAGATTAAACTGCAAATTTTGTTACAAAAATCTTTTTGCATGTTGAATTATATGATGTATGTTATCTTTAATTATTTTTTATTTATACGGTGCTCCATAAGTTCGCAAATAAATTAAAAATTTATAAAAATTAAAGAAGTTGTTATATTTGCACACAGTTTGCGAAAAAGTTATTCCCACGAAGGAGGATTTGTTTTTCGATACAAAAAAAAAATCAGTTTGAACTTTCGTCGATAGAGAGCACTGTATCAAAGAAATATATGGAAATATGCAAATCAGAGTCCCACATAAAATGCAGGGGGAACGTTTAACAGCTCATTTCTGAATTTAAAGCTGGGTTTTCCTAGGAATAGGTGTTTTGCGAACCGAACAGTATAATTTCGCGTCGGCAGCAACGTGTTACATAATCACGCTACACATTTGTGTTTTCCTGGCGGAGCGCATCAGATCAGAGCGGCTATGGTATAGTACAGTGGTTCTCAACCTGGGGCCATATGGCCCCCTTGTGGTCCTGGGATATTCTGGGGGGGGGGGCCACGGAAGAAAATCAGAAGAAAGGTGATCCATGACAGGTGGTGAAGGGAGTCAGAGAACTGTGAAGAGAAAAAAGCTTTAAAAGTGAAACATGGTTGAAAAATATTACTACTTTCAGAATTCCTCAGATCCGTCCATAGAAATAGGGTCATCTTAACCCTTGGGTCTATGTGGGCATGACCCGGGTCTTCGTGTCTATAATGGAGGGAGGGTACCATGTAGGAGGGTAATCTGATACCATGATTTTCATATGTAAGCTGTTACTTCCAGCTAAGTATTTAGGGCAGCCAGAGCAACAGTTGTTGTGTTATGAGGGGCGATTTATCATGCATGTTCGTTGGATCGTACCGTATTTTACGCAGACCGTTTTTTAACATATAATTTGACTTCTGGGAGAGATGATAATCCGCCATTTGAGTCCGTGCCTAGCCAGGATTCCAGAGATTGATCCGATTTATTAAAATTTCATTCATAATAAAAATATAGAAAGTATCTCAATCTTGGGTGGGGGGGGGGGGCCCTGGATAGGACAGGGGCGCCACGAGAAAAAATGTGATCCATAGGGAGCCATGAGCTGAAAAAGGTTAAGAAACACTGGTATAGTATATGGCCTTGGCATCAACCACTCTGTCGTCTGCATGCTCCGGTTTGAAGAGAAAGAAAACACACAAGACATCGACAAAACACGCGGCGCACAACGCATTCGACTCCTCCAGAAGCAGTCGACCAATCACGCCCGACGTAAAGCGCTGTCGTGAGGCGTATTGCGCTCTGTAGGAAAACAGTCATGCTGCTTTTTTTTATTGGTGAGTGGACGGCGTGTCGCGCTGGGCGAATCACGTTGCACGTGGCACAGGTAACCTGCTCCTAGGAAAATCCGGCTTTACTGTTACTGGCGCTTACATAAGGCTTTCATTGTGATATTGACATTGGTGGATTAAGCACTGTTGGCAAAGTTGTTTTTAACCTCTGCCACGAATAGCCGGCTGAAGCTTCACGAACGTTCCGCACACAAGCAATTGGAAAAAGTTTCATGTCCAATCACCTTTTGTTTTGATTTCGTGCAATGCTCTCTATCGACAAAAGTTTGTGCTATTTTTTTCTTTTTTTACCAAAAAATATCCACCCTTTGTGAGAGTAACGGGAGCGGTAAGGTCGATTATTATACTCGCTTTCTTAAAGTACCAAAGGATTTTTAGAGGTATCGCCAGTTTGATACCCGATTCGCCGTTGTCAGAAACTTTCCTGACGCTGTGTACAACACAAACGGCGACAACATGAGCACAGAAAAAGCTATAGCGGGAGAGTCCCATACCCAGGGGTTAGAGCCTTAAATTCTCCATTCTCTATGAGTACAAGAAAAAAGTCTGCCGTTCAGAATCCGCAATAAATTCCAGGTCACGGTGTAATCGGGTGCAGAAAATGACCGTCGTGCGACAAAAAAACAATCAATCCGAGAATAACTTTTTCGCAAACCGAATTGAGTTTCGAAATCAATATTCCTTCGATTTTACCAATTGAATATTATATATATACTAGCTATAGCACCCGGCGTCGCCGGGTTTTCTTCAATGAGGCTTTTTTTGGATCACGTGATATCTCCCTCTTTCTTTAAGGGACATGCAAACCGCGTCTAAGTTCAACAATATGGCGACTTCCTGCGCGACTCATGAAAGAAACAAATCTAGATTTAAAGAAACGTAAAAATAAATATATATATTTTCTTTTTTTAAAGGGTGCTAGGTATTTCGATCCCCCTCCCCCTGAACTTCAAGTTATCCATCTCCGCCTGCTTCTGCTTCACAAAATGCTTAATTAAAGCTGTGGAATTTATTCGATGTACTTTTTACGGGCCCGTAATTAATTTTGAAACATCCTAAACTATATGAATTTATGCAGTTGAATATCAAAAGACAATATAATTGTCTATATTAGTTTATATAGGGATATTAATTTTCATGCTTGAGAAGATGTACTGTAGAGAGATGCCTGAGAGATGTACTGTAAATAAAAAGTTGAAATCAACGTTATTGCACGAATGTCCAACTCAAAAGAAGGGGTCAGGCTAATTACTGTCAGGCTAAGCGAACTCAATATTTCAAAAATCGAGAATTCTATACAATTTTTAAAATTATTGATGGGACAGAAACTCCCACCAAATTTCTGCATTTCTACATTAAAATCGGCAATTTTAACACTGATTTCTATTAGGATCACCTTTTTCCTGACCCTCAAAGCGATGCTGATGATGATTACGACGTCATTCAAAAAACCTCATTACTGGGAGTATTGAAAATGTGGCAAACCATTATAAAGGCATAAATATTATACATTTACAGCGTTGAAGAAATGACAAATCATTGTAAAGGCATATACACGTGTTTAACGCATTGCTAGGGAACCACGGTAACCAAAGTAAATGTTCCGAAAGTGATTGTTGAGACCCAAAAAACCATTGTTGCCAGATAGTTTTTTTGCCCTGCTCTGACTAACTTTTAAAGTTGCCTATCGTTCAAGTCTGGTCCCATTTGGTATATATGCAAAATTTGACGACGATAGATCTAAAATTGTAGATTTGTTTAAAGAACATACAGACAGACACACACACACAGAGACAGAAAATCAATTTTATATATATAGATTCATGTGTAGGCTATACACCAATTCCATCAATTTTTATGAATTTTCAAACTATTTACGAATTTTTGGGACACCCTGTATACAGATGCCACGAATTTTCAGAACAGAAAATTCGATTTAATGCGATGCAAAACACTGAGACAGATTTGCTGCATGAATTTGAATATATAAAAGCATAAATAAAAGTATATAATATATATATATATATATAGCAGTTTATTTATCACAATTATTTTTCCTCCCCTCAAGAAACATGAATTGTTCCCTATTCTCTACGACAGCGGTTCTCAACCGGTGCTCCGCGGAGCCCTTGGGGCTCCATGTGCACTTCACAGGGACACCGCGGCCACTCGAGGATAATAAAATAAATCAATAAATTTTATAAACAAACAAAAAAAAGAGGCCTAAAGGGTGTACCGCCATATAAATAATATACTAAACAGGGCGCTCCTCGAGTTAAACAGGGCTCCACCATAGAAATTATACACTGAAAAGGGCTCCGCGAGTCAGAAAAGGTTTAGAACCGCTGCTCTACGACATCCATACTCCAGTCAAATTCTGTTTGATGATAGAATACAAATTTGGACACACACACACTGTTGAAATTGGTCAGCATCATGGCCGATAGCAACACACATCGTGCAAGCAAACGCATACAGGGTGAACCAGAGGCACCGACATGAAGAAAAAATTGAGGGGGCTGAAAATCTCCATTCGGCCCGTATATACGGGGCTCAAGCCCATAAGCACTAGGCGGAACAGTGCGTTCCGTTGCATATTCGTGAATTTTTAGGGAGGCTCAGCCCTCTCACAAAATTTAATGGGGGGGGGGGTTCAAATGACCTCAGCCGCCCAGGTTCCGGCACCTATGGGGGGAACATAACCTGGTGAAGTAGCCTTCGAAATAGTTTAGCCTTCTGTTATACATCACTGAAATCGGCTTTTGTCAAAGTAGATGTTCGAAAAAATTCCGGAATTGGCAGTTACAGATTTTGGTGACAATTTGATTTTGCAGAAAAAATTCTATCAGGTGACACCCTGTCTATATCAGGATATCTAGATTAAATAGCCAGCTACAAAGGCTGACATATTGGCTAAGTGCGAAATCGAACTTTCGCCAAAATCTACTAAAATGTCTACTTTGACGAACGCAGATTTCAGTGACGTATTGCAAACAAAAAGATAAATTTCTCTTGAATTTTTATGGTAAAAATTTGACCGATTATAGCTAGAAGAGTGTTTGCAGAATTGGCTGTTTAAAAATTGAGTGTGACAATTCGATTTCGAACTTTGCCAATCTTTCAATCGCGCTTGTAGCTTGCAATTAAATCCATCTATTCTGATAAAAACGACGTCACCTTATAAGATTTTTTTCTGCTCTTTCTAGATAAGTGCTTAGTTTGCGCACAGGTCCTGCAGAAACTTCATAAACTTCGGTTTTTTCAGACAAGACGCATTTTTTTCCCATAATCCATTATCCCACATAACTTGAATGCGGTTCGAGATGACAGGGTTAGTAGGGCATTTGATGTTCTACTCTTGGGCTCGTCCATCACTCCCTTTCGTTTGGTAGAACAGGTCACGTTCACACCCTGTATATGACATAACATGTCTTCTATCTGAAGTGTTTCAACCATGTTCTGGAGAAAAAAGGAGTCAAGTGAGTGTTTGTCACACATGGGCCAACGTGAACTACATAAATTCTGTCTCAACAAGAAACCCAATGCCTATAATCAGATATTAGTCCTTTGGAGGAAACGGATTCAAACTGAAGTCGTTATTTTTGGACACCGACATGAAGGCTAAAATACTTTTTTGAAACAGAAAACGTGTGTGTGTCAAAAAACGGAAGAAGAATGAGGAATAATTTAGCTTTTTTTTTTCAAATACGATATGAATCCGAAAGAAAAGCTTGAATTTGATGTATAAATATCGAATTTCTAGCACGTGAGAAGAAATCGAATTCAGTTCTGAATTTCAAGGATCATATTATACAATGACTGTACACGTGTTTGACGAAGAGACTCCTCTACTCAGTAGAATATATGGAACTCCTCTATTCTACTGAATATATGGAATCTTCCATTCAGTAGAATAGAGGAGACAAGCAATTGAAAATTTAAAAGCTTCAGTTAAAAAAACGCGTATTTTATTATTATTATTCTTGCTGAATACGTTTGTTATGAAATTCATACGTGCGAAAATAAAATTTGGCGAAACATAGGAAAAATTTGAATTCAATTTCAACGATCTTTCATGAAATTGCATGGATTATGATATGTAAATTGTATAACATGTTTTTAATAGCTCCTTGTTAATAAATTTTTTAAACTAAATTGGTAATTGGCAACGACACTGGCAAGATCTTAACAAATTTAAATCGTGCAAAAACATCCTTTGCGCACCAAAAGCTGAAAAAAGTGAAATCACACTTCACTGTTTTACGATTGACGCGCATACAAAAAAATATGCAAATTTAATTAACTTTAAGTCGTTCTGTAGAAACCTGCTCCTAGGAAAACCTGGCTTATTATCCTGGAAGTGTGCTCCATGCCTTTTTCACTTTTTTATCGATAAACTCGATCAGGGTATTGGTGGGATTGTTAGCAAATTCGCAGGTGACGTGAAGCTACTGGGGAGGGTAATCGGGAATCAAAACGATAGGGAGTTGCTCCAGAGGATTGCAGCATGGGCAAATGAATGGAGCATGACGTTTAGCGTTGACAAGTTGCGTGGTCGCTCATTTTGGTTCGAATAACCCACAGTTCTCTTGCGAGTTGCATGGTGTCGCAATCCCGGATGCAAGTAGGGTCACCGATTTGGGAATTCTCATTGACGAGCGGCTTAGTTTTTCTGAAAATTGTTCAGCGGTGGTCAAAAAAGCGAATAGAATGCTTGGTTTCATTTTCAAAAAGGGCTCTTCGCGTTCTCCTAAAGTCATTCTTCCGCTTTTTCGAGGCTTAGTTCGTCCTGGACTGGAGTATGCTGTAAGGTTTTGGAGACCATACCTACAGAGGGACATAGACTTGGTTGAAGGGATGCAGAGAAGAGCTACGCGTGTTCTTATTGGCACACGGGGATTGAGGTATGAAGAGAGACTTCATTTTTTAAATATGTTTACATTGGATGAACGCAGGTGTCGAAGAGATATGATCGAAGTGTTCAAAATTTTCAACAGGATGGATAAGATGGACTATGAACTTTTAGTACACCGCCAATCGACCCCTTTTACAAGGGGACACCAGTATCGATTGGTGAGGGACAATGCAAGGTTATGGTGTCGCAGGGAATTTTTCTCTAATAGGGTTGTTAATAAATGGAATAGCTTACCCCCGGAGGTAGTAAATTGTAACACAATTAACACGTTTAAAAAAATACGATAAACATGTTGTGGTAAATCGAGAAGCTCTATCCATACTTAGAATAATACAACCATAAGTATTCATTATGGGCATTGTATAATATTTCATCATGTATATATATTGTTTGTAATTGCATTTTTAATTGGTTTGCTGAATTTTTGAGATATATGACATCCATATCTGTTATGGAAATCTTTTTCTTAGCTACCTCGTTGGGCATTTTGCTTATTGTGGCGTTGTATTTATTATTTTTCAAACTTTCTTCTCTAATCTACTTCTAATTGACCGACTTCTAACTGATAATTACCGAAATAAAGATAATTAACTCATAATTACCGAAACAGAAATTGTATTGAAATGTACCCTTGTTTCATCTGCATTCATAAAAAAAATGACTGTTGTACTGGTTTCTTGCTTCAGTTGCAATCGTTCTGGTGATATGAAAAACCATCGATAAACGTTTGTGCATTTTCCCTGTGTGTGTGTGGTCGTTTTGAAAAGAACTCTACTCTCAACAACTGAAAGTTATTTTTCACCGGTGGAATAGAGATCTATATCGAATTTTATTACATTGTTTAATGGCTTAAGGTTCATGAAGACGGAAGAAAAAAATCGTATTAACCGACATCTCAGTGCATACTGTTGTATTGTAAGTGGGCTCAGCTTGTTTTTAACATTTTGAAATAATAGGTTTTAGTGTAAATTTTGAAAAAAGAAATTGTTTTTTCAAAAGAAAATGGAAAGGAAAAAAAATTCCTTCAAATACAATATTGAAATCAGAAAGATTACCTATTGGTTACAATAGATGTGCCTAGTGCAGGGGGTCTTCAATCTTTCAAACACGGCGGGCCAAACTGAAACTTCCCACGAAGTCCGCGGGCCACCAGCCCATGCCATTTAGAGACATCTTAACAGAATTGTCCAACGAGGGTCCCGGAATTGAATATGGACAGAAAAATAATTGGATACATCTATTCATTCTAAAATTATTTCTTGTTTAATTATCAATTATGATAATAATTAAACAAGTACTGGAATTCCTTTTTCCACCAATCATGAAAAAGTTTTTGATTGATTACTGATAGAAAAAACTAATTAATTGTAGGATTAATTTGGATCTGAAATCATTTTAAATTATTTTGTAATTATCATTTCGGTAATTCTGAAAAATTATTTTCCTTCTCAATATATATATCTTGAAATTATTTCTTAATATTGATATTTATCGTAAATATGCAGTTACTATTTTATTGATTGTGAAGTAATTTCTATTCGAAATAACAGAATAATTTTTCTAATTGAGTTATAAGTGTTTGTTTGCCTTTTTTTTCATTAATCCCGAAATTCAAAAAATTAAAATTAATTTCTTTCCATGATTCTGAATTTTTTAAAAAAATCTCAATTTTTTCTGGAATTACTGCTTCCAGAACTAATAAATTACTATAGAATTAATAGTGTTTCAATGCCTTTAACCACTTTCTGAAAATCCACCGCGTGCCAGATGTGGCCCGCGGGCTATACATTGAGGTACTAATTCATCTTACTAAAGCTATATATAGTTTTTGCATTATGATTAATATTTATTGAAAAATTATTCCAACCGATATGAGACTGTAACAAATTTCATTATAATGTGGAGCTCAACATCAACGAATTTTACCAAATAAAAACATGACTTAAAGCATGAACTTTTATAAGAAAAGAAAAAAAAAGATAAAATGTTGCTAAAATATCAATTCAGAAATTAGTGTTTCAAATCAACAGCAGATGACGCTAGTGAAAACTTTTATTTTACTTATTTTTTGAGTAGGGAGTCTCACAGTCCTTTGGGTATTTGAAGCCCTTGTTAAGGCAGGGATAGTGATGTTGGAGCCGGGAGTGCTGTGAGCAGGGCCGCAACTAGATACTTCGTCACCAGGAGTAAGTGCGCATTTTGGAGCCCCCTTGTAATGTTGAAGAAGAGGTTTGAGAATAAAATTTGCGCCCCCCCCCCGGTCCAGCGCCCGGGGCACGAGACCCGCATGCTCCCCCCTAGTTGCGGCCCTGGCTGTGAGTGCTCGAACACCTCGCAGTATGTTGTAGCACGGGCCCGAGCAAACCCTAGAACTAATTTTGAAAAATCAAACTTTTCTACATAAAACTCAACTCGAGCACCCACAGGTCTAAAAAGCTTCAGAGGCCGCTCGGCAGGGGTAGGCCACAGTAGAAAAAAAATGTCATTCAAAGGAGAGGACATATCTGAAAAAAGAATACGAAACACTGCTCTGCTCGAAAATTCAGGTCCAAAGAGACTTCCCAATTTTATTGCACAAATCGGTGAATTATTCAATAAATTTTCTATTACAGGCCTATACATCCGTGTTTACTGCGTGTAAATTACAAAAATGTACCGTAAACCATTGTTAGTGAATGAATAACCGTGAGAACATCCGGCTTTATGGAACGAAGACAAACGAAAACCATATTATCTGATGTTTATGAGACATATATCAAGTGAGAACATAGATCCAGTCTAGTCTCTATGCGTTTAAATAATTGTTATTTATTTTAGCGGGGTTTAAGACAATGTACATACAATAAATAATTTTAATGCCATTCACAGATAATCTAACAGGTAAAAACGACTCTGGAAATCTGAATATCCGTGAGAAAATCGTAAAAATTTAAGATGCCGTCGGTATTCGTGAAAAATTCTACTGTGAATTTCTTATGGTATAGCTTCGCTTCAAGATACACTATACAGCAGTGGTTCTCAACATTTTCGAGCCCGCGGCCCGGTTTCATTAATTTTTGTGAGTCGAAGGCTCGGTCAAATACATGACTAATGGAAAATGAATAAGGGAAAATGAAATGCTAATCACACTCGCGGCCTGGTATGAATGTGGTCAGGGCCCGGCGGATGAGAAACACAGCTATGCATGGCGATTCCATAATTCCCTTTGCCGCATTTTTTACTGGTGAAACGTTGATCCTCCTAGAGCAGTGGTTTCTCAACCGCCGGGCCGCGGCCCGGTACTTGGACGTGACATCATTCATACCGGGCCGCGACTGATCTGCCGTTTCCTTTTCCCCATTCATGTTCCGTTAATCATGTGTTTGACCGGGCCTTCCACTTACAAAAATAAATGAAACCGGGCCGCGGGCTTCCAAAGGTTGAGAACCACTGTTATAGAGGCATACTTCCAACTAGAAAAAGTATTATAACGTGTAGAACTTAGTTACGTTATTCATGTTGCAAGAGGGGTTGTATGGTTATCAAAATAAAAAAATTCACTGTTTATACGGACACCCTGTCCTCAAAAACCCAAATATAAAGTTGCCTTCTCTCTTAAGGCCAACAAAGAAACTTCCATGTTTCTAAGTGTAATATTCGCAGGGATATTTGAATTCAAAAAAATTGGAGAAGAGTTGAAAAAGAACGGTATAAATTAACGGACGACGCGTCTTTCCCTCGTCGTTTCCCCTCCCCTGATATTTTTCGATTTTTGAATCCAAGTATCCCAGCGAACTCTTTAGTTAGACACGGGGAGAAAGGCGAAAACTTTCTGATTAGGTTTTGGAGGAATGGGTGTCCGTATATAAAAAGTTGGTTTTTATATTTTAATAACTATACAACCCCTTGCAACATGAATGACGGGTCTGAGTTTTACATGCTATTTGGATACTTTTTCCTAATTGGGAGTAGGCCTCTCACAGATCAACGGTTCACCAGTAAAATGCGGTAGCCGCTGTGGTGGTCGAGTGGCCATAGTGACGAACCCCACCGTCGCCGCGGTGGTGGTCGGCTGAAGTTGGTTTTCCTGTGGTTCCCAAATTCGCGGCACAAATGCGAGCCGATCTCCCCATTAAAATGTCTCGCCACACACACAGGGGACTGTATTAAAAAGTATTTCTTCTATTTTAATAACTAAACAACCCCTTGTAACATAAATGACATATCTGAGTACTGCATGTTATTTGGATACTTTTTCTAACAGGAAGTATGCCTCCAGGATCAACGATTTGCCAGTACAATGCCATCCCCCTCCCCCCCCCCCCCTGTTTGCTATGCACCCTGTATATACTCGGAAGATATCAATTTTATTTTTCAAAATTTGATTTTCAGCTGTATGAAACAACTTTTATAAGAATTACAGTTGAATGTCACGAAAAAACAGAAAGTTATATATGTGATACAGTGAGCTGTATTCAAGTTACTTCCTGAAAGGCTATGGATGATGAGGGATTTTCCACTGCAATTGTTTTCTCTGTCATGCCTGATTATTTCTCTGTAAGTTTCGAAGAATTGGGTTGAAAATCCTACCTGTGTTATAAGCAAAAAATATGCAATGAAAATTAGAATTTTTAGAAGAAACATTTATATTTTCGTGAAAATACGCGAAAGTTTTACAAAAGTGCATACAATGATTGGAAATAGCTGGCAGAATATTTTATAAAAGTCACAAATCATTTGCAACTTTTTTCTGATACACGGTTGATCAAACAAACTTTCTTGTTATTTATATTTCGTTCTCCTGAAGTCATTCTTCCGCTTTTTCGAGGCTTAGTTCGTCCTGGACCGGAGTACGCTGTAAGGTTTTGGAGACCATACCTACAGAGGGACATAGACTTGGTTGAAGGGGTGCAGAGAAGAGCTACGCGTGTCCTTATTGGCACACGGTGCTTGAGTTATGAAGAGAGACTTCATTTTTTGAATGTGTATACATTGGATGAACGCAGGTGTCGAGGAGATATGATCGAAGTGTTCAAAATTTTCAATGGGATGGATAGGATGGACCATGAACTTTTAGTACACCGCCAATCGACTGCTTTTACAATGGGACACCAGTACCGATTGGTGAGGGACAATGCAAGGCTATGGTGTCGCAGGGAATTTTTCTCTAATAGGGTTGTTACACGTGTATATACCGATTATAATTTTTGTTAATTGCATTTTTAATTGGGTTGCTATACTTTTGAAATATATGACATCCATATTTTTATGGGCATCTTTTTCTCAGCCATCTCGTTGGGCATTTTGCCTGTTGCGGCGTTGTATTTGTATTTGTATTTAATTTTCATCTGTCCCCTGACTAAATTTTCACTTGAAAATATGAGTACAAATACAGGGTTAACATAGCCAAAATTTCAGAATAATTCATCAAGTATTTTTCTAGAAATTCAAAAATATCTCTGAACTCCAAAGTGTCAACTGCCATAGTTGCGAAATTTCCGAATCTACGGAAATTTCGCAAGAATGGCAGATTTGTACGGCAAATTTCTCTTATTTCTTTTATTTGAATGGCAAATTTCTACGGAATTCTAACATAAAATGCGGAAATCGTGAAAAAACTACGGAAATTTGTTTATTTCGAAACTTCTTTTCGTTCAAGGATTTCTTTGAATTCCATTACCCTACCGAGTACAAAATGATGTCACGCAAAGGCCATTCCAAAGAACAAATATCAAGCCAAGAATAAATATCAAATTAACAACTAGAGCTGAGAATCGATTAAAGTTTTTAACTGGATGTTCAAAAAACTTGATCGATTAATCGAATTTTAATCGAATATTTTCAAATGCTATTCATTTATAGCAGTGGTTCTCAGCCGGGGGCCATATGGGCCCCCTTGTGGTACTGGGATACTTCAAGGGGGCCACGGAAGAAAATGGAGAAAGGGGCCATGACAGGTGGTTTGGGGAGCTGAGAAGAAAAATTAACGTGTGAAGAAATAAAGATTTTATATTAGTGACTAACACTTACAGTGAGAGAGAGAATCCAACAAAACCAACCATAAAACCAGGGCCTTCTTTAGGGCATGGACCCACCCAGGCCTCACCGCCTACATTTTGCTACAAGTTCCCTAGGATGGGGTTTTTCTCAAGTCCCCGGCTAAATTTTTCTGACCCCCTTCCCTTTATGAAATTTATTGTATGAAAAAAAAAAATGATGAAAAACATATTAGGTCCCGGGCTGTAGCTCTGTCAGTCCCACTCTTGTGAGGGGTTTCATGCCCATAAGTGACCCCACCTTATGATATTTTGTATAGTACAATTAATTTTGAAAATAAATAGAGGAAATATGTAGGCTGTTTATTTCCAACTAAATTATGGGACTACCATAGCATCACTTTGCCTGAAGAGGGGGGGGGGGGCATGATATTGAGGTGGTCCTGATAGAACTCGGACTAGCGGGGAGATCAATAAATTCTAGGCTACTGGTCTGGAGGCCAATTTTCTTTGCAAAATTTTCGTTCAGTATAAATTCCCTGAAAAAAATCATTTCAATACGTATAAAGTGTCTTGCTTCTAGATGAGAGTTGAAAACTCTCTACAGTAAGACAGGGCAAGGGCGTAGCGGGGGGGGGGGGGGACTTAGGGGTCTGGTCCCCCCCCCCCCCCCCCCGAAATGTGAGAAAATGTCCGAAAAAAGGGAAAAAGATGGCCAAATCCATTGCTCTGTCACTTTGGTCCCCCCCCAAAATGAAAGTGGTCCCCCCCCCCGAACGAAATTTCTGGCTACGCCCCTGAGACAGGGTAAAACAGGTAAGACGGGAGCCACGAGAAAAAAATATGGTTCAAAGGGGGCCACGGGCAAAAAAAGGTTAAGAAACACTGATTTATAGTAGCAAACGTAATGTTGGTAACTATGTAATATTAATTGATGCTATAAAAACATATTCTATTCATTTCACGCGTCTACCCACTAAATGGGTGTAAATAAATATAAAAATAGATCAACAAATAAAAGGGCTTTTGAAGCTATTTAATATCGTCCGTCTTTGCCAGAATGTGCACATGAATGTGTAAATTTATAGAACGTGGGAAACGACTTTTGAATGTTTATTCTATAACCATGTATTCTATGGAAGTTGTTCTCCTAAAATGTGTTTCAATAGTAGGTACATATTTGCGCGTTTCTGGCAAAATAAGTGATCCAACCAGCTGATAAGCCCAAAATAATGAAAATTTGCACGTTCGTGTCTCTGGTATGAAAGGGACGATACATGCTGAACATGTTTGGAATCACATATCCTGGAATTTCTTAATTTGGATCTTGTTTTTTTTTAATCAGTAATTTCAGAAGTCATCACTAGTTTTTGTTGAATCGACTTGTGTTTCCTCATGTCAAAATATTTTTAAATGCGATCACTTATCTGGAATGTTTTGTATAGGAACATAGTTTTAGGCTGGGATTACACTATAAAAGTTTTCTTAAAATTCTTTTACAAAATTTGAAAAATTCAACTAGCAAGGTTATGGGTTGCATTTGCTCGAATGAAACATGAGCATTATTGGCTGAATTTTTCAAGTTTTATAAAAAGGATTTTATCAAACTTTTATAATATAATCCCGGCCTAAGACATTTAATCGGTTTGGTCAAATAAATCAAGTTAAATTGTAAACTATTAATAAAAATTTTTTAATCCAATTTTGATCGGATTGATCGACTCGATTAACTAAAATTTTTAACTGCGATTAACAAATCGAATAACTGTGACCCGATTAAACGAGTAATCGAACCAGCCCTATTAACAAATCAACCAATTGACATGAAAAGCTGCAGTCTGCGTTAAAATAACTTATGGTTTACAGCAGTGATTCCCAACGTGGGCGTTAATGCCCCCCTGGGGGGGGCGATGGAATGTTCCAAGGAGTGGTAGAAGCTACGGGTATAACATAGGATCCTATGGGTTAGATTGCGTTGGGGGCGATGGGAGAAAAAATTTCTGAAGAAGGGTGCGCTGGGACAATAAAGATTGGGAAACACTGAAACACTGGTGTAGAGTATGGTTTCCCAACCTTTTTTGTCCCATCGCCCGTTGTTCGAAATATTTTTCTCCCATCGCTCCCCAACGCAACCTAACCTGTAGAATTCAATGTTATACCTGTAGCTTCTACCGTCCCCTGGAACATTCCATCGCACCCCAGGGGGCGTAAACGCCTACGTTGGGAATCACTGGTGTAGAGCATAGGCGTACGCAGAATTTTCTCGAAGGGGTTTCAGATTTTTTTTCTTTCTAAAGGGAGCGGTTGCGTTTTTTCATGCAAAATAACACTATATAATCTTGGCTCAGAACCCCCCCCCCCGTCCCCCATTGAGTACGCCAATGGTGTAGAGTTAATTTTGATGAATAAAAGAAAGTTTAAATTTCACTCACAGATGGCGATTGATTTTCTGTGTGTGTGTGTGTTCTCCACACAAATCTACAATTTAATGCCAATCTTTGCTAAATTTTGTATGTACCAAACAGGCCCCAACTTAAACGATAGGCTGCTTTAAAAGTTTGTCAGTGTTGGGCAAGTGCGGGATAGGCTAAGAAAAGTGTCAAGCAACAATGACTTTTGGAATGTCTACTATGGTTACCGTAGTTCCCAAATAATGATTTGTCGGTTTTTAATGCTCCCATTATATGAAGAAAACCCGGGCAATGCCAGCTATTACCAGGGCCGTCTCTTAAGAGCATTATTTTCTCCCGGACCAAGTGATTTTTCTGAGGCAAATTTTCGAAAATTTCAACCAGATCTCAGTTTTGTGGAACCCCTTCTCCCTACTTTTGAGGCCCCCGGGCCATGCGTTAAGGCGACACTGGATATACAGAAAATGTCAGATTCACAATTTTTTTCGAAAGGTGAAGGAAATTGATTTGAATTAAAAAGAAAACTCACGAGAAAATTTTTTTATGGTGGAACTGCGCCCTCCAAAAAAAAATTTGCGATGAACACACATTGCCACTACGGAGAGGCTATGGTTCCAAGATTGGTATGTATATGGCTTATTACAGTGTATCTCCGAACACTCGATTCATTTCAATCGGGGCAAACAGGGTCTCGATAAGGTCCCAAAACATCAATGGCCACTATTTACGGGAATGCTAAGAACGCAAAAATGTGTTTTCATCGTATATAACAGTGTAAACACTGATAACATTTCTAGAAAAATTTCCTCTCTCCTTTGTGGACACTTGCTTCTGCATACATCTGAATAGACCTCATAAGAATGTCTCGACCCTGGGAATATGTAATAAGTAAACACGAGGAACACTAATTCTTATCTCGGATCGGGACTCGGCCCAGGTGCGTACCTGATAAGGACTTTCGGTCCTCCTTAATAGAACTGAGCGGTAGGAGAACGGGAAAAATATTCAAAAGACAAGTAATAGACCGCCCGCCATCTTTGCATACATGAGTGGAATGGGGGGAGGGGGGACGAAATCGCAATCATTCATGATTACACACACGCACTTATACAAAACAGATTTCTTGACCTTTGTCCTGTGTTATCTCAGAAGAAAAAGAAAACAGGGCGGTCCATGTTTTAATGTCGTTCTTCACCAATGACACTTCAATGACTTCCATTCATCGGATGTTGAAATCTCTTTTAGACATCAATCTGACAGCATGTGCACGAATGCAAATTATAAATGTACGAATGTAATCTGATCGGGGAGGGGTGAGCTCTAATTTTTTTGACGTTCGCTGCACACTTAGACGATCAGAATATTGAATAGCTCGTAGAGCACTTCGGCACGAATTAGGAATCACTTCGCTGCTATAGATAATGTATCGTCAACATGGGCGGATCTAGAACTCGCCGTTGGGAGGGGGTAATTTTACAAATAGCTCACTACGTATTAGTCACTACGTCGGGTGACCATATGTCCCACATGATGTCCCGTATTTTCGATTTTTTTCTCGAAACCCCGTCTTTTTTTTGAAAAAATGTCAAATGCCCCGGTAGAGAGTGAACGATGTTTGGTCGAAATTTTGTGCTTGCAAAAGGTCTTGATTGAATGTAGCGGTTCGACTTCAAAGCTCAATAAAACTACCATACCAAAGTTGCTTTTATGTACGCTATTTAAGAAGATTTGAGTTCAAATATACATTATTATTAGAGGTGGTCTTCTTGTGATGTTTGTGCACAAATTGTGCTCGGTGCTCAAAAATAAATAAATAAACAAAATTAAAGCGTTGAAGACACCTTCTGTAGATGAAGAAACGAGGAACGTTCGGCGCCCAAAGACAATGGGAAACGTTATTGCTGTTTGCTTTTGATCTTTTTCAGAAATAGAAAAAGTATTCAGTAAAATGCTTCATGTAAGTGATCTCCGTGCAGCATTTTTTGCCAACGTGACAGCAGCTACACAATGCCCTAGAGTAGGGGGATCACAATCAGGGGTCCTTGGAGGGATTCCAGGGGATGCCCGAGCTTGGATGAGAATCAGAGCCATCTTAACGCATAGGCCTTCACAGGCATGTCACAGAGTCATCAAATGCATTATTGAACCACCATGATGATGACATCTAGCACTACGATTTTTGAGATAATGCTGGTAACTTTATGTGAAGTACTTTCGACCAGGTAAGGGGACCTAAGTGACATGTGACGCAGTTTTAGAGCACTTAAGTGGCCCCCACAGTGAGGTTCTACATCACTCAAGTTACCCGCGGAATATTCCCAGATAATTAAGTTATCCGTGGCATAATTACGGATCACTTGAGTGACGCGTGGCACAGTTCCAGAGCACTTAAGCGGTCCGGACACATTTCCAGAGCACTTGAAGGATTCGTGAAACATTTTGAGACAATTAAAGTGGCTTTGTGTAGGGGACTTATTAATAGGTAGAATGTTATTTCAGGTGCTCAATAACTATCGAAAGGTTTTCTGTTTTTGGCGCACAGAATAAGATGCCATTGATAATATTTAATCTCTTCATAAAGGGTGGTTGATGACGTAAGCATCATCCAAACCCCCCTCCTCCCTTGTCATAAAAAGTCAGCAAATCGGAAACCCGCCCCCCCTCCATCGATGCGTAATACTTGAATGACCCCTTATGTCCACATCTTTTTTTTTTTTTTTTGAAATTATAATTACGGTTGTTGATTGTGCCTACTTCTGACGATGTTTGTGATGGCAATTGGCAATGTCCCGTTTTTTACGGATTCTTATTTACGATCCCAGTTTACCATATTTACCTTAATGAAATATGGCCATCAGATCATTTAAATATGTTTTCGTGAAATAAATTTCTACTTACCGCGATTTGTGGCGGCCTTTTATTTCCACACCCTTCAGCAATTTTAGCAGTAATTAACAAATTTCATTTAAAATAATAAATTGCAATATTTTTGCAAAATTTAGTGATATTACGCATCTAGGATCGAAATTGCCTGCATTTTCTTCGATGATGTATGGCTGACCTAAGTATTGAAGGTATACTTTTATTAGAACCCATATGGATATTACTAATATCAGTTACAATCGGATGATTAATTTCATCAAGTCTGTCTGCGGACCACCTATGCCACCGGCGCGGACCACAGGTTGAGAAACGCTATACTTCCCTACTTCTGACGACCACGGCAAGGAACTTTATGGTTCATGAGACACAGCCACACCTACTTGATTGTTTGCAGTGGAGGGTACCTGATTGCCCATTGGCGCAGATTGTTCATATTTTAGTTATCTGTTACATGATTCCAGATTTACGATTTCTGATGTTTTAAGATGTTTTCATCTATTTGTATATCTTTATTTTATTATATATATTTTTTTTTGTTTCTGTTGACTTCGTCTGAGGTGTGATCATGTTTCTTTGATTTTGATAAAACTTTCCGAATACACCCATCCTTCGGGAACGCTTCGATATCTCTCCGAGATGGGAAGCAGGTTGTGTCCGGTCTTCAAAGGTCAAAGTGGAGAGTACCGATTTTGTGTGCTATGACCAATACAGTTCAGAGCAGTGGTTCTCAACCGTTTTTGACCCCATGGAGCCCTTTCTGGTATATAATTTCTATGGCGGACCCCCATATTATAGTCCTATTTTTATTTATTCATCAAAAGCTACTGATTTATTTTTATTATTCAAAAAATATTGATTTTTTTTTTTCAACTTTACTGTTTTTTTTTTATTTTTCAGTCATATCTGAGCGACCGCGGAACCCCTGGGAGTTCACACGGAGCCCTCGCGGAGCACCTGTTGAGAACCACTGGTTTAGAGTTAATCAAGATCAGTTGAACGAAACTGGAATTCCAATCCGCACCTGTTGAAGAAGTGATGGCTAAAACTAGGGCCGATCCGATTAATCGATCAATTTATTGTCAATCGCAGTTAAAAATTTCAGCTGAGTCAATCAACTTCGATCAATTCGACTAAAATTTTTAGTGAAAGTTTAAAATTTCATTTTGTTCGACGAAGCAGATTATGTGTCTTAAATCAAATGTTTCTGTGCATAACATTTTAGATAAGTGACTTTCTTTCAACCGCGAGCGCGACTCCGGTCTATCTCCACGGGCAATTAACTACCGAGTGAGTTGTGCCGGAATTGTGAGCGTGTGTACCTAACAGACTGAGTGCGTATCTAGTGTTGCGTCTGATTTCTCAGTGCTGCCATCTATACTTCAGAAGTAGATAAGTGATTATTTAAATGATTATTTAATTGATTATTTAAATTAATTATTTAAATGATTATTTAATTAATTATTTAATTGATTATTTAAATGATCATTTAATTGATTATTTAAAAATATTTGAATCGATATTTTTATCAAATTTTTCGTTATGGGGGATTCAAGTGGATAATGCAAGTGCATGTGGATTCAGCGGATAACAGGTGATGATTGCAGTTTCAAATTTATTTCGAAAGAGTTGCGCGCGGAAGACGTGAAATTTACTGTCTCAAACTATGAACTGTCTCAACAGAATGGCATCAAACAGCATGAAGATCAAAAGTGATTCCAAAACCAGAAGAAATTCCAAGATTCGACAGTGATTTTTTCAACATACGCATTAAACCCCCTCCCCTCCCCCGTCAGCAAAAGTCAGCAAAACACTGGACCCCCCCCCCCTCCCCCTTGTCATCAAAAGTCGGCAAATCCGAAACCCTCTCTCCCCTCCCCTTGATGCCGACGTAACACTTGAATGACCCCCCTAAGTAACAGGGCCTATGACATTTTACTGACAAACCGTTGATCCTAGAGTCATGCTTGCAATTCGAAAAAAGTACCCCAAATAACGTGTAGTACTCAGATATGCCATTTATATTCGAGGGGGTTGTATAGGGCATGTTCCAGTGATTCCCAACGCGGGCGTTAACACCCCCCTGGGAGGCGATGGAATGTTCTCGGGGGGGGGGGCGGTAGAAGTTGCGGGTATAACATGGGATCCTATGGGTTATATTGCGTTGGGGAGCGATGGGAGAAAAAAATTTCTGAAGAAGGGGCGATGGGACGCGAAAAAGGTTTTGGGAAACCAAACACCTATGGGAGCCGGAGCTGGCGGATGATTTGAGGTTGCGGTTTCCTAACCCCAGTGATCGGATCTATGTCGATCGGGCGTCCACGCTAAGCTCGATGTCGATATGGCTGCAACGGGGAGGAGGGGGGGGGGAGCCAGCAGGTCGAATACTAAGGACGAACGAACCGGCCCAGGGCGGCCATGGTGTTGTAGAGACAATATCTCATTATCATTAAGGCTGCCAGGCAGTGCTCGTCGTGTGAGACCTATGTCAGCCCGATGAGATTTTAATTCTGTCACTCGCAGAGCAAGCACGAACTTTTTGCACATCCTCACTGAAATTTCGAACTAGCGTTCAAAGTAAAGCAAACGCGGAAGAAAGGGGGGGAACTCACCCCTTCCCCCCCCCCTTCCGTTGATGCTCGTGAGCACCGCGCTGCTCGCTGGAGCATCCAATGGGGCGTGACGCTTCGGTTTGGATTTATAATCGCGAGGCAAATACAT
This sequence comes from Pholcus phalangioides, assembly GCF_987345545.1. Taxonomy (NCBI): domain Eukaryota; kingdom Metazoa; phylum Arthropoda; class Arachnida; order Araneae; family Pholcidae; genus Pholcus; species Pholcus phalangioides. Next base: position 16,620,282 of record NW_028301601.1, on the reverse strand, counting down.
ATACAGATCGTAATCACATCAAAGATGCTGATTTGAGTTTGAGCCCACGCCTTATATGCTCAACCCATGATTCGCGGGCCAAATACGGCCCTCGGAGTCGTGTGAGTCTCACCCCATGCACATTTCCAAATCATTTGAGAGACCCGCGGCACACCTCCAGTTCACTCGAGTTTCTCATGGTACCTTTACATAATTGACTCCAGGTCACTCGAGTGGCTCGCAGCACACTTAAAGCTCGCTTAAGCGGTCCGTGGCATTTTTGTACATCAATTAAGTAACTCTTGGCACATTTCCAGATTACTCGAGGCGCGTTTCCAGATCTTACAAGCGGCGCACTGCATACTTTCAGATTACACGAGTGACTCGCGGCGCATTCCGAGATAACTTAAGTGGCCCGTTATACATTCCTAGATATTTTAAGTGGCCCGTTATACATTCCTAGATAACTCAAGTGGCCCACATTCTGTCTAAAAGGTTGAGCACCCTGGGCCTACATCATAATCGACATAAGGGTGCTCTTTCCATAAAACACCCTTAGTGATGGGGCATGGAGGGGGTGACTCGAAAAGGGTAGAAGAACCCCCTCACCCTTGTTATAAGCGATTCAGCTTATAGAATGGCATCGTCCAAACTACACGTGACTCGTGATAACGCTATTTCTCTTAGAATGATTTTAGCGAGGGTGCAACTTTGACTTGTGGTAGTCCCCGGATCAAATTTAGACGAGGGCACGAAGGGTATCGGGGGGGGGGGGACAAGGAATCAGTTTCACAGAAATTTTGATTATCTAACCTCCAAAAAGCATTTTAATATTGGAATTTGATTAAGATACTTTTTATTTCGATATTTTAATTCATGAATATTTTAAATTTTTGATCTTGAGGGGGGCATGGGGCCCCTATGCCCCATATGTAAGATTCTGGGGGATTTGGGTAAAGCTTCGGGGGGGGGGGCTTCCCAAGACTATAAAAAAAATTACAAGTTAGATTGAAAATTAGTCTTAAAATATATAGCTTTGAAATTTGGTGGTCCCTAAATTATTGGGGGCCCCGGGCACTTGACCGGAATTTTTGCCGTCTGTAGTAAATACTTTGAATTACCATTTCAACAGTTCACATGACCGTAAACGTCACGGAAAGGGCACATGGTGCGTTTAGCATCAACACAGCGAAATTTTCAACTATGATTTGAAACAATTGGACTCCCAACACGTTCACTTTAAAATAAATCATATAGCAATAGTTATTGTTGTTTGCTTTACAACAATAGCATTGTTGTCTTCACTGCTCAATATGCACCGTATTGAAAGACCTATATTTTTCATTGTTATTTTGATCATTCCTAGGAAAAAAATATCATTGTTGAATTTGTTATTGATTACGTATATCAATACTTCAAGACTGATATTTTTTTTTATTGTTATATCAATATTATTGGTCACACTCTTGGATAGAAAAATATCTTTGTTGATACCACTACATAGTGATTACGGGAGATTGTTGAAAGATCTAAATATTTTCATTGATATATTGATATTATTGACAAAAAAATGCCATTTTTGACTTGACAATTAATTACGGAACGTTATTAAAAGTCCAATATTATTCACTATTATTGGTCATTCATCAATGGAAAAATTACCATTGCTTTCTTCATTATTGATTACAGAGCATTGTTGCAAGCCAAATATTTTCTGTTGTTTTACTCATTTTGTTACTCATTCTTGGATAAAAAATACTATTGTTGTCTTCATTGTACATTACGGAGCATAGCTACAGAAACATTATTATTTCATTGTTACACTGATATTACTGCTCTTTCCTGAATAGAAAAACTCCATTATTTCCTTCAATAGTGGTTACAGCAGATTATTGAAGGACCACATTTCATTATTATATTTATATTATTACTTACTCCCGGAGAGAAAAATACCATTGTTGACTTAACTAGTGTTTACGGAGCATTGCCAAGAGACCAATATTATTATTCACTGTCTCACTGATATTGTTCATCAATGAATAGAAAAAGTGTCATTGTGTGTGTGTGTTGCTCACTATTGATTACAGAGCACTGCTGCAATACAAATATTTTCAATTGCTTTGCTGATTTTATTGCTTATTCCTGGATAGAAAAATACTATTGTTGTCTTCATTGTTGATTACGGAGCATTACTACAGAACCATTACTACGTGGATAAAACTGCTCTTTCCTGAATAGAAAAAACTACCATTGTTTTCCTCATTAATAATTGCGGCAGATTATTGAAAGATCTGCATATATATTTTCATTATTATATTGATATTATTTCTCACTCCCGGACAGAAAAATGTCATTGTTAACTTAACTATTGATTACAGAACATTAACAAGAGAACAATATTATTCATTGTTGCACTGATATTGTTGTCCATTCCTGAATAGAGAAACTACCATTGTTTATCTCACTATTTTTTACGGAGCACTGTTGCAAGACAAATATTTTTAATTGTTATACCGATTTTATTGCTCATTCCTGGATAGAGAAAGTATGATTGTTGTCTTTACTGTTGATTATGGAACATTATTGAAAAATAAATTGTTGTTTAGTTCGAATAGTAATTAGTGGATAATTTGGAAGATGATTGTTTATTGCTCATTCTTGTCTGGACAGAAAAAAATACCATTTCTCATTATTATATTGGTATTACTGCTCATTCCCGGACAGAAAAGAACCATTGTTGTCTTTGAGATATTTTTGTTATTGCTATATCGATGTAGATGTTCATTCCTGAATAAAGAAAAATATTTTTGTTGTCATTAATTCATTGTTAAGCCTTGCTACAAGACCAATTTCCTTTTTTGACTGTTATGTCGACATTCTTTTTAGTTCCCGGACACAAAAATACCATTGTTGGCTTTACTATTGATTATAGAACATTATTGAAGGACCGATATTTTTCATTGTTATATTAATGTCATCATACATTAAAAAAAATTATTCTTATTACTATTAACCATTAAACATTGTTGCAAGTCCGATATTTTTTGGATTGTTGCGTAAACAATTCTTTTAAAGTCCCTCTCATCTTTACTAATTCAATATCATTGTTGCGAAAATTTCAATAATTAGTAAGTGTTCGTAACTAAACAATAATAATAATTAGTATGACAATAAAATTATTAAAAAATAACTTCTCGTCAACAATCATATCTGAAACCATTATAAATAATCATTATGTATAAGTTTAATTAATTCAACGATTCAAAATAAAGTTGTAACAATTAATAGAATCAACGAAAAAAAAACGAAACTTAAAACCATTGTTAAGGAGAATTTTTGTTTTTCTTTTTAATAATAATAATATAACATTCAATAAAAACTAAAACAATCGGTTCTTCCTGAAATAATTGAAATATAAAATAATTGAATAGGAAAGAATTCTATTGCCTACCATTGCAGGAACACACAACGGAATATAATTATCATTGTTATAATTGTCATTTCGGTAAAAACATTTTTTTTTCACGGGAATGAAGTCAATGTTCTCTGAGTCTTTGTAGCAACAATCGAAACAATTAGAACTGAGTTCCATATAGAGTGAGTCTTTACTGGTATTTTTCCAACAATCATAACGTTCTAGGGAGGAAGAAACACTTGTTGTGAAGAGAAGTTTGATGAAATTTTTGGAACACGGGGATGGTAACACTGTTGAAAAAAAATAAATGCATTGTTGCGAGAGAGAAACAAAAAGAAATGCTAACAATAAACAATACGTCCGTTTGACTAGATCTCTTTTGCCGTTTCGATGAAAGACTGTCACAATAATCTTTGTTCAGAACTCCGTTTAACAGCCAAAATCCATTGTTGATTCCCCCACATTTGTCTTTACCTGTTGATCGCGAAATCTACAGTTTAAGTGGTTTTTTTTTTTTGCCATTGTTTAAGGGACTGCGTGATGCACTCGAGAAAGAAAGGTCATTTCAGCATTGTTGTGACCATCATGGATAATACAATATCCTTTGATTAGATGTCGATTTGATAGCCAAAATCCATTGTTGATCCTGGACATTCATCTTTACCTGTTGATCCTAAAACTGACATTGTTGAAGGGGTTAAGTAGTGCTCTCGGGAAGGAAATGCCATTTAGCATTGTTATGATCACTCATGGATGACACAATATTTGTTCAGAGCTCGAGTTGATAGCCAAAACCCATTGTTAATCCTCAGCATTCGGCTTACCTGTTGACCACGCTATCGCCAGTTGAATTGGTAATTGTTTGCCATTGTTAAAGGGGGTTCCCATGATGCACTCGGAAAAGAGTGCATCATGAGTGCTCATTCTGAAAATTCTGCAAAAGAGTGCTCATTCTCAGCACTGTTGTGATCGTCTATGGATAACAGAATATTCTTTGTTCAGGAATTTGGCCAAAATTCATTGTTGATTCTCCACATTCGTGTTTAGCTGTTGATCTCATAACATAAAGGTTAAGTGATCTTTTTTTTTGTCATTGTTGAAGGGTTGTTCTGTTTTACACTCAGGAAATAAAGGTCATTCAGCATTGTTGTGATCGTCCATGGCTATACCATTGTTGAATTGTGTTACAGTAATGGACTAGATGTCATCGGCGGCGAACTGGGATGTTGATAGAACCTGTCTTCAGACTTGAAGACAGTTTTTTTTTGTTTTGCCATTGTTGATGGAGGTTCCGTGGTACTCTCGGAAAAGAAAGGTCATTCAGCATTATTGTGATCGCCTATGGGAAACACAATATAATTTATTCAGAGCTCCATTTATTAGTTAAAATCCATTGTTGATCCTCCGCGTTCGTCTTAACCTGTTGATCCTAAAATCGACCGGTCAAGTGACAGTTTGTTTGCTTTTTTGGGGTTTTTTGTCATTGTTGAAGGGTGTTCCGTGGTACACTCGGGAAAAGAGAGGTCATTCAGCACTGTTGTCATCGTCCATGGCTATACCATTGTTGAATTCGGTTACATCAACGGACTAGGCGTCAGCGACGGCGAACTGGAATGTCGATGGAACCTATCCTCGGGCTTGACGAAGAAATAAGCGAAAGGAGATCTCAGTTCCTGGTGAGGGGGCGGTAAAGGCGCCGCCGACATACTGGTCGGGAAGTACGTCGGGGGCCCGCAACCACACAGGCTGTACGGCGTGGCGAAGGTGGCCGCCGCGGCCGCAGCGTGGGACTGGGACAGGGACGACAACAAGGAACTAGCTGTACTGTACAGGGACGACGTCGGTGGCACCGGCGGAGGTGGAGGCACCAGGGAAGAAGAACCGGAATCGGACGTTTTCAACAGGCCACCGATTTCGGGCCTGAGCTTCGAGGCCAGACCACTACTGTCCAGCGGGTTGTAGATATACGGCAACGGTGCCAGCGGGAAAGTCCTCGCGGTCACGGCCTTCTCACTCTCCAGCGACGAATGGTGGTGGTGGTGGGCCACGTGCGGGAATCTCGCCAGCGGCTCCAGGGGCGGCGGGTAGTGGTGGTGGTGGTGGTGCCCGACGGGTATGTAAGACGTCTCCTTCTTCATCATGGGCTTCGGTTTCCGTCTCGGCCGGTACTTGTAATCCGGGTGCTCCTTCATGTGCAGGGCCCTCAACCTTTTCGCCTCGTCGATGAACGGTCTCTTCTCGGCCTCCGACAGCAGCTTCCACTCGGCACCGAGCCTCTTGGATATCTCCGAGTTGTGCATCTTGGGGTTCTCCTGGGCTAGTTTTCGTCTCTGACCTCTTGACCACACCATGAAGGCGTTCATGGGACGCTTGACGTGGTCGTTGCCACCAGCACCACTCTTGCAGATGACCAATTCCGACATCGATATCGTCGAATATTACTTGGAATTCGAGAATCAGTTTATATCCATTGTTGACAGGAATTAGACACTTTTTTTTTTCCAAGTCGAGAATCTCACGTGAAGAAATTTACAACAATCACGTAAGTCTAATATGTCTATCGGGAAAAAATTAACTGTTTTTTTTTTCGAGACGACAACAACAATCACGCGGCTGAGATCTAACAGTGCAGACACGAGGACCGTGGTCTAAGTCCTTCTACGGCTGAAACTGTGAGTAAAAATCCTTTTTACAAGTTTTTCCTCCTCCTCTCAATTTTTCTGACGCGGTTCCCCGTCGGCGCAGATCCCAGCGATCTGATTGGTCCTCTGTTCCGTCTCCGCGGATCCTGATTGGCTGCGCGCCATCGATGGGGGCCGGCGACATCTGTGCAGCGTTGGATGTGCCTATTTTGAATGACAAAAGCCCCCCCCCCCGAAAAATAGTTTTTCTCCCCCTATCTTTTAATACGAAAAGTCGCTCCTAATCTGGTGTCTACACACAAAAGACACCCAAAAGAAATTTTTTTTCCTCTTTTTTTTCCCTCCCGTTTTCCTGAAATCGCTATTTTTTTCCCCCATTGTTCGCGGCTCTCTCTCTGGTCGGAGGAAATATTAGCACAAAAAAAATATATCTACAATAGGAGAGGTGGCAATAATAATAATAATAGTGAAAACGTTACGTACATGATAATGGAGGTGAAGAAAGAGCTTGTTGCGAGATTGCGGTCACCTGTGGTTGGGAAATTATTTTGGCCCGCCTTTTTAGTGGAATTTTTCCCCGATGCGAGAGGTGTGGTGACTGTACTTGTACCGCATCCAGCAGCCAATGGCGCATCTACTTTCTTACTAATCGGCTTTTGTTTTAAGTTGCCACCCGGCCACTGGGATAGACCAATCGCTGGCGGTGATTCAACTTTGGGCTCAAGAAAAATAAATGCCCGCTGTTTTCTTTTATTTGTACATGCAAACTTGGTAATGTCGGGATTTACATTGATTGAAGATATTTATAGGAAGATCGGGTAATATGTAAAATTCATTTTTTGCCTTGGGGGAGCGGGGGCGTTCAAGTATTTCGTGAGCAAATTTTTCGCCATTTTTGACCCCTCCCTTGTCATCAAAAGTCAGCAAAACCATGCCCCCCCCCCCCGTCAGAAAAATTCCGTCCTCTGAATCCTAACGCATATTGGTGGGATCAGGGACGTACACGGTGGGCGCATAGGGGGGCTCGTGCCTCCTCTCGCGACCAAAAATTTATTTTTTTTAATTAAAAATTTAAAGCGCCACATTTATACATATTGCTTAAGTGACCCGTGGCACAATTCCAAACCATTTAAGCGGCCCGTGGCAAATTTTCAGATCACTTAAATGACCCGGGACACAGTTCCAGAACACTTAAGAGACTCGGGACACATTTAGAGACTCCCTTGAGTGACATGTGGCATAGTTTTAGAGCACTTAAGTGGCCCGCCAGTGCTGTTCTGCATCACTCAATTACCCGCGGCACATTCTCACATTATTTAAGTGATCCGCGGCGTATACTTACGGATCACTTGAGTGATGCGTGGCACAGTTCCAGATTTCTAGATCACTTGGATCCGCGAAACATTTAGAGATCACTAAAGTGGCTCGATAGGACACTTATCAATAGGGGGGGGGGGGATGTTACTTCAAGTGCCCACAAATTATCTAAAGGTTTTTCTCGTTTTTGGAGCACCGGATAAGATGCCATTAAAAATATTTAATATTTTCATAAAGGGTGATGACGCAAGCATTATCCCACCCCCCCCCCTTGTCACCAAAAGTCAGCGAATCGGAAACCCCTCATCGATGCTGACGTAATACTTGAATGGCCCCTTAGAAGGTATATAAGATCATGTTACTGTAGAAATTTTATTAATATCATTGATAGTATTATTAGAGATACGTAAATTTCGCAAAAAAAAAAAAAATTTTAAATCAGAAATTTCGCATTTATTTGCAAAAAAACATTCAGATCAGAAATTTGGCATTTATTCGCAGTAACGAATTCCAAATGACAAATTTCACATTCGTTCACAAAAAAAAAAAAAAAACCTCTCGAATACATAAAACATAGCTGGAATAAAAAATTTCGCATTTAAAAAAAAAACCCCGTCGTATTACAGTCGAATCCCGTTATAACGAACTCCAAGAAACTGGATAAATCACTTCGACAACAGCCAAATTTCATTATAAAGGAATTCCAGATTATATTATTTCGTTTTTATGTAAACTTATTTGGGGAGATTACAAAAGTTTTCGTTAAAATGAGATTTTCGTTATAACGGTGTCCGTTTAAACGGGAATCGATTGAACTTGAGTTGAAATCTAACACACACATTGCGAGCCACGGGTTGAAGATGCCTGACCTAGGGGGCTATGTTATAACCGAACTCGACTGTATTCACATCTATAACACAATGTCAGAGGGGAAAGAAGTGATGCTTGCGGTTTCCCTTTCAAGCACGCTCACAAGTAGACCAAAATTACGACTTTCCCGCTTGAAAAAGTGTAAATTATATACCTAGATTTCGCTAAAAAGGAATAAAAAAAATCAAATTTTAGCATTTATATTATCAAAATTGGCAAATTTCGTATTTACCGTGATTATTTCGCAAATACGAAATTTACGTATCTTTAAGTGTTATGCAAATTATGGAGTAGGGAAATTATTATTGTAGCGCTTAGAAATTCTGATGATCTTGACATTACCAGCCACTCAGAGTCAAGCAACTGTGACGTCATAGAAACGTCACAGTAGCCCGCGAGGCTACCGTAGCTTTTGATCCATTTGGCGCCACCATATTCCCTAGAGACATTTAATAATGGATATTCTAAATTTAACTACAGTTCGGCAACCAGGGTTGATGCAGTGGGAAGTTCACGGGACGCTCACGACGAAGGTTATGAGTTCGAGTCCCTTCGGATTCATCCAATTTTTTTTTCTAACATCTTCGTTTGAAAAGTTTAATTTCTTATTACATTTAATTTTTTCTTTTAACCGTTGCACGGGATAAATATGATTTATTATATTATAATTCACCACATATTGTCAGATGCACGGGAATGAGTGGGAGGGGGGGGGGTGTTCCCAAACAGCGAACTTATCGATACAATGGGGGGGGCACCCCCGTATAATAAGTTATCGTTTATTGAATCACTAAAAAATGTTTTCATTTTTTTTCTGATTTAATCCAAATGTGGTTCAGTTGCATCAAGTTGACAATAGTAACGGCTCGCGAATCGAGCGCCCAGCGAAGCTGGGCCCTGCTATCATTTATTGATTCATAATGCTGATAGATTCATTAGAAAACCAAACATAGAAATTGTGTTTCGGCAAGCCACTGTATTTATTGCATGTCAATATAATTATTATTATATAATATATATCATTATTATTATGATCGTTATAGTATTAGAGTTAAATTATATTATTGTAATTTATTATCGTGTGAGCAAACGAGACGTAATGACAAAATAAAAGCGAAATCGTTAATAGACGCTGGTGTTTGGCGATACGTTGCCAAACGTAACAGCAGGAGGTACACTTTACACATACGGTGATGTTTCTATAACGTCACATTAGCCTGATTCTGATTGGCTGATAATGTCAAAAATATAAAAACTTAGAATTTCTAAGCGTTAGTAATTATTATCCCACCGCCCGTTTAGTGGAACGTGCTACATCTAGTGAGCGATGGGATAATGTTTTCCCACTTTACATCTGTATAGAATAATCAAGTAAATGAAACAATATTTTATTTAAAATCGAAGTGATACATGAAGTTACCTTATTGTTTGGCATAAAACACGAAAAGAAAATTAATGCACAAAGAATTGATGAATCTCGGACTTAGGAGCTTTAAAAAGAGCAAAACAAACTTCACATAAAACCACATCATATTTCTTACAAATCATATTGCTCTTTTTTTTGTTTGGCATTTGCGCTGCAGAATGCACGGCGTCTGTATTTATTAATATGAATGATCCTGCATCTGAAAGATGCATTATACATATTTCCGATCACAGGCCGCCCATCAAGATTGTTTCTCTCTTCTTACAAATTCCATGTAAGGGTACGTAACCAGGGTGTTTTTAGCTGCAAAAATGTGCTTATCAATTCATTTGCTAAAATTGGAAATGACTGTAACTGTAATGGTGTATGAATGGAACGAATGAATGGAACTTTAAACGGCTTAAGGGTTTCTAATGGTTATGAATGTAATTGTCTTCTGTGTTTGATCTTCTGATCTTAATTTCCCTATTACCAGCAGGCCTCATGCCTAAGGCAGATGTCTATCGAGGAACTGGAATTTATGCATGCAATGATAAAGAAATTAGGTACTGCCTATAGCATCTTTGCCATAACATTTAAACAAAATAGAAAGCGCTATTTGTAAGGGTTACACATTCAATAATTCGAAAACAACACAAAAATTCATAAATTATGACACATTGCTGACAAAAAAAAGCACAATTAAGGAATTTGTAATTAAAACTGTTACTATTATTTTGAAGCTCTCTTGTGAGCGAGATTTTTGACATGATCGAGAAATTTTTAATACCAAATTATACATTGAATTACAATGAAATTAGTTACATGCCTTTCAAATGAGTCACTGCTATTTTAATAAGGAAAATTCGACCGCGACAGAATAATTAGATATCCAGCTTCTTACAGTAACGAGTGATCCAGTGGGGTATATACTTCCCACTTCCATGAAAAAACTTCCATTATAGGCGGGAAATGCATCTGATAAAATGCTTCCATCTATGAACAAAATCTCCCAACTTCATACAACTTCACAAGAAAAAATAATAAATTTCAATAATCACTTCAATTTTTAATTAAGGGGGAAATTATTATCCCAGAGACCCACAAAGGGCTAAAGAGCTTCTTAATGCAGCTTTGGCCGTCCCTCGGTATTTGCGGCGGTTACTTCCCGGGGTAACCGTAAATACGGAAAATCCGCGAATAACACAATGAACTTTTGTTGATTAGAAAATATTTACAAAGTTGGAATATGATTTAATAGTAACTTCCTACACATTCTCGCCCCCACGAATGGGGCAATGACTAAAATCGGCTGAAGTCGACAGAGCCCTGACAGTGTTCAGTTTGAAAGAAAGAGGTAACAAGGCTTCTTCTTCGTACTATTTTTCTACATGTGAAAACGTACCATATATGGGTCCATGTCATGGAAACAATCCATTACCGATTTAAACATACGAAGCCCTAGGGCTGTGTTGCTCATGTTGGCTGTGTTGCTAATGAACTTGGCGACCGCTTCTTGATCTTGATCATCATGCCGTATCCCTCCCCTTGTCGATTTATAAAAATTGCTGTTATAATTAATTCTCCAATTTGTTCTATGTCTACTTCATTGAACTCTCCGCCATCTAGCTGTTTCACTACTTTCATAATCTTTCGGCCGGTTCCGTAGAAATGGACGTGGTGTGTCCTCGGGCACACATTGTGGCCAAAAGTTCTTCAAATACGAGGATTCCCTATTTTTATAGGTTTTTCCCCATTTTTAGCTTCCACAGCTCTAACAATGACGCTAATGGCATCGGAGAAATTCATCCAGGATTTTAAGACGTTTCTTGCACTTGCATCATCATCTTGGAATGCCTGCACAATCATCAATGAGTGGTGTGTATAGCGAGCCGTAAATGTTGGCAAGCCTGAACAAGCCTCTAAAGGCTAGACGTGGAGTTAGAAGGCATACAGGGGACTTGAGCACTAGCAAAAACTTCAGGAGGGTTTTTTTAAAAACGCTTATTTTTAACACGTAGAACCCATATTTTGTTCTGATACGAGAATTAGCGCAGCAACGGTGTTTTCGCAGAAAACTAGGAAGGAGACCGCGAGTGTGAAATCTGTGAATACCGAGGACCCACTGTATTCCAATTTAAAACATGATAGAAACCTGAAACATTTATATAAAATTTGGATTCTTGTCTTTGCATTAACAAGTGTACCGTACGTAAAAATGAATATCTGTCTTAGAGAAAAGGCATTAAAAAAATAATTTTCGTCGGTTAAAATGGAATAGGGCATTCAAAATGAAGAAAACTAATTCGAATTGATCGAAAACAACATTTAATGAGATTATGGCTATGGAGAATGAAAATACCATCGTTCGTTTTTGTAGTTCATGATACGGTGTTGTCATAGACTATTTACAAAGGCCACAAATCAAATCTTTCCACTCTTCCCCAGAACAGTCAAAAGGTGGGACCACAGAGAACAGGTCACACAATATGTCTAGCAGTGTCACCTTTACCAAACCCGGCGTCCTGTGCGAAAATAATAGTGGGGTCCCTTAGCCCCGATTTTATATTTTATATTCTGTGGGAAAGAGGGAATCGGCACATCCGTATGGAAAATTTCCATACAAAAAATACAGGTACGATTATATTTGAATAAACAAAAAAGATTTGAAAATTTCTTACAGGAAAAAAAAATTTGCATTGATGAAAAAAATAATTTCATAAACCAATTGTGTGAAATTGAGACCTAATGAAAGAAATTGTCTGAAAACTAATGTAAATTTAGAATCGATGAAGAAAAATTATTAACAGAGATAATCCCAGAACCCATGAAAGAAATAACTTCAGAATTGGTGAAAATTCTGAATAAATTTAAGAATTATTTCTACAGTTGATGAAAGTTATTATTTCTACAATAAATGAAAAAAAAAAACCTTCTGGAATTGATGAAAATTATCTCTGCATAAATGAGAAATAGTTCCAGACCGCAAGAAAATTCAGAATAAACAGAATAAGTCAAAGAAGTACTTCCACGATTGATAAAATTTCCGAATTCCATAACTGATGAAAACTCGGAATTTAATAATTGACGAAAATTCAGAATTTACGAAAGAAATTATCATTACCGTGAGTGCGGGGCTCCAAAAAACGCGGGCCCCAGTGCGACCGCGCTTGTTGCACACCCCCAAGGGTGGCTCTGGTTTTTAGACCCTTCCTCTTCTATCTAACTAAACTTTTCATCTTGAAGAGATATACTAGACAATAGTTTTCCAAACTTTTTCATTCCATCGCCCCCTTCTCCAGAATTTTTTTTTCTCTCATCTCCCCCCAACTCAAGTGAATCCACAGGATCCTATGTTAAATCCGTAGCTTCTATCGCGATGAATGGGGGCGATATTGCCCACTTTGGGAAACACTATTCTAGACCAACTAGGATAATACTTTTGTATTCCATATTACCGACATCTGTGAAAAAATAACGTTGCATTTGAACGTTGAGAATCACTGGTTAACCAAATTAGCACAGCACAATAAAATGCAACACCAGTGATGTACATTGTGCTTAGTTTCAAATTACTGAGAGCATTTCTGATAAGTAATAAACACTTTTGAAATCCTGTCTGAGTAAATATCTGGAAGTAGAAAATAATCTGCTATAGCAGCCGTAATGACGGTGACAACCGAGCGGCACTGACTCTATATATAACAATGGGCTCCCAACCTTTTTCTTCCTGCACCCCCAGAACAATGCGACTTACCTTCCTTCGCAACCCCCCCCCCCCTCTTGATAACACGTTTTTTCATCTGTTGGAAAATTCAGGTTTTTTAATGTATAATTGATTACATTAAAATTATTCAATAATTAACTTCTACCAATTCCTTCACTTTTTTTTAATGCATTTTCGGCTATGGCTAGTATTTAATTTTGTGGCTTCATATCTTTGATAATTAATTCAAAAACGAAACTAAAAAGAATTTACTATTAACACATTACTTTTTGAAATTTGGAAAAAAAATTCATTGAAAAGTTCTTCACTTATTGATTCCAGCCGCAACAACTATAGATTAATGTTTCTTTGACACGTGACTAAATTTTTGAAGTTTTTCCTGAGTCATGTGTGTTCATGACAATATCAAACCTAAGCACATGGTAATAACACGAGGCAAACAAACCGCGAAATAGTTTAGGTAAATAATGGCATTAAGGGATCCCTCGCTTTACGCGGTTTCACTGTAATGTGGATTTCAGGAATTTCTACCTGCAAAAGTCGGTTTCGAGTTTAGCTTTAATCCTGGAAATGGGGTTGCAGATTGAAGATATACATATATGTAACTGCCAAAGCCCGAAATTGGGCGCTTTGCGAAATGTCTAGATCAGTTGACCCGGGCAATGTCCGAAATTCGGACTTTCGCTGGCCCCTATATGCCGTTTACTATGCATCCCTACATGTGTACACTAAGACATCGATACTCAGATTTCTTTGACCGTTAGGGTTGACAGAGCTAACCATAATTATTATGGTTAGCAATGGTTAATTATAAATGGCCATAATTTTCACCAAAACATGCACCAACGCGGCGATGACCCCGAATCATAGGGATTGATATAGGGATGTATAGGAATCGATATATGGAGGCCGGCGAAAGCCCGAATTTTCGGACATTGACCAGGTGAACTGGGCCTGCCGCTTCGTGGAGGGTTTACGGAAAATTCACCGCCGGAAAATTCACCGACAACAATTCACCGCCATGCAATTCACCGCCGGAAAATTCACCGACGACAGTTCTATGCGAGTCAGTTAGCGAGGGAATGAGCGATTGAGTTACTGAGTGAGTGACCCAGTGAGTAAGTGATTCAGTGAGCGAGTGAGTTACTGATTCAATAAGCGAGTAAGTCAGTCCGTAAGTGAGTGAGCGATCTAGTGAGTGAGTGATCTATTGAGTGAGTAAGTGCCATATCCTAAAGATATGGCGGAAAGTTTAAATAATGACTTTATGAGAAGAAATTCAGATGATACGGATTCGGGTTGCTGTATTTTTGAAATATATGACATCCATATTTATTGTGGGCATCTTTTTCTCAGCCACCTCGCTGGGCGTTTTGCCTGTTGTGGCCTTGTATTTGTATAAATTACAAATTGCTGTTGCCCAATACAAGATAGTATATTCAACAAAGTTCCATTAACTCTGTTTTACTCAGAAACTTCTAATGAAATGTTAAAAGGAATAATAACAGAATTAACAGATAATAAAGTAAGTGGATACGCGATAAATCAACCCCCTAGAAATGCTTAGAATCATCTTCTGTTATCACTTTGATGTTATAAAAAACATCGCTGATCACCAGTAACCAATGGGTTTTTTTTATGCTGAACCAGCTGTTACCCGCGATTTCACGTGATGAACTTCCAGAAATCCCGCCTTAGTGTGTATCTATATGTACTCTATATTTACTATATACGTATATATATACTTCCGGTGCAACGGAAATTAGTGACGATTTTTTTATTACGGGAGTCGGTAACGTTTTTTGAGTGATGGAAATCTGTTACGTTTTTGTGTTACGGAAGTCGGTTACGATTTTGGGATCAAGTTTTTATTTAACTCTTGCATATATCGGGACCAAGTTATGTGCATGTACCCAGAGGTTCCCACATCCTACAGCAGGTCCCCTAAGCTGAAATAGATGGCGGGCCCCCAAACCAGCGTTTTCACTGGCCCCCTCTGTGCTTAATTTATAGTGTGAAAATATCACAAAGGATAAGAAACGTTCCGGCCCCTGTCAGCCCTGCCATCGTGGGGGTCATGCCGAGAGGTATGTATACGTAAAATATCCATATATCACCAGTGCTCCCAACATACAGGGTCGGGGTACCCGGGAGATTGCACATACACCTTCATGGGGAAGTTAAAAGGTTTCATTTCCAGGGGTCCTTGATGGAACTCATTGTTTTCTTGCTGGTTTAACATTGACAAATTTGCGATAGCGGAAGCCCAATGTATATCCAGTCTCAGGTCCCATAAAATTTGCGAATTCGGTGACGGGTAATTGCGTGGGGGGGGGGGGGCCTGGATTTTATTCGTTGGTAAAATGAATATTTGCAGTGGCCTTCACAGGGGATGCCCGATTAGCTTCCGAGTCAGGGGTCCCGTTCCATTTTGGGGGCACTGGATGAATCTCATTCTTTTCTGTTGTTTAACATTGTAGAATTTTCAACAGCACAAGCCCGAGATAAATCCAGTGTCTGTGTGCCCCACTAAAAATCTGCGTATGGGGTCCCCGTTACTGGATGTGGGCCCTGGATTTTATTCGTTTTAAAATTGATAAAAATTAAAAATTTTCGTGGCCACTCACAGGGGGTATGTCCGACAAGCCTTCAGGTCGGGGCCCCATGGAAAAGTTGATAGGTTTCATTTCGGGTGTCCCTGGATGAATCTCATTGGTTTTTGTTGTTTAACATTGTAAAATTTGCAACACATCGGTAGCCCGAGATAAATCCAGTCAGGGCTACCCCCCCCCCCTAAAATTCAACGAATTGGAGTTTGGGGACCCCCATGGGGAAGTTTTCTGGGGTTACTTGATAAATCACATTTGTTTTTTGTTGCTTTATTATTATAAAATCCGCTTCTTCAGTAAGTTGGTGCTTTCACGTGTCCCTTTCCATAGCACGCTGATGAAGTGGGACGAAATAAATAAGATATGTTGTGAATAGAAAAGGGGGGGGGAGGGGTTTGACAGATGGCAGGGGGGGGGAAGAGCCCCCCTAGTACTGTATATAAAATAACATGTCATGACTGATTCATCATCGCCGAGCCAAAACCGCTGAAGCTGTAAATATATCAAATTTTGTGAATAGTTTTTTTCACGACGTAAAGACTCACTACTCACTAAGAAATGGTTTTTCCATATTCGACAACACCTAAGGGCGTCATAAGAGTGGGGAGTCAACGTTGAAATCATGCCGAGCCGAAACAGCTGAAGCTATAAATATGACATTAGATCAATATTGTAATATAGACTCATTGAGAAGGGATATGTTTTCGGAACAATCGGATTTTTTAATCATTTGTGACACTACTACGTTAAAAAAATTAACTAACTAACCAATTCACTCACTCCCTCACTCACTTACTGAACATTCACTCACTCACTCCCTCCCTCACTCACTAACCAATTTACTCGCTCGCTCAATCACTGACTCGATTACTCGCTCAATCACTCACTCGGTCACTACTGGGTCACTCACTCACCCGCTGAATCACTTACTCACTCGGTCACTCAGTCACTACTGGGTCACTCACTCACCCGCTCAATCACTTACTCACTGGGTCACTCACTCAATCACTGACTCGGTCACTCAATCACTGACTCGGTCACTCGCTCAATTACTTACTCATTTGGTCACTCAATCACTGACTCGGTCACTCGCTCAATCACTTACTCACTCGGTCACTTGCTCAATTACTTACTCACTTGGTCACTCAATCACTGACTCGGTCACTCGCTCAATCACTTACTCACTCGATCACTCGCTCAATCACTTAATCACTCTGTCACTCGCTCAATCACTTACTCACTCGGTCACTCAATCACTGACTCGGTCACTCGCTCAATCACTGAATCGGTAAATCGCTCAATTACTTACTCACTTGGTCACTCAATCACTGACTCAGTCACTCAATCACTGACTCGGTCACTCGTTCAATCACTGACTCAGTCACTCAATCACTGACTCGGTCACTCGCTCAATCACTTACTCACTCGATCAATCACTTACTCACTCGGTCACTCGCTCAATCACTTACTCACTCGATCACTCAGTCACTCACTGGGTCACTCACTCACTCAGTAACTCAATCGCTCACTCCCTCGCTAACTGACTCGCACTAAAACTGTTGTCGGTGAATTGTGGGTCTATGAACTTTTCTAGCGGTGAATTTTCCTAGTGGTGAATTGCATGGCGGTGAATTGTCGGTCGGTGAATTTTCCTAGCGGTGAATTGCATGGCGGTGAATTATTGGTCGGTGAATTGTTGGTCGGTGAATTTTCCTAGCGGTGAATTTTCCGGCGGTGAATTGTTGTCGGTGAATTGCTGGCGGTGAATTTTCCGGACACGTTCGTGGAGTGGCCGACTTCGGGCTTTGTCAGTAACATACATAACATACGCTGTAGTCAAATCCTTTGACGACGAAATATATATACGTTGAATTTGATGATATAGTGATAGTGATAGGAACCGAGAGACACCCAGGCTCTGTCACACTCAGTGATATAAGCACATTGTCCCTGGGGACTCGGGTGCCTCCGGGGAAACCTAACCATTTATTGATCTTGAGAAAGATATATTACATACATGGGCAGGTGCCATTACGCACCTCGCCAGTAAACAAGTATAAAATTTGTAATCGAAAAATGGTGATTCTGTAAATAAATCACAATTGTAAATCACAGGTTAGAAATCTCATAATAATCGTCATAATCGGGAATAGTTCTTGATAAAATTTGATCTGCTTCTCTTCAGGGATTTTCATTGGATCAGTAACTATCACATCAATGAAAGCTGTCAATCTACTGCTGGGTTGATCTAATCGCTGCACCGTGTAGTTTGATTTAGTCCAAAGACATTCGTCAGTAATTGCTGCCTGTATCCAGCTTTTCGATAAGCCAGCGTGGATCAAACTATTCGCGACTACTCAGGCTCCTCTTCTTCTTCCTCTTCTCTAAACAGATGTACGAGATCGCTGTCTGGGTGTAGTTGACGTCGTAGTCTAGTGGATCTCCTAACTGGCATAGGTGGCTCTCTATCTGGTTCTGGCTCCGGGACTGTAGTTCTGATATCCTCAGGGTGCTGTTCTAGAAAGCGGACCAGTTTACGTATTTTACTTTTCGAATCTTCCCGCTTCAGGATGCACTCAAGCCAAGGTATTCGCAGATGTTCAGCTGGCTCTCTGAAGTGGAAAGCCGTTGTCTTGGGGCATAGAGTTGCGTAGTGAAGAGGCGTGCCTATGGCCAAACATGAGCATTTATCACTGGGGATTGATTTGAACCTATGAAGGTTAGCCGGAAATGGACCATGACCCGTTACGAACATAATCATCTCACGTGACCATTTATGGTTCCGAGGCATTACATGTCGCAGGATCCTATGAGTTGATCGACCGGGCTCTACGTTGTCATCCCACCTCTGTTGCCATTTATTCATTAGATCCTTCCATAGGATTGCTTTGGCGTGTGATGCGGGAAGCAGCAGATCACCTGTAATGATTTCGCATTCGGTAGCTTCCTTCGCCGTGGTATCCGCCAATTCATTACCCCATTGGCCTATATGTGCTTTTACCCAAGAGAGGCTTATTCTGGTGTGATTGCAGAGAAGCTGTCTTATTGTCCTAGCCATTTCATAACTAGACTGAGGATTAGAGACCGCTAGTATGCTAGAGCGACTGTCAGATCTAATTAGGGCAGCTTTTCGATGTAAAGAAGCATCTAAGACTGCGTTGTAGATGGCGAAAAGCTCAGCCTGAAACACTGAGTTATCATCCTTTAGCTTGACCGACCATCGGGCTATTACTTGTTTACCTTTAGTCTTAACGTATGCTGCTCCAGTCCCTTTTTCCGACTTTGATCCATCCGTGTAGTATATAAGTGTGGATGACTGAAGCAGCTCACCTTCGTTTTCTGGTTCGTCAAAACGTATTTGGCTGTTCCGCAGCCCGACTGACGGGTGGGATGACCAACCCTTTATTTTTCGTTCATATGCCTGAGGATCCAATGTATTTTCCGTCGTTGAGACTGTCTTGCGGAGCTGGAGTAGGCGAGCCGACTTAGCTAGAAACTCCATTTTCAGGCTCAACGGAGGGAGGCCCAAGATAGTCTGGAGAGCATTTGTCGGGGTTGTACTATAAGCTCCTGAGGTGTACAACAGGTATCCTCTCTGAATTGTGTTCAGTCTGTTTGAAAGCTGTACCTGAGGCGATGCACACCAGATTGACGCACCGTAAGCCATAGTTCGCTCTGCCACCGTCAAATAGAGGATTCTGCGCATTTCTTGATTAATGCCCCACTTTGCTCCGGCCATAAGTCGCATCTTCTGCAGGGTAGCAGCAACTTTATCCTTCATTTTCTGGATATGGGACTCCCATTTGAGATCTTGGCTAATGGAAACTCCTAGATACTGCAATACCGTAGTTCTTTTTATTGTCTTTCCCATCATCCAAATCGATGGGGGGCGCTTCTTTGAGATCCAGAGAAATCTCGTTTTGCTCGCCGACAGGGAAAGGCTATGGGATAATAACCAATTTGTGATGGATTGGAGCGCCTTTTCCGCTAGCTCTGCAGTTCCTTTGATCGTCTGGTGAGACGCAATAACAAGTATATCATCGGCAAAGGCCTGGACACGGATATTGGCTGGCCACTCCATTTTCAACAGCTCGTCGAGAACTAGATTCCATAAAAGAGGACCCGAGCACGACCCTTGTGGTGCTCCCTTTTGCAGATATTTGGTAGTCGATCCCGCGTCAGTCACAATCGCAGCTTGTCGATCGTGAAGAATGTCACACAAAATTGCCTTCAGCTGTGGAGGGACAGGCATTTCCACGATTCGGCGAAGGATAGATTCGTACCTTATGTTATCAAAGGCACTTTCAATGTCTAAAGATATGACGGCTACATCGTTTCCTTTGTCTCGCTGAGACTTAATTTCTACCATCATATCTTCCAAAGCCATCTCAGCTGATTTGCCTTGTCGGAACCCATACTGATGAATGTGCCACCAGTCAACCCTTTCCGTGTAATACATGATGCGCTGAACTATAATTCGCTCCAATATTTTACCAACAAAGGAGAGTAAAGATATTGGCCTATATGACCTCAAGTCATTGGGGTTACGGCCTCTTTTAAGAAATAAGAGGAGCTTTCCGATTTTAAAATGACTTGGGAAACATTCGATCGAGTAGCACTTGTTGAATAAGGTGTGTAGTAGATCTGGAAAGGATCTGTTGATTGCCTTGGTCATTCGATTATTCACTCTATCCAATCCAGGCGCCTTGTTATTGTCTAAATTGTCTATAATCCTTCTTATCTCTGATTTGGAAATTGGTCTATCACGATATCTAGGAGAGTCAGGATGTGCTGCTACCTTATGAGAATCTTGTGTGGATTGGGTTGAAGAGACTGGGACATCTGGATATATTGTTTGAAGTTGTCGGGTGGCCGCTTCTAGGATTGTCTCGTTACCTGTCTTCCCCATCATGACTTGGGGAAAAGATTTACTTTTCATTGTTGCTCGATAGTTGGTGCCGTAAACCACCGTTGCATCTTCACATGACTTTCTCCAAGACGCAATCTTAGTTTTACGTACCATTTTTGTATACATCGCCCGGTGTTTACAAAACATCGCCCGCAACCTGGGTTTGTCCTCTTCTGATGCCTTCTGGAAACGCCTCTTCAAGGCTCTTGAATGTTTCCTTTCGATTTCTAACTCTCTGTTCCACCACTTCGACTGATTCTTTTTGTCATTGGTCTCGGCTGCAAGAAGTGTCCGGTCACTCGCCGTCGTCAGTACTTGGAACAAGGATTTCGTCGCTTTCTCCAGGTCTTGTGAAGTATAACACCTCTTAATATTAGCTATTTGGTCTGGAATGCAATTTTTAAGATATCCTGTAAAGTTTTGGAGCCTTCTTTGTGTGGTGCGATAGCTTCTTCTTGTCGTAGTCATGGTAGTCGTTTTTATAGACATATGGATATAAGAATGACTACTCTGTGTCGTCTCCTCCCCTACGTACCACTCTATATTTTGTGCCAGCACTGGAGAGTTGGTCAGGGTTAAGTCGGGCCATCCATAGCTTCCTGTGTGGCCATATGTGGGTGTCTTATTATCGGCGTTCAACAAAATTAAATGTTTCGCCAGAATGAGATCTAGTATCATTTGACCTCTTTCATTATTATCATCATAACCCCATAGACTATTATGGCCGTTCCAATCAGAAGATATAATGATTCTATGTTTTGAGTTCTTCGTGATCATTTCCTCCATTTCTTGTATGACCTCGTATAAGTTCTTGTAAGGGGACGAGTAAGAACTTATTAGGACAAGTTCTTCTCCATCCACATGTAATTGAATTGCCACTGAATTTTCCTTGGTTTCCAAAGAAACCCCATGGATACAGGTATTTCTAATGACAATTGCAGCCTTACCGTTTTGCGATAACCACCGCGGCCAGCTTGTCGGAAGACCCTTTAGCTCATAGCCATGCTCCGTGCGCCAAACCCATGGTTCTTGTATCATCATAATATCGATATTTTGACCATTTGCTGTTACTTCGAGTAAGTAGTTGGCGCCTTGGCTCGATCAAGATTTATTTGAATGATATTGATGTCCATTAGAAGCATCAAAAGTGTTTCACTTGGTATTATAAGTCTTGTGAGAGACACTGTTTTTCACATTTAGCAACTCCGACTCCCGGCCACTAGGCCACGCCGGCCACACACTAACAGGTGTGAGGAGCATTTTAGGCCCATTACCTTATGATTGATGTCCATTGCCGTCTGATGTGCCATGTTCATCATCCAACAGTTGATACACCGCCGTGCCTTGCATCCCGTCTGCCCATATTCAGTGGAAATATATGGGTTGGAATGACGCCACTGGTTTTCTTGGCACCGCCAGTGCGCCTCTCTCTGAATGCGGCTGAATCCAGTCTGCACCGACCTACGATCCGGCATTACATTGGTAGACCCACAAAAATTATAATAACGGTATCGATGATTCTTTGATGGCTTTGTTTTTGCCATAGTCCTATTAGCATGGTGACTCTCACTTCGAAGTTTGGTGGATAATGACCTTCTACTACTGGTGAGAGTATCATTCAACCTAGTGAATGATTTGTCGTTGTACACTACTTTGTCGTTAAATGTTACTTGTTTGCGGCGCCATTCTTCTACGATAGAATATTCATCACCATGACTAGGGAACCAAGTTTTACTTTGTTCACTGCAAGGACTTGGGTTCTGTTGTTCCTCCTCGCTATACATTACTTTGTCACTAGGTGTTGCTTGCTTGCGGCGCCATTCTTCCACGATAATGTATTGATCATGCAGTCCAGGGAACCAGAAGTTTGTTTGTTTATTGCTTGAACTTGAGTCCCACTGTTCCCGTTCGTGAGCCGTAGTTTCCAGAGGTTCGTGTGATTGGGGAAGAACAGTTTCTGCTCGCTGCTTTGGAGAGGTGCTCTGAGAATAATCATCGATGCCCATACCAGTGACCTCAGCAGTTGTACAAGCTGTTCTCACATTTCCGTCTCTCTGTAGGGAGCAATGAAAATATGTGTTATTTTTTGATGTCCCAGGTAGTACTGGCCATGGCTCAGCTGTTACATTGTCATTCCGCACTGGCGGATCCTCGTCGCATTTCTCAGTACTGCTGTCCCGTATTTTCTTTGCATGACTGTCGTCTTTCCTCAGGACAACAGGTGTTTCTTTTCGCGGCCTGGAGTCATCTGTTATATACGGTACATCATTCGTCTTTCGGGAGGAAGAGTGATCATCTTGACATATGGTATTCAAGTCTAATATCACTCTCTTACCCAAGAGCACTATTGGATTCAGTGCTATTTGCTTATTACGAGTCGTCGGTGTAAGATGCTTTGGTGTTTCTGTCTGTGTGGTTAGTGACGAAGCTTTATCCTCACAATTAACCGTAGTGGTAGCTGAAAAGTCGCTGGCACCGTCACTCACTTGCACTATCTCTGCTGTGACGTCCTCATTGGTTTTCTGCGGAAGGCTGGTATAGCTCCTTGTTTTGTAATCATCTTTGGCGATTTCGCTCACAAGAGCAGACAAAAGTTTCTGTAACTTCTTCTGCACACCCAATGGCACACGGTTACGAATCTTGCCATTACCATTCTCTACCGACTTAACGATCGTGGACCAGAGATCTCCAGTGGCATCTATGAAAGAAACTAATTGGTCTTGCAGGGTTTTTTTGTTCATTCTGCGGTATTCGTGGTCGATCTTTTCCATTCCTGTCCGTACAGAGGTCAGTAAGTGTCGTCCATATTTCCTTGGCAGCATCAAAGGCATAATTACCGTGTTGCGGTTCTTCCACAGAATGTGTAGCGGAATCATTTTTTTCTTCGATAGTGACTATCGCCTTCTTTTCTTGAAGGTTTGCTGCCATTTTCCTGATGTTTTCGCCCGTTGTGCTATTAATAGCTTTTTTCAGCAAACGAAATTTCATCCTGTTCCCATTTATCTTCAGATGCGGAGAGTTCGAGTTCGTTAAGTGCGGAAAATTTAGGCTTAAGTAGTAGCCTTGAAAACAAGGCAATTCCGAGTATAAAAAGTATAATAATTCATTAAAATCTACGATTGAACATAAGTAAATACATTTTTCCCATCATTTTTTTCCGCAGCGACCAATTGCGAATCAGTCTAGGTATCGACCAGGCTTGACTTTCGATTTAGGCTCTCGCCTCTCCGCGAAACACGTTGAAAGAAACATGGCGGCGTAAGAACTCATCATCATCACACAACGCATCGTTCACCAGCTAGCACCATAATAGTTTTCTTTGTACCCACTGGGGTTAGCTGGCCAAAATTGATGTCGTTCGAATCAGGGATTGAAGATCTACATCGATATTACATAATCTTAAATAAACAACACGACAGATATTTAAAATTCCATTTCTTTCAGGAGCTTGAAGAATTCACATCCGATGACCTTGGCATCAGCTTGTTATCCAATTTGATGATATGGCAGAGACACAAATATGAGAGAAATTCTCAGATACAATAAACCAGATTTTTACTGATGAACAACGTTTAATTACAAATTGACAATCCCATGAGAAATTTGATCGAAAAAAGCGGTTCTCCAGTGAAACTAGAATTTTTAAATTGGCGAGAAATATGCGGAATTCCCTTTCTTTGCTATTTTTACAAAGAAACGAAAATCTCGGCTGTTTCGTTAAAAAGGAATAATCAGCCTATCATAGCAGGCTTTGCAGGAAAGAAAACATCCACACTCAGTAGAATCAATGAGAAGTAGTCAAGACAGAAGAACTATTAATTTAATTAATTCATATATTGCTTAACTTCACGGGATTTATTCATGAGTTTCAATAATTAATTCATTAAAAAGGGTTTTCTCTGCGCTATGTATGTTTTTTGTTGGGTTCAATTTTTAATCCTTCTGATGAAAACCAACCCTTACCTGTATCTTCCCCATGTTGAATTCGACTCACTTTACGCTATTTCGTCTCATTGCGAGAATTTCGCGAAACCAATTAGTCGCGTAAAGCAAGGAAAGCCTTTATTCCATATCACTTAGTCTCTCCCTTGATCACTCATATGCTCAATCACTCAGTCACCCACTTGGAAACTGACACAAGCATTTAATCGGTCACTCACTCTTGGTCACTCATTCACTCAAACGTTTCATCGCTCAGTAAATCCCTTGGTCACTCACACGGTCAATCCCTCGATCACTCACATGATCACTCATACAGTTAGTCACTCGGTCGCTCATGCGGTCATTCATTTAGTCACTCATACGGCCATAACGGTCAGTCACGGGGTCACTCATTAAGTCAATTGCGCACTAGTTGATACGGTCACTCGCGTGCTGAGTCATTCTGCCACTCACTTAGTCATTTGTATGGTCACTAACGCACTCCTACAGTCCATTTCACACTCACTCGATCACTCACACGGTCACTCGATCACTCACATGGTCATTCATACAGTCAATCACGCATACAGTCAATTACTCACACGGTCACTCGATCACTCACACGGTCACTAATACAGTCAATCACTCACACGGTCACTAATACAGTCAATCACTCATACTGTCACTCATACGTTCAGGGCAGGTGAAATGTCAGGTGTGAATTTTTCGGTGGCCAAACGCACCAGGGGCCACATGTACCGGAGAGAAATGTCAGGGGCGAAATTTCCGTGGGCCAAATGTAACGGGGACGAAACGTTCCAGGGGCGAGATGTCGGGGGCGAAAGTTCCGGATCCCTCCCGTAAAATACCCGCTCTTTCCATGTGTCTTCCAATTAATTAGTGACTAGTAAAACGAAAAATTCTGAATTGAGTCACAACCTCCGAGTCTTCGAAATATCGATGTTTTTCTTCAGAAATTACTGAAAAATTTAGTAATCAATCAAATTTTTTTTCTTCTAAAATCGAAGAGAAAAGAAATGAATTTCAATGTAAATTGTATGCAAGAAAAAACAATTTGAACGCGCTTTTCTCAAATGGCAGTTTTCGTGAGCTTGTTTAGTAAGGGATCATTCAAGTATTACGTCAGCATCGATGAGGGGTTCCGATTTGCCGACTTTTGATGACAAGGGGGGACGGGGGTTTGGATGATGCTTACGTCATCCACCACCCTTTATGAAAATATGAAATATTCTTAATGGCATCTTACTCGGTGCGCCAAGAACGAGAAAAATCTTTAGATAGTTTGTGGGCACTTGATCCCCCCACCCCTATTGATAGATGCTCCTAGAGAGCCACTTTAGTGATCTCTAAATATTTCGCGGTTCCTTCAAGTGCTCTGGAAATGTGCCACGCATCACTCAAGTGATCCGTAATTACATGCCGCGGATCACTTAAATAATCTGAGAATGTGCCGCGGGTAACTTGAGTTATGTAGAGCCGCGCTGGGGGGGCCGTCTAAGCTCTAAAACTATGCCACATGTCACTCAAGGGATCTCCAAATGTGTCACGGATCGCTTAAGTGTTCTGGAACTGTGTCCCGAGTCATTTAAGTGATCTGCAAATGTGTCGCTTAATTCATTTTTACAAAATTAGGTTCGAGGAGGGCAGGCCGCATCAGATAACACCCAGGGCCATACTTGGGCCAAGGGCCTTTATACGATTTATCACATAATGATAATAATATACGGGGTGATTATAAAAAAACTATCCCGACATATGGGCCCCTAACTATCATACCATTCACAGAAACTGAATGAAATTTTGGCATAAGGTATTTTGAGGTATGCGCTCAAGAATGATATGGAAAACAACAGTGTCACTCTAACAGTTACGGTTACAGTGAGAAAATTTCGAAAATATCAAATGGCAACACCAAGTTTTTTGTATTGGAATGCGATCTCCATACTGAAAAAAACACTAAATAGCGTTGGAATGGCACCTGTAGCACGAAAATCCCCGGAGCTAGGCAAGGAAAAAGGACTTTGCCGTGCACCAGAGCATTAATGTTGGTTTCATTCGTCACACCGTTTCTTCGATCCCACAAGGCCTGATTAGTCCTCCACAAGGTCATGTGGAAAACACAATAAAATGCTTTATTTCATGCTGCTTCTCTGTCTTTATTGGTTGTCCTCACATTTAGCCTATCTACCGCCGGTGATTTTCATGCTACAGTTGCCGTTCGAACGCTATTTAGGGGTTTTCACAATGGAGATCACATTCCAATACAAAAACCTGGTGTTGCCATTTGATATTTTCGAAATTTTCTCACTGTAACCGTAACTGTTAGAGTGACACTGTTGTTTTCCATATCATTCTTGAGCGCATACATCAAAATACCTTATGCCAAAATTCCATTCAGTTTCTGTGAATGGTATGATAGTTAGGGGCCCATATGTCGGGATAGTTTTTTATAATCACCCCGTATATATGGCGTATATAGAGGGTGGGTCGCAAATGATGAATTTATTAAAGATAAATTTTGAGTTCATAGTCTTCAAATGGCATTAAAATTTAACAGAAATTGTGATTATGATAACATATAAAGGTAGTTTTTTCCGAAATTTCAATTAAAAAAAAATATATTATTTTGCATTAAAAAAAAAACTAATTTTTGATCGTCGTAAACGTCTCTGATCCCACCACAGAGTAAGAATAATATTTTATTGTATTATTGTATCTTTAGTCTATGGATCCCACCAATATGCATTAATATTCATAGGGAAGGAGCTGATGACGGAATTTTGCTGAAAGTGGGGGTCAGAGTTTTGCGGACAAGGGGAGAGGGCGTCAAAAATGGGTGAAAAATTTGCTGACGTAATACTTGAACGGCCTAAGACAAAACAAAACTGCAAAAAAAAAATTTCTGAATTTCGTTCCAACATTTATAAATCATGCGCATAGGCGGAGATAGACTGGGGGGGGGCAAAGTCATTATTTCTGGGGGGGGCATGATGATGATGATGTCAATTCTTATACATACACATACATTAGATCTTCCCACTCTACCTTTGATGCTGGGGGGGGGGGTGGCGTGGGGGCAATGCCCCCCCCCCCCGTATCTCCGCCCATGATCACGCATTACTCAAATGAACCTCGAACTTAGACTGACGATTCGTTAGAAGTTTGTGAGTTTTATAAAAGAAACAAAAATATGAATTACAAAAAATCTTAATCCAAAAAACTTTTTTAAGCATTGTCCAGTTGCTAAATCGGATGTTCACATTGCGCTACATGTTGAATGAACATTCCTATATATACTATTAACAACTATCTGCTACTATTCTTAGATTTCAAAAGTGTTTTTGTGCAGTAAGTTTAGTTTTTATCTTGCGGACTGGCAGCAAAATCTTCAGAAATTCGATCTGAGAGAGAAAAACACTCTTTCTAAGCTTGTTTCTTGAATACGTTTTTACGCTGTCATATCCACGCATTATAGCAATTTCTTTTATTTTGTGAGGAACCAATTTACCGATTGTCACGAAATTTATCGCATTGATTTGCAATTTAATTAAATATTTTTTTAAAGTCATTTTTGAAATAATCGACATTTTCGAAGCCTCACAGACAACCTCTAATACAGGGTGGGCAAAAAGTCCATAGAAACTTTGAAAATGAATAAAATAACCGAAATAAAAAACGATTTGCAGGATTAACCGCTGTGGTGGTCGTGTGGTCATAGTGACGGGCTCGCATCGCGAGGATCCGGGTGCGAACCCCACCGTCGCCACAGTGGTGGTCGGCTGAAGGTGGTTCCCAACTTCGAGGCGCGAATGCGAGCCAATCTCCCCGTTAAAAAAGTCTCCCCACAGAAAGCAACAGGCTCGCAACGATTAGTTATTCAATCAATACACTTCACTCATAGTTAGAAAAACTGGTGGGAGATGGCAGCACTACACAGAAACAAACTTCACGTCAGGTTCCACTACACGTACACACACATTCCAACATGTACCAATTCGTTAGAGGTTCCGCATTGGAATATGGACGAGGTGCATGCGTGTGCTTTCGCCGTAGTAGGGTTAGCGTCGCTAGGTCATGGGAATTTTTTTAAGACAGGAAAAAAAAAAAACAACCGATGAGGGGTGTTGACGTACACAAGTCAAAGAAAAGGTACGCAAATAACGAACAGAATGCCTTCAAATCATTTATTACAGCAGTATGAGTTCCATACGACCACCACCACAGGGGATAACACATTGCAGGCCAGTCACAAATCCAGCAACGGCAGAGCGCAGCAGGTCCACAGACACTGTTTACAATGGTGAGCTGATTGTGGATTAGGAGCGCAAGTTCTTATACCGTCTCATTTGCATATTTCCACTGGAGTCGCTCGTACCAGTGCCATCTATCGGCTTTTTTAAGTTTTTTTCCTGTCTTAAAAAAATTCTTGTTACCTAGCGATGCTAACCCTGCAAACCGTTTTTTTATTTGGGTTATTTTTCCGGTTTTTATGATTTTTTTTTAAATTTTCTACGGACTTTTTGCCCACCCTGTATTTAGAAGCAATCATTCGTTAATTTAACAACTTATTCATTATTGAAATTTTTCTTCCAAAATTACACAAATAAAATTGTTATGGTAGGGCCTGTTTCTTTTAAATTCGGACCCTTCCCCCTTTACCTATACAGCGTTCTTTGAGGTGCAATTACATTGCATTATTAAGTAGTAATTACGTACGACAGCTATTAAAATAAACGCGGAAGTATGTTACGGTATTTGCTTACTTCAAATCAAAAGGTATTCAATTTTTCATTGAAAAATTCGAGGAAATTAGAAAGCGAATGTGCAGAACAAACTCTTAAATTTAGAAATTTTTTCTGCTCCTTAAAATTTGTGGGCACTGCTCACATATCCTTAAAGCCGGGTTTTCCAGGAGCAGGTTTCCTGTGCCTCGCGCAACGTGATTCGCCCAGCGCGGCACGCCGTTCACTCACCAATAAGAAAAGCAATACGACTGTTTTCCTACAGAGCGTTATACGCCTCACGACAGTGCTTTACGTCGGGCGCGATTGGCCGAGTGCTTCTGGAGGAGTCAAATGCGCCGCGCGTTTTGCCGATGTTCTCTTCACTTTTGTGTGTTTTCGTTCGCTTACCACCAAACCGGGGCATGAAGACGACAGAGTAGCTGATGTCAACGCCATATACTATAACAGTGTTTCTTAACCTTTTTTGCCCGTGGCCCCCTTTGAACCATATTTTTTTCTCGTGGCCCCCTTCTTACCCAGAATTTACGACCCTCATCTAGAAGCAAGAACCTTTATACGTATTGAATTTTTTCAGTGAATTAATACTGAACGAAAATTTTGCAAATAAGATTGGCCTCCAGACCACTGGCCTAGAATTTATCAAGCTCCCGCTAGTCCAAGTTCTATTCAGGGCCGTCTCAACAGCATAGACACCCTGGGCAAAGTGATGCTATGGTAGTCCCATACTTAGCTGGAAATAAACAGCCTATATATTTCCTATTTATTTTCAAAATTTATTGTACTATTACAAAATATCATAAGGTGGAGTGGGGTTACTTATGAACCTGAGACCCCCCAAGCATGACCCTTCACAAGAGTGGGACTGACAGAGCTTCAGCCCGGGGCCTGATATGATTTTCATCATTTTTTTTTAATGTAAAGGAGGGGGTCTGTGAAAAACGTAGCCGGGGGGACTTCAAAAAACCCCATCCTAGGCAGGGCCGTAACTAGGGGGGAGCAGGCGGGTCTCGTGTCCCGGGTACTGGACCCGAGGGACCACAAATTGCATTCTGAAACCTGCCCTTCAACATTACAAGGGGCGTCAAAATGCGCGCTTGACCTGGATGACCAAGCATCAAGTTTTTGCCCTGATCCTAATGAACCTGCTGCAAAATGTAGGTGGTGAGGCCCGCGTGGGTCCATGCCCTAAGACGGCCCTGGTATAATGGGTGGTTTTGTTGGATTCTGTAAGTGTATAGTCACTAACTTGAAAGCTTTATTTCTTCACACCTTAATTTTTCTCCTCAGCTCTCTGCAGCCCTCCAAACCATCTGTCATGGGCCCTTTCCCCATTTTCTTCTGTGGCCCCCCCGAAATATCCCAGTACCACTAGGGGGCCATATCGCCCCCGGTTGAGAACCACTGTGCTATAATATAGCCGCCGCGATCTTATGCGCCACGCTAGGAAAACACAAACGCGTAGCGTGATTATGTAACACGTTTCTGCCGGCGCAAAACTGTCTAATTCGGTTCACGCGGCGCAAAAAACCTATTCCTAGGAAAACCCGGCTTTACCCACGTGAGAAAACGGCCACTGGGTTAGGTCATGAAACGGAGAAAACGGAACAAAAATCCCAGGATGAATTGCTTGAAAAATCGAACACATGGAAAACTTTTATTAGGCTGCTCGCAGCTTAATTGGACGCACGGCATAACTACTCATTTTACCATTAAAAAAATTATGATACTTATTATTAATAATGAATTTTATTGCAAATTGATTACTTAATTTTCTTTTCATAATACACTGTATAAAAAATGCTTTTCCTGCATAGCCCTAAAGTTTTAAACATATTTTATACTGAAAATCAAATTGGCAATAGAGAAAACATAAATCATATAGTATTTGACTTCGTTATATTTATTTTTATATTGATTATGAAATGATTTTAACATATTACTTTGTGATCAGATATAACAATAGTTTTGCAATATGTGCAAAAATGGAGAAAAAAATTTCAAAATGATAAAGGAATGTATATGGTTTTGATTGTGCATGTAAGTGTAGATAGGTCCACGTATTGTATATATATGTATGGTTATGACTCTCAAAATGAGTAATCTAACATTTTAACATACTGTATATCGCAATCGTAAATATATAAACAAAAATACAATATAACATGTCTAATCATTATAATAAGCTGCTGTCTGAACCATATGTGTTTATAACTCCCTTTAGAACTGCTGGAAGGACTTAACTTTAGTCCCTTGAGGTCACAAAGTGTATGTATTTATGTTTGTACTTATGTGTATGTTTGTATTTGCATATATGTCTGTGTTTTTGTGGTTTGTTCATGAAATAAAAAAAATATATACTGTATATGTGTTGAGATTGAAAATTTTAGGGCTCTAATATATACCAGGCTTGCCTTCTATTATATCTATACTACACAACTCCTACCTACCTTCCTACTGTCCAGTTTAGCGTACAAGCCTATATCTTTTGTTTCCTTTGGCCTCTAAATCATCCACCTCTGCTCTACTCATGGGGAAAGTCACTGCATTTAGATTCCTCTTCCAAACCCATGGTAAGCATTCTGATCTTTGGATTTGGTTTACCTATTATGGAATGCATGAAAGATAATTTCAGTGGCACAATCTCATGTGGATACAGCCCCCTCGGTTCATTTATGGTAGAGAAGGAAAGAGAAAAGAAGGAAGAGAGAGAGAGACATACACACACAAGAAGAAAACTGAAAAAGAAAGACAAAATGGGCCTTTGTTTTTTCGCAAGTGCGGGAATAGACTGTGCGGGATTGTCCCGGAATTCCCCCGTGTGAGGAACTGTCTACCTCCCATTTCCCGACTTGCCCGGGGCATTGCAGAAATTTCGACCGGACATGTGTTAAGAAACAAAAATTTAAAGACTTCCGTTTTTTCTAATTTTTTCATCGACGATGATGCAAATTTTTCTACACACGTATGAGAAATTCCACGGAAAAATGGTTCATTTTTGGTTCATTCAATGGTTCATTTGTATTCCTCACATCAGTTGAAAACCAAAAACCATTTTGTTTGGGGAATAATAACAGGTAGTTTTGATTTTATTCAATAGGTGGCAGCAGAGGGCCCTGATGCCCGAGTGGCGCAGTAGTAAGATGCTTGCCTTGCACTATGTATTACCGTCAAAGTCCACGGGTTCGAATCCGGCAACGAACATCAGAAACAAGTTATTTACATACTGAGTATGGGGCCATCACCGATACAGATGGCGACTTCATTTTCCACCCAACTCCATTGGTTGGAAATTGACGAATGGCGATTTATAACCGGAGTTGCTGCGCGGTAAAGTAGCAGAGGTCCTAGCTTAAAGCAGTTTCTCGTATTAGTAAAGTATGAAATATGATCACAGTCAGAAGGTCAGGAAATTTTCCTCCTGATAATTTTTTTTCACCGGTTGGCAAACTATTTCTCCCATTTATGCTAGTTCTCTTAATTTCAATCGTCTGCAATGAGAAAAAGGTCGAAGAACACTGAACTAAACTGTACAAGTGCCAAGGATTTTAGGGCCGATGGGTAATTTTATCCCCTTCCCCCCATTACCTTACACAATCCGAAACACTATAATGCCCTTTGAAAAAAAATTTTCGGGTTGTCCCGGTATTTATCAGGATTCGACCCGGTTTCTTAGTCTCATTATCTGGCCACCCTATTCTAGTCCCACCCCTGCAACAGTCCAGTCCTGTGTATCGGATAGTATTCTGCATGAGAGATGAATCGTTACTTGGCGACTTCTTTTCCGACGCCAACAGCGCGGAAATTATAATTAGCGGTTTGTGCATTTTTAATTGATGACCAAATTCCTTTTGAATTTTTGAATTTCCTTCAAAATTTCGATTAAAAAACTGTATAGTTCTTGATATTTTTCATGCAAATATTATCTATATATATTTTTCCTATTTTTAGTCGTTTTGGGACATTGAGAGAGGACCTGGTCGAATGCTTTAGTGAAGTATGCGTAAATACCATTAACTTATTAGCGATTGAATTCACATGTAAGAGTTTTACATGCTTGGTAGTGACATTTACTATAGAATGCTGGTGTGATAATAATAATAATAATAACACGGTTTATCCTACTTATGATTTTTTCCTCGTATATATTTAAAAAAAGAATGAATTTCGGTGGATTAAGATCTTGGTGAAATCCCATGTTTCACGTAAAACTTCAACACAACTTCTTCAGCGTCATACATAACTTCTGTTGAAGACATCCGGAACATGAACATGACGGAAATACGTGGTAGAAAGAGGGAGAGAGATTATTATCATCCGATCAACTTGAGCCAGAGAGTGGGCTTCCCGCCCGCCTGAACACAATATGCATCGTTTATACAATATTTATGCACTCCCATTCACAAGTACTTACATCTTGCAGGGGCCTCCCCAGCTAACCTATAGACGTTTTATTAGCCGTGTACTCTGGAGTACTTTTTTTTTCTTCTTTACAGTGAATGAGCCCGCACGTCAATTCTTCCATCGCCCCGCCATTCAATGTCAAATCAATGGAGTTCGGAGAGAATAAAGGCAATACACTCTCTATTGTACACATGTGGCACATGGATACATGAAAAAAAAACGCCCAGTAGCACCAATTCGTATATTAAAAAAAATAATGCTATTGAATCGGATGACAGAATGTTAAACCTATATATTTTGAAAGGCGTTTGAAGGGTTCCTTTAATACCTAAATATTCAAGGTTCTCTGAGTTGTTGTGAGACGGCAGAGTACGTTAAATATATTAAAATCAAAATACAGTCAGACTTGATTACACCGATTATACTGCCATTGAAGTTTGTCGTTATAACCGAGGTGTCGTCACAACCGAGGTTGACGTTTTTAAGGCCTTTCATTGTGAGCAATCTAATCAGATGCAATGAAATACTGTACGTGAAGTTTTTATTTCATTATGATTATGGCGACCGTAGTTGATCGAGAAAAATACGGGAAATCGAGATAATTAACACGGGACAACGCCGATTCTCCCCAAACATGTTGGCAATTGTCGGCGAAATCACCAAATATTGCTTATAAATATCCTTTGGCGCAAAATACAGCGCTACACCAAGTCTGCTAAAATGTATTTCAAGGGGGAAAAAAATTGAGCGTGCCAAATATGTGAGAGGAATATTTATAGCCACATTCATAAAATGGCGTGATTTATAAACTATGCAAACTACTTTCATTCCCGATTCTAGTACGAATTAGGAATTAAAGTAAGCTTCACTGAAAAAACGGGAGAAGGATTCTATTAGGAAATAGTCCGCGGAAGAGGAAAATATATAATCTACACTGCTGGCCACCCAAATTGCAACACCAAGAAAGACAAGAGATATCGCAACAATATTTATTTTGTAGATAACATGTTGACCAAGCATCAAATGATTAAATTTATAGACTTCTGTGAAGTGTGGTTCCTGCCAAAATCAGTAGCCAGAGTAGCCACCATTGTTGGAGATCACCGCTGCCACACGCCTCGGCATTGATTCAAAGAGAGTTTGGATGTGTTCTTGGGGTACAGCAGACCAAGCAGCTTCCACGCGTTGCCAAAGTTGATCTGGTGTGGCAGCTGGGGATGTAATCTGGGTCAATCGTTGAGCAACCATGGACCACATGTTTTCTATCGGCGAAAGATCCGGAGAGCGAGTTGGCCAGGGAAGCAATTCAATCTGGCGATTGACGAAGAACCTTTGGACAATGCGTGCCACGTGTGGTCGCGCATTATCCTGTTGAAATATGGCTGTGGGCAAGCCCTGAAGGTAAGGAAGGACAACTGGCTTCAACACCTCGGAGATGTAGCGCTGGCTTTTTAAAGTACCGGCAATGCGTACTAGAGGAGTGTGAGAGTGATATCCAATACCGCCCCATACCATAATACCCGGTGCAGGACCAGTGTGGCGGTGCATAACGCAGCTGTTCAGCATCCTCTCTCCACGGTGTCTCCAGACTCGAATCCGACCATCGTGGTGTTGCAGACAGAAGCGTGACTCGTCAGTAAAGACAATTTCATTCCATTGTGCCGTCCACATCCTTCTTTCATCGCACCATTGGCGGCGGAGACGTCTGTGGTTCTGCGTCAAGGGTAGACGAAGCAATGGACGTCTTGCGGACAGATCACTCTGCTGTAAACGGCGTCGAATGGTACGCGCAGACACTGGATGATGCGGTACAGACTGAATGTGCTGTGCTATGGTTCGTGATGTGGCTGAGCGATCCGTCACTGCAATACGCACAATACGCCTGTCATCACGTGAAGTGGTGCACTGAGGTGGATGCGATCGAACACGTCGGTCCGTCGTACCCTCCTGCATCCAACGATCACATATCCGCATTACAGTTGTTTGGTTTCGTCCAACACGACTACCGATTTCCCTGAAAGATAATCTCGGTAGGCCACTATCCTTCCTCTGTCGAACTCGGATACTTGATCAAAAGATGATCGCTGTTTTCTACGAGGCATAATTGATCGTTTTTTTGAAAAAACCACAAGAAAAACACAATTACCGTACTTCAAATCGTCGAAATCTCCAAGCCTTAAATAGCGCTTTGAAGTGGCGCCGCAGGCGCGCGTGATGTGCGTCTGCGCTGAAATTCTAATCATTTGCATATCTCACCTCCGCTAATGCATGTTGTAAATTTCATATTATTTGCATGCTTCCTTCAGGGTGTTGCATTTACGGTGGCCAGCAGTGTATATACAGTCAAACCTAGTTAGTACGTCACCCGGTTAACACGTCACTCCTCTTACCGGATCACTTTCTGGAAGTCCCAATTGTCCTCAGGCAGGAATTGGCAAGCTATGGCTAACTCCGTTTAACGAGTCACTCCGCTTACTAAGTCATATTTTTGCTCTCCCAAGAGTGACTCATTAAGGTTTGACTGTATATGCAGTGAGGGCCACATAAGTAATCTGTAAATGTACCGCATTGTTCATTTTTACGAAATTAGGTTTGAGATGGCGGGCCACATTGAATGACCCGAAGGGCCACATTTGGCCCGCGGGAAATAGGTTGAGTATATACATTAGGAAACATTTACATTAAATTTTTTTGTATTCAATTTTCATGTTTAATTGGCATTAATTTTTTACTAACATTAACATACTAAAACTTTTACTAGCATTTCTTTGGCATGGTCAGGCTTACAACAATACAATTATTCAAATCATTACACTTCACTCATAGTTAGAAAACTTGATGGCAGATAGAAGCACTACAAACAACAAGCATTGCACAGAAACAAACTTCACGTCAGGTAGGTTCACTCTACGCATACACACACATTCCAACATGTACCAATTCGTTAAAAGTTCCGCAGAGGAATATGGACAAGGAGCATGTCTGGTTCAGTAGTGGCATGGTTAGAATACCGAGCCAATGAAAATCATTGATTTGCAGATATCGCGAAAATATGACATAGAACAAACACGTGTGCAATTTTTGTCGAGTTTATGAAATGAAAATTGATTCAAAAATTGAAACTACAATAGCAAATTCCTTACAAAACTTGGGAACATTCATTGAAAATATTAATAGGTACCAAGAGGTAACTCTTGCGGTGCCTTAAGAGTGACGTGGGTCCCCCGTTCAAAGTGATTTATTTTATGCCTCTACTTGGCTGCACGTGCCTGTCTACCAATCTAAATGCTTAATTTCGAAAATTTTATCCAGATCTCATTATTCTCTTCCCCCCCCCCCAGACCGTGCCCGGGTGAACCCATACGTTAAGACAGCATTGCCCAAGGACGAATTAATTTAAAAAGTAACCTGAATGAAACCAAGAGAACATAGTTGTTGCTGTATTGAAAGCATAAATTTTATTTCATTAAGCTCTTGCAATATAAAGCAAAAATTGCTGCTTCAATTTCTTCGGCAAAAAAAATCAGTCAAACTCGAAGTAACGACCTCGGTTGTAGCGACACCTCAGCTATAACGTCCGTCATTGGTGGTCCGGGCTGATTCCCATAAGAATAATGTTAATTTTACCTGGCTTATAGAGTCGATGAAAACAACACAAACTCGGATATAACGACTCTTTTTCGACGTTTCACTAAAGTTTTATGGCGTTTTCCCAAGAAATTCACAAAATTACAGTTCATCATATCAAGAGAATGTTCATCTAATGTGTTGAAAAAGGGTTTATTACATGTTCGCGCACGCGAAACTTCGACTTTAGTCTCATTGACGCGACCCGTATACGGGACATTACCTTGTATATTTTCGCGTTATTTCTGACTTTTTCTTTTATAAAAAAAATTCACCTTTTTCCAAGTTTTTTTTAACAAAGCAATATATATTTGGCACTTTCATCGACAATTGGCAATATTTATGACAAAAATTAGAGGCATCTGGTATTTATAAACCCCCTCCCCTCCAATTTCTCGCATTTTCTACGATCAAACATGGTCACCGCAATAATAAACAAATAACAACTTCATAACTTCATACATAGTATACGATTGCATCCGATTAAATTTTTCTTCAAAAAGCGTCTTAAAAACTTCAACCTCCAGTTACTACGACAATTCGGTTATAACGACAAAAATTCACGAATCTTTGCCGTAATAACCGACTGTATCTAACTCTATCACTGAGCTATTTTACATACTAAAATTTAATATTTGAAATTACGTATAGTGTGTTCAGAAAGTATTCGATGGCAGATTGCAGCGAATAAAATTTTGGTCTGGAAAAACGAAACGTTGCCGTGATTTCTTTAAAAAAACAGGAAAGGCAATAAAACTTTTTTTGCAAAAGGGGGGTTGGTTGACCAATAAAATTCTTACAAAAAAAAGGGGGAATCGTCGATAAAATTCTGGTCAAAGATGGAGGGAATTGCCGATAAAATCCTTACACAAAAAGTTTATCTTGGCACCGATAAAAGTCTTACGTAAAACGGGGTTGCCAAGAAAATTGAAAGGGGGATGATGATAAAATTCTTACAAAAAAAAATGGGGATTGCCGATAAAATTCCAATCAGAAAAAGTCAAAAAATGGTGGGAGGGTGCCAATAAAATTTTCGTCAAAAAAAAAAAAAAAGCAAGGGATTTCCGATAAAATTCTTACAAAAAGTTTGGCTTGTCGATACAAAAATAGGCCAATAAAATTCTCGTAATAGTGAGAGTCACCGATAAAATTCTCATCGGAAAAGGTCACCGTTCAAAAAATTTTATTAAACACCGTTTAAGAGTATTTACTTCCGAGAAAATAGATAAAAATCACATTGGTGGATGTATCTTATACCAATATTATAGCAGAGGTTTCACAAAATTATCCTGTGAACCCCTGGGGGTATGTAAGAGGTTGTTACAGAGATATTCTCCTCCTAACCAGATCATGGCCCACCGTTCTGTCTCTATGAAGAGATTTTAGCAGGTGGCCGAAGACGACCTGGGACATGCTGGAAGCCGTGCATGTATGTGTTGTGAACGAACCTACCTTCAAGTTTCCTTCTGTGTAATGCACGCTTTGTATAGTGCTGCCATCTTCCGTCAATTTTTCTAACTATGAGTGAAATGTAATGATTGATTAATTGTATCGTTGTAGGTCTGTTGCTCTCTCTCTGTGGCGAGACTTTTCAACGGGGAGATTTCATCTCGCATTTGCACCAATCGTGCCTCGAAGTTGGGAACTACTCAAAACCAACAACTTCAGCCGACCGCCACTGTGACAACGGTGGTGGAACGAACCCGAGTCCTCGCGATGCGAGTCCGTCTCTATGTCCACTCGAACCACCACGGCGGCTGTTACAGAGAACGCGGTATGTATTTCAAAACAAAGGCGTCAAAAGAAATTTATGCACCCTTTTAATGACTTGGCAATAGCTTAGACACCTTCCGTGACTTGACATGAAGAGCCGTCTTTAGGTCTTGACATCGAGATGCTGCTAAGACATTTCCAGAGAGATCCAGATCGTTTTTATTTCGTTATCATCACCAAAAAAATCTCAAAGGAAACTGACAGTAACCACATTTCTCATTACGAACAAGCACATGCTGTACACCTCAACGGTTATTCATCCTCCAAATTTTTTATGTCTCTCCATTTTAGGTGCATCTTGGACTGTGGCCAGTTTCTTGCCACCAGTACAAGATGGCGGGGGGGGGGGGGGCCCTCGTGTCTCCCTCGCACAAGTCAATTGCGCCCCATTTTTCTTCTGGCCCTCATGCATTCATACACTATCCGTCTTGAAGAAGAGCGGTTTTTGCTGGCTGCCCGCGACCTCGTCCTTTCTCCAACTTGAGTTTTCCCGACCATCCTTTTATATAATACATCTATCTGTTTCTATTTTTTTTTTTTTTTTTTTTTTGTTCATCCTTGTCCTGTATGTAGCCTCTTCGTTCTCTATCGAATTGTTCGATTCCGACAACAGGAATTTCTGCCTTTCACTGCCTATGTTAGGGGCCCTTTGTTGTACTTTTGTTGTCCTGAAAAGCGTGGTCAATAGATTTGGCTATTTTTTATCCCGAGTCCAGACATTTTTCTTTTGACGGTATCTCTACTCTTCGTTGTTTTTTTTTCACTTTTGGTGCTATTGTGATATTTTTCCCACCCACTATAACTGAAGTTTTCGCCATTCATTGTACGTTTCTGCCCTTGGTTCTTTGAATATAAGCACCCCAAAAAGATGTCCATCTTCCTCACCTCCTGCATTTATTTTATTTTATTTTTATTTTATTCAATCATATATGAATAGAGCATGCGTGATGCATTCTCAATGTTGGGCGTCGGCGGCAGAGACTGTGGCGCGATGAACAGTGATGGCGGCCATGCTACACGACACTGCTACTACTACTACTACTACTACAAACGGTAAAACTACAGTCGAACTTTTGCGTTGTAACGAAACTTTTTCGTTGTAACCGAGGTTGGTGATCTCAAGACCTTTCAAGAAAAGAAACTGTAATCACAGATGTTAGCAAGTTCAGTCAGAATCGGTTAAAACGACATCAAAGATTCTACAATTCTGTAAAAATTTTCAGAATAACTGAAAGAAAAGGTATTTAAAAACTAACTATATGAAAAAGGAAAAAATACAAGAACTAATTGAAAACAAAAATTCAAGAGTTAAACTAAAATTAAAAATCAACTGAAAGAAAAACTTGAGGGTATAAATACATTTAATTTAAATAAATTAGAGTTAATTTTAAATACATTGAGCTTTCAACTTAAATAAATTAAGCTTTTAATTTGAATAAATTGGAGTCAGTTGTAAATAAATTAAGGTTTAATTTGAATAGATTTATTTTAATAAATTTAAGAGATTAAAAAAAACGAGGCATCCAAAAGAAAAAATTAAAGACTAAACTAAGAAAATAAAATTAAGTAGAAACCACGAGAAAAAATTTAAGAGTCAACTAAAAGAAAAATTTAAGAGTCAACTAAAAGAAAAATTTAAGTCAACTATGTAAATGAAAAAATTTAGGAATAAATTAAAAGAAAAAATTTAAGAATAAACTAAAAGAAAAAATTTAAGAACAAACTAACTGAAAAAATTTAGGAATAAACTAAAAGAAAAAATTTAAGAATAAACTAAAAGAAAAAATTTAACAATAAACTAAATGAAAAAACTTAAGAACAAACTAAAAGAAAAAATTTAAGAATAAGCTAAAAGAAAAAATTTAAGAATAAACTAAATGAAAAAAATTAAGAATAAACTAAAAGAAAAAATTTAAGAATAAACTAAAAGAAAAAATTTAAGAATAAACTAAAAGAAAAAATTTAAGAATAAACTAAATGAAAAAATTTAAGAATAAACTAAAAGAAAAAATTTAAGAATAAACTAAAAGAAAAAATTTAAGAATAAACTAAAAGAAAAAATTTAAGAACAAACTAAAAGAAAAAACTTAAGAATAAACTAAAAGAAAAAACTTAAGAATAAACTAAATGAAAAAATTTAAGAATTAACTAAAAGAAAAAATTTAAGAATAAACTAAAAGAAAAAATTTAAGAACAAACTAAAAGAAAAAACTTCAGAATAAACTAAATGAAAAAATTTAAGAATTAACTAAAAGAAAAAATTTAAGAATAAACTAAAATAAAAAACTTAAGAATAAACTAAAAGAAAAAATTTAAGAATAAACTAAAAGAAAAAATTTAAGAATAAACTAAAAGAAAAAATTTAAGAACAAACTAAAAGAAAAAACTTAAGAATAAACTAAAAGAAAAAACTTCAGAATAAACTAAATGAAAAAATTTAAGAATTAACTAAAAGAAAAAATTTAAGAATAAACTAAAATAAAAAACTTAAGAATAAACTAAATGAAAAAAATTAAGAAAAAACTAAAAGAAAAAATTTAAGAACAAACTAAAAGAAAAAATTTAAGAATTAACTAAATGAAAAAATTTAAGAATAAACTAAATGAAAAAATTAAGAACAAACTAAATGAAAAAAATTAAGAATAAACTAAATGAAAAAATTAAGAACAAACTAAAAGAAAAAATTTAAGAATAAGCTAAAAGAAAAAATTTAAGAGTGATCTAAAAGGAAAAATTTAAGAATAAACTAAATGAAAAAACTTAAAAACAAACTAAAAGAAAAAATTTAAGAATAAACTAAATGAAAAAAATTAAGAACAAACTAAAAGAAAAAATTTAAGAATAAGCTAAAAGAAAAAATTTAAGAATAATCTAAAAGGAAAAATTTAAGAATAAACTAAATGAAAAAACTTAAGAACAAACTGAAAGAAAAAATTTAAGAATAAACTAAATGAAAAAAATTAAGAATAAACTAAATGAAAAAAATTAAGAACAAACTAAATGAAAAAAATTAAGAATAAACTAAATGAAAAAATTAAGAACAAACTAAAAGAAAAAATTTAAGAATAAACTAAATGAAAAAATTAAGAACAAACTAAAAGAAAAAATTTAAGAATAAGCTAAAAGAAAAAATTTAAGAGTGATCTAAAAGGAAAAATTTAAGAATAAGCTAAAAGAAAAAATTTAAGAATAATCTAAAAGGAAAAATTTAAGAACAAACTAAATGAAAAAAATTAAGAACAAACTAAAAGATAAAATTTAAGAACAAACTAAAAGATAAAATTGATTAATATGAAAGGAATGGGAAATAAAAGAAACCAGTGAAAAAAATCAAAAAGAAAAAAGGCATAAATGATAGAGAAGGAAATATTTATTTTACCACTTTGCAATCAAGGACGTAATATTGAGTAGA
Organism: Pholcus phalangioides; assembly: GCF_987345545.1. Classification (NCBI taxonomy): domain Eukaryota; kingdom Metazoa; phylum Arthropoda; class Arachnida; order Araneae; family Pholcidae; genus Pholcus; species Pholcus phalangioides. The sequence goes on along the minus strand of NW_028301601.1, from coordinate 16,577,509 downwards.
AAACGCCAGTGGAATAAATTCAATAAATGAATAAGTTCTGTCTACTTTCCTTCCTCTCTTCTCATCATCGCGAAGCTTTGTTGTAACACTATAATTTTTTCCCCCTCCGTTTTTTCTATACCCTGAAAGTGTTCCCCCCCCCCCGCATATGATGTATCTTTCTACTCTATGCATATAAGAGTGAAATAGAACAGGTAGGATGTGAGTGAAAAGAGATATCCACGTTATACCTACTCTCTTATCTATTACGCTATCTATTTATCGCCGATTCATCAAATAGAGATCATTCGAATTTCTTGCCAAACGCTTGTAAGCGAAGGAGTTAATGGTATTACATGGAAAAGTAATTTCTTCTTTTTTATTCGGATATATATGGCAGCGTATAACGTGAAAGAGGTACTATTTGATCGTTATTTTGCTTTTAGATTGTTCCTGTGCGTCTTCAAGCTTTCGGAATCAGTGACGAAAATCGGGTGATTTAGCGGAAAACTGTTCAAATTTTTATTATAAGACGGGATCGTGATCAAATATACTGTACTAAAAATCAAGTAACTGTAAACGTCAGTTATAACGACATCGAGGATTCAGTGAAATTTTGTCGTTATAACCAAGGTCTATTAACAGATGAAGTTAATGTCTTCAAGATCTTTCAGTTGTGAAAAATACAATCAGATGCGATCGAATATATCATTATAGATTCGAAATTTCATTATGATTAGGGTGACCATAATTCGCCAAGAAAAATGCGGGAAATCGGGATTAAAAACATGGAAAATCGCCAATTGTTACCATAATTGCTCGTTATCGAGATGACTACCAATGTCTGCTTAACAATTTGCACCAAGGGTGCTCAACATTTAGCAGCGGGTCACTTCATCGCTTTTAAAGCGTGTTGCGGGCCACGAATCAAGTGATTCGGAACAGCACCGCAGGTCATTTAAGTAGTCTGTAAATCTGCTGCGGGTGATCACAAGTCATTTAAGTGATGCGAATCTGCACACAGATCATACTAGTGACCGGAAAATGCATCGAGTGCCCTTTAGGTGCTCTGGGACCGTGCCGTACAATACTCAAATGATATGAAAATGTGCCGTTTGTCATTTAACTGATCTAGGAATATTCCACGGTGTTTTTTGATCATTGATGTGTTTTTGTACCACTTAGTTCATTTTTACAAAGTTAGGTGTGAGATCGGGGGCCCCATTTGATCCGTGGGTTATGGTTTGAGCAAATTAGAGTGTATGACTGCACTGGAGCGTCGATACAACCAAATGCTAGATTTTTCTCGTATTTATCGATTATGCAGCTTTGAGTGACACTCAACGGGAGGTCATGGGATACTCTAGGGGGGCCACGGGTGAAAATCGATGAACGGGTGAAGTGATGGACGTGACATTTAAAGCCCCCCCCCCCCCCACCTCCTCTGAAATGGGGGGAATAATGAAAGAATATGCAGATCTCAAGAAATAAATTGCGTTCAAATATGGGTGATAAAAAGTGCGATGTGGCGGGTTATCCTTAATAAGTCAGATTTTATTTTCAGTAAATTGGTAGTTTTGAATTACTGAACAAACAGTGATTGAATTTATTATTTGTCAAACAAAAATTAATAAATTTCAATCACCGGAGACATTATTAATTTGCCAAAGAAAAGTAAATAAATTTCAGTCATTATAGCCAAACGGTGATTGGAATTTATTAACTTGCCAAAGAAAAATTAATAAATTTCAATCACTAGACAAAAGATGATTGGAATTTCTTAATTTGTTAAAGAAAAATCAATAAATTTCAATCACTGGATAAACGGGAATTGAAATTTATTAATTTGCTTACAAAAAATAATAAATTTTAATCGCTAAACAAACGGTGATTGGAATTTATTAATTTGCTACAGAAAAATGAATAAATCAGTAAATTTCAATCACCTGACCAATGGAAAGCAATAAAATGCAACGAATTTTAGCGGGAATATTTAGTAAACATTTGTCACTAACTTTCCTGTCATGCTGCCATCTGTTGACAGAAATGTTCCCCAAAAAAGTTCTCAAATTAGGATCTATTTTTTTTTTAAATACTTTTTTTTATCTGGGGATAACCTGAACTTTTAATGGTCGAAACCCGTTCTTCCATTGCATACCTCAACCCTCAGGGGCCGCTCTGGGCCACGTAACCCATCCCGCCGCATGGGGTGTCTCTCTAGGAGGGCACTTGATTGGGTGTTGAAAGGGCCTAAAAATAGGTATAAATACTGTAGTATAATTTAAGAATTAATGAAAATGCATTAAATTCAAGAGACTTCAGAATCTATATATATAAAATTGATTTTCTGTCTGTCTGTCTGTGTGTGTGTATGTTCTCTATACAAATCTACAATTTTAGATCGATCGTCACCAAATTTCGCATATATACCAAATGGGACCCGACTTGAACGATAGGCTACTTTAAATTTTCGTCAGACCAGGGAAAATGCCCCAAATGGGCAAAAAACTGTCCGGCAACAATGGTTTTTGGGCCTCAACAATCACTCAGCAATGCGTTTCAGACGTGTATATGCCTTTACAACGGTTTGTCACTTCTTTAATCCTGTTAGTATATGTATAATAGTTTATGCCTTTATAATGGTTTGCCACATTTTCAATATACTCTCAGTAATGAGGCTTTTTGAATAGACGTCATAATCATCATCAGCATCGCTTTGAGAGTCAGGAAAAGGGTGATCCTCATAGAAATCAGTGCTAAAATGGTCGATTTTACTGTAGAAATGCGGAAATTCGTGGGATTTTCCACCCCATCAATAATTTTAAAAATTGTATTGAATTCTCGATTTTTGAAATATTCAGTTCGCTTAGAGATATACGAAGCCCAGGAGATTAAATACGAAGTAATTAGCCAAACCTATACTTTTCAGTTGGATATTCGAGTAATATCATTGATTTCATTTATATCTTCTCAAGTATGAAAATTAATGTCTCCATATTGTCTCTTTTGATATTTATTTGCATAAATTCATGTGGGTTAGGATATTTTAAAATTAGTTATGAGCCCGTGAAAAGTGCATCGAAAAAATTCCACAGCTTTAACTAAGGATTTTTGGAAGCTGGAACAGACAGATGGATAACTTGAAGTTCGTGGGGGGGGGGGATCGAAATACCTAGCGCCCCTTAAAAAAAGAAAAATATATATTCATTTCTACGTTTCTGTGTAAATCTAGATTTGTTTATTTCATGAATCGCGCAGGTCGCCATATTGGTAAACTTGGACACGGTTTGTATGTCCCTCAAGAAAAAGAGAGGGAGATATCACGTGATCCAAAAAAGCCTCATTGAAGAAAGCCCGGGCAGCGCCGGGTATTATAGCTAGTTATCTATAAAAATAATTTCAAAATTAACGAAAGAAGTAATTTTAGAATTAATGACAATTCATTATGATATTTATTAGTGAGAGAAATGATTTCCTAATTGATAAAAATTTATGATTTATGATATTTTTATGATGTTAGCATTGAAAATGATATTAACTTCACAAATTTTATGTTAGGATGTTTTTTTTACATTTGCATCCCATGTTTTTATGTTGCAGTTGTATTGGTAATAACGAGAAGTCCAAATCTTTTTAAAAGTTCCACCTAATTCAAATGAAAACAAAAACATGATCAAAAATATTAGAAAGTTCAAAAGAAAATTGAAATTTGGTGTCTGTCTCTAATTGGCTTTCATTCAACCCAGTTCAAATTAAGTAATGTACGTAATTCAACTGAAATGGATCCGAAAAAAATATTCTCAGTGGAAGTTATCTCATAAAAAATATACCGAAATTTCTCTCGCTTTAAGTGCTTAAAATGTTGGGGGAAAAAAAAACCAATGCCCATACATATGCTAATGACTAGAGCCGGATTATATGCACTAAAAAGTGGCAAAACGTGCTCTAAAAATATGTAAATATGCACTTAAAAATGCAAAAATATGCACTTATAAATGCAAAAATAAACACTTAAAATACAAAATGTGCACTGAAAATCCCAAAATATGCATTAAACACCCCAGAATAAGCATTAGAAATCTTGAAAAAGTCAAAAATTCCGAAATATGTATAAAAAATGAGAAAAAAATGCATTAAAAGCAATCGTGCAAAAAAAAAAGGAGACGTGTTTTTAAAAAATGTATGTTTTCTATTTCTCAGTGCATATGTATTCTTTTACAAAATATATCCCCTCATATATATATATATATTTATTTATTTATTTATACCGCATATACAAATATCTCCTACATATTTTTATTCAGCCATTTTTAAATTTCCAATTTGTTGTAGCTGCTCAATAACGAAAATAGCATTAACAAAAGAATTTCGACACTATTTCTAAAAAAAAATTTAATACTTTAACACATCTCTAAAAATAGCCTTACAATAAAACGGTTAATATTCGTAAAATGCGTTCATAAATATGTATTAATTCACTAAATTTCATCTGCGGGGAAAAAAACCGATGTTATGAAAATAATGTGAACAGTATTTATTTGAAAAATTATAAAAAAAAAAAATTGAGTGAGCTTAAATAAACCTTCAAAAATATGCACTTATACTAAAAATTCTTTGATTTTATGCATTTATAAGCATTAATGCTAAAAAAAAGCCGAAATATACATTTGCATATAATCCGGGCTCTACTAATGACAGTAATCGGAAAGATAATTTTGGAAATAAGTCAGTGAAACTGGCAGTACAGCGATTGCAAACTATCGTAATTGACAGGTTTAGCAAAGCGGGCGCACTCGGTTCTGTTTGAGCAATGACGTCAGCTGGTACCGACTCCGGCGAGAGACATGAAATACCCCCCTTTATCATATAGCCCTGGTCTTTAGTACCCTCTGTAACAGACCAAATACAAATACAACGCCGCAACAGGCAAAATGCCCAACGAGGTGGCTGATAAAAAGATGCCCATAAAAATATGGTTGTCATATATTTCAAAAATACAGCAACCCAATTAAAAATGCAATTACAAACAATATATATACATGATAAAATATTATACAACGCCCATAAAGAATACTTATGGTTGTCTTATTCTAAGTATGGATAGGTTCTCGATTTACCCCCAACATGTTTACCGTATTTCTTTTTAAACGTGTCAATTGTGCTACAATTTACTACCTCCGGAAGTAAGCTATTCCATTTATTAACAACCCTATTAGAGAAAAACTCCCTGCGACACCATAGCCCTGCATTGTCCCTCACCAATCGATACTGGTGTCCCCTTGTAAAAGCAGTCGATTGGCGGTGTACTAAAAGTTCATGGTCCATCCTATCCATCCCTTTGAAAATTCTGAACACTTCGATCATATCTCCTCGACACCTGCGTTCATCCAATGTAAACATCTTCAAAAAATGAAGTCTCTCTTCATAACTCAAGCCCTGTGTGCCAATAAGGACACGCGTAGCTCTTCTCTGCACCCCTTCAACCAAGTATATGTCCCTCTGTAGGTACGGTCTCCAAAACCTTACAGCATACTCCAGTCCAGGACGAACTAAGCCTCGGAAAAGCGGAAGAATGACTTTAGGAGAACGCGAAGAGACCTTTCTGAAAATGAGACCAAGCATTCTATTCGATTTTTTGACCACCGCTGAACAATGTTCAGAAAACCTAAGCCGCTCGTCAATGAGAATTCCCAAATCGAGGACCCTAGTTGCATCCGGGATAGTGACACCATTCAACTCGTAAAAGAACCGTGGGTTGTTCGAACCAAAATGAGCGACCATGCACTTATCAACGCTAAACGTCATACTCCATTCATTTGCCCATGCTGCAATCCTGTTTAAGTTGGTCTGGAGCAACTCCCTATCGCTTTCATTCCCGATAACCCCCATTAGCTTCACATCATCTTCGAATTTGCTAGTAATCCCATCGATACCCTGATCGAGTTTATCGATAAAAAGTGAACCAAGGAGCCTTATGTGAGTGGCAATTGAAAAACACTCTTGTAGACATGCTTTTATACATTGTTCATCCTCAGTACAATATACGAACTATGTTTCTTAAACGGAGATAATACAGTAATACCATAAATACTTCCGATCTCATCAGAACATAGTGGTTTTGTAACCACACAAAAAGGAAAGAATCGTTGAGAGGAATCCCAATTACTCGACATAATAACGGGGGATATAGATATTCCACAAATATTTCTTGCTCCCATCACCCATTGACGACCATGGATACAAAGTAATGCAATACTCCCCCGTACAACTTGAGCCAACCACTCGAAATCCTGCCCTTGGATACTGACAAGTATTGAACCTTCTCAGAGACATCGCATCAAAAAAAAGAAAAAACAATTGGTATTCCAATGATAACAATATTCAATTATTTCCCACATACAAAAATAGGAAATGTATTAATATATTTAGGACCGAGTAAAAATGATCATTGTTTTATTGACTCTTATTTGTAATCGAATATGTGACTTTTCTTAACATTCTTATTGCCGGTGCTTATGAAGAACACTCCTTGAGAACGAACGAATTAGGCTTAGAGGTCCGAAACATAAATGCAAAAGAAGCTTATTGGATGACTAGGGGGGGGGGGCTCTGCCAACCCCCCACTGCCACTTCTCTTCACAATATATCTTGTTTATTTCGTCCCACTTCATCAGCATGCTATGGAAAGGGACGTGTGAAAGCAACAGCTTACTGAAGAAGCGAATTTTACAATAATAAAGCAACCAAAAACAAATGAGATTCATCAAGTACCCCCAGAAAACTTCCTCCATGGGGTTCCCCAGATTCAATTCGCTGAGTTTTAGTGGGGGCCCCAGACTGGATATATCTCGGGCTACCGATGTGTTGCTAATTTTACAATGTTAAACAACAAAAATCAATGAGATAAATCCAGGGACCCCGAATTAGAACCTGTCAACATTTCCATGTGGGCCCTGACCTGGAAGCTTGTCGGACACCCCCCCCCTGTGAGGGGGCCACGAAAATTTTCATTTTTATCAATTTTACAACGGATGAAATCCAGGGCCCCACAATAGTGGGGACAAAGTACGCAGATTTTTAGTGGGGAATCCAGACTGGATATTTCTGTCTTCCGCTGTTGAAAATTCTACTATGTTAAACAACAACAACAAAAAAATGAAATTCATCTAGTGCCCCAAAATGAAACTTGTAAACATGGGGCCCCGACTTGGAAGCTTGGAGAATTTTGTGAAGGAACCTAGATCGTTTAGATACCTAGAATTCTGTGAAGGAACCTAGATCGTTTAGATACCTAGAATTCTGTGAAAGACCCGTTTTGAGATCTGGAATACTTTTACTGGTCCGTTCTGAAATGCAAAAATTTGTGAAGGACCCATTTTGGGATATAAAATTTTGTCAACGGTCCGTTTCAAAATTTTGTGGAAAGCCCGTCTGTGAGATCTAGAATTTGGTGAAGAGTCCGTTTTGAGATATAAAACTTTCTGAACGTCCGTCTTTGAGATCTAGAATTTTGTGAATGGTCCATTTTGGAGGTCTAGAATTTTGTGAATGGTCCGTTGGAAAGAGATAGATGGCTTTTTCTCAGCTCGAGATATCAAGGAAACAGTTATTTTCCGGATATTATGCTGAGGTGAACTCGGAAAGAATAGTCATCCCGGTGGAGACGTGAAGACTTTTCTTTCCGGGTTCACCTCAGCATAATATCCGGAAAATAACTGTTTCCTCGAGTCCATTGGAAATCCAGATATTTGTGAATAGTCCGTTTTGAGACCCAGAAAATTGTGGAGGGTCGGTTTTGAGATCTATAATTTTGTAAAAAGTTTCTTCTGAAACATAGAATTTGGTGAATTGCTTTGAGAACTAAAATTTTATCAACTGTACACACACACACGCGCGCGCGCGTTTTTGAGATGATCAGCACTGATTTCGAAACGACTTTTGATCGTATTGTTGCTTTTTTCCTTCAAACTCTTACCTAAATGGTGCGTGTGTGAGGAGAGGAACTGATACTTCTAAGAACACGAACAACTACTTCTCATAGTAGAAATGAAAAAAATTTGTCTTGCCTTCTAAAACTCCCATCAAACTCAATTTGATTCTCAATTCCCCAAAACTCAATTTGATTCTCAATTCCCCAAAACTCAATTTGATTCTCAATTCCCCAAAACTCAATTTGATTCTCAATTCCCCAAAACTCAATTTGATTCTCAATTCCCCAAAACTCAATTTGATTCTCAATTCCCCAAAACTCAATTCTCTTCTTCAATTTGAAACTGAAATTATCACAATTTTTCGTTGAATGGACTTGTACCTCCCAATGCCGAAAAATTTGATCAAAATATTGTTTTAAATGTTTTTAAATATGACCAATTATTGAAAACGTTATATATTGGTACAATAATTTAGAACATTTAATCGGTTTCATTTAATAAATCAAGTCAAATTACTAACTTTTTACGCAAATTTTAATCGAACTTTAATAAATATTAATTGAGTCGATTAATTCAACTAAATTTTTTAACTGCGATTAACAATTGATCTATTAACCGAACCGATTAATCGATTAATCAGACCAGCCATGTATAAAATATGTATATAAAATGATAAATAAAATATATATACAAAATAATATACAACTATTATATTCAAAGAAAAAGAGGGTCATAATTTTTGTTATTTAAAACTTATATTTTAATATTTACTTAAATTCCTCTCCAACCAAAAAAATATATATAATACTTGAAATAAAAATAATAAAAAAAATTACAAATCGCACAAAAAAATACGATGATATCGTAACTAAACGCATAAAAGCTCGTAAAAAAAATATTTATATACGATTATATCGGTAACTACGGATAATGGGCGGAAAATATCTCCACGATGAAAAATCATTACAAACGATCTGAACTGACATCTTAACGACGCGAAATAATTATTCTTGTTCTATACTCTGATGATTTTTAATGAACAAAAATTATTAATACGGCGAAGGAGGGGGGAAAGATCGTAAATTTACACTGCCGCATATACCGTAGAAAATCGGATGGGGAGGGTGAAATTTCAGGGTTGGGGCGGGGGGGGGGCGATGAGAAAAACGCGTTTAGATAAAGCTTTTCGTTAATGATCGACCTACCTTTTATCTATAATATTCACATAGTGAGTGAGAGAGAGGAATTTTAGTCTTTCCTTTTTTTGGAAAACCCTGGTCTCTTCTTCTGTTCATTTCCCTAATGGCCTGTGAACAGGAAGTTAAGAGTATAACTTTGTCGTCGTTTAGTTTGTCGCGGCGTTACGAAAATGTGATGATATGGAAACGACACGTCCATGTGTTAACACGTGTGTGTGTGTGAGCTTCTCTTTCGCTCTCACTCACGGAATCGTTCGTCACTTGACAAAAGAACAAAGTTGGGTCTCCTATCGCCATTCATAATTCCCTTATTCCCATTCCTGTTGCAAAAACATGCGGGGGGGATGTCCATGTATTGAATGGTGTTTTTGTTTTCCGATCCGTTTCGGATCATTCAGAGTGATATGCTTACGTGGCCCGGATGTAGTGATTACTTTGTTCGGAAGTGGGAAGTTACTTCCGTCTGATCTGATCCCTGTCCGTGTCAATGAATCAGAGAAACATGATCCAAGTATTTTTTTGGGATGCTTGGAAAACTTGGATATGCTTGAAAACCAGATTTTATGCTGCTGTTTTTTTTTTGGGTAGGAAATCGGCATCCGAAAAGATGTAGGGAATTACGGAATGTAAAATTTTTTCTGAAATGTGGAATGTACAGAATTGATGATACAAATAGTTTCAGAATCAACAAAATTTTCGAATTGATTTGAAAATATTAATTTCGGAATTCATGAAAATTTCAGATTTATGGATTTCAGAATCGATATGATACAGAATTAATGAAAAAATATTCAAGACTCAATGGTAATTGAAAATTTATGCATTTCAGAATCAATGAGAATGCAGAATTTCGAACTTCAATGAAAATACAAATTTCGAACTTCAATGAAAATACAAATTTCGAACTTCAATGAAAATACAAATTTCGAACTTCAATGAAAATACAAATTTCGAACTTCAATGAAAATACAAATTTCGAACTTCAATGAAAATACAAATTTCGAACTTCAATGAAAATACAAATTTCAGAATCAACAAAAATTTTGGAATTTCAGAATTAATGAATTTCAAAATTGGTGAAATTCAAAATAATCAATTTCAAAATTGATGAAGTAGAAAATTAGTGAATTTCAAAATTGACGAAGTTCAAAATTAATGAATTTCAAAATTAATTCATTTGAGAATAAATTAAAATTTAGAATTGATGGAATTCCAGAACCGATGAAAATTCAGAACTTATGAATTTCATAATCGATGAAAATTCAGAATTGATAAAAGAAATAATTTCCATCATCGATAAAAATTCAGAATTGTTGGAAGAAACAATTTCATAATGAATGAAAACTCAGAAATGGTGGCAGAAACAATTTCATAATATCAAAATAACTATCGATGATGGAGGACATGATAAACTACGCATGATAGAAAATGGGTGGAGGTTGTCATATACCAGAAAACGTTTAGGAATTACAGCTTTTCCTGCATTTGATTTAATGAATTTACGAGGAGGGTGACAGTTTGGTCGCTACAAAAATTCAATCAATAGCGGATTTGATGAAATCTGATAAAACTGGTGAAGATTCGAAATGAAATTCTACCGAAATTCCAAAAATGAAATTGCTATCAAGTTATAAAAATGGTAAAACTTGTTGAAAAAGTACTTCAAAGCTAACGAATAAAATAAAAAGACAAAGATGTGATAGAATAATAAGAATAATAAGGAAAATATGATAATAAGAAAAATAGGTTAATAAGAAAAATAAGAAAAACAAATATAGAATACAGTAAGAAAACTAAGAAAAATTGAAAAATGAGAAAGATAGAATATTTACACAAACATAATTGCATCAATTTACGAAAGTTATCGTATCTAAAAAATTTCTTTTCCCGTATAATATAAAAAATTTAAATCTGAAAATACAGTGAATCTCAGAAGATTTTAAAGCCAAATGTTATTTAATTTTTTTAAATTAGCTATATATTATTTTAAAAATTAATAATTTTCATAATTTTTCCATTCAAATTTTTTTTCCCGACTTTTAAATATTTACATTTAATAATTTTGAACTCAATCGGTCACCTACACATACTATAAAATTGGCTTTTACATGAATTTTTATTCTTTAACCTCCGATTTACATTTTCCTACTTAGTATAGTATTTTTCAAGCGTTAAATTCGGGTCTCCACTGAATCGAATTGATATTAACAAAATAATAAATTTCCATTTCATTCCAAAAATTCCAAACGAGATTATTAACCGGTCCCCCTCAAACACACACAGAATGATATAGGAAATGAATCCTAACAAAAGACGTAAAAATAAAAATGCATATATCTCTGTAAATGATTCACAGCATGTTTTATTTCACCATTTACAGAGAAAGACATCCCGAAACAGAAGCGTTACAAAAAAAAAACTGTTCTTTTCTGTCGTATTTTCCCATCCCTACGAATACGAAATTATTGGGAATGTGATTAGAATAAATATAGAGATATAAAACTCATTTCCTTCCTCACCTGAAAAATATTTCTAATGAAAATTACAATAACCGGGTATAAAAATAAGTAACTTGGAGGTCCCTTTTGTGTTATCCGGGATTAGTTTACACCTTTGGAAACAAAAGGTAATCATGCTCTCATTTATACCTAACACAAAGAACTTTGGTTTTTTAGCTTATTATTTTCAGCATTATTATTATCATTTTTAATTTATTATCTTTTTTTTTATAACATTTTTCCGCCAATGATTCTGGGAAAATAAAGGAGAGAAGAGGACTCGTTAATGAACAGGAGCGCCTTTTGTTTAGGCTCATTTAGTTCCGAGCGAGTGGCAACAGCTTACGAGTCGGATCAAAACACAAAAGTATAAATTGTCTTTTTGACGCTTATTATGATTGTTTTATTCTATATTATTTTTTTCAAAGATAATTATTGTTTTAAATGCTCTCACGTGATTGGTTATCCCTTGAGCACGTGTTTAAAGTTTTTTTGTTTTTTGTTTTATTATTGGAGTACCTGGAAATTAATTTTTTTTAATTGTTTTTCGGCTAATAATAATCTCAGGAAAAAGCTGTTTAAAATGGAGTTGTTTCTGGCCCATTGTTTTAACAAGCGTATTGGGTTTTAGTGGTTTTTGTGTGGTTTTCCCCCCCTTCTTTTTGGCTTTTGTGAAACCATCAACTTCATTTAGGATTGTTTTTCATTTTAACAATGTTTTGTTTTCGGAAAACAAATAAAACTTTTCGGAGTGTTTTCGAGCACTTTTGTAATCAGTTTTTTTTTGTAAAATAATAATGACATGTTTGAAGTTTGTTCTGTTGACGTTGTTTGTTCAAAGTGGTAAAATGTTTGGTGAATAGGAGAAGGAAAATAATTTGCTACAATCTAATGTGCTGTTGATTGTTGGAAGTTTTTAATGGGATTCTATCTTTATTCTTATCAGTATTATTGTTATTAAAATGATTGTATTTCAAGGGAGCAATGTCTGAGTATTTGTTAATACTTATTTGTATCAGATATTTTGCTTCTCGTGAAATTACATGAGATGTGTGTTGTTTATTGTGTTTTGGAAATGTTTCAAAAAAGTTATGTTCAGAAGTTACCACCAAAATAACAAAAAATTTTAAATTTGAAGCTATAATCTATTATATAAATATATTTTTTATGGATTTATATATGAATGACGTCAAATATGAGCGTGTGTATAAAGATTTTTCAACGAAGCTAATTGTACTTTTGGCTATTTTTAAACATATGAACTCCACGTAGGAGCTAATTGGGAAAAGAAAGCGTTGTTTAGAAGCTATTGTGACTAAAGATCCATTTATGAAATATTGTTAAGAAATTAGAAAAAAAAAGTACTATTTGAGAATCACTTCGTAAAATATTACTTGCCATTTTTTTAAATGCATTGTTATTTCCACATTATTTTAAAACACATTGTTACTTGAGCATTTTTTAAATTAATTGTTAATTGAGGACCATTTATAAAACGTTGCTACTTGATAATTGCAAAAGATTGTTACTTGAAGGATCTTTCAAAAAGCTTTGTTACCTCAGCGTGGTTTTGGAAACGTCCTAATTCAAGTATTCTTTAGGAAATATCGAAATGAAAAACATTGTTCATTTCAATGTAAATCTTGGTCATTGTTTGAAAAACATTGTTACTTGGTCATTGTTTGAAAAATATTGTCACTTGGTCATTGTTTGAAAAATATTGTTACTTGGTCATTGTTTGAAAAATATTGTTACTTGGTCATTGTTTGAAAAATATTGTTACTTGGTCATTGTTTGAAAAATATTGTTACTTGGTCATTGTTTGAAAAATATTGTTACTTGGTCATTGTTTGAAAAATATTGTTACTTGATCATTGTTTGAAAAATATTGTTACTTGATTTGATTGTTCGAAAATTATTATTATTATTATTATTATTTTTTTTTTTAGGTCTAGTAATAATCTCAGGAAAAAGCTGTCTAAAATGGAGTTGTTTCTGACTATTGCTTTAACAAACATATAGTGGGTTTTTTGCGGTTTTCCCTTCAATTTTTGGCTTTTGTGATACCATCAATTTCATTTAGGGTTGTTTTTCATTTTAACAATGCTTTTATTTCCCCAAATACTTTTTGGGGAAAATAACAATAATATAGTTTAATACAAGATATACGGAAGACTGGATGTTGTGAAGATATTTATTATTTGAGATGTTAATTTTTTAAGGAAGGAAAAAACTCATTTCTGCCTCTACCTGGAGTCGAACCCGGGTCCCTCGATTGCCGGACGAGTGCTGTGACCACTAAGCTACAGAGGAGATAGAGATTTTCCTTCGCTGGAGCGTATATATGCCGAACGGAACCGTGCAATGGACGGTGAAACCGATCAGCTAATAGCTCATGGACGACGAGCCACCAGAGGGCTATATATATGACGTGAATGTCGCTCTCCACTTAGCTTAGTGGTCAGAGCACTCGTCCGGCAATCGAGGGACCCGGGTTAGACTCCCGGTAGAGGCAGAAATGAGTTTTTTCCTTCCTTAAAAAATTAACATCTCAAATAATAAATATCTTCACAACATCCAGTCTTCCGTATATCTTGTATTAACAAGTGGAGAGCGACATTCATGTCAAATATTTTTTAAGTTTGTTCTGTTTGATGTTGTTTGTTCAAAGCTGTGCAAATGTTTGTTGAATAGGCAAGAAAATAATTTACAACAATTTAATGTGGTGTTGATTGTTGGGAGTTTTTAATGGGATTTTACCTTTGTTCTTATCAGTGTTATTATTACACAAAATGATTGTACAGTATTTCAAGGAATGAATATCAATGAACTGTTTAACTGAATTTTATTATTTCTTCCAATTATGTTTCTAATTATAAATTAATTTCAATTCTCAATTAGCAATATAGTTCTTAGATTATTTCTTTCATTAAGTCATAATTTTCATTTGTTATAGAATTACCTTCTTTAATCAGTTCAAAATTTTCTTGAATTATTCATGAATCCAAAATTTTCGTTAATTTTTTGTTGAGTATGTATGAAATTGTTTTTTGATATTTTTATATATGGACGTTTTAAAATAAACTTAAATACTGTAAAGAGAGAGATAGACGGCTTTTTTCCGAAAAATCAAGGAAACGTATTTTCCGGATATTATCTAGGTGAATTCGAAAAGAAAAGTCATCTGGTCTCCACCCGGACCCGAATTCAAGCCCTTTTACAAGATGGTAGCATGCTTGCCCGGTTTGATAGAGGGTCTGCGTTTGAGTCCCGGCTAAAACCAGGGGAATTTTCTTTACGAGTTTACCTTGGCATAATATCCAAAAAAATTGTCTCCATAAATACCGTATATTAAAAAAAACAATTCAATGTTCCTGTCCCTCACAAAATATTAAAAATTAGGACTATATTGGTTGCTTGAAAATCAAAATTTTGGGGCTCCGACATTGTTAAGGAGCCCTATGGCTATACTATAATTTTTTGCACTAGGCCCGCGTTTAGTAAGGATGACCTGACTCTGCATTATCATTATATGCAGCAGTTGTAGAAATTTTATACAGTAATGTAAACCGACAGTTTAACAGATAAAGCTTATCATTTCAGAAACAACAGGTTTTCTCAGGTCCTTGATGACAAACCTTAAATAGCCCCAACAAGAAAAATCCAAATATTAAGGGGGTAAAAAATCTAATTCAATCACCATCGCGCAATATTATTTCCCGTAATACGCAACAGAGTAACAATAGTTGCTGCTGATCACGTCGTTAACGAACACCATGCAAAATGGGCTCTGTTATCGACTCTGCACGAAGCCCTTTTAAAAGATTTTCCACGGAGAAGATTTCGTAAAGATTTCCACGTAAGATTACGAAAATTATTACGAACGGGAATGCGACAAGGATGCATTCTATCACCAAATATTTTTAATATCCTCTCTCATAGTGAGATCTTCTTTAGGGAAGCACTCGAAAACATTACTGGTATTAAAGCAGGAGGGGAAAATATAAATAACATAAAAGATATGCAGATAATACACAGCAATATTAACTACAAAAATGTCAGTAATGAGTAGAGCAATAGAATCCATTAACAAAGTAGGAAAAGATTTTGACATCAAAATAAATATAAAGAAAACAAAAATTATGATTTTTTTTATGAGAAAGAAGGAAACAACGATTTACTTTAGAGAAAATGAAAACATTGAAATAGTGGGACAAATATTCAATTACCTAGGAAGTCACATAACAAATAATGGAAGATGCGCTATAGAAATAAGAAGGACAATTCAGCTTGCTAGGGAATCCTTTTGGAAATGTAAGAAATTCTAAAAGGAGGAATTTAAACGCGAAACTGAAAACGATGCTCCTTAGATGCTGTGTATAGCCGGTCCTACTGCATACACGCCAAACCTGGACATGAAACAAGTAAATCAAAAGAAAGGTAAACTCAGTTATTGTTCGGTGCAACAGAAGAATGCAAAAAAATGAAGTGGACAAACAAAATCACCAAATAAAGGAATTAGGAGAAGAACTAGAACTCGTGGCACTCTTATAAGAAATGCTGCGATGAGGAAGTGGAATTATGCTCCGGACACATCCTGAGGTCAGAGGGTCTGCAGGAGAGAACACGACACTGATATTGGGATGCATTAGAGAATACAAGAAGAGAGGAAGACCAACAACAATGTGAGCAGAGAACCTGAAGGAGTGAAGTGAACAACAGTACCGTTTGTTAAAAAGACAAGATCAAGATCGAGTAGGACGAAGATCCATTATTGCCAACTTTCGAATCGGATACGGCACCTTATGATGATGATGATGAAGTTACAAACCACGAGAAATCTCGTCGTGTATTACACAACTTCGTTCCCTAATGCACACGCGTCACAGACACACATACACTAATGTGTAACAAAAATGATCAGCCATATAGGAAAAATACATGCCAATGGAAAAAGGGGGCGGGACGAAAAAATAGAAGTGAAAATCAGAACAGAATATAAGCAGTATTTAAAAAAAAAAGTCTTGAAAAGAGTACCTAATTATCCCTCACACACACCGCCATGCTGCTTTTGTCGCAGCATCACGCGTATTTCTTAGTACCCTATAATAGATTTAATTCGGCTCTGAATTTTCATGAATACGCAATTTCGATTAATTTTTGTGGCAATTTATATTTAAATTGTTTGTTTGCATTTTTTTTATGGATATTTTTCAGCTTTACCGTCATTCCGTAATAACTAATGAATTTTTGGATTCTTCTCCCTCACAAAATATTCAAAATCGGGTCTGAAAGGACCCGAGATTGTTGAGAAGCCACGACCCTCTATTACAGTATTATTTCCGCACCCTTTTCCCGCATCTGGTAAAGGCGCCGTACAGTTCAAAATCTTAAGAGCGTCTCTGCATTTTCATTATATTGCAGAATGTTTGTGCACAAGAATGTAGACCACAAGTCTGAAGAACAGGACAGGGCTGGACAAATCGCAAAAAAAAAAACTAGGCACCAAAAAAAAATTTTAGGTTCCAAAAACAAAATTTTTATCAGAAGAAAAAGGTCTAAAATAATGATTTTTTGACATTTTCAGAATATAGTGACCCTCTTTTATGTTGGCAGATATGCTTGTATAAATTCCAAACATTTTGTACTGCTCTAAGCTTGCAATTTAGTTAACTACACAAATAAAATTTTAGTCGTCAATACCAATTTTTTAGCCACCATGGCGACCTGGCACCTGGGGATTTTTCCAGCCCAGCTCAAGAACCAGGTTTCCATCCTTTATGCAATTTCGAATCTTAAACAGGAACGTCTGAGACAAAGAAAGGCGCCTGTCATTTCAGAAACAACTGTCCCAGATCCTTGAGGACGAGTCCCAACAAAAAACTCCAGACATTTTAGGGGGTGAAATCTAATTCAATCACCATCGCAAAATATTATTTCCCGCAACACACAACAGAGGAACAATAGAATGTTGCCGATCAGGTCGTTAACGAACACCATGCGAATGGGCTGTTATCGTTATCTCTATCGACTGCACCTGCCCGCCTTTTAAAAGATTTTCCACGGGTGAGGTTACGAACCACGGGAACCCTCGTGTTTTGCACAACTTTGTTCTCTAATGGACGCGCGTGTCACACTCACTAACGCGTAACAAAATTATCAGCCATATAGAATAAATACATGCCAATGGGAAAAAGGGGACGGGACGGGAAAATAGCAGTTAAAATCAGAATATTGAAAGTCTTTAAAAGTATCTAATATTCCCACACTAGCCTCCATGTTGCTTTTATCACAGAACCACGCGTATTTCTTATCAGTACCCAGTAATTGATGTAATTCGGGGGCAAACTGAAATACATTAACAAAAATACCGGCTCGTGCCGTACATTTCCCCCGTCTCCTACACACACAATACCCATCCTTTTCTGTAACCACACAATGATTTTTCAATCCAGCGTCATTTTTAATTGTCGCATGCCATCAGTCATTAACTGGAAGGA
This sequence comes from Pholcus phalangioides, assembly GCF_987345545.1. NCBI lineage: Eukaryota > Metazoa > Arthropoda > Arachnida > Araneae > Pholcidae > Pholcus > Pholcus phalangioides. The sequence goes on along the minus strand of NW_028301601.1, from coordinate 16,559,402 downwards.
GGAGAATGGGAGAAAGTTGACACATTACCACGGGAGAGAGTGTGCGAGTCCTGGACAACTGCCGTATACCTGTCAAAAAGACAAGCTGTATATTCTGTTGTACAGATAAGAACGAGCTACCTCAGCCGGAAATGACGCAACGGGAAACTGCTCAATCATAGTCACTGCTGCCACACCGAATGCAATGTCATCATCATACATACTCCCCCCCCCCCCACAACCACCAACTACGCCATCGAAAAATATTTTGCTCGTTTTTACCTAGCCAACCTCCCATAAAAGGAGATGCTTTTATCGAAACAGATTACCCAATTCCCACCGAAGAACCCACCCACCCGCCATCCACCTCAAACTTAGGCAATGGTTCGGTAGCGGCACCCCTTTTAATGTTCTCTCTTAGGAGTTTTTCGGGGCGAAAAAATGGCCGCTAATTTTAAGTACCGGGTGGGAAAACGGGACATCACCGTGCCATTTTTACCTGAAACGACCAGCGATATCTATGAAAATGTATTTTGCTCTCTCTCTCTCTCTCTCTTGCGAACTGAGGGGTGGCGAGACTCGCATCTACACACACACACACACACACAAAATGGCAGTCTATTACAGATAAACCATACCTCTTTAATAATACTAGGCCGAATGAAAGAAAGCTGCAGTTATGACAGCGATTTAGATAGGCACCTAGTGGAAAGCGATTATTTGTTTTCGCCCCTCACCCGGCGCCCATATCGATTCTCGGACTCTTTTGAAACGATTACGTTTCGAAGGAGTTAAAAGAGAGCATTTATAACCAAAAAATATAACATGCAAACAAATATATAAATAAAAGCCGTTTTACGTTTAACAAGTTCCATCAAAACTATACTTACATTCTCAATTTTTCCTAGTCATTTTTGGTTCGGAAGTTGAAATGGCATTTTTAAGGTGTCTATTAGATGCAAAAATTGGAGATGGAAAATATCATCTCTGATTTCGGGAGTGGGTGAAATTAATTTTTATTTGGTTTTCAGTGGCGTAAAAAGTGTAGTTTTCAAGAAATTTTATGTTTTCAATGTTTTTGCGACTGTGGAATTTTCCGGAATCACCTAAATATTTTTTTTATGGATTTTCTGGAGTTCTGGAAATTTCAGTAATAATATTTTTGGATTATTTAAGTTTCACTGGTCGTATAAGGTCTGGATGGGAAAGTGATGTTCAAGAGAAATTAAAATTTTTTGAAGTTGTGAACGTTAATACTTAATTCGTGTTTTAAGGATTTTTAAAAAATTTAAAAATGATTTTAAATATTCAATTTGTATATTTGACGGAACTCTGGTATATCTTGTAGGTTTTCGTTATTATTTCTGTGTTTAAAAATATTTATTAGCATCAGTAAAATTAATTAACTAATGAAAATAATGATGTAATTAGATACAAAACTGGGAAAATATTATCTGTGATTTGAGAGTGGGTAAAATTAATTTTTGTTTGCTTTAAGTGGCGTAAAAAGTCTTGTTTCCGAGGGGAAAATTTTGTGTTTTAACCATTAAATGCATATCTTAGACGTATAATTCTCTACTTTTGCCCGTACATATATATATTTTTAATGGAAGGAACAAGAAATTAGTGCATAACACTTACTTTATTGCATAACATTTATGTTTGTTAATATTACAAAAAAGTTATAACTGTTTTTACCTAAATTGATAGAGTAATTAAGATTAAATGAAAACTTAAACATCTATGGATGTTCAATTTTCCAAGTTTTCTTAAATAAATATATTTTTATTGAAAAAATTCTGGATTTTCTAGAAAATCAAGAACACCCGAAATGGGAGCCTATTACAGATAAACCATGCCTCTTTACTAGGCCGATTGAAGAAAGTTGCAATTATGATAGTTAATCTAAATTTTTCGCAGTCATTTTTGGTTAGAAATACAATTTTTCAGGTGTCTATTTTTGTTTTTTTGAAGATGGTAAAAGTATCATCTGTGATATTTAAGAGTGGGGGAAATTAATTTTTATTTGGTTTCAGTGGTGTGAAAAGTATAATTTTTTCAATAAATTTTGTGTTTTAGACTTTTTTCCTCTACTTGGACATTTTTAGTACCTCTGAAATATATTTTTATGCAATTTTTAGAGCTCTGGAAGTTTTAGTGATTATTTAAATACTTTTGGAAAATTAAAATTGGGATAATTTAAGTTTTACCTACCGTATAACGTCTGGATAGGTGAACTCTGATGTTTAGTGGGAACCAAAAATTTGTCAAATTATGATTAATACGTTATTGGTGTTTTATAGATTTTCAAAAGTTTTAAAAATTTTTGAATATTTTTGTTTAATTTGAATTTTTTCTATGGTTTAAGCCATTAAATATGAATTTTCATCAATTCCGAAATTTTATTTCATTAAATACAAATCTTCATTGAAAAGCATTAAATACTATCCTTGACTAATTATGAAAATATTTTTTCATTAACTATAAATCTTCATTAATTCTGAAAACATTTTTATCCAAAATTCTTCGAATATTTTTCATTAATGCTGAAATTAACTTTGCATTGAATAAGAATCCTCATTAATTCGGAGATTATTTTACATTGAAAACGAATCTTTATTGATTTTAAAACTTTTTCATTGAATGAGAATCCTTATTAATTCTAAAAATATTTGGAATATGTGGAAATATTTTTCATTAGTTATGTACAAATCATTAAAGTTTCAGTTTCTATGTCCCGTGGACATGCGTTGAAGATTCCCACTCTTTTATGTCCCTTCAATATTTAAGTTAAAAGATTCTGAAATTATTTTTTCATGAAATAAGAATCCACATTATTTTGAAACTATAGTATCTCTTTCTATATAATTCTAAGAATATCTTCCATTTATTCTGAAAAACATTGCATCAAATATGAAATTCTTCATTATTTCTGAAAATATTTATTTCCTCAAGTCTGGGAAATCCAATTGTGAAAAACCATCTTGTATATATAATATATATGTATATAATTTCTGTATTTCAAAATATTCATTAGTACCTGCGAGAGTATTATTAAATTAACTACAATAATGATGTAATTAGATATGAAGTACGAGATTGAAAATATCTATGATTTGGGAGTGGGGGGAAAATTGATTTCTATTGGGTTTCGGGTTGTGTAAAAGCAGGTTTCCAAAGAAATTTAATATTCTACACGTTTTTTCCTACTTAGACCTGGGTATATTTTTTATCAACAAAATTATGGAATTTCTGAAGTTTGGAAACTTCCGTAATATTATTGTACATTATTTAGTAATATTATTAAGTAATACAGACAGACGAACAATGATTAGATGAAACCGACATCTTTATTCGTCCAATCGAAGAAAATCGTTGTATCGGGATTAACAGAAATTCACGCATACAGATTTGAATTTTACTGCTTTTACAGGGTCTTAAAGAGGCCGGATAGAGCCTCAAAAATCGCCCATAAAATAAATTTATCGAAGTAATATTGCATTCCAAATATGTTGCTACCTTTTTTGTGATTCGAACTATAGTAAGAAAAAAAAATCCGGTTGCAAACTTCAAGCTAAAAAAAATGGTGTTGTCCCGTTTCGTCTTTTCCCGATTCATCCTTAGGTCAAAATAGTCCCGTTTCATCCGATTTCTTCTTTCCCCTCCCACTTTCCCGGATTACTGTCAATCAAGATAAAACATCCCGTGATTTCATACTGAGAAGAAAGGCGAGTGATTGACGTGCCAGCAAAATGTCTGAAACAATTCATATTTGACCATATTACACAAGAATGTCCCGTATTTTTAGTGATATTCCCGTGTTTTCGGTCGTTTTCACTTTTTTTATACAGGTTTTTTTTTTAGCAAAGCATATTTGAATTGTCAATCTCTACTGAAATTATGGATGAAGATAATTTTCATCACTTGTAAATTATATTATGATACATAATTACGTATAAATGTAAATATTCATCTAAACATATTTGTTGTGTTCTAAGTATTTTCCCCCCGTGTACTACATTGCGATTTCCAGTAAATTCTTCATTAGCCTCTAATTAATAATTTATGAGCAATAACTGGTAATTTTACCGTCTTTCGACCAAGTTTTTGTGTCAAAAAATTGCCGATATTCCGTATTCTGCTTATACTTAATCTCAAAAATTCCCTGTATTTTCTGAATGAAATATGTTGGGTGCATATTAAAATATACACCCACAAGTCATGTAGCATAATTTTCATTGAAATAATGCATAAACATCAGGGCTTTACAAATTGAAAAACAAAGTTTAGGCACAAGATGAATTCCTCTCTACACAGGGGTAGTTAGGGAAAAATTATAAAGTTTGCCTTAATTTCAAACCTATGACACAGGGGGTTCACAGGCAGATATGGTAATTTAACTCTAACGGACAGAAAAACTAAAATTGTTGTAATTGATATAAGTACAGTAATGTCCGCTTATGATTTAAAATGGGAAATTAGACATTTTCGTTCTAAGGGTAAGCATACCTTAACGAGAAAAATGCGGGAAATTGCGATCTGTAATACGAGACGTAATTGTAAGAACAAAACTGCAATTCGCGACGAATTCCCTAATTATTGTTGAAATTCCCGAAGGGCAGAGAAGTACAGAGCTGCTACAAATCGCAATTAAAAAAAATAATAATTTTTTATAATTGCATATTTTATAATTATATATTGTATATTTTATAATTATATATTTCAATAGAATATATTTCAACATGACTTATGTGTACATTTTATTAAACATCCAACATATTTCATTCAGAATACAGGAAATTTGGGGAGAACACAACAAAAATATGTTTACATGAATATTTATATTTTTACACGTAATTATGTATCATAATATAATATAATCAGGAAGGTAGCATTGGATTTGCCTTAACGAAATTTACCAGCATCTACCCTCATTACATCAAAAGCACTGATATGTACTGAATACTTTTTGAGATATCAGCGTTTAAATTACTTCGTTACACAACTTTTTTGCGAATGCACCCATTATCGTCAGATGGTTTAAAAGACGTATTCTCGTCGAAAAGAAGAAGAAAGAAATACGAATAAAACATTTTAACTAATTAGAGAAATCCCAGACATACACGCTCTGCTCTGCAACAAACAAAAACTTGTCGTTAATTGTGGCATGTAACAGCTAATTCAAGATACAAAATGGAAAGAAAATGACCTCAGCTTATGTAAAAAGTCGATTCTGAATTTTTATCTTCAAACTGGCCGCAGTAATGAACGTCTAAAGGTCCCTTTGCATGTATGCAAAGTTACGCATTTAACCCTGGTACTTTAAAGCAGTGTTTCTTAACCTTTTTAAGCTCATGGCCCCCTATGCATCACATTTTTTTCTCGTGGCACCCCTGTCCTATCCAGGGCCCCCTCTACCCTCATCCAAGAGTGAGATACTTTCTATTTTTTTATTATGAATATGGAACTTTAATAAATCAAAGCAATCTCTGGAATTCTGGATAAGCACGGATTGAAATGGTGGATTATCATCTCTCCCAGGAGTCAAATTATAAGGCAAAAAATGGTAAGTGTAAAATACGGTACGATCCAACGAACATGCAGGATAATCCGACCTACACATCAACCGTTGCTCTGGCGGCCCTCCATACTTAGCTGGAAGTAACATCTTACATATGAAAATCATAGTACCAGATCCCATATAGTGCGGTCCCCCTCCCTCCACTATAGACATGAAGACCCGGGTCATGCCCACATAGACCCAAGGGTTAAGATGCCCCTGGTTCTATGGACGGATCTGATGATTTCTGAAAGTAGTAATATTTTTCAACCATGTTTCACTTTTAAAGCTTTTTCTCTTCACAGCTCTCTATGACTCCCTTCACCACCTGTCGTGGATCAACTTTCTTCTGATTTCCTCCTGTGGCCCCCCTAGAATATCCCAGGACCACAAGGGGGTCATATGGCCCCAGGTTGAGAACCACTGCTTTAAAGTACCAAGTTAGATAATTTGTTTTGAAATAACTAATTATTTCAAAAACATTCTTTTTTTTGTCTTTAATTAGAACCAAAATGACCTACCAAATTATTTACATGATAACTAATTATAATTATCATTAAATTTTTGTACTTTTATTTTAATTTTATTATAGGCTTAATAAAAATTTATTTAAGTATTTAAAAATTATTCTACTTTACCTCTTATTCTACTTTCTTACAATGTCGGATATAAAGGGTTGAAGGTTAAAAAACGATATTTACATCCATGGAATTCACGTGATTTTTCTACGCAGTGAAAACGCGCTTCTGAAACTGTTATTCTTGCATATTATCACTGCAAAAAGTCATAAATTTCAAGGTTATTTTTGACCTGTAGAGAAATAGCCATTGAGCTGGCAGATAGTCATTAAATGATTTGTTTATTGCTTCTGAGATTATGCAGACGCGACGAGAAGTAAAGTAACTGATAATTGTTTGAAGGATTATCATATGTCCTATGAGAATTTCAGAATCCCACTGTTCTCAGCGTCATCCCCAGAGGGTGAGAAAGTCAACTGTAACCATTTGGAGGGTACAAGTCCACTAGTGAAAATAAGAATGGTACAGAAAATTTCCAATTCGGAATTAGCTCATAATCAAATAGTATACAATGGCGGTAAAAGAAAAGCTGAGGAAAATCTTTCTGAATAATCTTCATCCGAGTAGAAAAATTAGGGCTCCTTGTCATTCCAGAAATTTCCAGATCTTAAGGCGCATCAGCATAATAAAAAATGTATGAATGCCCTGTCAAAATTTTTACATGTCACGGGCTCTGGTTCCTATATTCAAAACATAATAGATAATCACAAAGAAATTCATTACATAAGGCGAATCTCAACTTTTCAAACGTTATTTTTTAATGGTTCAGGCTCACGAAAGCAGAAGAAACGTCGTATTAACCGATATTTCACTGTATCCGATTATTTTATAACAACTCATCAAAGTAATGAAGTGTACTATAAATTGTTGCGAAATTAATTTCGCGGAAAAGAAAATCGATAGAAAGTGAAAAAAAATTGCGACAAAAATTCATACGTGTGAAATTGGCAAGTAGTATTGAAAGTCGAAGGTAGATGCCGCTGAAATACAAAACTAATTTATTTTGGCACGCACAAATATCGAAACCAAAACTGAGCAGAATATGTCCATCAAGACAAAAAATTACGTTAACTGATATTACAGTGCCCCAAATTTCTTGATAATTGAGCTCAACTGTAATAAACGTTATCGGAATAATTACATACATCATGAATTTATCCAAAAAGAATAAATGTTTCCCTAATATGCATCAATTCAAAAATTAGTGTTTTGATTCAACCGCAGATGACGGTATAATTTTCAAAATGCGCATTCATTGATACTGCAATAGTTGAAACTTGGGAAAGTCCATTGTGTAAAATGGACCCACAGTACCCTAAAAATGGGCATTTGAAGGGTACAGGAAGTTTTAACAGCGCCGTGGGTTTCGGGAAAAGTTATATTCTGAGATCCCTAATTAACTGAAAATACCTGCTTATAAATTTGTATGCTTTCTTTTGATAATCATGGTTCCAAATCTCATTACCACGAGGCTTATGCACTTGGAGCCCTCGTTCAGTACCCGGGTGGACCCCATGCATTGAGATGGCACTGGGTACAGGTCATACTGGGTAAAAGACATACAGAGAAGCGTACACCACATACATAATTTTTTTTCTTTTTTCCAGAGGAATGTTCTTTCGTTGTGGTGCTTTACTTGCTGGACGCGATTTTAAATGCAATTTCAAAATTCAATTTCTTTTTAATCGAGTTATATGCTTGAAATGATTTTTTTATAACAGAATTGGAGATACAATAAAACACATTGAATTTTATATTTAGTATATCTGTTTTTTTTTTTTCGTTTCGTTGTGCGACTTCCGCATTTATACGACGTTTATTCTCGGCCTCAGTGTACGCCAATGTGCATCTAGATGCGTGATTCAAGCATCAGAATTAAAATTTACCCCTCCGAATTTCATTGAGGGGTGAAAATACTCCAAATTTTAAGTATTTTTTTTTTTAAATTAAGTAATTTATTTTTGTTTTTCATAAAAAAAATATACCTCTTAAAATTTTGGGGAGAAGTGAAATTACTCTCCAGAATTATTGATAATTTTGAATAATACTGCTCGGAACTCTTGAAAGTCGTTCAAATGGGGGTTCCACTGTAGCAGTGTGCAATGGATTTTTTTGTGGTATTAATATGTTGCTGGGCAAATAAAATATTATCTCACAGTGCCATCTAGGCGTTGAATTCTGAACAATTTTCGAAAAAAAAAATTAAATTTTTCATTTTTACTATTTTATTTCAGACCATACGCAAATAAAACGCAAATTGGTGGATTCTTTTCTAGTTTCCATCTTGTATATTATGTAATACACGGCGAACGCTAAAAACAGATGAACACTGAAAATTCTGTATAAAATGAATATTACCTATTACAGGGTAAACCAAAATGATTGTCCAGATTATAATAATCGAAAATTATTTTTTATACAAATGCAACGCCACAACAGGCAAAATGCCCAACGAGGTGGCATTTGTAACCAGGGATTTTTTGACACAATCCCTGTACATAAATATTTTTTACATGGGTAATTACATAATGACTTCATGGTATGTATGCAAATTTAAATTTCTTCCATTTTCCTCCTACGTATTGAATTAAGTTGCAATGTTGATTTTTTTTGCAATATATCAGTATTATTGCTAAGAAAACTTATCTAAGGTGTACTCACACCTCAAGTTTTCATTTAAGGGGTCATTCAAGTATTACGTCATCATCGATTGGGGAGGAGGGGGTTTCCGATTTGTTGACTTTTGATGACAAGGGGGAAGGGGGGGGGGTTTGAAGGTTGTTTACGTCATCAACCACCCCTTTTTGAAGATATGAAACATTCTAAGCTGCTGACGAAATTTTGCTGACAGGTGGGAGGGGGTCAGTGTTTTGCTGACTTTTGATGACGGGGGGGGGGGGTAAAAAATGGCTAAAAATCTGCTTACGTAATACTTGAATGACCCCCCTAACAGGGGAGGGTCCTTGACATTTTTTTCCCGCCACGACCCATCGGTCTATTTTTAATTTTCAAACTCTTATTAAGTATTCCCGATTACCAAAAAGGTTCAGTTTTCGAGTCCAGGATCTCAAATCAAAGGGAACTCTTAAATTATTGAGAACTTACACTAATTTTCAACAATTTTCAATTTTTTCGATTAATCTTTTACTGGCCGAATTCAGATATATAATGGAACCTCGTTTATACGACGTTCAAGATGCCGAGTCAAAATGTCGTATAAATGAGTAAGTCGAATAACTGAGACTTTTTCAAAAAAATCATCACTTCCCTCCCCCCGCCCCCCCCTCACAGACATATACAAAATATAATAAAATTCAATGTGTTTGATTCTATCTCCAATTCTGTTATAAAAAAATATCATTTCAATCATACATACTTGAGGGAAAAAATTAAATCGCATTTCTCAAATCACTTGAAGAAAAAAAATTTAGTGGAACGTTATTTTTTGTTTTTGGGATACGACATTGGGTAAAAAATTGCAACAAAATCTTCTCGGATTGGGAAAATTTCTCATTTTGGACTCATATTTTTAGCAGTAGATGATTTGCAACTACAAGCTTGGTCTTTGATTCTGTTCCTCTGGTCTATAATCGTTTTCAAAATTGGCACAGGATATTCAACTGTTTTGCAAGATCAACTTTTTTGCCACTTAATTTAAAACTCTTGTCGGATTTTTCCAAAATTTCCAGTTTGTTTTAGAGAAAGTGCTTTTCGTCCTCTCGCACATTACGAACGGCGGATTTGACAGAGCCAGCAAGCAAAGCACCACAACGAAAGAAAGTTCTACCGGAAATGATCGAAAGAACTTACTGTATGCGTACTGTATGCCTCTTATCAGCAGACCCGTGCCCTCCAAAAGCTTACAATGTGTGGACTTTTTTATCCTACGGGAATGACGCTGAAAACATTGGGAGAAAAAAGTTCTGAAAGGACATATGGCCGTCAAAATAATTGAAACCAGTTTCCTTGCGCCGTGTATTCTCAGAAACAAGCAATGAAGAAATCGTTGCATTGTCCACGCTAAATGGTCATCAGCTCACGCTGGCTATTTTCGTATACGTCAGTAATCGCCCTAATATTTATGGCTTTTGCGATGACAATATGCAAGAGAAACTGTTGCAGCAACGTGTTTTCACTGCAAACAAAAACTTGGCGCATTTGATGGATATAAATGACGTTTTGTTCAAAAGATTCGGAGTTTGAGTCGAATAATTGAGGTTTTACGTGAAATAAATGACTTATTTTAACATCAAAATGTAGGAACCAATTGAGGCCGATTCACGTTTATACGAACCAAACGTCGTATAACTGAATGACATATAAACGAGTTTGCACTGTGTGTAGATGGGTTTATTTATATATATTTTTCTTTTTTTTATTTTCCCCTTCTGATCATCATTAAGTTCAGAAATATCAATCGAAAAATTCATGAAAAATAATTTCCCTGTATGTTTTCTGGACCTGTCCATGTCCACAGAAACAACATTAAAATTTAAAACACAAAAAAAATTCGTTCTAAAAATTACGTCCTTAAAAATAGGGCATTTAAAAAATTAAATTGATAACATGGGAGTGTGTGTTGAAATGATTGAAATTTTTGTTTTATGGCTTAAGTTTGGTACTTTCTAGGACAAGAAAATGTTTTTCTGATTAATAAAACCGATGTTTTCGCAATTAGGAATATCGTTAAAATGTTGATTTCAGAATTATGTCGAGATACTTCCTTCATTCATTTCAAATTTTCATCAACTCTGAATTTTCATTAATTTTTGTTTAGTAAATTCACTTTTCTGTAAAGATATTTTTCAGCATTCCTGTGCATTCAGTAATAATGTTGTCCTTTTGAGAGAGACTTCTTCCCAAACATTACTGTCTATAAAATCATGGCTCAGAAGGGTCCCAAAAAATGTATGGGTGACAGCCAAAACGACCGAAATATTTAAGACACTCGTAACCACAGTAAGAGAATGAATGGATTTATAATCAGGATTGTGAGGGGATTTGTACGAACCCAGAAGTATGAGTCCCAGAAAGGGCATCCTAGGCAAGAGACCATTCAGGGATTACGTCAGCATCGATGTGGGGAGGGGGATTTCCGATTTGCTGACTTTTGATCACAAGGGGGAGGGAGGGTTTGGTTAATGCTTACGTCATCAACCACCCTTTATAAAAATATGGAATATTCTTAATGCCATCTTACTCGATGAGCCAAGAGCGAAAAAAAAAGGGGGGGGGGAGTTACGTTCCTGCAAAATAACAATATAATCTTGGCTCAAGGGGGGAGGTTAGAACTTCACACCTCCCCCCCCCCTTTGCGTATGCCAATGCAGTATACTATAATTTTTTCAACACAAGTCGCACGTTCTCCAAGTGACAAGACTCCAGTTTACCAAATATTTTTCCCATACCAAAAAAAAAAGGAAAAATGAATCCCAATCCTAAATCTGCCACTTTTATACAAACTTCTAATAACACGGGGAAAAAATATATAGTTCTTGAAATGTTGTCTGGTGGTAAACAAACATATCTCTAGATCAGGCATCTTCAACCCGTTGCTCGCGAGTACCATGGTGCTCCCTGAAGTGCTCGCATGGTGCTCGCGAGCACTTGATCAACGTTCCAATTGAAACACCTTGTAAAACTCTCATTCATATGCTAAACTTGCCGTAAGGGTGCTCTTCTTTCGATGACGGGTACAGGCAGTGCTCGTGACTGGGAAAAAGGTTGAATACCTCTGCTCTAGATGCTTGACATAAATTTTTTGATGTTCCAACAGTAAGTAGAGTCGCATATAATCCCCTCCACATTAATTTCAAGTTCAGCAGTTCCCGAAAGTAAGTACCAATTAACTACTTTTAAAACTAATATACCGGACATTATACAAATACAAGGCCACAAGAGGAAAAATGCCCAACGAGGTGGCCGAGGAAAAAAAGATACCCGTAACATTACTATATGATACTTAATATTAAATCCAATTTTTAACATTCAACACAACGGCAAAATTCTTAAGAACAGCAATATGATGAAATTTAATTTATATTTTGAAAAGAAATCACAATAAAAAATAACGCTTCACAATTGACTTTAACTCTTCTTTCAGTCATTGTTAAACATTGTGATATTGCATTTTTTTTTTTTATGTGTGTACATTTCAGTCACACGTGTCGAGTTCCATTCTCCAAGTGACAAGACTCCAGTTTACCAAAGGAATTCACCATATTTAAAAAAAAAAAAAAAACAGAATCCCAATCCCAAATCCGCCACTTTTATACAGACTTCTCACAACACAGAGGAAAAAATTGGAATTTTTCGCCCAGTTTTTGGAATGCTGTTTGGTGGTTAACAAACATATAGTATACCGCTATACTCTATTCCTTTGTAATGCTAAATAAGGTGTGAAAGATTTTTTTTTCCCGCTTCTGTTATATTGTTAGAATCAAAAATATCCATATCAAACCGAAATTTTTGAATCGGCGCTTAAAAAAAAAAAAAAAGTCAAAGCCGTCATGACGTCAATTTTTTTTTCTTTTTTTTTCGTGCTGGCATGTCACTCTCAAGGAAGAAATCGTGAAGAATGGGGGAAGTAAAAGGGGTTTTGAACAGGAAAAATTCTTGGAAGAGATAGAGGGTAAGTGAGATAGAGAAGATAGAAAGGAGATAGTGTAGAGAGCCTCATTTTTTATTCCTTATTTCTCTCTCTCTATCTCCTCCATATGTAGGAGTGACAATTCCTGGAAACGGATTTTTGTGTATTTGTGTGTTGTGGCTATCCAAACAGGCACCAAGACGCAAAACATCATCTTCTTTGACTTCCAGATTCTATTGTCAAGTTACTCTACTGCTTTTTTTTTCTTTTCAAAAGATCCCGCAGGGTTCCATCCTCCCGGATGAGAAGCAAGTCTTGTTATATAATGTTAGACACTGTCAAGAAAAGAACGGGGCATCCACACTCTTCACAAAAGCCTCCTGTTCCCTATTTTTTTGTATTTTCCTGAATGCGCGCGTGTGTGTATTGTAACCCACGCAGGCATTTTGGGACTGCTTGAATTGCTTTGAGTGTTAAGAAGAAGTTTCCGTGTTTTGCATCAGACATCTTCAATTCCAGTATTGTATTGAAGGGGGGGGGGGGGAAGAAAAATTTGGGAAAAAGGGATTATGGAACTCGGTTTGTGACTCGATTTTTCTTGGGGAAATGTCACTGTCAATGGACGATTTTTATTAATGCGCATGCGCTCTGAAAAGAAAAAAAAATCGTGTTTATTAAATGCGAGTATGTGACAGTCCTAGATTTATTCTTCTAGATCGGTATGGGGGAGGGGAGTAGGGTTCTGCAAGCCATGGCTCCCACGGGCCCCATGTGGCACTCGGAGATTTTTTTTTTCGTGCCTCAGGCATAAGGGATTATATAATTATGAATATAATAGAAACATTTCGATAAAGGGAATGATTTCAGAATAAATGAAAGAGAAGGAAAAATAATTTTTCGAGGAATAAGAATAAATAATTAACATTAAGATAAGAAAATTAAGATAAGAAGAGAAGATTAAGATAAGAAAAGAAAATTAAGATAAGAAAAGAAAATTAAGATAAGAAGAGAAGATTAAGATAAGAAAAGAAAATTAAGATAAGAAAAGAAAATTAAGATAAGAAAATTAAGATAAGATAAGAAAATTAAGATAAGAAAAGAAAATTAAGATAAGAAAAGAAAATTAAGATAAGAAAATTAAGATAAGAAAATTAAGATAAGAAAAGAAAATTAAGATAAGAAAATTAAGATAAGAAAATTAAGATAAGAAAAGAAAATTAAGATAAGAAAATTAAGATAAGAAAAGAAAATTAAGATAAGAAAATAAAATTAAGATAAGAAAAGAAAATTAAGATAAGAAAATAAAATTAAGATAAGAAAAGAAAATTAAGATAAGAAAATAAAATTAAGAAATAATTAATTCGAAGAAATAATTTTACGAAAAAGTGAAAGAAATAATTTTACGAAAAAGTGAAAAATAATAATTTTACAATCTCAAGAAACAATTTCATAAGAAAGAAAGTAAAAGAAACAATTTCATAAGAAAGAAAGTAAAAGAAACAATTTCATAAGAAAGAAAGTAAAAGAAACAATTTCATAAGAAAGAAAGTAAAAGAAACAATTTCATAATTGACGAAAAATCCTACATCTTGAGAGAAATTATTGTAGAATTAAAGAGAAAGATATAATTTCACAACTAAGGAGAGAAAAAATTTCGGAATTTCAGAAATTAAGAGGAAATAATATCGGAATTTCAGAAATTAAGAGAGAGATAATTCCAGAAGTAAAGAGGAAAGTAACTTCTCAGTAATAATAAAGATAAATAAATAATTCCAGAATCCACGAGAGAGAAATAATTTCAGAATCGATGAAAACTGATAATCAATGAAAAAAAAAATATTTCCAGAATTATTTATTGCAGAAAGAATTTAAGAATCGATGAAAATTCATGTTCAATTAAAGAAATGGTTCCAAAATTAAATGATGAATTTTATTTTCAGCAAAAAAAACGACAATTTCCGAACATAAAGGAAATATTCCTTCATTAATTTCAGGAGGCCTGTTTGACTCCGAGTCCTGAACACGGAACGCTATCTCAAGTCCCTTCTAAATATAAATACCTTGTTGGCCCGCAGACTACACGGAAGTTTCGAATTTGGCCCCCAATGCCTGAAACGTTGCGGACTCCTGTTCTAGAGTATTCTTTCAAAGCAGTCACTAAGAAGTTATGTTTCTCTTTAAGTTAGAGATAAGAAGTTATATCTCTTTCGTTAATTGTAATTTCTTATCAATTATGAATTTGCATTGATTCCGGACACATTTGTTTCATAAATTGTGAAAATATTTTTCATTAATTCCGAAAAATATATCTCATTAATTCTGAAAAATATATCTCATTAATTTTGAAATTATCCCTCCCATCAAGTCTTCGTTTTCATCAATTTTAGTACTATTCCTTTCATTAATTTTGTAAGCATTCCTTTCATTAATTTTGAAAGCATTCCTTTCATTAATTTTGTAAGCATTCCTTTCATTAATTTTGTAAGCATTCGTTTCATTAATTTTGTAAGCATTCGTTTCATTAATTTTGTAAGCATTCCTTTCATTAATTTTGTAAGCATTCCTCATTTTGTAAGCTTGATCAATTCTGGAATTATTCTCTTCATCTGATTTGGAACTATTCTTTTCATCTATTCTGAAATTATTTCTTTCATAAATTTAGAATTTTGATTTATTATGGAAATATTTCTTTCATTCATTCTGAGTTTTTTTCACTCAATATTCTGAAATTATTCCTTTCATTGATTCTGAGTTTTTACCAATATTCTGAAATTATTCCTTTTATTAATTACGGAATTGTTCTTTTCATCTATTCTGGAATTATATTTTTCATCAATTCTAGAATTACTCTTTTCATAAATTCTGGAATTATTTTTTTCTTCAATTCTGGAATTATTTGACTGCATTTTTCAATTGGGGGAGGGGGGGGAGTCAGAGTGGTTTAAGTCAATTAATCAATTAATCCTCATTATGAGGAAAAGAAGGTGTTTTACTAGAATTTTTTTCATTAGATTTCGTGATTTCACAATTTAGTGGGGAACTATTGAAGCTGAGACTTAGTTCATTTTTTTCCTTTCAGAACTTCCAAATTTCATTTCTGGACTGAATTTTAAAAAATGTGACTCTCATCACTCTGACTTTAAAACCATCAATTATTTATTTCATCAATTCTGTGTGGAATTATGTTTTCTTCCCCCTTACGTTTTGGATTTTTCAATATTTGTCCCCCGTTCCTATTTTTGTATAGATGAAAAAACGTTTCCTGTATTCCAGTCTATATAACGCATGCTTATTTTTTGAACTTCAAATCCCCACCTTCAAAAAGATATACAAAATCAGGGCTCAAAGAGGCTCGAAAAATGTTCGACACCAGGCCCTCAAAATCATCAAGACATCCCTGACAAAAACAATGTCGAAGTTGGACTTCCTGAACCAAAACTTCTATAGAAAGTATTTTGTAATTTCATTCAAATTTTTCAACGAAAAGGCCGCAAAATATTCATCCAATAACTTCTGCACATTCTTACACATACAATCATAGCCGTAACTACGTAGGACTTTTGTCCATCCGGGGCAAACATGATTTTGCTGCCCCCCCCCCAAACTTTAAAATTCGAACATTTTGTAACGGTGTTCTTTGTTCCCATATGAAACTGCCGTACGCCTTAAATTTTGCTGCCCGGGGCACTTTCCCTCCCGATCCCGCCCCCCCCCCCAGTTCGAGCCCTGAATGCAATTATTGATTCATAGAATTCGAAATTCATGAATGATATGAAAATTTCATCGTATACCAGTCACCAAGACATCGGCAAAAATCCATCCTCCAAACGGAAGTCACCCGCCGATCGGCCCCAAAACTCGCCAAAAAGCAATATTAACAAAGATAACGGGATCATTCAGCATAATTATCAGACAATCGCTGATCAAAGCATTCGGTTCGAAAACCGCACCGATCACTACTAATAAGATAATATACATCGAATTGGAGGCCCCCTCACTACCATTTGAGGTTCGATCACATCGAAAATTATTCGTGATAATTCCTCTTTCAACCGTGATAATTAGGGATGAGGGAAGAGAGAGAGAGAGAGAGAAACAAAAAAATGGCACCTCATCCATCATCGAAAACAATCAATTGTTTCAAGCTTCGAATTACGTCTATTGGGATGTATCGCGTCCCCCCCGATGCCAACAGGTACAAATTACAAATCGTTCCCTACATTTGCTAAGGTCATGAGGATCGAGCAGGCACCAAAGCGACGACACGAGGGGACCAAACCCCGCCATTTCTCTGCCTTGCATTATCTCAATTCAATTTGTATATACACTATATCCGGGGGGAGTAAGGTTTGGCGAGTTTGTATGGAGTCAACTAATTACCGCTTGGTGGTTGGTGCTCTTCCTCCCATTGTGAAAGCGTGCCGTGTTTAATGTCACTTCGAACAAAAGGAGGAGGTTTGTTGTCGACCAGCAGGGATAGTCCAGTCGTTAGTATATATAATAATAACTATTTCTCACCTCATTTCCAGCGATTGGGAATTTCGATAAGACGCGTTCGTACTGCAGGGAGCACAATAGCATCTGATACCTGCCCGATGGTGTATTCCAAAGCCTTTCCCAATCCCCCCCGGATAAACCGAATATTGGACTTTGGTGGCGGTGAAGAGTATGTGTGTGTCGCACGATTGTACAATCTACACTAGATGACGGTTTCAGTAGGAAGTCTCCCTCTAATGATGGAGGCTTTTGTACCCGGCACCGATCAAGAACCGGAATCATTGCAAAAGCGGCTTCGGTCATTAATTACGAACTACCACCACCACCACCACCCCCACCCCCGAATCTCAATTAGTGAAACTGTTCGGGGTTGGGTTAACTGGTCCTGAATAGTGGAAGTTAGTTCTTTAGCTCCTATTGTCCGTATGAAAAGTGGATGATCATGGTGGATGATCTAGCTAGATGTGTTTCGGGGAACTAGCTCTCCATCGTTTCTGACGTCGGTAGTTCAAGATGTTCATGATGATGACGATGAGAGTGATAGCCTTACTGTGTGTGTGTGTGTATGTGAGGACATATTCCTCAGGAAATGTCCTCTCTGTGCTCAAAGTCTATACCAGTGTTTTTCTTTCGTCCATGGCTTCCTTTCGACTATGTATTTATTTTTTTTTCATCTCTGGAGTCCTGTCTTAACCAGGGCCTTCCCAATATCTATGAATATGAAACTCCTTCTATTTATTCAGTTCATTTTTGCAAATTCATGGCACACAAAATATAGATATAAATAATGTAAATATCTATACCCTTGTGTTAGGTACCCATCAACCACCCTCTTGTGGGATTGACCTTATAGCGGCAATCCAGGGTGTTTCAAAAAGAATCATCCGATTTGAAAGAAAATCATAACTATTCAGCTTTTAATCCATTTTGATTGAATAATGAAAGTAAGTTCTTGGTAGAAAGAAGGAAATCTCGAGTTTCACGCAGTTGCCGACAGGTAGCGCTAACGCTTTTCCTTCGGCCGCCACTTCAGTGTTTGTCAAGATTGGCTATTCCCACAGTTAGAAACAAATTCGGATGACTTTATTTTCCAGCAGGACGGGGCAACACCACACTGCAGCTTGGACGTTCGAGAATTTTTGAACAATCGCATTCCTATACGATGGATCGGCCGTACGGGACCTGACGATTCAGTTAAACATCTTTCTAAGATCGCCCGACCTCACAGTGTGCTATTTCTTCTTGCGGGGGTTTATAAAAGATTACGTTTATGTGCCTCCCCTTCCAGCTAAGACGCCTTCATATACATTGTATTAAGGAGTTCTACTTCCAGCTACATTAGCCGAACTGAAGATACACATAACAGCCGCCCCCAAGGGTGGGGCGGACAAGGCTCCAGCCCGAGACGATTCTTATAAAAAAAACCACTACAAATAAGTATAAAGAGGCCTGTAAAAAGTCTGGCTGGTGGGTGGGGGGGGGGGGGGAAGTTGCCGCTGGATGTGGGGTCATGCCCATGTCTGTGTTTTTCACATGTCTCTGTGCCCCCCCCCCCTGCAGTGGCTCCTCTTTCACTTGATTTTCATCTGTGACTCCCGCAAAATGTATTGACCTCGAAAGAGTGCGCGTGGTCTCGTGAATCCGAAGGGGGTACACGCCAGCGGTGGAGGCCTCCCAAGAGCCAGATAACAATAGGAAAAATTGGTTTGTTCTATAAAAACACGAGACGACCTCGCAAAACCTACGTAATTTGTCACCCTTCCCAACATATTACACTGGATCCTTGTCTATCCCATCTCAAGCCAGCTCTCGACGCTTTACTTATTTTAGCGTTTCCTCAACCTTTCTACACCTAAGGACCAGTAAAATTTCCGAAAGAATTCGACGGACCACTAATTTTACAGCATTACCAGTGTGACCACATGTCCAGTGTTTTACGGGATATTCTTGCATTTTTACATATTTTTGGACTTTCTGGAATCCTTATGCAATTAAAACGAAGAGTGTTTGAATTTGTAAACTTTACTAAAATTGTTAATGAAGATAGTTTTCATAACTTGTGAATTATTTTATGTGATTTTTATGGCTATAATATATTTATAAATTTCCATCTCGCATGTTTTTAATATTATTTTCGGCATTTTTTTCCCGTTGACTACATTTCCATTCGCTTCGATTTCCAGAAGTCCCCCCCCCCCCCTCATTTCAGACTTATTAATAATTTTTTCGGGACTTTAGCAACAGTTGGTAATTTTACCGATTTATGGCAACGCTTTTGGCAACAATTGGTGATTTGCCGTGTTTTGCCTTTAAAAATATCATAATTTCCCGTATTTTTCTTAGGGCGTTATTCACATACATGGTTTAAGCTATAGTCACAATTTTTTGATAAGAGATCGACACGGATTGGTTAAATTCAAGGTTTTAACCAATCTATGTTGATCTCTTATCCAAAAATTGTAACTACAGGTTTAAACCATGTCGGTGAATACGGCCCTTAATGAAAAATGGTTACTTGGCCATGATGAAGGCTTTTTTTTTCTTCTTGGAATACATTTTTGTGTACTGCGATTAGTGTAGCAGCCCTTCATTTTTTTCGCAATTCAACAACTTTGGCAAATTTGTCTATAATTTATTTTTAGTCTACTGTAATCTGAAGTAATCACTTTAGTACCGTAAACTAACTATATCCTGCAATTTTTTCGATAAAATACCCAGTGACCAGAAAATTAGGAACACCCTTCACTCAAACTTCGACTCGTTCATGCAGCACGTGCACTGACGTAATAAACCGGATCCGTTGATAAAAAGCTTTCTCCTGATCAGAAGTACCAGTTAACGTTGCAATTTGCCTGTTTATGTGGGGGGGGGGGGGGAAACAAGATATTTGCGTGACTTTGAACGTGGCATGTTGTGGGTGGCAGAAGGGGCGGTTCCAGTATATCCAAAGCCGCTGATCTTCTTGGTCTTTCTCGTATAGTAACCACAGTATCTCGAGTTCTTCAGGCAGCTAAGCCAAAAAACTTCGAGCGGAAATCGCTTGAGAACGAAAGAGGTGCCAGGCAGGCGACTGACACGCATTGTGTGCAGCAACAGAAGAGCTACAACGCAACAAATTGCAGCGCAACACAATTCAGGATCATTACGAAGCATATTTGTATGCTCTACAAGACGGATATTAAGACGAATTGGTTTTAATAGCTCTGATTTCGCTGCAAAACCGAAGAAAACACCTTTTGTGGGCTAGAGAAAGCCGAAATCGGACACTTGATGAATGGAAGAAGGTTGTCTGGTCCGACGAGTCGAAATTTCTTCTCCATGTCGTTGATAGCAGGATCCGCGTGTGGCGCAAGCAGCACGAAGCCACGGATCCGACACGACACCTGACAATTGTTCAAACGGGTGGCGACCGAATCACGGTCTGAGGAGCATTTTCTCATGGTATACTCTTGGTCCCTTAGTTCCATTGGAAGCATCCACCAACGCCAGCGCCTACCTCCATATCTTCCCTGGTCATGTGTACCATGGCCATAATGTTTCCTGATGATGGCTATATTTCCATCAGGACAATGCACCCTCCCACGGGGATGGAATTATACCAGATTGGTTTGAGGAACATGATTCAGAGTTTCAATTGCTTCAATGCTTCCCCCCCCCCCTCCCCACTCACCCGATCTCAACCCAATTGAGCATTTGTGGGACGAAGTTGAAAGGTCTATTAAATGCTTCGAAACACCACCTTCTAATCTGAGGGAATTAAGAGCTACCATTTCGTTAGCATGGGCTAATATTTCTCAACGGTTTCAGCAACTTGTAGAGTCCATGCCTAGAAGAATATCTGCTGTCATCAAAGCCAGGAGGTCCCACACGATATTACTGGTGACTAGTAGGGTGTTACTAATTTAGGTAGGTACTGAAGTTACCCTAAGTTTGAATTTTACATTTGAATCCATAAGGACATGACTTATATGGATCATAACAATTGAATCACGCTTTATTTAATTAGTGTTTAGTTCTCAAGACTACCTGCAAACCACCTGCGCCATCGTCGCGAACCAGAGGGGGTTCTCAGACCATAGGTTGAGAAACGTTGCCTCATTTCATTAACTATACACAGTTAATGTCCTAAATTAGGATCTGGTCACAACAATGTGATTCGACTGTGTATGTTGGGGTAGTTTTGAACCGCATGTGATAACGAATGCAACACCGAAGGTTGGTCTGAAATATTTTTGGGTTGCAACAACAAAAATTATTGGTTTTTATTCTACATTAAATTCTCACGATGTGAACTTTCCCATCGCGTTCATTCGGTGGTATCGATACCCGCCTCGACCAAATACTCACGAGCCATTTCTAGAAAACTCGTCATGTCATTTTTGATGTCATAATCCAGCTTGTGATTCCTCAGCTCGAATTCCCTGGTCACTTCCTCGGAAGTGACGTTCGGTTCCGTGATGCCGTGATCGAGTTTCTTGACGATCCGCAGGATGTACCGGTTCTCTTCGTCGTGGGGCACGATGATGCTCAGGGGCTTCATCTCCCACACGTCTCCGTAGATCAGCTCAAGCAGCAGCAGCATGCAATCGGCCAACTGGGCGCTGTCCCTCAGGAACAGGTTCGAGTACACGTCCGTGGCGAGCTGGTCAATGATGCTCCTGCTCACCAGGTTCTTGCACAGGCACTTCATCGTCAGGACGTGCGCAAACTTCACCCTCTGCTGCAGGTACTCTTGTATGAGTTTCGAGTAATGCTCGGCGTTCCCCTCGCAGTAAGTCGACAGCACGGTCCGGGTGATGGCCAATCGCAGGCCGCTGGCCAGCTTGCACAACGTATAACTCAAGAACTTCATGTACATCTTCCGTTTGATCAGATCTTCCTTGAGATGCTGAATCAAGGTCACGAATTGGGTCCGGGCGACCGTCGTGATCGATTCCTGGTAATCGATCAAGCATTGTTGGTCGGGGACACGATCGCTGTACGACTTGATGGCGTGTTCGGCGAAATCTTCCAGGTAAGTCCAGACCTCGTCCTGGAAGTCTTCGAACTCGCACGGCTGGGAACCCTCTTTGGACAGAATCTGCAAGTACCGCGAATAGCAGAGGAACGAAGCTTTCGTGAGCTGGACGATCAGCTGACCGCACTCTGCTACGAATGCCGCGGACTTGAAGTCCTTGTCGACGGCTTCCTTAATCCTACGTTCTTTTTCCGCGGTGGACATTGGGCCATCGAGTTCTAGAAGACTTAAATTCCTATTTTTCAAATCGGGTCGGTGGCGCTCCGGTCTCAACACAATATTGACGAGGATGTGGCACGGTGTCTTCACGTCCAGTCCGAGTTCACGAATGGTCGTTCCAGTCACTTTCTGCACCCTCCCGGGTTCCTCTCGACTCGTCGCCACCCCCGCCGGTCCAGACAACACACTCGAACGGAACTTCTTGATCCATGACACGGCCCTAAGGAATTCAGAGTTCGACATGACGCTGCCGTACTTCAACTCGAGTGGTTCAGTTATCCCGGTGACATGGTACTTACTGTAACCTTCGGAATCGATCTCTTGGGGAGCGGATACGTTCAGGAACACCCTCATCAGGTACTTGATCGCCAACTTCTGCATTTCGCTCACGTTGCTGTAATCATCCTCGGTGTAGTATTTCAAGGCGTTGATGGCGCTGTTCTGGATCTCGCAGAGCTCGGGCAGGAACGGACGTCTCCTGCTCTTCTCTTCCCTGATGGACTTCAGCAGCACGCTGCGCAGGGGTGGGTTTGTCCTTCGCCAACTCTCTTCCATAGGGCTGTACAGGGCCACGCTGCAGGCTTGGAGGGATTCTTTCGGGACGGAATGGAACTTCGGCAGCGCGGGGTTGCCCAGGACCGTCCAGATGGTCAATTGGTTGCTGCTGACGCTGCTTCCAACGGGGTGATCCCTTCTGCGTCGTTTTAGTAATCGCATCGTGTTGATATATGCTACTAATATTTCAAGAGTTGTAGTGATAGACTACTGGTTACCCTCGAGACTTCGTTTATCGTTGAACTGCGTTCATTTATTCATCCGCCATTGCAACTGAAATCCCATAAGTAATTGATCGCTTGAAGTTCAGCAGGAATTATTAGTTCTTTCTTCACGAGCACTTTTCGTCAATTATATCGATGTTCCGGATAATCAGGACTTCACGTGAATGACTTTAGCGCCTTTTCAATGGCACACGGCATCTGTGAATTCAGTCGAATCCCGTTTTAACGAACTCCAAGAGACCGGAGAAATATCTTCAATGTAATGAAGTTTCGTTATAAAGGAACTCCAGGTTTTTGCATTGTTCGGATGTAAACTTATCCGTGGGATTGCAAAAATTTTCGTTAAAACGAGATTTCCACTATAACGGTATTCGACTGCATAACGATAGTCTCGAAAAAACAATATTTTCTGAATATTATGCCGAGGTGAACTCGGAAAGAAAATTCATCTGGTCTCCACCGGGAATCGAACCCACGGGCCCAACTTGCAAACCGGGCAAGAATGCTTGGAAAGCAATACAAGAGGGTCTGGGTCGGAGACCAGATGAATTTTCTTTCCGAGTTGAACTCGGCATAATATCAAGAAAATATCTGTTCCTTTGATATCTTAGGCTGAGGAAAAAGGCTATCTTAGGCTCTTTATAACGACGGGCTGTTTGTTTTGATTGCCTTATCTTTGAAGACAAATGACATCTTCAAAGACTACTGATAAGTCACTGAGCAGGACGCAAAACACGTGCTCTGGACACTATACAAGGATTTCCAGATTCAGAATCTAAAAAAGGAGGACAACTGCACGCCCATTCGTGGTATAACATCCTTTTTTCCAATTATCCCAACAGATAGCGCTATTTATACTGACAAAAAATCGCCACCGTAATAGTTTTTCCTTAACTAAAACGGAACCACCAAAAAAAGCAAAAAAGAAAAAAGAACAAAAGAACAAATAGCGATTTGCCTCCCTTTCCCCGATAATGGATTGTTCCTAGCCTCTGGTCAGTTTTATTGCTTTGCCTTTAGCATGTAATGAGGTTTCTTTTGGCTAACCTCGTCTTTTTTTTTACATACATTGACATTTCTGAAAGCTTTCGTAGCCTTGCTTAGCTCTACCCTCAGTAGCATGGCCCCCCACATCCTGGAGCGGGACCCCCAGACCAGACTTTTCATGGGCCCCTTTATAATGAATTTATGGCGTGAAAAAACGAAAAAATGATGAAAATCGTCCCGGACCATAATGCGTTGTCCTTGTGGGCGGCCATGCTCAGTTGGTTTGTATACTTTCCGAAGTGTTGCTTCGTTATCATTGAGTGTGGTTTTTTTTTTTGCATCACATTTTCCTTATTTCTCAATGGAAGAGGCAAACAGGTATAACACCTCCCTCCCCATCCCTGATTTTATTACGCGGCCTTAGCTGTAGATGAACAAACAACTACAGTGTATTCTCAAAATGGATGTTGATGTTTTCTTCTTCCCCCCCCCCCCGAGGTGTTTTTCTGACTTTCTGTATTATCCTGGAGTATGCTGGGCTATGATAGTAATAGGAACCGAGAGACACCCAGGCTCTGTCACACTCGGTGATATAAGCACATTGTCCCTGGGGACTTGGATGCCTCCGAGGAACCTAACCATTTATTGAGCTTGAGAAAGATATACAACTATTACATACATGGGGCAGGTGCCATTACGCACCTCGCCAGTAAATAAGTATAAAATTTATGATCGATTTTGAATGAAATCAATCATGAAATGGTGATTCATGTAAATAAATCACAATTATAAATCACGAAATCGTCATAATCGAGGATAGTTCTTGATAAAATATGATTTGATTCTCTTCAGGGATTTTCATTGTGAATCAATAGCTATCACATCAATGAAAGCTGTCAGTCTGCTGCTGGGTTGGTTTCCTGCGGTTCCCAACTTCGAGGCGCAAATGCGAGCCGATCTCCCCATTAAGAAATCTCGCCACAGAGAGCAACAGGCCTACAACGATTAATTATTAAATCATTACACTTCACTCATAGTTAGAAAAACTGGTGGCAGATGGCAGCACACTACACATAACAAGCATCACACAGAAGCAAACTTCACGTAAGGTTTCACTACACGTACACACACATTCCCGCATGTACCAATTCGTTAGAGGTTCCGCAGAGGAATATGTGGTTTAGTAGTAGTAGTAGTAGTCTGCTGCTGGGTTGGTATAGATGGCAGCACTGAAATATCAAGTACAACACTAGCTACACACTCAGATGTTAGGTGCATTCACTTTGTTCCAGACTCTGCCACGAAGCTGGACTGGAAGAGATCTCGGCAACGGGATAAGTCCGGTGGCAGAGCCCCTGGCGTTCATTCATTCATTCATTGTTGCTGGATTGATCTAATCGCTGCACCGTGTGGTTTGATTTGGTCCAAAGATATTCGTGAGTAATTGCTGCCTGCATACAGCTTTTCGATAAGCCCGCGTGGATCAAACTATTCTCGACTCTACTCAGGCTCCTCTTCTCTAAACAGATGTACGAGATCACTGTCTGGGTGTGGTTCACGTCGGATTCTAGTGGATCTCCTAACTGGCATAGGTGGCTATCAATCTGTTTCTGGCTACGGGACTGTGGCTCTGATATCCTCAGGGGGTGCTTCTCTAGAAAGCGGACCAGTTTATGCTGTGGCCTGGGCTATAGCTAGGAGATCCCACTTGTAGGTAACTTGGGTTCTCGTATTCTCGGAATTTCGACGGCGATTCGTCAAAGCATTTAAACATGAGAACGAAGAAAAATACTTATATCAATGAAGAGATATACGTTTGAAAGGGAAAAGAGAAAGGGAATAATAAAAATTATCCCCAGTGACAAAAAAAGAAAAATAATTCCGGAAACCCGAAAAGAAGCGAGTTTTCCGAAATGTAGGGGGGGGGGGACCGGGGGACGCTTGAAATGACATCAAAAAGGAGGACGTCTGGTAACGAAACACTATAGGGGTCATTCAAGTATTACGTCATCATCGATGGGGGGAGGGGGTTTCCGATTTGCTGACTTTTGATGGGGGGGGGGGGGGGTTTGGATAATGCTTACGTCATCGACCACCCTTTATGAGTTAGGATTCGGAGGGCAGAGCTGATGACGAAATTTTGCTGACAAGAGGGGGGAGGGGGTAATAGCGTAATACTTGAACGGCCCCATACCTAGTAGACCGTATGATGGATTACCCCAGTAGCACAACGAGATAGTGCAATATTTGGACCATATCGTTATATATCGAAATGTCAGAGGAATATCAGAT
Organism: Pholcus phalangioides; assembly: GCF_987345545.1. NCBI lineage: Eukaryota > Metazoa > Arthropoda > Arachnida > Araneae > Pholcidae > Pholcus > Pholcus phalangioides. The sequence continues at coordinate 16,532,905 of NW_028301601.1, read as the reverse complement.
GTCATAACAATGATATAGAACGATCTCGTCTTATATGGTGCAAATTATTTATGTTAATCGATCAAGTCTTTAATTTTTCAGCCGAATATGTATTTGATTCCATGTGAGTAATCTCTACTTTGAAGGACAACAACTTGGGACAATAAATTATTTTAATATAGTTTGAAAAACATAGATCTATATCGTGCACCTGACAAAGATATATATATCAGATTCTCGATATAGATCTATCAAAGAAGACACACTCCGACGCCTACGCAGGTCCATCAAGAACAAAAGACCGGGGCTGCTCACGAAGGGTGTGGTTCTGCTCCATGATAACGCGCATCCACACGTCTCCAAAGTCACACACATGGAACTGGCCAAGTTCAAGTGGGAGCCGTTGGACCATCCGCCCTACAGTCCGGACATGTCGCCCTGCGATTTCCATGTGTTTGGTCCACTGAAGAAACACCTGAAAGGGAAGTGCTTCAACTCGGACGACGTACTCAAGAACGCTGTGAAGGACTGGGTCTCGTTACGGCCACAGGAATTCTGGGAACAAGGAATCCTGCGGCTTGTTCATCAGTGGGATCGTTGTGCTCAGGCCTATGGTGTATATTTTGAATAAAGTCTACATTTGTACCCACCGTGTCGTTTCGTACCTTTTCATTTGATCACCCCTTATATATTGGAAACTGAAATTTTACGATATAGATCTATATCGCTTCAAGTGATCATCAATTTTCCAAATTATCCGGCATGCCGTGAAACTCGAGGGGCATCACTTTTTTAAGTGTTGGGGTCTGGTCCATTTCCCACATGTCGGAAAAATCGAGGTCTAACAAGGGCAATATTATGCATTTGGATTCCAACTCAATGGATCTTTAGAACAGAGATTTTTAAGAATTTCCCGGCTTGCTGGTCTCCCTCGTTGTTTCCCGGCATGCTGAGGAATGCGGCATCTCGTGTATATTACCTACGTATGAAAACTTTAAAAAAAAATCAATCAATTCATTTAAAGATTATCTGAGAGTCCATGAAAACAGTCTAATGAATCCCGAATGATCAAATAACATTTTTAACTTGGCGCGTTTATTTCCTAATCAAAAGTATGAACTTGTGCTGCCATCTACCTAGTGGTAAGAAGTTGGGTAACTGTAGTGCTCAGATTTGCAACTAGATGACACCAACGTTTTATCGCTCGATTTCCTGGAAGGCTGAAGTGACCATACATCCCGTATTTCCCGAAAAAAAACACGGTTTTTTTTTTGCCAGAAATCGTTTTGCAACAATGTCCCGGTTTTTCACGTATTTCCAACGAAAGCCAACTTGATATTTTATTCTTCAAACCTAACGTTCGAAATACTCTTTACAACTCACAAATTATATTAAAGTAAGTACGACTACAAAGAATATTCTCACACATTTGTAGTTTTTTTTTTTTCTAATTCACTGCAATTTGAAGTGGAGCTTAATTTCAGCACGATTATGCGACTTTGCTTAATTTTGGCATCATTTTTAACGAAAATCGGCGATGTCCCGTATTCTTCTCGAGTAAATATGGTTAGCCCATAGAATACTATTTACCTGATCACAAAGACCTGACTTCCCCGAAAAAATAATATATAACAAAATCAATTCATCGGTAATTCACGCCAAAAAAGCGGCCAAAGGTGAGCAAAGTCTCCAAGTACAGTTGAAATCGCTGCAGAATCAGTATTAGCGGGAAATCGCAGTGGAATTAAAATTTACATATACAACGCCACAACAGGCAAAATGTCCAACGAGGTGGCTGATAAAAAGATGCCCATAACAAAAATATAGATGTCTTATATTTCAAAAATACAGCAACCCAATTAAAAATGCAGTTACATATACAGGGTGATTATAAAAAAACTATCCCGACATATGGGTCCCTAACTATCATACCATTCACAGAAACCGAATGAAATTTTGGCATAACGTATTTTGAGGTATGCGCTCAAAAATGATATGGAAAACAACAGTGTCACTCTAACAGTTACGGTTACAGTGAGAAAATTTCGAAAATATCAAATGGCAACACCAAGTTTTTTGTATTGGAATGCGATCTCCATACTGAAAAGCACTAAATAGCGTTCGAACGGCAACTGTAGCATGAAAATCACCGGCGGTAGATAGGCTAAAAGTGAGGACAACCAATAAGGACAGAGAAGCAGCATAAAATAAAGCATTTTATTGTGTTTTCCACATGACCTTGTGGAGGACTAATCAGGCCTTGTGGGATCGAAGAAACGGTGTGACGAATGAAACCAACATTAATGCTCTGGTGCACGGCAAAGTCCTTTTTCCTTGCCTAGCTCCAGGGATTTTCATGCTACAGGTGCCATTCCAACGCTATTTAGTGTTTTTTTCAGTATGGAGATCGCATTCCAATACAAAAAACTTGGTGTTGCCATTTGATATTTTCGAAATTTTCTCACTGTAACCGTAACTGTTAGAGTAACACTGTTGTTTTCCATATCATTCTTGAGCGCATACCTCAAAATACCTTATGCCAAAATTTCATTCAGTTTCTGTGAATGGTATGATAGTTAGGGGCCCATATGTCGGGATAGTATTTTTATAATCGCCCCGTATATTACATGATGAAATACTATACACAATGCCCATAATGAATACTTATGGTTGCCTTATTCTATAAGTATGGATAGCTTCTCGATTTACCCCAACATATTTATCGTATTTCTTTTTAAACGTGCCAATTGTGTTAGAATTTACTACCCCCGGGGGTAAGCTATTCCATTTATCTCACAGAACAAAAAAAAACTTGGCATCACAAATATGAGATGAATATATAGTCATGATCATCGCAAAATGATCTGTAAGCGAGTTTTTTTTCTTTTATCTCAGGAAAGGAAAAAAATATTCATGTAAGTTTTTCGAATCAAATTCAGGAAATTTTTATGATAAAAATGTTGGCATGGCTAAAATTGCGAGGAAATACGGGGATGGATCATAAAATTCTGATCTTAATTGTTACCCCAGAGATGAAATTTACTGTACTCCCCACAAAATCCAACATGCTGAAAAATTTTGAGTGAAAGATTCCTACTATATATAAATCTTAAATATCTACACATTATAGTGCGAGAAAACTTAAAGTATCTATACACTAAGAATCTAATTTTGGGAGAAGTCAGCTAACTTTTCTTCCCAATCTTGATTGATATGCAAGAGAAACTGGGTGCGATTCTCCCCAGAGAAGATAGCTAACTTTTCTTGTCCAGTATGCAAGAGGACCAGGGCTCAATTCCCAGAGCAGACAGCTAACTTTTCTTCTCAAGGTTTGTATGGACATAACAACCAGAAAAATACAGGGTGGGCAAAAAATCTGTAGAAACTTTAAAAATTCATAAAAACAGAAAAATAACCGAAATAAAAAACAGTTTGCAGGGTTAGCAACGATAGGTCACAGGAATTTTTTCAAGACGGAAAAAATAGCAAAAAAACAGCCGACAAGTGATGCTGACGTAAACAAGTCACAGAAAGATACATTTGCGCATGTAGAACAGAATACCTCCAAATCATTTATTACAGCAGTATGTGTTCCACATGCCCACCACCACAGGGATAACACACTGCAGGCGAGTCACAAATCCAGCAACAGCAGAGTGCAGCAGGTCCAGATGTATATATGATACCTCTCAGCGGATTGCATCTTTCAGTTCCAACAGATTGGATAGACCGGATTGATCCACTCAGCACCGTATCACTACCAGCGCCACTTATCGGTTGTTTTTTGACCTAGCGATGCTAACTCTGCAAACCGTTTATTTCGATTCTTCAGTTTTTATGAATTTTTAAAGTTTCTACAGACTTTTCGCCTACCCTGTATTTTTCCCAATGTATTATAGACAGAGAAAATAGCATCTCTCTACATTCAGATAGTTGTAGCTTTATGTTTTCTTGCACTACCATAAATCTTGTGATACATTAAAAACATAGAACAGCAAGTGCATTCCTTTGTGTAGATTATATTTTTTTCAACTGCTGTGTAAATATGTAATGTATTTCCATGTAAGAAAAATATGCCATCATTCATAGAATAAAGCATTCATTTAATGACGTGAACAGATGCCTTGTTATCATGAATACATAACCCAATCGTCCTAGATACTAGACTACAGATGTCATAGCTTCAACCGCCGCAACTCTTCCAGTATTTCTGGTTCTTTATCAATTTTGTCAAGCTGCAAAAAAACAATTACCACCTACATCAGAACAGCATTTTTAAAACACAAAATAGTTTTTTTTTTTCAATTGAAAATGCAGAGGTGCTTTGCAATTTCAACACTAATCCATCGCTGAACTAATGTAAAATAATCCATCGCTGAACCAATGTAAAATCGTTGAATTGCAGGAAAACGTTATACATATAACTAACTACTACTTCACCACATGCAAACTCCAGTCGTATCACTATACTGCAAATTACTGCCATTAACGCGTTGGGTTGTTGTTTCATTTATCTTGATAGTGATATCTTACTATTACTTATATAGTTCATTTATCTATGAAGGCACTATCTCTCGATGGTTGCCTCAAGCTCATTAGGGAAAATATCTATAATTCTTTCCCCACTTCAAACCTGGGACCTGACGGAAATATTCATGATGGTAGACAAGCATCCTACCACCACCCACTCAGGATGCCTTATACAGGGTAATTCAAAACTCAACGTACTAACTTTTAGGGGAGGTAGAAAAACACAAAAATGAAACAGAATCCCATAGGAATGTATGACCACTACTACTGAACCAGACATGCCCCTCATCCATATTCCTCGCCGGAACTTCCAATGAATTGGTTCATGTTGGAATGTGTGTGTGTATGTGTAGTGAACCTGACGTGAAGTTTTTTTCTGGGTAATGCTTGTTGCATGTAGTGCTTCCATTTGTCATCTATTTTTCTAACTGAGTGAAGTGTAATGATTGAATAATTGTATTGTTGTAGGCCTGTTGCTCTCTGTGGCAAATGGGGAGATCAGCTCACATTCGCACCTTGAAGTTGGGAACCATAGAAAACCAACTTCAGTCAACCACCACTATGGAGACAGTGGGGTTTGAACCTGGGTTCTCAAGATGCGAGTCTGTCACTATGACCACTCGACCACCATAGTGGCAGGTGGTTTCAGAAATCTAAAAATATTGTTATAACGAGCATCATTGTAGCCAGGTTTCACTGCATTTAAAATAAAAATTTCATATCTTTTTTTAAAAAAACACATATCTGTATCTCATATATATAAAAATTTTGCTTTTTTTTACGCCTCTATGAATTCCATTTTTGTGTTCAAATTTAATATGTGTTGCTTGTTGCTGGTGGCCATCTCTACACTGAATGAAAATCTCTACAATAGCCAAACACAGTCTTCCCCGTGCAGAGCCGTCTTAAGAGTATCATGGGTCCCCGGGCCAAGTGGTTTATCGGAGGCCCTACCTGGTAAATCCTGGAAAATTTCAACCGGATCTCATTTTTGTGAGGCCCCTCTTGTCTTGAGGTGCCCGGGTGGGCCCATGCGTTAAGAGGGCACTGCCCCCGTGTATTACTCTGCTGAAATTATCAAACTTTTCCCAAGAAATAGGAGTGTTTTCTAATAAAAAAAGTCACCATTTCCATCATAAATGAAATGCTAAACAAGCTTTTACTAAATCTTGAATAGTAAATCCGCTTCCTCTCAAGCCACACCCAGAATCAGTTCAGATAGATAATAAGCATTCATCATTTTTCCAAGAAGTGAAAGAGTTTGCCTAACAAAAGGAGAAATCAGAACGACTCCCATAACTTTACTTACATTTAACTTTCTTCCCATCCAAACGACAAAATTTGTACTTGGCCGAAAATTCTTTCCATTTTAGCAAGTTTTATTTGTATCTACAAATAAGACTGAATATGCCTTCCGTTTCTGCATTAGATAAGATAGTTTCCATCTTAAAGAGGTTTCCTATGACTGAAAAGCATTAATTATTCACAAGACTATATTTGTTAAGTTTAAAACAGGTTTCTGTCTCATACAGTGTCCATCTTAGACAGGTTTCACTGTAGATATAATGCAGGTCACAAACTTTTTTTCTGGCTACATCCTTCAATGCTCTGTCACATCTTATGGCATTTTTTGAGAATTTGAGAAGTATTGTCCCTCAAGCAAAGGGCTGAACTCCAATTCTAGCTCATTAAATTTTTTTTTAACTGTACCTGCAAACATCTCCATCTCAAATTCTTTATTATTCCTTCCCGGCTAGATTCAAGATAGCCAGCTCATAAGTATGTACTTAAAATTTACATGTAAACAAAATCAATAATAATCACAAGCATTACTCTCATAACTTTACCTGATTTTTCTCCATTTTTTTTCCAGATTCCTTGTCTTTCTTCAGCTTTTCAATCTGTTCAACTTTCTAATGTCAAGTAAAAAAAGAAATTTATTAAAAGAAGGTAATGTCGAAATAATATTTTGACGCATATGTAAAAAAATAAATTAAAATGAATGGTACTATAACCTACAAGATAACATTTTCCTTGTTAATGAAAGTTACTTGTATTGTGAAAAAAACATTTTGTCATCTTGAATAACATTATTATTAAAAATCTATCTGCTACTTTTTTTTTAAACGGAGCACAACTCAGGTCTATCACCATTTATGGGCTATTTACTACCTAGTGAGTTGTGCCAGAGGTGTAACTGTATATTTTCAACCCACACGGGTAAAAGGCTTATATCCCGGAAGAGACAGAGCTTGGGTCGTGTCCGGTTTGTCTGAGGTGTAACTGTGTGTGTACCTAACAGTCTGAGTTCACATGTAGTGTTGTGTGTGATTTATCAGCTACTTTTAATTCTATTAAAGAATTTATTGTATAGCTAAGCTTTTGTGCTGCACTCTAGACATTGCTCCCATTGAGACAAATCATGATCATGATAACTGGCCAAGGTATACCTGAGACAGAATTTTAAACCAGACTCGCATAATCAGAGGCCATTACATTAACATCAGTTCACTGCTTGGGTGATAGAGGTTTTCCAATGATCCAGCTACCTAAAAGGCAGATGAACAATTAACCCCCCCCCCCCTTCCCATCCTCAGGTTTGAATCTTTGTAAGTGACATGGAAGATTTTGCCATTTAGCTCTAAACAGCTTATATCAGTCTGATTTTTCTTTGAGCATAAAAAAATGACTAGTGCAACAAAAATTACAAAATCAAGTTATACTCAAAGGTATTGAAAAATATCAGCTATTAACCCCTCAAACCCAGAGGAGATTTAAACGAAATCGCCAGTTTTTGTAGATGTTTAGTAAAAAAATTAAAACTTTTAAAATAATCATTTAATTAATTTGAAATATTTTATGTTTATGAAATATTTATAAAATTATTATATTATTATTATATAGTATCCCTTTTATTACTAAAAAATTAATAAGAGATATTCTTTGTAGTAAAATTATTTTCTTCCCTTCTACTGCTGCCAAAAATCGGATTCATAACTCAGTCTTGAGGGCTGTAACAAATAACTACTAACTTAATTATACAGGGCATTCTAGCTCAAATGGGACTAAAACATGCTCTTTACAACAGTAATTATATAGGGCGTTTTAGTTCAATGGACTATAACATGCTCTTTGTAATAACATTTTGGATCGCCCCATGTGTTAAGCAGTAAACATTTATCACTCACAATAAAATATGATAAATGAAAATAATATAATAGTCATTGAGAGAGAGATTATACAAAGCCCCATCATTCCTCTCTTGAATGATGCCAAACATGCGTAGATCAGGAAATAATATAATGGATTAAAAAATTAAGATATGCAGTTGGTTGCTGCAATGTACTGAGCACATATGACAGTGGCATACAGTGATTTAATCATTCTGGATATGTACAACGCTGCTGAGGAGTTAAGTGTCAATAAAGTCTTATAAATTCTACTTTTCTGGAGATCAAAATAAAATTTATATTGAGCTGCATATAACACTCTTTTCCAAACTGTGAATGCAAGTTATACCCATCCTATTTGTTAATAAGTAGCAAAATACCAACCTTTAAAAGATTTCTTATCCTCCTGTCTTTCTCCGGGTCTCCAGTCAATTCAGATATCACATAAGATTTGTCATCACCTGACATCTCCTTTTCATGAATAACTTCTGGCTTCTGAACATCTGAATTTGGCTCACCCTGAAGTAAGATTAATGATATAAAATGCAATTGAAAGAGATGAAATAAGCTTATAACTTGTGAATACCTGTTATAATGTAACACTGAGAGAGATAGGTTCTTCTAACCCAATATATCCATAAACTAGACTTTTTCTGGATATTATCCATAAAAAGTAATATATTGCGCCAAGGAAGTACTCTTTACTGTTGCCACCTGGGGGCCATTCACTGAAGTTAAGGGCAAGAAGACAAGGGTGTGGTTTGTGGCAGAGACTAGGAGACTTTTCTTTCTGAGTTCATTTCAGGATTAATATACATCCAGAAGAAAAAAACACTTTCCTTAACTCTTTAACTAGCATGGTGGGGGGGGGGGGCATTTCTACCTCACACACTACTTATTTTGTCACCCCTTGGACTATCTGGACCATCTTGTTTACAGTACCTTTCAAAACGGTTGTTTACACATATTTACAAATTTATAATGTTGTTCTACTTTTCCCTCCCTTTATATCATTGAACGAAGTTTCGAAATGACTCCATCACACCACTTGCATAAGGCATTCTTTTGTCTGACGGCCGGAGTGTTCAGATTGGAATAACATCTCCAAAGAGCATCATTTTTCTCGATAACGATTTCAAATTAATTGTTCAATATTGGATATCTGGCTGAGAATGAGGATAGTGAATCATACGCAAGATATGTGTGCTCAACATGTTTTTGTAAAGTTCATTTTCTGAGTATATTTTAAACATATCTGTTCATTTTTCAATCATGAAAATTGTGATCGAAAATGTAATATGTAATTTCAAAATGGTTACAAAAAATTCATGTATCCCTCCATTTCTTTTGAATGTGTGTCTTAGTAAGGGACCATTTCAAGAAAATAAAGAAATTTGAAAAATCATTCAGTATACCTAACAGTTGTGTGTACCTAACAGTCTGAGTGTGTATATGGTGTTGTGCGTGAATTAATGCCACCATCTATATTGCAAATTGTGAGTGAAGTGTAATGATTGAACATCTGTAGCATTGTGGGGCTTTTGCTCTCTGTGGCGAGACATTTTAACGGGGAGACATAGGCTCACATTCGTGCCTTGAAGTTGGGAACCACAATGAATGAATGAATGTCAGAACTTTGCCACTGGACTTATCCCGTTGCCGAGATCTCTTCCAGCCCAGCTTCGTGGCAGAGTCTGGAACACAGAAAACCAATTTCAGCTGACCACCAATGTGGCGAGTGACTTGATTGATAGATGAATGAAGTCGTGTAAAAATCCATTGCTTTTATGAAAACTATTTTTGTTGATATTTTAAATACATTAATTCAGGTTTTGGTCAAAATAGCACCACGACGCCAGTTATGCACAGAATTTTCACAATACCAGATAAGGGTAAATGCACCATATTAGTATATCTCATTATTACTTTCGCATTATATTCTTGAAAACACAATTTCAGGGCTTGCATCAGATAATTCATTCATACAACACTTTCATTAGGCATTAAAAAACACACACACAATTTAAAAGCTAAGAAAATTTATAATAAACATTATCTAATTGCTTCAAGAAAGAACAGTTTTTACGAGGGACATTTCAAAAGTAAGTTTCACACAGAGATACCTGAAAAATAGAATGACCATAATGGGCCAAAAACAAAGGGTATATATACATTTTGAAACCCTCTGGGAAGCAAGAGAGGTGATCGAGGATAGAGGTGAAGGGGTCACAGGCACTGAGTGTTAGCAAAGAGAGGTAAGTAACGAACAAGTTGATCAGACAATATGACAAATGCATTATGTTTTGGCCTTGCATTTCTCTGTTTGTGATAAAACTTATCTTTGAAAAACAATGACAAAACTCACTTTTGGAATGCCCATCCTAGAATTGTATTAAAACTATTTATAATTAATCAAGTTATTTAGAAAGTATTTTTAATAAATATTTGTTTTTGAAATGCAAAGAAACATATATGAATATGAAGTATATATAACAATTTCAGACCCGATCAGTCATTTTTTGGAATTTTCAAGATGTTTTTGCACTTTGGATCTTCAAAAAATAGGCAAATTTCATTCTTCACATAGGCAAATTTTTATTTTTGTCAAATTTCTTTTTTTGCGAATATAATTCACTTGGTTTAAATTTTTTCAGCTAAAAGATGATGCAGCGTATATACAATTTTTGCTAGAATTTTATTGCTAAACTTTATGTAATAAATCCCGCTTTTCCCGGAGGCACTTTCTCCTGAAGTTCATCTTTAAGTGCTTTCCTCTGATGTAAGCCCGCCCTCTCACAAAGTTCATATTTGTCATATTTCTAACTAAAAACTTTCACAATCCTTTAGGTCAGAGCTCAACTTTTCGGAAGTCAAAAGAAAAAATTCTACAGTATAATGGTTGAGTGGTCATAGTGACGGACTCGAATTACGAGGACCCAGGTTCGAGCCCATTAGTGGTGGCTGGCTGACGTTGGTTTTCTGTGGTTCCCAACTTTGAGGTAAAAATGTGAGCCAATCTTCCCATTAAAACGTCTTGCCACAGACCTACAACAGTACAATTATTCAATCATTGCACTTAGTTAGAAAAATTGATGGCAGCACTACACATAACAATCATTACACAGAAACAAGCTTCAGGTTAGGTTCACTACACGTATTGTACATACACACCAGTGGCGGCTCATGGTCAGATATTCTGGGGGGGGGGAGGCACAGATTTCTTAATATTTACTGCCATCTACCAGTGAAAATATGTAGTTAAGTACAATGTTGAAAATCATCATTTAGGTTCATCAAGTTAGTTCTAAAAGCCTATGACACAGCTCCCAGGGGTATCACCGAACATTGTCAAGGGTGTTGTGCAGAGACAAGAACATTAATGTGGGCTTACTCAGTTATTAGAAGGAGCCAAATTCCACCCATTTCATAAAATTTTCATTTTCTTCAGGAAGCTTCTGGCATATCATCAGTGAGCAAGGAAGTCATGGGTGACAAAAATTTGAGTACCACTGTTCTATGGGGGGGGGGGGGGGAAGCTGCCGCATATCATCATGGGAGTCATTAGTGACAAAATTTTTAGCGCCACATTTTTATGGGGGGGGGCTGCTGCCATATCGCTGAGCAAGGGAGTCATATGAAACAACAATTTGAGCACCACTGTTCTATGGGAGGTTGGGGAAGCAGTTGTCACCATATCATCAATGAGAAAGGAGTCATCCACAATTTTTAATATTTTATCATTAAAATAGACAGAAGCAATTTTGCGAGACAGTGCGACTCAAGCAGGGAGAAGGTGTGAGAAGTAGCCTTTTACCTACCGTTACGTAATTCTTGAAAATGTTCGCCACTCATGCGAACAAAACGTCAAAAGACAGAAACTACTTCACGTCGACCAAAAACCCAAAAAATTTTTAATTTAATTCTAATTTACACGATGGCCACGAAAGCCTTTTTTGTTTCAAGAAGCAATTTTATTCCTTGTGAAACACCTCATATGAAATCAATTCAGACAAAAGACACAAAGGTGTTCTTTACAATTCCATAAATATACTGGTACCAATTATACACAAATACAGAAGCCCTATTGAACTTCACCATCTGTATTTCTAATCACACCTTGCATATGGCAGCAGCTGTTCTATTACTGATCAAAATTACAAAAAACATATGCTTCTTTTTATGTATAATTTTTCAGCACCAAATGTACCTATCATTTGTTTCATTTGTACAAACATTGCAAAGAAAGAGGCGAGTAATAGAAAATTCAATACATTTTTCTCTTGTTCTTTTTTCATTTTTCTAGCTAGATTCCTCTTCTGGTTCCTTGACATGGGTTGTGCTGCAGCATCTGAAAAATTGTTGAAATGAAGGATGAATACAATGAATGATATACATTTACAAAAATATGAATAAAATATGAATAAAATATTTATTTAAAGCTAGAGCAAACATACTGTGTGGTTTAGCACACACATGTGTTTCATTCGTAAGACATTTGCATATGATATTGTGTCGTTTCTGGAGGGGAAAATTTCCCATCTTTTTTTCCCTTTGGGATTCAGATGTGTGACAAATATATTAAATTTCAATGTGAACCACACTGATAATTGAAATAAGTGCAATCCTCTTTGGCTGAAGAAATATATCTTTCCATAAGTGCAAGGAAAAAAATTCCCCCTTTCTCTTACTATTGCGAACCACTCAAAAAGTGATTTATATAAATCATAAAAAAAAAACTCATCACCTATGTAGGATGGGAGCAGTTTAAGTTTTACGTTATTACATAAAATAAACCAACGCAAAAATAAAAGTTTTCAGCAGGTAACAGAAGAAATCCTTGAAAGTTGATAATAAGAGAAAGTTGATAAACACTGATAAGAGAAACTGCTGAAAGGAAACGTTTGATGGGATAATTCACATAAAGATAATATCATGAGATTACACAAGATATCTTAGAGCTTTAACAATCATGCTTTGGGAGGCTTTAAAATGTTGTGCTCAGTCACATGCTGGATTCAGGCAAAATCTTGTTCAGGTATGTTATGCCAATAACTACTACATTTTGTGGTTTACTTGTGCTCTGAAAACTTCAGTAAAAACATGATGTGTGGAAAAAAAAGCTGAATGAGATATTCTCAGCAATTGCGCCAACACATTATGCCACCCAATCATGTGCAAGATATATACAGTAGAGTCTCGCAAATCCAAGTCCAGAAAATGAGGTTTCCGTATAATCTGAGGCACTGAGAACCTTTGAATTTCCTTCTTGAGACACTATTTTTCTCTATTTTGTCCTTCCAAGAACTCAGCTTCTTTATTCTTTCCAGAATAATACATAGCACATACATATTGTAGAGTAAATTTCAGTTTGAAAGGGACTAGAAAGGCCCAAGCCCTATAATGGATAACTGGCGTGATAAAATTTTTGACTTCCTTGAACGAAAGTTGCTCGTTTAAATTTTTTTTGGAGGGGATTGCTGAGAAAAAGGAGCAAGTTTGGCCATTTTCTTCATAATGGTGGGCAATGGCACTGTCCTCTAATTGCATATGTAAAATCATTGGAAAGGCAGTTGAAAGCTACGAGTGCCTCAGCATCGTTCACTATCAATCCCATCCCCAACTCTTCTCAATCACTCTTTCATCTTCGGTCCTTTTCACATTCATCATATTTTTAAACATTGTAGGGCACCAATATCTTATTCAAGAATTAAAAATAAAGTAAATATGCTAGTACTGCTTTTTCTTGTCTTCTTTTTTTTCCCAAGTAAAACCAACATTTAAAGCATTTTTTATAGTTTTTCAATAATCTGAGGTGGCCTCAGTCCCATCTACCTTGGATTATCAAGACTCTACTGTACATTAAGCTTTTATGAAACTTACCAAAAAGAAATAAGGATGAGATTAAATTTGTAAACCACAGATAGGCTTATTAATAAATATCAGAGATAAAAAACCTAGAAAATACCATTAGTAATATGATACATAAAAAATGGACAGGAAAACTGTGATACCTTTTTTAACAGCATTTTGTGGTGGTTCATGGTCATGTAATTTGAACTTGGAAGGTTGCCCCTTGGCACTTGGTGGACGATAAACTTGTTTGGAAGCTAAAACAAAAAAATTGATACTTCACAAAAATATATATGCCTATTTTAATTATGAACAGTAAAAATACAGTAAATTGTGCGCTGCAAGTCAAATCATTGAAGAATGGTATCTGGTATCTCATAGTTGGTTCCAAATTTGGTTAATTCATTGAAGTAAAACAAAAACATTTTTACATCATTACCTTCTGCTACAGCTGACTGTATCCCCGGAACAGGGTTGAATATAGTCGGCTTGATTTTAAACTTTTCTTTTGGTATCGGTAACCATCTTATATCAAATATTTCTTCATCCTTATGTGCAAATACTTCTCTTAATAGACTGCCAGTGTAATGCCAAAGTCTATACCTAAAAAAAAAAGAGAGAAGATTTTATATAAATCAATAAAGGAATAATTTTTTTCTCTGTATCTTTTCATAATACATTCCAGTTGCTTGCAATAGTTTTTAATGCCAAGCCCCTCCCATGAGAATTTTCATATTCTATGAAATTTTCAATTATTATTCACAGCTTTGGCAAATTATAATTGTTGGGGAGGGGAACCAGTAGCACTTTATAAAAATATAGTTACCCATTTCCTATTCTTATACGTGGTGAAGTGGTGGCAGTCAAAATATATTCACCGTCAGGACTCCACTGGAGGCAAGTAGAATCTTGTGCAATGAAATTACTAATTTTCTTCAAATCCTTCATATCCCAAACTTCAATATGTCCTCGTAAATTTCCAAAACCACAAAGAATCATTCCTTAACATACATCAAGGATAAAACATTATAACTTGAATGATATGTGTGTATCAGCTGGAAGATCCACTGACACCAAGCAGTCTGCCATGCAATTCGTTATTTTGGGCAAATAAAAAAAATTGAAGGATTATACAATTTTATTAAAACTTCACACTATCATAAAAAAAATGAAGGATACGGTCTCCAGTCTGTGTGTAATGCACTTCATTACGAGGTCCAGTGCCAAAATCAAATGTTGACTCACATTTTAAATTGTATATAGTGGCTTTAGCAGGCATAACTACATTTCTTGGGTTAAGGGGAAAAAATTATAATGACACATAACAAATGATTGTACTACATAATTATAGAAAACATGCTTTGCCAAGTATTCATGAGTGTGTAATATGTGATTACTGTGTAATACTGTGAAAGAAAAGAAAATCTTTTATGATTATTATTTACAGTGGATATCACTTGTAACATTCTCTCTTAGAACATTTTACAGCTTAATACGACTTATTTTCATAGTTCCCACAACCTTAGCAATACTCAAAGAGATTTCCCATTTAAAACGTTTTCTTGCTTACATTTTTCATGACGGTTTTTTTCATGACAGATAAAAGACCATAGATTTTAAAATCTATATTTTTAAAATCTATATCTACCCCTTCAAAGCAATACTTAATGTTTTAAGTATTGCTAAGGTTGTTTTAATAATAATAATTTTTTTCTCTGTATCTGGGTGTATATTTCTCTGTATCTCTATAAGCAGGATTTACTGTATAATGCAAATAAATTTCAGAACAGCTTAGAGAAGTGTATCTTCAAATTTTATAGTTTACATGTGATACACTAAAGTCTAAAAAATATATATCTTGAATTCAGGTAATATGTGGTTCATGAGGACTTGGCAGATCCGGTCCATGATGAACTAATACAACAGAGAAGAACCAAAGATAAAGGAATTTCTATGATTTTTCCCTTTATTATAGGTTTTTTATTGTGTTGTTAGTATAAGGCAAATGATTTTGATTTTTCTATATGTTATGAATTATAAAGTATAATTGTGAAAGTGAGCCTGATTAAATTAACACTAGAAGTGGAGTGGGTCAATTTGACCCTAATCAAACTTCGTTTTCATTTATCTCGAAAACTTACAGGCAGATGTTAAACAAATTTCTTGACTTTTCATGATATCATATGAATATTAATTCATGAAAATTTTATTATCTTCCCATTTCGTGTTTCAGAGCTAAAAGCACTTATACCTAGAACCGCGGTTTGGGTCATTTTGACCCAACGTACTATTCTATAGGAAAAAAGGGGTGTAGAATTTTCTTGGAAGTGATTACCCTTTCTAAAAATTATTTGTAAATGAAGATAGTGAAAGATAAAGGTCTTTCAAGGTCAAAGCCAATCCATTGTCAGAGCAGATTACCTTTTTTCAATGGAGGAATGGCAAGTGGAGCTAAATATTTTTTTTCCTTTGTAAACTTGAATACCTGGAATTATGACGGGACTCAGTAAAGATTTTGGGGGAGTAAAAGTTTAACTCTAGAAAAAACGTGTAGTTGAAATTTGTGTAGGCAAACGATGTCACATTAAAAGAATAAAATTCTGGCCTGCACCAAGTAGGTTTTGAATGGATTTCCAAATCTTGGGAAGTATCAGCGTCCAACGAATCTCTCTCTTTCAGAGCACGTAGTAATGCAACTGATCAAGTCATTTGAGAACAAGGGCAGAAATTCCTCAACCGACTCTTTTTTTCACTACATTGAAGCTGGCTCAAATGCTAAAAGCAAAAAAATGCGAGCTTAGTAGAGACTGAGACGAAATCGAAGAGCAATATTATCTGATGCAATAAATATAGTAAATGCAGTTATATAGAACTATGATGCCACAATTACAATTTATCAAGGAAAGAATGATATAAGTTTTTCATTACTCAGCACGCTTCATCTGGCAGTTGATATTGGCAGTAGTAGCCCCAAAAAGTTTCCACACACACAGAAACTATTTCACACTACAATTCAGCAAAGTGTAACGATCGTAGTTGTAGCGATCAAATGCCCAGAAAATATTCGGTCAAGGTGGTATCAGAGACGTTTTCTACAACATACTCGATCCCAATATAAAAATATTCCTTTATTTTGTATTGAGCAGTACAGAAGGCCAGAATTAGTTTTTGGAAAGCAATTCCTCTAAAATCTTATTGAAGAACTGCGTTCATCATACGTGTTGCCCTTGCGCAAAAGGAAACGTTCGTGTGCTCTTGATCATGTAACTGTTCGTGAGTGATCAAAATAATAATAGTAATAAATAAAAATAAACGATCTGATGTGTCAGGTAACATAAAAATGTGGAAACAAAACTGTTAATTTTTGCATGGGTTGTGCAACTTCAACATGCGATGCATGTGCAAGAATAATAATAACAAAAAGTTGCTCAACTGTTCATCATAAATTCCACTTATCAGTAAGAAATCAATACTTATTTGACAGAATCATATTATAGACTTTCTCATATGCAATTTGACACGCTTATTTTACATCTTTGTCATATTATAAGATTACTGATAAATGTTTTGGATTGAATATAGTCAATAATGTATATTAAATCTTATTTTTACTGAATTACATCATTTTTTAGCTAATTTTGAAGCCCATTATATATTCATAAACAAATATAATTTTCCAATATGAATACGCAATTAAACAACATTGACTAAGAGTAAGGAAAAACCCAGGAACCAAAAATAACTTCCTGTTTTTTCGCTATGAAATACCGTTTTTTCACAGTTTGGGTCAATTTGACCCAGTCCGCGGTTCCAGTGTTAAGTATAAAGGTCTACTGAAAAGACCTTCGAACAATTATTTAATCAAATAAAAATATGCTGTTTTTTTATCACAATTTGATCATTTCCTGCACACAAGGGCTCATTAGTCTGGAACTAACCATTTACTGCCCAACTGAATGATCGTATCAAACACTATATATTTTTTCATAAATCTCATTGAGAGGTTTGTGTGCTAACCCCTCAAGGAGCATTTAAATTCTCTTAATGTAGGTACTGGTGAGTTCAAAGATCTTGTTGCTGCCATTTCTACTGTATGTTCATGACAGCAGAGATTCTGAAAATAAATAATCAGACATCAAACTCACATATCTGAACAGCCTTTGGTACAGTGGGCAAGTTAAATTATCAACCTGGGCTACAGCACCCTCATAAACTTCATGAAATTGGCCCATAGTCTCCATGTATGTAATTTCAACAATGTGATCTAAACTTTTAAGTAAAAAAAAAAAAATTAAGATTCTATAAACCCTTTATTTACAAACACACACATTTTTTGTGTTCACTGCTTGTGATGCTCAAGTTCAACCATATGAGACACTCATATTAACAATAAAAGGATACAGCCATATACAACACAGAATTTGCTACCACTTGGATCCCACTGTATAGCATAAACAGGCCCATCTTTGCCTGAAATTGAAAAATTATTAAAAGTTATTTATACACAGCATAAAAGTTTGATTAGCAAAACATCCAAAAAATTTGATGCAGACAAGGTGCACGTCATTAGAGATAAAAGTAATAACTAATAAAAACTTTATTTTTGTATTACTTATGCACGCAGTAGCAAAAGGACCTTTTTTCTTAACCCCTTCTGTAATCAGACTTTGAACAGCAGTTGCTGTTCAAGTTCTTGCAGTTGATTGACAGGACGGGGGAGGGGGCATGTTATCAGGAGAAGAAAACTTACAATGATATACAGGCTCAGGGTTGCCGTTTTTAGAGTTTTAAGAACCCAAGATATTTCAGGGTTGCCGTTTTGAGAGTTTTAAGAACCCAAGATATTTCAGGGTTGCCGTTTTGAGAGTTTTAAGAACCCAAGATATTTCAGGGTTGCCATTTTTGAGAGAGTTTTAAGAACCCAAGATATTTCAGGGTTGCCATTTTTGAGAGAGTTTTAAGAACCCAAGATATTTCGGGATTTAATGGAAAATATATATATATATATTTTTTTTATTATATATAAATCAAATTTATTGTTATCATATAACAGTACAAAAAGAAAAAATTTACCAAGGAGTCAATCAAAAAATGACCCATTCTGGTAAATGCTAGTAAAGATTAGTATGGAAAACAGAATAGTCAACTAAAAAAAAATCAAAATTATTCAAATTAAAATAAAAATTAATGGCAACAGAGTGGTGCAATTTAGAAACAGTTCTACATACTGCAACTAAAAATATAATTTTTTTAGATGTTGGAATGAAAGCAAAAACGACTAGATGCAGCATGTAGTTAAATTAAACTGTTACGTTATTTAAGGATTATATGAACAAGTGAAAAAAAACATTAAAAAAAATTTTCTATACTATCTAGTGAGAATATGTATTGCTTGACACACTTTTTAAAGGATGATAAATTAGTATTGTGAGTGATTTCTGGTGGTAATGTATTGTAGAATTTTGGGATAAGGTAAGTAAAATGTTTCTTCAACAGTGTTTTATGAGGCAGCGGAAGTGAATACATATTATTTAATCTATTTGAAGATCGAGATGTATTTTCGAGATCGGGATTGCCAATATGTTAGGGTTTTAAGAACCCTGAAATATCTCAGTATTGCCACGGTAAGAGTTAATCGTACATGAAAATAACAAAATTTTTAAATACAGTGGATCCACATTAAGGTGATAAGCAACTTGAAACAGTAGTACAAAAGAGATGAAATTTAAAATCTAAGGTTTCATAAGTTTGTATTTTGTGATGGGTCCCTTTTTCAGATTTGGAATTTTGTGAGAGGTCTGGAAAATGGACCTCAATTTCAACTGCACAAACCCCTGATAACCATTCCCCCCCCCCCCCTGAAAGAGAACTTTCAGTTTCTTCTCTGTCTCTCACAAAACCCTTTAAATATACCCAGACCCTCTAAATGAGAAGTCTACAGTTGATCTGTAGATTAACAAATTTAAGTTGGTTCCAGGGCTCCCACTCAAAAAATCAGAAAAAGTAGGAAAACGCAGGACTAAAAAGTAGGATGGGGGAGGGTAACCCCCTTAGACAAAATAATCATAGCATAATAGAAAAAAATTCCTTAAAAAAATTTAATTTTGAATTAACTTTTTTTTCCCCTAGCACTATTTCAGTCAAGCCAAAACAAAATGACAAATGACTTGGTTACAAAACCAACTTTTGGCCAAAACAGTGCACTAGCAACCACAGATAATTTTTTGCTGTCTCTCCTCATATATATTACATTCTTTTTTGGAGTCTTCCAAAGTGAAGAGCTTGCCAACTCTCTTCGACAAGGCACAGCAAATTTCGAAGATGTAAGTTTTTTAAGAATGAGGCACCTTCGAGACCACTTTCGAAAGCACAATGCAAAATGTGTAAATTACAAGATCCAATGTAAATAAGGCAAGGTGAACCAGATAGTTTTACTGCGTTGTTCATCATTTTTAAATTTTACTGTTTTATTCACATTTTACTATTCAATGCCAGTGTAATCATTTTTGACAAATGAAGCATTTCCATTTCTACCTCTTTGCTGAGCATTGTAAATATTGTTTATGCCTCTTCATGCCTTAAAAATACAGAAGACAACTGAATGCTATTGGGTAGCATCAGAATCACCAAACCTAGAATACGCCTATGTATCCAACTGCTTTGAAATGCAAACTGTTGTTTCACCTATTTGCACCATAATTTTGAATGATGAAAGTTACTGTCCAAGACCATGAAGTAATAAATACAAAATCATTTTTCCATCCAGACAGAACTTTTAATGACTACTATACTTGTTGAACCCTCAAACTAAGCAAATGAAAAATTAATCAATCAAATGGTCCACATACACTCCCCCCCCTCCTCCAAATTACCTTAAAAATGATACAATTTCTGCTTTGGCAGAATCATTAATTGCATTCTCCAACATTTGTAATATTTGGCAATATATAAATAGTTTCCTGCTCAATTAAAATCAATTACACAAATTCTGTCCATAGGATTTGGTAAAAAAGTAGGAAAAGTAAGACAAAACCGAGAAAGTAGGACATTTTACCGAAAAGTAGGATGAGTGGGAACCCTGTGGTTCTCACTAAATATGCACTGCATTTTTCCTTCTTCACAAGCAGTGGAGGTATGAAATTTTGTCTGAATTTGATATTTAGATGTACCACCAACAGCAGATCCTCATTAGTGACACCCTCATTGCTTGTTTTATAATTTAATATTTAATCCATATTAAACTAAGAGCTTAGCAAATCACTCATGCACAAGTCCATGTGAATCAACTTTTAAACACAAAAATGGATGTGTGTGACTTTTTTCCTTCACAAATACAAATACGTAATACACAAATTGAAACATATTTTACACAAATACAAACATATAATTCTCAAATGTAAGCATATAAGACACAAATACCAATATGCAATACACATAATACAAACACTTTGTAGCCTCAAGGGACTGAAAAGTTTTAAAAAGAACTAAAAGTCCTTCCAGCAGGCCTAAAGGAATTAGTTAGTGAATATTTTTTTTAGCAACAGCATTATTATATTTAGTTGATATAAACTGAAGAACCAAAAAAAACTGGTACAGGCATGCGTATGCAAATAAAGAGATATGGAACCAATCAGAGTACGGCGCTGCGGTCGACAACACCTATATAACACAACAAGTGTCTGGCATAGTTGTTAGATTGGTTACTGCTGCTACAATGGCAGTTTATCGAGATTTAAGTGAGTTTGAACGTGGTGTTATAGTTGGCGAATGAGAGATGGGACATAGCATCTCCAAGGTAGCGATGAAATTTGGATTTTCATGTACGACCATTTCACGAGTGTACCGTGAATATCGGGAATCCGGTAAAAAATTAAATCTACGACATCACTGCGGACGGAAAAAGATCATGCAAGAACTGGACCAACGACAACTGACGAGAATCATTAAACGTGACAGACGTGCAACTCTTCTGCAAATTGCTGCAGATTTCAATGCTGGGCCATCAACAAGTGTTAGCATGCGAACCATTCAACAAAACATCATCGATATGGGCTTTCAGAGCCGAAGGCCCACTCGTGTACCCTTGATGACTGCACGACACAAAGCTTTACGCCTCGCCTGGGCCCAACAACATCGACATTGGATTGTTGAGGACCGGAAACACGTTGCCTGGTCTGACGAGTCTCGGTTCCAATTGCTTCGAGGTGTACGGGTATGGAGACAACCTCATGAATCCATGGACCCTACATGTCAACAGGGGACTGTTCAAGCTGGTGGAGGCTCTATGATGGTGTGGGGCGTGTGCAGTTGGCGTGATGTGGAACCCCTGATACGTCTAGATACGACTCTGAGAGGTGACAGGTACGTAAGCATCCTGTCTGATCACCTGCACCCATTCAAGTCCATTGTGCATTCCGACGGACTTGGACAATTTCAGCAGGACAATGCAACACCCCGCAGGTCCAGAATTGCTACAAAGTGGCTCCAGGAACACTTTTCTGACTTTAGACACTTCCGCTGGCCACCAAAATCCTCAGACATGAACATTATTGAACATATCTGGGATGCCTTGCAACGTGCTGTTCAGAAGAGATCTCCACTCCCTCTTACTCCTACGGATTTATGGACAGCCCTGCGGGATTCATGGTGTCAATTACCTCCAACACTACTTCAGACATTAGTCGAGTCCATGCCACATTGTGTTGCGGCACTTCTGAGTGCTCGCGGGGGGCCCTACACAATATTAGGCAGGTGTACCAGTTTTTTTTGGCTCTTCAGTGTATGTTCAAATACATTTTTGTTTGTGCATATTCTTGAATAAAGCTCAGAATTAAGTTACTTATTGTGAAGCTCAATATAATTATCATGCATCATTTCTTTTTTTTATTATTGTACTCTTTACTTGTACTCTGTACAATATTATTTTTACATATTCTTAAAATACAGTCATCAAAATGGTTTCATAATCTCTGCTTCTAACGAAGTAAAATAAGCTTTTATTATTATTATAACTTTATTTTCAATGTGAAAAACTTTTTTAATATCTTAGAGAAATTTAGAAAAAACTCTTTTTATATGCAATGTGTTATTAGGTTTTTGCAGTTGATAAACTTGATTATATCTATTTATAGTTCTATTTTGATTTTTTTTAAGTATTTGTCATTTAATTGTGAAAATTTGATAACTTATATACAAAAAGTTTTGCCTTAAAGAAAAGTATGGCATTGTATTTTGGAACTATCTATTAATATTTGAGATCTCATTCTATTATATATATTATCTAATTTTCAAATATCCTCACAATATGCTCCTCCCCAAGCATTGATTGCATAATTAATAATTGAATATATCCATGCATTAAAATAAATCCTTTTAAAAATGTTCATCGATCAAGTTTTTCACTTTGAAAATAATCACTGAATATTTTCTAATATTTTTTATTAAAATATCACTGAGCAAGTTCTAATTAAGATCATTCTATATTATGATACCCCAATAATTGTACTCACAAAAAAAAAATTATTTCTTGGCAATGTCACTGACAATGATTATGTATTCTTAGATGTATGTTTGTGTATTAATAATCTATGTTTCTTGTCTTCATATAGATAAATTTTGCTTTTTGAGTGTTAAGTTATAATTTATGTCTAATTAACAAGACATTAATTTTTGTTACATCATCTTCTACTTTTTTAAATTAAATTTGCTGCATCAGTATCTTCTACATAAAGCACTGTATTATCTGCATAGGTTATCCTTTGCATGCTCCAACTGAATACAGACTAATTTGTTATGGTAAGCTCATCTTTGACTGTTCACCTAATCACCTGCCATCAATGTTTGGCAAATGAGAAACCCCTTTCCTTTTGTTTCCCCATTGACAATGTGTTACAATTTTTTCTTGTTAAAAAGTCAATCTACAATATGCGTGTATGGTACACTTGTGCTTATAAGCTACTTAGAAGCTTATGAATGTTTTCAAAAACCAGACAAAGACATCAATGCCAGATTTGTAATTATGTCTGTTACTGAATTGAGGGTGATATAATAATCATTTTCCACGCTGGAGATGTTTGAGTTCAGACTATTTTCATGTAAAATTCAATCCATTAGAAATTCTCAAACTTACCAAGAATAACTCTTGACGTTTCCCCTTTTGTAGATAAATAATAAAGGTTTTGCTCCCCATAGTATGATGCACCAGATTTATCCACATCTACAACGGCTTGAACAATCAAATCTGTACCTAAATATGAAGAAAAAAAATTTCCCATATTAATAATAATGAATAATTATAAAACTGAGCAGCACAAACAAAGAGAAATTTATATCCTTGTAAAGGTGGATTTTGCATCAAGTCTTGCCATTGGTTAGAAGCTTTCAATTAGAACATAAACTACAATAATTCATCAATTGGATGCTGATCAGCCCCAAGATTAATAAACTGTGTGTCCAGAATCACTAAATTCATTCAAAAGAAGAAACTCAGGACCAAATACAAACCTTTTGAATTCCAAAAGAACTCTGATCGATCTGCTTTATAGAAGCTCTTCTGGGCAATGACCGCACTGGAACCTTCAAAATGTGGGAACTTGAACAATCTCACAAATGATGGTTGACCCTGCAATAAATTATAGAAATAAGCCATGTGATTTACATATACTCTGCACAAGATATTTGAAATATGATCTGCCATAAGATTATGAGAATATTATGTCATTATTTGTTACATTAATTAAAGTTTAGTAGCAATCAATTGATGAGTTATATTCAGTCTTTATTTGTTTCATCATTTTGTTGAAAAAAAAAATTAGTTTTCTCTAAATTCAGAGCACATTAAAAACTCATACGATGGTCATGTAAAATAGTGTTTCCCGAAGTGGGTGATGGAATGATCCCGGGGGGGTCTGCAATGGAAGCTACAGGTATATCATAGGATCTTATGGGTTCGCTTGAGTTGAGGGGCGATGAGGGAAAAAATCTCTGAAGGGAAACGATGGAACAAAAAATTTGGAAAACTAATGATGTAAAAAGAAAGGATGCAGTAAAACCGTTCTCAACCATCAAACATGAGTCAAATCATGTCCTCACAACAAATTTATCAAGAAATCACTAACACTTTCAATGAACAAAACTTAAAATCAAATATATATATTGCCAAAAGTGATATAATATGATTGCTCTATTCGTGAAATAGAAGTTGCAAATATTTTTCCATTTACTGTAAAAACTTCTTGCTCTTCATCTAAGTTCATCAATTCAAGGGGGATTCTGAGGATTTTCTATGAACTTTATGAAGTGCAGAAAGAATTTCTTTCAGAAATGAAAGTAAAACTAAATTTTTCCATACAACATTAAAATTAAATTTTCCCAGATTTACAACTAAGGCTGGGATTATACTATGAAAATTTCATAAAAGTGCACTTATAAAACTTGACAAATTCAACGAATAAGTTATCTGTTATATTCAAGCAAATGCAACCAATGCCCTTATTAGTTGCATTTTTCAAGTTTTATAAATTAACGTTTATGAAACTTTTATAGTGTAATCCGGCCTAAGTTTATTGTTTCTAAACTAATTTATCAACAACTTGTTCATCAACCACAGCAGGGTATTTTAAAGAACTTGGCACGCAAGTGCACACACACACATAATTGGAAACAAACTGCGAAAGCAAAATCGAAATACCTTGACACCAGGTACATAGCAAGCAATGTGATAACTGGGATTACCAGGAGCAAGACTGAATGCGAGAACTTTCTGTATGTAAATCTTCTTCTCTATATTTTCTGAAAGTACAATATGCATTCAAAAGAATTATAAAACACATAATTGTCACAGTAAGGGAAAAAACATCTGTGAAAACTATAATTTCTAGCTCTGATCAATTTATGAAGTGGTTAGCCAAATCCTGAAGTAATCTGGAACTCCTGCATGTTAGACTGTGGCCATCCTTAATATGCATAAAAAAGTCCTGTTATGTATTCAAAATGACAATTGAACTCTCTTAATCTGATTTGATGCTAATAGTTTTTCCTTGAAAATTAATATGTATGCCAGTTTATGACTGCCCCTCTTATTATACAGCAGAATCTTTCTATTCCAAAAACTTCCATATCTACCGTAATTTCCCCATGTATAATCCGCAGCTACTTTGAAATGGGATTTAGCTACTTTGAAAAAAAAAAAAACCCCTGTTAGTTAAAACATTATTTTTTACAAACTTTTAAGTTATTCATTTCTATATTCCAACCTCTTGGAAAGAAAAAAAAAACTTCAGGTAGTATGCATTGGTATATAATTCGCATCAAGAAATTCTTGTTTTTTTTAATTATATAATCTGCAAGAAAATACGGTGGGAGAAAAGAAAAATTTAATTGCATTTGCTATAATAAATCAATGTCGCTTCATTCTTTCGTCTTGAAACATCTTCTTTGGAATCCTATTTTGAAGACATGAAGCTCAAATTTCTGTGCCAGAACGCTTTGGAAGCGATTAAGTGCAGCGTGTCTATAATTAAAGTTGTCATGTTTGGAGCTGTCTACATCCTTAAATATCCATCACAAAGACATGAAACTGCAAGAATGTTTTGATAAATAAACAGGAAAGAAATTGAAAGCAAAGAAAATCAATTCTGACATTCATCACTAGAAGGTATTTTTTTAATATAAGAATGTCCTATGGCAGGGGTTCTCAAACTCCTTCCCATAATCAACACTTATTCGCAGCTTACCAGAGCAGTTTAAGAATGGGTCTCTTCCAGAAATCTTTGACAAGGACTCCGCTCTGTGGCACTCAGTTTGAGAACCCCTGTCCAATGGGTTTAAAAAATTTCCTTCATTATAAGCCAGGTTGAACTGTATTTCAATTCTCTAAACTGAAATTTGTTATTCCAGTCTTTTATTTATTTTTTAATTTGAAAGCTATTTTTTTAAAATAGCTTTTTACATCCATCAACTTCAAGATGAAGAGATTCTATCGCATGCCATTTGAATAATCGCTATTTCATTGGGCAATAATATAATAAAAAAATTATTAACTTCAACAAAAATTTTCACAATAAGAGAAACAACATTGAAATAAAAATGTCTGAATAAATATGCACTGACCAAAATTTCCTGCTTCATAAAAATGGACTTCATTGCTAACCGATCTAGCACACAGGTGCTCATCATCTGACCATCCTGGAGACCTAGAAACAATACGGATGGTTAACAATACTTATCATGGATCATGCATGGACTAGTACAGCTTTTCTCAACTTTTCCGAAATCAAGGACCACTAAAATTTTAGAAATAATTAGAAGAACCACTAGTTTACATTGTGGGCCTTTAAAACAAGTGATGGGAACTTGGGTGCTTCTAGTTCTTTAGTTTCAGTTACGTGGACCAAATTTGTTACTCAAACCTACAGTATGTAAACATCGAGCCACTGTGGTGGTCGAGTAGTCATAGTGATGGATTGGAATTGCAAGGACAGGGGTTCGAACCTCATTGTGGCCGCAGTGGCGGTCAGCTGAAGTTGGTTTTCTATGGTTCCCTGAGGAGCGGATGCGAGCCCATTTTCCATTAAAAAGTCTCACCACAGAGAGCAACAGGCCTACAACAATAAAATCTCCAATCATTACAATTCACTCATAGCTAAAAAAATTGATGGCAGATGGCAGCACTACATAAGTTACACAACAAGCATTACACAGAAACAAACTTCACATTAGGTTCACAACACGTACACATACATTCCGGGATGTACCAATCCATTAGAAATACTGTAGAGGAATGTGTACAAAGTGAATGTACGGTTAAGTAATAGTGTGTAAACATTGTACTTGTATATATATAAATTATAATTACATACAACTGAATGCTTTGTATTTAGCTGGAATAAACTTTTCAAGTCTGCCTGTGGACTATCTATTCCATCCACATGGGTGGATTCAGATACAGTTTATGCTATATAAACGATTGATAAGCAAACAGACACATGAACAGGAGCAGATTTAGCTGCCATCTTTTTTTTTTTGGTCTGACAAATTCATCTTAATCCTATGGGTGTGCCTTAATGAGAGGAAAGAGTGCATCTTCTTCACAACAAAAAAGTTCTTATCACGGTTTTGCATGGCATCTTGCAAGCTATCATCAATTAGCACCAAGTTGCCAATAATCGCTAACCAATAGGTTAAATTACATGTCATAACTACTACTACTAAGCCACACATGTACCTCGTTCATGTTCCTTAGCAGCTTAGCGGAACTTCTAATGAAATGGCACATGTTGGAATGTGTGTGTCCATGTTGCGAACCTAACATGAAGCTTGTTTCTGTGTAATGCTTGTTATAATGCTGCCATCTACCACATTTTTTGAACTATGAGTGAAGTGTAATGTTTGAAGATTTTACCGTTGTAGGCCTGTTGCTCTCTGCGGCGAGACTTTTTAATGGAGAGACTGGCTTGCATTCGCACCTCGAAGTTGGGAACTGCAGAAAACCAACTTCAGCCGACCATCACTGCGGTGACGGTGGGGTTTGAACCCGGGACCTCGCGATGCGAGTCCGTCACTATGACTACTTTACCACTACAGCGGCTGTCATAACTACTCTCAAGTCAAATCATGCCAACAAAAAAAATTGGCATCAGGACCCAAAACGGGACATATGGTCAAGTCTTCTTGCCAATTTCAGATGGCGAAAGCTGATAATGAAATAGTCAACCCTGCTCAGCACCACAAATTTTCAGCGAAAAAATTTTTCATGTAGGGATTATAATGTAAAATACGAGTTTTAGTGCCCACTCATTATAATGCCAACTATTCTTTTGATTGTATATAAAGTTAGTGTGTCATTTCCCACGAATTTCCTCATTTCCTCTATCATTTTGCTCTTTTTTTTCTGAAACAAGTTGAGGATTTATCCTTCTCATTCCACTGTTGTCAGCATAACAACAGTTTACAACATAACAACAGTTAGACTTAAAGAATAAAGAAATGATATGGTCGGGGGGTCTTAGAAAACACATTGAATATTTGAATGTGTGTAAAGACCTTAGAGCTAAACAGCCAACATATTCAAAGAAACAGATTTATTAGCAAAGGAAGTATATAGTAAGCATAATGCACAAATTTGTTCAAGGTTACCAAGAAAAGTCATGTTTTAATGTTCATGTTCAATCATGTGGAAAGGAGTTGTTCTTTTCAATATCTGAAAAACAGGAAATTCAGGATTATCAAACCAATATGAATTAAAAGCAATGCTGAAACTATATCCCTTTGTTTATTTAGTTTTTGGGCTTATATGTGTGTGTGTGCATGCGTGCATCTCGCTAAAAATTTATACAAAATTAAAATGCTTTCAAAGTGTATGTTTTTTTCTGTCAAGTTTTATATCAATAAATATTTAAGTAATTAGTGTGTGTGTACAGTGTTTACAATTTTACAAATTTTATCAACCTAAAATTAAATGCATATAAAAAAATAGGTTATTTTATTTATTATGGAGTAAGACACTGAGATACGGTAGTTCATAAAAAATGTGCAAATTTATATAATGGGGCTTCTCTGAAACGCTATTCTGACCATGAACCAATGTAACACCAAACTCGTTATAGTGCTAAAATTATTTGGGATGGATGGTGGTGTTACAGAGTAGAGTTTAACTGAATCTTTTTGTGATTTGACACAATGGAATCAATTTACATTATGCTTGTGACGTAATTTTGGGGATTAAAAATAAAAACAATGATTTTTTTTTTCTCAATAAATTATTTGGGAATCATTTTTTCCCCCAAAAGTAGGGATTTTTTACAGTTACAGTCAAATTCAGAAAATTAAAAAAAGTTAATTTTTTTTTTGGGAGTCCAGGAGACAGAAATTTTGGGACTCGACAGCTATGATATGGAAGCAGGTGCACCTCTAACAAGCCCCCTTGATTGAAAGCTGTGTCCTGGTAGCCTTGCCTCCCGGTCGAGTGGGCATAGTGATGGAGTTTCATTGCGGACCCAGGTTCGAAACCTACCATCATCACAGTGGTGGTCAGCTGAAGTTGGTTTTCTGAGGTTCCTAACTTTGAGACGCAAATGCAAGTCAATAAGTCAAATCCCAGTCAAAAAGTCTCCCCACAGAAAACAACAGTACAATTATTCAATTATAGTTAGAGAAATCAATTTCAGATGACAGCACGACACATAACGGTCATTACAAAGTAACAAACTTCAAGGTAGGTTCACAACAAGGACATGCACATTCCAACATGTACCAATTTGTTGGAAGTTCTGAAGAGGAATATGGACAAGGTGCATGTGTAGTTTAGTAGCCTATACTCTTTCAGGCAAGCGAATTTTACAGGATATGACAAAAATTTAACTCACCAGTTCGACTGTTTTTTTTGAATGAAAGATTTGACACATTCTCCGGTTGAAGTTTTCCATATGTGAAGATTACAACTCAACTGATGAGTTTCTTGAGCTGTGATTGAAAAAATATATAAATTTATCGTAGAACACATGGAAAACATTTGCTTAGAAAGATTTTATCTTTTCAATCAAATTAAAAACTCCTTTTCTCCCATTTATGGCATCACATGAACTCAGTCATCTAAAAGAAAGTACTGTTTGTTCACCACACATACAGTCAATTGTGATAATACAAACTCAGATAACTCAAATATCTGTTTAAGTCAAAGTTTTCACTCAGCTCCAGAGCTTTTTCCCTTAACACTCGAAGTTTTCCTTTGAGTCAGAGCTTTCAGGCATCAGAAAAATTATAAAAATATCACTCAGCAGTAGAATTTAACATTTGGCAAATATAAATAAGCATTTAGAAATAGAATTTAGTATTTAGAAGATTCATTTAGCGCAGTATTTCCCAAAGTGGGCAATATCGCCTCTTGGTGTGCAATGGAATGGTCCAAAGGGATAGAAGATAGGAGTATAACATAGGATCCTATGGGTTAGCTTGAATCTGTGGAGGTGGGGGGGGGGGGATGCAATAGGAGAAAAAATTCTCCTGAAGAAGGGGGCGATGGAACAAAATGTTTGGGAAACCATGATTTAGCAGATTTTCATTTTTCTGCTGGCATAAAAAGTGAATGACTTTCTCATGAAAGGACAAAAAAAAAAGCTCCAAAACCACTGCATATTTGACAGAAAATAATCTTGTATGATGCATAATATGCACACTATGTATGTATAATTAATTTCTAAATATTCTCAATAATTAAATAAAATTAAATTAGAATTTCTTTCTAGTAGTTTGACATGTTTTACTAATATGATATTCGTAAATCTATTTTTTATAAAATAGATCATTCTTTTTCTCTCTCTGAAATCAGAATTTCCGATAAGTCAAACTGACGATAAAACAAAGTTTTTGTCACCCCTACACATCTGACTTATTAAGATCTGACTATACAGTAGATTCTCTAAAAACTTGCCATGCGCAAGTCTGGCCCATCCAATAATTTGATGTTTTAAAGCTAGCTGTATATGCACATGGAAGAGGAAAACATGTCACTGCCTGTTAGGGGACCAACTTTGATAGAAAGGGGCTTACAATTTAGGATGAAGATATATCATTAGTCAATGCATATATGTTGTTAAATTTTGAGACCCCCTTAAAGTCAATACAAATGTCCTACTGGTTATGTGGAATTTGAGCTCTATGCATGTCTATGCACAGAAATTCATATTATATTATTTAAGTAGGTTTTTCAGCTGCCTTACAGAATTTTGGTGATTTCTGTGATCTGACATAACTCCAACCTGACATGTGCCAGATTAGTGAGAGTCTACTGTATTCCATTAATTTTACAGGTAGACATGAACCAAATAGCTGAAAAAAAAATCTCGAAAATCATTTAGTTTTCGTGAAAGAATTCACAATTGGACATCACTTGTAACCTTTAGGAATATTAGAATTTCAAATGTCTTGTGGCATCCTAGCACTTATCTCTAAACACTTCATTTACATCCTGTTATGAACGCTGTTATGCACCAGTTAGGAATAGAAGTCTTTCCAATGCAGTTTTATGACTAAAATAGTTTGTGTCACTCTGATTTCATTATTTGCAATGAGTTTGGTTTTTGTACAGTGATCAGACACTGACATTTGATGCTGGCCCCCCCAAAACAGAATGTTTTGCATTGTTCTACAACAAACCCTCAGCTGACTAGAAATGCTCTGTGGTAAAAATCCCCATAATAGTGTTTTCTGCACCTTTTCTTAAAATTCTTCCAGATTGTTCTGTGACGTATGTTGCAGATTTTGGCACATTATGCTTTGGGGATGATGGCACTTGTAGACAGAGACTAGAGCAACTTTTGTTTCAATGATGTACCCATTTTGGGATTTGAGAATGCGGTAACCCTATGATTGATGATGTAAAAACCTTCCCAAAGCAGAATGTACAAAGACTGTAATTTACACCAAAGAACAATCAATGCTTCTGCAGAACAATCTAGGGAAGAATCTTCAATGAAATGAACAATTTCAGTCAGCTGAGGCCTTGTAGTCAAAAAATGTGAAATATTCTGCTTTAGCACGAAAGACATTGGTTCAATATGCAGAAAAGTACAAATCTTAAATTAAAAAAAAACACAATGCAGTGTTCCCCTCACATTAGTCGACACATCTGGAAATATTGAGGGAGACCAGCATGCTGCGAATACCCATATTTCATACCATGCCGGGAAATTTAAATCACACATTCTGGGAAATGCTTAAATATCTTTATTGTAAAAATCCATTGAATTGGCTAAGTGCATACTGTGATTCTTATCAAACCTCACTTTCCATGACATGCCAGGAATGGACCAGACACCCCAACATTAAAAAATCTGGTGTTGCTCAAGTTTGGGAGCATTCCAGCAAGGGCAGAAGAGGGAGAGAATACGGTGAGAAAAACATACCAACATAAGGTTCCCATGTAGACAGATAAGTTCCCTTTGGTGAAAACTGCAGACACATTGTTTTGGGCCGGTTGATTTCATGCAGAAGCTTCCGAGGAGAAGTAGAAGCAATATTCACACTGTATTAAGAAAAAGAAAATGAAGAGCTACACACATTTAGATCAAACTTTTGTGACTACGCAAATATAAAATTTGTTTTATTAAAGTTCAATTTTAGTATAATTTGAGTGTGAATTTTATAACAATCGATAAAAATATTAGAATAGGAATATTAGAATATGGTTACCAGCAACAGTTTTTATTTGGCAACAAATTACAACATTTTATAGAACAGATTTTGGTGTTGCCACTTATTTATGCCAATGGTCTGTGTAACTAATGCAAATAATGATAACAGGATAATGTTATGGATAGAGATAGCAGAGCACGTTAGAATAAATTACATACGTTTTACAGTTACACCAAGCAACGAGTGATCCATCAGTCGAGAACACCATCTCACGGCAAAGCGGGCTGGTTTCACTGTCGAAAAAGGAATAAACAACCAAGTTGATTCAACAACCACAGGCTTTCATAAAATATATTCACAATATATCAGAAACAAAAAGAAATATAAATCTTTCTCTTGCTTATTGCCCTTAATCTTTCAAACCTGCTAACCTTGAAAACTCAAAAGTCCTGTAATTTTCTCACAAAAATCCTGAAATTTTCTGCAGAAATCCTGCAAGCATATCATAATTTCCTGTGCATAATCCGGAGAGTAGAAGTCAGATAAAGAAGAATTAAATGTTAAATTTGTATGTTCATGTATTTTTATAAGGTAATAGACTGTGCACGGATGCAACATTTAGAAGCAGCAACATTTTCTCTGAAAATCACAAACACTTTCCTCAAATTTCTCAAGATCTCATTACAGAGGGAATAAATTTTATTCATGTAGATTACAGGACATTTCTTGTTCTCAAGGTAGTGAAATGCCAATGTGAAATTTATTGCAGTAAAATATGCACTTTTGCATGTTTGAAATATTTATGGGTATAAAATATTTATTCTAGAACTCTATTACCTTAAATATGATCAGATGTACCAACTTTTGAAATCCAGAAATTCGCCCGGGACAGGATGGCTTTGACGCAAACCCGATAAACGAAATTTTAGTTTCTTTTAATCAATTGAGAAAAAGTGCCCCCTTCTTCCCTAAGCAGGTCTTGCGTAGTCCCTGAGCAGAATATAATCATCTTGGATGCTATTAGTGATGGATAATCTTGACGAAGTCATTGATCTCATGACATCCTGAAAGCTTAGGGAAAATATAAAAAAAATTCTGATCTAAATGAAATTGAAAAAAATTATCTTTCAAATCTGATTTTCTGCTAAAATCCGGGGAAATTTCTAACAAATCTGGAGAGCCGGACGAAGGGCAAAATATCTGGAGAGTTGGCAGGTCTGATCTTTTCTATAAACGTAGACAGTAGGCCTTATACTCATTCATGACACCATGCACTAATTTATAATAAAAAAACTGCTACGGGCCTGTCCAGACCTTTTTTATGGGGGGTGGGGGTTCTGTTTTATGCTTCCCTATTAAAAAAAGTTTTATTTTGTATTTCGTACAAAAGAAATTAAAATTTCAAATATATATATATATATATATATATATATATATATATTATTAAAAAAAGTTTTATTTTGTATTTCGTACAAAAGAAATTAAAATTTCAAATATATATATATATATATAATATATATATATATATATATTTATAAATATATATAATTATAAAATATATATAATAAAAAAAGTTTTATTTTGTATTTCGTACAAAAGAAATTAAAATTTCAAATATATATATATATATATATATATATTTGAAATTTTAATTTCTTTTGTACGAAATACAAAATAAAACTTTTTTTAATAGGGAAGTATGTGTGTGTATATATATATATATATATATATATATATACACACATAAGGTGGTTTTCTTTAATTTTTATTTTAAGAAAAGGGTCCAATTTTCAAATTTTGTGAAAGGTCCAGAAAATGGACCAAAATTTGGCTGGACAGACCCCTGGCTACCGTAATGTCCAATAGTAAAATTGGTAATGGCACGTAAAAATTATCTTCCTGCAGCTGTTAAATTGCAGACTTAGAGCAATACAAAATGTCTGGAATTTATAGCAGCATATCTGCCAACATGAAAGAAGGGTAACTATGCTCTGAAAAAGTCAAAAGAAGCATTACAGTCAATGCTTGATACTTTGTCTCTTCCGAAAACAGACTTTACATTGGAAGGGTTGTTATATCGAAAGTAAAACATATACGATAGTTGTTCTATGAAAACGTTTGGGACTTATCCTACCAGTCGTTGTATTGGAATGGGATTGCTATAATGCAGGGTCGTTATAACAAGGGTAGACTGTATTTCAGTTTTTTTCTTGGGTAATTTTGGGAAATTTTTTGGCGCCTAAAATTTTGCTTGGGCACCTAATTTTTTTTTTTTTTTTTTGCAATTTGTTTAGCCCTGGTTATGACTTAATTGAGAAAATAACTCTGCAATATACTTAGTTAAGGAAAAAACCATGCATATCCCCAGCTGTGAAATATGTGCAACAAATTCCAGGATATCAGCGATGAGTTAAAGCATATGAAGTTATTGAAATTTTTTTAAACTAGGAACGTTATGGGAAATTTTTGCTATGCAAGAGACACAGTGTACATACTTTGGGAAATCTATGAAAGAGTCATCTCCAGGTGGCCCCTTGATGAACTTTACACCAGCGGATCCTCTACCTGCGGGTGAAATAATAAAACTTACAAAGAAAGAAAAATTTATAAGAGCATCACTCATGCATCCAAATACAAAGCAAAGCTGATTTAGAAACGAGGTTGGAAGGTTATTGACGCATGGCAGTTTTTGACAGTTTAAACTGTGGATAAGGATAGCACGTTGGCTTGGAAAACATAGTCGGCAAAAAAAAATCTTGAAAGAGCCAATCATATTCATATTTCATTTCAGTCATAATCAGTTGGTGACAAAAAAAATGTCAAATTTGACACAACCCTGCTTATGGTATGTTAGCAGAAGGACAGCAAAATCTGTGTAACAGGAGACTCAAGTGAAACGCTGTAGATATATGTATATGGAGGAAGATGTTTATTCTATCATATGGCAGAACAAGAAGTGACGTCACTTCTGTGTGCCCAATTTGATAGCTCGAGTACATTTTTAATGACTGATATTCAGTACGAAGAGCCATGATGTGCATGGGGTGGCGGGTCAGTGAATGAAGCCAACACCATCAATAGTAGATGGTCTATATCTATCTCGTAGTCTAGATCTACAGTAGTCCACTATAGCTGGTGTCGGCAAAGCATGCACAGTGCCCCCCCCCCCCAATC
Source organism: Pholcus phalangioides (assembly GCF_987345545.1). NCBI lineage: Eukaryota > Metazoa > Arthropoda > Arachnida > Araneae > Pholcidae > Pholcus > Pholcus phalangioides. The sequence goes on along the minus strand of NW_028301601.1, from coordinate 16,497,071 downwards.
TCACGTGAGCCATCATGACAAAACAAAAGCAAAATCCCATTGTGTTAATCATAGGCGGAAATAGACTTGGAAATCTGGGGGCACGATGATGATGTCAATTCATATATGCATATATACATTAGATCAGTCGACTTCACTTTTGACGCTGGGGTGCGATGTCCCCCCCCCCCATCTTTGGTCATAGTGTTAATTATAATGTAGATGTGATAATTAAGTGTTTTATTACTGTCAAAAGCTACAGTAAGCCTGCGTACACTAAGCCTGGAATTACACTATAAAAGTTTGATGAAAGATCTTTTACAAAAGTTGAAAAGAAAAACAACCGATGGTTGGTTACATTTTTTACGTTACATAAAAGAACTGTCGAACGCCACAGTGATGATTGGCTGAAGTTGGTTTGCCGTGGTTCCCAACTTCGAGGCATGAATGCGAGCCGATCTCCTCGTTAAAAAGTCTAGATACAAAGAGCAACAGCCCTACAATGCTACAAATGTTCAATCATTACACCTCACTCACAATTTGAAACATAGATGGCAACACTAATTCACCCACACCACCATAAATACAGGGTGTTCCATTAATGGACCGACAAACTCTGAGGGTTGTTAGTAGGCATCAAGAGGAACAAAAATTGCAATGGAACATGGTATCAGAAACCATGTTGACAGAATGAAAATCGCAAGAAATTCATGCAGGTTTCGATGTCACGCTGGAAAGACAAAAAGTACAATAATAACTATAAAACAATTTATTTGAGTAATTACTACAAGAGTTGTTGGAAGCGGCAGCCGCTGACGTCATTGCACAGTCTACAACGACGTAAAAAACAATTCTCAGACATGCTTGAAGATACCAGGTATGTTTTTATACAGACGATACTTATTGAAACGGACAACTATCGGCTAAACTGGTATTGGCTGTATAAAAGCATACCTGGCATCTTCAAGCGCATCCGCCACTCCCAACAACTCTTGAATTAATCAAATCAATCTTTTTGTAGTTATTGTTGTATTTTTGCCGTTTCAGTATGATGTTGAAACCTGCATGTGCTTTTCATGATTTTCACCCCCTCAATGTGGTTTGTGACACCATGTTCCATTGCAATTTTTGTGTCCAATTTTAGAACACCCTGTATATACACACACTTACACTTCCGGCACAACTCAATTGTTAGTAAAATTGCCCATGGCAATAGAGTTACGCTTGGATTGAAAGAATAAATGTCAGACATCACATGCCTCTAAAATATCCTGCAAGGAGCATGACGTCACTGTAAGTCTTCTGCCGTACACCGAATAAATATACGGCTGCATATACATATACCCTGCCTAAATGAAATGTCACGTGAGTCACCAAGGTGATCTATAAATATGCAGCGGGCTGCTCAAGTGATCTGGAAATGTGCCGCCAGTCACTTAATTGAATTGAGAATATGCCACAGGCCACTCAAGTGGCTTGGAACTGTACCATGGGTCATTCAAGATCCACAGGTCACACAGTAGTCTGGAAATATGCAGTGGGTAACCTGGGAATGCGTCGCAAGCTATTTAAGTTACAGATGCAAAATTATCGAGAATAATCTTTCGGAGAATATTCTCTGCTAGGACTGCTATTATAAATAACTTCAGAATATTCTTATAAGTTATTGATGAGAATATTCTCCTCTTATTTATAATATATGCGGTTACATATAATATCCTTTAGATATTCTCTGGAAGGACAACTTTCATAAATTACTGGGGAATATTCTTATAGCAAATAATAAAAATTGTTCTGAAGTTATTAATAATAGTCCTTATAGAGAATGAATATTCTCCTCGATGAGAATATCCTTTAGTTACCGAAATCTTTCCAGAGAGTATTATCAAGAATATATGTAATAACATGTATTATAATAAATAATCTCCATAAATAACTTGAGAATAATTATTATTTTTGTATAATAGTTATTATTTTTGATAAGAATAATCTCTAGTAATTCATAATAGTCCTTTGAGAGAATATTCTCCGGAGAATGTCCGTTTCTCTGCCAATCAAGAAGATGGGTATATTGAAGTTTGTAGACCACAATATTAAAGTTTGAAAGCAAGAAAATTCAACCAACAGGGCTGAATTGCACAACTTTTAAAGAAATATGAGTGATACAGAATTTAAGTGTATGTACATTGAAGAAAACGACATTTCTGTATCTTCTTAGAATGAAGGTGATTGTATAAGAATAGCTTCCTTTATCAATCAACTTTGGTTTAATTTCTTTTGTTTTGAACTTATTGCTGAAAATTTATCTAATTTTAAAATAATTTTTTAATGTTTTAATTTAAAGGTTTCTAAAAAAATCTTTATAACCACGCTTTTAAAACCCCTCATCATGACCTGGAGAATATGACCTCGAAATAAAGTTGTCATTGGGGGTGATTACACCAAAAATTATTTTGTTGTAAATGCTTCGGGCAATGAAAACTGATTTATATTTCACAATATAAATAAAATTAGTAAAACAATTTAAATTATTCAACAGAAAAAATGAATATTCTTGATTATTCTCCAATTTTTACATCCAGGAGAATATTCTCACCTCACATCTCTAATTTAAGTGATGTGGAAATGTACCGCGGATCACTTAAGGTATCCGACCACCTTTCTTTAAAATGGTTCTGGAGTGAACTTTAAATACATTTTTTGATAGAAAGTGTCTCGAAATGGTGAAAACAGTGACAAATTTTGGTATATCTATTATATTTTCCATGAAAAAGTCATTTTTACGTCAAATTTTAGGCAAAATTCATGTGATATTTGAAACACGATTACAAACTATTTTATTAATGAAATGCTTTGTGATTTTCACAGTGCATTTAGCTAGTAATGTTGCAGGTTATGAACCATAATTTAAAGGATTGCATGATATGTTCATAAGTTACACCAAAATATGTTTAAGTACGTGTGAATTTTTTTGAAATTTCATCCTACATTTTGTCTATAAAACACAGTAATTCAAAAAATATATGTGATAGACCTTATGTTTTGGTTCATAACCTCAACAATATATAGCAAAATATCACATTAAAATTTCGTAAGGATGCAATGAATCAATTTTTAAAAATCATGTCACAAACTCAAGTAAAATGTCAAAAATAGCATTCTTCGTAAAACATGTTTCAAGTCTTTATTCGCCTATTACTTGTATGTAAAAATGCAACACCAAAGTGAACGTAATTTTGATTCTAAGCATCATATAAACAAAACACTTATTGTGTTTTGGAATCACAACAAATAGGGCTTTTATAAAAAATAAAAAAATTAAAATCCATATTTTTTCTTCCAAAATGACGTTTTCAACATAGTCGGATACCTTAAGTGATTAGGAATAGTGTCTCAGGTCCTTTAAAGTTATACACAAATGTGCCAAAGATCACTTAAGTGATCTGGAAATGTGTCGCTTGGTCCATTTTAATAAAATTAGGTCAAGGGCCCATGGATTGAGCATGTATGACATTGTGCATGCTCTATGGGTAGAGGCCTCATGTCAAATTCGGGTTTCTTTCATTTCTTCTTGAGCAAAGCAGGAATCGGTGAGGGGTGGAACTGGGGACAAAGTTTTTTAGTTGATGAATATCTTGCTCCAGTTTCAGAGCCCTCAAAATCATGGGGGATGGGGGGGGGAACCAACTTTCCCATTAGTAACTCAGAAGCTGGATATACTCCTAATATTCATTTAATAACACAAGACTAATTTTTTTATCAATACAATAAATATAATCAAGAAATTAAAAAAAAAAGAAAAAATTGGGAATGGCTTTAAGTACATGAATTTCCTAAAAATTCGAGGAAAGAAAAAATTTTTTTCTCACATGCAATTAATAATGTTGGTTGAGCCATGTTTACACGAATCTCTAAAACCAAAACAACTTCGTTCAGATCCGTAAACACATGGTCAATAGAAACGCGGCTCAATTTACCTGTACTGTACGCTTGATTTGGCCTTTTCACCTGCTTAATAAAAAATAAAAATCTCTTCCCTGGGCAGGTGGTGATCCATAAACCCAATAGCTCTGTATAATTTTATTAAAACCGTTTCCCTCGGCTAAAGTCGGGTTTTCCTAGGAATAGGTTTGTTGCGCAGCGTGAACCGAATTAGACTATTTCGCGCCGACAGAAATGAGTTACATAATCACGCTACGCGTTTGTGTTTTCCTACCAAGGCTCATCAGATCAGGGCGGCTATATAAAGTATATGGCTGCATGCTCCGGTTTGAAGGGAAGGGAAATAAAACACACAAGAGTGAAGAGAATATCGGCAAAACCGCAAAACACAACGCATTTGACTCCTCCAGAAGCAGTCGGCCAATCACGCCCGACTTAAAGCGCTGTCGTCAGGCGTATTGCGCTCTGTAGGAAAACAGTCATGCTGCTTTTCTTATTGGTGAGTGGACGGCGTGTCGTGCTGGACGATTCACGTTGCTCGCGGCACAGAGGAAACCGGCTCCTAGGAAAACCCGGCTTCACTTGCTCAACTGGAACTTGCGCTCATCTAGTTTAATAATCGTCCAGCACGACACGCCGTCTACTCACCAATAAGAAAAGCAGCATGACTGTTTTCCTACAGAGCGCAATACGGCTCACGGCAGCGCTTTACGTCGAGCGTGATTGGCCGACTGCTTCTGGAGGAATCAAATGCGTCGTGCGCTGCGGGATTTTCCCGATTTTCTCTTCACTATCTTGTGTGTTTTCTTTCCCTTCCCCTCAAACCGGAGCATGCAGACGACAGAGTTGCTGATGCCAGGACCATATAGTCATATAGCCACCCTGAGCTGATGCGCCACGCTAGGAAAACATAAACGCATAGCGTGATTAGGTAACTCGTTTCTGTCGGCGCGAAATAGTCTAATTCGGTTCACGATGCGCAACAAACCTATTCCTAGGAAATCCCGGCTTTAAGCTGGGAGATTTACTAAGAGCACATTTTCTGTGCCACGTGCAACGTGAAACGTCCAGTGCGACATGCCGTCTACTCACTCACCAATGAGAAAAGCAGTTTGACTTTTTTCCTACAAAACTCAACGGCTCACGACAGCGTTTTACGTCGGGAGTTATCAGATGACTACTTCTGGAGGAGTCAAATGCGTCATGCGCCACGCGTTTCACCGATCTTCCCTTCATTTTTGTTTTATTTCCCTTCCCTTCAAATCGGAGCATGCAGACGACAGGGTAGCTGATGCCAGGGCCATATATTATATAGCCGCCCTGAGCTGATGCGCCACGCCAGGAAGACACAAACGCGTTTCTGCCAACGCGGAAAGGTCCAATGCGGTTCACGTGGCACATAAATGCTAATCCTAGGAAAACCCAGCTTTATCCATAGTCAGCACCTCCTATGATAGAAGGAGATAGAGAGAAGGCCTCCGCACGCTGCTTGTGACGTCAGTAAGTAGTCCATTTTCCTTTAGAATATTCAGGGAAAAATTCTCTGCTCCTGCTAGTATCGTCGTTCTACGGAAAAGAAATGATCGGGCTAAGGATTGGCTATTTCTATGCCCCCCAAATCCAATCACAATGCGGTATTTGTGAGTCAATCAGGAAGATTCTTCGCAAAAATAAGATGAAACGAAATAGGTGGCTGTGTTTCGAAATGTGGCAAACTTGCTAAGTAATCTGAATGACGTTTATGGCAACCCGTGCAGAGGCCTTCTATCTCTAGGAGGTGCTGCCATAGTCCGCAACATCATTCGTCGGAAGATCACTTGACTCGATGAAAACAAACACAATCCACAATCCCCCATTATTTTCTTATAGCATAAATAGGAATTTAAAACAATACATGAAAAAAATAATTCCAAAATTAATGAGATAATTCCAAAATTAATGAGATAATTCCAAAATTAATGAGATAATTCCAAAATTAATGAGATAATTCCAAAATTAATGAGATAATTTCAGCATTAATGAAAGATTATTCTTGAATTAAGGAAAGATAATTCCAGAATTAAAGAAGGAGATAATTCCAAAAGTAAGGAAGAGATAATTCCAAGATTAATTAAAGGGATAGTTTCAGCATTAACGAAAGGTAATTCCAGTCTTAATGAAAGAGATAATTTCAGCATTGTCGAAAATGTTATAATTCCAAAATTAATGAAAGTGATAATTCCAAAGTTAATGAAAAATATAATTTCAGAATTGATGAAAAGTAATTCCAGCATTAGTGAAAGTAAATTCCTGAATCAATGAAAGAAAATTCCAGAATTAATGAAAGAAATTATTCCATCATTAATGAGAGAAATAATTTAATCTTTTTTCACCTTTAGAAGAGTTATCCATCCTTTTTTTAATTTTTAAAACGCAATATTTGGAGACCGAACTATACATTTCTATGGCGAAATTGCCAAGAACAAACTTTGATGGTTTCCACTGATTAATTTATAGTATTTGTGCTGCCATCTATTATTCTAAATTATAATTACCACACATGGGATTATTATTAATTTTGGGCTGGGGAGCAGAAACTTCTATTCCGTTTAGCTCCCTATTAACAAAAACCTCATAAACTGAGCTGGATGTTTGAGCTAAAAGTTCAGTTGTTTCGTGAATACTCAAGAAAACGTTCAAAACAAGTGGCTTTTGAAAACGCAGAGGACAAGTGAATTTTTACTCATTAATTTTTATTATTGGTGCTGCCATCTATTCAGAATTATAATGACCACTCATGGGGTTATTATTAATTTTTGGCCAGGGAGCAGAAACTTCTATTCCGTTTAGCTCCCTATAAACAAAAAACCTCATAAACTGAGCTGGATGTTTGAACTAAAAGTTCAGCTGTTTCTTGAATACACAAGGAAACGTTCAAAACAAGTAACCTTAAAAAACACAGACCACAAGTAGTTTCTACTGATTAATTTTTACTATTGGTGCTGCCATCTTCTCTAAAATATAAAGGTTACTCATTGGGTGATTATTAATTTTGATCAAGGGAACTTTCTATTCAGTTTAACTCCCTATTAACAAAAACCTCATAAACTGAGCTGGATGTTTGAACTAAAAGTTCAGTAGTTTCTTGAATACACAAGGAAGCGTTCAAAAAAAGTGACCAAAACAGGAAAGATCTAATAGGAAAAGCGGTACGACTGTTTTCCTACAGAGCGCAATACGTCTCACGTCAGCGCTTTGCGTCGGGCGTGATTGGCCGACTGCTTCTGGAGGAATCAAACGCGTCGTGCATTTCACGGATCTTCTTTTCACTTTTGTTGTGTTTTCTTTCATTTTCTTTCTGGCTCCTTCTTTTAAGTTGGATTTTCCCAGGAGCAGGTTTTCGGTGCCGTGCGCAACGTGAATCGCCCAGCGCAAAACGCCATGCACTTATTATAGCGTGGCGCTTCAGCTCAGGACAGCGTGTCACGCTGGGTGATTTACATTGTACGCGGTACGGAAAACCTGCTGCTATGAAAACCCCGCGGCAGAAACGTGTTACATAATCACGCTACGCGTTTGTGTTTTCCTAGCGTGACGCATCAGCTCAGGGTGGTTAAGCCGGGTATTCCTAGGATCAGGGCCGCCACCAGGCGGGCTGGGGAGCAGAGGGGGCACAAGTTTCATTCTCATACCTCTCCTTCAACATTACAAGCGGGCACCAAAATTCACACTTGCCTCGGGTGACCAAGCATCTAGTTGCACCCCTGCGTGGGATTAGGATTTTTGCTGGATTATTTCGCGTCGGCAGAAACGTGTTACATAGAATCATGCTACACGTTTCTGTTTTCCTAACAAGGTGCATCAGATCATGGTGGCTATATTATAATATATGGGCCTAGCATCAGCTACTCTGTCGTCTGCATGCTATGGTTTGAAAAGAAGGGAAAGAAAACTCACAAGAGTGAAGAGAACGACGGCAAAACACGCGGCGCACGACGCACTTGACTCCTCCAGAAGTAGTCGGCCAATCACGCCCGACGCAAAGCGCTGTCGTGAGCCGTCTTGCGCTCTGTAGGGGAACAGTCATACTTTCTTTCTTTCAAACCGAGCGTAACTCAGGTCTATCACCATGCATGGTCGATTTATTTACTACCTTGTGGGTTGTGATGGAAGTGCAACTGTGTTTATACCTAATAGTCTGAGTGGGGATGTAGTAATGTGTTTGATTTTTCAGTGCCGCCATCTGTATTTCAGAAGTGAAGTGAGTGATGTGTAATGATTGAATTACATTTGTGCTGTTTGTAGCTCTGTTGCTAAAGTGGAGATCAGTTCGCATTCGCGCCTTGAAGTTGGGAACGAACAGGACGATTCACGTTGCACGCGACACAGAAAACCTGCTCCTAGGAAAGCCCGGCTGAATTACAGTAATATAACCTCGATGAACGCAAGTTCCAGTTTGCTGAGGGAGCTATATTGGGTTTATGGATCACCACCTGCCCATGAAAAAGATTTTGTTTTTGAGCTTATATTACTGTAATTAGTAATATAAGCTCGATGCTTGCGCTGCCATCTAATGACTGGTTGGTTAGAGTGTTAGACCCTCTAAAACCTAAACTATAGTGTTTTGACTTATCACTAGATCGCAGAAGTAACTCCATACTCAGATTTACTAGATTTGCCCCTGGAGTTTGATTGATCAGATACGGTGACCATATAATACGTATTTTACGGGACATGCGTGTATTTTTTTTGTTTTTTTTCTAGTCGCAACTTTTTTACGGAAAGGTGTGTGTGTGTGTCCTAGTGTATTTTTTCAATTAATTCCTTACCTGAAGCATTTGTTTCCGAAAAATGCAATTAATCACACCCCCCCCTTCCCACTGTTTATTAGATTCATTAGAAAAAGTTTTATATTTTGTGGAAGAATAACAAAATTTAAATTAAAAATCACTATAAATTTGTTAAATAATTAATTACAAAAACTAGTTTTTTACATGGACCGCATGTATCCCTATGTAAAATATTCATTAAATACATTAACGCGAAGGTGATGTTTTTATTATTTTTCTATCAAATATGTAATGTGTTGTAAACTGAAGAGCCAAAAAAACTGGTACAGGCATGCGTATGCAAATAAAGAGATGTGGAACTAATCAGAGTACGGCGCCGCGGTCGGCAACGCCTATATAACACAACAAGTGTCTGGCATAGTTGTTGGATCGGATCGGTTACTGCTGCTACAATGGCAGCTTATCGAGAATTAAGTGAGTTTGAACGTGGTGTTAGAGTCGGCGCACGAGAGATGGGACATAGCATCTCCGAGGTAGCGATGAAATTTGGATTTTCACGTACGACCATTTCACGAGTGTACCGTGAATATCGGGAATCCGGTAAAAAATTAAATCTACGACATCGCTGCGGCCGGAAAAAGATCATGCAAGAACGGGACTGACGAGAATCATTAAACGTGACAGACGTGCAACCCTTCCACAAATTGCTGCAGATTTCAATGCTGGGCCATCAACAAATGTCAGCGTGCGAACCATTCAACGAAACATCATCGATATGGGCTTTCGGAGCCGAACTCGTGTACCTTTGATGACTGCACGACACAAAGCTTTACGCCTCGCCTGGGCATGCTTGTGCCGACTTAGCAATCAACCTGTTAACATCAGATGGTGCCACTTTTTCTATAAAATAAATTAATAGTTTTCCGATCAAAACGAAGAATTGCCAGTATATACAAAGAGTTCGCGTTCTGGTATTTCTCCCGCAAATACCAGAACGGCTGCCGGATATCATTGAATCGTTGTTGTACCACTGAGCCTATAGCTATGTTGCTCGCATCTGTCATGAGCGCAAGCGTAGAATAGAGCCTCGGATGCGTCAGAAGAATAAGCTTCTCTAACAACAAGTTTTACGTGTTTTGTCGTGACAATTTCGAAGTACTAGATGCAGTGATAATTGTGTCGTCACCGCTTTCGGTAAAAATTAACCATGCGGAGTAATCGGCGAATCTTTCCGCTGACGATCTTGTCAGCCATCTTCAGGACAGGTTCTGGATATTTTTCAAAGTGTAAGTGAATATTTTGGTGATAAAAAAAATCGACCCCGTTCAGTTGGCACTTTCTGCGGCCGCAGGATTCACTGCCCCCCCCCCCTCATAAATAACTTTTCCAAAGTTTTTAAACTTGTATCGAAGATTGCTTGAACTTAATATGGTAATCGTTGTATCCAGAGGCTTCGAAGTAGTTCGTTGCCGAGATTCCGTATTTCTCGGAGTAACGGGGTCATTCAAGTATTATGTCAGCATCGAGGGGGGAAGGGGGTTTCGGATTTGCTGACTTTTGATGACAAGGGGGTGGGGGTTTTTGAAGGTTGCTTACGTCATCAACCACCCCTTTTTGAAGATATGAAATATTCTAAGCTGCTGACGAAATTTTGCTGACCGGGGGGGGGGGATCAAAAATGGCTGAAAATCTGCTTACGTAATACTTGAATGCCCCAACGCAGAAGGTCAGCGATCGTCCGGATGGAATTCATACATCAAACGTTGCAAGCGTCGTTCATCTGGTTCAGCGAATTCAGCTTGGAGTCTTCTGTTTAGTGCATCGTACATGTTTTGTGCCGACGGATTCACGATGAGGTCAGTCGCATGAGCCAAAACACTTTCTTCTATAGCTGCAACGGCTGTGTGCTATTTAGTGGCGTCAGCAGTGATTCCACTCGCTAAGAACTGAGAATCCAATTGTTTGAACCATAGATGTGTTTGTTTAGCCCAAAACGGAGGGGCTTTGATAGTTTGACAGCAACCGGAAACATTTCCGTTGGTTACTCGATTGGATTGGACATCGTTAGTTACCCACATTCACCAGCTTAAGTTTTGCAGAATAACATGAAAATACACAAACAGAAACTTATTCATACGAATAGCGAAAGATGAGAATTCGTTGAGTGCGGAAGCAGAATGATCTTCTTCAATTGTACAGGGCTTTATGGACAGAATGATTAACTGACTGATTTTTTTCTTTTCCCCGGAAGCGCGTTTTCGTTCACTACTGGCAGCGCCAAAATACTTTCTTTTTTTCCGGCATTTTACTTAGGGTTACCAGGTTCCTAAACTGCAATGAGGACATATGCTCTCTATGACTGTGGAGTAGATCGTTTAGTAAAAGTAAGAGTGATCAAATAGCTCACCAGGTGAAATTTGATATCCCCAGGGCCGCAACTAGGGGGGGGGGGAGCAGGCGGGTCTCGTGCCCCGGGCGCTAGACAAGAAGGGGAGCAAATTTTATCCTCAAACCTGTCCTTCAACATTACAGGGGGCGCCAAAATGCGCACTTGCTCCAGGTGACCAAACATCTAGTTGCTGGTCTGGGTATCCCAACCCCCTATTGTGAGATTTCAGGAGAAAATTTCATTCTTATAACGGACTGTTATTCTATACAAGATATACAGAAGACTGGATGTTGTGAAGATATTTATTATAAGAGATGTTAATTTTTTAAGGAAGGAAAAAACTCATCTCTGCCTCTACCGGGAGTCGAACCCGGGTCCCTCGATTGCCGGACGAGTGCTCTGACCACTAAGCTACAGAGGAGATAGAGATTTTCCTTCGCTAGAGCGTATATATGCCGAACGGAACCGTGCAATGGACGGTGAAACCGATCAGCTAATAGCTCGTGGACGACGAGCCACCAGATGGCTATATATATGACATGAATGTCGCTCTCCACTTGTTAATACAAGATATACAGAAGACTGGATGTTGTGATCCACGACTTAAAAAATTAACATCTCTAATAATAAATATCTTCACAACATCCAGTCTTCTGTATATCTTGTATTAACAAGTGGAGAGCGACATTCATGTCATATGTTACTCTATATTTATATCATGCACATATTCACAAAAAATAAAAACTCTTACACAATTCGCATGTATATGAGCCACAATCTTTTTATTGTGATGTGAAATATGAATAAAATATCTTCACTGAAGACAGCAGTAATACATTTTTTTCTGTTTGTTTTCATCATCATGACCTCGAGTCCGGTACAAGTTCGAGTGGTTTTTATAATGGCATAAAATACGAGGATACTATATAATAATCATAATAATAATTTAAGCTCATAATAGGGTTCAGCATCTGAACAAATTTACACACACAAAGGTATAACATATCATACATTTTCTAACTAAAAAAAAAGAAAGAAAATTCGAAGACGTTTATTTTTGGACACGTTTTGATGACAAATACGAATTTTCTTTTCAGTGGTTTACGGGGTTTCGACCTTCTAATGGAGAGAAGAAAACCGTGTTCTCAAACAACAGAACTAAGCGAAGTTTCTTTTCGTATCCGCAAAAGAAAATGATCACTCACAAATCCATACACCGACTGTGAAAACAATATTCTCTCGCATATAACTGAGAGAGGAACCACTTGAAACTAGAAACGACTATTATAAGGAGAGAATTTATCAAACGTACACTAAAGGGATTAAATGCATTCATCTTTCGAGAAAAATGATGAGTTCAAAATGAAATCCTAAATGTACTGGATGGATGAAAATATGCAACATCACTCATACGCAAATACTTGCACTGAATCGTTCGGAAATGCATGTACGGTTTCGAAGTTGATATGTATACCAACGTTTCTGAATCCTTCCAACCTTTCTGAATCCAAGGGCCAGTAAAATGTATGAAACAATTCGGCGGACCTATTGTGTCCCGTATTACGGGACGTTCGTGTATTTTTGGTTTTTCCGGATTTTTCTATACATTTGTCTATGCTGACCATATTTACTCGAAAAAATACGTGAAATTGTGTTTCAAAATATGGGACATTGCAAATAATCTTCAAAACGGTACCAAAAGTAAGAAAAATCGCCAATTCGTGCTAAAATTTTTGAAAAGTAGCCAATCGAGAGGAAAATGAAGCGCCACTTAAAATTACAGAGAATTAAAAGAAAACATGATAAATATGTGAAATAAATATCTTTATTTGCAGTCGTAACTATCGTAATGTAATTTCTGAGTTGGGAAGATAGTTTAATCGTTGATTTGAAGAATAAACGTCGTGAAAAATCGGGACATTTTTGCAAAAAAGTCGGGACAGCTAGAAAGCAGGAAAAAACTGGGACGATCCCTATGGGATTTATGGTCACCCTGACTTTTGTCTCATTTTTCAAAATACTCATCTCACACATTAGTCGGGTTAAATTTTTTTTTCCTGAATTTTTCAGTGATTTTAACTACAATTGGGTATTTTCAAGACATACGACAACGTTTTTTATGGCAATATAGGCGACATTCCATATTTCACCTAATTTAAGTAAGTTCTATTCAGTTCCCGTAATTTTTCTCAATGAAATGCCATCCATTTGAGTGTTTTTTTTGTCAAATACATTAGCAATAAATAGCAGCCCTTTATTTCCTACCTTCGCCCATTTTAGCAGTAATCAGCGCATTTGTAGTTCACATTTTTCGGCTACAATTAGTGATATCCCGTATTTAGGATCGAAATTTTCCGCGTTTTCCCTGGTGATGTATGATGTATTGTATGAATATACAATTTTTCTTAAACCCACATGGATGTCATTAATATCAGTTAAAACAATTGAATAATTTTTCATTCAGTTAGAATTGAATTGTGGAGCCTGCCTGCGGACCACCTGTAAAATGGTTGCGGACCTCCTCGGTCCGCCGACCATATTGAGAGACACTGATTCATACGATAACTGAGATATCAAAAGTAAACACAAGGACTGCATCATCACAAGGAACTTTCTGGTATTTGTCCCCTAACCAATTGATATTGTTCTCTTCTTCATCGAAACGGAGGATTCAAGGTGTACTGATTATTCATGGACATCCATTACATTGAAAATCTTAAATAGTCCCCCAACATCGATGCTCTTTTCAGGAAAGCCTATTCGAAGAATCATCTCTCTTCTCTGCTCAAGTCCACACACCTACAACACCTACAAATGCTCTAATAACCTTCACCTGCACCCCTTTCGACTAGCTCTATATCATTCTGTAAGCATAGTCTCCAAAAAACTGAACGACCCTCTCAAGGTCTAGATCTAAGTCTAAGAAGCAGAAATGCGGAAGGAATGAAATGGACAACACTATCAGACCGGTTATTTTTAAAAATTAAGTTAATTATGGAGTCGAACAGAGCATTTTAATTCTTTTTAACGACCAAACAACAACGTGCAGAAAATTCAAGTAGATCATCAATAAACTGACCATATTTTCTCGAGAAAAATACGGGAAATTGGAATCCCAAATACGGGAAATCGCCAGTTGATGCCAAAGGAAAGCAAAATTGTCATTTATAACTGAAAGGACTGATTGGTACCGATTGTCAGAGTGTACTAAAAGAAAAGTTGCATTATGAGATATATTAACCCAATCAACTCGTATGATGTGACGTTCACATCCTTTTGTGTTAGCCATCTTGGAAGTTACATGAAGATATACAACTTTATACAGGGTGCGTAACGTTCACGTCAACGGAATTAAGGCTCAGTTACGAAATGACGATGAACGTCACGTCATACGAGTTGATTGGGTAAAATCTGAGTGCAGTGTTTAGAGATAGGGTATTTAAATCAGAGAGTTGAGAGGTTACTGAGAATCCTACCTTTGCCCCATCGACTATATTGGATACCAAAATCCCTGGAAGACGAAGACCTCACTCGTTGGTCATAGATTTTCGTGCGTGCTGGGATTGGCATTTCCCTGAAAATTGGATTTAACGCGAAGATAAAGGGGGGCATTAAAGCTCTTCAGGCCTTGAAACTCGGGGTCTCTGGCTACGAGACAGAATTGCCAAAAAATACTGATGCTGTACATCGCATAAGAATGAAAATTAGGAGAGCTGATGTGCCCAAGTTTTCTAGAAAGCTCCAGGGCACCTCTCTACCCAAAGCCGCTTGAAAGTTACTCTCAATGCAGCTTTGCTCTTTACATGAGTGCCCACGATGCTGTTGAGACAGCTGTGAATAGAATGATCCTACTCTGTTCACCAGATGCAACACCCCGGGATTATTCTGCTCGGATAAAAAAAAATTTCATTACAGCAGTGTTTCTCAAAGTGTGCGTCACGGCTGCTAGGGGCGTCATGACGAGCTGGAGATATTGATTCATGCGCCAATTTATGCTCTGATGTGGTTCTTTTACATGAGAAAATATCTCCACAAAATAATTCTAAGCAGCCGAAGGTGACCCATGAATTGGGCAAGGGAGCAGCTGATGAAAGAAGTTTTATAAACGTTCTTTTATAAAACGTAAAAAATTCGACTAATAAGCATTTCGTTTACATTCGAGCGAATTTAATCAATAGGCTTATTGGTTGTTTTTTTTTCCCCAAGATTTTTTAAAACAACTTTTATCAAACTTTTATAATATAATCCTGGCCTTAGAAACATTGCCTATTGGGCAGAAGTCATTTCTATCAGGAACCTGGCAATTTTTCCCAATGAATCACCCCAGACAATCAGAACGGTACTAGCACCATTTAAGCAGTTTTGCACCACCTACCAGGGAAAAAATGAAATTTTAAGACTTGTTCAAACTTGGGCAAGTAAAAATAAAAAGTCGCTATTGCAAATACCGTTTTGTTTGAATCAACTTCGAAACCGTATAAATAATTTCCGACCACCCTATATCTACCAAGTATAACATTCGATATTCATTTTTGAGTGGAATTGATAAACCCCCCTCACGATCACCGATAGTCATCAGTCATGACTATTGAATTTGTTTGGTACAGAACCAATGCTGCTGTAACTGTTTCTCGGATCCAAGGATCCACGCGTGTGTTATGAGATTCTTCGTCTCGAACAACTCACGAGAACAAAAAAGAAAAACAACGTGATTTTCAATTCGGATATAAATTGAGTCCATGCTAACAAACGACAAATCACAAGATGTCACATGCAACACGTTTCGAGCTGAAATCAGCAAAATCCTAACTTTGATGAAACACCGAAAGGGTGATTAAGATGATGATTCTCTACGCCTGACCTAAACTTAAAAGGGAAAAAGAAAAGAGTAAAAATTACATGCATATATATGTATGCATTTTTTTTTTCCGATCAACAATGTGGTTTTAGACATCGGACACGTTGTTCATGAGCGAAGCCTTGTTGCCACTCTGTAGTTGCTTCTGTCTTTTGGCATCGGTCAGTTTTTGGACACAAGGCACGAAGAACAGCATGAAACCGCTGGCGGCGATCATCGCCCCGGACACGTAGAATCCCGGATCGTATGAACCGAGTCCATCGTATAGCCAACCTGTTTGAGGGGGAGAAAAAAGATCTATTTCACAATTTGTTTTGTTGCCGTAATGACATTTTTCAAAATTATTTTTAAAATATATACATACAGGGGTGGGCAAAAAGTCCGTAGAAATTTAAGAAATGAATAAAAACAGGAAAAATAACCGAAATAAGAAACGGTTTGCAGGGTTAGCATCGCTAGGTAGCGGGAATTTTTTTAAGAAAGGGAAAAAAGCTGAAAAACAATCGATAGGTGGCGCTGGTACGAGCGACTTCGATGGAATTATGCAAATGAGACGGTTATAAGAACTTGCACTATTAATCCACAACAAGTTCACCGTTGTAAACCGCGTATGTGGACCTGCTGCACTCTGCCGTTGCTGGATTTGTGCCTCACCTGCAATGTTATCCCCTGTGATGGTGGTCATGTGGAACATACTGCTGTAATAAACGATTTGGAGAGACATTCTGTTCATTATTTGCGTCTTTTCTTCGACTTGTGTACGCCAGCGCCACCTATCGCCTGTTTCTGAGGTTTTTTTTTTTTCCCTGTCTTAGAAAAATTCCCGTGCTAACCCTGCAAACTGTTTTTTATTTCGGTAATTTTTCCGGTTTTTATGAAATTTTAAAGTTTCTATGTGTGAACATTTTTCCCACCCTGTATGTGTGTATACTTGTGTGTGTTGGAGAAATAATTGTTCCGAAAGTCATTGTCGAGTAATTATTGTTACGAGAAAATTTTTTTAGGTGTGCATTTTTCTCGAAACTTTATTGAGAGTTAGACTTTTCGTAATACATTTTTGAGATAACTGCATGTCGTAAGATATCATTGGGGCGTATTCCGTATGACAATACTGAGGAATATGTAATGGAGCATACTGCGGAGTGGAGCATGTATTCCGAAAGACTTTTTTGGTGAATCTGCGTTCTGTTAAATATTGGTGAGTCGTGTGCATTCTGTGGAATATTGTTATGTTAAGTGCATTCTGTAGAGTCGTGTGCATTTTGTGATACATTGTTTGAGGGATGTGCATTTCGTAACACATTGTTGAGGATCAGTGCTATGTAAAACATTAACGTTGAGTGAGTAAGACATTGTTGAAGAATCGTTAGGCTGAGAACATTACTAGAGAAACATTATTATGAACGACATTATTGGGGGACTTTATACAAATACAAATACAACGCCACAACAGGCAAAATGCCCAACGAGGTGGCTGAGAAAAAGATGCCCATAAAAATATGGATGTCATATATTTCAAAAATACAGCAACCCAATTAAAAATGCAATTAACACAAATTATAAACTTACATGTGTTATAACACAAATTATATACACATGATAAAATATTATAGAACGCCCATAAAGAATACTTATGGTTGTCTTATTCCAAGAATGGATAGCTTCTCAATTTACCCCAACATGTTTATCGTATTTCTTTTTAAACGTGTCAATTGTGTTACAATTTACTACCTCCGGAAGTAAGCTATTCCATTTATTAACAACCCTATTAGAGAAAAATTCCCTGCGACACCATAACCTTGCATTGTCCCTCACCAATCGATACTGGTGTCCCCTTGTAAAAGCAGTCGATTGGCTGTGTACTAAAAGTTCATGGTCCATCCTATCCATCCCATTGAAAATTTTGAACACTTCGATCATATCTCCTCGACACCTGCGTTCATCCAATGTAAACATCTTCAAAAAATGAAGTCTCTCTTCATAACTCAAGCCCTGTGTGCCAATAAGGACACGCGTAGCTCTTCTCTGCACCCCTTCAACCAAGTCTATGTCCCTCTGTAGGTATGGTCTCCAAAACCTTACAGCATACTCCAGTCCAGGACGAACTAAGCCTCGGAAAAGCGGAAGAATGACTTTAGGAGAACGCGAAGAGACCTTTCTGAAAATGAGACCAAACATTCTATTCGATTTTTTGACCACCGCTGAACAATGTTCAGAAAAACTAAGCCGCTCGTCAATGAGAATTCCCAAATCGGTGACCCTAGTTGCATCCGGGATAGTGACACCATTCAACTCGTAAAAGAACCGTGGGTTGTTCGAACCAAAATGAGCGACCATGCACTTAACGCTAAACGTCATACTCCATTCATTTGCCCATGCTGCAATCCTGTTTAAGTTGGTCTGGAGCAACTCCCTACCGTTTTGATTCCCGATTACCCCCATTAGCTTCACATCATCTGCGAATTTGCTAGTAATCCCATCGATACCCTGATCGAGTTTATCGATAAAAAGTGAAAAAAGTATGGGGGCAAGGATACTTCCCTGAGGAACCCCACTTGTGACGTCTGTCCAACCAGAGAATTCCCCGTTCACCATAACTCGTTGCGACCTACCTCTTAACCACGATTCTATCCAATTCAGCAAGTTTATGGCATGATGTAAGAAATTCTATGGTATTAAGTGACACTCGTTGAAGAATGCCTTTCGTGATTGTAATTCATCAACGATATTGTTAATTTAGGCATTTAATAAGCATTCTTCAACGATGTTAATTATATTTAACGATAGGCATTCTTCAATAATTATTAGGGCCCGTATTTTTCGATGTATTGGCTTTTTTTTTCCTTATTTCGCTATTTTTACTTGATAGAGCATATTTTTACAATTTTAAAGCATAATTTTGCATATTTCATAGTAAAATTTTTCCTCGCCATTCCAATCCCGCTTCAGACCGGTTTTTGCGGTTCCTGCCTCTGACGAGAGCTGCTAGGGCTAGGATTTTTATGCACTAAAAATGGAACGTCGTTGCTGATTGGTAAAAAATCCTGAAGTTCAGGTTTTTTCAACCAATCAGCAGTGAAATACTAGCCCTTCAACGACACTGGCGTGTGGTTGTAAATAGATTAATCATCTGAATCGGTGTCGGTGATGGCAACGTGGGGGAAAAATTTGCCGAAATTGTTAAATGGGGGAATTTTTCAACGTCTGTGGGGAAATTTTGAGTTTTTATCAAAAAAGAATAATTTATTTATTTAAATTTTTTGTGATGCTTTTCTAAAGCTAAATACCGTACTTGGCTAGGTATTTCTACCTATAGACGGCAGCACATTGATGTCTGAATTTGAAGGGGAAAAACTTGCTCAACAGGGAAATTTCGGATGGATGAGATTAGTTAGTGAAACGAAGAATTTTTTCTTTCTAACAATAAGTAATGGTTCAAAATAATTTAGATTGCATCTACACTTCTGATTATCATATAATTTTGCTAAAACTAATGTTATTTGA
This sequence comes from Pholcus phalangioides, assembly GCF_987345545.1. NCBI lineage: Eukaryota > Metazoa > Arthropoda > Arachnida > Araneae > Pholcidae > Pholcus > Pholcus phalangioides. The sequence continues at coordinate 16,477,630 of NW_028301601.1, read as the reverse complement.
AATAGGAACGAAAAAAATTTTAGGACATATTTTTCGTTTTATTGGGCGTATTTACAGTTTTTTAAGAGCACAAATGCATTTTTTTTATAGAACATATTTCAGAAGTTTTTAGAGTATAAAAATAGTAGCTCTAAAATAATTATTGTTGAAGGAAAATTTGTATGGGAACTGTTGTTTCTGAAAACATTCAGAGAAATAGGGCAGCACCTTGGACTGTATGAGCTTCTGGGCTGTTTGTCATCCAGAAAATAGATATTTTAGGTTGCTTACCTTCGTCAAAAACAGATGCCCTTAAATCAAAGACCTACACACATCTGTTGTTTGTGTTTTTCGGGAGTCATTTCAAGAATTACGAAACGAATCTCTTAAAGGTCAACTTCAATATTTGGTATGTGTATTTACATGGAATATATTTATACCCTTTTTTCGAGGGTGGGGGGGGGGTATGTATATATTTGCGGCAATCTTGCAGAAGAACGACTGGAAGTTTGCCCGATTGCGACTCTAAATCTGCCCACTTAAGAGAACGCGTCAGCTGTTGCGTTTGATGTGAATCTTTTCCATCTTTCAAAAAAAGCTATAGTATCGCTTTCCGCAATTTTTCTTTTTTCTTTTGAGCATTTATATGTATTGCTTTGGCAACATCCCTGTTACCAACGTAATGCATCCAAGACGGGACGACGAATCAAAAGCCATGATATGGTCGCCAAATTTTGATTAGTTTTGTTTTCAGCATTGCGTCAGCGCAACAATAACATGACTTCACTGCAGCAGTTCTATTTAAAGATTTTTTTTTTTTTGTAGTTAAGGACACGTGGAAAAATGTGCACATTATTCGCAATTTTTATTTTAATCTCTCATTATATTCTGATTCGTCTTCCTGTCACTCTTTTAATATTCCTTTGCGAAATTGATTGTGAATTTAGTGGTCCACGGGATTCCGAGTTGTGAGTTCAAAAGCCCATTGGATTTCGAATTAACATTCATTCAATGGCCGGTGAAATTCTCAATTGTGCGTTCAATAGTCCATGGCAGTTTCTCAAAGTGTGCGTCGCTAACATTTTTCGGGGGCCGTTGTGGCGAGCTAGTCTTAATTGTATGTGCATCTAATTTATGCTTTGAAGTGATTCTTTTATCAGGGAAAATGTCTACCAAACTGTTCTGGGGAGCCATGAATTGAGCAAGAGAGCCACGGGTAAAAAAATATTGAGAACCACTGGTCCATGGGATTCCAAATTAGAGTTCAGGGATAAGTTGGATTCCGAATTGCGAGTTCAGGGATAAGTGGGATTCCGAATTGCGAGTTCAGTGGTCCAATGGGATTCCGAATTGCGAGCTTAATGTTCCATGGGATTCCAAATTATGAGTCCAATCATCCGTGGGATTCCGAGTTGTGAGTTCAGTGACCCATCGGATACCGAGTTGTAAGTTCAATGACCCATTGGATTCCGAATTGTGAGTTTAGTGGTCCGTGGGATTCCGAATTGTGAGTTCGATGACCCATTGGGTTCTAAAGTGTGAGTCCAATCGTCTGTAAGTTTCCGAACCGTTGGCCAGCGGGATTTCAGTTGTGTCTTCACTGATCCGCCGTATTCAGGGCCATCTCAAGGGCATTATGAGCCCCCCCCCCCGGGCTAAGTGAATTTTCTGAGGCCATACCTGGCTAAAAGTTTTCCAACAAAAATACATTTCAATCGTCCTCTTCCCCCTTCTTCTCTTGAGGTCCCCGGGCCGTGCTCGGGTGATCCCATGCGTTAAGACGGCACTGACTGTGTGTTGCGAAATGTGAGTTTAGTGGTATTCACCGTATTCTGAATTGTGAGTTTGAGGTCCTTGAGATTTCGAAGTGTGAGTTCAATGGTCTGCAGGATTCGGAATCGTAGTTTTAATGATCCGTTGAATTCCCAATTTCGAGTTCAATACCCGCCGTATTATGAAATGGGATTCGGTGGTTCGTGGGAATCCGAATCGTGAGTTCAGTGTCGGTGGATTGAAAAGTGTAAGTGGTCTGGGTCATTCATAATTGGGAGTTTTGTTGTCCGTGAGTTTCGAAAGGTTTGCGACCGTTTGGCTGAGCCGCCCTTACCAGACGCGGATCCCGGTGCGAAAATACTCTAGTCCCGCTTTTTATCTTCTATGAGAAAGGGGAATCGAAAATTCAGGAAATGAAAATCATGAAAATTCGGCATAAATGTAAGAAATAATCTCAGAATTGTTGAAAACGCAAAGAATCTCAGAATTGATGAAAATGCACAATTCCAGAATTGTTGAAAATACAGAATTCCAGAATTGATGAAAATGCAGAATTTCAGAATTGAAGAAAATTTGGAATAAATTAAAGATATAGTTTCAGAATTGATGAATATATTCTGAATTGCAGATATCGTGGAAATTCAGAAAGAAATAATTCCAGAATTATATTTCTTTCTAGGGGGTCATTCAAGTATTACGTCATCATCGATGGTGGAGGGGGGTTTCCGATTTGCTGACTTTTGATGACAAGGGGGGAGGGGGGGGGGGCTTGGATAATGCTTACGTCATCAACCAACTTTATGAAAATATGAGTTAGGATTCAGATGGGCAGAGCTGATGACGAAATTTTGCTGACAAGATGGGGACGCTGACCCCCCCCCCCCCATCTTTAGGCGGCTCTGCAGGTTGGTCTATTGAAATTTCTTTTTTCTCTTTAAAGTGTGGTCCATAAGAACTTGCCACGGGGTCTTCGAGCTGATGTAGGGGCTCCGAGCCCCTTACATCAGTCACTATGGCATAGCAAATGAATGGTTCTAACCAATTGTTTAACCGAAGTGGTCCTCGGGTAAGTGATAAATAAAAAATACTAGAGAGCCTAAGGTTTTCTTTTAGAAAAAAATTTCAAAATTCCATGATTGGGTCATGGATGTTTGGGGCCATTACAACAACAAACTGTCGTAAGTTGGTAGTTAGTGCTTAACTTAAAACACGCATAAAACGTCTATAATAAACAAGAACTCACCGGTTATTGGAGGACCTAATAAGCAGGACACGCCTTGAAATACGAGCAACAGCCCAAAAGCATTCGTCAACTTGTCTAGTCCGAGTAAATCGACGAGAATCACTGATGTCAGGCTGACGTAAGCACCTGAAAATACGCCAAAATGAAATAATAAAAGGACCATGACGCGCAATCGTTCAATTCCGAATAAATTGCGGGATGATTAATAACTAGAGCCCGGATCATACGCAAATGCATAAGGGCATATGCGATTGCATATTCTAGCACTTTTTTATTGTGAGCGCATATGAATGCATAAAAGCACCGGGAATTTAGAATAAGAGCATTTTTTTTACCATTTTTTTTCTATTAATCGCATTGTATTAATGTTTCCAAGATTATTTTGATCTTTCTATTCGTCGAATTTAATCAAATTTATTTCATTTTTTCAAGAATAAATTTAAGAATTCATTTCATGCCACATTTTTAGGTATTTTCAATGCATATTTTTGCACTTTTCAATGCATATTTTTGCACTTTTAAATGCATGTTTTTTCCCCTCTTTCTTCTTCAAATATAAATGTGTATTCATTTCTTTTAGCATATTTTTTAAATTTAATTCACATTTTTGTGCATATATATATATATGTATATATGATCGTGTTTCCACATTTGTCAAATGCACGTTTTTTTTCTTTCATTTTTTGTGCAACCCTTTTCAGGGAAACTTCAGCATTTTTTTGAATGCATATTTTTTTTTTTATTTTACATATTTTTTTCGAGATTCCTATGTATGACCTTTAGGACATATTGAAGAATTTTTATGGAATATTTTCATTTTATGCATATTTGAACCATATTTCAGCATTTTTAAAAATGCATATTTTCACAATTTTTATGATTTTTTTTTTGGTACTTCAATGCATATTTTTTCATTTTTTCATATATTTTAAATTTTAGTTCCTTCCGGCCTATACGTGGATTTGTTTTCGTTTTTGGCACATATTTTTGATTTCATGTCATATATGGGCATTTTCAAGTGGAGATTCATCTTTATTATTTGTGGATATTCAGGGTTTTTTACTGCATAATTAGTGTTTTCAGTGCTTTTTAGAGCATAATCAGTGTTTCTAGGGCATACTTCAGCGTTTTTAATGCATATTTTGAAACTTTTTTCAGCGCATATAATCCGTTCTCTATTGATAACAAATGACAGCAAGACGATCGTTATTTCCAGTCACGTCCTTACCTGTCGTAACTCCAAATGTTGCGCAGTACATGGCCATCATGGTGTAGTTTGCAGCGTAGCAGCTCAGGGCTGTAGCTAGGCCGCTAACAACCAGGCTAGTGTTGTAGACCCACAGGCGATTCACGCAGGACCTGTCGGACAGATAACCGAGAGTAACTCTGCCGACGGTGTTGGATATGCCGATGATAGCCAATAGGAAGCTGGCGTCTTCACTCGTGGCGATTCCCAAGTCTTCGACTCGGTCTTTCGTGTAGACGTAAGGTACGTTGAAACCGATACTGGTCAAGAAATTCGAGATCCCGAACATCAAAAATATAGGGTCCTTAAGCAGAGAGAAATGGGTGACTTCCATGAAGGCGTCCCTGACTTCTCGAGGGCAGCACCCGCATACCTTCTTTTTCTTATTCGAAGGGTTATTGCTGCTGTTGTTGACGGTGGTGTAGGATATATTCGGATGAGATCTGTACTTGGAAAGGTTTTGCATGCTCCCGCTGTGGAATATGTCCTGCCTGTAGAGTATCCCCCCGCTCAGAGGTTGAGAGTACGTCTCCAGCTGCAGGAGCTCTTTGTTTGTCTGCGCCAATGAAGCCGAGGAGCATACGAAGCTGGACAGCGACGTCCCTTCGACTTTCCTCCTCAGGAAATCGGAAGGTATGGTCAGCGTGCTGCGCAGTGGCGATATCTCATCGGTGCTGGACTTCGGCAGAAGACACCCGTTGACCCTGTTCTTGCCGTTGGCCAGATACCCGTTGCATTCGTTTGCTGGAAATTCCGGGTCCAGGTCTGTGGTGAAGGTGAACACCACGGCCGAGTTATCTTTAGCAAGATCCATGGTTTGCAACGAAGCTCTTTGGCCAAGGTCTTTCCGAGGTATGGAGCCGTTTGTCGCATTGGCGGTCTTTTGGCGGTTGCCGCTCGACGGTTTATGCATGAGAGGAGCCGTTGAACTACCATCTGGATCTTGTCCTTTTTTGGGTAAGCTGGACGCGGTCTGTTCGATCTTCTCCGGGGATACTTCCAGTGGCCTGAAGAGTGCCCCGAAGACGGCGCAGTTGAGTACTAACCCAGCTATTACGAGCATGGCGCCTTTCCATCCGTAATATTCGACTAGGCACTGTGTAAGTGGGGCTAAGGCGAAGGTGCCCATTCCGGAGCCGCACACGGCCATGCCGGTAGCAAAGGCACGTTTTTTCTCGAAGTAAGATGTGACGCTTACTATTGAAGGTAAGTACATCAGTCCGAACCCGGCACCTGAAAATTAAATGGCGAAATTGGTAAATAATGGTACGCACTGCACACTGTTATTTAAAAGATTGCATTACACTTACAATGACAATGCAGTTCTATACTCACCGCTGCAGAGTCCGATGGTGAAGAAGAGGCAAACGACGTCCGGTGCGAAAGTACTCAGTATCAGTCCACTGGCGGCCAAAGCAGCTCCACCTACAGTGACTGCACGGCAGCCATATTTGTTGGTCAAGCCACTAGCCATTGGCCCTGGTGATAATTCGAGGGAAGAACAAGTTATCATTCAGATAATTTCAAAAAAATAAAAAATCATTGTAGTTATAATTAATATTGTTGGTATATAGTTTTTCAGAATTTCGATATCTGTGCGAAAAATGACAAAATAACATGCTACCCTATACAATATAATTTTTTCCTCTGCTTAGCAAGCGCTTACTATTGAAAAAACTCTGCGTATAGACAGCATGCGCTCAGTCATTCTCAGACTCCAAACGTTTAAAAACTTACGTAACAACTCTTTACTGTAAACTTATTCACCATGAAAAAATTAACCCTTTCTATGTTACTTCCCATAACCAATAAACGGGTAAAAATAAAATTTTGTCAGCAAAAATGTGCCTTCTTGAAAAATATTGAAAGTAAGTGTATAATACAGTATGTGTGTGAGAAACATTAGAGAACTGGAACTCTTCTTCTGCCACCTATAAAATAAAACTGTTATGATTCTCCGATTGAGATTGATAACCGGTTTTGATTCATGTGCCGTGTGAAAAAAAGTCTGTATAGTACAATAATAAATATTTAATAAATAATAATATTTATTAAATTACTAATTTTGCTTCAAAATTTCAACAGTTGTTTTTTGTGTAAGGTAAATTAACGTTAATATGATGCACAAAAAAAAACCCTATATCCTTGGCTTTCTGTAATTATAACTGAAAAGGACAAGGGTGGAACTGGCTCTGCCTTATATCCTTTTGGATTATAATTACCAGGAAACCAAGGACGTTCAGAAAAATCAACTGTTAAAACTTTGAAGCAAATTTAACAATTTAATTAATATTATTGCTCAAAAAAATATTTATTATTATTGTAATGTATTAAATATTTTTATATAATACATTTATCAAAAATCAACTACCTATTTCAATTGAAGTGTCATAACAATTTTATTTGATAGATGGCAGAAGGGCTTCCAGTTCATTGATGTTTCTCACGTGTAATATAATACTGTTTATTTTCAATATTTCCTAGAAGACACATTTTTAACTGATGAAATTTTATTTTACCCGTTTACTTTTTACGGGCAAAAGTAACAAAGAAAGGCACATGTTTTTCCATGGTGAATAAATTTACAAAACATGATGGACGTTTGGAGTCAGAAAATGAGAATGTGCTTCCGTGCACAGAGACTTTTTTTTTTTTCTGCGTAGAAAAAAAATTCCCTTTCTTTTGCATAAGGAAGCATGTTATTTTGTCATTACGCATAGATATCGAGGTATCAAAATTCTGTGCGCAGAGGAAATAATAGGTCTGCGCAGGTGAAATAAAAGAGAATGTGCCCCTGTCTGGAAAAAGAGTTAGAATGCAAAAGTTATATAGAGGTAAAACTTTAGGGCACATTTCGTTCAAATAAAATTTTTCTTTTCCCCCACAAGAAGTTCGCTTCCATGCGTTAAAAAAAGTGCTGAGAGTCTTCGCTTCTCAACAAAATATTGGAAATCCTCATTTTCAAAGACAAAGGAAGAATTAGAATCTTAGAATATATATATGTGTATTTTTGCCAGGCTGTCCGCGGGTCCTTCTATGATGAATTTATAACATGAAAAAAAAAAAAAATGATGAGAATCATCGCGGGGTCCCAGGATCGAGCCTTGTCACCCCCCCTCCCCCGTGCGGGCAGGGGAACCTCAGTTGCATCTTCCACGATAAGACATGATACAATGACTTATGACGATAAATATGTTTATCAATTGGTGGTGCATAAGCCCTCTTTCATTTCGCCCTGGAGCTATGATGTCGCTGAGACCAGTAGCAGGGACGCTAAAATTAACGCCTGTGTGTGTAGTGGTTGATGTGTGATATACGATTGAGCGGGGAACTTTAACATTGTCTCTACGGGAGAAATTAATCATTTTTACCGGCGATTATGCATAGTTACTCAAGCGTCGCGTTGTTGGTAAACATGATAAATCGTATTATATGATAATATACTATACATGATAATATCATGCATGCATTGCATCATCATCATATCGGGGGTCCAACTATATATATTCATCATACATACTACTACACCACCAACTCTGGCCATATCGCTATAATGCAACTTATTGTCATTAATGAGATTGGTTGGAAATGAAAGCGCTGTCTATAGGTGGTCGCCTCATACTCGTTGGGGGAAATATATCTTATCTATATCCTCCATCGGGTTTGAACGTGTGACCGTGACAGCAACCTTTACGGTGGTAGACGAGCGTCTCTTACCACCACACACGCCAATCGGGCGTTACATCAAACATACTAGACTCATTTGGATTTTTTTTTCATATTTATCGAATTCACCAATTACAGTAGCGTATTATGCATAATCAGATAAAGGTGATAAAAATTTCAAGTATTTATCAAATTTACCAACGACACTAAGTTATTATGCATAAATGCGCCCGAGTGGCGTGGTGGTAAGGTGCTCGTCTACCACCGTGAAGGTTGCTATCACGGTCCCAGGCTCAAACCCGGAGGAGACTATAGATAAGGTATTTTCCCTAACGAGCTTGAGGCGACCACCGATATACAGCGCCTTCAATTCCATCTCATTAATGGCAGTAAATTTCAATATACGTTATTATGCATAATCGTCGGTGAAGGCGATAATGTTTTCAGTATTTATCAAATTTACCAGTGACGCTTCGTTGACGACGGTTGGTGGCCTAACCACCGGTAAAGTGATTAATTTACCAAGACAATTGGTAAGTAGGCGTAATAACCGAAAATAGTTTTTTGGAAAACATTCCTTGGTTCTTGGATTGTGATGTAATGCACTCTTCTATACGTTACGGTGAATGTGTTATTATGTATAATAATACATAATAATACATTCACCGTAACGTTGAATACGGCGCTGTATATCGGTGGTCGCCTCAAGCTCGTTAGGGAAAATACCTTATCTACAGTCTCCTCCGGGTTTGAGCCTGGGACCGTGATAGCAACCTTCACGGTGGTATTATGTATAATTATGAATGTGTTATTATGTATAATAATACATAATAACACATTCACCGTAACGTATAGAAGAGTGCATTACATCACAATCCAAGAACCAAGGAATGTTTTCCAAAAAACTATTTTTGGGGCAGAAAACATTGGAGTTCCAATGACGACCGTCATCGTGCCTGTTTGTGTGTGTGTGTGACATGTAAACACAAAAATTTCTTCATCTCGGGAAAATGACGTCAACTTTGTGTTTCCCACCCTTTATATGTTTCAAGGTTGTAAAAATAAACTACACGACGTGACATTTTATTCACAGGAAATTGCCCCCTTTTTGTTGCTGCTGTTAATCTCGTGGAAACGAGGAGAACTAAACTCGTAGAATTGGATGTGTTCAGTGGTTGTGGGCGATTCCCTGGAGAAGCAGGAGACGGCTATTTATAGCCTAGAAGAATCTTGTTGTTTTTGAATGGTGTAGGAAAGTTGTCCCATGTATAATCCAGAACGGGCTGAAGGGCATCGCCGTGAAATTTTTTGCGGGTTATTTCTGGAATACGGTTTATAATGGTTAAAATAAGTCGAGTATAAGTTTTTTTGAACTTATCAATCCTATGTACCACCTTCTCTTTCACAAAGGGAAAAAAATATTAATTCTCAACGTTCTCTTTATAAACAAGCTCATACGACAGGGGGTCATCAATCGGCAAACTGTTCTCCTCCTTTCACATCGGAGCTCTTTGCAGTTATGAGTTATACTCATTTGAGATTTGAGTGAAGCGGGAGAAAGTCTAAAAAAACTAAGTCATTGAGAAGTCTTTTGTATCTTTGGATATATCTAACGTCACCAAAGGGGTGTACCATTTCCTCGTCCTTAAGCAGAATCCAGTCCTTAACGTTTTCTTACTCCTCAGCTGAAAAAGTAATCCAGTCTTTTAATTTTATTTTTTTTACTTCTTAGCTTAATGAAGTATACCAGTCCTTTTTCACGCTTTAGTTAAAACAAATAATCCGGCTCATTTTCTACTCTTTAGCTAAGGACATAATCTAGTTCTTAATTCCCCCATTTTAATCCTTAGCTAAAGATATAATCCAGTCCTTAATTCCCCCGTTTTAACCCTTAGCTAAAACAGTCCTCTGCACAGGAAAAAATTCTCTTTTTACTTCTTCACGTAATCCAGTCCTTTTTTTTCCTACTCCATAGCTAAAGAGTCCTTTCGGTTTTTTTTTTTACTTCTTAGCTAAAGAAGTAATACAGTCTCTTCTACTCTTTAGCTGGAGAACTAATCCAGTCCGCTGTTTTACTCCTCGGGCAAAGAAGTAATCCAGTCCCCTTTAATCCTTTTACTCCTTAGCTAAGGGGATATAGTATTGTTCTCAATTTATTTTCTTTCATTTCTTAGCTAAAGAAGTAATCCAATCCCCTTTACACTACTTAGCCACAGAAGAAACTGAGAGTTCTTAAGTCCTTTTTTACTCCTTAACCCTATCGACGGCTCAGGGTCGAACACAAAACCTCTTCAAAAAAAGCTACTTATTTTCACAAAATCTTTTCAAAATGACCACAGGGTCACGTGATTCTAGAATGCTTTCCCCCCCAGTATGTGACAATGGGTAATTGGCATGCATCATAAGCCGTCGAGAGGGGGCTGAACCGAAGTGACAGGCTGGTAACGCCCGGTGATTGACCCTTTCTTCCCAGAAATGTACTTTCTCCTTTCATTCTCCAAAGTTTTTCTATTTTCCGAACTAAATAAAAAACACATAAAGGCGGTATATACCCAAAATTTTGAACGAAATGATTGTAGTGTGTTTATAGATGCTCAGCATTCTATGGTAAATAACTCTATCAATATAGATTAGCTTTAACAGGCAATAAAATTTACTTGCTTTCGCTTGTGAAATATTGATATGATTAACTTAGTAACGAAATGTCACAGCGTACTAAAAAATTACTAATCCATCCACTAGGTATTTGAAAATGTCCCAATATTTTCACGTTGAACACTATAAATATTCTGAATCTCGAGAAGCATTCTATATATATGCCCCTTAATATTTTAATTGTATTTTTTAAATTTGCAAGTGTTGAAGTATGTTCTCGCGATTTTGAGGTTCACCTAAAATGTGAATTATTTTTGAAAATCGAAAAGCTTTTTCGTAAATAATGTGCGTTGATTAAATCAGTGTTGTTGGAATTACTACTATTCGAGGCAAGGCATTGTAACAACTGATATTTGTCAGTTGATACAAATCTATTCGAGCAAAACTACAGCTACTTCCCAACCTTGGAACATCATTAAATAATTAATTTATCAAAACTTTCGGGTATAAAACTGCTTCTCAATGCTTTACTCACATTCTTTTTGAATATTCATTTCTTTTTTTCCATGATATCTTATGATCATTTTTGAAATTAATTCAATTTCAAAAATGAGCGTAGGTTTAGTGAGATTGAATACGCATATTAGATATACAGTCATTTGCATCGGAATATAATAAAAGAATTCTCTCTGAAATATATAAATTTTGTGCATTAAATCATCTTACAAAAAAAAATACATGAAAACACACAGTGACATACTGAGAAAAAGTTTAAATACACAAATACTCGAAGTAAATAAAGTCTCTGGAATTCAAAACGTGAAAGAAAGTTGTAACTAGAGCCCGAATGAAACATGCACTAAAAATAAAGTTGAATCTGCATTTTTAAAAATGTCGAATTATACCATGAAATAAAAATACCCGATCTTTTTCAAAAAATTAGAACACCCTATAAATTTACGAGAGCAGTTCATAAACAGCTCAAGTTGGAAAGCTCAAATTAAGGGTATGGTTGTAATTTACATTTTCATCTTTCCACCTATGTGACTTGCTGCAGCAATTAAGTAATAGCTTAGAAAGAGTCAAAATCATGATCTTTCTCCATACCATACGTCTTCAACTGGAATCAAAAGGTAGAGAGCCTAACGTTCACACCTCCATCCAGAGATGCCTTCTAATCCATTGGCCTCTATTTTTTGTTTCCACTGAGACTTCAGTTGAAGATGAAAAACGCAGATAGTATCAAGAATTCGCCAATGTGTATCAAACCTCATCGATATTTCGATGGTTTCGTGATATCTGATGATTGTACCTGATACTAATCTTATCAAGAGATTGCGGACTCGGGATAAAATAAATAAATTAATAAAAACTGATCAATTGCAAACCGCTATCGGGGAGCCGATAGCGAAGATGGGATTTATAGCTGAGGCCCGATTCGGGTCTGTGCCGGACACTCATAAATTGAATGTCTTGATGCATAAAATCCATGGCCAAGACCAAAGATGGCCACAGTACAAATACAATGTATTCGTACGATATCAGCACGCCCCCCCCCCACACAGTCCTAGCAAATACATGCGTAATTATGCGTTTTTCAGAAATTTCCCGTTTTTCTACCCGTATTGTGAACATTGAATGATTGTAGGTTTGCATACATAATGAGGAAAGATATGAAACACTTATTCGATCAAGTTGATGTAAATTTGCATGAAAATATTCATGTAATACAGTAATAGGTTTTAAGCCAAATGTTCTAATTTTCTCAAACAGCTTTCGGAGTGTTCGAATTTTTTGAAACAAAGAGGAAAAAATTAATTTGGTATTTTACGACGCATTTAATCTACTTTATGAATTTTTTTTTGCCACCGATATGCTCAAGATATGAAAGCTCATATAATATGATCATGATAGAAAAGGAAACTCGTAAATTTCTGGGTGTTCTAATTTTTTTGGAAAGGATGTATATATGCGAAAAATTGAAACCATCGTCGAATAATGCCGAATTATGGCATCAAAAATGAAAAATGCACGCAAAATTGAAAAAAAAATTATATATGCATTTGAAAGAGATAAAAAATGAATTGGAATGTTCCAACAAATCAAAAAAAGAAGCAAAAACACTCATATTATAATGCCGAAATATAAAAATATGTGCCTTAAAAATGCGTTAATATGCCCTAAAGGCTCAGAATATGTGGGGGGGGGGGGGTTATTGAAAAATATACGTATAATTAAAAAATATATATATATTTATTTATATATGTATTTAAAGTGCGGAAATTTCCCTAAGAGAAAATACACCCAGGAAAAAAAAAGAAAAAATCGTCCATTTCGGAATTCAGAAATAAGTCAGAAATGAAAAATATGCTAAAAAAAGAAAACGCATTTATAGTGCAAAAATATGCATTTAAAGAAACATGCCTCAAAATGAACAATAGTCAATGTAAAATACTTTATTTAAAAAAAAAAAAATCATTGAGTTATCTGATTATATCGAGCGAAACACTGAATGAGGGGAAGTCATTTTACTCGAGAATCGAGTAATAGTTTGGTATTTTTTATTTTTGTGAAAAATGGCATAGAATCCAAGGAAATGACTGAATTCGAATTTAAAAAATAGCAGATCACATGGGCGGAGATACGGGGAGGTGGCATGGGGAGCACTGCGCCCCCCCCCCCCAACGTCAAAAGTTAAATCGACTAGTCTAATGTATATGTGTATAGATATCATCATCACCTTGCTCCCACAGCAATACTGACCGCGCCCCCCAGACTTCCAAGGTTATCTCCGCCTAAGGCAGATAATCTTATCACAAGAGAGATTTCTGCACATTTCCCAGGAAGTTTACATTCCTCAACTTTTTTTGGGGATCGCGAATCTTTACAAAGAAAACTATTAGTGACATCACAAAGGAGAAAAAACAGGACATTCCATCTTTGCATCAACCATTTTGTCAAAAAAAAAAGGGGTTTGCCAACTTGGCTCGGCATTTATTTGATACAATACAAGTTCCTTTTCTGAGAAAAAGCGTTCGCTAGTTCTCTCCCTCTTTCATTTTGGATTTATTTTTGTTGTACCATGGTCATTTTGTGCACACTTATCTGTTGTACCTACTGTGGGTACTAGAAGAATAGCCAGTTTTAAGAAGTCCGATGAAACAGCTGTTGTATTGGCACACAATAGACAATTGAAAGTACAACAGAGATGAGATTTTTTTAAACTCAAGCACCTGTTATTTTGCTGTATTTACGAGTCTGAATTTACTGGTTCGCAAGTAAAATGGCATGCACCCTGTATAAGAATATACTTAAGAGTAAGAAGAGTAATAAGAATATACTTAATACTAGGGGGGCTCTGCCCCCTAGTATTAAGATATAGCAGAGTATATTAAGATATAGCAGCTATATTAAGATATAGCAGAGCGGCAAGGGGGGCTCTGCCCCCCCCCTTCCCTTCCCAACATATCTTGTTTATGTCGTCCCACTTCATCAGCGTGCTATGGAAAGGGACACGTGAAAGCATCAGCTTACTGAATTTTAAGATAATAAAGCAACAAAAAACAAATGTGATTCATCAAGTAACCCAGAAAAACTTCTCCACGAGGGTCCCCAGACTCCAATTCGCTGAATTTTAGTGAGGGACCCAGACTGGATTCATCTCGGGCTTCCGCTGTTGCAAAATTCCACGGAAAATAATTATATTCATCCATGGCCCCCAAAATTAATCCTGTCAATTTCCACATGGGGCCCCCGACCTGGAAGCTTGTCGGTCATCCCCCGCTGCGAGTGCTATGAAATATTTTCATTTGTACTCATTTTACCAACGAATAAAACCCATCGCTCCCAACAAAATACGTTTACAAAATACATTTATCTCAAGCTTCAGCTGTTGCAAGTTCCACAATGTTAAACAAAAGACAACAATGAGATTCATTCAGGGCCCCCAAAATGAAACCTATCAATTTCCACATCGGCCCCCGACAGGCTCGACATTGGGGGGTATATATATACATATATTCAGTACATGTCCTTTGCCCCCCCCCCCCCCGGAAAAAGTTGAAATGACGGCCCTGGTCACCGACCTCGAAGCTTTTCCGACGTCCACAGCTGCGAGTGCCACGACAAATTTTCATTTGTATTAATTTTACCAACGAATAAAACCCATCGCCCCCAACAAAATACGTCGGACCCAGAAGAGAATAAGATTCATCCTGGGCCCCCAAAATGAAACGGGGTCCCCGACTCGGAAGGTTATCGGGTATACCCCTGTGAGGGCCATGGAAAATATTCATTTGTATTCATTTTACTAACGAATAAAATGCAGCGCCCCACGCAATCACTCCGGACCGAATTCCGGACTGGAAATATCTTCAGCTTCTGCTATCGGAAATTTTTCAGTTTTAAAGCAGCAAGAAAACAATGAGGTCCATCAAGGGCCTCTGGAAATTAAACCTTTTAACTTCCCCATGAAGGTACATGTGCAATGTACCAAGGTACCAAGACCCCGTATGTTGGGAGCACCGGTGATTTATGTATATTATACAATGCCGGCATGACCCCCACAAGGGCAGGGCTGACAGGGGCTGGAACGATTCTTCTCACTTTTTGATTTTTCACGCTATAAATTAACCACAGAGGGGCCCGTGAAAAAGCTGGTTTGGGGCCCGCTATCTCTCCCATCCTAGGGGTCCCTACTGTAGGAAGTGGGAGCCTCTCGGTACATACACATAAATTAGTCCCGATGGGGGGCATGCAAGAGTTGGTCCCAATATGCAAGAGGTAAATGAAAACTTGAACCAAAATTGTAACCGACTTCCGTAACCCAAAAACGTAACAGATTTTCGTTACATAAAATCATCACTAATTTCTGTTGCTTAGAAACAGGCCCTTTTCGAGTTTGGGATTTTATATTATAGAGTAGATAATAATAATTCAAAGCAAAAAATATCGAAAACCCTTTAGAACGTTGTTCAACGGACGGCTTTTGAAACGACGCAGGGCAAAGCATATGCACTCAATGTGTGTATATATATATATATACCATTTTTAGTGTATTTTCAAAAGCCGGGAGGGGCAACGCCCCCCCCCCAACCCCCCCAAATGACGGTCCTGCTCAAGAGGTTAACGAAGCCACGCTGGAGATTTTTTTTTCCATGAGATGCTTCAATAATTTGGTGACAATTTCAGTAGAACATTAAATTGCCCAAGAATCATAGTACATAAAACAAATGATATATAGAACATTCGTTAAAAAATATACACGAACATACCCTAACCCAGCGGTTCTTAATTTTTTTTTCACTCACGGAGTTTCGTGGGCCTTTCATTTTAATTGATTTATCATATTTTGTTTATTCATTTCATTTTCCTCGACCGGTCGCAGAGCCCTGGAAAATGCATACGGAGCACCAGTTGAGAACCGCTGCCCTAACCAAGCTACTAACGAGTGAATTAGCACAAATATAATTAGTAATAACTGGAGGAAGAACTAATAATTTGTTCTCTTAGCACAAGCTGTAGTTTTCTGCGTGGATGATGAATGAATTATAGGATTCGGAATAAACCTCAGAACAGTGGTTAAATTTCATAGGTTTGAATATATATTCATAGATACGAATAATAAATATTTTTGTCAAATCAATTAACAATCTCTAATTTACAGGTAAAAACTTTCCTTTTCTTTCTTTCTTTTTTTCAACTATAACGTGGGTATTTGCGCCCTTTTCAAACCAAGTAATCCTTCTTTTCTCAATAAGCTATTCTTCTTTTCAAACATTGGTAAGTTTGGGGAGGAGAGGACTGTATTGTTGCAGGAAGGGGCAGTTTGACGACACTGTGTACCTGTCACTAACCGTACAATGAGATGGGGGAAGGAACTGGTTCCTGGCGAACGCATTTATGAGTTCGAGCCGAAATGACGGTAGTTGTCTTCGGACTCATATATGAGTCTTCACCGTTTAGAAGGTTAACTAAAGATTAATCCAATCTTTATTCTCCTTTTTTTCTCCTTCTGTAGGTCCTTTTTTCACTCATAAGTTTAATAAATATTTCGCCCGCAAG
This sequence comes from Pholcus phalangioides, assembly GCF_987345545.1. NCBI lineage: Eukaryota > Metazoa > Arthropoda > Arachnida > Araneae > Pholcidae > Pholcus > Pholcus phalangioides. Next base: position 16,461,065 of record NW_028301601.1, on the reverse strand, counting down.
TCCCTTTTCTACTCCCTAGCTGAAGATGCAATATAGTTTTCACAAATCCTTTTCTTTTAATCCTCAGCCGAAGACAATAAATATCAACTGCTTTACAATTACAAAGGCAACCGATTCTGATTTTGGACATAATCCTCCCCTCAGGATGAGGAGATGGTTAGTATTGTAACGATAATCGCGAGGATAACAGATCAATGATTGAAATTTTCAAATTTATGGCGAACACGTACCTATGCAATACGTCGTCCCGGTCATGATGGACGCTATCCACGCAGTCTTGCCCTTGCCTTCACCGTAATACTTGAGGAATTCATTGTAGAATATCCCGAAGGTGTAAGTCACTCCGTCGGCAATGACATGGATCATGAACGAAGCGAACACCACGACCCAGCCCCAGCCGCCATCCGGTGGTGGTACCATCTCCTTGGAAGGTCCTCCATTGCCGTAGCCGGTACCGGCATCGCCGTAGGGGCCACCGTTCTGATGAACCATGGCGGCGGCGGTGCTAGATTCGGGAGTCTCGTCTGGATGACACCTACGGTCACCGGGATCGACACAACTTCCGGTCATTTCGTATGACCATGAAAGTCAAGTTTTTCTCTGGGGTTCTTTGTAAAGTTTCGTTATTGTCTTCTACGAGAAGTAATTGTAATATCTGTAATAACGGCAACAGTCGTTGTTGTTTTTGTTGTTTGTACTCCGTTGACGATGGCTGTCCCCTGGTTTTGGTGTTGGTGGCGCTGTTACTGCCACCGCTGCCTCCTCCACTGCGACCGAATTTGTGGATGTACCGCCAACTGGTCGGTGGTCTTGCTGTTTCGGTAGCCAGTGTATCTGCGCCTGTTTTCGTGAAATGCGTCGAAAATATTTTCCGGTGGAGTTTCCTACCTATTTATTAAGAACGAAAAAAAAAAAGGTTGGTGTCCATTTTTAAATTGTTCAAGAAAACACAAGAAATCACAGTTATGCAAAATTTTTCCGAAAACTAACTCGAAATTTCAGTCGTAAAAGTGACGTCATAGCGGGTGGGAGAATCGAGTCAACACAGAGGCCTCGAAATAAAAACTAATTTCAAGACTTTAATATTACTTCTGAAAAATTGTATCTTTCATTAGTTCTGAGATTTTTCCATTTATTTATGGTGGATTTTCAACAATTCTGAAATTATTTATTTCACTAATTCCCAATTTCCAATAACTCTGAAATAAATTAATAATAGCAAAATAATATTTATAAAAATGTTACGTATATACTAATTGTATCTTTCATTAATTCTGAAATTGTTTCTCTTATGAATCATGAAACTGTTTCTCTTATAAATCATGAAATTGTTTCTCTTATAAATCATGAAATTGTTTCTCTTATAAATCATGAAATTGTTTCTCTTATAAATCATGAAATTGTTTCTCTTATAAATCATGAAATTGTTTCTCTTATAAATCATGAAATTGTTTCTCTTATAAATCATGAAATTGTTTCTCTTATAAATCATGAAATTGTTTCTCTTATAAATCATGAAATTGTTTCTCTTATAAATCATGAAATTGTTTCTCTTATAAATCATGAAATTGTTTCTCTTATAAATCATGAAATTGTTTCTCTTATAAATCATGAAATTGTTTCTTTCCTGAAATTCTTAAATTTCCTGAAATTCTGAAATTGTTTCTCTTATAAATCATGAAATTGTTTCTTTCCTGAAATTCTTAAATTTCCTGAAATTCTGAAATTGTTTCTCTTATAAATCATGAAATTGTTTCTCTTATAAATCATGAAATTGTTTCTTTCCTGAAATTCTTAAATTTCCTGAAATTCTGAAATTGTTTCTTTCCTGAAATTCTTAAATTTCCTGAGTTTTTCTTATAAATCATGAAATTGTTTCCTCTTATAAATCATGAAATTGTTTCTCTTATAAATCATGAAATTGTTACTCTTATAAATCATGAAATTGCTTCTCTTATAAATCATGAAATTGTTTCTTTTATAAATCCTGAATCCTTTGATTAATGCTGGATTTTTAGTAATTCTGAATTTATTAATTTCACTGATTCTAACTCTCTTTCAATATTTCTGATTTTTATCCCCTTCACCAATTCTGAATTTCACTAATTCACAAATTATTTATTTCACTAATTCACAAATTATTTATTTCACTAATTTTGAAATTATTTCTTTCATTGATCGGTAATTTGAATTCAGTGCTGAATTACGAATGATTCAGAATTTGTGAACTATTTCCATTTTAAATTAATATGAATTACCATCAATTCCGAATAATTCGGAATTTTCTTCAGTTTAGAATTTTCATTTATTCTAGAATTTCATCAATTCTGAAGTTATTTGCTTCGTCTATTCCAAATTTTCTTTAGCTTTCTGAATTTGAATTTTTTTTTCTGTCTAATATTTTTGTTTTGGTTTTTTTTTTTCAGCATTTCTGCAAGTACAAATTTTTTCCGAAGCTGCCCCCCCCTCCCCACCATTTTATTCTCACACTTGGGTACAAGAGATCCTGAAAACATTCGTTAAACTACCCCCCGATTGTGTACTGAGTGCTCGAAAACGTCCACAAAAAACACCAGAAAGGTCAAAGACGATCAAAACGGAGTCCCTGGCACGCCCCATCATTTCAGCACAATACGTATATTTGAGATCATGTCGTCGCCCTTGGAGAAGAGAGCCAAGAGCGGAATGCACTTGACCTTGCCAAAATGCACAGAAATCAACAATTTTGCCAAGGGGAGTCTTTGTACTTCGAATGCGAAACCCCAAAAAAAACTGTTATTAGCCCTCCCCTTGCCATTATACGCGAACGAATTCGTTGATGACAGTCCAATAGCAGAGGATGAAGCTATTTTTAAAACCACGAATGATATTACCTCGTGTTTATGATGTCTAGCCAAAAAAAAAACAAAAAAAACGAGATGTTATTAAAGCACGATGATAACAGCTAAAAATCATTGGCTTGCTATGTATAATATCTCATGTGCATCAGAGCTGACTTGTAAATAAACATGAAATCGGCATTAGAGAATCATTACTGTCCGTACAGAGTCCCATAGATTGGAGAATAATCGAGTACAAGTTCATGGGAAGATGCCTCGGAGCCGTGAAGGGTTCATTCCGTTACAAAGAACCTAAATATTTAGCGTATCTTTAGGAGAATAATCAGCTTAATTATTATTTGAAATTTGGTTTTTAGTGTCGTTATATGACGATTATTCAATTTGTTATGGGGAGAACCCTTGCCAATAGCGATGCCAAAAGAAAAAGTGCTATAGCAGAGTCTCCTAAACGTAGAGATGTGAGAAGGAAGCTATTGTTATATAATCACCTTCATTCTAAGATACAGAACTGTTGTTTTCTTCAATGCACATACACTTAAATTCTGTATCACTCATATTTCTTTAAAAGTTGTGCAATTCAGCCCTGTTGGTTCAATTTTCTTGCTTTCAAACTTTAATATTGCGGTCTACAAACTTCAATGTTCCCATCTTCTTGACGGGAAGAGAGACGGAAACAGAGAATATTCCTGCGAATATATTCTCTCAAAGGACTACCATTATAAATTACTAGAGAATATTCTTATCGAAAATAATTATTCTCAAGTCATTTATCGAGATTATTTATTATGATACATGTTATTACATATATTCTTGATAATAACTCTCTGGGAAGATTTCAGTAACTGAAGAATATTCTCATCGAGAAGAATATTCGAGAATATTCTCTGGAAGGACTATTATTAATAACTTCAGAATAATTATTATTTTCTATAGGAATATTCCCTGGTAATTTATATAAGTAGTCCTTCCAGTGAATATTCTCGAGGATGTTACATGTAACTATATTATAAATAACAGGAGAATATTCTCATCAAGAACTTATAATATTCCCAAGTTATTTATAATAGTAGTCCTACCAGAGAATATTCTCCTTGAGGAAAATGAATACTCTCCAAAAGATTATATATTCACGAGAATTTTACATCTCTACCTAAACGTATTTGTCTCATCGCCTTCCTTTACGGAAAAAAGTATTCCCCATCACACCACATGTTGTTCACATTTTTGTTCTTTCTTTTTTTCTTTTAAACCGAGCACAACTCGGGATTACCGCCACGGGGAATTTACTATCTAGTGAGTTGTGCCGGAAATTGTAAGTGTGTGCACCCAACAGTCCGAGTGCGTATCTAGTGTTGTGTCTGATTTCTCAGTGGTGCCGTCTATATTTCAGAAGTGAAGTGAGTGAAGTGTAGTGATTGAATATTCGCACTGTTTGTAGGCCTGTTGCTCTCTGTGGCGAGACTTTTATTAACGGGGAGATCATTTTTGCTCTGCACATCGATTTAAAACAACCATTTGACTTTAGTAATTATAACACAGGTAGTTTTTATTTAATTCAATAGGTGAAGCCGGTTCAAGGAAAATTTTAACTTAATTTCAACGGTCTGCTACGAGGAAAAGGTTGAAGAACACTGAACTATAATGCGATGAACACTGAACAAACACTATTATGCATTCCGCAAAGAACCTTTCAAGATGTCCCAGTCTTTATCAGGGAATATGCGTTATGTCCGGCTTTTTTTTTTTTTAAATCAGGGTTTGTTCCGGTTTCTCAGTCGTATGATCTGGCTACCCTATCCAAGTTTCGTGCCGGTCCAAGTCCGGTCCCGTATCGTAAATCGGATATGATTCTACAAGCGGTTCCGATCAATAAGTGATCTTCAGACGTACATTGCATGTCAAATGTGCCGATATGAAGAAAATACTGTATTGGGGGAGTCTTGGAGTTGGTAGATGTCCCGTATATACGGGATTTAAGAGCATACGTAAACGAATGAGGCACGAGATGGATTTAATATTCATGAATTATTGACCTTGAGGCTCTCAGGTTCCGGAACCTATGCTGCATGTGTGTGTGTGTGTGTCACGTCCATGTTTTACGATTTAGTCAGCAAAAACGTGACAATATATTATTATTGAAATCGCTCCAATAAATGCCCATTTTTTTCTGAATTTTTGCCCCTTCTGCCCCCTTTTCAAAATTTCTGCCTCCTTCTTGGCTATTTCTGAATTTGCTGTTTCCTTTCTTTCTTTTTTTCTGAATTTCTGCCCACCCTCCTTATTTCCGAACTTTCTCCCTCCTTACCCGTATCTTAATTTTCTCTCTTTTCTTGCGTTTTCCGAATTTCTGTCTTTTTCTGAATTCCTTCTTTCAAATTACTGTCCCCTCTTTCCCTGCCTTTTTTTTTCTTCTTCATATATTTTTTCTTCTCATATTTTTCCTTTCACCGGTTCGCAAATTATTTCTCCCATTTATGCCGGTTCAAGAGTGTGTTCACTTAATTTCAGCGGTCTGCAATAAGGGGGGTCATTCAAGTATTACGTCAGCATCGATGGGGGGGGGGGTCTCCGATTTACTAACTTCTGATGACAAGGGGGGTAGGGGTTTGGATGATGCTTACGTTATCGACCATCCTTTATGAAGATATGAAATATTCTTAATGGCATCTTATTCCGTGTGCCAAAAACGGAAAAACCTTTCGATAGTTATTGGGCACCTGAACTAACATTATCCCTATTGATAAGTCCCCTACAGAGCCACTTTAGTGATCTATAAATGTTTCGCGGATCCTTCAAGAGCACTGGAAATGTGTCCGAGCCGCTTAAGTTCTCTGGAAGTGTGTCCGGGCAGCTTAAGTGCTCTGGAACTGTGCCACGGATCACTTAAGTAATCTGGGAATGTTCCGCGGGTAACTTGAGTGATGTAGAACAGCACTGTGGGGACCGCTTAAATGCTCTAAAACTGTGCCCCGTGTCACTTAAGGGATCTTTAAATGTGCCACGGATCCTTTAAGTGTTCTGTAACTGTGTCGCGGGGGACTTAGGTGATTTTTGAATGTGAAAGTGATCTTTGAGCCCTACTTCAGTGATCTGAAAATGTGCCACGGGCTACTTAAATGCTCTGGAATTGTGCCACGCGTCATTTAAGCGATTTGTAAATGTGCCGCTTACTTCATTTTTACAAAATTAGGTTGGGGGGGGGGGGCAAGCCACATCAGATAACCTTCAGGGCCACATCTGGTCTGCGGGTTTACCATATATATGGCTTAAAGGGTGGGTCGCAATGAATTTCTTAAAGAGAAATTTTGAGTTCTTACCCTTCAAATAGCATTGAAATTAAGAGAAATTGATTATAATAACATATATAGGTATTTCATTCCGAAGTTTTAATTTTTTTATAATTTTTGCATTAAAAAATAATTTTTTTTTCTCGTCTGGGGGGGATGCGCATGAGCCCCCCCCGTGCCCCCCCCTTCCCCGCGTACGTTTTTAATCCCACCAATATGCGTTAGGAGGTTGGGGCAATGCTTTAGCTCTGATTTCCGTGATGAACCAAGTTGCGTTCTCCAATTCGTATTATTGTTAACTGAGTTATCTACAGACCTAAACATAGTGACTGCATGGTTCAGAACCAGTGAGGTCATTTCCTGATGAGAGATTTCCAACCAGAGCTGGACAAATCTATAGCCCGATGTGACCAGGGCATGTAAAAATTCCGCTTGGGCATGTATTTTATTTATTTGTTGTTATTATTAATATTATTTGACTACCTTTCCGAAGCCGGCATGAAAAAAAAAAAACCGAAAAAATAGGGGAAATTTTTTTAGGGTTTATGGGAAATTTTGGGAGTTCTCAAACAAATGAGAATTCAAAAATATATATATATATACAGGGTGCATATGAAACGGGGGTATGGAACTTTACTGGCAAACCGTTGATCCTAGAGGCATATTTCCAATTAGGAAAAAGTTTCCAAATGGCATGTAGTACTCAAATATGTCACTCATGTTGCAAGGGGTTATACAGTTAAAGGCGACGGCAATGAGAAGATGTAAATTTCATTCTTAAAGACATGAACATTTATTTACACACACACGGACAAGTTATACGCGACATCCATTCTCTACGACGAAATACAATCAACTGGTTAAAACGTTCGAAAAACTCTCTGGCGATCCGTTGCTAGGTTACCATCCATCGCAAGGCGAAAAACGCTACAACGAGAAAACGTGACATCGTGACGTCACAGAGCATCGTTTATGATCGGTCACTACACACTCCCCCCCCTAGTGTCAACGAAATTTGTGGTCGAATATCTGTCGGGGAAGTGGACGTGACGACCGGAGCGAGTCACAGTTGTTGGTACTGCTTGTGCTGGCAATGCTGTACTGGATGGCTGAATGGGCACTTCTGAAGGTACCTTAAAGCTATCTCCAAGGAAAGCTGGAATCAAACGATCAATGGAGATCCTCTTGCTTGCCCCATTGATGCCAATGTCGAAAAAATTTTCTCTGCGATCTTTGACAGGAAACGGGCTTTGATATGTTGGTTGTAAGGCAGGATGTGGTGCGTAGTTGCGTACGAAGACATGCGACAAGGATTGCAGATCACTAGGAATATACGTCGGCGTGTATCCGTGAGTTGTTGTAGGCACCGGCTTCATTGAACGCATTAGCTTTTGGATTTGATGGACGAAATCGGATTGTATAATGTCTGGTGTTTTCGAAAAATACTCGCCGGGCAACTGCAATTTTGTTCCGTAGAGGATTTCTGCGGAAGAGCATCCCAGGTCTTCTTTCACTGCTGCTCTTAGACCCAGTAGGGTGAATGGAAGAGCATCAACCCAAGCAGGATTCGATTGAATACGGCATCTCAGGGCAGTTTTCAGCGATCGGTGTTGTCTCTCGATCAGCCCATTTGCTTATGGATGATAAGCAGTCGTTTTATGATGTTGGAATCCTAGATATCTGCTCAAGCTTTGGAAAAGCTGGCTCTCGAACTGTCTGCCCTGGTCGGTGGTGATCCTGTGCGGTATGCCGAATCTTGAAAACCAAGTGGCAATTAATGTTTTGGCGACTGTTTCGGCAGTTTGGTCTGGCATTCGAGAGGCTTCGATCCACCTGGAGAATCTGTCTATCATCGTTAGGAGGTACCGAGAACCTTGGCATAATGGTAATGGACCAACTATGTCAAGATTGATATGCTGAAATCGGTTGTTAGGTACCTTGAATTCAGCCAGCGCGGATCGAGTGTGTCGGTGAACTTTAGAGCGTTGGCATGGAATACATGCTCTAGTCCACTCACGACAGTCAGATCTAATTGAAGGCCAAACAAATCTGTCGCTCAGCAGTTTTGATGTTGCTCGGATGCCAGGATGTGATAAGCAATGCAATGATTCAAACGCTCGTCGTCGTTGAGAAATTGGTACAAAAGGCCTTATTTTGCCGTTTGACACATCACACCAAATTTCGGCTGTTGCGTCAGGAAGGCTGAGTTTTTTCAGTTGTAAAGATGACACACTAGAATTTAAGATGGTTTTGAGATCCTTGTCATTCTCTTGGTCAGCTGCGAGTTGCACATAATCTAAAGGTGTGGGTACAGAAATGGTCGATATTCTAGAAAGAGTATCAGCTGGGATATTTTCGACACCTTTTATATGAAGAATTTCTGTTGTGAATTAGCTGATAAAGTTCAACTGTCGTAGCTGGCGTGGTGAGCACTTTTCTGGTTTCTGCCTGAACGCATATACCAACGGCTTATGGTCACTACAAATACAGAATTGTCTTGCCTCTAGCATATACCTGAAGTGCTTGACAGCAGAATAAGCTGCAAGTAATTCTCTATCGTATGCAGAATAACTTCTTTGTGCGCTTGAAAGCTTCTTTGAGAAGAATGCAAGGGGCTGTAGCTGATTATCGTTAGATACTTGATGCAAGGCGGCACCTATAGCAAAATCACTGGCGTCCACATGTAAAACTAATGGTGATGATGCTGAAGGATGGTGCAAAAGAGTGGCATTAGCGAGCTGCGTTTTGCATTTTTCGAATGCTTGTCTGGTCTCAAGAGTCCAAGGAATTGATGTCTTGTCATTCTTCTTGGTGCTGGACAAGAAGGAATGAAGTGGTGCTTGCACAGCTGCTGTAGATGGTAGAAATCGCCTGTAAAAGTTCAAAGTTCCTAGAAATCTTCGAAGCTGCTTGATGTTTTCTGGAAGAGGAAATTCTTGGATTGCACGAACTCTGTCCGGGAGAGGCTTCGAGCCGTGTTCATTGACCAAATAGCCCAGGAAGGAAATTTCCGGTACATTGAACACGCATTTAGATGTGTTGATTGTCAGTCCGTACTTATCGAGTCTTTCAAACACTTCTCTAAGGTGCTTGTGATGTTGCTCTGCGTCATGGCTGGCGATGAGCACGTCATCAAGATACGAGAAACAGAAGTCGAGATTACGTAGCACCTCGTGGATGAAGCGTTGGAACGTTTGTGCAGCGTTTGAGAGTCCGAACGGCATGACTACGAATTCAAACAAACCAAAGGGAGTTATGATTGCTGTCTTGGGAATGTCGTCGGGATTTACAGGAATATGATGAAATGCTTTGACCAGATCTATTTTAGAGAAAACTTTACATCCATGCAGATTCTGCGCGAAGTCCTGTATATGTGGCACTGGGTAGTTATCCGGCACAGTAATTCGATTCAGATTTCGATAATCACCAGTTGGTCTCCACTCATTCGGTCCTTTTGAAACCATGTGCAACGGGGAAGCCCAGTTTGATTTGGATGGACGACATATACCTTGGTCCAACATCATCTGGAATTCGGTCTTGGCAATCTTGAGTTGAGCTGGGTGCAATCTGCGTGGCTTTGCGAAAACTGGAGGACCTTTAGTTTCTATGTAGTGCAAGGTATTATGGGAAGCTTTCCTCGAAAACGGACGAGGTCTCGTTAATTCGGGAAATTCCTTCAAAATTTCAGTTATAGCACTGTTTCCTGAGATTGTTTTAATCGTTGTCGAAGGTCCATTGTAAGTAAAACCTTTACACGTGAGAGAAGTGAGCGGATCTATTAGGCGCTTGTTCTTGATATCGATGATGAGTCCGTAGTGAGCAAGGAAATCCGATCCGATAATTGGTCTCTCAACGTCAGCGAGGGTGAAATGCCATTTGTAATTCCGCCGTAAGTTCAAGTCCAATTCCAGGAGTTTCAAACCATAGGTAGATATACGGGAACTATTTGCAGCGAAAAGCTCAAAAGTTGTCGGTTTGCCGTTGCCTTTGTAAGGTAAAATGGATATATCAGCTCCAGAGTCAATTAAAAACTTCATGCCGCTTTTCCTTTCCATAATGAACAAACGGCTATGGTGAAGACTGCTATCGCCGCCACCGCATGCCGTTACTGCGGGGGGCTTGGACCGTTTCCCTGAATATTCTGAGCGTTGTAAGCGCAGGGGGACTTGCATCTGAAAGCTTTATTTCCGAACCTGCTATGATAATAACACACGTCAGTGTTTTCATCGGAGTCTTGATATCGCGAGCGATTCCTTGAACCAGAATAACGTCGGTCTCGACTGGAGTTTCGATAGCGGTTCCGGCTATTCCTCGGATATTTGCCCAACTGCTCAACTCTTTTAGTCAGCTCCGAGATTTGCAGTTTAAGGTTTCTTATTTCCGAGCAAGACGAGGATTCTGCTACATGACCGTAATTGGGTTCGGTAAGCTCAGCTACTCGATCAGCTAACTCGGCTAGCTTGTCCAGTTCTTCACTGCTAGCTGCTAACACCGTTTGTATACTCTTTGGTAGCCGTTGAAGCCACAAATTTTTGAGGAAAGTCTCATCGCTAATTCGCCCTGTCGAAAGCTCGCGCATTTTACGTAGCAACGTACTAGGTTTCTGATCACCTAGGGATAGGTCTTCTAACAATATCTTGACCTCTTTCGCGGCTGAATGTTTATATACAGCGAGAAGTCTCTCCTTGAGTTTCGAGAACGGATCCGATGCGGGAGGATCGTAAACAATGTCACTTACCGTTGACAAGATCTCCACATCTAGGCAGTTGACTAGGTAGTTATACTTGGTTCCTTCGGCAGTAACATGGTTGATCTTGAAGCCAGCGTCGAGCTGGACGAAAAAAAATTTGATATTGTCCTTCGAGAATGTCGGCAGTTTCGCGTGGACAGCTTGAACTCGAAGATTGCTCTCTTGCTGTTCAGCCATGGCGATAAGTTCTTGGCAGGTTCGGGATCACGTCCGGGTCACCAGTAAAGGCGACGGCAATGAGAAGATGTAAATTTCATTCTTAAAGACATGAACATTTATTTACACACACACGGACAAGTTATACGCGACATCCATTCTCTACGACGAAATACAATCAACTGGTTAAAACGTTCGAAAACTCTCTGGCGATCCGTTGCTAGGTTACCATCCATCGCAAGGCGAAAAACGCTACAACGAGAAAACGTGACATCGTGACGTCACAGAGCATCGTTTATGATCGGTCACTACACAGTTATTAAAATAGGAAAAAAAAAACTTTTTACACAGTCCCTTCTGTGCCCTAAAGACCAATTAGAAAGTTGTTGCCCCGTCTCTCCTGCTGCCAACGAAAAAAAAAATTCCGTGTTTCTAAGTGCAATATTCACTGAGATATATTCGAATTCGAAAAACTTAGGAAAATCGGGGTTAAAACAGTTTTCCCGCATTTAATGTTTTTTTTTTCTGTTGAACATTTGACTTTTCCAAGTGCTAAGCCGGGAATACATTATAACGGTTTCATGACAGTTCATTTATAAAACTTGTAAATGCAGCCAATAAGGTTGCATTTGCTCGAATATGACCGATAACTTAATTGGTTGAATTTTTCAAGTTTTATAAATGAACTTTTATGAAACTTTTATAGTGCAATCCAGGCCTTAGACACTTTTTTTTGGAATGCGTGGATGACATTTCTGTGAATGCGTTTCTTTCTTTTATTATTATATTATTACGAAAAAAGGGGGAAAAAAATAAAGGAAAAATGATTTTTAGGAAAAGAAAAATCTGGAATTTCCTATGAGTCTGAAAATTCCCCCCCCCCTCCCCCGTAAATGATCGATTAGGAACGTGGAACTTTCGAGAACGAATTTCTAAGTAGAAGACGAGTCAGTTCATTTGCCTTCTTCCCAGACAGTGAAGAAGACGAATCGGTCAAAGGCACTTGGAATTAAGTTTCTTGATCCTTCGCAAAAATATATAAAGAAATCTCCAATATTTTCCCCAATTCGGAAGGATTTCCCCTTTTTCTTTTTTTCCTGTCGGGAGAATCCACTTTCTCGACAGAGGGAGGGGGGATGTTTCGACATTCTCCCGAGTTTTCAACGGAACTTAATTAACCCCCTTTACGATCACGGACGTAATACTGCGTCCACAAACTCCACTGAAATAAATTCAAACAAGAGAGAGAGAGTTCCCTGCGTTTTCTTTTCCTCTCTCTTCACCATCTCAAAGCTTTATATTCAATCCTATCAACTGAGGTAGCTTTTACTTTCCCTTCCTTTCTTTCTATACGCTCCTGTTAGTGATTTTTTTCCCCACACATATATCTATCCACTATATGCATGTACGAGTGAAAGAGAAAACGTAGAAAGAGGGTGAAAATACACTAAAAAAAAAACTCTCTTGTCTCCCTTATCTATTATACTTTTTACTTTTATACATATTTTTTCCCTCTCCTCCTTCCTTTTTCTAACGGGTATTTAGGTTACGACGAGGTTACCAGATTTATCGCCGATTCGTCGAATAGAGATAATCTAAATTTGTTGCCAAAATCTTGTACGTTAAGTGGTCAAATTATTATTATTCACCGAAGAATAATAAGAATTAAGTTTAACTAATTAATTTAATAAGAAAATTAAAATTATTTTCACCATACTTTAATATGGTAATTATTATGGAAAATATGATTATGCATCTCAAATATCGGTCGTATTAAATGTTTTTTTTTTCCCGTATAGTTCATTTTAACTACTTTATGATGAAAGACGTAATATTGCGTCCAAACGATAGTGGAATAAATCAAAACAAGTTCTCTCTGTTTTCTTTCCTCTGTCCTCATCATTGCAAAGATTTACTGCAACCCTCTGAAACAAAGTTGTTTTATTTTCGCCTCCGTTTGTTTCTATATCTTTGGTGATTTAATCCCACATATGATGTATCTTTCTACTACATACATGTAAGTGTGAAAGTGAACAGGTAGGGTGAGGGTGAAAAGAGAAATCTGCTTTGTATCTGCTCTCTCATCCACTTATCGATTATACTATTTTACTGTTCGATTTTTTTTTCTTCCTTTTCTCTTCTACTTTTTTTCTCCTTCTTTTCCTTTCTCTAACGTGCGATTAGGTTAGGACAAGGGTACCACATTCATCGCCAATTCATCAAATAGAGATCATCCGATTTGTTGCCAGTAGCTTGTAAGCGAAGGGGGAGGGGGTTAATCTATTTCGAATTGCAGTAGCACTTCATTTCCCGCCGTTGGCGATTTTCGGTGATTTTAGCCATTATTGGCAACTTTGCTTACTTCTGGCGTAAGTTTTGGCGACAACGCGCATTTCCGTATTTTTTTTCACGGAAATATGGTCAGCTTCGGCATGAGGGAGACTCTCGACTGCAATTTAATCAATGCGACGCAAAAAATTTTCGAACGGTCCCGGAAGAACTTGGTAATTCGGCGCGGATTCAGAGCGCATGTGTCAGGTCAATACCTCGTATAGGCAGTGACTTCGGAACGAGGGATGCTGTGGGAGCTCGAGCACCCACGGAAACCTGTGGAGTTGGTCCGACTACACCCAGAATTTATTAAAAAATCAAAACTTCCCACATTAAATTGAAGACGAGCAGCCACTGGTTCGAAACACTTCCGATGCCCCTGCCTAATGGGCGGTAATATCTATAAGAGGTATTGGTCCGCGGTCGGGTGAAGGGGGGTGAATATGTAGGTTCGTAGGATGATCATGCATTACGGGACAAATCAATTTTCCCATTTATCCGGCTCGCCATCCCCCCTCCCACCCCGGATCCACGTCTGTGCTACTGGGACCTTGAGACAGGCGCGTATTCAGAGTCATGTGTTGAAAGAGACGACTCGTAATGCAGGTTCGTAGGATCATCCCGTATTTTATTTACGAAACAGACCAATTTTCCCCATATTGTCCGGCTCTGGGTGGTGGGCGATATCCCTCCCCCCCCCCCTTCCACTTTTATACGCTCCTATGCTGTCGAAGCTCTTCAGATAGATGCAGATATAGGCAACACGACCTATCTTTTACTGGTGGTGTTGATTCGGGACACCCCAACTCCGATCCGTGTCGGTTTCGGTAGATAATATTTAGCGTGAATCAGTTGAATGTACTGACAGCGAAATTAACCCGAGTTCAGAGGTTCTTGAACTTTTGTGTTGCACGAAACCTTAAGGGCTACGGACTCTCTTTGTCAACAGGGAGGGGCCTTTGCCTACATGATGAAGGCCATGGATAACCACTTTTACCTTATAATATTCAGCACATAACACAATGCAAGAAGAACAAATTAATTATTTTCTCACGGACCTCTCGAAACCTCTCCATATAATCCTGGTTAAGAGCCCCTGCCCTAGTTGAAAATGTTTGGATAGGCAGCGAACCTAGAATTATTGGGCCACGGCCAAATGCTCCAGACTTATTTTAATAGGGTACAGACATGAAAACATCAGCAATGTTAGGGAACAAAACCTTCGTTGTACTTGCAAATCAAAATAATTATATAATTGGACACGTGTTAAAATGAAAATCAATTGCCAAGCCCCTTTCTGGTAATTCAATATCAAGTGCTCATCAACAAACGTTCATCTGGAAGACGTCAGTAATGTCAGTAGACATCGTCGACTGCGACGGGGATTACAGCATCTGTGTGTTTATCGCCGGAGGCTTTCGAGAACATTCGTGTATAGGCAAATGGCTAGACGTCGACGGTGTTTATTTACCTCGTCAATCGGATTAAAGGAAAGCTTTAAAGGAGGCCCTTTTGGCCCTTGTCTGGGTTAAATCCCACCCTCTGGCATCGTGACATCTTAATAACGCTACTTAAAGGAAAACGTTCGCCTTTCAGAAGTGTCTTGCTTAGACACTAAAGAGACACGGTCACTTCAAATCAGTCTAGAATGTTTTCTTGTCAAAAAGTGAACTTCAGATGTTATTTATGCCACGTCGTTCAGAATATTCCGACTTGCTGAATATTACCAGACTTTTTATGGGCATTGCGTAACAGAATTATATCCGTTGCACACATCTCTTGTGTTAATCAAAGAATCCAGCCTAGGTGACCGTGCGTGATTGGACCTATCGGCGTCTTTTGAAGGGGGGCCCCCGCGGATTGTTCAGTTGGAGTCCAGCACCATCTAAACGCATGGGTTGACCAGGGCTTTCTTTCTTTGAACAACTATCGCCATGGGCAATTTACTACCAATTGAGTTGTGCCGGAAGTGTGAGTGTGTACCTAACAAGTATGAGTGCATATAAAGTGCTGTGTGTAAATTTTTGAGCTGCCATCTGTATTTCAAATTGTGAATGAAGTGTAATAATGGGCGAACATATCTCAAAGAATGTGTGGCGCTACTTGTCTTGTACAATTTTTATATTTTTATTATATTTTTTATGCCATTTACTAGCTAGGCATTATCTAGTGTGTTCTTGTATTGGAGTTCAGTCTGGCTCCAACTGTCGACCGAACATGTCCTAAAAGTCTCTCTCTCTTCTATTAAATAACTAAAAAAAGAAAGGAGTCATGACTGTATGTTTCCGAAATAACAACCAGACACATCCACCAGCACTAGCGTCACCACAGAACGTAAATGCTGGAATCAATCTTATATATAAATGTGAAAGTATGTCTGTCTGTATGTATGTATGTCTGTTCTTTATACAAATCTACAGTTTTAGGCCGATCGTCGCCAGATTTTGCATATATACCAAACAGGACCGGGATTTAACCGTAGGCTACTTTAGAAGTTCGTCAGAGCTGGGCAAATGCCCGAAAAACTGTCGGGCAACAATGGTTTTGGGGCCTCAACAATCACTTTCGGAACGTTTACTTTGGTTACCGTGGTTTCCAACAATGCGTTTCAGACGTGTATATATACCTTTACAATGGTTTGTCACACCTTTAATTCTGTTATTATAAAAGTTTATTCCTTTATAACGGTTTGTAACTTTTCCAATCCTCCCAGTAATTGAAGAAAAGCCGGGAGGAGCGCCGTTTATTTCTGCTAGCCTATATACAGGGTACCCTGTAAGTGCTAATGCGGCCTTTATCTCATCAACAGCCCATCGTAGAAGTATAGTTTCAATTTAAAAAATGCTTAAAAGGCGTTTGAATAATATTCGTTGCACAAGCTGGACATATGACGTCACTAACAACAACTACGACGACAAAAAACTGGGAATAAAAATGTTTAACGCCAGCTGATGAACTGAATGCTAGCCTCAAATTATCAACACTCTGGCACGAAGTTAGAAAATTATCATTATCCACTAACATGCGAGTTCAACTGAAAAATGACTCAGCACTCTTATCATTTTCACGTCAGTTGATCAAACTTGGCAATGGAAGAATTCCAGTAGAGACCCAAGCACTGGACTCATTACGTTCCCAAATGGATTTTGCCAGTTGTGAAACTCAGTTCAAGAACTTGCAGACAAAGTCTTCCCAAACATTGAACAAAATCACTGAAACCATGAGTGGCTTTGTGAGAGAGTGATTCTGGCACCGAAAAATGACAGTGTGAATAAGATCAACGAAAAAATCCTAAAAATTATTCCGGGAGACTCCACATCTTACAAATCGGTTGACACTGTCACAGACACAGAGCCGACAGTTCCCTATTCTGCCGAATTTCTGAACTCTTTGGATATTCCGAGTGTGCCACCACACAATTTGACCCTCAAAGTCGGATCACCTATAATGCTTTTAAGAAATTTGGAGACACCGAGACTCTGCAATGGTAGCAGACTCTGCGTGAAGAAATTGCACAATTACATCATCGAAGCACGGATTCTAACTGGATGTGCCAAAGGAGAAGACATCTTCATTCCACGTATGGGGTCATTCAAGTAATACGTCAGCATCGGGAGGGGGGGGGGGGGAGTTTGAATTTGCTGACTTTTGATGACAAGGAAGGGGATAAAAAATGGCTGAAAATCTGCTTACGTAATACTTAAATGGCCCCTATCCCAATTATCACTGAAGAAGTGCCATTCACTTTCAAGCGATTACAGTTCCCGATTCGTTTAATTTTTGCCATGATAATCAACAAAGCGCAAGGCCAGTCGTTAGCAGTGGCAGGTATCAACCTACTTGAGCCCTGTTTTTCACACGGACAGCTTTTCGTCGCCTGTTCGCGTGTTGGTAATCCCAAAAATTTGTACATCTACACAACAGATGGAAAAACAAAAAATATTGTGTATCCACAAGCGATTGCTTCAAGTTTTCAATTAAAATATTTAAAAATAAAAGTAATTTTTTCTTACTTGATGCAGAAATTTTTTTGATTAAGAAATAATTAATAAGCTATACGTATATACATTTTTTACGGGACGGGCAACGTCAGCGGGTATCAGCTAGTATTCTATATACCCAAAAATTATTACTGCTGGATTTACTTGCTTTAAATTAAAAAAAAAAATTATTTAATTACTATATAAAAAATATTAATACTGATATAATCGCTTTTAAATCGAAATTTTGAAAGATAAACGTATATTTAAAAAAAATGGTTACCAATTAAAACTCTAAAATCATTAAAATCGTTAATTATAATTTTCCACGCCGTTGGCCTCAAAGAAGAATTCATAAAGCGCTTATAGAATCATAGCACTTTTATACGTAGTAGCCTATGGGACTGGACAGCATCTGTGGGCATAGGACAGGGTGGCCAGATCATGCGACTGAGAAACCACGAATATCATGATAAAAATTACTGTTTAGTTCAATGTTCTTCAACTTTCTTCTTAGGGGCCGTTCAAGTATTACGTCAGCAAATTTTTTTGCCATTTTTGATCACTCCCCCCCCCCACCCCCACTTCCTTGTCAGCAAAATTTCGATCTGCAAGTTCGTCAGCAAGTTTTCTGATGAGCTAGCTCGGTGTTCACGGGCGTGTTTGAAGATTCGTGTTTCACCCTATGAGGGTGGGGGTTATTGAAAGATATCACGGAGTAAAAAGTCTGATGAAGATCGGAAAGATCGAGATCACATGAAAGCAAAGGGGGGAACCAATTATGAAAACAGACGAAAAATTCTGAACAGACAGGCATTCCTTGTTCTCACCAACACTTCATGTCGTAACATCTGATGAAAGAATGGTTCCGTGGCGACATGCCATTTTCGAAATCCTCCCGCTGACACGTGCCAAGAGTTTATCGGGAACCTAACCGGAGGCGTTTAATGAACCAACGCGAATCACAAATGCGCTCGCGATGCCAGAACGAACAACACCACATCCAACAATTAACACTGGCAGTTCCATTCGGACAACTAGGTAAACTAAAAAGGTGGGCCACAAAAGAAAAACAACGAAGGGAGAACACCCCGTGGCGGATAAGTGAACTCTCCTCCTGTGACTTCCAACCACGACCGAATCACGTGTGAAGCGCGGTTTATACTATTGTCCTTTTTCTTTCTTTTCTGACTACTCACCCATCGAGCACGTGTTCCCGGAACATACTTGACTTTTTGATAGCGTTGCGCTGGTTGTATAATTTATTCCGTTTTTTTATTTTTAGGACGGGCTGGGAGGATGTGGTGGCTGGTTCTGTTACACACCTCTCCATTGCAGAGAAACGAGTTATTTTGCATTAAACGCATGCAAAACACGTGCGTGCAGGATCTTCAGCAAAGGAAACACAGACAGACAGCTTGACGACTCGCCATCTTAACGGCTGTGAAATCAGTTTTCTTTTTCCTTTGATCAGATGCAAAACCAAGTTTCCTTCAACAAGGCAAAAGGGCAATCAACTCCTAATTAATATTTTAAATCCGTGTCAGAGACGCAATTAGGGGTGTGTGTGCGGCAGGTGCCGTCGCACTGGTGATCATAAATTGGGAAAATTCTGCAAATCTGCAGTTTCATCTCGAAACAAATAATTTTGGAATTTTGTATTTTAATCTATAAAGGGATAATTTTTTCTGGAATTCTGCATGTTAATCTAGAAAAGGCAAATTTTTTTTTCGGAATTCTGCATTTTTATCCAGAAAAGAATAATTCTGGAATTCCGCATTTTAATCTAGGAAGAAATAATTCTGGAATTCTGCATTTTAATGTAGGAAGGATAATTCTGGAATTCTGCATTTTTATCCAGAAAAGAATAATTCTGGAATTCCGCATTTTAATCTAGGAAGAAATAATTCTGGAATTCTGCATTTTAATGTAGGAAGGATAATTCTGGAATTCTGCATTTTAATCTAGAAAGGGATAATTTTTTCTAGAATTCTGCATTTTAATCTAGAAAGGGATAATTTTTCTAGAATTCTGCATTTTAATCTAGAAAGGGATAATTTTTTCTAGAATTCTGCATTTTAATCTAGAAAGGGATAATTTTGATACTCTGCATTTTAATCTAGAAAGGAATGATTCTGGAATTCTGCATTTTAATCTAGAAAGGAATAATTCTGAAATTCTGCATTTTAATCTAGAGAGGCATAATTTTCTGGAATTATGTAGAAAAGAATAATTCTGGGGAATTATTTCTTTCATAAATTCTGAAATTCGACTATGTCTGAAATTATTGTTCTTTTATTACATTCTGAACTTTCATCAATTTCGCGAAACTTGGTTTTTTCCCGTGAGTTATCGTTATCAGACTGCAAGAGTATGTAGGAGGCTAGAAGGTGTTCTCTTCTCCCGGCTTCCCAGTTGACAAACATTTCGGTATTTAATGTCGTAATCAGTCCATAGTATTTGCTGTGATCCATATACGGGTGGAGCTGCTTTTTGCAATGGCCTTCCTATAGTAAAGGCAAATGTACGGCGAAAAAAAAAAGCGCTTTCCTTTCAGTTTATGAAGCTTTCCTTGATCAGTTTATTTTACACAGTTGACCAGATTCAAATTACTTGTCCCGAGAGACTTTCACAACGGATCTATGAAACGTATTCTGTTCATTAAAACTTTAAGCGGTTTTTAAAATTTTTCCTGATCGCATTGTTACTGGCACATTGGAAATAAAAGCGTTTTATGAACCTCGAGATGCTTCGGCGTGACCGAAGTAAAGCAGATCAAGTTTGACGAGATAACTCGTTATTACCACTGTAAGGGTTAAAAATATTGTAATTTCTGATCATTAGACAGTATTCTTCATTCTAACTCCTCACAATGACTTAATAACAAAAATGCAGAATTTTAGCTTACAGGGGGAAAAAAAACGGTCACGTTTTAGAATAGAATAAAAAAAAAAATGGAAACGATTCAACATTTTGCAACAAATTTTATTGGAAAGGAACCAACCTTTTTACCAATACTCGTTTCACCAACACATCGTTTTTCCAATAGCAGTTTACCATACGTCTTGTTCGACCAAACGGGATGTATTGTCACCGTACTTACAAACGGGACTTTTTCGGGTATAGCTATCATTCGGTTATTGCTATCGGAAACCCAGAGTCCCGATGTGATCACATTAAGTGGCATGGATTGTGCTATACTTTTTTTCATCGCTTTCCAACCTTTATCCTCGACAGGTTATTACTTCTCCTTCTAAATCGGAATTTTTTCCTTATTTTTCCGTGTGAGAGAAAACAAGAGAGAGGAACCAAAAAAAACCAAAAAAACCGATATCAAGTTTCTGCAGTGGCCAAGAGAAAAAAACGTCATTTTCTGCAAACACCGAAATCAGTGGATCAAATCCATTAGGACAAATACACACACACACACAGTAAATTTCCTTTATCCTTTTACGTCGGAAGAGAACGTCCTTTTATCTTATTTTTTCCGGATATCGTCTTTTCTAAAACATTTAAAAAAAAATCTAAAATGTTCCATTTCCTGTTTCCTTAAAAGTTTCACTTAAAAAAAATCAATTTGTTTTTGAGTGACGAGGACAGAATATTTCCGATAATAACAAATCGATCGTTGGGATCGAGCACTTCGATACACGAAGCCTTACCGGCCCGCATAGCGCCAAGCGAACGTAATTAGAGCCGTTATTGATTATTTTCATGACTT